>NC_092375.1:50324677-52824677 GCF_030028105.1 Mobula birostris
CAGTGGGTTCCAGTGGATAACAAGTAGAAGGAAAATCTGATGGACTTCAATCTTCCCCAACTTAGTATATAAATCTCAAGACTTGCATTGGGGATTTCTTCAGAAGAATTGTTGGGCATTTTCCAAGGGGAAGGGAGGGAGTTTCCATCAATTCCCATAGCCTTACCAGAAAATCACTGGAAATCTCATCAGTATATACTGTATGTTTGGCCTGTCTGCCAATAAGCCCTAAGGTTTTCTGGAGTCTTACAAAGGCTGATTCAAGTTGACTGTGGTGTTCCACAAGCACATGAGCTCTAAGCCTCCTAGCTCACAGAACAGCAGAGATCATGGATTGTGTTTTAAATCACTTGTTAAGTAGGTAAAATTGAAATGAGAATTGGAATTTCAAATTTTATTAAGTAGCAATAAAATTAACATGAAATTCACAAAAGTTCCAATAATATTTCTTCCCATATTGCCTACTGAAATATCTATGAAATATGATACAAGCTCAGGCACAGGAACAGGGCTGGAGCTTTTCTGATATGCATTACTCAAAACCACACCAGGCACTGCAAAGTTAGAGAGAGTGGCCTCTAGAGAACCATTAAAGGCTGTACTTGAAGATCTTAAAGAGAGTACTTAGATTAAAAGATAAGCATGACCTAGAATCATACTTATTTCAGAGTGTGTGGGTGCAACCTGCATTTCAAATGGAACAATACAGAAAAAAATTATTGCTTGCAAGTATAATGACTATCAACACAACACATTAGAGGGGAGGTGCTGTCAAGCACCATGGTTGTAATTTTGTTCTGAAATTTGTTGCCTCACTATAGTTTACGCACAGACTAAAATAGAACCGGCTTTGATGATAAAAGCACAGCACATTCCTGATATTTTATAGTTTAGTGGGCTTGTAGTTGAACCATATTATGCAGAAAGTTTTAATTCTAGCCCACAGAGTCAGCTGAAAGCAGGAAGATTTCTGTTAGTCACTTCAATGGCCTTCAGTTAGGGAGATGAACTTGAACTACAGTACAACAGTCCCTCCTGATTTTGGTTGTCTAGATGCATGAACAGATTTAGATAGGTGGTGATGCATCATGTAGTTGAATCATGCAGTTTGCATATGACTATTAGCTATCAGTAGGAAACCATGTCTATACTCGTGGCAGTTCTTTGTTCATATGTTCTACCCAAAATACATAACTCAGTGCAGCAACAGAGATTTAAACTTCAAGAACAAAAACTGATCAGACAACACACACAAAAAATGCTGGTGAATGCAGCAGGCCAGGCATCATCTCTGGGAAGAGGTACAGTCGACGTTTTGGGCCGAGACCCTTCGTCAGGACTAACTGAAAGAAGAGCTAGTAAGAGATTTGAAAGTGGGAGGGGGGAGGGGGAGATCCAAAATGTTAGGAGAAGACAGAAGGGGGAGGGGTGGAGCCAAGAGCTGGAAAGTTGACTGGCAAAAGGGATACGAGGCTGGAGAAGGGATAGGATCATGGGACGGGAGGCCTAGGGAGAAAGAAAGGGGAAGGGGAGCCCAGAGGGTGGGCAAGGAGTTATAGTGAGAGGGGCAGAGGGAGAAAAGAGAGAGAGAGAGGGGACAGAGGGAGGGAGGGGGGGAAGAGAGAGAGAGAGAGAGAGAGAGAGAAAAGAGAGAGAGAGAGGGGACAGAGGGAGGGAGGGGGGGAAGAGAGAGAGAGAGAGAGAGAGAGAGAGAGAGAGAGAGAGAGAGAGAGAGAGAGAGAGAGAGAGAGAGAGAGAGAGAGAGAGAGAGAGAGAGAGAGAGAGAGAGAGAGAGAGAGAGAGAGAGAGAGAGAGAGAGAGAGAGAGAGTGAAGAGAGAGAGAGAGAGAGAGAGAGAGAGAGAGAGAGAGAGAGAGAGAGAGAGAGAGAGAGAGAGAGAGAGAGAGAGAGAGAGAGAGAGAGAGATAGATAGATAGATAGATAGATAGATAGATAGATAGATAGATAAATAAATAAATAAGGGATGGGGTACGAGGGGGAGGTGGGGCATTAACAGAAGTTAGAGAAGTCAATGTTCATGCTATCAGGTTGGAGGCTACCCAGACAGAATATAAAGTGTGGTTCCTCCAACCTGAGTGTAGCTTCATCTTGACAGTAGAGGAGGCCGTGGATAGACATATCAGAATGGGAATGGGATGTGGAATTAAAATGTGTGGCCACTGGGAGATCCTGCTTTCTCTGGCGGACAGAGCGTAGATGTTCAGCGAAACAGTCTTCCAGCCTGTGTTAGATTTTGCCAATATATAGAAGGCCGCATCGGGAGCACTGGAGGCAGTAAATCACCCCAGCCTACTCACAGGTGAAGTGTCGCCTCACCTGGAAGGATTGTCTGGGACCCTGAATGGTGGTGACGGGGGTGTCTGCCAGAGAAAGCAGGAGGAGAAGATGACGGTGTGACACAGCTCGCAGTGGCCATTCCAGTGGTGATGTTTGTTATTTGTCCAGTAGGGTGCCGTGCACAATCCTGATTTGATGGAGACAGACGTGAGAGCATGGAGGAACATCTGGAGAAACTTCTGAAATGTCTGCTTCGCTGCCGCTGCTACTGTGTGATTCAGAATCTCTGGAGGGGAAAGCTCCAAGTCCTCAGCTTTGCTTGTTGCTCGGTGGCCGGGGCGGGGTCGAAGTGCTTGGCAGAGGTTGGTGCTCAGCGTCATAGGGCTAGTCAGAGGCTCGAAGTTTTCGGACGGACTCAGAGTCCACTGCGGTCGGGTGCTTCCAATGGTGCTGCATCGGCAAGTTTGCGGCACTTGGAGGTTCATGGCAGGGAGAGATTCTCCCTTCTACCGTCTGCGTGAGATGATGGGGCTATCGGGACCTTGAGACTTTATTTTACCGTGCCCATGGTCTGCTCTTTATCAAATTACTGTATTGCTTTGCACTGTTGTAACTATATGTTATAATTATATGATTTTGTCAGTTTTAGTCTTGGTTTGTCCTGTGTTTCTTATGATATCATTCTGGAGGAACATTGTATCATTTTTTAATGCTTGCATCTCTAAATGACAATAAACAAGGACTAAGTGTCCTCATAATCTAATCTAATCTAATCTCCCAGTGGCCACACATTTTAATTCCACATCCCATTCCCATTCTGATATGTCTATCCACGGCCTCCTCTACTGTAAAGATGAAGCCATACTCAGGTTGGAGGAACAACACCTTATATTCCGTCTGGGTAGCCTCCAACCTGATGGCATGAACATTGACTTCTCTAACTTCCATTAATGCCCCACCTCCCCTTTGTACCCCATCCTTTATTTATTTATTCATTCTCTCTTTTCTTTTCTCCCTCCGTCCCTCTCACTATAACTCCTTGCCCATCCTCTGGGCTCCCCTCCCCCTTTCTTTCTCCCTAGGCCTCCTGTCACATGATCCTCTCCCTTCTCCAGCCTCATATCCCTTTTGCCAATCAACTTTTCAGCTCTTAGCTCCATTCCTCCCCCTCCTGTCTTCTCCTATCATTTTGGATCTCCTCCTCCTCCTCCCCCTCCCATTTTCAAATCTCTTACTATGTCTTCTTTCAATTAGTCCTGACGAAGGGTCTCGGCCTGAAACGTCAACTGTACCTCTTCCTAGAGATGCTGCCTGGCCTGCTGTGTTCACCAGCGTTTTTTGAGTGTGTTGCTTGAACTTCCAGCATCTGCAGATTTCCTCATGTTTGCGTTTTTAAAAAAACTGATCAGAAATCAGTTTTACGATCACTGACATATGTTGTGAAACTTGTACAGTGCAATATATTAAAAATTATTATAGGTGAGTGTAATGGTTAGCAAAATGCTTTACAGTACAGATGACCTGGGTTTATTTCCTGCCACTGCCTGTAAGGAGTGTGTACATTCTCCTCGTGACGCATGGGTTTCTTCCGGGTGCTCCGGTTTCCTCCCACAGTCCAAAGACATAATGGTTGGCAGGTTAATTGGTCATTGTAAATTGCCCCATGATTAGGCTTGGATTAAATTGGGGGTTGTTGGGCATCATGGTTTGAAGGGTGGAAGGGCCTATTCTGCACTGTATCTCAAGTGATAATAAAAAAAACAGGAAATATAAAAATAAATAAATTGTGCAAAAAGAGAGCAAAGTAGTGTAATAGTGTTCATGGACTGTCCAGAAATCTGATGATGGAGGGGAAGCAGCTGTTTGTAAAATATTGAATGTGCATCTACAAGCTCCTGTATCTCTCCCTCATGGTAGTAAAAAGAAGAGGGTATGCCCTCGATGGTGGGGATCCTTAATGATGGAGGCACGTGCCCTTGATGGTGGGGATCTTATTGCCCATGATGGAACTGGCTAAGTCTGCAACGCTCTGCAGCTTTTTTCCGAATCTGTGCATTGGAGCTTCTGTACAAGGCAATGATGCAACCAGTCAGAATGCTCCCCACCGTACATCTATAGAAACTTACTCGTCTTTGGTGACATACCAAATCGCCTCCAAACCCAAATGAAGTATGAAGTCCGGCTGAGGCCAATTAATTGGGAAGATTAACAGTTATCTCTGGTCATTTCTGCACCTGTCTGACACAGAAGGTTCAGAAACATTTCAACACTTCAACCTTGATGGCTGTTGGATTTTGGTTGCCTCATAATGGCAAAAGCAGCTGCAACTTTTCCCAAAGCATACAGATGCCACATCATGCCTTAACTTATAGGGTGCATGTTGCATTCTGATGAGAACCACAATATCTGCCAATATCCCATCAACCAGAATCTATGTTCTGGCACTTACTGCAACCAATTTCTATGCCCCTGGTATTAATTTTATTTATTTAGAGGTACTGTGTGGACAGGCTCTTCCAGAAGACCAATGAGCAACACGCCCAGCAACCCACTTACTTAACCTGGTCCTAATCACAGGACAGGTTCCTTATAACTGGGGGTGGTAGTGGGGACAAGCTCCTATTACTTACTAAATGTTCCCAATGGAGTGCACCTCAAATAGCCTCTGACAACCAAGACCAGCTCCTGGTCTTCAAATGTGGCTTAGCTACTAAGTCTGGTGGAATAGTTTCTACTGACAGGAGTTCCAGGATTCCAGGATTCTTAAAAACAGCTGTTTCAGGCAGATGGAGCTCGTCAGCTGTGGTTGGCAATTCGTCTAGGGGACAGAGAACTCTAATCTCAAACCTCTACTGCGTTGCAGCTACACCCACTCATGGGAAGGCTTTGGGAGTAAACCCAGAAGAAAAATTCCAGAGCTGGAGTCCTATGTTGAGTTCAACGTTGACTGGCAACTCCTAGGATGCCGTTGATACCAAACTGTATCAGTCTCCGCCATTCTTTTTGATTCATCAGCTGTGTGGAGAGTGGGAGCCTGCTGCATAGGCAACAGCTTCCTCTACATGTCATGTTTCCCTGGCTTGTGTGTGACAGCTAGGACACAATATCCATGGTCAACTCTGACCAACGGAGGGCCTCACAAACACTGGACAATTTACAATGAGCAATTAACCTATTAATCAGTAAGTCTTTGAACTGTGGGAGGAATTCCGAGCACCCGGAGGAATCCCATACAGTCATGGACAGGAAGTACAAACTCCTTATAGATGGCGGCAGAATCCGACACCCTGAGCTGTAATAGCTCTAACCATGGTGTTACCATGGCAACACTTAAAAGGAATGTGTTTGCACTGGATTTTTAACAAATCGCTGTGCTCACTTCAGCCATCAACTTTTTTTTATAGATCACAAGTTTTCTGTTGGATCTCAGCTTTCAGGTGCCCACAGATCTATTTTCATTTCAGCACTAGATATGTGCTGGAATTTCCAATCCATGTTATATTTACGCAAACATGAGGAATTCTGCAGATGCTGGAAATTCAAGCAACACACATTAAAGTTGCTAGTGAACGCAGCAGGCCAGGCAGCATTTCTAGGAAGAGGTACAGTCGACGTTTCGGGCCGAGACCCTTCGTCAGGACTAACTGACGAAAGAGCTAGTAAGAGATTTAAAAGTGGGAGGGGGAGGGGGAGATCCAAAATGATAGGAGAAGACAGGAGGGGGAGGGATAGAGTCAAGAGCTGGACAGGTGATTGGCGAAAGGGATATGAGAGGATCATGGGACAGGAGGCCCAGGGAGAAGGAAAGTGGGGGGGGAAGCCCAGAGAATGGGCAAGGGGTATAGTGAGAGGGACAGAGGGAGAAAAAGAATGTGTGTATATAAATAACGGATGGGGTACGAGGGGGAGGTAGGGCATATATTATGTTATATTTAGTCCTTCAGTTTGGGAACCTCCTGGTAATTTTCACGTAGAAAAGATAAGAGTTTATTCATAGGTATTAATTAAAGGCTAGCTTCATTGCAGTCCAGGCGAAGGACATTCTGTGGTTTCTGATGGTTGGGAGCAACCCCAGGTGTGTTTGACGCGCTGGGCCTGTACTTGCTGGTGTTTAAAGAATGAGGGGGAAAATCGCATTGAAACCCATCAAATATTGAAAGGCCAAAATAGAGTGGATGTGGAGAGGATGTTTCCTGTAAGTGGGGGAGTCTAGGACCAGAGTGCACAGCCCAACAATACAACAGTCCTTTTACAACAGCATAACAGTCCCTTTAGAACACGGATGAGGAGGTATTTTTTCACCAGAGGTTAGTGAATTTGTGGAATTCATTGCCTCAGACAGCAGTGGAGGCAGTCATTGTGCAAGGTGCTGATGGAGAAGAACTATCTTTTCAGGCAATATATGCTGACTTAGCTGGTGACATCCACATCCCGTAAATGAATACAAAAATATGCATACTCAGAGGCAGAACTCCTGTCGTTGTTGCCTCCTTCACTTAGAAGAGAGTGGAACGTCCAAAAGCAATATAAATCTTGACAGAACACTATTTCCTGATAATAAAGAGGCATGGTGAGATGCTGGAAAACAGGGACAACTTCCCATATCTCTGGATCCATTTTTCAGAGAAACAAAGACACCAACTTCCCTTTCTCAGCAACAAACACAAAATGTTGGAGGAACTCAGCAGGCCAGGCAGACTCTATGAAAAAGAGTGAACAGTCAACATTTCCAGCCGAGACCCTTCTTCAGGAAGGTGTCCTGATGAAAGGGCTCGGCCTGAAATGTTGGCTGTTCACTTCCTTCCACAGATGCTGCCTGGCCTGCTGAGTTCCTCCAGCATTTTGTGTCTGTTCACCTCCTAAGAAAGCCAGACATCTGTGTCAATATTTTCCATTGCACAGCTTTGTGTCCAGGTAAAAAAAGCGTTTCAAGATCAAGGCCTCAAGCACAGCATTAAAAGTTCACAGCTTCCTGCCACGTCTCATAGATGGTACTGGAAGGTGAATTGACTACAGTATAGGTACAAGGGGGAAAAGTAATGAAAGGAGCTGATAAACATGTGAGACAGAAAGGACAAGAGGGAAATAGAGGAGGGAGAGATGGGACTGATAGAATTGCTCTGCTGGGATCCTGCAAACCAATGGCCTGAATTGCCTCCTTTTGTATAGTAATGTGGAAGCGAGTGGAAGGATTCAGAACTTTCTTAACAGTCTGCCTGTTGGGCACTGCTTGGCCAGCTTTTGCTAGAGCCTTCAGGTCACACGTGGCAGCGCAAAATCCACAGAACTGCGGTGAGTGCTTGTCACCTTTTACGCCCAGAGACAGCATAAAACAGCCCCTTGCCTCGAACCTTTGTCACTTTCAGAGAGAGATGAATGACTTTATGCTTTTCAATGCTCAAAATGAGGTAGAAGCACTGATGCCTGTTTATCAATATTACTGCATACCACAGGATTGATCAATGTGGCTTCAATTTAGAATCAGCAAGATGTGACTCCGGAGGTTCTTCAAGTTTAAGAAGGATATTATTTATTTAGCTCTGTCATGCGGATTACCTTTACTGCAATATCACTTTGAATTTGGTGCTACTTATGGGAGGCTCAGCAATAGTAAGGGGGAAAGCTAATGAGACTATCATAAGGAAGAATTCTCAAAGTAAATGATACAAAATGTGAAAAATAAGGAGTAGAATTTAATTTTAATCACAGGTCAGAAAAAAAAATAAAAACAGTGACAAAATCATAGGCTTGCGAACATCAGACACACTTTAAATAAACTGAAACTTTAATTTAAAAATTTCTAAGTATCCTTCTGGGTAACTGAAATATTACAATAATTATTTTTCATGGCCAGTTAAAAAGTTGGGCAGAAGCAGTTAGACCTCCTTCTGGTTAAAAAGTTCCTTATTTTTTAAAAAGCAGATAATGGGCAAAAACTTGAAGATGAAGTAAGTACGAGGAAATCTGCAGATGCTGCAAATTCAAACACACACAAAATGCTGGTGGAATGCAACACGCCAGACAGCATCCATAGGAAGAAGCACAGTTGACGTTTCGGGCGGAGACCCTTCATCCAAAGTAAGTCTTTGTTTATAGCATTTGTAAAGATGCTAACGAAAATAAAAGTTGTGGAGGAGGAGGGCATCACTGGCGGCAAGTTCCTTTTTCTTTGCTTTAAACTGAAAACACAGATGCCAAAAATGCAGTCAAGCTCACACAATAATAATGGTGGGCATTGGCACTTCCTCTGTCAATGCTTGTGCAAATTCAAGTCCAACATTTTCCTCGTTTGCTCCTTCTGAGCTAGATATCGTCACGCACGCTCTTCACTTTTTCACTGTCACTTAAGTTTAGGTTTTGATAGCCAACATCTAAAATTAATGATTTGTAATACACATCTTTTCAAAACTTGCATTAAATAAAATGTTACACTTATCATTGTTTGTAAAATCTACTGTTTTCCTTCCTGTGGCTGATATGCCAATGTACCAGGAACTCAGGTACATATAGTGGCATTTGGTCACCATTTCCCTAATTTTCATTTGCACACGAGCAGCCTGGGCATGGCAAAAAAAAACTCATACAGAAGATGCATAACAGGGCCTGCTTTGTGATGAGTTAATGACGACCCATCTGAGCTGGTGTCACATTAGATTAGATTATGAAGACATGCAGTCCTCTTTTATTGTCATTTAGTAATGCATGCATTAAGAAATGATACAATATTTCCTCTGGTGTGATATCACAAAACACAGGACAGACCAAGACTGAAAAAACTAACAAAACCACATAGTTGTAACATATAGTTACAACAGTGCAACAATACCATAACTTGATGAAGAAGTCCATGGGCACAGTAAAAAATTCAAAGTCTCTCAAATGTCCCACATCTGACACAGAAGGGAGAAGGAAGAAAAACTCTCCCTGCCATGCCTGACCACAGTCCGACTCTGAGTCATCCGAAAACTTCGAGCCTCCAATCAGCTCTCCGACACCGAGTACTCATCTCTGTCCGAACGATTCAACCTCAATCTCGGTCGCCAACAGCAGGCAAAGCCGGGGATTTTGAGGTCTTCCCTCCGGAAGATTTCCGACGGCGCAGTAACAACAGCAGCGAACTGGCATTTCAAAAATTTCTCCACATGTTCCTCTGTGCTTTCACGTCTGTCTCCATCAAATCAGAATTGTCCACAACCCCTATTTAACGGATACAATATCATTTTTCACCGGAGTCAGAACTGGATCAACCAGGCTTTCTTTACTTAAAAATCTCAAACCATCCAGCCTCCTACTGCCTCACAGATTCAATTTTCTCCCCACTCTCAATGTGACCGTGACCCTGAACATCCTCTCAGTTGATTATGACCACATCTACCTCTCCTCCTCTGATCTTCCACTTCCAGGCCTTTTATTCCATGACCTAACCTACAATTTGTAAACAATTTACCCTCACCTGCTCTGAAATGGCAGAACAGCTGGAAGAAAGCATTAAGAATTATTTTATTATGCACAATACGATTTTGGAGCAACAAGCTCTTGAAAATAAATAATGAGTGGGATGCAGTCCATTGCCTCATTGAAGCAATTTTTAAAGGCTCTGAAGAATTTCTAGGATACCAAACTACATTGTTTCTTTGTAATCACACTTCCTTGAGTGCTTTCTGCTAGATAAAACACAGGTTTGTAACTTTCTTGTCCATTATCTTACCACTACTTCATGATTTGTGTCATATTCTCATCCATTATTTTCAAGCACAGTGCAATATCTTACACTATCAAACCTCAAGCTTCTAAAAATAATAAAAACAGAACTGGTCGTAGTCCCCCAGCAAAAAAAACACACTTCCTCATATCACTATTTTCAAGAAATTCATCAGGTTCTTCCTCTGCATATTCTAAAAGCAGAGAAAATCTAATTACTCACTGGTTTAACTGACTGCAAGCTCTAAATTTTCATGAGGAAGTTTATATTCATATTTCCTAAAAACCTCCCAATGTTGCATAGAATGGGTGAACCCAAACGCAGGACACTGGCATGGAAATAGAGTTGGGATGCAGAAGAGGGCGGGTGCATGGCTGGAGCTGAACGGCAAGCAGAGGATGAACAGAAAGGCAGGCGGCATGCAATACTTATCTTGACACCGAGCGTTGCTGGAGTTGAACGGCAAACAGGAAGATGAATGGAAAGGCAGGCAGTATGCAATACTTATCTTGACATGGAGAGACAGAGTACACAGGCAAACCTCGGTACTGAGGTAAAACTTAGAATACACAGTCCTAAGCGGCCAGGGACGTGAATTATCATACTGGCTGAAACAACGATCTGGCGATGAGAGGATGCAAAGCCGGGGTTTTTATGCTACAGGTTTCGATGAGAATCAGGTGCTGCAATCAAGGAGCCCAGGAGAACACGGGGGAAAAGGAAATTAGGAGAATATTAGGAATTAACGGTCGGGACCGTGACACCCAATTTTTGTCCAAAGAAACTGCCAGATAATAATGTCAGTGTTTTGTGTTATTCTTTAAAAATGAAAACAGTCTTCTCTGAACTGTGTAAAAAAACATACATGTACAGCAGAATTTGAGGCTTTTCCTTGGCTTAAAATGATATTATCTTGTGTTGAGAACCAATGTAGGTAGAAGTCAAAGGTTTTTGTCAATTCTACAAGAATTAATGAATGATGGCTCAGATTCTAAGATTTCCAACTGATAAACCATAAACAAAAGGAAAGGCAACATGCAGCTTAATTTTAAAAACGCAAATAACAGGAATTCTGCAGATGCTGGAAATTCAAGCAACACACATCAAAGTTGCTGGTGAACGCAGCAGGCCAGGCAGCATCTCTAGGAAGAGGTACAGTCAATGTTTCAGGCCGAGACCCTTCGTCAGGACTAAATGAAGGAAGAATTAGTAAGAGATTTGAAAGTGTGAGGGGGAGGGGGAGATCCTAAATGATAGGAGAAGACAGGAGGGGGAGGGATGGAGCCAAGAGCTGGGCAGGTGATTGGCAAAGGGGATATGAGAGGATCATGGGACAGGAGGTCTGGGGAGAAAGATGGTGGGGGGACCCAGAGGATGGGCAAGGGGAATAGTCAGAGGGACAGAGGGAGAAAAAGGAGAGTGAGAGAAAGAATGTGTGTATAAAAATAAATAACGGATGGGGTACGAGGGGGAGGTGGGGCATTAGCAGAAGTTAGGGAAGTCGATGTTCATGCCATCAGGTTGGAGGCTACCCAGACGGAATATAAGGTGTTGTTCCTCCAACCTGAGTGTGGCTTCATCTTGACAGTAGAGGAGGCCGTGGATAGACATGTCAGAATGGGAATGGGATGTGGAATTAAAATGTGTGGCCACTGGGAGATCCTGCCTTCCCTGGTGGACAGAGCGTAGGTGTTCAGCAAAGTGGTCTCCCAGTCTGTGTTGGGTCTCGCCAATATACCCATCTCTCCCCACTGATCTCCCTCCTGGCACTTATCCTTGTAAGTGGAACAAGTGCTACACATGCCCTTACACTTCCTCCCTTACCACCATTCAGGGTCCCAGACAGTCCTTCCAGGTGAGGCGACACTTAACCTATGAGTCGGCTGGGGTGATACACTGCGTCCGGTGCTCCCGATGTGGCCTTCTATATATTGGCAAGACCCGACGCAGACCGGGAGACTGCTTTGTTGAACACCTACGCTCTGTCCGCCAGAGAAAGCAGGATCTCCCAGTGGCCACACATTTTAATTCCACGTCCCATTCCCATTCTGACATGTCTATCTACAGCCTCCTCTACTGTCAAGATGAAGCCACACTCAGGTTGGAGGAACAACACCTTATACTCCGTCTGGGTAGCCTCCAACCTGATGGCATGAACATCGACTTCTCTAACTTCTGCTAATGCCCCACCTCCCCCCGTACCCCATCCGTTATTTATTTTTATACACACATTCTTTCTCTCACTCTCCTTTTTCTCCCTCTGTCCCTCTGACTATACCCCTTGCCCATCCTCTGGGTTCCCCCCCACTTGTCTTTCTCCCTAGGCCTCCTGTCCCATGATCCTCTCGTATCCCTTTTGCCAATCACTTGCCCAGCTCTTGGCTCCATCCCTCCCCCTCCTGTCTTCTCCTATCAATTTGGATCTCCCCCTCCCCCTCACACTTTCAAATCTCTTACTAACTCTTCCTTCAATTAGTCCTGACGAAGGGTCTCGGCCTGAAACGTCGACTGTACCTCTTCCTAGAGATGCTGCCTGGCCTGCTGCGTTCACCAGCAACTTTGATGTGTGATGCAGCTTAATTAATGGTTTCAATCCATTGTAAAGAACATAAGATATAGGAGCAGAATTAGGCCATTTGACCCATTGAGTTTGCATCACTATTTCACCTTGGCTGATCCATTTCCCTCTCAGTCTCAATCTCCTACCTTCTCCCATAACCCTACATTTCCCCACACTGTATTCCATCTGGCACTTCTTTGCCCATTCTCCGAATCTGTCTAAGTCCTTCTGCAGCCTCCCTGCCTCCTCAACACGACATTCCCCTCCACCTATCTTTGTATCATCCACAGCTTTGATTTAGTCCAACTTATCAACCATTCTGTTTCTAAGATGCTCATATTTTAAGCAATAGAGTATCCAAAATATGTCTAATTTAGTTCCTCTATCACATACGAATGGCAGAGAAGACTTGGTGGGTCATCTTATCTTATGGTGTACAGTTTAAGATCTTGACCTATTACAGGTTGAGCATTCCTTATCAGAAATGCTTGGGGCAGGGAATATTTAGAATTTTGGATTTTGGAATATTTGCATCTACGAGATACCTTGGGAACAGAACCCAAGTCTAAATGTAAAATCTATTTACATTGCATATACAGTTTATGTACAGCTGGTGTGAAGCTCACAGAGTGAACAGTCTACAGTCAGAGCACAGTCTGACATAGCGTTGTGCCCTTCACCGACTGTCAGAGTTGAATGACCGCCCCCCCCCCGACTGTGTCTATTACCAGATTCTAGTACTGTGATTAGCTGCATATGCACTACGATTCTGCTCATTCCACAGTGACTACGATGGGGGGTGTTATATAATCTTTAAATAATTATGTGCATGAAATAAGTACCTTCAGTTTTCAATTTGTTGTGATAGATTATGGCCTGTTTCTCAACATCTTGTTAAGCGGCATGTGTTCAGTCATTGCTAACAAATCCTCTCCTTCAATACACAATCGATATCTTCATTTTTCACTTTATGCAGTGTTTTTCCATTTGTCATGAACTTCTGTTCATTACACATGTGAGGTCACTTCTCAGAACCATCTGCGATGCACCTGTGCATCACTTGGGAACCTTCCCAATGCCTTATGGAACTTACCATTTGTGACGTCATGTCAGTAGCCAAAACCATTTTGGATTTCAGAGGTTTTCACATTTTGGAATTTTGGATAAGAAGTTCTCAACCTGCACAGCCATCCTAGCTGCACTTTACAGAGGAAGTACATAATTTCTTGTTGCGGTCATGCTACCATCTATATAAAAGATCAAAAAGGCACCCAAAACTTTTGCCAAAACAACTTAATGGATAAATTTAGTTGTACATCAGTGTAACAATGTATGCATTAATGTAACTAAATAAACTTCCTGCAAGTGCTCCTTTCCAGAATAATGCTAGAAAGTAGAGATGTAGGGTAGTTCACAGAACAATAGGTATTAAATTTGACATTTGGATTTGAAGATCTTTTATGATTAACAAATAATGCTTCAATATCTCACTAAACAGAAAATATGAACTCTCAAGATTCAATGGTGCCTTTGGTTATTTAGCTGAACATTTAGCCTTTCTAGACAAACATCAGTGGTTAAGGAACTACAGTGATTGGTAGGTGTGATACTAAAACAGTTTTGTCCTAGGAGACCATTAAAAATACTCTGGCACCATTTGAACATATCCTGGTCAATATCTATCCCTTGAAGGCTAAAGCTGCGGCTTTTAGGTCCGGGGATACCAGTCGCTACACAAAATCCAGGTGTGAACACCGGAAAGCCAGTAAGGGTGCCAAGAGGCAATATCAAGCCAAGTTGGAAGCCCAGGCTAACTAGGGGGATGCCGGTAGACTATGGCAGGGTCTAAATGAGATCACTGGGTGCAAAGAAAAGGCTGGGAATATCAATAACTGTGGCGCTTCTCTTCCTGACGAACTTAACATATTCTACGCAAGATTCGAACAGAAGAGGAGCGTCCCGCTCCCTCCGGATGAACCGGACCTGGTGGCATCGAGATTCATCGTCACCGAGGATGATGTTAGAAAGGCCTTCCTGAAGGTAAATCCAAGGAAGATGGCGGGCCCAGATGGTGTCCCAGGACGGATTCTCCGGGCCTGTGCAAGTGAGCTAGCTGGAGTGTTTGCTGACATCTTCTACTGCTCCTTGCTTCAGTCTAAGATCCCCTCGTGTTTTAAGAAGGCAACGATAATCCCGGTGCCGAAGAAGAGCAAGGTGGCATGCCTGAATGACTATCAACCTGTGGCTCTGACCTCAATTGCTATGAAGTGCTTCGAGCGATTGGTTATGGCACACATCAACCACAGCCTACCAGTCAACCTCGACGCTTTGCAATTCGCCTACCAGAGCAACAGGTCAACGGCAGATGCTATCTCTTTGGCCTTACATTCCTCCTTAGAACACCTGGAGAATAAAGAAGCATATGTAAGGCTTCTTTTCATTGACTACAGCTCTGACGTTAGTACCATCATTCCAAATAAACTGACTCCTAAGCTCCGGAACCTGGGCCTGGAGCTGGATCTTCAACTTCCTTACAGACAGGACCCAGGCTGTAAAAATAGGGGACAAGCTCTCCTCTACAATCACTCTGAGCACCGGTGTCCCACAAGGCTGTGTACTCAGCCCCCTGCTGTACTCACTGTACACCCATGATTGTGTAGCCAAGTTTCCATCAAACTCAATATATAAGTTTGCTGATGAGACCACAATTGTAGGCTGTATCTCGGGTAATGATGAGTTTGAGTACAGAGCGGAAATTAAGAACCTGGTGGCATGGTGCGAAGACAATAACCTATCCCTCAACGTCAGCAAGACGAAGGAATTGGTTGTTGACTTCAGAAGGGGTAGCAGACCGCACGACCCCATTTACATCGGTGGTGCGCAAGTGGAACAGGTCAAAAGCTTTAAGTTCCTTGGGGTCAATATCACAAATGACCTGACTTGGTCCAACCAAGCAGAGTCCACTGCCAAGAAGGCCCACCAGTGCCTTTACTTCCTGAGAAAGCTAAAGAAATTTGGCCTGTCCCCTAAGACCCTCACTAATTTTTATAGATGCACCGTAGAAAGTATTCTTCTAAGGCGCATCACAACCTGGTATGGAAGTTGTCCTGTCCAAGACCAGAAGAAGCTGCAGAAGATCGTGAACACAGCCCAACAATCGCCTCTGATCTGGGCCGACATTTACGTGCCGGGCGGCACCTAATTAATTAGCTTGTTTATTTCGGCTTTTTTCTTAAAGGTGTGCTGTGTGCCACCCGGCTACCGCTGCATTCTCCGCGAATCGGTATCTGTCCGCGGCCCGGGGGTTGGGGTGGTGGGACACTGGTGTGTCATCTCATTGTTGTCTGTTTCCATTAGGGCAGCAGGCAGCTCATCTTCTTCTATGACTGCCTGCCTTGATGTCGAAGGTCGAGGTTCGTCGTCTGCTGTGGCTGATGTGGAAGGCTTGAAAAATGGCAGTATGCTTGATTGCAAGTCTCACACATTTTTAGATCATACAGTTCTTTGTAAGCAAAACCGACGTACCCTTTCAAAATTAAAGTCGTGCTTTATCATTGCAACGAAAATCTCATGCAGTTGCTTCACGTTCAGTTCCTGGATAGCTTCACTTTCGGTCCGTTTGCTACTGCATTTGGTTTCGATTGTTATCCTTTCCTCTTCCAATTGCATCAGCTCCTCATCTATCAGTTCTTGGTCATGGGATGCCAAAACCTCTTCAACATCATCTTCGTCAACTTCCACAAGCCAAACTCACTTTGTCCTTACTTCGTTCACCACAATCAAAATGCTTAATTATGTCTAGTTTTACGCTAAGTGTAACACCCTTACGAGCTCTTTTAGGCTTTTTCAATACCTTAGAACTCATCTTGTAAACGGCTGCTCACAGGCACGTGTTTAAGCAATGCCGTCGAGAATGCTGTTCCGAATCCGGGGGAGAGTGGCTGCTCAGGGCGCGTGCTGCTTTTCCCACGCGCTGCCTTTTTCGTAACAGTGAAAACACCTTCTGTTAGCGAAAGCAGGTAACTAATGTAGGTCTTTCATAACGATGAGGTTTCATAAAGCGAACGTTCGAAAAGCGGGGGACACCTGTACTCCAGGGAGTGGGAAGCGCAGAATCAAATATCGCCGTGATGATTGTACATTCTAGTATCAATTGTTTGGCGACAATAAAGTATAAAGTATAACCATCATCAGCCCAAAGATGATCTAATCTACCATTACCATGACTGCAGGCTCTTGCTGGTTAAGGCAGAGTTGATGTTACATCTTGAGAAGTGGCTTGGATAGATAAAAGGAAGGAAAAGGAAAGAAAACAGAGCAGGTGAAAAGTTGAGGTGCAACTAAATGAGCAGATCAAGTTCCCAACAAACATCAACAAGTATATGGCTTGTTTCAGTGACGTTAGTAGATGGAGTAATATTGGGCAGAACAATAAGAACTGATAGGCTCTTGTATACCAACAAGAATCTTTATGACACCTTGGCAAAAAGTGACACTTGCTTAAAGGAGGAGGCAGAGACACAAAGACCCAAGAATTTCAAATAATAACGAAGTCAGTTTCCCTGCAGTTTGTAGTTTGCTCCAGATTCTAGCAGCTGGAGTCTTTGTGTTGACAAGAGTTTAGGGAGTGTGTGTCTTTGTGAAGACTCGGTTCTATTAAGTACACTCAACTCAAGAGTGAAACGGGTGCTGGGTTAACCGAGGAAGACATAATTTTCCTTCACAACAAGTCCTTCAAAATTCTACATTGTTGGCTGATTGGCTATTCAGAAAGCTATCAATTTCATTATGGATACATCGTGCAATTTCTGGAGGAAGGGTGATAGCAATGATAGGATCAGTTGACAACTTAATGGGATTTTTAAAAAATAAGAATAGTTTCCTGTATGTGAACTTTTAATGCTATCATTCATTGAGAAGACTTAGCATCGAAAGATATAAATTTGACCATAATCATAAGCATTGCTTTGAAAGTTGTGAATTAAATTGAGATCCATGCATTGAAACAGTCAATTCAAAAGCTTTTGAAAATTAGCTTCATATCTGGTACTTCACTGTACTCTCCCACTGACTTTCATTTCTGGGAAAACAAATGGCTTTGTTTGGAATTACTTAAACTTGTGAAAGTATTCTTGCAAGAAACAGGATAAAAAGGAAAATCTGAACTCATCTGAATAGGTTTTTGCATATACAAGAAGTTATGTTGACATGGTAATAATTGTAACAAACAAGCTATCTATCTCAAAGTAAGCTAACTTTATAAAAGAGTTACTTCAATTTCAGTTACAAATAAGTGATAATCATTAAGCCTTTAGTAAACAATAATGTGGCAACACACACAAGTATGACAAAATCTAATCATGGCCTAGCCTGGTTATATACCTGACTTCTTTCCAAGATTGAGAGTTATTAAAATACAGTACAGGGTCCTGACATTATCATCAACACTCAAAACGAGACCAATATAGAGAACTTTAAAAAAACATGGTGGAAACAAAAGGTTTTTAATCTCAGAACTCCTATCTGTTGAGTATGGAGGAACTTCTTACACTAACAGGAATCTATTGGATTATTTGATAAACAGAGCTCCAGGTGTCTTCTTCTGTAAGTCAATAAATTAAAACCGACTATTCAAAAAGGGCGTCAATCATACTGGTGCCCAAGAAGAGCAGGGCGAACCACTTCAATGGCTATCACCCAGAAGCACCTGTATCTATTGTGATGAAGTTCTTTGAGAAGTTGTTCACAACTGGAATTATCTCCTTCCTAAGCAAGTACACAGTCCCTGCTGCAATCTGCCTATGGCCTACAGCAGACACAATCTCACAAGCTTGCTACTGGACTTTGGGCTACCTGGACAACAGCAATAGCTTACACCAGGTTTCACACACAGAATGCTGGAGGAGCTCAGTAGCATAGGCAGCATCCACTGAAAGAAGTAAAAGGTCGACATTAGGGCTGATGCCCTTCATCAGGACTGAAAAGGAAGGGGACATAACCCAAAAATTGTACATCAGTCTGCTGTTTATTGATTATAGCTCGGTGTTTAGCACCATCATCCCCTCAGTACTAATCAAAAAGTTTCAAAACCTGGGCCTATGTAACTGGATTCTTGAGTTCATCAGGAGATGACAGTCAGTACAGAACGATGATAACATCTCATCACTAACTATCAACACAGTGCACAAAGATGTGTGCTTAGCCCACTGCTCTACCCTCTCTACAATGACACAAAAGTTCGGGGTGTAGTGCATAGTGTAGAGGGCTGGCTGTCAGAGGTTACAGCAGGACATTGATAGAATGCAAAACTGGGCTGAGAAGTGGCAGGTGGAGTTCAACCCAGATAAGTGTGAGGTGGTTCATTTTGGTAGATCAAATATGATGGCAGAATATAGTATTAATGGTAAGTCTCTTGGCAGTGTGAAGGATCAAAGGGATCTTGGGGTCTGAGTCCATAAGACGCTCAAAACTGCTGTGCAGGTTGACTCTGTAGTTAAGAAAGCATATGGTACATTTAGCTTAGGAGCCGAGAAGTGATGTTGCAGCTGAAACTTCTGAAATGCTTGCTTCGCTGCTGCTGCTACTGTGTGATCCAGAATCTCCGGAGGGGAAGGCCCCGAGTCCTTGGCTTTGCTTGTTACTCGGTGGCCGGGGCGGGGTCGAAATGCTCGGCAGAGGATGGTGCTCGGTGCTCGGTCTCGGAGGGCTGGTTGGAGGTTCGAAGTTTTCGGATGGACTCAGAGTCTGCTGCGGTTGGGTGCTTCCAATGGTGCTGCATTGGCAAGTTTGCGGCACTTGGAGGTTCATGGCAGGATGAGTTTCTTCCTTCTACCGTCTGAGTGAGATGATGGGCTATCGGGACTTTGAGACTTTTTTTTAACCGTGCCCATGGTCTGCTCTTTATCAAATTACAGCATTGCTTTGCACTGTTGTAACTATATGTTATAATTATGTGGTTTTGTCAGTTTTAGTCTTGGTTTGTCCTGTGTTTCTTGTGATATCATTCTGGAGGAACATTGTATCATTTTTTAATGCATGCATTTCTAAATGACAATAAACGAGGACTGAGTGTCCTCATAATCTAATCTAATATAGGACCCTGATCAGACCCCACTTGGAGTACTGTGCTCAGTTCTGGTTGCCTCACTGCAGGAAGGATGTGGAAACCATAGAAAGGGTGAACAGGAGATATACAAGGATGTTGCCTGGATTGGGGAGCATGCCTTATGAGAATAGGTTGAGTGAACTCGGCCTTTTCTCCTTGGAGTGATGGAGGATGAGAGGTGACCCGATAGAGGTGTATAAGATGATGGGAGGCATTGATTGTGTGGATAGTCAGAGGCTTTTTCCCAGGACTGAAATGGCTAGCATGAGAGGGCACAGTTTTAAGGTGCTTGGAGGTAGGTACAGAGGAGATGTCAGGGACAATTTTTTTTTATGTAGGGAGTGGTGAGTGCATGGAATGGGCTGCCAGTGATGGTGGTGGAGGCAGATACAACAGGGTCTTTTAAGCGACTCCTAGGACAGGTACATGGAGCTCAGAAAAATAGAGGGCTATGGGTAACCCTAGGTAACTTCTAAAGTAAGGACATGTTTGGCACAGCATTGTGGGCTGAAGGGCCTTTACTGTGCTGTAGGTTTTCTACGTTTTCTATGAGTAGGCACAACTCAAATGTGATCTACAGATTTACTGACGACACCACTGTTTTTGGCAAAATCTCATAAAGAGGCGTACAAGAGTAAAATATATAGATTGGTCAAGTGGTGTCACAACAACAACCTTGCACTCAACATCAGAAAGACCAAGGAACTGATTAATGCTTAATGACCAGTAATGGACAGTCAGCCAATCCTCACTGAGGGGTCAGCAGTGAAAAGGATAAGCAGTTTCAAGTTGCTGGATGTCAGCATCTCAGAGGATCTATCCCAGGCTCACTATATTAATGTAACAAATACAAGGGGACACCAACGATTATACTTCATAAAGAGTTTGAGGAGATATGGTATGTCACCAAAGACTCTTGCAGATATATATAGATGTACAGTGGAAAGTATTCTGACTGGTTGCATTACAGCCTGGTATGAAGCATCTAATGTTAGCATTGCTAGAAGCTGCAGGGGGTTGTGGGTTTAGTTAGTTCATCGCAAGCCTCCCCACCACTGAGGCCATCTTCAAAAGGCAGTGCGTCAGGAATGCAGCATCCATCATTAAGGATCCTCACCACTTGGAACATACCCTCTTTTCATTACTACCATCAGGGAGGAGATACAGGAGCTTGAAGACCCACACTCAATGTTTTAGGAACAGCTTCTTCCCATCTGCCATCAGATTTCTAAATGGTCCATGAACACTACTTCACTATTCTCCTTTTGAATTCTTAATTTATTTTTATTATTGTAACTTACATTGATTTATTATGCCTGCATTGTACTACTGCTACAAAGCATCAAATTTCATGACTAATGTCAGTGCCAATAAACCTGATTCCGATTAATCAACAAGCATCACTAAACACTCCTGGAAAAACACATGGGACTAAAGGCAGGGTGGTTGTCTGACCTAATGGCTTTGACCGAGGATTTTAAAAGGGAGAGAGGAATGTTGGAACTGTAAAACACCCGTTGCTGAAAATGTTCAATGAGAAAAGAATGCTGAAAAAACAAACAGCAGATCAGGCAGCACCTGAAGAGTGGGGAACACCGAATTAACTTTACAAGCTGATGACCTCTCAACACAACTGGCCATCTCTCACAGAAGCTGGAACTGGAGGTGATCTGAAATAGTTAACCTTTAGAAAAGGATTCTAAATTGATGAGTCAAGGAGCATCAGTATGTGATCAGATGAAAGGAAAATATGCATTAGGGGCAGGTACAAGTGTAAAGAGATGAGGTAGTCTTGCCTCTTTAACATATGAGAAAGATGACATCATCTTCATAGGTCAATCCGTTTAATGCTTGTAAGTAGAACCAGCCAATTCAAGGTACACTTGGCATTAGAGGATTTAGCACCATTTTACTTCAAAGCTCCTATATCTAATTATGAGTTGGAACCTTCTCACCATGGGAGATAGACACACACACACACACACACACACACACACACACACAAGTAGGCCGAATTAGGCAGAAATCAATAGAGCTGGTGTTAATATGTGCAACACAGCAGTCAGTGTTGTTTTCTCACAGCTCCTGGGAGCCCAGGAAGGATGCAATGGCGACGCAGAGGGGGTGGGTTTGGACCAGATGTGTAGCTGTTAGACTTAAGATACTAGTTAGATATGTGGAAGAGCTTGAGTTGAAGAATTCAGCCTCTCCATGAAATAATGACAACACTGCTGTTGCCAATGGGTTTAATGATTATATCACTCCTGCACTGATTAAATTGAATACTGGAAGCTCAGAGGAAAGTAGATAAATTAAAGTGGCTAGTGCCCTGCCAACAGTTCCCAATGATTAAGGGAATTCATAAGGTCAGAGGGCAGGTTATAGCAAACAGCAATTCTGAACTTGGTGTGCAGGGGAGCAAGGAATCACACCCAAAGTAGTGATTGGTTACAAAAGCAAATGAAAAAAATAGTGCATATTCAGTATTTTGGTGGATGTGTGTGTACGTGTCCTTGTGCTGGTGGTTTTACTGGGGGTGCATGACAATGAAACAATGACTTTATTATTCAAGTTCGGTGAGCAGAAACTCAGACAGATGATGAAAATATGATAAAGAGAGAGATCGGAAGGTTTGCGAAGAATATAAAGGGATGAAAAGAATAGGTACAATCTTGGAACCCAAGAGTTACTTATATGTGCAAACTAGTTGTCCTCGATACCCAAACAAAAGAATCTTTTGTCCTGGGTGAACACAGGATCATATTAGTTTGGCTTTCAAATAGACTATGTCTATGCCCCTGGTGTGGTAAAGATGGTACAGATATCGGAGCAGGGCATAGGGCAAAGTTTGCAGAAGAGATAACAGCAGAGATTCAAGGACCTTTGGAATTACAAGGAGTTTTTAAACTGAAGATAGACCCAAAAGTTAAAATTATGAAAGCCGTTATACAAAGAACAACCAATCTTCTAGAAGTACATCAAAATGTAAACTACGAGCAGTATTCACTTTTGAAATTAAAAGCAGAACTGAATAAAAAATGCACCACTACCTGAAGAGAACTAGCCAAAGGGTCACAGCAGGAGGCTGCTCAAGAGATAAGAATTGTAAACTGACATGATCATGAGACATTCCTATATGCATTGGCCAAATGCAAGATAATGGGAACACGTTATTTGATCTACATCAAATATCTTCAGCTAAACTTTTAATAAGTGGGGATATTTTGTACCCAGAGACTCAACCCCTACAACACTAATTTTGAGTGTCTGGGGTTTCTGTCCTCAAAAGCTTTTAGATTACCTATATGAATTACTTGATCCCCACAAAGATATTTGAATATTCCGAGATGTCTTGTTAATTATTATGAGCTCCCATTGTAAATTTTTGAAGCTGTCTATTCAATTATAACTAATGAAATTATATTCAAACACCTGCTGTTATCTTTATTCTTAAGAGTATAAAAACTTGACGTACTTTTGAGTTTGGAGGGTATCTTCTGAGTTTCCCAACAGAGATAAATTTGCCAGAATGCCTGCTTGTGAATAAAGACATTTTACAGCTACAACTTGAGTCTCTGTACGGTACTTTCACAGTTACAGCATACAGGAAGCTATGAAGTCACTGCACGAACAGTACATGTTCCTGGGCAGATTCAGTGGAAACAGAAAAAGAGAAATCAAAGAAAAGGAAGGTTGAAATAGGTTCATATGAAAGCAAAATAGGTGGACCATCTGGTGTGATACCTTGCGATGCAACGTGAAACTTAGAACCATAGAACACTACAGCACAGGAAACAGGCCATTAGGCCCTTCTAGTCTGTGCTGAAACATTATTCCGCTAGTCCCATTGACCTGCATCCAGTCCATAACCCTCCAGACCTCTCCCATCCATGTACCTATCCAATTTATTATTAAAACTTAAGAGTGATTTACTTAACAGGTACTTACCACGTCAGATGGCAGCTCGTTCCACACTCCCACCACTCTCTGAGTGAAGAAGTTCCCCTTAAACCTTTCCCTTTTCACCCTAAAGCCATGTCCTCTCATATTTATCTCTCCTAATCTAAGTAGAAAGAGCCTAATCACATTTACTCTGTCTATACCCCTTATAATTTTGTAAACCTCTATCAAATCTCCCCTCATTCTTCTATGCTCCAAGGAATAAAGTCCTAACCTGTTCAACCTTTCCCTATAACTCAACTCCTGAAGACTCGGCAACATCCTAGTAAACCTTCTCTGCACTTTTTCAATCTTATTGATATCCTTCCTATAGTTAGGTGACCAGAACTGTACACAATACTCCAAATTTGGCCTCACCAATGTCTTATACAACCTCCCCATAACATCCCAACTCCTGTACTCAATACTTTGATTTATGAATACCAGGATGCTAGAAGCCTTCTTTACAATCCTGTCTACCTGTGACGTCACCTTCAGGGAATTATGAACTCCCAGATCTCTTTGTTCCTCCGCAATCCTCAGTGTCCTACCATTTACACTGTGTATGTCCTACCTTGATTTGTCCTTCCAAAATGCAACACTGCACACTTGTCTGCATTAAATTCCATCTGCCATCTTCTGGCCCATTTTTCCAATTGGTCCAGATCCCTCTGCAGGCATTGAAAGCCTTCCTCACTGTCCACAATGCCTCCAATCTTAGTGTCATCAGCAAACTTTCTGATCCAATTTACCACATTATCATCTAGATCATTGATAAAGACAACAAACAACAATGGTTCCAGCACAGATCCTTGAGGCACACCACTAGTCACAGGTCTCCAGTCTGATAAGCAATCATCCACTACCACTCTCTGTCTTCTCCCACACAGCCAATTTCGAATCGAGTTTACAACCTTTCCATGGATACCTAGTGTCTGAACCTTCTGAACTAACCTCCCATGTGGGACCTTGTCAAAGGCCTTACTAAAGTCAATGTAGACAACATCCACAGCCTTTTCTACGCCTACTTTCTTGGTAACCTCCTCGAAAAACTCTACAAGATTCGTTAAACATGATCTACCACACACAAAGCCATGCTGACTATCCCTAATTAGCCCTTGGCTGTCCAAATACACGTATATCCGATCTCTCAGAATACCTTCCAAAAATTTACCTACTACTGAAGTCAAGCTCACCGGCCTGTCAGTTTAATTTGGAAGACCATTCACCTGAAGGATTAACACTTACAGTCTTTTTACATATGTTATAAGAACATAAGAAATAAGAACAGGAGTTGGCCATCTGGCCCATCGAGCTGCTCTGCCATCCAATGAGGTCATGGCTGATCTGACCATGGACTCATCTCCACTTACCTGCCCTTTCCCTATGACCCTTAATTCCCCTACTATCCAAAAATCTATCCAACGTTGTCTTAAATATATTTACTGAGGTAGCCTCCACTGCTTCATTGGGCAGAGAATTCCACAGATTCAGCACTCTCTGGGAAAAGCAGTTCCTCCTCATCTCCATCCTGAATTTTCTCCCCCGAATCTTGAGGCTATGTCCCCTAGTTCTAGTTTTACATACCAATGGAAACAACTTTCCTGCCTTTATCTTATCTATTCCTTTCATAATTTTATATGATTCTATAAGATTCCACTCACTTTTTTATATACCAGTGAGTACAGTCCCAGGTGACTCAATCTCTCCTCATAGTCAAACCCCCTCATCTCTGGAATCAACCTGGTGAACCTCCTCTGCACTGCCTCCAAAGCCAGTATATCCTTCCTCAAGTTAAGGAGACCAGAAGTTCATGCAGTATTCTAGATGCAGCCTCACCAGTACCCTGTATAGTTGCAGCATAACCTCCCTGCTCTTAAATTCCATCCCTCCAGAAATGAAGGCCAACATTCAATTTGCCTTCTTGATAGCCTGCTGCAGCTGCAAACCAACTTTTCGTGATTCATAACAATCACTCCCACAACAACATGCTGCGATCTTTTACTATTTAAATAATAATCTGATCTTCCATTTTTCCTTCCAAAGTGGATGACTTCACATTTACCTACATTGTACTCCATCTGCCAGACCCTTGCCAACTCACTTAACCTATTTATATCTATTTATATTATTCAAAGCCTTGACCATTTCCTCATTACCCAATATCAATTCCCCTCCTTGTCCTCCAAGGGATCTACATTCACTTTAGCCACCCTTTTCTGTTTTATATACAGTAATTAACAAACTTTTACTATCCATTTTTATATTTTGTGCTACTTTATTTCCATAATATCTTCCCTTTCTTTATTGCTCGCTCAGTGTTTCTTTGTAGCTTTTTAAAGTTTTTTCAGTTTTCCAGTTTCCCACTACTCTTGGCGACTTTGTACTCACGAGCTTTTGGTTTGATGCCTTCCTTTATTTCCTTAGTTATCCATGGCTGGCTCTCCCCACCCTTCCTGCCCTTGCTTTTAACTGGAATATATTTTTGTTGATCGCTGTGAAAAGTCTTCCGCTGTTCAACTGTCCCACCATATAGCCTCTGTTCCCAATCACAAACAAGAGAAAGTCACCAGATGCTGGAAATCCAAGCAACACATACAAAAAGCAGGAGGAACTCAGCAGGCCAGGCAGGATCTATGGAAAAGAGTACGCAGTCCTGCCGAAGAGCCTCGGCCCGAAATGTTGACTACATTCTTTTCCATAGATGCTGCCTGGCTTGCTGAGTTCCTTCAGTTTTTTGTGTGTGTAGCCTGTGTTCCCAGTCTACCCTGTCCAACTCCTCCCTCATCCCATTGTAGTCTCCCCTGTTTAGGCATAATACACTGGTTTTAGATCAACCTATTGCACCCTCCATTTGTATGAGAATCTCAATCATACTGTGATCATTCTTTCCTAAATGATCTCTAACTACAAGATTGCTAATTTAACCAGTCTCGTTGCACAGGACTAGATCCAAGATAGCTCTTGTAGGTTCGGTAACATGCTGTTCAAGAAAGCCATCACGGATGCATTCCATGAAGTCCTCCTCAAGACTGCCTTGACCAACTTGATTCACCCAATCTATGTGCAAGTTAGCCCCTCATGATAATGGCTGTTCCAGACTTACACGCCTCAGATATTTCTCGGTTTATTGCCTGTGCCACTGTAATGTTATAATTTGGTGGACTATAGACGATCCCACTACTGATTGTTTTTCCCTTTACTATTCCTAACCTCCACCCAGATGGATTCAACATTCTGCTCCTTAGATCTTATATCGTCTCTCGCTATCGCCCTGTTCTCACCCTTAATAGGTAGGGGATTCCATGGTAAGGGGAATAGAGAGAAACTTCAGTGGCCACAAACGGGACTCCCGTATGGTGTGTTGCCTCCCAGGTGCAAGGGTCAGAGATGTCTCGGAGAGGCTGCAGGGCATTTTGAAAGGGGAGGGTGAGCAGCCAGCTGTTGTGGTGCATGTAGGTACTAACGATACAGAAAGATAGCAGGATGAGGTCCTACAAGCTGAATTTAGGGAGCTAAGAGATAAATTAAAGAGTAGGATCTCTAAGGTAATCATTTCAGGATTATTACCGGTGCCACGTGCTAGCCAGAGTTGGAATAGCAGGATAGCTAGAATGAATATGTGGCTTGAGCGGTGGTGCAAGAGGGAGGGTTTCAGATTCTTGGGGCATTGGAACCGCTTCTGAGGGAGGTGGGACCAGTACCGTCCGGACGGTCAACATCTGGGCAGGACCGGGATCAATGTCCTAGGGAGATTGTTCACTAGTGCTGTTGGGGAGGCTTTAAACTAATATGGCAGGGGGATGGGAACTCATGCAGAAAAGAACAGGGAAGTGATACAGAGACCAAAGCTAGAGTTAGTGAAGAAAAAAAGTAAGAGTAGAGTGCATAAAAGTAAAAAGCAAAAATTGCATAGGTCACTAGATTCTAAAAGGACAATGAGTATAAGGCAACTTTATCTAAATGCCCATAGTACAGTATTAGAAACAAGGTTAGTGAACTCATGGCACGGATCAGTACCAAGGCATACGATTCAGTGGCCATCACAGATAACTGGTTGCAAGGTGGAGATGACTGGGAATTAAATATCCAAGGGTATCAGTTAATACAGAAAGATAGGCAGGAAGGCAGAGGAGGTGGAGTAACGCTCTTGATTAGGGATGAGATTAGGGCGATTGTGAGAGATGATATAAGATCTACGGAGCAGAATGTTGAGTCCATCTGGGTAGAGATTAAGAATAGTAAAGGGAAACAATCACTGGTGGGTGTTGTTGAGAGGCCACCTAATAAAAATATTGCAGTGGCAGAGGCAATTAACCAAGAAATAACTGAGGCTTGTAAGAACTGAATGGCAGTAGTCATGGGAGGATTTTAACTTCCACATAGATTGGGTGCATCAGGTTGGTCAAGGAAGTCTCGAGGAGGACTTCATAGAATGTATCTGTGATGGTTTTCTTGAGCAGCATGTCATTGAACCTACAAGGGAAAATGCTATCTTAGATCTAGTCCTGTGCAATGAGACAGGTAAGATTAACGATCTTGTAGTCAGGGATCCTCTTGGAAAGAGTGATCACAGTATGATTGAATTTCGCATTCAGATGGAGGATGAAATAGATCTAAAACTAATGTATTATGCTTGAACAAGGGAGACTACAACGGGATGAGGGTGGAGTTGGCTAACGTGGATTGCCAGCACAGGCTATTTGGTAGGACAGTTGAGGAACAGTGGAATACTTCCAAAGAAATTTTTCACAGTGCTCAGTGCTTCGGAGAAGTAAGTCTGAGAATCGGAGCGGGAGTGCGGAGGAAGCCATTTTTGAATTTTTCTGTTTTTCTTTCCATCGGCGTTCAGAGAGGCAGGACTGCACAGACGTGCGATGTCGGGCAGTGAAGTGCGG
Organism: Mobula birostris; assembly: GCF_030028105.1. Taxonomy (NCBI): domain Eukaryota; kingdom Metazoa; phylum Chordata; class Chondrichthyes; order Myliobatiformes; family Myliobatidae; genus Mobula; species Mobula birostris. The sequence continues at coordinate 50,353,179 of NC_092375.1, forward strand.
AAGATTTAAAAGGAACAGAGCCTTATATAGCGGGCAGCGGAGTGAGCCAGGAGCAGAGTGAAGGCTTAAGGGTTTCGGCTCAAAGGGCTTAGGCAGAAACAGGCGAGGCGAAGAGGGTTTGGTATTCATTTTTTGTTGTTATTTGAGGAGAGGGGCAGTATGAGTGTGAGGGCAGTTTTTCGTTCTCGGTGCCGGATGTGGGAGATCATGGAGTCTCCAAGCCTCCCGGACGTTCACATCTGCGCCAGGTGCAGCTCCTAAGGGAGAGTGAGGAGTTGATAGAGAGGAGTTACACGCAGGTGGTCATACCGGGGCCACAGGTGGCAGACAAGTGGGTCATGGTTAGGAGGGGAAGAGAAAGAGTCAGGTAATAGAGAGTACCCCGGTGGCTGTGCCCCTTGACAATAGGTACTCCTGTTTGAGTACTGTTGGTGGGAGACAGCTTACCTGGGGGAAGCAACAGTGGCCGTGCCTCCAGCACAGAGTCCGGGAAAGGAAGAGGAGGGCAGTAGTAATAGGGGACTCGATAGTAAGGGGGTCAGATAGGCGATTCTGTGGACGCAGTCCAGAGACCCGAATGGTAGTTTGCCTCCCTGGTGCCAGGGTCCGGATATTTCTGATCCCGTCCAAGATATCCTGAAGTGGGAGGATGAGGAGCCAGAGGTCGTGGTACATATAGGTACCAATGACATTGGTCGGAAAAGGGAAGGGGTCCTGAAAGGAGAATATAGGGAGTTAGGAAGGGAGTTGAGAAAAAGGACTGCAAAGGTAGTAATCTCAGGATTACTGCCTGTGCTACGCGACAGTGAGAGTAGGAATGCAATGAGGTGGAGGATAAATGCGTGGCTGAGGGATTGGAGCAGGGGGCAGCAATTCAAGTTTTTGGATCATTCAGACCTCTTTTGGCGCAGGTGTGACCTGTACAAAAAGGACGGGTTACACTTGAACCCTAGGGGGACCAATATCCTGGCGGGGAGATTTGCGAGGGCTACTGAGGTGACTTTAAACTAGAATGGTTGAGGGGTGGGAATCAAATTAAAGAGGCTAGGCGAGAGGAGTTTAGTTCACAACAGGGGGATGGGAACAAGTGCAGAGAGACAGAGGGGTGTAAAATGAGGGTAGAAGCAAAAAGTAGTAAGGTGAAAAGTAAAAGTGGCAGGCCGGCAAATCCAGGGCAAAAATCAAAAAGGGCCACTTTTCAACATAATTGTATGAGGGCTAAGAGTGTTGTAAAAGCGAGCCTGAAGGCTTTGTGTGTCAATGCAAGGAGCATTTGTAATAAGGTGGATGAATTAAAAGTGCAGATTGTTATTAATGAATATGATATAGTTGGGATCACAGAGACATGGCTCCAGGGTGACCAAGGATGGGAGCTCAACATTCAGGGATATTCAATATTCAGGAGGGATAGACATGAAAGAAAAGGAGGTGGGGTAGCATTGGTGGTTAGATAGGAGATTAATGCAATAGAAAGGAAGGACATTAGCTGGGAGGATGTGGAATCGATATGAGTAGAGCTGCATAACGCTAAGGGGCAGAAAACACTGGTGGGAGTTGTGTACAGGCCACCTAACAGTAGTAAGGTTGGGGATGGCATTAAACAGGAAATTAGAAATGCGTGCAATAAAGGAACAGCAGTTATAATGGGTGGCTTCAATCTACATATAGATTGGGTGAACCAAATTGGCAAGGGTGCTGAGGAAGAGGATTTCTTGGAATGTATATAGGATGGTTTTTTGAACCAACATGTCGAAGAACCCACTAGAGAGCAGGCCATTCTAGATTGGGTATTGAGCAATGAGGAAGGGTTAATTAGCCCCTTGGGTAAGAGTGACCATAATATGGTGGAATTCTTCATTAAGATGGAGAGTGACATAGTTAATTCAGAAACAAAGGTTCTGAACTTAAAGAAGGGTAACTTTGAAGGTATGAGATGTGAATTAGCTAAGATAGACTGGCAAATGATACTTAAAGGGTTGACGGTGGATATGCAATGGCAAGCATTTAAAGATCGCATGGATGAACTACAACAATTGTTCATCCCAGTTTGGCAAAAGAATAAATCAGGGAAGTTAGTGTACCCGTGGCTGACAAGGGAAATTAGGGATAGTATCAATTCCAAAGAAGAAACATACAAATTAGCCAGGAAAAGCGGCTCACCTGAGGACTGGGAGAAATTCAGAGTCCAGCAGAGGAGGACAAAGGGCTTAATTAGGAAAGGGAAAAGGGATTATGAGAGAAAACTGGCAGGGAACATAAAAACTGACTGTAAAAGCTTTTATAGATATGTGAAAATAAAAAGATTGGTTAAGACAAATGTAGGTCCCTTACAGACAGAAACAGGTAAATTGATTATGGGGAACAAGGACGTGGCAGACCAATTGAATAACTACTTTGGTTCTGTCTTCACCAAGGAGGACATAAATAATCTTCTGGAAATAGAGGGTCTAGTGAGATGGAGGAACTGAGGGAAATACATGTTAGTAGGGAAGTGGTGTTAGGTAAATTGAAGGGATTAAAGGCAGATAAATCCCCAGGGCCAAATGGTCTGCATCCCAGAGTGCTTAAGGAAGTAGCCCAAGAAATAGTGGATGCATTAGTGATAATTTTTCAAAACTCTTTAGATTCTGGACTAGTTCCTGAGGATTGGAGGGTGGCTAATGTAACCCTGCTTTTTAAAAAAGGAGGGAGAGAGAAACTGGGGAATTATAGACCGGTTAGCCTAACATCGGTGGTGGGGAAAACGCTAGAGTCAGTTATCAAAGATGTGATAACAGCACATTTGGAAAGCGGTGAAATCATCGGACAAAGTCAGCATGGATTTGTGAAAGGAAAATCATGTCTGACGAATCTCATAGAATTTTTTGAGGATGTAACTAGTAGAGTGGATAGGGGAGAACCAGTGGATGTGGTATATTTGGATTTTCAAAAGGCTTTTGACAAGGTCCCACACAGGAGATTAGTGTGCAAACTTAAAGCACATGGTATTGGGGGTATGGTATTGATGTGGAGAGAGAATTAGTTGGCAGACAGGAAGCAGAGAGTGGGAATAAACGGGACCTTTTCAGAATGGCAGGCAGTGACTAGTGGGGTACCGCAAGGCTCAGTGCTGGGACCCCAGCTGTTTACAATATATATTAATGACTTAGACGAGGGAATTAAATGTAGCATTCCAAGTTTGCGGATGACACGAAGCTGGGCGGCAGTGTTAGCTGTGAGGAGGATGCAGGGTGACTTGGATAGGTTAGGTGAGTGGGCAAATTCATGGCAGATGCAATTTAATGTGGATAAATGTGAGGTTATCCACTTTGGTGGCAAAAACAGGAAAACAGATTATCTGAATGGTGACCGATTAGGAAAATGGGAGGTGCAACGAGACCTGGGTGTCATTATACACCAGTCATTGAAAGTGGGCATGCAGGTACAGCAGGCGGTGAAAAAGGCGAATGGTATGCTGGCATTCATAGCAAGAGGATTCGAGTACAGGAGCAGGGAGGTACTACTGCAGTTGTACAAGGACTTGGTGAGACCACGCCTGGAGTATTGTGTGCAGTTTTGGTCCCCTAATCTGAGGAAAGACATCCTTGCCATAGAGGGAGTACAAAGAAGGTTCACCAGATTGATTCCTGGGATGGCAGGACTTTCATATGATGAAAGACTGGATTGGCTAGGCTTATACTCCTTGGAATTTAGAAGATTGAGGGGGGATCTTATTGAAACATATAAAATCCTAAAGGGATTGGACAATCTAGATGCAGGAAGATTGTTCCCGATGTTGGGGAAGTCCAGAACGAGGGGTCACAGTTTGAGGACAAAGGGGAAGCCTTTTAGGACCGAGATTAGGAAAAACTTCTTCACACAGAGAGTGGTGAATCTGTGGAATTCTCTGCCACAGGAAACAGTTGAGTCCAGTTCATTGGCTATATTTAAGAGGGAGTTAGATATAGCCCTTGTGGCTGAAGGGATCAGTGGGTATGGAGGGAAGGCAGGTACAGGGTTCTGAGTTGGATGATCAACCATGATCATACTGAATGGCGGTGCAGGCTCTAAGGGCCGAATGGCCTACTCCTGCACCTTTTTTCTATGTTTCTATGTTTCTAAAAGTATATTCCAGTCAAAAGTAAGGACAGTAAGTGTGGGGAGAGCCAGCCTTGGATAACTAAGGAAATAAAAGATAGTATCAAATTAAAAGCTCATGTGTACAAAGTCGCAAAGAGTAGTGGGAGACTGGAGGATTAGGAAAACTTTATAAAGCAACAGAGAACAACTAAACGAGAAATAAGGAAAGGGAAGATAGAGTATGAAAGTAAATTAGCACAAAAGATAAAAACAGATAGCAAAAGTTTTTATAAATATATAAAGTGGAAGAGGGTGGCTAAAGTCAACCTAGGTCCCTTGGAAGACGAGAAGAGGAAATTGATATTGGGTGATAAGGAAATGGTTGAGGCATTGAACGATTATTTTGTGTTGATCTTCATGGTGGAGGACACGTCTAATATGCCAAAGAAGGATGTTATGGACGAAATGGGAGGTGAGGACCTCGATAAAATCACTGTCACTAAAAAGACAGTGATGAGAAAACTAGAGGGCCTGAAGATAGATAAGTCCCCTGGTCCTGATGGGATGCATCCCAGGGTGCTGAAGGAATTGGCGGAGGTTATAGTAGACGCTTTGGTAATCATTTATCAAAACTCTCTAGACTTTGGGCAGGTCCTGGCAGATTGGAAGACAGCAAATATCACGCCACTTTTTAAAAAAGGATGTAATCAAAAGACGGGCAACTATAGGCCAGTTAGCTTAACACCTGTAGTCAGGAAAATGCTTGAAGCTGTCATTAAGAAAGAAATAGCAAAGCATTTAGGAAGGAGTGGTTCCATTAGACAGACGCAGCATGGATTCAGAAAGGGCAGGTCCTGTTTGACAAACTTACTGGAGTTCTTTGAGGACAAAATGAGCGCAGTGGATAGAGGGGAACAGGTGGACGTCGTATACTTGGATTTCCAGAAGGCATTTGATATGGTACCACACAAGAGACTTATAAATAAGATATGGATGCATGGAGTTGGAGGAAGTGTATTGGCATGGATAGTGGATTGGTTAACTGATAGAAGGCAGAGAGTTGGTATAAATGGGTGTTTCTCCAGTTGGCAGTTGGTGGTGAGTGGGGTGCCACAGGGGTTGGTGCTGGGTCTGCAGCTGTTTACCATTTACATTAATGATTTGGAAGAGGGGACTGAGTGCAGTGTAGCAAAATTTGCTGATGACACTAAACTGAGTGGAAAAGCAAATTGTACAGAGGATGTAGAGGGTCTGCAAAGGAATATAGATAGGTTAAGCCAGTGGGCCAAGGTCTGGCAGATGGAATACAATGTTGGTAAATGCGAGATCATGCACTTTGGAAGGAATAATAGAAGAGTAGATTATTATTTAAATGGTGAAAGATTGCAGCATGCAGAGGAACTTGGGGGTGCTTGTGCATGAACCGCAAAAAATTGGCTTGCAGGTACAACAGGTTATTAAGAAGGCAAATGGAATGTTGGCCTTCATTGCTAGAGGGATTGAATGCAAGAGCAGGGAGATCATGCTGCAACTATACAGGGTACTGGTGAGGCCGCACCTGGAGTACTGTGTGCAGTTCTGACCTCCATACCCGAGGAAGGATATACTGGCTTTGGAGGCAGTGCAGAGGGGGTTCACTAGGTTGATTCCAGCGATGAAGGGGTTAACCTATGAGGAGACATTGAGTCGCCTGGGACTATACTCTCTGGAGTTCAGAAGAATGAGAGGGGATCTTCAGAAACATACAAAATTTTGAAAGGGATAGATAAGATAGAAGTAGGAAAGTTGTTTCCATTGGTAGGTGAGACTAGAACTAGGGGCCATTACTTCAAGATTCAGGGGAGAAGATTTAGGACGGAGATGAGGAGAAACTGTTTTTCCCAGAGAGTGGTGAATCTGTGCAATTCTCTGCCCAGGGAAGCAACTGAGTCTTCTTCACTAAATATATTTAAGAAACAGTTAGATAGGTTCCTATATAGTAAGGGAATTAACCCTTATGGGGAAAAGGCAGGTACATGGAGCTGAGTTTACAGACAGATCAGCCATGATCTTATTGAATGATGGAGCAGGCTCGATGGGCCAGATGGCCTACTCCTGCTCCTATTTCTTATATTCTTAATTAAGAGCGCTGCCCCACCTCCCTTACTTTCCTGCCTATCCCTCTGTATTACCTGATATCATTTGATATTTAATTCCTAATCTTCTCCAACCTGCAACCATGTTTCTGTAATGGCCACTAAATCATACCCCTTTATACTAATTTGTACCACAAGTTCACTGACCTTGTTTCGAATACTATGGGCATTCAGATAAAGTGCCCTTACACTCATTGTGCTTTTAAAATCTTGTAATCTTTCTCTCTTTTGTACTTGACTTTCTTGCACTGCATCCTTACTTTTTGCTTCTTTATCTTTATCTACACTTTTCTCTTTTACTTTATCCATACTTCTCCAATCTGTTGAACCCATCCCCCTGCTATTTGGTTTTAAGGCCCTAACCACAGCTTTAGTTATGTGATTCGCTAGGATCCAGGTCCCACCATGGTTCAGGTGAAGGCCGTCCAGGTAAAACAGCTCCCTCCTTCCCCAGTACTGGTACCAGTTTCCCATGAATTCAAATCCACTTTTCCAACACCAATCCTAGAGCCACACTTTTGACTGTCTAATCTTCTTGACCCTATGCCAATTTGCATGCGGCTCAGGTAGTAATCCAGAGATTACCACCTTTTTGGTTCTGCTCTTTAATTTAGTCCCTAGTTGCTCTAATTCCCTCAACAGAACGTTGCTCTGCCTATGTCGTTGATACCCACATGGATCACAACAACTGGATCTTTCCCCTCCCACTGTAAATTCCTCTGCAGGTCAGATAAAATGTCCAAACCCAGGCACCGGGCAAGTAACACAGCCTTCAGGACACTCTAGCCCTGTGACAGAGAACTTCGTCTATTCCCCTGACTATACTATCCCCAATTACTACTACGTTGCTCTTCGCTTCCCCCCTCTTGAATGTCTCCCTGAACCACAGTGCCACAGTGATATCTGTAGTTTTTATTTTGGATTTTGCCTCTGCAATATTTTGCTTTTCTGTTTTAGCTTTAAACACTGAGTACTTGATCCTGTGTAGTTAAGCCACTACACATGCTGCAAGATCACTAGACTGCAAGACGACAGGAAATAGCAAGGGTTCCTGTTTCACTTTGATAACTGTACTGGAAAGTGTGTACAAGTATATGGCTGGCTTAGGAATGGCTAGGCTTGAGAACCCCAAGGTCAAACAGAAGGATAATATGCCCCAATCAGATTGACACTTCATGAAAATTCATTCTGCTGAACATTAGTGGATACAGAAACCTACCATTCAAAGTAGTTTATGAGCATTTGAGAAGGTTGTGAGAACCAAGTCCTTGCACTGGCAGTACACAGAAGTCTGTGTGAATGGTGGAAGAAGTACATCATCCCACAAAATAGACATGTTTCCACTTTTCCCCTATCTCCCCCACTCTCCCACCTGTGGAAGAGTCTGCAGTTCCTACATTGCCCTCGTTAGGCTCCTCAGAATCCAAAACAAAACTGCAATGGAAACTAGTCATCCTTCATCTTGAGGGACAGTTGAAATCATAAATTGAATCAGCCACTTCAGACAAGTGGAATGAAGGCGGACAATAAGGAACAACACTGGCCCACAAAGGCTAAATTTAAAATAAAATTAAAAAAAAAAATTACTCAGGAAAAAACATCTTTATTGAATTGCTTAATTCAATAAAGACAAATGGGCCCATTCAATTCCAAGGATGAGGAACAGAATTTGAGATGGAAATCTTTTGAACATCAGAAGAAGGAATATAAAAGTCCTGATCATTTCCAGAAAATAATGCAAGTTTATGTGAAAAGAAATCTATATATCACAAAGAAAAATTAATATGCTTATGTTTAATTGTTTTTTTTACATTGTGTTATAACTTAACATCAGAAAGAACTTTGATGATTCACAAGATGCAATGCCTGCCAATTTTTTCAGAGTTAAGTCTGAAGTAATTTACATGGTGAGTAAAAATACTTCTCAGCTGATTGATCACTCGCTTCTGTGATGCATTAGGAAACCCAAATAACTACATGGTCCACAACGAGCTAGTATGAAGTTGCAGCAAGTAATTAGGAAAGATAAATAAAAACACACCATTAGTTTAAGACTTGCATTTACAAATCTGATGAAGCATTTTCTTGGGAAGTAAGTATGAAAGCTGATGAAGGCAGAGCTGTAGAGATGGTTTATGTAGATTTTGACTCACAGAGTAGGCAGGTGTAGAAGGTTACTTCAGAAGGGATCTGAGGCAATGTTGGCAAACTGGTTCCAAAATTGGCTAGGTGACAATATACAGAGTGCAGTGGTGGATGGGCATTTTTCAGACTGGAAGTTTATATATAGTGTGCCAAGGTAATCAGTGCTGAGACTTTTGTTGTTTGTAATAGATGTGATGTGGACAAGAATTACAATTACTAAGAATGGAGATGACACAAAAATTGATGCAGTAGGAAGGTTACCTAAGAATATAGAAGGATGTAGATCAGCTGGAAATCTGGGCAGAGCAGTGGCAGGTGGAAATTAATCCAGCATGTGAGGTATTGCACATTAGGAAGTGCAATTCTAGGAGGAAATAGGGAGTAAATGGTTGGGACCTTACGAGCACTTTTACATGGAGATCCCTTGGAGTACAAATCCATAGCTCTCTGAAAGTGATGACATGGGTAGGTGAGGCTAGTTAAAAAAAAAGGCATTTGGCATATTTGTCTTCATAAAGAGGCCTTGAGTATAAGAGGTGGGATATGATGTCACAGGAGTACAAAACATTGGTCGGACCACACTTATGAACACTGTATACATTTTTGGTTGCAACATTACAGAAGGATATGGTATCAACAGAGAGTGCAGAAGAACCAGAATCAGGTTTAATATCACTGGCATATATCATGAAATTTGTTAACTTTGCTGCAGCAATACAGGATAATAAATTGGCTTTTGAAGTCACATAATTAGTTAATTGTGTGCAGTCAAGGTGCTTCAGTTGATTGTAGTAAAAATACACCTGTATCTGGAAGGTCTAACTGCTGGTGACTCAGTATCCTGGCAAAAACTACACCATGAAGAAAAAAGCACACTCCAACCAACTCTGCGAAAAGGTTATTGAAAAGCACGAGTCAGGAAATAGATACAAGAAAATTTCCAAGCCAGCCTGCAAGAGAACTGTGACTTGGGAGAAGATTTGTTTTCCAGCAAGCCAAAGCTACACAGGAATGGTTTAAAAACAACGAAGTTGATGTCCTGCAGTGGCCAAGTCAGAGTCCAGACCTCAATCCAATAGAGAATTTGTGGCACAGGACTTCAAAAGGGCTGTTCACTCATGATCCCCATACAATTTGACAGAGCTTGAGCAGTTTTGTAAAGAAGAATGGGGGAAAATAGCAGGGTCCAGGTGTGCAAAGCTGATACAGACCTATCCACACAGACTCAAGTCTGTAATTGCTGCCAAAGGTGCATCTACTAAATATTGACTTTAAGGGGGTGAGTAATTATGCATTCAAATATTTAGTGTTTAATAATTGTAATAAACTTAGACTAATTTGTAGAAATTTTCTTTTCACTTTGACACAAAAGATTATTTTCTGTAGATCAATGTCAAAAAAGCCAAATTAAATCCTATGATTCAGATATTGTAATTCAATATGATTCAATGTTGTAAAACAATAAAACATCAAAACTTCCAAAGGGGAGTGAATACTTTTTAACAGCACAGTAAATATAAAAAATAGTTAAGTTAAATAAATAGTGCAAAAGTGGAAATAAAAAAAAGTAGGGAGTAGTGAGGTTCAATGTCCGTTCAGAAATTGGATGGCAGAGGGGAAGAAGCTGCTCTTGAATCATTGAGTGTAGGCCTTCAGGATTCATTACTTCCTTCCTGATGGTAACAATGAGAAGAAGGCAAGTCTTGGGTGGTGGGGGTCCTTAATGATGGATGCTGCCTTTTTGAGGCACTGCTTCTTGAAGATGTCTTGGATACTATGGAGGTTAGTGCCCATGACGGAACTGACTAAGTTTAGAACTCTCTGCAGCTTATTTCAATCCCCCCTTTCCAGATGCTGCTGTAGCCAGTTAGAATGCTCACCACGGTACATCTGTAGAAATTTGTGAGTGTTTTAGGTGACGTATCAAATCTTCACAAATTCCTAACGAAATATAGTTAATGTTTTGCTTTCTGATATGTTGGGACCAGGTTAGAGCCTCAGAGATATTAACACCCGGGAACTTGAAATTGCCCATTCTCTCCATTTTGATCCCTCTATGAGGACTGGTGTGTTTTCCATCGTCTTACCCTTTCTGAAGGAAAGGTCTATAGACTGGGCTAGTTTATTTTCAGTGGCACAAATCAGACTGAGTATTGAATAACTGAAGCAAGCTGGCAAAAATGGTGATAGAGGCAGATATAATTACACAGTTTAAAAGGTATTTGAATAGGTAAAGAGTAGGGGGATATGGACTTCATGCAGACAAGTGGAATTAGTGTAGATAGGCATCAAGTTCTGCATGGAAGAATTGGGCTGAAAGGCCTGTTTCTATTGTATTCTGCCTATACGATGTCAGAAGGTATTTTATAAGTTGAAGGTATTTTACGAGAATGATTCCAGGAATGAAAGGGTTACTGTATGAGGAACATCTGGCAGCTCTTGGGCTGTATTCCCTGGAGTTCAGGAGAATGAGGGGGAATCTCATAGAAACGTTCTGAATGTTAAAAAGCCTGAACAGATTAGATATGGCAAAGTTATTTCCCATGGTAGGGGGTTCTAGGACAAGAGGGCATGACTTCAGGATTGAGGGACGCCCTTTTAGAACTGAGATGCGGAGAAATTACTTTAGTCAGAGGGTGAAAAATCTGTGGAATTTGTTGCCACGAGTAACTGTAGAGGCTAAGTCATTGGGTGTATTTAAGGCAGAGATAGATAGGTTCTTGATTAGGCAGGGCATCAAAAGGTATGGGGTGAAAGCAGGGGAGTGGGGATGACTGGAAGAATTGGATCAGTCCATGACTGAATGGCAGAGCAGACCCGATGGGCTGAATGGCCTACTTCTGCTCCTATATCTTACGGTCTAAGTTGTAAGGAACTTTTCAGGTGTAGTCACAATTGAGAGGACAAAAATTTGTGACCTTTTCCATTCTGGAGTTTAATGAACCAACTAAGCTAACTTTATTGATAACATCCATTCCTGTACTGTGCATCCAGTTCAACTCAATTCCAGGGAGTGCGACTCAACACTGTACTGTATTATTGCCCTGTCAGTGAAAAATGCTCAGATCTTGTACATTTTAAGTCATAGGGAAATCTGAAAATCTAGAACATCCTAAGAATCCCAACAGAAATATGTGTTCAAATTGCTTCCATCAAGTTTCTACTTGCATTTTCATGGTAGTGAGTTATTCACAACTGATAGCAATTCAAGATTCTCTTCCACACCCCATATTGCCAGAAAATACAGATACCACTAATGCAGTAAGAAGGTGCTCTTTTGTTTACTATAAAAAGGAAGCATATTTTTGTTGGGATTGTGAACAAACCTCCACACCTCATTCAACTCTAACCTGGTCTAACCTTTAAAGTGGTGACATCTTGCTGTAAGATATCATTTACATTTTTATGAATGCTTTAATTAATCACATTTTCCTCAGTTAAAATAGGGATTGAAAAATATATTCAAAATTCAAGTTAAATTGAGTGTACTTTTTTAGTAAATTCTCATCGATTGTCTTAGTTGAAGGGAGCAAACATAAAGGTCAAGGAGGTTAGCCCAGTGGTACGCTCCTCCTGCAGGATGTGGAAGACCAGGGATATTTCCAATGTCCTGATGATTATATCTACAAGAAGCAGATCCAGCCATAGCTCCCGGCTGGCCATTTAGAGCAGCTGGAGCTGTGGATGGATTGACTATGGGACATCCAGGATCTGGGGAATGTAGTACACAATATGATTAGGCCAGAAGTACAGGAAGAGGACATGAATGGCCAACAAGAACAACAGGATGGGGAGTCAGGGTGTACAGTAATCAAAGGTTTCAAAGGTACATTTAATATCAGAGAAATGTATATAATATACATACATCCTGAAATTCTTTTTCTTTGCAACCATCGACGAAAACAGAGGAGTGCCCCAAAGAATGAATGACAGTTAAATGTTAGGAATCCTCCCTTCTTAACAAATATACTGGTTTTGATATTGTTGAGCATAATGACTTCCCAGAGAAGGACAGTTGCAAAGGCCCAACATGTGGCACCATGGTGGTGTGGTTGTACAGAAGGGATGACGATGGTGGGAGGAGAATATCAGGACTGGGAGAATGACTGTAATAGAGAATACAGTCATTGTACGAGAGGGCAAATAGACACTTCTATAGCCATAAAAGAGATTGTAGGTTGGTACATTGCATCTAGGCTCAAAGGTGACTCAAAGCATCTTGCTAGTGGTTGTGAAGAAGATTTAAACTGAGTTGGCAGGGTAATGGGATCAGAGTTGTTGTTCAGAGGGTGAGGTGCAATCACCTAGAGAAGAAACAGTTAATGCCCAGTAGACAGAACAAGTGAATAAATGTGCTTAAAGGAATTTGAAGCTAAATTGCAAATATTTTGATGAAAAGGGTAGCACTAGGAGATGAGCTCAAACTTTTACTTAACATGAGGATCTATGAAATTGTTGCAATGTCACTGAAGGATGGATGGGAAGGACTGGAAACTCAATATCCCAGGATATAGAGTTTTCAGACAAAATAGAGGGGGAGTAAAAGGGAAGGAATAATTACACACTTTATCAAACATTGTATTAATTTCATGTTTATGGAGGATATAAGACCATAATATATAAGAGTAGAATTAGGCCATTTGACCCATTGAGTGTACTCCAAAATTTCATCATGGCTAATCCAACTTTCCTCTCAGCCCCAATCTCCTGCCTTCTCCCTATATCCTTTCACTCCCGACCAATCAAGAATCTGTCAACCTCTGCCTTCAATACACATAAAGACTCGGCCTCCACAGCTGCCTGTGGCAATGAATCCCACAGATCCACCACTCTCTGGCTAAAGAAATTCCTCATCTCCATTCTAAAAGGGCACCCCTCTATTCTGAGGCTGTGTCCTCTGGTCTTAGACTCTTCCCACCATAGGAAACATCCTTTCCACATCCACTATCAAGTCCTTTTCACCATTTGATAGGTTTCAATGAGGTCTCCCCACATTCTTCTGCATTCTAGTGAATACAGGCCCAGAGCCATCAAACGCTCCTCATATGACAAGCCATACAATCCTGGAATCATTTTTATGAACCTCCTTTGAACCCTCTCCTGTTTCAGCATATCCTTTCTAAGACTAGGATCCCAAAACTGCTCACAATACTCCAAGTGAGACCTCACCAGTGTTTTATAAAACCTCAACATTACATCCTTACTTTTATATTCTAGTCCTCTTGAAATGAATGCTAAAATCGCATATGCCTTCCTCACCACGGACTAGGCCCATAAACTAACCTTCAGGGAATCCTGTACAAAGACTACCAAGTTCCTCTGCTTTTATTTTGTATTTTCTCTCCATTTAGAAAATAGTCAATCCTTTCATTTTTTCTACCAAAGTGCATAACCATACACTTCCCAACACTGTATTCCATCTGCTATTGCTTTGCCCATTCTCCTAATCTGTTCAAGTCCTTCTGTAGCCTCTTCACTTCCTCAAAACTACCTGCCCCTCCACCTAGCTTCCTATTGTCTGCAAACTTTGCAACAAAGCCATCAATTACATCATCCAAATCATTGACATACAACATAAAAAGATTTGGTCCCAACACAGACCCTTGTGGAACACCAACCAGAAAAAGCTCCCTTTATTCCCACTCTTTGTCTCCTGCTAATCAACCACAGCTTTATCCATGCTAGAATCCTTCCTGTAATACCATGGACTTGTAGCTTGTTAAAGCCTCATGCGTGGCAACCTGTCAAAGGCCTTCTGAAAATGCAAGTACACAACATCAGCTGATTCTCCTGCTTGTTATTTCTTCAAAGAATTCCAACAGATTTGTCAAGCAAGACTTTACCTTGAGAAACCATGCTGATTACAGCTTATTTTATCAGGTGATCTCAAGTACCCTGAGACCTCATCCTTAATAATCGACTCCAACATCTTCACAACCACTGAGGTTAGACTAACTCACTTCTAGTTTCCTTTCTTCTGCCTCTCTCCCTTCTTGAAGAATAGAGGGACATATGCAATTCTGTAGCCTTCTGGTACCATTCCAGAATCTACTGATTCTTCAAAGATTATTACTAATGCCTCTACAATCTCCTCAACCACCTCTTTCTGAACCATGGGATGTACACCATCTGGTCCAGGTTACTTATCTACCTTCAGACCTTTCAGATTCCCAAGAACCTTCTCTCTAGTTATGGTAACTTCACATACTTCATGACCCCTGACACCTGGGACTTCCACCATACTGTCAGTGTCTTCCACGGTGAAGACCGATGCAAAATACTTATTCAGTTTGTCCGCCACTCCTTTGTCCCCCATTACTACCTCTATAGCACAGTTTTCCAGCAGTCCAATATCCACTCTCACCTCTCTTTTACACTTTACATATCTTAAGAAATTTTTGGTATTTTCTTTAATATTATTGGCCAGCTTACCTTCGTATTCCATCTTTACCACCTTAATGACTTTCCAGTTGCCTGTTGGTTTTTAAAAGCTTTCCAATCCTCTAACTTCACACTAATTTTTGCTGTATTATATGCCTTCTCTTTGGCTTTTATGTTGGCTTTCACTTCTCTTGTTAGCCATGGTTGTGTCATCTTTCCTTTAGAAGACTTTCTCTTTGGAATGTTTGTATACTGTATCTTCTGAATTGCTTCCAGAAATTCCAGCCATTGCTGCCAGTGTTCCTTTCCAATCAATTCTGGTCAACTCCCCTCTCAATGCCTTTGTAGTTCCCTTTACTCCAAGTAACCTAGGAGGCTACTCAAACAAGGCAATATGGGTAGGAATTAGAAATTAAAAAGATATTGTTCTTCCGCTGGAGGTATATTACAGATCTCCCAACATTCAACAGGAGATGTAGGAACAGATATAGGCAGCTATCAGATAGATGCAATAATATTATTGCATTGGGAGTCAGAGGTGAAGGTGGAGGGGGGCAGATCAGTAACCAAAATCTGAATTGGGAATGTTTTAGCACTAAAGGACAGAGAGTATAGAATTATGTGGTGCCCCCAAGACAGCTGTCTGATGCAATGTGCAGATAAACAACTGAGGGAAGGTGAATTACTGGACCTCATCAGAATCAGGTTTGTTGTCATCAGCATGTGACATTAAATCTGTTATCTCAGCAGCAGCAGTTCAATGCAATACATAATACAGAATAAAAAAAAGCAAAATTAAATTATAATAATAAATAAAGTAAATCAATTACAGTATAAATATATTGAATAAACTAAAAATCATGCAAAAAACAGAAATATTATATATTTAAAAAGTGAGGTAGTGTCCAAGGGTTCAATGTCTATTTTGCAATGAGATGGCAGCGGGGAAGAAGCTCTGAATCACTGAGGCTATGTCCACACTAGACCGGATAATTTTGAAAACGCTGGTTTCGCGTAAAAACGATAGGTGCCCACACCAGGCGTTTTTGAAAATACCTCCATCCACATTAAAACAGGTATTTGGGTGAATCTCCTCCTACTGGGCATGAGCAGGACACACAGAAAATAAGCAAAGAGGAAACTGTATACTCGGTGCGTGTTTGTCCAGTTACAGACTAGAAAAACTTAAAAGGAAATTGCCAAACGAAAGACTTGGTGCGCGTTTGTCCAGAAACATCTCCTACAGCCACAGTCCCTTCACCGATGAAAGGGACAACAGCTACAACTAAATGCAATAAGGCTTGTTACTGGACAAAAGTGAAATTTGCTGTTACCTTATTTGTTTGCCTTTACTTCTGCCATGTCTTTGTGTACTATTTTGCTGTATTTAATGTGCAATAAAATGAGTTACTGGGCAAAAGTGACAATTGCATCCATTGAATGTTTGCACAAGCAATACATTAATAAAGCACCTTGTTAAATGTATAAAACTTGTCTGTATCAGTGTTATCTTGTATTTCCATACAATGTTACATTAGGCTGTTACACATCTATTGTCAGATATTGTTGTTGTGGTGTTGGAGGTTGCGTTCAAGAAAACAATGAAATGCCGCACTGCCGCCACCATTTGTTCCGGCACGTCATGACAGCGTTTTTAAAATTAGCTGGTTACCCCATACACACTACAACGCCCAACCGGCGTTTTCAGATTTACACACTCTGGAGAGTGTTTTAGAAAAGCTCCGTTTTCCGGGGAGGAAAACGCCATTTCAGTGTGGATGGAGGGAGAAAATGAAGAGAAAAAGCTTGGGTTACAGATTTATCTGGTCTAATGTGGATATAGCCTGAGTGTGTGCCTTTGGGCTTCTTAACCTCCTAAGGGCATGCCCTGGGTGCTGAAGGTCCTTAATAATGGATGTTGCTTTTCTGAGTTACCGCTCCTTGAAGATGTTCTGGGTACTTTGTAGGTTAATACCCAAGATGGAGCTGACTAAATTTACAACCCTTATCTTAAGGAATTTAGTTAGTCAAGTGGATGGAGTATTGGGGGAATCATTTTGGAGACAGTGACCATAATTGTGTATTTTAAAATTGTTATGGAATAGGATAAGGATGGTCCAGTAATACTAGTTGTAAACTGTGGGAAGATCAATTTCATCAACATAAGGGAGGAACTGGCAAAGTTAGATTGGGCAAGGGTAGATATACACAAAGAGAAAGAGCAAATGAGAAAGAGCAAGGGGCATGGCTAATATGTCCCTGTAAGAGTAAAAGCCAAGGGTAACAAATACAGGGAACCCTGGACTTCAAGTGATGCTAATGATTGGATGAGGAGGAAGAACAGCAGCATCTGACAGCTATAGAGAACTCATAATGTCAGAAGTATAACAAGTGTCAAGAGCGACTTAAAGAGAAAATTAGGAAGTCTAAGAAGGGTCACAAAAGTTCACTCACAGACAGGATTAAGGTAAGTCTAAAGGTGTTCTGCAAGTATATCAAGGACAAAAGGAATAAACAGGGAAAATGTAGGGCATCAAGGATAATCTATGAATAGAGCCGGAAGGTATATGTGAAGGCCTAAATACTTCTTTCTCATTAGTATGAAAAAAAAGACTTCAATTCAGAATTCAATGAAATGGTAGGTGAAAATCTAGTGCTGTCCTCCATAAATAAGGCGGTATGTATGCTTTGATGGGCTTAAAGGTAGAGAAATGCACGGGAACAGGTAAGAATGATTCCAGGCTGATAGTGGAAATCAAGGGAAGAGATGGTCTGAGTTCTGATTGAAATTTTCAAATATTTGCTCGACACAAATGAGATCCTGGGTCACTATGCTGTATTTTTACAAAGGCAGCAGGGAAAAGCTGGTAACTAACATTAGTGGTAGGGAAAATACAGGAAAATATTCCAATGGAGAGGAGAAGCAATGACCTGGAATAGCAGGAACTAATCACAGACAGCCAACATGGCTTTGTGAGAGGCAGATCCTGTCTGACCAATTTGAGTGAATTCTTTGCAGATGTATAAAATGTATTGATGAGGGCAGGGCAGAAGATGGGATTTATATGGAATTTAGTTCATCTCAGACAAATCCCTCCCCACTATTGAGTATACTTACATGGAGTGCTTCCACAAGAAAGCAGCATCCATCGAAGACCCCCACCACGCACCTCTACTCGCTACTACCATCGGACAGGAGGTACAGAAGTTCCACTGCACCAGCTTCAGAAAGAGTTGTTACCCTTCGGCTATTATGCTGAACCTTTGTGATAACTTCACTCACATCAATTCTGATCTGATTCTTTGACCTATGGACTCACTTTCAAGGAATTAACAACTCATGTTCTCAGTATTAATTTTTCGTTTGCAGTTTGTCTCCTTTTGCACAATGGCTGCTTGTCAGGCTTTGTGTGTATTTTTTTTTTGTAAAATTCTATTGTGTTTCTTTTTCCCTATAAATGCCTGAAAGTAAATGAATCTCAGTTCAATATATGGTCACATTTTGTACTTTTTGGGCAGATGGGGCTTGTCAGTCTCGGACAGCAGCCCACCTAGGAGAAGGAAAACTCTGATTTTAAACCTCTGCTGCCTTGCAGCCAAACCCACCCTTGGAAAAGGCTTTGGGAATAAATCCTGAGGAAGAATTCCAGAGCCGGGGTCCCTAAGGTAGTTTGATGTTTACAAGTTCACTCTGGCAACCCCTGCGACGACACTGGTGCCAAGCTGTATTGGTGCTCGCCCTTCCCTTGTTCTACACCAGTGACGTGGAGAGGGGGAACCTGTTGCATGGGCAACAGCCAGTCCTTCAAAACCCGCCCAGGTTTGTGCCCTGGAGAGGACACAGTCTACCAGATGCACAAACCCATGATCCCCTGGGATCAACAGCTGCCTACTACTATAATGTACTTTGACAATAAACTTAATTTGAACCTTAGTAAGGCGCTTGACAGACTTCCAAGTGGTTCTAAAGATTAGGACCCATTGGTACCGGAGCAAATGCCAAACTGGATCCAAAACTAGCTTGGCATAGGAGGCAGAGGGTGATGATAAAAGGGTTGACTTTGCAATACAATGCCTGTGACAAGTAACATGAAAGAGGAATTGGTGCTGGGGCTGTTGCTGTTTGTAATACATGTGAATGATTTGAATATGGATGTTGGAGGCGTGATGTGCAAATTTACAGATGAAATGAAGATTGGGAAGTTACTGATATCTCAAAGGCAGTTTTAGGCTGCAGAGAGATATATTTAGTGAAATAGGTTAAAGAATTTGAGGTGCTGCATTTTGGGAGTACAAACATTTTGGATAGTGAGAGTATGGAATGAGCTGCCAGCAGAAGTGTGGAAGCAAGTTCAATTATAACATCTAAGAAGTTTGGATAGGTACATGGATAAAAGAGGTGTGGAAGGCTATGATCCAGGTGCAGGTAGATGGGACTAGGTAGAAGACCAGGCTGGATTGGAATGTGCTGAACTGTTCTTAGACTCTATAATGTGGCTCGGACATAGAGTACATCATGAATTGGTATGCAGAATGCAAATCTGTCCAGCACACCTCACTAAGATGTTGCTGGGGACAGAGAAGTTCAATTATGAGAAGAGACTGGAGAAGCATGGTCCATTTTCCATGGTTAAGGGGGGACATGATTGAGGTATATGAAGGCATGAGGGTGTACAGAGTGGGGTATACTGAAGGAATATTCTCTCCATTTTAGAGGTAGAAATGACTAGTGGGCATAGATTTAAGGTAACGGTAAATTTTCAGAAAACTTTCTTTGTCCAGAGAATGGCAGGCACCTGGAATGCACTGCCTGAAAGAGGGTTGAAACTGGGTTGCAAACAGCATTGAAGGTGTGTCTGCATGAGCACGTGAATTGTTTGGGCACAGAAGCCTATGGGCCAATTACTGGGAGATGGGATTAATAAGGAAGGATATCCACTGCTCAGTGAGGACAATTTGCTGAATGACCTGTTTCATGCTGTACAACTTAATGACTTCAATAATGATGACATGCCTAGGCAAATCACAAACTAATAGATTACTGGATGCCCAATTTTTCAAAGGAGAAATACATTTCACTTTTAGAAAGCAGACAGATGGGAACCCAAATCACCCCCCCCCCCCCACCACTGTGATAGTTTCCTCATCACAATTATAGTGTTGATTAAGGACTATATACTGCAATCATAAGTACCAACAATATATTTCTGCATGACAACGCAAATAGGACATTTCCCTTTTTGATCTACGAGGTATTTGTGTTGTTTACAATGACATCCCTCTTGTAGATGCACATGAACATACAAACTCACAATAAGCAATTATATACTAGTAGCTGTTGTATTTATTTGCTATTCGTGCATACTCACCTGATATAAAATTCTGCCAAAGTGTCAACAATTATTGCATCCTGTGAACGTTCAGAGACCTTCCTTCAGGTATCTGGGTTAATTATTTCTGAGCAGACTTTAAGAGAAATTAAGCTACTTGTTTTCTATCAAGTCCTTTGTCGACTTGCAATTGTGTAAATCACTGAGTTCACCACAAGCAGTTTTAAAAGAAATTGGCATTTGGATAACTAAAGTATGTTTTCACTTACTAATGGGATCTGTACTGGTACTTTGCCCTTAACTGAAGACTTGGTTGGTAAGCCTCAAATAACATATAAGTCAGACCGTACAAGGATGACAGATATCCTCCTCCAAAATAAATCAGACTGTGTTGCTTTTATCGGGTAGTTTTATTGCTGCTATTACAGATACTACATTTTACTCAACTCTATTACAAGGGATGTGGCATGCAAATAGTGGATGGATCTCCAATCAAGTAGTTGTGTCAGAAAATCACACCCACAAAATGCTGATTCTCCTGTTTTTACCACATGCAAGCTGAATGTGGCTTGTTGGTTGTTGTATTTCACTGTTACAAATGCCATTCCCACAGGAGTTATCTTTTCTCCAGTATAAGTTCTAAGTTGGTCATCTGCAGGCTTCAGTTCAGTATCTTTAAGATGTTGTTCAAACTCATTTTGTGGAAGGATTGAAACAGCCAAGCCAATGTCCATTTTTATTTTAATGATTTTGTCATTCACTTCAGGCGTAAGCAATACTGCTTGTATTTTGTTAGCTTTCACATTGTAAATCTCAAGGCTAGCCAGTCCTGTGTCACTCTCATCATTATCAGAGTTTTCATCAACAGGATGCAGATTAGTGCTCTTTTAGAAACTGCAACTTGTCTTTTTAACCTTTATCTCTTCCTGAACAGTCCATTTATTTTTGTCTGCCCAACATGCTCTTTGTATGTGTCCTACTTTGTTGCATTTCCTGCAAGCTATGCCTTTAAATCTGCATTAGTCTGATGTATCTGAGCCCCTGCCACAATGGTAACACCGTTTGTTTGATTAGGCAGGCCCCAACCTGGGGTCCAAAGACACCTTGGCTAATGATAAGGCTCCATGGCATAAAATAAATTGAGAAACCCTGGTTCTAGATTCTGCAATTTTGTTAATGCTCACTTTCATTCCTGACTGCAACTCAATTGCACCTCTGACTGCTGCTTCAATTGATACAGCTATTTCAACTGCTTCTTTAAATGTAAGTTGTGATTCAGTTAGGAACAGATTTTGAATGCTTTCTTGTAATATTCCACAAACTAAATGACTTTTCAGTGCATCATTAAACCTGCCACTGAACTAACAATTCTCAATCTCTTTAATTCAGCCATGTACACTGAATGGACTTCGCCTCCTTTTGATTCCACTTATGAAACCTCACTATTCTGCAATTAACAATGGTTTTGGTTCTTGCATTACTTTTATGATATCAGCAAAGCTCATTTTGGCTGGTTTGGTTGGAGCAGTTAAACTTAATGTATGCTTTTAAACCCATGGACTCTGCAAAATTGGCATTGGCTTCTCATTGGCTATTTCATTTGCTTCAAAATACTGCTGAATTTGTTCCGTATACATATTCCAGTTATCTTGTAAAATCTAAAGCATATCTTTTCGAAGTAGCCAGCTGTTTCTGCTTTTTACTTTATTTACGATTGTTATCACCCTGTATTCACTGTTTATGAATCCATGAGTTTGTCTGTTTCCTGCCTTTTTTTTAAACTCGACGTCTCTGTCCCTTTGTGAAGAAGACTTTTTTATTAAATTAAAACTTCTCGCTGCACCTTTTTAAAAAAACTCTAACATTTCGCTGTGCTTCAACAGGTAAGTAGTCAACTTTGGGTTCATTTAAAATTTCCTCATCACTATTATGGTTTATAACTCCAGAACATAAAAAATAATTGAAAGAAGGTTGAGGGAGCGGGAGATAACTTGTGTACATTTATTACTTTAAGCAAATGATGCTTTGGAGTGATTATATTGGCCATTCAAGTACTTCACACATATAATCTTCAAGAGTTAGTTAAACAACAAAGAATGTTTCAAACAATATGTTTACAATTTTACTCAAATATTACTGATATATTAAATATACACCACCACCATCAGGTTGCAGGCTATCCAGACGGAATATGAACTGTTGCTCCTCCAACCTAACAGTTGCCTCATCGTGGCAGTAGAAGAGGCCATGGACCAACATATGGAAATAGGAATGGGGATTGGGATTAAAATGGTTGGCAACTAGGAGATCCTGCTTTTTCTAGATAGCGCAAAGGTATTCCACAAAGTGGTTCCCCAATCAACACCGGGTCTCACCAATGTAGAGGGGGCTGCACTTGGAGCACCAGATACAGTACACAAACCTCAATAGGTTTACAGGTGAAGTACTGGTAGAGACAGGATCACCAGACTCTGCTTCCCATGGTAGAGTGTCCAGAACTAGAGGGCATTGGTTCAAGATGACAGGGAAGGGGTTTAAAAGAGGTCTGTGCGATAAGAGTAGTTGGTTATCGGAACATTTAAAAAAGCATCTGTAAAGGTATCTGGATGAGCAAAACATAGAAGAATATGGAGATAATGGAGGCAAGTTGGATTAGTTGGATAGACAGGCATGAAAAGCAGCACAAACGCAGTGAGCCAAAGAGCCTGTTTTTGTGTTTTAAAACTGTGACCCTGCATAAAAAAATACTTTAAGTGGGAAAGATCAGCCATTTATAGAACTGGTTATTGGCTATTACCCTCGAAGAGCTTTCATCAGTATTAATACTGTTCATTGTTAATATGTTGACAATGTTAAGCATAACAGGATAAGTTTTAAGGACTGAAGACAACTTTCATACTGACACATGGAAAGGGAATATACTATATGTTGACATGAGTTTCAAATAACACAAAGCAGGACTTTTCAATTTCATTGATATATCTGTAATGTTACACAATTGGCACGTGTACAATTGCTAAATACCTAAAGATGAAAAGCATTAATTTGACACTCAATCTAGCTGAAGAACAAATTGAAAAAATAATGAAATGGTTTAGCTTCTTCCAAGAATTAAATATGTAGCGGCTTCTAGTGCTCAACCTCAAAAAGTTTAATAAACTTCTTTAATATAGATAAAAATGTCCCAAGGTGCCACAAAGCAGCATTACAGCATTACCAAACAAAACATCAATGCCATCATACGAAGATACATTAGGCTAGATAATAAAGCTAGGTTCAAAGGAATGTCATGAAGAAAGGTGAGAGATTTAGGGAATGAATTCTAGAGCTTAAGAACCTGGCAACTGAAGAAAGGAAACAGTGGTCTGACTAAATTCACAATTGTGGTGTAATACAGCATATACTCACCAATTGCCCACATTTGGTCCATATCCCACTAAACCCATGTTGTTGCTGTTGTATCTGCTTCAAGCACTTTCTCAGCAGTTATTTCAAAAAAGCTCCACTTTCTGTGTAAAGAGCTTTCCTCTAAGGTCCCTTTTTCACCTCTCACCTTAAACCTCTACTTTTTATTTCCCCTCCTCTGGCAATAAAAAAGGCTATGTGCATTCACCCTACCTCTGCTCTTCATGATTTTATTCACGTCTATAAAGTCACCCCTCAGTCTCCTATTCTCCAAGGAATAAAGTCCTGGCTGTCCAGATTCTCCTTGTAACCCAGGTCCCCGAGGTCCACCCTTACAAATCTTCTCTGCACCTTTTTCTATTTAATCACATCCTTCCTACAACACAGCAGGATTAAGCCAGACAATGCTGCAAAATGAACAAAGATGGCAGTCAATTTAGTGAAACTTGTGAGAGTTCCCCTTATTAAATTAAAATTTAAATATTTAAATCCATTTGTGTTATTTTTAACATATTTATCAGATTATGTTGAAAATACCTGACAGCTGGAAAGTTATCAAAGGCCATCAGATTATGGATAAAATGCATTATTAATTGAAGCCTACTCCTCTTGAGGTTGCTGTGCCAGAGTCAGCTCAGCACTTTGCATTTGGGAAATGGAAGTCTGGTTGGGGGAGATGCATAAATGATAAGTCAGGCAAAAGAAAATCACAAGGACAATGACATAGGCAGGCAACATTACCACATATAAATATAGGTAATTGGGATTTACTCTTACATTATTCTCAAATTAATACCCAAAATTTTGCTCTCATGGAATTTCTGAGACAAAAAAAGGTAAATAAACAAATAAACAAACAAACGACAGTTTTATTTTCCCAGCTTGCTTTTCTTGATGCATGGCAGATGACATGACTTCAGGTCACCAAAAATCACAGTATGGACAAGTTACTGATGACACAATTGCCCCATAATCACCTGCATTTTTCCTTTATGCTGTTGATTGATGGAGATTGTTGTATAATAGGGTGGCAAATAGAACTGCAGCCTCATAGTTCCAACAATCCAGGTTCAATTCTAGCCTCAGGAATTGTCTGCACATTCCTCCTGCAAAGATAAGACCATAAGATATAGGAGCAGAAGTAGGCCACTTAGCCCATCGATTCTGCTCTGCCATTCAATCATGGATGGGCTGATACAATTCTTCCAGTCATCCCCACTCTCCTGCTTCTCCCCATAGCCTTTGATGCCCTGGCTAATCAAGAACCTATCTATCTCCGCCTTAAATACACCCAATGACTTGGCCTCCACAGCCGCTTGTAGCAACAAATTTCACACATTTACTACCCTCTGACTAAAGTAATTTTTTCACATTTCAGCTCTAAATGGGCGTCCTTCAATCCTGAAGTCAAGCTCTCTTGCCCTGGACTCCCCTACTATGGGAAATAACATTCGGAATGTTTCTATGAGATCCCCCCCCCCTTTGCTCTCCTGAACTCCGGGAAATACAGCCCAAGAGCTGCCAGATGTTCCTCATATGGTAATCCTTTCATTCCTAGAATCATTCTTGTGAGTCTCCTCTGAACCCTTTCCAATAAAATAAGGAGCCCAAAATTGCACACAATACTCCGAGTGGTTTCATAAGTGCCTTATAGAGCCTCAACATCACATCTCTGCTCTTATATTCTATACCTCTAGAAATGAATGCCAACATTGCATTTGCCTTCTTCACCCCCAACTCAACCTGGAGGTTAACCTTTAGGGTATCCAGCACAAGGACTATCAAGTCCCTTTACAGCTCTGCATTTTGAATTCTCTCCCCATCTAAATAATAGTCTGCCCGTTTATTTCTTCCACCAAAGTGCATGACCACACACTTTCCAACACTGTATTTCATTTGCCACTTCTTTGCCCATTCCCCTAAACTATCTAAGTCTTTCTGCAGGCTCTCTGTTTCCTCGACACTACCTGCTCCTCTACCTATCTTGTATCACTGGCAAATTTAGCCACAAATCCATTAATCCCATAGTTCAAATCACTGACATACATCGTAAAAAGCAGCAGTCCCAACACCTGTGGAAATCCACTGGTAACCAGCAGCCAGCCAGAATAGGATCCCTTTATTCCCACTCTCTGTTTTCTGCCAATCAGCCAATACTCCACCCATGCTAGTAACTTCCCTGTAATTCCATGGGCTCTTACTTTGCTAAGCAGCCTCATGTGCGGCACCTCGTAAAAAGCCTTCTGAAAATCCAAGTGCACCATATCCACTGCATCTTTGTCTACCCTGCTTGTAATTTCCTCAAAAAATTGCAGTAGATTTGTCAGGCAGGATTTTCCTTTCAGGCCTCCCACCCTTCTTAAATAGTGGAGTAACGTTTGCAATTTTCCAGTCATCCAGTACAATGCCAGAATCTATTGATTCTTGAAAGATCACTGTTAATGACTCCATAATCTCTCCAGATACTTCCTTCAGAACCCGAGGGTGCATTCCATCAGGTCCAGGAGATTTATCCACCCTCAGACCACTAAGCTTCCTGAGCACCTTCTCAGTCGTAATTTTCACTGCACATACTTCACTTCCCTGACACTCTTGGATGTCCAGCATACTGCAGTCGGCTTCCACTGTGAAGACTGATGCAAAATACGCATTTAGTTCCTCTGCCATCCCTGCGACTCTCATTACAATATCTCCAGTGTCATTTTCTATTGGTCCTACATCTACTCTTGACTCTCTTTTACCCTTTATATACTTAAAAAAAGCTTTTAGTATCTTCTTTGATATTAGTCGACAGCTTCCTTTCATAATTCATCTTTTCGTTCCTAATGACCTTCTTAGTTTCCTTCTGCAAGTTTGTAAAAAGCTTCCCAATCCTCTATCTTCCCACTAGCTTTGGCTTCCTTGTATGCCCTCTCTTTTGCTTTTACTTTGGCTCTGACTTCACTTGTCAGCCATGGTAGTGTCCATCTTCCCTTTGAAAGTTTCTTATTTGGAATATATCTGTCTTGCACTTCCCTCATTTTTCGCAGAAATTCCAGCCATTGCACTACACCCAATCCAGCACAGCCAATCCCCTAGTGGGCTCAACAACAAGCTATTCTAAAAAGCCATCCCTTAGACATTCTACAAATTCTCTCTATTGAGGTCCAGTACTGACCTGTTTTCCGAATCCACTTTCATGTTACCAGACTCAGTGCCAGAGGCCAGATCACCTTGGTCGTCCTTCGTCAGGTCATCCCAACAGCATCCAAAATGAGATAAGAGTTACGAAGCGGGATGGCCACAGGGATGCTCTCTGCTATTGGAGCTCTTCCCTTCCCTGACAGTCACCCACTTATCTAACTCCTGCAGCCTTGGGGTGACCAACTCCCTGTAGCTCCTATCTATCCCCTGCTCACTTTCCCTAATGAGCTGTAGGTCATCAAGCCACAGCTCCAGATCCCTAACACGGTCTCTCAGGAGCTGCATCTTGGTGCACCTGGCGCAGATGTGGACATCTGGGAGACTGGAAGACTCCCAGGATTCCCACATCCGACACCCAGAGCAAAATACTAACCCTACAGACATGCTCTCTATTCCTCAAAAAAAAAGCAAAGAAAAACAAAGTCCACTTACCTTGCTGAAGCCTGAATGAGCCAAAGTCCCCCAACTCTGACGATGAGCGCTCCGCTAGGCAGGGTCTCCCTTTCATGCCGGAATCTTCCCTGCTCTCCGACTCACGATTGGTGCTCCGGTTATAGTCAAGTTCCCATGATGCTTGCCCTTTTAAACTTCGCTCCCGGATGTGGGTTTATGCTTGGTGCTTCTGTTTCCTCGCTCATCCTAAAGACATGTAGGTTGTGAGGTTAATTGGCCACTCCAAAATGTCCTTGTGTAGAACCCAAGGAAGCCGATGGGAATTTGGGGAGAATAAAATGGGTTAGGTTAAGATTAGTGTAAAAAGCATTTCAGGATGTATATTGTATACATTTCTCTGACATTAATTTGAACCTTTGAACTGTGTGCTTGGTGGTTAACTTGGACTAGATGGGCTGATGGCCTGTTTCTGTGCTGAATCTCTCCATGACTCTAAAAGAACAGTATTTCTAAATGCCTTTATAGAAAGACTGCTTTATTTTTGCAAAGTATTTTTGGACTTCCTGAAAGCGACATCAAGTGGTGCAAAACTTGCTTCCACCACCACCTTTAAATTCAGCACAGATCTTCCCTTCGTTAGAGGCTAACGTTAACCAGATGTGTAGTAAAGGGTCAAGTCTGCGTTCAATTTAAATGGCCATCATATACTCAGCGTGAAGTTGGGGACTTTGAAACTGCTCTGACAAACTTGTCCTGTCGGACTAGGCTTTAACGTGATGGTAATGTTGCTACTGTAGGCACAGCATCTTAGTTAAGTTGAACAACAGCATAGCGCGGGGTAGCAAGTGCAGTTTTCGGGGCCAGGCTCCCTGGCGTCCAGACAACACATTTGCTCGATATTCCTCGGAGCAATGTTCAAAACAAGAAGTCTGCAGAAGCTATATACGGCCTTTACACATCACTGACCAAACAAACGACGCGCGCAGTCCCCGTCACCCGATCGGAAACGAGAGGCACCTCAGCCGAATTTTCTCGGCTCAGATCACGTGCACGACACTGGCGTTAAACCAGGGGGAAACAGCTGCGCGTGGATCAACCGAAAAGCTCTTGCATTGTTTCAACTAAACGTTCAAAACTTCCCGGACTGGTTTCATTTCCGCGGCACTGAAAAATGAAAGCGAGTGAGATGTACCTGAGGTGAGTGGGAGGTGTTAGTCTCCCCTGTCAGTAGACCTTCCCTAGCAGCCGCGGCAATCTGAGGCGCGGTCGTTCTCCCCCAGCAGCTCCAGGGAAGGCGCGCGTGAAGCAGTTCTGTTTTTAATCTGGAAATCTCGTCGATTTGTTAGTATTCATTCTTAGCTTCATCTATTTAAAATAGTTTAGAGCACGCATCTAAACCCAGGTGTTCAAAGATTTCTGATTCAATGGAATTTCAGTGGGCGTTCGTCACTTTCTGCAAAACTCTCCAGCAACATTCTCTCAACTTCCTCCATAGGATTTTCATTCCTTGAAATGCAGGATTTTTTTTTGATAGAATAACGTAGAACGGTTCCGACAGGTAACTTGAGTTACGCTGAAAGTTGTCAAAATGAATTTGAATTTCAAATGCCTATTTACTTGGTTTGAACAAAAGCCAATTAAATTTTGCGGCGAACCAGTTGTAATTTTATTATCATAAGGTAAATGTATATTAATTATTTGCGGATCCGTTAGTGCTTGCGTTGGCAAATCCTATCCTGGTGTACATTTCGAAGCCCGACATAGCACCACTTACTGTGGACGTAATGTTGTCACGAATCACGCAGATCAAACGCGAAACTACTAAAAATAAAACCTTTGCAATAAAAGCTATCTAGGATTTTAATATTTTGAATACTCCTGACAATCAAAACCTGTTAAAGTCTAAATATATACATTTAAATCTAAAAATTTCCTTAACAATTATGGTATTTAAGGAGACTACTTTAATCCACTCTCATTAAAGTGCAAAAAACTCAGCAGAACGCCGGCAGATGCAGCTCATTTTCCATTGATCGGTAGCTGGTGCAACACCCAATGTGGAATTACAGCATTCAAGCATTTGACTCAATTATTTTGAATTTTCTTGCTTCAAATCTAACGCACTTTTGACAGCATACACCAAGACACCGGCAAATAAGAGAAATTTTCTCCCTATACTAACATGAAAACATTTTGGGAGAGAAATTAAATTTTAAAGACTAATTTAATTTAAAAATGATATTTGCCAAACCTTCTCAATGTAATAGTGTGCAAGGCTAACAGTTTTTCTGCATAATTTTTGCATCAAATATTTGGCAAACATTTTTGATTTCCTTATAGATATTTTTTAAAAATAAATTTATTACACTCAATTTAGTGAAGTGGAGCAAAATATTCACAGTTTGGTTTGATGAAACAAAAGTAATTAGAAAATTAACTACTGTATACTTTTCTCCATAATTCTTTTCATTTTGTAATTAATAACTTGTCCACTTGTAATGTGATTTGCTGTAGAGATGCTGCAACATTAGATTGATTATATAAAAATAAGCATCTGAAGTACTCTACCATCACTTATCTGGGCTTATCTTTATGATTGATGTAAATACTAGGTTAATAGTTGAAGCACACAGTGTCTCTTGAATGTAATCAATAGGCCTACAAACCTGGGATTTTGGAAGGGTGGGGAATTCATAGATTCTGAATAATGATTATTATGCTCTCAGAGGTTTACCTGTGTCTGGTGTCAATGTGTATAAATTGAGGTGTGCTGCGTTTCTTAGCCCAGAGCCCCCCCCCAAACACTTTCATGCTTGCCAACACCCTTCTTAGACACACTATACTTCCCAGTGACCCCATAGTGTAAAAACATGTCTACCATATGTTGACATGAGGAAAATGATTCTGCTTTAATTTTATATGTCTTTAAACCTAGCTTACCTGGTACCTGAGTGCTGTACAGCAGCCTTGAGCTTGACGGTTTTTAGCAAGAGTTGAAATATCTGGTTCAAGTTGAGACAGCAAAAGCCTTAAGTCCCCACAATGTCCAAGCGGTTTCTGGGTTTTGTGAGTATGTGGTAGCCTCTTTCAACAAGGTAGGAGGATGGAAATGCAATGAAGAGCAGTTTGGCTCTTCTCCAAAGACCAGGAAACTTCATATGACAGTGTAGCCACATATCACAAAAAGCCGACATTTTTTGAAAAGCATTTTTGCTTCTTCATCATTCTGAATTTCGATGATTTCTTCTTATAAGCTCTCTTCTTGTTCTTGGGCATTGCAAAGGAATGGGTTAATTACCCAGTCCAGAATTTCCAGATCATTCAAATCCTTGATTCTGAAAATCCTCGTTCAGTGACTGCAGGTGTAAGCAGTACTCTTGCAAATCACAGTCTCTGAAAGAGAGAGCCATACTTTCCATGCAGGGAAACTGAGAGCATTCTTCTCCCAATAATTTGCTTACATATTTCTAATTTTCTGATAAAAGTGCACTTTTTGTTTGGATTAAATTGAAATTCTCACCCTGCAGTTTCATATTTAGAATGTTCATTTTGTCATACAGATCGGCTAGGTATGCTACATCTCCACGTAGGAGTTCAATCTTGTTTCCCAAGCTCTTGTCAACTTAGAGCAACAATTCAACCAGTGTCAAAAAGATCAAAGAAATGTCTTAAATAGCAGTTTTTTTGACACTTCAGTGTGAACAATTTAAGTGTTTAAACTCTTCATTGTTATCTTGGCACAACTGGCAAAATATTCTGGTATTTAATGGACGG
Source organism: Mobula birostris (assembly GCF_030028105.1). Lineage (NCBI taxonomy): Eukaryota > Metazoa > Chordata > Chondrichthyes > Myliobatiformes > Myliobatidae > Mobula > Mobula birostris. The sequence goes on from NC_092375.1 coordinate 50,383,984, forward strand.
GCTTCAGTTTTGTTGGTAGCAGATATTATAGGAGTCATGCTTGAGTCATGTGTCCGACAGAGTGATCAGCAGCACTGGGGCTCCACAGGGGACTATTTTGTCTCCCTTTCTCTTCACCATTTACACCTCGGACTTCAACTACTGCACAGAGTCTTGTCATCTTCAGAGGTTTTCGGATGACTCTGCCATAGTTGGATGCATCAGCAAGGCAGATGAGGCTGAGTACAGGGCTACGGTAGGAAACTTTGTCACATGGTGTGAGCAGAATTATCTGCAGCTTAATGTGAAAAAGACTAAGGAGCTGGTGGTAGACCTGAGGAGAGCTAAGGTACCGGTGACCCCTGTTTCCATCCAGGGGGTCAGTGTGGACATGGTGGGGGATTACAAATACCTGGGGATACAAATTGACAATAAACTGGACTGGTCTAAGAACACTGAGGCTGTCTACGAGAAGGGTCAGAGCCGTCTCTATTTCCTGAAGAGACTGAGGTCCTTTAACATCTGCCGGGCGATGCTGAGGATGCTCTACGAGTCTGTGGTGACCAGTGCTATCATGTTTGCTGTTGTGCGCTGGGGCAGCAGGCTGAGGGTAGCAGACACCAACGGAATCAACAAACTCGTAAGGCCAGTGATGTTGTGGGGATGGAACTGGACTCTCTGACGGTGGTGTCTGAAAAGAGGATGCTGTCTAAGTTGCATGCCATCTTGGTCAATGTCTCCCATCCACTACATAATGTACTGGGTGGGCACAGGAGTACATTCAGCCAGAGATTCATTCCTCCGAGATGCAGCACAGAGCATCATAGGAGGTCATTCTTGCCTGTGGCCATCAAACTTTACAACTCCTCCCTTGGAGGGTCAGACACCCTGAGCCGATAGGCTGGTCCTGGACTTATTTCATAATTTACTGGCATAATTTACATATTACTATTTATCTATTTATTACTATTTTTCTATTACTATTCTATTACTATTTATTATTTCTATGACTATTACTATTACTATTTATTATTTGTGGTGCAACTGTAATGAAAACCAATTTTCCCCGGGATCAATAAAGTATGACTATGAAACAAAAAAAAAAGTTGCTGGCTGAGGATTTTGGCTGCGAGATGATGAGTTACACAATGGATTGCAAATAGACTTGGAATTTCTTTTTTCATAAATGCCCCTAAACCAGCATGGCGATCTGTTATATATGGTGCTTCATCTGTTGCACAAGAAATCATGATTTTACACACTTCACTATCATTTTGGAAATGTTGTAAGAAGCAATGAGACCACTATCAAGGTCATTTTTAGCTTTCTTGGCAAATGACTCGAGTGAGCAATGCTTTTCAAATGCTTCTTTCATCTTCTGAAACTGAGTAATACCATAAGGAGCCTTTTCAGGGTGTCTTTTACGGAAGTGTTCCTGCAATCTTGATGATTTCATGGCTTCATTAGCCAGGACTGTCTTATAAATAAGACACATGGGGTGTTGCTGATCTGACAGGAATGGAATAAGACCATACTCCAGGTACATAACATTGTATTTACTCACTTTCCGTAGTTTCTGTTTCTTAGGAGAATTAGAATTCAAGGCTTCACCACCTTCAGGCTGATAGAGATGGTGCCATATGTATTTATCCATCATTAACAGGGCTAAATTAAAATTAAAAAATTAACACAAACTGGGAATGCCTATCATGTGTTGATGATGGTAGCCAGTTGACATTGATGGAACAATAGTAGCGGCACACAAAGGAACAGCAAGATGAAGATGATCACAACAGCGAAAATTATGTTGACAAGGATTCAGATTGGAATCAGAATGTTAGTTGGGATAGAGCAGGTGTTCGCCAAGCTACCTTTGTACTATTCCGGTTAGCACGACTGATGAATTACATAAGGTCTCATAATCTCCAAAGATGGTTCTTGACTGCACATACAAAGGTCACATTGAACACCTCAAGAGGAACCATCAGGTTTGACAGGTTCACTGATTGGCTCTATTTCAACGCTTGGTTCCGGCCAGCGCTGTATCGTTGTGTGACCTGTTTTCCATAGATCTGTAGAGAAAGTTAAGGGGGTATACTTATTAACTGTTAAATTGCATGAACTTGTTCCCCTGCCATGAGTAATGGGGAACTGTTGGGCACCTTGGTTGCAAATTTAGGTATCTACAGTAATGTCTGTCTGGTTGGTAAGGTCAGATCAGATAGCCAGTTTCAGATGCATTGTGATGACGAGTGCTCATCACCTGCAGAGCTATGGTTCTCCTTGTGATCCAGTGCCTCATTCTTTTTTTGGAAGTACCTGCTGTACTAACAGTCAGTCAGGTTTCGTGCTTCAAGCTAGAGTGCTGCTTATGACCCCCCCCCAATAATTTTGAATGCCCCCCATGACTTCTATTTCCCCTAATGCCCCCTTAGGACATATAACTGCCCCATTGGGAATCACTGGCTTAGATGAATGTGCAGTAAATCGGTTAAAAGTACAAATGCTGAAAATTGTTTTTTAAAAAAATGCTAGAAAGGGTAATGTTTCAGATCGAACTTCTTTTATCAGAAATTGTTTTCTGCCTCTAAGTGTAATTAGTTTGTCAGGCAGAGCACCTTGTTGCTCATAGGAATAAGCCTTCATTATAGAAATAGTCACAATCAAGTGTCGTGGATTGTGGTTGGAAACCTGGCTAGGTGTTGCAGGTATTCACTCTCAATAACAGTAGATGATTAGGCACAGAGAGAATCTGTATTAACCGATGATAACCTTCATTGGTTCAATTAAAGCAAACACGTAAGCTATATAAAACTGAATATCCGTCAGCACATCCACTAGGTTTCCCTGATAGAGGGTCAGGGAACTCTAATGGATGTACATTAAGTCAAAGAATAGAAAAAGTAATACCCGGTAATAAGAATTTGGCTGGCCAGGCATTCCTCTTCATCTCAACATAATCTCCTTGTTTCTGTCATGGGTTCATCCACTTCCACTATGGTAATCTCCAGAGTCTGCTTCTCCTATAACCAAAATCCTCCACTCTTGTCCTTTTTCAATTTAATTGGCTCAGGTTTTTCTGGCTAGCCTTTGGCAGCTATTCTTTGGGTCTGTCCCATGGATATAAGCAGCTTTAATTTATTGTTTTTCCACCAGCCTTGTGCCTCAAGGTAACTTTTGTTCTCCCTGAATCAGGCCTGTTCAAACCAGTTTAGCCAGGTGATCAGTTGTTCTTTCCACAAGACTGCCATTTCTACTTAACCAAATAACCACCTTCTTTGGAAATAATGCCAGATTTTGCATCTCATCAGCAGAGACCTCATTGTGTCCACTTTCAGTTGCTCTGTGATGACTTGATTAGAGCAAAAGGGTGAGAAAATCTGCAGATGCTGGAAATCCAAGCAACACACACAAAATACTTGGATGAGTGTCAAGTTTGCTGATGATACTAAACTACGGCACAAACGAGAAAATCTGCAGATGCTGGAAATCTGAGCAACACACACAAAATGCTGGAGGAACTCAGCAGGCCAGGCAGCATCTATGGAAAAAAGTAAACCATTGACTTTTTGGGCCCAGAGTGAGTCCTGATGAAGAGTCTTGTCCCAAAATGTGGACTGTTTACTCTTTTCCATATGCTAAGTTCCTCCAGCATTTTGTGTGTGTTGCTTGATCAGAGCAAGATGTAGTTCACAAAATGGTGGCCACAAGGACAGTATTGCAAAATAGCAGCCTTCATTCCTTTGATTACATGGCAGAACAAAGACATTTGTTTTGCCTTCTACACTCTTTGGTTTATTTCAGTTAGAGGTTTTGCAGTTCTCAATTCCTTCCTGGCCAATAATAGTAATGAATAAATGTGGTTTCCTGAGACACTTTTTGTGACAGTACTCACAGCGTAACATCCTGCTGGATGCATACCACAGGGATTTCTTGTGTGTATTCTGCTTCTGAGACTCCTTTTGCTTGTTTACCTTTACCACAGACAAGAATATCGTGTAAAATGGGGTTTAGATGGGGTGGAGTATGTTAGGTGTGTTCAGGAAGGTTTCCTGACACAATATGTAGATAAGCCTACAAGAGGAGAGGCTGTACTTGATTGGTATTGGGAAATGAACATGGTCAGATATCAGGTCTCTCAGTGGCAGAGCATTTTGGAGATAGTGATCACAATTCTATCTCCTTTACCATAGCATTGGAGAGGGATAAGAACAGACAAGTTAGGAAAGCAGGAGACTAAGGGGAAATATGAAGCTGTCAGGCAGGAACTTAGAAGCATAAATTGGGAACAGATGTTCTCAGGGAAATGTATGGCAGAAATGTAGCAAATGTTCAGGGGATATTTGTGTGGCATTCTGCATAGGTACGTTCCAATGAGACGGAAAGGATGGTATGGTACAAGAACAGTGGTGTACAAAGGCTGTTGAAAATCTAGTCAAGAAGAAAAGAAAAGCTTACTAAAGGTTCAAAAAAACTAGGAAATGATAGTGATCTAGAAGATTATAAGGCTAAAAGGAAGGAGCTTAGGAATGAAATTAGGAGAGCCAGAAGGGGCCATGAGAAGGCCTTGGCGAGCAGGATTAAAGAAAACTCCAAGGCATTCTACAAGTATGTTAAGATCAAGCGGATAAGACATGAGAGAATAGGACCTATCAAGTGTGACAGTGGAAAAGTGTGTATGGAATCAGAGGAGATAGCTGAGGTAACTAATGAATACTTTGCTTCAGTATTCACTATGGAAAATGATCTTGGCGATTGTAGGGATGACTTACAGCGGATAGAAAAGTTTGAGCATATAGACATTAAGAAAGTGGATGCGCTGGAGCTTTTGGAAAGCATCAAGTTGGATGAGTCTGTGGGACCGGATGAGATATACCCCAGGCTACTGTGGGAGGCAAGGGAGGAGATTGCTGAGTCTCTGGCAATGATCTTTGTATCCTCAATGGGGATAGGGGAGGTTCCGGACGATTGGAGGGTTCCCTTTTTTCTAGAAAGGGAGTGGAGATAGCCCAGGAAATTATAGACCAGTGAGTCTTACTTCAGTGGTTGGGAAGTTGATGGAAAAGATCCTGAGAGGCAGGATTTATGAACATTTGGAGAGGCATGATAGGATTAGGAATAGTCAGCATGGCTTTGTCAAGGGCAGGTCGTGCCTTACGAGCCAGAATGAATTTTTTGAGGATGTGACTAAACACATTGATGAAGGAAGAGCAGTAGATGTAGTGTATATGGATTTCAGCAAGGTATTTGATGAGGTACCCCATGCAAGGCTTATTGAGAAAGTAAGAAGGCATGGGATCCAAGGGGATCTTGCTTTCTGGATTCAGAACTGGCTTGCCCACAGAAGGCAAAGAGTGGTTGTAGATGGGTCATATTCTGTGTGGAGGTCAGTGACCAGTGTGCCTCAGGGATCTGTTCTGGGACCCCTTCTCTTCGGGATTTTTGTAAATAATCTGGATGAGGAAGTGATGCTGATGGGTTAGTAAATTTGTTGATGACACAAAGGTTGGGGGGTGTTGTGGATAGTGTGGAGGGCTGTCAGAGGTTACAACGGGACATCAATAGGATGCAAAACTGGGCTGAGAAGTGGCAGATGGAGTTCAACCCAGATAAATGTGAGGTGGTTCATTTTGGTAGGTCAAATATGATGGCAGAATATAGTATTAATGGTAAGACTCTTGGCGGTGTGGAGGATCAGAGGGATCTTGGTGTCCGAGTCCATAGGACACTCAAAGCTGCTGCGCAGGTTGACTCTGTGGTTAAGAAAGCATACAGTGCATTGGCCTTCATCAACCATGGGATTGAGTTTAAGAGCCAAGAGTTAATGTTACAGCTACATAGGACCCTGGTCAGACCACACTAGCAGTACTGTGCTCGGTTCTGGTCGCCTCACTATAGGAAGTATGTGGAAACCATAGAAAGGGTGCAGAAGAGATGAAGGATTTTGCCTGGATTGAGGAGCATGCCTTATGAGAATAGGCTGAGTGATCTCGGCCTTTTCTCCTTGGAGCGATAGAGGATGAGAGGTGACGTGATAGAGGTGTATAAGATGATGAGAGGCATTGATCGTGTGGATGGTCAGAGGTTTTTTCCTAGGGCTGAAATGGCTGTCATAAGAGGGCACAGTTTTAGGGTGCTTGGAAGTAGGTACAGAGGAGATGTCAGGGGTAAATTATTTACGCAGAGAGTGGTGAGTGTGTGGAATGCGCTGCCGGCGATGGTGGCGGAGGCGGATATGATAAGGTCTTTTAAGAGGTTCCTGGAGAGGTACATGGAGCTTAGAAAAATAGATGGCTATGGGCAACCCTAGGTGATTTCTAAATTAAGTGCATGTTTGGCACAGCATTTTGGGCTGAAGGACCTGTATTGTGCTGTAGGTTTTCTATATTTTTACGTTTCTAAGTGGAGGTCACCAGCATCGAGGCCATGCTGTTGAAGATGCAGCTGTGCTGGGCAGAGCACGTCTCCAGGATGGAGGATCATCGCCTGCCCAAGATTGTGCTGTATGGCAAACACTCCACTGGCCACCGTGACAGAGGGGCACTGAAGAAGAGGTACAAGGACTCTGTAGAAATCCCTTGGTGCCTGTCACATTGACCATCGCCAGTGGTCTAATCTAGCCTCCGATCACGAGGCCCGGCGACACGCTATTCACCATTCTGTCTCCTCCTTCGAGAACGCATGCAGGGCTGGCATTGAGGACAAAAGGAGAAGGAGGAAGAACAGTGACACAGCAACACCAAACCCAGAACAGAATTTCCCTTGCAGCTGCTGTGGCCGGGCCTGCCTGTCCCGTATTGGCCTCATCAGCCACCAGCGAGCCTGCAGCAGACGTGGGCAGCCCCGTTCCTAAATCTTCGTTCACGAAGTCAAGCCATGATGATGATGATTCCAAAATGGGATTATCACTTTCATATAGGTGCTTACTATCTTTAGTTACCAATATATCCACAGATAATGAATGCAATTAAGCCCAAGAAATGTTTCCACAAAGTAATTTCACCTTGAGCAGTTTCATTTTAATCAGCTTCTTCCATCTAGATAAGCTGATGTGGCAATACAGTGATGAACAAGAAAGCAATTGGGAATGCAGAACTCACATATGATGGCACCAATTAGGCTGGCAGTCGTCTGCCTTGAATTGATGCATTTGAGCTAGAAACAGTTTAGTCTATAGACACTAGTACCAATTCATGCTTTCTCAGGAATTTCAGTGCCATAAAATGTAAATCTGACCTTAAAGTCTGTACCAAAGTGGAATAAAGCAAATATGCATGATCCTAAACTGAGATTTAGATCAAAGCAAAGTGTACACTGGGGTTCAAGATTTTCATTGTACTAGCAGTTAAGGATGTCCTCACTCTTGAGAACTAGGTGATCTCATGTAAACAAAATGACAGCAAGATGTGGATTGGGATAAAATTGAAATTGAAAAAGTAAGGAATTGAGAGAAAGTTAGAAATCTAACTGGAGTCTGGACAATGTCAGTTGCAGTTTCCAAGAGACATAGACACAGCGAAAGACTATAATAGATTGATTGATACTATTTAAATAGGATTTACAGAAGACAGGTGGTTTCTGAGGTAGGTATTAAGGTATTTATCAGGGAAATTTTAAAAGGGATTCAAAATGGTAATTTATAAACCAAGTAAAGTGTGATGTTGGAACAATTAATTAATTTGGTGGAACGTTTTAAAAAAAAATCAATTCCCTGAATGAAGGAAGTTTCCTCCAAAAGAAATCCAAAACAGCTATCATGTAGCTGCTTGTAGTTTACAGCCACTAGCCAGCTTAGAGAAGGACTTCTGAATGCAGCTCTAGTCAGCAAAGGGACAAGTTTTAATATCCTCCCTTTCCAGACTATGTGAAACTCAAGTATGTCATTCATCATTGGAACTGTGATTAGCCAACCTGTAGAAATCCTCCCATTGGCAAGTTGTGTGTTCAATTTGATAAATAGAAATTTATCTGGCAACTTGCTTTTTTCTAATGTACTTAAGAGAACATTTCTTAATTTGTTAAAAGTCAAGATAATTTACCTTGACTTTATTTCAAATATGGCCTGAAACTGGAGAGATCTTACTTTATTGATGTCTTAAATTGTCTCATTTCTAGATTTTCAATGGGAACATGAGGAACAATAGCTGCCATGAGAATTTATCTTGCATGTGGGATAAACGAGCTGTGATTTTAGCAGAGCCAGGTTTGAACTCCTCATTCATTTTATTTTTAGTAAGTCAGTCATTCTCATTTCTGCACCTTTCTGTCTAACCAGTAAGAGGAAGTTGTCAGGCAAACCTTGCCTTGAAGATGAAAGGATTAGAAATAATTGTCATCCTCAAAGTCTGTCTTTTCTCTGTGCTCTTCTCCTTTTGCACTAGGGGCTCTAATGAGGCACTGAAGGATGTGAGACACAGTACGGAGGGCCTGCAAAGCATTCTTTCCATACAATTGTTCCCTTAAATCGGCTTCCGTGTGCGCCTTCCCTTTAAGAGTGGTTCATTCAAGAACCATTAAATACTACCAATGAATCTCAATTTTCCGTAATCTGTTCCACACAAATGAACAGCAAGGAGTCATTGTTGAGAGCTAGCAGTACCAATTTGACATGGTCCCAATGACCATGTAAACAGGCACATGCACCAAGCACCCTACCCCTCAGGCCTAAATGGCCTAAACAAGCTCCATAAATATTCATAAGCACCAGGGAGTGAGGGTTGATGGGGAATGTGGGGGACATTATGGGATGCCTCTCCTTCAAACACTGCCTCACCAGCATTTCATTCATCCTGCCCAGTTCCTCCTCCTCAAATCCCTTGGGAGTCCAGTAATTGTAGCACAGCATTTCTTACATCATAAATGTGAAAAGAAATCTCTGTAACCTCTTTAGAGCCATCGGGGTGTTAGAAGCACAGGCAATAAATCATCTTCACGGGCTTTAAGACCAGCAATTACAAATTCTGCCTGTTTCAGCTGATGATGTTGGCAACAGCAGGACTGTAACCTCTTACCTGGCTGTGAGTTATTCAGTGTAATGGGTCTGCTGATCTGGAATCTTGGTGTTCCTGCAATGAGTTTTAAAGTGATTATCAGCTTCCAATAGCACTGACAGAAACCTGACATATGGTGCAGAGACTAAGGCTGAACAGAATTCATCCTAATTTGAAGGTTTTGCTGAGTACAAATTCCTTTCAAACGCTGAAAAGTTTAAAACAAGATCTACTTGTAAAGCAGGACTCAGATGTGCGTCTGTTAGATTCAGCTGTCAATGCCACCACAATGGATTGAAGGTCAGTAACCTCAATTCTTTGACATACTTGATCTTTTTCTAGGACTAAAAGATTTCACAACTGCCAATATATTTCAATAATTTAAAAATTGGATGATTAGTGTGCCATTTTAATTTTGGACTTGCTAATGTTCCATTGTTCAGGATGGATAGCACAGATAGGCCAGAGAACCTCAGTTCAGTAGTAGGGAAATTATTGGAGGAAATTCTGAGAGACAGGATCTCCTATCACTTGGATAGTCAGGAATAGCAAGGATGGTTTTGTGTACGGAAGGTCATATCTGATGAATCTTCTGGAGGTTTTCAAGGAGGTAACTGGGATAGATGAAGGTAGGGCATTGTAAGGCCTTTGACAAGGTCCTACATTGCAGACTGATCTAGAAGACTGGGTTGCATGGGATACAGGGGCAGTAGCAAGCAGATTCAAAATTGGCTTGATGGTAGGAAGCAGAGGATGATAGTTGAAGGTCAATTCCCCGACTGGAGGCCTGTGACTAGTAGTGTACCTTGGGGTCAATGTTATTTAATATTAAAAGATTTGGATATGAATGTAAAGTATGAGTGTCAAGTTAAATGATGATGCTAAATTAGGGCACAAACAAGAGGAAATCTGCAGATGCTGGAAATCTGAGCAACACACACAAAATGCTGGAGGAACTCAGCAAGCCAGGCAGCATCAATGAAAAAGTACAGTTGACATTTTGAGCCGAAGTCCTGATGGAGTGTTGAAGAAAAAAAGACAAGGAATTAGAGTAAGAAAGTGAGGGGATGGGGGAGGGGAGGGGAGGGAGGAAGAGCCACAAGGTGATAGGTGAAACCGGGAAGGGGAGAGGGGTGAAGTAACGAGCTGTGAAGGGCTGGAGAAGGGGAAATCTGATAGAAGAAGACAGAAGGTCATGGATGAAAGAAAGGGGAGCTCCCTCTGGTGGAACTGTGAACCTGTCCAATCCTTTTCCATCACTATCTTAAACTAATAGAATATGGTCACTGGAGCCAAAGTTCTCCTTGACTGATACTTTAGTTATTTTGCACCCTTCTGAGTACAGCCTGACATATAACAGCTCGGGAAACTTTCTTGGACACACTACGCAAATTCTACCAGGGCCTTAACACTCTGGGTGGTCCAGTCAATACCAGGGAAATTAAGTTCTTACAACCTTGAGCAGTTTCTCTACATAACTGCTTCTCAACTTATAGCTGACCATTATGGGGTCTATAATACAACCCTACTAGAGTGGCCCTCTCCATCTTGTTTCTAAAAGTTACTCATGTAACCTCACTGGATGATCACCTAGGAATGCCAACATCCTGTTACATGCTGTTACATCCAACCTTATCACCCCCTCTTTGCTTATCTGTACCTCTGTCACACCTGCACCCTCTGTATCCTGTAATACTGAGCTGCTGGCCCTGTTCTTCTCTCAGCCATGTTTCTGTTATGGCTATATACACTCTGAGTTCATCCGCCTTACCTGTTAAACCTTGTCCATTGAAATAAATGCAGTTTAACTGAGTACATTTTTCCACCTGCCTTTACTGTCCCCTTTGTCTATCCTGATTATTAACCTTGCTCTTCCTGTCTGCTGCCTTATCCCATTACTTGTTCATGCTGAGAGTCCTACCCGCATGTCAACCTAGTTTAAACCCTCCAATGTAACATTAGTGAATATCCCTGCAAGGATATTGGCCCTTCTCTGATTCCATTGCAGGTCACCTCTACTTCAGCGATCCCAATGGTCCAAGAACTTGAATCTCTGCCCCTACCCCGGTTCTCAGCCAGAGATTGATTTGCCCTAACCCTCTATTTCTGACCTCACTATCAACTTACACCAGGAGTAATCTGGAAATTGCTGCCCTAGAGGTCCTGCTTCTTAACTTCCTACTTAATTCCCTATACTCATTCCACAGGACCTCGTCCCTTATTCTACTTGTATCATTTGTACAAATATGACCCCTGTCTGTCCGGCCTCTCCCTCAGGAATTTTCTGTAGCCACTCAGAGACATCCTTGACCCTGGCACGTGCAGTGCATGGGTTACATGCCTTCCTGACATCTCTTCTCCAGCCACAGAATTTTCTATCTGCTTCCTTCACTGTACAATGTCCTGTCACTATCTCCCAGTCTGACTGCACCCTTTAATTTTGTGCCTCAGAGCCAGAAACCTGACTGCTACTGCTATCCCCCTCAACATTATCCAAAGAGGTAGACATTTTAGTGAAGAGAATGGCCACAGGGCAACCCTGCACTGACTACCTAATCCCCTTGCCTTACTGATGGTCACTTATCTCTCTGAAGCCTCTGAGGTGACCACCTCAGTAAAAGTCTCATCTGAAAGTCTCAAGCAAGTCCCAAGATCTACCTCTCTTAAACTCTCTCGCTCTTGCTCAAAGGCCTTGTGAAGCCTAACGGTGAATAGGTGGACACTCCGGTGAGTTTCTCAGTTGAATGAAAAATTGTTAGGTTGGCAAGTATCTCCAGGAAGGAATGTAAAGCAATAAAACACTGCACTGTGAGACTTGGCCACGAGAGCTGGAAAGAAGTGAATTACAGTTGTGCTACCGTTACTCAGAGTGGCAAACTGCCATTAGTTCTTACTTGTGCCAGGCAGTGAGACAGTTAAAAAGCTATAACTGCAAAGGCCCAAAGAATTAGTAAGTAGTGCCTATAATTCAACCCACTTTCACCTTTACAGACTGTGGAGGGACATGAGGCACTTGGAAAAACTGGCGTTCTTATTCCATTTAACTTCTCCACAGCATTTACTTCATCCAAGATTCTTTTGGACCAATATCTATATTGAAATTGTGTGTGTGTGTGTGTCCTTTACTCAAATAAATCAATTTTGTACTTTATTAAGTACACCAGTACACTTACTTGTTAATGCAAGTATCTGATCAGCCAGTCATGTGGCAGCAACTCAATGTATAAAAGCTTGCAGACATGTTCAAAAGATTCAGTTATTGTCCAGAGCAAACAGAATGGGGAAGAAACGTGATCTAAATGACTTTGACAGTGGAATGATTGTTGGTACCAGACGGGGTGATTTAAGTATCTCAGAAACTGCTGATCTCCTGGGATTTTCATGCACCACAGTCTCCAGAGTTTACAGTGAATGGTTTTAAAAAAAAACAAAAAAAAACAAAAAACAGAGCAACAGTTCTGTGGGCAAAAATGCCTTGTAATGAGAGAGGTCAGAGGGGAAATACCAGACTGGTTGAAGGTGACAGGAAGATGACAGTATTAGAACAGTGGTATGCAGAAGAGCATCCCTCTGAATGGACAATACGCAGAACCTTGAAGTGGATGGGCTACAGCAGCAGAAGACCACAAACTCAGTGGCCACTTTATTTCATATAGGAAGTGCCTAACGAAGTGACCACCGAGTGTATAATTCTCATGAAGTTTATATTTTAATTAAAATACAATATTTACATCTTTGAAAATACTTACATACTTGAGAAACATATCAAAGAGTGAAGTGAGTATGATACAATCTATTTTCATAAATACCTGTCTCGGTAAGTTTTGTGCATTTCTATAACCTTTTTAATGTGCTCTTGGTGAAAGGTAAGATTTATCATTTTCATAAGACAAATGAGGTTACCAATTACATCTGAGATATGGGAGTGAAACACACACTCCCACTGCTGAATTACTGACCCATGTGATCTACAGTAGAGCAACAGAAATGTTCTTTACAGTGCTCAGTGTATTTTGCTGCCTGCGGTGTGTTTTTTTTAAACAACAGTATATTATTTAGGACATGGTCATTCTCAGCACTGCATTAGTTGTCGGTTTGCTTTTCTCGTCATAGTGGTCGCTGGTTTATGTGGACTGGTTCTTGAAAGTGTACAGTATATAGAGGATTCCAGTTAATTAGGACACATAGGTATCAATACATTTTGGCCCAATTAAGCGGCTCACCCAATTAGCTGTAGTTTCATATAAATAGCTTAAAAGGTTTTAAAAGGCTAACTGAGTAATAAGTTCTGTATTTAAATGAAATATAGAACAAATTGGAACACTGTCAATACTGCTACAGTTCTATAAAACTGCATTAATTCCTAATAATAATCAGAGAAATTTTTGCAGTGTACAGTGACATGTTTGACTGTAAATGAACAAAATCAATAAAATCTGATAATGAACTGCCTTCATGCAATTCTATTGACGAGTGAGTCCTCCAAATCTTTGTTTTCATTGTAACATTCAACATGATTGTCAATACCTTCAAATTCTTCGTGGTTTCTAATTTGTTAAAGTAGTGAAATTGTTTCATTTTCACTCCTGGCCATTTCTGGCATTTCCAAGCATAATGCTTGAAACCACAGTGAGCAAAACAATTCTGAATTGTCTTTGTGCTTATTTATTGCCAGTGACAAAAATCACTGCTTTTGAATCAGAATCAGGTTTAATGTCAACAGCGTACGTCTTGAAATTTGTTAGCTTTGCGGTAGCAGTATAATGCAATACATGAGAAATATAGAAAAAATCAATTACAGTAAGTATGTTTATGTAGAGTAAATAGTTTGATTAAAAATAGTGCAAAAACAAATAATAAATAAGTGAGGTAGTGTTCATTGGTTCAATGTCAATTTAGAAATCAGATAGCAGAGGGTAAGAAGCTGTTCCTGAATTGCTGAGTGTGTGCCTTCAGGCTTCTGCACCTTCTTCTTGATGGTAATGAGAAGAGAGCAAGCCCTGGGTGATGGTGGTCCTTAATAATGGACGTCGCCTTTTTGAGGCATCTTTCCTTGAAGATGTCCTGATTGTTACAGAGACTAGTACCCATGATGGAGCACATGCACACACAACCGAAGCTATTTTAAAAACTGTTTGCTCTAAACACAGTGTTGGATCTAACAATCACACAGTACATGCGTCTGACTCTAGTTAGAAACTGTTTAGTGACAGTCTCCTGTCCTAATTAAGTGGCATAGTGTCCCAAATAAACAAAGGGAATCTTGGCTACTTTCTTGATTGGGTTTTGTTCTTTAAGAGTTGTCCCAAATAAGTGGCTGCGGCAATTAATCGTTGGCCTAATTAACTGGAATCCATTTGTATAAACGTGATACCAAGGAATGGTTGGGAATGACACTCATACAAAATATTCCTGTTTGTGCCTATGTGCGGGACCACAGGATGAAGTAAAAAGAGTTCTTCCAGGATTCTTTGACTGGTTTATGAAGAATGGAGGCAGAAACCTGCAAGAAGAAAAGATAAGTAGATGCAGATTACCAGATGAAGATGTTTTCTTGTCACTGAATCAGAACATAGAACAGGAACAGACCCTTTGGCCCACAATGTTTTGGCAAACCAATTCAGTTAGCATCAAGTGCCCAACTAAACAACACAATGTCCATATCCTTAGATTTTCCTCATGCTTATGTGACTACCTAAACATCTCTTAAAAGTCCCTAATGTATCTGCCTTTGCCACCAGATCAGGCTGTACATTACAGGCACCGCCACTCTCCGTGTGGGGAGGGGAAAAAAAACCTTTGCCCTAACATCTCCTTTGAAATTATCCCCTCTCACCTAAAAAAAAATGCATGCCTTCTCATAATAGACATTCTAACCATGGAAAAAAGATGCTGTCTGTTCCATCTTTGCCGCTCATAATCTTATGAATCTTTATCGGATCTCAACCTCAGCCTCCAGAGATCCAGATAAAACACCCAAAGTTTGTCCAACCCCTTGTTATAGTATATATCCTCTAATCCAGGCAGCTTCCTGGTAAATCTTGTATGCACCTTCTCCAAAGTCTCAACGTTCTTCCTATAATGGGGCAACCAGAACTCTATGCAATATTGCAGATGCAGCCAAACTAGAGTTTTATAAAGCAAACTAGTTATCCACTACAGCAAGAGCTTACCTTAAGGCATTATCTGGGGGTTACTGCTGGTCTATTTGTCACATCAGCAATATCTTCTAGCTCTGACCTGGGTCAGAGAAGCATGTATCCTGTCATATTCTATCTTAGTTCACTATGGAACCTCACCTAATATTCCCTTTCCCCATCTTACATCGTCAGTTACCACTGATGCAGACATTATTGCATCTTTCCACTGTAGCCATGGAAATTACTTTCACCTCTCTGTCCTTGAGTCGATGGATAGACAGATCCTTTTGCTGCAAGGGCATATGTTAACATAGATAATTGCCCTGGCACAGCCAGTGACAGTATTGACTGTTTGGTTAAAATTCTAACCCTCCGCAATCCTTTTCACAACCATCACATGTAGCATCATCACATCAACAGCAGTCAGATAAGCTTCAGGTGGGAGCATTGACATATATCTGAGCCAATGGTTTATTTTCTGATCATTTTTGTCATTCAGGTTCCCATCACTTTGGCCTTGGCAAAGGTTACTAAAGACTTCAGGGCTGTTGTCTGTCTATTGTAACATTTCCCATCAATTTACCCATTCTGTTAAGTTTCACTTGTACACAGTTTTCTATGTCTAAAACTGATCTTTTTGAAGATTTTAACAATGAATAATTACCAATTGGTTTGCTGCTTTAGCTCTGGGTTTTATACATTCTAAATTGATTTGTATTAGTTCAACAGATGCATGTTGACCAGGGCTAAGATAACACTTCAATGAACACCAGAAACTTCTGAGTAACACACTTTGCTCTTCAAATATGAATCTGGAGAGTTGGAACTTTTTTTATTCAAACTTCTTGTATGCATATTTTCCTGCAGAGCTGGAGGAAGAACCTTGGGTGACCATTTCCCTTCTCGCAGTTTGGCCAGTGAGGTGAATGAACATCTGCTCTAGTCAATGGTCTTTTGATGTGACAATGACCTCAGGGAAGTAAGTGTGAAGTTCTCCTAGTCTGTGCAACTAATATGAAACCTCATGGCGCATTCATCTATCAGATATCTGAGAAAGTGAGACAATGCCAAACTTCTGGGCACTGATCTTCTGTAGATGTCCAACCCAAGCTAACACATGTAGCATTCAATTTTTATTGGTGGAGCAGAGATGAGGAGTTCCTTTTGGGTTCCTAACAGTACAAACCAACCTGCAAGATGCAGAGCTCCTATAGCATCGACGATATATCAGCAGTTTTGGAAGTGACTCAAGAAGACGCGTATGCTCGGGGCATTGGCCAAATGTAAACACATGGATTGAAGGCACACCTGTCCACTCCTTTGAATTTTAGGATGGAGTAGAAAGAGCAGCAAAATCCTGTAAATCTTGACTCTATCCAAATTTGCCAACCAACCCAAGGGGAATCCACAAAACATGTCCAATCTCACCCAAGGAAACACTTGCTTTAGCAAAAAATGGTGGCTAGTGATGTGCAATGTGGTTTTAACCTGTGTGCGTCTACAGTTCAACGATCTCTTAGAGAAGACAGAAGAAACAATCTGACAAAATACTGGTGGTTCAGAAGAAAACTGTTGGTGAGGTCTTCTTTGTGGGACAGCATGTTCTTGATTTTGTTCCAGCATATTGCAGCATGGAAGTAGGAAACAATTGACCTCCTGCAGAGTCCAAGGATGCAGTTTCTTCCATCGTGATCCGAGGGGCTGGATCATTGTGAATGTGACCCTTCAGTTTTACACCAACCCACTCGAGTGGGGTTGCTAATCTAAATTGAAAAGATAAAGTGAAGGTAAGTACTTTTTAATTTCTTAATCTCATTTAAATTAATTTTAATTAGTGTTTGTAAAATAATACCTAATTTTAAACAACATTTAAAAATATTTCCAATATTTTAGCATCATTTGAAAGAGCTGCATGAGCTGTTGAGAGGTTATTAGGTGCTCAGTAACCATCACCTGAGCCCAGTATTTCACCTTATGGGACAGCTAGGACAGTGAGGCCTGTCTGGACCCTTGGGGCTGAAAATGTTTAGTGTGATGCCCTCACAACCTGCCCATTAGCTTCACCTTCTTCCCTCTCGTTCCCCCATCTCATTCTCTTTATTCCATGGTCTACTATTCTCTCCTATCAGATTCCTTCTTACTCAGCTCTTTGACTTCCCTACTTATCAACTCACAGCCTCTCACATTATGCCCTTCTCCCCCTCACCTATCATTTGTTAGCTCCTGCTCCTCCCCCTACCTTTTTATTCAGTTTTCAGTCCCCTTCCTTTCCTGTCTTGATGAAAGGCTTCAGCCTGAAACTTCAATTCTTCATTTTCCTCTATAGATGCTGCCTGATATGCTGAGTTCCTCCAGCATTTTGTGTGTGTTTAGGCAATAAAGTATCAGCTCAAGTTAATAATTAAATGGTGCTTCATGGAAAAGGCCTGAATTAAGGATAAAATAATGTTCATTGGCCTGAAAATGATTTACAAGTTAGAGTCAGCATTTGTTCCCTTTTTCCAAAACAAATGGATTGGAGAAAAATGCAAGACTTCGGTGTATGTATTCTTTCTTCTACAATAATTTTGCAATAATGATTACTTACTTTTTTCCTCTTCTATATTATGTGTTGCTTTGAACTGCTGCTGACAAAAGTTAACAAATTTCACGACACATGCTTGTGATAATAAACCTGATTCTGATATATTAGTTGAAGGCAATTAACAGTCAGTTTCATAATTGAAAGACATTTTAAATATTCACTTAAATTATTCCCATTTCATTTGTGTACAGGAGAGAATTCTTATTGATTTTCAAAAAAAGATAAAATTTGAGGCTAGCAGCAAGTATATTACACACACAATAAATATTTGTTTGTAATACACATCATTAAAATTACAAAGGTATGCTTATCTGCACCATACCTGATGATATATCTTCTTGCTATCTTAAATTACCAATCATATTTGTTTCTTGGATGAAACTTTATACAGTAAAAAGTGCTGAAATATTAAAGTTGTTATGCAGAACACAGCTATTAAATTTAATAGCTGTCAATAAGAAATTGTTTCATATGAGCATGCTTAGTGGCTGTTGAGATTCACATTAGGATTCTTCTGGACAGGAGGAAGAAGAAACTAACTCAACCAATTCAACAAACACAAGGAATTCTGCAGATGCTGGAAATTCAAGCAACACACATTAAAGTTGCCGGTGAACGCAGCAGGCCAGGCAGCATCTCTAGGAAGAGGTACAGTTGAGTTTCGGGCTGAGACCCTTCATCAGGACTAACTGAAGGAAGAGCTAGTAAGAGATTTGAGAGGGGGAGGGGGAGATCCAAAATGATAGGAGAAGACAGGAGGGGGAGGGATGGAGCCAAGAGCTGGACAGGTGATTGGCAAAAGGGATATGAGAGGATCATGGGACAGGAGGCCCAGGGAGAAGGAAAAGGGGGAGGGGGGGAATAAACCCAGAGGATGGGCAAGGAGTATAGTGAGAGGGACAGAGGGAGAAAAAGGAGCGAGAGAGAAAGAATGTGTGTATATAAATAAATAACGGATGCTCCAACCTGATGGCATGAACATTGACTTCTCTAACTTCCGCTAATGCCCCACCTCCCCCTCGTACCCCATCCGTTATTTATTTATATACACACATTCTTTCTCTCTCTCCTTTTTCTCCCTCTGTCCCTCTGACTATACCCCTTGTCAATCCTCTGGGTTCCCCCCCCCCCCTTTCCTTCTCCCTGGGCCTCCTGTCCCATGATCCTCTTATATCCCTTTTGCCAATCGCCTGTCCAGCTCTTGGCTCCATCCCTCACCCTCCTGTCTTCTATCATTTTGGATCTCCCCTCCCCCTCCCACTTTCAAATCTCTTACTAGCTCTTCCTTCCGTTAGTCCTGACAAAGGGTATCGGCCCGAAACGTCAACTGTATCTTTTCCTAGAGATGCTGCCTGGCCTGCTGCGTACACCAGCAACTTTGATGTGTGTTGCTTCAACCAATTATTTTGACTTTTTATCCTATAAAACTGGAGGTTAGAGGCCCAGTGTTGACACTTCTGAGAGCTCAGAGCCAAGGATTAGAGGCCAAAGGCCCGGAGGCAGCCTGACCTGGGGTTAGAAGTGAGTGTGTGTGTGTGTGTCGGGGGAGGTTGGGGGAGCTTATTTTGCTGTTTTTGTTTTGTTGTTGCTTGTGTTGTTCCAGTGAAAACTGTTAGTTCAGGAATGTGTGTTGACACTTGTGAGCTGCCCCCAGCACATCCTTGGGTTGTGATAGATATACTTTATTAATCCCGAGGGAAATTTGTTTTCATTACAGCCGCACCAACCAAGAATAGAACGTAAATATAGCAATACAAAAACCCCCAACAATCAAACAACAAAATGCAAACTATGCCAGATGGAGAATAAGTCCAGGACCAGTCTATTGGCTCAGGGTGTCTGACCCTCCACGGGAAGAGCTGCACGTTCGATGGCCACAGGCAGGAACGACCTCCCATGCCGCCAAGTGTTGTATCAGGGTGGAATGTGGCCGAAGTCCAACAGTAAAAAGTTCAATATCCAGTCTGCAAACATGTTCCTTGATGGTAATATGCCCCGGATTGCACCATCTGTTGTTAGCCAGAACAGTAAGCACTCAATTCCTTTACGCTTACTGCTCTCAATGCACTTCCGGTCAGCCGAAACGGTATTACCCACGGAACTCCTCTTCTCCAAAAGTCTCTGTTGTCTCGACCCGGTCCTCTTTCCTCGGCTTTGTGATCCCCCTCTGCATTCTCTGTATGTTTTCCTCCGGATTTCAGCAGGGGTGTCTGCTACTCTGTTCGCTAAACCGGCCGGTATTTGCTGGTCCGTGGAATACACAATGCGACCTTGCTTCTGTCCCGCGCGTCGGTATGTAACCATTTCCAGCGCTAAAGAAGACCCAAATAAAACTCTTTCTACCAGCATGTTAGAGAGGGTGCAGCTTCAACATGTTACCGTGAGAAAAAAAATACAAAAAATAACGTAAATTAAGAAGTAAGAAGAATAAAGTAAGAATAGATCGGAACAGCTGTACCAGGCTGCATGCACGACTGGCGCATGCGCACCTAATATTGTGTTGGTTGTTATGCATTTTACTGTATGTTTTGATGTACATGTGATAATTAAATAAATCCGAATCAAAACCTGATAGGTAAAGGTCCACTATTGATTGGGTGCAGTGATTTTTTTTTCATCCACAATTGGCCTAACATTGTCAGAGTTTTCAGAGTTTTAGGTTTATGTTATATTCAATGCAAATGGGCATTCTGCAATTTTTTGCACTAGTTTAGAAAACATTGAGCTGTAAGTGGGTCAGGTGCAGAAAATGGAGAATGATCATCGAGACTTTACACATTATATTTTAACCGAATGGAATGAAGGGCTGGATGGCTAGAATAAATTTAAAAGCAGATTAGAAATAACTCATCTAGAATCTCAGAAGTAACTAAGGAAAGCACTCTCTAGTGCACTGAAGATCATTGGGACGCAGCTCCTAGCCCTGGAGAACAACTACAGCTCTTGCTGCCTAAGGAAAGCTACAAGCATCTGTAAGGACAATACACACCCATGAAATCATCTGTTTGAACTTCTTCCATCTGGCAGACGTTATAAGATTTTTTGTGCCCACACTTCCAGACTGAAAAATAGCTTTTTCCCCAGAGCTATAATTGCTCTGAACCGATTGACCAAGCATCATCCATAAATTGTTATATTCCTACTTTTAATACTGGTTTTATGGCTGCCATGCATTGGAGTTGTGCTTTTGTACTGCTGGACGTTGCTTGTACTGGCTGGTTACTTGATTTTATTTATTGTTTATATATTTTATTTGTTTTATAGCATTGAGTATGAGAGTTGCAAACTCATTTTTGCTGTATTGGTGCATGACATTGTACTATGCAAGGACAATAAAGATGGTTCATTTCATTTCTAATGTTATTTTTAAAATTTTACAAGTTAGAAATGTGAATAACTTTCAAACAATCTGTAAGCATAAAACTGCTGATGCAATGATTTGGGTATGAAGAAGCATTAGAAAAAAAAGTCAAATACTGTCAAATTTATTGATTTAACTATACTTCAACTGAAATGTTAAATTAAGACCTATTTGACTTGCAGCTGGAACTAAAGTGTGTCAAGGAAGTAGGTTTGAAGGGAAATTACCAATATCATCTTAACAATCTTTAAGGTTTATTGGGTATGAACTTCTTGGAATGTGAAAGGTGGCATGTAAATGTAAATCTGTTTCTTTTTCTTACTTGCCCTAAGATAGATTGTCAGCAGGATGGAAGGGATTTAACAAGTGTGATTGAGGTAATCAAAATGAAAACAGGAGTGTCAATCTACAACAACAAAGTGTTCTGGAGGGGTCACTCTCATGGTTCATTCCATACTGGAATTCACAGACCCCCTGGGAGTAAGTGACAAAACTTATTTTTACTGAGGAAAAGTATATGATACCATAGATCTAAAGACTTGAGAAAAAAAAACTGATGGGGAGAAAAGTTAAATATTGACATTTTAATGACTTCATTTAGTGCACCGTGTAGCAATTTAAATATTACAATTCAAGCTGCTTAACTGATAAACAACCAAGGTGAAAGTCCCCACGTGGTCCAGTGAGCAGCTGAATTCCAGTGGATTCATTCTATGCCGTATTGGCTCAATCCATTGTCATCGCCTATGCTGAATTATGGAGGAGGGATATAGCCTGAGAATCTGCTGCCAAAAGTTATGGAGCAACCTATTTGGAAATACATGGATGAACAGTATTGGACTTGACTGTTGATAATTCACTGTAATAGCTTGAGTATAACTGAGTGCTACCAGGGAGGGTGACAGAAGTGTGTGGTTCCTAAGCAAGCCTTTTTTATATCACTTAGATGTTCTCAAACAGTGTGTATTAAAATTTTATACTGAGATTTTGCTTAAAACTGAAAGAATACACTCTATAATTTTTACTGTAGTTTCTTGGAAGCATCATCAGTGGGGGAAAGGAGAAAGGTGAGTCATCCGTTTCTAATAGTCTGGTTCCAATCAATTAAGAACCAAGGTGCAATGCTGCCACTAGCTTATGCTGCTTTTCCCCAATCCATAGACAAGTCTGGCAGATTGTATGACTTTTTAAAAAAGTTATTATGTTAGATAATCAGAGTAGAGGAGATAGCAGTTTAGAAGAGCAGCAATGTAGTAGGCATGGTCCTGAGAGAAATGTGGAATAATGATTGTAAATTCATCTGATAAGGTTTCAAAAATCATACATTAATTATTGAGCACAATTTGCTGAAAAAAGAATATTTTAATTCTATTTTTGTTTATTGTGGTGAAAAAACACTCAGAATATTCCCTGCAACTATCAGTACAATGATTATTTAAGGATGTTAGTTTCGGTATAATTAGCATTTTGCATAAGGTAAATTGAGTGTGAATGGCTGTATTTACAATAATTTACTGGGAAAAAATGAAACGCTTTCAGAGTAAGACTGTTCTGAGCATGAATTCTCACTAAACAAGATTGCAGATAGTAAGTCAAGAAGAGGTCTGCAACATTCTGATTTTAACTCATTGTGTCTGGAGCTAGTAATTATTGGACCCCTAGACGGTTAAACTCTTGAGGCATTTTCCAATTGGTATTAGTAGCAGTGGGAAGCACATTTATAAACAATATAATGGGTTGTGTATTCCAAGTATTGTACAGTCCTATATTTCATTCCTTGCAAATGTGAGTCCATTCATTTCAAACAACACTTGATTATTGTGCTTAATCTTCAATTGTGTTATTATATTCGGGGCTGGAACAAAGCATTGTTTAGAATTTGTTCATTAAAATTAGCTGCTTCAATTTGATGTCACCAGAGACTGCTTACTTCCCATCCCCCCAGCACTAACCCAATCTCAAACCTAATTCAGCTACATTCTGGCAATGTATTAAACAATTGGATAGGTTTGTTGGGTGGCATGGTAGTGCAGCAGTTAGAGCTGCCATGGCACAGCTCGGGGTCTGATCCTGACCTCGAAGATCGTTAGCGTGGAGTTTACATGTTCTCTTCACAACTGTCTGTGAAATTCCGTTGGGTATATGGTTTCCTCCCACAGTAAAAAAAAACTAAAAAATAAGTGCTTGTGAGTTAATTGGCTATTTTAAATGATCCCTTATTGTAGGAATGCTAAAAGAATCTTGAGAAGTTGATTAGCATTTGATAGCAAATCAACTGCATATTTAAGGGGAAGAGACTGATGGGATCGGTCTGCTGGAGGCTGACATGGACCCAAGGGGCGGAGGGGCTTCCCTCTGTGCTGTAATAAGCAAGTTCGTTTCGTAGAATGGGATCTCCCTGCATCTGAAATTGGAATGATGATACATCAAATTGCTATTCCAACAGCATTCCTCATTATAGCAACTGAGTCATTGAAAATGCCAGGTATTTCACAATAAAGGGTTAAATTCTGCAGGTGACTTAACCTGAGTGATATAGGTGGACCTGTTATCACCAAACTATAAAAATACTTTGGAAGTATTCTGCTATTAGTTACTCCCAAAAATAAAAGACACATAAAATCAACATGTTAATGAACAAGATTAAAAGTAAATTCATTAATACACTAAAAGATGACAGTGAATTTGTTCTGATAAGCTGTTGAAAAGATTTGTAATTTGTCTGTGTGTGTGTGTGTGTGTGTGTGTGTGTATGTATGTATGTGCATGTGGGTTACCTGAAACTGGAAAATTCAAGGTTCATCCCATTGGGTTGTAAACTAACCAATCAGAATATGTTGCTCTTCCTATTTGCCTTTCGTCTCTCCATTGCATTGAGAAGTCTGAGGTCAGTGTTGGAATAGGATGGAGAGTTAAAGTCAAATGCAACCGGTAGCTTGGACAGCCAATGCAGACAGAGCGTAGTTAACTCTGTGAAGTGATCACCTCGTCTACACCTGGTTTCACCGTTGTTGGGAAGGCCTCATCATGGAGGATTGGAGGATGTGCAGGTGAATCTCTGCCTTGCTTTGAAGGGCTGTTTAAGTCCCTGGATGGTGGTGTGGGAGGAGATGAATGTGCAGGCGTTACACCTTCCCTGATGGCAGGGAAAATGTCAGGGGATGGGCAGAACAGAGGAAAACAAAAATGATGGTTCCAGCAGAAAACAGAAAGGAGGGATAGCGGGTTAGTGTTGGAATAGGACGGACAGTTAAAATAGCCTGGATGGCCGTGGCGGCTGGAGTGGTTATTTTGTATCCTGATGTGTCACACAATCATGGTGGAGATGGCAGAGGATAATGTGTTGGCTGTGAAGACCAGTGAGGTGAAAAGTGAGGACTCGGAACATTACCACTGTTCTGTCAGGGCTGGGGGACGTTTGGGAGCTAATATATATTGGAAATGAAGGCGACTCCTATCAGGACTTCACTGACCATGGCCATTGGGAAGCTAACTTTCTGTTGGAAGAGGGACATTTCAGGAACATCAGAACAGATACGGCAGAGATGAAGGAATTAGGAAAATACGGTGGGACATATGTTTATGGAAGATTCTAGAGCCAAATCTGCCTCCTGGAATAGAAAGATCTGGAAAAAAGAAATAATCCTGGTGAATTTGAGGACAGGGTGGAAGTTGTTGGCAAAGGTAATGAAATTGATCAGTTACATTTATTTATACAATCTTAGTATTCTAATATTCAAATCAAGACTAAATAAATAACAGGCAATGGGTTATTATTTCTTTATAATACTGTGTGTGGGTAACCAAGAATAATTTGTGGTGATTCTACTGTGTAGATTTGGGTTATTGCCTTTATAATCCACATAATTGAGAAGACACATGGGTCTGGATTTCTAATGTCCACGGGGAGAAAATTTTTTCTGGGCAGCATGTTGTGTGTGAGCTGACTCATTATAAATGAATGTACATTGATTTAAATAGGTCCCACACTGAGTTCTTCATGTTGCTTGCCTGTGCAGTAGTTAAAAAGAGAGTAGAAATTTTCACATTATTCTCCAGATACTTTCATTTAAATCTGTATTAGCATATTTGTGAAATGTTTATTTAGTGGCCACTTTCCATAGCTATCATTTTTGCTGTCCTCCCTGTAGTTAATAAGCAATGGCATTCCAATGGGCTTGCCAGTGGTTGTTTTGGATGTGGAGGAGTGAAGGTATGTGGAGTGAAAAGAAGGATTTACATCTTCATCACTGGCACCTGGCACCCATCCACCGGGATTAACAGAATTATCATGTATAAGAATTTCAACATGTCATGGTTGACCTTGTACTTCAGCGGGGAGGCAGGTGCGTATATTGATGGCTGCAAAAAAAAAATCCTGTACAAACACAACAATACTTCTTGTAATTAAGATCACTAAAATGAATTTTCATGGAAGGTAATCATTTAAAGCCAACTTTGTTAATTGACCACACCATCAGCATAATAATAATGCTTGGGCCTTCTCTGCTAAGAACATACGTTTGTTACTTTGCTAGTAGAAAGGAGGAAGAAATGGAGATTAAATCATTTATACCAGATTTCCAGAATTCCATGACTGCAGATACCACTGCTATCTCCATATTGTGGTTGAAAGCATCACAAACTCCTAGCATCTGTGAACTGAAAGGAATTTGTTCCATTAGTGGTTAGATGGTTTCAGACCATTATAACTGAATAGTGCAGGTGCATTCAGGATATGCCAGCTATTCCGCTCAATAATTCTTTAATTTTTGTGACAGTTGATGACACCATTACTCAGTGAAGATTTTGAAAGATGTTATTATTTGCCTTGTATTCCAAGGAGTACAATATATTATTCATTCTTTATAGATTGCTGATGACGCTTCCATAGCTAACTAGATGTCGAGGAAATCCAAAGAAACAGTGCATTTAAACAAATGACCTAATACCATAGGATCTCACAGGTTAGGGCTACTAATCAAAAAGTACACACATGGCTGCAGAATTTTCTGCTGATTGTTTATTGGGTCAGTTCACCTATTATGAGGAGTGTGGGTAGATATATGGTTAAAATAATTATTTTTTAAAGTGTTTAGTTTCAAGTTTAAAGAAATTTTAATTAGTGTTTTCTTTAAAAAATTGGAGGTTGTCATTTTAGTTTACCTTAATACAAAAGCACCATAAAAATGTCATCTTGATTTACAAATAAAACAAAGCCCAAAGGCATTTGTATTCTTTACTGACCCAATAACATCAAATGCAATGTTGCAATGTTTGCTCTTTCTGCAGTTTGTCAGTTTAAAAATTTTTGCTATTTTCATATTACTCATTTTGAGGCTTAAGGATTTTGTCCTTACTCTGGTTAGGCATATTCTTTCTCTTCTATTTTATAATTTCCAATTATTTTGCAATAAAAGCAAAAGGAATAATAAAAGGAACATTTACCTATATGCAAACGTACTCAAGCAAAACAGTCAGCGAATCCTTGTCAATTTATCCATGGCAATCCTATTTAAAATTGGAAACCCCCCTGTAATAAAGAATATTTCTCCCTTTGTTTTTACTGATTTGGGGAGTTTACAACTAATAATTAAAAACAGCTCGGTGCCAATTTTGACATCCTACAAGCTTTTTTCTCCACCATGCATTTTTTTATTTCCTTGCAGTAAAGTCTCATTAAGCCATCTTCCACTGTAAGAAAATTCTTTTACATATGTGGAATTGGTTTGTTTTTTTTCCCCATTATTAACTTTTTTTTTAAAGTTAAGCTCAGCATCAATCAAATATGACTTGCTTCTATCTTTAACTTTGCTCATAATATTTTCATATTAATGAACCACACAGACATGATGTTAAATTCTCCATTTCACACTAGCTTAGTAGACTAAAGTTTCCCAAAGTAGTTAACTAGGTTTACAGGAATTTTGGACATTTTCTGTTCTGTTGATTTTGTAACAATCTGAATTTTGCACCCTGTACAGCCACAAAGATTGTATGATATTTGAAAAATTGTTTAGAATTTTATCAATTATATCTTGTTTCCCTTGCTGATGCTAGGTCTCCGCCAACAGTAAAGAGTACTATTTAAAAATAATTTTCATCCATCTCTAGCATGCTTTGCCAGTGACACTTGTGTAAGTAGTATATCAATAAGAATTTATTTAATATTGCATTGTTTGATGGTGTGTTGGACTCTCAGTCTAATATACAAAATGACTGCTTTTGCATTTGGAAATAACTTTATGTTAAATAGCACTTCCAACATAAAGAAAATACTCCTAAGTACTTCGCACAGGTACTATTGGGGAAACAAATGCTAAGTCAGAAGAGCAATAGTAGAAGTGACCTGAAGCTTGGTTACTGAGATTCGTGGGAAGCCTTAGCAGAACTAGAAGATGCAGAAAGATCAGGGAAGAAATTTCAGAGTTCAAGGAATCGATCAGGTTGAAAGCTTGGCTGCCAATGGTGCTGCAAAGGGTGCAGTGCTTGAGGAGCCGAGGAAAATGGGAGGTGGGTGGTGGTGGTGGGCAGTGGAAAAATTGTACTGCTGGTGAAGTTACATGAGTAAGTGGGAGGGGCGAGGCAAACTAATGATAAAAGTGTACAATTTTAAGACATTGGGAGTGAAAATGGTTCAACAATAGCAGAAGTAATGGGCAATTGTGATTCAATATAGTATAGCCTACTGTCAGGTTTGTGTGAACTAGTCCTCCACAGGTCAGAAAGACATGGGTGGAAGTTTAAATATTGTTGCATGAGGTTGCTTGTAAAGGACTGAGCCTAACTGCGATCAAACTAGCACACAGACTGTTCATCTTTACTAAGTATAAACTGCTGGAGTAGATGGGCGGAATGGCCCCTTTCTGGGTTGAAGTGCCCTATGACTCCATGTTATGAATAGGTTTGGAGTGAGGCAGGACGTATGCATGGCAAAGATTGAGATGTTTCCTGTTCCACTAATATTTTACAACATATTTTACAATGAAACGAAGTTTCACAGCAAATAGTTTATAGGGTCAATTTCAATGTGCAATATCTGTAGGTTTATCAATGAGGCTTGCAGCCTCTGATTATAGCTCTTGTTCTAACAACACAATTAAGTTAATTGTGTGGTCTCACTAGCCTCCCCAGGATCCAGGACACCTTCAAAAGGACACCTCGAAAAGGAGGCATCTATCATTAAGGATCCCCACCACCCAGGTTTTGCCCTTTTCCCATTGGTACTGGTAAAGAGGAGGTATAGGAGCCTAAAGACAGACAGACAGACACACACACACACACACACACACACACACACACGTTTCAGGAACACTGTCTTCTGCTCCACTATTAGATTTCTGAATGGACAAGTGTGAGGTGTTGCACTTTGGGAGGGCAAACCAGAGTAGGACTTGCATGGTGAACTGCAGGTCGCTGAGGACTGTATTAGATCAGAGGGATCTGGGAATACGTACCCATACTTGATAGGACACGGAATCAAAGGTTACCGGGAGAAGGCTGGGAAGTGGGGCTGTGAATGGCAGAGTAGACGCGATGGGCCAAATGGCCTAATTCTGCTCCTATGCCTTATGGTCATAATTCCTTGAAAGTTTAGTCACAGGTAGATAGGCTTTTAAACAAAGCTTTTGCCACATTGACCTTCATAAGTCAATGTATTGAATACGGGAGTGGGATGTCAAGTTGTACAAGACGTTGGTGAAGCCTAATTTGGAATATTGTGTGCAGTTTTGGTCACCTACCTACAGGGAAGATGTAATCAAGGTTGAAAGAGTGCAGAGAAAATTTGCAAGTACATGAGGACCTGAGTGAAAATGGAGGACACCTTGCTCTCCCTTGCCAGGGAGAGAGAGAACCTGTGGGTTGTCGAATTCGGATGAAATGCAAAACTTCTGGGGTAACTGCAAGGTCTGTGTCTTTGCTATCGCTTAGCATACGTTTGGGCTCAGTGATTGTACTGATGCATGTTTAATTTTGCTGGTGGGGGGAGGGGGGATTGCTGCTCGCTGCTGCTTACGTGTGGGAGGGAGGAGCTGGGGGGGGACTTCAGGGTTCTCACATTTACCTATCATTCATTCTTTGGGGCACTTCTCTGTTTTCGTGGATGTTTTGCGAAGAAAAAGCATTTCAGGATGTATATTGTATACATTTCTCTGACATTAAACTTGACCTTTGAGTTAAAGGAAAAGGTGGAATAGGCTAGGACCTTACTCCCTAGATTGTGGGAGAATGAGGGGAGATTAGATATAAGTATACAAAATGATGAAGGGTATAGATAGGGTAAATGCAAGCAAGCTTTTTCCACTGAGGTTGGGGAGACTAAAATTAGAGGTCATGGGTTAAGGATGAATGTGAACTGTTTAATGGAATCATGAGGGGGTACTTGTTGGGCTGGCACAGTAGCTTAGTGGTTAGCACAATGCTTCACAGTACAGACAACCTGGGCTCAATTCCCACCGCTAACTCCTGTACGGAGTTTGTACAGTCTCCCAGTGACACACGTTTCCTCTTGGTGTTCTGGTTTCCTCCGGTTTAATTGGTCATTGTAAATTATCCCATGATTAGGCTAGAATTAAATCTGGGGATTGCTGGGCGGCGTGGCTCAAAGGGCTTATTCTGCTTTGTATCTCAATATATGTAAAAATAGACTACTTCACTCTGAAGATGGTGAGAGTGTAAATTGGATGCATGTTTGATTTCAACATTTAAGAAAATACTGGATCGATAGATGGATGGGAAAGCTATGGTCCAGGTGCAGCTCAATGGGGCTTGGCAAAATAATAGTTCAGCGTGGATCAGATGGGGCGAAGGGCCTGTTTTTTTATTTGTTGTAGTACTCTATGACTCTAATAT
Organism: Mobula birostris; assembly: GCF_030028105.1. Lineage (NCBI taxonomy): Eukaryota > Metazoa > Chordata > Chondrichthyes > Myliobatiformes > Myliobatidae > Mobula > Mobula birostris. Next base: position 50,413,891 of record NC_092375.1, read on the forward strand.
GATTGCACAACAGCACCTTTCAAATCAGCATGCCATTTACTAAATTTTACAGCAGTTTTCAAAAGTAATTTCCCTTATGAAATTGTATAATTATGTGGAATGTTTATAGCTCTTCTTTATAGTCTTTGATACTGAATTACTCCTTACATATTGCAGCAATCTCTATACATCTCATAGTTTTATATACTTTTCCCATGTTATAAACTATAATACCATGAACTGAGAAAATCTAAGGATCCCTTCAATACAATGCTACGACTACCGAACAGGCTATCTGTTCTGAATGAGCAGTGTGGGGATTAACAGCATTCCCTTTTTCCAACACTATAGTTGAGTACTAAGAAATGTCACTTCAACATAAGTTGTGGATCAAAGGTAACTGCCTGATCATTCAGTGAGATGGTTCTGTGTTTAAACCTCACTTCAGAGACCTAGGTGGACTTTGCAGTACACGACTACATAAGTGCCATGTTCTTCCAGACATTCTTTTGAAGTTGATGTTGGATTGCTCTCTTTGACATATAAAAGATTCCTTGAAACTATTTCAGGAGCAGAAGATTCTTCCCAGTACATTGGGAAATCCTGAAATTGTGAGAAGTTCCTGTAACGTCAAGAATATTGTGTTAGAAGTGTAGGTTCTCCTATTACAAATAAAACAGTGAAATAGACATTGTTGTATTTTATACATCAAATTATTTCTCAATGCCTAATTCAGTTTTGCTGTGGGATGAAAAGCAAGCCTGGTAGGGATTTAAATTTCTGAAATGTCCACCCTTTAAATTACAGGTCTTTCCCAGATTATGGTAGTGTTGTTCCTGTGAACTGTTTGTAACCCAGACAGTTCATAAGTCGGAAATGTGACCATGAACTAAGTTCCCAGGCTGCAGGAGATGGCAAAGCCATCCTGCCAGTCTCCCAAATGCTTGCTCATATATACTGTACGGGTGTTTGTAGCTCGGGACAACCTATACCCGCTGTTGCTTTCCACTGATGTCAATAAAAAAGAAAAATGGGCAGGATATATAATGTCTGATTTGATACTACCCATTCTACATTCACCAAAGTTGAATTTCAGTTCCCTACGTATGGAGTGTGTATCAAGCTTCAAATTCCTTGGTGTCCACATTTCCGAGGATCTCACCTGGTCCTTGAACTCCTCCATCCTGATCAGAAAGGCACAACAGCGCCTTTATTTCTTGCAGAGTATCAAGAAAAACTTACCTCTGTCCCAGGATACTGACGGACTTTTACCACTGTACCACTGAGAGCATACTCACCAACTGCATCTCAGTGTGGTATGGCAATTGTCCCATATTGGACAGCAAAGCACTCCAGCATGTGGTGAAAACTGCCCAGCGGATTATCGGCACCAATTGCCCACCATTGAGAACATCTACCATAAACACTGCCTGGGCAGGGTGAAAAGCATTATCAAGGACGCATCTCACCCTAACCATGAACTTTTTACCCTCCTCCCATCTGGTAGGCGCTACAGGAGCCTCTGCTCCCACACCAGCAGGCACAGGAAGAGCTTCTTCCTTGAGGCTGTGACCCTGCTGAACCTCGCATCACAACGCTCAGCAGTATTGCACCCATATTGTACTGTCTCAGTACTGCCATATTTGTGTGTTGTAGCACTTTTTATTCGCAGTTATTTTGTAAATAACACTATCCTTTGCATTTCTGGTTAGATGCTAACTGCATTTAATTGGCTTTGTATCTGTACTTGGCACAATGACAATAAAGTTGAATCTAATCTAATCTTTAAAGGATCGCCTAAATGCGTAATTATATAAAGAAAGAATAAAGAACTGGACATTCAGTTTACTTGAAAGATCATTCTTTTGTTATAATGAACTCTCATTCTCATTTAATGATTTAATGAAAATGGAAATGAGACATTACAAGAACAATTTATATGTATAAATATTTTTAACAGCAAAATATTTCAATCAACTTTATACAGGAGCCATCAAATAAACTTTTACACCAAGCCTTAAAGGAAATATTGGAGGAGATGACCAAGGGCCTGGTTAAAGAGGTAGGTTTTAAGGAACATCTTAAAAAAAGAAAAAACAGAGACAGGAGGTTAGGAAAGGTATTCCACAGCTTAGAGTCTTGCATTGGCCATTTTTGGTCCTATTAAATTAAAAACTGAACTGCTGGAGAAGACCTATGGGTGAAGCAGCACCAGCAAAGGCAAAGAGTTGGTCACATTTCAGGACAAGTCCAAATTCCTGCATCAGGTTGTTCTTTGCTTCAGCTTTCAGAATCTGCAGTCTTTTGTGTTTCCATTGGTCCAATTAAACTTGGGAATGATTAAGAAACAACTCTGGAGGAGTATTATAAAGCTGGGGAGAATTCAGTGCTAGGGAGAGATTTAAAATTAAGGTGCTGCTTAATAGATCAGCAAATACAGGCTTGAATGATGAACAGTTATGGGCTAGATTAAAAACACATGGAATGAAAATGTTGAGATGAATTCTCACAATGCTTCTTGAGTGGTGCTAGCTCATCACACAGTAAGGTTACTAGTATTCTACTGCAGTCTCAGCAGTTCAGCATTAATAGGATTTTCTGTTTTTATTTCAGATTTCCAGCATCAGCAATATTTTGTTTTTGTACAACCAGTGTCCAGAATTTCTCTGCATAATGGAATTAATTGCTTTTTTTAATGCAAGGTTAAATTGTGCCTAGAATTTTAAAAAATATGCCTTGGAGCAATTGGAACCAAGAAAGCAAAGTTAAATGTTGCCTATATTTTCTATAAACATTGTAACAGAACTAGCGCAGTCAAATGAAGAATGGTTCTAATGGATGTAGTTTTGACCTTTCCGGCCACAACTCTGTAATGCTCTTTAAAGGAAATCTTCAGTTTAAATGTAGCATGTTCAATAATTTTATGTGAATAAAATAAAACATCAAGAATTGACACATGCCAACATTACTAAATTAAATAAATCTTGTTGTCCTGAACATTTAGATATCTGTAATGTTTTTTTTCCATCTCTGAAGAGTTCTCTTCAGTATTGTGGCACCATAAGTAACACATGTTAAAATAAAACTATAAACATTTTTGAGAAATGAAGTAGTAGTTCTGGCCTTCCACCTCTTGTCACTGTTTTCTGTTAAGGGTTCTGCAATTATTCTTTCAACTTTCTTCTGCTTTCCTCTCTCCCTTCCCCACCCCCACAAACAGCCTGTTTTCCCTGCAGAGAGTGCTATATAAGGACAGACACAATAGTTTCACAACATAATTTGCTCCACGATCTGAACCAGATTGCTTACCCTACTAAATTGATGTTATGTATGAAAAGGGTTCATACTTAATTTATGTTTTTTAAAAAAACACTTAAAACAGAGTGTCTTCAGAAAAATATATAAATGCTTACACTTAGGTTATCACATACATTTACTCCAAATATTTTTCTTCATTTTTGTACAGGATTATCTGAGTTTTTTGGTTTGAAGCACAGAAAAAAGAGGCAGCTGAAAGGAACAATCTCTTTAACCGATGTGTTTGTGTTTAGTATGATGCCTCTTCTGTAAATCTGAAGCTTCTGTTCCAGTTTTATGACATTAAATATTAAGAGCCTAGAATTAATAATGAAGGTTGACAGCTCATCTCTACTGTCACAGAGGGGTTCTTCCTTTGTCTAGAAGTCCAACAGTGCACATATTCAGTTCGAGGGAGTTTCTGTTGTCAGGGCCTCCTGTCCCTAGACGTCATGGTGGATGAATAAATTGCTCCTGTGCCATCGTCACATGAGTCTGAGGAATCACTTTCCAAATGGGGCTTGTAACGCACTGGCCCGGGCTGGTACTCCATAATCAATGTTGTATCAGAAAATCTGGACTGAAAAGCAAGCTGAAAATTTGAACATGTCAGATTCTGCAATAAAGGAATAACTCAGGAACATGCTTGAGACAGTTTTGTCTTTTTTCCCCCAAAAACAGCATGTGAGAAAATTTAATTTAAAAAACTTTATAGCAAAAATAGATTATGCCAAATAAACTGCACAAAATACACTTTATGCAACAAACATATCTTCATTCTCTCAACTGTTTTAAGAATTCACCAAGGATTTTTAAAACCAACAACACACTTTTTGATTTGATTGCTAATGAGAAGGTTAAACACTGATGCAATAGTGTCATGTTAGCATTTCCAACACACAAGCCGCATTATTTATGTTGGAAGTCAGTACTAAAGCTAAAGCCAGAATCAAAATTAGAGATAAACAATCAGGAAATAAACAATAACATTAAATTTACTGGAAAAGCATTGTGAAAATGTTTAAAAGATGAGGAATCTACTTTGAAGGTCAAAGTTAATAACAAATTATTTAACTGATGAAACCAATGATGAGATATAACACAAACAGTAGCTGAGAAAAGATTTAAATGTAATTTCACACTGAAACTCTATCAATTTTGGCTTAAATTCTTGAATCTGATTTTCAGCCTGATGGAGATATTGTTAAGTACTGTGTTGACATGTGAATTTTTTTGTTACATTATTATTAACTGGCAGAACAGCAGGGTGCAGTTGGAGATAACTGTAATAAACACAGATTTCTCCATGCTTTGACCCTTTGCTCACTGGAAGCACAGAAATCACACTGATTACCAAAAGGCAAGTCACAGATTTCCTGTGATCTCAAGGATGCTTCTGCAATCCAGCCTCAGAGAAAGATGGTAAATTTTACTGTTGAATTTTAGTGTCTGGTTCTTTCTTGAGCAGTTATAGGGACAATGAGTGGGAAGATAAGAAGACTCTTATGTCTAGTAAACAGTACGTAATTCTGTGCACTCTATTGTCAATATTCTATATGAAGTTTATCTGAGAATGTATTTTCCCCTTTTTCCAAAAGTAGAAAAAGCTCTGTTCCTGGCATAATCACAGAATCTTGAGCAAACAATAGTAGCTACTGTAGCACAGCACCAATACCAACAGGCTGTTCATAATTTAACAACTGAAAGGGTAGATTTTTGACATAAACTTAGCTTTTCTTATCAACTCTGCTACTCTGCAGAGTTTGACAGGAAAAAGAGATTACAAGTAATGGCAAAGCAGAACCATGTTTCCAAAATCTTGTGTGTGGGTTATATGGAAAAACATTAAATGTTTTGGACTCTAGAGGGGAAAAAAGAAAAGTAGCACAGCACCAACACCCTTTGATTTAAAATTAAATTTCACTGAATTTATTAAGAAACTTAAAAGCCTGCAAACCCTTTAAGTGATTCCACAGGATTGTTTGGAAAAGCAAGAAAATAGGCAATGATTCAAGTATTTTGGATCTCAGCCTTGATTGATGCTATATGACAGACTGAATTTCTGCCTTAAAACTATAGGTATAGAAGCAGGGGGCTTGGGATACAATTCTGGATGTTCCTATGTCTTTGCTCAGATTCAAGGTATTTTTTCCAAAGTAGTTAGCAAAGGAGTAAAGGCTGCCATAAAACCTGATATTCTGATCAAGATCTTTTATTTAAATACATCCTGTTATAAAAGGTGTCACTTGGGGGTTTGTAATTCTTTCTGGACTGTTTGGCCTGATGTCCCTTAATGGGCTAACTTGTTAAACAGCTTGGGGTCTCTTTAGTGGCTAGATAGTCTCCATCCTCTAATGATATTTGAATTAAGGGACCATATGAAATTTCAAAGTCAAGGTAAATTTACAGTACACTTATGTCACCATATACAACCCTGAGATTCGTTTTCTTTTGGGCATACTTAGTAAATCCAAGAACCATAGTAGAGTCAACGAAACACCGCATACAACAGGGCAGACAAACAGCCAATGTGCAAATACAAGAGAGAAAAATAATAAACAATAAATATCAAGAACATGGGATGACGTGTCCTTGAAAGTGAGTCCATAGGCTGTGGGAACATAGCTTGAGGGATCAACAACTGGGATTCCTGCCAGGCACCATGCAATCCTATTCAACTTTTGGAAGTAAGATTACTGTAGTTCTCTCCCTTTGACAGAAGCCTGGAAAAATGATGTGGGGATATTTGTCACTTCTGTTTAATTGTAGCTGATGCAGTCTGAGACTAACTTAATAAATGTTAGAGTTTGTAACTTTATAAAATTTAAATGCAAATACAGGGCAAATACAACTGTACCTTTGCAACTGAGAAAATATATTTCTAACTGACAATGTTTGGCTGTTAAAACAAAGGTGTCACTTCAAAGGCTGAATTTCAAATGATATGTTTCTTTTTGTATTATAGTTGGGGGTGAAGATGTGAGATAGCAGCCAATCAGAATTGCACTGTGAGAGTCACAACCAACTAATTATAAGAATTGCATCCTCATTCATGAACTTTTGTAGCCAGCCTAATTTTAATAGTGCAGCTGATCTCCTGTCACTCAACAAAGATGTGAAGCAATTCACCATCTTGACTTTCAAAGTCATCTAGCTACTTAGGAGGACGGGGTTGCTGATCTTTCAAAACTGCAGATTTGTGACAAAAATTTGTAACTTATGAAAACATTACAGAAGATTATCCAGGAGGAAAAAAGGCATGGAAGCAAATGAAATGTTTAGGACAGGTACAGGAGTTTTTACTGATTAATGATTGTTACCTGCAAAGATGTTAAATTCAGCTGGCCCCATGTCTCTCTGTCAAACCCAAACACAATTGCATTGGCCAGTCCATGAAGTGGAGCAGTTATAACGTGGAGGAGTGTCAGGACAAAAACCGGATGGTTAGGATCAAATGCATTGTGCAACCTAATATCAGAAAGAGAGAACAGAAGACATTGAACAAATTGTGCATATTTTTAACAAACTTACCAAAAACGTAAAGACTAAATTTCCTTGTCAATTTACTTTTGATAGAACTATTAATGTATGCAGTGGAAGAGAAATCAGAGTCAAAATAAATGGAGATCGTCCTGGAGCTATGATGCAATAAATGTCCTAAATTTATTGACTTAATTTCAGCATATTTGCACAGTTTTTTCAATATTCACAGTGGCCATATAATTCAAATATATTCCTGTATCCGGAGACTTTAAAATCTCCTCATCAACTCTTTAAAACATTTCCCTTTAATCATAAATAATGTTTAGCTAACAGCTGCATATAAGGAACACTTCAAACTTTGAGGGCTCCTGATAAAAGATGGATTTTTGTGCACAGGGATTGGAGAGTAACAATAGTGGATAGTGATCATAAAATAGGACATCATAACATTTTCATGAGGCCACGAAGAGTCACTTGAATGATTCTCTAAAATTAATAATAATTAAATTGGAACCAGCATACGAAAATACATGAACAGTAACTTGAGTCTCAATGTGGACAAGGCTAAAGAGATGATTGTAAGGTGCAGGCTGACCACTCATTGCTGCATGTAAACAGCTCCGCCATGGAGAGAATTAGGAACACCACATTTCTGAGGGTGCACATATTCTCACCTGGATCGCTCAACACCACCTCTTTGGTCAAGTAAGCACAGCAGAGTCTCCATCCTCCACCGTCCCCTCCCCACTCTCCCCATTTTAACTTTTACAGGAGCACCATAAAGGGTATGCCGACCAGCTGCATCACTTGCTATGGGAGTTGCAAGGCATCTGACCACGAGTCACTGCAAAGGATTGCGAGGGCTGCTGAGCGGATTATCAGGGTCAGAGATACTTATCTGGAGCGCTGTATACCCTTAGCAATCTCAATGATCCCTCCCATCTGTCCAACAATCTCTATCAGATACAGTAACATTAGGACAAGAACAATTAGGATGGGAAACAGCTTCTTCCCCCAGGTTGTGAAACTACTGAACTCCCTGCCATCACCTAGGCCTCAACTTGTGTCATAAATGCACCTTATTATTTGTTAATTTCTTTGTGGTAATATTACTTTTATGTTTTGTGTGTGTGAGTTATATGTATCGTGTTGTGCACCTTGGTCCAGAGAAGGGTGGTTTCGTTTCAGTATATGTGTGTTCGGTTGAATGACAATAACCTGAACTTGAACTTGAAGCTACCATACAATTAACCCTGAATTAAAGCAGCTTCTATTTTGTTGTTGTCATGGCATAGGTCCTGCTGTAAAGTGCATCCCTGTTATGAAATAAAATATTTGATGACTTTACATCTTATGACAATTAGGACTACAATCTAATGTGCTTCAAAAGCTAAAGAGCTTGATTTATCCCAATGTCAGGGAAGGTGCTATATAAGTTTAAGTCTTTTTTCATGAGTTGTGTACCAATAAAAGTTAAAGAGCAACAGTTACAGAAGCCAGTATAAACATTGGATAATTTGTTTGTTCCTTTGCACAAGAACTGAACAATACCATTGCAACTAGAATATAGTTGGAGAGGAAACATAAAATATTACCTTGACATATATTTTCAAAAGCCTAATTTAATTTAATACAGATGAATTTCCTTAAAACACATCACCCTGAGGTAGGAATATGGTTAAAAGATAAATACTTGGTTGCCGGGCAATCTATCTATTTCAATTAGTGTACAGTACAAGAATTGCTTTTTATTGTGCATAAGTAAAATTGTTAAGTATCAAAGTGTATGCAGCACAATTAACTTAGTTTTGTGTAATTCAATTTTGAAACTCAGTAAGTGTTTCAACTAGATCAAGGCATTTAAAGCAAGGCAAATTCACTGTCAGGACAAGCAAGGTGGTTTTGAGTTTATTTTATCAGAAACATGCAATAGCTACTGATTCAGTACAAATCCATCTCCTTTAAACCAAATTTAAAATGGCACAAGAAGGTATAAGTTTTTATTTTTGAGCACAATTGGATTAAATAAATTCAGACTATTTCCATATTCTTAATTTTAATTCACTATAGCTGTAAAATTTAGGATAAAGCTGTAGTGTAAGTGAGTTTGTAGCTACAAAAAGAGTTAACACACAATTGATATGAACTGATGAATGAAGTGCTGTTTAAGCAACCCCACCGGGCGCCTGTAGTGTCGCTTCAGAGGGAGAAGTAACATTTATTTCTGACAGACCACCTACACGTTTAAATTAGCTTTTTTTTGAAGTTAAATGCTTGGCCTTTTGTCCCAGATAAGCTGCCCATTTTCAGATTGTTTGCTTGGGCTTTACTTTCTAAGTCTGTGCTGCTCAAGCTATTTTGTTAGTCAGAACACAAAAGTGTAATTATTTAGGATTGACCTTCAACAAAATAGCCACCGGAATTAGTGCAAATGCCTTTCTCCATTTGAAGCAATGAAACATGCAGTGCATTTTCCTGCAGCTAACAAGATGTAGATTCCACATAACTTCTTTTTACAACATTAAAGTTAGTTGAAAGATTTCAACTAATTAACAAAATGAGGTTTAATTGCACTGAAGTGAAACCATATATTGAACTATATAGGTTGATGTGATTTTGACAACTTGAAATTGTTCTCGCTATCACTCTCGAAAAGATTAACACCCAAATGTTAACATATGGAATGACACATGAAAATAAATCAAACAGATTTTTAAACCAATCTAGGCACAAAAATTACAAAATGTCATCAAATCTTATAATGGTTACTCAGAATTGATACTGTCAGTGGATAATAACAATAGAAAACTGGATTTTGAGCTCATTATGTTTAATCTCTCCGAAGTATAATTGTAAAAAAATCTTTTAGAATCGCATGCTACCAACTCTGGGATATTTACCAATCTATTAAGGCAATTATTTCAACACAGCCATTTTTCTGTGAAAACTTCTAAAATTACATATATTTGATCCCCAATTCAAGAGATTAATCTCTTGTCAAACGGAATATAATTATTTCTACATAATTAACACTATGACCACACCCTAATTTTTTTTCCTTTAAAATATTCTATCCAAGTTTAACCAGCTGACAACACTTCTCTGGTATTGGCACCCTGCTTCAGGGAAAATATTAGATCTCTACTTCATCAGATCCCAATACAGAACTATCCCTAACCTCACTGAGATATCTTGCGTAATGTTTTCTGAAAATATATTAATGGATCCAAGGAACACAATAAATTTGTCCTGGAATATTCATCAAAAGAAATAGTCTGCTTTCTGGGTTTATAAAATAGTTTTTTATTTTATATATATGCATGTGCCAAAGGTCTTGGAGGCAGAAGCTTTAGTCCCTTGTTTGGACAGTGAAGACGCCTCAGTCACAAACAAAAAGGATGACAGATTAGTTAGTGAAATCTATTAAAACACCTTCACCTTTGAAATGTATAGCAAACCCAGAGATGTGCTGAATCAATAAGCCAGACAGAGGCGTACTTCCATAGTAATAGTTACCAGTACCTTGATATAGTGTGTGACAATCAACAGGGCTGAGACAATACATTAACTATTCAATCAGAATAACTGTGCTTTTATATCAATAGTTCTTTATTATACACATGAACATAATACCTAACAACGCTTTTTGGTCCATCTCAGCACCTATATCCACTAACCCCCCCATGAAGGGTACTCCAACTGTGACGTAAGCAAGATTAATACAATGTCATCATTTGACTTTTATCTACCATTTGCCATTAAACGTAGTATTCCATCCACTTTAATTTAGCTTATTGAATGGTTTCCTTTAATGTTTTACAAGCTTGAACCTTCATATTCCTCTGATCCTCCATATCTCTGAACTTTCCCTTGTAAAATTCTGAAGAAAGATAACCTATATTACCTCATGTTTACTAATATTGCATTCCAAATGACAGTTGCTCCCTCTCTTGGAACTTTGTAAAATACCCCTGACTTTATTGATACATATAGATCTGAATACCACATCTGCTAGTATTATATCCATATCACTGATATGTATATTTCGAGAGAAGCACACAGAGGAGAGTAATGAGGATCACGGCTACACATTATCAGTCCTACAGAAAACCCTGCAATTGACTTAGTTCCTTTTAATCCAATTTGATTTTCTGTAAGTCTTCAAAGTGTTTGTATCCATAAATCAACATCTAAGGAAAAACAATCCACTAAGAAAATAATTCCTATCTCAGTTCTAAATGATTGGCTCCTTATGCTAATTGGATTCTCATACCATTGAAACAGACTGTTAGCATCCTACCCTGTCAATCCTTTACAGAATTTAAACATTTCAGCAAAAGCAACTTTCATTCCTCTAAAATCTACCCCTCCACTCCACCTCTAGATTTTCACCCACTCTGCCCCTGACGACCCTCACTACGAGGATCAATCTCTGCAACACCTAAAAGATTATTTCTTCTCCAGTAGATTTACAGCCATACTTCAAACTTTTTAAATAAAGACCAATCACTAGAGGCATATTAAGCTGTTATGCATATAAAGACTACTTAAATACAAGCAGATAATTCATTGTTAAACTGCAAAAAAGAACATGACAATTCAAATTAACAGTTGGATCCAACACTTTGTTAGTGCTGGAAACATGGTGACATTTGCAGCCTGTCCCCAGCTCATCCTTGGATTGTGTTGGTCGTTGATGCAAATGACGCATTTCACTGTGCGTTTCAATATTTTGGTGTACATGTGACAAATAAAGTTAATCTTTCACCCTTGGACCATTTAATTAATCCAAAAAGGGCCGAGATGATGTAAAACTCTGAGAAGTTCAGCTGTAGGGAAAATGCATCGGGTATGTAGTCAGGTTTTTAGTGAGTGGAGGGCTGTCTGTGTGAGTGTGTGGGTGGGTGGGAGGGTTGTTGTCTTGTTCTGTCATTGCTGCTGCTTGTGTTGTTCTGCTAAACATTGTGGGTATGCTATGTTGGGACCAGAATGCGCGACATTTGGGGGATGCTCCAGCACATCTTTGGGTGTGTTGGTTGTTAATACAATGACACATTTCACTGTATGTTTCAATGAACATGCTTCAGCTTGAGAAAGTAGACAGGCTGCTTCATCCAGCGGCTCATTTGGAAACGTCAAAAGACTCTCCAACCAGGTTGGCTGCATGCCATAACACAGTCTACCTGTTTGCACCTCCAGATCCAAAACAATGTAGCTTTCTCTTCCTGCTCTCTGAAGTGACATCCACTGTCCATATTTTAATGTAGTAGACTGACAAGCAAAATTGCTGCAGCTCAAACTTACTATTTTGATATTGGCAATAGATTCAAGGTAATCTGAATTTTAAAAAGTTGTATCTGCTGGGCTCTGTTTAGGTAGATGCAATGAGCTGCCCACGACCTCAAGGCTGCATTTGACCAGTGGTGGCATCAAGCAACCCCGGAAAGCATTCCAGTGCAGTAGAATCCCTTTTATCCAGCACCCTCAGGGCTTTCATGGTGAATGATGAGCACACGTACCAGAGCCCAGCCAGTGGATGGGGTCACAGGACAGGGGCCCAGTGAAAGGGAGCACAGAGACTGGGGCCACCAATGAAGTGAGCATGCGGACCAGGACCCCATCAGTAAAGGGAGCACAGGGACCCGGGCCCAGTCAGTGAAAGGGCCAATGTGGACCGGAGCACAGGAACCGGGTCCATCAGTGAAGGGAGCACAGGGACCTGGGTCCAGTCAGTGAAAGGGCCAATGAGGACTGGAGCACAGGGACCCGGGCCCAGTCAGTGAAAGAGCCAATGGCGACCAGATCACAGGAACCGGGTCCATCAGTGGAAGGGCCAATGGGGACTGGAGCACAGGAACTGGGTCCAGTCAGTGAAAGGGAATACAGAGACCAGGTCCATCAGTGAAGGGAGTCAGGGACCTGGGCCCAGTCAGTGAAAGGGCCAATGCGGACTAGAGCACAGGGACCCGGGCCCAGTCAATGAAAAAGCCAATGGCGACCGGATCACAGGAACCGGGTCCATCAGTGGAAGGGCCAATGGGGATTAGGAGCACAGGAACTGGGTCCAGTCAGTGAAAGGGAGTACAGAGACCAGGTCCATCAGTGAAGGGAGTCAGGGACCTGGGCCCAGTCAGTGAAAGGGCCAATGCAGCGGAGCACAGGAACCAGGTCCATCAGTGGAAGGTAGCACAGAGACCAGGTCCATCAGTGGAAGAAGCACAGGGACCTGGGTCCAGTCAGTGAAAGGGCCAGTGGGGACTGGAGCACAGGAACTGGGTCCATCAGTGGAAGGTTTTGTGGCAATCAGTACTTGGTGAGACTGAGGCAGAAGCACTGGGATTTCTGCATAGTTGGATAATATATTTGCTGTAGCTGGAACCATACCTCACAGAAAAGGGAGACTGTTGTGCCTACTGGAGGTCAGTTATTCTGGCCCCAGGATGTCAATGCAGAAATTCCTCAAGGCAGTGCCCATGGTCCAACCACCTTGAGCTGTTTCATCAATAACCATCCTTCCATTATATCCCAGATGTGCAGATGCTCACTGATATATACACTACATTCAGTTCACTTGACAACTCCTTAGCAAATGAAGCAGGGCAGGCCCACTTCCAGCAGGACCTAATCAACGTTCACGCATGACCTGATGAGTAACAAGTAATATTCGGGGCCAGAAAATGACCATCTCCAATGACAATCAATGGCATCGTCATTACAAAATCCCCCACTATTGATATCCTGTCAGAAACTCAAATGATCCAGCAACATAAATACAGCAGGTCAAAGGCTGTGTTTCCTGTTGTGGGTGACTTAACTCCTGTTACCCCAAAACCTTTTCACCATTTAGAAATCAGGGTTGTATTTATCTGGCACTATCAAGGATAATGTGCCCCTTTCAACTGGCACCTCATCAACCACACTAACCATTCATTCTCTCTAGCATCAACACATTGTGGCTATAGTGCATAACATTACTAAACGTACTGCTATTACTCACCTAGGAAACCTCCCAGGGAGGGAGGAGAAGATGGTGACACGACGCAGCTTGCAGCGGCCATTCTGGTGAATGATATCTGTTATCTGTCAAGTAGGGTGCCGTGCACAATCCTGATCTGATGGAGACAGACGTGAGAGCATGGAGGAACATCTGGTGAAACTTCTGAAATGCTGTTTCGCTGCTGTTGCTACTGTGTGATCCAGAATCTCCGGAGGGGAAGGCTCCAAGACCTCAGCTTTGCTTGCTGCTCGGCAGCCGGGGCAGGGTTGAAGTGCTCGGCAGAGATGGTGCTCGGTGCCGGAAACTCGAAGTTTTTGGACGGACTCGGAGTCCGCTGTGGTCAGGTGCTTCCAATGCATTGGCAAGTTTGCGGCGCTTGGAGGTTCATGGCAGGGAGAGTTTCTCCCTTCTACTGTCTGCGTGAGATGATGGGGCTATTGGGACTTGAGACTTTTTTTACCATGCCCATGGTCTGCTCTTTATCAAATTACGGTATTGCTTTGCACTGTTGTAACTATATGTTATAATTATGTGGTTTTGTCAGTTTTAGTCTTGGTTTGTCCTGTGTTTCTGTGATATCTTCCTGGAGGAACATTGTATCATTTTCTAATGCATGCATTTCTAAATGACAATAAACGAGGACTGAGTGTCCTCATAATCTAAAAAAAACAACAAATCTTGATTTGCACTTATATTCTAATGTGAATCCTGGGTCTAATTCCTGCACCCATGCTGAACTTGTCAATTTCATCATCTTTGCCTTTAACTTCCACCCTGTCCTTAAATTCACCTGGTCCATTTCTGACACCTGCCTCCCCCTTCCCAATCTCTCTGTCTCCATCTCTAGAGATGGACTGTTGACCAACAACTTTAATAAGCCTACCCACGGCTATCTTGACTATACCTCTTTCCACCCTGTCACCTATAAAAATGCTATTCCCTTTTCTCAGTTCCTTCGGCTCCACTGCATCTGTTCCCAGGAAGAGGAATTCTTTTCCGGGACATCAGAGGTGTCCTCCTTCTTCAAAGAATGGGGTTTCTCATTCTCCACCATTGATGCTGCCCTCACCTGCATCTCCTCCATTTGCTGGACCTCCATGTTCACCGCAATTTCCCGCCGCCTTAACTGTGGTAAAGTTCCTTTGGTCCTTACCTACCTCGCCATGAGCCTTCACATCTAACACATTATTCTCCTCAACTTCTGCCATCTCTAAAGGGATCCCACCATCAAAAACACCGAACATATCTTTACCTCCCCCACACTCTCCAATTTCTGCAGGGATTGTTTCCTCCGTGATTCCTTTGTCCATTCATCCCTTCCCACTAATCTCCCTCCCAGGACTTATCCCTGCAAGCGGCCAAAGTGCAACATTTGCCCATTCATCCCTTCCATCACCTCCATTAGGTCCCCAGGGTGTCCTTACAGGCGAGGCAACACTTCACATTTAAGTCTGCTGGAGTCGTCTGTTGTGTCAGGTGCTCCTGATGTGGCCTTCTCTATATTGGTGAGACCGACTGTAAATTGGGGTATTGCTTCATTGAGCACCTCCGCTCCATCCAATGGACCTTCCCAGTGGCCAAATATTTTAATTCCCATTCCGACATGTCAGTCCATGGCCTCCTCTAGTGCCACAATCAGGGTGGAGGAGCAACACCCTATATTCCGTCTGGGTAGTCTCCAACCTGATGGAATAATTATTGATATCGCTTTCCAGTTAAAAAAAAATTCCACACCCTCCCCTCTTCTATTCTCCACTATGGCTTCTTACCTCTTCTCACCTGCCTATCACCTCCCCCGGTGCCTCTCCTCCTTCCCTTTCTCCTGTGGTCTACCCTCCTCTTCTATCAGATTCCTTCCTCTCCAGACCTTCACATTTGCTACCCCCCTGCCTTCACCTATCACCTTCTAGCTATCCTCCTCCCCCTCCCTCCACCTCTTTTTATCCTGGCATCTTCCTCCTTCATTTCCAGTTTTAAAGAAAGCTCTCAGCCTGAAATGTCAGCTGTTTATTCATTTCCATGAATGCTGCCTGACCTGCTGAGTTCTTCCAGCATTTTGTGTGTGTTACTGTAGATTAACTTAGGTTTTATTTATCTTTATTTGTCACATGTAGATCAAAATGTCTTGCACTTGCTGCCAGCTCTTTAAAAATGGGAGGTTTTCACACTATACTCATCCTTATTCACCCCTTCCTATCACCGTTCTCTGTGCCTCTCCAGACTCCCAACTCTCTGCCAATGAAAATGGGTTATGTCACTCAGTACCAGAACATGATATTATGCAATTTTTGTAGGGGTAGTGGTACATGATTTTTGATTGAAAGACAGACAGATGAAAAGTACCATCAAAAATGCCCTTTTTAGAATTACAAACTTTTGCCTTGAATGCTCCCCCCGATGTAGAAGTGAAACCTTGTGTTTAGAATCTAATGCTTATTATGAATTATTTTTGGGTGGCAAACAAAGATAAAAGCAGGAATGTTTTGGTTATCCAGTGGTTAAAACTGAAAAATTAAAGGACCGTAACTAAATGATGATTTCTGTTTACTTACATGACTGCAAGTTAGAGTTCACTGTACTTTACCTATCTTCTCAACAAAGTTTAAGTAAAAGATTTATATTTTGTGTTTTTAAACTGTTATTAGTGTAATGATTTTTTTTCAGTGACTGTACAATAATGGATAGATTGCCAGTGGCAGTTTCCAGTCCTTGTTTCCAGTAGAAGACACTAAATGGAGGCTTCAACAAATTGTACTAAAGCTTGGAGTAATTTTACAGGTATGATCTGCTGACTGCCAGCTTAGAACCTCAGGCAGTGAGCTGGAATCACAGTACAGCTATATCTTGATTCCAGTGACACCATGTAAGACATATATAGAAGGAGAAAGAGAACACAATCCCAACTTACTCATAATTTTAAAAGGGTACATTCTTTTATTTCCAATATAATAATTTGATCAATTTACATTGTATTTTTAAATAATTTAATTTTGTTAAGTTTGTGTGTGTGTGTTTATCTCATTTAAATGTAATGTTGCACTTTTTTTTTTGTTCTTTTTTTCAACAGTTGATTATGATGTTGACTCCCCAAAAAAGGCAGAGGCTGGGTTCACTGCAGAATCCCTCAGACTGACCTACAAAACCAGTGAATTCAATTTTCTTGACTATTGAATGATTGGGTCTGAGAGGTCCCCAGCCAGGGGACAGAATAGCTGGTTAGTTACAACTTTTCATTGAGCAAGTACTATGCCACAAGGATTAAGAGGTGATTTACTATATTCAAAGAAACTTCAAACAACATCTTCTCGCAAGGACTAAGGACACTGGCATCTCCAACTGTGCTATGGGTCATGGTGCTGTACTTAGAGAGTTTATCATACAAAACCCTCTGTTCTATGAACACCATCACAGCAGGAATGGAGGTTAGAGGGCCGGATGTGGCCTGTGGGCAGAATGTTGTTCATTTTATTTTGAAGGAGAATCTGTGGTGCAGCAACTAAAACATATTAATCTGTGTTACTTTAATTGAGCATACTAACAGCAATAAATTGGCAATTCTAGTGGCTATTTCCAATAAATTTTTAATATACAGTATTTGTTTTTGCACATTTTAATAATAATCTATTTAATATACGTAATTGATTTACTTGTTTATTTATTATGTTTTATTTATTTATTTCCCCCCTCTCTCTGCTAGATTATGTATTGCATTGAACTGCTGCTGCTAAGTTAACAAAGTTCATGTCACATGCCGGTGATAATAAACCTGATTCTGATTCTGATTAAAGTTCAGTATTATGTTGATATGCCAGCACATGTAAAATAACACTTCAAAAATACAAACTTTAAATAAACATGTCGTAGTTATGAAATTACCACACGCCACTTTTAAAAAATGGAAGTTACTTTGATTGGATTTCTTTTAGTTTACCATATGTTCTATGGAGATACTATGTTTAGTCACAAATAATTAGGTAGAGGTAGACTCTAAGGGTAACCAAAATTGCTGGTAATGAAAGTCAAGACTGTATGACTTCACTGAATCATAGAATGGATGAAGCAGAGAAGGAGGGAGAACACAGAACACGAGATCATTCAGACCATCAGGTTTGGGTGGGCTCTTTACCATTCCTGGCCTCTTCCCCATAGCTTTACAAATTATTGTCCACCATACATCATGCCATTTAAGGAACAATAGAACCTGTCTCATCCACATCTGAAGGCAATGCATTCAGATTTCACCCACACAATGCGAAAATAAGTTTTTCATAATATCACTTTTAACTCTATTTTCCTTTATTTTATTTTACCTAGTCCTTGATCCTTCCATCATCACAAGTAACAGCCTGTCACGTTCCACCCTGTCCCATCATCTTTTTATATACTTCTCTCAAATCCCTCCACACTTCTCCAAAAGAAAATCATTCCTTGTAACTGCAGTCCCTTATTATACGGACTACATTTAAAATATCTTTTCTGGACTCGACCTAATGGTTCACAGTCTTTCCGTAACGTGGCAACTAGAATTGAGGCCAGACTTGCATTTCAGAAGAGTTGATTTGAATTTTCCTGCCTTTATAAGCTATGTTTTTTCATTAAAGTTAGAATTTAGTATGTTTTACTAACTACTTTCACAACTTTATACTTTATTGTTGCTAAACAATTGATACTAGAACGTACAATCACCACAGCGATATTTGATGCTGCGCTTCCTACTCCCTGGAGTACAAATTGATAGTAAGTATTAAAAATTTAAATTATAAATCATAAATAGAAAATAGAAAATAGAAAGTAAGGTAGTGCAAAAAAACCGAAAGGCAGGTCCGGATATTTGGAGGATATGGCCCAGATCCTGGTCAGGATCTGTTCAGCAGTCTTATCACAGTTGGAAAGAAGCTGTTCTCAGATCTGGCCGTACAAGTCTTCACGCTCCTGAGCCTTCTCCCGGAGGGAAGAGGGACGAAGAGTGTGTTGGCTGGGTGGGTCGTATCCTTGATTATCCTGGCAGCACTGCTCCAACAGCATCTGGTGTAAAGTGAGTCCAAGGACGGAAGATTGGTTTGTGTGAGGTGCTGCACTGTGTTCACGATCTTCTGTAGCTTCTTCCGGTCTTGGACAGGACAATTTCCATACCAGGTTGTGATGCACCCTAGAAGAATGCTTTCTACAGCGCATCTATAAAAATTAGTGAGGGTTTTAGGGGACAGGCCAAATTTCTTTAGCTTTCTCAGGAAGTAAAGGTGCTGGTGGGCCTTCTTGGCCGTGGACTCTGCTTGGTTGGTCCAAGTCAGGTCATTCGTGATACTGACCCCGAGGAACTTAAAGCTTTTGACCAGTTCCACTTGTGCACCACTGATGTAAATCGGGTTGTGCGGTCTGCTACTCCTTCTGAAGTCAACAACCAATTCCTTTGTCTTGCTGACGTTGAGGGATAGGTTATTGTCTTCGCACCATGCCACCAGGTTCTTAATTTCCTCTCTGTATTCAAACTCATCACTACCCAAGATATGGCCTACAATTGTTATGTCATCAGCAAACTTATATATTGAGTTCGATGGAAACTTGGCTACACAATCATGGGTGTACAGTGAGTACAGCGGGGGCTGAGTGCAAAGCCTTGTGGGGCACCAGTGCTCAGAGTAATTGTAGAGGAGAGCTCGTCCCCTATTTTTACAGCCTAGGTCCTGTCTGTGAGGAAGTTGAAGATCCAGCTGCAGATCTGAGTGCTAAGGCCCAGGTTCCGGAGCTTAGGAATCAGTTTATTTGCCATGATGGTATTGCCTTGCTATTTTCAATGAGTTGTACAAATAACTCCCAGATCCCTCTACTCCCGCACTCTTTTCAGAGCAGTCTTCTTTATTTTATACTGGCTGTCCATTTACTTTCCACCAAAAGTTACCACCTTACATTTCTTTGCATTAAAATTCATCTGTTATGTATCTGCCCACTCCAGCAGCCTGTTTGTTTACGGGGGTAGCTTATGACTATTTTCTTTGCAGTTCACAATACTGCCAAGTTTTCTGACATCCATAAATTTAGAAATTCTGGTTTAAATCTCTGCATTTTGGTCCTTAATACAGATCACTAAAAACAATGGTCTAGCCCTGAAAGCAATCCCTGAGGAACACTGCTATTCACCTTCCTCAAGACCAGACAACAACCATTCATCACAACCCCTTTCTGTTAGTTATTTTGACAGCTTTGAAGCCATGCTGTCTGTGTCTCTTTTAAGTCACGTGATTCAGCTTTACTGGTAAGTCTGTTATGCAGCACCTTATCAAAAGCATTCTGGAAGTCTATGCATACCAGTTTGACTGTGTTATCTTCATCAGGTCTAAGTATTATCTCGTCAAAGCATTCTACTGTATTTGGCTAAACAGGATTTACTCTTAACAAATCTGTACCGACTTGCATTAATTCATCAACTTTCGTTTGTAGGTGCCTCCCTTTCTGATTTTTTTGTAATCAACCTGTTCTTGCTGGTACTTACAACCTGTACTTGTCACAAGCAGCCTTTTTAGGATTACGAAGACACGTAGTCCTCTTTTATTGTCATTTAGTAATGCATGCATTAAGAAATGATACAACTTTTCAGACGCAAACAACAGGAATTCTGCAGATGCTGGAAATTCAAGCAACACACATCAAAGTTGCTGGTGAACGCAGCAGGCCAGGCAGCATCTCTAGGAAGAGGTGCAGTCGACGTTTCAGGCCGAGACCCTTCGTCAGGACTAACTTTTCAGCTTTAGTTTCTGCTGTATCTTTTGGTGTCATCCAGGGAGCTCTGGATTTGTTTGTTTTCTTTTTTTGCCCCTTGGGAGAACATGCCTTAACCATACCACAGCCATTTCTTCCTTGAGGGCAGCCCATTATTCCGCCATAGTTTTGCATGTTAACATTTGGTTCCAATTTACCTGAGCCAGATCCAATTTCATCCCACTGAAATTGCCCTTCCTCCTGTTAATTATTTTCTCTTTAGATTGCTCTATTTTCCTTTTCTATAGCTAACCTAAATCTTCAGTGTTATAATCACCAGCTCATAAATGTTCCTTGTCTGTAACTTGATGCACTTGACCCACTTATTAATTAGAACCACCCTTTACTCTGATTGTTTATTCTTACTCTGACTCTACTTGCCAGTTCACCTTATGTTTTTACACAGTGCCCCTCCCAATACACGCTGGATGTCATTGCCCTTGCCTTTTCTGTTTTATTTGCCTTCCTAAATACCAAGTAATTTCAAACATGTCTTTTGTTTCCTCTTGCCAAACTAGATTAAATCCCCCCCCCCAAGAGCACCAGCAAACCCCTTTACAAATATATTGGTTGTGTTCTTTTTTGAGAAGGAATCCCATGTAGCTTGTTGAGATCCTAGCTCCTCAGAAACTGTCCGCGTTTCCCTTGAATTTAAAGTTTCTCTCCCCCCCCCCCCCACTTTATCTCTCTAGCCACTATTCATCTGGCATATGTTCTGAATTCTGCATTTACGTGCAGCACTGGTAATATGTGGAGACTACTACCATTAATAACTTGTTTTTTAAACTCAAACCTTTTCCATCCTAGATCTTTAAACTCTGCCAACAGGTCTTCATCCCTCTTTCTACTTATGTAGTTTGTACTAATTTGGACCACAACCTCTGGCTCTTACACTGTCTCTTCAAGTTGTTCTGCAGCTGTTCAGTGACCTCTTTGACCTTGGCACAACATGCACAGTCACATCTTTAACTGCATAAATATCCACATGTTCCCCTAACTATTAAATCCTTATCACTAATCATTGTGGTTGCTGGTCCTTAACGTGCCATGTGGTGCATCAAGCAGCAAGCCTGCAAGGAGCCAGCCAAATATGAACACGGGACCACTTGCTTTGAAGCCCAGTACGGATGGTACTACATTATCAGCAGGCTTATCACTATTCATTAACAGCATCAATTTCTGACAACCTGGAAATGCAAAGTGTCCTTTATTGCAGGAAGGTTATACCACACATCGATAAGGTAAGTCCGATATTTGACAATATTAGTAACTAAGAGATCCAAGTCACCTTTCCTTTATATTCCTGCAAACATGAATGAGCCAAATAATGCAATATTTGAAGTGCAAATGATGACTTTCAGTATACGCATTAAGTGTTAGTCACTTTTAAATAATTCTTCAATTCAGAAGACTCATCTTCACATTTCGAACATTTGTTTATACACAATGGCCAGTTTATTAGGTACAGCCTGTATCTAATAATGTGGCCACTTAAGTGTATGTTCATGGTCTTCTGCTGCCAATGCCCAACCACTTCATGGTTCGGTATGTTGTGCGTTCAGGGAAGCTCCTCTGCACACCACGGAACTAATGCATGGTTCTTTGAGTTGCTGTCACCTTTCTGTCAGCCTGAACCAGTCTGGCCATTTTCCTCTGACCTCTCTCATTAACAAGGCGTTTTTACCCAGAGGAACTGATGCACACTGGATGACTTTTATTTTTTGCACCATTCTCTGTCAACTCTAGAGACTGCTGCACATGAAAATCTCAGAAGATCAGCTGTTTCTGAGATACTCAAATACACCCTGGATGGCATCAACAGTCATTCTACAGCCAAAGTTACTGAGATCCAATTTCTTCCCTACTCTGATGTTTGGATTGGACAAAAACTGAACCTCCTGACCACGTTTGCATGTTTTACACACAAAGTTGCTGCCACATAATTAGCTGATTAAGTATTAGCAATGAACAGCAGTGTACCTAATAAAGTCAACACTGAGTAAGTGGCCAATATTAGTTGAATATTTCATTAGAAACAATACTGGTGTTTTTTATGTAAGTGACGGCTAAAAGTGATAGTTCATCTGATCTATTATTTCATTTTTATTTTGTTACATTTTATACAGAGGTACAGCACGGAATAGGCTTATACAGCCCTTTCAGCTGTGCTGCCCAGCAACCCCAAATTATCCCTAGCTTAATCACGGGACAATTTACAATGACTAATTAACCTACTAACTGGTATATCTTTGGACTGTGGGAGGAGATCAGAGGAAGTGGAGAAAACTCTTGCATTCCAGGGGGAGGACGTACGGACTCCTTACAGATGATGTTGGAATCGAACTCTGAACTCCGACGCTCCGAGCTGCAACAGCGTTGCGCTAACCGCTACACTACTGTGGCGCCTATGCAAGTTCTGACAAGGACAAACTTTGAAAAGCATACAAGTGTGTTTTTGATCTGGCCATGCTGATGGCAGCAGGACTTGACTGGAGTAACAGCCACATTTGTCATGCTTTGGCTTAAAAATAGAAGCCAGACAGAAACCCTTGTACAGTTTCTCATCAGCATGCAGTCTTATATAACTTGTAACACACACAAAGTGCTGGAGGAACTCAGCAGGCCAGGCAGCATCGATGGAAAAGAGCAAACAGTTGACATTTCAGGGTGAGAGCCTTCATTAGGACTGGAAAAAAATGGTAAGGAGTCAGCGCAAGAAGGGAGGAAGAAGTAAAAGGTGGCTTGAATTTCCAGCATCTGCAGATTTTCTAATGTTTATATAACTTGTGCTTACAACTACTGTTGACAAACAACTTCACATTATTACGCAAGTTCAAATTCTCCAATTATTTTAATGGTTTGCTCACTTCAAACAGTTAGACCCTCCCACTGTGTATGTCATCATGTAATCTTTAACTGGTGTATACCTGCATCAACTGCTCCACATGTTTAATTTTGCACAGACTGCTTGATTGGCACCCTGCTTTATAATGGCACATCACTGCATGTCAATTTGCCTATGTTTCAGGAAAATTATTTCTTTAAATCATCTCACTTTCAGCAAAGTTAGTACAATGGCAAACCCATTGGCTTTCAAAGGTCCTGGAAGTTAAAAAAAAAAGAAAACCCAAAATCTGCAGTAGCATGGTGTTTGAAATTAATTCTAAGATACGTCCCATGTGGCAAAGCCATTTATCTTGCTGTCATAATAAGAGACATTGCTGACATGTTGTGGATAGTTAATCATCTGTTGCGGCTTTGACAGCTAAATATACTTTCAATCATTCTACAAATCATGTTCTGTCACTGAACTATGTCCACAAAATAATCGTTTACAAATAATTGTAGAGGTGGTAGGGAGTGGGAAATAAATACAAAAATTAGTAGATTTAATTGACCAGTACAATATAAATAAACACACAACTAAGTATTTTGATTTAAAGTTCAGTGAATGCAAAGGATAGACAATCAATACTAGATAAAAAGCCACATCAACATTATTTCTCTCATTAAATACTGTGGGAAACCACAGCACAGTGACACTGACTGAAGTTGTCTGTCTCAATCAATACTAGTGAAAAACTGATCCATTAGTTTGATTTGTATTTGGAAGACAAGAAACCTCTTGATCCTGTGCAACTCTCAGACTGATAGCTAGGACTGTATCCATAGAAACAGACGTCCTCAAATGCTTCTGCTAAGAAACAGTTGCAGACATAGAACCCTCACAATTTGGGAAAAGGGATTTCACATTCCCAGACTCTATCTCCACCTAGACACTGTGATTGCAACTCCAGAAGGGTTGCAAATTTGTGGAAATCAGATTTAAATATTAAAAAATCTGTGCAATGCAACCAGTGCTGATTCTATCATTAATCCATTAACTGTACTGCAAACAACTAATAGGTACAGTGTTACCATGTCAATAAAATAGCAATGAGAAAAATAATGAGTATCCACGTTCATTATTTTGCTGCAAAAGGCTTTGGGCAAATAAAGTTAAGGAAGTGAGAAATATTTTTGTATTAAGAGGGGGAAATAATGTTGTGGCCACGTATCATAGAACCATAGAAACTACAGCACAGAAACAGGCCCTTTGGCCCTTCTTGGCTGTGCCGAACCATTTTCTGCCTAGTCCCACTGACCTGCACACGGACCATATCCCTCCATACTCCTCCTATCCATGTATCTGTCCAACTTATTCTTAAATGTTAAAAAAGAACCTGCATTTACCACCTCGTCTGGCAGCTCATTCCATACTCCCACCACTCTCTGTGTGAAGAAGCCACCCCTAATGTTCCCTTTAAACATTTCCCCCCTCACCCTTAACCCATGTCCTCTGGTTTTTTTCTCCCCTTGCCTCAGTGGAAAAAGCCTGCTTGCATTCACTCTATCTATACCCATCATAATTTTATATACCTCTATCAAATCTCCCCTCATTCTTCTACGCTCCAGGGAATAAAGTCCTAACCTATTCAACCTTTCTCTGTAACTGAGTTTCTCAAGTCCCGACAACATCCTTGTAAACCTTCTCTGCACTCTTTCAACCTTATTTATATCCTTCCTGTAATTTGGTGACCAAAACTGAACACAATACTCCAGATCCGGCCTCACCAATGCCTTATACAACCTCATAACATACCAGCTCTTATACTCAATACTTCGATTAATAAAGGCCAATGTACCAAAAGCTCTCTTTACGACCCTATCTACTTGTGACGCCACTTTTAGGGAATTTTGTATCTGTATTCCCAGATCCCTCTGTTCCACTGCACTCCTCAGTGCCTTACCATTAACCCTGTATGTTCTACGTTGGTTTGTCCTTCCAACGTGCAATACCTCACACTTGTCAGTATTAAACTCCATCTGCCATTTTTCAGCCCATTTTTCCAGCTGGTCCAAGTCCCTCTGCAGGCTCTGAAAACCTTCCTCACTGTCTACTACACCTCCAATCTTTGTATCATCAGCAAATTTACCACATTATCATCCAGATCACTGATATAGATGACAAATAACAATGGACCCAGCACTGATCCCTGTGGCACACCACTAGTCACAGGCCTCCACTCAGAGAAGCAATTCTCTACCACCACTCTCTGGCTTCTTCCATCGAGCCAACGTCTAATCCAATTTACCACCTCTCCATGTATACCTAGCAACTGAATTTTCCTAACTAACCTCCCATGCGGGACCTTGTCAAAGGCCTTACCGAAGTCCATGTAGACAATACCCACTGCCTTCTCTTCATCCACTTTCCTGGTAACCTCCTCGAAAAACTCCAACAGATTGGTCAAACATGACCTACCACGCACAAAGCCATGTTGACTCTCCCTAATAAGCCCCTGTCTATCCAAATGCTTGTAGATTCTGTCTCTTAGTACTCTCTCCAATAACTTACCTACTACTGACGTTAAACTCACCGGCCTATAATTTCCCGGATTACTTTTCGATCCTTTTTTAAACAACGGAACAACCTGAGCCACTCTCCAATCCTCCGGCACTTCACCCGTAGACAGCGACATTTTAAGTATTTCTGCCAGGGCCCCCGCAATTTCAACACTAGTCTCCTTCAAGGTCCGAGGGAACACCCTGTCAGGTCCCGGGGATTTATCCACTTTAATTTTCCTCAAGACAGCAAGCACCTCCTCCTTTTCGATCTGTACAGTTTCCATGGTCTCACTACTTGATTCCCTCAATTCCATAGATTTCATGCCAGCTTCCTTAGTAAATACAGATGCAAAAAACCTATTTAAGATCTCCCCCATTTCCTTTGGTTCCACACAAAGCTGACCACTCTGATCTTCAAGAGGACCAATTTTATCCCTTACAATCCTTTTGCTCTTAATATACTTGTAAAAGCTCTTTGGATTATCCTTCACTTTGACTGCCAAGGCAACCTCATGTTTTCTTTTAGCCCTCCTGATTTCTTTCTTAAGTATTTTCTTGCACTTCTTATACTCCTCAAGCACCTGATTCACCCCGTTTCCTATACATTTCATACAACTCCCTCTTCTTCTTTATCAGAGTTGCAATATCCCTTGAGAACCAAGGTTCCTTATTCCTATTCAATTTGCCTTTAATCCTGACAGGAACATACAAACTCTGCACTCTCAAAATTTCCCCTTTGAAGGCTTCCCACCTACCAATCACATCTTTGCCAGAGAACAACCTGTCCCAATCCACGCTTTTTAGATCCTTTCTCATTTCTTCAAATTTGGCCTTCTTCCAGTTCAGAACCTCAACCCTAGGACCAGATCTATCCTTGTCCATGATCAAATTGAAACTAATGGTGTTATGATCACTGGAACCAAAGTACTCTCCTGCACAGACTTCTGTCACTTGCCCTAATTTGTTTCCTAACAGGAGATCCAATATTGCATCCCCTCTAGTTGGTCCCTCTACATATTGATTTAGAAAACTTTCCTGAACACATTTTACAAACTGTAAACCATCTAGACCCCTAACAGTATGGGAGTCCCAATCAATGTATGGAAAATTAAAATCCTGTAAGAAAATCCAAGATAGTTTCAGGACTTCATATTTTTTATTTATTTATGAAGAGTTTTTCAGAAAATAAATTTTTGTCATCCATATACTTCTAGATTCCCACCTACAGCTCAGATTATAGCTTTGAAAATGGATAAAATCCAACATTAGGGATGGGTGGAGTGGGAGGGGCACAGTGAAACAGCTATGTTGTTGAGTCAGTGGTTTCATTTTATTGTAAGTATTAAAATTTTATTACAGCTTTGGATTGGATACTTTAACAGTAAAGTTTTTTGTTTCTCCTGATCATAAAGGAGTTGTTAAAAATCTGACTGTCATTATGCAACTCTTATTATGATACCACTCCCATTGTTTCACATCAATTTTCAAAAATACAGCTACCTGGTTTGTGAAACTGTGTTCATTAAAAATAAGTAAATATCAGTCTCCCTTTGTATTTCCACTTAAAGCACCTCTTCAACTGTCCACATAAACACAGTATGGAAATAAAAGAAACTTATGATCTACAGAAGTTTTGTATAAAATCTGAAGATTTGTGAAACTATTATTTTAATTTTTGTCACTGAGATCTTTCTCCCTCTGTGTGAAGTTTTTAATTGATTCTATTGTATTTCTTTGTTCTACTGTGAATGCCTATAAGAAAATGAATCTCTGGGCAGTATTTGCTATCATATATGTACTTTGATAATAAATTTACTTTTAACTTTGAGAGGCAGATAGAGGATGTGATAATGATGCTCTGGCTTTTATCAGTTTGGAACAAATTCTATAAAGTTCAAAAAATAGCTTAACTTTCAGCAATGTACCATTACACTGAAATTTTAAGGACACCTTGTATACACTTTCAATAGTTTAACCCTAAACTAGAATTACTAATTTCAATTAAGTACATAAATCTATTATGATGCGCGTTTAAAAACAAGACTCAGCTGAAAATGGTTTCCGTCAAAAGTATTCAACCGAATAACATGAGGTAACTCAGTTACCAATAATAATGTATTTTTCTTACCCCAACCTTCTAAGTTACTGATAATAAAAGCAGTCTGGCATCAGAATTAAACATAATTTTCTTCTACTTCATACCAGACAGTTGATATAATAGACCATTGCTATCATAATGTAATGATGAGCAATAATATTGGAGAAGACAAATTGTACTGAAAGCAGCACAAATTGAACTGATATCAATGTATTAGAAAATAAACTTCCATATACACTTTAGCATGGTTTCTAACAGTTTAAATGTATATAATTAGTTGACTGTTAGATGCTGCACAGTGAGATGTTTGCAGCAGGGTATAAAATAGTATAATTATTCTCTAGTTAATGTGGGGAAATATCAAGAGCAGCAGTTGCAGTATAGTTTAAAATGACTATCAAACTAAATAACATTCACTCCAAATTATCAGTATATAAAATTATATAATGTACATAACAATCTTGAAAAATAACCATCTTCTTTATAAAACTGCTAAAGATCTGATGAAAAGTTAATTCTGTTTTTTCTCTCTGCTGCTGCCTGACCCACTGAGTATTTGCAGCATCTTCTGTTTTAACTTCTAATTAAGGATTTACTGGATGCTGCTCAATGTTCCCATCACCACAGGGAGTAGACAGTTTGATATTTGATACCAAAAAGCCAGATTAAGTAAACAAATGGAATAGACTAATTATATTTTCTCCGTACTGAAATGGTATATGGCTTTAATACATGGTAGGTTAGTTATACTGGCACATTAGGTCAAGTAGCTGAGCTGCTGAAAGTGTAATAAAAGGAACATTCAAGCCAAAGATCACACATTAGATTTCCGAAAGTTCAAAAAATAATCTGAGAACCAAATGCCATTCCTTACATTGTGTTTCCTGGGATGGGTTGCATAATGGTTCAAACTAGATCAATAATGTTCACAATGAACAGTACTAAAATAAAAAATTAAATTCTAGATTTAATACATTCACTGGCAGTAGGGGTTTAACGATAGACTCAGAGGTCAATACTTCACTTCGGTCTACCCATGTACCCTCTAAGAAATCCAGTGGCAAAGTAATTTTACCTGGGAAAATTGACACTTGCTCCCAGTGCAGGGTCTAAAACCCCTCAGATTTCAATGGGAATTCTAGACCTGCAGATTGAGAGGCACATTTTAAATATTATTTTGTTTTAGTGCTTTTAAGTGCTGTAATGCATTTTAAACTAACTTTATTCTTCATTTACTTCAATCTTTATAATTTTATACTTGTCTTTATGTTAGAGATATTGTTGACAAAAAAACAGCCTTGCCTTTTGTCAGGGACAATTGTGGGCATGTGGGGAGGTGGATCGCTCCGCTGTGTTACCTGTGGTCTTCTTGTCATCCCCAGCACATCACTGGATACGAACATGGGAGTGCCATCCAGGCTGCCCTCAGGATCTAGTCCAGATAATTGTGCAAGTGCAGGGATCATGCAGTAAGCCCCGTTTAGTATGATCTGGCCCAATAAGATTGTAATTAAATTTAAATACTGCTACCAAATGAGTCTGGGGCAAAGGCACAATTCCAATACAATCCATATAACTTACTGTGGAATTGATATAATAACAACTTAATAATAAATTCATGGGCAGAGGTGAAAGTTTCCTGATTTTAAGTTATGGATGCCAAGTAAATGAATATTTTCTCAAACATCCTCCAAACAAAGAGACTTCAGATGCTGGAAACTGAAGTGAAAAACAAACTGCTGGAAGAATTTAGTGGTTCAAGTAGCATCTGTGGAGTTCAGGTTGAAACCCTGCTTCGGGGCTAAGAACACAGGGGAAACTAAGTACAGACAAGACGAGCACTTCACTGAACACATTATAAATATGAGAAACTCTGCAGATGCTGGAAATGCAGAGCAACCCTCACAAAATGCTGGTTAAACAGGTCAGTGAGCATCTATGGAGAGGCAAAAAGCAGTTGACGTTTCAGGCTCTTCATCAGAACTGGAAAGGAAGGGGGAAAAAGCCAAAATAAAATGGTGTGTGGAAGGGAAGGAGCACAAACTGGCAGATTATAGATGAAACCATGTGACAGGAAAGGTGAATGGGGGGGGCAAATGAAAAAAGTTCACAGGTGGTAGGTGGAGGAGGTAAAAGGTTGAAGAAGAAGGAATCTGACAGGAGAAGAGGGTGGACCATGGGAGAAAGAAGGAGGAGGGGCATCAGAGGAAGATAATGGGCAGGTGAGGAGAATAAAAGGGATAAGAGGGGAGCCAGAATGTGGAATAAAAAAAGAGAGAAGCGGGGGCGGGGCTGCGGGGGGGAGAGAAAGTTACTGGAAGTTAGAGAAATCAGCGTTCATGCCATCAGCTTGGAGACTACGCGGATGGAATATAAGGTGTTGCTGCTCCACCCTGAGAGTGGCCTCATTGAGACCATAGAGGAGTCCATGGACTGACATATGGGAATGGGAAGTAGAATTAGAATGGGTGTCCACTAGGGAATACTGCCTTTTGTGGTGTACGGAGCAAAGGTGCTTGACAATGTAGACCCCCAATCTACAGCAGCTCTTACCAATGGAAAGGAGGCTGCACTGGGAGCACTGGATACAGTAGGTAACTCTAATACACTCACAGGTGAAATGTCTGGGTAAACTTCTGATATTTCTTCCCCCATCCCCACTCCTTCTCACTTTTTCCATTCCCCATTCTGGTTCTCCTCACACCCCTTTTCTCCTCACTTACCTGTCTGCTTTCACTCTTCTTTCCTTATCTCTATGATCCACTCTCTTCTTTTATCGGATTCCTTCTTTTTCGGCTCTTTACCCCTTCTACCGATCGCCTCCGAGCTTCTTACTTCATACCTCCTTCCCCATCCATCCACCCACCCACCTTCCCCTCTCAGCCTTCATCTGTAATCTGCCAGCTTGTACTCCTGTCCCTCCCCCACCCCACCTTCTTATTCGGGCTTCTTTCCCCTTCCTTTCCAGTGCTGCTGAAGGATCGTGACCCAAAAGGTCAACCACTGATTCCTTTTCATTGATGCTGCCTGACCTGCTGGGTTCCTCCAACATTTTGTGTGTTTTGCTGAGCACA
This sequence comes from Mobula birostris, assembly GCF_030028105.1. Lineage (NCBI taxonomy): Eukaryota > Metazoa > Chordata > Chondrichthyes > Myliobatiformes > Myliobatidae > Mobula > Mobula birostris. The sequence goes on from NC_092375.1 coordinate 50,444,963, forward strand.
TTCATTCTGTCTACAATGGCCATCTTGAGTTCCAGATTGCATTAATCTCCCTTTGCCTTCTCTGCAGCCAGAGTGGGCAAGCTGCAAGATACCTTGCACTTCACCTGGTCTGTCTACAATCCACTGAAATTTCCAACTTCAGATAACTCATACCAACGGTATTCATTTTCTCTCTTTTTGCTGTACTTAACACCTTGTTTCCAACTCCCCCAACCCAGATTCACAGGTGGAACAGTGGGTTAGTGGTTAAAGTAACACCTTACAGCACCAGCTCTAGCTGTAAGATCGGGGTTCAATTCCCACTGCTGTCTGTAAGGAGTTTGTACGTTCTCTCCATGACTGCATAGGTTTCCTCTGTAGGCTTTCCTCCCATATTTCAAAGACGAACGAGTCAAGGTTAGTAAATTGTGGACATGCTATGTTGGCACCAGAAGCATGGCAACATTTGTAGGCTGCCCCAGCACATCTCAGACTGTGTTGATGCAAACAATCCATTTCACAGTATGTTTCAATATACATATGACAAAGAAAGTTAATTTAATCTTGATGAAGGGTAAGGGCCCAAATCATCGACTGTTTAATCATTTCTATAGATAGTGCCTGACCTGCTGAGTTCCTCCAGCATTTTGTGTGAGTTGCTTTGGATTTATAACATCTTCAGTATCTTTTGTGTTTATAATGTAATCTTTCTCTTTTATTTCCAACCTGGTTCTGTCTAATCATCACCCCTCCCTTATCCAGTTCCACATCATCTGGCTGACTTCTCGGTTTCCAGAATCTAGAGCCCACTGTTGCATCAACATCACTTTCCAGCCTCTGACTCTACCTCCTTCTCCATCTTCACAGATGCTGCTTGACCCACTGAGATCCTCTAGCAGTTTGCTTTTTGACCTACCTTCTAAATAAAAGCCTATGACTGTACTGGAATTTTTGACGTATGCTTTTGTTCAGTGCATCATGCTGTTCCAAGTTCAGCTACACTAACGAAACCATTTTTAGGTTGTACATTCTTGGTTACATTTCTAGAAATAAAGGTCCAGTCATACTTAATTCAAAGGTAAGGTGTGAACAATATTAGCTATTGCTGTATCAGAGTTTATCTGTACCTGCACATTTGGAAAATATTTCAGAAATTATAATTAAAATATTATTCTTAGAGAAAAATATCAACCATTAATGATCATACTTATAGAGATGCACAATCTTTATTGCACCTCAAGATATTTCCATGATGTACACACTTTATTCTTTTATATCAAAAGCTTAATCAATTTCCGGAGACACAAATCACAAAGACAATCATTATTAACGAGCCTGAATTTTGAAAGCTGCATGCTCGTGCCACTGATTGGACTTAGGATGCAATTTTTAATTAACGGTCCACTTACTAAATTGCAGGAACTTTGAAAAAGAGTTTTACCAAAGTGAAATTAATATCACCTATGTTCAGGGAATTTACTGTTGCTAAGTTTTTAATAGAATAAGTTTTATTTGATTTTGATCTGTTCGCTCATCTATAACTAATGATGAGACATGGAGCAAGAAGGTAGAACAAAGCCAGAACATGAAATATAAACCTTTATTCAGTAAAACCATGCAACTACAAAAATCTCAAAACTTAACAGTACATCCCAAAGCACAGCTACTTAAATGGATTACCCAAGAATTGATAGGAACAACCAATTAGTGAGAGTCAGCCTGGGTTTAGTTGTCAGCTGTTCAATAGGCATTGGCTGGTTTAGCGGTATAATACCTCCCTCTCGAAGATCATTAACTGTAGAATTTGAGCCAAGGGTTCATTTAGATAGGAACAACCAGTATATGCTGATTATCAGTCCTTAGTGAATGCAGGCTGCCACTTTCTTGTCACAATGTTGCTTGCGGCTGTGCTGGCATTGGTGGTTGGTCTGGTTGGGTTAATCAACACTTCCAAGCGATGAAGGTCCAGCTCTGTGTTTGATGACCTGGCGACAAACTTGTTGTGCCTTCAGGAGTATGCAGCCACAAATGATTGTGTGGCGACGCCAGCAATGTCTGTCTACGATAAATCCATAGAGCACTTTTCCTATTTTTTGACAATCTGTCATGGTAGCCAGGGATCCTGCACATCCTGATACTGTCTAACCCACACTACAGCTCCGGGCTTGAATGACTTCACCTGCCATGATCTTGGACGCTGGATGCTGTGGCAGCATTGCATCAAATATTGTGCACTTTATTCCCCAAAATTGCTTCAGGAGACTTTCCCTCGAGGCCTGGATGTGCTGTAATTCGATATATCAGCAGAAATATGTTGATGCTCCTTACCCTCTTGATTTCAGAAGCAAATGTTTGAAGGGGTATTCACAAACCTCTCTGCTTGCCCGTTGGACTGTGGATGAGTAGGTGTGGACAATGCCGCAAAATGCTGTAAACTGAATTGAGTGCTGTTGTCAGAAACAAGCACACACAAATTGCTGGTCCTGCTGGTAGAATATTTTGGTTTCGGCTAGGGATAAGACGCCATGTTGTTCAACTTAGGAATGTTGTGTCAGCCAATCAGCATGGTGGGATCAGGAGAAAGTACTAGAGAGAGGGGACAGAAAGAATTTTTGGTGAAGGACGGGTCTTTAGGCGGGAGCTGAGAGAGGACTGAGGGGAAGATGCCACAGAATGCCGTTGGAAGGAGAGTTGCCATTGCACAAAGTGCTTTGTGCAGATGAATGGCTCCAAGAAGGGCCAACACTCCTGAGGAAGAGCCAGTTTGTTCAAGAAGGATTTTGAGGAAAGTCCAGAATGTGGTGGGTGTTTTCACACGACTGTGGGTCCAGTGCTTGAGTATATGACAAAATGCAGTATGAGCTCCAGTGGTCATTGGGCACAATGGACTGGTTTAACCAGAATGGGCCCTTTTATTTATTTTTTCTTTCTTTTTCCTATTAACTGTTCAAAAAAGCTGATATTAATAAATATGCCTTCTTTATAATTTTACGTGGTGTACGATCTGTTTTTTTCTTGTTCAGCACATCTCCAGATACCTCATTGATGTAAGGCCAGTCAAGGTTGAGGAAGATGTTGTACTCTTCTACTGATGTCATACACAATATCCATAATTGGGGGCAGTAGTTACACAGCACTTGCCCCAATCGAGGTATCTTTAATCAGAACATCACAACATTCCTGTTTGGTTGAACAACCCCACATAATACCAACCCTAGACGTATACTGTTTATGAAAGGTAGCCTCCTCACCACTGAGTTACAAGGCTGTTAGAAGAGCTGGCTAACGAGCCAAGTTTGCTTACGAGCCCAGTGAGGGGACTCCAGTGTCAACCAGGACAAGGTAAGTACACCTGTTGATTGGGCCACCGAAGTCAATATATACTCAGTTCCAAGGTCTAGTAGCCTGAGACCACAGTTGTGGATCTGAGTACGGATGTGATACCTTTGTCTATGCCCAGCCTGTACACAAAGCTTCTTGCTAGGACTTTCATTTGATTGATGCCCAGGTGAGCAAGGTGGAATTGTTTCAGTACTTTTGGTTGAAGTGTTCCTGGGCATTATTCTGTCTCCAAGATTTCAGCAAGAGTGCACAGTTGAGAGCAATGTATGATGTCAGTAGAAGAGTACAACTTCTTCCTCAACCTTGACTGGCCATACATCAATGAGGTGTCTGGAGATATGCTGACGAACTGGATCTGCAACTGTTTCATTCTGATATCAACTGTGACCGGAAGAACTTCAGCAGCATCCAATACAAGCCAGTGAACTTCCCGATCAATTGAAATCGTAGCTACAGCTGCGTCTTTGTTTTCAGTAACTCATTGATTCATAAGTCTGGAGAGGGCATCTGCCTGACCAAGTTCCTAGGTTGATGTGTACTTGATTTCAAAATCATTGGCGAATAACACCATTGCCCATCTTTGTGAACAGTCAGCTGTATACACTGGGATCCTTTCTAAGACCCAAAGATGGACAACAGTGGCTTTGATCAGTAGAGAGAGTGAAGCATCTGCCATAAAACATTTTGTGGAATTTCTTCACAGTGAAGATGACTCCCAAGGCTCCCTTCCGATTCGTCCATAGTTCCTTTCTGCTGCGGTCAGTGATCTGGCTGCTTGCACAACATTTTTTTGGAACTATCAGGGAAGATATGGGATATGACAGCTCCCAACGCGTAGTTGGATACATCTGTCATAACGACTGGCAACTCTCGGTTGAAATCCCTCAAGAGAAGATCAGATGACAGTGTATTCTTCACCTAATCAAAAGCCTTTTGTCATTCTTTGGACCACTTCCACGTGGCACCCTTGTTGAGCAGGGTGGCAGAGTGGCTCCTTCAGCCACTGCATTGCTGGGTGGAATGTTGAATAATGACTGATCGTGCCCAAAAATTATCATAAAGTGCCGACATCAGATGTTGGATGCATCCTTAAGAAAGCAGTGATATTTTTGGGATCTGGGTGTCAACCGTGCTCATCTATGACAAACTCCAGATTCTTGACTGAAGACATCAGTAGGCTGTAACCCTTCTGCCCTAAGCTGCAGTCCAAATACTAGTAGTTTGTTCAAAACATGGTCCAGACATAGTTTTGTCTGATCCATGCCCATCACAATGATGTTGTCAAGGTAAGCAGCAACACTATTAATACTACTGAGCATGGTGTCCATAAGCTATTCGAAAATTGAAGCACCTGCCTTTAGTTCAAAAGGAAGACAGGAGGAAAACAACCCCTTAAATGTTGTAATGGTGAGAAGCTTCTGTGAATTTTTTGCCATTTCTACCTGGAGATAGGTTTCAGCCAAGTCAAACTTCACAAAGTAGTAACCACCGCTCAATTTTACAAAGGTCTGCAGGCAGCAGTAACGAGTATTGGCCTGTCTCCAGAGCCACACTGAGACCAGTTGGGAAGTCTGTACACAGCCTCACTGTGCCATTGGCTTTCTTAATGATGACTTTCAGAGCTTCCCAATATGAATAGCTGAAAGCTTTATTCACACCAGCTTGTTGACCTCCAACCCTTGCCCAACAATCACTAAGCCTGCGTATGGTACTAAAAGATGAGAGGCATTGATCGTGTGGATAGTCAGAGGCTTTTTCCCAGGGTTGAAATGGTAATACGAGAGGGCACAGTTTTAGGGTGCTTGGAAGTAGGTACAGAGGAGATGTTACGGGTAAGTTTTTTACGCAGAGTGGTGAGTGCGTGGAATGGGCTGCCGGTGATGGTGGTGGAGGCGGATACGACAGAGTCTTTTAAGAGACTCCTGGATAGGTACGTGGAGCTTAGAAAAATAGAGGGCTATGGGTAACCCTAGGTAATCTCTAAAGTAAGTACATGTTTGGCACAGCATTGTGGGCCAAAGGGCCTGTATTGTGCTGTAGGTTTTCTATGTTTCTTTGTTCTTTAGGGACAGAAGACTAGCTTTGCATTTGGACAGAGAAGAGTTCTGCTTGCAGTTTGGTGCAACAGCCTAAATCTTTTTGAAACATTACTACATAGCGCTGTTGCAGTTGTTGTTCTATGGTCTCACGTACAGAAGTTGGTGTGGCGATGACTGACATGATTTATAAACACAAAATATTCTGCAGATGCTGGGGTCAAAGCAACACTCACAACATGCTGGAGGAACTCAGCAGGTCGGGCAGCATCCGTGGTAAAGATTGGTCGACATTTCGGGCCGGAACCCTTCATCAGGACTGTAGAGGGAAGGGGCAGAGGTGCTATAAAGAAGGTAGGGGGAGGGTGGGAAGGAGAAGGCTGGTAGGTTCCAGGTGAAAAACCAGTAAGGGGAAAGATAAGGGGGTGGGGGAAGGGAGGCAGGGAGGTGATAAGCAGGAAAGGTGAAGAAAGAATAGGGGAAAACACAATGGGTAGTAGAAGGAGGCAGAACCATGAGGGAGGTGATAGGCAGCTGGGAGAGGGGTTAGAGTGACATAGGGATAGGGGAAGGGAGGGGGAGGGAATTACCGGAAGTTGGCCAAAACAGACAGAATCTCCCAGTAGCCACCCACTTCAACTCTGCTTCCCACTCCCATTCAGATATGTCCATACATGGCCTCCTCTACTGCCATGATGAGGCTAAACTCAGGCTGGAGGAGCAACACCTCATATACCGTCTAGGTAGTCTCCAGCCCCTTGGTATGAACATAGAATGCTCCAACTTCCAGTAATTTCCTCCCCCTAATGTGACTGGTGGGGACCCAAGTGCCTACCACATGCGTTTGGAGCTAATGGTGATGTCTGACACCATATCGAATTGTGGCTTGATCAAATGATTGCTGATAAATACATTGACATACCACCTCCTGGGACCGTAAGGCAACTTTGAACGTGACCATTAAAATCCTTGTAGATTTTGATCGTTTCTGAAACTTCTTGTCCTTGTGCTTCACTGGCCTCGAACACAGTGAAGGATGGCAAATGCATTCTTTGTGACCACAGCATTAGCATTTGCTGAAATTATGGGCAGTTTCTTGCGTAATACCATGCACCACAGTTCCAACAAACAGCGTTTGGTCGCTGGGGGACCAGCTGAGTGATGACATCTGGGCCTTTGGAAACTGCATTGTCATAGCTCTGTTTGACTGGATTGGAATCGTGTTTCAGGATGGTCAAACACTGACATCCTTGAGTGACAACTTGTAGAGCCACATCAGGGTCTTCCTCTAGTCTGGCCAGGAGTCATTTGCAAACATCTGCTTAACTAGGAGCCTGAAGTCCACAAATAAAGATCAGACTGTAACTCAATCATGCTTGAACACAGCTTGAACTTTTCAGATTTGTGATTGATGACACCCACATATGTGATGAAGTCATTGGCATCATTCTTAACATGGTCACGAATACTGAAGAGAGGTAACTACTTTCCAAATATGCTTGTTAGCTGCTGGACAGTTTCATCAAAGGGCGGGTCACGTGGGTTCTTAGGCAGGACAAAGTTGAAACAACGTTCAGGTTCAGCAATACCCAATTCTGGGCGCAAAGTGCAGATGTTGGTGAACTTGACCTGAATATATCTTCGTAATTCCCAAAGCGGCATCAAGCTGGCAGGTGGTAATCGATGCAACAACTGACTCACAAGTGTTCTGTTCAGTGTTTGACACCAACATCGTTAGACTCACTGAAAGCCTGCAGGTCAAGGTTTCAATTATCTTCAGCTGGGCTGCCTCAAATTGAGCTTGCTGCTGTTGTAGAACCGTGCGCAAGTCTTCTGCTGAAATTGTGCAAGGTGATATAATACAGCACCTTGTCACTAATTTGTTGCCCAATCACAAACAAGATAAAATCTGCAGATGCTGGAAATCCGAACAACACACACAAAATGCTGGAGGAACTCAGCAGGCCAGACAGCATCTATGAAAAGAGTACAGTTGATATTTCAGCCAAAACTTCGACTGTACTTTTTTCTTAGATGCTACCTGGCCTGGTGAGTTCCTCCAGCATTCTGTGTGTGTTGCACCAATTTGTTGTGTTCACTTGCTTACAAAATACTGATGAGACCTGAAGCCAGGAGATAAAACCAAGTCAGAACACAAAATAAACATTTATTCAGTAAAACCACACAACTACAAAATTCTCAAAACTCAACAGTGCATCCCAAAGCACTACTATTTAAATAGTTTACCCAAGAACATTTGAGATGTTGATAGGAACAACAACCAATCAGTGAAAGTCAGCCTGGGATTGGATGTCAGCTGACCAATAGGCATTGGCTGTTTCGGTTCACCGTTAGAGATTTACATATTCAAAGAAAAGATCACTTTATAGCTGTAAGAAAACAAAATTAATAACCATAAACTGAGCTTTGACCAGTGACCAACTGGGAGATCAGAAACTTGAGAAGACGGAATTTCACTCAGGTTTGCTGACCAAATATAAAAGGCAGCAATTCGCAGACGAGAACAAGATTCCTGGATGACTTATTGCCTTCTGGGGGCCAGGGTCTGGGGCATCTCAGACTGAGTCTTCAGCATTCTTAAGTGGGACAGTGAACATAGCAGGTGTAGGCAAGTAGGAACAAATGAGGTGCTTATGGAGTCTAAGAAAATGCAAGAGTACACTTAAGACATAAATCAGGAGGGTTAAAAGAAGGCATGAATTTTTTTCTACAGGTATGCAAAGAACAAAAGGGTTGCAAGAAACAAAATTGGTCTGCTGGAAGATCAGAATAGTAATCCATGTATGGAGCCAAGACAGATGGGGGAGATCTTAAATTAATTATTTGCATCTGAATTTACTCAGGAGACAGAGATAGAGTCTACTGTAATGAAGAAAACTGGTCTCAACTTCATGGAACCTGTACAGATTACAGAGGAGGAGGTGTTTGCTATCCTGAGGCAAATCAGATGGATAAATCCCTAGGGCCTGACAAAGTGTTCCCTTGGACCCTACGGGAGGCAAGTGCAGAAATTGCTGGGGCCCTAGCAGAGCTACTTAAATCATCCTTAGCGACAGGAGATGTACCAGAGGATTAGAGAATAGTCAATGTTGTTCTGCTGTTTTAAAAAAAGGCTCTAAACATATACCAGGGAATTATAGGCTGGTGAGTTGCAGGAAAGTTACTGGAAGGTATTCTAGGGACTGGATATATAAGTATTTGGATAGACATGGGCTGATTAAGGACAGTCAGCATGGCTTTGTGTGTCTAACCAATCTAATGGAGTTTTTCGAGGAAGTTACCAGGAAAATGGATGAAGGCAAGGCAGTGGATGCTGTTTACATGGACAAGGCATTTGACAAAGTCCTGTATGGGAGGTTGGTCAAGAAGGTTTGGTCACAATGCATTCGAGATGAGGTAGTAAATTGGATAAGACATTAGCTTTGTGGGGGAAACCAGAGAGTGGTAGTAAATGGTTGTCTCTCTGACTGGAGGCCTGCCGCATGAATCAGTGTTGTGACCATTGTTGTTTGTCATCTATATCAATGATCTGGATGATAATGTGGTTAACTGGATCACCCGATTTGCAGTTGACACCAAGATTAGGGGTGTACTGGACAGTGAGAAAGGCTATCATGGCTTGCAGAGTTCTGCATCTGCTAGAAAAATGGCAGACAGAATTTAATGCAGACGAGGTTTTGCACTTCAGTGGGACCAGCCAGGGTAGGTCCTGCACAGTGAATGGTAGGGCACTGAGGAATGCGGTAGAACAAAGTGATCTGGGAATATAGCTGCATAATTCATTGAAAGAGATGTTGGAGGTAGATAGGGTCATAAAGAAAGCTTCTGGCACATAAATCAATGTATTGAGTACAAGAAATGAGATGTTATGTCGCGGTTGTATAAAATGTAGGTGAGGCCTAATTTGGAGTACTGTGTGCAGTTTTGGTCACCTACCTACAGGGAAGATGCAACCAAGGTTGAAAGTGTGCAGAGAAAATTTACAAGGATGTTGTCGGGTCTGGAAAACCTGAGTTATAAGGAATGATTGAACAGGTTAGGACTGTATTCTTTAGAATGTAGAAGATTGAGAGATTTATTAGAGGTATACAAAATTATGAGGGGTATTGATAGGGTAAATGCAAGCAGACTTTCCACTAAGAATGAGTGAGACTTCAACCAGAGGTCATGGATTAAGGGTGAAAGGTGACAAGTCCAAGAGGAACATGAGGGGAAATTTCTTCACTCAGAGAGTCATGAGAGTATGGAATGCGCTGCCAGCACAAGTGGTGTATGTGGGCTCGATTTCAACATTTAAGAGAAGTTTGGATAGGTACACGGATGGTAGGGGTATGGAGGGTTATGGTCCCGGTGCAAGTCGAATGGAGTAGGCAGTTTAAACGGTTTCGGCATGGATTAGATGGGCCAAAAGGCCTGATCTGTGCTGTACTTCTCTATGACTCTATGCCATATCTGAGGAGTTGTACGAGATGGGATGAAAGTAAGTTTTGGTTGGAGTTCAAAATAGGTTTTAATCAACTGACAACAGCCTTACATTACAGGATCTCGTCAATATAATAGATTTGCAGAAATTATTCCATAGCATGTGAATAGAAAGTAAAGTAATTGAAAACCAAACATGGCTGAAACACTGAAATTTTAGAGACAAAACCAAAAGGAGATTACAAGGCTGTAATACATTCTGTGGTTCAAATGTAATACATTGTTCAAGCTTCATTATACTGACATTGAGGATTGTGAAAGCTTTTGTTAGATTACCATCCGGTAATCATTGTTGGAAGCAGTTGTTATTCTAAAAGATACACTATTTCAGCAGTGATTGCATACATAAAAGACTGAGCATCTAAAAGTAGAATAACATAATGGTAGATATAATGTACAACATAATGTCAAAGCTTATTATTTTCATTTATTTATTTACAGTACTGTGCAAAAGTTCTAGGCACACATATATAATTAGGGCGCCTAAGACTTCTGCACAGTACTGTAGTAATTTCAGGTATTGCACTGTACCGCTGCCGCAAAAAAAACAACACATTTATGACATGTGTAAGAACTGATAAACTTGATTCTGATATGGGTCTCCATTGTGGACTGAGAGTGGGAAGGGGGCAGGGAGAGGGGAATCATGATTAGTAAATAGGGGAGAGGTGAGGGTATAGGAAGTACCTGAAAGACATTCTGTAATGATCAATAAACCAATTGTTTGGAATCAAATTACCTTGCCTGGCGTCTGCACCTGAGCAACCCAACTTCCTCACCCAAGGCACTCTTCCTCTTTCACCTGTCCCATACTTCTCCCGCAGCGCTCCACCCTCGCCATTTCTAACATCCTTTACTCCCGCCAGATTTACAAACTCGCTGTCCGCTCCATTTTGACAAATACAGTACTGAGCGGAAGTCTAAAGCACCCTAGCTAAATATACATGCCTAAGATTTTGCACAGTACTGTACTTAGCACAGAGTAGGCTGTTCCGTCCATTGAGACACACCGCCCCAGCAACTCCTGACAAACCTGTTTTATCCTAAGCTAAACACGGGACAATTTACAATGGACTGTGGGAGAAAATCGGAGCACCCAGGGAAAACACAGGCATTCCATGGAGAGGACGTACAGACTCCAAACTCCGGAATACCCTGAGCTGTACTAGCATTGATCTAATCACTATGCTACTGTGGCACCCACACTATCATTATCACACAAACTTCGGTACGGTGTAATGATGGTACACGGCACAGTGTACTAGCCAGCTGGAAGCACCTATTCTGCACTGTATGTCAATATACCCTAAAAAATTATATATCTGCAGATTCTTGATGGTTGAAATAAAAACAGAAAATGGTAGACATACTCAGCTGGTCAGGCAGCATCTGTGGAGAGTGAAATAAATCTGCTTCTCTACCTCCTCCATATTCTTCCTTTTTTTCTAATCATTAGAGCACTTACTTAATTTACCATGGAAATTGTAATTATTCAAAGTAATTAAAGACAAATGTCAGAAGCTCTTAACTCTCAAAAAATATTTGCTGAGACCGATGGTTAACTAAGCAAAAGACAAACTGCAAGAGGAATTCAGTGGGTCAAGTACCATCTGTGGGAGAAAAAAACTGCCAATGTTTTAGGTCAAAACCCTGCATCAGGACTGAGGTGGTCAAGAAGACTTGTGATACGAATCAAAACTCTTATTTGAAACTACAAAAGTAAAGGTAACAAATCTATCATTCGTAGAGAAGACATTAGTTTTAAGAAATCATTACTTTGTATTAAGATTAATATTTTGTGATTTACATCATATCTGCAAATATACTGTACTTGCAACAAGAACAACTATATTTATTGAAATTCGTTAGTGAGTGATCAGAACATAAGCTATGAAAAACAATTTTGTGAACAATAACAAACACAACAACAAAGGCTGTGGATGAACCACGAGATTCATAGTCTGCTGAGGGCTATATCTGTGGCATTCAAGGACTATACAAGAAGTCCAGCTACAATCTAAGTGCAAAAAAACAATTCCAATTGAGGTTAAGAGACAGAATCTGGATCGCTGCCAGTGAGGGTACAAATAGGAGCACTTGGCAGATAACTGCATGGCTAAGAAACTGGTGCAGTGGGCAGAGGTTCAGATTTCTGGATCATTGGGACCTCTTCTGGAGAAGATACAACCCACAAAAATGGGATGGGTTACATCTGAACCCGAGGTGGACCAATATGCTTGCAGGCAAGTTTGGTAGAACTGTTCAGGAGAGCTCAAACTAATTTGGCAGGGGGATGGGAACCAGACTGATAGGGGAGGATGGGGTAGTTGGTTTACAAAAAGAGGCATGTGTAGTGAGACTGCTAGCAAGGACAGGCTGATGATAGGGCAAAATTGCAGTCAAGCGATGAGCTGCAATGTAACAGGAGGTCAAAATCGAAAAGGGTGATGGATACAGGACTGAAGGAGTTACATTTGAAAGCATGTAGTACACAGAATAAGGTAGATGATCTTGTAGTGCACTTAGAGGTTTCTATGTATGATGTTATGGGCATCACTGAATCATGGCTGAAAGAAGATTATAGCTGGGGGCTTAGCATCCAAGGACATACATGTCAAAAGGACAGGCAAGTAGGCATGGTTCTGTTGGCAAAAACTGAAAACAAATCCTTAGAAAGAGGTGACACAGGATCAGAGGATGTAGAATCCTTGTGGGTAGAGTTAAGAAACTGCAAGGATAAAAATACTCTGATGGGAGTAATATACAGACCTCTGAACAGTAGCAAAGATGTGGCCTACAAATTACAACAGGAGATAGAAGATGCATTTCAAAAGGGCAATGTTACAATAGTCATGAGGGATTTCAATATGCCGGTAGATTCGGAAAATCAGGTTGGTGCTCAGATCAAAGAGGGGGTTTGTAGAATGCCTATAAGATGGCTTTTTAAGAGTAGCTTATGGGTGAGTCCACTAAGGGATCAGAGCTATTCTGGATTGGGTGTTGTACAATGAACTGGAATTGATTAGAGAGCTTAAGATAAAGGAACCTTAGGAGAGAATGACCATAATATGATAAAAGTTCACCCTGCAATTTGAGAAGGAGAAGCTACAGTCAAATGAATCAGTATTACAATGAAGTAAAGGAAATTACAAAAGCACAAGAGAGGAGTTGGCCAAAATTGATTGAAAGGGGGCATTTACAGGGATAATGGCAGAGCAGCAATGGCTAAAGTTTCTGGGAGCAATTGGGAAGGCGCAGGATAGATACATCTCAAAGAAGAAGTAGTCTTCTAAAGGCAGAATGACATAACCGTGACTGACAAGGGAAGTCAAAGTCAACATAAAAGCCAAAGAGAGGGCACATAGTAAAGTAAAAATTAGTGGGAAGTTAGAGGTTTGGGAAGCTTTTAAAAACAAACAGAAGTCATAAAGAAGAAAAAGATGGAATATGAAGATAAGCTAACCAATAATATTAAAGAGAATACCAAAAGTTTCTTCAGATGTATAAAAAATAAAAGAGATGTGAGAATAGATATTGGACCACTGGAAAATGATGCTGGACAGGCAGTAATGGGCAGGGGGGGGCAAGGAAATAGCGGATGAACTAAATAAGTATATTGCATCAGTCTTCACTATGGAAGACACTAGCAGCATGCTGGAAGTTTGGAAGTGTCAAGGGGCAGAAGTGAGTGAAATTGCCATTACTAGGGAAAAGGGGCTTGAGAAACTGAAAGGCCTGAAGGTAGATAAATCACCTAGACCAGATGGTCCACACCCCAGGGCTGTGAAGGAGGTCGCTGAAGAGATTGTGGAGATAGATATAATAATCTTTCAAGATCATTACATTCTGGCATGGTTCCAGAGGACTGGGAATTTTCAAATGTCACACCACTCTTCAATAAGGGAGAGAAGCAAAAGAAAGAAAATTATAGGCCAGTTAGTTTGACCTCAGTGGTTGGGAAGATGTTGGAGTCCATTGTTAAGGATGTGGTTTTGGGGTTCTTGGAGGCACATAATAACATAGGCCAACGTCAGCATGGTTTCCTCAAGGGAAAATCTTACCTGACAAATCCGTTGGAATTCTTTAAAGAAGTAACAAGCAAGATAGATGGATGCTGTGTACTTGGATTTTCAGAAGCCTTTGACAAAGTGCCACACATGAGACTGCTTAACAACTTAAGAGCCCATGGTATTACAGAAAAGATACTAGCATGCATAAAGCTGATTGGCAGCAGGCAAAGATTGGGAATACAGAAGACTTTTTTGGGTAGTTGTCAGTGACTAGTGGTGTTCTACAGAGATCTGTGTTGGGACCACCTCTTTTTATGTTATATAGTAATGATTTGGATGACAGAACTGATGGCTTTGTGGCTAAGTTTGCTAATGATACAAAGATACTGTAGGTGGACGGACAGGTAGGGTTGAAGAAGTAGAGAGGCTATAGAAGGACTTAGACAGATTAGGAGAATGGGCAAAGAAGTGGCAAATGGAACACAGTGTCAGGAAGTGCACAGTCATGCACTTTGGTAGAAGAAGTAAAAATTGAATTTTGAATGTTTTGAATTTTCTCTCTGAAAAGGGACTTGGGAGTCTTCGCATAGGATTCCTGAAAGGTTAATTTGCAAGTTGAGTTGGTGATATGGAAGGCAAATGCAATAACGCATTCATTTTGAGAGGTCTAGAATATAAAAACAAGGATATAATGTTGGTGTCTTACAAGGCACTGGTGAGGCCTCACTTATTGTATTATGAGCAGTTTCGGGACTTCTATCTAAAAAAGGATGTGCTTACATTGGAGAGGGTTCATAGGAGGTTCACAAGAATGATTCCAGGATTGAAAGGCTTATCATATTAGCAGGGTTGATGGCTCTGGGCATCTGCTTCCTGGGATTCAGAAGAATGGAGGGGTGGGGAGTGGGGGGGGAATCACAATGAAACCTTTTGAATGTTGAAAAGCCTCGATAGAATGGATGTGGAGAGGATGCTTCCTATGGTGGGGAAGTCTAAGACCAGAGGACACAGCCACAAAATAGAAGGACGTCCATTTAGGATGAAGGTGAGAAGGCATTACTTTTACCAGAGTGGTGAATCTGGGGACTTCATTTCCACTAGCGGCTGTGCAGGACAAATTATTGGATACATTTAAGGCAAAGGTTGACAGGTTCTAGAGTAGTCATGGCATGAAGGAGAATGAGGCTGAGAGGGAAATGGATCAGCCATGATGAAATGCCTGAGCAGACTCGATGGGTCAAAAGGCCTAATTCTGCTCCTATATCTTATCGGCTTATATGCAAAAGCGAAACCTCAGTCAGCCAGCTGCTACCTGCATTTGTTAGCTCCCTGTTGGTTATGTGCTCAAAACAGTCCATAAACACTGATGACTAGGTGAGAATGTCAGCTCTTTTCCTAATTTACAAAGTCATTTGTTTGTTATTTCTTCCATCATGTGCATTTTCTTGTGTATCTGTGAAATCTTCTCAAAGATCATGATGGGTTTGAGATTAAAGGATGGTATGATTTAATTTCTATATGGACTTGGATACTGACACCAAAGATACAAAATCCCCTGTGGGTAGAAACTTAAACTTAATATCTTTACCATTTGTCCTTTGTCTTCCACTTTCAGAATTCAGTTTTATTTAAGAGGAACTGAATTTTGAAGTGAAGAACAATGTATACCTATAATAATACTGTAACTTTAGCACAGAACCTAGAGTTAATTTCTAGTCCTTCACATCTGACATCCAAGTGCTACATTTTCAACTCTGATAGTCCTTTTAATGTAGGGTATTCTTGGAGGAGAGTATGAGTGGTGCAGATTAGCACATGGAACATTAACTTCCAGATATTTTCTTGGATTTCTGGTTGTTTTCTTACTTTTTTACCAGAATTTATTTTATTTTGCAAATAGAAATCCAAATAAATTATGTTTTTATAACTGACTAATTGAATACACTTTCATCACATCAATCAGTGAGAATCCAAATGTGAATGAGGTGGATAAATGATTTTGGAACGTCCATTAAATTCAAAGAAAGAGGTTTATTTTTTTTTAAAAATTATGGCACTTGCTTAAAAATCATATTGTTTTGTGGACTGAAAGTTAGGCTCAAGACTTGAAAATTATATTTATTTCTGCAATGAGGATAACTCTGTCATTTGTGAACAGAGCATCATGGTAGGTTTCTCTTAAATAAGAAAATAAAACCAATTTCCCTAGCCCCACCCAATACACAGAAGACATAGAATGACTCATCTTTGATCTGACAGTAATCATCTGGTAGTCATGCTTCTTGGCTACAGTAATCTATAATTACTGTAGCTTTATTAAGCTCCAGAAGCAGAAGCCACACTTATTTTCACTCACCTGTTAATAAGAGGGAAAAGGGATACTGCCAGGTATACAGATGGGTACCACTTAAGTGGCTTGATTTCCAGAGCTAATAAGATCTATAAATGAAAACAATAATCCGTAAATCAGTTGTAAATAATTTCTTACAAAGATAATCTTATCAAATGGTTGACATAAAGTTCACTGATAAAAATAGAAAGAAAGGCAAACCTGTGCACCTGTTTTAAAATAATAATATTCACTTCTCTAAACATCCAGCTTTTAGAAAATATATTAATGTGGAGAAATGTAATAACTCAGAGAAACCCCAGAAGAAATACCATGGTCATGAAATAGATTAAATCAGAGATATAGGTGACTTGGTTGAGTGGTGTCACAACAACCACTTCTCACTCAATATCAGCAAAACTAAAGAGCTGGCTGTTGAATTCAGGAAGGGGAAGAAGGGCCAGTTACATTGGGATATTGCCAGTGGAGAGCTTCAGCAATTTTAAATTCATGGGTGTTAACATACCAGAGCAACTGTCCCGTACCCAACACATAGAAGCAATCATAAGGAAAGTGCCCCAGTATCTTTACTTTCTTACGATGTTTTAAGGAGGTTCAGCTTGTCGCCAAGCACTCTAACAAACTTCTACAGATTTTCTACTGGAAGTATCTGGATTGGTTGAATCATGGTCTAGTAAGGCAATTCAAAAGTGCAGGAATGTAAGAAGTTGCAGAGATTTGTGGATTCTGCCTAACACATCAGGGGCGCATCCCTCCCTACCACTGTCAGTATCTACAGGAGGCAACACACATCATAGATCCCCACCATTCAGTCCATGCAGCTACCAAGAGGTACAAAAACTGAGGTCCCATGCCAGCAGGTTCAAGAGCAACAACCTTCCTTCAACTATGTGGTCCTTGAACAAACCAGAAGTACCTTAATTACCACTACAATTTAACAACACTGGGACCACTCTGATCAATTTGCACTGAAATTGCCTTTGTTCTTTATTTCTTGTAAAAGTCATGCACAATATATGTTTTCTAGTGAATGCTGCTTATAGGATGCCACGTGTTTGTGAAACGTTCATTGCACCTATGCATTGATGTAACTGGGCGTATGGTAATAAACTTGAACTTAAATCGATTCTTTTTTAAGCCACATTTTACAAACTGTAGGAGTGCTTCAGTTTATCTAGATTCAAGAATATACTGAATATACAAAAAAAGGCTATTCATTATTTTATTAAAGATTAAAGTGGCTGTGTTTGAAAATTTGAAAAAAATAAATTGACTAATTACAGATGCCTTGTTAGAATACAGCATGGTTGATGTATCACAGAACTTCTTTAACTTAAAAATATTTTTATTTTAAATTCTATATATAAGTGCAATGTTATATTTTATGCAAACAATATTCAAAAACATATCTATCCATTAAATGGAGTTTGTGAAAGATCTAATCTTTCTGGCATCTAACATCAATCAGATAAATCACTACTGTCAATCAAAATTTAAAATCCATATTTAAAAAGACATTTTTTGGAGTTAGGACAAAAGGGAAAATATACAATTAATAGGGGTTTTTTGCATTTAGATGTACATTCTTTTAGAGATACACAAAAATAAGATGCAGATATTTGGTGGCAATATACAGTAGTTGTCAGTATTATCAGAAGCCACAGAGTGGCAGCATTCACCTTTTACTGTTACAGAATTAACCAAGGCTTCCATTTTCAGTTCTTATAACAGCGAATAGAAAAGCATAACAAAGTCCTGTAACTGTTGTGGAAACCACCTTCCATATTTATAAGAGATACATTCATTCACAGTTGAAAACTTAGCTTACATTCAGATAATGAAAAACATTAAATATTCTCTATATATGCATGAAAGCATCTAGGAATCCACAGGTGCACTGCAAGGGTGTGTGCTTAGCCCCCTGCTCAATTTGCTTTACATTTATGACTGTGTGGCTAAGCACAGCCTTAATTCCATATCCAAGTTTGCCGATGACACCACACTCAAATGCCAGATCAAAGGTGGTGATGAATCAGCATACAGGAGGGAGATTGAAAATCTGGCTGAGTGATGCCACAGCACCATCCTCTTACTCAATGTTCACAAGACCAAGCAGCTGATATTGACTTCAGGTGGAGGAATAACCGGAGGTCCATCAGCTAGTCCTCATTGGAGGATCAAAGATGGAGAAGGTCAGCAACTTTAAATTCCTCACTGTTATCATTTCGGAGGACCTGCCCTGGGCCCAGCATGTAACTGCAATTACGAAGAAAGCCTGGCAGTGACTTTTCTTGCTTAGAAGTTTGTGGAGATTCAGAATGACATCGAAAACTTTGACAAACTTCTATAAATTTGCAGTGGAGAGTATATTGGTTAGCAGCATCATAGTCTGGTATGGAAACACCAATGCCCTTGAACAGAAAATCCTACAAAAAGTAGTGGATACAGCCCAGTTCATCACAGGTAAAGCAGTCCCCACCATCAAGCACATCCACATGAAACATCATTGCAGCAAAACAGCATCCATCATCAAGGGCCCCCACCACCCAGGACATGTTCTCTTCTCGCTGATGCCACAGAAGAAGATACAGGAACCTGAGGACTCCAGGTTCAGAAACAGTTTTTACCCTTCAACCATCAGGCTCTTGAACCAAAGCCAATAGCTTTACTCAACTTCACTTCACCATTGAAATCTTTCCACAACCTGTAGACTCACTTCCATGTTCTTGGTATTTATTGTTCATTTATTTATTATTATTTCTTCCTTTTTGTACTTGCACAATTTGTATCTTCTGCACAGTGGTTGAACCACAAGCTGGTGTGGTCTTTCTTTGAATCTATTATGGTTATTATTCTATTATGGATTTGTTACATCCACAAGAAAACGAATCTCAAGGTTGTATACGTACTTTGATAATCAATTTATTTTGAACTTTGAATTTTGAAACAACTCGAGATTGCTGCCTACTGTCCAAGGTAACACGATAACACGTTGCTAATGCTAATCTGCACCAACTAACAGAATGAGATAATGATCATCGGTTGAAGCTGCATATAACCAAAGAGCAACTTCCTACCTGTTTTCTTATATCTGTGGTCAACAAAACCATTTAACTGCACATATCTAACAGATATATCTTAACCTTGATCGGGTACAGTATATCCAAGAATATTGTGGGAACCTGAAAAAGAAATTGTAGGAGCCCTATGTGAGATACATCTATCACCGTTCACCACAAGTGAGGTGCCAGCAGACTGGAGTGTAGCTAATGTTCTGCTTTCATTTGAGAAGGGCTGCAAAGGGAAAAGTGGGAATTGTAGACCAGTAAGCGTAGCATCTGTCATAGGTAATTTACTGGAGGGGATTCTGAGGGATTAGATTTACGAGCACTTAGAACAACATGCTTGATTAGCAATAGCCAGCACAGCCTTGTGTGTGGGGGATCATGTCTCATGAATCTGATTGAGTATATTCAGGAAGATCAATGAGGGTAGGGTGGTAAACTTAGTCTACATAAAATTCAGTAAAGCCTTCGGTAAGGCACTGGCTGCATCACTGCCTAATATGGGAACTGTACTTCCCTCAATCGCAGGACTCTGCAGAGAGTGGTGAGGACAGCCCAGCTCATCTGTAGATGTGAACTTCCCACTATACAGAACATTTACAGAGACAGGTGTATAAAAAGGGCCCAAAGGATCATTGGGGACCCAAGTCATCCCAACCACAAACTGTTCCAGCTGCTACCATTCAGGAAGCGGTACCACAGCATAAAAGCCAGAACCAACAGGCTCTGGGACAGCTTCTTCCAACAGACCATCAGACTGATTAATTCTCACTGATACAATTATATTTCTATGCTACATTGACTGTCCTGTTTTACATACTATTTATTACAAATTACTATAAATTGCACATTTAGACAGAGATGTAACGAAAGATTTCTACTCCTCGTGTATGTGAAGGATGTAAGTAATAAAATCAATTCAATTCAATTCATAGTAGGCTGCTATGTAAAGTTAGATTGCATGGGATCCAGGGAGAACTAACTAATTAGATACACAATTGGCTTGATTGAAATCAGAAAGTGATGGTGGAAGATTTTTATTTCGAATGGAGGACCTTGACCATATAAATGACAATCTATTGTTATTTGTCATTTATATCAACTACTTGTATGAAAATGTACAATGCTAGTTAGTAAGTTAGTTACAAAGCTTGTTAGTAAGTTTGCAAATGACACCAAAACAGGTGGGATCATAGACAATGAAGATGACTACCAAGAATTACAGTAGGATCTTGATCAGCTGGATAAATAGACCAATGTGTGAAAAATGGAGTTTCATTCAGAAAAGTGTGAGGTGTTGCATTTTGGGAAGTGAATCAGGGTAGGATGTTTACAGTGAATGGTAGGGCCCTGGGGAATGTTATAGAACAGACACCTAGGAGTATAAATATAATGTTCCCTGAATGTGGCGTCACAGGTAGATAGAGAAGAAGAAGAGAGCCACAGAAGGCTTTTGGCATGTTGGCCTTCATCAGTCAGGACATTGAGTATAGAGGTTGGGACATTATGTTGCAGTAATACAAAATGTTAGTGAGGTGACATTTGGAGTAATGTGTTTAGTTTTGTCATTCTGTTATAAGAAAGATGCCATTAAGCTGGAAAATGTGCAGAAAAGATTTATGAGAATGCTGCCAAGACCTGAGTTAAAGACAGAGGCTAGAACTTTATTCATGGGAGCACAGGGAATGAGGGGTGGTCTTATAGAGGTCTATAAAATCATGAGGGGCATAGGTAGGATGAACGCATATGGTCTTTTCTCCAGAGTCAAAGAATCAAGAATGAGATGACTTGGGTTTAAGATGACAGGGAATAGATTTAACAGGAACCTGAGAGGAAATGTTTTCACCTAGTTGGTGGTCCATATATGGAATGAGCCGTCAGAGGAAGTGGTTGAAGCAGGTACATTGACAACATTTAAAAGGCACTTGGACAGGTACGTGCATAGGAAAGCTAGAGATATATGGGTCAAACATAGGTAAATGGGTCTAGATTAGATTGGCACCTTCATTGACATGGACTGGCTGTGCCAAAGGACCTGTTTCTATGTAGCAAGACTTGAAATACAATAAACTTGTAAGACCCACATCTCAAAAAGGAATATATATATAAAAAAAGCAACAGAACTTCACGAGGAATCCTTAATTATACGCAAATTGAAAAAAAATCCTGGTATCTACAACCTGTGATGAAATGCCAATATCCAACCCACAACTGTTGCTTGCTGTAAATGTTTCTATTGCTTTAAAATGTTTTTATCTTTACAATATTGGAAAAAATGTACCTTGCTTCTTTCCCTTTCAGGATCATATGGGCCAGACCAAATTAAAACCTGTAAGAGAAAGACAGGATACTGAAAAAAGATTTAAATAACAAATGCTGCACCATTCAGATCAGTTGAACTCATAGCTTGAGCACTATGAACACCATTTAGTTATTAAAATAGTGTCTTCTTTTATGAGCGTATTAGCACACCCATGGAATTCCTGCAAGGAGCACACCAGAGTGGGCAAGGCATCAGTCCTCATATGAGGCTTGGTTGACAATAGTACTGCCATTTTAGAATTAAATATTTACTAGCTAAAACTCTCTCGTGAAAACATCTGCAATATACTTGTTCAGCACTGGGCTGAAAGCTTTCTAAGAGATTCTTCCACTAATACAATAATTGCTGGTTGATCTATTCTGGCACATGGAGCAATTCTACCAACACCTGGTGCTCTCTACCAATAGATTTTGCAAATTGTAGTTCAAATGACAAATAGGCTTAAAGAATCAGTATTACTGGTGGAATGGGTAGAGGATATGATGAATATAAAGTGGTAGAAAAGGGAGAAGTGAAAATAGTGAAGGATAGTTTTCTCCTACCTCAAAGTTAGAGAGAAATATGGGGATTGCTGAGCTTCTATAAGAATACCTTCACTGAAAAGTAGTAGTACTGCAATCAGAAGACCAATAGATATACTCAATCCCTTCTCTCTGTATCCCTTCATGCCTTGTCCAATCAAGAACCTATCAATCTCTTCATATGCCAAGCCATTCAATCCTGGAATCTTCTGCACACCACTGTTGGAGAATGTGGTTATTTGAGTTACTGTTGTCTTCTTGTCTACTTGAACCAATCTGGCCTTCCTCCTCTGACCTCCTTCACTATCAAGGTGTTTTCACCCACAGAACTGCTACTCACTGGATTTTGTTTTGATCTATTCTCTGTAAACTCTAGAGCCTGTTGTACGTGAAAATCCCTGGAGATCAGCAAATTCTGGCACCAACAATCATTCCAAGGTCAAAGTCACTTAGATCACATTTCTTCCCCATTCTGATGTTTGGTCTGAACAACAACTGAACCTCTTGACCATGTCTGCATGCTTTCATGCACTGAGTTGCTGCCACATGATTGGCTGATTAGATATTTGCATTAACAAGCAGGTTTTTCTTGAGGAAGAATTGTGTTGTGGTGAATGTTGGTGTACTAGCAGCAAATTTTCTGGACTACTGATCTAGAGAGGAAAGGTAAAACCCCACCATGGCAGTTGGAGAATTTAAACTCATTAAAAATTTGGAATTAATATAAAGTTTACTTCGGTGATGAAACTATGAAAATCCATCTAATTCACCAATGGCTTTTATGTAAGGGAATCCACATCCTTGGCCATTAAAGCCTACATGTGACACCAGGCACAGCAAAGCAGCTGATTCTTAACTGCCTTTACATTTCATAAACGATAGCATTGCCAGTGGCAAGTCTTGTGAATTAATAAGTAATGAATGAGCTCAAAATTACCCTTTGCTCTGTCACAATTATTCTTAACACTGGTGGTTCTGTCCTCAGCTCCTACTCTATTCCCTTTACACTCATGACTATGTGGCCAGATTCTCTTCTAAGTCCACTGCAAGTTTTTAGTTGATACCACCGTAGTGGGTCATATTTCAAATAACAATGAATCAGAGTGGAGGAAGGAGATAGAGAGTTTAGTTACATGGTGTCATGACAATAACCTTTCCCTCAATGTCAGCAAAACAAAAAAGCTGGTCAGGAGGGGGGCAGTGCATATGCTGCTGTCTCCATTAATGATATTGCGATTGTGAGGATTGAGAGCTTCAACTTCCTAAGCGTGAACATCATGTAGATGCCATGATGCTGAATACACTTCTCGCTGCCTCCGAAAAGCAGTCAGCATAACACGGGCCCTGCCCACCCCACACTCTCTCTTCTCCTTTCATCCTTTGGACAGAAGATACAAAAGCCTGAATGCATATACCACCAGGCTTATGATGACAGCTTCTACCTTGCTGTCATAAGATTACTAAATAGCTCCCTCAGAGAATAAGATAGTTTTGTGACCTTACAATCTACCTCATTTTGATCTTGCACCTTTCTGGTTACCTGCATTGCACTTTCTTTATAGCTGTTACTATTTATTCTGCCTTATTACTGTTTCTCCTTGCTCTACCTAAATGTACTGTGTAATGATTTGATCTGTATGAACAGTAACACTAATTACTAATTTTCTGATCATTCTGCCACACCTAATGACAAATCGGACACTAAAATCTCTGTCCCCCACTGACCTTTGGCTAACACTCATACTAATCACTCCCTATTTTTGATTTCCTGCAAGTGACTCACCTTATCTCACCAGCTCACATCAACGCTTGCCCTCCTGTGGCTACCTTCCCAATGCACTATGGGGCCAGAATTAAACCACTTCCTTCTTGCATTCTGCAATACATTTGGTTGCTTGACTTGAAAGACCTTATATGCTTCTGAATGTTATTGCAGTGGGTTAATAAATAAAATGTTTGTTGGTTCACAATGCACTGTGACATTAATGTAGCTAAACAGTATTGATGTGTCTGAACAGGTGCCATTCAATTCACAGGTCTTCAATGAACATTGCTGGATTTAGTTAAATAAAAGAAAAATATTTAAACATAAAGATGAAGGATTCTCATGATAATTTAACACTAGCATTTCCTCTCCAGCGTTTCACACATAATAATCCTACTTCTATGCTATCTTTGAAAGATACACTTTCAGAGAATAAGGTACAAATGAGGGAATGAGGTCACATAACTGAGACAGTATGAATGAGAGTAGAAGTCAGAAACAGGAAGGGAGTAATCATCCTATTGGGAGTATTCTACAGATCTCCAATAGCAACAAGGACACTAAAGAGCAGATAAGCAGGCAGATTTTGGAAAGGCACAAGAAAAACTGGGCTCTTGAGGGTATAAAGGTAACCCGGAAGGACTTAAAAAAGTACTTAGAAGATCTAGAAGGGGAAGGCCTTGGTGAGTAGGATTAATGAAAACCCCAAGGCACTCTATATATGAAGAATAGGAGAATGACTGGAGTGAGAAGACAGCTCAGGGATAAAGGTGGAGTTGGGGGAGGTAGGGGAGGTCCTTAATGAATGCTTGGCTTCATTAAGGACCTTGATGAATGTGAGGTCAGTGTAGAATAGGGCAGCAGTGTGTTGACATTAAGACAGAAGCAGTATTGGAGCTTTTGAAAATCACGAGGACAGGTAAATTCTCAGAGCCAGATGGGATAATCCCAAATTACTACGGGAAGTGAGGGAGGAGATTGCTCAGGCATTGAAGATTATCTTTGCATGCTCATTAGCTACAGGAGAGTACCAGAGGATTGGAGGATGGCAAATATTGTTCCTTTATTCAAGAACAGTAATAGGGATAATCCCGAGAATTGTAGACCAGCGAGTTTTACATCAGAGGTGGGCAAGCTAATGGAGTGAATTTATGAGCATTTTGAGAAGCATAGTCTTATTAGGGATAGTCAGCTTGGCTTCATGAGGGGCAGGTTGTGTCTTAAGAGCCTAAAGACTTTTTTGAGGAAGTAACAAAACAAATTGATGAAGGTAGAGCAGTACATGTAGATTTTAGTAGGAAGTTTACAAGTTTCCCCATGGAAGGCTCTTCAGAAAATCATGAGGCATGGGATCCATGGAAAATTGGCAGCTTAGGTTCGGAATTGGTTTGCCCATAGAAGGCAGAGGGTGGTAGTTGGTGCAAATTCTGCCTAGAGGTGGTGACTAGTGGTACTCCATGGGGATCTATTCTGGGACCCCCATTCTTTGTGATGTTTAGAAATGATCTGGATAAGGAAGTGGAAGGATGGGTTATTAAGTTTGAAGATGACACAAAGGTTAGTGGTGTTGTGGATAGTGTAGAAGATTATCATAGGTGGAAGAGTATGATAGGATGTAGAACTGGACTAAGAAGTGGCAAATGGAGTTCCGTCTAGAAAAGTGTGAAGTGATATACTATTGAAGATCGAATTTAAAGGCAGTGAATAAGTCAAGTGGCAAGATATTTAGGAGCGTGGAGGAATCTTGGGGTCCACATTCTCAGATCCATCAAAGTTGCCACACAAGTTGACAACAGTGGCTAAAAAAGCATATAGTTCATTAGTTGGGGGATACATTTGAAGAGCCACAAGTTAATGCCATAGTTCTATAAAACTCTGGTTAGACCACCATAGGAATATTGGGTTCAGTTCTGGTCACTTTATTATAGGAAGGATGTGAAAGCATTAGAAACGGTGTATTAGTGATTTACCAAGATGCTGCCTGGATTGGAGTCCATGTCTTCCGAGGAAAGGTTGAACCAACTGGGTTTTTTCTCTTTGGAGACAAAGGAGCATGAGAGGTGACTTGATAGAGGTATATAAGATTATAAGGTGGACCATTTTCCCAGAGTAGCAATGGCTAATACCAGAGGACATCTTTTTAAGATCAGTGGAGGAAATGCAAGTAACTATTCTTGCAAAGTCAATAACCTACTGCAGGACTGCATCCAGATAGTTACCTTGACTTCCAAGACTACCTGATTTCCCAGCCTTTAACCTTGTCTGAAAGGCCTTTTGCCTTCTCCAATTATTAGGTTGCCTTCTTTCCTACTAAGGTTTCTACCATGGTGTGCAAAACCCTTGCAGTATGCTCTTTTAATTGTAGTGCCATTGTTTTCTAGATCAGTTACAGATGTAATATACTGCATTTTAGCCAGTGGCCAGCTAACTTTAAGAAGTGTAGATTAGCAGTAACTGGTGTTATTTACTCACAATACTAGCTTCTTGTTGAAACAAGCAGCAATGGAAGTGCAACATAGCTGTAATCAATATAACCTGCAGGCAGAAAGAAGATGGCTTGCTGCCTGGATTGGAATGAATGGGTCTGGACTAATTGCAGATGATGATTCCTCCACCATTTTTGGGAATCATAACACTTAGTTCCCTGTCTTAGATAATTAAACAATCAAGTAAATGCACAATGCCCTCTTTCACATGGTGATAAGATACACATGAATGCAAAATTAATGCATTTTCAATGGTACCCATGTTAACTGAACAAGGCAATTAGTGAACACTTCTGATATAATACTGTGCGCACTTAAGAAAAAGAAAAAAGGATACTGGATAAAAACCAATCAATCGGTAGACCATTAAGAGTATTTTATATTTAACACCACAATCTGGTTGAAAAATCAGGCTTCATTCATCTATTATGAAAGAAAGTATCTAAATAGTGAAATATTCATCTTTATCTGATTCATTTTCTTTAAGATTTAAGCTTTATTATTTTTGAAAACTGAACCTAAATAGAAAAAGTATAAATTTTCAATTACAAGCTGGACATTTAAAAATTTCTCTATAACAACTGTCATCCAAGAAATTAAACTTGCAGCATTAAACAATTGCATTTTCATATAATATTAGTTATGCAAGAATTTGTGGTATTTAAAAACAGTTTAAGAACTGTTAAAAAGTTACAAACCTTTTTTTATTGAAGTCACAAAGGAAAAAAAGATTGCACACAGATTTTAATCAAATTTACTTATATTTAATGCATCTTTTTAATGATAAAATTAAAAATATATACTATTTTTCCCAACAAATGAATGTTAAATACAGATTATATAGCAAGAGGTAACCATGGAAGGAAGCATTAACAAAACACTGATCTTGTAGAAACTATGCAGACTACATGGTAGGTGAGTGCCTGAGTGTTGATTCAGTGGAAGGCATTAGCTTAGACAACCTCAAGCAATTTATTATCACAAAGAAGCTTTCATGAAAATGTAAAAGCTCACTATGCCAGGCATTGTTAGCTATATTGATCCTATAGAGGGCAGAGATGCACATAGTGTCCCCTTCCATTAGGAACACAGCTACCTAGCGATTTGAAAAAAATCATTACCAAATGGCCATCAATTACTTTCACTGCAGCACTGAATTACATAGGATGGTCCTGAATAGTTTACTCTAAAGTTATGCTTAAGATAATTTAACTGAGAGCTGGCAAGTGGGCAGCTGGAGTGAATGTTGGTGGCTTGGTGAGAGTGGGGAAGAAAATCAGCATTTAATGTTATACAAAGACATATCTCATAAAAGAACATATTGACTAATCATCACTTTAAATATACACTGAATCATTTTCTGAAACAAAATGTCCCAAACAATTTCATGAGTTCAAGGTTGAAAAAGTAAAATTAGTGTTATATTTTACTTGCCACTATTAACATTCTTCTTCACTGAATAAGAGCTACCAGACACATTCCAAGATTTAAAAAAATATAGCTCCAGAAGAGTTTAAAAGAATGAAAAAGTTACAGTTGCAACTGACGAGCGAAAAGCTATGACCAATGAAATTTACAATGAACATCGAAAGGATCGATTATTCCATGGTGATAAATCCAGTAAATTTTTAGTTAACCAACTAAGACGCTCTAAAGCTAAACAACATATTACAAAAATTCGAACGGGAAATGGGAATATTACCTTGAATCATTCTGAAATTAATGACACATTCAAGAATTACTATTCTCGACTCTATACTTCTGAATCTTTAAATGATAATATTTCTGTCGAGCATTTTCTCTCCTGATCTCAAAGCAAAACTGAATGAGCCATTATCATTAGAGGAAATATCCTCAGCTATTACTGTATTGCAGTCTGGTAAATCTCCTGGACCTGATGGGTTCTCTGTAGAATTCTATAAATCATTTTCCTCACTGTTTTCACCTCAACTAATTTTAGTTTTATCCGACTCGTTTAAACAAGGTAAGTTGCCATCATTCAATGAGGCATGTATCATTCTTTTAGCGAAAAAAGGCAAAGATCCATCCGAGTGTTCTTCGTATAGGCCGATTTCTTTGCTAATCAGCCTACTTTTATAATCAGCCTAACTGCCCAATATAGGTGGCAATGGAGTTGAACTCTTATAAGAATCTCTCCATTCCCGCACTTCTTGGATCCGCACTTCCTTGCCATCTGCCTAAATCAATTGTTAATCCTGTCAACAGACACACTCTGAGAATATGGGCTCAGTTCAGAAAATATAATGGTCTTCACGGTTTCTCTCTCTCTAGTCCTATTCTACATAATTATCTTTTTCAGCCGGGTTTCACGATGCAGGATTTCACATTTCAAGACCGGCACAGAAAGGGCATTAGGTGCTTTGAAGATCTTTTCATAGACAATCGCTTTGCACCTTTTGAACAACTGTCTGTAAAGTTCAACCTACCCAACACTCATTTCTTCAGACATCTCCAAATTAGATATTTTATCAACCCTTTAATACCAAACTTTCCTGAGGTACCCGATAAAAATGTTGTGGACTTGTTTCTTCATATGAACCCATTGGGTAAAGGTTTAATATCCACTATTCGAGATATGTTACTGATTTTGAGGCGAGCCCCCTTAGACAAAATTAAAACTGCCTGGGAGCATGATTTAAATTTTCCTCTGTCCGACGAGGTTTGGAATTCAATTCTTAAGTCAGTTAATTCAACTACTTTATGTGCTCGCCACTGCCTTTTACAGTTCAAGGCTGTACGCAGGGCTCATATGTCTAAAACTAAATTATCGCGGTCTATCCTGATATTAGTCCCTGTTGCGACAAGTGTAAAGGGGGCAAGGCTTCCCTTATTCATATGTACTGGGCTTGTCCTAGCTTGGAGAAATTCTGGAGAGATATCTTTTTAACTTTATCCTATATACTTAATTGCTATTTGGAACCTAATCCCCTGATTGCTCTTTTCGGCATCTCGGGAGAAGTTGACATGCATCTGAGTCCAGCTGATTGTCGTACATTGTCTTTTGCCTCTCTTTTGGCCAGACATGCAGTCCTTCTTAAGTGGAGGGATGTTGCCCCACCCACTTATGCTCAGTGGCTCAGAGACATTATGTCCTGCTTAGACCTTGAAAAGATTCATTATTCACTTCTTAATTCAGACATAAAGTTCCAAAAGGTGTGGGGACCTTTTCTTGAATATTTTCATAATTCCCCTTTAGATTAAGGGTTTATCCCTCCCTTTTTTTTCTTTTGCATTTAAATCCCTTACTTCCAACTTCTTTCAGTTAAGACTTACAATTTCTTTTTAATGTGTAGGTAGGAAGCAATATACCTTCTTTTTATAAATACAGCTCTGTGGTGATTAAAGTTCTGTTCAACTTTTCTATATATCGTAAGGTTGGCTTGGAGTTGGGTTGTGGGAGGGTGGGGTGGTAACCAACTTTATATGTTTCTACTATGGGTGCTTTTCCTTAACTGTTATGAACTGTACATTTGATATGTTTGTTTTGCACTGTATAAACCTTTTTTACTGGCTTTTTTTGTTGTTGCATTGTAAAACTTACTTAAAAACAATTAAAAAAAAGAAGAAAGTATCGATCGTATATTGAGTCCTCTGGGACAGATCTACATCCCAGTTTTAAGCAAGCAAAATGTATTGTTACAAAACATTTAATGCAGTACATATACAAAATTTGGCACCCAGCATCCTAAGGACATACTTCTACTCAAAGTGGAAAGAGATGGGGGAGTTTAAGTAGAAAATTCCAGAGTTCAGAACCTTGAGAGGAAAAAAAGCAAAACAGAAGCAAGCAGCCAGCAGTGGTGCAGAAATTACATTTTAGCATTATATAGGCCTAAATTATTTGTTTATGATACTGAAGAAGACTATTCAACCCATCAGATCCACCTGGCTCCCGGGTGAGTGACACCACGAGTCCCATTTCCTCACTCCTTATTTCCCTGTGTAACAGTCAGAGAGTTATAAACAAGCACCCAGAACAGAACATTGGACATGTTCACCTTGAGTAAACATTTTGAAGTTGCCACTTATAAGGATGGTTAATGATATAACCATATAACAATTACAGCACGGAAAGAGGCCATCTCAGCCCTTCTAGTCTGTGCCGAACTCTTACCCTATCCTATTACCACCGACCTGCACTCAGCCCATAACCCTCCATTCCTTTCCTGTCCATATATCTATCCAATTTAACTTTAAACAACAACATAGAACCTGCCTCAACCACTTCTGCTGGAAGCTCATTCCACACAGCTACCACTCTCTGAGTAAAGAAGTTCCCCCTCATGTTACCCCTAAATTTTTCTCCTCTAATTCTCAACCCATGTTCTCTTATTTGAATCTTCTCCACTCTCAATGGGAAAAGTCTAACCACGTCAACTCTATTAATCCCCCTCATAACTTTAAACACCTCTATCAAGTCCCCCCTCAACCTTCTACACTCCAAAAAATAAAGACCTAACTTGTTCAACCTTTCTCTGTAACTTAGGAGATGAAACCCAGGCAACATTTTAGTAAACCTCCTCTGTACTCTCTCAATTTTATTGACATCTTTCCTATAATTCGGTGACCAGAACTGTACACAATACTCCAGATTTGGCCTTACCAATGCCCTATACAATTTCAACATTACATCCCAACTCCTATACTCAATGCTCTGATTTATAAAGGCCAGCAAACCAAAAGCTTTCTTCACCACGCTATCCACATGAGATTCCATCTACAGGGAACTATGCACCATTATTCCTAGATCCCTCTGTTCTATAGCATTCTTTAATGCCCTACCATTTACCATGTATGTCCTATTTTGATTAGTTTTACCAAAATATAACACTTCACATTTTTCAGCATTAAACTCCATCTGCCATCTTTCAGCCCACTCTTCTAACTGTCCTAAATCTCTCTGCAAGCTTTGGGAACCTACCTCATCATCCACAACGCCACCTATTTTAGTATCATCTGCATACTTACTAATCCAATTTACCACCCCATCATCCAGATCATTAATATATATTACAAACAACATTGGACCCAGTACAGATCCCTGAGGCACACCGCTACACACCGTCCTCCAATCTGACACACAGTTATCCACCACTACTCTCTGGCGTCTCCCATCCAGCCACTGCTGAATCTGTTTTACTACATCCATATTAATGCCTAATGATTGAACCTTCCTAACTAACCTTCCGTGTGGAACCTTGTCAAAGGCCTTACTGAAGTCCATATAGACAACATCCACCGTTTTACCCTCGCCAACTTTCTTAGTAACCTCATCAAAAAATTCAATAAGATTTGTCAAACATGACCTTCCACACACAAATCCATGTTGACTGTTCCTAATCAGACGCTGTCTATCCAGAAAATTATATATACCATCTCTAAGAATACTTTCCATCAATTTACCCACCACTGACGTCAAACTCACAGGCCGCTAATTGCCAGGTTTACTCTTAGAACCCTTTTTAAACAATGGAACCACATGAGCAATATGCCAATCCTCCGGCACCATCCCCGTTTCTAATGACATTTGAAATATTTCTGTCAGAGCCCCTGCTATTTCTACACTAACTTCCCTCAAAGTCCTAGGGAATATCTTGTCCGGACCCGGAGACTTATCCACTTTTATATTCCTTAAAAGCGTCAGTATTTCCTCTTCTTTAATCGTCATACTTTCCTTAACTACCCTACTTGTTTCCTTTACCTTGCGCAATTCAATATCCTTCTCCTTAGTGAATACCGAAGAAAATAAATTGTTCAAAATCTCCCCCATCTCTTTTGGCTCCGCACATAGCCGTCCACTCTGATTCTCCAAGGGACCAATTTTATCCCTCACTATCCTTTTGCCACTAACATAACTGTAGAAACCCTTTGGATTTATTTTCACCTTACTTGCCAAAGCAGCCTCGTATCTTCTTTTAGCTTTTCTAATTTCTTTCTTAAGATTTTTTTTTACATTCTTTATATTCCTCGAGTACCTTATTAACTCCAAACTGTCTATATTTATTGAAGATCCTTCTCTTTTTCTGAACCAAGTTTCTAATATCTCTTGAAAACCATAGAAACCATAGAAACTACAGCACAGAAACAGGCCTTTTGGCCCTTCTTGGCTGTGCCGAACCATTTTCTGCCTAGTCCCACTGACCTGCATACGGACCATATGCCTCCATACACCTCCCATCCATGTATCTGTCCAACTTATTCTTAAATGTTAAAAAAGAACCCGCATTTACCACCTCGTCTGGCAGCTCATTCCATACTCCCACCACTCTCTGTGTGAAGAAGTCCCCCCTAATGTTCCCTTTAAACTTTTCCCCCCTCACCCTTAACCCAAGTCCTCTGGTTTTTTTCTCCCCTTGCCTCAGTGGAAAAAGCCTGCTTGCATTCACTCTATCTATACCCATCATAATTTTATATACCTCTATCAAATCTCCCCTCATTCTTCTACGCTCCAGGGAATAAAGTCCTAACCTATTCAACCTTTCTCTGTAACTGAGTTTCTCAAGTCCCGGCAACATCCTTGTAAACGTTCTCTGCACTCTTTCAACCTTATTTATATCCTTCCTGTAATTTGGTGACCAAAACTGAACACAATACTCCAGATTCGGCCTCACCAATGCCTTATACAACCTCATCATAACATTCCAGCTCTTATACTCAATACTTCGATTAATGAAGGCCAATGTACCAAAAGCTCTCTTTACGACCCTATCTACCTGTGACGCCACTTTTAGGGAATTTTGTATCTGTATTCCCAGATCCCTCTGTTCCACTGCACTCCTCAGTGCCTTACCATTAACCCTGTATGTTCTACGTTGGTTTGTCCTTCCAACGTGCAATACCTCACACTTGTCTGCATTAAACTCCATCTGCCATTTTTCAGCCCATTTTTCCAGCTGGCCCAAGTCCCTCTGCAGGCTCTGAAAACCTTCCTCGCTGTCTACTACACCTCCAGTCTTATCATCAGCAAATTTGCTGATCCAATTTACCATATTATCATCCAGATCATTGATATAGATGACAAATAACAATGGACCCAGCACTGATCCCTGTGGTACACCACTAATCACAGGCCTCCACTCGGAGAAGCAATTCTCTACTACCACTCTTTGGCTTCTTCCATTGAGCCAATGTCTGATCCAATTTACCACCTCTCCAGGTATACCTAGCGACTGAATTTTCCTAGCTAACCTCCCATGCGGGATCTTGTCAAAGGCCTTACTGAAGTCCATGTAGACAATATCCACTGCCTTCCCTTCATCCACTTTCCTGGTAATCTCCTCGAAAAACTCCAATAGATTGGTCAAACATGACCTACCACGCACAAAGCCATGTTGACTCTCCCTAATAAGTCCCAGTCTATCCAAATGCTTGTAGATTCTGTCTCTTAGTACTCTTTCCAATAACTTACCTACTACCGACGTTAAACTTACCAGCCTATAATTTCCCGGATTACTTTTCGATCCTTTTTTAAACAACGGAACAACATGAGCCACTCTGCAATCCTCCGGCACCTCACCTGTAGACAGCGACATTTTAAATATTTCTGCCAGGGCCCCTGCAATTTCAACACTAGTCTCCTTCAAGGTCCGAGGGAACACCCTGTCAGGTCCCGGGGATTTATCCACTTTAATTTTCCTCAAGACAGCAAGGACCTCCTCCTTTTCGATCTGTACAGTTTCCATGATCTCACTACTTGTTTCCCTTAATTCCATAGACTTCATGCCAGTTTCCTTAGTAAATACAGACGCAAATAACCTATTTAAGATCTCCCCCATTTCCTTTGGTTCCACACATAGCCGACCACTCTGATCTTCAAGAGGACCAATTTTATCCCTTACAATCCTTTTGCTCTTAACATACCTGTAAAAGCTCTTTGGATTATCCTTCACTTTGACTGCCAAGGCAACCTCATGTCTTCTTTTAGCCCTCCTGATTTCTTTCTTAAGTATTTTCTTGCACTTCTTATACTCCTCAAGCACCTTATTTACTCCCTGCTTCCTATACATGTCATACAACTCCCTCTTCTTCTTTATCAGAGTTGCAATATCCCTTGAGAACCAAGGTTCCTTATTCCTATTCACTTTGCCTTTAATCCTGACAGGAACATACAAATTCTGCACTCTCAAAATTTCCCCTTTGAAGGCTTTCCACCTACCGATCATATCCTTGCCAGAGAACAACCTGTCCCAATCCACGCTTTTTAGATCCTTTCTCATTTCTTCAAATTTGGCCTTCTTCCAGTTAAGAACCTCAACCCTAGGACCAGATCTATCCTTGTCTATGATCAAGTTGAAACTAATGGTGTTATGATCACTGGAACCAAAGTGCTCCCCTACACAGACTTCCGTCACTTGTCCTAACTCGTTTCCTAACAGGAGATCCAATATTGCATTCCCTCTAGTTGGTCCCTCTATATATTGATTTAGAAAACTTTCCCGAACACATTTTACAAACTTTAAACCATCTAGACCCCTAACAGTATGGGAGTCCCAATCAGTATATGGAAAATTAAAATCCCCTACCACCACAACTTTATGTTTCCTGCAGTTGCCTGCTATCTCCTTGCAGATTTGCTCTTCCAATTCTCGTTGACTATTGGGTGGCCTGTAATACAATCCCACTAATGTGGCCATACCTTTCCTGTTTCTCAGCTCCACCCATAAGGACTCAGTAGACAAGCCCTCTAATCTGTCCTGCCCGAGCACTGCTGTAATATTTTCCCTAACAAGCAATGCTACTCCCCCACCTTTCATTCCTCTGCCTCGATCACATCTGAAACATCGGAACCCTGGAATA
Source organism: Mobula birostris (assembly GCF_030028105.1). Lineage (NCBI taxonomy): Eukaryota > Metazoa > Chordata > Chondrichthyes > Myliobatiformes > Myliobatidae > Mobula > Mobula birostris. The sequence goes on from NC_092375.1 coordinate 50,480,160, forward strand.
TTAAGCTGCCAGTCCTGCCCCTCCTGTAGCCAAATTTCACTAATTGCTATAACGTCATAATTCCACGTGTCAATCCACGCCCACAACTCATCCGCCTTCCCTGCAATACTCCTAGCATTGAAATATATACACCTCAGAAGATTTTTACCACCACTCACAACCTTTCTATTAGCGGATTTGCTTGAACTTTTAACAACATTTATTTTTAATGACTTTTTCTACCCGATTTCTTCCACTCCCTTCTTCAGCTGCTTGCTTCAACTGAAACAAGAACCGTTGAAATTTTCTCTTTTTAAACCATGGCTCTCTCAAACTTTTAACCTTTCCCTTCAACCTAACAGGAACATAAAGATTCTGAACCCTCAAAATTTCACCTTTAAATGACCTCCATTTCTCTGTTACATCCTTCCCATAAAACAAATTTTCCCAATCCACTCCTTCTAAATCCTTTCGCATCTCCTCAAAGTTAGCCTTTCTCCAATGTTCTATGAAGTTCTCTGAAAATGCTAAGAAAATATAAGGAGATTGAAATGACTTAAATTTGAAAAGTTGTATCTCTGGGTATTGATTGATTGATCACAGATGTATCCATCAGGAACTGTTTTGAAAAGCCATTAGTAGTGATTAAACTGTGAAGCAGACATAACTACAGATCATCATGAGATCAAGGAACAGTGCTGCAGAATAACGTATTCTCATTCTCATTAATCTCATTGGAGAATTGCCTGGCTTCGCTGGGTCTCAGAGGCCTAATAAATTGCAAAAAGTAAGACAGCAACCATCTGCTTGTACTGAGATAAGAAATAATGGGTCCATTCTACAACATCTGCCATGGCATCCACGGCCTCAACAGTGGGCAGAAGAGCTAGCTGTTACTATGGCAATAAGAGATAACTAGAGGCCTAGATTACGACAGCAAAATACTTACGTGCTGAAAGCACAATATACATGTGGATATGCTATCAGTAACAATCAATTCCACGTTCTTCTGCGCCTGATTCACTCAATATCAGTAACAAGGATGCTATACAGTTGAGATGTAAAAAGGACAAGCAACAGTTCAGTTGCAACAGAATGAAAATAGACAAAATGGATTGGACCTGGACTGGAATTAAGATGTAATACTATTTCACTGGAATAAAACAAGGAAATTAAGGGAAATGGGTCTTGAAAACAAGATTGCACTCCTTACTGAACCCTGGAACTGTACGAGAACTTGGGATCACAGAAAGGACTCAGGACTAACACTCTAAAGGAAGAACCCCAGATCTGCGATTTAGAAAACAAATGGAAGCCATAAGCCTAACTATGATTGATCACCTTGTATCATGGCAGGTGGCATATTATGCAAGATGTGAGTGCTTATACTTTGTCTCTCTGCAATTAAAGGTCATTACATCAGTGAAAGCAGTATTTTCACTGATAGTATGGATATGTGGTTTGAAGCTTATTGCAGGGATAAATTTAAAACAAAGATAGTTAATATTCTGGTTCTATTTCTGATGGTTAGTTACCAGGGAGAGAGTTGAAGTTAGTGGCTTTATCTCCATTTTTGTCCCTTTGCAAGATGCAGAATATTTACAGCAATTATCCAAATTTACATACTGCAAATATCCAGTTTTCTTTCCCCAGCAAGTTTAAAACAACACAAATTCATTTCAGATGATATCCATTACATAAAGCTAATTGATGGCTGAAGATAACGCAAACAACAGGAATTCTGCAGATGCTGGAAATTCAAGCAACACACATCAAAGTTGCTGGTGAACGCAGCAGGCCAAGCAGCATCTGTAGGAAGAGGTGCAGTCGACGTTTCAGGCCGAGACCCTTCGTCAGGACTAACTGAAGGAAGAGTGAGTAAGGGATTTTACCAGCAACTTTGATGTGTGGTGATGGCTGAAGAGTTAACTTACATAACTAACAAAATACCTTAATCAACTATTTATGAGGATCCATTAACAAGAGAAAGTAGATTCACAGAAGCAATCAAACATGTTGAACATGGTTCATTTTTTTGCCAGGCTTTATTTCAGCAGTTTAAATCTGAATGCTTACCCTCTGTTTGGCTATATAAAATATGTGAATGTAGCAGGACATCATCAAAAAGATGAGGACAAACAATGGGATGTACCATCTGCAAAAAACAATTGAACAAAATAAACATGACAGTTTACAGGCAAACAACAGGAATTCTACAGATGCTGGAAATTCAAGCAACACACATCAAAGTTGCTGGTGAATGCAGCAGGCCAGGCAGCATCTGTAGGAAGAGGTGCAGTCGACGTTTCAGGAAGGGAAGCTCCTTTCTTTAAAAAAGGAAGACATCTTTTAAAGAAAGGGGCTTCCCTTCCTCCACTATCAACTCTGCTCTTAAACGCATCTCCCCCATTTCACGTACATCTGCTCTCACTCCATCCTCCCACCACCCCACTAGGAATAGGGTTCCCCTGGTCCTCACCTACCACCCCACCAGCCTCCGGGTCCAACATATTATTCTCCGTAACTTCCGCCACCTCCAACGGGATCCCACCACTAAGCACATTTTTCCCTCCCCCCCTCTCTCTGCATTCCGCAGGGATCGCTCCCTACGCAACTCCCTTGTCCATTCATCCCCCCCATCCCTCCCCACTGATCTCCCTCCTGGCACTTATCCATGTAAGCGGAACAAGTGCTACACATGCCCTTACACTTCCTCCCTTACCACCATTCAGGGCCCTAAACAGTCCTTCCAGGTGAGGCAACACTTCACCTGTGAGTTGACTGGGGTGATATACTGCGTCCGGTGATCCCGATGTGGCCTTTTATATATTGGCGAGACCCGACGCAGACTGGGAGACCGCTTTGCTGAACATCTACGCTCTGTCCGCCAGAGAAAGCAGGATCTCCCAGTGGCCACACATTTTAATTCCACATCCCATTCCCATTCTGACATGCCTATCCACGGCCTCCTCTACTGTAAAGATGAAGCCACACTCAGGTTGGAGGAACAACACCTTATATTCCGTCTGGGTAGCCTTCAACCTGATGGCATGAACATCGACTTCTCTAACTTCCGCTAAGGCCCATCTCCCCCTCGTACCCCTTCTGTTACTTATTTTTATGCACACATTCTTTCTCTCATTCTCCTTTTTCTCCCTCTGTCCCTCTGAATATACCTCTTGCCCATCCTCTGGGTACCCCCCCCCCCCGTCTTTCTTCCCAGACCTCCTGTCCCGTGATCCTCTCGTATCCCCTTTTGCCAATCAACTGTCCAGCTCTTGGCTCCATCCCTCCCCCTCCTGTCTTCTCCTATCATTTTGGATCTCCCCCTCCCCCTCCAACTTTCAAATCCCTTACTCACTCTTCCTTCAGTTAGTCCTGACGAAGGGTCTCGGCCTGAAACGTCGACTGCACCTCTTCCTAGAGATGCTGCCTGGCCTGCTGCGTTCACCAGCAACTTTGATGTGTGTTGCATGACAGTTTACAGCATTGCTTTTTTAAAATAAAAAATGGCATTACATTGTTCATAAACAGCACAATAACTAGCCACTACAGAGAAGATCCATATAATATCATTATTGTATCATGAAAACATAAAGTTTGGGAGACTGAAAAAACAGAGAATATTTTGAATGCAATAAGATACACAGAATTTTAAATGTTTTAAGCCTGTGAAAACAAGATGCAAAAACATACATTTCAGGTAAACAGGAGACAATGGAATAAGTTAGTATCAAAGACTCAGCTAGAAAGGTGCCACAGTTGGCTTCTGCCTTGGAGTAGAGAAAGAGTATTTCTACTCCTCTCTACTATCCAGTATATTCCTGACTTCAGCAAATAACACATACAATTTCAGCATTAAAGCAACAATATGCCTAAAATATATACTTTTAAAATAAGACCCACTGACTGAAATAGAAACAGCTATTGACTTAGAAGTCAGTGACAGAAAAGGGTAAGGTAAAAATATAATACCTTCACAACATGAGAATACTCAAAAGGGCTTTAAGATGAAACACAACAGTCAATTTGTTCTCAAAATCACCCACAAGCATCATAATCACAAATAGATAATGAACAGATAATTTGTTTTGTGAGGATGATTGACTAAGGTACTGGGAATAATTCTTAAAATAATTCTGTGAGAGAATGTATGGTCACAAGTGAGGGGCCAAATGACCGGAAGACAGAAAATGCAGTCCCTTAATTCAAGAAAGATGGCAAGGGTAAGTCAGGTAATTAGTCTAATATCAGTGGTCAGAAAATTACATTAAACTCTCATTTATCTGGCATTCAGGTGTCTGGAATTCTTGAGCAAAATTTTGTTTTCGTTAAAATAAGCTAGAACAGTGAATTTTATTTCAGGTGTCAGCAAAATATATGTGAAAAGACATTTCTTTTAGTTTAAGTTTATACATAAGGGCAATACAGTTGTAAGCTGAGTAACAGCAACATTCTTTGAAGGCCTTGTACTTCATGTTATGGTGTATTCAGTAGTTCATTTAATTTATTTTTGTGGCATTTTACATTAATATTGTTTAGCTTTAAACTATAGAAGTGTACTGTAAAACATCCTTATTTAAAAGGGTAAGGAGATGACTTATAGTCCAACAATTCATTTAAAGGTTTAGCCATAGCAAACGAGTGTGTGTGGTTTAATCCATTTAGATCCATTTTGGATCTCCCCCTCCCCCTCCCACTTTCAAATCTCTTACTAGCTCTTCCTTCAGTTAGTCCTGATGAAGGGTCTCGGCCCGAAACGTCGACTGTACCTCTTCCTAGAGATGCTGCCTGGCCTGCTGCGTTCACCAGCAACTTTGATGTGTATTGTGTGTGGTTTAATGTTTTCATTTCATTCTCACGCAACCAGCATTCCTATGCATGCCTGACAGCTCAGAATATACTGTAATGACAAAAATTCTAACAGCCATGATTGAAAACACAAGGATTGATCAGTAATAGTCAGCACAGGTTTGTTAGTGGCGAATTTAATTAAGATTGAAGTGTTAAATGCATGTATTGATGAGAGCAGTGCAGTTAATTTAGCTTACATGGATTTCAGGAAAACTTGTGACAAGGTCCTAGATGGACACTAGTCCAAATGATTAGAGCCCATGGGATCCTAGGCTAGTTGACAATTTGGGTCCAAAGAAACAAAAAGATCTTGATGTACAATTCCAATGGTCCCTGAAGATGACAGCACTGGAAGATATGGTGGGGGTCAAAGCATAAAGAATGACTGCCTTATTTAACCAGTGCTTCGAGTACACAGGTTTTGGTAAAACTTTATACATATTGTGAGAGGATACAGATGAGATTCACTAGGGTGTAGCCTTTTTCAGTTATGTGGAGCATAGGATGGAATAGATGGCAGGGAATTATCTCCCATATCGGATGCAGATAAATTCAAAGGAAATAGATTGGGGGTCCACGTAGGAGATTTAGACGGGATCTGAGGGTGACATTTCTCACCCAGAGAACAGTGGATAGCTGAAACACAGCGCCCACGAGTACTGCAAACAATCTTGACAGCACTTAATAAGCATGTAGATAAGCACTTGAATCTCCTGGGCACAGAAGGCAATGGGCAAACTGGTTGGCATAGACCTGTTTCCATGATTTTATGGCTTTATGAGAATAGATGGCAAAATCTGAGTGCCAGCAGTGAAAATGTATTTATGAACAAACTACCAGCCACGCTCTGCTGTGTCTAAATTAGGGACACACTAAGGACAAACATGAAGTTAGAGGTCCAAAATCACAGTTAAGAAGCACTCTGTTGGATGAAAGCTATAGCTAATGACTGACTTCTCTGCAGCAATAATGCAGTATTTTTTGGAAATTAAGGCCATTAGAGATAATGGCACTTTGGTTGGCAATGCTACGTGGAATAGAACCAATAGAATCGCTGTGCATCATGAGCAGCCTACAGATTTAGGGGCAGTCTATTTCATACTTAGAGTGTTCCTGAACAGCAACTTTCAACATAGGTACACCAGTATCATGGCATATGTTTTTGAGTATTTTCCTGGCAGTTTTGGTTATTACACTACATGGGAGGAAAACCTCTGGTATCTTCAGAACATTCACCAATTTTAATATATAATATAAATATGATGCTTGCACAAAACCTTATTCAACAACATGTTGAGGGATGGCAACAAAATAGGGAGCATACATCATTTACACATAAGTATTTCAGTGCTGTGATCCCTTAAGGGCACTGAACTTAAATGTTAAAGTATGACAATGAATTTTCATAATGCTATACTTGATAGGTATAAGGAAGAGTACATTAAGATGGTGATCAACACTGGAAGAAAAGGGAACGTAAATAACTTGAAGTATACTTACATGCCAAATCTCCAGATAACATGTTCATCTGTAATCCAGCTAGAAAGAAAGAAGTATTCTTTAAAGAGGAAATAGAAATAAAGAGCAGCTGAAACCATTAGAAATTACTCAGTACATAACACAATATGTACAAGGTGCAGGACAGTTGTAGTAATGATCTAATTTTACATGCTTCAAAGAAAATGGATACAATCTGCATTTTAAACATCTGCCGGACGATACTCAGGATGTTCTACGAGTCTGTGGTGGCCAGTGCGATCATGTTTGCTGTTGTGTGCTGGGGCAGCAGGCACCAACAGAATCAACAAACTCATCTCCTAAGGCCAGTGATGTTGTGGGGATGGAACTGGACTCTCTCACGGTGGTGTCTGAAAAGAGGGTGGTGTCTGAAAAGAGGATGCTGTCTAAGTTGCATGCCATATTGGTCAATGTCTCCCATCCACTACATAATGTACTGGGTGGGCACAGGAGTACATTCAGCCAGAGACTCATTCCACCGAGATGCAACACAGAGCGTCATAGGAAGTCATTCCTGCCTGTGGCCATCAAACTTTACAACTCCTCCCTTGGAGGGTCAGGCACCCTGAGCCAATAGGCTGGTCCTGGACTTATTGCATAATTTACTGGCATAATTTACATATTACTATTTAACTATTTATGGTTCTATTACTATTTATTATTTATGGTGCAACTGTAACGAAAACCAATTTCCCCCGGGATCAATAAAGTATGACTACGACTGACTAAAAAAACTATGTATAACATAATCAGTTTATCAGGAGCCTCCTGTTTCTAAAATTAACTTAGTTCATTTTATCAACGTAACTTACAACTGAAGGATTAACATGATTGATAAAATATCTTAAGCATTTATCCAAAATATGATTTCTATATGAAAATATTTATTCCTTTAAAGAGAAGAAAGTAGCTTCGTACATATTGAACATTTTGTTGGCAGGCTTTATTTCAGAAGTTTAATTCTTAATGCTTACCCTTTACTTAACCACATAAATAGAGGCAGCACATGTAACAGCATCAAAAAATGAACACCTTAATTTACAATTAACAGAAATCTTCTCGGTCACAGAGTAGATAGATTATATAATAAATATGACCAAAAATAATGGGAATTCTTAAATGTGTTCATATCATTAATCAAAGTTCAAAGTAGATTTTATTATCAAAGTACATATATGTCACAATATACAGCCCTGAGATTCATTTTCTTGTAGGCATACTCAAAAAACCTATAGAATAATAACTATACCAGGATCAATGAAAGACTGCCAACTAGAGCATTCATCCAGAGTGCAGAAGACAACAAACAGTGCAAATGCAAGTATAAATAAATACCAATAAATAACAAGAACATGAGATGAAGAGTCCTTGAAAATGAGTTCATTGGATGTGGGAACATTTCAATGATGGGGCAAGTGAAGTTGAGTGCAGTTATCCCCTTTTGTTCAAGAGTCTGATTGTTGAAGGATAGTAGCTTTTTTTGACCTGGTGGTGCGAGGTCTGAGGCTTTTATACCTCTACCTGATGGCAGCAACGAGAAGAGAGCATGGCCTGCGTGGTGGCGAATCCTGATGATGGATGCTGCTTTCCTACGACAGCTTTTCATGTAGATGTGCTCAATAGTTGGGAGGGCTTTACCCATGTTGCACTGGGCTGAATCCACTACTTTTTGTAGGATTTTCCATTCAAGAGCATTGGTGTTCCCATACCAGTCTGTGATGCAACCAGTCAATATATTCTCCACCACACATCTATAGAAGTTTGTCAAAATTTTAGATGTCATGCTGAATCTTCACAAACTCCTAAGGAAGTACAGGTGCTAGCAAGCTTTTCTTCACAATTGCACTTATGTTCTGGCTCCAGGACAGGTCCTTTGAAATAGTAACACCCAGGAATTTAAAGTAACTAACCCCTTCTGCCTCTGATCCTCCAATGAGGACTGACTCATGGACCTCTGGTTTCCCTCTGCTGAAGTCCACAATCAATTTCTTGGTTTTGCTGACATTGAGTGAAAGGTTGTTGTTATGACACCACTCAGCCAGATTTTAGGACCGTGACAAGTCCTAGGAGAAGAAGTTGCAGTGGTGGAGGCGTACAGATACTTGGGTGTTCACCTTGACTGGAAAACCTACATCAAGGCTGTTGACAAGAAGGCAGACTTTATTTTGTAAGGAAGCTGAGATCCTTCAATGTGTGCAGCAGAATACTGGAGATCGTTTACCAGTCTGTTGTAGTGAGTGCAGTCTTCTTTGCAGCTTTATGTTGAAGGAGCAGCATCGGCGCTGGTGATGCAAGAAGACTAAATAAACTAAATAAAAGACTAAAGGACTGGATCCATCCTTGGCAGCAACCCAGACTCTTTCGAGTTAGTGGTGGACAAGGGGTCACTAAACAAACTGTTATCCATTATAGACAATTTGGCAATCCTCATTGAACTACTGACTAAGCACAGGAGCACGTTTTCCAATAGACTCATTCAGTTTCGCTGTCACAAGGATCATTACAGAAAATCTTTCCTATCAAATGCAATAAGCATATACAACAGTTCATCTCCGTTCAACAGGAGAACAAAAATAGTACAATAGTCTCTGTTTTATTACTTCGTACATTATTATTGCACATTGGTGATTTATTATTGTATATATTATTATTCCACACCTTATTATCAGTTACATCTGCTAAGTGCGTTTTTAAATGCTTTTTAAACAATATTTTTATTAAATTTTACATATATTTCACATATACAAATAAACTATAATAATAATTAAACTAAATAGTGAAACATGTCCTCATGTTTTTCGTAGTCAAAGGAAAAGAAATACAACATTTCATATACTTCACATATTTAACAAAGAAATAAAATAAAAAACACATCAGAAAAAAAACCACAGAAGCACTCAACAACACACAGCTATTTCAAAATGACTGTGCACCTTGACGTCCAAGAAACTTCAATAAAGATTTCTACACATTTTCAAATTCTCCTGTCCTCCCTCTGGTTATGTAAGTCAGTCTCTCCAATACAATACAAGATGCCATCTCCTTCACCCATACATGTATCAAAGGTATATCCATTTTTCTCCAAGATAAAGCTATCATTCTCCTGGCCCGCAGGAGTCCAAAGTCAATTAAAATTGACTGCTCTGAACGAACAGTAAAGTTCTTTAGATATATAACTAGTACACACATTTTTGCTTGGTGAGGCACCTTTACTCCAACAATCTCAGATATAGTCTGAACAACTGTTTTCCAGTATTTTTTTGAAATTTTGGACAGTCCCATACACAGTGAAACAGAGTACCCTTTTCTTCTAAACGTTTAACACAAGTGTCTGGGATGTCAGAGGACCAACGGTTCAGTTTGACCAGGGTAATATAAGTTCTCATTAACCATTTGTATTGTAATAGTTTAATTCTTGTGTTAATTGATTGTTTTTGGGCTTTTAAACATGCCATTTCCCACTCAGTTTCCTGTATGTCCTCTTGAACATCCAGTCTCCATGCCTCTAGCCTGTCAATGGTGAACTCCTTATCATATGACATCAAAGCTGTATAGAATAAAGAAATCTGATTCCTCCCCTTTAGGTTTAGAAGTGTGAGATTTTCAAGATGTGATAGTGGTGGTTCAGATATTAAATACTTATATTTTGTAAGTATGAAATGTTTCAGTTGCAGATATTTTTAAAAAGTGTTTTTTTTTTTAGGTATATGGTATGTCTGACACAATTGATCAAATGTAACAATATTAGCATACACATAAAGGTCCTCTATTTTCTGCACACCTTTGTCTGCCCAGATTCTGAAACCACCATCTGCTCTTCCTGCCCTGAAGTATGTATTGCGCCATATTGGGGAGAAGCAGGGAATGGGAGGAGTATCTTTAATATGCTGATGTGCTTTATAACAGATGTCAATTGTATTTCTGAGGAAAGGGTTCTCGGTTGTTTCTTTATAGATTTCTTGGGTCTGCAGAGTATAGATAGAGCTTTAATGGGAGGTTTGGTACTGATTCCTATTCAATATTCACCCAGGCTGGAAGGGCCTCCATTGAGAAATAAAACATTGCAGAACGTAACTGAGCAGACCAATAATACCATTTCAGATTCGGGAGCCGTAGCCCTCCCCTTTCATAAGGCAGGTATAGCAGCCTAAGTCTCAGTCTAGACTTTTTATTAATCTAATGTTATGTAATGATCAGAATGGTTTTGTGCAAAAATGCCAAGGATTCCATAACATTAGAAGAGTTCTTAACATAATTCATGAAAAATTTGGTGCAAAAGATACAGCACTATTATCACTGGATGCTTGGCAGGCCTTCGATAGAATAGAATGGCCGTATTTATTTAATGTATTGTCTAGATTTGGATTTGGAAAGAACTTCCCTAAATGGATTCAGATTTTATATACAAATCCAATAGCCAGTGTCCTAACAAATAGTATATTTTCTAAACCAGTCATCTTAGAGCGATCTACTCGCCAGGGATGTGGGATATAAGGATCTAATCTTCTTGCTAAGGCTTTACAAAGTATTTTTGTGTCCGATCCAATTAGACTTATCGGTCTAAATGAGAAACATTCTGTAGGTGGTTTGCCTGGTTTCAAGATCAGCGTTATCATCGCCAACCTTAAAGAGGGTGGGAGAGTTCCATTCCAATAACATTCGTCATACATGTTTAAGAGTGAGACTAGTAATTTTTCTTGAAATGTTTTGTAAAATTCAATTGGTAGGCTGTCAGGCCTTGGCACTTCACCACTGTTAATATTTTGGATAGCCTGTGATATCTCTTCAATTGTTATACCTCTATCTAACTCCTTTTTTGCATCTTCTGTCAGTGTCTGAAATTGAAACTGATCAAGAAATGTGTCCCACCTTCTGAGGCTTGGGGGCATTCTGATCTATATACATGTTCATAAAATTCTCTAGAAATGTTATTAATTTCTAATGGGTCTACTGTTAGGCTTGCTGAAGAGGTTATTCTACTGTTAGTTGCTCTATCAGACTGTATTTTTAAAATTCTCCACACCAAGAGTTTTCCAGCTTTTCTTCCTTGATCGTAATAAGATTGCTTCAGCCACATTAAACTTTTTGCAGCTTTATCAGCAGATAATTTATTATATTTGGCTCTCAAAAGTAGCAGATCTCTTTGTTTTGTTGGATCATCCCTTTCATTTAGTTCTATCTCTAAAGATTTAATTTGTTTTTCCAAAGTTTCCGTCTCTATTTTTTGTTGTTTGGCCTTGGAGCTTGTATAACTAATGATTTCTCCTCTAATATATGCCTTGAACGCCTCCCATCTTGTGCTGGCACTAGTTTGATCTGTATTTAACTCAAAATAACTACCTATTTTAGTTCCTACAAATTTAACAAAGTCTGGGTTTTGTAGCCATCTCACCTGAAATCGCCAGTTAGGGGGACTGTGAATAAATTTCTCTGCATGAATACTTAATGAAATAGCAGCATGGTTGCTTATTACTATGCTATCATACCAGCAACTTTTAATCTTTGATAAGAGCTCTCCTGAGACAAGAAAATAATCAATACGAGAATGAGATTTACATGAACTTGAATGACAAGAGTAGTCTATTTTACCAAGGTTTTGTTCTCTCCATACTTCAACCAAATTTATATCCACAATGTACTGTTTTAGTAATTTTCTAGTTTGTGCCTTATAGGTATCACAGCCTGTAGAGCAATTTTAAACGTTACTGCTGTAACAAAAGAGCTTCCCACCTGGGATCAATAAAGTATTTACTATCGTAATTATCCAATTGCACAAGGAGATATTGAGGCCTAAGTATTGAAGCTTATTGATTAGTTTTGAGGGGATGATAGTATTAAATGCTGAGCTGTAGTCAATAAAGAGCATCCTGATGTATGCATCTTTGCTGTCCAGGATTGAGTGAAGAACCAATATGATAGCAACTGCTGTTGACCTGTTGCTCCATTAGGTAAAGTGGTGTGAATCCCAGTCATCTCTCAGGCAGGAGCTGATATATTTCTCCACCAACCTCTCAAGACACTTCCTCATTGTTGATGCAAGTGCAATTGGGCAACATTTATTGAGGAAGGTGACTATAAACTTCTTGGGCTTGAAGCAGGTGGGTACCACACATTGCCAAAGTGAGAGGTTAAAGATCTCAGTGAACACACCAGCCAGTTGATAAGCATAGGTCTTCACTATATGGGCAGGAACCCCATTCAGACCGGATGCTTTTTGTGGACTCACTCTCCTGAAGGCTTCAGAGAATGAAATCACAGGATCACCTGGGGATGTGGGAGTTGCCAATGGTTCCTCAATGTTCTGACCGTCAAAGAGAGCACAAAAGGCATTGAGCTTATCTGAAGTGAAGCCCTGCTGTCTCCCATGTAGCTTGATTTAACTTTATAGAAAGCTATAGCATTCAAACTCTGCCACAGCTGACGAGCATCCCTCGTTGATTCGTTTGGTCTGGAATTTCCACTTCACACGTGAGACGGCTTTCCAGAGATCATACTTGGACCTCCTGCAACTTTCTTGGTCTCCAGAGTTAAATGCCTCTGATCTGACCCTCAACAAATTTCAGATCTTATGGTTCATCCAGGGCTTCTGATTGGGGGAGACTCTGAATGATTTAATGGGGATACACTCGCCTACAGCTGTTTTAATAAAATCCGTTACAACCCAGGTCTAGATGAGTGTTTGAACACAGCCCAGTCCACTGAATCAAAGCAAACTCGTGACCACTCCCCTGCCTCCCATGACACTCTTTGTTCTCCTAATCCCTGCAGCATTGCATTTTGCCCTTTGCCTGTATGCAGGTAACAGAAGGACAACCAAGTGATCCAATTTACCAAAATGTGGCCTGGACAAGGAACGATAGGCATTCCTTATCTTAATTGAGAAAACGTAACTGAAAATGAAAACAAAAAACAGTCTTTGCATTCTCATGGCATTACATAAATATATTTTCAATATTCAAATGATGGTGTTATGATTCAAAATTAATCATACCACTTCTTTATATGACTGTCTCATGCCTGAAGGGAGTGGGACAAACAGCCCATGAGCAGGGTGGGTGGGATCCTTCATGATACTATTAGTCTTTTTTCTGACATCTTTCTGTACATACAGTATGCTTTTGATGGTGGGGCTGATGCACTAGGCAGTTTTGACTATCTGTTGTAGAGCCTTCCTATCTGCTGCAGTGCAGTTTCCGTTCTATGCAGTTATATTAGGATGCTCTCTGCAGAAGGTCATAAGTAATGATGTACACAGTCCAGCTCTCTTCAGCTTCCTCAGAAAGCAGAGTCACTGGTGAGCTTTCTTGATTGCGTGATGTATTCTGGGGCCATGAGAAGTTGTGCGAGATGTGCACGCCCAGGAATTTGAAACCGCTCACGGTTTCTACTGTTGTGCTGTCAATGTAAAGAGGGGTGTGATTGGTGTGAGCTCTCTGAAGTGGATAACTATCTCCTTTGTCTTGTTGACATTGAGGAGGAGGTTATTTGCCTGGCACCAGGCCTCAGGCTCTTCCACTTCCTCTCTGTAGGCCATTTCATCATTGTTGGTGATGAGCCCCACCACTGTCCTGTCACCAACTAAGGTGACAATGTGATTACTCAGGTGTTTGGTCGTGCAGTCATGTGTGAGAAAAGTGTGCAACAGTGGACTCATAATCTCCTATGTGACTGCAACTGCTGAATGGTAATTTATGCCTCCTTGTTCTTCTCATATTATCTGAAGACTGTGACATGACTGGTCTTACAATATCCTCCCCACAACTATGTGTTACTATCACGTACCTGAGGTTACCCATATAGTAGGCACTACTCAGCAGCAGCCAAAAAATTCGCGGGCAAAGCATATCAATAACACTGTTGTGAAGTCCTTTGGAAAGTTTTGCTGGTTAAAGCTACCAGATACTGTTTACATAAATGGTCAATCTTAATAATTTGGTTAGCAGGTAGTTAGCATGGTTAGTAAGTTGGTAGATGACACCTAAATTTATGGATATAATCACTGGTGAAGAATGTATTCTAAGATTACAACAGGACTGAGATCAACTCAGAAAGTGAGCAAAAGAATAACAGGTGATATTTAACTTGGATAAAACATGGCATGTCACATTTTAGAAGTTAAACCAGGGCAGACTGGCACAGCAAATGGCAGGGCCCTGGAGAACATTGAGCAACAGAAAGACAGGGGGTACAAGTACACAGTTCTCTAAACACAGGTAGACATGGTAGTGAAGAAGGCGTTTGCTGCACCTGCCTTCATTGGTTATGACATGGAGTACAAGAATTGGGATGTCATGTTACAGATGTGCCTTATGTTGGTGACACCACACTTGGAATACTGTGTGCATTCTGCTTGCCTACCTAATTGGAAGGATGATGTCCTTAAGCTGGGAGGTGTGGAGAAAATATTTACAAGGATGTTACTGGGACTGGAAGGTTTGTATTATAAAAAGAGACTGGATTAGCTGGGACTGGAACATAGGAGAGAGAGGGGGAATCTCATAGAAGTATATAAAATCATGAGAGGCATAGATAAATAAAAATGTCACAGTATTTTTTCCAAGGTAAGGAAGTCCAAAACTAGGTAGCATAGGTTTAAGGTAAGAGAGGAAAGATTTAAAAGGGATCTGAGGGCAATTTTTCACACAGTGCTGGGTACATAGAACAAACTGTCAGAAGAAGTGGAAGAGGCAGGTACAATTACACCATTTAAAAGGCATTCAGATAGATACTTGGAAAGCAGAAAAGGTTTAGTGTAAAATGGGCCAATTGCAAGCAGTTCAATTTGGCTACTTAATTGGCCTGGATGAGTTGGGCCAAAGGGTGTGTTTCAGAGCTCTATAACTAAATGCCCCTTTACTGCTTGGCTAATGTTAATTAGTGGTTAAAAAGTGGCTAGCAGAGCTGCAGGACTCCCCTACTCTTTCTCCAAATGATGATTAAACACACCCAAGAATATAGTCGTGGTCTCTGTTTAACACTCCTGAAAAAAACCATCTCTTTGATTGGTCTGATTCCCTATGTTAAATGCAATTGCTATGCTTAAGAAGATCAAATATTGAGACACTATTAAAAACTAAAGAACACAAATTAAGAAGAGAACAGAGACAGCAAGAACTAGTATATACTGTATGTGCATCACTTTTACAAGTGGAATGGTAGGGTAGGCCAAGAGTGGTTGAGAAAATGTGCAGGATGTTGGATTTCATAAATTGCTTTGCTTAATTAAACCTACTCAGAAGTTGAACAGGATTCTGTTGAAGGAACACAATGCTGGCTGTTGTGTGTGCATGCTGACCAGCCAAATGGCTTGCATTTGGGTGCAAACGACCTGCTTCTGGGTACAGGACTTGAAATGGGAAGATATGTTCCTTGGTTCCCCTACGACATCCTCCAATTTTGTTCCAGTGTAATCCTTGTCCTCCACACCACATCCCTTGTGGCCTTTGACAGTACTATGGAAAAGGATATATTAACTTTTGGAAAAGTTATTGAATCTGACAATAATGTACAATTCAGTAAATCTTCTGTTTCCAACCATTATTTAAATGTGGTATCCCCATGACACCCAATGAGCTGAGGATGTCATCCTGCACAATAGCAATTCAGATAATGGAAATTTACCCTGAACTGATTCACAAATCGTTACCAAAAGAATAGAGATACAGAATAAAATTTCATTCCTACAGAATTTATGTGAGAAGAAATAATTAAGTAAATATAAAATGCGAAAGAAACAAAATAAATTGTGAATATTTGTCATGTGTTTGCTTTATAGATCACAATATGGATGGTTTATGAGTAACTCAATCCCTCCATAATGCACGGGTGTAACTGCATATTCCTGGCTGAAATTGCGTTTTCAAATACAGGATTCAGCACCACAAAATTGAAAGCTAATTGCTACGAAGCCTACCCATGCTGCAGCAGAAGCAACCTGGACAGCAACAGCTAAACAAAGCAAATCAAATATTAATGAATTTGAAAATCAATTCTTTTTAGGGGATGAGTGAGGATGGCATTATCAGCATGGGAAGCATTAAATTGGAGCAGGGCAAATTATGTGAGTATTAGGCAGGAACTAGGGAGAGTTAATTGGGAACAGTTCTTTTTGTGCAAGTCCACATCTGACACGTGGAGGATATTTAAGGACCAACCCAAAGAGAACAGAACAGGTATATTCCAGTAAGATCGAAGGACAATGAGAGCAAGGTCTGCGAACATTGGGGATGCAAAGAAAAGTGATGAATTTAGTCGAGAAAAAAAAGGAACTATGTGCATGATTTAGGAAGCTAAAATCAACCAGCGCTCTTAAGAATTATAAAGATGCCAGAAAGGAACTCAAGAAGGGAATTTGGAAAGCCAGGAGCGGCCATAAGAGTGCTTGGCAAGTAGGATTAAAGAGAGTAACAAGACATTTAATCATTCCATCAAGACCATGTAAGACCACTGAAGGATAAAGGTAACGTGTGCTTGGAGGTGGAGAATGTGGGTGAGGTCCTAACTGACTACTTTGCATCAGTATTTACCAAAGTGAAAGACATGGAGGATAGGGAGATCAGTGTGGAATGTGCTAATTTGCTACGGCATTTCAAGACAAAGAAGAAGGTAGTGTGCAGTCTCATAAAGATTTTTAAAGTAGTTAAGTCCACAGGGCCTGATAGCATCTACCCCAAGTTATTGAAGGAGGCAAGTGATACTGGGACCTTGACCAATACCTTTGTGTCATGTCTAGCCACAGGCAAGGTCCTAGCGTGTTGTTCCATTATTAAGGAAGGGAATCTAGATAATACTGAAAACTATAGACTGTGAGTCACAGATCATTTGCACCCAAATGCAAGCCATTTGGCTGGTCAATACACACAAACAACAACCAGCATTGCGTTCCTGTTCAACTTCCAAAAAAGCCTCAAACAGAATAGCAGGTAAAGCAAATTTCCAAGACTCTTCACTGGATCCAGTAATAACTCATGGACAAGGCATGAGAAATGAGAGACAATTAAGATGAATGTCATATACAAACACACATTTACATGCTGGTTCTGCTTCTACTATGATCTTAGTGGATAAAAAGACTGTGATGTCTGGCAAACAAAAATATAGCTTTCCAAAATACTGTTTGAGAGAAGACTTTTGAATATGTTTAACTAAGCAAAGCAATTTACAAAATCCAACATCCTGCATATTTTCAACTGTAAAGGAAGCATACTATTAATAACTAGACCCTTAAGAGCACCGATGTGTACAGGGATCTTAGGGTCCAGGTCCATAGCGCTCTGAAAGGGGCTACACAGGTCGCTAGGGTGGTAAGGAAGGCATATGGCCTTTATTAGTTGAGGAAATGAATTCAAGAGTCAGGAAGTTATGTTGCAGAATGGTGAGTGCCTAGAACGCACCTGGGATGGTGTGGTTCTGAGATAGTCATATGAATTGTGTTCTGAGATAGTCACAGGAACTGGAAGGATATGGACATTACGTTGGCAGAGCAAATTTGTTGAGGTGGGTATTTGATGACTAACTTAATAAGTTCAGCACAACATTGTAGGGCCAAGGGGCCTGTTCCTGTGCTGTATAGTTCTGTTCTGCTCAAAAAGGGGCCATTTACTAGCCTTTCCTGTGTACTGCTGAAGGCAATGGTGTGCAGATTTCACCAATAAGATGGTACAAAAGGAATCCAGCAAGGTCATTGAGAGTTTGTTGGAAGGCATGTACTGCATGAACATCCAGCTTTCTGACCACAGAAGGGAAACAAACCCATGATAGGAGTTACAGGATAAAGGCAATATCTTCTGATTCTGAGCTGAAGTATGATGTTAGACAAGAGACCTCATACTTTCCCCATGAAGGAGCACGGACCGAAGATATGATGATATTTCCAGACCAAGGACTGATCGATTTTATCTTCAATCTCACTTTAGTAAGATTGACAGTCTCCTAATAGTGTAGCAAAGTGAATGACTACCTACATCAAACGCATCATTTTCAAGACCTACTTAAAATAGCAAAGCATTTCTTGAAGGAAGATTGTAACCTAAGCTTGAGAGCCATTTAAATGAAAGTGCTATTCTCTAACAAAGTGTAGAAATGGATATCTAACCACGCACTGTGGTCATGGTCTCTTGTTTAATGTCTGCTGTTGCCCGGTGTTTTTTATGCTGTTGCAACTGTACTCAATATAGCCGAGAAGGAGTGGAAGCAAAGGTCAGCAGGTAAAATAGTGAACAAACAATCAGTAACTTTCAACAAGGAGTTCAAGCATGAAAAAGCATAAATCAACTGAGTGAAGAAGGATGGCCGGCTCAAACTACAGATTCCTGGATGATTAAAGAAATTAAGATTAAATGAAAATGAAAAAAAAGTAGTTCATGCTAAATACAAACACAGTGTTCTAGCAATAGACCTCCTGCGTGTTGACTTATGGCAATACACTGTACCAGTGGCCTTCAAAATCTGATTGCTATGGATAAGCCACTGACATATTCCGTACACAGATGCATTAAGTGGGTATTAATATCCTGTTTATCATGATAGAGCGATATAACACCCAACATGTTTTTATCAGTACTTAGCAAGAGAGAGTTCAAGGGTTTCCAGCAGTCACCAGATCCTTCACATCCATTGTTCCATTTTAACAAAATCAGAACACTTTACAACAGTGAAGAAGCGTTTTGTTCTGTTGTACCCATTTTAGCTTAAATCTACATATTATTTCAGGAATGTATCACACACAAGAAACTGCCACTGTAGCATAGTGCTTAGCTTGATGCTTTTATAGCTCAGGGCATCGGAGTTCAGAGTTCAATTCCAGCGTCCTCTGTAAGAAGTTTGTATGTCCTTCCTGTTAGCATGTAGATTTCCTTCAGGTGCTCCAGTTTCCTCCCACAGTCCAAATGACATGCTGGCTAGTAGGCTAATAGGTAAATTGTCTAGGCAAGGGTTAAATAGCTGGATTGCTGGCTGGTGTGGCTCATTGGACTGGAAGGGCCTGTTCTGTACTGTATTTCTAAATAAAATAAAAACATGAGGTAGCTTAAATATACCTCAGATCAATAATTTGAAGCAATCTTTAATAGAGTGAATGCTGCATTTCAAAAAGCTTATTATATTCATGTGAATTTGGAACGTTACAATAGGGAAATGCAGCCATTTTAAACCTATGTGAACTCTTTCTCAATAGTTGAAATTACAGAAAGCGTACATAGAAGAACAAATGTAGGCCATCAAAGCTATGAGTTCAAGAGGCAACTAAAGCAAACAAATCAGCAAGTCTTTGGCCGGGGCAGAGATAGGCAATGTTACAGGGTTAAGGCATTGTGTGGATCTAGGGCTTAAGCTCTACTTGAAACACAACATGCTGCTTTATTTCAGCCTGACATAATATTGGACAGAATGATGGAAAGAGGCAAGGGAATAGAGATGATAGGGCTAAAAATTTTGGTTTTGCTGTTGAAGTAGTACTGGATAGAACAGGCAGGCACACGTGGGAGCTGATCCCATGTATATACATGAGATCATCAAAAGGGACTATGAAGACAAGAAAGTGGAGGAAGCCAGGAGCAGATAGTTTACACATTTTCAGGGATATAGGAAGAAGAGCCGCTACTGGACAAGCATATTGCATTTAGGTAGCTAGTAGTGGAATTTATGAACCTCTGCAAGAGTGGAATAAAGCAGTAAGCCATCAAATAAATGCTCAATAGTTTATGACTAAATAACTCACCTAAATCAGCATTACAGATTATGACAATGTGAGACTCTGGTTTAGGTGACTTGTCACTGTGAATGTCAGCAGCCAAAGGGATGGAATTTAATGGAGTTTGAGAGATAGCAATACAAAGTAATGGTATTACAATCAAGGATCATAAAGAGGAATGCAATTTGAATTGGAATATTATCACATGTACTGAGATACGGTGAGAAGTTTGAATTGGATACTGTTCATACAGATCAAATCGTTATACAATGCATTGAATTAGAAAAAGGTAAAACAATAACAGAATGCAGAACAAAGTGTAACAGCTGCAGAGAAAGTGCTGAGTAGGTAAACAATAAGGTGTAAGATCATAACAAGGTAGATTATGAGGTCAAGAGTCCATCTTGTTGCAGTAGGGAACCATTTAACGGTCCTATAACAGCAGGCTAGAAGCTTTCCTTGTGCTGGTGAAACTAGATATAGATCACTTACAGACATGGCCAGTTGGAGTTTAATTTAAGCATGTGTGAGGTGTTGTGTTTTTGGAAGACGAATGAGTGTAAACAGTTGAAAGGAGACTCCTCTAATAGCATTGAGCTACAGAGAGATCATGGGGTCCAGGTCCATAGTTCACTGAACACGGCCACAGAAGTGGATAAGGTGATGAAAAAGCATGTGGCACAATTGCCTTCATTGTTAGGGGTGTTGAGTATAACAGGAATGAAGTCATGCCTATATAAAATTTTACTCAGATCTCACTTGGGGTATTGCACGCAGTTCTGTTCACCCCATTACAAGAAGGGTGTGGACAGAGTGCAGAAGAGGTTTACCAGAATTCTTCCTGGATTAAAGGTTATGAGCTACAAGGAAAGGTTGAAGGAACTTGGTTTGTTCTCCCTAGAGCACTGGAAACTAAGGGGAGACCTGATAGAGACTTGCAAAAATTATAAGAGGCATAGATAGAATCAAAGACAGTTAGAATCTTTACCCCAGGGTAGGAAATGGCAAATACTAGAGGACATGGTTCTAAGGTTAGAGGAACGAAGTTTACAGGTGACTTGAGGGCAAGTTTTTTTTGATGCAGAATGGTAGGTGCTTGGAATAGGTTAGCAGAGGTAATAGTGGAATTATGCAGCTTAGTGGAGTTTAAGAGACTTTTAAGAAATACAAGGCTGAGAAGACAGACAGGCAGGAAAGAAATCAGACTTGGGTTATAGATGGCTTCCAGATAATTGTGAAGCAAGAGAAAACTTAGCCAAAGAAAACCAGGTACAGTAATATTCAACATGATCAAATCAAATGTGGGGTTTAATTAGATAATGTGTCAGAGTCTGCAGTCCTTCTAATCTAAAGGAACCAGGAAATGGAGAATTGGTAGATTTAGATTACTAACTCCTAAGAATTTACTGAACAAAGCAAAAATTGAAATAGGGATGGAAATTAAATAATTAAGATATATTGATAGATATGATGATACAGCAGATAAAACATTCAGTACTGGACTGGTGTACATGGATTATATTAGTCATTATTTTGTAAAACAACTTGAGTTAAAGGAATAAATAACAGACCTTGAAAAAGTACTGCATTATAGGATTACAAGTAGTTTAATCCAAGATGATTATAAACCAAAAGTAATACAATCTACCAATTCTATCTCACCAGAATAAATTATTTAAGTTGCACAGTGATTTATTTTAAGAGCTGGAAATACTTGGGGAGTTGAAGAATGCAGAAGTATGATAAGCAGATAAAAATACTATTCATTTATATGTAATTTATGGGACTCTACATCTCAAAATGAGAAGGCCTTGGTATTAAATACTGCTGGGTAAAACTCAAATGGTGCACAAGGTGGTAAATTGGCAAGATTCATTAAAAAGTATCTCAGCCAAATTGAATTTCATCCATTTAAAACTACATGTTGTTAAATACTGATTCATCATTCATTTATTTGTAATGTCTTGGTTAAGATTTCTACTGCCCTGCTGTGAGGTATTTTTATTTTAGCAGTTTTCTGCAAAAGCAGTGTGCCCTGCTAGTAAGAGCGCTTTGGCTTTGGCTAAAGAAAAGGAGCCAAGGAATGTTGTGTCAGCCAATTGGGGTTATCTTGGTACCTGTTGTAACTTTCTGCCCAGTGAGATGTCATGGAACATTCAAGAGGACTGGGTGGGATCAGATTTCTGAAGGACAGTAATCTGGTTTCGGGTCTTTTTGGGCGGGAGCTGCAGAGCGGGGCACAAAGGAAGATGCAGAATGCTGCTTGAAGGAAAGACCTCATTATAAGAAGTGCTATGTGCAGAATAATGGTTTAAAGGAGGAAGTGTCAATATTCCTGAGTTAGCCAGTTTGTTCGAGATGGTCTTCAAGGGAAGTTCGAACTGTGACTGCTGTCTTTCAGACAGAACGTGGCTTCAGCACCCGAGTAAAGCGATATATCTGACTACTCCAAAAATGAGCTCCAACATTTATGTGCACATTGGACTGGTTTAACTACAATGGACCCTTTTAATTCTTTTTTCCTTTTCCTGTTAACTGTTTGATAAAGTTGAAAAATTGGGAAATACACTCTTTATAATTTTATGCTGGTGTACTATCTGTCATTTCTTGGTGACTGATTATTTTGTGTGAGCAGTATTTGCGCAGTATCCACCACAATCAATATTCCTGGTTGATGGAATCCAAATCATACTGACCCTAGACATATATTGCTTATGAAAGGTGGCATTCTCACTGCTAAGTAATGTGGCTGTTAGCAGAGTTAGCTAATGAGCCAAGTTTGTATTCGAGCCTAGTGAGAGGGTTACATATTGATTCCCACTGTAACATTTATTTGATTACAACTTTGACTATTCTTATTGTTTTAAAATTAATATTTTGGACAAGCATTAACTCTTTTCCTAAGTATTTTGTTATCCAAAGGATAATATTCTGACCTAGTGGGGAAACTTTCAATTGTAAAGGGAGAATGCAAGAAGTTTCATAAGTGAAAGTTACCTGACAAAGGCAAAGTTCACTTACATGTAAGTGTACTGTATATCAACAAGGAATATGTGGAGGATGGATGGATTTTAAAAGTAGACTTACAAAATTGAAGAGATGCAAAGAAAATTTTTAAAAAAAGGAGTTGGTATTGGACATTTTAACAACCAGCTGGAGAAAGATGCTGAACTAGCGTAACCACATTTGTAACATTCTGAAGCAAAGACAGTAATCCAGTAATTGCTTGAGGCATATCTGTTATGCTTTGTAACTCCAAAACATAAAACGAATGAAAGAAAAACACAGAGCTATGTATGCGCGTCTATTTCATTCGTACTTTAGCATATATGACGCGGTGGCGTAGTGATGTATACCATACACATATTTTTACGTGTAACCCCTAATGACTAATTTAAACAAAGAGTGCTTAATCAAATAATATATTTGTTATGACACGCATCAAACACGACAGCTTCTGGGGTTTAGACACTCTAACTCTCCAGAATATGGATAGCTGGTGTGGCCCCTTTAAGGATTCAGGACTGTCCTGCTAATAGGCAGCCATGTTTTGTACTTTGTTCTCGTTTCAGTCTTGCGTCATGTCTCGATTGATCTCAGATACTCCAGCACTGGTATCCTAACCATCCTCGCCTAGGTCTTTCATCACAGTACAACTGAGCCAACATGGACCCAGCGAGGTATTAGAGTCTCTCATCCGCTGTAGCCAGTCACAGCGAGAGGTTCCTAGACAGAGCCTGGAGATACACGACTTCCAGGTCGCCGTGTGCCAACTTTCACAAGGAGCAAGTCAGAGTTGCTCAGGTA
The DNA here is from genome assembly GCF_030028105.1 of Mobula birostris. Lineage (NCBI taxonomy): Eukaryota > Metazoa > Chordata > Chondrichthyes > Myliobatiformes > Myliobatidae > Mobula > Mobula birostris. The sequence continues at coordinate 50,504,008 of NC_092375.1, forward strand.
AGACTGTCGGTCACTCTGCAGAGCCAGTACATCTTCCGACCCCAGGTTCTTGCCACGGCTTCTTCATTGGTGCTCGAACTGCAGCCACCCCGATTCTCTTCAGGGCACGGAAGGGTGACCTTAATTATCTCTCTCCTGACTGGGGAAGCCCTGGCCTGGGCCATCGCACATTGGGAATGATGGTCGGAGATTTGCTCGGATTCAGAGGAAATTATGGCCGCCATGAAGAGGGTGTTCCATTATTCTGCCAGTGCAAGCCGAGCCTCGGACATCTGATGCAGGTGCATCAGGGCGGATGGTCAGCAGCCGACTACGGTATTGAGTTTTGGACAGTGGCCTGAGAGAGTGACTGGAATGTGGCGGCCATGACCACTTTATACTGCCACAAACTCAAAGACAAACTAAAGGATGCCCTCACCTTGGGAAAGCCAGCAGAGGACCTAGAGGTTCTGACTGATCAGTCCATTTGCCTTGATAATTGTCTGGCAAGTGGGACTATTTCAAGAGGTTAAAGAGGGCTAGCCCAACCCTGGCCTGATACATTGCAGTTCCACTCTCTGATCTCAGACAATTACCTACTCAGGACTCTGTTGAGCCCGTGCAAATGGGTTACACAAGGCTCTCTACCGATGAAGGGTCCCACTGTCAGAGTCAAAGTTGCTGCACTTACTGTGGGAAGACAGGCCACCTGCAGTCTGATTGCCCCAGGCTGCAGCCATCAGAAAACTGCTAAGACAGTCCAGTGTCGGGAGGACTGTGATGGTAGCAGCCACCACTCCCAACTCGACAGATTCTGACATCACACCCGAAGGTGGAGATCTCCTGGGGAAAAAAAAAACAGAAAGAGATGAATACCATTGTGGACTCTGGGGTTGCTGGTAATTTCCTGGACTTGGGAACTGCTCATCAGTTCAACATAATGCTGCAGAAGTTGATCCAGATCATGCCCGCAACTGTCCTGGACGGCCATCCACTAGGTTCCAGGCAGATCTTGCAGCAGACATTGCTTTTGTGAATGAGGATCCAGGATCATGTGGAGGACATTAGTCTCTTTATCATCGATTCACCTCTCACATCACTGATCCTTGGGCACCCTTGGCGGTCCCAGCATAACCTTCCTTCCACTTCATGGAAGGAAGGGAGAATCATTGCTTGGTCCAGTCATTGCAAGAGGGTATGTTTTTGGCGTAGGTTTTCAACCCCTAGATTCTCTCAAAACAAATGATCGACAAGGGGGCAGACTTTGGTTCAGGGTAACCTGGCCCCTTCTGAAGATCCAGTCCTGTCCTCAAGGGCAGACCAGCTGGCTCTGGCCAACAGAGCTGTGTGAGTCTCAACCCTGTCTAGTGGGGGGGGGGGGGCGTGCTAGAACTAGAGGGAGGGGATCTCTAGTTCAGGAACAACCCAAGGACGCACCCAAAGAGTCTGGAACTCTAGCAGCTAAGCTGAAGGGATCCAGCTGCCAGGTCCCAACTAAGGCAAAGTCGCCTAAATGCAGACCCTTGAAGCTTAGTTGGTGGAGCACAAGGACCACTTGTAATGCCTGGTTGCCATTGGCTGAGAATACAGAGGATTTGGACTCTGATTTGGTCACTGTTTCAACAAAAGAGTCTAGTGAACCTGTAGAGGAGACTCTGAAGTTGGTTGAATCTACCCTGCTACCCAAGGAACATCAGGAGTCATCCCCGGAGTAGGGTTTGGAGGTAATTGCAACACCCAAACCATTCAAAATCCCTTCTATCTACAGGACTTTCGAAGAGGCCTTCAGCAAGGGAAAGGCCTCAACTCTTCCGATGTACTAACCTTAAGACTCCTATAGATCTTCTGCCTGGTACCTGTCCACTGTGTGGTCGATTATAGGTGCTCTCTGGCCCAGAGAGAAGTGTAATGGGAAAGTATATAAAGGAGATTCTTGCCATGGAATTCATTCGGCCCTCCATCCCACCAGCCAGCGCAGCCTTTTTCCTTGTACAGAAAAAGGATGGGAGCCTGCAGCCATGCATTGATTATAGAGGGCTGAATCACTCAACGGCCAAAACTCATTATCCCCTTTCACTCATGAATACGTCTTCGAGATTCTCCAAAGGCCAGGGTATTCGCAAGGCTCGACTTGTAGAATACATACAACTTGGTCCACATTATTGGATTCAGAATTGGCTTGCCTGCAGAAGGCAGAGGGTGGTGGTGGAGGGAGTACATTCAGATTGGAGGATTGTGACTAGTGGTGCCCCACAAGGATCTGTTCTGGGACCTCTACTTTTCGTGATTTTTATTAGCAACCTGGATGTGGGGGTAGAAGGGTGGGTTGGCAAGTTTGCAGACGACACAAAGGTTGGTGGTGTTGTAGATAGTGTAGAGGATTGTCAAAGATTACAGAGAGACATTGATAGGATGCAGAAGTGGGCTGAGAAGTGGCAGATGGAGTTCAACCCGGAGAAGTGTGAGGTGGTACACTTTGGAAGGACAAACTCCAAGGCAGAGTACAAAGTAAATGGCAGGATACTTGGTAGTGTGGAGGAGCAGAGGAATCTCGGGGTACATGTCCACAGATCCCTGAAAGTTGCCTCACAGGTGGATAGGGTAGTTAAGAAAACTTATGGGGTGTTAGCTTTCATAAGTCGAGGGATAGAGTTTAAGAGTTGCAATGTAATGATGCAGCTCTATAAAACTCTGGTTAGGCCACACTTGGAGTACTGTGTCCAGTTCTGGTCACCTCATTATAGGAAGGATGTGATAGCATTGGAAAGGGTACAGAGGAGATTTACCAGGATGCTGTCTGGTTTAGAACGTATGCATTATGATCAGAGATTAAGGGAGCTAGGGCTTTACTCTTTGGAGAGAAGGAGGATGAGAGGAGACATGATAGAGGTGTACAAGATAATAAGAGGAATAGATAGAGTGGATAGCCAGCACCTCTTCCCCAGGGCACCACTGCACAATACAAGAGGACATGGCTTTAAGGTAAGGGGTGGGAAGTTCAAGGGGGATATTAGAGGAAGGTTTTTTACTCAGAGAGTGGTTGGTGTGTGGAATGCACTGCCTGAGTCAGTGGTGGAGGCAGGTACACTAGTGAAGTTTAAGAGACTACTAGACAGGTATATGGAGGAATCTAAGGTGGGGGCTTATATGGGAGGCAGGGTTTGAGGGTCGGCACAACACTGTGGGCCGAAGGGCCTGTACTGTGCTGTACTATTAAAAAAAATAAAAAAGGGCCACAAGTGGAAAACTGCATTCAGCACACTGACAGAGCACTATGAGTACCTGGTCATGCTCTTCAGCCTCACAAATGCTCGAGCAATTTTCCAGACCTTTATAAATGACGTGCTCCAGGATGTTCTCCACAATTATGCCTTTGTCTACCTGGATATTATCCTAATCTTCTTGAGGTCCAGGGAGGAGCATGTCGCTCAATTTGGGGGCATTTTAAAGAGGCTTCCAGATCATGGACTTTATGTCAAGCTGGAGAAGTCTGAATTTCATGTGGCCACCACTTCATTTTTTTGGCTTTTATCATCTCTAATGGCAGTTCTAGATGGACCCTACCAAAACTCGGGCAGTCAGAGATTGGTCACAACCATTCAACAATTCCTGGAATTTTCCAACTCTTACCAGAAGTTCATTAGGAACTCCAGCTCAGTGGCAGCTCTGCTGACAGCTCAAACGAAGAAATCCACAGGCCGATTTGTTTGGACACCCGACGCAGAGGCTGCTTTCACAGAGCTCAAACAGCAGTTCACAGCAGCTCCCACCCGGACCTTCCCTTCACCATGGAGGTGGACACTTTGGACATCGGAGTGGGTGCAGAGTTGTATCAATGAACAACTCTAGACAATAAACTGTACTCATGTGCATTCTTCTCCAGGTGGCTATCCCTGACAAAGACGAACTAACACATCTGTAACAGAGAACTGCTCACGATCACTGGCTCTGGAGGACCTACATCACAAGCTTGAGGGAGACTGAACTCGAGGCAGGCCAGGTGCTCTCTTTTCTTTAACAGCTTTAATTTCACCCTGACCTACCAACCAGAGTCTAAGAACCAGAAACCAGGTGCCTTGTCTTGTCAGTTCGACAAACCTGGAAGAGAGGAGCAGCCTGTCACCATTTTGCCCCAAACCAAGGTGATAGTGCCAATTAGTTGGGGAATCAACGCACTTGTTTGCAAGGCCCAGGCTCAAGGAGTGAGTCCTAAGAACAGTCCTCTGGGTAGTCCGTACGTTCCAAGTTCCATCAGGTCACAGGTACTTCAAAGGGGATGCTCGTCAAGAATGACTGCTCACCCAGGGATTGCCAAGACCCTCGAGTTCATCAAAAGAAGATATTGATAACCTGGAATGGTGAGAGAGGTTTGACAATATGTCCAGGCACACTAGGTGTCCACCCGGAACCCCGCACCCCGCACCCAAACTCAAGGGCTTCTCCACCCACTACCTGTTCCAGACAGACATCTCCAAACACATCTCCACGGACTTTGCCACGGATCCCCTGCCTTCCAAGGGGAAGAGCATCATCATGGTAATAGTTGATAGTTTTTCAAAGGCCTGCAAATTTATTGCCTTGGACAAGCTACCATCTGCGCAGAGACGGACAAAATCTAACAGGTCTTCAGGATCCACGGATTTCCGATGGACATTGTGTTGGATCACGGTCCTCAATTCAGATCACATTTTTGGAGGGTGTTCTGTAAGCTGATTGGGGCAACAGTGAGTCTTTCCTCTGGATTTCACCCGCAGTCCAACGATTAGATGCAGCAGTGAACCAAGATTTGAAACAAACCCTTAGATACCTGGCCTCAAAAAGACCTAACGACTGGTGCAACCCTTTGATGTGGGCAGAGGTCGCCCACAACGCTGTACAGCATTCAGTGCACGGGATGTCCCTGTTCGAATGCCAATTCGGGAATTCTCTGCCAATCTTCCCTGAGCAGGAGGCCACGGCTGGGGTTCCTGCAACCGAAGATCTTGTCCAGCAACGCAAGGAGAAATGGACTGGGGCAAGGGAGATTTTGTTGTCCTCTACCAGGTAGGCTGAAATCAAGACTAACCGCAGGAGAAGGCAGGGACCCACTTTGCAGCCTAGGCAACTGGCCTGGCTGTCTAATCAAGATTTGCCTTTACAGGTGGAGTTTAGGCAGCTGGCGCCCAAGTTCACTGGACCCTTCAAGGTTCTCAGGAAAGTAACCCCAGTGGCTTATACCTTGTAGCTCCCGAAGACCCTCAAAGATCAATTCCACTTTCCACATCTCCAAATTGAAACCTGTTAACTCCAGACCTTTGGCCCCCACCACTGTCAGTCCTGCCACCTGCCAGGTTTGTCGATGGTGAACAGGTCTTCATCATTAGAAGAATTCCGGATTCATGAACTGTTTGGGGTCTTCGGCAGTACCTCGTGGACTGTAAGGATTTGGAAACTGAGGAACATGCTGGGTTCCTGAAAAGGAATCTTGGATCTGGCTCTCATCCATGTCTACCATCACCGTCTCTCCCTGCAGCCAGGATCATCAGGGGTCAGCCGTAGGGGAGAGGGTCCCGTTACGATACGCACCCAACCGCGCCAGCTTCTGAGGTTTAGACACTCTGAATCGCTGGAATATGGACATCTGGCATGGCCCCTTCAGGATTCAGGACCATCACGCTAATTGGCACCCATGTTTTGGTGCCAGGGTGTGAATACCTAAGGAGCACCTGAATGGAGGTTCAGTGCTCAATTGATATCTCTACTTGGTTTGCTGTCTACCATCTAGTTTTGTACTCCTTCCGTTTCAGCCTTGCATTGTAGCTCGACTCCAGTCTCAGATACTCCACACTTCGGTTCCATCTTCACCTAGTTCTCTCATCACAATATTTACAATACAACTCAAATATTACAGATATTAAGTACAAAACAGTATCCACCCCATCATTTACTTGATGAACACACACCTCACGTAGCCAGACAGAAAGAATTATTAAGTAATACATTTCAAGTGTCAAATGAAATTCTGCTCCAGTAATTCTACAAAGCAATTTCCAGTTAATGTCTCTGTTGTGATTCACAAATCCACCCATAACCGCATGATATATCAGATGAGGAGGGCCTAGCAAATTACTTTGCAGAGAAAGCAGCACTCTACTGTTAATAAAGTTCCCCCAGTGAGGCAAGGAAAGGATGGGAGAGTGAAGGAACCATGGCTGACAAGAGAGGTGGAGCATTTCGTCAAAAAGGAAAATGGAGGCATACTTAAGGTTTTGGAAGCAAAGATCAGAGAGGGTGCTAGAGACAGGAAGAACATGGAGAGATCGAAGGTCTTGATGGGTAAGATGAGGGAAAAACCCAAGGCATTCTACACTTATGTGAAGAACAGGAGAATGATTAGAGTGAGGCTAAGACTAATCAGTGATAAAAGGAGAAACATATGCTAGGAGTCAAGGGAGGTAAGTGAGGTCCTTAATGAATACTTAGTTTCTGTATTCACCAGTGAGATGGACCTTGACAAATGTGAGGTCAGCATAGAACAAGCTGATATGCTAGAATATGTCAACGTTAAGAAGGAAGTTGTGCTGGCACTATTGAAAAATATTAGAATGGTTAAGTCACCAGGCTGGATGAGATAGTCATAGTCATAGTCATACTTTATTGATCCTGGGAGAAATTGGTTTTCGTTATAGTTGCACCATAAATAATTAAATAGTAATAAAACCATAAATAGTTAAATAGTAATATGTAAATTATGCCAGGAAATAAGTCCATAACCAGCCTATTGGCTCAGGGTGTCTGACCCTCCAAGGGAGGAGTTGTAAAATTTGATGGCCACAAGCAGGAATGACTTCCTATGACGCTCTGTGTTGCATCTTGGTGGAATGAGTCTCTGGCTGAATGTACTCCTGTGCCCATCCAGTACATTATGTAGTAGATGGGAGACATTGACCAAGATGGCATGCAACTTGAACAGCATCCTCTTTTCAGACACCACCGTCAGACAGTCCAGTTCCATCCCCACAACATCACTGGCCTTACGAATGAGTTTGTTGATTCTGTTGGTGTCTGCTACCCTCAGCTTGCTGCCCCAGCACACAACAGCAAACATGGTCGCACTGGCCACCACAGACTCGTAGAACATCCTCAGCATCGTCCGACAGATGTTAAAGGACCTCAGTCTCCTCAGGAAATAGAGACGGCTCTGACCCTTCTTGTAGACAGCCTCAATGTTCTTTGACCAGTCCAGATAAACCCCAGGTTACTCTGGGAAGTGACAGAAGAGATTGCAGTGCCTTTGGCAATGATCTTTGTGTCCGTACTGGCCACATGAGTAGTACTAGAAGATCGGAGGGAGGCAAATGTTATTCCTTTGTTCAAGAAAGGCAATAGGAATAACTCTAGGAATTATAGACCAGTGTGTCTTACATTTGTGGTGGGCAAATTAATGGAGAAGATTCTTAGGAACTGGATTTGTAAGCATTTAGAGAAGCATAGTCTTATTAGGGATAGTCATCATGGCTTTGTGAGGGGCAAGTCATGCCCCACAAGCCTAAATGAATTCTGTGAGGAAGTAACAAAACAAATTGATTAAAGTAGAGCAGTGGATGTGATGTATATGGACTTTAGTAAGGTACTTGACAAGGTTCCCCATGGTTGACTCATTCAGAAAGTTAGGAGGCATGGGATTCAGGAAAATTTGGCTGTGTGGACTCGGATTGACTTGCCCACAAAAGATAGAGGGGGGCAGTAGATGGAGCATATTCTGCCTGAAAGTCAATGATCAGTGGTGTTCTGCAGGGATATATCCTGAGGTACATGCTCTTTGTAATTTTTATAAATGAATTGGATGAGGAAGTGGAAGGGTGGGTTATGGGTTAGTAAGTCTGCAGCTGATATGAAGGTTGGTGGTGTTGTGGGAAGTGTAGAAGGTTGTTGTAAATTACAATGGAACAATAATAGGCTGCAGAGCTGGGCTGAGAAGTGGCAGATGGAGTTCAATCTAGAAAAGGATGAAGTAATTTTGGAACTTTGGAAGGTTGAACTTGAAGGGTTAAAGGGAAGATTTAAGCAATGTAGAGGAACAGGCATATATTGACAGTAAGTATTGGATTTGACATTGCAATGATAATACTCAAGTTATTGGTAGAGAAGAAACCTGCCCAAATAGCTAGGTGGGTATCACAGTTAAATTACAGGTACAAACTCTGGTGATTTAACAGTTTTTATATATTTACTTACAAGCTTAAGAAGGTGAAGCAATAACCTTGAGTATTTTTTCACAATTGTACTGCAGAAACAGCAGACAAATTTGAAAACGTGTAAGTCCTGTTCAAGGCTGTGGTATAAAAAAATGACTGGTTCTGGTCAGAAATAAAGTCTGTCTTCAAATTGAAGTCCAGACTGCAGCTTCTTTAATGAATGCTGTCAAGGATCTGACCAAACATTTTTCACAGAGCCAATCTCAGTGAAGATTGGCATCAAACAAGGATGTGACACTACCACAAAAAGATCTCCTGCAAAGAAGGAAGCTAATCTCCAGAATTAATGGGAATCTATTCACTCTACTTCAGAACCAAAGTCACCCACACCTTAGTATCAAGTGCAATATAAAAAATGATGCCTGCATTTGTGTGCATTCAAAGGCTCTGTTTCAAACTATTGATTATTCATCCACTCAGGAATTTGCTTAGCCTGGAACATTATTTTTATATATATCAACATGTACAGTCCCTGCTATCATACAAAATTTTTTTGGATCTATGAAACCATGAACTCAAAATGCTTCACTAACTTCAATGGAGGAAATGAGAAGGCAAAAGCACCAAACAAACACAGAAAATAAGTTTATAATTTGCTTCCTCGAAAATTAACAAAATATTTTAAAGATACTTTATAGATATAATTTGTAACATCTGATTCTTTTCTATACAATAAATTTATAACTTCAAATATAACCCAATTCCTGAAACTATTTTTTTTGGGCATTAATTATTTTTTTCTGCTTAAAAAGATACCGTTAACATGCTCTAAGCAAAATTTGCATCATCTATGGTCACAATCAGATCCTTACCACCATGCTCCAGCAGGGCCATAATAATCACCAAAGAGTGGAAGACAGGACAGAAAAAATGGCACACCCCAGGCGGCAACATAATACACCCTGCAAGGGATAATGCATGATAACCAAATTAGTCATATTTCATACTGAACAAATAAACTAAAATGAAATGCATTGTAAATCGTAAAACATTTTGTTCCCAAAACAGTAGAGACATCATTCTAGTGCAAACTCTTGCTAAATGAAGGATGGGTACAGAAATAGAAAACCTGCTTAATAACAGCTTACATTTTCAAAGCCTCAATAACTTGGAGCTATAGATTAACCATTTCAACATCATACTGATTGTGCAAAGAAACATATTGAAAACAATTTAAAAAGCAATAGATAATGACACAAGATTGTATGTAAAGAGCAAATGACAGACTTAAGTGATCTCACAGACAATAGACCACACTGAAGTTCTGCAAACCTGCCACATCAGTCATGAATGGTGACAGCCATTCAAATAACTAACAAGACAAGAAGGCTGAAAGAATTTCTCCAAGCTCAATTATGGTGATTCATTCCACAAGATACCATGATTCAAATGGAAGTGTTAGTCTCAGCAAAAGCTATAGAACTACATAACATCCCAGCAGTAATATTATAAGGAGAGCAGAATGGCTTTGTGCCAGGCAAGTCCTACCTTAATAACTTGATTGAGTGTTTTGAGGTGATGAAGGGAATTAATGAAGGTAAAGCAATGGATGTTGTCTACATGGATTTAGTAAGGCACTTCAGAAGATCCCTCATCGGAAGCTCATCCAGAAAATTAAGATGCGTGGGATCCACGGTGAATTGGCTGTTTGGATTCAGAACTGGTTTGCTTATAAGACAGTGGTCAATGAGACTAATTCTGATCGGAGGTCTGTGACCAGTGGTGTTCCATAGGAACTTATACTGGGACCCCTGCTGTTTGTGAAGTATACAAATAACCTGGATAAAAATGTAGACGGGTGCATTGGTAAGTGAGGCAGATAGCATTGAAGACTGGCAAAGGATACAGTAAGATATAGATAGGCTCTAGGTGTGGGCAGAGAAATGAGAAATGGAGAGTAATCTGGTCAAATGTGAAGAGCTGCGCTTTGGGAGATCAAATGTGAAGACACAGTACACTGTTAATGGCTAGACCCTAAACAGTATTGAAGTGCAGGGGGGATGTTAGGGTCCAGGTCCATAGCTTCCTGGAAATGGGTACTCAGGTTGATAGGGTGGTAAAGAAGGCTTATTGCATGCTTGCCTTTATCAGTCAAGGAACTGAGTTCAGGATTTAGGAAGTTATATTGCAGCTTTTAAAACTCCAGTTAAGCTGCATCTGGAATATTTCAGTCAGTAATGGCCTTTACATTATAGGAAATAGGTTAGGCTTTGGAGGGGGTGCAGAAGGGATTTGCCTGGATGAGAGAGCATATGTTGTTAGGAGAGGTCGGACAAACTTGGGTTGCTTTCTCTGGAGTGGCGGGGGCTGATAGAGGATCTGATGAATGTTTATAAGATTATGAGAGGCATAGATAGAGGAGACAGACCTTTTTCCCATGGTTTATATAATTAATACCATAGGGCATGCATTTAAGGTGGGGCCGGGGGTGATTTCAAAGGAGATGTTGGGGCAAGCTTTCTTCTAACTCACAGAGAGTGGTGGGGTCCTGGAATGTGCAGGATGGAGTGATGGTGGAGGCAACACACGTTCAAGAGGCTCTTTGATTGATTCATGAACATGTATGAAATGGAAGGCAATGGACATTGTGAAGGCAGAAGAGATTAGTTCAGTGGACATTTGATTACTAATTTACTTAATTCAGCACAACATAGTGGACCAAATGATCTGTTCCTCTCTGTGCCGTTCTGCATCCTTTTAAAGATATATGCTGTCGTCAAATACAGTTACAACACATCTGACATCAACCTGAAAATGTGGAAAATATGCCAGGTTCACAAAAAGCAGACATATCAGTTTGGTTAATTACCCTCCAATCAAAATGATGGAAGGTGTCATTGATTGTGCTATCAAGCAGCAGTCATTCTCCAGTAATCTACACACTGATGCTCAGCTACCACTTGATTCCAGAACTTGGATCAAACATGGACCACAAGGCTGAATTCTAGAGACAAAGTGACTATCCAAAGCAGTACTGACCACATGTGGTAACAGGGCACCATAGTAAACCTGATCAATGGGCATCAAACAGAAAGTATTTCAGTAGTTGGGTCCATACTTCACACAAAGGAAATGACTATCATTGTTAGAGGTTAATCACCACAGCCCTGGAACATCAATGCAAGAGTTTCTTAGGGAACTGCCAACCATCTTCCATTACTTCAATGACCTTCCATCTAGCAAAATATTATAAGTGGGTATGGGTTCACTGATATCTACACAATATTCAATTCCATTCACAACTGCTCAGCAAATGAAGTAGCCCATGTTTTCATACAAGATCTAGACAATATATTGTCAAGTATCCAAAGTACCAGAGTATCAGACAATGATTATTTCCATCAGTAGAGATTCTAATCGTTTGTCCTTGACATTCAGTTGCATTACCATTGCCGAGTTCCCCAGTAACAATATTCTGTGGTCACCACTAACCAGTACCCCAACCAGACCAGCCACAGACATATTGCACCAACAAGAACAGATCACAGGTTGGATCAAAAGCTAGTAACTCATTTCTTGGCAAACTAATGCCTTTCTACCATGGACAAGGGACAAGGCAAAAGCTTGATGGAATACACTCCACCTATCCTCATGAATGCAGCTCCAACAACTTTCAAGAAACTCAAAACTATGAAGGACAAGTAATCAATGTTCTTTCAGCAGTCAGCAATAAATATATCTGTAGAAAGTAAGAAACCAGATGGAGGGCCAGGTGGAAGAGGAGTACTGGAATTTGGAGAAAGTGTCCATGTTTACTGAACATGGACAAGGAGGAACTGTGCCCAACTTCCTGACGTATAAGTGGGAGATACTTGTCCTCAGAGGGAAGGGGAGGAACATGTGAACCGTTGGTTTTTGACTTGGAGAATTAACCTTTGACCTTAACTCTGAATGTAATAACATGCTTTGAGTTGTACTTTAAAAAAATAATTACATTTTGGTAAAGACTGATTGGCATATTCTGTATTGCATTTCACTTTCTTCTTTGCTTTACTTAATCTCATTTCATCCATTTCCCACAATCACATATGACAAACTGACCCATTTACCCTGTGCAGTAGCTTTGACTTAGTCACAAGAAGCCTTAGCCACATAGGATGCTGGTCAAGGTCTCCCAGAAAAACTTTTAATCTGCCACTGGATAAATGCAAAGTCAAATCACAAACATGCCACTGGATAAATGTAAAGCAAAATCACAAACATGTAAATTAGAACTAAATTTATGATTTTGGATATTTTATCATTTCCAATGTATCCAACAATGTGGTAACTCTTTTTATGAAATACAGATATCAAAGCCAGGTTTTTCAATTGAGCAGATACAATTGCCAGGCACTTGGTCTTTAGAGTTATTACCAGATGAAGGCAGTTCAAAAATAAAATGTAGCAAGTAGTAATTGGAACACAAAACCCTTTCCTTAGAGGTCTGCGACTGCAGGTGACACCACTGTACTTTTTAGAGACAAGTCTAAACTCTATCCATAGTTAAAGATATATAATTTATTACAAGCTCTAACACCAGAGTCACCATAGAGTTTTATGAATCTTTGCCTACAAACATTTAGGTGCATCCGTTCCATTTATTCCCCTGATAATTCATTCTTATTCTAACCATTTCAAAAAGTCTCGTGAAGACTTACAATATTCACATTCTACCTTGAATCTTTCTAGCACTGAAATAACAATTGTCTTCATGTCAAATCTGTGAAATTTGATTTGATTTTTGCTGTTTAGATTAGCTACCAATAGTGGCTTCTGGATTTTACACTGATCATTCAAAGGACCTGGCAATGCCAAATAACAAGCACTCAATTATGAAGATAACAATTTTGATTTCATGCATTATTTGCCATTCCTTCAAAAATATTTTGAATTGTTCTCATTTCAGAATATGTATTACCAATTAAAGAATAGCTGGCAAAGAGATAACACAGTTGATAGGCTGACCGGTTAGAATTGAGTAGCCTGATTGTGAAGCAGCACATTCTTCATTATAAGCATCAAATTGTAATTCTTTTCATTGTCAAAAAAAAATAACACTGCAGTACCACGCCATCCACTTAAAAATGTAGTCTTGGTATCCTTGAACATCTTTCATTGTGCACTATTTTCATGCAATACATGGAGAGATTTTGAATATGTAGGTTCTTCGTTCATGAGCATGGAGATTGCCAGACACTCAAAGTAACATCATATGGGATGCAATACATGTTTTGAAGTTACTTGTGCAAGATATTCTGCATAATGAAGACAACCCTAAATGGAGAATTCAGATTTTTTATTTGTGTTGGTTAAATGGAAACTAATTGGATCTAGTTTAAGAGTGTCCATTTCAAGGCAGGTTCTCTTTTAGGTATTTTTCTTAGTGATTGTTTCCTCCATTTCAATACAATACTAATGTTGTTAGACCCCAGAATAACTAGTTTCCATGAACCTGATGACAGCCCACTATCTAATTCTTTGCTTCCCTGGCCGAATGCAGGACACACTCACCATAACTTGCCTTCTCCTTAACTTAGCCCAACCACGATCCACAGCAATCATTCCTCAAACGCGTGCTGAACTAACTCCTGCTATAAGCACTTCCATAGTAGAGTTTGTCAACAAGGCCTTTTCAATTCGTTTAAGTTTGTAAATATTATTTTATTGCATATGAAGTATTGGGCCATGATAGAATATTGCTTCTGTGGGCCTCACACAATCACTGTATTTCTTTTTTTAGGAAATATAGAATATTTTGTGCTTTGAAAATAACTTCTAGTAAACTGCATTTCTCATGCACACTGCAATGCGCGCGCATCTCTCCGGTGAAATGATATCATATTTTTAAGTAGGAAGCCATGCACAATTCTGATTTGATGGAGACAGACATGAGAAGCAAAGGAACATCTGGAGAAATTTCTGAAATGCCCAGTTTGTTGCCACTGCTACTGTGCGATCGAGAATCTCTGGAGGGGAGGCCCCAAAATCCCCGGCTTTGCCTGCTGCTGGTGACCGAGACTGAGGTCGAAGCGTTCGGCAGAAATGGTGCTCGGTATTCGGTCTCTGAGGGCTGATCGGAGCTTGAAGTTTTCGGACTACTCAGAGTTGGACTGTGGTCGGGCATGGCAGGGAGAGTTTTCTTCCTTCTCCCATCTGCGTGAGATGTGGGACTTTCAAGAGACTTTGAATTTTTTTACTGTGCCATGGCCTGTTCTTCATCAAGTTATGGTATTGTTGCACTGTTGTAACTATATGTTATAATTATGTGGTTTTTGTTAGTTTTTCAAACTTGGTCTGTCCTGTGTTTTTGTGATATCACACCGGAGGAATATTGTATCATTTCTTAATGCATTCATTAATAAATGACAATAAAAGTGGACTGTGTCCTCATAATCTAATCTAAATTCAAGATAATTTTTCTGCACTTGTTTCCTGTTTGATGTGATCATCATTTACTTGTCATTAAGTCAGATAAGTACTCCTTAGCAAAATCAGAAAATGCTAGAAAAACTCAGCCAGTCATGCAGCATCCACAGAAAGAGAAACCAATTAAAGTTTCAGCCTAGGAGCAGTTCCTCAGACATCCTGACCATAAAAGTTAACAGTGTTTTCACTATCAGGTTAGCATGTAAACTTACAAAAGAAATTTTGGGCATGGCTGATGCACAGGATAATCATCCTTTGAGGCCCTGTGTTAGTCAATCCCTTATCCTACATTAATCCTGTGGCAATTAACTAATCTTATTTAGTTCATTATATTCTCATACTGAAAAATTAAAGATTGATATCTGTAGTTGACCGTTTCCAGGAATTGGCACATTGGGAAAATATTCCACAGCAATGAAAATTCAGCAATTATTTGCTTCAGAAATAAGGGATTCCTATTTTTCTCATCCTTCTTTTTGTCCTCTCTCTACCTGAAATTTTCCAATTTTTTCTATTCTTCTTTTGATAGACAATGTTGTCTATAATTTACGAGCTTGATTAGATCTCTAACTTTATGTGCTCTCTTATAAAAAGTAACCATGATATTTCTTTTTATTAATTCAAAGAAAAATTGAGAACCTATTTTAAAAATCTGAAGCTGGAAACAGACGGTGAAACTCACCTAAAGGGTAGTTCAATACTGTATTTTCACTGGCACTTGCATTCAAATTTCCTTTCTGTAATATGTTTAAGTACTCAAGGGGAAGTAAATTTAACTATTGCAGCCTATTGAATGTAAATCCACAATATAAAATGGTAACTGTTCAGTGTTGATCAAGGACAACATTACTTAGGAAAACTATTATTTGGGAGGAAGGAGAATATTAGCAGAAGAGGTTGGGTTGATCAACGTTACCAGTGTAAAATTCAGAGTTTAATCCCACAATGCAACGTGTTCAACACTCACAAGAACTTCCCACTTAACCAAAGCAGTTACAAATTTGAGGAAGTTTACAGAAAAATGATCTTCAAGATGTCCGCAAAATTTATGACAGTTTACAAAACGTTGTGATGAAAGCTGACACCACTCATGTAAACTTAATCATCATTGTACACTTCTACATCAGCTGCCCAAATTGTTTCCTGAGTGTTAAGAAATAAACTGTGGGTAGGACCTGTGAACAACAACGTCTACTCTGACAACAAGCAGTTAAGAAAACAAAGAATACTGTAGAGCATTCTGATTCCACTGAGGATGGGATACTTTGAATAATTTTTCGTAGCTTAGTTTAATGCAGGACTGCTCCAGGGTGACTATGCATACTTTCCCTGGAGTGTGGTTTACAGTTCACAGATTCCACAGATGGTGTGCCCATGCACTGACTGGGTGAAACCCTACCTTTCTGGAGATTGGCCCAAGAGGGCCTGATATCACTTGAGACCATGGCAATTTAAGCAGGCCCAAACCCAGTATTGGGAGAGACAAGTTTGCAATAATGGAAGCACCCCATATCAATAACACTATAATAATAAAGGCACCCATGTCCACCTACCTCTGCTGCACAGCCAGTGCCCATCTCCAAAAGTGCTTGGCATGGGACTTTTAAGTTTAATGCAAATTGCATGATTACATCATTGGATGCCCCTTTAATGGGCTTGGGCTGGACTGGGGATTCCCGGTTTCACACTGCAGCCTCTCTGTCAGCTTTACAGGAAAACTGGCATACCCTATCAAAATCACACAGGGCAGTTGTTAACTTTAGAGATCGGACAAAAGAAGGCAGTTAGCAACCATTGTCTCTGCTCGTGACAACATTTGACACCTTTAATGGGCCAATGTTAATTTCAATCAAAATTGCTATTCGTTAATTTTTAAAGCATCAATTAAGATATTGATTACTATACACCAATACTACTACACAAAATTGGGTTACTCAAAATTAGTGGTCTAGATAAAGTTTAAAATGTCTCTCATTTTGTCATAAACCTATTCAACCAAATTGTACTAGTTGTCCACTCTTAAATACATCTAGAAATATACATTGAAATAATATGTAAAGCACAAAATTACCTTAAAAAAGATTATTCAATTTCATTTGTTCACACTATATTTTACATTTAGTGAATACAAGCAAGTTTCAGTGATAACTTGAAGGAAAAAGAATGATTTAAAATTAGAAACACAAGAGATTCTGCAGATGCTGGAAGTCTTGCACAACACACACACATTGCTGGAGGAACTCAGCAAGTCAGGCAGCATATATGGAGGGGAATAGAGAGTTGATGTTTTGGGCTGAGATACTTCATCAGTACCTGATGTGTGTTCTTTTTCAAACTAACCAATCCAATTTCTCAATTAATTAATGTTGCATATGGAGAATATTTGTCAAAACAAAGGAATATTGCAACAGAATAAAAGCTTAGAATAATCAGAAGAAAGAAAAATGAAAAGAAACAGAATTACCTGTGGGTTTAAATGGAAAACAAGACACAGTTAAATGGTAAAGACATATTAGCGTGCCAGGTAACAAACATTTTCAGAATTTCCTGGTGTTTTTTTTTCAGATTTCCTTCAGCTACAACTGCTTACCTCTAGCAATCTCTACAAATACACTTCTGCCTTATAATAAGATTAATTCCTTATTGCCCTCTCCTCCTATTCAAAATGTGATCAGCTTATTTACATTATGCCTCTTATCCAAAACCCTCATGGCTTCCTCCCATCCTGCTTTTAATGACTCTCTCTCTGTAATGCTTCCAGTTTCCAAATTATATTTCCTATTCCATATCCAGTAATTTTCTTCTTCTCATCATATTATCTCTTTAATTCACCAACTTCTGTGGTCTTTGATGTAGTCCTCCCTTGTTCAGCTTCACTCAACTCTTGATTCTAAAATTGGCTTCTTATCCCAATCATGCACTACTCGCTCCGTAATCCCCAACGCATCCTTACAAAGCCCCGACTTCTGAATCAAAGCTTTGTCTCTTGTCAATATAGTATACCAATTTGCAAGTGTTCCACTTTATGCAACCCCTCCATTCTCTCTGTGCTGTCAGTCTGCTTGAATAAAATGCAGTTTTGAATGAGTTAAAAGTTCATCAGCTTACTGGGAAAGATGACAGCATCACCTGTACATACTGCAAATCTAATTCCCTCATCAAATGTTCTTAAGTGAATGTCTTAGACTAAATCGGGCTGTTCAATGTGTGATCTTCAGCAGTGTGTTCACCTCATACACTTTTATTCAGAGACTTTAACTTTAGTAATTTTGTTCATCTCTAATTCAATTTCATTCTGCTTTATTCCATTGTTCTGCTGGTCAATTTATCCTCCAACATTTTCTATATGATCTGCCTCATGTGAATTTTTGCTGCCCATTCCCAATAGTAGATCAAGTCCAACATTTATAAATCAGCCTTTTGCCTGCCAATGCCACAAAAAAAATAAGATCATCCTGCAGTGAAACTTCTCTTTGATCATCCTGCTCTAACTCTACATCCATCTCCTGAGGTAGAACATTTTCTCTAACAATCCACAATTGACTCCAGTTTTAAGTGCATTCTACTCTTTCCCACTATTGGTAGCATGCCAGTATACTTTGCAATCTTATTCCCTTCCGCTCCAGGTCTATCAACTACTTTTCATCCAGAACCTATTAAAGCTCACCTCTTTTAGCATACTAGCAACACACATAAAAGTTGCTGGTGAACGCAGCAGGCCAGGCAGCATCTCTAGGAAGAGGTACAGTCGACGTTTCGGGCCGAGACCCTTTGTCAGGACTAACTGAAAGAAGAGCTAGTAAGAGATCTGAAAGTGGGAGGGGGAGGGGGAGGGGGAGAGCCAAAATGATAGGAGGAGACAGGAGGGGGAGGGATGGAGCCAAGAGCTGGACAGGTGATTGGCAAAAGGGATATGAGAGGATCACGGGACAGGAGGCCTAGGGCGAAAGAAAAGGGGGAGGGGGGAAAAATGCCCAGAGGATGGGCAAGGGGTATAGTGAGAGGGACTCCTCCCCCTTTTCTTTCAGTTAGTCCTGACAAAGGGTCTCGGCCCGAAACGTCAACTGTACCTCTTCCTAGAGATGCTGCCTGGCCTGCTGTGTTCACCAGCAACTTTTATGTTTGTTGCTTGAAATTCCAGCATCTGCAGATTTCCTTGTGTTTGCATCTTTTAGCATACTTCTGATTTGATATTGAGGTCTTCCCTTTATTCTTACCGCAATGAACTAATCAATCCACAAGTGGAAACTTGGTCCACAATTGTCAAAAGGGTATTTAATCATGGAAGATTTAATTTAATGTTCAACCTTCAGTATGTTTCAGCAGGAATATTTTATAACCTTGAAAAGCTTCAGCATGTAAATATTAAGAAAGAGAATGTACTGGAGCTATTGGAAAGCATCAATTTGGATAAGTCGCCGGGACTGGATGAGATGTACCCCAGCCTACTGTGGGAAGCGAGGGAGGAGATTGCTGAGCCTCTGGTGATGATCTTTGCATCATCAATGGGAACGGGAGAGGTTCCAGAGGATTGGAGGGTTGCAGATGTTGTTCCTTTATTCAAGAAAGGGAGTAAAGATAGCCCAGGAAATTATAGACCAGTGAGTCTTACCTCAGTGGTTGGTAAGTTGATGGAGAAGATCCTGAGAGGCAGGACATATGAACATTTGGAGAGGTATAATATGATTAGGAATAGTCAGCATGGCTTTGTCAAGGGCAGGTCGTGCCTTATGAGCCTGATTGAATTTTTTGAGGATGTGACTAAACACATTGATGAAGGAAGAGCAGTAGATGTAGTGTATATGGATCAAGGCATTTCACAAGGTACCCCATGAAAGTAAGGAGGCAAGGGATCCAAGGGGCCAATGCTTTGTGGATCCAGAACTGGCTTGCCCACAGAAGGCAAAGAGTGGTTGTAGATGGGTCATATTCTGCATGGAAGTCAGTCACCAGTGGAGTGCCTCAGGGATCTGTTCTGGGACCCTTACTCCTCGTGATTTTTATAAATGACCTGGATGAGGAACTGGAGGGATGGGTTAGTAAGTTTGCCGATGACACAAAGGTTGGAGGTGTTGTGGATAGTGTGGAGGGCTGTCAGAGGTTACAGGATATTGACAGGATGCAAAATTGGGCTGAGAAGTGGCAGATGGTGTTCAACCCAGGTAAGTGTGAAGTGGTTCATTTTGGTAGGTCAAATATGATGGCAGAATATAGTATTAATGGTAAGGCTCTTGGCAGTGTAGAGGATCAGAGGGATCTTGGGGTCTGAGTCCATAGGACGCTCAAAGCAGCTGCGCAGGTTGACTCTGTGGTTAAGAAGGCATACAGTGTATTGGCCTTCATCAATCATGGAATTGAATTTAGGAGCCGAGAGGTAATGTTGCAACTATATAAGACCCTGGTCAGACCCCACTTGGAGTACTGTGCTCAGTTCTGGTCACCTCACTACAGGAAAGATGTGGAAGCCATCAAAACGGTGCAGAGGAGATTTACAAGGATGTTGCCTGGATTGGGGAGCATGCCTTATCAGAATAGGTTGAGTGAACTCGGCCTTTTCTCCTTGGAGCAACGGAGGATGAGAGGTGACCTGATAGAGGTGTATAAGATGATGAGAGGCATTGATCGTGTGGATAGTCAGAGGCTTTTTCCCAGGACTGAAATGGTTGCCACAAGAGGACACAGGTTTAAGGTGCTGGGGAGTAGGTACAGAGGAGATGTCAGGGGTAAGTTTTTTACTCAGAGAGTGGTGAGTGCGTGGAATGGGCTGCCGGCAACAGAGGTGGAGGTGGATAGGGTCTTTTAAGAGACTTTTGGATAGGTACATGGAGCTTAGAAAAATAGAGGACTATACGTAATCCTAGTAATTTCTAAGGTAGGGACATGTTCGGCACAACTTTTTGGGGCGGAGGGCCTGTATTGTGCTGTAGGTTTTCTATGTTTCTATAAATAATAATTTAATAAATATGATATTGCTAAAGGGCAGATGATAGAATGCTAACTCTTAAGCACAGAAACTCCAAGACCATATTCTATGTTCTGGCTTTAATCCACTTTCTCACCACAAATCCTGTACTGATCCATGGATTTTCTTGTTAGAAAAAACTATGATATGTTTGCTTATTCAGTTGAAGAAACAAGAATATGAGAGATCTGCTTTTTAAAATAAGAAACCTTAAAAAAGAGGTGCCATGCTGTAGGTTATTAATTTTACTAACTTAGGAACTGAGTTAAAATTTCAGCAGTGATTTTGTGGGAGTTGCCCAGAATAAATCACACATTTGATAACAGAAAAGGGAAGAAGTGTTGTCCAATGACTCAGGTACCTGATACAGTGGGTAGTTGAGCAATCTACTTCAGGCGGGGCTGTGGAAAATTACTGAAACAAGATAGGTGGCTTTCATGGCAGGATTTCAAGACTGATCACTTTCAATCAAGGTTTCCATTTATAAAGGTCAGATGAAAACAGAATCAAATTCAGTTGTAATGCCTCTCTTGTTAATTAGTCTGTCAACACACAAATCCAAGGCCTGCAAATAAACAGCAAGAATCTCCACAGGTATTTCAACTCAATGATACTGGTAAACCTATATCCTGAATCAGCATCATTAAATTAAGGAAAGCATATATGCAAAGTTTTTTTCTGGAAATGAAACAGTTAAATGAATAGCATGAAGGCTCTGCTAATTATTGAAAATGGCTAATTTTCACCCATGACAGGGACACGGTTACATACAATTCTTGTTTGGAAATATAATCTTTTCCTTTTTAAGTATGTCATACAAATCAATTATTAAATAATTATGCTAAGTTTCCTGAATAAGTTTCAAGTAACATAAACAGGATACCGAATACCTCCAACAACAAAGTACAAATATTATTTAACACTGAGCCCTTACAGCAGCTTTAAGCCATTTTAATCATATCAAATATTGCTATAAAAGAAGGCCTCATAATTGCCATCAGCAATTATTCACATGCATTTTACTCTGCACAACCCATGAGAGTCATTCGGGTTTTGCAACAATGAATCTCTGTAATTTTACCAGGTCTTTGAACTAACAATCCACTCAGCATCACACAACCCTGAACTGGCATACTGCCCAGGAAGGAAAATCACCAGACATGTGTCAACTGTATTTTCATAATCTATTTATGGTCCTGCTCTTCACTATTGTAATTACATACAGTAAGAATTTGCAGAGGAACCAATCAGCTCCTAGTGACAGGGGTGTAGGTCTCAGCTTCGTGAAATCAAACTGTCGCTCTAAGGAATGGATCAAGCCCTGACATGCATATTGCACTAATAAGCCTCATCTTGAACAAAAATACAGCTGAGCCATTGTAAGGCTTTTCCATGACATCTCAGCACCTATGGTAAGTATAGATGCATAAGGGTTAATTAAGCAGCAAAATGAAACATTATGCTGCTTAATTACTCCACTAAAATTTCACCAATACCAAGCTCAAACTAGCAGCCTTAACAACATTCTTTAACTTTTCCTTACATGATTTTGGGACAATTTTTTCATTCATGATGGTGAATTCTTACGCTGTGTTTTTTCCCTCAAATATTATGCTCAGTAGTTTATAATATTTGGCTCATTTGGGCAGAAAACTCCAATATGAACTGGAAAAACCTAGCAGAAATTATGGGAGCTCATTCAATAACAATTGTAACCTTTATACAAACTTGCCAAGTGAAAATGTCACATATTGAAGATTGTATCCTTCTTCCTGAGATAGTATATTAGTTTATTTCAAATCTAATTAAGTCCATACAATTCAATTTCATGATGATGCTATGCACTACATGTAATAGACTGATAAGTGCAGGTTTACTTGTTAAATATAATGCATAGCACTGGCATAACCTTGTTTCAATTTCAGATGACCAATATATTTGATTAAATAAATATGCAAAGACCTTCAAGTTATCTGTTTCGTGATAAAATCTAAGAGACACAAATACACTGAAGGAGTGACCAATTGATGAACAAGTTGAAAAGAAAATCAGTGGAAAGATACCAGGGAACTCAAATAGTAACAGATATGCTGTATTTTAGAGACAGATTGGAAATTTGCATAGGAAGTTCATGGACTGAAGTGTAGGAATTTAGAATCCTATTTCATTTTGTCATCATAGTGCAAAGAGCTATAAAGTTACACCATAAAGTAAATCACAAAAATCTTTAGTAAGACAGGTTCTCAGTTTAAACTTTCTAGCTATACTATTACCTATATAGTAGTCAGAACGTGCAAAGGTTATATTTTTCATTATATCCAATAACCCAATTGCTGCACAGATTTTATGCAAAATTTCCTATAAGATTTGTATTATGCAAAGAAACAGGAACTTCATAATAATATTTCACCCTTCAATATTCCACAAATAGTTGGAACTACTCATTTCAAAACATTACATATAATGTGATGAAAAGTACAAATTTACCTCTTGTTTAGACATGACAGCACATTAATGACAAAGACCCAAATTGACAGTAACAATATGTGGCCAGTGAAACAGCATGTCAGGAATTACTTAGCTGTAATAATTGATACTAGTTAAATGTCCATACTTTTCAACAAAAGATAAAGCCAAATGCAGAACTGAAGACAGGCAGATTTAAAGAAGAACAAATAAATGAAACTGAACTTGAAAATAATAAAGGGGGGCGGGGGGCACAATTGTTGAGAAAAGAAATGGTGGTGAAACTAAGGGAAAAACACAAGTTGAAGGGTGTGGGAGAAAGGAAAGTGAGGGCAGATATGTTGGGTGGAGGGTAAGAATGGGGAATGTGAGGGTGGGGATGGGGGGGGCAGACAAATGAAGATGACACATATGCTTACCATCCATGTGTATTAATGTACAGTATCTGTAGCTATGGCTGGTATGTGTCGATTGTAAGTATATTGACTCCAAGGAACTATATCCCTTTGATTCTGCATCGAGAATGGCTTGAACAGAGTCTTATGAATTCAAATACCTAAGTGCTGCTATAATGTATAGCTGATGCTTGGGAAAAGAAGATAGAGAAGGAGGAAGAGATAGACAAGAAATTTATTAAAATAAGTAATGCTAGTTGCTATCACAAATGTAGGTTCTGTAAGGCCTTGCAACACTATTCTTGTATAGTAGCACAAATGTATTGACCATATGGTTTTGTTTGCGGCAAATACCACAATAGATGTTGAGATTGTTAGGGAGAATTATTAACAATTCATACAAAACTATGAGTGGGTAAGCTGCCAATGCTGTTGCCTTTGTTCTCTGCTCAAATATAAAAGGGAGTGGTTTATAAATATCTAGGTAAAATTCAAAGTTGAAGTTGAGTTTATCGTCATATGCACAAGTACACATAAGCACAGGTGAGCAGCATCACATGCACGTCATCTAAGCAACATTCACAAGAAAAATATTAATTAAACAGAAATTATACAATTTTTAAAAGAAGGAACACAATTAGTACAAAAAAATTCTAGTTTAGTGCAAAGCAATCTTAGTGTTGGCAAACTATAGTGATTAAAGTTGTGCCATTTGATCCAAGAACCAAGTGGTTAAAGGCAAGGAGCTGTTCTTGAACCTGGTGGCATAGGACTTCAGGTTTCTGTACCTCCTATCCAATGGTAGCTGTGAAAAGATGGCAGGACCTGGACTGTGGACATCTTTGACGATGAATGTTGCTTTCTTGAGGCAATGTCTTCTGTAGATGGTGGGGAAGGATGTGCCCATGATGTATTGGGCAAAGTCCACCACTCTCTGCAGCTTCTTTTCTACACATCTGAATTACTGTACCAGACCATGATGCAACCATTCAGGATACTTTCAACAGGTCATCTGCAGAAGCTTATGGGAGTGTTTGCTGATAAGCTAAACCTCCTAAAAAAAGACACCAGTGCACTCCCCTTGTGATTTCATCTATGTGCACAGCCCAGGACGGGAATTCGACATGTTAATGCCCAAAAATTTTAAGCCATTGACCCTCTCCATTGTCAATCCCATAATGTAAACTGACACATGTTCGTCCTCCTTCTCCTTCCCAAAGTCAACAATCAAATCTTTAGTTTTAGTTATGTTGAAGATGTTGAGTGTTCAAGACCAACCAGGTATTCTACTTTGTTCGCATATCCTGATTCATCACCAGCTGTGATTCGCCCAACAATGGTGGCGTTATCAGTGAATTTGTACTGTATATGGGATTGAAGCTGTGCTCAGCCACACAGTGTGGATAGTGAATAGGGCTGGAGGCTAAGCACATTTGAGGTGCGTCTGTGATGATGGTTAGCGAGGAGGAGATGTTGTTACTAATCCTCACCCACTGATACATAACAATGCTGATGAACAATTACTTTACATTACTCACGGTTATCTGCCCTTAAAATACTTAACTGCTATTTTGACTTACAGTCCTCAGTTCTCACAATTCTTCACAGAGCCACATTAATATTTTCTGCTCTCATTGTACACCATCACATTTACAACACCATGTAAAAGTGTCATTAAAAATTCTTACATGCACATTGCAATACTTATACTTACTTTGCTACTTTTCATGATGTGTTTTAAATATACCAAAACAGAACCCAGAATGCTTGTGGTGACTTCTATTTTAATCTAGTACATGTATCAACATTTCACAGGGCTACTACAACAAATTTCTGGAGTTTAGAATTTTGGGGCTGTCACTGCCCAGCATTTTCAATTTTTCATTTTGCTTAATTCATTTAATCTACTAATATTGCTTTCTAATTTATTACCACCTCTACTGGCAGAACTTCTGCAGTCCTAAAACTAGTCACCTTTATTATATCTAATACCCATAACTGAAATTATCTATAAAAATGGCAAGATGAGAAATGAGAAATATAAAGCAGCAGAAGCAAGAGAGGAAGTAAATCAGAAGTAATAAATGAGCTCAAAGGAAGAACAGACAAGTGACAAATTTTATAATATGGTAAACTGGAACATTAAAAAACAGCAGGAAGTCTTTTGTCCCTCACGTCCATTCCATCGGTTATTCAGATCAGGTCTGAATATTTACCTCAGCACTACATTCATCTGCTAACTATTGGTTCACATTATATAACAATTTATCAGTCTCACTTTAAATTGCCCAGCAGCTGAACCTTCACTGCTCTCTTAGGTAGAGAATTCCAAAGAAAACTACAGAGTCAGTGTGTCAGGCCCATGGATTTCCATCCAAACTGGAAAAGTAAGAAACCAAAATATCACACACAAAATGTTGCAGGAACTCAGCAGATCAGGCAGCATTTACGAAAAAGTGTTAACAGCCAAACCTTCGGGCCGAGACACCCGAAATGTCGACTGTTTACTCTTTTCCATAGATGCTGTCTGACCTGCTGAGTTCCTCCAGCATTTTGTGTGTTGCTTTGGATCTCCAGTATCTGCAAATTTTCTCATATTTGAAACCAAAGTTTCAAGTTTTGAGTTTTAAAAGGAAGAGTTAGAAAGTATAAAGTGAATGCCTGTGATAGGATAAAGACAAGAAAATCAAAACAGCACAAATTAAAAGGTGATGAAGGTTTGTTATTCATAGATGATCTGACTAGAGGAGGTATAAATAAGGACACAGAGTTAAATATAATAACTGCACGTTCCTCAACAGTTTTGTTCATTCACTTAATCTACTAATATTGCTTTCTAATGTAATGCTTCTATTCACAATACTTACAATATTATCTACCTTAGCTGTGCTGACAATTCATTTGTGGCCTCACCATATAGAGAAAAGATGAAGCCACATCCTTCTAAAATACTGTCATGTGATATCAATTTCAGCACCTCCTCTTTTTTTGTAGTTTCGATTTTCTGTCACCAACATATTTGTTTAGGTCAGTAAGCTGTTTTTAGCTAACAGCTTATGTGAGAAACTAAACTTTATTAATTTGTCGAAATACTTGACAGAGCATTCGGGAGAGCTGTTTGAGAAGACAGTTTTAGTAGAAGTAAGAAGTTAGAGCTTATCTTTGCATTTCAGGACAATCTAGAATAGTGAGCAATTTTGACAGACTGCAGTAAGACATTTTAATGTTTTATTTAATCAAATAGTTGTAAAAATTATACATACACATTTGCAGAGTCCTTTGGAAAATTGACCAATTGCAGTTCTCAAGCTTATGAAGTTTACATTATTTAGATATTTTTAATCACTGAGGTATCTTTCAAAAATGATTTTATAATTTTTCCAACTTAGCACATAAAAATCCACATTTCATTGTTTATCTGATTCAATTAGCTGTTATGCCTCACTGACGACTAACATTTTGCTAACTACTAACTACAATTCTCATGTTAGCCAATTAAGTCAGTTAACCATGAGACTAATGAAGAGATTCATGAACAATGGCCCACTATTGGCAACTTTATACTTTCCTTACACAGATGTGTCCTTGAAAGAAATCATTCCTAGCCACATACCCCATAACAAAGGAAACCTGTTTGTCTGCTGCCGAGTTTCTTATCAGCTAAAAATTCTCCTTGCATTTGTCATCTTTAATTTAAATAACGTCTTAAAAGAGTAATCTATTCTTTGATGCATTTTCCCAAAGAATTTGCTGTTCTTTGATTACTGATATTTGCTCTACTTAAGTTTCATGTTAAATCAGAAGACAATTTTGGTGTATTTTATTTTAATAAACAGGTCAGCCTTATGCTTCTATCTTTTGAAATCCTTAACAAGAATTAATATAAAGACTTTAATATGAAAGGAAGTCTTTCACTAGTTCTATTACTACCTCAATTTGTTTCTTGCTAAACTGATTACCATCCAATAAATCTTCTTCTGTCACTCCAACCCCACCAACACCAAATTATTAATGGTCTCCAAGTAGAATCAAACTTTCTTTCATCACCACCCTTGTTCCAAAAAAATCCACTTGTGAATTGTGTCCTTGTCAGTATTTCCATTTTCCAGAATGAAGGAGATGTTGTCCTTCTTCAAAGAAAGGAGCTTCCCTTCCTCCACCATCAACGCTACCCTCAACCACACCTCTTCCATTTCCCGCACGTCTGCCCTCACCCATTCTCCTGCCACCCTGCCAGGGATAGGGTTCTTGTCCTCACCTAATACCCCACCAGCCTCCGCATCCCTCCATCAGGACTCATATAATAACCTCTGTGACTATGGCTCCCCATGAAGAGTTCTTCTCAGCTGTCTGCAGCCTTTGATCTATTATCATCACGAAATGACAGGTGTAGTATAATCTGAGCAAGTGTGAGAAGCTACACTTTGGGAGGTCAATGTAAGGGAAAAGGATACAATTTGTGGCAGGACCCTTAACAACATGGATCTTGGGATTCAAGTCCATGGGTCACTGAAAGTGACCATGTAAGTTGATAGGCTGGTAAAGAAAGCATATAGCTTAAGTGCCTTAGAAAAGAAGTCATACTGGAGCTACAAAAAACCTTGGTTAGGCCACATGTGGAGTGTTATGTTCAGTTCTGGCCACCCCATTTCAAGAAGGATGTGGAGGCTTTGGAAAGGGTAGAGAATTAGTTTACCTGGATTAAAGGGTATGTGCTATAAGGAGAGGCTAGACAAACTTAGGTTGTTTTCTCCGGAGCATTGGAGGCTGACAGAAGTTTGTAAAATTATGAGAGGTACAGACAGGGGGACAGTCAGAATATTTTTATCTGAGGTAGAAATTTCAAGTACTAAATGTCAATAGAAAGAATACTGTTGAAAAGATGATCACAGGTATCAAGATCATAAGACCTTAAGGCACAGGAACAGAATTAGGTCTTTTGGCCCACTGAGTCTACTTCGCTATTCAATCATGGCTGATTTATTATCCCTCTTAATACCATTCTCTTGTCTTTTCTCCATTACCTTGGATGCCCAAACTAATCAAGGACCTGTCAACCTCCGCTTTAAATATACCCAGCGACTTGACCTCCACCACTGTCTGTGGCAATAAATTCCACAGATTTGACACGCTCTGGCTCAAAAAAAGCCCCTCCTCAACACTGTTCTAAAGGGATGCCCTTCAATTCTGAGGCTGTTTTATCTAGTCCTGGACTCTCCCACTATTCAAAATATCCTTTCCATATCCACTCTGTCCAGGTCTTTCAATATTCAGCAGGTTTCAGTAAGATCTCACCACTCCCCCTACCCCCATTCTTCTAAGCTCCAGTGAGTACAGGCCCAGAGTCATCAAACTATTCTCACACATTAACCCTTTCATTCCTGGGATCATTCTTGTAAATCTCCTCTGAACCCTCACCAATGTCAGCACATCCTTTTTTTAGATATGGAGCCCAAAACAGCCCAAAAAAGTGTGGTCTGATCAAGCTTGATAAAGCCTCAAGCTTTACATCCTTGTTTTCATATCCTCATCCTCTCAGAATGAACGCTGACATTGCATTTGTCTTCCTTCCCACCAACTCAATCTGCAAGTAAACTTTAGGAGGCAGAGCAAAGTCAAGATGGCGCTAAACGGCGATTCCTTTGCTCGCGTTTTCGGAAACAGTTCTATTTCTATCTTTGATATCTCTTTTTTCCCTTTTCAAGGTTCTTTTGAAGACCCTGACTTGCAGTTACACTTTGACTTTGGTTCTTTGACGGAATGGGACCCACTTTCGGGGCCTCACGACCGGCCGTTTTTTGATATCCCAAGGGTACAGCCTGGAAGGTAAGCGTGCCTTCAGGGTTCTGGATTTTCATGGCTCTGGAGACATGCTGATTCTAGGCCAGTGACCCTGACTGAAGTGTTGCAGGGGAACATAGAACATCGGGAGCAGCAGGTTAGCTGCCGGGGGCTGTGTGTCCAAAGAACTGCATCTTCCTGGGGCCGATTCTGTGGGCACAGAGCTCAGAAAAAGCAACGCAACAGACTTTCAACATCATAAATCAGCAAGTTGTTTGTTATGTCTCCCCTCTCACTGTGAAATAGGAACATCTCTTTTTCCCTTATTAGGGAGAGAGAGAGCCTGTGGTATGTTGAATAAGCAGGTGAATGAGTAGTTTTTGGGGTACTGCAAGTCTGTGTCTTTATTGTACCTTTGCACCTCCAATTTCTGAATTTGCTCCCTGTTTAGAAACACATCTATGCCTTTATTCATTCTACCAAAGTGCATGACCAGACACTTCCCGAGTCAAGTCAAGTCAAGATAATTGTCATTTAATACATGTATACTGTCAAAAGAAACAACATTTCTCCAGACCAGGGTGTAAAGCAGTGGTACAGATAACACACAATAACTTAGGAAAGTAAGAATTAAACCTACAAGTGAATTATGCATAAATACAGTAAAGTGCATAAATGAAATATTGTAGGGTACAGAACAAATTAACTGGTGACACTTTGAATGCGATGCGGCAGGGAGTTCAGAAGCCCAATGGCCTCAGGGAAGAAGCTGTTCCCATCCTGACTGTTCTTGTCTTTATGCATTGAGATCTCCTGCCTGATGGTAGAAAGTCAAAGAGGATGCTGGATGGATGGGTGGGATCCTTGATAATACTAAGGGTCCTGCATACGCAGCACTCCTGACAAATGTCCCCGAAGGATGGTAGGGAGACCCCTATGATCCTCTCAGCTGTTCTCACAGTCCTTTGTAGGGACTTCTGGTGCAATGCTCAACCGCTCCCATACCAGTTGGAGATGCAGCTTGTCAGGATGCTCTTTACAGTGCTCCTGTAAAATTCAGTTTAGATGGGTGGGGGGAGGGGGAGCCTCACTTGCCTCAATCGAGGTCATCTATGATATGAAACCCCAGGAACCTGGTGCACTTAATTCTCTCTATAGAGGAGCCATGTATGCGCAGAGGGGGATGGTTCATCTGTACCTTCCTGGAAGTCCACAATCATTTGTTTGGTCTTCTCCATGTTCAGACTTGGGTTGTTCCTCTCACGCCAATCCACCAGCTGCTCCACTTGCTCTCTGTACTCTGACTCATCTTCATCGTTGATGAGGCCAACCACTGTTGTGTCATCCACAAACTTGATGACACGGTTTGTACTGAATCCCATGACAGTCAGGCTGAGCACACAACCCTGGGGAGTGCCAGTGCTCAGCGTAATGGGACTAGAGACATTGCTGCCCACATGGACTGACTGTGGCCTTTCTGTTAAGGAGTCCAGGATCTAGTTACAGAGGAAGGCGTTGAGACCTAGCGAGGACAGTTTCTGGGGTACGATGGTGTTGAAGGCTAACCTGAACTCTATAAACAGCAGTCTGGCATATGAGACCCCATTTTCCAAACAGGACAGGGCAAGGTGGAGGGCAGAGGCAATGGCATTATCAGTGGATTGATTCCAGCAATAAGCAGACTGGAAAAGGTCCTATGTAGCCAGGAGTAAGGCTTTAATGCACTCCATGACCAGCCACTCAAAGCAGTTCATAATGGTTGATGTTAATGCATTTCACATTCCCAGATCTAAAGTCGACTTCACAATCCCTCAGCCGTGCATGCACCTCTGCAGTAAGCATGACTCCTGATTTGCCCTCACCCAGATGGGTTTCACGATGGTTACATCCTCACAGAAAGCAGTGCAGAGATTGCACCCTTAGCCAAGTTTTCACCACCTATAGGACTGGAATGGCCCAGTTGACCAGTGGTTCATGTGCTGAAATTAACATTACAGACAGGTGATCTGGGAACCCAATGGGGGATCATGGGACTGCTTTCTATGCACCTGGTATGTTAGCATAAATGAGGTCTAGTGTATTTTCATTTTTGGTGGCAAAACCAACAGGCTGGTGGAATGTACGTTTGCATGGTTAAAATCATCAGCAACAATGAAGATACATCAGGGTGTTTGATTTGAAAGTCACTGATGGTGTTGTTGAACTCATGCCACGCCTCCACCTTAGCAGAGGAGGAAGATATATATAGCTAACAACACAATTATAGTGAACTCCCTCAGTATATAAAATGGTCTGCACTTCATTAGACCATAAGACAAAGGAGGAGAGGTCAGCCATTCGGCCCATCGAGTCTGCTCCACCATTAAAATGAACTCAATCATTTGTGAACAGAGGGATTCCACAGCTAAAGCATCATAGGCTGTATTTTGTCTTCCACTTCTTTACCCACTCTCCTAATCTGTCCAAGTCCTTCTGCAGACTCCTTGCTTCAACACCACCTGCCCCTCCACAAACATGGCTATAAAGCCATCAATTCCATCATCCATATCATTAATATATAATTTAAAAAGCACTGGACCCAACACTGATTTCTGCAGGACACAACTAGTCGCTGGCAGCCAAATAAAAAGCTCCCATTTATTCGCACTTTTTGCCAATCTTTTGTCTATGCTAGTACATTTGTTGTGTAGCCACATATAACCATATAACAATTACAGCACGGAAACAGCCCATCTCAGCCCTTCTAGTCCATGCCGAACTCTTACCCTATCCCAGTCCCACTGACCTGCACTCAGCCCATAACACTCCATTCCCTTCCTGTCCACATATCTATCCAATTTAACTTTAAACAACAACATAGAACCTGCCTCAACCACTTCTGCTGGAAGCTCATTCCACACAGCTACCACTCTCTGAGTAAAGAAGTTCCCCCTCATGTTACCCCTAAACGTTTGTCCCTTAACTCTCAACTCATGTCCTCTTGTTTGAATCTTCCCCACTCTCAATGGAAAAAGTCTAACCACGTCAACTCTATCAATCCCCCTCATAATTTTAAACACCTCTATCAAGTCCCCCCTCAACCTTCTACGTTCCAAAGAATAAAGACCTAACTTGTTCAACCTTTCTCTGTAACTTAGGTGCTGAAACCCAGGCAACATTTTAGTAAATCTTCTCTGTACTCTCTCAATTTTATTGACATCTTTTCTATAATTCGGTGACCAGAACTGTACACAATACTACAAATTTGGCCTTACCAATGCCCTATACAAATTCAACATTACATCCCAACTCCTATACTCAATGCTCTGATTTATAAAGGCCAGCAAACCAAAAGCTTTCTTCACCACCCTATCCACATGAGATTCCACCTTCAGGGATCTATGCACCATTATTCCTAGATCCCTCTGTTCTACTGCATTCTTTAATGCCCTACCATTTACCATGTATGTCCTATTTTGATTAGTTCTACCAAAATGTAGCACCTCACATTTTTCAGCATTAAACTCCATCTGCCATCTTTCAGCCCACTCTTTTAACTGTCCTAAATCTCTCTGCAAGTTTTGAAAACCTACCTCATCATCCACAACACCACCTATCTTATTGTCATCTGCATACTTACTAATCCAGTTTACCACCCCATCATCCAGATCATTAATATATTATTACAAACAACATTGGACCCAGTACAGATCCCTGAGGCACTCCGCTACACACTGTCCTCCAATCTGACACACAGTTATCCACCACTACTCTCTGGCGTCTCCTATCTAGCCACTGCTGAATCCATTTTACTACTTCCATATTAATGCCTAACGATTAAATCTTCCTAACTAACCTTCCGTGTGGAACCTTGTCAAAGGCCTTACTGACGTCCATATAGACAACATCCACCATTTTACATGTGCTATACCTTGTCAA
This sequence comes from Mobula birostris, assembly GCF_030028105.1. Taxonomy (NCBI): domain Eukaryota; kingdom Metazoa; phylum Chordata; class Chondrichthyes; order Myliobatiformes; family Myliobatidae; genus Mobula; species Mobula birostris. The sequence goes on from NC_092375.1 coordinate 50,537,154, forward strand.
AGGCCTCTTAAAATGCAAGTAAAGTACATTCATTGATTTTCTTTTGTCTATACCGCTTGTAATTTCCTCAAAGAATTCTAAAAGATTTGTCCGGCAAGGTTTCCCTTGAAGGAAACTAAGCCTTTTGCCATCTATTTTATTGTGTGCCTCCAAGTACCCCAAAACCTCATCCTTAATAACAGACTCTAATATATTGCCAATCACTGAAGTCAGGCTAACAAGCTTACCTTTGGCCTCCCTCCCTTCTTAAAGAGTGGAGTTACATTTGTGATTTTCCAGTCCTCTGGAACCATTCCAGAATCTAGTGATTTTTGAATGATCACTACTAATGTATCCACAATCTCTTCATCTACTCAAGTTTTACATGTATTTCTTGGACAGTTTTATCACAGTATGTGAGTTAATTGTAAAGATTAACTCAGGAAACAAATAACAAGCTCCTTAGTTAAATTTTGCATCCTGTAGACAGACCATAATAGTATAATTGTTTTGCCAGCAAGCATGTTTGCTATGTAGGCGATATCTTTTCTGTGCAGATAATGAAAGGCTAAAAAAAAAGGAAAAGACAGACCAACTAGCAGTTGAATGGGATCTTTTGAACCAATATATTATCCTAAAGTATATTAAAGTTAATAAAAGTTTCTTGAAATATAGTCACTGTTGTAATACTGCTAAATATCTCGAAAGTTATAAATATCTTTTTTAAAGTTATTTGCTCCCCAAGAAGTATTCTACACAATGTAAAATTGCTGGACAGATGTAATGTAGCAGTCCTTTGAATTTCAGACAGCAATTCTAATATTCTGATTGTTATGGAAATGCCTAGAGTAATACCTCGAATGAGCTGAAAAATATAATTGTAACATTACCATATTCTATTGTAATCAAAACTATAGGACACTTGCAAAACAAAGCAAACTAGCTCCCAGGAAGGGGAAAGGGTGCACCTAAACTAACAACATGTGAGCAGCAATGACGCATTAACAATTAATCACTGATGCAGTTTTTAGTTCCACCAGAATCATTCAGCTGCAAGTCCTTTCACATCATTGCTCAAATATCCAGTAACTGGGCAGCATCAGCCCAGGCACAGCTGCTTCCCTCTACTAAAAAAAACGAGCAGAACTATTCACCATGTTCTTCATTCAGCCTTCCATGACCTAAGCAATATTGATTTCAAACAGCAACCTTACTTTGGTCCGTTAACTTTGTTAAATCTCATTAACATGAGATTTGGGACATTGTTTAACAAGGTGTTGGTAGGACCACCCTTGGTGCTCTAATGCATATAGCTTTATTGCCCTACTAAAGGTAAACTAGAGAGGATGTTAAAAAAAAGGGTATAAGTGTGCTACTGGGTCTGAAGGGTTTGAGTTATAAGGAGAGGCTGGATTGGCTAGGAGTTTCTTCCAGAACATAGGAGATTAAGGGATAACTCTATGGCAGTTTATAAAATCATAAAGTGAATAGCCACCGTCTTTTACTTAGGATAGGGAAGTCCAAAATTAGAGGGCATATGTTAAGGTGAGAGAGGAAAGATTTAAAGGGGACATGAAGGGCATCTTTTTCACACACAAAATGGTCTGTATATAGGACAAGCTGCCAGGAGGAACTGGTAGTTACAATTACAACATTTTTAAAGACATCTGGACAGGCACATGGATAAGGAGGGATTTTAGGAAGAGAAACCAAATGTAGACAACTAGGTCTAGTTGGGTGGCATGGACGGGTTGGGCTGTAGAGGTGGCTCACTGTGCTGTATAAATCCAGTACTCAATGACAGGATCACATAACCACTTTCCAAGAAAAGATTCTGGAAAGGCAGAAAGACTGATGTTGGAAAGAGAACAGGAGGATGGTGTGCAAGAGGAAGAAGAGAGATGTCAAGTGGAGAGTTTCAGTCTTAGAAAAATTATTACCCTACAACCATCAGGTTCCTGAACTTCATTCCCCATGACTCTGGACTGATTCAATGACCTACATTCTCATGTTCAAGGACTTATGTACTCAGTATTATTTTTATTTGTCCGTTTTGTCTTCTTTTGCACATTGGTCTTTGTCAGTCTTTGTCTGCTCATGTATAGTTTTTCATAAAATTCTACTGTATTTCTTTTTTCTGCAGTAAGTGCCTGCAAGAAAATAAATCTTAAGGCAGTATATTGTAACATACATGCACTTTGATAACAAATTTATTTTGAACTTTGGTTAAAAGTAGTCTACAAGTTCCCTTGAAGACACTGTTAGGATAAAGTTATAAATGATTTCATCAGCCTTTCTTTCCCAGTGAGCTATGCAAAACACAGCCAGAAATGGAAATGAATTAAGCAATCAGAAATTACTTCCATTGTGATGAAGACAATAGTAGCAGGTCAAAGAAGGTGCTGTGAATATGGGTGGGTAAGTCGGTGGTCACTGGATTTAGACAGTCAGCTGGAGGACATGCAATGAAAACTAATGGTGCAGAGTGAGGGCAAAGACTGAGGGCAAGAAAGACAGATTTTTCAAGAAGGAAAGTAGCAGAGGGTGACACAGAGAACCACCAATATTTTAAAAAGTGGATGGGAGATATAAGGCAAGTAGAAACAAATGTAATAATTTGGGGATATAGCTCCCAAATACGTACAACTGCTTGGACAGGTACTGTACATGCTGGAGAGGATTGGGTAAAGGAAGTTTGGGCAGCAATATGTCCCTTATTACAAAACAAGTTAAGATAACTATATTAAAATCTTCTAGCAGTAACTAAACTTACTTAAATACTTAAACTCTGTAACAGGAAGAGCACATTGCAAAATGTATTGCATCAAGCCATGAGCACATATAACTCAAGGAAATAAATCATAGAAATTTATAGCAGAGAAAGTAACTATGACATTACACTATTCCTGGATGCTAATGTTGCATAGAAACTGAGAAAAACAGGGGTGGCCACGTGACTCTTTGCTGCACTCCCTCTAAGGCAAGTATATTAACTCTTAGAACAGTAGATGAAAACTGAGCATAAACTCCAGATCTGATCTTACTAACATACTGTAACTGGAGTAAGATACCCTTGTTCTTCTACTCAAAGTTTCTTCCAATGAAGGCCAGTGTGCCATTTGCCTTTTTAACTGCTTGCTACACTGCACGTTTGCTTTCAGTATTTTTATATTTGGACCAAGACTTTCAGAAGGTTAGTACATATAAGGAAAAAATTACAATTCTGCATACCCGTCCTTTTTAAATTACTTTAATCTCTAAAAGAAAGTCCAGAGAGAAAATAAACACCCTGTTCAACACTCACACTGCGAGATGATCTGTTCTGGTTTCTTTCACCAAGTTGAAATATAGGTTGACGGTAATGCAACAAACCCACGCCAGGGAACACCAGTCTGTATAGAAGGAGGAAATGAATTACACACTAAAAGGGCAAGATACACCCAGATCTAAAGAATCATTTTCTAACTGAAGGTTTCAAGGAGGGAATTCCTCCCACACCCAATGAAGTTTTGAAATTCAACTGCGCATTTGATTTAATGGCTATAAAAACACACATACGACAAATTGATTTTCCATTACACACATGTGGCAGGTTAATTTTCACACCAAAAAATTAAAGATGCTGATTTTTCTGAAGGAGACAATTACTTTTGTGATTTCAACACTTTTCACTGAATAATCATGTGCATTACTTCAAGCCAATACAAGGTAAAAATTTCCTGTAAGATTATCAGAAAGTTTTGTTTCTGTATTTTGTAAATACTTTAGAAATCATTTTGGAACAACACTAGATTTATCTGAAGAAGGAAAATCATTATTTTTGTTTTCTTTCTTTCCTTCCGTTGAGAAGACAATAAATGTGAGTGCTTCTCTCTTTGCTCCGGTGAGATGTTCTTGCCACTTTGATCAACCTTTTGTAACATGTTCTTACCTGGTTGGCATAAAATTCTGTTTGATAACAATCCGGTGAAGCTCTTTTGAACTATTTTGCTGTTAAAGGCGCTGAAATATACAGGCATACACAAATGCTCCAAAACTTTGGGTGCATATGTGTTATTAAAAAATGAGCTAAAAGGAAACACTGGATAGGCTGGGACATAGGAGGCTGAGGAGTAACCTTATAGAGGATTATAAAATCATGAATGGCAAAGACAAGGTCACAATCTTTTTCCAGTGGCAGGGGAATCAAAAACTCAAGGGCATAGATTGAAGATGATAGAACAAGCTGCCAAAAGACACTGTATAAGCGGATACAATTACAATGTTTAAAAGACACTAAGACAGAAACATGAATAGTAAAGGCTGAGACGGATATGGGCCAAACACACTGAAATTGGAGTAGCTCAAGTGGACAACTTGGTCAGTGTGGACGAGTTAGGCCAAAGGACCTACCTCTATGTTGTATGACTGGAATTCAGAGACAGAGAGATGATCAGGCAGTGATGAGCGAAAGCAAAGGAAGTTGAAAATTGTAGGTTCAATGCCAAAAATGCAATTGCACTAGAAGCAGAAACTCTATTCATTAAGGGTTTTTTCAACATTTCTCATTGCTGTCATTCTTTCCATTCAAAGTTTCAGATTGTCTCTAACAGATCACCTTTAATTCTAAACTACGGGCTTTTACGTTCTGAATTGCACACAAAGCCTCAGAAAATAATTAACCATTTTGAGTACTTAGACGAATGTACATACAATAACTTAAAATATGCAGGACAAAGCTTGTTTTAATTTATTTTAAAATTTATTACAATTTATTTTGTAAATGTTATATATTTCTTTTAATATTAAAAATCTTCCCTGTTTTACCTTGGAGTTAAAATATATCATAAATAGATGCTAGATAATTTAACATACTCCATTAAATGGCAAACAAAAATCTTCACTGAACAGAAAGATGTTCCAGGAGTTGGCAAGGAATAAGCAAGAATCACAACAGTAACATGTCTTAATTATGATCCTGATACATTAATCACTCAGAATTGGAAAACCTGTAGAGTTAGAAATTGCTGCTTCCTCTGAAATCACAGCCAATTTATCCCCAGAGTGAAATAAACATAAGTCTTGTGTTCTTAGAGTTCTGGAAAAAAGGCAAATTGGTTCTGATTTCATCAGTTCACTATCATTGTTAAAAGTGAACAACTGGCCATACAAATCCTACTGATCTCAATTTATAAATTTTAGTATTAGTAGTTTAATACAATATGAAAATAGATTTAAGCAGATATTGTTGGGGGTTATGATGACAATTACAGTTAATCAAAACCACTGCACCTTATGGAGCTTCAGCTAATCACTGCAGACTGCTATGCCTAATACAATTCACAGTGCGTGCTGGCTTACAGAAGCACAAGCTGAGTGTAATGTCACAGGGATGGGAAGGGAAAATAAAACACGAGTCACTTTAAGCTTATTTATTAGCAACAATAGGAAGCTAAGGCCCCATAAGCAAAGAAACTCAAGATTTAGTAAGAATTGGGAGAGAGAAAGCAAAGAATATTTGTTTTATATAGGGAAGGAGTTAATAATAGACCTTGCCACGTGGAGTATAAAGTGGTAGTGAAATCCTACTTTAATACTGAATGGGCTAATCTCATAAAACGGTTTAAAGTAGTGAGTAATGCCCTGAGCGGATGTTGAGCACAGTATTAATTATTCCTGTGTTGCTTTCATGTCTGCAACAAATTTCTTGAAATGCATTACCCTTCAGAACAGTACCTGTATAAGAGCACTTCTTATGCTATTCAAGGCCATAAGTTATTTTCTTCTAATCTTGTATTGAATTCATATAGAATATATTGACTAAAATGAACGTACTTTTCCCAGGATTCACCGGGCTGAAGTATTACTGGATTATTAACATATCCATCAACAGAAAATGGGCAATTCATTTTCATAAGATTTCACAATCTAGCTGATGATTAATTTGTAGTTTATTTGCAATTGCAGACTGACAATATACTGTGTTCTGACAGATATGCAACCATACTAGGGCAAAATCTAGATTTTTCCCACTGCATAACTATCTAACTCTGCTTATATTACTCTACCTAATGTACTCTGGAAGTTCTATCATGATCATTGTTTATCTAGCCTCAACATAAAGTTTTTCATAGAAACAAAAAAAAATTCTGTGCTCAGGTCTGCAATACCAGAGAAACCAAATAAAGATCAGGTGATTGCATAGCGGACACTTGCACTCAGTCTGCAGGAGTGACTCTGAATTTCTGATTGTCTGCAGTTTTAATTCAACATCATGCCCCTCAGGGCTGTGTCCTAAGCCCCCTCCTTTACTCTCTGTATACCCATGACTGTGTCGCCACCCACAGCTCCAATCTGCTAATTAAGTTTGCTGATGATACTACAGTGATAGGCCTATCCTCAAATAACAATGAGACAGCCTACAGAGAAGAAGTCATTACCCTGACACAGTGGTGTCAAGAAAATAACCTCTCCCTCAATATCACAAAAACAAAGGAGCTGGTGGTGGACTACAGGAGAAACAGAGACAGGCTAACCCCTACAGATATCAATGAATTTGAGGTTGAGAGGGTGAACAGCTTTAAGTTCCTTGGCATAAGCATCACTGAGGATCTCATGTGGTCTGTACATACCAGCTGCGTGGTGAAAAAGGCACGACAGCACATCTTTCACCTTAGACGACTGAAGAAGTTTGGTGTAGGCCCCCAGATCCTAAGAATTTTCTATAGGGGCACAATTAGAGCATCTTGACTTGCTGCATCACAGCCTGGTATGGGAACTGTACCTCCCTCAATTGCAGGACTCTGCAGAGAGTGGTGCGGACAGCCCAGCACATCTGTAGATGTGAACTTCCCACTATTCAGGACATTTACAAAGACAGGTGTGTAAAAAGGACCCGAAGGATCATTGGAGACTCAAGTCATCCCAACCACAAACTGTTCCAGTTGCTACCATCCAGGAACTATGCTACTATGCAGCATAAAAGCCAGGACCAACAGGCTCCAGGACAGCTTCTTCCAGCAGGACATCAGACTGCTCAATTCATGCTGACACAACTGTATTTTGATATTATATTGACTATCCTGTTGTACATACTAGTTATTACAAATTACTATAAATTCCAGATTGCACATTTAGACGGAGACGTAATGTAAAGATTTTTACTCATGTATATGAAGGATGTAAGTAATAAAGTCAAGTCAATTCAATTCAAGTCAGTATCTGAGGTTTTTTCCCAGCCATTATTTACTGTTTTTTAAGTTAGGAGTTTTAATTGCGTTTAATTCTGGTCCAATGAAGCATTAAATATTACTTATAATTAGCCAATGGAACACAATGTTCAGGTCTATACTGTCAGTTTTCCAGCTTGACCTCATTCATTCAGAACAAACTGTCGTGTTTTTCCATTTTCTCTATGTACTGTTTAAACAATGGAAACAGCTCCCTCAGCAAATATGATCACAATATTACCGCACTCCAATACCCTGTCAGATTCAGGCATTCACTGTTCAAAAAGAAGTCATAAACCTGTAAATATTAACACCACCTGAAAAAGAATCCAAACCAATACTGAAGTATGTATTAAAGAGGTCTTCAGTTTAACAGTTGAGGGGTAAGAGGGGTGATAGGGGGGGATGGAGATATGGGGAGGAGATGGGGGAGGGGGAGAGAGAGTGGGGAGAGGGAGAGGGGGAGAGAGAGTGGGGGAGAGAGGGGGAAGGGGGGGAACCCAATAATGAGATGACCTGCACAATTTACTGGCATAGCAATCCTGGCTTCAGGTTATTAGAGATAATCCGTGGATAATCTGTGAATGATGCATCATTACAGACAGTCCTTTTGTTCTACACAAAATAATCTGCAGATGCTGGGATCATAGCAACACTCACAACACGCTGGAGGAACTCAGCAGGTCGGGCAGCATCCATGGAAACGATCAGTCGACGTTTTGGGCTGGAACCCTTTGTCAGGACTGTAGAGGGAAGGGGCAGAGGCCCTATAAAGAAGGTGGGGGGAGGGTGGGAAGGAGAAGGCTGGTAGGTTCCAGGTGAAAAACCAGTAAGGGGAAAGATAAAGGGGTGGGGGAGGGGAGGCAGGGAGGTAATGGGCAGAAAAGGTGAAGAAAGAATAGGGGAAAACACAATGGGTAGTAGGAAGAGGAGGCGGAACCATGAGGAAGGTGATAGGCAGCTGGGGGAGGGGGCAGAGTGACATAGGGATAGGGAAAGGGATGGGGAGGGAATTACCGGAAGTTGGAGAATTCTATGTTCATACCAAGGGGCTGGAGACTACCCAGACGGTATATGAGGTGTTGCTTCTCCAACCTGAGTTTAGCCTCATCATGGCAGTAGAGGAGGCCTCTTTATAAGGCCTCTGCCCCTTCCCTCTACAGTCCTGACGAAGGGTTCCAGCCCGAAACGTCGACTGATCGTTTCCACGGATGCTGCCCGACCTGCTGAGTTCCTCCAGCGTGTTGTGAGTCCGTTTGTTCTGTTTGTCCTTCCTCCTTTACTGCACTTAAACATGTTTAATTTCTAGGTCTTCCTCTCTACAAATGACTGTGTGACTAACCACAGCTCAAATGCCATTTATAAATTCATAGACTTACTGTTGTTTGTAAAATCTCGAATGGCAACGAGGAGGCATACAAGCATGAGACAGAATGGCTGGTTGTGTGCTGTCGCTTTCAACATCAACAAGACCAAGGAACTGATGGTGGACCTCAGGAAGGGAAAATCAGGAGAAATCACACCCGTCCTCATTGAGGATCAGCAGTGGAAAAGGTGAGCAGCCCCCTGTTGCTGGGTGTCAACATCTGCAATGATCTCCCCTGGGCCCAGCATACTGGTGCAATCACATAGATTGTACGTCAGTGGCTCTACTTCATCAGGAGTTTGTATATCACTAAAGATTCTAACAAATTTCTACAGATGTACGGTGGACAGAATTATGACATCATATCCCAGCCTGATATGGAGGCTCCAGTGCACAAGATCACAATGAGCTCAGAATCAGGTTTATTAGGACAGACATATATTGCAAAGTTTGTTGCTTGTGGCAACTGTAGAGTGCAAAAAATAAAAATTTCAAAGCAAATAAGTAGTTCAAAAGGCAAATAAGAAGTTGGTGTTAATGTTCATAGGCCATTCATAAATCTGAAGGCAGAAGAGAATAAGCCGTTCTTAAGACATTAAGTGTGGGTCTTTACGGTCCTGTACCTCCTCCCCAATGAAATAACATGAAGAGGAAATGTCCTGGAAGGTGAGGGTCTTTAACGATGGATGCCACCTTCTTGAGACACCGCTTTTTGAAGATGTCCTCAATGTCAGGGAGGGTTATGCCCATGATGGAACTGGCTGCATCTACAACACTCTGTAGCCTCTTTCAATCCTGTGCATTGGAGGCTCCATACCAGGCTGTGATGCAACCAGTCAGAATGCTGTCCACCGTAGAAACTTGCAAGAGTCTTTGGTGAAATACAAATCTCCTCAAACTCCGAACAAAGTAGAGCTGCAAAGATGCCTTCCTCGAGAATGCATTAATGTGTTGGGCCCAAGATGGATCCTCTGAGATGTAGATGCCCAGGAACCAGAAGCTGCTCGCCCTCTCCACTGCTCAGTGAGGATTGTCAATGGAATTCCATGGCAACAATTCCACTCTGTAGAATTCACTACCACAGTGTCTGTGAAGGCCAAGCCACTGGGTGTATTTCAGGCACAGGTTGACAGGTTCTTGATACAGGGTTACAGGGAGAAAGCAGGAGATTGAAGCTGACAGGGAAATAGATCAGATATGATGAAATGGTGGAGCAAACTCGATGGGCCAAATGCCCTAATTTTGCTCCTATCTCTTATGGTCTTATGAGAACTAGTGGGTGTTTGCCGGTCTTCCCCTTCGTGAAGTTCACAGTCGATTCCTGGGTCTTACTGACATTGACTGAAACATTGTTTCTGCGACACCACTCAATCTACTGATCTAGATCATTCCTGCACGCTCTTCATTGTCGTAGAAACATAGAAAATATACAGCGCAATACAGGCCCTTCGGCCCACAAAGCTGCGCCGAACATGTCCCTACCTTAGAACTACCTAGGCTTTACCCATAGCCCTCTATTTTTCTAAGCTCCATGTAGCCATCCAGGAGTCTCTTAAAAGACCCTATCATTTCCACCTCCACCACTGCTGCCGGCAGCCCATTCCACGCGCTCACCACTCTCTGCGTAAAAAACTTACCCCTGACATCTCCTCTGTACCTACTTCCAAGCACCTTAAAACAATGCCCTCTCGTGCTAGCCATTTCAGCCCTGGGGAAAAGCCTCTGACTATCCATACGATCAATGCCTCTCATTATTTTGAACACCTCTATCAAGTCACCCCTCATCCTCCGTTGCTCCAAGGAGAAAAGGCTGAGTTCACTCAACCTATTCTCATAAGGCATGTTCCCCAATACAGGCAACATCCTTGTAAACCTCCTCTGCACCCTTTCTATGGTTTCCACATCCTTCCTATAGTGAGGCCACCAGAACTGAGCACAGTACTCCAAGTGGGGTCTGACCAGGGTCATATATAGCTGTAACATTACCTCTCAGCTCTTAAACTCAATCCCACAATCGATGAAGGCCAATGCACTGTATGGCTTCTTAACCACAGAGTCAACCTGTGTAGCAGCTTTGAGTGTCCTATGGACTCAGACCCCAAGATCCCTCTGATTCTCCACACTGCCAAGAGTCTTACCATTAATACTATATTCTGCCATCATAGATTCATCTGAGATTGTCATCTGAGATTCTGCCAACAACAGTGCTGTCATCAGTGAATTTATATTATTTAGCCACACAGTCATAAGTGTAGACACAGTAGAGCAATAAGCTAAGCACACATCCTTGAGATGCCCATGTCAACTGTCGTTGAGGACAATATGCTATTACTGATCCACACTGACTGTGCTGTTCTTTTAAGTCCGTCAAGGATCCAGTTGCAGAGGGAGGTACAAAGGCCCAGGTTTTGAAGCTTGTTCATTAGTACTGAGGCGATGATGGTGTTGAACGCCAAGCTGTAATCAATAAACAGCAGGATAACGTACAAGTCTGTGGAGGGTTGTACACCCAGCCAACTTCATCACCGGCATAGCCCTACCCATCATCAAGTGGATCTTCAACAGGCAGTGCCTCAAGGAGGAGGCATCCATCATTAAGGACCATTAGTATCCAGGACATGGCCTTTTCTCCCAGACAGTAGTAACAAGGAGCCTGAAAACCACCACTAAATGATTCAGAAACCGCTTCTGCCCCACAGTTATCAGATTTCTGAATGGTCCCTGAACACTACCTCATTATTTCTTTTCACACTATTTATTTACTTTGTATTTTGTAGTCATTGTTATGACTTTGCACTGTACTGCAGCCGCAATATAACATTTCAATAATGAGCCTGATTCAAATTCTGTTTCTCTCATCGTTGAGAAGAGCACAGGAAACTTTTAATTCCTCACAAAATCCACTTTCCCCCAGGATCAATAAAGTATGACTATGACTTACTCGAGACCCATTGTTCTCCACTATATCTGAAAAGTTTTAGAGTAAAATTTGGCATGGATTGAGGATTTGTTATCGAACAGAAAATAGAGAATAGAAGCATTGCGAGAGACTATATACAGGAAGGGCCAGAGTCACCTCTACTTCCTGAGGAGACTGAGGACCTCTGGAGTATGCAGACTTCTCCTTCACATGTTCTACCAGTCTGTTGTTGCCAATACAATCTTCTATGCAGTGGTGTACTGGGGCGATGGCATCAACATACAGGCTCAACAAACGGATCAGAAAGGCTGGCTCTGTTATAGGAGTCAAATTGGACACATTGGAGGCGGTGGTAGAACAAAGGACTCTACAGAGGATCCTGGCAATTCTGGATGATGTTTCTCACCCACTGCATGCCACCTTGGCTGAAAACAGGAACACTGTAGTAAGAGACTAGAACACCTGTGCTGCTCCAAAGAGTGCTGTATGAGGTCATTCTTACCCTCAGCGATTAAGCTCTATAATGAGTCAACCTATAGCTGGGGAAGTCATGATCCACCCTCTCCTGTTAGATTGTTTGAGGTAACTTTTTTAAAATTCTTTCTTACTTTTCTTCTAATATTTGTATATCTGTGCACTTTTAATGCTGCTGTGACACTGTAATTTCCTTTGGGATCAATAAAAGATCTATCAATCTATCTGAACAGATTACTTTGTTGAGACGGTGACCTGCGGCTGCCACAGATATCAATGTTGTGCCATCAGGTATTCACACTCTGAATCAATGATCTGGATGAGAGGAGCAACGGTAATACATCCAAGTTTGCTGAATGTTATGGATGGCAATATGAGTTGTGAGGAGAATGCGGGGAGATGTTAAAGAGATACAGACAAAGTAAGTGGGAGTATTATGTAGAAAAATGACAATTCATTTACTGTGAAAGAAAAATGTATTCTCAAAATTGTGAGAGATAGTAAGGCACTGGTGTTCAAAAAAACCTGGATCCTCGAGCACATGAATGACCAAACATTGGCAAATACGTGATGCAAGCAAACTAGGAAAATGAACGGGGTGTTGCCATTTATTGCAATGGAATTTGAATACAACATATTGTACAAAATCTTGGACAGGTAACACTTGGGAGCATGTTCTGCTGTTTTGATCACCACACTATGATGATCTAACCGGTGACCAATCTGGACAACAGAAGTTTGCAAGGGGGGGCAGATTTCACCCAGGTTCACTGTCAGAGTAGAAAAAGCAGCGCCGGATCACGGAGATTATTTGAGCTCTGACCAGCAACCAATTGGCATTTAGGGCTGATTAGCAAAAGCAAATTTAAAAAGACAGGGGCAAGCACAATGGCCATCAACAGGGTTAGAGTGCTGAGGCTTTAGCTCTTATAACATATAACCATATAACAATTACAGCACAGAAACAGGCCACCTCAGCCCTTCTAGTCCCTGCCGAACTCTTACTCTCACCTAGTCCGACCGACCTGCACTCAGCCCATAACCCTCCATTCCTTTCCTGTCCATATAGCTGTCCAGTTTAACTTTAAATGACAACATCGAACCTGCCTCAACCACTTCTGCTAGAAGCTCGTTCCACACAGCTACCACTCTCTGAGTAAAGAAGTTCCCCTCATGTTACCCCTAAACTTTTGCCCTTTAACTCTCAACTCATGTCCTCTTGTTTGAATCTTCCCCACTCTCAATGGAAAAGCCTATCTACGTCAACTCTATCAATCCCCCTCATAATTTTAAACACCTCTATCAAGTCCCCCCTCAACCTTCTACGCTCCAAAGAATAAAGACTTAACTTGTTCAACCTTTCTCTGTAACTTAGGAGGTGAAACCCAGGCAACATTTTAGTAAACCTCCTCTGTACTCTCTCAATTTTACTGACATCTTTCCTATAATTCGGTGACCAGAACTGTACACAATACTCCAAATTTGGCCTTACCAATGCCCTATACAATTTCAACATTACATCCCAACTCCTATACTCAATGCTCTGATTTATAAAGGCCAGCAAACCAAAAGCTTTCTTCACCACCCTATCCACATGAGATTCCACCTTCAGGGATCTATGCACCATTATTCCTAGATCCCTCTGTTCTACTGCATTCTTCAATGCCCTACCATTTACCATGTCTGTCCTATTTTGATTAGTCCTACCAAAATGTAGCACCTCACATTTTTCAGCATTAAACTCCATCTGCCATCTTTCAGCCCACTCTTCTAACTGTCCTAAATCTCTCTGCAAGCTTTGGAAACCTACCTCATCATCCACAACGCCACCTATCTTAGTATCATCTGCATACTTACTAATCCAATTTACCACCCCATCATCCAGATCATTAATATATATGACAAACAACATTGAACCCAGTACAGATCCCTGAGGCACACCGCTACACACCGTCCTCCAATCTGACACACAGTTATCCACCACTACTCTCTGGCGTCTCCCATCTAGCCACTGCTGAATCCATTTTACTACTTCCATATTAATGCCTAACGATTGAACCTTCCATGTGGAACCTTGTCAAAGGCCTTACTGAAGTCCATATAGACAACATCCACCGTTTTACTCTTGTCAACTTTCTTAGTAACCTCATCAAAAAATTCAATAAGATTTGTCAAACATGACCTTCCATGCACAAATCCATGTTGACTGTTCCTAATCAGACCCTGTCTATCCAGATAATTATACATACCATTTCTAAGAATACTTTCCATCAATTTACCCACCACTGACGTCAAACTCACAGGCCGATAATTGCCAGGTTTACTCTTAGAACCGTTTTTAAACAATGGAACCAGATGAGCAATACGCCAATCCTCCGGCACCAACTCCATTTCTAATGACATTTGAAATACAGGTTTCCCCCCGCCACCCGAAGGTAGAGCGTTCCTATGAAATGGTTCGTAAGCCAGAATGTCATAAAGCGAAGAAGCAATTACCATTTATTTATATGGGAAAAATCTGTGAGCATTCGCAGACCCAAAAATAATCTACCAAATCATGCCAAATAACACATAAAACCTAAAATAACAGTAACATATAGTAAAAGCAGGAATGATATGATAAATACATGGCTTGTATAAAGTAGAAATACTTTTCCACAATCTTTGCCTGAACTATTCTCCATAGCGAAAATATCACGCAAGCACCGTCGGCAAAAACACGGCGCAAGCGCTCTCCAGTAACCTTTAAGCTATGAAGCTGCCAAATCATACCAAATAACACGTAAAAATACACAGCCGATATAAAGTAGAAATAACGTATGTACAGTGTAGTATCACCTACCGGAATCGGGAAAGCGCCGAACACACTGATGATGCTGTGTTAGGCTGAGTCGTCAGAGGTTTGGGTGGTGCAGTGGTCCCCACCCTCCGTGCAGCGACTGATACCAATCCACGAAGCATGCAGGGGAACAGCGGTAGCCGGGAGGCACACAGCACATCTTTAAGAAAAAAAGCCGAAATAAACATGCTAATTAATTAGGTGCCGCCCAGCACGTAATTGTCAGCCCAGATCAGTGCCGATTGTCGAATGCATTGCCTCTGATCTGGGCCGACAATTACGTGTCGGGCAGCACCTAATTAATTGTTTATTTTGGCTTTTTTCTTAAAGATGTGCTGTGTGCCTCCCGGCTACCGTTGCATTCTCCGCGAATCGGTATCTGTCCACGGCCTGGGTGTTGGGGTGGTGGGACACTGGGGTGTCATCTCATTGTCGTCTGTTTCCATTAGAGCAGGCAGCTCATCTTCTCCTATGACTGCCCGCCTCGATGTCAAAGGTCGAGGTTCATCGTCTGCTGTGGCTGATGTGGAAGGCTTGCTTGACTGCTGAGCCTTGCGCATTTTTCTATCATACAGTTCTTTGTAAGCACTCAAACCATCCTGCAAATATCCCCTAAATCGACGTACCCTTTCAAAATTAAAGTCGTCCCTTATCATTACTCATTCGGTTTTGATTGTTATCCTTTCCCCTTCCAATTGCACCAGCTCTTCATCTATCAGTTCTTGGTCATGGGATGCCAAAACCTCTTCAACATCATCTTCGTCAGCTTCCACAAGCCAAACTCACTTAGTCCTTACTTCGTTCACCACGATCAAAACACTTAATTATGTCTAGTTTTACGCTAAGTGTAACACCCTTAGGAGCTCTTTCAGGCTTTTCCGATACGATATAACTCATCTTGCAAACGGCTGCTCACAGGCACGTGTTTAAGCAATGCCGGCGAGATTGCAGTTCCGAATCCGGGGAGAGCGGCTGCTCAGGGTGCGCGCTGCCTTTTATCGCATGCTGCTTTTTTTCGCGCGCTGCTTTTTTTCGCGCGCTGCTTTTTTTGCGCGCTACCTTTCTTCATAACAGTGAAAACACCTTCTGTTAGGGTACTAATGTAGGTCTTTCGTAACAGTGAGGTTTCGTAAAGCGAATGTTCGAAAAGCAGGGGACACCTGTATTTCTGTCAGAGCCCCTGCTATTTCTACACTAACTTCCCTCAAGGTCCTAGGGAATATCTTGTCCACATTTATATTCCTTAAAAGCCCCAGTACTTCCTCTTCTTTAATTGTCATACTTTCCATAACTACCCTTCTACTCTTCAAGGCTTCAAGTCAGGTTTTTTCCCCTATCCTTCTTCACATCTGCTCAGCTAGGACAGTACAGATGCCAGGGAGGATAGCTAACTATTCCTCTTGTGGAATGTAGAAACGCAGGGAGACCTCCAGTGTCCCAGATGACAACAACTGGAAGAAGATCATCCAGCTGCAGCTTCTAACAATCTGTGTTAAGGAGTTGGAGCTGGAACTGAATGAACTCCAGATCATTTGGAAAGCTGATGGTGTGATAGGTAGGACATATAGAGAGGGAGTTACACACAACGTGCAGGACACAGGAAACTGGGTGACAGTCAGCAAGGGGAAAGGGGTTAAACAGCCAATGCAGAGTACCCTGTGACCACCCTCCTCAACAACAGGTATATCACCTTGGATACTGTTGGGGGTGGGGGGAATGATCTAACGGGAAAGTCATGGCGGTTGGGTCTCTAACACTGAGTCTGCCCCTGTGACTCAGAAGGGAAGGGAAGGCATGCTGTGGAGATAGGAAATTCATTAATTAGGGGAATGGGCAGGAGGTTCTGTGGGCGAGAAAGAGATTCCCGGATGGTACGCTGCCTCCCAGATACCAGGGTCCAGAACATCTTGGATTGAGTCCTCACAGTTCTAAATTGGGGTAAACAGCTACAGGTCTTGATCCATGTAGGTACCAATTACATGGGCAGGACAAGTGGCTAGGTTCTGCATTGGGAGCTTCAAGGAGTTATGTGCTAAGTAAACAGGTAGGACCTCCAGGGCTGTGATCTCAGGATTGCTACCTGTGCCATGCACTAGTAAGTCCAGAACTAGGAAGATTTTGCAGGTTTAACAACTGGCTAAGGAGTTGGTGTAGGAAGGAGGACATAAGATTTTTGGATCATTGGGCTCTCTTCCAGGGAAGGTGGTACCTGTACAAAAGGGATAGCCTGCACCTGAACTGGAGGGGGACTGATATCCCAGCAGGAGAGTTTGTTAATACTGCACAGTGGGGATTAAATTAGAATTGCAGCGGGATGGGAACCAGAGTAACAGAACATTTGGTGGAGAGACTGTGGAGACAAATATTAGTAAGTCCTCGGACAAAGTGAAGAGTCAAAAGGTTGAGATAGTGCGACTGGGGTCCTGAGCTGCATATATTTCAATGCAAGAAGTATGGTACGAAAGGTGGATGAGCTCAGGGCACGGAGTACTTGGTAAGTGGGAAGCCTTCAAAAACGAAATTTTGAGAGTACAAAGTTTATATGTGCCTGTCAGAATAAAAGGTAAAGATAAGATAAAAAAACTGTCGACTTTGCTGGAGAGGCTGTGGCCTAGTGGGAGATTTTGCACATATATTCTGGGACTGTCCCAAATTAAGGGAATTTTGGTACAAGGTCACTGAGGAAATAAGAAGGATTTTAGATATAAGTATACCCTTTGAACCTAGTCATTTAATTTTAGGCAACCTCCCGCAATCTGCATTACAGAAGAATGAACTACACATGTTAAGAGTCTTGATTCTGATTGCTCATAAAATGATAACCGTCAACTGGCTTAAGTCTCAGCCACGCACTTTGGAACAAAGGATACAGAGAATGAAAGAAGTGAACTGTATGGAAAATATCACTGCAAATTTACAACTGAAAATGGACTTTTACCTGGAAAGATGGAACTCTGTTATAGTGTACCTGGCACAGTGAAAGGCCCATACAGGGGCCTGGTAAAATGTAGGACTTGAGTTCATTTACTGAGGACTGTGATTTTAATTAAAATAGATGTAAATCTACATTGAGGGATGATCTAAAGTATATAGACCATGTGTATGTCTGTGTTTGTATGTAAGTGTATGTATGTGCTCTTTGTTTCTTCTTTCTCTTGCTCCTACTCTCTTCTACCCGATATTGTTAATACAGGTATTTACCATTGTGCAGTGAACTGTGGACTGATAGCCAATGCTTGTTTGTAGATATGTATTTGTTCAATAAAGTTCAAAAAAAAGATAAAGATAACAAGTAGGGAACCTTGGTTTTCAAGAGATATCGAGATCCTGGTTAAGAGAAAAAAATGAAGCTGCATAGCAGGTGCAGGCAAGCAGGAACAAATGTGGTGCTTATGGAATAAAGAAATGCAAGAGAACACTTCAGAAAGAAATCAGGAAGGCTAAAATAAGTTGCTCTAGCAGAAGGTGAAGGATCATCCTAAGGAATTCTACAGGTATGTTAAGAGCAAATGGATTGCAAGGGACAAAATTGGTCCTTTGGAAACCAGAATGCCAACCCAAGTTTGGAGCCGAACCAGATGGGGAGATCTTAAATGAATTATTTGCATCTGAATTTACTCAGGAGACAGACACAGAGTCTGGACAAGTGAGGCATAGAGGCATTAACTTCATGGACCCTGTACAGATTATGCAGGAGGAAAATCAGGGTAGATAAATCCCCAGGGCCTGATAAAGTGTTCCCTCAGATCCTACAGGAGGCAAATGCAGAAATTGCTATGGCCCTAGCAGAGATATTTAAATCATCCTTAGCGGTAGGGTAGGTATCAGAAGATTGGAGGATACCAATGTTGTTCTGCTGTTTAGAAACAGGAAGGTTGATGAAGAAAAGGCAGTGAATGTTGTTTACATGGACTTTAGTGAGGAATTTGACAATGTCCCATTTAGGAGGCTGGTCAAGAAGGTTCAGTCGCTCGGCATTCAGCATGGGTAGTAAATTAGATTAGATACTGGCTCTGTGGGAGAAGCCAGAGAGTGGTAGTGGAGCGTTGCCTCCCTGACTAGAGGTCTGTGACTACTGATGTGCCGCAGGGATCAGTGCTGGACCCTTTGTTATTTGTCATCTATATCAATGATCTGCATAATAATAATGTGGTTAACTGGATCAGCAAGTTTGCCGATGACACCAAGATTGGGGGTGTAGTGGACAGTGAAGAAGGCTATCATGGCTTGCAAAGGGATCTGCATCAGCTGTAAAAATGAGCTGAAAAATGGCAGATAGAATTTAATGCAGACTACTGTGAGGTTTTGCACTTCGGTAGGACCAACCAGGGTAGGTCTTACAAAGTGAACTGTCGGGCACTGAGGAGTGCGGTAGAACAAAATAATCTTGGAATACAGATCCATAATTCATTGAAAGTGACATCACAGATAGATGGAATCATAAAGAAAGGTTCTGGCACACTGGCCTTCATAAATCAATGTATTCAGTACAGAAAATGGGATATTATGTTGAAGTTTTATAAGACGTTGTTGAGGCCTAATTTGGAGTATTATGTGCAGTTTTGGTAACCTAGAGTACAGAGAAAATTTACAAAGATGTTATCTGATCTGGAGGATATGAGTTATAAGGAAAAATTGAATAGGTTAGGACTATTCTTTAGAACATAGAAGATTGAGAGGAGATTTGATGGAGGTATACAAAATTATGAGGGATACAGATCAGGCAATTGCAAGCTGGCTTTTTCCACTGAAGTTGTGTGGGACTACAACCAGAGGTCATGGGTTAAGAGTAAAAGGTGAGAAGTCTAAGGGAAACACGAGGGAAAACTTCTTCACTTAGAGGGTCATGAGAATGAGCTGCCAGCGTAGGTGATGCATGTGAGCTCAATTTCAACATTTAAGAGAAGTTTGGATAGGTACATGGATGGTAGGGATATAGAGGGCTATGGTCCCAATATAGGTCGATGGGAATAGGCAATTTAAATAGTTTTGGCATGAATTAGATGTTATAGTCTATATTCTATAGGGTATAGCAAGGGCATGATTGAGCTTGAGAGGGTGCAAAAAATTTAACAACCATGTTGCCTGGATTGGAGAGCTGAAACGTAGGGAGATTAGATCAATTAGGTCTGTTTTCTCTGGAGAGGTGACATGATAGAGTTATATACAATTATGAAAGGTGTAGATAGGGGAAATAGCCAATGTATGTTTCTAAAATGTAAGTGTGTCTAAAATTAGACAGCACAGGTTTAAGGTGTGAGAGAAGAGATATAAACGGGATCTGCAGGGTAAATCTTTCACACAAAAGGGTAGTTGGTAACTTGAATGAGCTGCCAAAGGAGGTGGTAGAGGCAGAAACAAACAACACTTAAGAGGCCCCTGGACAGATACTTGAAAACTAGGGCAAAGAAGGCTTTGGAATTAATGCATCCACAAGTGCGATTAGTACAGCATGACGTTTAGCAAAACCACAGGTCAAAGATCTTGCTTCTATGCTGCATGATTCTAAGATAAGAGGAAATAGTCTCATAGTAACTATACCTGATGTAACCACAATAGAATATTATATGCAAGTTCTGATCTTGTTAACTAAGGAAGGATACACTTGCAAAAGAGTGAGCACAAAAAGGTTCACCAGATTGATTCCTAGGATGGGGCAGACAGCATCAGAATCAGGTTTATTACGTTGTGAGATTTGTTGTTTTGTAGCAGTAGAGTGCAAAACATAAAAATTACCATAAGCTACAACAATAAATAACTAAATAGATAATAGTGCAAATCAGTTATCTTGTACGTTATCCCGGTGACCTTACAATGCTCCAATTTCCTCCCACATTCCAAAAACGTACGGGTTAATAGGCTGATCAGTCAAATGAGAGTAATTGGACAGTGCGGGCTCATTGGGGCAGAAGGGCCCGTTACTGTTCTGGATCTCTAAAGAAAATAAATAAATGTTGACTCCCAAGAACTTGAAGATGCTCACTTTTCCCACTGCTAATCCCTCAGTGAAGTCTGGTGTGTATTCTCCCAACTTCTCCTTTCTAAAGTTCACAATCAGTACCTTGTTGTTACTGATATTGGTGTGAGTACGTGGCCAAGTGGTTAAGGCATTGGACTAGCTACCTGAAGGTCATGAGTTCGAGCCCCAGCTGAGGGAACGTGTTGTGTCCTTGAGCATGGCACTTAATCACACACTGCTCTGTGATGACACTGGTGCCAAGCTGTATGGGTCCTAATGCCCTTCCCTTGGACAACATTGGGCAACTGCTGGTCTTCCATACAATCTTGCCCAGGCCTACGCCTTGGAGAGTGAAGAGTGAAGGTCTCGCAAGACTAACGGATGCCTTTATTACTGATATGGAGTGCAAAGTTATTGTGGTGTCATCACACAACCAGTCAATCAATCTCACTCCTATACGTCTCCTCATTACCATCTAAGATCCTGACAACTACAATTATGTCACCAAAACAACTGTGTCAAGGGGAGGTTAAGCAGTCTGGGGAGAATAAGAAAGTTACAAAATTTTTATGTATTTATGTGTTTTGGGTACATACATATGAAGCTTCCTATAGCTGGGGTGCACCAAACCAGGATTACCATTTTCAAAGGGGTCAGTTTTGGAACAAGGACCAATTTCTTTATCAAGAGGGTAATGAATGCTTAGAATTTTCTACCCAGAAAACTGTGGAGAATCAGTCATTGAGTATATTCAAAACAGATGGAGATAATTTTGAATATTAAAGGAATGGAAAGAAATGCAGGAAAGTAGTAGTAACGTAAATGCTCAGTCATGTTGTTACTGAACAGCCAAAAATCTTTTTTTATTATAATGTTTTAAATTATTTACCAATAGGTATGCTGACATCTTTCATTTGGGATATGATGGGATTTGGCTGCAAAATTACACAAAGAAAAATTTTGAAAATCTGTAACAAATACCTAATTTTCATTAAGCATGTCATATGGCTCCTAATGAATTACTGAAATTTCTATCTTAGTAACGATATATCTAACTGTGCAAATTAAGATGCAAATGGCTAATGATTTTGCATGCTGCACCATCGTTTTGTTACCGGAGCTGTGAATGGTTAGAATACATACAGCTTCTTTAATAGCTATGAAGATGAAATTTCTTCCATTTAAGGCAATACTCAGAAACTGCCACCTAATTTGGTGTAGTTTATTAGTTTGCACTGGATGTCAGTACAGTACATGGTTGGTACAACATTGTGGCTGAAGGGCCTGTAATGTGCTGTAGATTTCTATGTTCTATGTCATACAGTCATACAGCATGGAAATAGGCCCAACTGGTCCATACCCATCAAAGCTAGTCTCATTTGCCAGCATTTGCCCCTTAACCTTCTGAATATTATCAACCCAACTGTTTTATAGTTAGTTATTACACTTGCCTTAAGCACTTCCTCTGGTAACTGATTCTACGTGGACACCAACCTTTGGGTAGAAAACTAGTGTAACGCCATCCACTTCTTGCAATTCCTCCGTCACCGCCGCATCTGCTCTCAGGATGAGGCTTTTCATTCTAGGACGAGGGAGATGTCTTCCTTTTTTAAAGAAAGGGGCTTCCCTTCCTCCACTATCAACTCTGCTCTTAAACGCATCTCCCCCATTTCACGTACATCTGCTCTCACTCCATCCTCCCACCACCCCACTAGGAATAGGGTTCCCCTGGTCCTCACCAACCACCCCACCAGCCTCCGGGTCCAACATATTATTCTCCCTACGCGACTCCCTTGTCCATTCATCCCCCCCATCCCTCCCCACTATCTCCCTTCTGGCACTTATCCGTGTAAGCGGAACAAGTGCTACACATGCCCTTACACTTCCTCCCTTACCACCATTCAGGGCCCCAAACAGTCCTTTCAGGTGAGGCAACACTTCACCTGTGAGTCGACTGGGGTGATATACTGCGTCCGGTGCTCCCGATGTGGCCTTTTATATATTGGCGAGACCCGACGCAGACTGGGAGACCACTTTGCTGAACATCTACGCTCTGTCCACCAGAGAAAGCAGGATCTCCCAGTGGTCACACATTTTAATTCCACATCCCATTCCCATTCTGACATGTCTATCCACGGCCTCCTCTACTGTAAAGATGAAGCCACACTCAGGTTGGAGGAACAACACCTTATATTCCGTCTGGGTAGCCTCCAACCTGATGGAATGAACATCGACTTCTCTAACTTCCGCTGAGGCCCCACCTCCCCCTCATACCCCATCTGTTACTTATTTTTATGCACACATTCTTTCTTTCACTCTCCTTTTTCTCCCTCTGTCCCTCTGAATATACCTCTTGCCCATCCTCTGGGTCCCCCCCCCCTTGTCTTTCTTCCCGGACCTCCTGTCCCATGATCCTCTCGTATCCCCTTTTGCCAATCACCTGTCCAGCTCTTGGCTCCATCCCTCCCCCTCCTGTCTTCTCCTATCATTTTGGATCTCCCCCTCCCCCTCCAACTTTCAAATCCCTTACTCACTCTTCCTTCAGTTAGTCCTGACGAAGGGTCTTGGCCTGAAACGTCGACTGCACCTCTTTCTACAGATGCTGCTTGGCCTGCTGCGTTCACCAGCAACTTTGATGTGTGTTGCTTGAATTTCCAGCATCTGCAGAATTCCTGTTGTTAGTGTAACGCGCTGTAAGGTTTCACTGCTAATGTAATGGTTTTTTTGTAATGTTCACTGCTGAAGTAACAGTTTCTCTGTAGCAGCAATGTTTGGGTTATGTCTGGAGATAACAGGACTATGGATGAATGTTAGCCAATCAGGATTTTGTTGCCCTGTCTTGTGAATCCGGAAGCAGTTGATTTCATGGGCTTTTGCCAGAGAGGGAGAGAGATGAAAAGAGAAGACGCGAATGGAGAGATTTGGTAGACCACCGGACGGGGTGGACTCAGAGCGAGGGTCCGAAGGGCAGTGACAATCAGAGGAGGTCAATGGGGACCGACTGGCCTATGAGTGAGCTCCAACTTTGTGCACAGACTGTTTAATAAGATTTGGGCCTTTTTTAAATTTTGTTTCTCTACTCACCATATAGTCAAAGTAAGAGTTATAAAGTTTAATCACTTAATCGCATATTGTGGACTGTTTGTTATTTCAGGATACTGATTTGTAACAGCGGACACATAGTGCAGCATCCACCCAAATGAGATTTCTTAAGTTTGGCCGGGCAGGGGGTTATCACCTCCTCTATTAAGCTGCTAGGCGAAGCGAGTCTTACAATTGCATCTCAAATTTCTTTTAAATCTTTCCCCTCTCACCTTAAACCTATGCCCTCTCATACTTGATAGCCCAATACTGGGGAAAAGATAGTGCAATCACCCAATTTATGCCCCTCATGATTTTATATACTTCTATAAGATCACCTTTTAGTCTCCTATGCTCAAAGGAATAAAGCTTTAGCTCTCCAACCTCTTCCTGTAACTCAGCAGCTCAAGTCTAGTCAGTATCCTTATAAATCTTTCCAGCATTCTTTCTAGTCTAATAACATCTTTCTGGTAGCAGGGTGACCAAAACTGAACACAATACTCCCAAGTACAGCCTCACCAGTGCCCTGTATAACTGCACCATGAACCCCCCCCCCCAACTTTTATACTGATTTATGAAGGCCAGTGTGACAAAAGCCTTCCTCAACACTCTGTCTATCTGTAGCTTCACTTTCAGTCAACCAAGGTATTCCAAGGTCACCTGGTCTACAACGCTCCCAAGGCACTGCAATTCACTGCGAAAGTCCTAGCTGGATTTATCTTTCCAAGTTATCCTAGCTAAATCCCATTTCCCATTCTTCAGTCCATTTGCTCACATGATCAAGACTTCCCTGTAATTTTACTAACTTTCTTCCTTGTCTACTATAGCACCTTTTCTAATGTCATCTGCAAATTTATTAACCATTGATGTAGGTGACAAACAACAATGGGCCCAGCACTGACCCTCGAAGCACACTACTAGTCAAGGGTTTCCATTCCAAGAAACAACCTTCTACCATCATTTTCTGCTTTCCACAATAAAGAAAATTGTGTATCCAATTTGCCATGCCTTTCCAGAGCAGTCTATCATGTGAAACTTTGTCAGAGGTCTTACTGAAGTCTATAAACCAAGTCTACTACCCACATCAACTTTCTAGGTCACATCAAAAAAACTCCATTAAGTTCATAAAACATGATTGCCCATGCAAAATGCCATGGTAACTACTGTCTTTCCAGATACAAGCATAGCTTATCTCTCAGAATTCTCTCCTGTCACAGATGCACTCAGGGGCCACTCTATTAGGAACCGCCTGTACCTAATAAAGTGGCAACTGAGTGAATGTCCGTGGTCTTCTGCGGCAGTAGCTCCATCCACTTCAAAGTTCAACAATTTGTGCATTCAGAGATACTCTTCTGCACACTACTGTTGTAATGTGTGGTGATTTGAGTTATTGTCATCATCCTGTTAGGCCATTCTCCTCTGACCTCTCTCATTAACAAGGCATTTCTTCCCCACAGAACTACCACTCACTGGATTTTTTTTTGCATGATTCTCTGTAAACTCTAGAGACTGTTGTGCATAAAAATCCCAGGCGACTTTCTAACCACACAGTCTAAACCAACAATCATTCCATGGTCAAAGTAACTTAGAACACATTTTTCCCCATTCTGATATTCAGTCTGAACAATAACTGAACCTGTTGACCATGTCTGCATGCAATTATGCATTGATTGCTGCCACATGATTGACTGATTAGATATTTGCGTTAATAAGCAGGTGTACAGTTGTACCTAATAAAGTGGGGACTGAGCGTATGCATAGAATTAGTCCAGCACAACAGCATTACTGAAATTTCAGTTACCTGATATAATTGTTATTGCTTTTAATTAAACTAGTTAGGGTGTTCTTTCTTGAGCAAATCAAAGGAAGTAGTCTCACTACTTTTGCTTCCTATCTTTCCTTTTCCTTTTTCTCTCTCTCTATCCAGTTTCTTTCTTTTAGCAGTATGAATCCTTGTCCCTTCTTGTGCCTCTTCCTATCTTGTATGTTTGCTGCTCTCTGTTCCTTCCCATCTTATCTTCCCTCTGTCTCCACATTTTTTCTTCCTTCTTTAGCTTTCTCTCTCCTTTGTTTTCAAATCTCATTTTCTTTCTAGTTTGTGTTCTTTGATTGCATTTATAGAATCACAGTCATATACCATAGAACAGATTCTTCAGTCCATGACATCCATGTTGACCATTTTGTCCATCTACACTAATCTATTCAGTCTGCATTAGGTCTGTATCCTTCTACAGTATATCTTATTGTGCAAGTGCTTAGCTAAATATTCCCACCTAAGTATTCCCTAAACACAGTGGTTATACCTGATTCCATCACCTTCTCTAGCAGCAAGTTCCAAATATCAACTACTCTGTGTGAAACCCATATTTTTGATAAGAAGAAGATTCTTACTATCTACTGCCAATATGCCTCTTGTAATTTTATATACCTCAATTATTTTAGTTTATACACTAATTTTTATTTATGGTTACTACTCTACTTGCCTGGATTACATATCAGTCTCCCTCAGACTCTCATCAGTTCCCTCTAATTATGATTACACATTCTTTTTTCCCTTCAATTTTCCATTATTCCCACTCAAAGCTTCTGTTCACATTCATCCCCTTCACATCATTTCTTACTTACATTCTTTTTCCTGCCAGCCTATAATTTCTCTCTTTCTGTTTCTGGCACAGCTTTCTGGGAAAAATAAATGGGTCATTCCTAAAAAGGCCAATGTTAGTGAGGCTGCTGTGACACAGCATGCAATCTCATCATTAAGAGTCAATAGCTTAACTATTTTTGACCATACCCTCTACAAAGTTTTTCTGGCAAAGGAAGAGTACAGACAATAAACCACAAAAAAGATGGAAGAAAACAAAACAGCTGCAGCGTTTCATGTTATGAAGTGAAAATACAGAATCCTTATGCATAGACTTTTTATGGATTCTTAATGGGTACCCGAAGCATTTCTGTAATGTAACAACATCCAAACAAAACAATGAAGCTGTGGTCGCGCTGATACGCATCGAGTGAAAGCAACACACTGAGTCGAGCAGGGTCTGGTTGAACTGTTTACTATTTCAATCCACGCGCACTTAAGTACCCGCTCCCAGCATAACCCCGCTCTTTGCAGAGCGGAAGTGACGACGGCTTCCAGGCCGAGGTCTGCCCCGCACTCAGAGCCCTTTCGGTTGCCGCTGGCTGTGGGTTCGCCGGCAACTGCTGGAGCTGGTTTGCTTGCCGCGTGGGCGAGCCGCCACATAAACCCCGCCACCCCCACCACCAAAACCGGCACTAGGAGGTGCAGAGCCCACAGCCTGCACACCATCAGTTCTTTTAGGTGGCCGGCCTTGTCGTCGTGGGGGTGGCACCGCAACCGGGCATTCAAGGTCTAGATGCGCCGGTTTGAGACGGTCAATGGTAAAAGTCTCTTCACGACCGCCAATGTCGAGAACGCAGGTCGTCCCATTATGGCGCACCACCTTGTAGGGTCCTTCATATGGTCGCTGCAGGGCTGGTCTGTGCGTGCCTTGGCGAACGAAAACATACTTGCTCTGTTGTAGGTCCTTGGGCACAAAAGAGGGTGTTGTTCCGTGATGGGATGTTGGGACTGGGGCAAGTGTTCCAAGCCGCTCCCAGAGTTTAGTTAGGACCCCAGCAGGTGTGTCCTCCTGGCCACGGGGTGCTGGCACAAACTCACCGGGAACCGTGAGTGGGGCACTATAAACAAGTTCGGCCGATGATGCGGCCGGGTCCTGCTTGGGTGCCATGCGGATGACAGCAGCACCCAGGGGAGTTCGTCGACCCAGTCTGGCCCTCAGAGGCGTGCCATCAGGGCCAACTTCAAGTGCCTGTGGAAACGTTCCACCAGGACGTTGGACTGCGGGTGGTAAGCAGTCATTCGGTGGAGCTGGGTTCCGAGGAGTTGTGCCAGTGCAGACCACAAAGCCGATGTGAACTGCACATGCCTGTCTGAAGTGGCATGGACTGGGAGTCTGAACCGTGCCGCCCAGATGGTAATCAGGGCTCTGGCGCATGTCTCTGTGGCCGTGTCAGTAAGTGGGATAGCTTCCGGCCACCTCGTGAACCTGTCCACCATGGTGAACAGGTATCTCGCTCCTCTCAAAACCGGCAGTGGGCCGACGATGTCCACGTGGACATGTTCAAACCTCCGTGTCGGCTGGAAGGGTTGCAGTGGGGCCCTCATGTGCCTCTGGATTTTGGAGGTTTGACAGTGCATGCATGTCCTGGCCCAGTAGCCGACCTCCTTGCATAGGCCGTGCCACACAAACCTGTCTGCAATCAGCCGGATGGTCATCCGAATGGAATGGTGGGCTAAACCGTGCAAGGCGTCGAAAACGCAGCACCTTCAAGCGGTCAGGACAATGGGCCGAGGTTGCCCGGTGGACACATCGCAAAGGAGCTCATTACCTTCGGGCCCAATGGGTATGTCTTCGAGGTGGAGCCCTGAGACTGCGGTTTGGTACGCCGGCATCTCGCTGTCCAGTCATTGCGCCTTAGCTAACACCACATAATCTACCCCCGGAGACAGAGAGTGCACTGATTGGACAGAGGTTCGTGACAGCGCATCGGCTACCACGTTGTTCTTCCCGGAGATGTGCTTGATCGTGGTGGTAAACTCCGAGATGTACGACAGGTGACGTTGCTGGCGGCCTGACCACGGGTCCGCCACTTTGGCAAACGCGAAAGTGAGGGGCTTGTGGTCTGTGAAGACTGTGAACTCCCTCCCTTCCAGGAAATACCTGAAGTGCCGGATGGCAAGGTACAGGGTCAGTAGCTCCCTGTCGAAAGCACTGGGGTCGTAGGTGCCGACTGAAAAAAGCGAGCGGCTTTCACTGGCCTTCGATGAGCTGCTCGAGCATGCCGCCAACTGCCGCGTTGGAGGCATCCACAGTGTGGGCAGTGGGTCATTGACCCGGGGGTGGTCCAGGAGCGTGGCGTTTGCTAGTATGTTCTTGGCTTGTTCAAAAGCCACCGTCGCCTCCTCTGTCCAGGTGACCTCTTTGACCTTGCCGGACATCAAGCCGAAAAGGGGCCGCATGATCCGGGCCGCTGAGGGCAGGAAACGGTGATAAAAGTTAACCATTCCAACAAATTCCTGCAGGCCTTTAACAGTGCTGGGTCTGGCAAATTGGCGGATGGCTTCAACTTTTGCTGGCGGGGCACAGCTCCATGGCAGTCGATCCGGTGTCCCAAGAAGTCGATGGCGGGTAGGCTGAACTGGCACTTGGCAGGGTTGAGATCCAGGCCGTAGTCACTTAGGTGGCAGCAGAGCAGGCGTAAATGTGCTAGATGTTCCTGGCGGGAGCGGCTGGCAATAAGTATGTCATCCAGGTAGATGAACAGAAAGTCCAGATCTTGCCCTACAGCATCCATCAGGTGCTGGAACGTCTGTGCCGCGTTTTTGAACCCGAACAGCATCCTGAGGAACTCGAACAGGCCAAAGGGGGTAATGAGGGCCATCTTGGGTACATCGTCCGGGTTGACTGGGATCTGATGATACCCTTGGACCAGGCCAATCTTCGAAAAGACGCGTGTCCCGTGCAGGTTGGCCATAAAGTCCTGCATGTGTGGTACCGGAGAGCGATTGGACGTGGTGGCATTGTTCAGCCTCCTATAGTCGCCGCACAGTCTCCACCCTCCCACGGACTTGGGCACCATATGGAGTGGGGAGGACCACGGGCTGTCGGAACGCCGCACAATCCCCATCTCCTCCATCTTCCTGAATTTCTCTCGTGAGGTGGAGCTTGTTGGGCGGTAGCCTGAGGGCCTGGGGATGAAGGGGAGGTCCCTGTGTGGGGATGTGGTGCATCACGCCGTGCTTGGGGTCTGTTGAGGAAAACAGCAGCATGATGATAGATGGAAACTCCGATAACACTCTGGTGAACTTGTTGTCGGAATGAGTGACAGAGTCCAGGTGCGGGGCCGGTAACTTGGCCTCACCAAGGGAGAAAGTCTGGAACATCTTCGCATCGACCAATCGTTGTCCCTTCAAATCCACGAGCAGACAGTGCGCGCAGAGGAAGTCCGCACCCAGCAATGGCTGTGATACTGTGGCCAGCATAAATGTCCAGGTAAAGCAGCTGGAACCGAACTGCAAGGGGATGGTTCTTGTGCCGTAGGCACGGATGGTGCTGCTGTTGGCTGCCGTAAGTTCTGGTCCTGTCCTTCTAGTTTGGATATCGTGGCTCGAGAGGGGTAGGACACTGATTTCCGCCCCCATGTCCACCAGGAATCTATGCCCAGAATGCTCGTCCCAAACGTAGAGGAGGCTATCACCGGTGACCAGCCGCCATAGCCATCAGCAACGGCTGGTCCTGGCGTTTCCCTGGAACGAGCATGGCAGTCGGCAGCCACGGGCCCTAGAACCCCACCTTTGATGATAAAAACACCAAGACTCAGAAGTGGTGCCGTTCCTTGGTGTGGGTGTTACGTGCTCCGCTGCTGGGGTGTGGGAGGGCCGGGCTTTCGGCCGTGCCGCAGCACTAATTTCGATGGTGGTTCCGCCATTTTGTTTGGTGCGCCAAAGCACGTCCGTGTGGGCAGCAACCCTGCACGGGTCTCTGAAGTCTTCATCTGCTAGCAGGAGGCAGATGTCTTCTGGCATTTGCTCCAAGAAGATCTGTTCAAAAAGCAGGCAAGGCTTATGGCCGTCTGCCAGTGCTAGCATGTCGCTCATCAGGGCTGATGGCGCGTGGTCGCCCAGGCCGTCCATATGCAATAACCGCGTGGCCCGTTCGTGGCGGGAGAGGCCAAATGTGCGGATTAACAGGGCCTGGAGTGCCTCGTACCTGTCTGTTGCCAGGGCTGATGCAGAAAGTTGATAACGCGGTCCGCTGTCTCCTGGTCGAGGGCGCCCACCACATAGTAATACCTGGTGGCATCTGAGACAATTTGCCTGACCTGGAACTGGGCCCCTGCTTGCTCGAACCAGACCAGGGATTGAGTGGTCCAGAAGGTTGGCAGTTTAAGGGAAGCTGCATTCTGCAGAGCTGAGTCGTTCATGTTGGGTCCAAATGCCGTTGGATCGTCAGGGTCACCAGTGTAGTCGCGCTGATACGCAACAAGTGAAAGCAACACACTGAGTCGAGCAGGGTCTGGTTGAACTGTTTACTGTTTCAATCCGCGCGCGCTTAAGTACCCGCTCCCAGCATCCCCTGCTCTTTGCGGGGCGGAAGCAACGTCGGCTTCCGGGCCGAGGTCTGCCCCGCACTCAGAGCCCCCTCGGTTGCCACTGGCTGTGGACTCGCCCGCGACTGCTGGAGCCGGTTCGCTTGCCATGTGGCCGAGCTGCCACAAAGCAAAGATATGGTTGCTATCATAATAAAACTACATTGAGAGAGCATATTTTTTGCTTTGCAACTTTCAGCATTCATGATCAAGATGTGGACTTTTAACAGATGAATATTTCTTATTTATATATTAGATTTCATAAATGAATACCATTTCTGACTATTTGAATAGGTCAATAAGTACCAAGAGGACAAAGCAGTTTATTTACCACTACTGCTGAAGCAAAGAATATTGCAGATGGATGACAACACAAAATGGAATGAATCAAGTACTAAAGTGATTAATGACACTCAGCACTAACTCGGCTTCCACTGCTTACAATGTATGATGCTGCAGGGAAGGGAAGATTCTTCTGACATTTTACGCAAGTCAAAATGTGCTTAATAACACATTCATCCTTTCTACTATCTCTTCCCTTGACAAAGCAAGGTCTTTTGGTAAGGAGGTCCAAGACTACTGGAGACCAGGCTCTGCTACATAGGCTAAGTATATGCACACAGACACACATGTATGCTCAACATATACAAAGTACACAAAGATACTTTGATCACCTACTCATCACTACCGCAGATAATCTTGCCAGCTCTTTCTCATCACCTCTCCGTCAGTCTCCCTATCTCTGACCTTTTACTCCTAAACATCTTGCTCATTCTCCCAACTCCGTTCACAACCCCTCTACTCATTTTCATCTTTTTTCGTTTATTCCCTCTTCCTTCCCCTCTGCTCCCCAATCAGCTGCTGATAGGCCCCTTGCTCCAATGAATGAAGCTATCTAGTAATTACTGTGGTTCACCCTCTTCAGGGCACGCTCTCAACTTTCCAGGTCCCCTGCCTCCACATGGTTCCACCAGCCAGCCACCCGAAACCTGCAGCCTAACCTTCAACAACCTGACCTTTCTCAGGAAGTCCAAGAGAATCTTCATCTCCCCTTACGGTGCTGTCCAATGTTGACAGACTATGGATTGCCCGAGGGCCCAGCATGACTTTTTCCTGTGGATAAAGATAGATTCATCCTGCAGGAGATGGAGCACCATCTTTATCTAATAGAAAAAATAACCTGAAGCTCCAGGGGTTCCGTTTAACTACATTCCTTTTATGCTCCCTGTACCTCCCTTCCCTGTGTTCCTTTTACACTGCTGTGCGGAAAAGAATTAGTTTAGTTCAACGTCACATTCAGTGCAGACACTATGGCTGAAGGGTCTGTTGCTGTGTTGTGCTGTTCTATGTTCCATATCCCTTGGCCTCTCTCTGCTGGAATCTCATACTTTGTACATACTGTTTGGTTGAAATATCTATAATCATAATCATAAAACATTCTTCATTTATTATAAGCAGTACTCAGTCCTACTTGTTATCAAATCCTTCCAGGACTGCAAAAGTGACAATGCATATTTCTCCAGATTTACCCTTTATTCCTCTGAAAATGATCTCTGTTGGAATGTATCCCATTGCAGCATTTAACCAAGCTCTACAAAAATATATAATAAAGCTCATAAAATATTTCCAATTTACCTGTCAAATGTAGTATAAAGATTAAGGATTGCCAAGATTGCTATGAATTCTGTTAGGCAGAAAAAGCTTATAGTGATGTAGAACTGTTAATGAATTACAGAACCAATAAAACCACACTTTCTGCTACACCTTATTGTAACAAATGAAAAATCAAGATGACATTTCATTAAACCAATTTGTAACATATTGCAATTGTAGCATTTTGATATAAACACAAGTTATTTTCCAATACAGTTGAAAACATCAGAAAGAAATTATATACAAGTACTGTATTTATTTAAAAAGTTTAAATTTTGGGTTTTGACCTATTTTGAGTTTCTGTATGCAAAAGAAGCACACTACTTACCAAAATATGTAAGCCACCAGGCCTGGAAGTTGCACAGGGCACCATCTGGGATAACTTCTCCCTGTATCAAAGGCAAAGTTTCATACAGTAAACAAAACTCAAAAAACTACAGATACTGGTAGTAGCAGATATTGATAGAGCCCTTGATCATATCTCATTTCTTTCCCACACCACTGCTCTCAATTCTCCTCCAAGGAGAGTATTCTATGGCCCACATCTTTCCCTCCACCAGTCATCATATTCAATATATCATCCTTCAGATTTCCACCACCTTCAACAGAATTCCAGCACCAAACACCTTCAACCCCTCACCCCATTTCAGTATTTCAAAAGGACCATTCCTTTCACAAGTCCACCTTCACCGACAACTCCTCTCCTTACAGCGTGCAACTACAATAATTGTGACACCTCGTTCTTCCCCATCATCCAAGGACCCAAAAAATCTTTCTCGGTCAAGCAGTGCTTTACTTGCAGTTCTTCCAATCTACTGCTCTGCACTCTGTTTTCATAATATGGTCTCATCTACATTAGAGAAATCAAATGCAGATTGGGTAATCACATCGCAAAATACCTACATTCAGTCTGCAGGAATGACCCTGAACTTTTAGTTTCCACACCATTCTCACTCTAATCTGCCCACAACAAGGCCCCAAGACAAACCTGAGGAACAATACATCATGTTCTATAATGGAATTAATATCAAATTCTCAAACTTCTGAGTTACTCCTTCCAGGTGTAGCAGAGATTCAAGTGAACTGTATTTGCTACACACATTGCAGTCTTCTCAATATTGGAAGAACCAAATGAAAATTTGGTGACTCTTTGCAGAGCACTAGTTTTCATTTTGCAGGAGTAATATTAAGCATCCGTGTGCCTGCAAGTTTCCATCCCACCTCCCATTATATCCTACCTGACTATGTCCTCCTGTGCTGTTATTATAATGAGGCCCAAGGGAAGCTTGAGGAACAGCAACCCATGTTCCATCTGGGCATACAGCAGCATTCCCAAAGCAATATTGAATTTTATAACTTCAGGTAATTCATTTATCTGGTCTGTATCAAAACTAGCAAATCTGCCTATGGTAGGGGCTCACCAATGGTCTGACCTGCTGAGTGCATCTTAGAGTACTGCATTTTGCAGCTTCTGTCTTCCTTTGTTTCCTCTCTCAATAATTTTCTTCCTTCTATAGCTTTTACTTTGTTTAGGTTTTCTCTCCCTCCATCTAATTTCCCCCATCAAGTCATTATCTCATTTACAAACTTATCCTCCTGGAAACTAAGCCTATGTCCTATCTATCATTGCCCCATGCTCTTTGCAACTTAATCAGAATCAGGTTGAATATCACAGATATACGTCTTGAAATTCATTGTTTTGCAACAGCAGTACATTGCAATACATGATGATTCTTTTTTAAAACTAAGTTACAATAAGAACTATATATAAAAAAAATTAAGAAAGTAGAGCAAAAAATACTGAGGTAGTATTTATGGGTTCAACATCCATTCAGAAATCTGATGGTGGAGGAGAAGAAGCTGTTCCTGAGACATTGTGTGTGTCTCTTCAGGCTCATCAACCCAGTTCTAATGAAGAGTCTTCAACCTGAAATGTTAACCATGTCTCTTTCTATAAATGCTTCCTGACCTGTAGAGTGCTTTAAGCATTTTCTGTTTTTATGTCAAAGCTTCATGTAGTTGAACAAAAACCAAATCAATTTCCAATTATTGAATTTTCATATAGCAAAACAAAGATATTGTAATGCAAGTACTTTGAATCATCATGGCAAGATATTACCACATGGAAGAGGGACCCTTTCAAAATTATGAATGCTTGCTTTTATCCGTGGAGGTCTTGCGTTCTAAAGTCAAGAGATTATGTTGTAACTTTATAAAACTCTGGTTAGACCATATCTGGAGAATTCCATACAGTTCTGGTCACCCCACTATAGGAAGGATGTTGAGACTTTGGAGAGGGTGCAGAAGAAGTTTACCGGGTTGCTGCCTGGTTTAGAGGGCATGTGCTATCACAAGAGGCTGGATAAACTTGGGTCGCTTTCTCTGGAATGCCAGAGGCTAAGAGGAGATCTGAAAGAGGTTTACAAGGTTATGAGAGGAATAGTTAGTGGACAGAGTATCTGCTTCCCAAGGTTGAAATGTCTAATACTAGAGGGCATGGATTGAAGGTGTGCGGAGGTAGGTTCAAAAGGAATGTGAAGGATAAGTTTTTTTACTCACAGTCACAGAGGCCTGGAATGCGCTGCCTGGTATGGGCATCCATTAGAAGCTTTTAAGAGCCGTTTGGCTAGTCACATGGATGTAAGAAAGATGGGGGGTTATGGATGTGGTGTAGGTAAGAGGGATTAGTGTTTGGGTGTATTTGATTTGCTTTTTAGCTAGTTTGGAAAAACACTGTAGGCCAAGTAGCCTTTTCCTGTGTTGTACTGTTCTAAGCTTTAAGTTAAGTGGTTTCAAAGCCTCCTTGAAAAACTGTAATATCCTTTCACGTGATAATCCATGACTCATGAACCAGTCATGGAGGAGGAGCATTCAGAAAGGCATTAAGCATCTTGAGTTCTTTCATAAGGATACACAAAATCCATCTGGTAAATGGCAGAAGGAACACAATGTTTCAGAAACTAACTACCCACCCACCCACACTAACAAGCAATTCATGCCCCACCTGTGCTAGTTTGCATGTCCAATGTTGGTCATCTCATTAGTCAAAGAACTGGAGTAGCTTAGCAAGTTATCCTTGATCACATGGGCTGCCTAAGGCAAATATGCTTACTCTTACTTTGGTTAAAAAATAAATTAAAATATTAAAACTAAGAAACTGCTATACAGCACTGCAAAAATCTTAGACACATATATAGTTAGGGTGCATAAAACTTGTGCAAAATAACCTTATTTGTCAACGTGAAGTAGAGAACGAGTTTGTAAATCTGGCCAAAGTATAGGATGTTGGGAATGGTGAGGGTGAAGCACCATGGGAGGGGTGTGGACAGACGGCAGAGGAGCGTGAGGGGTGGGGGGTGGCATGGGTACATATACACCCAATCCTGAGATACCAGGCAAGGTCACTTGATTCTATACAACTGGTTTATGGATCATAACAGAATATCTCTCTGGTGCTTCCCACTCCTTCCCCTCTCCCTGCCCTCTTCCCACTTCCAGTCTACAATAGAGACCAATATCAGAATCAGGTTTATCATCACCTATATTTGTCATGAAATTTGTTTTGTTTTTGTGGCACTGTACAAAGAAATACAGAAAATCACTACACTACTGTGCAAAAGTCTTAGGCACCCTAGCTATATACTGTATATGCGCCTAAGACTTTTGCACAGTTCTGCATATTTTTCTACAAAGTATATTAGTAGAATAAGTTATAAACTGAATCACAGTACTATAAGTTCTAAAGTTTTAAGGTGGTTGGAAAAAAACGCTATAATTTAAGTTATTATCCACTTACCATTAGATAGGCAATACTGTCAAACAATGCAGCCAAAGTCAGACTCAGGATCATTTTCTAGGGAAAAAGGTGAAAATTTGCATTAGTAAAGCTTTATACCACACTTGTTGAAAACTGGTGGTGACAGAAATCTCCCTCTCTGCTGCACTTTTGCTATGTCTATTGAATCAAAACAAGGTACCTCACTCTGCCATGACTAATGATAGACTGTATACTGGCAGTAGCAGCAGATGGAGCAGATGGAGAGGTCTCCCTCTCCATACTGCCCAAAATGGAATCCCCAAAGGTGGTAACCATAGTGTCCTCCTGTAACACTTTGTTCAACTGAGCTAAGTTACGAAATACAACATCAAATTCCATCTGCATACACTCTCCAATCCACCTGACATGCCTGAAAATCAGGATCATGGTGCCATGAAATTAACAACACATTGAAACTGGAATGTTTCAATGCAGTAATCCAATTCAGACTTGAGATAATATTTATAAACTACAACTACTCCCACTGTGTTCTCTTGGTTCATCACTTGCGTGTCTTTGATTGGATTACTGCCTGCAATTACTTCCAAGGATTTATTACTCCCTGTGCAAAACTCTTACTGAAAAATAGATGAAGTTTTAAAAAATTGTCTGCTTTCTCATTTTTTAAAATTTGAGACCTTATAATCTTTCTAGAGTAAAGAGGTAAAGAAAATGAAATGTTTATTGAAGTTACCATCACGTACACAACTTGTTTGCTAATTCTACTGGATGCACGGTTACCATTAGCCAACAGTGTGATGGATCCACATAATGCTTAATACCCCATCTTTCAAAAATATATCTAGCTCTCTTTTAAGTTCTTCCAGTGAACTAGTCTCCACAGCCCTTGCAGTAGAGAATTCCAGAGATTCGCCAGCCCCTGACAGAGCTATTCCCATGTACTTTCATTTACAATGAACCACCCCAAATCTTGCAACAATGTTCCTCCCTTGAGTCTCTCCTTTTGGTGGAAACTTCTCACTATTTACATTACCATACCCATTTAGGCTCATATACATTCCAAAATATGACCAATCGTTGTTCAAGACTCCAATTAATGCAGAACCAACCATTTTAGCTGCCTATGAAGGCCAACATTTCATTCCCGATATTAGTCCAGTGATTTGCTTCTGGACTGCCTCCAGTTATAGTATATCCATATAATAAAATCAGGGGACCAAAGCTGTTCATGGTGCTGCAGGTGTAACCCCATCACCACTCTGTTAAATTGTACTAATACTTCTCTATTTTTTTAAACCCTAACAATTAAGGCCAATATGACATTTACTTTTTAATTATCCAGACGCACTTGCATACCTATGATTTGCATTTCATCTCTGAGTATTTCACTTGTTTGCATTTTATCTCTTTTTAGATAATATTCTGCCATTTGATTCGTCCTGCTGAAATTCATCATCTCACACTTAGCAGATTTTGCTCCACAGCGAAAAATACCATTTTCTCCATCTATGTCTCTATTTTCAAGTTTTTTCTTTACACATATGAAAAAAATGTAACACTTGTTACACTTCACCCAGCTCTGATTCTAAAAGATTACAGCTAATCTGTTCTTGGCCTAAACTCAATTCTCTTAGCAGTTCCCACAATTCTCCACTCTCCTTTACAGCAAATATTGCCTATCTTGGCAAATCTCTTCAGTGACTGCCTCCATTGCTCGCTATGAAAGAAAATACTTACGATTCACAATCCTCCATACCTCCAACTTATATAAGTGACCCCTTATTCTGATACTGTACTCCTCATTCTAGTTCCCAGCCCACAAGTGCAGAAGAGAAACTTCCCTTCAGCATCTACTCTGTCCAGCTCACTTAAACCTTGTGTGTTTCAATAAGAGCATCTCTAACCCTTTCAAGCACCAATAAGCATAGGCCTGATCTGCCAAGCATATTTTCATTATCACAATTCCTTCATCCCAGGCATCCACCTGGGGAACCTTCTTCTTATTTGAAGAAGGATAATAACACTCAAGGGAGCTTACAGGCCAAAACTGTAAACATAATTTTTCTTGCAATAAAGACCAACGTTCTATTTGCCTTCCTAATTCCTTAGTGCATCTGTAGTTAACCTCCTGTTTCATTAATGAGAAAAACATACCCTTTTATGCAATAGCATTCTGTAGTCTCGCCACTAAAACAGTATTCTATTTTTTGATTCAACCTAACAAACTGTAGAAACCTCACACTGTATTTCTCTACATTGTATCCCATGTGCCATAATTGTCCCCATTTTGTTTATATTAAATCATTTTGAAAAGCTTGTAAATGTCTATTGGTGACATTTTAAAAGTTAAAAAGCCTTTAATAACCAGCATTCATTAAAAAGCCCCAAGTGTGTTCTGGAGGCAGGGCCTCAGAATACAATGGCTGAGGTCTACATGGTGTAGAGAGACCACTCTGCCTTGCTAGACGGCTGTCAAGTATGAAGGCTCAGCTCTGTTCAGCTCTTCACATCTAGAAAAACCGAAGAAGTCTGAACTATGAGGGCCAATCCAGGGCCAGTGAACCAGGTCTAAAATAATCCCTGCCATTACAAGATAATAGTTGTTGAAGTGATTAGGCAAAACTGTGGCAGATGGAATACAATAAGCAAATGCAAGAATATTCACTTTGGATCTAAAAAGAGATAGCAAAACTTTGTAAGTTGTTATACACTAGAAACTAGGCAAATCCAAATAAACTTAAAGGACATAAATAGATAATTATTAAAATATCATGGAGAGGTTCAGAAAATAACCAAAGAAAGGCTGAGCAACACTGAGCTTTGTAATTAGGGATTGGATTATAATGGGATAAAAGTTGCACTTCCATTCTCATGTTCATTTACTGATGTGCTTGTGGGTATGACTACTTTTTTAATACCATAAGAAGGGTTCAAATTATTTGGGTATATACATATTTATATTGACCAATGCCCTTCACCATCAAGAAAAACAAGGACTGGGGATGATGGGAATATAATCGTCTTCAGTTTTCCAAGTCATACACCACTCAGCTTCAGAAATATTTCACCAATAATTCATAAAAATCCTGCTAATCCATAGCAGCATTCTGTGTGCACCATGCAGACTCTGTAGGCCAGCCTTTTTCCCCGGAGGAACCCTTGACATAATTTTCAGGTCTCAGGGAACTCCTGCATAAAAATTATTACATCTAGAGCTTATGGTACTTTAGCGTGATCAATAAGTTGTAGATATAATTTTAAAAAACTGTCAATGCTCTTTTAAGTAGAGAATGAATTTTTAGCCAATCTTTCTTGAAAAAAACAGCTAGTTAAGCTTTGCTTACCTTTCCTGAAATTACTCTTCATTTCTCTTTCATATTTTTTAAAAACTCATAAGGTAAACATAATAAATTTCTTTATTCTGGGTCAAACTTGAGATAAGCACACACGGATGTCACCTTCAACTGAAATGAGACGATTCCTATCCTTGCTCTTAATGCTTATTAAGCAAGAAAAAGTTTGCTCACACATGTAAGAAGTTGAAAACTGCAGCATAATGTTCTTTGCTTTCCTATGAATGGCAGGATACTCCCCTTTCTCAGAAACCCAGAACTTGTCCAGGGACCAGTAGGTAAATCTCATCTTGAGTGCATAATCAGAGTGCAGCTCATAAAGTTCTTCCCCTTCTCTCAAAGTCAAGTTCTCTGGCTGAGCAGAAGATTCAGAGAAAGGGTCCCTCATCCAGTCATACACTTGTGTTGAAAGGGAGGAGCAACACTGTTCAATTTTGTTCTATGGTTCTTCCAGGTGGTTTTCAATAAGACAAGAGACTTTCTGATATTCTTCCTCACTCTCAAGCCCAAGCAGCAGTGGAAACAGTTCAAGATTTCCTTTTGGTGCATGATTTTCCAAAGTTTCAATTTCCTTTTAAATCCTAGAATGTCACTTGAAGTCAAAACTTTTTCTCCAGGGCCTTACAGAGACCTGCTTAACTGGCTCACATGATGAAAAATGTCTGTTAAGCAGGCTAGTTTCTGCAGCCATTCTTCATCTTCAAAGCACCAAGCAAAATCTGGCCTACTATTTTCTTTAAAGTACTCCTGCAATTCACCTTTCAGATCAAACACCCTGTTGAGAACTCTTCCTCTGCTAAGCCACTGGATTTCTGCATGTAGCTGGAGAGTGGTATTCTCTTTGTCCAGTTTTTCCACACAGTTTTTTAAATATTCTGGAGTGAATTGGTCTTAAAGCTACTGAATAACTTGCATCCTGAATCTTTTCACTAACTGTGACTCTATTATCAAAAGCTTTAATCTGTTTATTTTGAGATTCCAATAGTCATTTAAAATAATCAACACTTTTACGTGACATATGGCTGTGATTTGTAGTTATTTTCCATTTCCATTTTCCATTTCGCTGGAGCCATGCTATATTTCTAAGTTTTTTGCCACAGATTAGGCACAATGGAATAGGACAACTTGGATCACCAGTCCATGTAAACACATTGATAAGTAGCTTTCATTGCAAAGATATGGTACCGGCTGATTATTTTAGTCCTGCCCACTGCTTTTGTCTCCAGGACCCAGAAGAGGCTGGTGGACTTCTTCTGGGGCAAGAGGAGGCATTGGATCTCTGCTGCAGTCCTGAATCTTCCGATCACAGAGGGCGGTCAGTCATTGGTGTGTGCGCACACCCAGTTGGCGGCTCTCTGCCTCAGGACCCTGCAGAGATATGTGTACAGCAACCACCCTCCAAGATGGAATGCGCTGACGATGCACTTTCTCCGCCAGGGACACTGGCTGCAGAAGGACATGTAGCTTCCAGCAGACAGCATTAACCATGCTGCTTTGAGGGAACTACCTCGCTTTTACCAAGAGCAGTTGAAGGCGTGGGGTCTAGTCTCATCCAGACAGGGTGCTCCTGCGCCGGTGGGGGATGGCACTCTAGCTGCAAGGGAAATTGGTCCCCATCGTATAAGGATGGGTGTCGAGCGAGCTCGGGGAAACGGATGGGTTTCAACTGATCAGCCGGGAGTGCTCGTCGGACCTAGGCTTTGGGATACCACACGGGAGAGGATCCCGCGTAACATGAGCTGTCTCACGGGGATCCCACCGTGCTCTTTCATGATGCTCCAAAGCATTTCTTGTATGGCCTGCTCTTGTACACCCTTCATTTCCTTGCCTTCATCTGCCGACCGGACTCGCCGTGGCCATCTGTTTTACCACCTGGCAGCAAGGGGGTTCCCAGTGGAAATCCCTTAATGCAGGGGTCCTTTTCCTGTACACTGGGGACCTGGGGTGGAAGCTGTTGCATAGGGCAGTACCATGTAATAGGTTTTTAAGCAGGTTCACTGGCAGCCCTGTCCACCTGTCCATTCAGTGGCTGGGAGGAGTCAGTGTACTGTGCTTATATGGAGTGTGAGAGGTTGCAGCCCCTGTGAGTATTTGAAGAGGCTGCTGCTCAGGTTCTGGCTGCAATTCAGTCCCGCGCTCCTTATATACGGACACCCAGTACGGAAGGGGGTGGGTTGCGAAGAGGATCTACTGGTGGGCTGCTCCTGGGCCTGGCCAAGATTGGCCCCATTCCCAGGTCTAGGCAGTGGAAAGTCGAGGGCTCTGCCAGGGCCGACTGCCTGCCCCTATCCGGAGGGTACATTCATGCCCGGCTGTCTTTGGAGAAGGAGCATGTGGTCACAATGGGTACAGTGGGGGATTTCCAGGAGCAGTGCCCCTCCCAGGGAATTGACTGTTTTATAGACCATAATAATCACATTCTAATTTGAATTTATTCACTGTCTTATAAATACTTAATGTTTGCCTTTATGTATTTGTTGTGTAAATAAACTTTTATAGTTTTATAGTTTTTTTTATACATAAAAAAAAGACTTTTTGTGTCTGTTGTTGCACCACAGCAGTGAAGTGACTCAAAAGATTGTATTTGTTAATCATTAGCCTTATCAGAATTATCTGTAGGCCTAGGCCTAGAACCCACCTCTTCCATCTCACACCTCCCCTTCAGAAATCAACACAAAGGACCACCTTTAGCATGAAAATTTCCCTCCAGTTTTCTACTACACTGGTAGTTTGTTTGCTCCCACAAGTCAGGCAGCGCCGCGGAAGAGGAAGTTGGGGGAGGTAATTCAGGAAGGAGAGGCTGATGTCACAGCCCATGTTAGGTGAATCCATTCAATGCTTGGAAAATCCACATCACGCTTCTCAACAGCCTGCCATCCTACCCTCTGTGCAATACAAATCTCTCCATCAACTTACTGTCCTACCCTCTGGGCAAAACTAATCTCTCCATCAACCTATTATCCTCCCAGCCATGCAATAGAGCGCTTACCAATTATCAGTCTACCGTTCTCCCAGCCATGCAACACAGCGCTCACCAATTATCAACCTACCATCCTCCCCTCCATGCAATAGAGTACTTACCAATTATCAACGGCCTTCCCTATCTTACGTAAGAAACTGAGAATGGACACAAGCAAATAAACACAGTCCTACTGTGTATTGCTGTACTGAGCTGAGAGACCTCTAATAAGATTGCTAACAGGGCTGCCCAGTCACTGTCCACCACTGCAAGCACTAACAATGATTTTTTTTAAATCACGATCTCTCGCAGAACCCCTAGTGACCTATCACAGAACCCCGGTTGAGAAACCCTGCAGTAGACAGCCAACTAACTCAAACAGGCTGCCAAAGGATGAATAATAAACATCCAGCTCTCCCAACCATATCTACATGCTGAAAATAAATTTAAAATACATCTTTACTTGCATCATATTTGTCAGTAAACACTTTCCCAAAGCAAGCGTTTCAATGGCAATATCTAGTTGCTTATCAGTTAACTGCTTCACTCATGCGATCAATCAGCTGTGGTCCAAAGTTCAAAGTAAATTTATTATCAAAATATACATACATCACCAAGTACTACCATAAGATTCATTTTCTTGCAGGTATTCACAGTAGAAGAAAGAAATACAGTAGAATCAATGAAAAACTACACACTAACAAAGAGTGACAAGCAACCAAAGTGCAAAAGACGTCACACTGTGCAAATACTACAAAACAAATAATAATAATAAAGATGTTTGTTTACTAATAAATAAATAGTCCTACATTGATATGCAGGAACTGATGGGAAATTCAGCACCATCATTTACTTAGTTATTTAGCGATACAGTGCGGATTGGGCCTTTGCAACCCTTTGAGCCGTGCCGCCCCAGCCCTACAACCCTGATTAACGCTAACCTAATTATGAGACAATTTACAATGACCAATTAACCCTCCAGGTACATGTCTGGACTGTGAGAGGAAACCAGGGCACCCGGAGAAAACCCATGCATTCCACTGGGAAAGCACACAGGCTCTTTACGGATGGCACTGGAAATGAACCCTGAACTCTGGAAAGCTCTCAGCTGCAATAGCATTGGGATAACCACTACACTAGCCTACGTGTAACTGGAATCAAGGAGTTATCCTCAAAAACACTGGCTCACATTGATAAAACAGGAGACACAGAAGTCAGAAACACATTTTAAATTATTTAGTTGCTTATTCTCTAAGCCACTGTGACAGGAAATTATATAGTAATTTTTAAACTTATTTTTCAAAGGCAGAGGTGAAATTTGCTGTAGAATTATCTCATCCTTTTTTATTAACTGTACCTACTCTTCAAAAACCTGGTCAATCCACATACACTGAATTAATTAGGCCATTCTCTATTCATCTTTGTGAAGCACAACAATACTGGGAAGCAAGAATTGTAAATGTATGCTATTTTACATATAAACAGGGAATTACCATCTCTAAAACCATTGTGGTTATAGAATGGATTTTGCTTATTAAAGATATTGCCAGTTTAATGCAATTTGTCCCAATATTGGTGGGTTACGGAAGAGTAAACTGGTCAGAATTCCAGGTAGTTCTGATATCCAAGCCTAAACTAAAGGTAAAGCTATAAATGAGTTTGGGTCTAATGCCATAAAAAAGTAATTGGCATGCTCGAACTTTCTATCTGGCTTGATATAAGGAAGTACTTGTCATATGCAAAGTATTATAAAAGCATTTGCATGGACTTTAAAACTAGGCACTCAATTCCATTCATGCATCAAAGTCCAATTACTGCAATCCTCAACAACTTGACTCAACTTCAAACATAGATTTGAGATTTTTTGACTCAGTGGCCACTTTATTAGGTACACCTGCTTATAATGCAAATACCTAATCAGCCAATCATGTGGCAACAACTCAAATGCATAAAAGTATGCGGACATGGTCAAGAAGGTCAGTTGTTGTTTAATCAGACACCAGAATGGGGAAGAAATCTGATCTAAGTTATTTGATTGTGGAGTGATTGTTGGTGCCAGATGGGGCAGTTTGGGTATCTCAAAAACTGCTAATCCCCAGGGATT
This sequence comes from Mobula birostris, assembly GCF_030028105.1. Taxonomy (NCBI): domain Eukaryota; kingdom Metazoa; phylum Chordata; class Chondrichthyes; order Myliobatiformes; family Myliobatidae; genus Mobula; species Mobula birostris. The sequence goes on from NC_092375.1 coordinate 50,582,000, forward strand.
TTCATACACAACAGGCTATAGTTTACAGAGAATTGTGTGAGAAACAAAAAACATTCAATAAGTGATAATTCTGTGCGTGAAAACATCTTGTTAATGAGAGTGGTTAGAGGAGAATGGCCAGACTGGTTCAAACTGACAGGAAGGTGACAGTAATTCAAATCACCATGTGTTACAACACCTCTGTACACACATCACATCAAACCTTGAAGTGCACGGGCTACAGCAGGAGAAGACCACACCGGGTTCTAATCCTGAGGCTAATAAAAAGATCACTGAGTGTATATTGCCACAAATTCCCAACTATATAATTAAATAAGGTTTCAGATGTCAATGTGAACAACTACTTCAACAACTAATTCTGATTCTCATCAGGTAAAAGGTATACATTTTGTGTCTATGTGTGGATACGTATCTTGTAATAGAATCAATAATAAACCCAGTTAAACATATATTGAAAACCTGCTACGTAGGCAAGATGCTTACTAAAATGGTCTCACTCCAAATAAGCATGCGATCCATGTGAATTGGCCATTTGGATTCAGAATAGGTTCGGCCATAGAAGAGAGAATAGTGTCTGATGTGACTTAATCTGGCTGGAGGTCTGTGACTGTGGTGTTCTGCAGGGATCTGGACAGAGACATCTGCTGGTTTTGATATTTTATTTATATATGTAATCTGGATGATAATGTAGATGGATGGGTTAGTAACTTTGTTGATGATACGAAGATTGGTTGTGTTGTAGATAGCGTAGAAGATTAGCAAAGGATACAGAGGGACTTTGATCAGTTGCAGATATGGATGGAGAAATGACAGATGGACTTTAACCCAGCCAAGTGTGAAGTGTTACATTTTGGGAGATCAGATAAAACAGACAGTACACATTAACAGCAAGATCCTTAAAGGTGTTGATGAGCAGCAAGATCTTGAGGATCAAGCCCATAGCTCCCCAGAAGTGAAAAGATAGGTCAATTGGGTGGTCAAGAACACCTATGGCAATGCTTGTCTTTATGAAATAAGAAACAGAGTTCAGGAGTTGGGGTGTTATGCTGCACCTTTATAAAACTCTAGTCAGACCTCATCTGAAATATTGCATTCAGATCCGGTTGCCTAACTACAGGAAAAATGCTGAGAGCTTGGTGCAGAACAGGTTTACCAAGATTCTGACTGGATTAGAGTGGCATGTGCACTAAGGAGTTAGGACAACCTTTGATTGTTTTCTCCAAAGCAGCAGAGGCTATGGGGAGATCTGACAGAAGTTTATAAGATTACAAGAGACATAGAAGAGAAGACAGCCAGTCCCTTTTACCAAAGCTTAAAATGTCCAACACCAGAGGATGTTAAAGGTAAGAACGAGACAAATTTAAAGCAGATCAAGTTTCTTTTTACACAGCAAGTGATGGGTGCCAGGAATGCATTGCCTTGGGTGGTAGTGAAGGCAAATGCAACAGGGGTGTTCAAGAGGCTCTTAGATACATGAATATGCAGGAAATAGAAGGATAAGATCATTGTGTAGGTAGAAGGGAGTAGTTTAGCTGGACATTTGATTACTAATTTAATTAGTTTGGCAGAACATTTAGAGCCACAGGGTATATTCCTGTGCTCTACTGTTCTACGTTCTATGCTCTATGAATTCTGTTTCACTAAGACTTGAACGTAAGAGATAATTATCAAAATCCTTGCCTTCTGTAGGACTTGCTGTAAATAATCATTCATGGAATGAGACCCTAAAATAACCATTTTCAAACAAAGATTCAGCTGCGTTCACTGACTTCAAAATACTGGTTAAATAAGGTCATACTTTCAGTTTCTAGTACAATTACTGAATTGGTTAATTTATCCAGTGCACAGCCATAGACCTCATTTTGTTTGGGTTGAAGCTTGAAAAAAACCCTGCACCTGATCCTTATTTAAAAGATCACAATACAATTGCATTTATTATAAAATAATAATTGAATTTGGTTATAATGCTGTGAATGGCACGCTGCCCAACTTCCCACAAGCTACAAGTAGTAAGTTTTGATATTACAATTTTACATGTAGGCATAAGGACTTGGAAGTATCCTTTTTACTGAAAACACACATCCTGCAACTGCTTGTTTTATTCTTCTCTACCTACAAACATTTGTATTTGTGGGCAATCACAACTTCCTTGCTCCACGCAGTAGTTTTATTTTGAATTAGGGCTTACTTAACCTCATCAGTACTGTCACATTTCTATGATACATAAGGTAACCCAGGTCTCATAATTTTTCAGTATCTGACCTTCTGATTCCTGGCTACATTCCTACCCTGATCAGCATTGGAACCCTGAACACAACCTCCACACAATTAATCTCCTTTACCTCGTCAAATCCGTATCTTGGATTTGTTTGCTTTCCTCGCAGCAAACTTTATTTTTGATTTCTAAGCTATCTCTGTTTTTTTCCAAAGATTTATTATATTCTAACTAAAACAATTTGTAAACTAAAAGCTTCTTCATTTTTTAAATAATAGATTCGGGACATTTTCAACTCATACTTACAGCCAGAAAGTACACCCTGACTGCTCAAAGCCATTGATATACAAGGTGTCAGAATACTGGTACAATTAGTTTGCAAATCTTTGGAAGAGACAACAGTGACACTGGTCAAATAAGACACATCAAAGTTGCTGGTGAACGCAGCAGGCCAGGCAGCATCTCTAGGAAGAGATACAGTCGACGTTTCGGGCCGAGACCCTTCATCAGGACTAACTGAAAGAAGAGCTAGTAAGAGATTTGAAAGTGGGAGGGGGAGGGGGAGATCCGAAATGATAGGAGAAGACAGGAGGGGAAGGGATGGAGCCAAGAGCTGGACAGTTGATTGGCAAAAAATGTAGTTTTATTTTACCACTCCAAAAATTTCTTGATTTACTGTGCAAACATCTTTTTAAAATTTAAGGTATCTTTATATTTAATAATATACTAGACACTTACTGTTTTATGAATGCATAACATTATTTTTTATGTGGCATTCTATGAATTAATTCATTAATGCCTGACAAGGTATGTGTGTCTATTTCACAGAGGATGTATGCACGTAATTTATTTTGATTATTTTGGGAATGGCAAGGGTGAAGCAACGTGGGAAGGGTGTGGGACAGGTGCCAGGGGCAGGAGATGATGTGGGTGCAGACTCACTCAGCCCTGAGACATTAGATTCCAAGGCCATTTGATTCCAAACAATTGGCTTATTGATCATTATAGAATCTCCCTCTGGTGCTTCTCGCTCTCTTCCCCTTTTCCCAACCATGATTGCCCTATCCCTACCCCCTTCCCACTCTCAGTCCACAATAGAGACCCATATCAGAATCAGGTTTATCATTACTCACATATGTCATGAAATTTGTTTTTTTTTGTTGCAGCGGCTGTACCGTGCAATACACAAAATAACAACAGTACTATGCAAAAGTCTTCAGCACACGAGGTTTACGTATATGTACACAGTACTGTAAATTCTCCTGTTATAGAATCTCACCAGCTAATGAAAGTCCAATTTATGTACAGTACAGTCGATGCATTTGGAAGACAGGTAATATCGATTTGCTGGCTGCTGCAGGACTGCAGGCATCTTCTGAACGTAGCAACTCAGGTCACGGCTGCATTTCTGACTTGCCAACAACCTAGTAGGGTGTTTGGAATACACCCTACTATAACTGAGGACTGACAACCTGCAAAGAAGTTACCTTGCTAGTTTTCCAAATCACTCTGCTGATGCTGGTCACCTCGTTCAGAAACAGCTACTTTCTTACAACCATCAGGTTCTTAAACCAACCTGCACAATCCTAACTCTACCTCTGCAATGGAACACTATAGATTTCTTGCACTACCATGGACTTGTTTCTGATTGTTTTTTTTTAGCACTGAGGTTGCAGTCTTTTTTTTCCTCTCTATTTTCACTGTCTTTTATAACAAGTATAACTTATACATTTTATTTAGCACTACAATTTAAGCTCATTTCCCCTCTGCATCTCCAATTGGTCAAAATTTCCTCAGTCAGTTTGGATTGACATCAACATCTCCTCCACAATTTCCATCAGCACAGGTGCACCACAAGACTGTGTGCTTAGTCCCCCTGCTCTACTCAGCTTAGGCTGTGACTGTGTGGCTAAGCACAGCTCTAATACACTTAGGACTATGTGGCTAAGCACATCTCCAATGCCACTTCCCCGTCTGCTGACGATATCACTGTCATTGGCTGTATCAAAGGTGGTGACGAATCATCATATAAGAGGGAGATTGAAAATCTGGTTGAATGGTGCCACAATAATAACCTCTTACTCAATGTCAGCAAACCAAGGATTTGATTATTGACTTCAAGAGGAGAAAACTGGAGGTCCATGAACCAGTCCTCATGGGGGGGGGGGGGAAATCAGAGGTGGAGAGGGTCAGCAACTTTAAATTCCTTGGAGTTATCACTTCAGCGTACCTCTCCTGAGCCCAGCACAGAAATATAATTATGAAGAAAACACTTCTTTTAGAAGCCTGCGAAGATTTGGCATGATATGACAAACTGCTATGGATGTGTGGTGGAGAGTATTTTGACTGGCTGCATCACAGCCTGGTATAAAAGCACCAATGCCCTTGAATACTCAAGAATTATACTGACTGATGAACATTGAATAGTCTTTTCATTGCCCACATCGCCCAGAATTATCAGGCCAAGGCAAACAAATGAATGGAACCATCAAACAATTGAAGTATCATGAGAAAGGCATATCATGTCCTATGGCTCTTCCTGTGATCTTATGTAGCATCAGAGCGGACCAAAACAAGAAAACTATTCTAGGTCCATTCAACGTGGTAACAGGGTGTCCTATGTCACTGCACAATGCCCTCAATCTCAGAGAGGCTGATACACATTATGGCAGACAGTTTAGTTAGCTATTGTGTGAAATTAACCCAAGCTGTCCAGTCTGCTTCTCAACAGGTTTCTGCCACTTGGAGTGATCCAAAAGGAGGACACATTCTGATTCCTGATGAGTGCATCTTGATTAAGAAACTGCATAAGGAACCACTAGCAGCTCAATGGGAAGGTTCCTATCAAGTGTTGTTAATTGCCAACTCAGCAGTGAAAGTACCAGATAAAATTAAGTGGATATACACCAACCATTGCAAGCGGGATAGAGTGGTATTCACGATGACAAGTGCAGTGGTTAATTGCTAGCAGCCTCTTGGCCATGTGCCTACCTTGTTGGGTTACAATAAGCAAATCACTAACCAGCCAGAAAATTTCAAGCAAGTTGACAACTACTAAACATTATGAAGTTTATTCTAATATTACTTCTTGTAGTTATATTTTTGCCAGTTTTCCTTACTCATAATGTGCCAGTTGAGATAATTCCTAATGTATACTGGCAAGTATCATATGAATTTGCTGATGCTGTTACCGACTCTAGCTGTTGGTTACATCATCATATACTGCATACTTCAAAATATTCACTAATATATATAATGATTATGCCCCACACATACTGGATCATTTATGTAAATATAATCAATGCAATTTAGGGAATATCATATCTGACCCTAATCATGTCTTATCCTGGGATATCTCTATATCCATATATAATGTTCATGACAAAGCTATTAATCTTTTCATGTGTTCACTATAAAAGGCACCTTTTGCTTGAGTTCAAAAGGTACCATTTCAGTCGGGCATAGTTCCTGCAATTACACTCTTCATTGTCCCAAATGGGGTAACAACTCTGGAATTTTCACTGATGATCAGGAAAATATTACAATTCAACACAGCTCCTGTCAAGTAATAAGAAATGGTCTAAGTTCCTGGAATGGTAGTGTGTCCCAGGAAATAATTCAGTCTTCCTCAACCAGAAGCTATGGATGAACCAAACGACCCACAATATGCTGAGGGCCAGATCAGTGGCGTTCAGATCTGATGACCAAGTAAAATACAAGAGGTACAGGTATGACCTCTAGAAAGCCAACTCGTATGTTAAGTGGCAATTCCCAACCAAACTTGAATCACTGAAGAATGCTCAAGAGGTGTGGCAAGTCTTGAATGCTATCACCTGCTACAAATGAAGTCAAGTCACATACATAACACAAGGTTTCGCCCAGATGAGCTCAATGCCTTTTATGCTCGCTTTGACCGCCAAAACAGAGACATCTTTATGAACTCTCATAGTCCCCGATGACCCCGTGATTTCAATCCCTGAGGCTGACGTGAGAACCCACAAAAAGCATCCAGACCTGACGAGGTACCTGGCCAAGAGCTGAAGATGTGTGCTATTCAACTGGCTGGAGTGTTCACTGATATGTTTAACCTCTCACTTCGGCAGTCAAAGATAGCCACCTGCTTCAAGCAGGTTTCAGTTATACCAGTGCCTAAGAAGGACACTGTAATCTGCCTCAACATCTATCATTCAGTAGCACTTACGTCCACTGTGACAAAGTGCTTTGAGAGGTCGGTGATGAAGCATATTAACTCCTGCCTGAAGAGTGATTTGGATCTGCTCCAATTTTCCTACCGTCACAGCAGGTCAACATCAGATTCCATTTCAATTGCTCTCCACTCAGCTCTGGAAATGCGTATATCAGGATGCTCTTTATCCATTACAACTCTGCATTCAATGCTACCATCCCCTCAAAACTAATCAATAAGCTCCAAGACCTAGACCACAATACCTCCTTGTGCAACTGTGTCTTCAATTTCCTCACTTGCAGACCCCAGTCAGTTCAGATTGGCAATAACACCTTCTGCACAATCTCCCATCAGGTGCACAGTAAGGCTGTGTGCTTAGCCTCATAGTCATAAGTATAAAGCGTGTGGAGCAGGGGGCTAAATACAGCTCCAATGCCACATACAAGCTTGCTGATGACACCAGAATCATAAGCTGAATCCAAGGTGGTGACAAATCAGCATACAGGAGGGAAATTGAGAATTTGGCTAAATGGTGCCACAATAACAACCTCTTATCCAATGTCAACAAAATCAAAGAGCTGATTATTGAATACAGGAGGAGGAAAGTAGAAGACCTCATCAGGGGATCAGAGGTGGAGAGGGTCAGCAACTTTAAATTCCCCGGCATTATGATTCCAGAGAATCTGTCCTGCTTCCAGCATGTAACTGCCGTAACAAAGACGGCACTGCATTGTCTCTGCTTTCTTAGAAGCTTGTGCAGATTCAGCATGTCATCTAAAATTTTGACAAACTTCTATAGACGCACAGTAGAGACTATACTGACTGGTTGCATCACAGACTAGTATGGGAACACTAATGGCCTTGAATGGAAAAGACTACAAACAGTAATTAATACAGCCTAGTCCATCACAGGTAAAGCCCTCCCAACACCGAGCACATTTACAAACAGCACTGTCACAGGAAAGCAGCATCTATCATCAAGGGCCCCACCATCCAGGCCATGCTCTCTTCTCGCTGCTGCCATCAATTCCCACACCACCAGGTTCAGGGACAGTTACTACCACTCAGCCATCAGACTCCTGAACCAGGGGTCACTCATCCCAGCACTGAACTGATTCCACAATCTATGGCCTCGTTTTTAGAACTCTGCAGCTATATTCTCAATATTTATTGCTTATTTATTTATTATTATTCTTTTTTTTGTATTCGCACAGTTTGTTGTCTTTTCCACGTTGGTTGTTTGTTGAGTGCAGTCTGTTGTGTTTCTTTCTATTACTATGAATGTCCACAAGAAAATAAAATTTGGGGTAATATATATGGTGACATAAATGTACTTTGATAATAAATTTACTTTGAACTTTGAACGTACTCTAAAAGTACTCTCAAGTTTTTGTTACCTAAATCAGGAATTCATTGTCTGCGTTGAAAAAAATCTTAGCACTGAAGTTCTCCTTCAGACATCTTCCCAAATTTGTTTTCCACTAGCATGAACCAGCAATAGACCTGCAATTTAATTTGAAACCATACTCCAAATTTGTCTTTATATAACATGCTCCAGCGGATTTCTTCTCATTCACCTTTCGGTACAAGTTTTTCTCCCTTCTCTTATAATTCAATCTGATGTTAGCTTTGTGGTTCTCTGCTGAATTGGTTCCAGGACTGAATTGTTTTACAGATTGAAATATAAATCCTATGTTTCAGGTCACAAAGAACTCCAGACCTTTGAATCTTTCTTTGTGATATGCAGATATAAACATTTAAAATGCAGCCAGTTACAAGTTCCTGGTCCATACTAGGATGACTCTGTGATGAGCTGGCTCCACATCTGAAAGTAGCAAGTTACTTTTGGTCGCATTATAGCATGATCTGCTGTTCACAACAGTGAAAGACATGATTCTATGCTTTTCTCCTATCTCTTGAAAGCTGAACGTAAGAAAATAGAAGCAGGAGACGACCTGCATTGCTATTCAAAATAGCTGATCTACTTGACACCTCAAGACCATAAGACCATAAAACACAGGAGCAGAATTAGGCCATCTGGCCCATTGAGTCTGTTCCACTATTCAATCATGGCTGATCCTTTTCTTCTATCTCCTCCTCAACCCCAGTGCCCGGGCTTCTCCTTGTAATCTTTGTTGCCATGTCCAATCAAGAACCTATCAATCTCTGCCTCTACAGATGCATGTGGCAACAAATTCCACAAATTCACCACGCTTTGGCTAAAGAAATTTCTCCGCATCTCTGTTTTGAAAGGGTGCGCCTCTATCCTGAGCCTCTGTCCTAGACTCTCCCACCACGGGAAACATCCTTTCCACATCTACTCTGTCTAGGCCTTTCAACATTTGAAAGGTTTCAATGAGATCCTCCCTCATCCTTCTGAATTCCAGCGAATACAGACCCACAGCCATTCCTGGAATCATCCTTGTGAACCTCTTCTAGACCCTCTCCAATGCCAGCACATTTTTTCTAAAATGAGGGGCCCAAAACTGTTCACAATACTCACGGTGAGGCCTCACCAGTGCCTTATAAAGCCTCAGCATCACATCCTTGCTCTTGAATTCTAGACCTCTTGAAATTAATCCTAACATGGCATTTGTCTTCCTCACCACCGACTTGACCGGCAAGTTAACATTCAGGGTGTTCTGCACAAAGACTCCCAAGTCCCTCTGCATCTCAGATTCCTGGATTTTCTCCCTGTTTAGAAAATAGTCCACACATTTATTTCTACTACGAAAGTACATGACCATGCATTTTCCAACATTGTATTTCATTTGCCACTTTCTTGCCCGTTCTCCTAATCTGTCCAAGTCTTTCTGCATCCTACCTGTTTCCTCAACACTACCTGCCCCTCCACCAATCTTCATATCATCTATAAACTTGGCAACAAAGCCACCTATTCCATCATCTAAATCACTGATATACAGCATAAAAAGAAGTGGTCTCAACACTGACCCCTGCGGATCACCACTAGTCACTGGCAGCAACCAGAAAAGGATCCTTTTATTCTCACTCGCTGCCTCCTACCAATCAGCCAATGCTCTAACCATGTTAGTAACTTTCCTGTAATACCATGGGCTCTTAACTTGGTAAGCAGCCTCATGTGTGGCACCTTGTCAAAGGCCTTCTGAAAGTCCAAATATACAACATCCACTGCATCCCCTTCATCTATCCGACATGTAATTCCAACAGGTTCGTCAGGCAGGATTTTCCCCGAAGCAGAACCATGCTGACTTTGTACTATCTTGTCCTGTATCACTAAATACTCCATCACCTCATCCTTGACAATTGACTCTAACATCTTCCCAACCACTGAGGTCAGGCTAACTAGTCTATAATTTCTTTTCTGCTGCCTTCCTCCTTTCCTCTTATGTGCCAGTTCCCCACACCCCTTGGTACCTTAGTCTTCCAAAAATGTCCAACACATGTTTCAACAGATGTTTCAATACATACAATAACCAAATTCAGCATACCATGAAAATCTAACATTAAAATAGAAAATGCTAAATAATTTACCAAGTTGATCAGCAGGAAATTGCTTTAAATCAATACTTCGTATCTATTCGTGAATAATTAACTAATAGTTAACTATGTACAAAGGCACGGAATAGAAGTAAAACTCTAGGGTAAATTGGAAAAGAGAAATTATTCCAACAGTTGCTTTCAGAAAGGTTGGGGAGCCATAATTACAATTGGAACTTCTTATTTTGAAGTCTGCAAAGAAAATGAAATGTTATTTCTCTAGCTTCAATGAAAACCAAGGATAGAGGTCAGAATATGTATGGGGCAGGTAATCATAAAGTTGAGTGAACCAAAATGAATGGAAATGTTCCAAAAAGCAATCATCTAATCCGTGTTGGTCTTCCCAAGGTGAAATAGACTGGATTGTGAAAAGTTAATACAGTAAACTAACTTGATGACAGTGCAAAAACAAGTCCTCCCCAGGTGACAACAGAAATCCATTCTTGCGAAGTTTGTAACCCAAAAGCTGAAATGTGAAGGCATTCCTATGCAGCAGAAGATGATGGAGCCCACAACAGCCAGCAAATCCATCATGCCAGCCTTCCAAATGCTCAATGGTGTTCATAAGTTAGTGAGGACCTGCACATTGAAGTTCACCTAACAAAGTGCTCAGGACAATGAAAAGGAGGTAAAAGGCAGGTGTCACATCCTCTTCAATGTCACAGTAAGGGACCAACATGTCACTTCAAGAATGATATTTTCTAAGGGTTGATAGAGCTGTGGTGGGTTAGTAGAGGAGATGTGCTTGTTGTCAGCATTAGAATCCAAATTAGAATCAGATTTATTATCACGGACATATGACATGCAATTTGCTATTGTGCAGTACCAGTATAGTGCATAGACATAAATACCTCTAAATTACAAAATAAATTGTTTCAAAAGAGAGGGAATAATGAGGTCGTGTTCATGGATTCACGGGCTATTCAGAAATCTGATGGTGGTTTATTGAATAGGTAGTCTGGTGGGGTGGGAGGTGAAGTAAGGGGTAGCTATCATGTTCTGAAAATAGGTGGAATGGACGAGCGAAAATTAGGACAACACATAGTTGAAAGACTTTTCAACTATGGAAGAGGTGAATCCTCAGGTGAGGAATGTAGAAAGATACACCAAAATCACTCTTATGAAATGAGAAAGTTAAATTTTATTATGTTTGATCAGGATCCTTTGTTGTGAAGTATTAACTAATCAATCTCATTTTATATGACCAGTTCAGTTCTAAGCTCTGATGTATGGTCACCATAGATGAACAATTTCCTGTTGCTTCTGAAGATTAGTTTCACTCTTGTGGGAAGTTTGTTGGAGGTAAGTTGCAACATTACAGCAAGAAAGATTGAGAAAAGTTTGGGGTATTGATGCAGCTTTATGTAACATATGATAATGGTTCTGGGGTACATTTAATATCACAGCTTGCATGCCAGAATGGAACAAGATTACTTTAGAGACAAATTTCTGTAGGCAACAGAACTTGAGGTGGATATTTCAGTCCTCCACAACTGATGGAGCTGAAGACTTTGCTGAAGATCTAAAAGACCAGAGTAGCTTTTGTTGCTCTTTCAATTTGCTTTTATTGGTGCTAATGTTGAGGTTGAAGGAGATAATTCCAATAATGAACTAAAGTCAAATGACTGGCTTTCAAAAACCACAAGGTTTTAGTGACTGGCATGAACCCAGATAATGGACAATTTTTCTTTGGATTCCCACTGACTAGTTTCACTAACATGAATGTTAAGTGGAACACAAACAACCTAGCTTCACCCCAGGCGTCATTTTCAACTTTTTATCCCACTAATTTCTCTGGTAGCATCACTGTTTAAGTGTTTCATTGTCATTAAATCCTTAGGATCCTCATCCTCACTATACGCTGAATGCTTTCAGTCTGCAGAAGCGACCTACAAAATATAAAGGATATCCCATATTAAAATCTCCTTTCCCTTTAAGAGATCCGCCATTTACTTTTGCTGATCTATTCCTTCTCAAGCCTTTTAAATACAAGCTTGAACAACAGAATTATTTACCGATTTAGTCATCATTTAAGGTACATAATGTTTCACAAATAAAATACACAATCCTTCTGCATTCATGATACACATCCTCTTTCTTTTTGCCATTCTACCCAAAGTGCAAGTAAAAAGCAAAGTTGGTATCAATTGAAGACAGACCACTTACTTTACTACACCAACATAACTGGCAGAAAAATGGCACAGATAAGCCACTTAATGATATGTCATCCCACTAGTGGATATTTATATTTTTTCCTTTACAACCTTCCTTGTTCATTGGTACCTAAAGTTGACATCAATGAAGAAAGTGAAAAATCTAAAGACGTAAGTGTTTGGAGATTGTGGTGGCGGAGCACATTAATAACAAAGCATTTTAATTATTTTTACCTGTGCCAGAGAGTTGTACTTCCGAAATAACCATATCACAAGAAGCATAAAGAGGCTAAATAAAAACAACACAATTATTAGAATATATTCTCCTTTGCATCACAACAATTCACAAATCTTATCCAGCAGGTAGCTAAATGGTACAGATTATAAAGGTCCTTGGTTTAGTACCTGTGACTGTTAGACCTCAAGAGCTACAAAAGTGGTACTTTAAGTGACTCAGTGTCCTTGATCTACGCAGGGAATGTCTAAGAATTCAGCAAGCTGCCTCAACAATATAAATGGTCTTTTTTCCTACACAAAACTTTCCTGCTCATAGAAATTTCTCTCCATCTTGTACCTGTTTCATAATGGTCAAACTTCTGCAACAAACTTCAGCTTTCATCACTCTCTCGGTAAAAAACTCTCCTCTTAAATCTCCTTTCAGGCTACTTTTCTCCTCACCTCAAACTTGTGCTTTTTTTTTTGATACTCCTACCACAGATAAAAGATTTTGACCATCTATCTTATTTATACCTCTCATACATATTATATACTTTTATTAGGTCACCCTTAGCCACCTGTGCTCCAGGAAAACAAGCCCAGCTAACCAATTTCTCTCCATAACTAAGTCTCCAAACTATGCAGTATCTTGTGAATCTCCTCTGCTCTACCTTCAGATAACTGCATCCTTTCTATTCTGTTGTATAGGAAAGATGTGGTTGTGCTATAGATAGAGCAGAGGACACTCCAGACAGAAATACTCAAATATAGTCTAACATAAATTTTGTAAAGTTTTCACATTCAAGGTTCAAAGTACATTTATTATCAATGTATGTATGCAGTATACAACCCTGAGATTCGTCTTCCCCATAGACAGCCACAAAACAAAAGAAACTATGGAACCCAAATAAAAACATCAAAACCCCCCACAAAAAAATGAATAGCGTATGTAACACACTGTAATGGCTTCTCTGTAATGTTTCACTGCTGAGGTAACAGGTTCTCTGCAGCAGCATTGTTTGGGTTATGGCTGGAGATAACAGGACTATGGTTATGTATGTAAGCCAATCAGGATTTTGTTGCCCTGTCTTGTGAATCTGGAAGGAGTTTTTTTTGCGGGCTTTTTTTCCCGAGGAGAGGAGACACGAATGGAGAGATTTGGTAGACCGCCGGACAGGGTGGACTCGGAGCAAGGGTCCGAAGGGCAGCGACGATCGGAGGAAGTCAATGGTGAACAATCGGCCTATCAGTGAGCTCCAACTTGGCGCAACAGACTGTTTAATAAGATTGGCCCCTTTTGTACTGTTTGTTATTTCGGGGTACGGATTTGTAACAGGGGGCACATCGTGCAGCATCCACCCAAATGAGATCTCTTAAGTTTGGCAGGGCTGGGGGTTATCACCCCCTATATTAAGTCGCTAGCCGAAGCAAGAGTTACACGTAAATGGGCAAAAAATACAACCAAAAAAAACACAGAATATTAAACACAAAATTAAGAGTCCAGGCACATTCAGTTCAGTTCAATCTAGTGCTATGTTGTTTGTTATCTGCAAGCCGCTCCAATCAAAATCGCGCCAAATAGCAACCAGAAACCAGAAGCACTTCATTCCATGAACTACAGAGTCCAATCCACATTGATTAAACTTTGCCCAAGACCAAGAACTCCAGCACCATCCTCCAACGGCATAAGGAAATAGAGAGACCATGCAAACACAGGGACTCTCCTTTGAGAGCAGCAAGAAAGAGAGAGAGACAGAGAGAGAGAGAGAGAGAGAGAGCGCGCGCGCGCGCGAGCGAGAGACAGACAGTGAGAGACAGCGAGAGAGAGAGAGAGAGAAAGCGAGAGTGAGCGAGCGCGCATCACACATAGACACCTTCCTCTGGCAGCAGCAAGCAAGAAGCCGGTAGATAGCGTTGAACTGTCGCTCGCCTTCTGCATTCGCCTCAATGATTTCAATCTTCCTTGATGTTTTAATTGGCAAGATCAGCAAGAAGTGAAATCGATCATGGGCTCGCACCCTGTTTCTTGACCACAAGGCTGCATGCTTTGCTTGAAACCACAGCAAAGCACCAGGTTGCTCAATTGGCCCAAAAACACACAACAAAAAAGTAGACCATGGCCTCCAACAGTAGCAGAACCACATTTGAAAGAAAAAGAAGACAAAAAAGAAGTGAAAGAAGTATTTTCCTGAAATGTCTGGAAGATGTCACCCTTTGTCGTGTTATTCGCTAGCACCATCTTATTCGGAAAGAACATAACATCCCAACGTCTGTATTCTATGCCACAATCCTTGAAGGCAAGCATACCATATGCCTTCTTTGCTACCCTATCTACCCATATTGCCACTTTTAGGGAACTGTGGATTTGAACCTCAAGATCCCTTTGTTCATACTTAGTGCCCTACCATTTACTGTATATACCTTAACCCCATGTGACTTCCAAAAATGCATCAATTACCTCCCACTTGCTGGGATTAATTTCCATTTACCAATGCTGATCTGTACCCTTAAACAACTGGACTTGTTTTTCACAAGTGTCCCAATTTCCATGCCATTTGCAAACTTACTAATCATTCCTCCTACATTCACATCCAATATATATAGCTCAAATAACAAGGGTACCAGCACCAATTCCTGCAGCACACATTGACTGCACATTTCCAATCAGAAAGGCAGCTTTTCAACGCCATCTTCTACATCCTAACAACAAGCATAGCTCAGATTCAAATAGCCAGCACGTGCTGTATCCCAGCGTACCTTAACCTTACCATCCTCATCCAGTGTTCAGAGGTGGAGAGGGTCAGCAACTTTAAATTCCACAGTGTTACCATCTATTTATTTACTTCAGGAAATGCAACAGAGAAAAAACCCTTCAACCCATCTAGTCAATGCCAAACCATTTCAACTGCCTACTCCCAACAACCTGTACCAGGACCATAGCTCTCTGAATCCCTACTATCCATGTACCTATCCAAACGTATGTTAAACATTGAAATCAAGCTTGCATGAACTTACCCTATCTATATCCATCATGATTTTGTAAAACTCTACCAAATCTCCTCTCAGTCTTCTATGTTCTAAAGAATACAATCCTAACCTATTCAGCCTTTCCTTGTAAGTCAGGTCCTCAAAACTCAGCAACATTCTTGTAAATTTTCTCTGCACTCTTCCAACCCTTTTACACCTTTCCTGTAGGTAGGTGACCCAAAATGCGCAAAATACTCCAAATTAGGCCTCACCACTGTCTTATACAACTTCAACACAACATCCCATCTGCTGTACTCAATACATTGATTTATGAAGACAAATGTGCCAAAAGCTTTCTTTACAACCCTACCAACCTGTGATGCCATTTCCAACGAATTATCCCTTGTTCTACCACACCCCTCAGTGCCCTACCGTTCACTGTGTAAGACCTACCCTGGTTGGCTCGACCGATGTGCAAAATCTCACACTTGCCAACATTAAATTCCATCTGCTATTTTGCAGCCCATTTTTCCAGTTGATTTCAGAGGATCTGTTCTGGGTCCAGCATGCAAGTCCAATTACAAAGAAAGCACAGCAGCAACTTTACTTCCTGAGCAGTCTGCAATTTGGCATGACATCTAAAACTCTGACAAACTTCCATAGATATGTGAGGGAGAGTGTATTTACTGGCTGCATCACACGCTGGTATAGAAAAACCAATGCCCTTGAATGAAAAATCCTACAAAAGGATGTGAATACAAGACAGTCCATCATGGATAAAGCCCTCCCCACCACTAAGCACATCCATACACATTGTTGTCATCCATCATCAGGGACCCCCACCACCCAGGTCATGCTCTCTTCTCGCTGCTGCCATCAGGAAGGAGGTACAAGAGCCTCAGGACTCATACCAAGAGGTTCAGAAACAGTTATTACCCCTCAACCATCAGGCTCGCGAACCAAAGGGGATAACTTCACTTGTCCCATCGCTGAAATGTTTCCACAATCTATGGAACTTTCAAGTACTTTTCTTCTCAGGTTCTTGATATTTATTATTATTTCTTTCTTTTTTTGCATTTGCACAGTTTGTTGTCTTTTGTCCACTGGCTGTCCGCCCTGTTGGTGTGGTCTTTTATTCTATTATGGCTATCGGATTTATTAGCTATGCCCAAAAGAAAATGAATCTCAGGGATGTATATGGTGACATATTTGCGTTTTGATAATAAACTTACTTCGAGTTTTTGAACTTAACCTTCTCGGCCATATGGTACTTTGTCAAGTGCCTTAGTAAAGTCCATGTAGACAACATTTACCTCTGTGCCTTCATCAATCTTAATGACCTCCTCAAAAAACTCACATTAGTGATACAGGAGATTCCACGCAAGCTGTAATCTTAACCAATGGACCTGTAAGAGAATGAATGGTTCCACAAAAGACCTATTGCAGTATAAACATATAGGTGCCCAACTAAAAGCAACTAACTCACCGCTAACCAGGGATCCATACACAGGATCCTCCTGCTGTGAATCGCCAAGCTATCCACTCAACAAAGTTACTTCAAGGGGTCCACTTTCCTCCCAATGATCTCCTATTAATTTTGGTAGAATGAAGGCTTTTGGTTTTCTGCAAGCACAACTGAGTCACACATATACAACACAAATGTCAAAATATAACAAGGGAATTTTGATTAATCAGAGATTATGAAATGGAACAAAACTTACCATCCAATGAGAGAGAAAGTAGCAGAGGCCCGTTTCACTGCAATGATGATGACCTGCAGAAAATAGGAATTTTATTAAGTTTTTTTCATCAATTTAACTTTTGGCATCCAAGTGTTATATACAGTAAGCAATTTATTTTTAAGCTTTTATTCTTTTCAAAATTTCTATAGGTATGTGGTGGAGAGTATACTGACTGGTTGTCTCACGGCCTGGTATGGAAATACCGATGCCCCTGAATGGAAATGTCTACAAAAAAAATAGTGGGTACAGGCCACTCCACTATTGAGCACTTCCACAAGGAGCAGTGTCACAGAAATGCACTATGCATCATCAAGGACCCCCACCATCTTCACTTCTTGCTGCTGCCATAAGAAAAGAGGTGCAGGAACCTCAAGTTCCACACCACCAGGTTCAGGAACAGTTATTTCCCCTCGACTATCAAGCTCTTGAACCAGAGGGGATAATTTCACTCAACCAATACTGAACTGATTTCACAACCAATGGACTCACTTTTAAGGATCCTACAACTCATTTTCTCATATTTATTGCTTATTTATTTATTATTATTTTATTTTTATTTTTGTATTTGCAGAGTTTGTCCTCTTTTTCACATTGGTTGTTTGTCAGTTTTTGTTTTTAGGTAATTTTTTTATTGACTCAATTGTATTTAGTTGTTCTACTGTGAATGCCTGCAATAAAATGAATTTCTGGGTAAAATACAGTGACAAATATGTACTTTGAACTTTGCGGTAAGTATGAAAATTAAATTTTCATATATAAAATCAGATCTGTTATAAAATCCATGTACCAAAATTACTGCACTCATTTGTGAAAGGGGATAACTATGATGAGAGGAGAAGTGTGCTGATATGCACAAGTTCTGAAACAACCGTACAAGTTATTCAATTCAAGGGCAGTTATAGATAGATTTCAAATGTTGGCTTTGCCATAACTGTTGAACTTCAAAAAAACTCACCAAATTAGAAACAAGTCACTTTCACTCAGTGATGCCCATTAGCATGAAATTCTCCAATCAAAGCAGTCTCAACAGAAGACAAACAGGAAGGCTCCAGATGCAAAAAAAGACTGTCTCAGATTACAGTTACCCAGCAGACTTTTGTTTACACTTTTGAGAAGCATGGACTTAGAAATTTTTAATTAATATTAATAATAAACTCAGGGAAAAGACTAAGTTCATACTGTCAATTTTTTTTTCCAATTAGATAGATTAAAAGGACTAGGGAATGCTTAAAAGTCATGCCATGACTGAAACAGTGATAGGTAAAGAATAGCAGATTTGTCGGTCAAATTGTCAGAAATTGCTAATCCACTAGAGCCCAACTGAAGCAGAGGCTTCAAAAGGAAATGGACCAACTGAATGAGCAGGTGAATACATGATGACAGCTCATAATGTGAAAAAATGTGAGCTCAAGCAGTTAAGGTGCAGATAACAGGAACATAGAGTATCTGCAACATAAAGAGAGATTTGGCAGCATTTCCATTCAAAGAGATAGAAATAGGATTTTGCATACAAATTGCTGAAGGCCAGTGCGCAAGTGCAGCAAAAAAGAGGATGTGAAAACAAGAATAAGTAAGTATTATTGGAATTGCAGTGGGTTTCAATCCTCAGTGGAGACAGTGAGCAGCTTCAAGTTCCTGGGTGTCAAGATCTCTGAGGATCTAACCTGGTCCCAACATACTGATGTAGTCATAAAGAAGGCAAGACAGCAGCTATACTTCATTAGGAGTTTGAAGCGATTTAGCATGTCAACAAGTACACTCAAAAACTTCTATAGGTGTACTGTGGAGAGCATTCTGACAGGCTGCATCACTGTCTGGTATGGAGGGGTTACTGCACAGGACTGAAAGAAGCTGCAGAAGGCTGTAAATCTAGTCAGCTCCATCTTGGGCGAGAGCCTACAAGGTACCCAGGACATCTTTATGGAGCGGTATTTCAGAAAGGCAGTGTACACTATTGAAGACCTCCAACGCCCAGGGCATGCCCTTTTCTCACTGTTACCATCAGGTAGGAGAAGCCTGAAGGCACACACTCAGAGATTCAGGAATAGCTTCTTCCCCTCTGCCAACTGATTCCTAAATGGACACTGAAGCTTTAGACACTACCTCACTTATTTGAATATACAGTATCTCTGTTTTTGCAAATTTTTTTAACAATCTATTCAATATACATAATTGATTGCACAATTGCAGCAGGAACTATATTGCAACCTAGAACAGATGTTAAGGAAATGCATAATCTTATCATTGACTTGTCAAAAATTTTGTTCTCAGGAACAACATCGGTAAAAACTGACAGAGAATGTAGTAACCTTGGTAGCAACTTTGAAGTCAAATTGAGGTTCTCACCCCATATCTATACCATCACAAAGACCTCCTTTTCCAAGCAAGGTAACAGTACTGGATTCTTCCCCTCTTCCAGCTCATATATTGTTAAAACCCTGTTTCCTTTAGACTTAAACATGAGGAATTCTGCAGATGCTGGAAATTCAAGCAACACACATCAAAGTTGCTGGTGAATGCAGCAGGCCAGGCCTGCTGCCTGGCCTGCTGCATTCACCAGCAACTTTGATGTGTGTTGCTTCCTTTAGACTTAACTGGCTAGCCTTTCACCAATAAGAGAAAATTTGCAGATGCTGGAAATCCAAGCAACACACACCTATCTTCTTGTGTTTCTCCCTCCCCTCCTCCCACCTTTTAATTCTACTCACCTTTGTTTTTCTCCAGTCCTGCCGAAGGGGTCTCGGTCTGAAACGCCAACTGTACTCTTTTCCACAGATGCTGCCTGGCCCACTGAGTTCCTCCAGCATTTTGTCCTTAACTCCAGATTACAGAATTTGCAGCCAATTGTCACAGCGAAATGAGAACTAATGCTTTTCATTCCTTCCATCACTAAGACTCTTTGCCAATATAACAGATTTTGATTAAACCCACAACTTTCTTGACTTGTTTGACTCAATACTGCTGCAAAAAATGTCCATACCTTAAGAATATACAATTTCCAGCAAATATGAAGTATTTTATAGTTTAGCATGTCTAATATGGGCCCTCATCATAAGATCCCCTCTGCTCTGAAGCCAATTTGATCAATACCTTTGAGAAGATAAGAGCAAAAAAACAAACTACTGGAGGAAGTTGAGAGGTATGGGCGCATCTGTGAAGGGAACTGGACAGTCAATATTTTGGGTTAAGACTCTTCATCTTATAGAAAGTATTCACATTTTTGTAAATACATTAGCACATGACAAAGCTGATAAGAAAGGGCACCTTAATTATTTAAAATTTTTCATATGATTCAAATGCTTGCTTGTGCAGGAACATGTTAAGACATTAGATGCACTGAGTCACTAAAGGAAATGATGTCTGCCTAGTTGAATCCTTAATTTTGGAATAACACAATAAGTAAAATTCATGACCAAGTACTCCACTCATATCACTAAAGCCAGCTTCTGATCAGAGTGTAGGTGAAGATACAAGAGTAACGGGTAGTGTTTGGAATTATGTTGATCAGAGGAAAATATTAATTAAAATATTAATTTAAATTATTATTTATGTCACAGGGCATAGTGGAAACGTTCTTTTCCCAGTAATGATGCAGAAATATTAAAAAGGCCATACTGTACTGCTGCACGAACTGTTAAAGCAAGCTGTGCAGTTATTTATTTCGTTATGTTATTTTGAATTGTTTTGCTAGGGCTAGGCGGGCCTGCAGCTCAGGCTAGGAGAGAGGAGTTAAATCAGCAACATGGGCGATGTCATACTCACGCATTTGTAATCCTCCGAGTCCGAGTTAAACATAGTGCAGCGGTAATTCGGCACGCCGGTGAGGTTAGTGTCAGTGTTGGTGACTTGCAGCGGCTCATTTTCCATGGTAACAGGGTTTACAAAAGCTGCCGCCGCTGGTACAGTACATGTAACATGCACAGTTACGGCATCCGCCCTGGAACTAACCAGTTCGCTCCAGCAGCTAACCTCCTCGTGTAAACATGCCCCAAACAGAGAACTGGCAGGTTCCTCCGGACCGGCACGCAAGAAATGAAGCCGCTCTTACAGCCTCGTCGAATTACAAACAAACCCACAATGTGTTGGTTTTATTTCAGGATCTGCTGTTTCAGACACTTCCCACAAACGAACAACAAGGCATGTTCAAACCAGTTTTCTGAATAAGAAAATTACAAATATTTTGGAAAATTATATTTCAAGGTTTCCAGAAGTGAATTAACTACTAAATTCATAGCATCTTCAAAGTACTCTCGTTAGGAAGCACAGTGTTCATTACAATACTACGGCAAGAAATCAGACTCTTCAGTACATCTGCTCCTTGTCTCCTCCCTGCTGGTCCCCGTCCCCACATTCAGCCCAGAACCCTACCCTCTATGTACCTATCCAAATTCTTCTCATACATTGCACACCTCAAGACTGCAAATACCTCCTTCCTCGTAACAAGCATATCAGAATGAGAATCAGAATCAGGTTTATTATCACCGTCATCTCCCTTTCTCTTCACCATTTACACCTCGGACTTCAATTACTGCACGGAGTCTTGTCATCTTCAGAAGTTTTCTGATGACTCTGCCATAGTTGGATGCATCAACAAGGGAGATGAGGCTGAGTACAGGGCTACGGTAGGAAACTTTGTCACATGGTGTAAGCAGAATTATCTGCAGCTTAACGTGAAAAAGACTAAGGAGCTGGTGGTAGACCTGAGGAGAGTTAAGGTTACCGGTGACCCCTGTTTCCATCCAGGGGGTCAGTGTGGACACGGTGGAGGGTTACAAATACCTGGGGATACGAATTGACAATAAACTGGACTGGTCAAAGAACACTGAGGCTGTCTACAAGAAGGGTCAGAGCCGTCTCTATTTCCTGAGAAGACTGAGGTCCTATAAAATCTGCCGGACGATGCTGAGGATGTTCTACGAGTCTGTGGTGGCCAGTGCGATCATGCTTGCTGTTGTGTGCTGGGGCAGCAGGCTGAGGGTAGCAGACACCAACAGAATCAACAAACTCATTCGTAAGGCCAGTGATGTTGTGGGGATGGAACTGGACTCTCTCACGGTGGTGTCTGAAAAGAGGATGCTGTCTAAATTGCATGCCATCTTGGACAATGTCTCCCATCCACTACATAATGTACTGGCTGGGCACAAGAGTACATTCAGCCGGAGACTCATTCCACCAAGATGCAACACAGAACGTCATAGGAAGTCATTCCTGCCTGTGGCCATCAAACTTTACAACTCCTCCCTTGGAGGGTCAGACACCCTGAGTCAATAGGCTGGTCCTGGGCTTATTTCCTGGCATAATTTACATATTACTATTTAACTTTATGGTTTTATTACTATTTAATTATTTATGGTGCAACTGTAACGATAACCAATTTCCTTCGGGATCAAAAAAGTATGACTATGACTATGACTATGTTGTGAAATTTGTTAACTTTGCAGCAGGAGTACAATGTGGTACATGATAAATACAGAAAAAAATAAATGACTTACAATAAGTGTATATATATATTAAATAGTTAAATTAAAAAGAATAGCGCAAAAACAGAAATAATCCAAGACCTCACTATTTGTTACCCTAATTTCTTTGGCATCCATGATATTCTTAGTAAATGCTGAGAGAAATTCACATTAAAAGTCTCAGCCAGCTAAAACAGCTTAACGTGTAGTCCTTAAGAGGAGCTAGTTTCTCCCTAGTCACTCTTTTACTGTTAATATAACGGAAGAACTTCTTTGCCTCATTTTAACCCTGCCTGCCAAATCCATCTATTACACTCTTTTTGCCCTTCTGATTTCCTTCTTAAGTTCCTTTGTCTTTAAATAGACTCTCAGATGACCCCAGCTAAATCCTGCCTAATACCCTCAAAGTTGGCCCTGCTACAGATCAGGACTTTAAACAATGGACCGGTTCTATCTTTCCTCTAACTATCTTAAAACTAATAGTACTGTGATTACAGGGCAGAAAGTGGAACCCAGCTGCCTCTTCAGTTGCTTGGCCTGGTGCTTTCCCTAAGAGGAAGTCCAGTATTACTCCTTCCGGAGTAGGTTCCTCTATATATTGTGTGAGCAAATTGTCTCAGACTCACTGTACAAATTCTGCCCTATTCAGGGCCCTTTGCATTCTGGGTACCCCAGTCGATACTGGGAAAATTTAAATCTCCCACCTGCACTACTATACTATTCTCACAATTACATGTAATTTCCTGACAAATCTGCTCCTCGTTCCTGCTGACTATTGGGGAGGGGGATGTTCTATATTATAGCCCTACCAAAATGCAACGCTCTTACCTATTTCTCTGTCATTCTAAAGCATCAGTATCCTGAAACAGTCCTGTCTTTCTCAGCCACATTTCTGTTATTGCCACAATTATCCCAGTGCCTAGTCAATCCATGCCCTCGGTTTATCTGCCTTACCTGTTAAGCTATGGGCATTGTCTAACAGATGCAATTTAAATCAGTGGTCCTGTCTGCCCTTTTACTATAAATATGGCTATTATGATTACTAAGCTTACACACTTATTAGGAGCACAGAGGTGGAGAGAGTCAGCAGCTTTAAACTCCTTGTATTAACATATCAAAAGATTTGTCCTGGCACAAGCACAAAAGTGTCATCACAAGGAAGGACTGACAGCATCTCTACTTTCTTGGAAGTTTGCATAGATTCGGCATGTCGCCAAAAACTTCAACAAACTTCTATAGATGTACAGTGGAGAGTATCCTGACTGGTTGCATCACAGCCTGGTACGGAAACATTGAAAAGGCTACGTAAAATAGTAGATACAGCCCAGACCACCACAGGCAAGCCTTCGTGACGATTGAGTATATTAACATCGCGCATAACCACAAGTAGGCAGCATGCATTATCAAAGACCAGCAACATTCGGGCAATGTCCTTTTCTTGTTATTGCTTTTGGTGCCATACCACCAGGTTCAGGAACAGTTATTACTCTACAAACATCAAGTATCCCAAACTTCAGTCATCACAACTCTAAATTGGTCCTGTGAACTACAGTTTCATTTTCAAGGATTCTTTACAACTCATATTCTCTATGTTAATTTTATTTGCACATTTTTGTCTTTTGCACATTGGTTTTTGTCAGTTTTTGTCTGTTTATATAGAGGTTTGTAAAGTCTTATGTCTGTTTACGTATAGAGTTTTGTCATCTTGCCTTTAGAAAACTTTCTCTTCTTTGGGATGTATTTATCCTGTGCCTTCCGAATTGCTTCCAGAAATTCCAGCCACTGCTGCTCTACCTTCATCCTCAGCAGTGTTCTCTCCCAATCAATTCTGGCCAATTTCTCTCTCATGCCTCTGTAAGTCCCATTATGCCACTGTAATACTGATACATCTGACTTCAGCTTCTCCTTCTCATATTTCAAAGTGAATTCGATCATATTATGATCACTTTCTCCTGAGGGTTTTTTTTACCTTAAGCTCTCTAATCAATTCCGGTTCATTGCACAACATCCAATCCAGAATAGCTGATCCCCTAGTGGGCTCAACCACTAGCTGTTCTAGATAACCACCTCGTAGGCATTCTAGAAATTCCTCTTCTTGGGATATAGCACCAACCTAGTTTTCTCAATCTACCTGTATGGGGAACATTATTTACACTGCTTAAATATGTATAGAATGCTAATTCTGACATCACTTAAATATATTAATTAGATCACTAAATGGAATGCTTAATAATCTCTATTAGACAATTTTTCTTCGCTACAACTAGAATGTCTCTCCTAGTTTCATAATAAAGGGTTGAATGCACTTTTTTCGACTTGAACACTCTGAACATTGTTATTTAGAAGTGCGTCATACAGTGCCAATCTCCTGGCGGACTGTCAGCGGTTTTGGTTTGTTTTAAAGTAACTGCTACACAGGGTTTCAAGCAGTCTGGTATTCATGCCCATCCACATAAGGCATTCTACATTCCAATACTTCTATCAGGATAATTTCAAAATTGGATTCAGTAGCAGTTACACATCTCTCTATTTTGTCATTTTTATTCACATCAAGGGAATTAATGAAAGTAGAAAGAGCAAACGTGAGAGGAATGACTAAAAGAAAGCAATGGGCAAAAACTGGATTAATAGCAGAAGAGACTTGATGAGAGTAATCGGAGTGAACCTGAAGAGAAGCATTATAAGAAGGCAGCAAATAATCAGCGTGAAGGATCAACTAGAATAAAAGCATAAAACTAAGAAAGTAATTCACAACACAAGCAGATTGGGGGACAATAAATTTTTATAGGTAGGTGCACCTATCACTTGGATGACAATGTCTTAGTTTTATTGGAAGAGCATAGAGCACTATGTGATCAGTCATAGGTCATAGGTTTTTAACCACAAGCACAGCACATCAGGACACAACAGAGAGTGGAAGACAAACTGAATAGAACAGTAAAAGTGAAATCAAAGTTGGGAAAGTAGAGGAGCCTTTGAAAATGCAAACATTACAAGCACAAAGAAGCACTGAGATGAGTAATTCAGGGTAGAATAAAATAATTATTTCCAACCTTTCAATGAAAACAAGATAATAAATAAATAAGCAAGACTATTTAGAAACTACGAATTATGTGTTCTGATGCTGGTATAAGAGTGCTACTGGATAATTAATTTCTTATATTCTTATATTTGCAAGTTTCCACTTCTACAGCCAATATATTCTCCCTTAAGTTCAAAATACATTTATTATCAAATGCAACCTTGAGATTTATTTCCTTACAGGGAGCCACAAAACAAAGCAGCCCAATAAAGCCCATTGAAAAAGAAGACTGCCAAACATCCAATGTGCAAAAAATAGAACAAATCATGCAAACAATAAAAGGTAAGCTGGTAACATTCAGAACTGAAGTTTATGAAAGTGCGTTCACAACCACGAAGCTAGTCAGTCACAACATGAACTAGCACAAATTAAACCAGGTGCAGCCTCAGTAAAGGTGTAAATGTGGCAAGTGTTCTTACTTTATCCTCAAACCCCTTGCATGAAAGACCAACATGTTCTTAACAACAGATTGAAGCTTTTTCACCCCCCCCCCCCATGACAAATGCAAAGCTAACTGGCTAACAGTTACATGAGAAATTCTGCAGATGCTGGAAATCCAAACCAACACATACAAAATCCTGGAGGAACTGAGCAGGCCAGGCAGCATCCACAAAAATAAACAAACAGTTGACGTTTCAGGCTGAGACCTTTTTTCAGAACTGGAAAGGAAGGGGGAAAACGTTAGAATAAAATGGTGGGGGGAGGGGAGAAGGATAGGTAGAAGGTGATAGGTGAAGCTAGGTGGGTAGGAAAGATAAAGGGCTGGAGAGGAAGGAATCTGTTAGGTGAGGAGAGTGCACCAAAGTAGAAAGGGAAAAAGGAGGGGCATCAGGGAGAGTGATAGACAGTTGAGAAGAGGTAAGAAGCCAGACTGGTGATTAGAAGAAGAGGGGAGGGGGAGGGAATGCATTTTTACCAGAAGAGAAATTGATATTCATGCCATCAAGTTGGAGGCCATGCAGACAGAAAATAAGGTGTTGTTCTTCCACCCTGAGGGTGGCCTCATTGTGGCACAAGAGGAAGCCATGGTCCAACATTATCGACGTGGGTATGGGAATTGGAATTAAAATGGTTGACCATCAGGAAGTTCTGCTTTTGGCAGATGGAAAGGAGGTGCTCAATAGCTTCCTGCTCTCTCTCCCCCACCTCTCTTGAACAGTGACATTACATTTACAGTTTTTCCAATCTAGATGATTTGGGGAGGTTACCTCTGCAGCCATTTCCTTGGGAGTCCCCTATGACGTGGGGAATCACATACACTACAATTGTTGGCCACCAATCTCATTAACTTGCCTGTACTTTTACTATTGTGTTGGAGGTTGGTTAGAGATCCTGCCTCCCAATAGTCCCTTGAATATCTATTATTTTAATATTTTGAGTGTTTTCTACTTTGAAGGCCAGTCTGAAATAATTATTTAGAATCTCTGCCATTTCATTATTCCACACTCTCATTAAAGTACCAAAGATTACTTTAGGTATTTCCTTCCTTTTATAAGCCTATAGAAATACTTGATATTATTCACTAGTTTACTCTCATTTAACCTTCACCCTGTTTATACTTCACTATTATTGTAAACAGATTTATTTAAGCCCAATACATCAGGTTCAGACTTATGTTTCTCATCTTCAGTCTAAATTTGAAATTTGGACTATGCTATCGCTCTTGCCTTGGAACTTCCTTATATGAGCTCATTTATTAATCCTTGCTCATCATATAATACCAGATCTAAAATTCCCTGCTTCCTGGTTGGTTTCTCAGAACAGTGTACTAAGAAATAATCCTAAATACATGATTAAGAAATTGTCATTAAGACCAGCTTTGCCTACTTGTCCAATCTATATGATTAAAACCATTGATGGATATTACAGTATCTGTTTTCGTAAGCTTCCTTTATTTCTTGAAATGCACTCTGTCCCAGAGTATAGCTAGAGTTAATGACCTTTATACTGTTCACACCAATGAATTGAACTGAATTGAATTGACCATATTTCTTGCATCCTTCATATACATGAGAAGTAAAAATCTTTGTTACATCTCCGTCTAAATATGCAAGTGCAATTTATAGTAATTTATAATAAACAGTATGTACAACAAGACAGTCAATATAACATAGAAGTAAAATTGTATCAGCATGAATTAATCAGTCTGTTGGCCTGGTGGAAGAAGCTGTCCCAGAGCCTGTTGGTCCTGGCTTTTATGCTGTGGTACCGTTTCCCAGATGGTAGCAGCTGGAACAGTTTGTGGTTGAGGTGACTCGGGTTCCCTATGATCCTTTGGGCCCTTTTTAGACACCTGTCTTTGTAAATGTTCTGTATAGTGGGAAGTTCACATCTACAGATGTGCTGGGCGGTCCACACCACTCTCTGCGGAGTCCTGCGATTAAGGGAGGTACAGTTCCCATACCAGGCAGTGATGTAACCAGTCAGGATACTCTCAATCGTGCCATTGTACAAAGGATTAAGGGGGCCTATGCCAAACTTCTTCAACCTTCTGAGGTGAAAGAGGCACTGTTGTGCCTTTTTCACCACCCAGCCAGTATGTACAGACCACATGGGATCCTTGATGATGTGTATGCTGAGGAACTTAAAGCTGTTCACCCTCTCAACCCCAGATCCATTGGTGTCAATAGGAGTTAGCCTGTCTCCATTTCCCCTGTAGTCCACAACCTGCTCTTTTGTTTTTGCGACATTGAGAGAGAGGTTGTTTTCTTAACACCACTGTGTCAGGGTGATGACTTCTTCTCTGTAAACTGCCTCATTTAATTTAATACAGCAAATTTAATTTGCAGATGAATTCTTATCCTTACTTTTTCTTCCATAATCTGGATTTTACATCCTGAGTTTATGAGCCAATATTACTGTTGCAGTAATCTCATCTTTTACCAACAGACTTACTTGCCTCACTTTCCTTCCAACAAGTCAAATACTCCTAAGTACTCAGTTTTCAGTCTTAATCATCTTGCAACATTTCCTTATTGGCCATCAGGGCAAAACTATTCATTTATATTTGTGCCATCAGCTCAACTACATTGTTTTGAGTGTAGGGAGCCTTCAGATAAGGAGCCAGTAATCTTATTTTATCATTTCAATCATCTCCACCACCAAATTGACACCGAAGTAAAAGATTAACCGTGATCTTATTGAATACCAGAACAGACATGAGGGACTGAATGGCTGATTCCTGTTTCTATTTATGTTCTCATGTAGGCTGAGTCAAACAAAATCTAAACATTATTCCAAAAATTCCTCAACCCTACAACCATTCTAACTACAAAAAAACCTAGTAGTTTGAAAATCACAAATGATAAAATCTTCAGATGCCAGAAATCCGAGGAACACACACAAAATGCTGGAGGAACTCAGCAGGCCAGGCAGCATCTATGGAAAAGAGTAAACAGTCAACGTTTCCAAAACTGCCCGAGACATCTTTTTTCCATGGATGCTGCCTGGCCTGCCGAGTTCTCCAGCATTGTGCGTGCTGCTAGTAGTTCGAAATTTATTTTTTATACCTTAGATATATTTGAAGTAACATTATCTTTTAGCTAATACCAGCATAATCAATTTCTGATTATGGTGGAATGGCTGAAAGAAGGATGTTCTTCAATATGTAGTACCAACCTGCCCTTAATCCTCGCCGGAATCAGATATTATTCAAGCTATAAAGCTTCTCTGATATACATCATTCAGTATAACACTGCATTGCCAGCCTAAAATTAAAAATCAGATCCTCTTGGGATCTTGAATCCAGAAGTCATAGGAAGTAGTCAGTTATTGTTCTTGTTTCCAAATTCTTTGAAGGTGCTGTGCCGTGCCATGGTACTTTGTGTCAACCACTTTAAGAGCCTCGTCTAAGGAGACTAGCAAGTATTTAAGAATGGATCTGATATGGGGTTATTTTGGCCTCAGGATACCAAGGAATAAAATGCTCTGGTTCAGTCCAAGACGTGGCATCAGTGGGTCTAAATGGAAGTTTGGTTGCTGGTTTGAAGACAATAGCTTTGTTCTTCCTACTGGTGAATGGTGTGAGCTTTTTTAAAACTCTGGACTGGGTATCAATCAGCTGTTCTGACAACACTGAGACAGTGGAGAAATCAAGAGTGGTAATATGCAAGTGTAGTTTGTAAGTGTATGTTCCAGGAAAATCTCTGATTTACAAGTAGACAAATAATTAAACCAGCCAATGAAATCATGCACAGCATCTAATCCTTGTAAGTCAATGACCATATGAAAAATAGTTCAACATCAGCTTTAAAATGTATACAGTATGTTTACCCAGCATTGGTCATTTTCAAAAAGAGATTCTTTAAGGACTCTAATAAAAAGAAAATTGGCCAGCTACCAAAACACTCTTAGTGTCCTTATTAGTATGCAGATATAGGAATATAGTAGTTATGCTAATAGACTAGTAATGTGGAGAGTGCAAGTTTAAAATTTTACTTTTCGATGTGACTGATTTAATTCAGTTTTTTTTAAACAATCAAAAAAAATATGCTACTGTTGTAAAACTGCCAAGGGACTGCAAATCTCTAGTCTAACTCTTAAATGCCCTTCAAAGATTCTAGTAAGGCACTCCATGACATAAAAACCACTATCCATGGTCCCAGAAGTTGACATCTTTTTGGACCATCCAAGGTTCGGTAATAAATGCCAGCCTCCCCATTACTGTCCATGCCCTGGAAATTTAAAACAAAATCAGGTAGCCAATTTTGTATGAGCAAAATGGCACAAACTTTATTAATGTTTGTTTGTGGTGCTGTTTGAGAAGGGTAAGTGGCTGGGATTCCACAAAAATAACTTCTAGTTTTTTTTTCTGGATCTTTTACATGTATATTTCGTAGTTTAATATCATTATGATGCATATTTATTGAACTAAAACATTTAAGTTGCAGGGCTCCTGCACACTACTCAAATATCATCAACTCAGCCAAGTCCATGCCCGGTATTTGCTTTCTAAATTAGAATTTAAATTACAGTGGAACACTTTTCTGAAATAAAGTCAAAAGAAGTTCACATAGAAATGGAACTATAGCCCTAAAAGTGTAAATTAACTTTCAATAACTAGCTGCAGCATACAAAACTAGCCAGGACACACTACAAAAGCTCATCATTTAAAAAAATCAATGGAGCCAAAGTTATTTTCAAATTAATGAAATAGCTAAAAACTGAAATGTGAACAGAAAATATTGTAAACCAAAGGAGGTCATTAATTAATGCCAAAAAAAGTCTTCAGCAATTTTGTGTGCAGCATTTAGAGTGAGCCTGTACTGGATGGCCCAGCCTTTTCAGAATGCATTGCACTCACATTGAAATAACAACTTGTCTTAATGATATAAGTTTTGCAGTCAATAATGCTAATTGTTTACATAACAGAACATATTGGGGAAAAGAACCTGATCAAAACCTTAGTCTCTGGAAGTAACATTTCATAAAAATTAAAAACAGTAGAGGCTAGCGCTGGGGAGGAAGTTGTGTGGTTGGAGATCGAACAGCTAAAGAAGAGGGAAGTGTTTGGAATGAGGAGATATTTGATGTCTTTACGTGATTAGTATGCAATCTGAAAAATCATATAATCTTAATATTTACCAGGTTAAAGTAAAACCTAAAATATGTTCCTCAAATTGAAAAAGATATAAAACATTTAAGTAAAATTAAGCGTGAAAAATCGCAGCTTTATTTCCAGCCAAATGTTTTACTAAAAAATTCATCCCCAGCGCAATGGGAACATCAATGTTGAAGAATATCCTCCGCCATGAGGAGTGAATGCCATAGAGTTCACTTATTTTATATCAAACATGTTTAAGATGCAGACGGTACTTATATAACTTATATATCATGTACAGTATTTTAATAAGATTTCTCATTCCCTCATTTGTTTGCCTTGCCATTCTTTCCCGTAATTTTTTTCCCTGATTCACGCAGACCTTATGGGCGTATTACTTTTCCCTTAACGCCATCTGACCATATATGAGCATCCTTGTGAACTTTAATTTTAACAAGACCACATCTAGCCCATTGTAATTCGACACGATTTTGGAGTGATGGATGATAATGGTAAAATGTCTGCTCTGCTAGCGCACATCGACACAGGCCAAGCAGACGGAAGAGAACATACTCTCGTTTGAAACGGAAGCAGACTCCGGATATGTCCGCGTAAGGATTTCACACAGTTGTAAAAGGTGTTTTATTTAAATATGGAAAGGAATGCGGTAGAACTGGCAAATGCTTGCCCGCACATTCTAAACCAACCCACCCATTGGTGAAGTCATTCGGGCGACACATCGTGCTGCAGCCGGCCTGCCCGTGGCCGGTTAATAATGGGCGGCTCCGTGAAAGCGACAAGTACAAGACTCGCCCTAAACCGTATTAAGCCAAAGCTCAAAAGGGTTTCAGACACGAAGCTGTTAGCTTCGACCCCGGCTGTCGAAAGATATGTCGCACCCGGCGGCCAAGGATTTCAAAATTACTGCTAGTCTTTTTTTAAACTAGTTATTTTTTATTTTTAAACATTGGTTTAGCATATCACTTTGTACAAAATTAAGGTTTAAAGACGAAAAATGCGTCGTGATACAGGAAACCTCATTCTTTTTCAGTTGGTTCCATACAGTAAATCACCCACCGAACTATATAGCTTTTAAGTCATTGGCTTTTTCCAACAGCCTCAATTTTGTTAGGAACTTTATGTACCACGTGGAGATTGTAGAAAGATACGCGCTAATCTTGTGCGTTTGTAAAACGAGTGAACAGTATACATGACGTTACAATTTTATACATTACACATATATTACAAAGTAGTGCAAAGTAAAATGGTAATCTCCGCCGGCACAGCCGCTCACAACCACATTTTCCATTTCATGAATGAAAAATTTATTAAGCACGTCCAACAAAAGCCTTCCCTTCTCCCAGCAAATAAGACGGGAAATAAGACAGAAAAAGAGGGGCATATTAAATGATGTTAATCGTTGCCTCTATCGGTTTCTAGAACAGAGCAGAAAACAACCTTGCAACTTCAGTTAGGCTTGGCTTAACTTCATTCAGTAGGTTAGTCCTTGTAAGCTCTGTGCTCAATGTCCCCAGCTACCGAATCCGATTTCTTGTTTGTAGCGATTAGTTAGGACGTTAGCCTTTCTGGTCAGTTTTGACAAGACAGTATATAATCCATTTAGATGATAATGGAACTGTTTCTGCAAGTCTTCTTCGCCTTCCACCTCGTCCACTCTAATGTCTATGGTGGGGGCTTTATCCTTTTTCCTGTCGTCCAGCTGCACCACACCCCATTCAATATCGTTCTTGATGGATTTCAGCAAGACGTAGTAGTTGTACATATCCCGCTGATCAGAATAATAGTTAGAAGCTCCAGTACTTGAGACGCCATTAACTTCGGTCTTGCTTTCGTCTTCAAGAGGAACATCCCGCAAAAGACTCGGCACCATCACTGTCTGGTCCATATTCTTGACCGCAGCTATAAATTTGTTCATGGCGTTGAACAAGGAGTGCTTCTGATTGTACGTATCCATAATCTGCATCATTTTCCTTCAAGTCCGGTTGCTTTCGCTTTTCTGTACGGAATCTTTAAAACTCTTAGCTTCACAACTTCCTCCTTGCTGAGCTCCTCTTTGCACTGCGATCAGTTCGATTCCTCAGCGAATTTATGAAGGTGTTACTTGGCAGATTTTTTTGCAAATCAAGATGGAACCTGTCCTAAAATGACTTGAACAGCGGGAACCGAGCCAAATGCAAAGAGCCTCCTTTCTTGCTTCCGGGGCGTGCAGTTGCTTTCATGCTCCGATTTCCAAAGAGCGACTGTACGGCCCCGACCGCAGAGCAGACTGGATCTGCTGCACACGCCGGGAGAAACGCCCTATCTCCTGGCAACAAATCAGACCGGCCGGCGTCGTGACATCAATGTCACCCTTTTTGTTCTGACCAATCGCTTCTCTCGTCCTTTGTGAATTCAATATGATAATCAGCTCCGATTTGACAAAGCAGCCAATGGCAAATAGCCACATGCGTCACTGGGAGATCTGTCAGCAGGAGCAGGACTCTTCATTCTGCATTAGACAGCACTCCCAACACGCTGGAGGAGCTCAGCAGGTCGGGCAGCATCCGTGGAGACAATCAGTCAACGTTTTGGGCCGAGACCCTTCATCAGGACTGAAGAGGGAGGGGGCAGAGAGCAGAGGCCCTATAAAGAAGGTGGGGGGAGGGTGGGAAGGAGAAGGCTGGTAGGTTCCAGGTGAAAAACCAGTAAGGGGAAAGATAAAGGGATGGGGGAGGGGAAACAGGGAGGGGATAGGCAGGAAAGGTGAAGAAGGAATAGGGAAAAGCACAATAGGAAGTAGAAGAAGGTGGAACCTTGAGGGAGGTGATAGGCAGCTGGGGGAGGGGGCAGAGTGACATAGGGATAGGGGAAGGGAGGGGGAGGGAATTACCGGAATTTGGAGAATTCAGTGTTCATGCCAAAGGGCTGGAGACTACCCAGATGGTAATGAGGTGTTGCTCCTCCAACCTGAGTTTGGCCTCATCATGGCAGTAGAGGAGGCCACTTATGGACATATCGGAATGGGAGTGTGAAGCAGAGTTGAAGTGGGTGGCAACCGGGAGATCCTGTCTGTTGTGGCGGACGGAGCGGAGGTACTCGACGAAGCAGTCCCCCCGTCTGCGTTGGGTTTCACCGATATAGAGGAGGCTGCACCGGGAGCACTGGATGCAACAGATGACCCCAACAGACTCACAAGTGAAGTGTTGCCTCACCTGGAAGGACTGTTTGGGGCCCTGAATGGTGGCAAGAGAGGAGATGTAGGGACAGGTGTAGCACTTATTCTTACAGGGATAAGTGCTGGGTGGGAGATCTGTGGGGAGGGACGTGTGGACCAGGGAGTTGTGGACGGAACGATCCCTGCGGAAAGCGGAAGGAGTAGAGAGGGAAAGATGTGCTTAGTGGTGGGGTCCTGTTGAAGGTGGCAGAAGTTGCGGAGGATAATGTGCTGGATCCGGAGGCTGGTGGGGTGGTAGGTGAGGACAAAGGGAACTCTGTCCCTGTTGTGGTGACGGGAGGATGGGGTGAGGGCTGAAGTGCGGGAAATGGAGGAGATGCAGGTGAGGGCATTATTGATGACGACAGAAGGGAAACCACGATCCTTAAAGAAAGAGGACATTTGAGATGTCCTGGAACAGAAAGCCTCATCCTGGGAGCAGATACGGCGGAGATGGAGGAACTGGGAATAGGGAATAGCATTTTTGCATGTGGCGGGGTGGGAAGAGGTATAGTTGAGGTAGTTATGAGAGTCAGTGGGCTTATAGGAGATGTCAGTGGACAGTCTGTCTCCAGAGATGGAGACTGAGAGATCGAAAAAGCGAGGAGAAGTGTCCAAGATAGACCAAGTGAATTTGAGGGCTGGGTGGAAGTTAGAAGCAAAGTCGATTAAATTGACGAGCTCAGCATGGGTGCAGGAAACAGCACCAATGTAGTCGTCAATGTAGCGAAGAAAAAGTTGGGGAGCACTACCAATAGGTTTGGAGCACAGACTGTTCCACATAACCAACGAAGAGGCAGGCATAGCTGGGTCCCATACGAGTTCCCATAGCGACACCCTTGGTCTGAAGAAAGTGGGAAGAGCCAAAAGAGAAGTTATTAAGTGTGAGAACCAGTTCTGCCAACCGGATAGGGTAGGGTGGTGGGGAACTGATGAGGTCTATTGTCCAGGAGGTAGCAGAGGGCTTTGAGATCTTATTGATGGGGAAATTAGACCAAGTCTGTATACCTGGGTGAAGTGGAGATTTTCATTCAAAAATATCGCTGTACTTGTTATTTTTGAAGTTAGTGATTAGTTCCCCCCCCCTTTTGAGTATGAAAGAAAGAGGGAAGGAAATAGGTTTTTCACTGTACTTGGATACATATGACAATAGGAAAGCAAATCCAATTTATATTAAAAATAAAACTATCTCGCATATTGTTCATAGAGATCAATTCATTACATGGTACATTGGGAGAGTACAAGGTAAAGCAATATCAGAATGCATAATAAGGTGTAACAGCTACAGAGAAAGTGCAGTGCTGGTAGGCAATAAGGTGCCAGGTCATACCGAGGTCATTTAGTCAAGAACAAATGAGAAAATCTGTAGATGCTGGAAATCTGAGTCAGTCCCTCTCCCTCCCCCTCTCCCTCTCCCTCTTCCCCTCCCTCCCCTGGAGGAACTCAGCAGGCCAGGCAGCACCTAGGAAAAGAGTACAGTCGACATTTTGGGCCAAAACCCTTTGGCAGCACTCAAGTCCATTTTATTGTTCTAAGGAACTATTCAATAGATTTCTACATTGTTATTAAAATTGTGCTTTGATTAATCTAGAGCCCTTCAAGTTATTGAGAATTTCAAGACAAATTCCACCTCTAATTCTCACTTTCATGGACTCTTTATCTCATGTTCTTGATATGTATTACTCATTTATTATTATTTTTAGTTTTTTTTTTACTCAGCTCAAACTGGTAAAACCTGAGGTACAGGCATAGCCAAACACACTTATTCCTCAAATGCTAGGAACTTCCTGACTATTCTAGTGGTGATTAATGGCTTTCTGGAGATTTACATGAATATTGCAGTATAGACCTAATTGTTAATGCCAGACTTTGGGATGATACCAGTTGTAGATATTACTATTGGGACAATGGGTACCCTGTTCATGTTCCACAGTCTTTCTATTTCCACTTTTATTTCAGCATATTTTTGGTATTTTTCACTTATTGATTTCTGTATATTTTGTGTGTTTGGGATGGCTGTATCTACTAAGTTCATTGTTGTTGTTTGTTTATCCTGTAATATTATATCTGGACAGTTATTATGGATTTTTCTATCTAGAATAATCGTAATATAACTTGTAGGATTCTGACTCTAAAACTGAATCATGCTTGTATTTATAGTAAGGTATGGTGTCTTTTTTGAGTTTGTATTTTAAAGCAAGATTTTGGCCTGTGTAAGTAATCGGATTGAATTAATCTGCTGCAGGATCCTGTAATATGTTGGATTGTTTCTAGTTTCTCTTGGCATTTTCTGCAGTTATCATCTTGAATGTGTTTGTCTTTTACTATGTATTTTTGGTAATTGTTTTTTGTTAACCACCTAGTCTTGTATGCCCCATGGAACCCCTTTGTTTCTGGTCTTCAACTCTTATTCAGGTGTTTGACATATCCTTGGCTGGTTAGACGTGGGGATGGCTTCCATGGACGGTCATGGGCTTCCATTGGTTAAGTTTTTTTCTTCTGTAGTGATAATTTCTTCCTTTTCTGGGTCATGCTTTCGTTTAAGTTTAGTGGTGAGTACTCTTAAAAGAATTGCATATGCTCTTGTGGAGTGCTGAATGAATTCTGTTTTTGTTGATGAAAATGTATCCTTAGAAGTTTTACCTAACTGTTGTGTAATTTTTTTGATCTGTTCTTCCTCTTCCTCCTTCTGTCCTAGGTAGTGTTAACCTAAGAGCATTCAAGTGTACATAGTGCTTTCTAAAGTTTGTCATTTCGGTTCATACTGGCTTCGGACAGGATATT
Organism: Mobula birostris; assembly: GCF_030028105.1. Classification (NCBI taxonomy): domain Eukaryota; kingdom Metazoa; phylum Chordata; class Chondrichthyes; order Myliobatiformes; family Myliobatidae; genus Mobula; species Mobula birostris. Next base: position 50,619,076 of record NC_092375.1, read on the forward strand.
ATGCCAAAAGAATACGCTAATATGGGTATAGCAGAAGTGTTTATTGCCTTTGTTATATTTTTACTGTTGACCTCTGTTTGGCAGATTTTCTTAAGCCTTGAAGTAAATTCTGTCAAAGGTTTTCCCTTTATCGCACTATTTTCTTTGCTAGTTTTTTAATCCCAGATATGTACATTTCATTTTCAGCCATTAGTTGTATTGCATCCTGCTGCTCTGTTTTATATTCTGCTAGCTCTATTGCATCTTTCTTTATGTTTAATCTTCTGTACTTGCAGTGCAGTGAAAAAGTATTCAGCCCAACCTGTGTTCACACAAATAAGTATTACAACCAGGGATTTTGATCAATTTAACTGAGAACTTTTATTTGTGAATCACATGCTCCTTCTTTCATAATGGAGTGTTAAAAACAGGTAAAATTGCTCAAGCTGTGCCAGGTTAATTGGGGAGTGGCAGTGGACAGCAATCTTGAGGTCTTGCCAAAGATGTTCTTGAGTGTCCCAGTCAGAGTCCTATTCCTTAACCCAATTGAACATCTCTGAAAGGAGGAATGGTTAAATCTTGTTCCGTCACATTGTGCGAAGCTAATTGAGACTTACCCAAAAAACTACTGGCTGCAATAGTTGCAAGAGGTGGTTCAACTAAGTACGGAGCAAAGGAGGTGAATACTTTTGATCGGCTGACATTTCTGTTTCTATGCTTTACAAGTTTCCCTGAGTACTTAGGCTCTACTTTGGAAAAATAGGAGCATGTGATTCACAAATTTTAAAAATTCTATTAAATGGATCACAACCCTTGGTTGTAATACTCCTTTATGTGAATAAAGGATTGGGTGCTGAATACTTTATCAAGGCACTGTATCTAGTCCAAAGTTCATGTTTATTTCTTTAGAAAAAGGTGCATTTCATGTATCTATTTAGTTTGGCTTTGTATGCACTAAGCTTTTGTTTTAGTGTATCTATAAATTCCGCAATACTTTTGCTAAGTTGATCATATCTTGTATGGACCTTTCCTTAGCTTTTCTGTTAACTTTCTTGCTTGGGTTATCCATTTTATACTGCTTTCTTTTCCAATCTTTTTATTAATTTTCAAAATTATAAACATAACAACAATATTAATGAACAGAGATTGGGATTACAATATTAATAATTGACATTGCAAATATAGCATTGGTAATAATACAGATGTATCAAGTTTCCCAAACTCTAAATGTAATTAAACATGGTAAAGGGATAAATGAGAAAAAATCTAAAAGAAACCCAAATTAGAAAAGAAAAAAAAACATATTAATTAAACTAAGCGATATTAACCTAAACTAAAAAAACCTGAAAACAAAGCTATAGAAAAAAAAGGCAGGTTAACATATTACATTGGATAGAATCATTAATGTTGTTAACTCCACTCCTCTATCCATGTATTTTAAGTTTAAAAAAAAGGATTTGAAAAGGTCAAACTACATCATATGGAAATGTTGAATAAATGGTCTCCAAGTTTCTTCAAATTTAGTCGAAGGGTCGGAGGTGCCACATCTAATTTTCTCTAAATTTAAACAAGATATCGTTTGAGAAAACCATTGAAATGTAGTAGGGGGATTGACCTCCTACTACAAATGAAAGTTGGATATAAAATAAATTCAGGTATATCTGATAAAATTAAGATTGAATGGGAAAGAGAACTCCAACTTTATTTACCTATAGAAAAATGGGAAAAAAATTTTCTATCAGTTAACATGTCCTCTGTATGTGCTAAACATACATTGATACAATTTAAGGTGGTGCGTAGGACACATATGTCTAAAGACAAGTTAGCTCGTTTCTATTCACATATAAGCCCAATTTGTGATCGATGCCATTCTGAAGTTGCTTCCTTGACTCACATGTTTTGGTCTTGTCCTTTCTTGCATAAATATTGGAAAAATATCTTTGATATTATTTCTACTGTTTTGCATATTAATTTACAACCACACCCTGTTACTGCAATTTGTGGGTTACCAATGATGGAAGATGGTTGCTTATCCCCTTCAGCCTGTCGGATGATTGCTTTTTTTTTAATATTAATGGCTAGAAAATTTATTTTATTGAACTGGAAAGAGGTCTATCCATTTTATACTCCTTTAGGCAGGCTATTCCTGCTCTTGAGGTTTCAGTTTTGTTTTTTAATCTCTTCTGCCATTTTGGTGTTTTCGTTTCATTACTCAGTTTTGGGTTTCTATTAATGAGTCCCTATATTTTGGAGCCATTGCACTGCACTGCTGTTAATGCTGCACAGTATGTTATTGTGTGTAGTTCTTCAAACATTTCAAGTTTACCTAAATATAGTGGTAACATAATATAGTTGAGAGTATTCACAATTTCTGTAAATTTTGATTTGTTTTGGTACAGAGGGTCTTTTTGTTGGGTCAGTGGCCGATGTATTCTGTTAGTATGGTGTTAAATGTTAGAATAATTTGGTCCGTAAGGTCAGCTTCATCATCAACATTCTCTGGAGGTTCTACGTCTGTGTTGTTGCTATTACCATCAGCTTGTGAAGCAGTTGTTGAAGTAATTCTATTTTCATCAGTGCTTTGGGCGTGGCATCTTCATTATATTCTTCAATGACCACATCATTGTTGTGGTCTTTAAGTTGGTTTCTTTCTAGCTCTTGTGCTGTGTTATGTTTTATTTAGTTTAACATGTCTATAGTGATTAATTTTTTTTTATTATCTCTCTCCGTTGATCGGCTATTTGTTGTGCATTTGCTTGTATGAAGGGATATTGTGCTATAAACTGTTGATGAAGTTTGTCCCTGTGTGTTGTCATGTCAGTCTTAAGTTCCTTACTGGATAATATACACGCAATATGAATGTGTTTACTTCTAATGACCATTTCATGCGCGTCTTTCTTCTCCTAACTGCTTAAATGGTCTCAGTCGTAAGTGGACTGCTCCCCTGAGAAACACCTACAGCAGTCATAGCCTGTGGTGTTGGGAGGCTACCTTGAATGCTGGCTGTATCTTTTTCGGGTTTTCTGATGCCTGCTCAACTATTCAGCAGAGCACCAATACCGGTTCGCTTACTGTCACACCCAGCACTAGCTCCAGGCATGCTTTGGAGATCCCCAGGCAGTGGGTGTATTACTCTACTCTTTAGGTATCTCTCATTTTCTAAAGTGAAAGGGTATAATTTTTTAGACCTACAGCCAGATTTTGGTTTCATCCGCCCCTAACATGGAGGCTTAGTGCTGACCGGAGCACCGCTCAATCTGAGTACAGATGTGCCTGGATTTGTTTCTATTTTGGGCTGTGGGTGATATTTTATTCCCCACTTGCCCTGCATTGGATGTTATGTTGCAATTTTACAAAACACTAATTGGAAGGCACTTAAGTTATTTTGTGCAGTTCTGGTCCCACACTACAGGAAGAATGTGGCTGTATTGGAGATGGTGCAGAGGAGATTCACCAGGATGTTGCCTAAATTAGAGGACATTAGTTATGGAGAGAGATCAGAAGCTCTGGGCTTGTTTTCCCTGAAGTGAAGGAAGCAAAGAAGCATAAACAGAGCTTTTTCCTCACGGCTCTGGTATCAAGAAAACAAAGGGACATGGTTTTAAGGTGAGAGCAAGGAGTTTTAAAGATGATTTGAGGGGCAAGGTGTTTTTTTTTTACACAGATAGTGGTTGATATCTGGAACTGGATGCCAAAGAATTTGTTGGAATTGGATAAAATCACTTAAGTTTAAGAGATTTTTAGCTAGTCACTTGAATAGGCAAGGTAGAGAAGGATATGGATCTAATGCAGCAGGCAAAATGGTTGGCATAGACATGGTGTGCTGAAGGGCCTGTTTATGTGCTGTACAGCTCTCTGAGTCAAATGGGTAAAAGGTTGCCATGAATACTGCCATAAATACTGAATCATCCTTACGTGGTTGAGTGACTCACTCTTGATCATAGTCCATCTGTTCTTTCTTATATTCAGCTTTTATTGAACAGCTGTCCTCATTGCATCTCAAGATGCATGTTTAATGTCTGGTGATGGAATATGCATGATAATTATTTCCCATGTAGAACTGCAATGGTGTTTTCTGACTGTGCTTTTAAAAACAAACTTCAGTTTCATCCAGAATTGGGGTGGTGGGAAGAAATCCAAATTAATAAAATCCAAATTAATAATTAATAAACACTGATTGAAGTATGGCTTTCAGGAAATGTAGAGAAGGCTTGATCCAAAGCAGAGCAGTGACAACTTTAATAACAGACTACAAAAAAAACAAAAATGAGAGAGAACAGATACTAAACACCACATGCGACAAGGCAATTGAAAGCTAGGAGCAACTGATTGAGACTGAACAGGGACTGTGGATGAGAAATGGGTTTAAATAGGCTGCAGGTGATGAGTTGGATGTGAGTGGCAGATGGCTGCAGTTAGCTAGGTGAAGTCTGGGAGGTGCCTGCTTGTGCAGGCCTGACAATGGCAAGTGTAAGATATTTAAATAGACGATTTCCTTGACTGCTCAATATATTATGGTCCTTTCATCATCATGCCACTGAGTGGGGGCCGTGTGTTGGGTGAGGTGAACATAAGGGAATCAGAAACCTTGAAGACTTGCCATAAGAAGCTCACTCTAAAATACTTGTTCTTGTCAAAGGAATTGTAGCCTTGGTTGACTTGCTGTCCATGATTTCTCTGTAACTTTTAAACAGTTTGGTCAACATAAATTGGATCCACTCTCTCACAATTTCTCCCATTCTAGGTACTCATTGAGATAATTGATTAAAAAGTGAATTATTGAGCAGGGAAATCATTAATCATTTTCAAGGAAAAGCTGTTGAAAATTGTGCTATTTATGGTACCGTTCATGTTAATAATGGAATGGGCAAAACCAACACAAACCATGTCATAAAGATTTCCCCATCGTTCATAAGTTCACAAGGTAAGTGTGAGGTAGTTCATTTTGGTAGGTCAAATATGATGGAAGAATATACCTGTAGCGTTAATGGTAAGACTCTTGGCAGTGTGGAGGATCAGAGGGATCTTGGGGTCCGAGTCCACAGGACACTCAAAGCTGCTACGCAGGTTGACTCTGTGATTAAGAAGGCATACAGTGCATTGGCCTTCATCAACCGTGGGATTGAGTTTAAGAGCCGAGAGGTAATGTTACAGCTATATAGGACCCTGGTCAGTCCCCACTTGGAGTACTGTGCTCAATTCTGGTCGCCTCACTACAGGAAGGACGTGGAAACTATAGAAAGGGTGCAGAGGAGGTTTACAAGGATGTTGCCTGTATTGGGGAGCATGCCTTATGAGAATAGGTTGAGTGAACTCGGCCTTTTTACCTTGGAGCGACGGAGGATGAGAGGTGACCTGATAGAGGTGTACAAGATAATGGGAGGGATTGACCCTGTGGATAGTTAGAGGCTTTTCCCCAGGGCTGAAATGGCTAGCACGAGAGGGCATAGTTTTAAGGTGCTTGGAAATAGGTACAGAGGAGATGTCAGGGGTAAATTTTTTTACGCAGAGAGTGGTGAGTGCATGGAATGGGCTGTTGGCGGCGGTGGTGGAGGTGGAAATGATAGGGTCTTTTAAGAGACTCCTGGATAGGTACTTAGAACTTAGAAAAATAGAGGGCTATGGGTAAGCCTAGGTAGTTCTAAGGTAAGGACATGTTCAGCACAGCTTTGTGGGCCAAAGGGCCTGTATTGTGCTGTAGGTTTTCTATGTTTCTATAAGATTAATGACTGACCTTTGATTTCACATTATCTCAGCTATCTTGTAGGATTGTAACACAACTTCTTGAATTTTAGCATTACAGGCAGTTCCCAAGCTATGATGTTGATTCTGTTCCTAAAAACTGTACATAATCCAAACCATTTGTAAATCAGAAATGAACAAAAGCAATGCTGGTCCAAAGACTTACTGGGTAAATTAACTGGATATTGTAAACTGTCCCTTGATTAGATTGGGATTAAATTGGGGTTGCTGGGGGGCATGGCTTGAAGGGCTGGAAGTGCCTATTCTGCGCTGTATTTCTGAATAAAAAATTTTTAAATGGGAGAGGATCCCAAAAACAGCTCTGTTGAGAAAGCAAGTAGGCACAGGAGGAGCAGCTGCCAGCGGTGAGTCTACTTACTGCTATCAGCTTCGCTCATCTTGAAGCAGTCCTCAATCGTTGCAGCTTGGGAAGTGGCTGTGCTGGTGAGGATAGAAGGTATGAGGAAATAACCTCATTCTCACCTGGAAGAAGGTACCTGTGGCTAGCAAGTCCATCCCATCAGTCTACCAAACACTTTCGATTTATTTATTGATGGACTGATAGATAGATACACCATGGAATAGGTCTTTACAGCCCTTCAAGCTGCATCGCCTAGCAACCCCTGACAACCCTGATATTACCCTAACCTAATCACAGGACAATTTACGGTGATAAATTAACCTACCTGGTACGTCTTTGGACTGTGGGAGGAAACGAGAGTACCTGGGGATAACCCATGAATTCTATGAGGAGGATGTCATAGTCATAGTCATACTTTATTGATCCCGGGTGAAATTGGTTTTCGTTATAGTTGCACCATAAATAATAAATAGTAATAGAAATAGTAGTAGTCATAGAAATAATAAATAGTAATAGAAAATAGTAATAGATAGTTAAATAGCAATATGTAAATTATGCCAGTAAATTATGAAATAAGTCCAGGACCAGCCTATTGGCTCAGGGTGTCTGACCCTCCAAGGGAGGAGTTGCAAAGTTTGATGGCCACAGGCAGGAATGACTTCCTATGACGCTCTGTGCTGCATCTCGGAGGAATGAGTCTCTGGCTGAATGTACTCCTGTGCCCACCCAGTACATTATGTAGTGGATGGGAGACATTGACCAAGATGGCATGCAACTTAGACAGCATTCTCTTTTCAGACGCCACCGTGAGAGAGTCCAGTTCCATCCCCACAACATCACTGGCCTTATGAATGAGTTTGTTGATTCTGTTTGTGTCTGCTACCCTCAGCCTGCTGCTTCAGCACACAACAGCAAACATGATAGTACTGTCCACCACAGACTCGTAGAACATCCTCAGCATCATCCAGCAGATTTTAAAGGACCTCAGTCTCCTCAGGAAATAGAGACGGCTCTGACCCTTCTTGTAGGCAGCCTCAGTGTTCTTTGACCAGTTCAGTTTATTGTCAATTCATATCCCCAGGTATTTGTAATCCTTCACCATGTCCACACTGACCCCCTGGATGGAAACAGGGGTCACCGGTACCTTAGCTCTCCTCAGGTCTACCACCAGGTCTTTTTCACATTAAGCTGCAGATAATTCTGCTCACACCATGTGACAAAGTTTCCTACCGTAGCCCCGTACTCAGCCTCATCTCCCTTGCAGACTCCTTCACAGAGGACACCAGGATTGAACTCCATGCTCTGATGCCTGAGCTGTAGTGCCTTCGCACTAACGGCTATGTTACCATGGCACCCTTCTTATGTACAAGTTGTCCATAAGTCAGTTCGTAACCTGGGGAGGACTTGTACATTGCTTTCTGGTGTTAGAACTTATTGTTGCTAATTTTAAGAAATAGTTTAAAAGGAAATTTACCTCCAGTTTCATCTTCCTTAGCTGAAAATACAGTTATTGTTGAATACTGTTCTGCGCATGCGTTCTCCTCTTGCATCTCTCCCAATATCCATCCCTTACATGTATGCTGAACTTTATGTTAATTGCAAGCACAACTGAAGGAAAAAGCACAAAGTTTACAACTTTACAAATGTATGCCATGTCATTTATAGCTTCTGCCATCAGTTTCTAATTATTAAATATCAGGACAGACACTGAATATTGAACTGTAATTGGATTTATAATGGATGGCAGGGTTGCACTCAGAGATTTACTAGGTGTTTCCTGCTCATTCTTTAGGCTTCCCACTTGTTGACTGAAGTCAAGTCAAGTCAAGTTACTTTTTATTGTCATTTTGACCATAACTGCTGGTACAGTACACAGTAAAAACGAGACAACGTTTTTCAGGACCATGGTGCTACGTAAAACAACACAAAAACTACACTGGACTACAGACCTATCGAGGACTGCATAAAGTACAGAAGAGGAAAAACTGTTACATAAATAAACAGCTGTACTCCTGCCGAGTATTTCGTTGGAGTGGGATGTAGTCCAATTTAATGTCCATTGGAGAGCAGAATAGACGGGAGAGCTGGCCGGCTAGGGCTTGCTTTTTTCCTGGGACGGACTCCTGCCCGCTCGCCTCGCTTCTTCTTCCTCACACACCGCTTACGACATCCCCACCTCCGGCCACTGGCATCAGGAGTTGGAGGTGAAGTGGTGGTAAGATGCCAGCAAAGCTAACCTGGACACAACAGATTCTGTAGATACTGGAAATCTTGAGCAACACACACAAAATACCAACAGAGCTCAGCAGATCAGGCCGAATCTATGAGGGGTCTTGATCTGAAATGACAATTGTGTATTTCCTTCTATAGATGCTGCCTGTCTTGCTGTATTCCTCCTGAAGTTTGTAAGCATAGCAAACCTCCTGCTTTGTAGTTGGACTTGCTGCTGAATCCCAACAGCAGAGCATGAATGTACTATGCAAAGCAGCTGACTGCTTGTGCTAGATAGTGCAGGAATCGATACTTGAGTTAAAAAAAAGTCCTTTTAAGTGTTTTACTTATTATACTTTGTTTAGACAGTTTTATTTATTTCTAGTACATTTTTACTGTTATTATTGAAGAGTATTTGAGCTTTTCTTTAATTTATCTCCAAATGAGAAACTCTTCCTTCTCCAGATGTGATTGATAATGAAAGAACTACAGATTCTGGAAATCTGAAATATAAACATTCAGCTTGTTAGGCGGCAGCAATGAAAAGAGAAACATTTGTTTTGTTAAATTAACACCTCTCTTTCCATAGATGCTGCCTGACCTGCTGCTTGTTCCAATATTTTCTATTTTTACATCTCTGTATAGTCCTTATTTACTATTGTTGATGGTGGAACTAAAGTGCTTATGTCAGTTTCATATTAATTCAGTATTCATATGATTAATAGGGAATAGCTAGCAGACCAAAATGATGCTTTAAAATGGATGGAACGGTAAGTTAGTACAAGAGCTCAATAAGAACTTAAAACTAATTAATTTTGGCTTCAGCCAAAAATTTTGTTTGAATGTGCCTACTGTGGTGGAATTCCAAATAGCTGTTTATTACACTATTTATCTGTTTACTAATTACAATTACATAATTACAACAAAGAAAGTTATTGCTATGACCATCTCAATCAGGTCAGTAAAGTGATTTTGTGATCCTGATCCTTTTTCAAGTATCAGAGAAGTTGTTCTAACCAATGTAAGTAGTCATAACCACCACCTTTAAATCTAAAACTTAGACTATTTTAAAGTAGATTAGCAGAAGAAATTATTAGAAGGACGTTATCTAGAGAATGCATGCTGAAGTATTGTGGAAGAGTTTAGTTTAATTACTAGATTATTGAAGCAGATTTTTTTTTCTTTCTCAGCAGCCTATTTAAGGAAATAATTTCCTGGAAAATGAACTAATTTTGCACACCATTTTATGTGCAAATTGTGTTTAAGAGTGGTTTTACCCAGGCGAGATCATGCTAGCTATCACTTCCAGATGAATTGGTATTCTTTGGGAAATTCATCTAGGTACTTCCATAGACAAATCATTTACACATGCAGATGCTTGCTCTGTATGAATTGCATATGATACCTTCTGCTGTCATCGGCACTACAGTTTCCTTGTTTATTCGAAGAAATCTTAAACTTTGGAGCAATGATGATCTTTCGTGGTCAGTCACAAAGAGGAAGAAGTAAATTGTGCAGGGATTCAAAGTGAGGTGGCAATTGCAAGGTCTGCATAGTGACATTGATGTCTTGAACACAATAGTTCGTACCTCTGTTGTTGATGGTCTGTGTAATGGGAAATGATTCAGGTGAAGTCCCTTCACTGTTCAATTTTTAGTTCAGATCAACTCTGAGCTGCATGCTGTGATGCCTGGCTCATTGATCTGTCTGCACTTCTGGATGACTTTGGGCTACATGCAGCACAGGAGTTAATCAAGATGGACCATCGTGTGAGAAGTGCCTAGATAACAAAAGCTTCAGGTCTTTGTCAGCAGCTGTTGTTGCCACAGGAGAGCTGTTCAAGCTCTGGCTAGCTCCCCAGTGTTCAGCATGATAATGATGTCGCAGCTTTAAGCTTAGCTAGCACTCCAGATGGGATCTGCATTGTTCTGTTTTGGGACTTGATTCTATGCACAAAATACCTTAGTCCTTTTAATGTGTTTATGCTCTGTTTCATGAATCTTCTTGGGAGAGCTAAGTGGGTGTTAGAGTTATGCAGAGAACATATTTAGCATATGAAAAATCCATTTTCTAAGCATTGAAAAACAATAGCTACTTTAATCTCAGGCTTCCTTCTCTGCCACAGAATCAAATTTATTTTGACTCATTGATCCTGAAAATAAAACTGTTTAGAGTTTCCCTGGCATTTGTAACATTTTGACTTTTAGAATTACTGCCAGTTCAGTGATGTAGTCAGTATTACTCAGTTAAAATGTGCCTAATTCAATTGGAACAATTTCTTGCCTTTTAAAACACTTCTTTTTCTTGAGACATTAATTTTCAATAAATCAAAGGCCCATCATCTGTGATTTAAAATAGAAATAGATACATTACCCCATATTTTAATATGATAATCTGAGATCATATTGGAAAAGAAAGTTTTATCTTGGAAACCACATCTCATTTGTTATATGAAGACAATTTAAGATTTGGGTATCAGTTAAAAACTGGCAAAGTGATAAGTAGCATTGTCACTTTCTTTGATGTTCTTCACAGATTTCTATTCTAACTAAAGACCCACAGTTGCGAAGGGAAATATTTATAGATTTATTTTCTGGAAGGCTTGTTTTAATCTGGAGAGGAGCCTTGATCTCTGTTGTGATATAGGTGACAACAATCCTGGCTCACAATAGGAAGTCATATAGTCAAGGTTCATTGGTCTGCATTTTAGACTATTTTTATCTGCTTATCTAACTTGTTCTTAACTAGGTCTTAATTTTTTGTGTCCTCTAAGCAGTCTAATTTTAAACGAACTCTCATTTCTTCATTTATGTGCCGTGTTGTATGGCATGGGTGATCAAGGTCTTTCCATGACCATGATTGTTCTTGGCAAATTTTTGTACAGGACTGGTTTGCTATTCTGGGTAGTGTCTTTACAAAATGGGTAACCTAGCCATTATCAATACTGTTCAGAGATCGTCTGCCTGGTGCCAGTGGTCACATAACCAGGACTTGTGATATGCACCGGCTGCTCGTGTGACCATCCACCACCTGGTTCCATGGCTTCACATGACCCTGGTCGGGGGTCGAGGTGGGCTAAGCTGTTGCTACACCTTGCTGATTGGTGACCTGCAGGCTAGTGAAGGGAAGATGTGCCTTCTTTGGTAGGGATGTATCACTCCATCAAACAATAACCGCATTATCAAACAATAGCCACATTATTGTGCCTCCTTTGGTAGAGATGTACCACTCCATCAAACACATTAATAACTTAGTTTTGACCGCACCTTATCTGAGTAGACTCTCTAGATTACATGGATCAGCCAGAAAAATTTTGGTGTATGTTTCCAGTTGCTACTTTGTCATCAGAAACACCAGGATCAAGAGGAATGATAAGATCACTGAAGTTTGCCCATTTCTTTTAAAGATCAGAATTTTTAGACACTGCCAGCAGTGAACAGACCCCAGGCACAACTGTAATGAGAGAACACCACTGCTGCCATCAATATATTTGATAGGTAGGAGGACAGGTCTTGGTCTCTCGGAAAGCATTTTACTGAGGAACTAGCAAAGAATATGCATCCTGTTGGAACTGTCAGTGGGGAGTGTTGTCCAAAGCTACACGCCAGTTTGATTTTTCGACTGGCACACGTGGGAAATGGGTCCTGGACATTGCTGTTATGACGTTTCTGGAGATAACTAAATTTAAAAATTTTGCCTCACATCTCTCTAGGATTGTCTTGCAGATTTTGATGTTTTATTGTGGAATATTAATTTAATAACTTGTGGCAGCTGTCTTACATATTATTGTGCTTCTTGCTTTTATAGTGTGATTCCTCACTTCTACTAATAAATTTTAGCTTTTAAGTATTTTCTCTTCAACACATTAAATGCTATAATTATTGAAGCATATTGAGAATGTGACAGCTATGCTTGCGTGAGAACTACACGCCTGTTAATTGATTGCTCACAGATTGATGGCATGGAATTCTGCACAAGGACTCCCAAGTTCCTTTGCACCTTATATTTTTGAATTTTCTCTTCATTTAGAAAATGGTGCATGCTTTTATTTCTTCCAACTAAGTGCATGACCATACACTTCCCAAGACTCTATTCCATCTGCCCATTCTCCTAATCTGTCTAAGTCCTTCTATAGCCTCTCTGTTTCCTGAAAACTACCTGCCCTTCCACCTATCATTGTGTCGTTCAAAGCCATCAATTCCGTCGACCAAGTCATTCATGTACAGTGTAAAAAGAAGTGGACCCAACACAGACCCTTGTGGAACACCATTCGTTACTGGCAGCCAACCAGAAAGGGCTCCCTTTATTCCCACTCTTCGCCCCCTGCCAATCAGCTACTGCTTTATCCGTGCGAGTAATCCACTACATTATATGTAATTCACAGCATGGTAACCATAAAAAAAACACCAGGAATCAATTGTAATTAGCAGTTTTTATTAAAACAGAACTCACAATGTTGCAGTTATCTTGCCGAGCTGGCTTGTAGCAGTTTTAAAATGTATCAGTTTTACCTACAATTTACCTCTAATGTTCTTTTGACTTGCTTAATGCTATCTCATAATATTAAATAACCAATTTTATGGGTTGTACATTGCTGTACAGGATTGGTAAAATTCTTTCACATGGTGATCTCAAGTGGGGGAAATGACAAGTCTGGAAATTTCCTCCTTTGTCCCAAGCACAGCTCTTTTTGAGACAAGGATTATTTCACAATTTTTTATGCATTCTCCATTGTTGGTTATTTTCAGTATTATTTTGTTAGATCTTTTAGATTTATTGCACTTTTGCATTTAAATGTATGCTTCTTTTAAGTAATAAATACTAGATATCACAATTTCATCTACACATTAAACAATAGCATTTCTGCCTAACTGCATGCTTGTAGTATACTGTACATAGATGAGCTACATAAAGTTTGGAGTAGAAGGCATGATGTTGCAAAGTATAAATAGCACTGCACTTTATTTGCTTAGTGAGCAGCAACAGGATGGAGCCTGTACTTCATATCGAATAGCTGAACATCTAGTTGTTTAATACAGCCTACACCCGATACTCCAACTTCTATGCTAGATTCAGCAAAGGTTTGTCAGCGAATGGAGGGAAGTTCTGCCATTCAATCTGTGGTTGGGTCACCTGTGAGAGAAAAGGGAGGAAGTCCTGTAGAATGATGAAGAACCTGAGGGGTTGCCATGAAATGTGGAAGGAGGGGTGTGGATAGAGGAGGACATGACTAGAGAATACCAATGACTAGATGTCTGTGTGAGTTTTAGGCTTTGGTCTATAGAACACAGAGTGCCTGAGACTTGCTGCCTTTGAAATAGGGTCATATTTTGTGTAATGGGACAATCTAGATTTGGTCTGAGAAACAGGCATTAGTCTCAAATTGGGAAACAGGTTGTCTTGCAAATTGAAAGCAATTTTCTAAAATGTTATAAATTCAATTTGTGATTTTATATCTATTTTAAGGATGGCTGCATGTACATAGTGTACAGAGGATGTATGTGTTGTTCCTTTCAGCCATTTTCTCACACAGTCTATTAGCTACAACCTTGACCTCAAACCACCCATCAGAAATATTCCCAATGTACTATCCACTGCTTTCAACCTTCTGTTACTTATACATTGAACATTACAGCAAATTGTACTATTTAATAATAAGAGCATTTACTGGTGTTTTCATTTGTACTCTTCGTACTTATATTCCTTCATACTAATGAACCCTGGCTTTAATGTAGCCTTACTATATATGGAGATGGAGTTCCAGTCAGCATTACACAGCACTAGAACCAGCATTCAGCCAGTCTGATATGACATGTCCACCATTGCCATTAATAACTTGCTATAATTGTTATAGCATGTTAAAACTGGATATGGTGCACATGTCATATCAGGTGTGACTTACTGGCCTGTTATAAAGGTCAATTGCATTATTCACTGTCCAGTAGAGTGGGTGCAGCATTTTGAGGTTTACTAAATATAAATTTGAAATAATCAGCATTTACTACTTTGCATCAAATGCATATTGTGATTATTAACTAAAGGATAAGGAATACTTTCACCCAAAATGACTACATTAAACATTGTGCTCAAATATAGCCATTGTAACGATGGCAATACCATGTTAAGATATTAACAATACATCTACCCATACATTCAATTGGTGGAATGTTTATCCAGTTGTTGTGCTGACTTTGTTTTGTGGGTTTCACCATGGTAACCATTGTTCATGTGAAACTTCATCACATGATGAAATTGACACCCAATAAATAGCGGTAACAGCTCAGGACATGTTCTTATTTCTTCTAAGGACTATGAATCAAGAAAATGATATTAGGTTTGTTGGAGTTGAAGATGGTGCAGGGTAGAATCAGTCTCGATTTGTCAGGAAAAAGACTAGCACAGCAAATAGTCATTGCAAGGGAGTCAAGCACTTTGAACAATGATAGGATGGAATATGCTGATTTGAGTATTGAGTACTGAACAGTGTTAAGTCATTATAGATATTAGACCCAGAACATTGAACATTGGAGAAAACCAAATAGCTGGAAACAAGGCCAGAAAGCCAAAAAGAATAGAGCAAGAGCCCATTTGTTATGAAATCCAGCAGCCATTGAGCCAGGCCACACAACGTTAATCAAAGTTTGTGAAGCAAAGTGGTACAAGACAAGGATTCGTGAGTTCCCAACAAGGCATTTAGTGAACCTTTTCTGGAGCTGCCATCTGGAAACATTTGGTGTTCAAGCACACAAACCAAAACATAAATCAAGATTTTTTGACCATACAAAAGAGCAAAGTAAATGAAGATTCAAAGAAATCTCACAAGACAGAAGGATTTATCATTAGGACTGAAAGGACACACTGCAAGCAATAGACTTGAAGAAATGGAGACTTCATCAAAATTCAAAGTTCAAATTTATTATCAAAGTACAAACGTTTGTATATATATCATATACAACCTTGAGATTTATCTTCTTGCAGGCACTCACAAAAACAAAGAAACAATAGAATTCACTAAAAACACACAGATCAAAACCATCTTGTATCCAATTTGCAAAAGAGGTGAATTTGCACAAATATTAAAAAAAATGTAAACCAAAAGCCAAAACAAGCAACATGAACCTGCAGTGTCCCTGAAAATGAGCCCAGAGCTGAGGAGCCTGTTCAACTGTGCGGTAGTCGTGAGAAGAGAGGGAGACCGGTCAAATGGAGGCTGACATCGTTGAACACATGTTCATTTTCCATTCTTGTCCTCAACTATTTTAATTTGCTCAAAGTTTTAATCGGTGGGAAGTAACGGAGCTGACCACGGGTTCATCTTCTGCAATCGGATCTTGATGCAGTGATTGCTGCCCTGGCCTTACCTTCGCTCTCGAGAGTCTAATTCGCCGAATTCCCCAGGAGATCACAAAATCACCAGATTGTTGAATTGGTTCAAAAGTACATCCTTAAAATGGAAATTACAGGCTGTGAGTTTCAGCGATCGCAGTTCGGAAGAAGTATATCCACAAAGTGAGCTGTCCGCAAAATGTTGCTGTTGATCGCCAGCACCATCTGTTAGGTTCCTCGTTAAAGAGTTCGCATAGTTTTGCTATTGCCAATGCTCTGGAGCAGGAAAGAATCAATACGGTGAAACAAAATATCTGTATAAAAACCCGCACTCTTGGTTTCAGCACCCCAGACCCTGACTTCGCTGTCAGCTCAGAATTTCACAGGAACAGAAACTGCCACTTCCAGCCACTTTTATAGTAATCACTTGTAAATATTTTGTAAAAAAAAACTTTTTTTTTGTTAATAGAAGTAAACTAATATCTTTAATGATAAATCCATTTAGCCATGATCCAGTTGAAGTGGAAGGAATTATTTGTTGGTTACGGGTCTTTCCATCAGTGGACCATGGTCCAATACAGCAGTGTAGGAAAGTGATCAGCAGGAAATTATCCTGAAGCTGTGAAATATCCAGTCAATGGGACCAATCGAGCAATATGTTGACACTCTACCTACTTTGTTAAAAGGAAGTTCATGTACTACCAATGCCAGTACAACATCAACAACCATATTACTTATGAAGAATTTAGGCACTTTAAAAACATGAATTAGTGCTCCATTTAATTGTTCTATAACATGAATTTTGTTATGAGGAGCATAAAAGATAAAAGTTACCAAGGAAACTGATGGTGCTAAATAAAGAGAAGATGCTATCATATTAAAACATTGACCTGGAAGCACAATGCAGAAACATACACTTAATGATACACCCCAGGCAATAAGGTCAAAATTTAACAATTCCCCCACAAAATCCTCAAAGTTAAGAATTAGCCTACCAGATCTTGAATATGTAACTTTATAATTACTTTGTCTGCTAATATCACAATTTTAATCACTGGCTTTTAAAAGAAGAAAATTAAATGACATTTAGAGATTGCATTCTAGGAAAAATTATATCTTTAAATATTGTATGTAATTCACAGCAGGGCAACCATAAAACAACAACTGGAATTGTTTGTAATTAACAATTTTTAGTAATACAGAACTCACTGCCATGTTGCCATGCTGGCTGTAGCCGTTTTAAAGTGCATCAGTTTTCAAATGCAATTTACTTCTGTAAATAGTTCTTTTGACTTGTGTAACACTATCTTATCATATTAAATAACCGATTTTATGGGTTGTACACTGCTGTACAGGATAGATAAAATTCTTTAGCGTGGTGATCTCAAGTGGGGGAAATGACAAGTCTGGAAATTTCCTCCTTTGTCCCAAGCACAGCTCTTTTTGAGACAATGATTATTTCACAACTTTTTATGTATTCTCCATTGTTGGTTGTTTTCAGAATTTTTTAAAATCAATCTTAAATTTATTGCAATTTTGGGTTGAAATTTGTGATTCTTTAAGTTGTGTACATACATCTATTGATGCTTCTGGACACATCCTCAGTGATGTTCCTGGAATCATTGGGTGTTTCGGGTCTTTCAATATCATACAACCTCCTCCAGGTGACCCAGCTGGGGCTGATCAGACCCCAGCTTGTGTCCAGATGGCTAGCTACTTATGACTCCATGGCTCCCCTCTTTTGGGCCACAGCCATGTTGAGGCCCTCTCTGCCGCATCGGTGGTACTGTGGATGGCTCTCCTCTTCCTCTCTCCCTCGATGCCCAAAATGCTGAAGGCTGTAACTATAGAATGGGCTACGAATCCCCTACAACCAACCTCCACTGGGAATAATTGTTGTCATGGCTTGCAGCTTCCTATCAACCCCTCCCTTCGCCGTTGCCTCCAGAATTTGGTTAACATCTTCATCAAACTGCTTCCACAGTGAAGTCATGTTAGCTGCAGGCCATTCAATCCGCCTCCTGTTAGACTTCATGTTAGAGGGATTAGTTTGCAACACTTGGAGGTTCTGGGCACTATGGGGTGACTCCGGGCCTGGCCCCTCCTTCATCTCACCAGGTTGGACACCTGCGCATTGTGCTGCTCAATAATAAATACTAGATTTTACAATTTCATCTACACTTGAAACAATGTAATTACTGCTACCGCTAACCCAGGCTTTCTGTATTGATAGACCTATACTGAACTGAACTCGTGTGCTCATACCTCAACTCCATTCTTTCCCTCTTGGTCCAGTCCCTTCCCACCTATATCCACAATACTTCTCATGCTCTCAGTCTCCTCAGCATCTTTCAATTCCCTGGCTCTGACCACCTCATTTTCACCTTGGATATACAGTCCCTATACACATCTATCCCTCATCAACAAAGAAGTCTCTGCTTCTTTCTCAATTAAAGAACCAACCAGTTCTCCTCCAGCACCACCTTCCTTTGTCTGGCAGAACTGGTCCTCATTCTCAACAATTTTTTCTTTGTCTTCTCCCACTTTCTCCAGACGAGGTGCAGCCATGGGCATCCACATAAACCCCAGCTCTGCCTGCCTACGAAGAACACTCCATGTTCCAAGCGATAATTCCCCCCAACTCTTCCTCCGCTATATTGACGACTGCATTGGTGCTGCTTCATGCACCCATGCTGAGCTTGGGAATTTCATCAACTTTGTGTCTAACTTCCACCTGCCCTTAAATTCACTTGGTCCATTTCTGTCACCTCCCTCCCTTTTTTTGACTTCTCTGTCTCCACCTCTGGAGAGAAACTGTTGACCAACATCTTTTATAAACCTATCAATTCCCACAGTTATCATGACTATACCTCTTCCCACCCTGTCTCCTGTAAAAATGCTATTCCCTTTTCTCATTTCCTTCAACTCTGCTGCATCTGATTCCAGGATACAGCTTTTCCTTTCCAGGATATCAGAGATGTCCTCCTTCAAGAACAGGGTTTCCCTTCCTCCACCATTGATGCTGCCGTCACCTGTATTTCCTCCATTTCCCAAACATCTGTGCTCACTCCATTTTCCTGCTGCTTTAACAGTGATAGAGTTCCTCTTGTCCTTACGTGCCATCCCATAACCCTCCGTATCCAACACATCATCCTCCACAACTTCTGCCATCGCTAAAGGGATCCTACCAGCACATACCTCACCCCCCCCCAACCCCAGCCCTCCATGATTCCCTTGTTCATTCGTCCCTCCCAATTAATTCTCCTGGTATTTATCTCTGGTGCTATACCTGCCCATTCATCTCTTTTCTCACCTCTATTCAGGGCCCCAAATGTCTTTCCAGGTGAGGCAACACTTCACCTGTGAATCTGCCGGGGTTGTCCATTGTATTTGTGCTCCCGATGTGGCCTTCTCTAAATTGGTGAGACGTAACATAAATTGGGGAACTGCCTCGTTGAGCACCTCCACTCCATCCACCAAAGCTGGAACTTCCTGGTAGCCAAACATTTTAGTTCTGATTCCCATTCCCATTCAGACATGTCGGTCCATGGCCTCACCTTGTGCCAAGATGAGGCCACCCTCAGGATGGAGGAGCACCACTTTATTCAGTTGAATTCAATTCAAATGAGGTCTAATTGTCATTCAACCATACATGAATACCCATGAATACAGCTAAATTGGGCCAATGTGCAAAACAGCAACAGTCACACAGCACAAACCACACATAACACATGCAAGCTACACATACAAAATGCTGGAGGAACTCAGGCCAGGCAGAATCTATGGAAAAGAGTACAGTCGACATTTCGAGACCCTTCATCAGCACATACAAGATAGAAAGCTCTTGTAAGCTGTCTGCAAAATATAGCCATGCAAAAAAAAAGTCCAGATCCTGAGGCCATGAATGTCACGGAAATCTGCGGTTGACCACAATACAGCTTGTCTTCTGCCGAGTGAACACTGGGTGGCAGCACAGATTCCAGCCTGGATGTCACACATCCATATTCTGTCTGTCCAGCCTCCAACCTGATGGTATAAATAGCTATTTCTCCTTCTGGTAAAAGAATATTTTTCTCTCTTCCTCCCCTCTTTTTCTACTCCCCACTCTGGCCTCTTAGCTCTTCTTACCTGTCTATCACCTCCCCTGGGCCTCCTCCTCCTCCTCTTTCTCCTATGGTCCACTCTTCTCTCCTATCAGATTCCTTCCTTTCCAGCCCTTTATCTTCCCTATCCATCTGGGTTCACTTATCACCTTCTAGCTATCGTCTTTCCCCTCCCCCACCTTTTTTATTTTGGCATCTTTCCCCTTCTTTTCCGTTCTTGAAGAAGGGCCATGGCCCAAAATGTCAACTGTTTGTTCATTTCCATAGATGCTGCCTGACCTGCTGAGTTCCTCCAACGTTTTGTGTATTTCTGCATTGTTTTATTTAAATTTGCAAACAATAGCATTTCTGCCCCATCTCATACTTGTCTACGTAGATGAGCTACGTAAAGCTTGAAGTAGAAAGTATGACTTTGCTAAGGTTAAATATCGCTCTACCTTATTTATTTGCAACTGATTGTTGCAAGGGAGAGTCAAGCAATTTGAACAAGGATAGGGTGGAATAAGCTGGTCTGAGTACTGAACAGTGTCGTCATTATAGATATAGTACCCACAACATTGAACATTGGGGAAAACCAAATAGCCGGAGATAAGTCCAGAAAGCCAGAAAGAATAGAGCAAGGGCCCCTTTGAAGCAAAGTGGTACAAGTCAAGGATTCAAGAGCTCACTACATGCTTTACTAGGAACGTTTCCCGGGGCTGCTATCTGGAAACATCTGGTGTTTAAACACTCAAATCAAAAGGAGAAATCAAGATTCTTTGACTATCCAAAAGGGAAAAACAGATGAAGATCCAAATAACTCTCACAAGACAGAGAGATAGGTTTATCGTTAGCACTGAAAGGACACACTGTGCGCAATAGACTTGAAGAAATGGAGGCCATCAAAATTCAAATTTCAGATTTGTTATCGAAGTATATATATCATCTACAGCCTTGAGATACATCTTCTTGCAGGCACTCACAAAAACAAAGAAACACAATAGAATTCACTAAAAACACACACAACAAAGCCACCACATATCCAATCTGCAAAAGAGGTGAATTCACACTAATATTGAAAAAAATTATCGAAAAAACTGTTACGTGAACTGTTAGGTGGATTCAGGATTGGCTTGCCTGCAGAAGGAAGAGGGTGGTGGTGAAGGGAGTACATTCAGATTGGAGGATTGTGACTAGTGGTGTCCCACAAGGATCTGTTCTGGGACATCTACTTTTCGTGATTTTTATTAACGACCGGGATGTGGGGGTAGAAGGGTGGGTTGGCAAGTTTGCAGACGACACAAAGGTTGGTGGTGTTGTAGATAGTGTAGAGGATTGTCAAAGATTGCAGAGAGACATTGATAGGATGCAGAAGTGGGCTGAGAAGTGGCAGATGAAGTTCAACCCGGAGAAGTGTGAGGTGGTACACTTTGGAAGGACAAACTCCAAGGCAGAGTACAAAGTAAATGGCAAGATACTTGGTAGTGTGGAGGAGCAGAGGAATCTTGGGGTACATGTCCACAGATCCCTGAAAGTTGCCTCACAGGTGGATAGGGTAGTTAAGAAAGCTTATGGGGTGTTAGCTTTCATAAGTCGAAGGATAGAGTTTAAGAGTCGCGATGTAATGATGCAGCTCTATAAAACTCTGGTTAGGCCACACTTGGAGTATTGTGTCCAGTTCTGGTCACCTCACTATAGGAAGGATGTGGAAGCATTGAAAAGGGTACAGAGGAGATTTACCAGGATGCTGCCTGGTTTAGAAAGTATGGATTATGATCAGGGATTAAGGGAGCTAAGGCTTTACTCTTTGGAGAGAAGGAGGATGAGAGGAGACATGATAGAGATGTACAAGATAATAAGAGGAATAGATAGAGTGGATAGCCAGCGCCTCTTCCCCAGGGCACCACTGCTCAATACAAGAGGACATGGCTTTAAGGTAAGGGGTGGGAAGTTCAATGGGGATATTAGAGGAAGGTTTTTTACTCAGAGAGTGGTTGGTGCGTGGAATGTACTGCCTGAGTCAGTGATGGAGGCAGGTACACTAGTGAAGTTTAAGAGACTACTAGACAGGTATATGTAGGAATCTAAGGTGGGGGCTTATATGGGAGGCAGGGTTTGAGGGTCGGCACAACATTGTGGGCCGAAAGGCCTGTAATGTGCTGTACTATTCTATGTTCTATGTTCTATGTGAACTGCAGGGCCCTCAAAAATCTGTCCAGAGCTGCAGAGGTTATTCAACACAAAGGCAAATGAAGGCTGTCCAGGAGCCCAGTGAGTGCAGGGCAACAATTGCTCCTGAACCTGGCAGCTTGGGGACCCAAGACTCCTGCACCTCCTGCTCGACAGTGGTATCAAGAAGAGAGACAGAGATCTGTTCATTTTCCACCCTTCTCAACAAATGTAACCTTGCTGGACACTTTAATCAGTGTGGAGTAACGGAGCTGACCATAGGTTCGTCTTCCACTCTCAGTCCTCGACACAGCGTCCACCCTCATCGACGGCTGCCCTAGCCATACCTTCACTCTTGACAGTTCAGCTCGTTGAATCCCCCATGAGATCACAAGAGCACCAGATTGTTTAGTTGTTTAAAGGAACATTCTTAAAAAGGAAATTGCAGGCAGTGGGCAGTGATCACAGTTCAGAAGTATAACCATTAGAGTAGCTTAGTGAGCTGTCTGCAAAACGTCACTGTTGACTGGCGGTGCCATCTTGCAGGTTCCCCATCAAAGAGTTTGCGTAGTTTTGCTGTTGGCAATGCTCTGGAGCCAGGGGTGTATCTACGGAAAATAGCGTCTATGGCAAGCACTGATATTGCGCCCCTGTCCAAACATCTGACACCCATCTTTTAGATAACTTTACCATAATTTCAGCTCAAAAATACAAGTCAAGCTCGTTAATCTTTTAATTAACAAATTATGGCACTACATGAAAATTATAATTGCATCTTCCTTGCTTTCACTAATGCAAATTGGTCTATGATGTAATCAAAGTCAGTTTTTTCAGTTTCTTCTCTTTCTACACTCAGCAGAGCAAGATCACAGAGTCTGCTTGACCCATGGAGGCTCTCAAATATGAAAGTATTAGTTTTAACTTGCTGAATGATCTCTCACAGTTGGTGATGGAAACTGCGATGGTTAGAATTATCTGAATAGCAATGCAAAGATTGGGGAAGACGCTCTCATCTCCATACTGAACAATAAATTCAAGAACGCAGACACGAGGAAATCTGCAGATGCTGGAAATTCAAGCAACACACACAAAAAATGCTGGTCAACGCAGCAGGCCAGACAGCATCTATAGGAAGAGGTATAGTCGACGTTTCGGGCTGGGACCCTTCGTCAGGACCATCTGAAAGAAGAGATAGTAAGAGATGTGGGAGAGGGAGGGGGAGATCCGAAATGATAGGAGAAGACAGGAGGGGAGGGGTGGATCTAAGAGCTGGAAAGTTGATTGGCAAAAGGGATACCAGACTGGAGAGAGGAGAGGATCATGGGACGGGAAGCCTGGGGAGAGAGAGAAGTGGGAAGGGGAGCCTGAAGGGTGGAGAGCGGGCAAGGAGTTATAGTGAGAGGGACAGAGGGAGAAAAGAGAGAAAAAGGGCGGGGGGGGGATATATTAAATAAATAAATAACGGATGGGGTACGAAGGGGAGGTGGGGCATTAGTGGAAGTTTGAGAAGTCAGTATTCATGCCATCAGGTTGGAGGCTACCCAGATGGAATATAAGGTGTGGTTCCTCCAACCTGAATGTGGCTTCATCTTTACAGTAGAGGAGACCGTGGATAGACATATCAGAATGGGAATGGGACATGGAATTAAAATGTGTGGCCACTGAGAGATCTTGCTTTCTCTGGCGGACAGAGCGTTCAGCAAAACAGTCTCCCAGCCTGCGTCGGGTCTCGCCAATATATAGAAGGCCGCACCGGGAGCACCGGACGCAGTATATCACCCCAGCCGACTCACAGGTGAAGTGTCGCCTCACCTGGAAGGACTGTCTGGAGTCCTGAATGGTGGTGAGGGAGGAAGTGTAAGGGCATGTGTAGCACTTGTTCCGCCTACAAGGATAAGTGCCAGGAGGGAGATCGGTGGGGAGGGATGGGGGGGTGGAATGAATGGACAAGGGAGTCGCGTAGGGAGCGATCCCTGCGGAAAGCAGAAAGGGGGGGAGGGAAAGATGTGCTTGGTGGTGGGATCCTGTTGGAGGTGGCGGAAGTTACAGAGAATTATATGTTGGACCCGGAGGCCGGTGGGGTGGTAGGTGAGGACAAGGGGAACCCTATTCCTAGTGGGGTGGCGGGAGGATGGGGTGAGAGCACATGTGCGTGAGTTGATGGTGGAGGAAGGGAAGCCCCTTTCTTTAAAAAAGGAGGACATCTCCCTCGTCCTGGAATGAAAAGCCTCATCCTGAGAGCAGATGCGGCGGAGATGGAGGAATTGCGAGAACGGGATGGCATTTTTGCAAGAGACAGGGTGAGAAGAGGAATAGTCCGGGTCGCTGTGAGAGTCAGTAGGCTTATAGTAGACATCAGTAGATAAGCTGTCTCCAGAGATAGAGACAGAAAGATCAAGAAAGGGGAGGGAGGTGTCGGAAATGGACCAGGTAAACTTGAGGGCAGGGTGAAAGTTGGAGGAAAAGTTAATGAAGTCAACGAGCTCAGCATGCGTGCAGGAAGCAGCGCCAATGCAGTCGTCGATGTAGAGAAGGAAAAGTGGGGGACAGATACCAGAATAGGTTCGGAACATAGATTGTTCCACAAAGCCAACAAAAAGGCAGGCATAGCTAGGACCCATACGGGTGCCCATAGCTACACCTTTAGTCTGGAGGAAGTGGGAGGAGCCAAAGGAGAAATTGTTAAGAGTAAGGACTAATTCTGCTAGACGGAGGAGAGTGGTGGTAGAGGGGAACTGGTTAGGTCTGGAATCCAAAAAGAAGTGGAGAGCTTTGAGACCTTCCTGATGGGGGATGGAGGCATATAGGGACTGAACATCCACGGTGAAAATAAAGCGGTGGGAGCCAGGGAACTTAAAATCATTGAAAAGGTTCAGAGCGTGAGAAACGTCACGAACATAGGTGGGAAGGGATTGAACAAGGGGGGGATAAAACAGTGTCGAGGTATGCAGAAATGAGTTCGGTGGGGCAGGATCAAGCTGAGACAATGGGTCTACCTGGGCAGGCAGTTTTGTGGATCTTGGGTAGGAGGTAGAAATGGGAAGTGCGGGGTGTGAGAACTATAAGGTTGGTAGCAGTGGATGGGAGATTCCCTGAGCTGATAAAGTTAGTGATGGTGTGGGAGACAATGACCTGGTGCTCCTTAGTGGAGTCATGATCTAGGGGTAAATAAGAGGAGGTATCCGCGAGTTGACACTGTGCCTCGGCAAGGTAGAGGTAGAATTAAATATATTATTTAATATATTTTTTCTTCCTCCCCTCTTTTTACCTCTCTCTCTTTCTCTCCCTGTCCCTCTCACTGTAACTCCTTGCCTGCCTTCCACCCTCCAGGCTCCCCTCCCCCCTTCTCTCTCTCCCCAGGCTTCCCATCCCATGATCCTCTTCCTTCTCCAGTCTGATATCCCTTTTGCCAATCAACTTTCCAGCTCTTAGATCGTCCCCTCCTGTCTTCTATCATTTCAGATCTCCCCCTCCCCTTCCCACTTTCAAATCTCTTACTATCTCTTCTTTCAGTTAGTCCTGACAAAGGGTCTTGGCCCGAAACGTCAACTGTACCTCTTCCTATAGACGCTGCCTGGCCTGCTGCGTTCACCAGCAGTTTTTGTGTGTGTTGGTTGAATAAATTCAAGAAACTCTTCAGGTCTTGATATTTTCATGTTGACTCGCCTTGATAGCAACATTCTGCAATCCAAAATTGCTTCATATAGCTGCCGTCCATCAACATCAGAGCTGTACAATTCACCCAAACTTTCGCACTTCTTCTTTAGGTCGTTACTGTTGGCGCCGTAACACGGTCCCTCGACATCGAGAAGGAACCCAAACTTGGCATCAGTGTCATGCAAACGAGCGAACCTTTCATCCATTTCTCTGTAAAGAGGGTCGAGTGTTCCCTTCATGACTCTTTCCATTTCCCCCTTAGCTGTTAACCCAGCGTCTCTTGAGTTCTCATCAGCCATTCGTTTCTTTTGTCTCTGACATCTTTCAACTTCAATATTCCATTCTTGACAGAGACAGACTCTTCCTTCGAGTGACTCACTGATCAACACTTCTCTTTCATCATAAAAATGATCTCGGGGGTGGGGGGGGGGCTTTCAAATCCAGGGCAGCGTCGTGGAAGTTCATGCTAGGATCCTGCAGCCTCTTTTGAATATGGTCAATGCGAATGAGTACTTTGTTCCAAAATCCTAGCAAAATCAGAAAATCTTAACTCAACATGCGGTTGTACAGCTGCCTTGCATCACTTCTTGTTTCACTGGTCTCGTTTTCATTGTTTATCGTGTCCTGGAGAACTTGAAGTATCTCCTCAAGGTACTTGTTGACGGGCTTCACTGCTTCTGTACTTGCACCCCACCTGGTTTTGGATTCCAATTTAACAACCAGAGGCATGGCATTTTTGAGTTTTTCCCAGTGCTGTGTTGAACGAGAGAAAAACACATAGAGAGCTTTGATGGTTCAAAAAAAACATGACCATCATTGTATCCTGCTTGGCTGCATGTACACCCATCAAGTTGAGTGAGCGATTGTCGCAATTCACAAACACTGCCAGGTTGTTTTTCTCACTTATTCTTTGATGAACACCACTTCTGTGTCCATCCATCATAGCAGCGTTGTCATAGCACTGTGACCAACAATCTTGTAGCTCCATTTCGTTCTTCTCCGGCTGTTTCAAGATGTCTTCGACCAAGCTCTCAGCATCTTTCTGGCTTATCTGGATAAAACTAAGGAAGGACTCTCTAACACGGACTGTTTTCCTCTCAAAATCAACTTCCACATACCTCAGTACTTCTGACATCTGCTCACGGTGTGCCTGATCAGGAGTCGAGTCGAACATGTTTCCAGCTAAATTTCTTTCCGCTGTGTGAAGCATTCCCGATGATTCTTGGCAGTTTCATGAACACTAATCCTTTCAGGTGCTTTCCACCAGTTGAATCCACTTTCCTGCTCCAATGAGGATTGATGGTCTGACAATAGAGAAGACAACAGATACAAAATGCAGACTTTTTAGAAGGGGAATAGACCAGCCATGAGCGAGTCACTTCCTCACCATGACCATTTCCCAATTTCCTCTTGAACTAAGTTTTGTTCATTGAGCAGTTATTTGTCGGTAGGAAAGGCCCCTCACTGTTCTGGAAATACTTCGAATCCAGCTTTATTATTTCTGTTCTCAACACGTCAGGCAGAATTGCTTTTCCTCCTTGTCGAACTTCGGAAGTCCAATGTCATGCTGTTCAATCACTTCTGGTATGACAGTTCGAGGCTCTTTGACACCATCCAGTTCACTAGGTTCAGTGTTGTCAGGTTCAATCTCATCAGGTAAAATTTCGTCAATAAACTCAACATCACCACCACCACCACCATTGTCTTCCCCTCCATGTTCACATGACATCCACGTCCTCTGTGGCAGCCTCACTCTTAATCTCATCATACTTGGATTTATCTGACTTGACTTCCTCCTCGGTTTGTGACACATTTGTACTTGATCCACCTTCGGATTCTAACAAACATGTAGCAGGTGCAGGCGACTCCATGGAACGTGTCGAACTACTTGTTCCGGGCTTTTCAAAGAAAGGTATGAAGGACTTGCTCGACTTCTTGGTTTCCTCTGCCTCCAACTTTCGTCTCTTCCGTCCTTCAGCTCCACTTTCCTTCTTCTTCGTGAAGAAACATTTCATGGTCTTCTTACACAATGCTCTGAAATAAGGCCATCCTAATGCTCTCACCCATGATAATCAAAGACAGATCACACATCTGAAGAAAATTCTTTTTTCACTATCCCAGGATGGCTTGTCTGACTTTAATAGAAACTGCTCAGTGGCGCCCCCTGCCAAGTGGCGCCCAGGGCACGTGCCATACCTTAGATACGCCACTGTCTGGAGGAGGAAAGAATAATATGGTGAAACAAAGTATCCATACGAAAACCTGCACCATTGGATTCGGCACTCTTCACCTTCACTGTCAACTCAGAATTTCACAGGAACAGAAACTGCCATTTCCAGTCAGGGAACATTTGAACAGGAAAGATTCAACAATACTATGAATCAAAGTATCCAGTTGAAAACCTGCACAACTGGTTTCACCAGCCAGTGTCCTGCTTTCATGTCCAGCTCAGTCCTTCTAAAGACTGTGAATCAAGAAAATGATATTAGGTTGGCTGGGGTTGGAGATGGTGCAGGGTGGAATCAGTCACACTCAGAACCTCTCTCAATTCGTCAAGAGAAAGACGAGCACAGCAAATAATCATTGTGAGGGAAAGTTAAGCACTTTGAACAAAGATAGGATGGAATAAATATAATATTGAACTTTGAGGAGAATCAAATAGCTGGAGACAAGACTGTAATACCAAAAGGGATGGAGCAATACACACAAAATGCTGGGGGAACTCAGCAGGCCAGGCAGCATCTTAGAAAAGAGTACAGTTGACATTTTGGCCGGAAATGTCAACTGTACTCTTTTCCATAGATGCTGCCTGGCCTGCTGAGTTCCTCCAGTATTTTGTGGGTGTTGCTCGGATTTTCAGCATCTGCTGATTTTCTCTTGTTGGGGATGGAGCAAGAGTCCATTCATTATGAAGTACAGTACAGCAGCAAATGAGCCAGGCCACACAACTTAAATTGAAGTTGTGAAGCATAGTGGTACAAGGAAAAGATCCCAGGTGCCTCGTTGGGTACATTCTTAGAATTAAAGATTCTTTGGTCATCCAATAGAGCAAAACAGACAAAGATTTTAAAGAAATCTCAAGACAGTGAGAAGGATTTATCATTAGAACTAAAAGGACACAGTGCAAGCGATAGACTACCTCAGATGCCTTGTTAAAGAGTTTGCATAGTTTTGCCATTGCCAATGCTCTGGAGCCAGAAAGAATCGAAAATATGGTGAAACAAAGTACTGTATCTATATGACAACCTGCACCATTGGTTTCAGCATCTTGTACCCTGTAGCCTGGCTTCACTGTCAGCTCAGAATTTCCCAGGAACAGAAATTGCCATTTCCAACCAGGGAGCATGAGCTGGAAACGATACCATGAATCAAATTATCTGTTTGAAAATCTGCACAACGGGCTTCACCAATCTGTGTCCTGCTTTCCTGTCCAGTTCAGCACTTCAAAGTAACAGAAGCTGGAATTCCAGACACTGTTCTAGTAACCACTTGCAAATAATTTCAAAAAGACTTTTTTTTTTGTTAATAGAAGTAAACTGGTCTGTTTAATAATAAATCCTTTTGGGCATGATTCGACTGAAGTGGAAGGAATTATTCAATGGTTACAGGTCTTTCTATCAATGGACCATGGTCCAATACAGCAATGTACTAAAGTGATCAGCAATAAGTTGAAATACAATGTTGGAAATTGTACGGTCGTGCACTTTGGTGGAAGAAATAAACGGGCAGACTATTATTTAGATGGGCAGAGAACTCAAAATGCAGAGATGCAAAGAGACTTGGGAGTCTTTGTGCAGGATACCCTAAAGGTTAACCTCCAGGTTGAGTCAGTGGTGAAGAAGGCAAATGCAATGTTGGCATTCATTTCTACAGAATATACATAAGACTAGGGATGTGATGTTGAAGCTCTATAGGGCACTCGTAATACCACACTTGGAGTATTGTGTGGAGTTTTGGGCTCCTTATTTTAGAAAGCATATACTGACATGGGAGAAGATTCACGAGAATAATTCCAGGAATAAAAGGGTTACCATATGAGGGACGTCTGGCAGCTCTTGGGATGTATTCCTTGGAGTTCAGGAGATGAGGGGAGAGGTCATAGAAACATTCCAAATGTTAAAAGGCCTGAACAGATTAGATATGACAAAGTTATTTTCCATGGTAGAGGAGTCCAGGACAAGAGGGCACAACTTCAGGATTGAAGGACACCCATTTAGAATAGAGATGCAGAGAAATTACTTTAGTCAGAGGGTGGTAAATCTGTGGCATTTGTTGCCATGAGCGGCTGTGGAGGCCAAGTCATTGGGTGTATTTAAGGCAGAGATAGATAGGTTCTTGATTAGCCAGAGCATCAAAGGGTGTGGGGAGAAGGCAGGGGAGTGGGGCTGTCTGGAAGAATTGGATCAGCCCATGATTGAACGGCGGAACAGACTTGATGGGCTGAATGGCCTACCTCTGCTCCTATATCTTATGGTCTTATATCCTGAAGCTGTGAGATATCCAGTCAATATTGCAGTACTGGGAGCGCTGGGTCACTCCACCAGAGCCAATCCAATATGATGAGACTTTATCTACTGTATCAAATGGAAATTCATGCACTATCAATGTTAGATTTACAATATGTGGTTGGTTTTCTCCTCCTTACTGGTAAAGAGATGTTATATTACTCACTCTCTGATCCAGTGGCTCAAAGTTACCCCTTAAAATATTAACAGTTTTGATTCTTCAGATTTAAAATGCATTATTGAAAGATTGGACTTGTGTGTTGCCTACTTTTCACATCCCATTTGATGAACTGTCACCTCTAACGTGTTAGTTTGTGACACCGAACCTCGTGTCACAGCACCATCCCATACAACAGAAAATTTTTCATTCTTGCCCTTTTACCTCTTCCCTTCCCACCATGTCTGGACTTGAGCATTCCTTCAGGCTGAAGCAGTGATTCCCTTGTACTTTCTCCATTTACACTATATCCAGTGCTCAGAATGCAGTCTTCCCTACATTGGAGAATCCAAAACACAGATTAATCTAACTTAATCTCCAAGTTAAGAATTAACCTACCAGATCTTGAAAATGAAACCTTAAAATTATTTTGGCTGCATAATCTCACAATTTTAATCAATAGCTTTAAAAGAGTGTGATTAAATGAGGTTTAGAATTTGTATCAAAGGAAAAATTATACCTTTATATGTATAATTCACAGCATGGTAACCATAAAAAGTGATCTGGAAATAATTGTAATTAATAGATTTTATTAATACAGAACTCACAAAAGCACACAATGTTGCAGTCATGTTGGCATGCTGGTTGGTGGCAAATTTAAAATACTTCATTTTCAACTACAATTTCCTTTTGCATTGTTCTTTTGACTTGCTTAGCACTATCCCATCTTATTAAATAACCTGTTTTGTGGAATCATCTATTGCTACATAAGGCAATGAAAAAAAATTAAAGTTAATGGTTGATTAACAGCCTTCTACTTACAGTGTAAATGCTAACATACAAATACTTTAAATTGAAGCAATATTATTAACTAGGTTCACATAACAACCTGTGTAACTACATTTTACAAAGGACAGGAGGCTACATACAGTGCCATAAGCAGTAATGTTTAATGACATCATAATTACAAAACTTGAATTGTAGTTTAGATTCAGGGAAATCACATTTCCTTTCCCTTCAAGCCCTACATTAATACTAATATACTGTATTTCCGTTTTCCCCATTTCTAAGTCCATATGACAGAACAATAGTTGTGTATGAATTGAATCATAACCTGAAAATCTACATGAGATAGTTATCAATATTTGTCACTATAAATAAAAGATACTGTATGAGAAATTCCAGTGACAGTACTGAACAGCCTCCATCCACTTGCAAACCCCATCCCCATAAAACTCCTGTTTCTACATGCAGGGCCACATAAAACAATTATGGTACTTGTTGTATCACAGTATGAATTCCATTAAGTTGACCAAGTAAATAGACTATTGCAGTCTCCAGCATCTTAAGAGCCTTTATGTTCAATGTAATAAGAAGCTACTCTTTATTGCACAAATGAATGACAAAAATTTATGCACCACAAATAATAGAAAGGTTATTTTGAGTTCCTAGAATGCCGGCTGGTCTTCTGCAAATCCTATGATAGAAACTGCCTAAAGATGATGTCTCCTGCAAAGTGAAAAAAAAAGTCATTACAAAACTGCAAACAAGATTTTTTTTGAGTCTATTTGAAGGAATGCATTGAAAGTTATTGTCAATGCACCCTCCCCGCCTTTCTTACCTTATCGACCCAGTAATGAAGACAGCATTTAATTTCATGGCAGAAAAGATACACCACTCAAATTATCAATAATTTCCTGTGAACCTGATCAACAAGAATCAATTATAACACTGCAAACATAACTCTATTCCCTTCCATTCATCGCAACCATTTTGTTTCTTCCAGTAATCCATTTTTCCCAATTCTGAGTCGAGGTGCTAGAACAGTAATGTATGAAATATCAAAACATACATGAGAATAATCATCATTATTTGTCACTATAAATAAAAGATAGGAGAAATTCCAGAATTCTCCTTTCAGTTTCCTTACATGCAAGTTCAGGTTCAATTGTCATTCAACTATATGTATGTATAGAGCTAAATGAAACATCATTCCTCTGGCGCCAAGATGTAAAATACAATATATACAGCACATGTGGTTACAATAGAACAAAATAATCCTTGCACAAGCCCCTGAGTGGCAAGGCCTGAAGATTGATGGTGCATGGGTTGTTGTTCTTGAGCCACGTTTCTGCAAGAACAAGCACCTAGCAGTTCCTCATCTCACACTGTGTCTGCTGCACACTAAGGCAGTGTGAGATGAGGAATCGCTAGGTGCAGTTCTTGGTCTTCCAGAGAGCAAAATCTGCAGCGCAGCATTGACGGGAGAGCTGGACTGCAGGGACCAGACCCAAACCCAGCATGGATTCCAGAGCACCTGCTGTGCCACAGTTGTCTCCTATACCTCTTCCCCTAGGTGGCTGCAACAGGGGACACTGCTGTCGGTTTCACCAATAAACTAATGAACTGGACTTACAGTATTTTGTATTACCAATGTCCAGCAGGGTTGTATGATCACAAGAAAACATTTACACCATTTGTTGGACCCGGGGAGGCTGCTGCAATTAAGTGTGCCATCATCTTAATGGAAATTAAAGCCAAGGACATTAAATGCACAGAATGATTTCCCCTAAATCCACTAAATTCCTTAAGGTTGTTATAGCTGGGGATGGTAATGGGGACAAGCTCCCACTACCTATAGATGCTCTCAATGACATGCGCTTCAAATAGCCTCTGACAACCAAGTCCAGTACCTGGCCTTCGCGTGTGGCTTAGTTCTAAGCCCAGCGGACCCATTTCTACTGACAGAAGGGGCAAAGGTGGGTTACTGGCTCCTTAAAACCAGTCGCTTTGTCATCCATGGCTGGCACCTCATCTAGAAGGAAAACTCTGATCTCAAACCTCCGCTGCCCTGTGACTATACCAACTCACAGGGAAGGCTTCAAGGGTAGACCCCTAGGGAAAAATCTGGAGCTGGAGTCCCTATGGCAGTCCTACATTGAGCTCAGTACTGACTGGCAACTCCTACAATGCTTCTGGTACCAAACTGTATCAATCCCTGCCATTCTTTTGGGTTCATCAGATGCATGGAGAGGGGGAGCTTGTTATATGGGCAACAGTTCGCTCTCCATATCGTACTGCCCAGGCTTGCATATCTAGACAGCTAGGACCAATCTGACCGACAGAGGCCTCACTCAAATTCTAGGTGAAATTTATGAAATTCTCTAAAATGCCCCATCTCCCTGCCCTCTCAGCTAAAACTTATCCCTGACTAAGCCTTTGATCATTTGTCCTCAATGACTGACTTGTACTTTAAGACTATGCCTCTACTTTTAGACACTAAAGATTGGAAAACAATCATCCCAGCATCTCCAAATGTTTGTTTCATTGTGATTATCTTGGAATTTTCTTAACTTTATAGGTTCAATCTGTTTAAATCTTGTGAAGTTCAACTCATCACGGGAATTAATCCAGAGAACATTTAATGTATTCCTGCCATCACAGATATAGTATTTCATAGGTAGAGAGACCAGACCTGCTATTATTTTTCCAGGCATGGCTTCAGCCAGGAACTATATGATTAAAGTAAGATGTCTTTTCTTTTGAATTCAAATCTTCTTTAAAATAAAGGCTAATATGTATTTTGCATTCTTAATTGTTTGCTGAACCTGCAGATTAGCTTTCAGTTATTAAGGCAGAGGACAACTAGGTCTCTGAACATGAAAACCTTTTTCAATCTCTCACCACTTAAAAAGCACTCTACTTTTCTATTTCAGGAAAATGGATGACCTCACAATACGTAGCATTTGCCTTGTCCTTTCCTCATTTATTTAGTCTCAAGCCTTTATATGTACAGTACATCATCTTCACAACCCACCTCACCCCAGCTTTCTATCATCTCCAAATTTGGATATGTTACACTTGGTGCCCCATCTAAGTTATTGATGAAGACTTAGATGCTGAGATTCCAGCAGCAATCCCTACTGTACCCTACAAGTTACAGCCAACTGACCACAAAATGAGGTTCAAATCCATTTATTATGTGTACATTAAAATATAGTGAGAAGTGCTTTTTTTTGCACTAACAACCAACACACCCATGAATATGTTGGGGGCAGCTTGTAAGTGTCACTACACACTCTGGTGCCAACACAGCAAGCACACCTAATTCAGCAAAGCAGCACAATCAGCAGCAACAACAAAACAAAATGACAACAACAACAAAACAAGCCTCTATCCCACCCACAAACACAGACAGGTCCCCAAGCCCAGGACAGGCTGCCTCTGAGTTTCCGGTCTTTGGCCCCATATCCTTGGATTCGCAGATATCGGGGCCTCCAACCTCAGGACTCACTGATGACAGGTTTGACCTTTGGGCCTTGATTTCTGGATTTGCACAGATCTCCGACCCTGGTGACTCCTTCAGGCCTCTACCTCCAGTCTTCAAACTTCAAGCTTCTACCTTTGGATTTTGCCTTTCAGCCTTGCCCTCAGGACTTCACTGACATCTGAGTATCAACCAGCCAGGATTGCTAATGTTCGACCATGGAGTGCACCGACTCATCCTCCGGGAACATGGACGTTTGATTGCGAAGCACACTGACCTGGACTCAAACTACTGCCCAGACTCTTCATTTACTGCTCTTGACCTCTAACTCCACTTCATCCCTGTCCCTAAATCCTAAACTGACCCCTAACTCCCTACACCATGCCCAAAACTATCCCTTCGAATCTATATTAAAAAAACAACTATAGTAAGTCTGAGCTAAGATATTGAAGGACATCGCGGCTTGGTGCCATCTTGAGACTTTTATTTTTGTTGTATATTTTCTTTTTGCTAATCACTCCTTTAACCGTATCAATATATTCA
The DNA here is from genome assembly GCF_030028105.1 of Mobula birostris. Lineage (NCBI taxonomy): Eukaryota > Metazoa > Chordata > Chondrichthyes > Myliobatiformes > Myliobatidae > Mobula > Mobula birostris. The sequence continues at coordinate 50,654,075 of NC_092375.1, forward strand.
TTCCAATCCCATGGACTGTAATTCTGTGTAATAATCTCTTGTGCATGTGTGGAAGTGAAAAATTGTTCCAAAAATTACTCCAGATTATCTAAATTTTCCTCACAAAAAAAGCTCCCCACTTCTGAGAAAATCCTTGTAAATCTCCTCCAGCTCTCCCCCGTGCAATCACCTCACAAACTTCTGAACCTAGTTATTTCTTAGAGGACAATTAACAGCAAATTCCAGCAACTGTATGATTTGATCCACTCAGTATAATAACATGATGGAATAACATCTAAAAGGGATTATAAATAATAACTCTTCACATCTTCCCTCTGTTTAACAAAACCTGTATCAGGACAGTTGGTCAGTTGATACCGCTAGCAGTTGAAGAACTCAGCAGGTCAGGAAACATCTCTGGAAAGGAATAAAGAGTCGACATTTCTGGTCAAGACACTTCATTTTGTGTGTGTTACTCTGGATTTCCAGCGCCTGCAGAATCACTTGTGTTTCTGAAATGAAATCTGGGATCTGAATTGCACCTTCTTTTTTTGGGCAGTAAGTGCCCAATCATATACTATCAGCCACTTGTGAAACCATTTCTCAACATTTCCCAATCAGCTCTGCTGTGCAAAACTGCTGAATGATGATCTTATTTTATTTATATAGAAACCAGAGCTAAATTTTACTTGCAAAAGGAACCCACCTGCTTCTTGCATGTATTACACCATTTCATACTGGTTTGCAGTGATGAATCGGGACAAACAACAGGCCAGCAACATTCCAATTAACTGCACAGATTTAAACAAATCAGAATAAATTACATTTAAATATTATTAAATTTCCTTTACCTTGGAAAATTTTTCATTACAGGATTCCGGGCTGAGAAATGATTAATGTTTTAGCATGCAGATTAAAATGCTATTAACTACAGAAACCTACAGTATATTTTGAATCTGGGCCTATTTGTTTGCAATGGGAGAATCTACTCGTATTGGAACAGATATCTCAGCAAGTGTCTACCTACCTTTTGCTCTAGTCTAGGTGGAGGGCCGTACCAAAAAAAGCACAAAGCTCAGCAAACTAACAGTCATTACATTTTATTACCACTGTTTGATGTGTTGAAGAAGGATGGTACTGTCAATCCAACTGATTCCACTGAGAGCTGAATGCAAATTGGAAGAAAAGTACTTTGTGGATTCATTCATAAACGCTTTCAAAAGCACAGAGGGAATGGAGTGGGTTAATGGGACTAAAAGGTTGTGGAAGAGTTGGGATTTAGAGTGGCAGACTGGGAGATGGGAAGAGCATCTAAAGCAGAACACTATAAATTGGGCTTCATGAGTGAGATGAAAAGATGGGGGCACAGTATCCTATGAAGGAGATGGAGATGCTGGCAAACTGATTCATAGATAGTTTAAATCTTGAAGACAACTTGATTGGCTGATTGGAGGTCAGAGTAGAGGGCTTGAGAAAGAGATTCTGTAGATGATTTGTTACAGTGACATAAATCTTTTCTTGGGTTAGGGATGGAGAGAAAGGAGGAAAGGAATTTTAAAAAAATAATCCAGCAAGCTGTTCAAAACAAGAAGAAAATCAATGTAACTGAAGCTATAATGGGTGAAGTAATGAATTTATTCTCTGGCAATATCAGTTCTGGTAAGCAAAGTTCCACAATGGGTTGTATAATAAAAGGACTATTATTATACAGTTTGTACCTGTAGGAAGGCAATTCCAAATGCAACCCCAGCAATAATTCCCATATTTGTCTCCATGAAGCTTGTCACCAACTCATAGCAGCCCTGTTAATTAAATCAATGAACAAATAAATTAAGAGTTTCCATTTTAATCCATCCACTAATATATTTACTCTGTTCTATTAATGTAAAAATACAGTATATCATTGGACCATATTTTTCTTTTTGATACATGTGGATTTTTTTTTCAAATCTTCACCCAGTTTACTTCTGCAATCTGTAGAGGATGGAACATGCATAGCAGTTGTTATCTGGTTCCACTGACCCCTACATAAAAGGAGGAGATAATCTGGTCCATTGTGGCTATGCCAACTATTTAATGGAATTGTCCATTTATTGTCACAAATGAATGTTTCCCCAGTAGTTCTGTAATTTAATTCATGTACACTATCTACTTTCCTTCAGAAGTTATTATCGAAACTGAGACTGTATATCTCTGATATTAGATTTGGTGCCTTCAAGTCTGCCAGACTCATGTTGCACCAGGATGCTCCTAGTCCATCACAGCATCAAGGGAATCGTGACTATTTGCAACTCAATCTGCTCTCAAGAAGTGCCAAACTTTTGAATAGTTCCGTGTCCACACTTTCCTGGGGTAAAGAGTTACGAAGGTTTACTACCCATTCACTCACAAAGTAAATCAGCTCTTATTCTGACACTGTGACCTTTGATTTGGGACTCCACAACCACAGGATAAAGACTCGTCAAACTCCTTAAAATTGTGTCAATGAATTCATTCTTCTGAAGTCCTGGAGTGCATAGGCTAATCCATTCAATTTTAACTCATAGGATATTCCTCTGTCTCTGTTTCTGAGTATTCTTTCCTCCTGGAACCAGACAAAAACTGATTAATTCATAACTTTGCATTTGAGGTTTTGTAGATTGACCATTTTGTTTGTGGAAAATACATGACTACATGGTTAATTGCAAAGTGATCTCTGGAATCCAGAGGCAGAGGAATGAAATACGATCAGAAGTTCCTAGCATCTTTTGTCGATTCTAAACTAATGGGGTATTACATAAAAAAAGCTAATACAGTTAATTGTGCCATTGGTTAATTGGGACAATCTCTTATTTGGGACAACTCTTAAAGAACAAAAACTAATCCTCCCGGGAGGGGGAGAAGATGGCTGCGCGACGACAGCACGCGCGGCCACTTCGGCGATGAATATCTGTTATTTGTCAAGTAGGGGACCATGCACAATCCTGATTTGATGGAGACAGACATGAGAGCACAGCGGAACATCTGGAAAACTTCTGAAATGCCTGCTTTGTTACCGCTGCTACTGTGTGGTAACTGGAATCTCTGGAGCTGAAGGCATCAAAATCCTCGGCTTTGAGTGTTTCAGCGGCTGGGGAGAGGTTGAAGGCGCTCGGGAGGCTGTATCGGAGAGGCTGCTCGGAAGCTCAGAGTTTTCGGACGGATGGACTCAGGGTCGGCTGGGGTCGGCCGCTTCCAAGGTATCGGCAAGTTGACGGTGCCTGGAGGTTTATGGCAGGGAGTTTCTCCCTTTTGCCGCTTGCTATCGGGGACTCGGGGGTCGATCGACTCGGGACTTTGAGACTATTTTTTTTACTGTGCCTATGGTCTGTTCTTTATCAAATTACGGTATTGCTTTGCACTGATGTAACTATATGTTATAATTATGTGGTTTTGTCAGTGTTAGTCTTTGGTCTGTCTTGTTTTCTGTGATATCACTCCGGAGAAACATTGTATCATTTCTTAATGCATGTATGCATTTCTAAATGACAATAAAAGAGGACTGAGTGTTCTCATAATCTAATCTAATCAAAGAATATCCGGGATTTCCTTTGTTTATTTTAGACACCATGCCATTTAATTGGGGCAGGAGATTGCTGCCAAACAGTTTCTAACTAACGTCCAACACGTGCACTTGTGTGGCCATCAGATACCACACCTTGCTTAGAGTGAACGGTTTTTAAGTGTCAGTTTTGTGGGCTTGTGTTCAACAATCAGTGGCTTTGTCACTGAGAGTTGGCCAGAAATAAGCAGCAAGACAATTCAGATCAGTTTTGCTCATGACAGTTTCAGGCAATCAGGCTTGGAAATGCCAGAAACTGACAAGAGCAAAAATGAAACGAGTTCACTACTTCACCACGTAAGGAACTATTAAGAATTTGAAGGTATCGACAATAATCTTGAATGTTACAATGAAAACGAAGATTTGGAGGATGCAATTGTTGAAAATTGTTTGAAGACCGTCCGTTATCTGCATTAGGTGTCTCTGCTAATTTTGTTCATTTACAGTCAAAGGAACATGGCAGCATAACTCCTCTGTCGATAACTATAAGGAATTAATACATTTCTATAGTACTTAAGTAGTATTGATAGCTTTCTAATTTCATTTAAATGGACAATTTGCTACTCAGTTAGATGGCAGTTTGTCTTTTTTATACCCTTTTAACGATTTTCATGAACATTTGGCTAATTGGGGCAACCACTTAAATGGGCCAAATTGTACTGGTTCCAATACATCCCTACATGTCTCCCTGTAGTTTTTCAACCTTATCACAGCCAATTATATACCTGCTGATAGACTTTGGTGGCAGCAATAGTCATGTTCCGTAAATCCTGTGGGTTACAGTCACTGCTCTTTATACAGCAACTGCGAGGAAAGCCATGCTCAGGCCAATAGGTGCTTGTGCTCCAGTTTGTATAGTTCTGTACACCGCAGCAGTGCAGCTGGAAAAGACAAACAAGTATGAATTTGTCATTGTTGAACTCAGGGAAATAATCAAGGAAAAAAAAAAGTGGTCAGAAAACCTGAATACATAATATAGAAAACTTAACACTTTACAGCAGTCTTAAAGAGGAAGAAAGATGTTTTAGCATAACCAGAGACACCACACACCCCGGCCACTCCCTATTTGAGCCACTGCCGTCCAGCCAAAGGTTCAGGACACTAAAAGCCAGAACAAATAGACTGAGGAACAGCTTCTATCCCAGAGCTGTGGCCCCCATCACACCACTCCCACAGAACAATGACTGAAACTGTGAGCACACATATGCACACACAAGGATTCAAATACTTGCACTAACGGCACTTGGTGCATTACTGTGATACTCTGGTGCTGCTGCAACTTATTTTCTGCTACTTATCTATTTAATACTGTTTTTTCTATTACTGTCTTGTTTTTATCTACTGCTTTATTTAATTGCCTGAGAGGAAGCCAAACAGAGTTTCATTGTAACTATGTATAATGACAATAAAGATCATTCAATTCAATTCAATTCTTAAATGCAGTGCAATCATGAAGTTTCATCATGGCAAGCAGCCCATAAATGAATGAACTAGCATTATATCAGAGAATCAGAATCAGAATTAGGCTTTATTATCTGACCTACGCTGTGAAATTTGTTGTTTTGTGGCAGTGGTAGTACAGTGCCAGAGGAAAAAGATAGTGTAAAAGACAAATAGTGAGGTAATGTTCATGGGCCATTCTGAAATCTGATGGCAAAAACTATTCCAAAAACGTTGGGAGTAGGTCTTCTGTCCTCCTCCCTAGTGGTAGTAACACAAAAATGGAATGTCATGGATGGAGAGGCTCTTTAATGATGACACCTTCTTCGGGTATTGCTTCTTGAAGATGTCCTCGATGGTGGGAAAGATTGTGCCCATGAAAAAAGTGCCCAAGCCTACAATGCTCTCCTGCCTCTTGCAATCCTATGTATTGGAGACTTCACACCAAGCTGGGATGCAAACATTTAAAATACTCTCCATATCTGTACAAATTTGCAGATTACAACATCTGCTCAAACTCCTAAAGAAGTGCAGCCACTGGCATGCCTTCTTCCTGAATGCATCATTGTGTTGGACCCAAGGCAGATCCCCAAGATGTTGGCATCCAGGATACTTGAAGCTGCTCACTCTTTCCAGCAACCTCACAATCAATCAGCCAATCTATCGCACTCCTGTATACCTCTTCATTGCCATCTGAGGTTCTGCTGGCAATGGTGATGACTCAATGAATTTATAGATGGTGTTTCAGTTGTGCTTAGCCACACAGTCATGATTATAGAGACTGGGAGATATATGTATCCTCATACTTTCATTTCCTACTGCTTAACATGGCGTATCAATTCTTTTGTCCCAATTATGGCTCAGCTATGTTATAACAATATCTTTATTTTAATTATGCTAAGCAACTGCGATTACCACAGAGGTTTGCCAGAAATAGATTTATCTCAAAAATAAATGCCAAAACAAAGGAGCAGAGATGAGCAGTGGTAAGATCCAAGCTATAACCATGTCAGCACTCTGGTGTCATATTTTATAAACTCTGCCTACTTATTGTAGTCAGTTGATTGGAAAAAAGAAATGAATTTGACATAGATAACTGATATACTTACACTATTCTGCACATCATCAACAGCATGGCTCTGCTCATCCTTTCCATTGTAGTTATGAACAGCATCGGTGTAGGTCTTGAGAAAAATATCTTTGATCTGCAGAAAGACAAGAACAAGTTATATTGTTTGGACGAAGGACAAAAAATGCTGCTGAAATTACTTTTATACTATCACTTGCATAATGTAATATCCCAAACAACTTGAAAACCAGATCAGGAGGTAACCATGAATGAGAAATGCAATTAGAATTTCAACTTTCTCAGACTCTTTGTCAGACCTTTGCCCTGAAATGTTAATTGTGCTTCTCTTTACACAGGTGCTCCCCCGACTACGAAACCATTCTGTAGATGGATCAGGTGCTCGAAGGGGAGAGGGAAACGTTAGTAAATATGATATAAAACTCGGACAAAGAATTTATAGCAAGGATTTTGAAGATCAGTATATATTTTAATGGAAGAGAATTGAAGAATTGAGTAATACAAGGATCTAGAAACACTAACCAAGATAATGAAGTGATGGTGGGGGAGAGGGTAAGCTAAAGAAGAAAAGGTGAGAGCACTAACAAAGAAAAACGTGCATGTAAAGAATGTAACCATATCAACACACACAAAATGCTGGAAGAACTCAGCTGGTCAGGCTACATCTATGAAAAAGAGTAAATAGTCAACGTTTTGGGCCGAAATCCTTCTTCAGGTCCTGAAGAAAGGACTTGGCCCAAAACATTAACTGTTCATTCTTTTCCTTTGGTGCTGCCTGACCTGCTGGGTTCCTCCAAACTTTTGTGTACAGTGCTCTGGATTTCCAGCATCTGCAGATGTTCTCACGTGAGTGTAACCATTACGTATTCATTCTGTTTAGAGGCAATGGAAAAACATCTCAGTTCACAAATTGTCGTTTGTCTAAATTCCAGTGCAGCTATAGTACATATTTTTTGTTACGCTTATACCCTTTTTTGGCCACTGCAGCTTTGAAGCTTCATTCTACTTTCCAATTTCATATGTTGCTAATTTTCTATGAATAGAGTGGTAGGAATCTTACTCCAGGAATAATATATTGGGGTATATTTTTACCTTTTACTGTTTACCATTGTGGAATAATGTTTTCATAAATCATTCTTTCCCTCACCCTGCACTGCTGTTTAGAGCATGGATACTCCAAACCAACACAGCTCTGCACTGACTTATGCAGCACCTTGGTGGATGAAAAACACTAGTTTTGAATATAGCAGAGTCACATGAATCAAAGCAAAGGATAAATTATTTTGTGGTTCTAATTAAAATAACATTGCATAAGTAGTATGTGGGACTGTAACAAGTTAGCCCTTGCTGGCTTTTGTGTTTGAGTGCAATCTTTCTTCATCTGCATCAGTTTAACCCCTACTCCCTCCTATACCTGACCAATCTCCCTTTAAATGCATCAACACTATTTGTTTCAGCCATTCCCTGTTGTAGAATGATGCCCATCCTTACCACCCCTGATGTAAACATGTTTCTTCTTAATTCCTTATTGGATTTCATGGTGACCGTCTCATGTTGGTGGTCTCCATTACAAGTTGAAACATTGTCTCTCTACGCAGCCTAATAGAGATTTGTAAAAGTAATTTTACAAAGCTCTGTTAGGTCTCCCCTTAGCCTTCTATTCTCAAGTCTCAGTTTGTCCATCTTTTCCTGAAATATACACCCTAGCATTTTAGTATCATCTTTGGAAACTTGCACCTTTTCTACTTTCTTCATACCCTTTTTTGTGAAATGGTAACCAAAACCGTGTGCAGTGATCTATGTATGGAATAATTAGTTCCATGTTGATGTAGAACGACTTTTCCACTTTTTAATGGTAGAATGAACTACTTTTTATTGTAGAGCCTAACTCCCGACATAATTTGAAGTAGGACCTCTTCAGAGTTCCAACATGGGTCTTGACAACTGAATTTACTCCCTCCCTTCTCAAACTCCTCACCAGCTGTTGTGCCCTTATTGTGAAACTGTGTCCATCATGCCCTTTGGGGTTCCCTTTCTTAGCTGTAGAGGGAACCACAACCTCCCTAGTTAAAGCAACTCTATCACTAATACATTGCTATTCTGCTCTTCATGACTTCCCTCACTCACTATCCTGCCATCACCCTTGGACATGCTACTCAGTTGCTAGATCTGCATTTATATATCCGGCCTTTAATTCCTCTTTTTATTCTGAAGAACAAGAGGTACAATGTACTTGTTAGCCAAGGCAGAAATCTGTTTGAATTCCGACTCCGGCTCTTGCAAATTATTTGAGCTGGCTCCCTGAGATTCACACACTACTCTGCAGGAATTTGTGCTTTTCTTTGGGATATGACTATATTGAGCATAAAGCTGTCCATTAATGTCACACGATCCCTTCTGTATCAAAGTGAGATGTAAATGTTAATGTATTTGCTCTGGACAGTCCTATCTTAACTGACAATTGCATTTATTTAATTAGTTAAAGTTGTTATTCAATAGCTAACACAACCAGTTCTAGCAAGCCATCCAATTAATGATACAGCTGCCACCAATACGAAACATATTGAACATTAAGAAACACCAAGAAAGAGGTTACATTAAATTAAATGCTAAATGCTAACTGCAAATCCTACATAAATTCTAGAAAGAGAGCAACCCTTAAATCTTCTCAGTTCACTAAAATCCCAAGTCGGGTAGTCTAAGGAAGCAGTGCTCTTTGCGTCTTCAACATACACCTACCTCATGTCGAAATACAAATCCAGAGATGCCAGCAACCAGTTCTGCCAAGAACACCAGGGATAGAAACATGGCATACTGAAAACAGAGAAGTGTTAATGTTAGTTATATTTAAGGTCACTGAGGTAATAAACCCAGAAATATAGAAACATAGAAAACATATAGCACAATACAGGCCCTCCGGCCCACAAAGCTGTGCCGAACATGTTCTTACCTTAGAACTACCTAGGCTTTACCCATAGCCCTCTATTTTTCTAACCTCCATGTATCCATCCAGGAGTCTCTTAAAAGACTCTATCGTTTCCGCCTCCGCCGCCAGCAGCCCATTCCATGTACTCACCACTCTCTGCGTAAAAAACTTACCCCTGACATCTCCTCTGTACCTACTTCTAAGCACCTTAAAACTATGCCCTCTCGTGCTAGCCATTTCAGCCCTGGGGAAAAGCCCGATTATCCACATGATCAATGCCTCTCGTCATCTTATACACCTCTATCAGGTCACCTCTCATCCTCCGTCACTCCAAGAAGAAAAAGCCAAGTTCACTCAGCCTATTCTCATAAGGCACGCTCCCCAATCCAGGCAACATCCTTGTAAATCTCCTCTGCACTCTTTCTATGGTTTCCATGTCGAATATATCCCACAGCACTTGCCATTCTAGGGTGTAACTAATATCTGGATAAGTTTCACGATAAGCAAACTTTCTTATAAAACTGTATACCGAAGAGAACTGATGCACTCTTAAAGGCAAAGGGTGCTCACACCAATTATTGAATTTTGTTTTACTGTTTACTGTTCTTAATGGTAATTTTTTGATATTTAGAGACCTTTCATTTTATTATTTTTCAAAGCATCTTTGCTTTACATTTTTTTTACATGTGCCTAAGACTTTTGCATAGTACTGTATTTATATCTGCTACCACGGATAATGATCAATTTGTATGTAGAATTGAAATAAGTCTATCATTTGAATGCTTGCTTGCAGAAATTAAGTTACCATTTGCTTACTCATCACCTTACCCTGGGACAACAAAGTAGCACAGTTAGTAGAGTTGCTACCTTCGTCTGGTCAGGGAGGGTGAGGAGTTGATAGAGAGGAGTTACAGGCAGGTGATCACACTGGGGCCGCGGGAGGCAGACAAGTGGGTCACGGTTAGGAGGGGGAAGGGGAAGAGTCAGGTAATAGAGAGTACCCCAGTGGCTGTGCCCCTTGACAATAGGTACTCCTGTTTGAGTACTGTTGGGGGGGACAGCTTACCTGGGGGAAGCAACAGTGGCCGTGCCTCCGGCACAGAGTCCAGCCCTGTAGCCCAGAAGTGTAGGGAAAGGAAGAGGAGGGCAGTTGTAATAGGGGACTCGATAGTAAGGGGGTCAGATAAGCGATTCTGTGGACGCAGTCCAGAGACCCGGATGGTAGTTTGCCTCCCTGGTGCCAGGGTCTGGGATATTTCTGATCACGTCCAAGATATCCTGAAGTGGGAGGGTGAGGAGCCAGAGGTCGTAGTACATATAGGTACCAATGACATAGGTAGGAAAAGGGAAGAGGTCCTGAAAGGAGAATATAGGGAGTTAGGAAGGGAGTTGAGAAAAAGGACTGCAAAGGTAGTAATCTCGGGATTACTGCCTGTGCCACGCGACAGTGAGAGTAGGAATGCAATGAGGTGGAGGATAAATGCGTGGCTGAGGGATTGGAGCAGGGGGCAGGGCTTCAAGTTTTTGGATCATTGGGACCTCTTTTGGCGCAGGTGTGACCTGTACAAAAAGGACAGGTTACACTTGAATCCTAGGGGGACCAATATCCTGGTGGGGAGATTTGCAAGGGCTACTGAGGTGACTTTAAACTAGAATGGTTGGGGGGTGGGAATCAAATTAAAGAGACTAGGAGACAGGAGGTTAGTTCACAACAGGGGGATGGGAACAAGTGCAGAGAGACAGAGGGGTGTAAAATGAGGGTAGAAGCAAAAAGTAGTAAGGTGAAAAGTAAAAGTGGCAGGCCGGCAAATCCAGGGCAAAAATCAAAAAGGACCACTTTTCAACATAATTGTATAAGGGCTAAGAGTGTTGTAAAAGCAAGCCTGAAGGCTTTGTGCGTCCATGCAAGGAGCATTCGTAATAAGGTGGATGAATTAAAAGAGCAGATTGTTATTAATGAATATGATACAGTTGGGATCACAGAGACATGGCTCCAGGGTGACCAAGGATGGGAGCTCAACATTCAGGGATATTCAATATTCAAGAGGGACAGACATGAAAGAAAAGGAGGTGGGGTAGCATTGCTGGTTAGAGAGGAGATTAACGCAATAGAAAAGAAGGACATTAGCCGGGAGGATGTGGAATCGATATGGGTAGAGCTCCATAACACTAAGGGGCAGAAAACGCTGGTGGGAGTTGTGTACAGGCCACCTAACAGAAGTACTGAGGTTGGGGATGGTATTAAACAGGAAATTAGAAATGTGTGCAATAAAGGAACAGCAGTTATAATGGGTGACTTCAATCTACATATAGGTTGGGTGAACCAAATTGGTAAAGGTGCTGAGGAAGAGGATTTCTTGGAATGTATGCGGGATGGTTTTTTGAACCAACGTGTCGAGGAACCAACTAGAGAGCAGGCTATTCTGGACTGGGTTTTGAGCAATGAGGAAGGGTTAATTAGCAATCTTGTCGTGAGAGGCCCCTTGGGTAAGAGTGACCATAATATGGTGGAATTCTTCATTAAGATGGAGAGTGACATAGTTAATTCGGAAGCAAAGGTTCTGAACTTAAAGAAGGGTAACTTTGAAGCTATGAGACGTGAGTTAGCTAAGATAGACTGGCAAACGACACTTAAAGGGTTGATGGTGGATATGCAATGGCAAGCATTTAAAGATCGCATGGATGAACTACAACAATTGTTCATCCCAGTTTGGCAAAAGAATAAATCAGGAAAGGTAGTGCACCTGTGGCTGACAAGGGAAATTAGGGATAGTATCAATTCCAAAGAAGAAGCATACAAATTAGCCAGAAAAAGTGGCTCACCTGAGGACTGGGAGAAATTCAGAGTCCAGCAGAGGAGGACAAAGGGCTTAAGTAGGAAAGGGAAAAAAGATTATGAGAGAAAACTGGCAGGGAACATAAAAACTGACTGCAAAAGCTTTTATAGATATGTGAAAAGAAAAAGATTGGTTAAGACAAATGTAGGTCCCCTACAGACAGAAACAGGTGAATTGATTATGGGGAGCAAGGACATGGCAGACCAATTGAATAACTAATTTGGTTCTGCCTTCACTAAGGAGGACATAAATAATCTTCTGGAAATAGTAGGGGACAGAGGGTCCAGTGAGATAGAGGATCTGAGGGAAATACATGTTAGCAGGGAAGTGGTGTTAGGTAAATTGAAGGGATTAAAGGCAGATAAATCCCCAGGGCCAGATGGTCTGCATCCCAGAGTGCTTAAGGAAGTAGCCCAAGAAATAGTGGATGCATTAGTGATAATTTTTCAAAACTCTTTAGATTCTGGACTAGTTCCTGAGGATTGGAGGGTGGCAAATGTAACCCCGCTTTTTAAAAAAGGAGGGAGAGAAAAACCGGGGAATTATAGACCTGTTAGCCTAACATCGGTGGTGGGGAAAATGCTAGAGTCAGTTATCAAAGATGTGATAACAGCACATTTGGAAAGCGGTGAAATCATCGGACAAAGTCAGCATGGATTTGTGAAAGGAAAATCATGTCTGACGATTCTCATAGAATTTTTTGAGGATGTAACTAGTAGAGTGGATGGGGAGAACCAGTGGATGTGGTATATTTGGATTTTCAAAAGGCTTTTGACAAGGTCCCATACAGGAGATTAGTGTGCAAACTTAAAGCACACGGTATTGGGGGTAAGGTATTGATGTGAATAGAGAATTGGTTGGCAGACAGGAAGCAAAGAGTGGGAATAAACGGGACCTTTTCAGAATGGCAGGCAGTGACTAGTGGGGTACCGCAAGGCTCAGTGCTGGGACCCCAGTTGTTTACAATATATATTAATGACTTAGACAAGGGAATTAAATGCAGCATCTCCAAGTTTGTGGATGACACGAAGCTGGGCGGCAGTGTTAGCTGTGGGGAGGATGCTAAGAGGATGCAGGGTGACTTGGATAGGTTAGGTGAGTGGGCAAATTCATGGCAGATGCAATTTGATGTGGATAAATGTGAGGTTATCCACTTTGGTGGCAAAAACCGGATAACAGATTATTATCTGAATGGTGGCCGATTAGGAAAAGGGGAGGTGCAACGACACCTGGGTATCATTATACACCAGTCATTGAAAGTGGGCTGCAGGTACAGCAGGCAGTGAAAAAGGCGAATGGTATGCTGGCATTCATAGCAAGAGGATTTGAGTACAGCAGCAGGGAGGTACTACTGCAGTTGTACAAGGTCTTGGTGAGACCACACCTGGAGTATTGTGTGCAGTTCTGGTCCCCTAATCTGAGGAAAGACATCCTTGCCATAGAGGGAGTACAAAGAAGGTTCACCAGATTGATTCCTGGGATGGCAGGACTTTCATATGATGAAAGACTGGATCGATTAGGCTTATACTCGTTGGAATTTAGAAGATTGAGGGGGGATCTTATTGAAATGTATAAAATCCTAAAGGGATTGGACAGGCTAGATGCAGGAAGATTGTTCCGGATGTTGGGGAAGTCCAGAACGAGGAGTCACAGTTTGAGGATAAAGGGGAAGCCTTTTAGGACCGAGATTAGGAAAAACTTCTTCACACAGAATGGCGGTGCAGGCTCGAAGGGCCGAATGGCCTACTCCTGCACCTATTTTCTATGTTTTACCTCAGAGCTCTAGTGACCTGGATTCAATTCTGTTCCCTGTGCAACCTGTGTGGTTTGCACATTCACCCTGTGCCTGCCTAGATTTTCCTGGGTACCGCTGCTTCTTCCCATATAAGGGACGTTATAAGGGATTCGTTTAACTGGTTGGCTGACAGACTGGCATGGACTTTGTAAGTTAGGGGTCTGTTTACTATGTTGCATGAATCTACCTGTCACTTGCAGACAAAAAGAAGGAAAAGAAAAATCATTTTTGTTCTTACTCAATTTAAAATAGTTAAATTACTGCAATTTATGGAAAAGGATACCTTCCTTTATGTTCACTGCTTCATACTTTAGGTATCTTTGGAATGAGTTGCTTGTAATGACTTACTTGGAGGGTTCATATAGATAAAACAACTGGAAAGTGTGAGAAAGTTTTAAATGTTATGAGAAGTATTGCTGGATGCGACTAGGGAGCAGGGCGGGAAGCTATGTACTTAATATATCTAGCTATGATTAGATCAGTTATAGATTATGGTTGTATTGCTTATGGTTCCGCTGCTACGGTAGTGCTTGGAAAACTAGACACTGTGCAGTCCAAAGCACTTAGACTCTGTTGTGGAGCTTTTAGAACAACATCAGTCCCGGCATTATGTGTGGAGATGGGAGAAGTGCCTCTGCATTTAAGACGAGTTCAGTTGGGCCTGCAGTATTGGACAAAGCTAAATGGATTCAATCACAGCTGTCCATCAAAGTGTCTTGCAGGGGAAGTTGGAGCACCAAAGTAAAATTAAAAGATACCCATTTTTAGATTTGGTTAATAACTGGGCTGTGAAATTGAAACTGACTGAGGAAGACATAGATGACCAAATTTTCCTGCCACCCGTCCCTTTTTGGCTCTTTCCAGAACCAAAAGTAGACCTACTCCTCCTTTCTCAGCTTAAAGGAAGCAGTGCAATTTCATCAGCATTGATCACAAATGAATATTTAAATAATAAATGGGGATCTTATCTGAAGATTTCTACTGATGGCTCAGTGAACCCAGAGAGCAGTAGGGCAGGATTTGGGATGTATGAGTCTCAACTTGGAGTTAAGATTGGTCACCGGGTTTCAGATGGTGTTTCTGTCTTTGCAACAGAATTATTAGCAATCCTCTGGGCCTTATGGTGGATAGAAGACTCTCGACCACGTAGGGTTATCATCTGTTCAGATTCTGCTGCTGCCTTAGATTCTATAAAAGGGAATAAATCAAAAGCTCGTCCTGACATAGTTATTGAGATTCTCTTAGTGTTGTTTAGAGTAGGGAAGATGGGTTGTGCAGTTAGATTTTTATGGATACCTGGGCATGCTGGGGTGGAGGGAAATGAAATTGTGCATGGCATTGCAAAGTCTTCCTTACAGAGCAGGCAAGTAGAAATTAGAGTTCCCCTAGGCAGAGCAGAATTGAGAAGTAGGATTAAGAAAGGTATAGAGAAGAAGTGGCAGGAGGATTGGAAAAATGAATTAAGGGGCAGGCATTATTTTTCTAGTCACCCTCTAGTTAAAAAGGTCTCAGACTGTTACTTTTTAAGTTGTAGAGATATGGTGAAATTTACAAGACTTAGGTTGGGGCATTGTGGGCTAAACTATTATTTAAAGATAATAGGAAAACATCCTACTGGATTATGTGACCGTGGTAGTCCAGAGGCAGTCCGGCATGTTTTGCTGAGCTGTAATCGATATAAAATTGAAAGAAGCATGTTGTTCAAGAGACTATCTGGCTTAAATTTATTTTGGTTTTCTATTAAATCTCTGTTTGGACATCAAGAGAATAAACATCTGATTGAAGAGTCTATTATTTAGTTTATACGTGAGACTAGGTTGTATTCGAGAATTTGAGTTCCTTGAAGTTCTATAATTAATTATACATCCTGCGGAGGGCTGTAATACATCTAGATGCGTCTAACCAGCTGGAAATAGAAGAAGAAGAAGAAGAAGAAAGGGGGGAGGGGGAGGAGGAGGAGGAGAAGAAGAAGAAGAAGAAGAAAGGGGGGAGGGGGAGGAGGAGGAGGAGAAGAAGAAGAAGAAGAAGAGCTTGTACACTGTAAGGCAGGTAAATTAAGGCTTGAACATGAGCTGTCCTCATTTCTGCCCTGTCTGTAGGTTTAAGTATGACTGAGAATGTTTAAGTATGAATAAGATAATCTGATGGGATTTACCACCGTACAATGCATTGAGTGAGAAACTGAAGAGCAGGGAACAAACACAGAGTTTCAGTCTTCATATTGAGTTTGAAGTAAGATCATTTCACCACTTTTGGCAGAATGTCATATCAGTCAAAATGCTTGTTTCAAATCTTAAATTAACAAATTAACCAGTTAAACCATCAGTTGAGAAATACAATTATATTAAGGATCTATTTTATTTGTTTTCATAAGCATGTGGTATCAGCTTTTAAGGCAATGAAGCTATTTATGTGCCACTCACCAGTTTCAGCATCCATGGACTTCCACGACATGTTGCAAAGCAACCAAACAGGCCGAAAACGACAATGGTGGTGCCAGTCCCAATGAGTACATAGGGGGCATTGGTGGAGTTTTCAGCAACAAGAGAGATGTAAGTCCCCAACGTGAGTTTACCCCATACTCCAACAGCCAATAGGACAACACCCGTGATCTGCAGGAGGTGAAAAGTGCCATCAACATAAGGTTCTATCATACAAGGTTCTGCAAGGGAACATAAAGTGCATGAAGATTAAGCTCCATTTATGCCAGGATTGAATAGTATCTATGGAAATCTTTGATGATGTAGTTCTAGTTTTCCAAATGGAAAGGTTCTTTGATGAATCAACATCTGTTATTAAACCCCCGCTTTACAATGCCACCACACAACCATAGCCTCAGGATGTTCCAGACGGCTTGATTTAACTGCTGGTAATATGACATGTCTGTCTTGGACTAAAGGGACTAATGTTCCAGTGTTTCATTACACACGTCTTCCTCTTTAATGAAAAAGCATGAAAATGCTATTTATAGAAACTTTATCCTGGCATTCATAATGCAAGTAGGAAAAAGTATCAAAAACATAGCTGCTAATGGCCTCTAGTGCCCGTATGATGTTTAAATGGTAACTATTTACAAAACTGGCTCATTTTTAATTATACGAAGATAAGCAAAACTAGTTTTTAAAGTTTACAAAAGTTTGGGTGTAACCTCCAACTGGCTATATTTACATTCACTGATGACATGCCTAACAGTATAGTAATATATATCCGTCTATTTTGTACTCTATTTATGAAATTACACCCAACGAAACTGCACTGAACTGATATTTGCTGAATAGCAGTAGCATATGTGGATTAACACAAGAATCAGATGTTTTATACAAACTAAGAAGTAGGTTGCTATGATGAACCAAGATATGCAAATAGAGACTACAGGCAACCTCAAGGGCATAGATACACAAATAAACAAGAAAGCTTGGTCTTAGTTATACTTCCCTTACTTTCACTGATTGAGCTAAATGTTGTTATGATTCTGCACCAAGCATGCATCATTTAATTTTGTTGCCCTACTGAGCATATTGGACTCACATTGACTGCAGTGCTGAACATTTTGAAAGCACTTCTCAGCAGGGATCACCTTCCTGAATATAACAATGAATGAATAACATTGCAAAAGTTTGAGAAATTTTAATGAGTGATTTTGGAATAATTTGGAAGAATATTTTTATTTAAAGAGTGATTTCAAAGTTAGCTTCTTAACCAGCACTTCAGTTAATAAAAAGTATAAAAATAAATTTGAGAGAAAAGAACTTATCAAATCCTAGCAACATAGAGTTATGCAGCATGGAAACAGGCTTTTCAGCCCAACATGTCCATGCTGACCGAAGTGTCTAGCTCAGCTCACCCTATTTGCCTGCATATCTTCATTAAATCTTTCCCCTTAAATCTTTCATCTTAAACCTTTGCCCCGTATTTATAGACTCCCTTACTCTGGGAGAAAGTCAGTGAGCATTGTAGATTAGGGGACCACTTTGTCAAGCACCTCAGCTCCATCCACAAAAAGTGGAATTTCCCTGTGGCCCACCAATTCCTATCCCGATTCCTGTTCCAACATGCCAGTCCATGGTCTCCTCTTCTACCGCAATAAGGCCACTCTCAGGTTGAAGGAGCAACACTTCATAATCTGTCTAGGTAGCATCCAACCTGATGGCACGAACATTGATTTCTCCAACATCTGGTAAAAATTTTTACCCTCCCGCTTCCCTCTTCTTCATTTCTCCAGTCTGGCCTCTTACCTCTTATCCAGTCCTTTTCCTTTTCCATTTATCACCTCCCAGTTTCTTACTTCCTTCTTCACCCACCTATCACCTTTCAGATTGTCCTACCCCCCCCACCCCCACCTTCTTATTCTAGCTTCTTCCCCCTTCCTTACCAGTCCTGATAAGGGTCTTATCATGAAAACATTGATTGTTTATTCGTTTCCACAGAGTTCTGCCAGCATTTTGTTTGTATTGCTTGGACTTCAAGCGTCTGCAGAATCTCTTGTGTTAGCAACTATTCAAAATTTATTATCGAAGTACATGCTGTATATGTCACCACAAATACCCAGAGATTCATTTCCTTGCAGGCATTCACAGTAAAACAAAGAAATACTGTTGTCAATTTTAAAAAACCTACATATAAACAAAGACTGACAAACGACCAATGTGCAAAAGAGGACAAACTGTGCAAATACAAATAATAATAATAATAATAACAATAATAACAACTAAGTAAATAAATACTGAGAACATGAGTTGTAGAGTCTTGTCTATGCCCCTCATGAACCTCTATCAATCCTTGGCCTCATTAGCTGCAGAGAAAACTGTCCCAGGTTACCCAATCTTTCCTTACAATCCAATCCCATTAGTCCTGGTATATCTCTTCTGCATCCCCTGTAGCTATTGTGTATGTGACCTGGTTACACAGCAATGCCATTAATAAAAATGCTGAAGATGGGAGCTAAGGTTCATGGTTCTTTACTGGCAGAAAACGAACTTGGCACACATGTACAGATCAATATGCGCCTAATAGTGCATGCAACAACGTGTTACTAAAACATAAAGTAGTCCCTTATTATACTGTAGGCTATATGGTACAGTAGCTTAATCACATCTTTCTTGAACTGCACACAATACCTCAAATACAGCCTCAACAATGTCTTGCATGATATTCCAACTCTTGTACTCAATACTATACTTCATTGAATTGAATTAACTTTATTTCTTACATCCTTCACATACATGAGGAGTAAAAATCTTTACATTATGTCTCCGTCTAAATGTGCAATGCGCAATGGTAATTTGTAATAAACAGTATGTACAACAGGACAGTCAATATGATGAAGGCAAGAATGTCATACATCTTCCACACCACCCTGTATCATCGCTTTCTAACAAGCACTTGTACCACTAGATCCCTTTCTTCTGCACACTTCTAAGGGTTCTGTATGGGTCCTAAGAGTCCTGGCATGTATGTCGTGCTTAGTTTAACCTTCCAAAATGCATCACATTACACTTGTCTGAATTAAATTCTGTCCACCTTGCCTTTACCACTTTTCCATTTGATCTAGATGTTGCTGTAATCTTAGATAATATTTTAAACTGTAAACTTACTGATGATGTCACCAACATTCTCCTCCAAATCATTAATATGTAACAGTGGACCCAGCACCGAGTCCTGTGCCACACCATTGGTCAAGGTCCTTCAATCTGAATAATCCCCCCCCCCACTAACACCCTCTGCCTCCTTCCACCAAGGCAATTCTGTATCCTGTTGGATAGCTCACCCTGAATCTGATGTGATCTAATATATCTAATATTCCAGATCAGCCGGTCATGCAAGGCCTTGTCAAAGACTTTACTAAAGTCTGTGTTGATGTTTATCACCCAGCCCTCATCAATCTTCATTATCACCTCTTCAAAAAACTCAAATTCATGAGATACAATTTCCTACATATAAATGTAGACTATTCCTAATCAATCCTTGCCTTTCCAAATTCAGAAAGATCCTGTTTCTCAGAATCACCTGCAGTAACTTACCCATCAATGATGTTAAGACTCACCAGCCTGTAGTTCCCTTGCTTAACGTTAAAGCTTTTCTTAAATAAAGGCACAACATTAGGTACTCTCCAGTCTTTGGGTACCTCTCCCTTGTCTAAGGAAGATACAAAAGGCTCAGCCAGGGTCCTAGGAGTTTCTTCCACAATGTTCTAAGATACACCTGGTCAAGCCTTGGGGGTATTTTCCATCTTAAAGTGCCTCCAGACCACCAACACCTCCTCTTTCACAATGTGGATAAAATCTAAGACATCAGTATCCTCTTCCTGAATTCCTTACCTTTCACGATCTCTTCCATTATAATACAAAGCAGAAATATTAATTTAAGACCACACTCATCTCTCCTGGCTCCACTCTATTCCCTCAACCCCTACACAGCTGGGATTCGCTTGATCCCTCCTGCCTGTATCCGACGTTAATTCTCCTTTCTTGACCATGTGAAAGCAGCAATGGCCTGAAATTTGTAGTAAAAATTGCCATTATTCATCATTCAGCAGCAATCCACCTGTATTTACAACGTTAAGCATCAAAATCTAAAAGCTGCTATCAGAAATTCTGCATAATTCAATCGTTGCAAATTAACATAGAATTACTCATTTGACCTGATATTACGGAAAATGTTAGACCTTGCTGAATGAACTATAAATTTAGTTTTTAAATGCTACTGCTGAATATTATTTTAATAATTGCTGCTGAACAACTGCTTTAAAAATGCTCTACCCTTCATGAAACTATTCCCCAAGTCTTATTATTTAAAGTTGTTAATATTATAACATCCATTTTAAACACATGCATGACTCAATCCTCATCGTTTTTTTTTGTTCTCTGCAAAATGTTTATGAGGTTAGATAAAGTCACTGATGTTTACTTCTTGGTTACTAACTACAAAATGCTTCAGTCTGATTCAATGGTCAACTTATTACATCACCGTTGCTGCACTGAGCAGATTGCAGTGTCATCTGGAAAGGGGAAATCTATGCGACAGAACCTATATATCCTTTGTTCAGAGGGTCAGAGTAGGTACCATACCTTTGTCACTGACTAGAAAGTACAGGTCATTAACTTTTCCCCAGTTTCTAAAATAAGCTCTTTATTACCATCAAAAATTTAAGTTAATAGTTTCACAGTGAGCACACCCCACATCTACAACTAACAGTGGAAAGCAGCAAGCAGAAACTGAGCAGCAAGCAATCGCTGCTGAAAAGGCTAAAGGCTTCTGAGAAATATTGCGCTTAAATAGCAATTTTTAAAAACTGAAATTGAAATGGCAAGTATTATATATCTTGAGACAGAAGATGGCTGTTGCAACGTTAGCTCAAAAAGGCTTTGTTGGGAAATATTCAGAATTTTTGTGTTTATGCTGCACATTTTGCTTCTGCAAATATCACGTAAAAATACCCGCAGATCAGCAGTCTTCATATATGTTTCTGCAAATTCATTTTATTGCACCTTTAACATCTGTCCACTAGAGGGGAGTGAAAGCAACATAACCACAATTCTTTGAGGAACTTTCAATCTTAAATCGGAATCAGAATCAGGTTTAATATCACTGGCATATATCGTGAAATATGTTAACTTAGCAGCAGCAATATAATGCAATACATGACAATGCAGAATAAAAAGGTAAATAAGTACATCAATTACAGTAAATTAAAAAATTGAGGTAGTGTTCATGGATTTAATGTCTTTTTAGGAATCAGATGGCAGAAGGAAGAAGCTCTTCCTCAGTCACTGAGTGTGTGCCTTCAGGCTTCTGTACCTCCTCCCTGATGGTAACAATGAGAAAAGGACATGTCCTGGGAGATAGGAATCCTTAATAATGGACATTGCCTTTCTGAGGCACTGCTCCTTGAAGATACCTTGGAAACTACAGTGGCTAATACCCAAGATGGAGCTGACTAATTTTACAACTTTCTATAGCTTCTTTTGATCCTGTGCAGCAGCTCCCCCCCCCACCCCAACACAGTGATGCAGCCAGTCAGAATGCTCTCCACAGAACATCTGTAGAAGTTTTTGAGTTTTTTAGGTGACAAACCAAATCTCCTCAAACTCCTAATGAAATATAGCCGCATACAGTACAATCAAGGATGCGTCTGCATATCCAGCGTTCTCATGTGACAACTTACACTAACAAAGTTTGTCATCACAAACTCTGAGATTATGTTGTCTCTTCTGATTTCCTTATTTGGAGCACACAGGAGCAAGCTCTGTCATCACCAAATCCAAATGAATATTGTAAAGACATCCCAACAGCAAATCTAGAGGAGTCAGTTCTACGTTGTATGCAGTGTACTCCAGTGTTGAAATAACAACTTTTCTCTTGATTTCACCTCTTTTCAGTCGATCTTTCATAGTCTGAGCTGTGCTTTGCAGAATCCTTTTAGTCAGACCCTGGGGATTTATTCACTTTTATGCACCTCAAAACCTTCAAATGTCCCATTTTCATAATATCGTGATGTTTCAGGACATCACTGTTCTTTTCGCTGAATTCCCCAGCTTCCAGAGCCCCTCCTCCTTCCCTTTCTTCTGCAGTCCACTGTCCTCTCCAATTAGACTCCTACTACTTCAGCCCTTTACTTCTTCCACCTTTCACCTTGCAGCTTCTTACTTCAGCCCCCCTCTCCCACCCACCCATTTGCCCCCTCACCTGGTAACATCTATCACCTGTCAGCTTGTACTCCTTCCCCTTTCCCTACCTTCTTTTTTAACTTCTGCCCTCTTCCTTTCCAGTCTTGGCCCAAAAAGTTGACTGCTTATTCCCCTCCATTGATGCCACCTGACATGATGAGTGACTCCAGCATTTTGTGTGTGTTGTTCAAGATTTCCAGCATCTGTATAATATCTTGTGTCTATTCCCACCCTGATACACTTTTGCTCTTAATATAGAAGTTCTTAGACTCAGGTTCTTTCTTGTTAATCTTTGCTAGATGCTTGCTTGATCATATTCTCTGTTGGCTAGGTAATTTCTTCTCACTGAGCAGCCTCATTTTGCACAAAGACATCACAAATTCTGCAAACTATGTGCACTGCAACATTTCCTCCTTATATACACGATACTTGCTGTGTTCAGTATTCTGGACATGTATTATACCCTCTATCTCGATGGTGGGGGAGAATTTACTGCTGATTCACGATCGGAGAACTCAGGAAAAAAAAGCAACACATCAAACTTCAACAATGTAATTAGCCAGTTTATTTCTTGTTTTGTTACGTCTCCCCACTCACGGTGTGACACCTTATTTGGGAGGGAGAAAGCCTGCGGCATGCCGAATTGTTGGGTGAACAATTAGTTTTTGTTGTATTGCAGATCATGGTCTCTCTCGGGGGCTTTGACATTGCTTGCTTAGCGGGTGCTGGGTGCCCATGCTTTGCTGTTGCTTGTGCGTGGGACTTCGGGGTTCTAACGTTTTGACTGTCACTTATTCTTTGGAGTACCCTTATGTTTGTGTGGAAGTCTGCAAAGAGCAGGGATTTCTGATTGTATATTGTATACATTAGATTAGATTAGATTATGAGGACACGCAGTCCTCTTTTATTGTCATTTAGTAATGCATGCATTAAGAAATGATACAATGTTCCTCCAGTGTGATATCACAGAAACACAAGACAGACCAAGACTGAAAAACTGACAAAAACCACATAATTATAACACATAGTTACAACAGTGCAAGCAATACCGTAACTTGATGAAGAACAGACCATGGGCACGGTAAAAAAAAAGTCTCAAAGTCTCTCGAAAGTCCCAACATCTCACGCAGATGGTAGAAGGAAGAAAACTCTCCCCACCATGAGCTTCCAGACCGCAAACTTGCCGATGCAGCATCCTGGAAGCACCCGACCATAGTCCGACTCTAAGTCCGTCAGAAAACTTCGAGCCTCCAACCAGCCTTCTGACACCGAGCATCGAGCACCATCTCTACCGAGCGCTTCAACCCCAGCCCCGGCCGCCAGCAACAGGCAAAGCCAAGGAATTGGGACCTTCCCCTCCGGATATTCTCGATCGCACAGTAGCAGCGGCAGCAAACCAGGCATTTCAGAAGTTTCTCCAGATGTTCCTCCGTGCTTCTCACGTCTGTCTCCATCAAATCAGAATTGTGCATGGCATCCTACTTACAAATACATTGTCTGATATTGAACTATTTATTGACGGCAGTTGTAGCAAACTAAAATGTTCTGTTCTTTCTATTTGTATAGTGATACAAGTAAGTTGTTAAAAAGTCTAAAGTACCAGTTGTGCTCCTTGCACTGTGCTCCATGTCTCACCACAAATGATACAAATACACAGGACTGAATCTATGAAATGCAACTCAGTCTAAGTAAATCATGGTGTGTAACACTGCCAGGGTGAAAAAAAACACACAAGTCTCTTGAAAGGACTTTTGCAATTATGATTGCAACACTGTTCTGTCCATACAACCATTAAATAAAAGCAGAGGTCTAACATATGCTTCTATGTGCAAAGCCATTTTACTTTTCTGTTGCCATCTGACTAATAATAGAAATTGATAACAAGTTAAGCACAAAATTAATCATAAAAACACTTATCTCTTCACTGGAAACATGATAAACACAATGATATAAATAAGAGTATATGAAAGTGTATTATTAAAGAAACAAATCAAGAAAAATGACCCTCAACGACGACCTGCCGTATCCAGCCAAAGATTGTTCTTGTATCTGTTCTTGCAAACATCCTAGGGGAGGCTACATAACTTAGCACTGATTTTCAATAAAATCCTCAAAATCCTAACATTTATGCCTCATTTGACATTCTTTCAATTGCTGACCATTGTGGTGTATGGAATTAACGACAAAGCACTGATTGTTTCAATGATTTGAATATCCAATGCAAGCCTGGTACGACAGGGATTCTGGCCTCGTGTGCAGTCCAGAAAGTGAAAACCCAATTATATTGTCTGGAGCTTCTGACAATGCTGCCTTGATTAAACTTTTCCATGAAAGCTCTCCTTTGTTTCAGAGTAATGGCATGATCCCATCTACTGGTGCAGCAGTTTCTTCACACAAAGTAGATGCAATTATATTATAAAAAACCTGCAAAAATTGTTAAGCAATATTTTGACATTCTCTTTATATGGCACAACTTATTTGGTTTCTTTCTGATTTGATGCACATTTCTAAAAAAACTGATTACGTTTCAGTTTTTAGAGAATTAATTTTAACAATGGACAATTTTTCTACACTTCTGCTTGAAAACATGTTGCGATGTCAGTAACCAATCAGGAAAATACTCCTTTAACCTTTTGGATTAGATTCACCTTTTACTAATTGTTGAATTAGAAATTGGCAACAAAACAAGCATCAATGTGCAGCTGGTTGAAATGTTTAGATTGGACCAGCAATAAAACCCTTGTAAGAAAAGAGCATAATGTAGTTCAGGAGGTCATTCAATCTTATGTGAAATTTTCACATCTAGCTTGGTAAAGCTGCGTACATTGTGCGGGGAGGGCGGCAATTAGTGGAACATTTGCCTGTCCTTCAGAGATTGGCAAATTAAAATTGTGCGTTGCCATTGGTATGGTGTTTTCTGTCAGATCTTCCATTGTCTTTTCCTTCGTGAGTATCAGTAGCACAACAATAAGATACTGACATTTATTATTTTGCAGGAATACAAGTGGAACCCACAAACACAAAGGATTCTGCAGATTCTGGAAATCCAGACCAACGTGGGACAGCATGGTAGTGTAGTGGCTAGCACAACGCTTTACAGTACCAGCAGCCTGGGTTCATTTCCAGCCGCTGCCTATAAGGAGTCTGTCTGTTCTCCCCGTGACTCTGTGAGGTTCCTCCATGTGCTCCGGTTTCTTCCCACAGTTCATAGATGTACTGGCTGATAGGTTAATTGGTCAACGTAAATTGTCCAGTGATTAGGCTAGGATTAAATTGAGGGTTACTGGGTGGCGTGGCTTGAAGGGCCGGAAGGGCCTACTTCGTGCTGTATGTCAATAAATAAACAAACAATAAGAATGCTGGAGGTACTCAGTGGGTCAGGCAGTATCTATGGAAATTAATAAATGAAAATCTTGATGAAGGGTCTCGATTCGAAATAACAACAACTTTATTCATTTCCATAGATGTTGCCTGACCTGCTGAGTTCCACCAACATTTTCTTAGTAGGGCCCAAACAAGTTTTTTTTCCAGCTTGTCATCACCTCTTCCAGATGTACCCAGTAATGAACCATTGTACCTTTGCATATCTGGGCATCCACTAATTTAAATTCATTGCCCCAATATATTTCTTCCATAGCAGTCCTTCAAGATCAAGGAAAACTTGCTTCCACTTCAATTCCATGAGTTCTGAGGTACATGATGTGGCTAATATCTCTGACTCGGCCACGGGTGGGGCACATGGTTCTTCATGGGGCTGAAGAACGATGTGGGGAATGGTCTGCCATTCCACTATTTTCACTGGGATTCTACAAGGCTCCAGGTTCCCAGCGCCATCGGGATGGTCCTCCATTTTTAGGAATTGTAGGCAAGGGAGAATGCTACATTTTACAAAGCTGACTTTAAGGAAGTTCTTAGTTGTTTACTGTGAGAGCAAGGAGCAGAGTGGCTGTTTTGGGAGTTGAGTGTTGAGCATGCAGACAGCTCCTTCCGCCTGATCACTTGAACTGCCTGTGACTAATTATAGCCTTGACACTGAGGTTGCTGAATGCAACAGAACATTTGAGTATCTTGTAGAGTTTGTGGTGTATCTCTGCTGCTTTGATCCTGATAATATGATAGATGTGAATGCCTTCCCTTTGGAATTCCTGCTTTATCATAGTCCTGTTATCATAGAATGCATTGTCTTTATGTTAAATTTGCAAGTTAATAAAAATTACTAGGTACTATATAGTGGTTGCTTCTCAATGCAAGACTAAAAGGTGAGATAGGCTTGTGGTCATAATGGACTACATTTTAGGGCACAATACAAGATAATTGTAGACTGACAAAGATAGATTTATAGATAGAATTTCTAAACGTCTTTTTGTTGAATGTGCAGTGTACACGTATTATGTTGATATTTTTGGTCCAAGAACAATCAAATCCAAACTAAAAAGCATATGATTCATTCGCAAGATTGACATTACAAACTGACACTGTAATCAATAGAAGCTGATGACAGCTGGCAAAGCATAAATTCAATTTATTTTCTGTAGGGCCACATTCAACTGAAACAGCAAAAGGAACAGCTGTCTGGACAGGGTGATACAAATGAAAACCTTGAAATTGTTTTAGAAGCAATAATATGCAGAAATATGTGTGGAGAATAATACAGTTTTCCAAAATGTATCAGAACCTTTTTAGATTATCTGTTAAGTATTTTGCAAAAGAACAAACTGTGAAGAGCATTAAATAAGGTGATGAAATCTGGCAAACATCAAATTTCACAAATATAAGCATTTCAATTTTTCCTCCTAAATACTTAATTTGATTCTCTGCATCTGTAATTTCAACAGGTATTTATTACTCACATCAATTCCTCTGGAGAAAGATGTGCCACCTACTGGTCCTTCCCCATCTAAACATCTACTCCAAAATTTTTAATAATCATTTACAGACAGATTTCAGTTCAAAATATGAGATGTTATTTCATAAACTCAATTTTAAGATAATTACTTGAACTTTTTTTGTGTGTGGGGAGGGTGAGGACAAAATTGTAGGGATTACTACGTAATTGAAGATTCAGAGTGATTCAGTAATAAACACATCTTTTATACATTGGCACCATCTAATGGAGCTACTTTGTAATTACTTTACGGTCCAGTAATGCTTTATCATGAAATTGTTCCAAAGCATATTAATCTGGCAACGCACATTGCACCAATGCATATTTTGTACATGCCTTCACCAGCATTATTTTCAATATGTAAATGGCTTTGCACATTTGATTCACACAAAGATCTTTTCCTACTTAGGTCACAACTTACAGGCCATTGGGCAGGGCTGGGGGTGGGGAAAAACCTGAGGTTGAAGGACAAGGTTAAGACAAGAGTGTTAGTTCCATTAATTGTAGGGGTAATGAAGAGTGGTGTAGATTATGGTTTTGGGGCTGGAATCAAATTTTCCTGGTAGCAGAGATTAACACAATTAACTGCTGAGGAAAGAAACTGAAGTAGAACTAGGTGAGTATCCAGTATTGGGGGTCTGTAGTGAGTTCTGGAGGTTAGGGGCAGTTCAAGAGCAGAGCACAAGACCTCTGGATTCTGCACCTCTGTGTTTAAGTGCTGAGGACCTAGAGATTTGCAATTTATGTGAATCACGTACTAAGTATAATTAATTTTCTACTTAAATACTATGGTACACCACATAAAAACACTGAATTTTCAGCTCATTTTAAATTAGTTTTCTTAATCTTTAAAATAATTTTATTTCTTTCCACAAGTTCTTAAAAATAAATTCCTTTTCTCGACTGTAAAGACAAAAATAATTTCCATTTATTCTCACAATTGAAATTACCACGTAATACTGTATACCTATTCAAATCTTAGCTTTTATCTTCAGTTGTCATCATCATCATTATTATGTGCCATGTCTATGACACAGGTGATCATGGTCCATGACCATGATTTTTCTTGGCAAATTTTTCTACAGAAGTGATTTGCTACTGTCTTCTTCTGGGCAGTATCTTTACAAGATGGGTGACCCCAACCATTATCAATATTCTTCAGAGATTGTCTACCTGGAGTCACTGGTCACATAACGACTCCACCACACCACCCATTCTTTGGTTGTGAAGAAGGAATAACCCAGAGGTTACATCAGAATCGGGTTTAATATCACTGGCATATATTGTGAAATTTGTTGTTCTGTGGCGGCAGTACAGAGCAAAACATAATAGTAAAAGCTATAAATTACAATAAGGTAAACGTTAAAGTGGACAAACATTTTAATTCTAATTCTCATTTGTGTTCTGATGTGTCAGTCCATGACCTCCTCTTCTGCCAAAATGAAGCCACCCTCAGGGTGGAGGAACAACACCTTATATTCTGTCTGGGTAGCCTCCAACCTGATGGCATGAATATCAATTTCTCCTTCTAATAAACAAATCCTATCCCCCCCCCCCCGCTTCGCCACTCTTCTCACCTGCATATTACTTCCCCTGAGTCCCTTCCTCCTTCCCTTTCTTCAGTGGTCCTCTCTCCTCTCCTATCAGATTCCTTCTTCACCCTTGATCTTTCCCACCCACCTGGCTTCACCTATCACCTTCCAGCAAGCTTCCTTCCCCTCTCCCCCACCTTTTACTCTGGTATCTTTCCCCTTCCTTCTCCGTCCTGAGGAAGTCTTTCAGCCCAAAACATCAACCATCTATATTTATTTCCAGAGATGCTGCTTGACCTGCTAAGTTCCTCAAGCATTTTGTGTGTGTTGATTTTGATTGTGTTGAACACTGAGCTGCAGTCAATAAACACCAGCCCGATGTAGGCATTGCTATTGTCCAGCTGATCCAGGTCCATTGGTGAGCCAGTGAAATTGCATCTACTGTAGACATACAGTGATGATTGGCAACTTGCCACAAGTCCAGGTCCTTGCTTAAGCAGCAGTTGATTCTAGACATGACCAACTTCTCAAAGCACTTCATAGTAGATGTGAGCGCCACTGAGTGATAGTTGATGAGGCATAAAGGAAGTGTAAAAATTTAGAAAACTACAGAGGATTTTTAATCATTTTATGGAAAATGGCTGTTTTGGAACGGGTAACAATTTATTGCCTTTGACAAATCTCCCTTGAGAATGTGGAGAGCTAGTTTCTTGAACCACTGCCTTCCCTCTGGTGAATACGCACATGTTCAAACCAGGATAGTGAGTGATCTGGAGGAGAACCTGCAGATTTTTGAAATTGTGAATAATAACTTTGGTAACTATAGAATGGAAAAAGTTAAACGACACATCAGCAAAGATCCTGCTGCTAACTTGATAATGATGGGTGTTTCTGGCTTATATGCTGTGCATTGTTTTTCCGGTGAAGAAGTCTAGTGATTACGTCAGATGTTGCTGTTTGCCTGAAATAGAAGAGGTCATAACCTTGAGCTAAAAGATTCTGAAACAGTTATCATTATGGGCTGTCTTGTATGCATTAAGCAGATAGCACTGCACAGGAAACAGTTAAGGAAGCAACATATGAACAAACAAGATGAGCTACAATGGCCCCAATGAGGAATGTTGAAGTTGTGAGGATCTGAAAGCCTGAGAATTGACAACAGGCTCTCAAGATATATACTGTAGTTATCAAAAATAGAAACACTGCTTTTGCTAATAAAATACCACAGACTGTTATCCCTGCATAGAAAAGAGTTCAAGATGGTAGATGGAGCTGAGGTCAATGAACCCTGGGGAAAATTTTGACTGTGTAGTAGGGAGAAGGTGGTTAGGCTTGGACTTTATTCCTTGGAGGATGAGAAAGATAATTTTATAGATGCTATAAAATCATGACAGGTATAGATAGGATGAAGACATTCAGACTTTTTTTTCCCCCCAGGGCTGGAGGATCAAGAACTAGAAAGCATCGGTTTAAGGACAGAGGGGAGAGATTTAATGGGAACTTGAGGGGGCAATTTCCTTTACACCTAGTGTGGTATCTATGTGCAATGAAGATTCACAGGAAGTAGCTGAGGCAGGTACCATAACATCTTTTAAAAGACAGTTAGTGCACTGGAAAAGTTATGGGTCAAATGCTGACAAATGGGGCATCTCGGACAGCACGGAGCAGTTGGGCCAAAGGCCCCTCTATGATTTAGGATTACCCTATGAATACGATTTACTCTATGACTTAATAACAGATTTCTTAAGAAAACTACAGATATTGTTGGGTGGAGTTCACACCAACAGGGAACCTAATTGGCAAGGAAGGCCCTCCACTAAGATAACTACTTCCTAAAGCCAGCAAACGCTGGTAATATATCAGGAGCGCAAAAGATGCTAGGGCATGCAACAAAATTGTGGCTCCAGGGTAGGAGTGGGTGAACAGTCAAATCTCAGATAAAGCATCATGAGGAATTCTGCAGATGCTGGAAATTCAAGCAACACACATCAAAGTTGCTGGTGAACGCAGCAGGCCAGGCAGCGTCTCTAGGAGGAGGTACAGTCGATGTTAAGGGTCTCGGCCCAAAATGCCGACTGTACCTCTTCCTAGAGATGCTGCCTGGCCTGCTGTGTTCACCAGCAACCTTGATGTGTGTTGTTCAGATAAAGCATATCGGGTTATACTAATCACTCCTTGGCCTGAGAGCTGAAAGACTGATTTCACTAATTCAGGACTTTCCCCTGCTGAGTTTCCTCAAGTCCTGTGATTCATAACAAGATTATAACATTTACAAGATCAATCCAGTTTTTTGAACAGACTTCCCTTTAACACCATTCCATATTCCTTTATAACCAGAAGTAAATGAATTCCAAATGTATTTGAGTACTCTTTCAGGTTTTACAAATCTTAATTCCTCACTCAAGCAAACTCTTTCCAACTAAATTCAACCAAGTATCACTGTGATCACTGTGTCCTGGACGAGAAGGTTATAACATAATGGAATGCTGTCTTTCGTTTGACCAATGTTGTTGCCAAAGTGTGTTGCAATTTAGTTTTTCTTTTATCTAAATATATATAATGTCTAAATTTACAGGGATGAACTCAAATTATACTTGGGGATTTGATAAAACATTTGCTAATTCAGAGTTTTGGACAAAAAGTAGCATCACAGATTACAGGGACATAACCTTGTATTTTGTAGAGACAGTCTGGATTGTAATGGATGCGTCTGTACAGTCTCAGACCCAAATGACCTGCAAAAGAGTTTAGTGACAGTGGGATCACATTTTGTCAGTCAGCGATTTAGAGAAATTAAAAGTGGGATTGTTAGACAGAGTTAAAGAAATTTCATAAAAATGACCAAATTATGATCTCAACCCAAGCCATTAACTGTCTGTTTCTCTTTATAGATGCTACTGGGCCCACTAAGTTCCTCCAGCATCTTGTGTATTGCTCAGTAACTCGGGAGTTCATCGTTCTATTCAAGGTATTGAATCACTGGAAGCATAGGGCAGGTTCCCTATACAAGAGGGAAGCACTGCCCCTATCCTGGCTAGAGCTACTCAGGAGGGTTTAAACTAGTTTGGCAGGGGAACGGGAACCAGAGCACCAGGTCAGAAAGTGGAGGAATAGAGAGGAAGGTGGATGTCAGGGCCAGTAAACACAGACACAGACAGCAGCAGTGTAATAGATATGATAGGACAGGTAGTTTGAAGTTTGTGCATTTTAATGCTGGGAGTATTATGGGTAAAGTTGATGCACTAGCAGCATGGATCAGAACATGGCACATGTTGTAGCCATTACAGTGTCTTGGTTGAAGGAGGGACAGCATTGGTGCTTCATAGGAGGCTCATCCAGAAGATTATGATGCATGGGACCGGTGAATTGGCCGTTCGCATTCAAAATTGGTCTGCTCATAGAAGATGGAGGATGGTGAGTGAAGGGACTTATTCTAGCAGTAAGTCTGTGAATAGTGGGGCTCCACAGGGAACTGTACTGGAACTTTTACTGTTTGTGATGTATATAAATTACCTAGATGAAAATATAGAGGATGCATTAGTGAGTTTGCAGATGATACGAAAATCGGTGGTGTTTTGGACAGCGTCGGTAACTAGCAAAGAACACATCAGAATATAGACCAGTTGCAGGTGTGGGTGGAGAAATGGCAGATGGAGTTTAACCTGGCCAAGTGTGAAGTGTTGCACCTTGGAACACTGAAACAGAGTTGAGCAGAGGGATCTTGGGGTCCAAACTCACAGCTCCCTGAAAGTGGCTACGCGGGTTGATAGGGTGGTTACGGCGGCATATGGCACACTTGCCTTTGTTAGTTGAGACAGTGAGTTCAAAAGTCAGGAAGTTACGTTGAAAAACTCTAGTTAGGCTGCATCTACAGTACTGCACACAGTTCTGGTCACCCTGTTATAGGAAACTTTTTGAGGCTTTGAAGAGGTTTACTAGATTAGAGGTGTAACAAGACAGTGGACAGACTCGGGTTGTGTGGGTTGGGCAGCGGCTGATCTAATAGAGGTTTGTAAGATGATGAGAGGTACAGATAGAATTGACAGACAGTATCTTTATTTCAGAGAAATGCCCAATACCAGACGGCATGTATTTAAGGTAAGAGGGAGTAATTTTAAAGGAGATGTGAGA
This sequence comes from Mobula birostris, assembly GCF_030028105.1. Classification (NCBI taxonomy): domain Eukaryota; kingdom Metazoa; phylum Chordata; class Chondrichthyes; order Myliobatiformes; family Myliobatidae; genus Mobula; species Mobula birostris. The sequence goes on from NC_092375.1 coordinate 50,686,933, forward strand.
GACAGGTTGCTTTTTTTTTAAAACGCGGAGAGTGGTGGCTGCCTAGAATGTGCTGCCTGGGTGGTGGTCGAGGCAGGTACATTAGGGACTTTTAAGAGATGTTTAGATAGGCATATGAATGTGAGGAAAATGGAGGGATATGGACATCGTGTAGGCATAAGGGATTAGTTCGCCATTTGATTTGGTTTGGCACAACACCTGGCCAAAGGACCTGCTCCTGCACTATACTGTTCCATGTTCTATTACAAAGGAAGTAAATATATTAGTTGTTTTTTTTTTCCCTAAATGAATCTAACACGTTTTGGATCTAGGTCTGAGTTTTAACATACAAAATGCAATATGTTAAATTCCTAAGTTTACTCAAATAAATGCAGAAAATGTATTGCAGGTCAGGCAACACCTCCCATCCTCACCACATCCTACAGAGGTTGTATTGAGAGCATCCTGAGCAGCTGCATCACGGCCTGGTTTGGAAATTGCACCATCTTGGATCGCAAGACCCTGCAGCGGATAGTGAGGTCAGCTGAGAAGATCATCGGGGTCTCTCTTCCCACCATTACAGACATTTACACCACATGCTGCACCCGCAAAGCAAACAGCATTATGAAGGGCCCCACACACCCCTAATACAAACTCTTCTCCCTCCTGCCATCTGGCAAAAGGCACCGAAGTATTTGGGCTTCCACGACCAGACTATGTAACAGTTTCTTCCCCCAAGCCATCAGACTCCTCAATACCCAGAGACCGGACTGGCACCAACCTACTGCCCTCTACTGTGCCTATTGTCTTGTTTCTTATTTATTGTAATGCCTGCACTGTTTTGTGTACTTTATGCAGTCTTGGGTAGGTCTGTAGTCTAGTGTAGTTTTTGTGTTGTTTCATGTAGTTCAGTGTAATTTCTGTATTGTTTCATGTAGCACCGTGGTCCTGAAAAAACGTTGTCTCGTTTTTACTGTGTACTGTACCAGCAGTTGTGGTCGAAATGAGAATAAAAAATGACTTAACTTGACTTGAGCACGTGTGGAAAGAGAAACAGAGTTAATATTTCAAGTTGAAATGGACTGATGAAGAATCTTTGACTGGAATTGTTAACTCTGCTTCTTTGTGCAATTGTTGCCTGACCTGCTGAATGTTTCCAGAATTTTATTTTTCATTTCAGATATCTGCATCTTAATTTCTGTGAAATTATTCTGTGCATTTTTGTTTCTGTGAAGGAGTAGAGAAAGGTTGAATCATTTGGAAAGGAAGTACATTCTTGGACCACAAGTAGAAGGAGAAGGCCATTTCTCAAATGGCAACACCCAACTTTCCCCCCTTCCTTTATAGAACACAATCCACTACTGTCAAAAATTCATCTCAGGCAGGTAGTGAACTTTCAGGTTTGAACCTTCAAGGCAAGAGTCAACTAAATTCATTTATGGACACATACACAAAACATTCAACTTTATCACAGAAATCTGATTACAATCACATCTGATCTTCACTTACTAAAATCCAGTATGTTACCAGGTCCCATCCATGCACTCAGCTGTCGTGAGGTGGTGGCGAGGTCGATGTTTTGGTTGAAACCCTTTAACTGGACATTCTTTCAGCTGAATTCCTGCACGCTTTGTGTAATGCACTTACTTACCTGTGTTGCTTTATGAAGTCACAAAGTTGTGCAACACAAGAATGGGCCCTTCAGCCAACCTGCATCCATGCCGACTTAATTGCACTTTCCCACATTCCCTCTCGAAATGTCACTGAAATGTTGTGATTGTATCTGATACCACCATCTCCTCTGGCAGTGAGTTCTAGATAACAACCACTCTCTGTGTAAAACTCCTTTCTTCACCTTACACAGATGCCCCTTTGTTTTTGATTTCCTTCCATGGGAAAAAAAAGTTCTGACTATTTGCTTTGATGAAATGCTGAACAAGGTCAGCACTAGAACAGAACCTCCTCCCATCCCATGTCATCAGGAATAAATCATAATAGGCTGAGGATAAGGCCTTGATGTCACACTAGAGGGAAATGACTGTCGAATTGACGCTGCCACACTGCCTCAACTGCACAGTTATCCTTGAAATACCACAGCAGGCTTTAAAGGAGATTTCAGGCCTTTATTTTCTTCTCAGCTGCTGATGGTTTAAAGCTCATCATATTTTGCCATATTGCAAACCCCAGTTGTACTTTACTCCTGATGCTTTTCTATTTGTGGTGTACCAACAAGCAATTGCTTTTCAATACTGATTAGGGTAGTGTCATTGATCAGAAAATTGAGAATAATTTAACAAATATACGTTTAAATCAATGTAATTTCTTGCAAATAATTCTCAATGGCCTTAAAATGGATTGAATTACAGTCAGCAATGCCTTTCTCTCAATGTTATACATGTACAACTTAATATGTCATTGCACATTATAATCCAGGTTTTAATAATCATCAATGGCAATTCTACTGCTGGGTTTGTCGCCCTTCTACCCTCCCTTTTACACATTAACATATACAACGAGAAATGCACATTTTAAAATTGTATAAGTGCTATAGTGTTCAGAGATCTTTAAATTGCACTTTGCTCAAATTTGGGTCCAAACATAAATGAATAAATTAGTGGTACTTCAGTTATATTTATGTATCCTAAAACAAATCACAACTTTTTCTAAGCTTCTGTACTGCATTTAAAAATTCTGGTAAAATGGTAAAAACAGATGCTAAGTTGTTGTCAGAGTATTATGATACCCATGTTTTCAAGTCTGCTATCAGCCAACAGTTTGCAGCTTGTCCTTATATGAACCAGCCCGGAGCAGAGGTAGTAGATCAGTTTAATACTCAGGTGCTAGTTAGACACAATCTCCATAGAGTTCTATATCTGGATTCTATGTATCCACTTCCATTGATTTGTGGAGTTCCTTCACTGATGTTCACTGGCAAAATTCAGAGTGGTGGGAGAGAGGAGGTGAAATGTTCTGATCGTAGATGTTCTGAAGAAGTTAATTTCACCTTTATTCCCTCTTGCCTGCTTCAGTTCACCCTGCTCTGAGCAAGAACGATCCCCAAAGGAGGTCACTGACAAAGCATTCCACTTCCTTGGCGATTTCTGTAAGGTTTGTAATAGCACAACATTGGAGACCTTGGAGAATTTTCAGAATAAATGTTGTCTGCGTATTGGTGAGGCTATTGGCTTCAGAAGTGTTCCAGGAGCAAATTAGCACACAAAGATACGAATTAGGAGAAGAAGGCCACTTGGCCACTCAAGCCTGCCCCATCATTTTATCTGATCATGAATAGTCTAACCGTAACCTCAATCTGCATTAATATTTACAGTATTCCGTGTTTTCCTTTCAGATTTTGGATATTAGCAATATTTTGTTTTAACATTAGCTCCAACATGAAGCACCTAATAATGACAAAATTGGAGTCAAGTTAAGATGGGCAACAGATTTAAGAGACATACTTGGGCTCGACAGGTTCACCAGGCCCTTACAGTACAACCCAATTCAGAAAAAGATCCCGCAGAGAATCAGCAGCAATGTAAACTGACAGCATACTAAAATGTTATAGTACACTGGAAAGCCAAAGTATGTCCACAATTTCTTGCATTCTCTATAAATGTGAGACTAAAATAAATCACATTTAATGAGAAATTATGAAATAAGTCCTCATTAACTGCAAGCCCTCTGTTTTGTTTCAATATTATTAATTATTATTATGAATTAGCAGAGCATAACCCTAACCTTGGACATTCTTGTTGTGATTAAAAGACCCTGTTAGGTATTGGGAGTCTGATTCACTGATTCGTTGCCAAGACCAATGGTGGGGGAGCTGCAAAGCCTTGGTTGTGGTGCAGTCTCTCATTCATGCCTCGGGGTTGTTGTTGCGGCTGAGAAAGGAGGCACCGGAGTTGGCTGTGTGCAGCTGGATTTCACGCTGGGTAGGAGGCTGGTCCCTCCCATCAGTACTGCACTCCAGTGTTTCAGCTATCATAGTTATAGGTGCTGTGTGTATTGTGTGCTGTGTGTGACTGTTGGTTCTGTGTTTTGTACCTTGGCCCCAGAGGCATGCTGTTTCGTTTGGCTGTATTCATGTCAATGGTTGAATAACAATCAAACTTGAACTTGAGTATTGCTAATTTGACATTTTCAATGTTCAATTTGGCAATATTGCAACTACACACCAGTAAAAATGGTAGGATTTTCTATCTGCTTCCAGGAAACTACATGTTGAATCCAAGTCACATCATTTGTTCCAGATTTGGTAGTTCTGAAATTTCATGGTCCTATGGAATAAATTGGATGATACCACTGAAACACGGACAAAAGGGCATTGGAAAATTGCACTAAGAAACAAAGGGTTAAACCTGAAGCTTGTCGAGAACTTCACACTGGGTTACAAATTTTAAAAGCTGAATAAAAAGGTGTTATATAATTTTTTAAATTGTTATCTGAAAACCAACCTATTATAGTTATCACTTTCTTTGTTCCCTTTTTCTGTCCCGGTTCTTTCTGAATGATCTGGAGATTGAAAAGGCTAAGTGAGAAATCTTTATCACACACTAAAATGGTACCTTCCTAACAGACATTTGTGTAATCTTTAGAAGATCCGAACGGATTGTGATTCTGACATGTTCTTTTCAACCCAACTGTTCACCAGATGTCATCCATCTGCTTCAGTAAAGAAGAAAAGAACATAAGCCCATACACACTAGTACATTAATTGATAGTCGGTGTTTAAATAGTCTGCAACACATCTGCATCAGTATTTTAATTCTTTTTTTTCCTTATTAAAACATTTCCTTATCCATTTGTCAAAAAGTGTTACCGAATGTCTTCCAGAAACCTTCCTGTTGTCATTGCATTCTGATTTGATACAATAATCGCATTGGCTTTCGTTCTGAAATTCCTTCCTATATTAAGATTATTATTATAGTGCACAATAAAATTTTAAACTGGTGTACAAATGTTAAAACACATTTATAAAATCAAGATTAACATTCATAATCACACAACAGTTGATTTTTGTATACCCTCTGGTCTTTTGCCAATATCTTTCCACTTTATTTGAGGTGGCAGCCCAGAGAAAAGAGTGGTGATATAGAGTAGCAGAAGAGCAGAGAAGGAGCAGGAGACCAATAAGAATGCGAGGACATAACAACAATCAGTGAGACAGCAAGAGAAAATTGAACAGTAATATAGGCTTGTCATATGAAGAGCGTATAATGGTTCTTGGCCTGGATTCACCGGAAGACAGATGAATCAGGGGTGACCTCATTGAAACCTATCTAATGGTGAAAGGCCTTGATAGAGTGAATGTGGAGAGGATGTTTCCTATGGAGGGACTGTCTAAGACCAGAAGACACAGCCTCAAAATAGAGAGGTGTCCTTTCAGAATGGAGGTGAGGAAAAATGTCTTTAGCCAGAGAGTTGGGAATCTGTGGAATTCTTTGCCACAGGCAGCTGTGGAGATCATGTCTTTATGTATATTTAAGGCAGAGGTTGATTCTTGACTGGTCAGAGCATGAAGGGATATGAGGGTTGGGGGGGGGCAGAGGCAGGAGGTTGGAGCTGAGAGGGAAAATGGACCTGCCGTGATGAAATGGCGTAACAGACTCAATGGGCAAGATGCCTAATTTTGCTCCTATATCTCATGGTCTTAAACCAAATGCAGAACTTTCTCAGGTAAAAATCTCTGGATCATTAACTGAGGTCAATTGATGAGAGAGTTACGTACTTGGCTCAAAGAAAGTGTGCAGAAGAGATTCAATTTACAGGGCATTGGCACCAGTTCAGGAGACTTCGCAAGAAAAGCCTCAAAAAAAGTAGTGAATACAACCCTTCCCACCACTGAGCAAACTGACAAGGAGCACTGTTGCAGGAAGGCAGTGTCCATCAGCACGCAGGCCATGCTCTCTCTTCACTGCTGCCATCGGGGAGGAGGTGCAGGAGGCTTAAGTCCTATATGACCAAGTTCAGGAACAGTTATCACCCTTCAACCATCAGGCTCCTGAACCAGAATAGATAACTTCACACATCTCAACACTGAACTGATTCTACAACCTATAGACTTACTTTCCAGGACTCTACAATTCATGTTCTCGATATTTATCTATTATTATTCTGTTTGTTTCTTTTTCATATTTTTAGTCTTCTAGGCTTCTGCACATTGGTTGTTTGTGTGGGAAGTTTTTCCATTGATTCTATCTTTCTTATGTGTTTACTGTGAATGCCTGCAAGAAAATGAGTCTCAAGTGGTGTATGGTGATATATATGTATGTTGCCAATAAACTTACTTTGAAATTTTGAAAGAAGAAGTTTTAGACTGAAATGGCACTAATGTCCTGGCCAATCAGATGACAAGGGCTCCAAACTAAAAATAGTAGATCTGAGCAGTTCAGTGAGAGGAAGCTTACAACTTTAAAAAGTCAAGATCACAGAGCAGATTAGCAATCTGTATACAATAAGTAGCATTGGACAGGAAGAGAGTGAATAACAAGAAAACTTTTAGAGGTCATGTTTTACTTTCACTCTTTATGCCAGGGGAATAATTAAACCAATAGCTAGAAACAATACATGTGTCACTTTAATAACATCTTAACTGCGCCGCCTGGTGGCGCAGTGACATCAGCGCTGGACTCCGGAGCGAAGGTTCCCGAGTTCGAACCCAGTTGGGCCGCTCCTGGTATGTTTTTTCGTCCGTGCCGGGTTGAGTGTCGAGCTTGCAACTCGGCCTCGTAAAAAAAAACTGCGCTGTGAGAAGGACGTGGGGGACCACTCACAGAACCTTTCCTCCAAGACAACCATTTGAAAAAACAGTGGTCGCCAAGGCTCTGGCAGAGTATGGCACACAAAAAAAAACTTTAACTAGGTAAACTAGTTAGTTACTAAAACAAATTTCTATTGAGAATTAAAATCTTAAAAATATGTCTTAAATATCTTTAAAATAAACATATAAACAAGGATGGCGGGGTAGTAGGGGAAATGGTGCATGGTGATTGCAGTAAGGGAGTTAATGGAGTCCAGCATTGAGCAACTAAATCTGCATCTTGAGAAACTTCTGTTTGGAGTTGTTGATCTGGCCTTCGAGCAGCAGTTATTGCAATGCATTTGTGAGGCCTTGGAGTTACTTAGATAGTTTGAGCTGGAAGGCTTTCACATCAACTCAGTTCGAAAAAAACGTGTGGATTTGATTAGTAATCAAGGAGAGGGGATTGTAACTTTGTAGATGTATTCCAAAAATGTGAAGAGCAAAGTTAAAGCCTTGTATGCAGAGTGGGACAGTGAGTGTAAAACCCAATGGTTCAACAGTGAGGTCATCAGGTCATGAGGTCATGATGTGCTAGCTGTGACTGCAGTCTTGACCTGAAATGTTAACTAGTTCCCTTCTCTGGTTGCCTGACCCACTCAATTCCTCCTGCAGCTTGATTTTTGCTCATTGTAAGATTTTCAAATGAGCTCATGATTCCTGTATTTCAGTTTAAGTGAGAACTTTGAAGTTAAATAAAGTCAGTTACATAGGTTTGGAGTAACTTTGTATGGTACATCAGAAAACTAGAACAAAGATTCAAAGTACACTTATTATGAAAGAATATATAAATTATACAACCTTGAGATTTGTCTGCTTAAGGGCAGCCACAAAGCTAGAAACCAGAAAGAACCCAATTTAAAAAAAAGATCAATACCCAATGTACAGAGAAAAAGAAAAATACACAAATCACGCAAACAATGGAAGCAAGCAGCAGTATTCTGAACCAAATTTAGTCCTTCAGTCCAAATCCCCAGAGCAGCCTGAAGTAGGCCCCAGCCTCAGTCTCAGTTCATCATATTAGCAGGGCAAATCGCCATGAAGCACAGCAGCCGAGGCAATCTCATAGCCTCAGTGTTGCAGAGGGAGGAGCGACCATTGCGAGAGAGAGAGTGAAATTGGCCTGACTCTTGCCTCTGCTCCCAACACCCTGCCTTTCCAGTCTATTTGGGCCGGCACTGAAATTGTCCAAACAGCAGATCCAGCCTCATATTACGACCCAGACCCTGCTGAAGCGGAACACTCTGGGCCTAGGCCAGGCCACCCAGTGATTCGCTCTGGTCCTCGTTGTCCAGGCAGAAGCTGTACTCAACCTCTCCAAATCGGCTTGGCACTTAGAGCAATTCAACCTCACACCCAGGTTAGTTGGACAGGCATTGAAACTCCTCCTCTTCGACTTCTCCTCGCTGAATCACTCACTCCAACTCCATCTGCGTCGATTTTGCAATACATCAGCACAGCTCATCCCTTGAACTTACTTTGCCTTTGTTCATCTCTTCATTGTTTGCAGTGATAATTAACCACAATTTACTGCAGGAAAGCTATTATTGATAATGTTTTCAGTCTAATTTCTTGCCTTTTGAACTACGAGTAACCTGTTGCCTTCAGTAGCACCACCTTAAGCCAGAAGATGTGTTGGCATGTAAAAGAACAGAAATAGGTAGGAAGGAAGTTGAGAAGCAGGACCTCAAAGGTAGTAATCTTGGGATTACTGTTTGTGCCATGTGACAGTGGATATAGGAATAGTGTGAGGTGGAGGATAAATGCGTGGTTGAGGGGTTGGAGCAGGGGGCAGGGATTCAGATTTCTGGATTATTGCAACCTCTTTTGGGGCAGGTGTGACCTGTACAAAAAGGACGGGTTGCACTTGAATCCCAGGAGGACGAATATCCTGGCGGGAAGCTTTGCTGAGGCTATTGGGTAGAATTTAAACTAAAATTGTTGGGGGGTGGGAACCGAACTGAAGAGATGGAGGATAGAGAAAGCTTGGAGACAGTGTGAAAGGGAGCAAAGGCAGGTGATAGAGAAGGGACGCGCTCAGTCCAATGGTTTGAGATGTGTCTAATTTAATGCAAGGAGTATCATGAATAAAGTGGATGAGCTTAGAGCGTGGATCAGCACTTGGAACTACGATGTTGTGGCCATTACAGAGACTTGGAAAGTGCAGAGGCAGGAATGGCTACTTCAAGTGCCAGGCTTTAGATGTTTCAGAAAGGATAGGGAGGGAGGCAAAAGAGGTGAGGTCGTAGCACTGTTGATCAGGGATAGTGCCACGGCTGCAGAAAAGGAGGAAGTCATGGAGGGGTTGTTTACGGAGTCTCTGTGGGTGGAAGTTAGGAATAGGAAGGGGTCAATAACTCTATTGGGTGTTTTTTTATAGACCACCCAATAGTAACAGGGACATCAAGGAGCAGATAGGGAGACACTGGAAAGGAGTAATAATAACAAGGTTGTTGTGGTGGGAGATTTTAATTTCCCAAATATTGATTGGCATCTCCCTAGAGTGAGGGGTTTAGATGGGGTAGAGTTTGTTAGGTGTGTTCAGGAAGGTTTCTTGACACAATATGTAGATAAGCCTACAAGAGGAGAGGCTGTACTTGACCTGGTATTGGAAAATGAACCTGGTCAGGTGTCAGGTCTCTCAGTGGGAAAGCATTTTGGAGATAGTGATCATAATTCTATCTCCTTTACCATAGCATTGGAGAGGGATAGGAACAGACAAGTTAGGAAAATGTTTAATTGGAGTAAGGGGAAATGTGAGGCTATCAGGCAGGAACTTGGAAACATAAATTGGAAACAGATGGTCTCAGGGAAATGTACGGAAGAAATGTGGCAAATGTTCACGGGATATTTGTGTGGGGTTCTGAGTAGGTACGTTCCAATGAGACATGGAAAAGATGGTAGGGTACAAGATCTGTGGTGTACAAAGGCTGTTGTAAATTTGGTCAAGAAGAAAAGAAGAGTTTAAGAAAGGTTCAAAAAACTAGGTAATGATAGGAATCTAGAAGAGTATAAGGCTAGCAGGAAGGAGCTTAAGAATGAAATTAGGAGAGCCAGAAAGCATTAGCGGACAGGATTAAGGAAAACCCCAAGGCATTCTACAAGTATCTGAAGAGCAAGAGGATAAGATGTGAGAGAATAGGACCAATCAAGTGTGACAGTGGAAAAGTGTGTATGGAACTGGAGGAGATAGCAGAGGTACTTAATGAACACTTTGCTTCAGTATTCACTACGGAAAAGGATCTTGGCGATTGTGGGGATGACTTACAGTGGACTGAAAAGCTTGAGCATGTAGATATTAAGGAAGAGGATGTGCTGGAGCTTTTGGAAAGCATCAAGTTGGATAGGTCACCGGGACCAAACTGGATGTTCCCAAGAGTACTGTGCGAAGCGAGGGAGGAGATTGCTGAGGCTCTGGCAATGATCTTTGCATCATCAATGAGGACGGGAGAGATTCTGGAGGATTGGAGGGCTGTGGATGTTGTTCCCTTATTCACGAAAGAGAGTAGGGATAGCCCAGGAAATTATAGGCCAGTGAGTTTTACTTCAATGGTTGGTAAGTTGATGCGATCCTGAGAGGCAGGATTTATGAACATTTGGAGAGGTATATGATTAGAAACAGTCAGCATGGCTTTGTCAAAGGCAGGTCATGCCTTACGAGCCTGATTTAGTTTTTTGAGGATGTGACTAAACACACTGGTGAAGGTAGAGCAGCAGATGTAATGTATATGAATTTTAGCAAGGCATTTGATAAGGTACCCCATGCAAGGCTTGTTGAGAAAGTAAGGAGGCATGGTATCCATGGGGACATTGCTTTGTGGATCCAGAACTGGCTTGCCCACAGATGGCAAAGAGTGGTTGTAGCGGGGTCATATTATGAATGAAAGCCGGTGACCAGTGGTGTGCCCCAGGGATTTGTTCTGGGACCTCTACTCTTCGTGATTATTATAAATGACCTGGATGAGGAAGTGGAGGGATGGGTTAGTAAGTTTGCTGATGACACAAAGGTTGGGGGTGTTGTAGATAGTGTGGAGGGCTGTCAGAGGTTGCAACGGGACATTGATAGGATGCAAAACTGAGCTGGCAGATGGAGATCAACCCAGATAAGTGTGAGGTGGTTCATTTTAGTAGGTCAAATATGATGGCAGAATTTAGCATTAATGGTAAGACTCCTGGCAGTATGGAGGATCAGAGAGATCTTGGGGTCCGAGTCCATAGGACACTCAAAGCTGCTACACAGGTTGACTCCGTGGTTATGAAGGCATACGGTGGCGGGGGGGGGGGGCGTCACATGATGACGTGGGATTGAGACGTATAATTCCAGCTCTCCCGTAAAAAATCAGCAAAGTACTGTTTAAACAAAGTAAAGTTAATAAATACTTTCCGAAAGCTACTTATAAACTTCGTAAGACTACTCTATGATACGCCTCGTAAACCGCAACAGAAGAAGTCTGTTGTTGTGAAGTCGCCGCGAGATGGGAAGAAAAAAGAGCCTACTGCAGTGATGGAGCCTCGGATTCAGGTTGGATCTCCTTCGGAGGAGACGTATTTTATCTCTGGCGTAGAAGAACAGGGAGCAACGGCAGCGGTAGCGGTCGCACGGAAGAAAACGCCGGAATTGCACATGCGCAAAAAAGTACGCATGCGCATATCGACACAACATAAACTACAAGAACCGACGGCCACTGCAACTGAAAGTGACTCGGAGTCAGAACTGGATTCCGCAGAGAATACAGATGAAGAAGAGGAGGAAGAACTGGAAGAGACTGGAAGTAAAGGAGACGACAGAGACATAAGAGAAGCTTTATTGCAATTAACGGCTGAACTAAGAAAATTAAGAACAGAGCTTAGAGACGTGAAGGTGTGCTATGATAAAGCTATGAAAAGACAGGATAAAATGGATAAGAAACTTCAGAAGATGGAAAGAACAATGGAGCATATTAACAATAGACTGGAAAAAACAGAAAATGATGTGATTGTCTGGAACATGGAAAGAAATCGACTCTTGGAGAAAGTGGACGTGTTGGAAAATTTTAGTAGACATAATAATCTTAAAATTGTTGGTCTTAAAGAAGGTATAGAGGGAGATAATCCAATAGAATTTTTTCAAAACCTTCAAAAAATTTTCTTCCCTTCTATTATCAATGGCCCTTTTCTCTTCTTGGCAGCTTGGGCAGCCGCCTGTAGAATCCTTTCTTTGTCTTGAAATCTTACGAATTTTATTAAAATTGATCGTGGATATTGGTCATCTTGTGGTTTTGGTCTTAGAGCTCTATGTACCCACTCAATTTCAATTGATCGGTCTTCCTCTTTCATTTGCAAGGTTTTCAGGGAAATCCAAGCAACGCAGGCAAAATGCTGGAGGAACTCAGCAGCCAGGAAAAAAGTACAGTCGATGTTTTCGGCCAAAACCCTTCCGCTGGACTTCAGATCCTGGCTGCTAAATTCCTCCAGTACTTGGTGTGTCTACATGGAGATTGGTTTGGACAGATTAGGTGATAAGGAAGGTGAGTACTGAGTTTCAGCTGGGCATCTTTTTGAATTGGGTGAGAAAAGGACATAAGCATGATAATAGAAAACAATGAGAGGACAGCTCTTCCACTGTGTCTGATGCCTCAGGGTTGTCAGTGATGAGCCCCATCCACTGTCGATCATTGGCAAACTTGACAACGTGGTTGCTCGGGTGTTTACTTGTGCAGTTTTGTGAGCAGAGTGTATAGCAATAGGCTCAGCACACAGCCCAGCCGTGTTGAGGATGATAGGGAGGGAAAAGTGGTAGTGCTTCCTGATTGGGGTTGCCAACTTTTTCACTCCCAAATAAGGGACAAAAGTAGCAGTCAAATACGGGACACTTGTGTTTACTCCGAGAAAGACTACCATGACCATGAAGCCTTGCGCGGGCACCTGTGTGCGCATGCGCGTATGTGCCGATTTTTTCCCTAATAATCGGTTTTGGCTTTACCTTCCCGATTTTGTTAAGTGAAACTACACTGTACATACATTATCTCTACTTTATATAGGCTGTGTATTTATCATATTATTCCTGCTTTTACTATATGTTAGTGCTATTTTAGGTTTTATGTGTTATCTGGTATGATTTAGTAGCTGGTAGGTTATTTTCTGGGTCTGGGAACGCTCAAAAATTTTTCCCATATAAATTAATGGTAATTGCTTCTTCGCTTTACACTAGTGGTCATCAACCTTTTTAAGCCCAAGATCCCCTACCTTGACCTCGGTGAAAGGCAAGATCTACCTACTAAACGTTCAGAGAAAAAACAGCTCAGATTGTACTGCCAATTTGAGGCCTTTTATTTGGGCTAATTGTATTTGAATTACACAAAATACTTTTGTCAAACTTTCAAATTAATTCAAACAAGAAAACACTGTAACTAGCATATCTTTCTTTAAGAATATTACAATACTTCACACCTTTAATTCTAAGTTTCATTATTTAATTTTATTTCAGCACGAAAAATAAATGAATAAGAATTGACTGTTGCACTCAGTGTGATGACTGGGGCTGAATACTTATTGCTAGTTCCCTGAAATTTGGCTCATAACTACAGACAGCCAGTCTGAGACAGTCTGTGAGGTGTCTGTCAGTAAGACAGCTCCTGTACTTAGATTTAATAATTTTTCACCTGTGAAAATGCAATTTCACATAGATAAGTTGACCCGAAGTAGGCACTGACTTTTAGCGTTATAAAACTAATGCGCACGCTGCGCATTGCTGGGGCCCCATCAGTAGTAATTGCCACCAGTTTATGAATGGGGTTGTCATTTTCATGGACATATTTTTTAAACTCATTGTAAATATCCTCACCTCTCATTCTCTCCTTTAATTGCAAAAGAGTGAGAAAGTCCTCCTTTGTTATAAAATCCTGGAAAGCCATCTTGACAAATACAGCAAGCTGAGCTGTTTGCATTACATCCAGGGATTCATTGAATTGTAGTGAAAAATATCCGCATCCTCTGACAGTGACTCTATCCCTCCTTGTCACTGTTGCAGGGCCAAGCGGTATATTATGTATTGCAGTTGTGATGTTGTTTGTTTTTAAAGTCATTAAAAACAGTTTCTGTGGTAATGGCCATTGCTTCCTGGAATAAATCGCCATCTGTAAAAGGCTTCTTGTGTTTAGCCAAAAGGTGACTTACACGAAATAATGCTTCAATAGCAGCCTTATTTTGAGCAGCATGTTTTGTGAAAAACAATTGCTGGGCCTTCAACCCTGATTTCAACTCCTCAACTTTCCTGGCACAAATTGCGCTCTTTGGGGGGGGGGGGGTGTCTTTAAATTCCTGGTGGTTGGTGTTGTGGTGCTGCTCCAGATTCCCTCTTTTAATCAGTGCTTGTGTTTGGTGGTACAACATACATACACACTTGTCTTTCACCAAGGTAAACAGAAATTCCTCTTCCCATTCTGGATGGAATTTGTACGTTTCGCCTTCTTTCGTGGAGCCTCTGCCATGCTATCAGGATATCACGAGCGAGTGCCGTATATTGATGTTTGTGACAGTCTGTACTCTTATCTAGTGGTCCCCAACCTCCGGGCCGCAAAGAATGCAGTGGTACAGCGGTGGCCGGAATGCACCCAGCACATCTTTTAAGAAAAAAAGCTGAAATAAACAAGCTAATTAATTAGGTGCTGCCCGGCACGAAAATATCGACCCAGATCAGAGGTGACGCAAAATCACTTCTGATCTGGGCCGACATTTATGTGCCGGGCTGCACCTAATTAATTAGCTTGTTTATTTCGGCTTTTTTCTTAAAGATGTGCTGGGTGCATTCCGACTACCACTATACTGCTGCATTCTTCGGGGCCCGGTGGTTGGGGATCATTGCGTATCTAATTTAATTGGTCACTTTGATGCAGCACAAGCTACACTGAAAACACAGTTCGTGGCGGGGGTGCTACACACATGCACACTGGGCAGAAAGAACGGAACTAAACCCCCGCAACCCAGAAACAATCTCTCTTTACAAACAGCTTTGTAGCAAAAGTATTGCTATATTACCAATATCCTAATGAGTATTACTTATTTTTATAATGCTCATATTACAACAGTATTCATGTATTTATTTTTCTTTTTTTTTGGGATCTACTGGGAAAGTCTCAAAGATTGACCGGTCGATCACGATTGACGGGTTGGCGACCCCTACTTTACGCCATTTCAGTTTACGAACGGTTTCATAGGAACGTTCTACCTTAGCGGGGGAAATACGGGACAAGGGCGGTCCCGTATGGGACAAACCAATTTAGCCCAATATACGGGATGTCCCGGCTAATATAGGACAGTTGACAACCCTAATCATGACTATCTGGGCTATGTTGGTTTGGAAGACCAACACTCAGTTGCATAGTCCCAGACCCAGTTCAGACCAAGGAATAGGAGCTTGCTCACCAAGGCCTGTGGACGGATAGTGTTGAATGTCGAACCGAAATTCAGAAACAATAGTGTCCTTATTTTCTAGGTGTGTCAGGGCCAGATACCTGACAGTTGTTATGGCATCTGTCCTTAAACGGTTCTGTTGGTGAGCATTTTGGCAAGTGTTCAATATGGAGTAATGGAGTTTTTTAATATGTGCCATAACCAGCCATTCAAAGCACTTCATGACGATTTGTGTCAGTGCTGTCTTCATTTATTTCTGAAGGTGTAGAATTCTTTGGTGGACCCACACCCAACACCCACAGAAATTTAGGTTGCTTAACTTTGCAAGAGACAAATTCAGAAAAGGAAACCATTTACAGTTATCAGGAGAGAAACCTGGTGAAAATGATGAGCCTGAAGTGATTTCCGTTAAATCAATTTTACAAAGAAGGAATTCTTGTATTTACAAATGGCCCAAGGTATTTCACAGCCAATAAAGTACTTTAAGGAGTGTTCACAGATATAGTCTAAGGAAATTAAAGCAGTAATAACTATCTGCAGGCTTTCCTAGAAAACTCATAATTTCAACTAAAACGTTTCCAATTTACTCCACATCTACACATTTCGGTGTCTATTTAAATAATCCCAGAATAGTGGTATCTACATTAAACACATAGAGGGTACCACTGGCTTTTTGCTAAAATCCAATGTTAAAGTATGTTAAGAATGTATCAGGTTACAAATAAAACTAATTGCAACTAAATTTATTTTAAGTTGTACATAGCTAGTTTTTTTCTTTATCTCATCACCCAAATGGCTTGGGCAAAGCCAATTACTATCTAGCTCCTAAAAAAGATTTTGAGATGAAGCAAGCTTTTGTTTTTTTTCCAGACCCCTACATTGTTTAATTGACTTGGCCCATTTACTAACGTATTTAGGCATAAGAACAATGTGGGTAGAAGAGTCTGATCTCTATCTAGTTTCTGGGGAATCCAGTTTTTCCCCTCACTATAAGATTCTCCAGGGATGACATCAGAAGCATGTAATTGATTAAATGTTACCTTCCCCCCACCAGTCTCTAACAAACAATGTTACTATTTTTTTCAAATTAAAGAAGAAGACATTACAAAAACTTTATAATGAATCTTTTCGTATAGTAAAAGTTCTTTCACATAGCCGGTCATTAGCATAGCAAATTGTAAGAGTGAGCAATGGAAGAAATGATTAAAAATGTGACAGAGAAAGAGAGTAAGTGTAAGAGAACTTAAAGAGAGGGAGTTTGCAGGTCCTGAAGCAACAGAGGAAGTTGATTAAGCAGATAAGGGAAAGAGTCTATGAGGAAGTTTCTCAGCATCCAGGATAGTAAACCTTAAGGATGCCCTGCAGTGCAGAGGGAGACAAAGATAGTAATCAGATTATGACCAAGTGTTGATACATCATTTCCAAACTCATTCTCTTATAGTATTAACAGCAAAATCATGAATTTGTTTGGGAATTTTTGAAATTTGCTGGGATAAGAAAGGGCAAAGACTTCAAAAGTGATTAGGGACTGCACAGTAAAGAGAAAGTCTCAGAAAGAAGAGGTACAGCTGGCACACTGCATCATATTTCAAACTTCCCAATGATCTCGTCTCTGGTCCACCAAATTCACTCTCCAAATGGCTTCACTTATTCCATTATCGTGAATAGCCTTGACGTTATCCATCAGTTGGCAGAAATACACCCATCATGCAGCACCTTACCCACCCCTGTTCCATCAGAAGCTGGATTAGATTTATTATCACTGACAAATGACATGAAAATTGTTGTTCTGTGGCCAATATATAGTAAATTACCATAAATTGCAAAAATAAATAATTAAAAATAAAGAAACAATAAGATAGTGTTCATGGGTGCATGGACAATTCAAAAATCTGAAGGCACTGAAGCCTCTATACCAGGCTGTGATGGTCAGAATCCTCTCCACTATACATCACAATCAAAGCTATAATAAACTAATAGTCATAGTCATACTTTACTGATCCCGGGGGAAATTGGTTTTCATTACAGTTGCACCATAAATAATAAATAGTAATAGAACCATAAATAGTTAAATAGTAATATGTAAATTATGCCAGTAAATTATGAAATAAGTCCAGGACCAGCCTATTGGTTCAGGATGTCTGACCCTCCAAGGGAGGAGTCGTAAAGTTTGATAGCCACAGGCAGGAATGACTTCCTATGATGCTCTGTGCTGCATCTCGGTGGAATGAGTCTCTGGCTGAATGTACTCCTGTGCCCACCCAGTACGTTATGTAGTGGATGGGAGACATTGACCAAGATGGCATGCAACTTAGACAGCATCCTCTTTTCAGACACCACTGTGAGAGAGTCCAGTTCCATCCCCACAATATCACTGGCCTGCATATATTATCACGCATTCTGTATAAATGATATAGACTTGGTAACTAATATCCACAATTATTATAAAAGCAGCCTTTTAATTATTTGATCTGTCTGTTCCTTACAATTTGTCCAGTAACTTTTTGGTACAATATCTTTCCCTGCACCTAAATTAGTACAGCCATAACGTTGAACATTTTTGTTGTGAATGAGAATATTTTATCTGGATTAAGGCAAATTCAATGTAAATATTGTAAGGTATTTCTATTTCTCAGGAGCACATCCATATTTGTATCAACCATATTAAAAACTGGCATTGTTCTTTCAAATGTAGGAAATTGGGATAAAGGGTTTAAAAAGTAAGCAATAGAAAACATTAAACAGGAGAAAATCTGCAGACGCTGGGAATCCGAGCAACATGCACAAAATGCCGGAGGAACTCAGCAGGCCATTATCTTTCATTTTTAGCATGGTTTCATAAAATGTCACACGGAATACAGTTATGAAACTTGAAAGCAAAATAAACTCTAACTAGATAAGTTCTGAATGTCTTCAATATCCATTATTTTTTCCCAGCAAATCCAATAAAAACAAATAAATTAAAAAAGCTCATAAAATGTAACAAGCCAAAAAAATTAGACTTAATTAATATCATGTTTCATTAGTATGAGAATAACTCAACAATATCTCAAGCAATTTCTGTAATGTCCAGGATTCTAAAGCTGTAACTTAATTCTACTGCAGAAACAAGGCTGATATTTGAACTCAGAACTGAGAAGCCTCTGCCCCTTAACACATGCTGCTTTTAAGATGAGATGGTAACTCAAGATGTCCGTCTGCTTTCTCAGATGGATACAAGGGATTACACAGTACTATTCTGAAGAAGAAGAAAGGAAGTGTGTCTGGAGCAATGGTTAACATTTATCTGTTAACCAATATCACTGAAACAAATTACTTTAGGCATTAGCACATTGCTATTTGTGGTACCATCCTGGTCCCAAATTGGCTGTGGTATTTCCTGCTCTGCGGTATTGCTTCCACTTCAGAAAAACATTTTTATAGAGTAAGTGAATTTTAGTAAGTGCTGTCACTATATAGAGTCATGGAGAAGTACAGCACAGAAACAGGCCCTTTGGCCCATCTAGTCGATGCCAAAACCATTTAAACTGCCTACTCCCAACAGCCTGGTCAAAGCACTACTACACTGGTGTAACCCGCCGCTCCCTTCTTCTACTCTGGCAGTGGACCCAAGTGAAATCCCCTCCTTTCAAACTTCCAGTGTCAGGATTGCTCACTGGTCAAATCTCTTTCACATCTTTTTTTAAAATTCCAAATTGTATTAAACTTCATTCAAATCTTTCAATGGATATGGTTATTTCATTTATAAAATTAATTGAAACAAAACTTACTTTGAAATATAATATTTAAAATAAATCTACAATCACTGACAGTTTGTTGAAAATAAAAAGTCCTGACAGTCCAAACACCTTAAAATTTTCTTTGCTCTTTATGCTCCTGATATATTTTTCAGTCAAATCATTCATTACACAAGACACTTGTCAAAACAGCTGCCTCTGTTTACATAAACTACAAGAACTCACTATGCGCCCTGGAAGGCAAACATTTACAGGGAAAATGAACTATTTCAAGCTCAGTTTTTTTTTCCAGAGCTAACAGTGTTTTATAGTACTTCCATGTGTTTTTTTTAAACTTGGGGCTTTTTTTAACCATTGATGTTCGAAGTTAACCTTTGCAAATATTAAATCAAGAGTAATTCATGGATATGGAAAAAATACATTTCACATGAAAAGGAAATACAAAATTTTCTTCATATTCTAAGACCTACTACCAAGTTACAGGAATGCATTGTTCTGATTGTGCAATTTATCATTAATGAAAGAACAATAAATTTACGAGAAAGAATGAAGATCTGTTTTAGTTTGAAATATGGTCTCAGGAATTTAGATTGGATTAACTGGTGTACAAGTAGTTGGATAATATTGGAAGCAATTTCTGTCCTCCTTGCTAGATGTGCTTTTCAGTTCAGAACCACTGATAACTTTGATAAGCTAATATCACTTCCCTAACAATCTGGAACAGACTTTTGCAGCTCAAAATCTATCAGATGATGGCAAAGCTAAAGGTAAATTTAGACGCTTTGTTTTACTTTGACAACACCACGTGTGCACTTCCTTGCATTCATGGATAAGCCAAACAAAAGAAAATACAAAACCCTGCTGTAAGCCAGTAGGCAAGTTTAGTTTACACAAAATAAACAAATTGAACAGAAAGCGGTTTCTGAAATAAGTCCGGATATGATAATTTGCTACAAATATGTTTCAAGAAAAGCAATACAAATATTAACTGAGTTTGTGACTGGACAAGTGCTCCAAGCAATATCTCTTCCTTTGGCCAGATGCATTGATTCATATCATGATGGTGATGATAAAAACTCTCATCATCTACGACATGCCCTCTTCATATTACTACCATTAGGCAAGAGTTACAGAAGCCTGAAGTGTCACACTCAAGTTCCAGGAACAGCTTCTTCCCTTCTGCCATCAGATTTTGAACAGTCCATAAATCCAGAGACACCAGCTTGTTATTCCTCTTCTGCATTGTTTATCTATTTTTGTAAGTTATAGTCATTTTTATATCTGTTACTGTACACATGCCGCAAAACAACTAATATCTCGACGTATGTCCATGATAATAAACTATACTCTGATTCTGAAATGGGCAAGCAGTGGTGACAAAAGACTGAAAGGTGATCAAAACATTGGAATGCAGACAGGGAGAAATGGGGAGCCATTAGATGAAAGAATGGGGTCAAACGCAGAGAGCAAATGAGCTGGCATGTGTGCGTCTGAGTGAGAAAAGAATGAGGTGAAGGTATACATGGCATATGCACAAATACATATATTTTTTCCCTCACCTCTCATGGGTGGCCTGTATGTGTATTTTTCCCTCAATATCAGGTCTTCTGCCAGAGGTCTAGGAGCTTGTGGGTTCAGGGCAGTATCCTTGCTTTTTCCAGTAGTGCACTCCTCTGGACCGAGATCTCAGATGTTGTTCCCGGGATTTGTTGGAGCCACTCTCCCAGTCCATGTGTCACAGCTCCAGGTATTTCTATCACCACGGGGATTATTCCGGCTTTAACCTTCCGTATCCTTTCTATCTGCTCTTTCAAGCCCTGGTATTTCTCCAACTTCTCATATTCTTTCTTCCGGGTGTTACTGTCATTCAGGATTGCCACGTCTATTACTATCGCTTTCTTCTGTTCCTTGTCCGGTATTACTATGTCTGGTTGGTTGGCCAGTCCCTGCTTATCAGTCTGTCCTCCAACGGCCCACTGATTTTTTGATGAACGTCCACAGTGTCTCACTGACAGGCGTTCTGCTCTGCAACTGCAGCTCGACATCCTACATCGTTCGCTGATGGCTGATGGCTGCTGGGTAGCACGGGCCTTGGCAAGGGCGATAAGGGTAAGACTCAGCAGGATGCCGCCCGCACTCAGGCCAAGCCCGACACCGCCAGGAGTGGAGGCCGACACCAGGAACCATCCGGGCTCCATCCCGCCGCCTGCCAAGGCGTGAGGGTCTGGGGTTCGAGTCCTGGTGGCGGTGGTCTGGTATGGGTCTTCAGCTGGATCCCTCATGCTCTCATTCAGGCCTAAAATTTCATTGCTGTGGAAGATTTCTTGGTCTTGTAGGATAAGGCCTTTTCTAGTGGGGGGGGGTTGTGGTGGGTGGTTAGTCTGCTTGGCAGGAGAGACTTGTTTCTGTGAGCCTCCTTTATTGTGGTTGTAGCAGTGACTGAGATTAAGGAAGAAGTTCTGACAGCTCTGGACACCTTAGTTCTGGATGTGTTGGCATGCCATACAGTGCGTGGCAAGCTGTTCAATCTGCTAACCTATCCCAGGCCACCAGACGAAGTTTCGAGCCGACACTTTCATTTTGACTACGCGTGGATGACCGGCATAGCTCCTCCAACACTTTAGCTCTCAGCGTGGATGGTACATCAACATAGGGCAACCTCTGTCAAGGACAAGTTCATCCCTGCAGTGGTAAAAATTGGGGAACTGGGATTTCTGCTGTACATCCCTGCCAGTTTGAGTTGCCATGTAGACCTCAGACAGCATGAGGTATTTTTCTGGATTCACTTTGGATCATCTCTGCCATAAAAGGGAAACATTCAATTTGCATCAGGGAGAATACAACAAGAGGAGTGTCCTCTTCTGTAAATTTTTCAGGCATTTCCCTTTCCAAGTGTAAACGGGACAGTCCATCAGCATTTCCATGATCAGTTGTCTTCTTGAGTTCAGTCTTGTAATTGTGTCCCCCAAGAAACAGAGCCCATCTCTGCATTTGTGCTGCTGCTGTTAATGGAACACCCTTCTGTGGATTGAAACTGGGCTCTAGTGGTTAGTGATCAGCAACGAGGGTAAACTGTCTCTCATGCAAATATTGGTTGAAACATTTTACGCTCAAACCAGATTCAAGGCCTCTCTGGCAATCTGTGCGTAGGTTTTCCCTGCAGCGGTAAGGGAACATGATGCAAAAGCTATGGGGGGAGCGTTGAGTTCCATCATTCATAACATGTGATACCACTGCACCTAGACCACAAGGTGAGATGTCACAGACAAGCTTCACTGGACAATGTGGATCAGAATGTGTGAGTACAGTGTCTGACATCCTCACTTCCATTACATTTTGGAAAGTCACCTCACACTGCTTTGTCCATTGCCATTTCTTCCCGATCTGTAGTAATGAGTTCAGGTGGAAAAGCACAGTAGCCAGGTTTGGCCAGAACCCATAACAGTAATTGACAAATCCTAAAAAGGACCGCAACTGTGACTTGTCCTTTATCCTTGGGGCATCCACCACTGCTTGAATTTTCTCAGTGCACTTGTATAATCCTTTTGAGTCAATAGTGTGACCACAGTAAGTGATACTTGGTTTGAAGAATTCACACTTGTTGCATTATGCTCTCAGCCCATAATCTTCAAGTCTTTTTGATACAGTCTTAATATTTTAGAGATGTTCCTTGTCATCCTTACAGGTAACAATGATGTCATCCAGGTAACACCGAGTGCCTGGACAGCTAAATCCATTTTGCTGAAGTGCTTCCCTCCAGCATGGTTTGCAAAAATATCCTCTATCCTGGGTAGAGGGTATTGAACTACTTTCAGTATTGTGTTGATGACCTTAAAATCACCACAGATCCTGACAGACCCATTCTTCTTGACTACTGGGACACTGGCATTGCCCACGGGCTCCACTCAACCTTAGAAAGAATCCCATCAGTCTCCATGAGATCTAGCTCACTGGCTACTTTTTCATGGATGGTATAAGGAACCAGATCGGCTTTGTAAAACTTGGGTGTGGTATTTTCATTTAACACTATTTTACCCTTTACGTGTTTGAATTTTCCAATGGCATCCTTGAACACTGCTGTGGCATCATCCAGTACCTTTCTTATTTTGCTTCTGGCTGCTCTATTGCAGAAGATGTGGCATACAAATGGCGGATAGATCTCCAATCAAGTTGTAGTTGTTTCAGCCACTCACATCCCCAAAATGCTGATCCTCCTGTTTTTACCACACACAAGCCCAAAATAGCTTGTTGGTTGTGGTATTTCACCGTTACAAATATCACTTTCATTTTTAGATCTTTGTTATTAATTATTATTGAAGATCAACAAAAAAAATACATTAAAGTAATCAAGTCAACATGTCAATATGTACAATGAGGAATTAAATCACCAGATAACTGATTAACAAAGCTAAACAATATATCAATAATAATAAGAAAAAATAAAGTGTTAAAACTATATTTTTGGGAAAAAGAAAGAAGGAAAAAAGAAACCCTACTAACTAAAACAAAAAAAAAACCCTGCTAACGAAAAAAAAAAACATTGGGAGCACAGCCTCGG
Source organism: Mobula birostris (assembly GCF_030028105.1). NCBI lineage: Eukaryota > Metazoa > Chordata > Chondrichthyes > Myliobatiformes > Myliobatidae > Mobula > Mobula birostris. Next base: position 50,710,400 of record NC_092375.1, read on the forward strand.
AGCTATACGCCATACAAGCTTCCATAAAAGAAAAATATCAATCCGCCAACTCAAATCCATTTAAACAAGAATCAGAAGGAAAACATCTTAATTAACTCAAATCAGATGATAGTAGTGGGCAAAAGAACCCCAACTTTTCTCAAGGTCAAATCGAGGATCAAAAGTTCGACTTCTGATTTTCTCCAACCTAAGACATAGCATCATCTGACAGAACCATTGTATCAAAGTGGGAGCAGAGGCATCTTTCCATTTCAATAAAGTAGCCCTTCTGGCCAATAATGTAACAAATGCAATTACAAGTTGGTCTGATATAGAAATACCATGAATATATTGAGGGATTATACCAAACAAAACTGTCAATTTATTAGGTTGTAAATTAATTTTTAAAGCTTTAGAAATTGTAGAGAAAATAGATTTCCAAAACTGTTTCAGTACAGAACATGACCAAAACATATGTGTCAATGTAGCTGTCTCGGTTTTACATCTATCACACTGACTATTAACATTAGGAAATATTTTAGACAGTCTCTCCTTTGTCAAATAGTAACAATGTACAATTTTAAATAGAATTAAAGAGTGACTGACACAAATCGAGGAAGATTTAACCAACTTCAAAACTCGCAACCAATCCTCTGTTATCAAGGTCATGTTAAGCTCTCTTTCCCAATCTTGCTTAATCTTAAGTGAAGGATAATTTTACTGTTGTAATGGTAAATTATAAATTTTCCCAATAAAACCTTTCACTAAAGGATTCATTTCTAAAATAATGTCTAATAGGTCAGAATCCTGTATATGTGGAAAATTACTTAAATAGTCTTGTAAGAAATGTCTGACCTGAATATATTGCAAAAAATGTGAGTATGAGAGAGAGTATTTAGTTACTAATTTCTCAAAAGACATCAATCGGCCTTCTTGGAACAGATCCATGAAGGAATAGACTCCTTTATTCCTCCAAAGAAAAAAGGTAGGATCACTTAGTGTAGGTTTAAATAAATAATTTCCGTAAATTAAACTAAGAAGGTTAAACTTTTTGAGATTAAAAAATTTACGAAACTGGTACCAAATTTGTAATGACTGCTTAATCATAGGATATAAATTTAGATAAAAAATTTTGGCCAGTTGTACAGGTAAAGAAGTTCCTAATAACGAAGTTAAGTAAAATTGTTTCACAGCTGAGTTATGCAGCTCTTGTTACATGCACATGCAGTTCAACTCTTTGAGTGATTGTGCAGAAAGTTTGAAGTTAATAACTCATCTCCTTCTACCTTAGGCCACAAACTTATCAATCATCCCTGCTGTGGCTCACTTTCTGCAGGTCCAAGATACCGACTTCCACGTTTGTAATAGGGAAGGGAACTGACAAAGTGAGAGGAAAGGCATGATCATAAATAGGCAGGAGAATAAAATAACAAACATATCAAAAAAAAGTAGAAATAATCCTTTGTCAAACTCTTTTCAAGAGAATGACCCACTAAACTGTCACATTTTGCAGTTAGTGCTTTTATTCTGAAGTGGGAGTGCAAGATACAGACACTCTTATTTAAGGCCTCCCCTGGGTGCATAGAATGAGAATAATTCACAGAAACTTAAAGTGCCAGAAAGAAATTATTTTACCAGTATGCTGTGAAATACTAATGAATGCAATAATCCCTATTATCTACTACCTATCAATCCTAATTACCATAACAATAACCTGTATTCCTGACAAAGGGTCTTGGCCTGAAACGTTGACTGTACCTCTTCCTAGAGATGCTGCCTGGCCTGCTGCGTTCACCAGCAACTTTTATGTGTGTTACCTGTATTCTCTTTGTGTGTTGCTCTGTGTTCCATTTCTGTTGGCTATGAGAGTTAACCAGTTTTAAATCAAACAAATTCCAACAATATTAGAACATTAATTTAATAATAATCTATAAAGATGAAGTTAAAACAATAAAAACTTATCTTAACCTTGAAAAATACTGCCCTTTTTCTGTTTTTTTAAATCCCCACTATTATCACCATGAATATTTTAAACTGAGAATATTTCAATTCTACCTCTTCCCTAATATCTTTTATTTTGGATCTGTTGAGGACTACATTGGATGGCACTGGAAAATGAGCTCAGATGGCACCATGCAGTGACCCAGATCTACTCAAATTGGTGCACACAGAATCTATGCTATGTTTTCACTAGTATAATCTCAATCACCAATCTGTATTGCTGCTAAAAGCTAAAAAAATTACATAAGTTTCATAATGAGATTAGAATTAGGCCAAACTAGTTGATTAACATTATACAGCAGCTGTTAAAGGAGAGGTAATTTCTAGTTGGAATTGGACGTGGAAGCCACTGCAGAGGTCGAAGCAGCTTGCTAAAGCCATTAATGGAATTGGTGAGAGCAAACATCTAGATTTTCAGGCAGCAGCAGGAGGCTTGGTGACTGGAAGAGTTCATCTATTGGTTGAGTGGAGGAGCTCATCTACTCACAAATATCCATTAAAATCTGCAGGCACATATTACAGAATCTCTGGAAAGAGACAGCTGCTGAAATCTATACAAGGAGAATAGCCTCAAATAGATGGTTTCTGTGTGTTGAGAAATTTAGCAGACTTGCATAGTCTGGGTTAGTGAAAGCACCTTGAAATAACTGACTATTCACTTCACAAGCTATTTAATTCATCACATCTCATTATATGTTCGAAGCCTCACATCCAAACAACTTACAAACGTACTTTGCACACACAATCAGACATTCAAAGAAGATACACATTTTGCTTAAATATACTGAATGGCACTAAAGTTAAAATCAGGGCTAAACTCTCCATTGTTACAATTAAACATTATCTCCTGTGTTCCACTGCAGGATTGGGGAAGGCAACAAGAAAACTTGTACCAAGACACCAACAATGATTTCATGCTTTGAAAATTAGAACCATGGAAGTCAGATAAGATTGCAATATTATCGCCCCACTACTCTAATATGCATCTCTATTGAACAAAATTGAAGTGCCATCAGAAGCTGGAGACTTAGTGCACTTGATCCTCATGAAATTGAAGAGATAAAAAGTTATTGTCATGTGATTGAAATTTCATTTGTGAAAGATTTTTCTATTTGAAATTAAAGTTGATTTTAAGTTCCATTATGAAGGGGGCATCAGGCTAAATAGATACTTACAGGTTACCTTTTCAATTGTTAGATTATTTTTGGATATTTGACGAATGCCTGTGAAAGAACAATACTCCCATGTCAGCTAACATTTTTTTTGGAAGAGGGTACGTTATACATTTTCTGACTCAAAAAGCAAAATGGCAACTGAACTGAAATGCAACTTGATGGTTCAATTTGGGCATAAAACCAGCCTAAACCTAATTATAGTTTTAAACATTTTTTGAAGTATTTTACTGAAATTCCTAAATGAAACTGGGCTATCTGGCAAATTAGATTTTTGCCAGGATTTATCCTTCTTTACATAATCAGTAGACTGATTTCCCCATCCTCTATCAGTTCCTGTATCTCTGTATTTTCCTTACCATCCACTTAAACTAAACCTAATTCGTGGTCTCAACTTCAGTTACCTATTCTGCATGCATAATTTCACAACCTTCTGCCTTGTAAAAAAAGTTTTCCTACTCTTTATGCTAGAAATTTGCATTTAATCTGATATCTATGGTTTCTGATTATGAATTCCTAACCATTATAAAGAGTCTGTTTTCATCTACTCTGTCTACTAACTTCATAATTTTTATTACATCCATCTGTTCAAATACCAGACACAATTCTTCAAATGTTCCCTTGTTCTTAGATATCCTCTCAGTAGCAGCACGTGAATGAACTAACGCTGGACTATTCTATTGTTTCAGTCACTGGCCAACAGTGTGGAACTGCTCCAACCTTGGACGAGGTTGTTTCCTCCAAAGTGGGCCCACTCTTGTTGGAAGAGGCAGTGTGGCACAGAATTTCTCCATGTGCTCCAAACATAGTTTTCACAGCCCTAACTCTGTAAGCAGCCCTGGCAAGTTCCTGGGGGTGCACAAAAAACGGACAACCTCACTAGGACTCTCAACACTACCTCTTCGGTCAAGAAAGCACAGCAGCGTCTCCACATCCTGAGGAGATTGGGGTAAATGAGGCTCCCCTCCCCCCATCATTTTAACCAATCTTTACAAGAGCACCGTCAAGAGTGCCCTGACCAGCTGCATTACTGTCTGGTATGGGAATTCCAAGGCATCAGACCACAGGTCCCAACAAAGGATTGCAAGGACTGCTGAGAGGATCATCAGGGTCTCTCTTCACCCATCAGGATATTTATCAGGAGCGGTGTGTATGCAGGGCCCTTAGCACTGTCAGTGATCCCACCCATCTGTCCAACCACTGGGCAGAAGGTTCCATAGCATTAGGACAAGAATTATTCGGATGGGAAACAGCTTCTTCCCCCAGGCCATAAGACTACTGAGCTCCCTGCCACCACCCAGATCTCATCACATATGAAGCAGCAGTAGCGTTATATTGATAAGGTTTTAATTTGTATTGTATATGCACCTCATTATTTGTTAATTTATTTGTGGTAGTATTACTTTATGTGTTATGTGTGTGAGTTATATGTACTGTTGTACCCTATTGTATCCATCTCCACCATCATCACTGGCAGTGCATTCCACACACCCACTTACTCCTGACATCCCCTCTGTATCTCCTTTCAAGCATCTTAAAACTATGCCCCCTTGTGTTACCTATTTCAGCCCTGGGAAAAAGCCTCTGGCTATCCACACGATCAATGGCTCCAATCATCTTATACACCTCTATCAAGTCACCTCTCATCCTCCGTTGCTGCAAGGAGAAAAGGCCAAGTTCACTTAATCTATTCTCATAAAACAAGCTCTCCAATCCAGGCAATATCCTTGTAAATCTCCTCTGCACTCTCTAGTATCCATATTCGTCCTGCAGTGAGGTGACCAGAAATGAACATAGTATTCCAAGTGGGATCTGACCAAGGTCTTATATAGGTGTAACATTACTCATGGCTCATGTTGGCGCGTGGCCAAGTGGTTAAAGCGTTCGTCTAGTGATTTGAAGGTCGCTAGTTCGAGCCTTGGCTGAGGCAGCATGTGTCCTTGAACAAGGCACTTAACCACACATTGCTCTGCGACGACACCAGTGCCAAGCTGTATGGGTCCTAATGTCCTTCCCTTGGACAACATCGGTGGTGTGGAGAGGGGAGACTTGCAGCATGGGCAACTGCTGGTCTTCCATACAACCTTGCCCAGGCCTGTGGCCTGGAAACCTTCCAATGCGCAAATCCATGGTCTCATGAGACTAACGGATGCCTATAAAAAAAAACTCATGGCTCTTGAACTCAATGCCACGGTTGATGAATGCAAATACACCATACGTCTTAACAACACTATCAACCTGCGCAGCAGTTTTGAGTGTTCTATGAACATGGACTCCAAGATCTCTCAAATCCTCCACACTGCCAAGAGTCTTACCATTAATACTACATTCTGTCTTCAAATTTGACCTACCAAAATGAACCACTTCACACTTATCTAGGTTGAACTCCATCTGCCACTTCTCAGCCCAGTTCTACATTCTATTGATGTCCCAGTGTAACATCTGACAACCCTCCAGACTATCCACAACACCCCAACATTTGTGTCATCAGCAAACTTACTAAACCACCCTTCTACTTCCTCATCCAGGTCATTTATAAAAAAATCACAAAGAGGAGGGGTTCCAGAACAGACTCCTGCAGAGCACCACTGGTCACCATCCTCCATGCAAAATACGAACCATGCACAATCACCCTTTGCCTTCTGTGGGCAAGGCAATCTTAAGTTATAAAATGGATATTACAAGGTTTGATACTTTAAGGGTTTTGGACACAACAGTTTGGTTCTTGATGTTCTGTAGAGTATACAAGCCCAGTAGGTTTTTAGCCCGAAATAAAATGCACTGCAGAATGTATTGACATGTGAGGCATCAGAAGTATATGAAGTTTATTCAAGGATTTTTCAAGACTGCTAGTATGTATTTCTCTAAAATATTATTGAAACCTAGAAAATATGACACACCCTAACAAAAGTGGCAGCTTTAAAATAACAATAATTTTTCAGAGCCATTATTACACATTCTACACATTCGTACCCTCCCCAACCAATACTAACTTTCTCCAGCCTTGTTTCCTTCGCTTCCCCCTTCTCCTAATGGCCCTGCATGGCCTAGAGTTAGTGTTCCCCAATAGGTGAGGAATGCATCTTCCCTCTACAAGGCCGGTCTCCCTCCACATTCCTCCAACTGATGCTTTCAGTCTGATCTTGAGTTCCAGTTTCTTACACTATCATCCCATTCCCTCATCTGCCAGACCTCACTCCATACTATCAGCACCACTATCCATTCCCCCATCTTCCCAGGAAACCAGACCTAATCAGAGACTTGCCTGTTTTCATTTGTAAGCCCTATAATAAAAGAACGTTAAAGGACCAGTGTGCAAGGCCTAAAGCAGACGTCAGGATCTATTAGGCTCTCCCAGCAGCCAAAAGATTTCTCAACTAGTTTACTTACTGCTTCCATCACTCATAAATATAAAGAATCTGTCACGGTCCTGACCGTTAATTCCCCATTTTCTCATAATTCCCTTTGATTGTGCCACGGTTCCAACCATTAATTCCCCATTTTCTCCTAATTTCCTTTGATGGCAGCATAGCTGGTTTTCAAGACCTGTAGCATAAGAACCCCGGCTTTGCACCCACTAGTTGCTAGATCGTTGGTTTTGCCAGTGTGGTGATTAATGTTTCCCAGCCACTTAGGACTGTGTGTTCTAAGTTTTGCTTCAGTACTGAGATTTCCCCATGAAACTCAGGCTACGTCTACATTAGACCAGATAAATCCGGAACCGAAGCTTTTTCTCTTCATTTTCACTCTCCGTTCACACTGAAATGGCGTTTTCCTCCCCCGAAAACGGAGCTTTTCTAAAACACTCTCCAGAGTGTTTAAATCTGAAAACGCCGGTTGGGCGTTGTAGTGTGTACGGGGTAACCGGCTAATTTTAAAAACGCTGCCATGACGTGCCGGAACAAATGGTGGCGGCAGTGCGGCACTTCATTGTTTTCTTGACTGCAACCTCCAACACCACAACAACAATATCTGACAATAGATGTGTAACAGCCTAATGTAACATTGTATGGAAATACAAGATAACACTGATGCAGACATGTGTTATCCATTTAACAAGGTGCTTTATTAATGTATTGCTTGTGCAAACATTCAATAGATGCAATTGTCACTACTTCCAAAATGTTATTTTTATGTAGCTTATGTTTGGCATAGACGTGAAAATGTTAAGGCCAGAAAAGGAAAATTGTAAGTTTCACTTTTACTCAGGTAAAAATAAAATCACTTTTGCCCAGTAACTTGTTTTATTGCACATGTTAAGTACAGCAAAATAATACACAAAGACATGGCAAAAGTAAAGGCAAACAAATGAGGTAACAGCAAATTTCACTTTTGCACAGTAACAAGCCTTATTGCATTTAGTTGTAGCTGTTGTCCCTTTCATCGGTGAAGAGACTATGGCTGTAAGAAATGTTTCCAGGGTGGCCCCTCTGTGGGAGTGAGGAAGATGTTGGTGGGGCCACCTGGGAGTCTGTGCGTCCGTATGTGTAGCTATTGTAGTGGCTGTGAGGCTGGTATTGTGGCGGTGAAAAGTACTGAGGGTGGGGGGAGCCATCATATTCCTCATCATTGCAAATCCCTCTGCAACAGAGTTAGTCAGTTTTTCAATGTTCGTTGTCAGCCAGGTCATACTATCCGTGAATTCCCTGTCGGTTGCCTCCATATATTCCAGTTTTTTTTTAGTTTTAAGTCCTCCTGCACGAGAGCCAACAGCTGTCCGTCGTTTGGCAATTTCCTTTTAAGTTTTTCTAGTCTGTAACTGGACAAACACGCACCAAGTATACCGCTTCCTCTTTGCTTGTTTTCTGTAGATGTGTCCTGCACATGCCCAGTAGGAGGAGATTCACCCAAATACCCGTTTTAATGTGGAGGGAGGTATTTTCAAAAATGCCTGGTGTGGACGCCTGTCGTTTTTACGCAAAACCGGCATTTTCAAAATTAGCTGGTCTAATGTGGATGTAGCCTCAGTCTCTTCGTGTCAAGATAAGTTTTCTAAGTTCTACTCCAGTTCCGAGATTTACCCGTGAAACTCAGTCTCTCCGTGTCAAGATAAGTATTCTAAGTTTTACTTCAGCACCAAGGTTTACCGGTGTAACTCGTCTCTCTGTGCTAAGAAAAGTTCTGTTTGCCGCTTTCCTTTCTACGCTCCGTGTCAAGATAAGTTCTGCCTGCCTCCTGCTTTCCTGCACTCCCTCCTGTTTGCCGTTCAACGCTCACACCCGCGTCTGCATCCTAACTCAATCTCTGTACCTGTGTCCTGCGTTTGTGTTCGCCTCGTTCTTTGCAACAGAATCAATGAGCTCACCAAGACTTCCAGATAAATATGCAATCACTGACTCACCAGACGTACATTAACGAAATATTCTGGCAATCTCCTCTAGCTCCTCAAGCAGAAGCTACTTCAGATTCAGCTCACTCTGAGAACCATAGACTGGGCTAAATCAGACTAGACTGGCCCCAAATCTTAGAAAAGAGTAAACTCAGAGGACAATATTTGGAAGGCATTGTTATCACATCTATACTCATTTTTGTGAGATGGCAAATGAACGTCAGCAGCTTGAAATCAGGTTTGTTACGTCTGTATCTCCTTTCAGGCTTTCAGACTCCTGCATCAGCAGGGTGAATTTTGGTGAAAAAGGTGTAAAGATAAGGGTGTGCAAGATAAGGGATGTGTAAATGAAGATTAGCAGTGGTACAAGCTTCAAAGCAATTCCACAACATAGAAAATTTAATTGACCTTAATGAACAGACTGCAGTGACAAGAAATCCCATCAATGGTTCCAGTTCCAATTTGGCAAAAAATTCTGGCTCCTATGAGCAGTAACACTTGCCATTGTTTAAACTCAGAGCTGAGTACAAACAGAATTGGCTGCCAACCTAAACCGAAGGGGACAGAGTACCAGATGAGCACAATAATCCTTTCAAAATCTCAGTCAATCAGTAAGTCAAATTGGGCAAACAAATAATAATAAAACAGGAACAATTCTGATGTAAATCTGTGTGAATAACGTTTTTAGGAGCTAGCTGAGCAGTGAGATACAGTTACCCATAACAAGGACTGGTATCGAATCTGATTTGCAAAGGTAAATCTGCACCAATTTAACAAATGTGGTATTCAATCCCATATGCTCATTCTCTCCAAACAAGCTAGGGAATTCTCATGGAAATGTTGTTGGATATTTTGATTAATATTTCAGTGCAGCTTATTTTACTTTCCACTCAGTCTCATCAGATTTTTTAAAAGCTGTTACCATCTTGCTGGATCCCAATTTCATGGGTCCTGACTGCACTCAGATATTGCACCCAAGTGGAAACACATTGTGTTATTCTTCAGTTAGGTGTTAATAATCTCACCTGTAAGGAATATCACAGCTGTGTCCAATCTCTCAAATAATTTTTTAGTTCAACTGTAACTATTATATTGCAAACCAAAGCAGAACTTAACCAAGTCAAATTGAAATTTACAAACTTCTGCTGGAACTAGATGGACTGGATGTTACTGGATGTTTCTCGACTGATTGGACAGACTAGAGGATACTTCCCTGGCTAGAGTTTCACAAACGAGGATTCAATCTTTTAAACTGGTGGAAGGCAGATTTGATGTGACACCTAAAATGAAGGTAAAATTCTTCACTCAGAGGAAAGTCAGCCTATGAAATTCCCTGACATGGAGGATTATACAGTTGAAGTCTAAGAATGTAAAAGGTAAGTTTCTAGTTGTGAAAGGCATCAAGGAGCATGGGGAAAGTACACGTGCCTCCAAGTACTCTGAAAACTTGTCCTCAATAATGGATTCTAACATCTTGTCAACCAATACTATCATCCCCTCAAAACCAATAAGCTTCAAGATTTTGGCCTCAATACCTCCTTGTGCAATTGGATCCTCAACTTCCTCACTAGCAGACCTCGGTCAATATCTCCTCCACAATCTCCATCAGCACAGGTGCACCACAAGGCTGTGTGCTTAGCTCCCTGCTCTACTTACGTTATACTTATGACTGTGGGGCTAAGCACAGCTCCAATGCTGTATTTAAGTTGCTGCTGTCATTGGCTGTATCAAAGGTGGTGATGAATCAGCATATAGGAAGAAGAATGAAAATTTGGCTCAGTGGCACCAGAACAACAATATCCCTCTTACTCAATGTTAGCAAGACAAAGGAGCTGATTATTGACCAGGAGGAGGAAACTGGAGGTCCATAAGCCAGTCCTCATTGGGGGCATTAGAGGTGGAGAGGGTCAGCAACTTTAAATTCTTTCATGTTATCATTTCAGAGGACCTTTTCTGGGCCCAGCACACAATATGAAGAAAGCACAACACCACCTCTACTTCCTTAGAAGTTTGTAAAGATTTGCTGTGACACCTAATACTTCGACAAATTTCTATAGATGTGCATTAGTGACTATATTGATTCAGAATCAGAATCAGGTTTATTATCACCGGCATGTGACATGAAATTTGTTAACTTAGCAGCTGCAGTTCAATGCAATGCATAATCTAGCGGGGAGAGAGAAAATAATAATAATAAATAAAATAAAACATAATAATAAATAAACAAGTAAATCAGTTACGTATATTGAATAGATAATTTAAAAATGTGCAAAAATAGAAATACTGTATATTAAAAAAAGTGAGGTAGTGTCCAAAACTTCAAAGTCCATTCAGGAATTGGATGGCAGAGGGGAAGAAGCTGTTCCTGAATCACTGAGTGTGTGCCTTCAGGCTTCTATATCTCCTACCTGATGGTAACAGTGAGAAAAGGGAATGCCCTAGGTGCTGGAGGTCTTTAATAATGCCTTTCTGAGACACCGCGCCCTGAAGATGTCCTGGGTACTTTGTAGGCTCGTGCCCAAGATGGAGCTGACTAGATTTACAACCTTCTGCAGGTTCTTTCAGTCCTGTGCAGTAGCCTCTCCACTCCAGACAGTGATGCAGCCTGTCAGAATGCTCTCCAGGGTACAACTATAGAAGTTTTTGAGTGTTATTTGTTGACATGCTAAATCGCTTCAAACTCCTAATAAAGTATAGCTGCTGTCTTGCCTTCTTTATGACTACATCAATGTGTTGGGACCAGGTTAGATCCTCAGAGATCTTGACACCCAGGAACTTGAAGCTGCTCACTCTCTCCACTTCTGATCCCTCTATGAGGATTGGTATGTGTTCCTTCGTCTTACCCTTCCTGAAGTTCACAATCAGTTCTTTCGCCTTACTGACGTTGAGTGCCAGGTTGTTGCTGCGGCACCATTCCACTAGTTGGCATATCTCACTCCTGTATGCCCTCTCGTCACCACCTGAGATTCTACCAACAACGGTTGCATCACAGCCTTGTATGGAAACACTATTGCCCGTAAACGGAAAATCCTACAAAAAGCAGTGGATTCGGCCCAGTCCATCACGGGTAAAGCCCTCCCCACCATTGAGCACATCTACATGGCGTCCTAGGAAAGCAGCACTCATTAGGACTCCCACCACCCAGGTCACGCTCTCTTCTCGCTGTTGCCATTAGGGAGGAGGTAGAGGAGACCTAGGACCCACACCTCCAGGTTCAGGAACAGTTATTACCCCTCAACCAACAGGCTCTTGAAGCAGAGGTGATAACTTTACTCAACTTCACACCTAATCACTGAGCTGTTCCTACAACCAATGGACTCACTTTCAAGGGCTCTTCATCTCATGTTCTTGAGATGTATTGCTTATTTATTTTTTAATGTGATTGCATAGTTTGTTGCCTTTTACACATTGGTTGTTAGTCCATCCTGTTGGGTGTGGTCTTTCATTGACTTACTTTGTATGCCCACAAGAAAACAAATCTCAGGTTTGTATATAGTGACATACTGTATAATAAATTTATTTTGAACTTTGAACTACTGAAGGCAGGCTAACTGGTCTGTAATTTCCTCTTTTGCCTTCCTCCCTTCTTATAAAGCAGAGTGATATTTGCAATTTTCCAGTCTCCAGAAACATTCCAGAATCTAATGATTCTTGAATGATCACAATGAGGCCTCCACAATCTCTTCAGCTACCTCTTTCAGAACTCTAGGGTGTGATCCACCTAGCCAGGTGATTTATCTACCTTCTTTGTGATGAACCAATCTGCATTTTCTGAACTACTCTCAGAAACTCCAGCCATTGTTGCTCTACTGTCATTCCTGCTGGCGTTCCTTCCAAAACTCTGGCCATCTACTTTCTCATACCCCTGTGGTTCCCTTTAATCCACTGTAATGCCAATACATTCAATTTTAGCTTTCCCTTCTCAAAAAGCACAGTGAATTCTCTATTATGATCACAGCCTTCAAAGGGTTCCTTTACCTTAAACTCATTAATCAAATCTGGTTCATTACACAACACCCAATCTTGAATTGCCTTTTTCCTAGTGGGCTCAATCACAAGAGCTATCTCCTAGGCATTCTACAAATTCCTTCTCCTGGGATCCAGCATCAATCTGCATATTGAAATTGCCCCCCACCCCCTGACCATTATAACATTGCTCTTTTCACACGCCTTTCCTATCTCCATTGTAACATGCATTCCACATCCTGGCTTCTGTTTAAAGGCCTGGATATAACTCCCATTGGAGTCTTTTTACCCTTGCAGTTTCTTATCTCTACCCACATGCATTCTTCATCTTCTGATCCTATAACACTTCTAAGGATTTGATTTCATTTTTATTTACCAACAAAGCTACCTCAGACCCTGCCTGCCTGCCTGTCCTTTTGATATAATGTGTTTCCTTGAATGTTAAGCTCCCAGCAGTGATCCATGATGCCCTCAATGATATACCAACCTATTTCTAACAGTGCTACAAGATCATCTACCTTATTACATATGCTGCGTGTATTCAAATATAAACCTCCAGTCCTGTATTTACTACTATTTTCAATTTTGTCTCCATGTTGCCTGAAGTTAACTTCTTATCCCTCTTAAACTTTTTGCCTTATTTGTTATTTTGAAGAGTTTTGCAACCTCTCCTGCATTATCTTCCCTTTTACTGTATCCATGCTTTTCCAAGCTGTTGAACCCACTCCTCTGCAATTTAGTTTAAAGCCCTATCCACGGCCCAGGTTATGTGATTTGTCAGGATCCTGGTTCTGGCATGGTTTAGATTGTGCCTATCCTATTGGAACAACACCTTTATTCCCCAATACTAGTGCCAATGTCCCACAAACTCAAACCCACTTCTCCCATACCACACATTTAGCTGTCCAATCTTTTTTAATTGTGTGCCAATTTTCACATGGCTCAGGTAACAATCAAAAGATTAGTACCTTTTTGGTGCTGCATTTTAATTTAGTCCTTAGCTGCTCAAATTCCCTCAGCAGAACCTCTTTCCTTGTTTTTCCTGTGTTGTTGGTACCAACATGGACCATGAGACCAGGAACTTTCCCCTCCCCACACAAGTCCCTCTGCAGATCAGATGAGATGTCACAAGCCTGGGGACCTTTGAGACTCTTGATTCTTGTGACAGAGATTTGTACCTTTTCCTCTGAGTATACTATGCCCAATTTAGATTATGAGGACACGCAGTCCTCTTTTATTGTCATTTAGTAATGCATGCATTAAGAAATGATACAATATTCCTCCAGTGTGATATCACAGAAACACAGGACAGACCAAGACTGAAAAACTGACAAAAACCACATAGTTATAACACATAGTTACAACAGTGCAAGCAATACCATAACTTGATGAAGAACAGGCCATGGGCACGGTTAATAAAAAGCTCAAAGTCTCTCGGAAGTCCCACATCTCACGCAGACGGGAGAAGGAAGAAAACTCTCCCTGCCATGCCTGACTCTGAGTTGTCTGAAAACTTCGAGCCTCCGACCAGCCCTCCGACACCAAGCACCGAGCACCATCTCTGCCAAGCGCTTCGACCCCAGCTCCAGCCACCAGCAGCAGGCAAAGCCAAGGATTTTGGGGCCTTCCCTCCGGAGATTCTCGATCGCACAGTAGCAGCGGCAGTGAACCGGGCATTTCAGAACTTTCTCCAGATGTTCCTCCGTGTTTCTCACGGCTGTCTCCATCAAATCAGAATTGTGCATGGTACCCTATTTAACAAATACGATATCACTTCAACAGAGAGGTTGCGCGTGCTGCATCGCACCGCCATCTTCTCCTCCCGACAACTACATTTCACTTCTCTTTCCCTTCTTGAAAGGCTCCCTGATCCACAGTGCCACGGTTCAATTGCTTATTCCTCCTACAGCCGCCACTCTCATCCACACAGGGAGCAATGTTCTCAGACCCCAGGGACCGAGACTCTTCCAGCACTTCCTCTTGGATCCCCCTACTTGCCTCACTTGCAGTCCCTGGCTACAAACTGAATTTGAAGTAGTTAATCTATTGGGTGTAACACACATCAAAGTTGCTGGTGAACGCAGCAACCCAGGCAGCATCTCTAGGAAGAGGTACAGTCGACGTTTCAGGCCGAGACCCTTCGTCAGGACTGCGTTCACCAGCAAATTTGATGTGTGTTGCTTGAATTTCCAGCATCTGCAGAATTCCTGTTGTTTGCGTTTTTAAAATCTATTGGGTGTGACTGGCTCCTGAAACAGTGTCCAGTTCCTCCAGCAACACTTGCTGCAGATGTGGTCACAGGAACCATAAAGCGGTCCACCAGCTCCCAATCATGCAACTACAACATATCACATGATTCTGCATCCCTACTTTATTGAATTAGTTGTTTTTTGTTTAGTGAATATAAAGAGAAACCCTTATCTAGTCTTATCTACTGCTTACCTGTACCTCCTTTCCAAATCCTCTCAAGCAAATGCCTTAGATCTTAGACTCCTGCACTAGCCCAACTCGCGCAATGACTTGTTCAAAATGGCCACCGGTACCACACTTCCACCTAAATGGTGCAGATGTGTGGCCACGCAGTAACTGAAATGCTTCTGTGCACATAGCCTTTGTTGCTGCACAGCTGGAATTTTCTTTTATATAATGTGAATATAATTTTGAAGTATGCTAATATAATTTTGAAATCTATGTTAATATAGTTGTGAGATACCCTGTAATTAATTATGTGTCAATAAATAAAATTCATATATTTTCTAAATAATAAATGTACCACAACCTTTACTTTCAAACATTTTCGAGCTTCAATGTATTTACACTGGCAGTGTTTCAATATACAATACTATCACATATTGGAACAAAAAACATTTGAACAAGTGAATGTTATCAACCTACAAAAAATACTCAGCTACTATTATGAACTACAATGAAAGTGCCTCAAAGATATTGCAGCAATACTACGATTTCAACCTTGTTGCTTTTCAGAAAGTTAAGACTGGTTCAATTAAGATGTTCACTGATAAAGTTGAACTATGAGCTTAGAAATGAAGAATTTGAAGAACTGTCAATTCTTGTTGACATTGTTGGAACATTTCAAGCTTCTGGTGCTGACTGCGAACATGGATTCAGTCTTACGAATTCAATCAAATGTAAATCCAGAAGCAGACTAGAAGTGGAACATTTGGATGATCTAATGAGGGATTAGACGTATCTTTCATTTGGATGCAAAATTAAGCTGGACAATGTTTATAAACAATAGAATTATAATAAAGCTGAGAAAAGTTTATGAAATGCGAAAGATATTTTTTATTGTACTGTATTTCATTATACCCTTCGATTAGTATATAATATCAACTTTCATTCTAAATATTCATAGTTCACAAAAAAAAACATTTAAGGTGCTGCAGAGTTTATAGGGCCATGTAAAAATTTCCTGCTCAGAGCAACATTTGGTCCATGCAGCTGTAAAAACTATTAGAGGGTTGACTGCGATATTGCCTTCCATCTTGTCTCACTGGCCCTTCCATTCCAGTCCTGATGAAGGGTCTTGGCCCAAAATGTTGACTGTTTATTCATTTCCACAAATGCTACCTGGCCTACTGAATTCCTCCAACATTGTGTGTGTGCAGCTTGCTGAAGCCTCATGACCCAAAGCCTCAGTTCCCCACTGTAACTCTGTCCAATCACACTACTGCCGCCCCCACAACGACTGTTCTGCTTAAACCTGATTTCTTTAAATTGGCCCAAATAAAACTCACATGTAATGGGACTTGTTCTTTCCAGTGATTCCATCTCTCACACAGATCTCGCTCTTACTACTCCAAAGTGATAAAGACTATCTTCTGCCATTGTGTGTGCTACCAGGCATTGAAACTGGATCAGTCCAAGTACAGCGGTAGATATCGTTTATGTGAGACACCCAAGTAAAACTTATTACTTTCAAGAAGGTAAAGGCAACAAAATTATAAAGAATCGTTGTAGTGAACAAAATAACTGCCACACTAAAAAAGTAAATTTGTTCATAAACTGTCATATATATTCCAAATGGAACAGCCATTTCAGATTTCGGACACTATGGAAAATTTCCAATAATTCTATTCTTATGTCATACAAAAAATGCTCATTTCTTCACCCTGTTTCTGTTTGTTCTTGCCTTCCTTAACCATCATCAAAACTATCCTACTTGCTGATTTTATTTAATTGTGATGCTGATTCCATTATCAAAGCAGTGTGAAGGAATTAATAATAGGCAAGACTGTAGCACACTGACTCAAACTCACTTTCATTCGAAGTATTCCAAAATGAGACATTCTTCAAGTTACATTCCACAGTTCCCATCTAATGAAAGCACTTTTATATTTGGACACACATCTGTCCCTCACTGACCCTTTCCATCAGCTCGAATTGTCAACACTTTTGAAAGAACCTGCTGGCTATTCCTTCCTCTGTCTCATATAAAATGTTTGCAGATAGTTCAGTTTACTGGCATAAATGTATTTAATTAGCACTCAACAAACATAAATGGTAAATGCAAATATGGAATCTGCTGTGAGCTAACCCCTAAATATCGCCTACTGTTGATAAGAGAATGACAAACAAATTATGGCTTGTTCAGAACAAAAAAAATTGTACCTAGGTGGCAAATACTACATGACTTGGCTGCATTTGGAAGATTGTTTGCTGAATTCCTGTACTTAATCTTTGAAGTTTACAACTGTAGCAAGTCAGAGAATTATATAAGGATTTCAACAAATGTAAGAAAGAATGCAAAGAAAAAGGAAAAGTGGCAAAATAAAGCCAGGAATAGAAGATCTGTATGGGACACAATCTGGATAGTGACTAAAATGAAAACCCCAAAATATACATTGGAATTCTAAATGTGGGAAGCATGCATGTTTAAACACCAGCCATGATAAAAATGTCAAGGGATTGTGATGCCATTTGACCGACTGAGTCCATTGCAGCTCCTTGGAGAGCAACACAGTCAATCCCACCAGCCAGCAAATCCCATCCTTTCTTCCCCCAGAGGCCAGCAAAGCATTTTCCTTAAAATGCTTATTGTTAAAGGCCAAATTTGACTGTTTCTACCACCCTTTGGCAGGACATAATCACACTCTGTGAAAACTGTTTTCCTCACATTCCCCAACTATTAAGTGATGTCACATAGTAACGTCCATTGTTTCACTTTGCTAAATTGGGCTTTCAATTTCTCTTTAGTTTCAAAAACGTAGGATAATTGTGCAGGAAAATAAACTGTTACGACTGTTGAACTGACAGCAGGAGACACAGTCCTAGTGAATGGTGGGGGGGGGGAGGAGAGGGAGGGAATTGGGAAGAGAGGGAAGTCACAAGCTGGTGAGTCAGGGCAGGGGCTGGGGGGGGCGAGGATGAAGGGATTGATGTGTGTCTGGGATTGTAGGGTGAATCAGAATCAGGTTTATTATCACTAACATGTCTTGAAATTTGTTATCTGTCGGCAGCAGTACAGTGCAAGACATAAAATTTACTACATTACTGCATAGCGCAGAAAACAAATATCGAGGTAGTGTTTATGAGTTCATGGACCATTCAGGAATCTGATGGGAGAGGGGAAGAACTGTTCCTAAAATGGTGATTGTGGGTCTTCAGGTTCCTGCACCTCCCTACCAATGGTGTAATGCGAAGAGGGTATGTCCTGGATGCTGAGGGTCTTCAAAGATGGATGCCACTAGAAAATGTCCTCGATGCTATGGAGGTTTGTGCTCATGGTGGAACTGGCCGAGTCTGCAGTCCTCTGTGGTCTCTTTTAATCCTGTGTACTGGAGGCGCTATACTGGGCAGTGATACAGCCATTTAGAATGATGTCCACCGTCCTTCTGTAAAATCTGGCAACAGCGATATACAGGAGATACAGACACAACAAAGGGGAGGGCAGGAATACGGAAGAAGATACAGGTCAGGTCTGGAAAGTGGGCAGCTGGAGTATCGGAGACTGGGAGACATTGTGTGTGTTCCACTTTAGATATT
Organism: Mobula birostris; assembly: GCF_030028105.1. Classification (NCBI taxonomy): domain Eukaryota; kingdom Metazoa; phylum Chordata; class Chondrichthyes; order Myliobatiformes; family Myliobatidae; genus Mobula; species Mobula birostris. The sequence goes on from NC_092375.1 coordinate 50,728,853, forward strand.
TAAAGGACAACTTTGACTGCTTGCTATTAGAGTGACCTCTACCACCAAGACGACCAAGGACAGTAACCTCTTAGGAACACCATCTATAAGTTCCACTAAAAGTCACACACCATCTTTATTTAGAAATATACTACTGTTTCAATGTCTTCAAATACTGCAACTTCCAAGCCAAAAGAATTGTGGGAGTACCTTTAGTGGAAGTGGCTCAGCATTGTCACCTCAACAGTATTTGTGGACGGGCATTACCCACTGGTCTTGCCAGTGATGCCCACGTGACATCAAATAGATAAATAAAACCTAAAGGGTAAGTAATCCCATTACATTTTCTGTCCTCTCTTGCAAGTCAATGCTCACACACCCATATCTCTAAACTGCGATGCTACATTACCTTGTCCCTTAACTTTCTAGGTTTCCCCTCATTAATACTCCTCCTCTGACACTTCCACACAATTATGTTCATTTGAAGTCCTTTCTACTGCTCTGATTACCCAAGAACACAAATTCTCAACAAATTGAGAGTAATCTTTTAACTTCCAAGAGAAGATGAATAAAATGTACTAATTCAGTTTTGATTATACCTCCACGTTTATGATTCAATTTTTGTTCACTAGTGTGTTCAAATGAAAAATTATCTCATTTTCCCTTAGCTCATCAGGAAAGAAAAACATGCTGTAAAATAATTTCATGCCCAAGTTTTCAGCGTGTCTGTTGACAGATAGCAAACTTAATTCTGAGCTGTCAGGGAGATTCTTAAGTGAAAAATTTAAGACATGTAGAACTGAGCCAGTGAACAGCTGAATGACATATGGCTAGGTATAAAAATAACAAAAATAATCTTTTGCTTTCAAGTACAAGCATCAAGTGAGAGGGATAGTGTCACTATTTAAAGGGTTGTGGTAGGGCTTTGACGTTATTTCTTTGTAATATGCAGTGAATTATTTCATGATTGCAGGACACCTATTTTTAATGAACCATGTAGGATCTGCCAAAATACTAAACATGCCAAAAGACATTTCATAAGAACAGATTTATATGGGTTATTTGTCTAACTCAGCTTCCCCAATACATTAGCCTCAATGCCAAAATTTCTGTGTTCCTGTAAGTTCTGCTTCCAGAATGCTAATAACCTAATATTCCTCTCTGAATGCTCTCCACATTATACAAGTTTGACACAGATGCACTGTAATTAAATAATAATCACAAAAGCGATAGGGCATCTCTGAGCTGGGATTAAATTGCTTAAGCTTTGCTCTTTCATTTTTTGGTATCTATCAAAGCAAAGTAGCAGTTCTTTCATCTCTGCAGGAACTCACGTACTCCAACAAAATGACTATCCAGATTATAAGCATTAATTAAATGAGAAATACTTTTCAGGTTGCAGAAGAGAAAATAATGCTGCAGAGGAGATGTTTATATGCCTTCATAAGTAATTTTGTAAGGTAGTGGTGTTTTTGCTATTGTTCATTAGGCTCAGTACAAAATTTTGATTTGTTAATGTTTGCTCTTGCTGGTTTTGCCATTCTTAGGACTGCATGTGTAATTACACTGCCCACTTGGTCTATTGGAAGTTCTCTCTCATCAGACTCAGATAAGTGGCTTTAGCCCACACTACAGGACTCGAAAAGAAAGGTCAACCTCACCTCTATTGGTCTGGGGAATGCTGCAGGAATATCTACTGAGAGCCTAAACTGAGACCTCACCTTCTTGGCCAGCTGAATGTAAAACAACCTAGCAGAGTTTTCCTTGCACTTTGACCAACATTCATTATTAAATACAATGAAAATTTTAACTGTTCATTGTGTATTTTTAACAACTTCCATACAGACATACAAAACTTGAACCAGTAGTAAGTCATATCCCCTCATGCTTACTCTGTCATTCAGTAAGTTCATAGAAACATAGAAACATAGAAAATAGGTGCAGGAGTAGGCCCTTCGAGCCTGCACCACCATTTATTATGATCATGGCTGATCATCCAACTCAGAACACCGCCCCAGCCTTCCCTCCATACCCCCTGACCCCCGTAGCCACAAGGGCCATATCTAACTCCCTCTTAAATATAGCCAATGAACTGGCCTCAACTGTTTCCTGTGGCAGAGAACTCCACAGATTCACCACTCTCTGTGTGAAGAAGTTTTTCCTAATCTTGGTCCTAAAAGGCTTCCCCTCTATCCTCAAGCTGTGGCCCCTCGTTCTGGACTTCCCCAACATCGGGAACAATCTTCCTGCATCTAGCCTGTCCAATCCCTTTAGGATCTTATACGTTTCAATCAGATCCCCCCTCAATCTTCTAAATTCCAACGAGTACAAGCCCAGTTCATCCAGTCTTTCTTCATATGAAAGTCCTGCCATCCCAGGAATCAATCTGGTGAACCTTCTTTGTACTCCCTCTATGGCAAGGATGTCTTTCCTCAGATTAGGGGACCAAAACTGCACATAATACTCCAGGCGTGGTCTCACCAAGGCCTTGTACAACTGCAGTAGTACCTCCCTGCTCCTGTACTCGAATCCTCTCGCTATAAATGCCAGCATACCATTCGCCTTTTTCACCGCCTGCTGTACCTGCATGCCCACTTTCAATGACTGGTGTATAATGACACCCAGGTCTCGTTGCACCTCCCCTTTTCCTAATCGGCCACCATTCAGATAATAATCTGTTTTCCTATTTTTGCCACCAAAGTGGATAACTTCACATTTATCCACATTAAATTGCATCTGCCATGAACTTGCCCACTCACCCAACCTATCCAAGTCACCCTGCATCCTCTTAGCATCCTCCTCACAGTTAACACTGCCGCCCAGCTTCGTGTCATCCGCAAACTTGGAGATGCTGCATTTAATTCCCTCATCCAAGTCATTAATATATATTGTAAACAACTGAGGTCCCAGCACTGAGCCTTGCGGTACCCCACTAGTCACCGCCTGCCATTCTGAAAAGGTCCCGTTTATTCCCATTCTTTGCTTCCTGTCTGCTAACCAACTCTCCACCCACACCAATACCTTACCCGCAATACCGTGTGCTTTAAGTTTGCACACTAATCTCCTGTGTGGGACCTTGTCAAAAGCCTTCTGAAAATCCAAATATACCACATCCACTGGTTCTCCCCTATCCACTCTACTAGTTACATCCTCAAAAAATTCTATGAGATTCGTCAGACATGATTTTCCTTTCACAAATCCATGCTGACTTTGTCCGATCATTTCACCGCTTTCCAAATGTGCTGTTATCACATCCTTGATAACTGACTCCAGCAGTTTCCCCACCACCGACGTTAGGCTAACCGGTCTATAATTCCCCGGTTTCTCCCTCCCTCCTTTTTTAAAAAGTGGAGTTACATTAGCCACCCTCCAATCCTCAGGAACTAGTCCAGAATCTAACGAGTTTTGAAAAATTATCACTAATGCATCCACTATTTCTTGGGCTACTTCCTTAAGCACCCTGGGATGCAGACCATCTGGCCCTGGGGATTTATCTGCCTTCAATCCCTTCAATTTACCTAACACCACTTCCCTACTAACATGTATTTCCCTCAGTTCCTCCATCTCACTGGACCCTCTGTCCCCTACTATTTCTGGAAGATTATTTATGTCCTCCTTAGTGAAGACAGAACCAAAGTAATTATTCAATTGGTCTGCCATGTCCTTGCTCCCCATAATCAATTCACCTGTTTCTGTCTGCAGGGGACCTACATTTGTCTTTACCAGTCTTTTCCTTTTCACATATCTATAAAAGCTTTTACAGTCCGTTTTTATGTTTCCTGCCAGTTTTATCTCATAATTTTTTTTCCCCTTCCTAATTAAGCCCTTTGTCCTCCTCTGCTGAACTCTGAATTTCTCCCAGTCCTCAGGTGATCCACTTTCTCTGGCGAATTTGTATGCTTCTTCTTTGGAATTGATACTATCCCTAATTTCTCTTGTCAGCCACGGGTGCACTACCTTCCTTGATTTATTCTTTTGCCAAACTGGGATGAACAATTGTTGTAGTTCATCCATGCAACCTTTAAATGCTTGCCATTGCATATCCACCGTCAATCCTTTAAGTGTCATTTGCCAGTCTATCTTAGCTAATTCACGTCTCATACCTTCAAAGTTACCCCTCTTTAAGTTCAGAACCTTTGTTTCTGAATTAACTATGTCACTCTCCATCTTAATGAAGAATTCCACCATATTATGGTCACTCTTACCCAAGGGGCCTCTCACGACAAGATCGCTAATTAACCCTTCCTCATTGCTCAAAACCCAGTCCAGAATAGCCTGCTCTCTAGTTGGTTCCTCGACATGTTGGTTCAAAAAACCATCCTGCATACATTCCAAGAAATCCTCTTCCTCAGCACCTTTACCAATTTGGTTCACCCAATCTACATGTAGATTGAAGTCACCCATTATAACTGCTGTTCCTTTATTGCACACATTTCTAATTTCCTGTTTAATACCATCTCCGACCTCACTACTACTGTTAGGTGGCCTGTACACAACTCCCACCAGCGTCTTCTGCCCCTTAGTGTTACACAGCTCTACCCATATCGATTCCACATCTTCCCGGCTTATGTCCTTCCTTTCTATTGATCCCTCCTGAATATTGAATATCCCTGAACATTGAGCTCCCATCCCTGGTCACCCTGGAGCCATGTCTCTGTGATCCCAACTATATCATAATCATTAATAACAATCTGCACTTTCAATTCATCCACCTTATTACAAATGCTCCTTGCATTGACACACAAAGCCTTCAGGCGCTCTTTTACAACTCTCTTAGCCCTTATACAATTATGCTGAAAAGTGGCCCTTTTTAATGCTTGCCCTGGATTTGTCGGCCTGCCACTTTTACTTTTCTCCATAGTACTTTTTGTTTCTACCCTCACTTTACACCCCTCTGTCTCTCTGCACTGGTTCCCATCCCCCTGTAGTGAACTCACCTCCTCACGCCTAGCCTCTTTAATTTGATTCCCACCCCCCAACCATTCTAGTTTAAAGTCACCTCAGTAGCCCCCGCTAATCTCCCTGCCAGGATATTGGTCCCCCTAGGATTCAAGTGCAACCCGTCCTTTTTGTACAGGTCACGCTGATCTGTGACTACAATTCTGCATTCCCATCTATTATTGAAGAAGAGAATTCTAAAGACTCGAGACCCTCAAAGGGAAAAACGTTGCCTCAACTGTCTTGAATAAAAAGACTCCTTATTTTAAAAAAATTAGCCTCAGCTCTATGTTCTCCCATGAGAATATACAAGCTCTTCACATCCATCTTAGTCTGTGCAATTTTTCATTAGTCAATCTGCTAATTTCAGCTATCAGTACTGTAAACCTACCCTGAAATGCCTCTAACTTGTTGAATATTATTTGATTTATTTACTTACAAAGTAACAATGTCCAGGTTTTGCTGGCAATTAAAGCTGAACTTGACCCTCAAAGCTCCATGCTCCCCAGTCCAGAAGGTAGTAAGTTTGGGCACCAGGTATAATAGATCATTGATCTGATTGTACTACATGTTACCATGAAAGTGAAGGGAGAGAAGGGGCAGGAGAATCTAACACTGCCCACGTATAGTCTGCCCTGGTGGAATCCCATGCTGTGAGTGGTCTGGGATCATATGATCAGTGAGTTGGTGACTGCTGTATGTTGCGCTGATGTGCATACAACATAAAGTCTGCAATGGATCAAATCTGGTGAACTAAATGGGTTTGTCAGTGAATGAGGCTAGCAGATGATGTCTGCAGCAAAGTAAGAATGAAGCTGTCTTTAGTTCACAACTCAGTGCCACTTTTCAATGCACTTTGTTCTTCTTTTGTTGATCTCACATGATAGTCATTTATATAGTCCAAATTTCATCAGTAGCAAATGAAAGACCTGGTGCTAAACTAATGACCTCATTGTATGTGTGCCCCAATGCTGCATTTAGATCAGACACAATTGTGTGGGCCACCACTGTTCACAGCCAATCCTTGTAGTTTCACGCAGAAATGATCATTAGAACAATCTATCCACTTTTTGTCCACTTGGCACTGAAAAGATGGATGCTAACTGATCAAACTTTGGATAATACTTTGTAAACAATTTCAATTTCTTTTTCTCCCTCAGTCTTGTTCACAGTCAACATGCATGCCACAAAAATCATACCTGATTGTAAATGTTGCATTAAATTAGTAGAGTCATTGAATAACGCAGAACAGAAAAAAGGCCCTTTGGCCCAATTTATCCATGTGAACAAAGCCCACCCAAGCTAGAGCCATTTGCCTGCATTTGGCACACATCTTTCGACAACTTTCCTATCCATATGTATAACCAAATATCTTTTAAATGTAACACGCACAACATGCCGGAGGAAGTCAGCAGGTCGGGCAGCATCTGTGGAAACGAACAGTCAACGTTTTGGGCCGAGACCCTTCGTCAGGACTCATCTTTTAAATGTCACTTGTCTCTGGCAGCTTAATCCATAAATGAACCACCCTCTGTGTGACAAAATGCCTCTCAGGTCTCTTAAGTTTTTCCCCTCTCCTCTTAACCTTTACCCTCTAGTTTATGGATCCCATCCCCTGAGAAAAATATTTTGTGCATTAACCTCATCATTTTATCCATCTCTACAAGGTCAACAGTCTCCCAAACTCCAAGGAATAAAGACCTCCTTACCTCTCCCTGTAACTCAGCTCCTGGCAATAATCTCGTAAAACAAACATTTATCAATTACAGTATACCTGTGGAAGGTTTGTCCTCTCTTAATATTCTGTTCATCTGCATTCCTTATTCATAACCGCATGCACACCATGATCAGTAAAACAAAACTCTTCTATTGTATTAATTCTGCCACACTCCACAGATCTTTATACTCACTGAATTCTGACTGTCAATGTAGAAGAAAGGATCCAAAGGATTTTTCACGACTAATAGAAGATGCTTAATGTACCTCAGGCAAATGAAACACAAACATACAACGTTTCTGTTGGGATGAGATTAACTGGTGTCCAGTTTTTATTTTCTTTCAAGCACAATTAATTTTCTCTTCAAGTGTTCTATTCTGTTCTAGAGTGCTAAGAAATGAAGTCTAAAATGAAATAAACCTAAATGTTTATCAATCATTGAACTCAAAACATATTATTTTCAGAAGCCAACTAAATGTATAATCCAAATTCATATAGATCAATTTTGAGTTAATTATGATGATTCAGACTGATACAAAATTTAATAAAAACTACTTGTAACTTGTCAAATAATAGGGCTGAATGATAAACATTTTATTCTATGAACATATGTTTCATTCTTTTTTGGTTGAGAATTTATTTACCAATAGTATCACTGCTATATAAAAATTCATTGCTGCTTAAGCACTCTATGCTGGAAAGATATACAGTACTCGGCTTCCAATGTTACTCATTCCAATGAGTATCAGAAGCAGAGTATACGGTATGGAATGAGTTTTGGAAGGATATTACAAAAACCATCACTACCATACTGTGCACGTTACACTACTAACCAGTTATGAACTTCTAAAATTTTTTTTATTCAGCACTTTAGACTGAACAGAATACCATGATTTTTTGTAATCAAGTGTGGTCATTTTGGTCAATATTAGTATTTGCACTAGACAGAATGCAGTTGTTTTCCAACTGGGAGTGCAGTTTAAGCACACAAGGATACCAATCATTCTACTATGTCTATGGTGACTATTTACTCATCAGGAATTCATTCTGGTCTTCTGTTTATTTTCTAATACTCTTTACCTTCCTGGAGGAAAAGGGAAACAAAATTAACCCGAACAGTACAAATGGATTAAATTTATAATACGCATTAAAAACAAGACTCAGCAGGTCAGGCAGCAAAAGTTGGAAAAAGAAAAGGAATTAATGTTTCTGTTTGCATCTATGGTGCATGACTGCTGAGTGTTTCCAGCAATTTCTGGTTTTATTCCAGATTTACAAAATCTTCAGCTGTTTTTTAAGATTTCCACTGCTGAGAATAATGCACTCACTGATGTTGGGAAACTCTAATGGTTCAGCACTTGGTGCACTGAGTGCTCATATAGGGCTCACATACTCTCTCTAGTTCTGGTTCGTGCACTCTGACACACTGGGGCCCTATTTCTGGCTCCTCCTTCAAGACATTGGGGCCCCGTCTCTTGCTCTCCCTTTAACGCACTGGGGTTCTGGTTGTTGCACTTCTGTAGTTCCATTCCAACGCTTCCTCTAGCACACTGGAGCTCCACTTCCCATGCTAACAGGAGCCCAGTTCCCATGTTCTTTTCAACTCTCCTGGTTCTGCTTCTCATGTTCCCTTTGAGAACATTGAGCCAACTCTCCTCCACCCTCTTTCAACTTTCTGGATTCAACGGATTTTTTTTGACATTTGCATGATACTTTTAAATAAAACGTGACATAAAATGTGTTGGAGTACAATAGGAATAACATCCAATAGTCTAGGGAATCTGACAGTCCAGGTCCAAAGTGCATCCGATTATTAGAGTTTTACTGCAAATTTGAAGAACATTGGACAAAATTTTTTAAAAAACAATTTAACAGAATGTTTTAATGGAGGGTTCATCAAAGGATGGAAGAGCAGGGATCGGGTCAGAGAATATTTAAAAATTAAAAGGAAATGGATAGAGAACAAAGCCCATACTTGGATAATGAGAAGCAAAATGAGACAGTAAGAGTCAGAGTTTCATGTAAATAGTTCACTAGTAAACTTAGTTAACTCAAGAAAAGACAGTGGGAAGCCATAACTAAAGGCATTGCCTCTGAATGCACGAAGAATGAAATAATGGCACAAAACAAGACATACTTACAAGGTTAGAGAGTTTAGGATTGAAATATTCCATGGTATTTGACACTTAGAAATGCAAGCAGGAAAGGGGTGATTGTGGTGGTGTGTGAAGTGTGCCCAGGTCGGTTAACTCTGATAATAGTTAGCAATGACCTTGGCCTAGAAGAACAGTGATCAGTAAATGGAGAGACATCAGAAATAACAAGGGATGCCAGTACTGGTTGGAATACTAACAGGCTCCATAACAACTGAAACACAATTGGAATGAGAGAAGTAATAAATAAGTAAGAAAAGCTAGTGCAGTTTTAGGGCAATAATCATAGAGTACTTCAGTCCTCAGATACTGTAGACTGGGAAAATTAAATTCACAAAGGTCATTTGCAGTTGAAGTTCACAGAATGCATTCAGGACTGTTTTGTAGAAAGATATCACTGCTTGATGAAGTGCCAGGCTACATCAGATCTTAACTTGACTAATGAAATGGGTTAAATTAGTAATCTCATAATGAAGGACACTTTAGTAATGTCAGAGAATAATTGTATTACAATATGATTAAATTTTGCATGCAGTTCAAGAGATACATGGTTCAACTAGGAAGAGTGTGAACTTAAATCAAGTCAATTACGTAGCAATTGATGCACTGGCTAAAGTACTAGAGAACTTGGATTAAAAATGGACAATCAAATTCATGTATTCGATGAAAAATCTGATTTCTTTGTGTATATACATTCCCTTAAGAAGTTAAAAACTACAAAATTTATCTGTCCTTGGCTGTTTACACCTAGTATTAGATTAAAGAGCCTTATAAAAGTCAATATGAAGTATGTTTATTCTGAAAGGACAATAAATGTTAAAATAATTGATAATAGAAAATAATTAAGAGATACATCTTTCAATAGGTACACAAAAGGAATGTGAACAAGAAGGAAGAAGAAGGAAGAGAACATCAAAATTATATACGGGCCATGATATTGAGAAGAGGAAGTACTGGAGAGACAAACATAAATAAAACAAAACTTCAGGAGCAGATGTTCAGTACAGTATCTGAATGTTCTAAAATAACCAGCTACAGAGATAGAGGCATTACTGAATTTTCTAATATTCCCTTTCTCTGCAACAATTCCAGCAGATTGGAAGATAAATAGGCAAACAATACTCTTTAAAAGATAGGAGGAAAACATTATGAACTATAGACAACATAGCTTAATCCGTGTTATTAAAGAAATACTGCAATTCACCATCAAATTACTTTGAAAGCCATTTTCATGAATAGACAAAGCCAATATGTTTCTAAGAAAGAAGGACGGTATTTAACAAACCTAATGGAGTTCTTTTCAAGCTGTAATTAGAAGGGTAAATGGGGAAATGCAACATTTCCATTGACTCCTGGGAAGTTCTGTCCCATGGCTACAAAATGGAGAAGGAGTAATTGCACTGGTACTAAGAACCTCAAGACCATGAGCCAGGAGCACACAGAACCCACCACCTTACAAGCTACACACTCACCTGCCCACTGACTACCACCTGTCTCATGTGTAGAAAAGCACCGGTTCCCAAAAAGTCTTCATCAGCCACTCAAAACCCACAAAATCAAAGTGTAAGCAAGCGATCCTTTATCCTGGGGTACTGCCAAGGAAGAGATGGCAGAGCCAGAATTTTCAAGGGCCAGATTCAAATTGTGTAGCCTAGTACATAAAGATTTATAGATCCTCAGCGCACCAGGCTGTGAGGATGTCAGATTAAGCTGTCCTTGGTAACATCCTGGCAGCCTAACATACTGTATTCAGGTTGGGTATAATTGTGAATCTGTTTCAAAGAAGCATGAACACTTCATCCTGCTTCCACAGTTTAGATTGTTGATCAGAAACTGATCTTGGAGCACCCTGAAGCGAAAAGCAAGACATCCTGACTCTTTACCATTTTGAACTCCTTCAAGACATCAAGTGACTGGATTAGGAACAGATGTAGACCATGCTTTTAAGCTAAAGTGGACCTTTCTGTAGATCCAAGCACTGAACTTCACAGAGTTGGATATTCTTCAACTTAAGAAGAAGCAGAACTTGTGAAAGCTGCTTCTGCATGAATGGCCTGCATTATGATACCCCCATGCCTGCACAACTAAAAACCAGGAGGGTGGCATTATAGAGGTTACATGGTGGTGCACACCTGCGTAAGCATCAACAATGTGCTGAGCTGCTGAATTTCTGTATCTTCTATATTCCAGAGACGATGGTCCCCAAGTCATTTAAAATAGATAGACCAGCAATAATTAAACAGGAGTAAATACTTTTTAATGAATGACACTGCAATACTGGCAGGTTAAAAATTATACGTCACAGGCAAAATATTTCTCAATCTGGAATAAAGAAGGTACAAAGATCTCATTGGATCATCCTTTTTGCATTTCAGTTACACCATACAATACTGATAATCACTGAGACCCACTTTCCCAGTAGTCTTAAAAAGAAATGAATAACTTATAGGACTCAAAACATATTCTTATTCAACACCATATTAATTCACCTCCCTGCGTTCTGTACACCATTCTATTCCCCTTCCGATTATTGTGTTGACATGACTTACAATGCTTAGAGACCAAAACTGGCAGAGATCCTGTTGCCACTGGCAACCCTAAAGAGATGCTAGGACATACTCAATTTGAGCACAAGCTATTGTTTAAATATGGATTTAGATAAGTGCCTGATGTATAGATAACTAAATATGACACAGCAAGTTTTAAATTGTTTTATAACTAATCTAAAGTATGTTACCAATTTGGGAATAAATTTTCCTCCATTTTAAATAAGGATTTTTCTGTTTCTTTCCTCAAAATGGCCCACATATTAAAGAGTGGGCATGTGCAATTCCTAAGTTTCATCAGCAGGAAGAGCAAAATAAAACCAATTGATCACAATGCAGCTTTGATCATTACTTCAACACTTGCATTTAAATGATTAGCGGTAGTCCACTGTAATGCTAGGAAAGCTGTGCCTTCATTTATAAGAAATGTAGTATTTTGTACAATTAAATTACATAATTGGAAAGCTTATTTTGTAGAGCACCTGACTACACATTGGAAGGTACAAAATTCAAACCTTATTCGTGACTTCTCAGCCCAAGCCTGATTGTTCACAGATCATTTCCTGGGGGACACAGCCAGCTTTATTATCTGAGGTTTGTGAGTAAACATCTACATTTCTGAACAAATCAGAGGGAAGGTGATTGAAGAAAAAGCTGAAGATGCTTGAGCTTTGAAACTACCCAGAAATACAATGCAGCAATGTGTCAATGGTGACATTAATTGATAGTGTTCTAATTTGTTCCGTATTTCATTTAAAAACATTATTTGTTACTCAGTTTGTCTCTTGTTTTTAGATACCTTTTTAACTATTTTAATGAAATTTTGCCTAATTGGGACAGCAGCTTCATTGGGTCAAAATGTGCTGGTCCCAATGTGTCTCAATTAACTGGAATTTAATGATCAATTTACACAGATCATTAAAGATGTAATAATCAGATATAGAAAAAAGTTAAAAGAGTAAAAAGAATTAAAATAAGGCAAAAATTGCACTAACAAAAATGCTGCATAAATGTATTAATTATTTTTAAGCACATTTTCATATGAGGTTAATGCTTTTAAAAATAGAGGCATAAGTTTTGTATCTTGCCCCGTTTAAAAAATTCCACTGTGTGTTTGGCCATCACAAGGTGTGAAGTAGAATGGGCTTTCTTCCATAATCTCTTGCACCTACAGAGGCTGGATTTGCTTATTTCACTCTTTCTAATCATATTGTGCATTTATCATGCATAGACAGACACCACACAGATTTCCATCTTTGAAAAAAAATTAATACTTGTATTGTTTTTACGGATTTAATCTATTAGTTTGCTGAGTGATTGTCACCAAAACAACTTGTCCATTGCCAGCGTACTCAATTTTTGATTCAAATCGGCAAAATCTTTTCTAGAATATACTCATCATCACATAACTCTTGAATGGTCCCTTGTTGGTCTCTTATGACTTTACTGATGTACCTGGAATACTTTTAAATCTGTCTCCTATTTTCACAATGCTTATTTATGTCATGTACTTCCTTCGCCACACCAACCTCCTATTTCAGGATGTCAGATACTGTATGGTAAGTAGCATCAATACATGAACTCTATCATACTGATTAAAATGTCGCTCTCTGTGGCAACCATCATAATTTTGTGTTCTATTTCAACTATTTCTGCTCTTCCTGCAAGATATGGCTGAATCAAGCTTAATTTTATCTGTCTTCCACACATTGGTAATCAGCAGAAGTGAAATCTTTGCTGTAGTGTAACAAAACATTTGTGAATACAAAAAATGGCTCCTACATAAAAATGTAATAAAATATTTCATTATTAAACTCAAACAACACTGTTTTAGAATTCTCATTGATCTCTCCCTCGCATCAACTGACTCCAGATGACGGGTTCTTTCCCTTCACAATTGCTTCCATTGTCTCATTAACTAGTTGCATTCAATTGCCTCTACCTTTAATGCAAGAATTTTTCATACCTTAGAGCTTTCGATTGCATTTCAGGTTGAAGACCGGTCACACTTTGTCAATGTTTCCAGCAGTTTCAGGTTTTTGTTCCTTGATTTCTTGTTGTGGGCCAGAACTATTGTAATGATGCTTGCCTGCTTAAAACTTTTTTCTGATGACACTTTCAAATGAATCAGTTACTTTCTCTTCTGGGAGTTAAATTTTTCTGCAACCTTAATAAAACTTTTCTGAAACCCAATTTAAAAGCACGTTAAACTTTTCTACCTCATTTTAAGAGAGTAACATCCAAATAATTCCAATAAGCTTCAAACAGTGGTTTCACTGGCCGGCAAGAATTATCTCCAACACTGGTCAAAAAACTCATATCAAGTTGACATATGATTGTAATTTTTACTGTTGCAGGAAATGTACACATGTGAATATGTACTGTAGATACGGGTGAAATTCATTCCTGCTGCCACTTCTCACCCTGTTCCATATCTAACTGCCTGCAAACACTCAGAACTGAAGAACATACACCAGGACCAGGCACTGGCAAAACCACATTTCTGCAAAGGTATAAAATTGTTACATTAGAAGGTACATGATCATTGAGTTAATTTTAAAGTTATTTCCTTTGGTTCATATATTTAAACTGAATATCAAGTTTTTGTCCCTGAATTTACATGTCAATCTGAGTGTACAAAAGAAATATTTGTCAACTGTCTGTTCACTATCATCACTGATAGTAATGTTTTCCCAGCATGTGAAAAAATGCATTTATTTATCTGTGAATATTGTTTCAGGCATGATTTTATAATGTAAGCAGTAATGACAAAGTCTTTCCTCTATTTTTATGCTAAATTACAAACTGCCAATGGTAAAATGGTGCCAAAACAATTTGCAGTAACAGCCTGTTAATCTCCCTTGAATAATCTGGTTGAAATTTGTGATGACTTCAGGTTTTGGAGCTTCAGAAATGCAAATATGGCTATTCAACAACTCTGTAACTATCTGTACTCTGCATATAACAGCGCGGAAGGAATAACAGCTTGCCAGAAATAGCACTGAAAAGAATAACTTGGTGACTCAGCAACTCTTACACTTTGAATTATCTATATTATCTGATGCTTATTCTATAGAAAACAAACTTCTGGCCCAGAACAGGTCAGTACATCAATATACAGAGTTCCCCTTTGCAAGGCATGTTTGTGAATCTTTACATTTTAAATAGCGGCTGGAATTACAAGCTGATAATGGTGCAAAACATCAAACTACCTCAACTGATTTGATATTCAGGGAGTAGCACTTTACACACATTTGCTGAACACAATAGCGTTCTATTTTTTTTAAAACGCAAGCACAAGGAAATCTGCAGATGCTGGAATTTCAAGCAACACACATAAAAATTGCTGGTGAATGCAGCAGGCCAGGCAGCAACTATAGGAAGAGGTACAGTCGATGTTTCGGGCCGAGACCCTTCAGGCTGTACCTCTTCCTATAGATGCTGCCTGGCCTGCTGCATTTACCAGCAATTTTTATGAGCATTCTAGTTTTGTTGAGTTGCAGCTTTTCAGCAAAATCTCACTTACTGTTTTCAATCCTTTGTGTAGAACCCTGCTAATTAATGTTCTTTATTAAATAAACTGAGATAACTTAGATGCTATGTTCTATATAAAGCACAGCTTTACCGAATACCAGACACATATAATAATGTACTTTTTAAACGAATGCTTCAGTAGCGAAGACTGGATCATCTAGTTATCAATTAACACATTCCACCTTCGAGTTCTGTTAAATTCTTCTGAGCTAACAAAGGCCGCGGATCAAAATAGGACTTTCTGTGATTTGTATTTTCTGAATAAAGTTGTTTAATCCTCAAAAGAGTTGTATATTTGTGGTCTTATAAAACTAATTGTCAAAGTGCACTTGCAAAATACCAATAAACCTATCCAGCATGTGAAATTGTTTGGAAATACTAGCAACAGATTTTCAACATCTAAACCAGATGTTGCAATTTTAACACCAACAAAACTGTCAGTACTGTTTGTTACTGCCATACAAAACACTTTCAGGACAAATGACATCATTTTACATGAGAACAGAATACAGAATGAATAGTATTGTTATACTGCCAAGAAGAAGTTGTAGTTCACTCACCATTACATTTCCTTTTTCTCCATATGACTTCTTTACAAACCATTTCCTCTCTCTCTAGATTATGATCCATCCCTGATCAAAATGGTATAGACGCCCTGGCAGCTCTGTATCAGCAACACTGGTTCATGAGAAGGCTTTGAGAAAGCCCAGCAACTATACGAAACATCTACTAAACCCAAAAGTTGATGTTTCACCAACTAACATCAGCTAACTTAGTGCAAGATGAACTTTGCATGATTTTTCAGACTTTGCTCTCCTGTCTGGTTGGCCTACAAGGTCATTGCCAGAGCTCACGGGGGAGCAACCGCTGATTAAAGAAATATGTGTCTCTGGATTAAAAGAAATATTTAAAATGCTGATTCAAACAGCTCTGTTAAACTAAATGTGCCAAGTTAACACATGGGTGGCTATTAACATCATCTTGCTTTCCATCTGAACGTGGCTGCAATCAAAGATTTGCTTGATTTATTAGCAGAAAAAATCTATTATATAAATAAATCCAAGACTCCTCATGGTTATTTTTGAATAATGCCCTTGATTATATTCCACCTTATAATGACATAAAGTAAATATACCCATTATACTGAAGAAAGTTAGTGATACACATACAGTATTGTATCTATGTGCCTTTTTAAAAATATCCCATGGATCTTAGCACCTCGAAATAATTTCCAATTGAATCTGTTCTTACATTATTGTGGTGATGCACACAAAAAAGACTTAATGGCTATACACTGCTTTGGAACATGGTAATGCCAAAAGGCAGACAAACTGAGTAGTGGGAGATTTCAGTAAAACATTCAAAATTCTAAAGGACACGACAGAGGGGAAAGATTATGGAGCAGTGTTCACATATTCAGAATAAGGCTGGCTATTTAGGAGAAATTTGTTTAATCAGGAAGAGTGAACCTTTGGGATTCTGTACCCTGAAAGGCTATGGAGATATTGACATTGTCTTTGAATAAACATAATTTAGGAGATTTCTGGTTATCAAGAATATCATGAGTTCTGAAAATATAACTGCTGACGCAGATCTGCCATAATCTTGTAGAATGGCAGAGCAAGCTTACAAAGTGCTAGATGGCTTACTCTTGTTTCTATTCCCTGTCTTCTCAAAAGCATCCAGTTCATTTATCTACCTAGTTAGCCGTTTGATATAAATGCTGCTTATATAGTCCTCACCTTCTGTCTTTACAAACTGGATGAAAATTCTACTAGGTTTATGTGGCTTATTAAAATTCTCCCGAAAATGGCCAAAGCATTACAAGGAAGTTTAGATACAATTTACATCCAACCACAATCAAGTTTCAGCTATTTTTTGCATTGTTTTAAAAACATCAGAGCCAGGCCCTCCCTCAATTCTCATGTCTCGTTTATAGAGCTTTGAGAAGTATGTTCAAATATAGCTTTAACTGAGCTTAAAATACCTACAGATCACTTTTCCCAGGTTTTAAATGTTAAAATATTTATTTTAAATTATTTTCACATTTTTTCAAAATATGATATAGCTTAGTACATTACAGTTACTGAAATTCATTAAATGTTATTTTTCTGATAGAACCATTTTCAGTTGCATTATTCTGCTGCAAGTAAATATACCATTTAATTTAACAAGAAATTGCACAAATTTTGGGTAGACTTTAAATATGATTATACAATTGTCTGAGGGGAAATTTGAAAAAGAAAATCAATGTGGAGATCAAATTCATCTGCATACAGAATACCAATTACTTACAAAGCAGAAACTGTAATTACTAATGCCCAAAATTTGGTATATAGTGTTGGTTAAAAGCTAATGCCTCTACGACCTGCATAATGGTGTAAATAAAATGAAGTTGGTTAAAGAGAATCTATTACATATTTATGAAGGGTAATGAATTATTAGCTAAATTATTGTTTTATAAGAGGTCTGTTAATTGTTAAAATATTAATATTGACATTTCACATTTCTTAAGATGGGATTCAAATGCTCTCCTTACTGAGATGTGTAATCTATTCAATGTCCTTTCTTGGAAACCGGTAAGCACAACTGAATGTGGAATGGGCATTAAAATAAATAAACCAGAACAAAAAAAAAATGCTTCTCATCTCATCTGGTAATCCTTAATATATGTTGAACCTTTATTATAACTAGAAAAGCAGTGGTGTAGTTTTTCCATTAACTTTCTCAGATAGGAAACTAAGTACACTCAGTGGCCACTTTATTAGGTACACCTGTACACCTGCTCATTGATGCAAACATCTAATAAATGTGGCAGTAACTCAATGTAAAAAACATGCAGACATGTTCAAAAGATTCAGTTATTGTTCAGACCTAACATCAGAATGGGGAAGAAATGTGATCTAAGTGACATTGTCTAGTGAAATGATTGTTGGTGCCAGATAGGGTAGTTTGAGCATCCCAGAAACTGCTGATCCCATGGGATTTTCATGCACAACAATCTCACGTGTTTACAGAGAATACTACAAAAAACAAAAAAAAACATTCAGTGGGAGGCAGTTCTGTGGGAGAAAGCGCCTTGTTAACGACAGCAGTCAGAGGAGAGTGGTCAGATTGGTTTAAGCTGATAGGAAGGCAACAGTAACGCAAATAACCCCTCATTACAACAGTGGTGTGCAGAACAGCATCTCTGAACATACGCTTTGGGCTATAGCAGCAGAAGACCACACCGGGTTCTATTCCTGTGGCCACTGAGTGTAGATCATCAAACATTCCCCAATTACAACCAGAAGGCAGCAAAATAACCCTCGCAGTGGTTCTAAGCAAACTCACCAGCTGACGTACTTGATAAACAAAACACTTCACAACAATCCAAATACATACAAGAAAACGGCCATTCTTACATTTTATGGTCTTAATGAACATTAAAAAAATTCCAGAAAGTGTTTTTAATATTCTGGGTTTCTAAAACAACCAGACAAACTGCATAAGGGATAGCCATCCTGTTATGCTACTAATCAGAATCCTAGACATTGCAAAGGATACAATGCATTCTAAAACAATGTCTTAGAAAAGCAGATTTAAAAAATTATAATTATAGTGTACTTACAAATATCATAGCAAACTGCACAAATATACCACCTTTCACTGAGCTGTAGCCGTACATTTTTTCCAGCACCAATATGTTGTCCAAAATGCAATCAAAGACAAATCATATTGCAATATATAACTTCATATAGTTCAGCTACACTGGTTAATTGTATTAATTATTTTACCTGTAGCAGCACATAAGCCCCTGAGTTGAGTTTTCAATTTCATACCCACTCATTGACCACATCTTTCTACCCAAGTAATGGCAAAGATTGTTGCACCTCCAGTGACTTGGGTTCAATCTCACCCTGTCAATGTGTGGTTTTCCATCAGGTGTTGCAATTTTCTCCCACGTATCAATGACGTGATGGCAGATTAATGTATTAATGATTAATTAGTGTCGATAAATGGCAAAAGTATCAAAAAGGTGAGCTGATCAGTGTGTGAGAGAGAATAAATTGCAGAGCAAGAGGGGAATGGGGCTGAGAGATTTTGCTGCTAGGACATAACTATAGACCCAATGGGCTTAAAATCCTTCTTCTGTATTGTAAATTGTAACATTACCTGTCACCATAGCTGCTCTATTTCATTTGTTGCTGAAATCCTTTTATATACTTTTTTTTAGAAATTAGGAGGAAAAGCAATATACCTGTATTTGCCTTTTGTTATTACTTTATCATTTCCTGCCAGAGTCATCTGAGGAACAGACTCTTGTATCTAGCATCACTTTATATACATATAATCCATCAATGTATCTTATGTATTTATATTTATTGTGCTTTTTATTATTGTGTTCTTTATCTTAGTGAGTTATTTTATATGCTTCAGTGGATCCAGAGTAACAATTATTAATTCTGCTTTACACTTGTGTACTGGAAATGACATCAAAGAATCTTGAATCTTTAGAAAGAGTTTAATTACAGGAATGAGGGAGACTTTTTGCAAGTGTATTAATCGTCCCTAGAGTACTGTAAATAGCTTTGGTCTGTATAACTAAGAAAGGATGGTTTACAGAGGGAGTGAAGTGAAGATTTACTTGACTGGTCCCATAAAAGGCAGGTTTACCACTGGTGGAGAGGTAGAGTAGGCCGGAACTGTTTTCCTTAGTGTGTAGAAGAATGAGAGGAAATGTCATTGAAACTTATAAAATTCTTAAAATTCGTAAAGGACTCTTCAGGCTCAGATGTAGGAAGGATGTTTTCTCAAAAGGATGAGTCCATGACTAGGGAAAACAATTTCACAATAAGGGGTCGAATTAAGATGAGGATATTCCCCCCCCCCCACTAATAGGATAAAGAGATTAGAGAGCAGTGAACCTTTGAAATTCTCTAGCTCGAAAGGCTGTGGAAACCCAGTTGTGTTCAAACTGCAGACTTCTGGGCATTGAGGGAATCATGGGATATGGTGATAAAGTAGAAAAATGGTGCTGAGGTCGAATATCAGTCACGATCCTGATGAATGGCAGAGCAGACACTAAAGGTCAGGAGGCTTTATTCCTCCTGCTATTTCTAAACATTCTCATGTGCTTATGTTATCGATTTCCTGGCCTCCTGTCTTGCATCCACCCACAGATCTATCATTGATATTTTAATTTGTCATGTCCCTTTTAACCATTGCTTCTCCGTGTGCTTACTTATCTTAATCCTGTAAAATTCTTGTCTTTGTTTTTAAATCCCTCCATGAACTCCCTCTTCCCTATGTTGTAGCTCCTACAAGCCTGGATTTCCATACACCTTCATTCTGTGTAGTACTGATTCTTCACCATTCCACTAATGTCGTCAATGCTTTGTTTGCCAAGGCTCAGGTTTCTGGAATTCTCTCACTTCATCACTCACCCCCCACATTCCAAGAATGTGGCTTGGTTTCAGATTTTGTCTGATATTGATCATGTGACTATATATAAAATATAAATGCAATGGTAAAGAATTGAAGATCTGCAAGGGTGCCAGTACCATTTCTTGTGCAAAAAAAGCACAACTCTCCCACCAGTATACTGTACCTTATGAATGTGCATATGTTACCTCTGATTACCAGCTACTGTATCTTGCAGAATAAACAGAAATACCACACAATGCTGTAAACCTTCCAGATGCATTTTCATTTCTCTGTCATAAAGACTCAGCGAAACAACCAGACAAACCAAAAAGCAGGATATGATGAGATTAAGTGTAATTGCCATATTGCAAACACTATTATTTACATAGCTGAAATTAAAATGTGTATTAGCAACGTAGCTACCAACTACCCACAATAACATTTAAAAATCCTCAAACATTACAGGTTTTAAATAGAACCACCATATTTCATATCCAGCATTAATTAGTTACTTATTATTCCAATGCTCTGCTCCGGACCTAAAACTAAACAGTTACATTTATTTAACTCTAAATCCTTCTAAATCAAATCATGGCAAAAATCCATCCACTGGAGAAAATGTTGAATCAGTAATAACTGGTGTAATTCGGCGCCGATCTTCAAGTTATTCCATCTTTCCAAAAGCCTATCTGAGAAATCTATCATGCAGGTGGAAACACTGCAGTCGAATGGCATGACAGCAAATAACGTCGACTGAATTACTTCAAAGCGTTTGCTTAAAGATATCCAACAATGCGACTGTTGTGCATCTCTGATGTGTTATTTCAAGATAGACGAATTGTGTAATTAAATGCATCAACCAGGGCATTCTAATTGTATCTAAGAAGAAAAAAATAAATACAATGGGAAAATGAAGCAAGTTGCCTAGCTTGCTCTCGCTACCGAAGAATCCTAACGGATATGATGCTCTACCAGTGAAAATACTAACTCGCAAAATAAACATGACTAAATATAAATGATCAAATTACTCAGTTGGGAAACTGAGCAAACAAACTTGCAGGATAGGGTAGATTGATGGTGAGGCAGGTTCAGTATCAGACTGAGGATCTTTCATGTTTGCTGCAGTAGGTTTCGCGCATCACACAGCAACCAGTACGCCGAGGTTAAAGACATCTTTAAAGATCACCATTTGCCTTTCGATCTTAACACTGCACGGATTTTTTTCTGTAAAAATTATCAGTTGTCAAATACATCCTAAATCTCGACAAGTAAATAAGCGATTCGATCCGTTTTGCAATCTCAAGCTTTTTTTTGTGTACCAAGTACACGTCGCAAAGCAAAATGCAATTCTCATTACTTTAGTCCACCTTACATGTTTGGGATCTTTAGAAAAAAAGGAAATAAATCCTCACCCAGAAAACGAAGCTGTAGATGATAAGGAGTGTTTTAAGACACGTTATCACCGGTTTAGTCTCCATTCGCCGCGATGCCATAATAACCTATACGTTGACGCACCAGTGCCTCTCGTCTACCTCCCCTCCCAGCGCCGGGAGACTGCAGCACTCAAGCCATTCGGCGGCGGCGCTGCATCACGGGGCCAATCACTAACCCCCATTACGTCAGCTCCGCAATGAGCCCAAAGCGTCCGCTGCCTGGCAGCGCGCGTATTGCCGAGAGCGTGATCTGGCAGAGGCGCTGGGCTGGTGGAGCTGTGACTGGTGAGCGGGCTGGCAGCTCTTCGCTGAGACCGGGCTGGGCTGGCTTTCGCGAACCAGTGAAAGTAGGCTATGGGATGTTGGTGCAAACTGACATGGCCGTTACATGTACTTCTGGAAAATGGACGACAAGCCCAAGAGAAATAGGATGCGAAAGACAGGCTATCGGAAAACATTTACATAATGTTTGCAGCACCATCTGTTCAGTGGTGTTATTTACGTATGGAGTGAGCTTCCTCCCACTTACACGTTGCACCAATAATTACCAAATTTCTTTATTCCTAATGTAATGGTTGAATCTCTTTATACGTTATGGAATAAGGAAGCACGCTTTTTTAAAATTTTGATTATCCTCAACGAAGAGAATACGAAATAAAAATTAGGCTGAGTATTGATACTGCAGACGAATCGCCAAACATTGTAACAAATGGGTGCCGTTCCCTCGAGTTCAATGTAGCCGGGTAATCCCGTTGTCTCCGGCGCTGCTTTAAAGGCAGGCGATGAATGTGTGAGATAAGAATCAAGATTAGAGAATAGGGTTTTCCTCTGGATTGTTGGACCCAATAATGAATATACGAGGAACGTTGGAAAGATTTGGGGTCAGGGTCTCGGAGCAAGACATGTAAATCAGATGTTGATAAATTTGCCACTTTTCATTTAGCAGCATCCAAACGGCTATTTTATAGTAGATTTCAAGAAATCTTTCAAATTGGATTTTATCATTCCTTCGTTCCAAAGCAATGCCGGCAATATTATTTTAAAATAAATTCTTTCGCTGAAGAATTTCCTGAACAGCAACAAATAGTGGCTCAAGTTTTCTGCTGATGTGTCCATTGCAAAAGACTATGTTAATATATACGGAATGTTCCTAATTAAGCAAGAGTTTCCTGCCGCATACACTGAACATCCTGCTCGACCTTCCTCTGCTTACATTTGACATCACCTTTGGCACTGCTGATGAAAATGAAGTTCTTTTCACCTTCCGCTACAGGACCCTAGCGTCATCTAGTTTACTCAAAGTACGCGCCACTCATTAATACCAATTAAAGTAGTGCTTGCATGAGTTGGTGAAATGCTATGCTGAAAAGCCCTTTCATTGAGAAAAAAAACATCTCTTCTTTACGGGTCAGTTTTTGAATGTTCATGAGATGTATTATCAATCTCAGGTACAGAACCGAATGCCAAATATCAGAATAAGAATCAGGTTTATTATCACGGACATACGTGGTGAAAGTTGTTGTTTCGTGGCGCTAGTACAATGCAATACGTAAAAAATGCTACAAATAACAATAAGAAATATAAAAATTAAGTAAGTAGTGCAAAATAGAGAAAAAAGTGGAGTCACTTTCTTGGGTTCATGGACTGTTAAGAAATCTGATGGCGGAGAGTAAGAAGCTCTTGCTAAAATGTTGAGTGCGTGTCTTCAGGCTCCTGTACCTCCTCTCTGATGGTAGTAATGAGAAGAAAGCATATGCAGGACGACGGGAGTCCTTAAAAATGGATGTTGCCTACTTGAGGCATCACCTTTTGAAGATGTCTTGGCCGGAGGGCGGATAGTGCCTATGATGGAGCCGGCTGAGTGTACAAAACTGCAGCTTCTTCAGCTCCTGTGCAGCCGCTCCTCCGTACCAGGGGCTGATGCATCCAGTTAGAAAGCTCTCTGCAGTACAGTACATCTGTAGAATTTTGCCAAGAGTCTTTAGTGACCAAATCTCTTCAAGCCGCCAATGAAATATAGCTACTTCTTCATAATTGAAGTCAGCGTGTAACTCCAGGTCAGGGTCTTGAAAAGGGGAAGAACAGAGATATTAAAGATGGAAATAGAACTGTTTTCGAAGATGCAAGCGAAGGAGTCGCTGTTTAGCGCCAGTTTGACTTAGCTCCCTTCTCCACTATTCCCAGGCATAACTGTAGAAGGAGTAAAGCAGTGGGTAAGCTCGCATCCTGGAGGTGCAGCAGTGATGAGATGTAATTTGCAATCCATACTGACTGCAGTCTCCCAAAGAGGAAGTCAAGTATACAGATGCAGAGGGAGATACAGAGGCCCAGCGTCTGAAGCTTGCTGTTTAGTACTGTGGGAATGATGGTGTTTTACACTGGGCTTTAGTCAATAAAGAGCAGACTGATGTAGGTATTCCTGTTGTCCAGGTGGTCCAACTCCGGGTGTTGACCCAGTGAGATTGCACCCACTGTAGACCTATTGTGGCAGTAGGCAAATTGCAGCCAGTTCAGGACCTTGATTTGGCAGGAGTTAATTCTAGCAATGATCAACTTCACCAGAGCAGATGTGAATGCTACTGGATGATAGTCATCGAGGGAGCTTCCCCGGTCTTCTTGTGTGATTGATGCCCTTTTGAGGCAGGTGGGAACCTCTGACTTTAGCAGTGAGAGATTAAAGATGTCCTTGAACACTCAAGGTTTTCAGTGCCTGCCTGACACCTTGCAAAGGTTCACCCTCTTGAAAGATGTTCTGACTTTGCCCTCTGAGACAGAGATCACAGGGTCACCTGATGCGGCAGGGATCCACAGAGCTGTAGTTTTATTCTACCTTTCAAAGCATGCATAGAAAGTGTTCAGCTCATGGAGATTGAGGCACCATGGTTATTTATGATGTTGGGATCCTAGCCAGAGGCTCAGCAATCTCTTCCCTCACCTGGTGGAGCAGCCTGGGGAATATTCTGTCAGGCCCTGGGGACTTATCCGTCCTAATGTATTTTAACAACTCCAACACCACCTCTGCTTTAATATCAACATGCTCCAGAACATCAACCTCACTCATATTGTCCTCACCATCATCAAGTTCCCTCTCATTGGTGAATACCGAAGAGAAGTATTCATTGAGGATCTCGCTCACTTCCACAGCCTCCAGGCACATCTTCCCACCTTTATCTCTAATCGGTCCTATCTTCACTCCTGTCATCCTTTTGTTCTTCACATAATTGAAGAATGCCTTGGGGTTTTCCTTTATCCTACTCACCAAGGTCTTCTCATGCCCCCTTCTTGCTCTCCTCAGTTCCTTCTTAGGCTCCTTTCTTGCTTCCCTATATTCCTCAATAGACCCATCTGATCCTTGCTTCGTAAACCTCATGTATGCTGCCTTCTTCCACCTGACTAGGTTCTTCCCCTCACTTGTCACCCATGGTTTCTTCACCCTACCATTCTTTATCTTCCTCACCAGGACAAATTTATCCCTAACATCCTGCAAGAGATACCTAAACATCGACCACATGTCCATAGTACATTCCCCTGCAAAAACATCATCCCAATTCACTCCTGCAAGTTCTAGCCTTATAGCCTCATAATTTGCCCTTCCCCAAGTAAAAATTTTCCTGTCCTCTCTGATCCTATCCTTTTCCATGATGACGGTAAAGGCCAGGGAGCGGTGGTCACTGTCCCCCAGATGCTCACCCACTGAGGGATCTGTGATCTGACCCGGTTCATTACCTAATACTAGATCTAGTATGGCATTCCCCCTAGTCGGCCTGTCCACATACTGTGACAGGAATCCGTCCTGGACATACTTAACAAACTCTGCCCCATCTAAACTGTTGGAACTAATCAGGTGCCAATCAATATAAGGGAAGTTAAAGTCACCCATGATACCTACCCTGTTATTTTTGCACCTTTCCAAAATCTGCCTCCCAATCTGTTCCTCTGTAACTCTGCTGCTACCAGGTGGCCTATAGAATACCCCCAATAGAGTAACTGCTCCCTTCCTGTTCCTGACTTCCACCCATACTGACTCAAAAGAGGATCCTGCTACATTACCCACCCATTCTGTAGCTGTAATAGTATCCCTGACCAGTAATGCCACCCCTCCTCCCCTCCCTCCCAATCCCTTTCAAAGCACTGAAATCCAGGAATATTGAGAATCCATTCCTGCCCTGGTGCCAGCCAAGTCTCTGTAATGGCCACTACATCATAATTCCATGTATGTATCCAAGCTCTCAGTTCATCACCTTTGTTCCTGATGCTTCTTGCATTGAAGTACACGCACTTCAGCCCTTCTACCTTACTAACTTTACACCCTTCATTCTGTTTTTCTTTCCTCAAAGCCTCTTTATATGTTAGATCTGGCTTTACTCCATGCACTATACTTGCAGTTCTCGCGTGACCTTTATCCTCCTCCACCTCACTATCTGCTCTGACACTCTGGTTCCCCTCCTCCTGCAAATCTAGTTTAAACCCCCCCGGAGCAGCACTGGCAAACCTTCCTGCAAGGATGTTCGTTCCCCTCCAATTCAGGTGCAACCCGTCCCGTCGGAACAGGTCCCACCTTCCCTGGAACAAGCCCCAATTGTCCAGAAACATGAAGCCCTCCCTCCTGCACCAACTCCTTAGCCACGTATTTAGTTGCATTATCTTCCTATTTCTAGCTTCACTGGCACGTGGCACAGGTAGCAATCCTGAGATTGCAACCCTGGAGGTCCTGTCCTTCAACTTTGTACCTAACTCCCTAAATTCTCTTTGCATGACCTCCTCCTTCTTCCTGTCCACGTCATTGGTCCCTACATGGATCACAACATTTGGCTGCTCACCCTCCCTCTTGAGAATATTGAGATCTTGATCCGAGATATCACGGACCCTGGCACCTTGAAATATCTTCATTCTTCACAGCACTGTCCCAGATTTACAACAATAGTTCCACAAATAATATCATGAGATTATTCATGGACGTAGTTCACACCAGAAATACAGCCTTGGTAGATGCTAGATGAAACATATCACCTTTACAAAATTAGGTATTATAGTCTACTTTTTCCTCTTTTTTATTGTCTAGTACGATTCTAACTTTGTGCTTTCTTTGATTTATCTTCTCATCTTAATCCAATGGGAAATATAATTATCCTGTTGATTAATCACTCTCTAATTTTCTTTTGTCTGTGGTTTTAGGTGACACCAGAACTTATCTGGGAATTCAGTTACCAATCAAAAACACGTTCTACTAAAAGCTTCATTTCAGCAGTTGTCACTAGACATGAGCTCTTAACTCAAGTTCTTGAAAGACATACAAGGCTGCCAAAAAAAAAACTCCCTGGAGCAGTACAATTCACCATTAAATGTGAGTATATTATTAACCCACTTTACTAATTATACGATAATACTTCATACAGTAATTTTATCATTTAAGGGAAAATTTCAGCAGCACTTTCAACACAACTGGTTAGTCCTCTTAAGTCCATCAGTGGCAGGTCCTGATAAGTGCCTGTTCTTCTTTAACAGGCAATGTCCTATGACTCCCCTTGCTGAAGGAAGAGCAATGAAGTGAGCTTAGTAGGTGCCTATGTTTTATATATCCAAATCAGTTCTGAGTACCAGGTTACATATCATCAAGGACGGACCCAAATCTTCATATAGGTGTGTGGGCTTCACTTCATCATTGTGTTGGTCATCAAAAAGGTCAGTGAAGGTAAGATAGTCAGGATGAACAATTGCTTCTCTACCTCCATCATCCTCGGTGTGGGTGATTCCAGGCTGAGCCCACTGCTGTACACTCTACTCACACATGACCACACGGCCAAGCACCCGAGTAATCACATAATCAAGTTCACTTTTGACATGACATTGGTGGGGCTCATCACCAACAATGATGAGACACCCTACTGAGAGGAGGTGGAAGTGATGTTTATTTCACTTCAATGTTGCTAGTTGAACTTTCAGTCACTATGCCCTGTCACCAGTCACCACCTTCCCAAAACTCCCTGCATCTATGAGTCCGTCTATACCCTTTCCAGGACCATCTGCTTTTTTTTCCACTGCAGTCCATTTCTATGTCAGATATTGTCCAGTTAAGAGGAATGATCCTCTTTATACAACTAACGCTGCAGGAATATATGATTAGAATTTGTTATTGTTCAAACTAATGGCAGACAGTGACGAGTGGGGTACTGCAAGGCTCAGTGCTGGGACCCCAGTTGTTTACAATATATATTAATGACTTAGACGAGGGAATTAAATGCAGCATCTCCAAGTTTGCAGATGACACAAAGCTGGGCGGCAGTGTTAGCTGTGAGGAGGATGCTAAGAGGATGCAGGGTGACTTGGATAGGTTAGGTGAGTGGGCAAATTGATGGCAGATGCAATTCAATGTGGATAAATTTGAGGTTATCCACTTTGGTGGCAAGAACCAGAAAACAGATTATTATCTGAATGGTGGCCGATTAGGAAAAGGGGAGGTGCAACGAGACTTGGGTGTCATTGTACACCAGTCATTGAAAGTGGGCATGCAGGTACAGCAGACAGTGAAAAAGGCGAATGGTATGCTGGCATTTATAGCGAGAGAATTCGAGTACAGGAGCAGGGAGGTACTACTGCAGTTGTACAAGGCCTTGGTGAGACCACACCTAGAGTATTGTGTGCAGTTTTGGTCCTCTAATCTGAGGAAAGACATTCTTGCCATAGAGGGAGTACAAAGAAGGTTCACCAGATTGATTCCTGGGATGGCAGGACTTCCATATGATGAAAGACTGGATCGACTAGGCTTATACTCTCTGGAATTTAGAAGATTGAGGGGGGATCTTATTGAAACATATAAAATCCTAAAGGGATTGGACACGCTAGATTTAGGAAGATTTTTCCTGATGTTGGGAAGTCCAGAGCAAGGGTCCCAGTTTGAGGATAAAGGGGAAGCCTTTTAGGACCGAGATGAGGAAAAAGTTCTTCACACAGAGAGTGGTGAATCTGTGGAATTCTCTGCCACAGGAAACAGTTGAGGCCAGTTCATTGGCTATATTTAAGAGGGAGTTAGGTATGGCCCTTGTGGCTAAAGGGATCAGTGGGTATGGAGGGAAGGCTGGTACAGGGTTGTGAGTTGGATGATCAGCCATGATCGTACTGAATGGCGGTGCAGGCTCGAAGGGCCGAATGGCCTACTCCTGCACCTATTTTCTATGTTTCTACGTTTCTAAAGCTTGCTAGATTTGCCTGACACTAATGTAAATTGAGAATTGTTAGATGTGCCTTCTAAAAAGGACAAAAAGAGTGGGTAGGTAGTTCAAGGGACTTCTCAGGGCATCATGCACTCCAGCTCGCCTCCAGTTTGAACACTCTTTAAGGAGAGATTTTTCCTGAGAGTGCAACCGGAGGATGCACAGGCTTTCAGTTGGGATATTAACTGGCCCCATAATCTTTGCCGTATCCAGTGCTCTCAGCCATTTCTCGATGTCATGTGGAGGGCCGGCTTCTCTGTTGGGGAGGATCTCTGAACAAAGCTGAGATGTATCATTGATCAGAATCAGAATTGACATATCACCAACATGCGTCATGAAATTTGTTGTTATGCGGCAGCAAAATATAATAATAAAAAGCTTTCATTTACAGTAAATATACATATGTTAAATTAAATAATTTTTTTTCTCCAGTTAGCCATGAAATGGAGAAAAACCATGGGAGTTGTCGATAGAAAAGACATCAACCCCATCCCCCCGCCGCTTGAAATAGAGAAAGAAACAGAACTCGCAGACTCCAAACCCCCCACCCTTCCCTCGCACAAAAAACTAACAGGATTGCCCACATGGAAAAAGACAGCTGGAACATCAAAAAACCAAAACCTCCAACCCCTCCCTGGCATAAAGAACAGTGACAAACATTTCAAACCGTCAACCCCTCCCTCACACACAAAAAGCTATCAGATTACCTGTGCAGAAGAACACCAAAAAGAACATCGGACTCCATATCCCCAAGTCCTCCCTGGCACAAAAAGTAACATATTGCCCACTCGCCAATCGACAACAGGAAAGGAGACACCAAAAACTGTAGGAGACCAATATAAAGTACAGTACAGTAATCAAATAAATCTCAGTACTTTGAAAACATTCTCCAGTTGAGGAGTGTGGCTGCACAAACTCAGTCTTTCTGTGAAGAGCAACTGACACGACAGGTCCAAATGCCACCGACCCAACTACCAATTGCTGTTGACTGTGTGGCCTCCGTGGAGAGCGACTGCTGCCTTCTTCCGCGTTCGCCTCAATGCTTCAATCTTCCTTGGGGCTTCGAAATGGAATGGTTTGTGAGCCCGCGCCCTGTCTCTGGCTTTCTCCATGAGCTCTGCTGCTGCTGTTAGTTCTCAGCACCTCGTTTGCCCAGTTTTGAGCTGCTTCACCTGTTCTGAATCTATCCCATTTAGTAAGTCAGTCGTGCCGGACAACAGAGCAGAGGGTGTTCTTGTTGGCTAGATGGGACTTTATCTCTAACAACGTGTGTGTAGATGAGGTCAAATAAGTTTATTACTTGTGTTATTTCACTCATTAACTGCCATAGATCCTGTGTGGAAACCATGTTCTTCAAAACTTGGCTAGTAGTGTTGCTGCTAAATCACTCTTGGAGATGGTCATTGAAATACAACCCCCCCCCCCCCCCCGTTTTGTGCCTAGCTACTTTCAGAACTTCCAAGAGTTGTTTAACATGGAAGAGTGCTGACCCATTATCTGAAGAAGAAAAGTAAATTGTAATGAGGAGGTGGCTTCCTCACCATGTTTGACCTCACATTTTGAATGTAATGTTTGAAGTCTTTCAGGATGACTTTGTTTTTATATAGGCATCCGTTAGTCTCGTGAGATCATGGATTTGTGCTTTGGAAGGTTTCCAGGGCGCAGGCCTGGGCAAGGTTGTATGGAAGACCAGCAGTTGCCCATGCTGCAAGTCTCCCCTCTCCACGCCACCGATGTTGTCCAAGGGAAAGGCACTAGGGCCGATACAGCTTGGCACTGGTGTCATCGCAGAGCAATGTGTGGTTAAGTTCCTTGCTCAAGGACACAAAACGCCGCCTCAGCCAAGGCTCGAACTAGCGACCTTCAGATCACTAGACAAACACCTTAACCACTTGGCCACGCGCCAGCACAGGATGACTTTATCTCACCTGTAAACACCATGACATCCCTTTCAGTGGGTTATATGGGATATATTTAAGATTTGGACTGAATTGAATTGAATTGGTTTATTATTATCACGTACTGAATTATAGCAAAAAGCTTGCTTGCACACTGTTCTCACAAGTCATTGAGGCAGTACAGGGCAAAACAATAAAAGAATGCAGAATAAAGGTACAGAGCAAGTGGAGCGTAGGTAGACAGTAAGGTGCAATATCATAACAATATTTATTATGAAGAGTCCATCTGTCATAATAGGAAGCAATTAAATGGTTTTATAACTGCAGAATAGAAGCTATCCTTCAGCCTGGTGGTCCGTGATTTCAGGTTTTTGTATCTTCTGCCCGATGGGGAGAGGGGATGAGAGAATAACTCGGGTGGGTAGGGTCTTTGATCCTGCTGGCTGCTTCACTGAGGCAGTGAGAAGTATAGACAAAGTCCATTGAGGGAGGCTGGATTCGGTGATGTGCTGAACTTTGTCCACAACTCTCTTCAGTTTCTTATGGATCAGGCAGAACAGTAGCCATACCAAGCCATGATGCATCCAGATAAGATGCTTCCTATGAATCACCAATAGTAATTAGAGGGGTCAATGAGGACATGCGAAATTTTGTCAGCCTCCTGAGGAAATAGAGGTGTTGGTGAGCTTTCTTAGCTGTGGCTTCAATGTGCTTGGACCAGGATAGACTTTTGGTGATATTCACTCCGTGGAATTTGAAACTCTAAACGTCAGCACGATTGATGCAGACAGCAGCATGTGCCCCACCCCTGCCACCCTTCCTGAGGACAATGACCAGCACTTTCATTTTGCTGACAGTGAGGGGAAGGTTGTTGTCATGACACCATGTCACTAGGCTCTCTACCTCCTCCCCATCCTTCCACCCACTGTTAGTTGAGATACACTATGGTGATATTATCTGAAAACGTAGAGAGTTAGAGCATAATTCAGCCGTGCAGTCATGAGTGTACAAGGAGTAGGGTGTCATAGATAAATCAAACACATTGTAGGATAATAATAATAATATACGTGGACAATTTGAAATTATATGCTCCTTCATCAGTAAAGGTAAAAAAATTAGTTCAAATGGTAGAACTATTTTCCAAAGTTATAAACTCGAACTTTAGACTAGATAAGGGCAGAACATTAAAAATAATGAAAGGGTCAACAGAGGTAGTAGAATATAAAACAGAACAGCAGGATACAATACAGAAATCATTAAGTGAAAAACACCAGAGATATACTGAATTAAAAGAGGAAATTGAAAGACTGTGGAACATGAACAATGAGGTCTTGAAAGGAGAACTTAGAGAAAGCTGAGAAGCAGGACCTCCCGGCTAGTAATTTCTGGATTGCTGCCTGTGTCATGCACCAGTGAGGGTAGAGACAGGATGATTTGGCGGATAAGTGCATGGCTGAGAAGCTGGTTCAGGGGTCAGGGCTTCAGTTCTTGGATCACTGGGATCTCTTCTGAGGGAGGTATGACCTGTTCAAAAGTGACAGGTTGCATCTGAACCCAAGGAGGACCAATATTCTCGTGGGCAGGTTTGTTAGAGCTGTTGGGGAGGTTTTAAACTAGTTTGGTAGTGGGGTGGGAACCGGAGTGAAGGGACTCAGGATAGGACAGATCGTAATAATGTAAAGATAGCGTGCAGTCAGACTGTCAGGAAGGGCAGGCAAGTGATGAGACTTAGCTGCAGCCAACAGGCTGAGTATCAAAACATTAGGGATGCAGAATCAGAAAGGATAGCAAATACAGTACTCAAGGTGTTGTATCTAAATGCATATAGTATAAGAAATAAGGTGGATGATCTTGTTGCACTATGACATATCACCAGGTATGATGTTGTGGCCATCACTGAATCATGGTTGGAGAATGGTTGTAGTTGGGAGCTGAATGTCCAAGGTTACGCATTATATCGGAAGGGGTGTATGGCTCTACGGCAGAGGGGATGGTATGGCTCTACGGACATCATTTCAGTAGAAAGATGTGACATAGGATCGGAAGATGTTGAATCTTTGTGGGTTGAGTTAAGAAACTGCAAGGGTAAAAGGACATTGATGGCAGTTAGATACAGGCCTTCCGACAGTGGCTGGGAGGTGGACCACAGGTTACAACAGGAAATATAAAGGGTGAGTCAAAAGGGCAATGTTATGGTCATGGTGCTGTACTGGACCGACTGATGCAAAAACAAAAGTACCACAAATACACTAACGCACATAATTCTTTTCAAACCTTTATTCTTTACTCATAGCATGCTATGGGGGAAGTTACAGACTGATCTCCCACAAGAACCAGTCCAGACACTGCCCCCAAATTACACAATTCTCCACAATTTATAACATTGATCAGGTAGCAGGAAATCTTACGATCACAAGTTTAGATAATATTAGAATCATTTCAATCACATGCTAAGATACAATTAGATGTAAAATAACCATTGGTTAGTTAGTTATAATTATTTTAAGCCAAGGCTAGCCCATGAGTTCCTCATTCGGACACCTTCTCCTTTTCTCCAGAACATTCTAGCCCTTTACATCATTCTTCCCATATTTAGCTATACCTTGAGATGCTTCTGCAAGATCAGATAGTTCCTTATTTGAACCTTTGCCTATCTCTAGAGAACAATGACTGGTACGTCACCTGTTGCTGGGTAAAGCTTCTTTTTGACTGTCCAAAACAGTAAGCGAAGGCGCACTCAAGGTGATTGATCATAAGTTAATCATTGTTCTTAGTCTATACCCCTATTTACCTATCCCTTCACTCCATCAATGGGAGATTTTAACATGCAGGTCGATTGGGAAAATCAGACTGGTAATGGATCTCAAGAGAGTGAGTTTGTTGAATGCCTAAGAGCAGTTTGTCATTGAGCCTACTAGGGAATCAGCTATAATGGATTGCATATTGTGTAATGAATTGGAGGCAGTTAGGGAGCTTAAGGTAAAAGAACCCTTAGGAACCAGTGATCACAATATGATTAAGTTCAACTTGAAATTTGATAGGGGGAAAGTAAAGTCTGATGTAGCAGTATTTCAGTAGAGTAAAGGAAATTAAAGAAAAGAGGAGTTGGCCAAAGTAAATTGCAAGGCAGGGATGTCAGCAAAACAGCAATGTTGTGTGTTTCTGGGAAAAATGAGGAAAGTGCGGGACATATGTATTCCAAAAATTAAGAAATACTCAAATGGTAAAATAGTACAACCATAGCTGACAAGGGAAGTCAAGGCTATTGTAAAAGCAAAAGAAAAGGCATACAACAAAACAAAAATTAGTGGGAAGATTCTGAAAACCTACAGAGAGCAACAAAAGTTATTAGAAGGGTAAAGATGAAATATGAAAGCAAGCTTGCAAATAATATCAAAGTGGATGATAAGAGTTTTTTCAAGTATGTTAAAAACAAAAGAGAAATGAGAGTGGACATAGGACCGCTGGAAATTGAGGCAGGAGAAATAATAACAGGGGACAAGGAGATGGCTGATGAACTAAATGAGTGTTTTGCATTAGTCTTCACTTTGGAGGACGCTAGGAGTATGCCTGATGTTGTAGTGTGTGAAGGAAGAGAAGTAGGTGCAGTTACTATTACAAGAGAGAAGGTGCTCAAGAGAGTCTCCCTTAGGCAGTCAATGGAGTAAGACACTTGTGGCACTACTCCTTCCTTATACAACTTACTTTCCACTGCTAGTGTTAGCGTATAACTTTTTAAAAACGATTCTGCCTATTGGAGACAAGGGGTTAAGGGATTATAGTTTAGCATGCTGTCCGCCTATTGGATGGTTTTCGGGCTTTGGGGGGAGGAGGGTGAGGCTATTAGTTTAGGTTTTCTCGACTGGGCAGTCCTGAGCGGTTTTCCTGTCAATCATGTTATTTTTTTCTCTCTGATTGAATCCATAACTTGTTCTTCCCTGTGGGTATGGTTTGTGCCGGCATACTAACTTATTTTATTAAACCTTAAATTAAGGCCTCATTATGGACAGATATCTATTTTTATTAATTTTAAAACCCCTTTTGTACACCTGAATTCTGTCACTGATTCAACTGGAAGATACTTAATTGTTATTGGTCTGTTATGTGGTCAAAAGATGGCGTTTGGTGTATGTGTATGCACCTAATGTAGATAGTCCTGAATTTTTTAAGAAGTTATTCTCTGCGTTGCCGAATTTAAATGACTATAAGTTGATCATGGCCGGTGACTTTAACTGTTGTCTCAATCCTTTGATTGATAGATCATCAACCAGTCTGTGGCTTCCTAACAAGGCTGTGACTTGTATTAATTCTTTTTTACTAGAATACGGCCTGGTCAATATTTGGAGATTTCCTTACCCTAAAGATAAGGATTTTTCTTTTTTTTCACATGTATAACATAAATATTCAGGAATTGATTTTTTTTGTTGGATACGCGACTGCTGCCTTTTGTTGCTGACTGTGTGTATGATGCTATTGCGTTGTCGGACCATGCGCTCATGAAACTAATACTGAAGTTCCCTGATAATATACAGAATGCATCTCAGTGGAGATTCAATGCTACACTGCTACATGATTCAGCATTTGTAAGTTTTATTAAAGAACAAATTTCTCTATTTTTTGAATTAAATACAACTGAGAATATGTCAAATTTGGTTATTTGGGATGCGATGAAATCTTTTCTTAGGGGCAGATAATCTCATATCCAGTAGCTTTAAGAAGGAAATCTAAAGCGGAACTTTGAGTGATTACTAACAGGATTAAAGAAATAGATAAAGTTTACTAAGTAACACATAGTGAAGATCTATATAAGGAAAGGTTGAACTTCAAGCATAGTATGATCTGCTTCTGACTTTTCCCATTGAGCAGCAACTTTTGAAATCTAGAAGTCAATTTTATATACATGGGGATGAATCAGATAAATTGTTGGCTGTTTAACTTAAAGCATCTATGGCTAGAAGACAGATTTTAAAAATAAGAAGAACTGATAGAACTGAAACGTCAGATTGTCAGGAAATTAATAAAGTATTTCTGGATTTTTACTCTAACCTTTATAAACCTGATTTTCCAGACAATACTACTTTTATGAATAAATTCTTGCAAAGATTGAATATACCCAAAATTTCTATCCAAGATATGAATACATTAGATGCGCCTATTAAACAAGAAGAAATAGTAAGGCCTATATCCTCTTTTCAATCAGTAAATCCGGATGGATTTACAGTAGAATTTTTTAAGACTTTTACTGAAATAATTACACCTCATTTATGCCAAATTTTCACTGATTCTATACCCTCTGGGACCCTTCCGAAAACTTTCTACGAGCCATCAATTTCATTAATTCCCAAAAAAGAAACAGATTTATCTGAGTGTGCCTCTTACAGACCAATTTCCTTATTAAATGTGGATTCTAAAATTCTTTCTAAGGTTTTGGCTAACAGGCTTGAGAATATTTTACCTAAGATTATTTCTAAAGATCAAACTGGAATTATTAAGACTAGATATTCATATTTTAATATTAGATTATTGAATATTACTCATTTCTCTCCATCTAAAGTATCCAAATGTGTTGTCTCCCTCGATGCAGAGAAAGCCTTTGATAGGGTAGAGTGGCCCTATTTATTCAAAGTTTTAGAAAGATTTAATTTTGGTCCAGGTTTTATTTCCTGGATTAGGCTGATCTATCAAGCTCCTATGGTGGCAGTTATAATTCACAATCAAAAATCTCCTTATTTTAGGCTATACAGAGGTACCCGGCAGGGTTGTCCTCTTAGTCCGCTGTTATTTAACCTGGCTTTAGAACCTCTTGCTATTACCCTTTGGGACTCCAACAATGTTCAAGGTGTTAAGAGAGGAGATAAAGTGCATAAGGTTTCGTTGTATGCAGATAACTTGTTAGTTTATATTTCAGATCCTAAGAAATCTATTCCTTCTATGTTATCTATATTTTATGAATTTAGTAGTTTTTCTAGATATGAATTAAATTTGCACAGAAGTGAGTTATTTCTTATTAATAACTACTTGGATCAATACGATCAAATTCCTTTTAGTATTGCTAAAAATAACTTTACTTATCTTGGTATTAAAATTACCAAAAATTTTAAGGACCTGTATAAATATACCTTTCTTCCATTAATTGAATACACACAACAAATACTTTCTAAATGGTCTCCTATGTCATTATCTTCAATTGGTCGAATTAATGCTATTAAAATGATAGTGCTACCGAAGTTCTCATATGTATTTCAAGCAATCCCTTCCTTTGTTCCTAAATGTTTTTTTGACAGAATAGACTCTAAAATTTTATCTTATATTTAGAATAATAAAAATCCTAGATTGAGTAAACCTCTAATGCAGAAATTAAAAAAGCATGGTGGTATTTAGAATGCTTTTTAAATTTAATTTAAAATTTAGAACGTGTTACTGGGCAATTAATATTCGATATATTTTGTTTTGGATTCATTATTAAGACATACATGATTGTCCTTTATGGGTAGATTTGGAGAAAAACTCAGTGAAGGGGTACTCTTTGGCCTCTTTACTGGGAGCTTCTCTTCCTTTTTTGCTTTCTAAGATTGGTAGTCGAGACCTCAATCCAATTATTAAACATACATTAAGAATTTAGTTTCAGTTTTGTAGGTTTTTTGAGTTTAATAACTTTGTTCTTTCCAGTAAAATCCATCTTAATTATATTATTAAACCATCAATTTCTGATCAGACCTTTTTAATTTGGAAAACTAAAGGAATAATAACTTTTTTGGATTTGTTTATGGAGGATGGTTAAATGTCTTTCACTCAGTTAGTGGACAAATATGATTTATCTAATGCACACCTTTTAAGATATTTACAAATTAGGAATTTTTTACGTAGTTTACCTCCAAATTTTCCATCTGCTTATCCACCCAATATGATAGATACTCTTTTTCAGGTTAAACCATTTCAAAAAGGACTGATAGCTATAATTTATAACTGAATTTGCAAAAGGTATCTAACGATAAAACTTAAGGTGCTTGGGAATTGGAAAAAGGTATCTAACGATAAAACTTAAGGTGCTTGGGAATTGGAATTTCGAGAATCACTTTCAGATAAGCAATGGGATAAAATTTCTCATCTATTTGTTCCCGTCATTCCTTGATACAGTTCAAGGTAGTACACCGGGCACATATGTCAAAGGATAAATTAGCCCGTATTTTTCCTAGTATTAATCCTATTTGTGACAGATGTAATATTGAGGTGGCTACTTTAACTCATATGTTTTGGTCTTGTATCAAGATAGATACCTTTAGGAAAGATGTCTTTAAAACTTCACCAAAAGTTTTGAATTTGGACCTACAACCTAATTTATTTACAGCAATTTTTGGGATCAGTCCACCGGAAGCAGGATATGTTCCTGTTTCCGCTCAACGGATGATAGCATTTACAACTTTATTGGCTAGGACAGCCATTTTGCTTAAATGGAAGGACTCTAATCCACCTACTGTTTTCTGTTGGCTTTCCTCCATTATGTCCTGTTTAAAATTTAGAGAACATAACAAGTCGGGTATTTGATACAGCCTTTAAATTTGAAGAAACCTGGTGACCTTTTATTCAATATTTTCATATGGTTTTATTTATTGCTCTCCCAGTTTCTCTCTCAAAACTTTGGATTTGATCAGAAAGTTTTTCTTTTTTCTTATTTTACTCTCAATATGGGCTGCTCAGTCCCCTTTTTTTGTTTTTGTTTATAGAGAATAGTGTTTTTTTTCCTATATATAAAATTATAAAAGTTTAAAAATGCAAACACGAGGAATTCTGCAGTTGCTGGAAATTCAAGCAACACACATCAAAGTTGCTGGTGAATGCAGCAGGCCAGGCAGCATCTCTAGGAAGAGGTACAGTTGACGTTTTGGGCCGAGATCCTTCGTCAGGACTAACTGAAGGAAGAGTCAGTAAGGGATTTGAAAGTTGGAGGGGGAGATCCAAAATGATAGGAGAAGACAGGAGTGGGAGGGATGGAGCCAAGAGCTGGACAGGTGATTGGCAATACACACATTCTTTCTCTCACTCTCCTTTTTCTCTCTCTGTCCCTCTGACTATACCCCTTGCCCATCCTCTGGGTTTCCCCCCCCTCCCCCTTTTCCTTCTCCCTGGGCCTCCTGTCCCATGATCCTCTCATATCCCCTTTTGCCAATTACCTGTCCAGCTCTTGGCTCCATCCCTCCCCCTCCTGTCTTCTCCTATCATTTTGGATCTCCCCCTCCCCCTCCCACTTTCAAATTTCTTACTAGCTCTTCCTTCAGTTAGTCCTGATGAAGGGTCTCGGCCTGAAACGTCGACTGTACCTCTTCCTAGAGATGCTGCCTGGCCTGCTGCGTTCACTAGCAACTTTGATGTGTGTTGCTTATAAAAGTTTATCTTTTTTCTCTCTTTATGAAATGATAAGAGGAGTATTTTATTTTTTTATTATATACTATTAGATTAATACTATGTATGATCTTGATAATGTTTATTTTACTTTCTATACGTATTGTTATTGATATAGATATCGGAGATAATCCTCCTCTTGTTTGTATATATGTACTTTTTAAAAAATTAATAAAAAGATTGAGAAAGAAAGAAGAGAAGGTGATCAAAAAGCTAAAAGACCTAAAGGTACACAAGTCACCTGGATCAGATGAGCTGCATCCTAGGGTTCTAAAAGAGGAAGTGTAGAGATTGTGGTGGCATTAAAAATGATCTTTCAAAAATCATTGAACTCTAGTATGGTGGACTGGAAAATTGCAAATGTCACTCCACTCTTTAGCAGTTATAATGGGTGACTTCAATCTACATGTAGATTGGGTGAACCAAATTGGTAAAGGTGCTGAGGAAGAGGATTTCTTGGAATGTATGCAGGATGGTTTTTTGAACCAACATGTCGAGGAACCAACTAGAGAGCAGGCTATTCTGGACTGGGTTTTGAGCAATGAGGAAGGGTTAATTAGCAATCTTGTCGTGAGAGGCCCCTTGGGTAAGAATGACCATAATATGGTGGAATTCTTCATTAAGATGGAGAGTGACATAGTTAATTCAGAAACAAAGGTTCTGAACTTAAAGAGGGGTAACTTTGAAGGTATGAGACGTGAATTAGCTAAGATAGACTGGCAAATGTCACTTAAAGGATTGACGGTGGATATTCATGCCACCATGTTATACGTGCACATCTCACTAAAGTAAAAACAAAACTATGACACATTCTCCTGGGCTCCTGTCTTTTTCTTGCAATTAGTTTTACGTTTTGGAGTCACACAACGTAACAGTACCGATGAGTAAGTTTTAACACAAACTTCCAATCAAGATGGTGCCTACGTACAATGCTTCTTCTGTTGACACCTCCTGGATAGATCATGAAACCATATATTTCACTTCTTTTTTGTCTTTTACATTTGTTATTTTTTTTTTATCTTGAATGTGATTCTGTAATAGTTAGAGCTTCTGATTTGCAGTTTGAAGATCATTTGGGTGTTCCAGCGCTCTGCAGCCTACGAGGGGATTCCAGGAGGCAGAGGCAACGTGTGGGAACCTTGTGGCGAGAAGGCTGCAAACCGATGTTCTACTCCATTTTAACAACTTAAGCTTCCGTTGTTTGCTGACCATAGCGATGATAGAGATTGAAACACTGGCTGCCTGCCTTTTTATCGCTGGTGAGTTCGCTCTGCTACGGAGAGGGAGAGTGTTGCCCAGGATTTCTACGTTTTGGATGTGGACTCCTGGACTGCGGACTTTTTTCAGCCGTATTTTTTTTTGTATTGTTTTTTGCCTGATGTTTCTTGTTTTTTGTGTGTGTGTGTGTGGGGGGGGGGATTTGGGGGTTAATAGTCATGTTGCCTTTCTTTTTTTCTTGCTTTCATGGCTATCTGGAGAAGAAGAACTTCAGAAACGAATCCAAAATGACTACCTACCTGTTGAAGTGCAGGAAGGTGTATGAGTTTAAAAAAAAAGTGCAGCAAGACATTTGAGTTCATAAAAAATGCAGCACGTTTTGAGAAAGATGACACTTGAGTTACAAAACAAGGCAGAAAACAGACAAATTCACTGGTTCATAAACTGGGTGGTAATAATCATAAATAAAAAAGGAAGCAGAAATGGCTACATTGGAAAGAAAGACATGTTTGATTGCAGAAGGGATAACTAGATATTGTACACTGAGCAAATTGAGCAGTATTTTGAAGCAAATGAAATAGCCAATAAAAAGCAAGTGCTAATTTTGCTGTATGCATTGGATTTAAAGGCATAGATTGCTTAGAAGTTTAACTGCTCCAACCAAACCCGCTTTGCTGATATCATGAGAGTAACGGGAGAATATTTAGAACCGAAAACCACTGTTGATTGTAGAATGCTTTAGGTTTCATAACTGGAATCAAAGCAAAGAGGAATCCATTTCAGCATACATGGCTGAATTGAAGGTGGTGTCTGAGCACGGGCAGTTCGGTAATGGGTTTAACGAGAGATCATTTAGTTTGTGGAATCTTACAAGAAAGCATTCAAAAACAGCTCCTAACTGAAGCACAATTCATATTTGAAAGAACAGTTGAAATAGCTGTATCAATGGAAACAGCAGACAGAGACTCAACTGAGTTGCTCTCAGGAATGAAAGTGAGTGTAAGCAAAATTGCCACATCTAGACAGAAAATGGCCTGGCTGAACAAATTGTGTTACTGTTGTGGTAGGGTCTCACATACACCAGGCCAATGAGGTTTAAAGGTGAAACTTGCAAAAAATGCAACAAAGTAGGACACATACAAAGAGCATGTTGGACAGACAAAATAAATGGACTGCACAAGGAAGAGAAAAATCTAAAGTCAGTTGCAGCTTTTTAAAAGAGCACGAATCTGCATGCTGTTGATGAAAAATCTGATGAGAGTGACACAGGACTGAGTAGCCTTGAGATTTAAAATGTGAAAACTAACAATAGACAAACAATCTGGCTTACACCAGAAGTGAATGGCAAAGAAATTAAAATGGAAATGGACACTGGCTTGGCTGTTTCAGTCATTCCACGGGATGAGTTTGAGTGCAATTTTAAAAGGTACTGAACTGAAGCCTGCAGATATCTAACTAAGACTGTATACTGGAGAAAAGGTAATTCCTCTGGGAACGATATTCATAAGTGAAATATAACAACAAACAAGCCACTTTGGGCTTGTATGTGGTCAAAACAAGAGGGCCAGCATTGTGGGGACCTGAGTGGATGAGACAATTGCAACTTGTTTGGGGATCCATCCACCATTTGAATGCCACATCTCCTGAAATAAATACAACTGAAAGCGAATTAAGAAAGGTACTGGATGATTCCACAGCAGTGTTCAAGAATGGTAAATTCAAACACATCAAGGGTAAAATAGTGTTAAATGAAAATGCCACACCCAAGTTTTACAAAGCCTGTCTGGTTCCTTATACAATCTGAGTAAAAGCTTTCTGATTCCTTATACCATCTGTGGTAAAGTAGCCAGTGAGCCAGATCACATGGAGGCTGAAGGAATTCTTTCCAAGGCTGAGTATAGCCCATGGATCACACTAGTGGTCCCAGTAGCCAAGAAGAATGGGTATCTTTGAAAATATCCTTGCAAACCTTTCTGGAGGGATACAATTCATCAAAGTGGATTTACCTGAGGCCCACCTGCAGATGGAGATAGAAAAAGAGTGCAAAGTGTTTCCCTACATTAATACTCACAAAGGGCTTTATTGGTATAATAAGCTTATTTTTGGAGTGGCACCTGCTCCTGAATTCTGGCAGAAAGCTATTGAACAGGTGCTGCAAGGCTGTCTAGGCACTCAGAGTTCCCTGGATGACATCTTTATTACCAGTGAGGATGACAAGGTACGCCACCAAAATCTCAAGACTTAAAAAGATCAGAAGATTATGGGCTCAGAGCATGATGTGACAAGTGTGAATTCTTAAACCAAGTATCACTTACTGTGGTCACACTATTGATGCACAAGGATTACACAAATGTGCTGAGAAATTCCAGCAGTATTAGATGCCACAAGGCCAAAGGACGTGTCAGAGTTGTGGTTCTTTTTAAGGTTTATTAATTACCATAACAGGCTCCTGCCAAAGCTGACTACTGTGTTCTACTCCTTGAACTCATTACTGCACATTGGGAAGACATGGCAATGGACAAAGCAATGTGAGGTGGCTTTCCAAAAGATAAAAGAAATAGTGACATTAGACACTTTACTCACAGGGAGCAGTGTTGTGTATTTATAAGTCAATAATATTTGAGTAATATTGTAAATATATTGTTTGATTAGGCATTCTTTGTTGTTTACAAAATTCATTATGGGTTATATACGTAAAAGTACATGAATGGCATACGTTATCATGCCATCATGTTATACGTGCACATCTTGCTAAAGTAAAAATGAAACTATGACACTATCTCCTGGACTCTCATCTTTTTTTGACAATTAGTTTTATGTTTTGGAGTTACAAAACATAACAAGTGGACTGAGTATAAAAGGTGGGAATTAGACCTTGGGTCCTTAACCATGAATACAAAATTCTTTTTGAGATTATGTGAGCATCTGATATCTAAGGTGCTAGAACCACATTAGATGATTATGATGTATGATTGACTGATTTATCATAAAATTAACTAAAGTACTTTTGTCACATGGACAATAGAGTAAAATATTTCTTTTTGTACTTAAGGTTTTACAGATATTCAATTATTTTATAACCGTTTGCAGATCAGACATGGTGTTAAGCTCATGTAATAGGTACGTTAACATTTATATTTTCCCTGGGAAATGCTTTGGGATATTTTTATTCTGTCAAATGATTGGAAGTTATGTTGTTGTTGTTGTTGGTGGTGGTGGTGACATGTGTTAGAGCAAAAATAATCAATCCTAAACTTGACTGTCAAGACATAGCTTTTGTTTACCTTTTAATATTAGGAAGTATCAGACGACTTCAAAGTATTAGGAGGAAGATTTAACTTAATTGGACCACAATCTTCTATCTCCAGGTACACTACCAGAGAGGAAATTCTACACAAAGTGCCTACTTCCAGTCAGCCTCTATCTAGCATCTCTCACGATTAAATCAGAACATTTGATTGAGAGATAATGTAGATTAATATCTCAAATCAATAATACAGCTTAATCAACAAACACTCATCGTCTCTAAAATATCACTAAGCTGATGTATTTGTTTTAATAACTGGACATGATGCTTACACATCATCTTTTCTTTTTTAATTGAAATGAGTTTATGAACCAACAGCTGTGTTTCAATTACCACTAATAAATTTATGTCAACAAAATAATTCTGTTAAATAGTGTAATTTATTATCAAAGAATTGCAGAGTTACACCAGTATTTGAAGCATTTCATATAATGCTTCTATGAGCATTCTTGCATAATGGATACTAAACTGTAGGGCAGGATTCAGAACTCTGGTTTGTTGCTCAATGGAGAATAATCTGTCAGTATGTTCACCATTGCACCCTGTAAAAAAAACACAAACAAATGCTACACAAAGTTGAGGTTTAAATAATGATAATTATCTAGGACTGCTGCTCAAAAGTTTCTATTTGTTACCATCCTTCAAAGTGAAGAATTTACTAGAGATAGGAAACAAAATTCCTCCTTGCAACTGAATTGAGTAAAACGTCGGAAGATCTACTTCAAAATAAAAGGTATCCTTGGTAAAGACTGGATGATGATGGGGATTGTTGTGAAGGGACATAATTCAAACACTTTAAACAGGTTCAATAATGACTTACAGTTTAGCTCATTATTATAAATAAAATATTTAACCCAGAAATTCTTCATTATGGACAATTCTAACTCTCCATCCTCATCCAATGGAAAAATTACTGAAATGAGCAATGTATTTAGTGGACGTTGGAAATGAGAGTTATCAGTTCTCATTTAGTGTCAGTTAGCATTCAATCTTTTTTAACCAGGACAACAGTAACCTGAATTTATAGGACAGCATGATGACAAAGCATTATCAGTACGACACAGACCCACATAAGGGGTAACTGAGCCACTTGCTCCTAGACAGAGGTTTTAAATAGAGGCATTGAGGAAAATAAACTGTT
This sequence comes from Mobula birostris, assembly GCF_030028105.1. Taxonomy (NCBI): domain Eukaryota; kingdom Metazoa; phylum Chordata; class Chondrichthyes; order Myliobatiformes; family Myliobatidae; genus Mobula; species Mobula birostris. The sequence goes on from NC_092375.1 coordinate 50,773,734, forward strand.
TTAGTGGGCTGCAGGAAAAAGGCAAAGAGATTCTACAGTCTGAAACCTCTTAGATATTTATGCGCATAATTGAAAACAACTGAGTAAAATGCAACTATTTTTTTCACAATGTCATTATTGTATCAATTTAATACTAATAAGTCTGCTTGTGACCACAACTTCAACAACTGCAAGTAACTGTGAACATATACTGTAAGTATCTCTTCTGAGTGAAATTACAGTCCTAACTCAATCTAGAAAAAAAAATGTAATATTAACCACAAATGCCAGCAGAATGAACTTAGAAGGGAAGACATTTGAAACAAATCATGACGAATCATTTAACAATTAACCTCAACTCCCATGAAACTTGCTGAACTGATGTATGTGACACAGATAATCGAAGGTGCTTCTCAGCTGGTGGAGTTAGAGTAGACAATAGTCTCCCTGAACTAATGCATAGGTAGGCACTACTGAAAAAACTTCAAACGTTTCAATCAATTGTAGTTTTAAGCAATGTATGTTGACCTATACCTGTGACCTTACTGCATGTGTACTTTACGTGTCCCACAGTCTGCTCAATAGTGCTGGAAGTTATTGAAGAGTTAACCATTACTGAAGAGTCAACTGTTCTATCGTGTCATTTCCTAACATTTAAATTATAATGGAGATCCAATAAATAACCAGGATAGTAAAAACTTTAAAAACTTTTATAAAGATAGTATTCTAGACTTACAGATCCATGTCATGGCTATGAAGCCTGTTAAGTCTGAGAGTAATTTATAAAGTTGGTTTTGCATTACTTGACAGATTTCCAATCACCCTTCAGTTTAAAGCAACCAAATTATTCCTTATGAAAACCATACTGAGTAACTTAGAAATGCATGTCTATTAAAGGAAATTTTGATTCATTTTACAACAAGTATTTTCTAAAAGTACTGTGATTAGTGTCCATTATTATGTGACATTAATATAGCCTGATAGGTAAGTATACTGTTCTTAAAGACATCGAAGATATAATAAATGATAGTGTTTTATCTAATTCTCTGAGACTCTGGATTTGATGTGCAATGCATCCAGAGTCATGAAATGAAGAATTAACTTTAGGATATGTTTTTGTGTGGACTATAAATGTTTTAAGGAGATTCTGGTTCCTTTTGTTGTAACACAATTAGAACTTTTAAAAATTAAGCTGATGTGATTTCTAATATTCTTAATTTTCTTACCATGATTGTCCATTTCCTATTTTCAGCTTCTTGGAAGACCAGTGATCGTGGAGAGTAAAATACCTCATCATCAACTTCTTCAGGTTTTCGTGGCAAACAATGCAAGAATGTCCAGTTTGGAGCAGCGGACTTCCCAGTCTATGAAGCAGAAAAAAACCCAGAAGTTATTGATCATATGCAATCTCTTAAATTATCACTACTTACCTAACCAGTACAAGGCAAATGTGTACTCCACATACAATAAAGATGAGCTCTTGCTCTCTTAATCTACCTCATCATGGCCTTGTACCTTAATTGTGTACCTGCACATTGCAGGTAGATACTACTCACAATGTTCTTATCATCAAGCACTTAAAAAAAAATCAATAAAAATATGTACAAAATACTTTCTATCTCCTATTTCTTGCCCCATCTAGAGTTAGTGATTCAAAGTGGAGTATGGTTTCAGTCGCCACTCACCTTATGTTAATAAATTGCCATTTTATTTGTGTGGATCTAACTAACTTGGTTATGGGTAACTCAGGAATCTTATTAACTTTTGCATTTGACTTGGAAGCTCTGAGCTACATTCAAGCTGTTTGTGTAGCCAGGTGAAAGGCCATCAATGTGCGAGAGTAATGATAAAATCAACCAATGCAAAATAAAATGTGTGAGTGAATAGTAACATAACCAAATTCACTCCTTCCTTTAGGAGACTTGGTTCAATAGGCACATTCTCAAACACAGTAGTGAACCCTGTGTTTAATTGATCAGGCTTTAGCTCTGCTTGGATCCTTGCGCAATTTATGAGGTTTGGCATTAACATACTCTTATTGATAATTTAAATACAGTGGATTCCAGTTAATAAGGCCATTGGTTAATCAGGGCACTTGCTTATTTGGGACAACTCTTAAAGAACAAAAGCTAGTTTAAAAACTAACCAGGATTCCCTTCATTTATTTGGGACATTATGCTGCTTAATTGGGGCAGGAGACTGTCGCCAAAGTCTCTCACCAATGTCAGTCACGTGCACTTGTGTGGCCGCTAAACATTTACTTATTGAAATACAGTGTGGAACAGGCCCTTCCAGCCACACCACCCAGCAATCCACCGATTTAATCATAGGTTCAGACAACACCTACAGTGGCTTGCAAAACTTCGGGCAACACTGGTCAAAATCTCTGTTACTGTGAATAGCTAAGCAGGTAAAAGATGAACTGATTTCCAAAAGGCATAAAGTTAAAGATGACACATTTCTATAATATTTTAAGCAAGAAAACCTTTCTATTTCCATCTTTTACAGTTTCAAAATAACAAAAAAGGAAAAGGGCCCGAAGCAAAAGTTTGGGCACCCTGCATGGCAATACTTAGTAACACCCCCTTTGGCAAGTATCACAACTTGTAAATGCTTTTTGTAGCCAGCTAAGAGTCTTCCAATTCTTGTTTGGGGAATTTTCGCGCATTCTTCCTTGCAAAAGACTTCTAGTTCTGTGAGATTCTTGGGCTGCCTTGCATGCACTGCTCTTTTGAGGTCTATCCACAGATTCTCGATGATGTTTAGGTCGGGGGACTGTGAAGGTCACGGCAAAACCTTCAGCTTACGTCTCTTGAGGTCATCCATTATGGATTGTGAGGTGTGTTTAGGATCATTATCCTGTTGTAGAAGCCATCCTCTTTTCACCGTCAGCTTTTTTACAGACGGTGTGATGTTTGTTTCCAGAATTTGTTGGTATTTAATTGAATTCATTCTTCCCTCTACCAGTAAATGTTCCCTGTTCCACTGGCTGCAACACAAGCCCAAAGCATGATTGATCTACCCCCGTGCCAAAAAGTTCTATTCAAAAGGTTCAAAGGAACATCTAAACAAGCCTGATGCATTTTGGAAACAAGTCCTGTGGACTGATGAAGTTAAAACAGAACTTTTTGGCTGCAACGAGCAAAGGTATGCTTGGAGAATAAAGGGTGCAGAATTTCATGAAAAGAACATCTCTCCAACTGTTAAGCACGAGGGTGGATTGATCATGCTTTGGGCTTGTGTTGCAGCCAGTGGCACGGGGAACATTTACTGGTCGAGGGAAGAATGAATTCAGTTAAATACCAACAAATTCTGGAAGCAAACATCAGACCCTCTGTTAAAAGGCCAAAGATGAAAAGAGGATGGCTTCTACAACAGGATAATGAACCTAAACACACCTCACAATCCATAATGGATGACCTCAAGAGGCACAAGCTGTAGGTTTTGCCATGGCCCTCACCGTCCCCTGACCTAAACATCATCGAAAATCTGTGGATAGACCTCAAAAGAGCAGTGCATGCAAGACAGCCCAAGAATCTCACAGAACTAGAAGCCTTTTGCAAGGAAGAATGGGTGAAAATTCCCCAAACAAGAATTGAAAGACTCTTAGCTGGCTAGAAAAAGCTGTGATACTTGCCAAAGGGGGTGTTACTAAGTACTGCCATGCAGAGTGCCCAAATTTTTGCTTTGGGCCCTTTTCCTTTTTTGTTATTTTGAAACTGTAAAAGATGGAAATAAAAAAGAATTCTTGCTTAAAATATTAAAGAAATGTGTCATCATTAACTTTATGCCTTTTGGAAATCAGTTCATCTTTTACCCGCTTAGCTATTCACAGTAACAGAAATTTTGACCGGGGTGCCCAAACTTCTGCATGCCACTGTGTGGTTTCCATGGACCATCCATTTCTCACTTAACTAATTAAATTCTAAGTTTATCAGTATATGTTTATAAGGCAAGGACTCCCTGTAAAATGTTTATAGTATATGATGGTAAGCCTTCCTGTGATAAACAACTTATCAGCTGAAAAACAAAAATGTAATGATGATTTAAAGTAAATTTGATGTAGGTGTTGTATTTTCCATGAAAGTAACTTAGAAATAAAAAAATACATTTTATCTCTCAAGTTGGTATTGCAAATAATTTATATTGAAATCATACTATTTTTGTAGTGAGATGCGTGCTGGTTGATGCTTGCTGCTATCTAGTGGTACAAAGGTTTAACACGGTATTCTCACTCATAACTTTACTCTTAAGAGTAAACATAATAACTTTATATTACTCTTAAGAGTAAATGTAATAGATTATGTCTCTGAAGGTGTATCTTTGCCAAGGGATGAAAAGAATTCAGAAATTATTTAATTTTTCAACCTTATCCACCCTTAATAAAAATTATATAAATAAATAGAGCAAAAAGAAATTTACATAAAGCAGCATAGAGATTCATTACTAAGAATAATAGACAGATGTTTCAATGTTCCTTCTTAGTCATAGTCATATCCCGGGGGAAATTTGTTTTTGTTACAGTTGCACCATAAATTAATAGTAAAATGTAAATTATGCCAGGAAATAAGTCCAGGACCAGCCTATTGGCTCAGGGTGTCTGACCCTCCAAGGGAGGAGTTGTAAAGTTTGATGGCCACAGGCAGGAATGACTTTCTACGACGCTTTGTGCTGCATCTCGGTGGAATGAGTCTCTGGCTGAATGTAATCCTGTGCCCAACCAGTACATTATGTAGTGGATGGGAGACATTGTCCAAGATGGCATGCAACTTGGACAGCATCCTCTTTTCAGACACCACCATCAGAGTCCAGTTCTATCCCCACATCACTGGCCTTACGAATGAGTTTGTTGATTGTGTTGGTGTCTGCTACCCTCAGCCTGCTGCCCAGCACACAACAGCAAACATGATCGCACTGGCCACCACAGACTCATAGAACTTCAGGATACATGTGTCACTGACAAGGCCCGTTTTATCAACCATCCCCATATGTCCTTGCAAAGATGGGAGCTTGCAGCATTCTTGAACTATTTCAGTCTGTTTTATAAAGATAGTCCCACAGATCTGTTAGGCAAGGAGTTCAAGAGCTTTGTGCTGTAGTATCTCTCATTCAGAATAGTGCCTTATTTTCAAGTGTCTGTTGCCTTTGTTCTTTCTGGGCTTGTGAGATACTGTTAAAAATTCCTGAGCAAATTCCTTCTAAAGCATTTGAAGATGCTACGTAGTACAGTCAGGGAGCAATGGTGGTGGAGGAAATAAATGTTTCGATGGTAACTGGGATTCCAAGCAAGTAAGCTACTTTGTAGTGGATGGTATCACGCTTTTTAGGTGAACACATCCACAGAGTGTGAAGTATTCCACCACATTCTTAAACTAGCTCCTGTTCGGCTGAATAAAAGCATTGTGAGCATTGTACTCCAAGATCCTACGAAGCAGAGTAAAAACTGTCAAGAGGATCACCGGGTTCTCCCTCCCCCCCATTTGTGACATTTACCGGAAGCGTTACATAGTAAGGGCGTGAAGCATTGTTGTGAAGATCCCTACCATCCATCCCACAATCTCCTTGACCCACTACTGTACAGGAGCATCAGGACTAGAACTGCCGGACTGTGAGACTGTCGAGTACCCTGCCACCACTGAAATCTCGTCACTAGGTCAGTGGGCTGCTCACTGTACTCTTTATGGTTTACTGTTTACCTGTGCTGTGCGTTACATGCATTTTGAATTATATTTTATTAACTTATTTGTGATTATATTTTGTTTTATGTTTTATGTGCCATAGGTGATTGATGTTTTGTGGGTGCACCGTTGTCCACAGTCCAAAGGAATGTTGTTTCATTTGGTTGTATGTATGTGTGTGGCTGAAATATACTATTTATGTATTGTCCAGTTATGTTTATGATAAATGATGAACATTCCTACTCCCAGATTTTGATTATGGGGGGAGAATAATTTAAACAGAAGGTACACATGACATTGTACTTGAGGTATAATTTATGCTTGCTATTTTTTTCAGGCCACATCTGTCCAAACCTTACCGCTTTTGGCACGATTGCTTCATAGTGTGAAGAGTTGCAAATGGAACTCAGTTCTAAGCAATCATCAGCAAACATAAACTGAAAGCCATTGATGATGCAGCTGAAAATGGTTGAACTGGGATACTTTTCTAGAGAACCCCTGATGTAAGATGTTATGGGACTTATTGGCTATTACTGCTTCCTTGCAAGTTTGTGATAATGAAACAACACAGAAACAGTTTTAAATCAGCCATTAACACCCTTGCCATTGGCATAAAACCTGAAAAGGATCCTTAAAAGTGTCATCAGGACAAAGATCTCCTGGCATGATTGCTATTCCTATATTATGAACATATTGACCCCAGCTGCTCAATAGATCACAGATAACAAAATGTATACGCTCAGCCTGCAAAATGATTTTAATTTCAACTTTTGTAAGCAGACAATCATATAACTTGTCCATGCATTACTATAACCAAAGCCTCCTTATCACAAACTGAGATGAAAAAAAAGTGCTGTAACTGACAAATCCATATAAAAATCTCTGAAAGCTCTGCCTTTGGTAGCACTGGTGAAATACCAAATTTGAATAACGTATCTTCAACCTTAGCAAAACTACTAGAATTCTAATTTCAACTCCAGTTATCATGGAGGCAAAGGGCTGGGATGTATGCACTGAGGTAAAGTATTAAAAGATTTTGTGTGGCACAAAATGGTTAGAATAATGCTTTACAGTGCAGGCAGCCTGGGCTCCATTCTCACCGCTGCCTGTAAGGAGTTTATACCACATGGGTTTCTTCCGGGTGCTCCGGTGTCCTCCCACTGTCTAAAGATGTACCAGTTCTCATCGTAAATTGTCCCGTGATTAGGCCACGATTAAATCAGGGGATTGCTGGGCAGCACGGCTCAAAGGGCTGGGAGGACTTATTCCACGCTACATATGAATAAAAAATATTAAAAACGTAGTTATAAACTGAGGCAAAAATGCAGCATTGAGGAAATAATTACTATTATTGAACCTGATGAAGAGAAACTGGATGACAGACTTCTAGAACGTTTGAGGATAAAGAGGAAGCCTTTTAGGACCGAGATGAGGAAAAACTTCTTCATATAGAGAGCGGTGAATCTGTGGAATTCTCTGCCACAGGAAACAGTTGAGGCCAGTTCATTAGCTATATTTAAGAGGGAGTTAAATTTGGCCCTTGTGGCTAAAGGGATCAGGGGGTATGGAGGGAAGGCTGGTACAGGGTTCTGAGTTGGATGATCAGCCATGATCGTACTGAATGGCGGTGCAGGCTCGAAGGGCCGAATGGCCTACTCCTGCACCTATTTTCTATGTTTCTACAGTTCTCATGCCCTACCTTCATTGTGATTTGATAACCATGGAATGCCTTCAGTCGCTCCGCTTTCTCCTCTTCCTGTCCCATGCTGATCCACGTGTCTGTTACCAGAACATTGGCTCCATTTGCTGCTTCCAGAGGATCACTCGTGAACAACAACTTGGTTCCACACTAGTATCAATAATAAATGTAAAACAAAAAAAAAACCTCTTTAGAAACATGCAATTTCATCCCCAAAATGGAAGGATTATCAACACCCAAAATCCTCACAATATATATTGAAAGGGAACAAATTACCTCTTCAGCCAATGATTCAGCAACCTTGGTGACATTGGTATCAGGTCCAAAGCCCTAGAAAGAGAAAATACTTCTATGAATCTTTCTCCTTTAGTGATGCTACAAGTTTTCACAAAGAAGTCTATTAGTCATAACCCAAAAGGCAGGAATGTTGATAACAGACAATAATTAATAAGGTTTAAGATAATTTTGAGTTCGAACTATGCAATCCTAATCAGATGACTGAGAAGTTGTCTCATACGTATTTATCTCTGAACATCGTCCATTCCTGTTGTAAGGCTTCAACAGAACCCTAACATGTCAACACTAAAATAATTTGTGGGTAGCCAGTGTTAATGATGCTAATGAAGTAAAACTGATTAACCTCTGACTTTGTAGTATTGTTGCAGTGACATCCACGAAGTCAAGAAAACAAGTTACTTCAGACACATAATGATGATAGTGATATGAACAGAACTGATACATACTACGATACAATAAACAAAACAGAACAGGGTTTGGAATTAACATTCAGAACATCCTAAACGCTAGTTTTACTCAAGGGTAGGAATAATTTTATACAAAAGTCCAGGCATTTGCTGTTTGTCTTTCTTACCTTGTTTAAAGCTGACCCTTGCTGTGAAGCAATATATTCTAGCTGGAATACTATGTCAGCTGGGTCATGCATGGGCACCAGATTTATGTCCAAACACCTGCTGCACTTAAGTTAAGGTGGTCAGACATTCCATATATTGCAGACCTGCCATCTGGACTACCAGCAGTCCTGTTCCAAGCACCAGTTGAAGGAAACTGAGGCCAAATTATTTTCAATCTCACAATTCATCGTAGATTGATTGCCAGTAAACAAACCCTCGCCCAGTAAGCAAAATTCCCCCATATAGAACTGTAATAAGTGAATAAAACTGTATTTTAACTGTACATAATTTAGGTTATTACAAATGCTTCATTTGTAATCTTAGTTTCTTATCAAAAATAAATGTGCAGTCTTATGTGTGAAATTAGAAAATGGCAATTCTAGGTCCAATCCATCTTAAACAAGAAAATCTGCAGATGCTGGAAATCCAAGCAACACATTCAAAATGCTACAGGAACTTAACAGGTCAGGCATACACAGAAAAGAGTATAGTCAACTTTTCAGACTCTGATGAAGGGCCTCAGCCTGAAACATCGACTGTACTCTTTTCCATAGATGCTGCCTGGGCTGCTGAGTTCCTCCAGCATTTTGCGCATGTTGCTTCTATCTAACTTAAAAGCTTTGCTGTAGTCAGTTCTACAGCTACATTGAGAATGTGAAGCAACAAGAAAAAATACCTGAGGCAAGGTCACAAATGACAAAGCGCATTATTTTTGTCACGCTATAATGTTAGGTTGAGAAAACACTAAATGGGAAGGTTTATTTTAATGGTCTCATGAAGCTTGTGTTTTAAAAGCACATGTTGTCATCCTTTAATTAGCATGGCAAAATGTGAATGTTTTGGGTGCAATTAGTGACCAGTTAGCAAACTGTAAAATCTGCAAGTACCTTATTTGTATCTGTCCCTGTACTTATTGAGCTGACTACAATTCTGGTGAAATTTGCAGTGATGTTTGAGTGAGTCAACTTCTGCTTCCCTGTAGCAGTCATAACTCTATTAAGAAGATACATATTTTCTTAATTCCATGCAGGAATTAATGCTGCTGCAGACACTTGCCTCTCACCTGCATGTATGCTCCAGCACACCCAGCCTTTTATTGCTGCACAGCTGGAATTGGACACAGCTAGAAAAAGTTTTAAGAATTGTTTAAGATTTTCTTTGCTGTACTGTATTTCATTATATCCTGCAATTAATAAAATCAAAAGTATGTGATTTTTCAATTTTCATTCTAAACATTCATACTATGCATATTACAAAAAACATTTAAAGTGCCATGCAGATTTCAGGCTTTAAAAGTTTCCTACTCCAAGCAATGGTTGGTCTGCACAGCTGTAAAATTAATTTAGAGGGAACGTTGGCTGCAGAATATGCAAACCATTACTGTGAAGATCACTTTGTATTTGTTAGAATGAATTAGTGTGGTCTGACCATCCTGGGCCTGACAAAACCTAGCCAGATGCCTTGAATTCAAGTTTGGATCAGGTGTAAATAGTGATATAACATTCAAGGCAGGAGCAGGGTCGGGAGGTGCCATGTCAGCCTGGTTAATATTTTACTCAGGTCAGTTTGATTTCCGAGTATTACTATGCATGTTCTTTTTCTAGATCAGTATTTGATGTTTCATCGTCAAACAGATTAATTGCCGGTTTAGGATTGCTGCATTAATGGTATTGGTTGGGCCAGTTATAGCAAAAATAAGTATAAGTTGTGCACATTTCCATACTGGCCACGGTTGAGCTTATGTCAAGTCGGATATTAACTCTGTAATGAATACCACAACATCCTTCTACTCCCCAGTGGAAGCACCTCTTGCACCAGAAAGCATACCTTAGGAGTAGCAATGCGTAGATGCATTCCAAGCTTAGGAGCGCTCATCATGAAAGAGTGTAACACATTGTTTCCATCTCCTATCCAAGACACAGTCAGATCCTTCAGTTTGCCAAAATGTTCCTAAAAAACATATTTACAGGATCAATGATAAGCTATGCAGAATAATCTGTATCTTCTGAAGATTGTTCTTCCTCCTAAATTTGAATCTTTTATCATAGAAATATGACTGGATTGTCCTCACTCCTGCAGTTTCCATAGGAAGTGCATCTGCACATTTACCTGCCAGAGTGAATCCGTTCTAACTCTGCCAATCTTCCACAACTACATGATATCTTATTTGATGCCCTCCATCAGGGCTGGAGAGAGTAGAGCCAAACTGTTGTTGCCAGACTCTCAGATGGTGATGAGGAGGTGAGATAGATCAGCTGGTTGAGTGGTATCGCAACAACAAGCTTGTGCTCAAAGTCAGTAAGACCAAGGAATTGATTGTGGACTTCAGGAAGGGGAAATAGGGAGAACACACACTAGTCCTCATTGAGGGAGCCAGCAGCTTCTGGGTGTCAAACCCTCAGAAGATCTATCCTGGGCCCAACATATTCATGAAGAAGGCACACCAACAGCTCTACTTCATTAGGAGTTTGAGGAGATTTGTTAAGTCGCCAAAGACTCCAGCCAATTTCTACAGATGTAGTGGAGAGCATTCTAACTGGTTGCATCACTGTCTGGTGTGGAGTGGCAACTGCACAGGATCAGAAAAAAGCTGCAGAGGGTTGTACATTCACCCAGCTCCATCATGGACACTATCTTCCCCATTGTCATCTTCAAGAGGCAGTGCCTCAAGAAGGTAGCATTCAACATTGAGTATCCTCACTCACCAGGACATGCCCTCCCCTCACTACCAACATCAGGGGGGAGGTACAGTATAGGAACCTGAGGACACATACTCAATGTTTAAAGACCAGCTTCTTCTCCTCCACTGTCAGATTTCTGAATGGTCCATGAACCACAGACACTACCTCACTATTTGCTCTTTCTGCAGTATTTATTTATTTTTTAGACATTTCTTATTGTAACATAGTAATACTTTATGTCTGCACTGTACTGCTGCCACAAAACAAATTTCATGACACTTCTAGATGATAATAAACCTGATTCTGACTGGGACTGGGGGATGAAGTTAATCTCTTGCTGCTGCCACAGCTTTTGAGTGATTGCAGTGGCTGAAAGGGGACAGAACAGCAACTGGGAATAAAAACAGATAATGCTGAAAGCACTCAGCAGGTAAAGTGGATCTGTGGAGGAAAAAAAACCTGGAGTGAGTACTTCAGACTGATAACCTTCCATCAGAGTTAGGAACCAAGATTAAACAAAGATAAAGGAAACATATCTGAAGGTGGAGCTTATCTGAAGCTACAGCGAAACAAGTTTGACACACATACATTTTCCTCACAACTATCTAAATAGTCCGCCCATCATTATGATTAGACAGCCAAGGACACTCACACTGATATGTACTAGTGTTCATTTACAGAGCTTCATAAAAGTTTTTCAGAGAATAATTTCAGACCATTTGCTCATCATTTCATCCTTTCAGGAAATCTCTGTGCCAATTGCTTCTGCCTGGTAATTAGGAACTCCTTCCACATCTGCACTTTTGAAGGAAGGAAGAAGATATAGAAGTCTGATGCATCTGCCCACTGTTATGTCCAGACTAGAATCTAAACAGAGCACACACTTTTACAGCCTTGTGTTGAATGTCTGATATTTCAGTGATGTTTAGAAATGTAATGTTCTTGACTGTGGATTATGGCAGAAGCCTGGCATAGCTAACACTTCACTGGCATGATGAGGTAGCGCTTAAACACAGGGGGTGTTGGTGCATTTGAAACAGTGAGACTTTGAAGTTTGTTGCAATGTAGGGTATACTAGAACCCATATGCAATAATTATGAAAACACCCAGAAATGTGAGACCTCACACTAGCACAAGCAAGATAAGCAAGATTCTTTGTGGATTACCACACACCAGCAGAGATCATTTAGCAAGATAAAGTATAAACATCTACCCAATACAGAGATGGTCTCTGCAGTCCCATTAACATAGTGCTTCATGTCCACACATTTGCCCACATCTATAATTCCTTCATCTTGTGGACACCTCACAAGCATCACTTGATCAAGAATGTCCACAATTCTCTGTGCACACTCCAATTACACTGACAGTAGATGCTGTGTAGCATCCCACAAATGATGAATGCACTCTTAACTTTAGCTGTGTGCTTTGGCTGGGCCCTGCAGGTGCACTGGATATGTGAACTGACTAGCAGCTTTGTGTCATTGAAAGCTCTCTGAGATTTAAAGCAGTTTCATTCCACCTTTTGTGACTGGAAGTGCAGGAATCTTTTCCTGCTTGGGCATGCTGGCCTTCCTTGCTTCCTGATTCTGTTCAATGATTTGGAGAGAAGGACAAACTACTTTTTCACCCTTTGGCTTGGGGAGACTGTAGAGGCAAGAAGAGTATTTCTCTGTGAATGAGTGTGGTATTAGCATCACTGCTCCAGAATAGGTAGCAGTGTTATGCACCAAGATATCTGCCTTCAGTAGGCTTTACTATCAAGCCACTTTCTGTAGACTTCTGCTAGCCATTAGCATCGATATTTGGAAATAGTAACTTTTAAGATTACAGTTACCGCAAAGGTTATATTCTCAGTTCCAGCAGTTGAAGTAGGAAGCATGTCATTCCTGCAGAATGCATGCTTTTCCACTACCGCTCTCCTGCATTCACGGGACGTTCCTCTTTCCACACAGTCTACATTAGGGCATTCTCTGGATCTACTGGCATGGATTTTCCTGAGAACGGAGTTTAGAAAGAGTAACGCTGAATAGTCTGAAACTCTGTAACAGTAGATTGCAATGATAACCAAGTGTGTCTTTCTGTGGCAACACGGCTGATGAGAACAGGAAGCACTGCCTCAGTTTCTCAAGAGCGCAGTGCGTCAGTCCTTAAGACAAGAGCAATTGGGACAGATTGCTGGTAACTTCCATTTCTCTGAGGAAGTAGGTGACCTCAAAAGGCTAAGTAAAAGCAGTGTGAAACAGACAGTAATTAAAGGAGAGATTCTGCCTGACCTGCCGAGATAACATCAACTTGTCATGGACCATATCGCTGTTGTTTAGCACAGCAGAAAAACAGGGCCTTTCATACCACCTCATCTGAGCTCACTGTGATGCCTTTCAATGCAAGCTGCATTAGCCCCAATTAGGACCAAACCCCTTTATACCGTTCCTATCTAAAGGCCTTTTAAATACCACAATTATACCTGCCTCCACTACCTCCTCTGGCGGCTCATTCCAAATTTTCATCACCCTCTCTGTGAAAAACAAAAAGTTACTCCGCAGTTCTTTACTTTTCTTCTTTCTCACCTTAAACCTGTGCCCTCTAGTTCTGGAACTAGTCCCTGGGAGGAATGAAAACTGACTATTTATTCCCCTCATACGTTTATAAACTCACTTTGGTGCTCCCGATGCAGCTTCTTCTACATTGGTGAGACTTGACATAGATTGGGGGACCACTTTGGCTCCAGCTGTACAAAGTGGAATTTCCCAGTGGCCAACCATATTAATTCCCATCCCCATTCCCATTCTGACATGTCAGTCTGAGGCCTCTTTTCGCTCCATGATGAGGCCACTCCCAGGTTGGAGGAGCAACACGTCATATTCCATCTAGGTAGCCTCCGACATGAACACTTACTTTTCCAACTTCCGGTAATTTTCTTCCCCTTTCCCCCTTCTTCAATTCCCCACTCTGACCCCTTATATCTTCTCCTCATCTGCGTATCATCACTGTTCCCTTCTAAGCTGCACAGTAACTGAAATGCTCTTGCACACAGGTGCTGCACAGCTGGAATTTTCTTTTCAATAATGTTAATATAATTTTGAAATTAAGCTAATATAATTGAGAAATATCCTATGATTATGTGTTAATGAATGTATTCCATAAATTTTCTAAATAATAGATGTTCCACAACCTTTACTTTGAAACATTTTAGAGCTTCAATGTATTTATATTGTTAGTGTTTCAAATTACAACACTGTTACAAATTGTAACAATAAACACAGATTAAAAGTTGGTAGCTCATTGTCAATAAGCCACCGGCTTGCTGAACGCCAATGCCATCTAGTCAAAACATTTTACTTTTGCCATTGTGCCTGTCAGTTGTTTTGACAGCCTGACATTGTTTATTTGTGCTGTGAGCTGTGGTTTGTGTTTGTTTTATGTGCATATTACAAAAAAATTAAAGTGTTGTGCAGTTTTCAGGCTGGTAAAAGTTTCCTGCTCAGAGCAATAGCTGGTCTGTTCAGCTGTAAAAAAAATTAAAGGGAACATCGCCTATTACCCATGGGGCCCCTCCTCCTTCCCAATCTCCATGGTCCACTCTCCTTTCCCAACAAATTCCTTCTTCCCCAGCCCTTTGCCTTTTCCACCTGTCACCTCCCAGCTTCTTACTTCATCCCCCCCTCCCCCACCCCCTGGCTTCACCTATCACCTTCTAGCTTGTCCCCCTTCCCCCCACCTTCTTATTCTGGCATCTTCTCCCTTCCTTTCCAGTCTTGGTGAAGGGTCTTGGCCCAAAACATCAACTATTTATTTGTTTCCATAGATCCTTCCTTGACCTGCTGAGTTCCTCCCGCAGTTTGTGTGTGCTACCCTCTCTATTGTTACCATATCCAAAGTTTTATTCAGCTGCAACGTCACTTCCTAACTCTTAAACTCAATGCTTGACCCATTATGGACTTCAGTAAGGCCTTTGACAAGGTCCCGCATGGGAGGTTAGTTAGGAAAATTCAGTTGCTGGGTATAAATGGAGAGGTGGTAAATTGGATTAGACATTGGCTCAGTGGAAGAAGCCAAAGAGTGGTGTAGAGAATTGCTTCTCCGAGTGGAGGTCTGTCACTAGTGGTGTGCCACAGGGATCAGTACTGGGTCCATTGTTATTTGTCATCTATATCAATGATCTGGATGATAATGTGGTAAATTGGATCAGCAAATTTGCTGATGATACAAAGATTGGAGGTGTAGTAGACAGTGAGGAAGGTTTTCAGAGCCTGCAGAGGGACTTGGACCAGCTGGAAAAATGGGCTGAAAAATGGCAGGTGGAGTTTAATACAGACAAGTGTGAGGTATTGCACGTTGGAAGGACAAACCAACGTAGAACATACAGGGTTAATGGTAAGGCACTGAGGAGTGCAGTGGAACAGAGGGATCTGGGAATACAGATACAAAATTCTCTAAAAGTGGCGTCACAGGTAGATAGGGTCGTAAAGAGAGCTTTTCGTACATTGGCCTTTATTAATCAAAGTATTGAGTATAAGAGCTGGAATGTTATGATGAGGTTGTATAAGGCATTGGTGAGGCCGAATCTGGAGTATTGTGTTCAGTTTTGGTCACCAAACTACAGGACGGATGTCACCAAACTACAGGAAGGATATAAATAAGGTTGAAAGAGTGCAGAGAAGGTTTACAAGGATGTTGCCGGGACTTGAGAAACTCAGTTACAGAGAAAGGTTGAATAGGTTAGGACTTTATTGCCTGGAGTGTAGAAGAATGAGGGGAGATTTGATAGTATATAAAATTATGATGGGTATAGATAGAGTGAATGCAAGCAGGCTTTTTCCACTGAGGCAAGGGGAGAAAAAAACCAGAGGACATGGGTTAAGGGTGAGGGGGGAAAAGTTTAAAGGGAACATTAGAGGGGGCTTCTTCACACAGAGAGTGGTGGGAGTATGGAATGAGCTGCCGGACGAGGTGGTAAATGCGGGTTCTTTTTTAACATTTAAGAATAAATTGGACAGATACATGGATGGGAGGTGTATGGAGGGATATGGTCCGTGTGCAGGTCAGTGGGACTAAGCAGAAAATGGTTCGGCACAGCCAAGAAGGGCCAAAAGGCCTGTTTCTGTGCGGTAGTTTCTATGGTTTTCTATGGTTAAGTGCCAAATAACCTTTTCTCTACCTTACCCACCCATGTTAGCACTTATAGAGAGCTATGGCCTTGTACCCAAAGTTCTTTCTGTAGGTCAATAATCACAAGGGCCCTGCAATTTGCTCTATAAATCCTGTAAGAATTTGACCTCCCAAAGTGCATTACTTCATATTTGCCTGAATTAAATTCCTTTCTGCTGCTGCTCTACCCAACTTTCTATCTGATGTACTTCCTGCTGTATCCTTGGACAATAATGCATCAACTGACAAGTTAAATTTAAATTAGGGCTTGAATTTTTAAAAATCAAAATCAGTAACAATTATTAGCCAGCTGGTTGTGCAGTGGCATCAGCACCGGTCTTCAATCCAAATGGTCCCTAGTTCGAGTCCGGTCACTTTCCATCCATGTTGGGTTGAGTGTCGAGCTAGCAACTCGACGAAGTTGAGTTACGGAAAAGGCAAAAATGCTGCCTGATGCAACACAAGGAGTGAAAAGGAACAACAACAGTAACAATAAAAATATAGACCTAAGTATTTGGTTTTAGCTTATTTTTCCCTTCAATAAAATCTTCATTTTGTTTCCTTTTATATTCTCGCTTTTTTAAAAAAAAACACTGACCATCTAATCCCACAAACATATAGCATTGGTCAGTAGTCAAATTGTAAATGTAATATTTCTAATGCAAGATGAAGGAAAATATAAAGACCAATGTTTATCGTTGGCACAGAGTTTTATCAATGAAAATAACGATCAATTTCTCAGTTAGGCATAAGAGAGCATTTGCTCAATTCTTTAACTAGTGAAAAATTCCGCAGGAATTTTTTTCTCTCCCAAAAAAATGTTATATTCAAACATGAGAATTTCCCTGGGGATACCTGAAGGGTAAGGTAATCAGCCAGGATTTGGATAGGATGGTACAGCTCTGACAGCCCATTGATCACTGGGATTGAACCATCTTCTGCGAGTTGCACGAGATCAGAGTGTTTGTACACCCTGGCCAGGATCAGGTCAGTCATCCCAGACAACACCCTGGAATATAAAATAGGCAGACTCAAAATATTACCGAACAATACAAGATGCAGAAACCAACATTTAAAAGCATCAAAATGTAAAGATAATAATTCTGCATCTAGTTTGCTATTTGTTTTTTAAAAAGATTTGCTTTGTGTGCTTCAGTCACAATCATATTTGATTACATCTGAACTCACATTCATAACCAACAATTTATAACACCCAGTTAACCTCATTTCACTTGGGACCCCTTACACAGGTCAAATGAGAGCAACTTGGCCCAGCTGCTTGGCTTAATTTGAATCTAGAGCACAGATGGAAAAAGATATTTGAATTTCATATTAAAAAGCAGCTTCTCTGGCAAGATGGTATAGCCTGAAATATGTTCTATTGACACTGGTGACCTTGGCAGGCAGTGATTTACAAAGGAAAAGCAGAATGTTCTGCTGTTTCTTGACCAATCTGCTAGTATAGAATCAATTGTACAAACAAAGTGAACCAAGTTGCAAGTATATTTTTCTTAGGTCAAAGTAACCAATTATGTGATGATTGTAATTAATGGAAAACCCTGTAAATGAAACAAATAGATTCAAATTATTACAGGATACTGAAGCATTCTTACCTTCAAAACTCTTCTTCCTATCCTCTTCATGTAAATATAGTGCTTTGTTGACATATGTTTCCCTGGGTACTGTGATCGTTAGTACATGTGAAATTTGGCCTGAATTAAATTCCATCTGCTGCTATTTGCGGAATACTGTACTTAACCACAGTGAGTGTTGCAGCGCAGCCAGCTGCGAACTTATCTAGCAACTACACATATGTTTCTCAGTGGGGTTTACCAGTCAGTGATCAGGAAACTGGGCTGATCGCTTTCTCTAGTTGCGAGCAACAATTTGGTGCTGATCCATCTCAATGGCTGGTTAACTCAGACACCAAAGTTTAAAGGGAGCGTGTCATTACCTGAAATGCCAAGGATCACACAAATCACGCCAAAGGAATAAAAAGAATCGAAAAAACAAGTCTGACAGGAAAAAAAAGACCACTTAATAAGTAACATGACTAAGAAATAAAGCAATGGTGACATTTTCTATCTTACAGAAGATCAATGTAACATGTCACAGGCATAAGGAGTACTTAGGACATCCTGAAACGATATGAAAGGTGCAACCTCTTGGTACATTTGCCTAAAGTAACAGATCCAGGAGTTGTAAAATCAGGCGTTTCTTGGAGCAGTCTGGCTATGATCTATACCCAGCCTGATCACAAAAAAATCTGTATGCAGACGTAGTTACCTGTCCTATATTTATCTTGCTGCAGTCCCTACAGGTGCAGTCAGCTGAAACAGGAAATCTGGGTGTTTGCTATTTCTATTTTTGTCAAACTTGCCTCTGTGTAATGTCAGTTTTAAGTGAACAACAGGCACTAAATATGTTCAAATATTGACCTGTTCAGCTTTTCATTTTTCCTATGAAATGCTGTAGCAACGTTTTACAAGTAGTAAAATGTCCACATTGTTTAATCACCAGGGAACTCCTGGGCTTTTGCCTATATTCCAGGTACTGAACCAGGAACACTTTCTCTGGTGACAACACCTTTAAATCAAAGTGAGGACCACAATCATGCAAACCAAGGCTTCTGTCAAACATGAAAGAATTCTCCACTTTTATTGCAAGCTCTCCTCATAAAAATTCTTCACCTTGTGTTTCAGGTTCACCAATGGGCTTGATTTAATATGCCCCTTTAAGGTTCTACCTTTAAGGTTCAGGCAGTGCTTAGAATTGCATTCCTAAAATGGCAGCAAAGCAATAATCAGGCTTTGATTGCTCTTAATGTCTGCCCTTGCCATGGTAACGATGGTCAAAGGCAAAATTGTGCACTGTGTCAGGCTCACAGCACAACATACTTTCAGAATGCTGTGCCCCAGGACAATGCTTCTTTGGGTAAATTGGCCCATTTACATTTACTACCACAAGAGCCTGAAACAAAAACTGTGAAAGCTGCACTTGACATTCTCTTTCATTTCATGGATTATCATTGCATATACAAGAAAGATAACCAGTGCTCTTTGCAGCAACAACAGTGTTCCGATGATTAAAATGCTCCGTCCCTTCTATTGAGGTCATTGTTGATCACTGCCCACAACATATTCTGATGATGATTTGGTAGGGCAAGTAGAAAGCAATCTAAGGTGGCTCTCTCAGAGCTGTTCCCTGAAGAAAACCTTATTAGATTTAGTAGACTGCACAACCTTGTAATGGAGGTTGCTGAGCAACAGAATACCATCACCTTGCACTCAGTACATTTATACTCTGGCTTTGGCACTGGAATATGGAACTCTGGGATACGTTAGAGTATCTGCAACAATTCAAAGCCGTTACTCCGGCAAGTATGTTCAATAGCACAGACAAGTAAGCAACAAATATTTAACAGGTGATGGTATTCTTCTGACTTTTTATACTGTGATCTTAATTGCTGGAAATGCTTGGTTGAGAACACAGATCAGTGACGCTACATAAAATGTCATAAATTAGGTTTACCCCACAAACCCATAATTAGATACATTAGCCAATCAAAATCTGCAGTCATCCAAAGTAAAAGGCTATGGCACATTGCCTGGGTTGCATTTCCGTTTTTTAATAATGATCTATGTATTAAAGTTGGGTCAATTAAACTCTTTTCTATGTTCTAATTGTGAAAACTAAGCTAGTTTGCACATCTCACTGAACACCTATGCTCTGTCCACCAGAGAAAACAGGATCTCCCAGTGGCCACACATTTTAATTCTACGTCCCATTCCCATTCTGATACAGGTGTCCCCCACTTTTTGGACGTTTGCTTTACGAAACCTTACTGATACGAAAGACCTACATTAGTACCCTGTTTTCGCTTTCAGAAGGTGTTTTCACTGTTACGAAAAAAGCCGCGCGCGAAAAAATCAGCATGCCATAAAAGGCAGCGCGTGCCCCGAGTGGCCGCTCTCCCCGAATTCAGAACTGCATTCTCGCCGGCAGTGCTTAAACACGTGCTTGTGAGCAGCCGTTAGCGAGATGAGTTCTAAGGTACTGGAAAAGCCTAAAAGAGCTCATAAGGGTGTTACACTTAGCATAAAACTAGACACAATTAAGCGTTTCGATCGTGGTGAACAAAGTAAGGACAAAGTGAGTTTGGCTTATGGAAGCTGACGAAGATGATGTTGAAGAGGTTTTGGCATCCCATGACTAAGATCTGATAGATGAAGAGCTGATACAATTGGAAGAAAAAAGGATAACAATCGAAACCGAATTCATTAGCGAAATGAATGTGAAGCAACTGCATGAGATTTTCGCTACAATGATAAAGTACAACTTTAATTTTGAAAGGGTACATAGGTTTAGGGGATATTTGCAAGATGGTTTGAGTCCTTACAAAGAACTGTGTGATAGAAAAATGCGCGAGGCTCAGCAGTCAAGCAAGCCTTCCACATCAGCCACAGCAGACGACGAACCTCGACTTTCGACATCGAGGCGGGCAGAGATAGAAGATGACCTGCCTGCTCTAATGGAAACAGACGACGAGATGACACCCCAGTGTTCCACCACCCCAACCCCCAGGCTGCGGACAGATACCGATTCGCGGAGAATGCAGCGGTAACCGGGAGGCACACAGCACATCTTTAAGAAAAAAGCCGAAATAAACATGCTAATTAATTAGGTGCCACCCGACACGTAATTGTCCACCCAGATCAGAGACGACGCAATCGGAAATCCGCACTGATCTGGGCTGACAATTACGTGCTGCACCTAATTAATTAGCATGTTTATTTCTACTTTTTTCTTAAAGATGTGCTGTGTGCCTCCCAGCTACCGCTGCACCCCTGCATGCTTCGCGGATCGGTATCGGTTGGTGGCCTGGAGGGTGGGGGCCACTGCACCACCCAACTTGCGACGACTCAGCCTAACACACCATCATCAGTGTGTTTGGCGCTGTCTTCCCGATTCCGATAAGTGATACTACACTGTACATACATTGTTTCTACTTCATATAGGATGCGTATTTTTACATGTTATTTGGTATGATTTGGCAGCTTCATAGCTTAAAGGTTACTGGAGAGCAATTGCGCTGTGTTTTTGTTAACAGCACTTGCGTGAGATTTTCGCTACGGAGAATAGTGCAGTAATGATTGTGGAAAAGTATTTCTACTTTATATAAGCTGTGTATTTATCTTATCATTCCTGCTTTTACTATATGTTAGTGTTATTTTAAGTTTTATGTGTTATTTGGCATGATTCGGTAGGTTATTTTTGGGTCTGCGAACACTCACAAAATTTTCCCATATAAATAAATGGTAATTGCTTCTTTGCTTTACGACATTTCAGCTTACAAACCGTTTCATAGGAACGCTCTACCTTCGGATGGCAGGGGAAACATGTATGCCCATCCATGGCCTCCTCTACTGTCAAGATGAAGCCACACTCAAGTTGGAGAAACAACACCTTATATTCCTTCTGGGTAGCCTCCAACCTGATGGCATGAATATTGACTTCTCTAACTTGCATTAATGCCCCTCCTCCCCTTCTTACCCCATCCTGTATTTATTTATTTATGACCCCTTCTCTCTTTTTTCTCCTTCTGTCCCTCTCACTATATCTTCCTCTGGTGCTCCCCTCCCCCTCTTTCTCTCCCTAGGCCTCCCCTCCCATGATCCTCTCCCTTCTCCAGCCTTGTATCCCTTTTGCCAATCAACTTTCCAGCTCTTAGCTCCATCCCTCACCCTCCTGTCTTCTCCTATCATTTCAGATCTCCCCTTCCCCCTCCCCCCTCAAATCCCTTACTATCCCTTATTTCAGTTTGTCCTGTAGAAGGGTCTCGGCCTGAAACATCGACTGTACTTCTTCCTATAGATGCTACTTGGCCTGCTGCGTTCCACCAGCGTTTTGTGTGTGTTGCTTGTACATCTCTTATTGCAATGGTGACCAAAACTGGCAGCATTCCTGCCCATTAGGAAGTTATCCCGGTCTCTTCAGGCAAGATTCAAGGTAGCCTGGCTAAAGCTTCTCTGGCATCTTTTAAAGACGTATCTCTGCTCCTCTGCCAAAGACTGGAGATGAAATATGTAATATGTGATCTGCATTTCTAACACAGAATAGGAATCAGGCTCATATTGTCACTGCCTTATATGACAAAATGTGTTGTTTTGCGGCACCAGCACAGAGCAAAGACTGTGCTACAACCCTCTGCAGCTTCTTGCAATCCTGTGCATCGAAGCTTCCATACCAGTCTGTGTTGCAGAAGCAGCCAGAAAGCTCTTGACCATCCATCACCAGTGGAGTAAGAAGCAAATGAGCAAAAAGATTTGAATTAAAGGGCCCCAAGTGGAACGTTGATGCGCTGCTGTCTGCAGGTGCCTGCTGGCGCTTCATCACTTTAGTACGCCTTTGCAGATTACTGTAGCCTTTCCAAACCCTTCAAAATATCTCCATGTTGTAATCTGTTCGAATAATGAGCCTGTAACCTGTAGTAGCAGGGGGCCACTTGTGGTACAGGACTCCGTTTGTCGAGACAATTTTATTGCCACATGTACCGAAGTTCTATATATCCCTTTTCCCGGCTTGCCTCATCCTGAGAGCAACCTGCTGCATCGGTGTGTTGTGGTTTTCTGCAGGAAAAGCACTTCAAGGATGTGACCCACTTCTCATGTTACCTAGTGGTAAAGAAGTGGAAACCGCAACTTCTGCAGACAGCATCTGTGAAGAGTTGCACAGTTCTTATTTTAATCGTCACTGGTGGAGTCCACTGACGGAATTAAATGACAGATGGATGGAAATCTGTCACTCAGTCATTTTGGTATTTCTTTGGCCCATATACATCTAGGAATCTGAAGCTTACTCACATTAAATGAGCTGAAAATTGTGACTTCCAAAGCAGGCGTGAAGAGTAATCTCTTTTTTCAAAAAGGAAACAGAGTGCTGGGTGCCTAGAATGCACTACCAGGGTGGTAGTGGAGGCAATTATGACGCACATTTAAGAAACTCTTGGATATGAATATGCACAGAATCGATTTGTGGAGGTAGAAGGGACTAGTTTAGTTAGCTTTTAATTTAGAGTTTAATTAGATCCACCCAACATTGTGGGCCCATTCTATGTTCTGTCATTCTAATTAGATTTGCCAAATCCACTCAACAAGATGCAGCCAATTAATGGTTGTACAGGTTACATTCTGAAGCAGATAATTTGATTTGTTAAGTTATCCATGATAAGGGGTCCCCAATCCATGTATTGAGGCAGTTACTTCCGTGGTGTGTTTTTACCCATTGTACAAAACATTTTAGCAGCAATAAAGCAATCACCAAAAAAAAAAATCAAAAAGCACCATCATATGCTGCTTTACTTCTCAGGATGAAACAAAAAGTCAGCAGCACAATGACATACTTTATGCAAATATGAGCACCAAGATCAATTTATCCTCTCGATGTCCCTACTACATTGTTTGGTCGTACACCAAGGGCACAATTAACTATATCTGCATTTCAATGACTATGTTACTAATGAACTGAAGAATTACTCACAGCCCAATTCTTTGGTTGGGGGGGGTAAAGTGGGAGGTTCAAGCTGGCACCACAAGCAGCTTGCATGTCTAAAGTGTGTGGAGATTGAAGGAGAGGCAGGATGGCAGGAGGATGAAGTCTTAGATGTCTCACAGTGAGGAGGTTACCCATGATGATGCTGAAAAAGTTCTAAGTGGTGGTGAAGGCAATCTCCACTTTGGAGGTTAGGATATGCAGTTGTCGGGTTCTCAGTAATATTACCTGTAATGTTAATTGTTAAGGCTGACAAAATGGCTTCTCTGTAACATTAACTGCTGATGTAAGGGGTTCTCTGTAGCAGCACGTTTGGGTTATAATTAGTGATAACAGGACTTGTATTCATTTGCTAACCAATGGAAGTCACGTTATTCTATCTGTTATGTGTGGGAACCAGAGGGAATGCGCGGTCTTTTCATCGAGGAGGGAGACGAGGTCGGAAGTGAGTCGAGGCTCTGGTCGCTCACCGGAAGTGATCCCAGCCGAGGGTCGACCGGGTTCGGAGGAGATCGAGGTGTGGAAAGGATACCAGATCTTGTGGGCTCCAACGCGTTATTTGTGCACAGAACTGATAAATTTACTGATTTGGTACCTTTATTGTATTTGTTTTCACTAACCCATCACCAAGAAATAATTATAACGTGTAATCAATTAATTGTATATTGTGTACTGTCTGATATTTTATGTTGGGGGCTTGTACTAGGGTGCATCACACAATATCCACACCGACGTATTTACAGTGCCTGCAGGGTCAACTGCAGTTTACCCTAGACAAACAGGAGCAAAGTGGGGCAAAGATGTTACTCAGTCATCTCCAGAGAGAGGAAAATATGCGAGTGTTCTGTGAAATGTGCATGGGTGATTTGGCTGCTACAGTTGAATACATGGAAGTGTGGGCAGTCTGTGAACTGGTGTGATGCTTGCAGCAGTGTTGTTAGTACAATGCTGCAGATGACCATATGAATTTTTGTGATTAAATCTCCATTAATGAATATCATTGGTTGAGGGATGATGCCCTGTCTGAGGTGATGATAGGATATGGCTGTGACAAACCCTCTTGCTTTACGGGAAATCACAAAGTAGCGACTCTGGGCAATGCCAGGCACCAAACAGTAGCCACTGTTGAGAACCACTGTTAATGGCTGTATATTTAACAACTGTCCTTCCAGCTAGAGGATTTAACTGAGGCGAATGAAAGAGGGGGGACAAAATTTGTTAAGGTATGCAGAAAAGAAAGTAACTTTGCTCTTTAATATTCAGAAAAGAAACATGAAAACATTAATGTTTCAAAGCAGTAGAAAGATGTGCTTCTTTATTTTGATTATTTTAAACACTGCACATTTTATGATGGGTTTGATTTTTTAAATTAGAATTATAGCATTTATTCAGCAAATATCAATTTCTAGTAGGAGTTTAATTTGCATTTTCTAAACACAGTGGATTCCAGTTGAGACATTTTGGAACTAGTACATTTGGGCCCAATTAAGCAGCTGCCCCAATTAGCCAAAGTTTCATGGAAATAGTCAAACTACCGTTTAACTGAATAACAAATTATATATTTAAATTAAATACAGAACAAATTAGAACACTACTAATACTACTACAGTACTATAAGACTGTATTAGTTGCTAATAGTTATCGGAAGAATTCACCTAGGGTATGATGCCATTGTTCTTTTGATTGACTGCAAATGAAGAAAATTAGCGCAGGTGGCTTGTGCAGATAGTGGACTTTAAATGTCCATTTTAAAAACATCAAATAAAAAAAGACCAAAAATTACTGCTTTTTGAATTGGCGTCCACTGGTCCAAATGGATAATATGACACAAGCACAAGCAATTGACGCCATTTAAAAACTGTTCACTCCCTAAGCACAGCGTAGTGTCTAACATCCACATGTGCATGTGACTGACGCCAGCTAGAAACTGTTCAGCAACAGTCCCCTGTTCCAATTGAGCAGGACAGTGTCTCAAATAAGCAAAGGGAATCTGGCTATTTTCTCCATGAGTTTTTGTTCATTAAGAGTTGTCCCAGATAAGCGGCTGCCCTGATAGGCCCAATTAACTGGAATCCACTGTATTTGGGCTAAGGTTAATTTACAAGTGGTCAAATGTAACTTGGGCATTGATCTTGCAAAAGGAAAATATTTCTAAATAACTTATAACTTACACTCTATTGAGCATTGTTCTTTATGTAATTGAAGTGCTGATACTTTTCTTATTACTACATTGTCAAGCAGAAGAGAAAATTACTGTTTCATACGTTACTCATCTATGGGGATTCAATGATAGATGCAGAGGTAACCTGACACTTGGTTCTGCCTTGATACTTAAGTATTCTTCGTTTCACTTCTACTGGCTTGCTTTTATTAAAGACCACAAATTCTGATGCACATCGCATTCTAGATACTCCTTTGCAATTTCACTTCAATCCTGGAGGCAATTTTTTTTGTAGTTGCTATTACTGTAACACATTCAGCATCATACTGTATTATCTTTACCCATTTTCTTTAATTTTTTATGTTGCTACTAACCTTGCCGTGTCTTTACGACTCTCATTTACTCCTAGATGAATATCTTCTGTAGTAAGGAAACATGGGTGCCCTCCAAGCAATGCAAATCCTACGGGGGAAAGAAAAGGTAGTTTTGCGGTTAAAATTAAAATTAAAGAATGTCAAGGTACCCATTATTTGATTCCTGGGAAGTATCTTTATTGAAATCTAACATATAAATAATGCTTGCAAAATATATGTGGTTTGCCAAAAGGCACCCAAGGACTGCAGCAGTGCTGAAGCAGTATGACCACATTAATCTGAGGTAGCTTCAAGGTCAAAATCACAGATGTCCATTGAATAATGCATTTGTACCATACCCTGTCGGTCCAACAGAAGAAAGGTTTTTTTTGCTGTTTAATCTGCAGCATAGTGTGGTGTGAAAAAATACAGACAACACACAAAATTTGCTCTAATGGTTTCAAACAATTAAGCAGTTTAATAATCAGCAGGGTCTAGGTGGGAACCAATTTTTTAAAATGCACAGGGAAGAAATTATTAGGTACAAAACAAGTCAAAAATGTTAGCTGAGGATTAAGAAAGTGTGAACAAGTTTGCATATGAATTTTAAGATGTATAGAGTGCTTTGTGGGAAGAAGAGAACAAAAGGAAAGGTCCATACACGTTTGGAAGGCTGGAGAGATTAAATGATGATGAGTGTGTGATGAAAGAATGGGGCTGGTAAATCTTTGGGAAGAGTCAGTTGCTGAGGAAAAGGAGTTTACTCCATTTGAAGTCAATCGATGATAATATCAAATGGGGGACACAAAATCTGGGTAGAATAATTATTTCAGTTTCTTAGTTTGCAAATTAGATTAGAATTACTCTCATCATCCCAAATCTCATTGCTTTTGTGACACGACCCAGTGCTCATCTGCAGAGATTTCCAGTTTGCGAGTTGACATTTCTCTTGTCATTTTATCCTTAATTACTGCAGAGTTTGAAGTGGAAGTGCAAGATTCCAATTCCCATTCAGTATCCTTTCTCCTGCTTCCCAAATTTCTCTGACAATAATATTTTGGCCTCAGGTGATACTGAAATAAAACATCTTTACTAGTATCTGGATGTTCTTAAAAGAGTGGATATGTAGCTGTTTGTATCCTCAGCCAGATACAGCTCTTAACAGAGCATTACTGTTTTGCTTCATTACTAATTAGAGACATTTCTTTGAGAAGGGAGCCATCTAGTGTCTCAGCTGAATCTTTCAAATGGGAGTCATTGTTTCCACCACAAATAAACGACTTAAATTCTTAGAAGTGTTTCAAGTCAAGTCAAGTCACTTTTTAATTGTCATTTCAACCATAATTGATGGTATAGTACACAGTAAAAATGAGCCGCTGTTTTTCAGGACCATGGTGCTACATGAAACAATACAAAAACTACACTGAACTACGTAAAACACAAAAACTACACTAGACTACAGACCTACCCAGGACTGCATAAAGTGCACAAAACAGTGCAGGCATTACAATAAATAATAAACAAGACAATAGGCACAGTAGAGGGCAGTAGGTTGGTGTCAGTCCAGGCTCTGGGTATTGAGGAGTCTGATGGCTTGGGGGAAGAAACTGTTACATAGTCTGGTCCTGAGAGCTCCAATGCTTTGGTGCCTTTTACCAGATGGCAGGAGGGAGAAGAGTTTGTATGAGGGGTGCGTGAGGTCCTTCATAATGCTGTTTATTTTGTGGATGCAGCGTGTGGTGTAAATGTCTGTAATGGCAGGAAGAGAGACCCCGATGATCTTCTCAGCTGACCTCACTATCCGCTGCAGGGTCTTGCAATTTCCGAACCAGGCAGTGATGCAGCTGCTCAGGATGCTCTCAATACAACCTCTGTAAAATGTGGTAAGGATAGGGGGTGGGAGATGGACTTTTCTCAGCCTTTGCAGAAAGTAGAGACGCTGCTGGGCTTTCTTTGCTATGGAGCTGGTGTTGAGGGACCAGGTGAGATTCTCCGCCAGGTAAACACCAAGAAATTTGGTGTCACTAAGAAATTGCTTTACTCTATTTTAAAAGCATTAAAACAGCTTTGTGTTTTTATCTTAAATTGGCTTCAATTCAAAGGTTCACAAACAGGTCACTGGATTTTCCTGTAAAATGTCTTACAGTATCAGTTTCAGTTCTTAAAGGAACAGTTGTAATAGAACTATCTTGTTGGAACTTATTTGCATTCTAGGAAGCTAGCCTTTAAAGGAACAGACAAGTGTAATTTTTCCAGTTACAGAGCAATGCTGTTACTTAATGAATAACTGTTGCAACAGTAGGGGGATAGAGAGGGATTGCTCAGCAGCAGAGGATTGGAAGGACATGATAAAAATAGTGGATAGTTTTTCCAGGAGAAGAAGTTAACCCAGAGGACACAGGCAGGGAGATTTCTATATGCCTGCAGGTTGAGGAAATCTGCAATATAGACAGGCATCCGTACCTGCTCTTCTGTTCTGAAGGAAAAGCAAACAAAGTTTTCTCTCCTTGAGCAAAGAAGTTGGATAACCTCCCTAATACAGCAGTGATCAGTGAAATATTGAGAAGTTGCATAGATCAGTGGAAGCAAGTTTGGGATAATCTTGAGGCCAGGACACTGAGTTACTATGACCTTGAGCTCCACAGGCAAAACTGTACAAGTACGTGAGAGACCAGGTCACAGAATAGCTTGGATCTCCGTGTGGACAAAGAACACAGTTTGAGTGTTCAACAGCATGGCATCAGGTGTGCAAATACAAACTATTATTTTTCAAAACAGTAATCTTTACATTTGCACTATAGATGAATTTCAGACTTTGTATAACTATTGACATTAATGGAAGATTTTATATTAGGAAAATAAAGCTGAAGCAAATGAAAACTCCCGAGTTGATTTTCCACACAGGGTCAAAAAATATAATTCTTAAGCACCACATTACTTACTCTGCTTCAAAGTTAAGATGATTTTCAACTGCTAAATCCATTATTGTTATGTTAAAGAATTTTAAGGCCTTCAATTTTAGTTGGGTTGGCAATAAGATAGTTCTTTTTATGAACAACTATGATAATAATTTACTTTCAATTTTGATTTGACAGTGAAATATGAACAATGATGCTCAGCAAACAACTTCCACATAAAATCACATGACCTTGCTTGGCATGTGGCAAGTTCAGTTCACCAGTTAACATTTTTAGTTTCTACAGAATGGTAATGTCAGTCAGGAAAAAAACAGAAAAAAAATTAAAGGCAAAAGGCAAAAAAAAAGTGGAAGGCAGTTCCAGTCAGATAAAGACAGTGTAATGATTTTACTGAAGTCAATGGAAAGGATATAACTAATGGCAAATAAAGTTAGTGAACTACAGGTATAAATAATGTAAAAGAAACTTGTCTCAAAAATGGACAGGATTAAGCATTAAATAATTCTGGACATAAAATGCTCAGGAAGGACAGGGAAGGAGAGAAAAGAGATTAAAGAGATCATTGTGCTGGAATACAGTGTTGAAAAAGGAGACTGGCACCTACAAGGGAAGCATTTAGGTGGCATTGATCTTAACATCACAAGATTTAGGTCAGCTATAGAAACGGAAAAGCAAAAACAACTAGAGGGTATCAATTTCAATTGGTGGGAGAAGATCTGGCCTGGGTAAACTGAAAACAGAAGTTTACAGCAAAATTGTTTGCCCATAGTGATGGGGTGGTTCAAGAACAAACACATCCAGACCTACCTAGATGAAAAAAGAAGATGCAAAAGACAAGTCAAAGAAAAAACTGTTGATAACAATTGTTGGGTTGTAAATGCTGGCAGACTGCAAAAGCATTTGGGGTGGTGAAGACAAAGTGAGAGACAAAGTCAGCATACTAGGAAAGATTAGTTACCAGGATAAATGAGAACCTAGAGGAATTATATAACCATATAAATGGCCAAGAGTTCATTCATATGGAAGTAGGGCCTGTAGGGACAAAAATAAGCTGCTGAAGATAGTGTTAAAGTACTGAAGGCAGTTGTCTTGACCAGAGAAAACGGATGCTTCCTAAGTAATACTGAGGAAAAAGACAGATGAGATAAAAGTAATCTTAAAAATTGATGGATGGAAGTATTAGGAAAGTTAGTTGAACTTGAACTGGACAAATCACCAGGATTTGATGGGATAAATCTTTGCATTTTGAAGGAAGTCCAAATTGTGGCACACTGATCAGAATTTTAAATGGCCTTTGGACACTGTAGTGGTGCCAGAGGACTGTGTGGTGAATGTTACTCCCTTGTTTAAAAAAAGGAACAAAGACTGACTAATTCCTCCATGATAATCAGTCATTTTAACCTCAGTATTGGGAAAAGCTTGAGCGATATTGGTCTGGGACAGAATTAGAAGTTATCTGGAAGAAAAAAAGAGTAAACAATGCAATTAAATAGTCGGCTGGTGGCGTAGTGGCATCAGCGCCGGACTTTGGAGCAAAGGCTCCCGAGTTCGAATCCAGCTGGCTCCCTTGCACGCTTTCCATCCATGCTGGGTTGAGCATCCAGCTAGCAACTTGACCTCATAAAAATAAGAAAGCCTGCTAAAAAAAAATTGCAGTCACGACGGCGTCCTGATGACTCCACTCAAAGTTAGGGGCTTTCTTCTTCTTCTGCAATTAAATACAATTTTCTGATGAGGGAGCAGAAGGAGCTGATGATGATAATGGAGTCAAAACAGTGGTATATCAACATTAAGAAGGTTTCTGATAAGGCTTATCAGCAGAGTTGAAGCACAATGTATCAAAGGAAAATGATGGCATGAATTTGAACCAAGTGAAGAACATTACTAAGCAAGGAGGACAGTGATAGGTTACAGAAGGATAAAAACAGGCTAATAGAATGGGCAGGCACACGGCAGGTAAGTTTAATGTGGAGAAATGTTGTGTGATGTATTTCTGTAAGAAGAATGAGAGAAGGCAATATAGGGTAAGGGTTACTCTTCTCAAATTGGTAAATGAGCAGAGAGACCAGGGATTATGCAATTCCAAGTCACTGAGCCGATTATGATAGGAGTTACAACACAAGCATTGCTGGGCTTTATCAATAAAGAAAGAGAACGTAAAAAGAGAAGAGTCATGCTAAATTTATAGCACTGGTCCACTCTCAGCAAAAGCATGTTCTTCAATCCTGGGCTTTACATTTCTAGAAGGATGTTCAAAATAAGTTTTTTTTTTAAAAAAAGGGTATCATATACAACCCTGAGATTCAGTTCACAGTAAAGGCAAGAAACACAATGTAGTCAATGAAAGACTGCAGCTTACAGCACACACTAACAACCAATGCGCACAGGACAACAAACTGTGTAAATACAAAATGAAAGAAAAAAAAAGAAATAATAATAAATAAGCAATAAATTTCAAGCACATGAGATGAAGAGTCCTTGAAGGTGAGTCCATAGTTTGTGGGAACAGTTTAATGACAGAGCGAATGAAGTTGAGTGAAGGTATCCCTTCTAGTTCAAGAGCCTGATGATTGAGGGGTAATAACCATTCCTGGACCTGGTGGTGTGGGTCCCAAGACTCCTGTACCTTCCTGATAACAGCTGCAAGAAGAGGGAATGGCCTGGACGATGGGGGTCCTTGATGATGGATGCTACTTTCCTGTGACAGCGCTCTATGTCGTTGTATTGAAAGTGGAGATATCGGAAGGAGTCTGTAGGAGATTTCTGAGAATGGTTCCTGAGGTAAGGGACTACAGTTACAAAGGTAGATTAGGGAGGCTGCAGCTATTGTTTTCAAGAAGAGAAGGCTGAAAGCAGATCTAATAGAAGTATTCAAAATAGTGGTTTTCTGGATAGAGGTACATTGCTGGAAGGACTAAACACAAAATACTCTGCAGATGCTGGGGTCAAAGCAACACTCACAACATGCTGGAGGGACTCAGCAGGTCGGGCAGCATCCGTGGAAACGATCAGTCGACGTTTTGGGCCGGAACCCTTCGTCAGGACTGTAAAGGGAAGGGGCAGAGGCTCTATAAAGAAGCTGGGGGGAGGGTGGGAAGGAGAAGGCTGGTAGGTTCCAGGTGAAAAACCAGTAAGGGGAAAGATAAAGGGGTGGGGGAGGGGAAGTAGGGAGGTGATAGACAGGAAAGGTGAAGAAAGAATAGGGGAAAACAATGGGTAGTAGAAGGAGGCGGAACCATGAGGGAGGTGGTAAGCAGCTGAGGGAGGTGGCAGAGTGAAATAGAGATAGGGGAAGGGAGGGGGATGGAATTACCGGAAGTTGGAGAATTCTATGTTCATACCAAGGGGCTGGAGACTACCTAGATGGTATATGAGGTGTTGCTCCTCCAACCTGAGTTTAGCCTCATCATGGCAGTAGAGGAGGCCATGTATGGACAAATCCAAATGGGAATGGGAAGCAGAGTTGAAGTGGGTGGCAACCGGGAGATCCTGTCTGTTGTGGCAGACGGAGTGGAGGTGCTCAGCGAAGTGGTCCCCCAATCTGCATCGGGTTTCACCGATATAGAGGAGGGCGCACCGGATGCAACAGATGACCCTAACAGACTCACAAGTGAAGTGTTGCCTCACCTGGAAGGCCTGTTTGGGGCCCTGAATGGTGGCAAGAGAGGAGGTGTAGGGACAGGTGTAGCACTTACGCTTACAGGGATAAGTGCCGGGTGGGAGATCCGTGGGGAGGGACGTGTGGATCAGGGAGTCGCGGAGGGACCAATCCCTGTGGAAAATGGAGAGGGAAAGATGTGCTTAGTGGTGGGGTCCTGTTGAAGGTGGCGGAAGTTGTGGAGGATAATGTGCTGGATCCGGAGGCTGGTGGGGTGGTAGGTGAGAACAAGGGGAACTCTGTCCCTGTTGTGGTGACAGGAGGGTGGGCTGAGGGCCGAAGTGCAGGAAATGGAGGAGATGCAGGTGAGGGCATCATTGATGACGGCATAAGGGAAACCACGATCCTTAAAGAGGACATTTGAGATGTCCTGGAACGGACATTGTACCTCTTCCCAGCCTGCCACATGCAAAAATGCCATTCCCTATTCCCAGTTCCTCCATCTCTGCCGCATCTGCTCCCAAGATGAGGCCTTCTGTTCCAGGACATCTCAAATGTCCTCTTTCTTTAAGGATCGTACAGTGTGTGGCTAGAATGTGTGAAGTAGATTAAACAGGCCTTCAAGAGAAAATCAGAAAAATATAAATTGGATAAATAAATGAGAAAAATTTGAAAGGCTATTGAAAAGGAACTGGGATGTGGAAATAGTGAGTCAGCATAGGCACACTGAGCAAAATGGGCTATAACAATTCTATGATCTAGTGTTGGAGTACATTCAAATATAGCTATCTATTTACTTTATTGCATTAATGGATCCATTTTCACCTCAAAGAAACAAAACACTAGATTGAAATGATGATGTTATCTTTTGACCTGTGCCCATCGAGCTGCAGACTTGACAAGAACAGTGACTGCAGATACCATGCGTTCGCAGACTGCATCGTGTAAATAAAGGTGGACAATGTTCTTTGATGATTATACAACGGAAAGCAACTTCAGACAGTCACCAACACCACCAAGTGTCATCAGCTATTACCCTGAATGCCTGAAAATTTAATCAATTGCGAAATCACGACATCCGTTTACACTCCCCACACCTATGTGAATACATCCAGTTCAACTACACTGCTCGCAAGCTGCAGCATCTCACCTACAACGCTAATTTTGTTGTCAAAGACGATTACAATATTTAAATAGTTTTGAAATCAGATAATAGGAAGTCCACATGAAAAGTTCAAGAATAATAGTAGAAACAAAGCCTTTATCCACTCTATAATTATGAAAATGCAAAATGGGCATTGATCATGGTGCGCATTTCTTTGCCAATACTGACTAAACAATTGTGGACAATAAAACCACGTTACTTTGCAAATTCTCTCAGCAGTGTTATATTATATTTCAACTTAAACTCTGAAATCTAAATAATTTCCTATATTCATTACATCAAAATTACATTCAATCACAATTCTTGTTCTGTTTCTCTGCTCTGGGAGTTTGACGACATACAGGCGCCAATGAGTGTTAATTGAATGGATACTCTGGTAGTCTGCCTGCCATCCTCATCAAAATCAATCTCAAACTTGTACAGAAGCAGTTCTGCCTAATGAAGGAATCATTCCCTGATTCCCTGATCAGCGTGTCACTGCTTTAAAATATCTGCTCTGGCATTGCTGACCATCTGTGCACTTGAAATAGAACCTCTATGCAAAAATGGGTGAAATAAGGAAAGAGATATATGCTTGCAGTTTAGTCAAATTTAGTGCTTCTAGCACAGAGGAAAAAGGGACACAGCTTGTTCTGCAAAAAATGAAAGCTATAAAGCTGTGTGGTCTGCTCGACTGAATAGGCTGATATCTCCCTCTCGTGGCTGAAAGCTGCAATTCATGCACAATACAACAGGAAGGTAATTACAGGAATCTCTTGAGCCTGAACAAAGTTCAAAGTTCAAAGTAAATTTATTATCAAAGAGCATATATGTTACCATATGCTACCTCGAGATTCATTTTCTTGCAGGCACTTACAGGGAAAAATGCAATTTTATTAAAAACTATACATAAAGACTGACAAACAATCACTGTGCAAATTTAAAGCACAGAAATTGTAATATCTTTGAAAGTGAGCCTGTAGGTTGTCGAATCAGTTTAGAAAAGTGGTGATTGAAGTTATGCACGCCAGTTTAAAAGCCTGATAGTTGTAGGGAAATAAAATGTTCCTGAATCTGCTGGTGTGGCACCCAAGGCTTCTGCACCCCTTGCCTGATAGTAGCAGTGAAGAGAGGGCATGGCCTGAATAGTGGGGGTCTTTGATGGATACTGCTTTCTTGTGGCAGGGCTCTGTTTAAATGTACTCTATGGAAGGGAGGGCTTTGCTTATGATGACTAGGCTATAAACGTAATGTACATTTAAATGTAAACTAATCATATAAATCCCCCCAAGGGGTGAAAAAAACAGCAGACATTCCCTATATTGAGGTGCCAGTACAGGTACTCTTAGACCAGTAAGCTCACACCTGATTTTGTTTCTACCCACCAAGAGGCTTTCAGGTTGTTTCAGGGCAATTCAAGAATTTATTAATATTATACAATTTTCACACCTTCTCAGCCCTTAGTTAAACAACTGTTTATTCATTGCTTGCACAGTCTACTATTCTTCAGGATGGACTAAACATTATTAAAATACTTCCTTCTCCTCAAGGAGTCAATTTTGCTCCTTGTAAGGCCCTGATCAGCTTCGTCCTCCTGTCACTGTTAAAGGAAATGTTCCCCATTTACTCTGAAGGAGCCCTTCATCCACCTCCTGTTCTTCACTTGAAGAAAAGTACCTTTCCCGTTCAGGCCAAGATATTCTAGGTTATTGTAATTTAGGTCTTATTGATATGTTTTATACATTTTTTTTGAGAATTCCATCTGCTTTCAACAGGTATCTCAGCACCTAAGAGATGCGAGGGATGACCAGCAGGTTGGCAGGGAACAGGTTGGCAAGTTCCCATCTACTGGGGTGGATTCAAACTCTCCTTTTTTCCCCTCATTTCACTTGTATCTCCATACACCAAAGGAACTCCTAACTGCTGATCAGTGGCAGGTTTCAAACTCTACACAGCATTTCACTCTCCATTGTTATATTATTCTCTCCAGCTTATTAATAGTATTAAATGTTGCATCTAGCAGCAAGGGATGTTGATGTATCAGAAATTATTGACACTTTTCCAATAATGGTGCAACAAATATAGGGGGCTAATTTTGAGGCAATTTACAAATCATTTTCAAGACATTGAGTGACCAACACTTCACCTCCTTCAAAACAATCCCCAATTCCCAAACCTCCAGCACCACAATTTTCCTTTCATTATTTCCAATTTACTGTTACTTAGCAGAATCCAGCAGGTTTGTATAAACCTAATAAAAGTGCAAAAATCTTTTTCAGTAAACTAATTCAATCAATTTTACAGCCACAACTTCCATTTATTGTCAATTTCTCACACTGTTGCCATGTCACGCAAAACAGGTTATGTACTTATTCTAAATGGCACATTAGAATTCACTTCAAAGTCCACCACAAGAAAATACGCTCATGGAAGGATGGGTCTTAGAATATATATGTGTTGAGCTTTTTAAAAAAAATTCTGCAGCATTTTCTTTGTTCACTGAAAAGTACTATTAAAGATTTTTTTTAAAAACTACCATAGTATTCAACAAGACGCAAAATATCAAAGCAAATATTCAGAAGTACATGATTGAAGCTCCACAAGCTCAGAAGTTGCACAATGCAAAGTTTAGTTATGATTTATTTTCCGTGCCAATTGTATATTTGCCAACAAAATATTTAGTGCCAAGAAAAATAGTGTTTTAAAGTATTTTTAAATTCTGAAACATCCTACTTTCTCAGGTTCAGTGTTACTGGCATTTTAAATAAAAGAATCCTGTGTACTTCATTATCTTTTGAAAGTATTGTGTACTACAGTCATGTTGTTGTTCCCCCACGCATTTCTCTTAACTTCACATTCTGGTCAGACAAGTCCAAACAACAGATTCATTTATGTGTACTAAATTAAAATGCACAGTGAATTTTAGTTGAACATTCTCACAATCTGAAAAATTACAATGTTTTCACAATATAGTGATTATTCAAATATCTACACCTTTCATTAAAACTAGCCAGCACTAACAGTGTGTTCCAAATTACTCTTGATTATGTGCCAGCTCACCCCATTGAGAAAGGAAGCCAAAAATTTCCTCTTGCTTCTCACAGTTTAAGCAAAATTTTAATAGTTGTGACACTGAGGAAGCAACCCTGTCTGCTAAACTAAGAAATGAAACCATTCTCACAATATACACACAACCTTGATGAATCTTACTGTTTAAAATGGAAGCTTTACCAGACGTATGAATTTATACTGAGGATTTTCATGGCTACATTTCAGATTCCAGGATAAGGGCTATAATCGTTGAAAATCTTACAACATGGGAGAGCAGTGGGCGAATTGTGTCTGCATCTTCTGATGAAGAACTCCCCAGTCCAAATTTACATTCCTGCAGATTACCAGCTGCCTTGCAGGTAACACGTTCTCAAGTACACACCCAGGCTCTTTTAAAATGTAGACTTCAGATGCTGGAATCGGGATCTACACACAAGATGCTGGGCTGAATTGTGGGTCACGCAGCATTTATGGGGGAAATGGGACAGTAAATGTTTTGAATTGAGACCCTTCACCTAGACTGCAATTTACCGTTTGTAGAAGGGCGATAGACCATATAAAAAGGAGGGAAGTAGTGGAGAAAGGTTAGCAAGCAACAGATAGATCTTGTGTTGTTTTTTTTTAAAATGTGGAGGGAGGTCCTGTCTTTACCACCCTTTCCGATAGAGAGTTCCAAACCCCTATCTGCTCTAGATGAAAAAAAGCTTTTCCTCATTTCTCCTTCAATCCTTTTACCAGTGGTTTCAAATCTACACCCCCTTGCCTAATGGCAATAGGTCCTTCCTAATTACTCTACCTGAACCCTAATGCATGACAGATTTAACAGCAACATATTAATATGAATTGCCTCTAATTCTTCTTCTCTTTTATATCAATAATCTAGAAACATGAATTTGTTCAGTCGTTGGTCTTGGCAGTTGCTGGGAATTACGTACTAAACTGTGACAGTAGTGAGTTGTTCCTGTTTCTCTCCGACCGTTGCATTCAGTTACTTGGCTTTCTCTTCGCTCTATCAACAGCACATTCTTTTACACAGCAGCAGTCAAGTTACACTGAACTTTAGGAATTTCTAATCCATTAGGCCAACTGGAAGCAATACACAGATGCAGTATGCTCAAAGTTTACTTACAAGGATGTGGTTGGGTTTGTGTGGGGTTCTTAAGCATGAACTTTAGATGCACTCCTGGGATGAATTTACAATACTGAAAACAATTGATACCAAATTCTGCTTTTAAGGCCAGCCACATCAGAAATCTGACAATTGTTCACTTCATGATGCCCTTTCTTCAGTAAACAAATCATGAACACGGAAAGTTTATGAACTTCATAATATACCAAGCAATCAAAGCTTTAAGTAGGAATATTATGAATTTCTTGAATTATGGGCTTATATTAGAGTTGACACAAGCTCCAAAGTTTAGGTGAATTTATTCGGTTGTATATAAACTGCCTTCAGCACCTATTTTCTATACTATTAATAAAAATGTATAAATTACAATTTAACAAATGAACTAACATCAATTGCTATCTGTGTGAGAGAGCTCCATATCTTCATCACCCATATCTTTAGACAATGCTCCATATCCTAGATTTCCCAGTCATTGGAAATATCCAGGGAATATATCCAAGCTTTTGTAATTAAAGTCCTGGAGTCCATGTAGAATACTGATGGATCCACTTCTCATTCCCACCAAGCTTCTATCTTTATGTTATCATCAAAATTGGATATGTTGACTTCAATTCTATCATTTGTTGTTAATTAATGTGAATAGTTGCAGCTCTGCAGTTCCTTGAAGCCAGCACATTCTGCTAATTTAAGTACCTACCTTTAAATGCTACCTTTCGTCTTTACCTGCTCTGCCAGTTTTCTAGCCAATTCCAAAGTGTGCCTTCGATCCCACGAGTTTCAACAAAAATGGAAGATCAAAGAAATGGCAGAAATGTTGTCCATTCTCAGTGTTCGACAGTAAATTTCATTAGTCTTTATTCATATGGAAAGGGAATTTAAATTAACTAGCAAATTATATTTCAGGAGAAATAGTGAGGGACTTAAATGAGTGGGGTGAGCTGCACTATTAATCAGGGACAATATCACAGCTGCATTCAGAGGGGTCAGAATAGAAACAATTCAAGAACTGTAAAAATGCTAGAATACTTTGAAACCCTCTATATGATTAGAATTTATTTATTTTGTAAGCTTGCCTCTTCCTTTTCATTTGGTGCCAATGGGAAGACACAGACTAAATACAAAGAT
This sequence comes from Mobula birostris, assembly GCF_030028105.1. Classification (NCBI taxonomy): domain Eukaryota; kingdom Metazoa; phylum Chordata; class Chondrichthyes; order Myliobatiformes; family Myliobatidae; genus Mobula; species Mobula birostris. The sequence goes on from NC_092375.1 coordinate 50,812,863, forward strand.
TTTGTATGATAAATGGAAGACACTGAAAAAATTCTTAGATAATCCAGCAGAAATGCAAATTTAAGTGCACATTTAGAGCTCTGCTTTTCCAAACCTAGAACAGCGCAAATAAGCAGTAGAAAGTCACCTTACTGAAATGTTTGCTTTCATATATTTACATACCTTCAGTCTTTGTCCTTCCACAGTTGACTCACTACATGATAAGAAGTAAATCATTTAAATGTTTGCCCAGGATTCAGTTACTTTTGTGAAATAGACAAATAATGTTGCAAGGTTTCTATTAAGTGGCTTTGGAACTGCACTTTGAAAAGTTATTAATCAATAACCAGAAACCACAGATTAAAGAATGTCTTGATAGGATGTTAAATTATTTTGTTTGTGGACTGCAGATGTGCTGGTATTCAAGGATGCAAAAGTCGTCTTCAGAGTTACTGCAGAGCGTTATACTCTACTGAATCAGTAACACAACGTTAAGAAATCTGGTTTAGCTGAGCAAAGCTATGATGTCAAAAATGCTAAAATAATTTGAAACGCTCTATATGATTAAAATTCATTTATTTTGTAAGCTTGCCTCTTCCTTTTCATTTACTGCCAGTGGGAAGACACAGACTAAGTACTTTAGTAGCTTTGCAAAGTAGGAATACAGAAAACTTCTCAAGATGTTTCACAGAAACATAATCTGATGCCAGACTACATAATGTGGTACCAGGCCAGAACTTGTTCTTTAGCATCAATGCTTTTGAACATCTTAAATGAGGGAAACATTTCCAGATGGAATCACAAGAGATTCTGCAGATGCTGGACATCCAAAGCAATACACACAAAGTAAATGGAGGAACCCAGCAGGTCAGGCAGCATTTACGGAGGGGAATAAACAGTCGACATTTTGGGCTGAGACCAAAGGGTGTTGGCCTGAATCATTGACTGATAATACCCCTTCATATAATCTGCTTTTCAGATGTTGGGGCTCATGGGCTGAAGAAACAACATGGTACAATGATTAAATTCAGGTACAATCCAACGACCACAATTGAAAGAATACAGAAAACCTGCAACATTGGAAGAGATTAGAAAGAAGGGGACACAAGGTTGTCGACCAATCTGAAACTAAAGTAAGAACTTTAAAATTAAATCGTGCAGGTCAGCAAGAATGAGCACAATGCATCAATAGGATTTGTTCTGAATTGATACACTAGCAGCAGAGATCTGGATGAATTCACAGAGACCATATCATTCCAGAGCTTGCAACAGTGTTACATAGCATCAAAACTGGTACTGCTATCAGCCATGATAATATTTTTCCAGAATTTCTGAAACAAATTGTTGCAGTTGCTCAGTTTTGGCTGGCTTATTTCTTTACAGAAAGAAAACCAAATATCAGGTACGTGTCAAAAAAACTTGTTTCATAGAAGTTCAGAGTACATTTATGAGGGGTCATTGATAAGTTCGTGGCTTAAGGTAGAAGGAGTCAATTTTAGAAAACCTAGCGCATTTATTTTTCAACATAGTCCCCTCCTACATGTACACACTTAGTCCAGCAATTGTGGAGCAAATGGGTCCCTTCTTTGTAGAAGTGGTCCACAACAGGGGTGATTGATAAGTTCGTGGCCTAAGGTAGAAGGAGATCTGTTATACAGCTCTTGCTACATGCACGTGCAGTTCAACTCTGAGTGAAAATGCAGAAAGTCTGAAGTTAATAACTCAGCTCCTTCTACCTCAGGCCGTGAACTTATCAATAAACCCTGCTGTGTACCACTTTCTGGAGGTCCAAGAAGCCGACTTCTACAAAGAAGAGATCCGTATGCTCTGTGACCGCTGGACTATGCGTGTAAATGTGATAGGTTTTCTAAAATTGACTCCTTCTACCTTAGGCCACAAACTTATCAATCACCCCTCGTATTATCAAAAGTACGTATATGTAATACAAGCTTGAGATTCGCCCCCTTATAGGCAGCCACAAAGAAACCCAAAAGAACCCATTAAAAGGCTGTCAAACACCCAATGTGCAAAAAAAAAGTAAATTATGAAAAAAATAAAAGCAAGCATATGGCGTTCAGAACTGAAGTTGACAGAGAGGGTCTGTCCACAGACCTTTAGTTCAGCCGAGAGTCGAGTAAACGGCACACAGCAGTGAGCTAAACTGGCCATCCCTTGCCTCAGGCCCCGACACCCTGACATTTACAATCTGGCCTGTTGCTTAAAATTGCCATCCAACCATCGGGTTTAGTCACTTCAATATGCTCTGGGGCCTGGACCAACCCCCTCGATTTGGCTTGTACCCAACCTTTCTGATTCGGCCTGGAGCTTAAGTTGCTGTTGACATATCTGGTTCAGTTGCTTCGATACGGTCGGGAGCCTGGACCCACTGCCTCGATTTGGCCTGTACCCAACCTTTCAGATTCTTCTTCGCTCATTGCGATGGGCCCACTGCCTCACCTTGGTTCTGCTGCATTGAATTGCCTCCATGTCCAAAACGAAGTCACAGGCTATTGTTTGCAATGATCATTCACCAGAAAAAGAGCAATTAAAAAAGCATATAGTTGTCTTCTTTCTTTGGCCACCAGCAAGAAGTTGCTAAGATTCACCAGTGCCATTTTAAATCGGCATTATCTCCCACATCAGTAAAAACCAAAATCTGGTATCAAGTTATCATCCAGTGCCACTGGTGTCTTCACTTTAAGGCCCTGGAGTGTCTAACTTTCTAAGCACCAGAGATGGACAATGACGATTCTCAATCAAGCAAGCTTCTGACACATGCAACCAAATACTTCTGTGAACTGTCTACATTAAAAATGCTTTACAGAAAAATCTGAAAATAGGTGCCATCTTTTTATCTTCACAGGATCATCTGATATGCCATTGTAAATGGGTCTGTCCATTATAAATACTAAAATACCCAATGTCACTGGCATCACACTCCAAGGCAGACATTTCAGAATGTAGATGGTGGCTCTTGGAGAAAACCGAAGATTTGTTACTCTAGAGGTCCGTTCCCAAATTTATTTAATCTGTACACCAATAACCTGCCACTAAATCCACCATGCAGACAAGATCTGCTCTGGTCAAAGTGGTTGACTTTCCTTGAGTTGAAGACAATTTCAGGTGTTGACATTGCAAAGATGGCTAGCTACAGGAATACATGGAGCCTTCAGCCCTGAGCCATCAAGCTAACCGATATGTTTCATTTTTACTGTGCCAGTACTACGACTGAGCTGAACATTCTACTGAATGGCCAGAGGCTGAAGAAAGAAGAATTTTTAGCTTACCTGACCATGACCATTGACCAGAGAAAACCATTATGAAAACCAACTAAAAATGATAGCAATGAAGATAAAAAGACTCTTCAAACTAGTAGGCTCTACATAGAGTGAAGATTCCTTACACCAATTCAGCCAGTCCCATTCTAACATTAGGAATTCAAATTAATTTTTGAACTGAGTTTTACTAACTTACCAGTTACATATCACTCATCATAATATCCAGCGTGGTTGAAGCTGGCATGGCAGTGATGACCCCATGAAAGGATCGGCAGTGGGATGTGTAGTACTGAACCCTTTGCCAACCAGTTCCTCAGTACACACCCCATTGCTGATCTGATCTTTAACTTAGCTGCTTCCTAACCTGAAAGTCTCAAGCCTAACAGTCACCTCTAACTCAAAACAGAGTAGTGATTGAAATGGATCACTCTCGACAGGACTGGACTTTGGGATTGTTGAGGCAATCCAGTGCAGTCTAAACATCAATGAATGCTGTTGAAGATGAAATTCTCTTGTGGGATCTGGGAGCTTCGCTCAGTCACTAAGGATTCTATTGTGCGCCTGGTGAATGCGCCAACATTAAATAAGCAACCATGGCAAGTAGAATGAAGGAGTGCAACTGGAGAGAAATTATACTAATGCTGGGGAGCTACAAAGGCATGGATGAGAGATTCAGCTTTCAAAAAGCTGTTATTACTATAGACAGCTTTAAGAATTTAATTAATAGATGCCAAGGGGAACTGGCATTATCACAAATTATTTCAATTAAGATGAACCATAATAAAGAGAATATAAATAATCCTGGCAGTGGAAGCCCTCAAAGGCATTAGTTTGCTTTCTCTCCAGAATACCTGGGTGAAATCTGTAAGTCATGTAATTTTTTTTACAACACATCTAAACGACCAGGAAGCCCAAGTGTGTTATCCCTTAGGATTCTTCAGTGGTACCTCCAAAAGCGTAAAATATCTAATAGCTGAAAAGGCAATTATAGTAAACGTTTGTGTTTGCCATCACCTCTTGGTCCTCCTCCAAATCACATATTAACCCGACATTGAAACATATCATGGCTACTTCATCTTTGCTGTTTTAAAATCCCAGAACTTCCTACCCAGCAGCCCTGTGTACCATCACAAGGATAGCTATAGGTTAACTAGAGGGCTACTCCTTCTGGCAAAAGCAGCATCTCACAGGTGAGAGAAAGTCCATTCACACCAATGGATGACAGTGAACTAAGTGACAGAAGAGCTAATTTTGAGTGCTCATGCACCTCCCTAACACATTGATCTGGATAGAAGAAAGGTGAATGGTAAAAGTGAACTACAGGTACCTAGGTCCAATCACTACTCTATATTCAGTTAGAGGTGACTTAGTCTTAAGTCATTCAGGTTAGAAAGCAGCTAAGTTAAAGTTTGACCTTATTTTATGCTTTACTCCAGAAAAAGATATGCTTCTCAGGTCATTAAGTGACTTTCACAAATGTGTAACCTATTGATAATCACAAATGGCTAGTCAGAATTAAATTTCAATTTTATATATGTTAGAAGTTGATTGGATTACTTTCTTTGGGAAATCAATTTGCCTACTCCTTATTAAAAGTTCTTAATTATGGCCCTTCAACCACATTTTCCTTAATCTTAAAAAAAATTATCACTCTGTCCTCCAGAATAAAACATACATGCAGTCACTCCTGACAAGGTCAATGGCACCTTTTACTCTTTGAAGGGAAATAATTTACCTGTTTCAGTAGAGATTCTTGTTCTGGTGCTTCTTTTTTCAAATATCATGGCAATAGACTTTCCTTGGAGCAAAGGGAGGATCTTTCAGAAGGATGGGGAGCAAAAGCAAATATGGTTAGAAGCTTTTCAAGAGCTCGCACACTGTCTGCATGACATTCACTGACAGCATATACCAATGATATTTAGGTCGGAAGTATCCAAGTACAGTAAAATTTTAATTCTCTTTCTGCTATGAATTTGGCCCATTCTGAATTATACTGGAGTGAATAAAAGAAAGCAACATACAGTACGAGTACAGCTTCTTACAGATATCAAAGGAGTGTACTTGGACACACACATCACAGAGTTCAAGTTGATAAGCTTCCCTCCCCATTATTCTTTTTTTAGGCCAAGATGCATGGAGACATCTTGGAGAGTGGAGAGTGCAAAAGAGAGAAAAAGTCTGATTAGGAGGAGTTAGCATGGCTTTGTGCACAGGAAATCATGCCTGAGAAACTTCTTTTATTTAAAGAGGTAAACTAAAAGGTAGATGAGGATAGGGCAGTGGGTGTTGTCCATTTGAAATTTAGCAAGACCTTTGGCATGATTCCACATGGTAGGCTGGTCTAGAAGTTCAGTTCCCATTGAATCCTGAAAGAGCTAGATTCAAAAGTGACTCAGAGGTAGGAAGCAGAGGGTGGTGGTTGAACGCTCTTTCTCAGAATGGAGGTTAGTAACTAATAGTGTGTCGCAGGTACCAACCCTCGTCATTTAAATGAGTGATTTGGATGCAAATGCACAAGGTTTGATCAGTTAGTTTGTGGATGACATAAAATCATGAGGGATTGTTGATAGTGAAGAGGTTATCATAGAGTACTAGATCTTGAGCCATTAGGAAGGTGGGTCAAAGAGTGGCAAATGGATTCAATACACACAAGTGTGAAGTGATGCATTTTGGAAAGTCAAACCAGTGTAGGACTTAAGTTCAAAGCTCGAAGTAAATTTTATTATCAAAAGACATATGTCACCATATTCAACCCTGAGATTCATTTTCTTGTGGGCATACTCAGCAAATCTATAGAATAGTAACTATAATAGGATCAAATATCAATTAGAGTGCAGTAGACAAGAAACTGTGCAAATGCAAATATACTGTAAATAAATGACGAGAACATGAGATAATAAGATAAAGAGTCCTTGAAAGTGAAATCATTGATTGTGGGAAAATTTCCATGATGGGACATGACATTGCATATAATTATCCTCTTTTATTCAAGAGCCTGATGGTTGAGGGGTAGTAACTGTTCTTGAACCTGGTGGTGAGAGTCCTGAGGCTCCTGTACCTTTTACCTGATGGCACCGGTGAGAAGGGAGCATGACCTGGGTGGTGAATACTATGAATGGTTGGGCTTTAGGGAGTGCAATGGAACATGTGTACAAGTGCATAGTTCATTTAAGGTAGCATCACAGGTGGAAAGGATGGTGAAGGTGGTGTTTAGCATTCTGGCTTTCATCAGTCAGGTCACTGTTGCAGTGATACAACAGTGTCACTGTTTAGGAGTTTGAACATCATGTTGCAGTGATACAAGTAATTTGTGAGGCTGCACTTGAAGTACTGTATATAGTTTCAGTCACCCTGTATAGCAAAGATATGGTTAAACTGGAAAGAGTGCAGAAAAGTTTTATGAGGTGGCTGACAGGACTAGACGGCCTGAGTTATAGGGAGGGTTTGGCCAGACTTGGAACATTGGAGAATGAAGGAGAACCTTATGGAAGTGTGTTTAAAATGATCAAAGATATAGATTGTTATCGATGGTAATCATCTTTTCCCCAGGGTGGAGGTGTCCAAAGCTAAGGGCAATAGATTTAGGTTGAGTGGGGAAAGATTTAAAAGGGTTATGTGGGGCAACTTTTTCCATGCAGGAGGTGGTGAGTATCAGAAATGATTTGCCAGAGGAAGTAGTTGAAGCATCATTTAAGAACCACTTGGATAGGTACATGGAGTGGCGTGCTAAGAGGACTGTGGCTAAATGGAGGAAATCAGGACTAACCGGGTTAGCATGGACTTGTTGGGATGAAGGGCCTGTATCCGTGCTGTATTGCTAATAAGAGAGTGACCAATCATGGAAAAGAAGAAGAAGAATAGCCCTTAACTTGGCAGTGGAGTTATCGGGGCACTGCCTTTTGACGGTGTTTCCGTAACAAGCTATTCTTGTTTTTACGAGGCTGAGTTGCTAGCTCGACGCTCAACCCGACTTGGGTTCAATCATTGAAGACCAACTAAAATATTCCATTTCATTGAAATAACCTCCATGAAATGGGAAGAGTATACGGACAACATGATAAGTAGTGGGAAGGCTCAGGAGAACAGCAGACAATAATAAACCAACATATTATCGGTATTAATCGTACAAGTGATGTTATTAACCTGGCATTTACCTCTCCTTTCTGTTTTATTCTCACTTTCAGATCAGCCGCAGTCCACAGGAATTGTTTAATTTCTTCTCCATTAAAATCCTTGAGAGTCAGTAGATGACGCCCTTTCAGAGTAGCAGCACTTAGCACAACCTGGCCACATCTGCAAGCAGAACTTTATGTTACCTGGAAGCTTGTAAAAAATTGCCTTCATTTACTCTGCCAAAATGGAAGCAGGAAATACCTGCTGAAAAGCCATTAAAATACAAACTACAATTCATGGCAAAATTGAAAAACGCTGTCAATTAAAATTGTAGATAATGAAAATGGAAGGCTAACTTGGGTCAGAAGGTTTTTTTTTGACTTTTTGAATCTAATTGACCTATTTTATCTGAAATCCAACCCTATCCCCTACATAACATTTTCAGAAGCCAAAGCAGAAATAGAAACAAAATCCATTTGAATTAGAAAGGTGTGAATTACAGAGTTATGGAACCATACAGCATGGAAACAGGTCCTTCAGCCAAACTCATCCATACCAACTGTGCTGCCTCTCAGCTAGTCCCATCTGCCTACATCGGGCCCATAGCTCTCCAGACCCCTTGTATCCATATATTTATCGAGATGTGTTTTAGAAGCTGCTGATGTGCTTGCCTCAAGCAATATTTCTGGCAGCTTATTCAAAATATGCACCACTCTTTGGGTGAAGAAGCTGCCCCTGACGTCCTTTTTACGTCTCTCACCTTATAATAAGCTCTTTGGACCTGTGCGGGGCACCGAAGTGCATTGAGCTCTGAGTGTTTTTTTTTAAAAGGAGTACCTGAATTAGTTAATTACAAAAATGAGAAAATCTGCAAATGCTGGAAAACCAAGCAACACACACAAAATGCTGGAAGAACTCAGCAGGCCAGACAGCATCTATGGAAAGGAGTAAACAGTCAATGTTTCGGGCCAACACCCTTCATCAGGACTGGAAAGGAAGGGGGAAGACATCAGAATAAGAAGGTAGGGGAGGAGAGGAAGAACACAGATTCTGGATTGGTTAATTGTTGTTTAATAAGAGTCTTCAACTGTTTAGAGTTGCTTGTGTTTTTCTCAAAAGATTCGCTTTTTGTAATGTGGTCTCCTAGTGCTTTCTGTTTAAACTTGTTAAGTTTATTTTGATAGGTTTGGGGATACTGCGTTACTTGCATTGTTTTAGCACTAATGGAGTGTCTGCTTATCGCAGTGTCCTAGCTTTGAGAATGTTAGGTCTCGCAGTGTTGCTTGGCTGAGCCACCAATATTCTATTGAAATTCTTATGAATAAACGCTGGCTGACTTCTCTATATTGGAGCCTGTATTTCCTCTGCACTTAGGTTCTGACATTCCCATTGCACATCATGACTGATGGACCCAGCAGATGTTGAACAGCAGCACTTTGACATCAGTTGGCTTTAGGTGAGAATGTCATCCATTCTCAAGTCCACATTCTGAGGTTCTCAAGTCCACTTTCCAAGTGTCCCTAGTCTATGTTCCGAGTTTCTCATGTTCCTAGTGTATATTCTGAGTTTCTCAAGTCAATGTTCTTAACTTTTTTTGTCAGCGCTCCGAGTTTCTCAAGTTCATGCTCCCAGTTTCGCTAGTCTACGTTCCTAGTCATCAACATTCTCTAGGTCATCAAGGTTCTCAATGTGGCCAAGGTTCTCCAGGTCATGGCCCTCCAGATTTTCAAGGTTTATTCAGTCTTTCCAAGCTTTAAATAAATTTTGGAAAGGTTGAATAGTGTTTCCAAGGTATATTCAATGTTTACCCTCTCTTGGGGTTCTCCAGGCCTCTATAGAGTTCCGCAAGTCTCCCTGGGCCATCCAGTGCCAGCCATAGGGAAGAGGTTCCATAATGAGATCTTTGGGCCTGTGCAGGAGCTGGAGAGCATTGGGTTTTCAGAGCACTCGAATTGGTTAATTGTTGTTTAACGAGAGTCTTTAATACTTTAGGTTTCCTTGAGTTTTTCCTCAAGCGGCTCCCTCTTTATAATGTGGTCTCCTGGTGCTGTTTAAATTTATAAGATTATTTTGATAGCCTTGAGGGTTCTGCATTACTTGTATTATTTAAGCAGATGCCTGATTAGGGCTTATCATGGGATCCCAGTTTTGGGAAGGTTACATCTCATGGTGGTGTTCAGCTGAGCCACCATTGTTCTGTTGCAATTCCTATGAATAAGCTCTGGTCACCGTCTCTACATCGGAGTCTATCTTTCCTCCACACTTGGGTTCTGACATTGCCAGCACACTTCGCGACATACCTCTTACCTCAAATTTATGGCCTCTTGTTTTTCAACCATTTCCTGGGAGAAAGTACTATGCACTTCCACCTTGTCTATGCCCCTTGGTGATCTTATATGTATTTATCCAGTTACCCCTTAATCTGAGGGAACAAAGAGCTAGTCTATGCAACCTTTCCTTGGAATTTAGGTCCCCGAAGTCCAGGCAACATCCTGGTAAATCATTTCTCCATTCTTTCTGGTTTAATAACATCTTTACTATAGTAAGATGACAAAAACTGTACACAATATTCAAATGCACCCTCATTGACATCTTATATAACTTCCCAACTCACTCCTGTACATCATTCAGGGCATTGAGAAGGCCAGCATGTCAAACACCTTCTTCACCATTCTTATTTACCTGTGACGAGAACTATGCATTTACATTCCTAGGTCCCTCTGTTACTGAACAACTGAAATGAACTGAAAGCTCTTCAACGACCTATGTACAGGTATTTTCGTCCCAATAATGGCAAAGCTGTCATTACTCTGTGCATGTGAGAGCCACTTTGAGGTTTTCCTGCCTGCTGAGGTTAATTCGTGAGGTTGCTATGTGATTCAACTTGCCAGGACAGGCTGTGCTGTTGTGCAGTTTCCTTCAGGGAAATCATCTCAATTAAAGTGATTTGAAGATACACACGACCAGCTTTGTGTTATAAAGTGCAAATTTTATATTATGTTTCAAGTTGTCAGGTCCTTCAAGTATGTCTCACGATTTAAAATATAAATACGAGAAATTCCTGCAGATGTTGGAAATCTGAAGCAGCACACAAGTCAAGTAGCATTGATGGAAATGAATGAACAGTTGACATCTCAGACTGAGACCCTTCTATAGGACTGGAAAGGAAAGGGAAGACACCAGAATCACTATTTAATATGATCAAGGCAGCTCTATGCTGGCCTTGATCCTGTTTCTGTTTTCATCTACAGACATCCCACCTCTCCCAGGAGTTCCGGGAGTCTCCTGCATATCGATAGCGGCTCCCTGATGCCCGCAAATTATATACAATATCCCGGAAATCGATTTTTTTAGAGAGGGAGAGGGAAAAAAAAGAAAGAAAATGAATGAATCCTGCTTGATCTCACTTTGTGCTAAGTAGACCTATCAGTTTTCTCTGTGGGCGGGCTTTACAGTCGACCTCTCTCTCTCTTCCATATTCCATCAGTTCAGTTACTACCATCTGTAATGACACTGAAATCATCCAGGTAACTGTTGGTGATGAAGTACAAAAGCCTGGCGAAGAAATTCCCAAGGCTGACAGTGACAACCTGACTATGCGAGGCTGTCCTACACAGGCGGGGCGCGTTGGCGTCTTAAAGGGGATTAGAGCAGGGTTTAAATTGGAGCAAAATTCCAAAATTGTCCACTAAGACATCTTTAAAAACGCGCCCGCAGCAAGCAAACTCTTCGGGTTTTTTCTCCTGAAACACTTCCATTTTACAGGTACATCAAAGCCAGCGATGGGCTGGATTTAAGTGCAGCTGTTTTCAGATGAAAATACGATTTTAATAAATACCCGGCCCCCACTGAGGTCTTGTCATTAGGGCAGCGAACTGTTTACCTGTGCTGTGCACTTTATATGCATTTTGAATTACACTTTATTAAATAATATGGTATTATATTGTTTTATGTGGTGTGCATGATATATGTATTGTGGCTACACTGTGGTCCGGACAGAGGTTGTTTCGTTTGTGGACAATCAGCCAGATGACTATAAACTTGAACTTGAAGATACAGAACTTCTAAATCACTCATTTAAAATCCCCCATTTTGATGTAAAAAACTAAGTCCTGATCCCGACTATTGCAAGCTGTGTGTGTGAGTGAGAGTGAGAGTGAGAGCGAGAGCGAGAGCGAGAGTGTGAGTGACACACACACACACACACACTACGGACGTATATGTGATCGACGTTGTCCGAATGGACGTTAAGTGGCGCACACCTGTAATAAGGATACACCTTATGCTTTTATTTCTTTTAGGGACCACAACATATTAGGGAGGCTAAGCGCAGGGAAGGCTGCTCAAGTATTTCAGAGTTCTTTTCAGCAGAGAACCAAAGTCTGACAGAGAAGGTCACTAGAGCTGAGGTGTACTTTACATCTTTCATTGTTGAGCATAACCTGCCATTCCAGGTGTGTAAGCACACAGGCAAGCTATTCAGGAAAATGTTTCCTGATTCAGAAATAGCAAAAAAACAATGCCTGCTCATTAACCAAGACAGCAACTATTGTGAACATGGCACATTAAGACAGAATTCAGAAGGCAGCTGTCTCACAAAACGCTTGTGAATCTGATGTCTAGCAAAATTAACAAATCCATTGACACAGACTGCCAAGAGGTTGAGACATCCCTGAGATGAGTTTTTGCAGGGTGGGATGTCTGCATCTATTCATACCCATACTTCTTCCCTCAATATATCACTTAAATACTTCTAATGATCCTGCTTCGACCAGCCGATGGAGTAGAGAATTCGAGATTCACTACTTCGACACGAAGATACAAATCAGTTAAGAAAATCAGAAAAGATTTAATAGTGCTGCCAATTTTCTCCCGTCTACTGTATGTAGCAAACAAACAACTGCAAACCCAAACAGCGCCCGTTTTGGGGAAGTATTATACTGTTTTCTGGTGATTTCTCTCACATGCTGGTTGGATGCACCACAACGTATTTACAAACGCATTTCAAAAAGCGTTTTATGGAAAATTACGACCTTCCAAGATATTTTTCCTCTCACTACAGCGTGATTATTGTTTTATTTTGAAGTTTAAATTGAAAGTGTTATTCTCGTAAACAAGCGAGGGGGAAAAAGGCATACCTAGCCCGCTCGTTGTTCAGTGCACCCGAAGTCAGTGACCTTTCGCACACTATGCTGCAGTGCTCGCCTCGAAATCCCTGCCATGCTGCAGATCCTATTACAACCATCGCGAGACGGAAAATCACCCAAAGTAGGCTGGAAAAAAACTCCAACGTACTATTTATATGCAAAAAATCATAAAATTAGATGGATAAATTTGGAGAACTGGGGTCGAGTGTGGACACCATTTCGTCCACATACGCTTTCGGATTTGGTCTGCTCTGCCAACACTTGGAGAATTAAACCCACTCACCGAAATGAGCGCACGGAGCACTTGTTGCTCAGAGAAACCGAGCGTCCCAGGAGGTTCCTTAAAGCAAAGATCATGGTTGCTTTTAGGTTGCGCTGTTGAGGGGACCGACTCTGGCCTGAAATGAGGCACTTCCACACTCGTACTAAGTTGTGCGGCTGCACTGACCCACTCACTGCCTGATGTATCAAAACAGCCGGGTTGCGTCGATGCTGGTAAACAGTCGAAACTTTACCTGGTGCTTACGCTCCCAGAAAGGGCGCTGGGATATCTGTGTGAAAAAAAAATCTTTTGGATATTGATGTTGTTGGTGGCCACGTGTGTAATTATTCGTGAGTTAATTGTATATTAGTATTAAAATGGTAAATGCCAGCTAAAACTCAGCAGGCCAAATAAAGACAGAAAAGACAGAGATATTCAGTTTTTTTAATATCTTGAAATTCTTGACTCTCCTTTTAAATGCATTTCCTGCATCTACAGTATTTTGCAGTTGCCTCGATCAGTTTAATTATGAGCACATATTTTGAGCACCAAACCATTAATTGGATTATCTAGCATCTAGAAAATCAATACATATCAGAATCAGATTTATTATCACTGATATATGCTATATTTTTTTTGTTTGTGGTAGCAGTACAGTGCAAAACATAAAAAGTACCATCACTTACAATAGTGAAAATGGAATAACAAAGTTTTATTAATAGGTTCATGGACTGTTCAGAAATCTGAAGGTAGAGGGGAAGAAGCTGTTCTCAAAATGTTTAGTGTGGGTTCTTTGGGCTTCTGTATCTCCTCCATGACAGTAATGAAAAGAGGGCATGTCCTGGATAGTGAGGTTCTTAAAAATGGATGTCAGCCTTGTTAAGATGTTCTCGATGGAGGGGAGTATTCTGCTTGTGATGGAGCTACCTGCATTTATTTATTGAGATACAGAGCAGAACAGGAACTTTCAACCCTTAGAAGCCACACTGCCCAGCAACCACCCCTCCCCTCGATTTAATCCTAGTTTAATCACGGGACAATTTACAATGTCCAATTAACCTACTAACTGGTAGGTCTTTGGACTGTGGGAGGAAACTGGAGCAATCGGAGGAAACCCACATGGTCACAGGGAGAAAGTACAATCTCCTCTGTAAAGGGACAAATCATTGAAGCAATGAAAATCTTCAATTAAACTATAAATACAATCATAAAGCCTTTAGGATGACAGTAGAACAGTCAGTTTTGCAATTTCAACCTAATTTTATCACAAGAAAATTCAAAACTTTAGTTTTGCATTGCTCCTGACATCTGTGAAATTTCCCTTTCTAACATTTCTATGCCCACCATTTTCCTTACTCCATTTTCCAGCAGCAATGTTCCTTCCTGCATTTCCTTAACTTTCATTGTTTCATTTTCCCCCTTGGTGACCTACACAACTTCTTTGTCATTTTCTTAGCCTAATTCACCCACTACCACAGCCTTCTCTTTCTTCCAAAAACAGGCTTTGAGAGATTAGATTCTATCCATTTCTGAAGTTTCTCCCTTTTTCACCCCTACCCTTTCATCTTGTAATCAGTTTTTTAAAAATGCAAAGAATGAAAACGATTTAAAAATATGAATAAGTTCTTCATTATTACTGTATACAGTGCCTTGTAAAAGTATTCAGCCCCAACCCTTTATTCACATGAGTATTATAATCAAGGATTTTGATCAATTTAATTGACAATTTTTATTTGTGAATCACATTCTCCTTCTTTCACAGCAGAGCCCAAAATGAACAGGCAAAATTGTAAGGCACGAAAAACTAAAAATTCAAAAATTAAAATGTCAGTGGGTTGAAAGTATTCATCCTCCTTTGCTCAGTATTAAGTTGAACCACTCTCTCGCAGCTATTACAGCCAGTAGCCTTTTTCGATAAAAGGTTGGTGGGAAAGATGCTGCAGTCAATTATAAAAGATGAAATTACGACACATCTGGATAGTAGTAACAGGATTGGTCCGAGTCAGCATGGATTTACGAAGGGGAAATCGTGCTTGACTAATCTTCTGGAATTTTTTGAGGACGTAACTATGAAAATGGACAAGGGAGAGCCAGTGGATGTAGTGTACCTGGACTTTCAGAAAGCCTTTGATAAAGTCCCACATAGGAGATTAGTGGGCAAATTTAGGGCACATGGTATTGGGAGCAGAGTACTGACATGGATTGAAAATTGGCTGGCAGACAGGAAACAAAGAGTAACGATTAACGGGTCCCTTTCGGAATGGCAGGTGGTGACCAGTGGGGTACCGCAGGGTTCAGTGCTGGGAATGCAGCTGTTTACAATATATATTAATGATTTAGATGAGGGAATTAAAAGTAACATTAGCAAATTTGCTGATGACACAAAGCTGGGTGGCAGTGTGAAATGTGAGGAGGATGTTATAAGAATGCAGGGTGACTTGGACAGGCTGGGTGAGTGGGCAAATGCATGGCAGATGCAGTTTAATGTGGATAAATGTGAGGTTATCCACTTTGGTGGTAAGAACGGGAAGGCAGATTATTATCTAAATGGAGTCAAGTTAGGAAAAGGGGAAGCACAACGAGATCTAGGTGTTCTTGTACATCAGTCACTGAAAGCAAGCATGCAAGTACAGCAGGCAGTGAAGAAAGCTAATGGCATGCTGGCCTTCATAACAAGGGGAATTGAGTATAAGAGCAAAGAGGTCCTCCTGCAGCTGTACAGGGCCCTGGTGAGACCACACCTGGAGTACTGTGCGCAGTTTTGGTCTCCAAATTTGAGGAAGGACATTCTTGCTATTGAGGGAGTGCAGCGTAGGTTCACGAGGTTAATTCCCGGGATGGCGGGACTGTCAAAAGATTGGAGCAACTGGGCTTGTATAGTCTGGAATTTAGAAGGCTGAGAGGGGATCTTATTGAAACATATAAGATTATTAAGGGATTGGACACGCTGGAGGCAGGAAGCATGTTCTCGCTGATGGGTGAGTCCAGAACCAGAGGCCACAGTTTAAGAATTAGGGGTAGGCCATTTAGGACGGAGTTGAGGAAAAACTTTTTCACCCAGAGAGTGGTGGATATATGGAATGCTCTGCCCCAGAAGGCTGTGGAGGCCAAGTCTCTGGATGCTTTCAAAAAAGAGATGGATAGAGCTCTTAAAGATAGCGGAATCAAAGGTTATGGGAATAAGGCAGGAACTGGATACTGATAGTGGATGATCAGCCATGATCACAGTGAATGGCGGTGCTGGCTCAAAGGGCCAAATGGCCTACTCCTGCACCTATTGTCTATTGTCCATTGATAAGTCTCTATTAGGTTTATACAATGTGATGGAGCAAGATCTGCCCAATCCTCTTTGCAAAATTGCTCAAGCTGTGCCAGATTAGTTAGGGAGTAGAGGTGGATAGCATCTTGAGGTCTTACCAGAGATATTCGATCGGGTTAAGGTCTGGACTTTGACCTGGCCACTCGAGGTCATCAATTTTCTTCATTTAAAGCCACTCCATTGTTGCTCTGGCAGTGTGCTTTGGGTCATTGTCCTGCTGAAAGACAAACTGCTCCCCAGTTTTAGCTTTCTGGCAGAGGCTAGCAGGTTTTTATCCAGGATCTCTCTGTATCTAGCAGAATTCATCTTCCTATCAACCCTGACCAGATTTCCAGTCCCTGCTGCTGGAAAACCTCTGCATAGCATGATGCTACCTCCACCAAACTTTACAGTAGGGATGGTGTTAACTGTCTGGTGCATAGTATTAGATATCCACCACACGTATCACTTAGTGTTGAGGCCATAAAGTTCCACTTCAGTCTCATCCGACCACAAGACATTCTTCCAGATCTTTACAGAATCTTCTGACTGGCACTTTGCAAAGTCCTTATGGGAAAGTATATGCTTTTTTTTCCAGTCAGGGCTTCTTCGTTGACACTCCACCACCCTTTTTGTGCAAGGCCTTAGAGATTGTGGAGCCATGAACTTCACCTTCATTTACAATTACTGACTTTGCAGGTCACTCAGAGAGATTCTTGGAGTCAAAGTCACCTCTCTTAAAAGTGCCATTCTGAGGAAAGTTAGCATTGTAATTATAAAGGGGATGAATCCTTTCTCAGTCTCCATTTTGGTTTTCAATTTTTAGTAAATTGTTGACAGGTTTTGGAAGTTCTCTTTTGATTTGATATGATGCAGTGTTTTGTAGATTGGCTCAAAAAATCTTACTTCAGTATATCTTAAACTTGGAAAATGAGACAGTAAAATGTGAAAATAGTTGTGGGGGCTGAATACTTCTTCAAGACATTGTATTTTATTCTTTCTATCCCCTTTCACTTCAAGTTAATGCCACCGTTGCGCTTATGGCTAATAATCAGCTGCTCCAGAATCAGAATCCAGTTTAATATGACTGGCATATATTGTGAATTTTGTTGTTTCACAGCAGCTGTATATTGCAATACATAAGATTTGTTTAAAACTATAAATTACATTAAGATATACAAATTAAATTGTGTAAGCAGCGCAAAAAGGGAACAAAGACACAAAAGTGAGGTAGTGCTTATGGGTTCATTGTCCATTCAGAAATCTGATGGTGAAGGGAAAAAGTTGTTCCTGAAACATTGTGCCTTCAGGCTCCTGTACCTCCTCCTTGATGGTAGCAATGAAAAGAGGGCATATCCTGGGTGATGGGGGTCCTTAATGATGGATGCCACCTTCTTGATGCATCTCATTTGAAGGCGTCTTCGATGCTGGTGCGGCAGTGGAGGAGTTGATTCTGGCCATGACCAACCTCTCAAAGCACTTCACAGTGGATTGTGTGCAGCTGGGGATTACTAGTGGAGAGAGTAGTATAGGCAAGGAAATTGCTGGGGGCTAGGGATGGTGAAGACAGGTAGTTATTTTTGTGGTCTAAAATGCTTTTTCTGGACTTATCAAAGTAATAAAAATGGTTATTGTGCTACAATACACACAAAATGCTGGAGGAACTCAACAGATCAGGCAGCATTTATGGAAATATAAAGCAGTCAACCTTTTGGGCAAAACCCTTCTTCAGGACTGAAAAGGAAGAGGGAAGACCCAGTAATGTGCTGCTTTTGAGCTCCTTCCCTATTCATGCCTTTTCACATACCTCCTACTCATGACCTGCAAAGAGTAGGGAGAGAACCTTGGAGCAGACTAGCTGTGGCTACAGATTTCAATTCATCATGTGAGAAGCAGATGGCCAGTTGTTGAAGCCTGGCCCTTTGATGATAACAAAGCAGATAACATTCATATTTTTCATTGCAATCTGTATTAAAGCCATTGAGTGCAATGAGTCTATGCCGTCTCACACAGCAAATCCATTTCCCTAAATAAATTTTGCTATAATCTATTCTCACCAAATATCATCTGTTTTACCACTCATCTATTGAGGAGGTGACTTCTGGCAGCCAATTAACTCACCAACCCATGTATTTTTGGGGTGAAAAAAGAAACTCAAGGGAAATCATGTGAACTCTGCACAACTATGAAGGTCAGGATGAAATGCGGTTTGCTGTGCTAATTGTGCTACAGTGGTGCCTCCAATAATTCTTTTGTTTCAAATTTCAACTGCTCATGGTTCCCAGGAAGTCATAAAAAAGGAAAGTTTGTTGAAACTTCCTGGAGCTGGGAAGAACAGGAATGCCCACTGCTGCCATTCCAAATTTCCACCCCATCTGAGAGAATTCACTTTTGGATTGCTTGCTAATGAAGAAAATGATTGAAAATTCACTGAGACAAGCTATCCGTGGAGGTGGGACTGGCACTAAAACTAATAATATTGATGAAGTTTGATGCCTAACTACAGGCTGTCTCTGTTTGATTACACTTGCCATTTTGTTGCATTTTCCACTGATGGCTTCACATCAGGCTCTTAATGACACACACAAAAAGTTCAAAGTACGTATACTATATAAACCTTGAGATTCATCTCCTTACAGGCAGCCACAAAACAAAGAAACCCAATTAAAAAAAAGAGACCATCAAACATCCAATGTGTAGAGAAAAAAACTAATTGTGCAAACAATAAAAGTAAACAAATGGCATTGATAACTGAATTTCACAAAAGTGAGTCCACAGACATGACCCAAAGGCAAAACAGCAGAGACAATTTAACAGTAAGTGATACTTTACCAATAAACTGCAAAATAACAAACCACAAGGAACCACAAAACAGGAGAGTACAGATACTAAACACACCAGGCAACAAGATAACTGAAGGAGGAACTGATTAAGGCTGGGTAGCTCAGTGGGTGAACCAGGACTGTAAATAGGCTGCAGATGATGAGTTGAACAAGTGGCAGGTGACTCCTATCCGCTGGGTGGACACTGAAAGGCATCTACCTGGGCAGGTCTGACAAGGGAGAGGACGGTGTGCAAGATGGCAGGTGATAGGTGAGGTGGAAGGTGGGTGAGTGGAGGTGGGGGAATGAAGTAAGAAGTTAGGAGGTGATAGGTGGAAGAGGTAAAGGTCTGAAGAAGGAATCTAATAGGTGTGAACAGTGGAGCATGGAGTAAAGGAAAGAATGAGAGGAACTTGAGGGAAGTGATAGGCAGGTTAGAGTAAGAGAAGGGATGAGAGGGTAACTAGAATAGGGAATGGCAAAAGCGAGGTGGGGGATTACTTACAAGAAATTGGAGAACTCAATGTTCATGCCTCAGGTTGGAGGCTACCTCGTCGGAATATGAGGTGCTGCTCCTGTAACCTTACTTTGGCCTCACTTACCCAGGACAAAGCAAGTCAGAATGGGAATGGGAAGTCAAATAGCCACCAGGAAGCCATGCCTTCGGCAGTGCTCAAGGAAGCAGTCCCCTCATCTGTGTCAGGTCTTACTGATATAGACCAAACTACACCAGGAGCATCAGATGCAATAGATGACCCCAACAGACTCACAGGTGAAGTGTCACCTCACTTGGAAGGACTATTTGGCACCCTGAATGGTGGTGAAAGGGGAGGTGTAGGGGCAGGTGTAGCACTAGTCAGACTTGCAGAGATAAGTGTCAGAAGGGAGATCATTGGGTAGTGACAAGTGGATAAGTGGCACTTAATAAATAATCTACCTCTTCTCCCTGCTTTAGTTTGGCACTTAATTTATTTCACTGCAGATACCTTTTTTTTTCCTTTTCTTAGGCAGCCTTCTGGGATCAAGGGCAATGAACACATTTCCACTCTGGGTACATGTTATCTACTTTGGCTATGAATTTGGTGGATATTTATTGAAGATTGCTGCCATTTGTTCTTGCTAGTAGCCTCCAAATCAGTAGACAGAAGAAGAGATTGTGGTGTGGTTCATCATTCTAAAGGTCTGGATTATGTGGTGGCAGTAATTTTTTAAAAGGAGCACAACAACAATGCAATAGTTGCTACAAGCAGGATCTTTTAGTTCTGCTGTTCACAGAACTTAAGAAAGTGGTTAAACAAAGATTACAAATTCTTGGGCTTTATTACAGTACTGTATAACTTACAAGAGCCAGAAAATCACAATTAATCTTTATAAATCATTGCATTGGCTTTGCAGGCACCACCCTCTTTGGACAAAGGGCAACACCTTGATGGTGCAGAAGTGATTTAGCAAAATGATTCCAGCAATGAGACCGAGTGGGAAACTCAAAACTAAGAAAGGTGCACTCACTCTGATGGTATGTTACTACTGACCCCAATAGCGATCAGGACATTGAGTAACAGATATAAAGGCAGATCAGGGAAATGTATAAAATCAACAGGGTTATTGTAGTGAGTGACTTTAACTTCCCTAATATAGATCAGGACCTCCTTAGTGCAAGAGGCTTAGATGAGGAAGAATTTGTTAGTACATACAGGAGGGTTTCTTAAGTCAACATGTAAACCAATGAGAGGAAGGGCAATACTGGACAAATTTCACTGTTGAGAAATGAATCTGTCCAAGTGGGAGAACAGTGACTTTAGGTTTTAAGACAGCTATAGGTGAGGATAAGTCAGAATTCCAGAGTAATACAGCGTGGCAACAGGACCTGCCACACCAATCACTGCATCATCCCTGCCTGTGTTTGGCTCATAAATTTCTAAGCCCCTCCCTTTTATGCACATACCTAAATGCTCCTTAAATATGCAATTGTACCTGCCTTGACCACTTCCTCTGGCAACTCATTCCAGGTTCTCACTACTCTCTCAAGTCTCTTTTAAATCTCTCCCCTCTTATCTTGTATTTGTGCCCTCTAGTCTTGGATTCCCCAAACCTGGGGAAAAGTCTATGACCACCTTATCCATACCCCTTATGATTTTATAGAATTCTACAAGATCACCCTCATTCTCCTTTGATTCAAGGAATAAAGAACCAAAGTGGTAAAGCTCTCCCTATAACTCAGGCCCTCTAGTTCAGGCAGCTCCTTTGTAAATCTCTTCTGCACCCTCTCCAGCTTTCCTATAACAGGGTGACCAAAGCTGTACACAAAACTTCAAGTGTGGTCTCACCAATGACACGTATAACTGCAACATAATGTTCCTATTTCTAAACTCAGTTCTGGGACTGAAGGTCAGCATGCTAAATATCTTCTTCGCCACCCTCTTTACTTGTGTGGTTACTTTCATTGAATTGTGCACTACACTGATCAGTGCCCTGCTATTCACAGTATAGGTCCTACCTTGGTTTGACTGTCCAAAATGCAACACCTCTCACTGATCCAAACTTAAATCCATTGCCATTTCTCAGCCTGTCTCCCTAACTGATCTAGATCTCCTAAAGAAGGGTCTCAGCCCAAATGTTGACTGTTTATTAACTTCCATGGATGCTGCCTGACCTGCTGAGTTCCTCCAGCATTTTGTGTGTGTTGCTTAAGATCTCTTTGTAATTCTGCTTCACTATCAATAAGAACCCCTAATTTAGTATCATCAGCTAGCCTGCTAATTGTGCCATGGCCATTCACACCCAGATCAGTAACAGAATGAAGAACAAAGATCCGCAACTAACCCCTGGATAGACTGAAGAAGCTACGGTCATTATACTTGCAATGGAGGTGGTTGCGAGGGTGTATTTTTCAATACACAGCAAGCATTTAGAAACTGGAATGCACTGCTAGAGGTGGTAACAGAAAAAATAAAATCACTTCTAGCATTCAAAGTTAGTGAGTTTGTGGATGACATTGGTGGTGTCACACAATTGCAGGCAGCTTGTTGCAATATGTGTGGCCACTTATCCATCACTGACAGACCCAGAAGAGGCATACAACTATTGCACAGACTTGGATGCCCAGGATCCTCCGCACATTACACGTCACGTGCATAGAGAGACCTGGAATCAAAAACAGGCAAGTGATTTTATATTGAGGTTTAGGATGAAAGTTTGGTTCCTATTGTTTCTAATTACCTCAGCTCCACACAACACCCCATGAAATGAACTGACTGGTAACATTTTGTTAAATCCTGGTGGGGGTATACTTGACTAACAAATGTACAACGTTGGAGACCTACTGAGGAGCTTGTAAATGTATAAAAAGCAAAATATTCAGTGATCAGATGAATATGCATTGAAAATAGCAACACACACAAAATGTTGGAGGAAATCAGCATGTCAGGTAGCCTCCATGGAAATGAATAATCAGTTGGGCTGAGATTCTTCTTCAGGTCTGGAAAGGAAGGGGGAAGATGAGGGAGAGGAAGGAGGACTAGCCAGAAAGTGATAGGTGAAGCTAGATGGGAAGGAAAGGTCAAGGTCTGGAGAAGAAGGAATCTGATAGGAGATGATAGTAGATCATGGGAGAAAGGGATGAAGGAGGGGCACCAGGGGGTGGTGATGGGCAGGAAAGAGGATAGAGTGGGGAATAGAAGAAGAGGGAGGGCAAGGGGAAAAAATTGTTGTTCATGTTATCACATTGGAGACTGTCTAGGCATATTGCTCCTCCACCCTGAGAGTGGCCTCATCATGGTAAAAGAGAAGGCTATGGACCGACATGTTGGAATGGGAAATAGCATGTATGAATATGGTTGTGATAAATCTAATTATTTTGTTCAGTAATAAAATTTGGTTTGGTTGGAAGCAGGGTTAAACTGATTGTGTTCAAATAAGATTTGATGGATGCATAAAAACTTGGCCTCCACAGCTGCCAATAGCAAAGAATTCCAGATTCATCACTTTCTGGCTATAGAAATTCCTCCTCATCTTCGTTCTAAAATGACACCCCTCTATCCCTCTATTCTGAGGCTGTGTCCTCTGGTCTTAGACTCTCTCACTAGAGGAAACATCTTCTTCACATTTACTTTATCAAGGCCTTTCACCATTCGATAGGTTACAATGAGGTTACCCCTCATTCTTCTGAATTCTAGTGAATACAGGCCCAGAGCCATCAAATGCTCTTCATATGACAAGCCAGCCAATCTTGGAATCATTTTAGTGAACCTTCTTTGAACCCTCTCCAGTTTCAGCACATTCTTTCTAAGATAAGGGGCCCAAACCTGTTCACGATACTCCAAGTGAGGCCTCACCAGTACTTTATAAAGCCTCAAAATTATATCCTTGCTTTTATATTCTAGTCCTCCTGAAATGAATGCTAATGTAGTGCAGTCAGGTTCCGGACCTCTAAGGCAGGCAGCCTGACAACTTAGTTTAAAGTTACAACAAATTTTATTAACAAACAGAAGTTTTGTTAAAAACATTGTACACAGAGAGGCAAGTCAGAATTCAGATAAAACACTGCTCCTGAGTTACCATCATACTGAATCAAATGCAATAAAGTGTGTCAGGTAATAAAACACATCAGTGCCTCAGGATCACATGGAGGTTTAGGATTAACTATACAAATACCACAAACTTAAGTTAAGCAAAAGGCATTAAATAAAAGGCTAAAGCAGTGATTCATACAAGAATCTATACCATCCTGCAATGGACAAAAGGAGCTGCATAAGTAACACATCCCACACAGATACACAAGGTCACTAGAATAAATCAATTAAAAGGATTAGCAATGCTGCCACTTACCTCCCCTTATGGACAAGACCCTGGCCCAATCGTGTGTGGGAGCACACTTCTAAGGCCACTTGGGGAGGAAAGTCCCGCACTATTTTCCCTCCTGCTGGAAACAACTTGCACAAAAAGGAATGGTGGTTAGTGGTGCTGGCTGCCGATGGTGTGGGAATGCTGGGAAATAGTGTAGGTTCAGGTAGGAGGGAGGATCTGGAAAAGGAACCACAAGTGGATGGTTCGGGAGAGTATGGGTTGTCGGGAGGAGGTTGGAATGAAGTTGAATCTAGATCTGGAAAATGGGAAAAGAAACATAATATTGGAATGATTTCAAGTGATGGAAAGGAAGGGCGGGATAGTTTGGAAAAAAAAGGAAAGGAGACTTCAAGGTATTGTTTAAATTTGATCCGGAACAGCCTTCTTCTATCCATCCCATTAAATTAACGACAGAGTTAAAATCGGCTAAAGGAAATATAGATTGTGCTCGTACTTTAAGAGGAGGTAATGTGTTAATTGTTTGTAAGGACAAGGAACAGAGTGAGAAGGCATTACATTTGAAGACTTTACTTGGCAAAAAGATAGTACCTATGTTGCCTAATGAAAATAGAGGTGTTAGAGGTGTTATAACAGGTGTTCTGGTGGAGATTTCGCTAGAAGAGGTTAAATCTCATTTATTGGGAGGCAAGGTTAAGGAGGCAAAGAGATTGCAAGTAGTCAGAAATGGGGAAAGGATGGATAGTTCATTGATACATTCTGATGAGGTGAAGCTCCCTGGTAAAGTTAGCTTGGGGTATGTTAGCTATAATGTATGAGATTATATTCCATCTCTGCTTAAATGTTACAAATGTCAGAGGTTTGGGCACGTTGCAGCAGTATGTTGTGGAAAACTAAGATGTCGTAAGTGTGGCAGGGAACATAAATCTAAAGATCGTGAAAGTGTAAAGTTTAATTGGTGTAATTGTGGAGGGGACAATAGTGCAGCCTACAGAGGATGTGAAGTTCTTAAGAAGGCAGCTGAAATTCAGCAGTTTAAAGTACAGTTAGGTGTGTGCAAAAAGTTAATCTGAATGTTGATAAAGTATTACCAGTCAGAGAACAGAATGTGAAGTCAGAAGCTATATGTCAGCATCATAGTTCTCTTACTAAAGATAATTTACTAGTTGATAAATTGAAGTTGTAATGTTTATAATGGATGTGGTGTATTGTAATGCTGAAACATCTAATCATACTGAGAAAATTAAAATTATTGTGAAAGTTGCTGAAAAGTATCTTGGTATAACTGGTGTTACGTGGGAAGCTGTAAATGAAGCTCTGATAGGTGGGGTATCTGTATTTCAGTCTCCTTGTGAAGGTACATAATGGGACTAAGAATATAGCAGTGGAATGTGAAAAGCCTGATTTCAAGACTTTAAGAAGTTTATTTCTGATTTGTCAAATCCATCTGATGTTATATGTATTCAGGAAACTTGATTGTTACCACATTTAATTTTTTCTTTGCAGGATTATATTGTAATTAGGCCTGATAGGTTAGTTGGTGGAGGAGGTGGTGTTGCAAGTTTTCTAAGGAAAGGGACAGGACATAGAGTTGTGGAAGTGAATGAAATGTATGAGGCACTCATAGTAGAAGTATTTGATTCAACAGGTAGAGGTATTACAGTGGGAAATTTTACAACCCTTATGGAAGGCTTTCGAATGATTTGTTGGAAAATATATGTAGCTCTAGCTCACTAAAGGTTGTATGGTGTGGGAATTTTAACACACAGTTCACTGTGGGGTTGTTCACAGAATGATGGTACTGGTTTGATAGTAGAAGAATTTTTAGATATTTCCCATCTTGTGTGTCTTAATGATGGGAGGGGTATGAGTTTTAATGTTCATTATAATTCTGAAACTGCTACAGATTTAACTTTAGTTTTGAACATTCTGGCTGGGTTGAATGAGTGGGATGTCATTGGAGATGAAACATTGGGCAGTGATCATTTTCCTATATTTATATACTTGGGTTTGGATTTATATAGGGGACAGGAGGACACTTTTAGGAGGTGGAATTTTGGTAAAGCAAATTGGGAGAAGTTTAATGTTTTACATGACGAATGCCTGTCAGAGCTAAATGTTGAGGATGATGTGGATTTCTGCAATGAAGGGTTATGTCACATTATTCATCAGACTGTGGTGGAAGTGATTCCTATTAAAAAGGGCATATATAGGAGAAAGGCTGTACCCCGGTGGACTGAGAAGTGTGCAGAGACAATTAGGGAGAGAAATAAGGCATTTAGGAAAGTTAAGAAGTATCAGTCTCTGAGTTACCTGATTAAGTACACAAGGGCACAAGCCATGGGGAGGAAAGTGGTGAAGGTTGCGAATAAGCTGACATAGAAGCACCATATCAGTAAAATAATCGTAGTAGTATTGGAAGGATATTAAAGTTGGAGATATTTGGGGAATGATTAGGGAAGTGGGGAGGGGGGATTCATAGGGCTAATAACATTCCTGTATTAATTAAAGAAGGTAATGTAATTATTACTGAAATAGAGAAGCTTGAGTAACTAGCTTGGTCATTTGCTACAATTTGTAGTCAAGATAATTGAAGTGAAGAGGCTAAACAATGTAGGGAGACCCTTCAGCAGGACAGCTTGGTATATGATATTAGGAATGCACCGACAAATAAAGATGTTGTAATAGCAGTATTTTTTGATATTGAAAAAGAATATGATATGTTATGGAGGGAAGCACTTTTGATTAAATTATGGAAATTAGGAGTGAGAAGAAGGCTATCTACTTTTTTCTGAGTATTTTATGTAGACAGTCTATGTAGGTAAGGGTAGGTAAGGTATATATAGGCTTCTATGAGATACAGAATGGGATCCCACAAGGCAGCAATTGTATCACTCTATTATTTAATATTATGATTAATGATATTTTCTCTGAGATAGGTACTGGGGTGGTAATGCTGATAATGGAGCTTTATAGTTTAGAGGTAGAAATTTCAGTTTAACTGTGTATAGGATGCAATCAGCGATAAAGGTTGAACAGTGGGCAAATAGATGGTGTTTTAAGTTTTAGCAGCTAAAACAAAAGTTACATTTTTTACAAAGAGGATCAATAGACGTGTACTTGATTTGAAATTATATGATTTTCGTAGAACTTTTGAAGAAGTGTCAATGGTAAGATTTCTCAGCATGTGGCTGGATAATAAGCTGACATGGCAGCACCATATCAGTAAAATAATTGATAAGTGTAAATGAGCATTAAATATCCTTAAGTATCTATGTGGGTATTCTTGGGGTGCTACACGAAAATCTCATGCTGATGATACAAAGATTGGAGGTGTAGTAGACAGTGAGGAAGGTTTTCAGAGCCTGTAGAGGGATTTGGACCAGCTGGAAAAATGGGCTGAAAAATGGCAGGTGGAGTTTAATAGAGACAAGTGTGAGGTATTGCACGTTGGAAGGACAAACCAAGGTAGAACATACAGGGTTAATGGTAAGGCACTGAGGAGTGCAGTGGAACAGAGGGATCTAGGAATAAAGATACAAAATTCCCTAAAAGTGACGTCACAGGTAGATAGGGTCGTAAAGAGAGCTTTTGGTACATTGGCCTTTATTAATCAAAGTATTGAGTATAAGAGCTGGAATGTTATGATGAGGTTGTATAAGGCATTGGTGAGGCCGAATCTGGAGTATTGTGTTCAGTTTTGGTCACCAAACTACAGGAAGGATATAAATAAGGTTGAAAGAGTGCAGAGAAGGTTTACAAGGATGTTGCCGGGACTTGAGAAACTCAGTTACAGAGAAAGGTTGAATAGGTTAGGACTTTATTCCCTGGAGCGTAGAAGAATGAGGGGAGATTTGATAGAGGTATATAAAATTATTATGGGTATAGATAGAGTGAATGCAAGCAGGCTTTTTCCACTGAGGCAAGGGGAGAAAAAAACCAGAGGACATGGGTTAAGGGTGAGGGGGGGAAAGTTTAAAGGGAACATTAGGGGGGGCTTCTTCACACAGAGAGTGGTGGGAGTATGGAATGAGCTGCCATACGAGGTGGTAAATGCGGGTTCTTTTTTAACATTTAAAAATAAATTGGACAGATACATGGATGAGAGGTGTATGGAGGGATATGGTCCGTGTGCAGGTCAGTGGGACTAGGTAGAAAATGGTTCAGCACAGCCAAGAAGGGCCAAAAGGCCTGTTTCTGTGCTGTAGTTTCTATGGTTCTATGGTTCTAACTGTTTATATTTATTTAATTAGATCTGTACTTGATAACGGCTGTGTGACTTATGGATCAGCTACATTTTCAAATTTAAAATATTTGGATGTGATACAAGCACAAGCTTTAAGACTGTGTTGTGGTATAGTAAAGTCGATTCTGTTTTGGCTTTACCAGTAGAAGTGGGACAATTACCCTTACAGTTACAGTGGTCAAAATTGATGTTAACATACTGGATCAATTTGAGGGGACAGAACAATGATCACCCTGTTAAAAGTGTGTTGGAAGACTGTTGGGATCATCACAAGAAGAGTGTTTTTAAATTTAGGTGGCGGGGTTCTTATCATGCTAGCGAGATGGGTTTGCTGAATTATGCAATATGTCCCACTGTAGGTTTTTCAGTAACTCCATCTGTGTTTTTTCCAATGACTTTAGTTGATTTTAGGTTGCATGATTCAATAAAGTCCATGGATCAAGATATGCCTGATTTATCAATACGTTAAGGAAAACTATCGTGATATGTTAACCATTTTTACTGATGGATCAAAAGATAATTTAACTGGGAATGTTGGTGTGTCTGTTTTTTTTGTCTGAATTACAGGTAATAATTGCAAGTAATAAAAATGGTCTTACTAACCATTTATCAGTATATACAGCAGAATTGGGTGCCATTCTTTTGTGCTTACAGTGGGTGGAGGAAACATGTCCTTGCAAGTTTGTAATTTGTTCAGATTCTTTTTTGGTTTTGACTAGTCTTAAAACAGGTCATTCAAGCAGTAGGTCAGGTTTACTGCTGGAAGCTCTTCAAACTTTACTTCATATTCAAAGTATTGGTTTACATGTCCTCTTCTTATGGGTTCCTGCACATAGAAGTGTTGAGGGGAATGAGTGGGTTTATTGTTTGGCCAAAAAGGCTGTTAAAGGTTCAACTGTGGATATAGACCTTCCACTTAGCAAATGAGAAGCTAAGGGGTTGGTGGCGTTAAGAGTTAGCAGATTATGGCAAGACTTGTGGGATAATGGGCTTAAGGGGAGACCCCTTTAAAGCATGCATAAAACTGTTGTGTTGATGGGAGAAGGGCTGAAACAAAAAGGGAAGGAATTATATTGACGACTTAGAATTGGGCATACTATGCTTAACTATTCCTTAAATTTTGTTGGAAACCATCACTCTGGGATGTGTAGGTTTTGTCATCATTATGAAACAGTTGAACACATTCTTTTACAATGTGAAGTCTGTAAGGTTGAAAGAAAGCAAAAGCAGGCTGCACAACTATATTTGGGGGTTGATAATTTTCAGTTTAAAACTTTACTAAGTCATAGAAGTGACCTTAGATAAATACTTTATTGATCCCAAAGGAAATCACAGTGTCACAGTAGCATTACAAGTGCACAGATATACAAATATTAGAAGAGAAGTAAGAAAGAATAAAAAAAAAGTTACTTCAAATAGTCTAACAGGAGGGGGTCATTACTTCCCCAGCTATAAGTTGACTTAATACAGAACCCAATGGCCGAGGGTAAGAATGACTTCATATAGGCATTGGAGTGATGCAGTTGTCTTAGTCTATTACCAAAAGAGTTCTTCTAATCGGCCAAGGTGGCATGGAGACGGTGAGAAACATTGTCCAGAATTGCCAAGATTTTCTGTAGGGTCCTTTATTCTACCACAGCCTCCAAAGTGTCTACTTTGACTCCTACAACAGCCAGCTTTTCTAATCCGTTTATTGAGCCTGTTTGCATCACCCATGTTGATGGCTTTGACCCAGCACACCACCACATAGAAGATTGTACTGGCAACAACAGACTGGTAGAACATGTGAAGGAGAGGTCTGTATACTCCAAAGAACATCAGTCTCCTCAGGAAGTAGAGGCAACTCTGGCCCTTCTTGAACTTAGCCTCAGTGTTGGTGCTCCACTCAAGTCTGTCATCCAGGTGCACCCTCAGGTACTTGTGGGTCCTCACCACATCCACATCCTCACCATCAATAGTAACAGGGAGCAGTGCAGGCTTAGTCTTCCTAAAGTCCATCACCGTCTCATTTGTCTTACTGCTGTTGAGCTGCAGATGATTCAACTTGCACCGTTTGCCAAAGTCCTTCACCAGAGCTCTGTATTCGTCCCCCCCATCCTCACCTTATACACCCAACTATTGCTGAATCATTAGATGATTTCTACAGATGACATGACTCAGTGTTGTATCTAAAGTAAGCAGGAAGAGAGTAAGAAAATTTTCCTTCTGGCAAAGGTACCTAGGACCATAAAGAACAGGTTTAAGGTGAGCAGTAAGAAGTTTTGAGGGGATTTGAGGAAGAGAAATGCTGTAACCTGGAATCCAGTGCCTGAGTTGAAGGTAGAGGCAGGCACTCTCACAAAGCTTAAGCAACACTTAGATGACCATTTGAATCGTACTGACAAGTTCTGTTTAATGGTATTAAGATAGATAGCTACTTGTGAGCATGGATGTGATGTGACGAAGGCCTATCTCTGGGCTTTAAAATTTTATAATTCTCTGAATCATTCTAATCAGCTTTCAACCCCTGCTGATGATATCAAAACAATTCTGATTAAAGTCACTGATAATACCCAGTATGATTGAAAAAGGGTCATTCTTCCCTGTCCTTCCTGACCAGTTTGCAGGCTTTCACATTGTGCTTCTCTTCTATCATCCAGCTGGGTGTAATTCTCCACCCAGCTGCCATTCATATCCATACGCATCTATTCTTATCACCAGTTACAGCTTCTCTGCATTATTATCTCTGTATACTCCAAGGTTTGATCCTGAGAAATTCCCTATTTCCAAAAAAAATTGTTCCATTGCAGCATCATTCAAAACTAACTCAATTTTCATCCTTGCAACTGCTGACTCCAGCTTTACTGTTCCATTGCCTTTCTTGAATCCTCTAATTTCTAATTTGTCACATTGCATACTCAGTATCTAGTGCTGGTTGAGAAAGAATTTTCTTCAAATATCTTGTGTGCAAACAGATGTCATATTCAACAAGACATTTGCATTGATGCATATAGAAGATCTACTGCTTCTTTTTGCAGTGACCGGGGTTTAATCCTGACCTCCTGTGGAGTTTTCATATTCTCCATGCAATTGAATGGGTTGATAGGTTCTTGATTAGTAAGGGCATTAAAGTTTATGGGGAGAAGGCAGGAGAATGGGATTGAGAGGGAAAATAAATCAGCCAGGATGGAATGGTGGAGAAGGCTTGATGAGCTGTTCCTATGTCTCGAGCACATTGTGTTGCACCTTCTGCAGAGGTCACAAGCTGAACTTCTATGTTTCCCTTCACATTCCAGATACCAGGATTATTACTATAATTTGACTACGATTAATTTCCCCCACCATATAGTGGAGTAGCAGAATTTTGGGGAAACTGATGTCATTGTGGGGAGAACAAAATGGGATTAGTGCAATGGATGGTAGGGACTCAGTGGCTGTATGAATTAATATTATATTCCCTATCCACCAATTCCATTCTTCTCCTTGGCAATCATATTAAACTAAGACAGATTCTTTGCAGTTTGTAACAATTAATTTTATGGCTATGCCAATCTAATCTATTTTGCCTCCACAGTACTGCCTTAGCTTATCCCCCGCTGAGAACCTTATTCTTGCCTTTGTTACTCTGATAACTTAATTCAATATATTTCAGGCAGTTTTCTTTATCTCCTCTCTGTAATCCAGATCTGCTGCTTTTGTTCCTACTTTCACTAAATGCCATTCATCCTACATCGCTGTGTTTGTTGATGAAGTTTATGCCCCTAATATGAGACAACTGTAGCTTGATGTTGAAGTTCTTATTCTTATTTCGAATTTGCAGTGATTTCATATTTCCTTCAGCCTATGACCTTTACCAGTCCTTCAAACAAAGGTATCTGTACTCTTCTGTTCTGGCTTCTTGAACTTCTGACTTTTGTTTCTGTAAACTGCCTTGGGATATTTTAAAAACATACAGCTGAAAAAGGCAAGGTTGCGTCTTTTTGCCAGACTTATTCAACCTATATAGTGAAAATATCTTGAGAAGTATCAAAGACATCAAAGAATTCACAATTGGAGGCCATAATATAAATAACATCAGATATGCTGATGACATCGTACTAATAGCTGACTCAGAAACAAAACTTCAAGAACTACTCACTATAGTGGCAGCAGAAACTAATCACAGAGGCCTCTCAATCAACACCAAGAAGACAGAAAGCATGGTCACCTCCAGAAGGACAAACATCCCACAATGTGTGATCAAGATCGGAAATACAAACATCAAACAAGTCAACAAATTCAAATATCTTGGCAGCCTAATAACAAGTAATGGCAGGTGCGACACAGATATCAAATACAGAATAGCAATGGCGAAAGAAGCTTTCCAAAAAGTGAAGACCATATTAACAGACAGAAAGATGAGCACATACACTAAAAACAGAATACTGCAGTGCTACATTTATTCTATCCTGACTTATGGAAGTGAATGCTGGACCATTTCCCCAGCAATGGAAAAGAGACTAGAAGCAGCTGAATTATGGTTGTACAGGGGAATGTTAAAAATATCATGGACCACACACACATCAAATGAAGAAGTTCTCAGAAGAGCCCAAGCAGTTAGATCACTCATACCAACAATAAGAGAAAGACAACTCAGATTCCTAGGACATGTCATGCAGAAAGATGAACTGGAAAAACTCATACTCTCTGGAAAGATTGATGAGAGTAAACCTAGAGGAAGACCTCGGCTTATGTACGTCAAAAGCATAGCCAGGTGGCTACACATCGAGGAAATGGAAGTCATCCAAAAAATGAGGGATAGATCTATATGGAAAACCATGGTCACCTACGTCCACATCGGATATGGTACCTAGACAGACAGCTGTTTCAGCATCTTACAATAGGATGGACTCTTGACCTCTTAATCTATCTCATAATAATCTTGCACCTTATTGCTTTTCTGTACTGCATTTTTTTTTCAGTGGCTGTTACTCTAACCAGCTTCAGATGAGTGGACACAGGTGCAGAGTAAACATAGAAACACTGAAAACCTACAGCACAATACAGGCCCTTTGGCCCCAAAGTTGTGCCGAACATGCCCCTACTTTAGAAATTACTAGACTTCCCCATAGCCCTCTATTTTTCTAAACTCCATGTACCTATCCAAAAGTCTCTTAAAAGACCCTATTGTATCTGCCTCCACCACCGTTGCCGGCAGCCCATTCCACACATTCACCACTCTCTGAGTAAAAAACCTACCCCTGACATCTCCTCTGTACCTACTCCCCAGCACTTTAAACCTGTGTTCTCTTGTGGCAACTATTTCAGCCCTAGGAAAAAGCCTCTGGCTATCCACAAAATTAATGCCTCTCATCATCTTATACACCTCTATCAGGTCACCTCTCATCCTCCGTCACTCCAAGGAGAAAAGGCTGAGTTCACCCACCCTGTTTTCATAAGGCATGCTCCCCAATCCAGGCAACATCCTTGTAAATCTCCTCTGCACCCTTTCTATGGCTTCCACATCCTTCCTGTAGCGAGGCGACAAGACTCTGATAGAAGTTACATACACACCTCTGAACAATAGCAAAAATATGGTCTACAGATTACAAGGGAACATAGAAAATACATGTCAAAAGGAAATATTATGATGATTATGAGGGATTTCAATACACAGGTAGATTGGGAAAATCCTCTCCTTGCCCCAAGAGGAGAATTTCTAGAATGCATATGGGATAGCTTTTTTGAGCAGCTCATGATTGAGCACGTGAGGGGACCAGCTATTCTGGAATGGGTGTTGTGCAATGAACTGGAATTGATTAAGGTCTCAAGGTAAAGGAACACTTCGGGGTCAGTTACCATAATATCATAGAATTCACACCACAATTTGAGGAAAGACTAAAGTCAGATGTATCAGTACTACAGTGAAGTAAAAGGAACTACAGAGGCATGAGAAAGGAACTGGCTAAAATTGACTGTAAGGGAACACCAGCAGGGATGACAGCAGAGCAGCAATGGCTGGAGTTTCTGGAAGCAATTTGGAAGACACAGGATAGCTACATCTTAAAGAAGAAAAAATATTCTAAAAGCAGGATGACACAACCATGGCTGACAAGAGGAGTCTAATTAAACATAAAAGTCAAAGAGAGGGAATACAATAGAACAAAAATTAGTGGGAAGTTAGATTGGGAAGCTTATAAAAAACAATTGAAGGCAACTAAAGAAATCATAAAGAAGGAAAAACAATAAAGTGTAAAAGAGAAGTAAGAGTAGAAATCAGACAGCTGGAAAATGATTCTGGACAGGTAGTAATTGGGGACAAGGAAATGGCAGATGAACTGAATAGGTATTTTGCATCAGGTTTCATTGTAGAAGACACTAGCAGTATGCAGAAGTTCGAGAGTGTCAGGGGTCAGAAGTGAGTGAAGTTGCCATTACTAGGTAGAAGGGCATGGCAAACTGAAAGGTCTGAAGATAGATAAGTCTTCTGGACCAGATGGAGTACAACCCAGGGCTCTGAAAGGGGAGTCTAAAGGGTTTGTGGGAGCATTAGTAATGGTCTTTCAAGAAGCAATATATTTTGGCATGATTCTGGAAGACTGAAACATTGCAAATGTCACTCAACGCTTCAAGAAGAGAGAGAGAGGCTGAGGAAAGGAAATAATAGGTCAGTTAATCTGACCTCAGTGGTCAGGAAGATGTTGGAACCGATTGTTAAGGATGAGGTCTCATGGTACTTGGAGGCACATGATAAAATAGAGCAAAGTCAGCATGGTTTCTGCAAGGGAAATTCTTGCCTGACAAATCTGTTGGAATTCTTTGAAGAAATAGCAAGCAGGGTAGACAATCAGAATCAGAATCAGGCTTATTATCACCGGCATGTGTCGTGAAATTTGTTAACTTAGCAGCAGCAGCTCAAGGGCAATACATAAAAGAAAAAAACAGAAAATAAAACAATAATAATATAAATCAATTACAGTATATATATATATATTGAATAGATTAAAAATCGTGCAACAAATAGAAATATATTTAAAAAGTAAGGTAGTGTCCAAGGGTTCAATGCCCATTTAGGAATCGGACGACAGAGGGGAAGAAGCTGTTCCTGAATCTCTGAGTGTGTGCCTTCAGGCTTCTGTACCTCCTACCTGATGGTAATAGTGAGAAAAGGGCATGCCCTCAGCGCTGGATGTCCTTAATAATGGGCAGTGCCTTCCTGAGACACTGCTCCTTGAAGATATCCTGGGTACTTTGTAGGCTAGTACTCAGGATGGAGCTGACTAAATTTATGGTCCTCTGCAGCTTCTTTCAGTCCTGTGCGGTAGCCCCCCCATACCAGAGAGTGATGCAGCCTGTCAGAATGTTCTCCACAGTACATCTATAGAAATCTTTGAGTGTATTTGTTGACATACCAAATCTCTTCAGATTTCTAATGAAGTATAGCCACTGTCTTGCCTTCTTTATAACTGCATCGGTATGTTGGAACCAAGTTAGATCCTCAGAGATTTGATACCCAGGAACCTGAAACTGCTCACTCTCTCCACTTCTGATCCCTCTGTGAGGTTCCTTCATCTTACCCTTCCTGAAGTCCACAATCAGCGCTTTTGTCTTACTGACATTGAGTGCCAGGTTGTTGCTGCAACACCACTCCACTAGTTGGCATATCTTGGTCTTATACACCCTCTCGTCACCATCTGAGATTCTACCAACAATGGTTGTATCATTAGCAAATTCATAGATGGTACTTGAGCTATGCCTAGCTACACAGTTATAGGTATATAGGGAGTAGAGCAGGAAAATCAGTGATCTTGTGTACTTGGATTTTCAGAAGGCCTTTGACAAGGTGCCACATATGAAGCTGCTTAACAAGTTAAGCGCCCATGGTATTACAAGATGTGTATTAGCATAGATAGAGCATTGGGTGACTGGCAAGAAGCAAAGAGTGGAAATAATGTTAGCCTTTTCTGGTTGGCTGCCAGTGACTAGTGGTGTAAGGACGGTGTGTAGAGCCATGGCTATTGCATCATCAGTCAATCGGTTGTGTTGGTAGGCAATTTGTAGAGAGTCTAGTCTGGGTGGCAGCATGCTGTAGATGTAGACCTTAACTAGCCTCTCAAAGCATTTGTTTATTATTGAGCTGAGTGCGACAGGACGCCAGTCATTCAGACATGTTACCTTGGTATTTTTAGGTACAAGGACAATGGTGGGTGTTTTGAATCAGGAGGGCACTTTACACTGGGAGAGGGAGAGATTAAAAATGCTTGTAAGCGCACCTGCTGCGCACATCCTGAGTACTTGCCCTGGGATGCTGTCCGGTCCTGCAACCTTGTGACTGTCCAGCCATTGGAAACACGTGTGTACTTTGGCCTCAGGGATGACCAAGCCGCTGGCTGCATCATCTGCAGGTCTCCTCAGGGGCTCAGTATTGGCGACATCGAATCGAATGTAAAAAAGATTTAGCTCGTCTGGGAGAGAGGCATTAGTGTTGGAAACTCCACTGCATTTAGCTTTGAAGTCTGCAATGGTGTGCAGACCTTGCCATAAGCTGCGTGTGTTGTTGGTGGAAAGTTGAGTCTGAATCTTGTCTCTGTATTGTTGTTTCGCTGCCTTGATGAGTTTGCGCAGATCGTAGCTGGTTACCGGCAGTGTAAGCTGTCTCGCGCGGTAAGTGCTGCTCACACGGAATTGTTGATCCAGGGTTTCTGGCTTGGAAAGACCCTGACCAGTTTCTGGGGGACAACATCCTCAATGCACTTCTGGATGAAACTTGTGACCCCCTTCCATGAACTCGGAGACATCCTCATCATGGAAGACATTCTAGTTGACGCCATTAAAGCAGTCCTGCAGCATAGAGGCTGGTTGGTCGGACCAACAGTGGATGGTTTTAACTATGGCCGCCTCTTGTTTCAGCTTCTGCCTGTACGTCGGCAGCAATAAAATGGAGGAGTGATCTGATTTTCCAAATGGGGGGGCGGAGGAGCACTTTGTAAGTATTTTGGAAGGGAGAGTAGCAGTGGTCGAGTATGCCATCTTCTCATGTGCTCACCTGAATGTGTTGGCAAAACTTTGGAGAGACTTTAGTGAGTGACACTCTATTAAAGACACCCGTGACGATGAAGGCAACCTCCCGGTGTGCAGTCTCCAGGGTGCTGATGGCCTTGTACAGTTCTTTGAGAGCCAGATCAATATCTGCCTACGGTGGAATATACACAGGTGTAATAATAACAGCTGTAAACTCCCTAGGCAGCCAGAAAGGTCTACACAGCAGCACCAGGTACTCTGGATTCAGGGAACAAAAGGATTTGAGGGCATGCACGTTCTGGGGGTTGCACCAGGCATTATTGACCATGAAGCATACCCCACCTCCTTTACTCTTCCCAGAGAGGTTTTTACATCTGTCTGCCTAGAACTGGGAGAACCCAGAGGGTTCGATGGCATGATCTGGTATCTCCTCCATCAGCCAGGTCTCCACGAAGCACCAAACATTGCACTCCTTTGTTTCCCACTGATAGGAGATTCTGGCTCTCAGTTTGCACAGCTTATTGTCCAAGGACTGAACGTTAGCCAGGAGTTTCTAGGGAGTGGCAGCCGATTAGTACACCGTCTCAACCTCACCAGGATGCTGACCCTTTTCCCTCGCCTCCAATGCCACTTTCGAGGTAGCGGCGGTGTAGTAGGTGAGCCCTCAATTGATCGCGCAAGCAGGGGATCCCGGTGTAGAAAAGGCAGCACGTAGTGGGTAAATGCCATCTTCCCGATGTTCAGGAGAGTCAGTCTGTCGTATCTGATGTGACTATCAGCTACTTGAACAAGAGGTGCGAAGGATATTGCAGAAATTGAAAGTATACTGTAAAATTGGAACAGAGCTTGCAACATGGCCGCCATAGCAGTACCATCTTGATCCTTGACAGACTCTGACAGATTTGCAGACTCAGGGCCCTGCCTTCCCCAGCTGTCAAAGATTCCAGCCACTGGGACTCAAATAGACTTCTGATTGACCTTGGGGTTTTGATCAAGGCCTCCAGTCAACTATCAGGCTTCAAGCTCAACGTCCGATCAGCCTTTGGGCTTCGATTCGCATCACTGATTAACCGTTTGGCTTTGATATTATGTATCAACCCAGCACTTGCAGATGATGATGAATGAGCACCCTGAATGAGGATATGCACTCCGGACTTCAACCATTTGAAGGGACCCTAAAAACTAGGCCTTGATCTCCAGTTTCACCGAAGACAGGAGCTCGAAAACTAGGCCTTGAATTCTGTTGTCGCTGATAACTGGACCCTGAAAACTAGGCCTTGCCAATGAGGAGTCTGTGGGCTTGATATCCAATCATACCCTTCTTGCTAGATTTTGAATGCAGAGAGGAGGTTTAGAATCTACCCTGTCCTCTAATTCCCCCACATCCTTGCCCCTAAACCCTAACTTGACCTTGAACTCCTTCTCTGTTTCCAAAACCATCCCTACGAACCAGGAACCTGAAAAAAAAAACATAATAACAACTAAGTTTGAGCTGTGACCTTAGTGGAGACCACAGCTCAGTGCCACCTTGAAGAGAGATTTGGATTATCCTGCTTGACATATGCAGGGTGTTTATTAAGTGCGTCAAAAATCAAACCAAAAAAAAATTAGTGAAAACAGCGAAAAGAAAACTGCCAACATTTACAAAAAGATATCTAGCAGAAACATAATAATAGCACCATGTTCAGTGTGAACTCCTGGCAGCCCAATATCTATCTATATCTCCCTCTCCCTCCCCAAATTGGCCTGTTTATTAGGCAGCAGAACGTACCATCTTTAATTACCCACAAAGTTAATTTAAGACTACACATGAATTAGAATATGATGCATTGCACAATGTAGTTATAATTATATTACAAAACAGACAGAAATATCTACCTTAAATAGAGTATGCAAACAACATATACACATGTACACATCCCCATTTCTAATATCGTGTATGGCGGGGAAACACCATAAAGCCAACCCATCATAAAAATATACAGGGGGAAAAGACACTGAAGTGTGCACACTCAGGGTAATGACAGCAGAACGACAAGGCAGAGTGTGAGTGTGAGTGTGAGAGGGAGAACGCACACATATAAGAAGTGTGTTTATCTAGCGCTCTCTCACAGCGTACGCACATAAGAAGTGGTGCTCACTCATATGAAATAGAATCAGAATCAGGTTTAATATCTCTGATATATGTCATGAAGTTTGTTGTTTTGTGGCAGTTATACATTGCAATACATCAAATAAAAAACTATAAATTACATTAAAAGAAAGTATATAAAATTTTAAATTAAGTAGTGCAAATAGCGAGCAAAAAAAAAGGAAAAATAGTGAGGTAGTGTACATGGATTTACTAACCATTCAGAAATTTGATGGTGGATGGGGAAGAAGCTGTTCCTGAAATGTTGAGGTAGAATGGAGGAATGAAAGATGAAAAGAGAATTTTAAAAATCAAGAGCCACTGATGGTACAGCGTCCCTACAGTTCTGCCACATTGAGCCCAGTTGATCTTATCAACCCTCACCGTACTCATCACAAAACTATACACTAGATGTAATGGTCTTACTTGAGAATGACTGATAAATTAGAATGTTTTAGAAACAGTTTCTTCCCCTCTGCCATCAGATTTCTAAACAGTCTATGAACATATGAACATCATCAATTTATTTATTAAATGTACTATTATTTATTTTTATTGTAACTTAGTAATTTTTATGTCTTCCACTGTATTGCTGCCGCAAAACAATAAATTTTATGACCTAAGTCAGTGATAGTAAATTTGATTTTGAGTCTTACTCTGAGCTAGGCTTCCTCTAATTGAGTTGGTCTGGGCTACATTCAACAAATCATACACATGCGAAAGTCTGCAGATGTTGGAAATCCAAAGCAATACACATAAAATGCTGGAGGAGCTCAGCACATCCAGCAGCATTTATGGAAACTGTCTTCACTGACCTCATCAACTCTGGAGAACTCCCATCACTGTTACCAGACTCATAGTTCCCTTACCTTGCACTGCTCGCTTCTACTTCCTACTCAAGATCCACAAGCCTGACTGTCCGAGTAGGCCATTTGTCTCTGCCTGCTACCGTCCCACTGAACTTGTGTCCTCATACCTCGATTCCATTCTATCAGCCTTGGTCCAGTCCCTTTCCACCTACATCTGTGACACTTCTCATGCTCTCAGTCTCCTCAGTAACCTTCAATTCCGCCCTGACTGCCTCATATTCACCATCAATGTCTGGTCCCTATATACTTCTATCCCCATTAAGAAAGCCTTAAAGCTCTCCGCTTCTTTCTTAACAAAAGAACCAACCAATTCCCCTCCACCACCACCCACCTCCACCTGGCAGAACCAGTCCTCACCCTCAACAATTTTTCCTTTGGTTCCTCCCACTTTCTCCAGGCTTCAGGGATAGCCATGGCCACCCACATGGGCCCCAGCTATGCCTGTCTCTTTGTTGGCTACATAGAATAGCCCATGTTCCAAGTTATCCCTGGTAACGCCCCCCTCAACTCTTCCTCTGCTACAGTAACAACTGCATTGGTGCTGTTTCATATACCTGTGCTGAGTTTGTCAATTTCATCATCTTTGCTTTCAACTTCCACCCTGGCCTTAAATTCACTTGGTTTATTTCCCTCCCCCTTTCTTGATGTCTCCATCTCTAGAGGCAAGCTGTTGACTGTCATCTTTTATAAACTTACCACTCCCACGGTTATCTTGACTATACCTCTTTCCACCCTGTCTACTGAAAAATGCTCCACTGAACTCGTGTCCTCATACCTCACATCCTTTTCTTAGTTCCTTCGTCTCCGCCACATCTGTTCCCAGGGTGCATCTTTCTTTTCCAGGACATCAGAGGTGCCCTTCTCCTTTAAAGGAGAGTCTCCCTTGCACCACCACTGATGCTGTCCTCACCCATGTCTTCCATTTCCTGGACATCTGCGCTCACTTCATCTTCCCACTGCCTTAACAATGATAGAGTTCCTCTTCACCTTACCTAGCACCATGTGAACCTTTGATTCAACAAATCATCCTCTGCCGTCTCCTACCACTATCTCCACCCCCCAATTCCCCCCAGCTTTCTGCAGGGTTTTCTCCTCCGTGATTTCCTTGTCCATTCGTCCCTCCCCACTAAT
This sequence comes from Mobula birostris, assembly GCF_030028105.1. Taxonomy (NCBI): domain Eukaryota; kingdom Metazoa; phylum Chordata; class Chondrichthyes; order Myliobatiformes; family Myliobatidae; genus Mobula; species Mobula birostris. Next base: position 50,853,921 of record NC_092375.1, read on the forward strand.
CTTCCTCTTGGCACTTATCTCTACAAGCGGCCAAAGTGCTGCCCCTGCCCATTCACCTCCTCCCTCATCTCTGTTCAGGGCCCCAAACCATAAGACCATATGACGTAGGAGCAGAATTAGGCCATTTGGTCCATCGAGTCTGTGCCATTTAATCATGGCTAATCCTCCCCAGTCTTCTCCCCATAACTTTTGATGCTATGTCCAGTCAAGAACCTATCAAGCTCTGCCTTAAATAATCCCAACGACCTGTGGTAATAAATTCCACAAATACACCACCTTCTAGCTAAAGAAATTCCTCCGTACCCCTGTTTTAAACGGATGCACCTCTATCCTGAGGCTGTGCCCTCTTGCCCTTGACTCCCCCACCATGGGAAACATCCTTTCCACATCCACACTTTCTAGGCCTTTCAACATTCAAAAGGTTTCAATGAGATCCCCCTTCATTCTTCTAAATTCCAACGAGTTCAGACCCAGAGCTATCAAATGATAATCATATGATAACCTTAGACATTCAGTTCCCAATGACAATTCTTGCGCCACAATTTAGTGACAGCCACAACATCATACCTGACAATCAATAATACTGCGACGAGATCTGCTGGGTGTTTTTATAGACCCCTCCCCCAATAGTAACAGTGACATCGAGGATCAGATAGGAAGGCAGATTCTGGAGCAATAATAGGGTTGCTGTGATGGGAGATTTTAACTTTTCTAATATTGACTGGCATCTCCTTAGAGCAAGGGGTTTAGATGGAGTGGAGTTTATTAAGTGTGTTCAGGAGGGTTTCCTGACACAATATGTAGATTCAGTTAACTAGAGGAGAGGCTGTACTTGATCTGGTATCGGGAAATAAACCTGGTCAGGTGTCAGATCTCACGATGGGAGAACATTCTGAAGGTAATGATCACAACTCTATCTCCTTTACCATAATGCTGGAGAGGGATAGGAGTAGAAAATTTGGGAAAACATTTAATTGGGGTAGGGGGAAACATGATGTTATTGGGCAGGTATTTGGGAACATAAATTGCGAGCATCTCAGGAAAATGCACCGCTCTGGGAAATGTGGCAAATGTTCAGGGAATATTTGCATGGCATTCTGCATAGGTATGTTCCATTGAGACAGGGAAAGGTAAAAGAACCATGCTAGACAAAGAATGCAGCATATCTAGTTAAGAAGAAAAGAAAAGCTTACAAAAGGTTCAAAAAACTAGGTACTGTTAGAGCTCTAGAAAATTACAAGGGTGCCAGGAAGGAGCTCAAGAATGAAATTAGGAGAGCTGGAAGGGGCCATGAGAAGACCTTGGTGAGCAGGATTAAGGAAAACCCCAAGGCATTCTACAAATAGAAACATAGAAAACCTACAGCACAATACAGGCCCTTCAGCCCACAAAGTTGTGCTGAGCATGTCCCTACCATAGAAATTACTAGAGGTACCCATAGCCCTCTATTTTTCTAAGTTCCATGTACCTATCCAAAAGTCCCTTAAAAGACCCTATCGTATCCACCCCAACCCCTTCCCGTACATCGATGAGAGGGCCTGTGGGTGCTCCTGGAAGGAGTGTTTCAGTGACCAGAGAATGAAGGGGTGAAGACAAAGGAATGTGCTTAAGCTGCAATCAGTCTGCAGGGAAAGAGCTGACGGGCACACAAAAGAAGCTGCATTTCTGAAGACGTTCAAATTTCTGGAACAGCCTCTCTGCTTAACATTTGGTAGGTAGCGACTAGGGAATGCTAGGGTAGATATCAAGGCACACAAAATTAGGGGGGAATTTCGAGGCAGGGCATTTTTTCTGCCCTTTTTTTGCTTAACATGAAGGACAATCCATATTTACAAAGTATAGATAATGCTGTCTTCAAAACTACATGCAAACTTCACACCTTCTGGTTCATATCCATCCCAGGCACCAGCAGCGTTTCAACTGGTATTCACAGCTTTTAGGAAATGCATTGTTACAAACTAAATCCACAGTACATTGTCAGGGAACAGAAGACTGGTGGCCAAAGCCATTTGGTAAATGTAAATGACCTAAACCCAAAAATCATTCTAACATTACGAATCTGATTGAATTCTTTGAGGATGTAATAAAACACATTGATGAAGGTAGAGCAGTGGACGTAGTGTATATGGATTTCAGTAAGGCATTTGATAAGGTTCCCCATGCAAGTCTCTTTCAGAACATAAGGAGGCATGGGATCCAAGAAGACCTTGGTTTGTGGATCCAGAATTGGCTTGCCCACAGATTGCAAAGGATGGTTGTGGATGGTTCGTATTCTGCATGGAGGATGGTGAGCAGTGGTGTTCTGTGGGAATCTGTTCAAGGACTCCTCCTCTTTGTGATTTTTATTAATGACCTGGATGAGGAAGTAGAAAGGTGGGTTAGTAAGTTTGCTGATGACACAAAAGTTGGAGCTGTTGTGGATAGTCTGGAGGGTTGTTGGAGGTGACAGCGGGACATCAACAGGATGCAGAACTGGGCTAAGAAGTGGCAGATGGAGTTCAACCCAGATAAGTGTGAAGTGGTTCATTTCGGTAGGTCAAATTTGAAGACAGAATATAATATTAATGGTAAGACTCTTGGCAGTGTGGAGGATCAGCGAGATCTTGGGGTCCATGTCACCTCATTACAGGAAAGGTGTGTATACTATAGAGAGAGTGCAGAGGAGATTTACAAGGATGTTGCCTGGATTGGAGGGCATGCCTTATGAGAAAAAATTGAGTGAACTTGGCCTTTTCTCCTTGGAGCGACAGAGGATGAGAGGTGATCTGATAGAGGTGTATAAGATGATGAGAGGCATTGATCACGTGGATAGCCAGAGGCTTTTTCTCAGGGTTGGAATGGCTAACATGAGGGGACATAGTTTTAAGGTGCTTGGAAGTAGGTACAAGGGGGATGTCAAAGGTAAGTTTTTTACACAAAGAGTGCATGGAATGCACTGCCGGCAAAGGTGGTAGAGGCAGATACAATAGGGTCTTTTAAGAGAGTCTTAGATAAATGTGGGGCACGTGGCCAAGTGGTTAAGGCATTGGACTAGCTACCTGAAGGTCGTGAGTTTGATCCCCAGCCGAGGGAACGTGTTGTGTCCTTGAGCAAGACACTTAATCACACATTGCTCTGCGACGACACTGGTGCCAAGCTGTATGGGTCCTAATGCCCTTCCCTTGGACAACATTGGTGTCGTGGAGAGGGGAGACTTGCAGCATGGGCAACTGCTGGTCTTCCATACCACCTTGCCCAGGCCTGCGTCCTGGAGAGTGAAGACTTTCCAGGTGCAGATCCATGGTCTCGCAAGACTAATGGATGCCTTTAGATAGGTACAAGGAGTTTAGAAAAACAGAGAGCTTGCATTAGGGAAATTCTAGGCAGCTTCTAGAGTAGGTTACATGGTCGGCATAACTTTGTGAGCCTAAAGGCTGGTAATGTGCTTAGATTTTCTGCGTTTAAGATCATCCATCTTATTTCTTATACTCCGTGCATTGAGGTATCACACTTTGAGCCCTACATTTGCTACCCTTTCTGATTCTGCATCCCTAGTCAGTTTTCAACTGATCTTAAAGCCTTTTGTACCTGCCTTAATATATACTTGACGTTTCTTCCTCTTTTCCTGATTGCACCATCATCTGCAAACAATGATTTGCCAAATCCTGTCCCTACCTGATCAAAGATATCATTTATCTCCTCCCCTTTCTTCTTACCTTTAATTTTATACCTGATCAAAGATATCATTTATCTCCTCCCCTTTCTTCTTACCTTTAATTTTATACAGAGCTATAAATTCCTCCAAGTCACCCATTTTCCTCAATTTGTTGCCTCCATTACATCGGGTCTTTCACTTGATGCACCCCTTTTTTGGCTACCCTTACTTCTGGAGTATTCCACGGTCTCCCATCCTCCTCTTTCAATCTCACCCCCCCCCCTTGCAGCCATAGGCTACAAAATAACCCTTTCCAAACTACTGGGCTGAATAAAGGGGAAGAAAATAAATTAATAAAATACGTAAAATTAAACAAATAGGCCAACCAAAAGTTAAGGGAAACCACCACTGATCCCGCCCCACACCACGAACTCCCTCCAACACCTGGTGCGTTGCTCGGGATTTCGTAACTCACGGGTGATGCCGTCAGGGGACGCCAGTGGCCGTAGTACATCCTCTCGCCCGCGAGAGGGCGGTGCGGCCGCCAGTTTCGTTGCCAGGGGCAGGTGGGTTTGTTTACTTCCGGGTCGGCAGGCGGCCGTAGGGGGGGCGGAGATGGCGCTGGAGCCCGATTCCGAGCCCGACGCTGAGGATGTGCCGGGTGAGTGAGGCGGATGGCAGCGACCGGGAGGGCAGATGAGTTCGGGCCCGGGAGCCCCGGCAGCATCGAGTGTCGAGAGATCGCTGTTGCATCTACTGGACCATCAGCTGGGGAACTGATGGGGGCAGTGGGGCAGCATTGATAGAGGCGGCGGGTTGGTTTTGGGGAGATATCTGATTGGGACCGAGAAATTTAAAAGAGGTTGCAGGAATCATAGAAAGTTACTATTCGACCCATTGAACTGTTACCACCCTGCTTCTTGCCCCACTCTTCAATTTGAGTGGTAGGTCAATGACCAGAAGTTAACTGTTTCCCCCACATGAACTGAGAACATCCAATATTTTCTGTATTATTTCTCCCCATTAATTATATGCCCAAATTACTGTAGAATCACAGAGAAAGAAATACAACGGACCGTAGATGCTGGAACTTGTAGTCAAAAAAGAGGCAATCTGCTGAAGGGACTTTATGGGTCAGGCTGTACTGTATGTGTTGCGGTAAAGAAATTGTCAACATTTCGGATCAAAGCCTGTCATCAGTGTTGATGCAAGGTTTTGTCCCAAAAAATTGACAATTCCCTTCCCCAAAACATTGTTTAAAAGGCTTTTTGACTTGTCAAGTGTTTGCTGCCTTAATGCATGACCAATTAAGTTGATCCATCCCATTGTCTGCAAGTTATTTCGAGGCTACTGTTGAATTTGAATCCATTATTCCTCAGTCAGTCCATACTGATTCATAACCGGAAGTTTTATAAAATGGCTTTTCCTCACGTAATTGTTTCACTAATTACCTACAGTATATCAAAAGCAAAATGCTGCAGAAGTTGAATAAACAAGTTACTTAAAGTACTGACATTGGGATAGGCAACATCCATGGAGAGAGATACTGTACAGTTAATATTTCAGCTCAATAATCTTTCTTCTTCACATTCTGGAATTGTTCCTTCTGATTGGAGATAGCGAATGTGATTCTACTGCATAAGACAGAGGGAGTAAAAAAATTAGGTAACTACTGAACTGTTAACCTAATGTAGACTATAGAGAGAATGCTAAGGTCTGTACTGATTATAATACATAACAACACAACTGAGTTGAGTCAGTGTAGTAAAGTAAATTGAGTAAAGTGGATTCTTGTTCAATTAATCTACTAGAGTTTTTTGAGGATGTAGTAACTACTATAGATAGGGAGAATCAATGGATGTGATGTATTTGGATCAGAATCAGTTTAATATCATTGGCATATGTCATGAAATTTGTTGCTTTGTGGTAGCAGTACTGTGCAATAAGTAACAAAAACTATCAATTACAATAAAATATAGACATTTAGTGGCCACCTGATTAGGTACATCTGCACACCTGCTCATTAATGTATCTAATCAGCAACTTATTGCATAAAAGCATGCAGGTATAGTCAAGAGATTCAGTTGTTGTTCAGACTGAACATCAGAATGGGAAAATATGATCTAAGTGACTTTGACCATGGAATGATTGTTGGTTCCAGACAGGGTGGTTTAGGTATCTCAGAAACTGCTGATCTCCTGGGATTTTCATGCACAACAGTCTCTAGAAGTTGCAGAGAATGGCATGAAAACCAAAAAAACATCCAGTGAGTGGCGAAAATGGCTTGTTAATGAAAGAGGTCAGAGGAGAGTGAACAGACTAGTTCAAGCTGACAAAGGCGACAGTAACTCAAATAACCACATGCTCCAATTGTGGTGTGCAGAAGAGCGCATACGTATATAGAGCTGTTCCTAAAATGTTGAGTGTATGTTTTCAGGTTCCTGTATCTCCTCCTTAATGATAGGAATGAGAAGAGGGCATGTCATAGGCGATGGGGGTCCTTAATGCTGAACCCAACTTTTTTGAGATATTGCCTTTTGACGATGTCGATGCTGGGGAGGCTAGTGCCCATGGTGGAACTGGCTGAGTTTGCAACATTCTGCAGCTTTTTCTGATCCAGTGCAGTGGCCACTCCTTACTAGACGATGATATAACCAGTTAGAATGCTCACCACGGTACATCTGTAATTTGCTAGAGTGTTTCATGATGTGACATATCTCATCAAACTCCAGATGAAATACAGCTGCTCACATGCCTTCTTTGTAATTCCATCAGTATGTTGGGCCCATGTTAGATATTCAGAGATGTTGGCACCCGGGAACTTGAAATTGCTTGCCCTTTCCACTGCTGACCCCTCAATGAAGACTGGTGTGTATTCCCTCAACTTCCTTTTTCCAAAGTCCACAATCAATTCCTTGGTCTTACTGACATTGTTGTTGTTGTGATCATAAGACCATTAGACAAAGGAGCAGAAGTTAGCCATTCGGCCCATCGAGTCTGCTCCACCATTTTATCATGAGCTTATCCATTCTTTCATTTAGTCTCACTCCCCCGCCTTCTCACCATAACCTTTAATGCCCTGGCTACTCAGACACCTATCAATCTCTGCCTTAAATACACCCAATGACTTGGCCTCCACTGCCACCCGTGGCAACAAATTCCATAGATTCACCACCCTCTGGCTAAAAAAATTTCTTCGCATCTCTGTTCTGAATGGGCGCCCTTCAATCCTTAAGTCATGCCCTCTCGTACTAGACTCCCCCATCATGGGAAACAACTTTGCCACATCCATGCCGTTCAACATTCGGAATGTTTCGATGAGGCCTCCCCTCATTCTTCTAAACTCTAAGGAATACAGTCCAAGAGCGGACAAACGTTCCTCATATGTTAACCCTCTCATTCCCAGAATCATTCTAGTGAACCTTCTCTGTACCCTCTCCAATGTCAGCACATCCCACTCAAACAGGCGATGTATCTCATTCCAGTATGCCTCCTCGTCACCATCTGAGATTCTGCTGGCAACGTTTGTGTCATTGGTGAATTTATGGATGGTGTATGGTTTGGCATGCCCTCAACAGAAAAACATTTTTTTCGTGCAGTTTCTGTGCTTACTTTTCAAAAACATGCTCCATTGATTTGACATTTAAGTAAGAGTTTGGCAGAAGGCAGATAGATGGCTTGGTTGTCCCATGTTTACAGTTATGGTCTGGAATTAGATAGGCTACATTCTGCCAATTTGCAGATGAACAAACAAAAATGTAGACTTTTGATGAAGATAAATGCAGGCTTTGAAGGAATGTCTTTGAACATATTGAATTAAACAAACTATGTCTTGTAAATCACTGTAATTATGAAACACACAGAATTTTTTTTCTGGACTTCCAGTTCAAAGGAGAGAGAAATAAAAATAGTTTCAAAGATTATATAACATGTAGAGTTTTTAATTTGAAACCTTCATCAGAAAATAGCACAATTTTTCAGCCATCTATGGGTCATCTATGTTGGTTTCTTTATGACACTGTCAAAGAAGCCAAATTTTTGTTGAGATAACTTGGCCAAGTATGACAAAAGAGCTGAATCTCAGATAAGGGACTGAAGTGATTGCCTATGGTAAGATATGATATGACATACAGGCAGCATTTGACTGAATGTGGCATCAGGGAACTCTGCAAAAACTGATCTACATAGGAATTGAGGGTAAGACAATTTGGTATTTAGACCAATAGCTGAAACAAGGAAGATCATTGTGGTTGTTGGAGATGACACATCCTAGCTTCAGGACATCGGCTGTTCTTCACGGTAGCTTTTTGTGCCAAAAGATGATCATTGACCATGATCAAGTATCTTGCTACCATTTTAATTTGTTTTTTTTGTAAGTTATTTTTTATTGAAGTACATCATCAGACAAAACTTTCCATAAGATGTATTTCAGATACTATCATATAGTCATATTTGTCACAAATCTCCACATAATATTTATCTGAGGTATACTTATAGCAGGAAGAGGAAAGAAAGAACAATCAAAAGAAGAAAACTGTACAAAGTAGAGAGTGATCTTTTTTTTACAACATATTCATTGACTTGTGAGAATAAAATCAGGCCTACGAGATGTTATGTAGTTAAACCATTTTTCCCAGTATGAATCAAATTGTTCCAACTTATGATTAACAGATGCTGTTATCTCCTCCATTTTGCAAATGTCCATTGTAATTTCCATCCATACATTTAAAGTTGAGCTCTCCTGTGATAACCATTTCCTGGTAAGGGTCTTTTTACCAGCCACCAGTAGTATATTCATTAAATATTTATCTCTTTTCAACCATTCTTGAGGTATATACCCAAAATATATGGTCTTGCTTTCTAAGGGTATTTCACATTTAAAGATGTCTTGTAGGGCATTGTGTATCCCACTCCAATAGTCTTTGATAACGGGGCATTCCCAGAAAATATGATAATGGTTTGCATTTTGATTTCCACAATTTCTCCAGCAAATAGGGAGGTTACAATCATAATGGGATTTCTGAGAGGGTGTAATAAAATATCTTATCAAGTTTTTCCACTCAAACTCCCTCCATTTCTATGAACTGGTACACTTCCATTGATACCTCCATATTATTATCCATTCTTCCTCAGATATGATTATCCCTCCTTCCTTCTCCCATTTTGTTTTAATGTATGAAGTTGAATGTGTTTTAAGATTTGACAAACCCTTATACACGCTTGAAATTATTCTACTACTGTTGTCTGAATTATATGTTTTTCTAAATAGCTCTATCCAACAAGTACTTGCCTTGGTTACATTTTTAATCGTCGTATTAACATACTGTCGCATCTGTAAATATTGATAAAAGTATTATTTTCCTAATAATTGTTTCTCTTTGAGCATTTCAAAACTGAACAGTGTTCCTTCTTTCATTATATTGCAAATAGCTGTTGTTCCTTTAGCTGTCCTGTCCTTAGATCTAGCATCCAGTTTTTTCGGCGTAAAATCCGAGTCATATGCACACCATTTAAGAATTGCAATGTCTCTCTCTAGTTTATATTCTTTTATAATAGTTTTCCGTATTTTAAGAGTCCATTTCACCCATGTGTTATCAATAGTATTTACTAGAAAACGGGGTGACCCGTTGAGGCACTCTTTGAGAGAAGGGTCGTGTAGTCTGATGTGACCAGAATGAACATTAAATTTTCCTGAATGCTTTTGCTATCTCTTTGATTTGGAAATTAAAGAAGAAAAACTCAACTTATTAAAGAAGAAAGACGCATAGCAAGACAAATATGTGACCAGAATGAACATTAAATATCCATGAAGTAAATTTGAAGGCTTGCTGGGTCAGGTCTGGAATTAAATGACCGATGTAATGATGGATTTGGTCTTGAATAATCACAGAAGGATTCCATCGATTCCTAGTTGGAATGACTTCTTTGGCACCAAAGGATGTCATTTGGAAGAGGCAATTGTATTGTCTGATGTTCTTCCTGAACTTGTTTGCAATAGATTCATCATTGCTGTACAAATTGAGGAGTTCATTAGGTAGAGGCTGCAAATTGCCTATCCTGTCCTTTCCCTTCATACAGCAGAATTGCGCACTTTCTTCAGTGGATAGGAAAGGACGGCAGTGAGGGCATACTCTTTGTCATTGAACCAACATCAGCAGAAATGTGATGGCATGCGAGTCGTGCATTTTGCCTTGCTCTTTCTGTGGAGGTATTGTCGTCATCAGCAACTCTCACAATCATTATTCTGTGCCGCATATTCTCGAGTTGATCTTTCCTTTTCTCCTGTCTCTTCCTCTCTCCTCCTTTACTGCATGTTTTTGTCATCCTGGAGACACGCAGCCTTTTCATCCTTCGTCTCTTCATCTCTTCTACCATTTGTTCTTTCTCTCTGATCCTGGAGTCGTGTGGCCCTAGCCTGATCGGATTCTTGTCCTCTCCTCCGTCTGTGCCTCTCGTTGTCATTCTGGAGATGTGCAGCCCTTTCATCCCCCGTCTCTTCATCTCTTCTGCTGTTTGTTGTTTGTCTCTGATCCTGGAGACGTGTATGCCTCTCCTCCTCTGTCTCTTCTTCTCTCAACTTTTTTTGTCCTGACTCTTTGATCCTGGAGTCGTGCGGCCCTGGCCTCATCTGATTCTTGTTCTCTCCCTCTCCTTGCTGCTTCCTGACGACGTTTGGCGTCATTTCTTGACCAGAATGTCCCCCTTCCCTTTCCACGCGGCATAATTGGCTGACCATTTGGTTTTTACCCTGATGCTGGACAGAAGATACGTAGCAGTAACACCAAAGGATGCTGATTATTCTTGATGATGTCGTTGGCGCTCTCCTAAATGGACGTGATATAGTTACCACTGTTCTTTGACTGCAGCAAAGGGTTTTATGGGTGTCTCAAAGTATGTCATTACAATAAGATTTAATTATCTCTTATTGATGGGTGGCAGTTAGATCTGTCCCAATCCTGCACATGCTGATGGTGATTAGCAGAATGTGACTGCTTGAAATAGAGCTGCCCTGCCCTTTTGCTCCAGTAGGTGTCGCTGAGGCTGGCCGTGCGCGTGCGTTGGGCTGTCACGTCCCGATTTCCATGTTGGCGGATCGGCTGTCGGGTTAAAAGGGAGCCTGTTGATTTTTGGCGAATGAGCAATTTTATACGAATATATAGCCCTGAACTGTGCCTGCATTCTGTAAGTTAGCACATTTTAATTCGATTTAGCCAAAAAAAAGTGCCGCTGTAATGCAGCGTCAATCCAGTGTGCGGTTCCAATAAGAGAGAGTCTAACCTAAAGATTTAATTCTTACTTTCACCAAGCCTGTCGCCAGTTTGCCTTGAACCCATTTTCATTCCACGCACCTTTGAGATATGCATTCATTTCTCCAATTTTATTTGTCCTGTACTGAATACCATAGGCTCAGTTAGAAATCCAGAATTTATTCCCTTTAACGATCTGCATCTTAATTTGGTGTCTAGTTCCTCATATAGTCTGTGCAGAAGCTCCTTTTTCCTGTCCATCAGATCCTCACTCTCATCCAAACAAGTAAGAGAATATCAAACTCATCGGACAATTACAAAGACAGAGACCCCTGCATCTTAGCCCTTTGGTTTGTACTTGCATTGTTTGCAGTCATATTTGTTGTCCCTTATCATTGATGAAATCGGAAGACCTCTTGTGGTGTGCAGCCACCTCCAGGTACAAGGCATCTTGGTAACTCCACTCTTCCCTTCTTAACCCTGATAAGTTGCAGCTAATTGATGCCAAGCTACAAGATGAGTTTGCATTTTTGCTCACACTGGAATCCAAGAACTCTTATACATAGGAGCAGTGATATTTGTTCTGTCATCCTTAATACTAAATACTTATGAAATTACTTCCTCCTTTCATATATTTTTATTGTTTTAACCTTTTACCCAAAAATCACTAAAGAGTTAATTACCCCAAATTTTAGCAACTTGAGAGCTACATGTCTGTTTACTGTTAGCTTATAAAGTTTTATTTTTCAATTCAGTGTTGTCTTTCTGTCAAATATGTATACAGTTGTACTGATCTATATTGGCTGTGCTGAAGGAAGGGGGGAAGTAGCTGATCTGCTTTGGTGTTAAAGTCCATGGCAGCTCATCTGTAATGTTGGATTCAAGAAAAAGAAATTAAGGAAGATGGATTGCAGTAGAAACAATCAGGTTTTATTTTGTAGTTTCCAAGAAAAGTCTTGGAATAGAATAGATAATATTAGAGGCTCATAGAGCTGTGTGCGGCAGCCAGATGTGGGAGTTAATGCTTAACTGAGATACTTGAAATGAATTGAAGGCATCTGGCAGTGACATTAACAATTTTTTTTATCTGCACTGTAAGTGTTTCCTCATTTAACCAATTAGGTGAAAATTCAGCTTGGATAAATTTGACTTATTAACTGTTTGCAAAGTGGGTATTAATGTACTGAGATAGTGTTTTTTTAAAAGAAAATATAGCTTAATTAAAACCAAATAGCTATTATACAGCTTTTGGTTGGTATTGTATATGATTTATTTTTGTCTTCAGTTTTTTTTGTAATTTTATTGTTTTTCATTAGAATTATGAGTGTCCTTTAAGCAGAAACTCCTGAAGCATTAACCTTACCACAGGAGCATTATTTACTTTGAAGATGCTGTTATGAGAGAAATGAAACATGATATATTAGCATACATTAATGTAAGAACGTACAGAAGAACATATAAGGTAGGAGTGGGAGTAGGCTGCCTGATCCCTTAAGCCTGCTCTACCATTCATCATGATCATGGTGGATCTTGTACTTCAGCTCCATTTTCCTCTATTATCCCTATATCCTTTGATTCTTTATTACTCTTGAATCTATTGGTCAATGAAAAAGGATCTAGTGCTTTCCCGGTGTATATGGCGAATAAACTCTTCTTGGGCTTCCAGCTGGGTACAGGTATTGATTATAACTGATGTTTCAATGACAAACTCTGCCATCTTTGAAGAATATTTTTAATTTATTCATTTGTACCATATTTTATACAACTTGTATGTTGAATACATATATTCCATTCTCATCATCATTAAGGATAGTGAAGAGAATGGTGCCATGACAGAATGCTGCTCATTCACCTTTTAAAATGATCTCTTTTACAACACTCCTACCCCATTTGCTGAAATTGTGTGTGACTAAATAGAATCCCAAAGCCCTTTTACTAACCAGCAAGACTGCTGCAAAAGTATGTCGAGGATCATCAGAGTGGAGACACAAAGGGTTCTGTGAATTAACACTTTTACAATGTATTTCCAAAATGCTCTGATCTAATAAACTATTGTTGATGTGCAATCAACAGGTGATGCACAGAAATTTGCACATTTCAGGATTCCTTGGACCTGCCTGTCTTTAACCATTAGGAATAAGTGTTGATTTCAGCACAAGTTTTTGTTTTGATTGTTCTGTGGGACTTCATTTTATTTGACATAGTGGTCTTGATTCAGAGGCTTTTTTGAATCTAGATTTCTATTACTGCAGAACTTGACTCATAATGCAGTAAAATGTCATCTTAAATGTTGTGCTCAAAAGGAAGCATAATCTTTGAATGTGTATTCAATTTCTCTGGCAATAAACAATAATGTTACTTAAGATTTCTTAATTGTTTTCTGTATTAAGTCGGCTGTAGATGAGTGTGGCCCCACTAATTCATTCAGAGTGTTTCCTAATCAGAAGCCCTGGATGAATCATGAGATCCGAAATCTGCTGAGTGCCAGATCAGAGACATTCAGGTATTGAGACCAAGAAGGCTACAAGAGGTGCAGGTATAATCTCTGGAAAGCCATCTCGTGGGCAAAGTGGAGCTTTTGGGCCAAACTTGAATCAATGAAGGATGCCTGACAGCTGTGGCAGGGATTGAATGCTATCACTTCCTACAAAGTTAAATCAAGTGACATGCGAGGCAGCAGGGTTTTGCTTCCAGATGAGCTCAATGCCTTCTTTGCTCGCTTGGACCATCAGAACATGGAGGAATCATTGCGAGCTCCCACATCTCCCGATGATCCTTTGATCTCAGTATCTGCAGCTGACGTGTGGACTGCTTTCAGGAGGGTGAATCCAAAAGAATCATTGGAAAGGGCACCTGGCCATGTACTAAAGACCTGTGCTGACTAACTGGCTGGTGCATTCACTGAGATCGTTAACCTCTTGCTTTGGTAGTGTGTGGTACCCATTTGCTTCAAGCAGGCTTCAATTATACCAGTGCCCAAGAAGAGCGTGGTGACCTATCTCAATGATTATTACCCATTTATACTTACATCCACAGTGATGAAGTGTTTTGAGAGGCTGGTGATGAAACATATCAGCTCCTGGTTGAGAGGCAACTTGGATCCGCTCTAATTTGCCTACTGGAGCAACAGGTCTACAGCAGATGCCATCTCATTGCCTCTTCACATAACCCTGGAACATTTGGATAGCAAAGATACACACATCAGGATGCTCTTTATCGATTACAGCTCAGCATTTAATACCATCATCTCCTCAAAACTAATCAATAAGCTCCAAGATCTTGGCCTCAGTACTGCCTTGGGCAACTGGAATCTGGATTTCATCTCTTGTGCACCTCAGTCAATTCAGATTGGCAATAACATTTCTTCCACGATCTCCATCAGCACAGGTGTACTTCAGGGCTGTGTGCTTAGCTCCCTGTTCTTCTCACTTTACACCTATGACTGTGTGGCTAACCACAGCTGATGACACCACTGTTGTGGGCTAAGTCAAAAGGTAATGAATCAGCATACAGGAGGGAAATTGCAAATTAGGCTGAGTGGTGTCATAACAATAACCTCTTACTCAATGTACATCTACATAAAATGCTGTAATAGGAAAGCAGCATCCATCATCAGAGATCCTCACCACCAAGGCCATGCTCTTTTCTTGCTGCTGCCATCAAGTAGAAGGTACAAAAGCTTCAGGATATGCACCACCAGGTTCAAGAAAGGTTACTACCCCTCAACCATCAGGCTGTTGAACAAAGGGGTAACTACATTCACTTGCCCGTCCATTGAGGTTCCCACAAACAATGATCTTGCTTTAAGGACTCTTTATCTTGTGTTATCTAATGTTTTCCTTATTTATTACTATTTATTCATATTTGCATCTGCACAGTTTGTTGTCTTCTTGCACTCTAGTTGATCTTTAATTTATTCTGTTATTGTTACTATTCTATAGATTTGCTGAGTATGCCCACAGGAAAGTGAATCTCAGGGTTGTATATGGTGACATATATATCCTTTGATAATAAAATTTACTTTGAACCTACTAGTTTGCCATTTGTGAATTACATACCAAGACACTCACATTGCTCTGCAAGTCAGAATACTGGATGCATTCGCTTCCTTTAAGTATTATGATGTACATAATAAATTCTAAATGATCATAAACTTCAACACAGATAGAATATTCAATAAAGCAAATTGCTGTGCAGTGCACAATGATTATATAGCCACTGATCAGTTTCACTATTCATGAATGATAATTTTTGTTATTGCATACTTTGGTTTGAAGGTTCCTTAAGGTTGTCATAGCCAGAGGAGGTAGTGGGAATAAGCTTCCATTACCTATTAAATAGTCTCAAATAGCCTCTGACAACCAAGTCCAGCTCCTGGCCTTTATGTGTGATTTAGCTCCGAGGCCCAGCAGAACTGCGTCTGACAGGAGAAAGAAACAAAGGTGGGCACTGGCACCTTAAAACCAGTTGCTTTGGACAGATGGGGCTTATTCGCCGTGGTTGGTAGCTTATCTAGGAGAAGGAAAGCTCTGATTTCAAACCTCCACTGCCTTGTGGCTACACCTGCTCATGGGGAAGGCTTTGGGAGTAAACCCCGAGGAAAAATCTGGAACTGGAGTCCCTAAGGCAGTCATACATTGAATTCAACACCCCGGCAATGTTGCTGGTGCCAGACTGTATCCGTCTTCGCCGTTCCTTTGGATTCATCTGTTGCATGGAGAGGGTGAGCCTGCTGCATTGGCAACAACTTACTCTCCGCATTGTACTGCCCTGGCTTATGTATCGACAGCTGGAATGCAACATTCATGGTCGACCCTGACTAACTGAGAGCCTTAGGTTTGTGTAGAATTTAGCATATAAATGGAAAACCAGTAAATGAAACATTCATTTTTTGTGACTTTAGTAGTTGTTCAAAAAATAGAAGAGTAAGGAAGAAACAGAAAAATGTTGTGGAGGCAAGTGTGATTTATTTTTTATTATTAACATATTTAGATAAAATATTAAAATATAGATTACCCTGTATCCACACTGGATTTGTTTAATTAATATTAGACAACTGTAGAGCATCTGAGAATTTAGTTTATAATTTAGTTGGCATAAACATGAGCTGTTGGTTCAATAGTTCCTTTAAAATCTAATTTATTTTTATTTCAGATTCAGGAGCTGTTTTTACATTTGGTAAAAGCAAATTCTCAGACAATGTGCCTAGCAAATTCTGGCTGAAAAATGACAAAGCTGTTGCAATCAGTTGTGGGGATGAACACACTGCACTCATAACAGGTAAATTGTTAGTTCTGTGGATTTATTTTTCCTCTACATACAAAGCTTTTCTTTTGCCTTGAGCTTTTAATATCAAGCAACAGAAAATGGTTATTGAAACAAAGTACAGCATTTATTACTTAATTAACTTAGTTTAAAAAAAGCACTGCGAGCTTTTTAAAGTAGCTATGTGGGATGGTATTTTCAGATACCTTTATCAGCTTGACAAATTGCCAAAGTATAGTTGGTGGTGGTGTATAAAATACATGATGCTTTCTGCATCCATCCTGGAACTTGATCTCAATAATTCTGTTTTACTACACACAAGTCCCCTTGCTAACTATTTATGATGTGAGTTTACATAATTGTAGAAGTAATTGAATGCGATAATTTCTTTTTTGGTCAAATACAGTAGAAAAACATTTGTCACCCTACTTTGTTCCTAGCTCCTAGACTTCCATCACAACGATGTCTCATGTCTCAGATTTCCATTAGGAGGTTTAATACCTAATTTCTAACTTTAGAACAAAATGTCTCTCTGTGACAGTTGCACCACCCTTTTATATTTCTAATGTTTGCTGTAAAACAATTAATTTCTGAGATGCAGTTGTAAATTCCATCACTTCTCAGTGTTCTACTGAAAGCAGTGGGTGGGAACTAATGCTGGAACCTGAGCCTCAGCACCTATGTTACATAATGGTATGGTGAACTAGCTGATGTTAGCTAGCAGCAAAGAAAGTAGATGGATTCCTGGCAACTTAAGAGACAAAGTGATTGATAAATTGGTTGGACTTCAATTTCCGGTTGACTTAATATACTTGCTTGAACTTGGAGAACATGGATGCCAGATAAGGACAGATTTGGACCTGCCTGTGATATAATTACCAGATAGTCTGCTGTTGTGTTGGTGTGTGGCCAAGTGGTTAAGGCGTTCGTCTAGTGATTTGAAGGTCGCTAGTTCGAGCCTTAGCTGAGGCAGCATGTGTGTCCTTGAGCAAGGCACTTAACCACACATTGCTCTGTGATGACACCGGTGCCAAGCTGTATGGGTCCTAATGCCCTTCCCTTGGACAACATCAGTGGCGTGGAGAGGGGAGACTTGCAGCATGGGCAACTGCTGATCTTCCATACAACCTTGGCCAGGCCTGCACCCTGGGAAACTTTCCAAGACGCAAATCTATGGTCTCATGAGACTAACGGATGCCTATATATATCTGCTGTCACGGTTTCACATCATTGAACAATAAAATAGCTGGGAACTCCTGTCTATGGATTGGGATCTCAACAAAAGTTAATCGTTTTAAGAGAAAGTAGGATTACAGTTGGATTGAAAAAATACATTTCCTGAGGATGTTGAAGGTCAACTGTTGAATTAACTGCTTTCCAGATTTTCATCTTTTTTTCATCTTTAAGATTCTCCATACTACTTGGACTTCCCGATGCAGAAAGTCTTCCATTTGTCATCTTTCCTAATATCTTTTAAGGGTTCAGCGTTCAATGCTTTTTGATAACGTTTGATTAAGTATGAAATAAATAAAAATGTTTGAGTTGAAAACATTTTTCTATGGTTTAATTTTTAGGCTTTTTTTATAGAGCAGTTTTTGTGTAATTCTTATTTAATTGAAAAAATATATTCGTAGGGCCATAGAGCAAGAAACAGACCCTTTGGCCCAACAGGCCCATTCTGACCAAGACTTCCATTGCCTATGCTTGGTCCATATCCCTCTATACCTATCCTATCTTTGTATTTGTCCATATACTTATTAAATGTTGTTTATGTACTTGCCTCAATTGCTTTCTTTGACAGCTCATTTCCTATACTGACCAATCTCTGGCCAAAAAGTCACCCCCAGGTTCCTATAAGTTTCTTTCCTCTCACTTTAAATATATGTCCTTTAGTCTTTGATATCCCAGCCTTGGGAAAATGCTATGCTTATTCACCCTGTCTATGGCTCTTGTAATTTTATACACCTCTTTAAGATCACCCCTCAGTCTCCTATGCTCTAATGAAAAGGGTTGCAACCTGCTCAACTTCTATCTATAACTCAGTTCTTCGAGTCTTGGAAACATCCTCATAAATCCCTTCTGCACTCTATTTCTAGCTTAGTGGCACCTACGTAACATAATATCTCAAATGTGTATTATTTCAAGAAAAATAATTGAGTGTTTAATTCCCCAAATGCATTTTGCTTGAGTATTTTATTCCCTAGCGCCTGCTATTGTTGCTCATGGTCAGTTGCTAGGTAATTTGGTGACCTGATCTTTTTTTTCCCATTTCCTTTTATAGAGAAGTGTTTATTCACATAGGAAGGGATGCTGCTTGTAGTTATGCAGTTCAATTGAACACCACTCTTTGAGAAGAATGAAAAACACTAGGGCAACAGATAGAGTTGGACCACTACAGCCTTGCTTGAGGGCTTTACACTGAACTGAATTAGTGATTCTGGGACCTAAACAGAAAAATTAGATAACTAGCTTTCGAATGCTAAATGATTAATATAGAAAAAAAATGCCAAGATATGTTCAATGTTAAAAACTGATCTGAAATATACAAACGTAGAATAAAGGGTAAAAGCAGGTGTTTGTTTTTTTTTGACAGAAAATGGCAAGTTGTATGTCTTTGGGAGCAACAACTGGGGTCAGCTGGGCTTGGGAACAAAGAACACTGTGAACAAACCTACGTGTGTAAAAGGTATGTACTTTGAATGGACACTCATTTGTATCATGGAAAAGGAGCAAGAGTAGGTTGTTTGGCCCTTTGAGTCTCCTCCACCATTCACTGTGATCACTTCAGAACCTAGTTTCTACCTTCTGCTCATAAGCAAGTTACCTGGATCCCGCGTTTCTGCCTAAGAATAAACGTCATACTCTTTGGCGATATATGTTTCATTATAAGAAAAACCAAGAACTGTTCTTATTCTGTGAGTGAAAGACCTCCATAGTTATTTATTGCACAATCACTCTGTTCATGTGAAAGAAATTAAATTATTCTATTGGGAGGAAATATTTATATTTTAACTATGTATTTCAGGTTGAAGAACTATATGATTTGTAGATTTAAAATGAGAGTACCTACAACGTTTCACTTTTAATAAATGCTTTGTTTTAGCGCTGAAATCAGAGAGAGTGAAACTTGCTGCCTGTGGGAGAAGTCATACGTTGGTCTGGACAGGTATGATAATTAACAGTTGATTCTGTTTTTTCAAGTACTGTATATAGTTATGAACATTGTGCTATAAATTTAGAAGATTTGTATTGTAAACCAATATTGATGTTAAAAATATACCAGTCATTTATTTTAATGTATTAAATCCTTATGTTTATGGGTCACCCATGGAACCACTTGTTTTGATTGGAATCTTCCCTTAATTAGTCTCTGTGCCCTTGCTTTGTACTATAGGGTAATAAGGTTGCCAGTCCCTCCTGGAGTGAAATAAAACGTTTATTTTCTCCCTGACATTTCTCTTTTAAAAAAAAATACTAGTGTGTATTTATTTTTTTCAGAATCTTATTTTTGTTGCTTCTTTGTTCCCACACCCACACTATTCTTAAACAGCTTCTTCCCCTCTGCCATCAGATTTCTAAATGATCTATGAACACTGCCTTGTTATTCTGTTTTCTCTTTTGTACTATTATTTTTGTAATTTATGTCTTTGCACTGTACTGTCAGAAAACAACAAATTTCACATCATGTATCTCTGATAATTCTGATTCTTCTGTTCCACTTCTTGATATATTGTTGTCACATGCACTGAGGTGCATCTTTTGTTGTATGATATCCAGACAGATCATTCCATAGATAATTACATAGAAGTAGAACAAAAGGAATAAAAAACAGAATATAGTGTTTCAGTTACAGAGAAAATGCAAGGTCCAAGGCAAGGTCTGTTCAGGAGCCTTATAACAGTGGGATGGAAGTTGTCCTTGAGTATGTTAATGTGTGTTTTCTGTATCTTCTATATCTTATAACATAGAACAGTGCAGCAGAGAACAGGCCCTTCGGCCTAGGATGTTGTGCTGGCTTTTTAACTTACTCTAAGATCAATTTAATCATTTCCTCCCATAAAGCCCTCCATTTTTCTTTCTTCCATGTGCTTATCTAAGAGCCTCTTAAATGTCCCTATGTATCTGCTTCTTCTACCACCTCTGGCAGCGTGTTCCATGTAGCTAACACTCTGCATATAGGGAAAACTTACCTCTGCTTTGAGTGTTTGAATCCAATGAAAATCAAGGAATAATCATATTTTCAGATCAGATAGATTGATGGAAGATGGTGGGGGGGGGGTGCAGATGGACCCTGATTATGTTAGTTGCTTTCACAAGGCATCAGGAAGTGCAGACAGTCAATGGAGGCAATATTGTTTTTTTTTGTGCTAGATTGGACGACATTCACAACTCTCCGCAATTTCTGCAGTCTTGGACATGTTAGTTATGTATCAGGCTGTGATGCATCCAGATAAGAAGTTTTCTATGCTGCATTTGTAGAAATTGATGAGGGTCATTGGTGATGTGACATATTTCCTTAGCCTTCTGATGAAGCAGAGGTGCTGATGTTCTTTCATAGCATCTATGTGGCTGGACTTGGACAAATTGTTGGTGATATTTGCACATAGGAACTTTAAGTTCTCAACAATCTCCACTTCAGTAATATTGATACAGACAGGAGTATGTACTCTGTCCTGCTTCCTGAAGTAAATATCAGCTCATTTATTTTCCTGACATTGAGGTTGAGGTTGTTGTCTTGACACTGTGCCACTAGGCTCTCTATCTCCTTCCTCTTTTCTGTTTCTCTGTTTGAGATCCAGCTTGCTATGGTGTCATTCTTTGTTGATTGGACTTGTTTCCGATGTTTAATGTTAATAACAGGTGATAATTTCACTGATTTTATATATATATATATATATAAGCAAAATCTTAAGATATAAAATAGCTACTCCCAACCATAGTTTATCACAAGGACCTTATACAAAGTAATCCAAAGTAATCACAATTAAAGGTGCATTTGCAAGGATTGTTTGTATATGCAATTGATGTCAATGTGTATTCCAGAGCAAGGAAACATATATGCTGCTGGTGACAATAGTGAAGGACAGTTGGGCCTGGGCACCAATGAAGAAAGAACAGCATTTCAACGTGTGGAGTATTTCAGGGATAAACAGAAGATTAAACAGCTGTCTGCTGGGTCAAATATTTCAGCAGCCTTAACTGGTGAGAGATATTTTTTTATAGATTAGATTAGATTATGAGGACACGCAGTCCTCTTTTATTGTCGTTTAGTAATGCATGCATTAAGAAATGATACAATGTTTTTCCAGAATGATATCACAGAGACACATGACAAACCAAGACTGAAAAACTGACAAAAACCACATAATTATAACATATAGTTACAACGGTGCAAAGCAATACCATAATTTGATAAGAACAGACCATGGGCACGGTAAAATCACAGAGTCTCTCGAAAGTCCCATCATCTCACGCAGACAGTAAACCTCCAGCGCCGCAAACTTGCCGATGCAGCATCCTGGAAGCATTCGACCATAGTCCGACTCCGTCCGTCCGAAATCTCCGAGCCTCCGACCAGCTCCTCGACACCAATGCACCGAGCACCATCTCTGCCGAGCGTTTGGACCCCAGCCCCGGCAACAAGCCATACGCAAGGCTGAGGATTTGGGGCCTTTCCTCCGGAGATTCTCAATCGCACAGTAGCAGCGGCAGCGAAGCAGGCATTTCAGAAGTTTCTCCAGATCTTCCTCCGTGCTTCTTCACGTCTGTCTCTATCAAATCAGGATTGTGCACGGCGTCCTACTTCACAGATATGGTATCAATTCGGAACGGCATTAGACAATGAGAAACTTCTCTTATCAGAGTTATTTATATTTAGGGGGCTTTGGTTTAAGGTAAGGGATAAGAAATCTAAATGAGGAATAATTTTTTTCACTCAAAGGGTGGTTGAAATCTAGCTGAGTGGCAGGCAGAGATTGGTGCTCTCACTCCATTTAATCACCATTGAGATGACAATTTGAAATACCATAGCATAGAAAGCCACGGACCACATGCTAAAAGATGTGATTAGCATAGGTAGGCTTTTGATGGCCTGCATGGACGTGGGTGAGATAAATGGTCTCTTTCTTTGCTGTATAATTCAATGACTCTGTGCTTTATCATTACTATAATGTGCCACTGATAGAGGTTGCCCAGGTTTTGGGAAGGTTATAGGCATGCTAATCAAATAAACCATTCTTTTGGAGATGAACCTTATTAACTTTATTGATTTTGTTTTGGACAAAGGGGAATGACTTTAAGTACTTGCGTAGAAATCACCTGAACATGTTCGATATAAGCTGTTGGTCTAGCCCTGTTTTGTTTTTTTTTTCTTGGGGTTTTTTTTTCTTTTTTTTCTTTTGGGTTTTTTTGTTTATATATATTTTTTCTTTTTATTTCTTTTTTAATGTTTAATCTCATTATGAGTTTGGAAGTCTTTTATATGTGTTACTTAAAATTCATTTTATATATGTTGATGAACATTTTTCTAATCTCTGTACCAACTTTGTTATTGAGTTTGTAATTTTGAAAAATTAATAAAAAGATTTAAAAAGAAAGAAAGAAATCACTGAATTCTTACAATTTATCAGGCATCGTTTCCATTAAATATGTTATAGATTAAATTGATTATTTTACTGCCTATGGGTTCTTCCTATTCATTAATTTCAAATCTACACTTTGCATATTTTGCAATTTCGTTCTTTGAGTTAGCTGTAATGGAATCTGTTAATGCAACAGTGTTTCCTCAATTATTTCTGACAATTAAGGAACTGAGACAATTGTGGAATTACTGTATATTGAATGTGTGATATCGTTTTTCTAAAGTTTTGGAAAACCAGTTTATTTAAAGTTGATGAATAACTTTTCATGAGCATTTTGTTTTTCTTCTGTTTTAATCATTTAGTTGAATGATGTTTTTCTTGTTTAGAGGATGGGAATCTCTTTATGTGGGGTGATAATTCTGAGGGACAAATCGGCCTTGATTCTGAAAGCAGTGTCAGTCTACCGCACCAAGTAGATGTGGGCAAGCCAGTCTCCTGGGTTTCCTGTGGATATTACCATTCTGCTCTTGTAACAGGTATTAATGATAGAAAATGCAAGGCAACAAGCTGATTATCACTTGTTTGCTTTAGTTAAGAACATAGGAACATTAGTAGGCTACATACTCTGCTATTGAGTTAGATCAAGATTGAACTGCATCTTTACTTAAAATACTTGCCATAGTACTACCTTTTAACACCCTTGATAAAAATTAACTTAGCTTAGGTGATTTTTTTTTGATGTGCAGTGCTCCATTGGTTTGTTATCCTAATTGACTCTGCTGGGGCAGGTGCAAACATGCAATGCAAAATAATGCTCAAACTTAGCTACTCAAATTAATTTTTAGCTTAAGCAGCATAAATTGTTGAGAAAAAGGTTACTTTTAGATAGGACTTAGATTTTATTTTTCTCTCATGCACTCACATGATTGTTCATAAGGATCAGCCTGGATATTTGTGTCACTATAAAACACTTCTTACTGTCTTGGTAAAGAGGCCAACATAACTAAAGACCCTACCCACCCTGGACATTTTCTTTTCTCCTCCCCTCCCATCTGGCAGAAGATACAAAAGCCGAAAAACATGTACCATCATGTTCAAGGACAGCTTTTATTCCTCTGTTATAAGATTATTGAACTGTTTTCCGGTATAAGATGGAATCTTGATCTCACAGTTTACCTTATTATCAATTTACATCTGCACTGCACTTTCTCTGTAATTGTAGCACTTTATTCTGCATTCTGTCATTGGTTTTCCTTCTACTTCCTCAATGTACTGATGTAAGGACATGATCTGTATGGATAATATTATAATATTGAATGTGAATACATGGAATTATATTACACAGCAGACAACAAGTAGAAGAATTTTAATTATATACAAATAATCTCACAGTGATGTATTAATAGGAAGGAAGGCTTAAAACTAAGCTTACTGTGTTTTATAACTGCACTGAATGTGCAAAGTAATATATTAATGTGTTTAACATTAAAAGGAATACATGTGCTGTGGTTCATATACATGAAAATAACTGGTAAATAACTACATAATTTTATGATTCTTTTTCATTACTCATTATTCCTGCTATATTTCCATCTATGAGAAATTTGCCTTGTATGGTGACTCACATGAAATACATTAATTCTAAGTTCCTAAAGCTATTGAATGGTGAAGTGTTAATTCTTAAAAAATGTATCTTCTGTTTCCCAAAAAAAAAATTAAAAAATTACTGGTTACTCTAAGTTTCTGGTGTTACAAGCCAAGAATAAGAAAATTTTAGATCTTGCCTGTGTCCAGTTGGAACTTCTGCTGATCTGGTGTTGGATATTGGACAAAATATCATGATTTAATGGGGGGTCAAGGGAAGTGGTTTCAAGTTAAAGCTGTGTGTTATTACTAAACATTTGTAAATAGACAGCTTGTGGATGCTGTTGCCAAGAGAGGAAACAAAGGAGTGGTAGAGATGAGAGTGTGGGCATGTGAAACAAAACCATTGTTGATGATTGTTTGGTTACAATTAATTAAAACAGGAATTGAGTAGTGAGTCTGACCCTATCCAGTTGGGCAGCCCTAGAGAAGAACTGGAAAGGGGTGAAGTGGTCAAAAGCTGCATATGGTTAGAGAAGGACAAGAGGAGAGAGATTACCTTTGTCAATATCTTAAAAGGGCCATCAGCCTGTGAGAATGTGAACGATGTGGTTTTTACAAGGAGATGGCACAGATTTGTGAGATTAAAATTCATTCAAGGACTTTGATGACGAAAGGAGATCAGAGATGGAGTGATAGTTCACAAAAACAGAAGCATCAAGATTTAATTATTTTTGGGTAGATGGCTGTTAACAATGGAGAGTGAGACAGACCAGAGCAGATGAAACCATTAGATATAACACAATGGCCAGGAGTCGAAGGTAATTAGTACTTTTATGGGAATAAAATACAGGTAGTAGGTGGTAGTCTTATGGACAGAATGAATTTACAGAAGACCTGAAGGGAGATAGGAGAGAAACTACATAAAGGTGAAATTTGCAGCTGGCGCACCATTAGAATTTTATCCAGGTAAATGGAATAAAGAAAGGAGGAACAGAGCAGATAGTCCTGATCTTAGTGACAAAATTAACATAGTAGGGGCATCTGTAACTGGACTGCCATAACACCATTATTGGTTCTTCACAGGTGATGGGCAGCTCTATACATTTGGAGAATCTGATAATGGAAAACTCGGATTATCACTTGATCAGCCAATAAATCATCGGATCCCACAGCTCGTCAATAATATACCAGGAAAAGTCATCCAAGTTTCATGTGGGGGTGGTCACACTATTGTTCTTACAGGTGTGTTGGAAAAATGAGATAAAAATACTGTCAGATTAATTGTGCACCAACATTTAAGTTTATCCAAATGTTACATTGTTAGTGATTTTAAAAAAAGTCACAATTTTTACTTAAAATTGTTTTCTAGATTTGTGTGAAACTACTGATTAACAGAAAAAGATTTTTGGGAAAAAAAATTTCACTAAATTTTACGATAAAACAGATGCATTTTAAAATCCTCATTTCTTTGTGCATTTGTTGAAGTATTGGAATTAGTGAAAATTGTTCCTCATGGAATTGAAATTGATGTTTGAATTACTTTATTACTTTGGTATTTCTGTAATCCAATTTTTCTGCCAGTTATTAGATATGATTCAATTAGCTCAACACTTTGTTACAATCACATTCAAATAAAAGACTGCTTATAACATATTCACTGGAATTATAGATGACTGATTTCCTGTCAATAGTCTCATTTTAAATTTTAAAATTGTTTGAATTAGACACTGATGTGCTGAGAGCAAACTTCTGAACAGAATAGGTGCATAATAGCCATTAAACAAAGCAGATACAAAGCCAATAAATACAAATTTTCCCAGGGTAGATTACAAATAGGACCAAACAATGGTAGTCTGACCATGCATCTTCCCTGATTTTGGGCCTCCTTGATTTTTCTAACCCAGTTCTTTTTGCCTTAGTGAAGTCCTCTATCATTAATTGTTTTCTTCTCCCTCTGTTGTCCTTTATAGAAACATTTGACCTGGTATCTGTGTATTTCATGCCAGTTAGCTATCCTTTTGATATTTTAATAGCAGTCTTGGAATATGTAAGTATCTTAGATAAACCAGCTCTTCCACTCTAAGCTTACTCAACTCCCTCTTTCAGCTACACTAAAGCTCCATAAAATTCCTTTTGTAAATAGAATGGCAAATAAGCAAATCCTTCAACTATCTCCCACTATCTCCACTTCGTGATTTTAAGTACCTGTGTAAAATATCCTTGCAATCTCTGAAGTTTGAAGAGAAGCAGTCTCAACACGTCTAGAATATTTACATAAATGAAGTCCCTTATCCCTGGAATCTCGTCAGGGCAGTTTCTTTAGCCTTTGTATCTTTCTTAAAGTGTGATACTCAGAACTGGACATAATACCCCATCTGTGGCTAAGCCATAATTTCGTAAGATTGATAGTGTCCTAGCTCCTATACTTTGTTTATCTATGTATTCATAAAGCATAATATTTTAAATTTAATAATGCAACCATATAACCCTAGATATTTTTGTTTTTGTGCTCTTTTAGTATTGTAAGCTCTAATTTTTATTAGCTCTTCTCATTCTTCCTACCAAATAGAGTCACAGAGTTATAGAACACTACAGCACAGAAGCAGGCCCTTTGGACCATCTAGCCTCTGCAAACTATTATTCTGCCTAGTCCCATTGACCAGTACCCAAACCATAACCCTCCAGACCCATGCCATCCATG
The DNA here is from genome assembly GCF_030028105.1 of Mobula birostris. Taxonomy (NCBI): domain Eukaryota; kingdom Metazoa; phylum Chordata; class Chondrichthyes; order Myliobatiformes; family Myliobatidae; genus Mobula; species Mobula birostris. Next base: position 50,880,936 of record NC_092375.1, read on the forward strand.
TACTCAACCAAATTTCACTTAAATATTGAAATCAAACCTGCATCCACTGGCAGCATTTTCCACACTCTCACCACTCTCTGAATGAGAAAGCTGCCCTCATGTTCCCATTTAAGCATTTCACCTTTTGCTTTTAATCCATGACCCCGAGTTCTAGTCTCACCTAACCTCAGTGAAAAAAGCCTGTTTGCATTTACCCTATCTATACCCCTCATAATTTTGTATACCTCTCAATTCTCCCCAAATGTAGCATTTCACATTTCTTAGCAATATATTTCATATGATATCCATCTGCCCATTTCCACCAATCCGTTTAAAACTTATTGAGGTCCATAACTACATTTTTCATAGTTCAATCAGACCTCCATTTTTATTGTGCCCTGTGTACCCAATTCTAAGTCATTAATATATGCAAAATATATGGGGCAGCACCGTAGCATAGTGGTCAGCACATGGCTGTACAGCACTAGGGATAGGTGTTCAATTCCTGCTGCTCTTAGTACGTTCACCCCAGGACAGTGTAGGTTTCCTGTGCATGCTCTGGTTTGCTCCTGTATTTCACAGGCATACTGGTTAGTAGGTTAACTGGTCGCACGGGTGCAATTCAGCAGCGTGAGCTTGTTACCACACTGTATCTCTAAATAAAACAAACAAATAATTAAAAATTGTCCACACTGCTTCAAATCAAGTTTATATGTGGAATGATTTAACATCCTCTAATATCTAATGCAGTGTAACTTGATTTAAAATTTTGTTTGATGAAAGGCTAAATTGGCAATATTTACTTTTACATTTGTGAACAGCTTCACTCCATATCCTGTATTTGATCTTTCTGCAGAGGAAGATGTGTATGCATTTGGCTTTGGACAATTTGGTCAATTAGGACATGGCACATTCATTTTTGAGTCTTCATTGCCAAAGGTCATTGAAATTTTGAAGAAAAAAAATACACAGTTTATTTCATGTGGGGAGAATCATACTGCAGTAGTGACAGGTATGTAATGTGGTACCATTCCTTCATTGCTCCCATGTATTCAATATACCGTATTTTTTCTATTTGTGGATCCTTAATTGTCACTGCATCCCCCATGTCAGTGGCAGCATCAATGTGGAGACCAAGCTTTGCTGATGCAAATCCCACCAGAGTTGGTGAGGGCAGGGGTGGGGTGGGGTGTCTCTGGCATTCAAAAACATTAAAAGACTAAGTAAAAAATGTAAATTACATGTTGTGTGCTATATAATATTTGCTGTGTTCCCTTGTGGCAATTACTCTGTTCCGGGTTCATTTCCCACTGCTGCCTGTAAGGAGTTTGTACACGCTCCCTGTGACTGCATGGATTTCCTCCATGTATTTTGGTTTTTTCTCACAGTCTAAAGACATATCAGTTGGTAGGCTAATTGGTCATTGTAAATTGTCCAGTGATTAGGCTGGGGTTAAAATGGGTGATTGCTGAGTGGCACAGCTCGAAGAGCCAGAAGTGCCTACTCCACACTGTATCTTAATAATAAATATCATGCAGTGATAGATACAGAAATAAAAGTGATGTATCGATGGTTGCAAATTGTGATCTGCAATCCACTCTCTGGCACATACCAAAGTCTGTATCAGAGGAAGGATTCAGACATAAAGCTCTGGGTCTTGTTTCCTTTCTTTTGTTTCTGTTTCCAAAGCAAGAGTGTTGTCTTCAAAGAGCATATTCCCTCATACACTTGGTCATCCGTTTATCTTGGATCAATATTTCTAGTTTCTGATGTCTGTGTAACCCTCATGTTTTCATTGAAGATAACCTTAAATAATTTCCTCTGGCTCCCCCAAGTCCTCAGTCCGTGACTAACATGGATGTATTGCTGTTATTTCGGTAGGTTTTCATTAAACATTTAAAAACAATGTCCTGTCCATCATGGCTGATGTTCAATGATCATTCACACAATCTAATGACATCAGTTTTAAAGACACTTCTTACAACTATGCAATTGTGATGCCAGCAGCAATAAGTATGGAGGTGGATAGGTTCATTTTCAGAGCTGAGCAAGTAAAGGTTTCAAAGGTACATTTAATGTCAGAGAAATGTATACAACGTACATCCTGAAATACTTTTTCTTCGCAATCATTCACGAAAAACAGAAGAGTGCCCCCAAAGAATGAATGACAGTTAAATGTTAGAACTCCAAAGTCCCTCCCAGCTCTCCTCCCTTCTGTGTGTAGGGCGATTTCCCCCTCCCCCACCAGCAAAAAAAAGCATCGGCACCCGCCGCTGAGCACTCAAGCGTGCAGCAAAGCAACAGCAAAGACACAGACTTGCAGTACCCCAAAGACTACTCGTTCACCTGGTATTCGACATACCACAGGCTGTGTGTGTGTCTCTGTGTCTCTCTCTCTCTCTCTCTCTCTCTCTCTCTCTCTCTATCTCTCTCTCTCTCTATCTCTCTCTCTCTCTATCTCTCTATCTCTCTCTATCTCTCTCTCTCTCTCTCTCTCTCCCCCTCTCTCCTAATAAGGGAGAAAGAGATGTCTCCGTTTCACAGCGAGAGGGGAGACATAACAAACAACTCGCTGGTTTACGATGTTAAAAGTCCATGGTGTTGCTTTTTCTGAGCTCTGTGCTCAAAGATTTCAGGTCTCTGGGCACACAGCCTTAGATCTTCCAATTCCCACAACATACCGATGTCCTGCCAGGACACCGACCTTCGATTCCGCCCCCCCGTCTCCAGAGCCACGAAATCTTGGACCTCTGAAGGTGAGCAAAGCTCTTAGGCCACGCCTTTGGCATGTCAAATAACGGCCAGTCGTGAAACTCCGAGAACGGGTCCCATTACCGCAAAGAACCGTAGTCAACGTGTAACTCTAGATCTGGGTCTTCATAAGAACCCTGAAAGGGAAAAATAGAGATATTAAAGATAGAAATAGAGCTGTTTCTGAAGATGCAAGCAAAGGAGTTGCTGTTAGGCGCCATTGACTCTCCTAAGGACACCTTCACAGAAAAAGTACAAATGCAAATTGAAAATAGCTGAGCCAAACTTGTTCATTGCAAAACATTATGTTCCAACTAATTATGTACAATTTGAGGCTCCCAGTAAAATACAGAAATCAAATATTTACTTTCATATATTACTTGCAGTAAGATGTATCAAAACCAATGCAAGAATCCAACTCATTTGGAAATTATCAGAGCAGCACAATAATTATCAGAGTTTGAGAATGATTAACAAAGAGGAGGACAATAACCTTGATGTCCTTTGCACTGTCCATTATGAATATAAGGCGATGATTGGAATGTTCAGAACATTGGAACATAGCAGTAACATGCTGTGCAAATGCAGCAATATGGAGAGGGTCCGACTTGATTAACATATAAGGTGTTTGGAATATAAGCCATTTGACAAGTATCTCTGTGAAACTGGTCACCTGACCTAAAAAGTCAGACAAATACCAATTGTTAGAAAAATAACTGCTGGTTTCTAGGCCAGATGCTTGAGCCCAATAAATGAAAACCTTTTGCCGAGCATATTCCATTAATGCTTCACCTGACAATTTACTGTTCTGTGAAGCAGCAACTTGAAAGTAAGTATACCATAAGACCAAAAATAAAGGAACAGAAGTCGGCCATTTGGCCCATCGAGTCTGCTCTGCCATTTTATCATGAGCTGATCCATTCTCCCATTTAGTCCCACTCCCCCGCCTTCTCACCATAACCTTTGATGTCCTGGCTATTCAGATACCTATCAATCTCTGCCTTAAATACACCCAATGACTTGGCCTCCACTGTTGCCTGATCCTACTATTCTTGCCTTTGCCAGCACGTGGCACAGGTAGCAATCCTGAGATTACTACCCTGGAGGTCCTGCTTCTCAGCTTCCTTCCTAACTCCTGGAAATCTCTCTTCAGGACCTCCTCCCTTTTTCTATCTATGTCATTGGTACCAATATGTACCAAGACAGCTGGCTGCTCGCCCTCTCCCTTCAGAATATTCTGGACCCGACCTGAGACATCCCATACCCTGGCACCTGGGAGGCAACACTCTATGCGGGTATCTCTATCAGGCTCACAGAATCTCCTGTCTGTTCCCCTGACTATGGAATTCCCAATGACTACCGCATTCCTCTTCTCCCTCCTTCCCTCCTGCACAACAGCGCCAGGCTCAGTGCCAGAGACCCGGTCACTGTGGCCGTCCCCTGTCAGGTCATCCCCCTCAACAGCATCCAATACGAGATACTTGTTTCTGAGAGGGGCAGCCATAGGGGTGCTCTCCACTATCCGGGCATTTTCCTTCCCTCTCCTGACAGTCACCCAGTTTTCTGACCCCTGTAGCCTAGGGATAACTATCTCCCTGTAGCTCCTGTCTATCACCTCTTCACTTTCCCTAATAAGCAGTAGGTCATCAAGCTGTAGCTCCAGATCCCTAACATGGTCTCTGAGGAGCTGCATCTCGATGCACCTGGCGCAGATGTGGCCATCAGGGAGGCTGGAGGTCTCCCAGGATTCCCACATCTGACACCCTGAACAAAGCACTAGCCCTGCAGACATGCTACCTAATTCTACAGGAATGAAACAAGGAAAAATAAGTCTACTCACCCACTTACCTTGCCAAACACACAAACGTTTTAAAGTGTTAGCTCGTACTGTTAGCTGTGTGAGCCCTGCTGTTCCTCTGTCTGTCCGGGCTGATTCGCCAAGGGGAAAAAAAAGAGTTGGTGCCTCGCTCTCGCCTCTTTACGTTACCACCTTAGCCCGTTAAGCCAAAGCCCTGCACTCTACTGTCACTCACTCCGCTGCCTGCTCCGACCACTGCCTGCTGTATAGGGTGGTCTCCTTTTTAAACTCTCCGCGCTGTCCTGTCGACGTCATGCGCCTGCGCAGTCTCGTCCTGCTTGTACTCGAAGAAGTTTTTTTAAAAAAACTGCCTTCCTTCAGAAATTAGCTCTCAGGCCTCCCTTCTTGTCCTGATCCAAAAAACATATGGTTTGAAATGATGTTTTAAATTACAAAATAAATGTTGCCTGTTGCTCTTAACTCTGAGGCCCACTGTCTTTTCTCCTTTCCTTATTTTTGTCACTAGGCACTTTGTTCTTCAGGTTTTGTACCCTATTAGCTGTTAGCAGTGGAATTTTACATTTTTCTATTATTGATCAGTTGGCATGTTTATAGCCCAGTGGCTGCAGTTGGTGCAGTATGGACAAGACAGTTTCTCTCACATTGGGAAGTAATAGCTCTATCTAGTTACATTTTGATTTAACTCTGTGGTAATTTCTCAAAACTTCCTTTTGAAGAATTGAGCAGTGATCACATTTCTCTTAAAAAGTTATAGAGTAGTGTCATTTTACTCACCTTGCTATAATATATGGTAGCAGATGTTTATCATTATTTTTTATTGCTTATACAGTATATTATGTTCTCCAGATTGGTCCTGAGATTTGGGGAATCATCCTTTGAGAAGAGATTAAGCAGTCTGGGCATATGTTTTCTAGAATTTAGAAGAATGCTGAGTGTGCTGATGAAGCATCATTCTTTTGGGGCTTGAAAGGATTGGTACAGCCTTTCTTCCTGCTGGGGTGTGTAGAGTGAATGTCACAGTTTCAAAATAAGAAGTCAAATATTCAGGACTGGAATGATATGAAATGTCTTCACCTGGATGGTATTGAAATTTTGGATTTCTCTACCCAAGAGAACTGTAGAGGCTTGGTCAATGAGTATATTCAAGTCAAAGATCACTAGGTTTTGGGATATTAAGTAAATCAGATATCCGAGTGTAAGACAAGAAATTAGTGCCTAGATAAAAGATGAGCCATGATCTTAGTGAATGGCAGAGGTGAAGGTGTTGCTGAATGGCCAACTGTTGCTTTTATTTATATTTTTATTTTTATTTATTTTCCATGGGTAGGTAATGGTCTTTTGTATACCTTTGGTGATGGGCGACATGGCAAGTTGGGACTTGGGGAAGAGAATTTTACCAATCAATTCAAACCTACGCTTTGCACCAGATTTTTGAAGTTGGCGGTCAAATCGGTATGTATTTTAAAACACTTGATATTGACACTTACACAACTGTGGAGGTTGCATCATTGTATAACTGAGATTGATGCATGTTTGCTCTGCAAGGGATATGAGGCTTGCGACCCTAGGTATTGGTTAGGTGACAACACACTTCTTTTACTGTTGTGTGGAATATATTGGTAATTTATGATTCTTGGGTTATTATTTCATTTCATAGTAAATGAAAAGTTCATGCTTCTGCCGACAGAGTTTCTAGAATATAGTGTTGTGAGTGAAATGATTTTTTGCTTTATGTCTAAAATGTTCCGTAGCAGAGCCTCTAAAACTTCCTTTGGGGCTGCAGGTGACATTTTAATTGGTTAATTCAAAAGAAGAATCAAATCTATTGAGAACGATACAGTAGGACCAGTGCTGCTATTCATTGTATTCTTCCAGTTTCAATAAAAACAATCATGCTCAAAGTTTTAGCGTGTTCCATATTCTAAGTACTACTATTGTTTTTCTTGGCTGTTTTAATAGGTTGCCTGTGGAGGATGCCATATGCTTGTGCTTGCCACCCCCCGGCCAAAAGATTCAGAAAATGTTATGATTGAAAGTGATGACTTAAACAAGAATTATTTAACTGATACCTATTCCATGACAATGGGTGATTTATCTACAGCTAGCACATTCCATCGATCATTATCGGCACGTATCAGGCGTCGAGAAAGGGTACATGTTGAAACTGTATTTGTTATCCGATGAAATATAATTGAACCTTTAATTCTTGTTCTTTAGTCGCAAATGGTTTTCCAGTGATTGAAAGATGCAAAACCAAATGCTGCAGACAAGACTCAGTGTAAGAGATTTGGAACAGTGTGGATGAGGCAGTCAAATTAGCAAACAAAATCATATTAGGTGAATAAATGTAGAAAATAGAATAAGGTATTATGGGAGCAATACGCACAAAAATGCTGGACTGCTGAAGGGTTTTGGCCCGAAATGTCAACTGTGCTTTTTCCCATAGATGCTGCCTGGCCTGCTGATTTCCGGCAGCATTTTGTGTGTGTTGCTCGGATTTCCAGCATCTGCAGATTTTCTCTGGGTTTAAGGTGATATGGGAACACAATTTAAGTTAAAATTGATTGCATGCAGGGTGATAGCTGATGCTGACTATTCAGACCAAGTGGTCTGTTTCTGTATCTGTATTTCTGTAACAGGTTTATGGGCAGTTTTCTTTTGCAAAGAAAGGAAAACCCAGAATGTACCTAGACTCCTTAACATCTCTTTTGAATATGACTTTACATTAGAAGAAAGAGGAATGGGAGAGAATGTTTCCCTTAAGAGACTTGTCGACTGCCTTCTGCCAGAAACAGTGACTGAATGTTGAATGTGTGGGAGTTCCAGAGGTTTTCAAGATAATAATAGCAGCTTACACAAATTTTATTGGACCAAGTAAAAATTAATTGATTACATTGTAGTTATTTGTTCATCATCATTCCTTTAGAGTACTGATCTACAGCTCTAGATTTAAATTATAATATGGAAAATTTTATTTACATACAGTTTTGTTTCCAGGAAAGATCTCCAGAGCAGTTTGGTCAGATGGTACATACATTGCCTCCAATTGGAACCAGTTTCGTAAAATCTTTCCACACCGGCAGTAGGACAATTCCTGGAGTGAAGGACATTGAAAAAGAACTCATTGCCTCAAAGCCAACTATTAATGTTCAGCTTTATAACGAATCACCATTATCCAACACAGGTAATGTACATTCTGGATTTTCAATGTCCTTTGTATTTTGTTTTGTAATTATAGGTAATTATTTTGTCTCTTCTATTTGTACTTCTTTTTAACTGATCCTTTGCTTCTTGTTCCAGTGCTACCTGCTTTTGCCTTGCACTATTTTTTCTTGTTTTTTTTCTATTTTTTTATTCTCTGCTGCCTTCCACCAAACCATAAACTTGCCTTTTGCTCTCTCTTACTCTACAAGCTTCCCCTAATGTTTAAAAAAAGGTTACCTCTACTCTCCCCAGTTCCTAAGAGAGGTCGCTGTTGAAGCATTAATTCTAATTCTGTCTCCATAAATACTGCCTGACGTGCTGAGTATTTCTAGCATTTCTGTTTTTATCAACTGCACTCCTGATAATAATATGTATTGCATTGTAAGTAAAATTGTGTGAAATTACAGCAATTTTGAACGTGTTTTGGGAATTACATTTTATATTTCTCATTTCTGAAGTATGCAGAGTGATGCAATGCTGTAGACTCGCTAAAGGGTTAATACATGTTAACTGTGGGTGTCTGTGTTGCAGGGAACTGCTAGAATCAACCACTCTCAGATAGGTAAATTCCAGACTGATATCTGTCACTGTTCTCCACAAGGAGGTTATTGGCAGAGACTGACTGAGGTGGGATTAGCCATGGGATTAATCCTCTAACCTATGCCAGCTAGTTAATGTGTAGCATTAAATTCAAAGTTCACAGGTTCATTTATTATCAAGGTATACGAGTCTGAAGTTCTTTTTCTCCAGGTAGCCATGAAACCAAGAAAGAAAAGAAAGGCAGCACGGTTATCAACCCCCACATCCCTCCACCTAGCACAAAAAAGCAAACAAAAACGGAATGGGCTCATCGACTCCCAAACACCTGCACACAAAAAACAAGAAAGTTTGTGTGAAAAACACAGTATACAAAAAACCCATAAGACTGAAGAAAGACCACATCCAAAATGCAGAAAATCTGGGCAACTTTCTTCCTCTCCATAGCAGCAATCTCACCATCAATAAAAAGGCAGTCTCCCTTCCCTGTGCAGAGTGATCTCACCAGTGATAAAAGGCAGCCTTCCCTCTCCGTGCAGAGCGATCTCCCTGCGATTTAAAAAGGCAGGCTCCCCTCTCCGTACAGAGCGATCTCACCAGTGATAAAAGGCAGCCTTCCCACTCCGTGCAGAGCGATCTCCCTGCGATTTAAAAAGGCAGGCTCCCCTCTCCGTACAGAGCGATCTCACCAGTGATAAAAGGCAGTCTTCCCTCTCCATGCAGAGCCATCTCACCAGCGATTTTTAAAAAAAGGCAGTCTCCCCTCTGCACGCAGAGTGAGCCCCCAGAGGTAAAAAGGCAGTCTCTCCTTTTTAATGTTTTTAGTGTTATAGTTATTTCATAATATTAATGTTTCTCTTTTCTTTGCTTTAAAATTTAATAATATTTTTTAAAATATTCAAAGCAATTGATAGTCTTTGATTGGGAGATATGCAGACACAGTAGAACTTTATTCTGGCTTACTTCTGTCCTTTACGTCTGAGTTATTGTTCTCAAACAATCTTTTTGACAAATAATTCAGAATTTCTAGGTTAATTTATTGTGATATATATCTTTAAAAAAAGTTGAAGTAATGTCCTATGAAATTAATTAGTTTGGAACTTGTTTTTCATGTATGGCATAGCCATTAAATCAACAGAACCATTAAACTATGATATACCAAGAGCTTATTATTTGTGTAACTCATACAAAAGGCTGGAGGAGCACAGGAGGAGAGGCAGATCTATGGAGAGGAATAAACAGTCTGCATTTCGGGCCGAGTCCCTTCATCAGGTTTGGAAAGGAAGGAGGAATAAGTCCAGAATAAGAAGGTGGTGGGTGGGGAAGGAGTACAAGCTGGAAGATGATAGGTGAAGGCAGGGGAGGGGGAAGGTAGGTGGGTGGGAGAGAGTGGATGAAATGAGAAGCTGGAAGGTGATAGTTGAAGGAAGGGGAAGGTAGGTGGTTGGGAGAGAGCGGATAAAATGAGAAGCTGGGAGGTGATAGCTGGAATAGGTAAGGGGCTGAAGAAAGAATCTGATGGGAGATGAGAGTGAACCATGGGAGAACGGGAAGGAGGAAGAGCCAAGAGGAAGATGATAGGCAGGTGAAGAGAAGAGAAGGGGTGAGAGAGGAGCCAGAATGGAAAAAGAGAAAGGGGTGGGGTGAGAAATTGCCAAATGTAGGGAAATATTATTTGTTCATTTTTGTGCATTCTTTAAATATGCTGACCAAGCACAGGTTAAATCAAGTTGATCTGGGGACATTCTGAAATTTATCTACATTTTATTTATTTTTATCAAATATTAATCAAATGCATTCAATTATTTCCAAAAGACAATGAAATCAGAGATGTCCAGGAAAGCTTAAATGAAGTGGAATCTGAAGAGGAAAGTGATAAAGGTCTTGGTGACACTATAGATCCATTAAACATGGTAAGATAAAGTAATGAAAGGGTAAAAACATAATGGATGGTCAAGAGTTTATTGTGGAACTCTGATAAACAATTGGCAAATGAAATTAGGAGAGGTTAGCTTTTGGTAGGAATAATAAGGCCACTTGTATATTGTAAATTAATAAGTTAGAAGTATTCAGCAATCTGGAAATAGAGATAATTAAGTTGGAAATTAATACGGCTATGGTGGTCTAGGGGCTAATGCTGGAAGGATAGTGAATGAGGTAAATTTTAAATTTATCTTGAAACTTGTTTAGGTATTACTTGGATTAAAATGTACAATTCTGTACATACAAATTAAAGAAAATGCAGGGCTGATTTACAGAAATTCATAAAGTTCAGTGAAAGACAGCGAGGTAACCAAGAGAAGACCTGCTAGTTTTTAAAATTATGCGTGGAGTTGGCAGTATGGGCATGGTGAAGATTATTAAATAAATAACTATGGTCTTGAATACTTAGTGTGAGGTCCCATTCTCTCATATTTTTATTGAATAAGTTGATGATAAAAGATCTAGTGCTTTTGCGGCATATATTACAAACAAACTTCTTGGGCTTCCAGGTGGGTACAGGTATCAATCGACCTGTACCTGTACCCACCTGGAAGCCTGATACCTAATTGATACTTGTACCCGGGAAGAGTTTATTCGTCAAGTTGATGACAATTTGGAGATTAGCTGATAAAAACATGACCAACCAATGGGCTGTATTGTATGTCCTGTTCTTAAAATAAAGGTTCTATAAAATTATGTTAATACAGGTAGTTTGAAATGGCTTTCCAAATTAAATGATAATGGGAAATTAGCATTGCATAATAAGTCATGCTTCTCAAGTACTAATCTGCAAACATCCTCTAATTGTTAGAATGCTTCATATTTGTTTAGATAAGAACAGAAAAATCTGGTAATGCTCTGTATGCCCGGCATTGTCTGCAGAAAGCGAAACATAGTTACTGTTTCAACAGGATTGAGAACATAAGAAATAAAATTAGCTTTATGTTGCAGAAAGGGAGGAGGGGTAATGGACAAAGCAAAGGGAATACAGTGGATTCAGGTTAATTGGGACACATGGGACCAATACATCTTGGCCTAATTAAGAGGCTGCTCCAATTAGCGTTTTAAGTTTAGGGGAAACTTTAACAACTCCTTTAATGTCCTCCAAACACAGAACATGAAGCTTGGTAAAAAAAAAATCACATCATTACATCATCATGTCAGACCAGCCTCAAAGTGAACCCTAACTCAATGTTGGTGTTGTGAATTATGCATATATTTCTATCCATTACATTACCTTATAGAACTACCATTTAACTGAGCAACTTTATGTATTTAAATGAAATACAGAACAAATTAAAACACTACCAATGCTACTACAATACTGTAAGACTGTGTAATAGTTCCTAATAGGTATAGATGGAGAAATTTATCCGGTGTATGCTGATGGGTCTTTTGATTGACAGTAACTGAAGAAAATCAGCTTAGGTAGCTAGTGCAGATATTGGACTTTAAATGTTCATATTTTACAGTCAAAATAAAAAACAAAATGACCAAAATCACTGCTTTTTGAATTGTCATCAATCAGCCCAAATGGATAACATAGCACAAGCACACAACAACTGATGTTATTTAAAAACTGTTTGCGCTAAGCACGGTGTAGTGTCTAATGGCCACATGTGCATGCGACTGGCACTAGTTAGAAACTGTTGGGCAACTGTCCCAATTAAGCAACATACTGTCCCAAATAACCAAAGGGACAGCTATTTTCTTGATAAGTTCTTTATTCTTTAAAAGTTGCCCCAAATAAGCGGCTGCCCCAATTAACCAATATCCCAATTAACTAGAATCCACTATTTTTCTGATATAATGAGGCTAAGATTGCTGAGGCAATGCCACTGTTTATGGAGTCATCTAATTAATAGATTGAGAGAAGTTAGAGAAGAAACAAAGAGACTTCTAAACACTGAACTTTTTTGTCCTCTTATAGAAAGACTGATTAACTACTGTGAGATGTTAGACTTAGCAACTTGTTTAAAAGACCAGTGTACATGTATTGGGTGCAAAATATGAAATTTCATTACAAATTAAATCATACTTTAAGAGTTTTAGTGACTCTTGCAATGATTTCTTCTAGTGTGCATTAGTTGCATGTGGTTGAAAAAATTCTTAAATGCTTGTATGTTCTGTGCTCATCAATCTTAGTGGTGTGATTGAAAAGCTATGAGTGAATCATTAAAAAAAACTGTAGATGCAGGAAATCTTGAAACAAAAACATAAAATTTAAGAAAATCCAGATCAGGCAGATTCTGTGGAGAAAGAAATTTAGTTCATATATCAGATCAATGACCTCATTAACTCTCTCTATAGGCGCTGCCTGACATGCTGAGTATTTGCAGCATTTCTGCTTTTATTTCATTTCTTCACAGCATTACCCTTTAGATTTAGAATGGCTTTAATAAATAATCCACTGAAAGTTCATTATGGTTCTGAATTCTTCTATATGAGTTTCCTTGCAGTTGAAGTTTGAAGTCTGACGTTTTCTATTTGAGGTAGGTAGTGCTAATGAATTATATAAATAAAAATTATCCCAAAACCAATGAAAGAAATCATTTAGAAGTGTTAATATAATTGAATCACATCTAAAAGAATGGTCTTTTAAGAACATTTCTTTATGGGGAGAGTACACTGGATCCTGATCTATGATGTGTATTTTTTTAATCATGAATTATTCTATATTTTTTAACCTGGGATATATTCTTTGTAAATTCTCTGAACAATTCACAAGCAAGAAGTAGCCAATTCTTAAATAGAATTTGCATCTGCAAGTTTGTTTGTTTATAAAAGTCAACCTTGCACTTATGACATGAAATCTCCAGTTCTTGAAAAGAGAAATAAATATAGCTGTGGCATTGTTCCAAATCTCATCCAAAGATGACAACTATAAGCTCTTCATATTTAGCTCATCCAGGATGCTGAAGGGACACTTGTTGTCAGAAATGGGCTCCATATCTTTGGAGGTGACCACATACTGTATCTAATTTTAACATTAGCAAGTCCATATTGTGGCTTGTACATTACCCTCTCATTTGTGGAATCTTCCAGTGCTGTGGAATATCGTAGACTAATCTTTGGCATCCGAAAAAAAGTAATGCTGTTGCATTTGCCTTGAATATTGTATTCTTAGTGTTCATTATTTAGTTTCTTTGTTAAATTTTTGCTTTCTAGACACATACAATGATGATGAATCCTAAAGACAAGACCCTGACCTTATCACCTGTTCACAAGGAACGGGTAAGTGCAGTGCTGATTTTCTTGGAAAACAATTTATAATATTGGTAATTGTTCAATGTAACATTGAGAAACTAGTGCTATAACATTGGCCCTTATATCTGGTATTTAACATAGTATAACAATTAAGAAGGCATTTTCATTTAGAGGTTTACCCTATAGGTTCTAAATAATGTAATGATGCTATTTAGTTCTGAATTCAATATTTGCTTATGTTGAACACAACATATGATGTAAAGCTCTCTCATTCAGAAGTGGCATAACTTTAAAACTAGTCGTTACTGCCATTTTTCAATATGCAAGAGTAACTATGACTCTCCAGTGGGCAATATCCATGGCATTGTCACTGTGTAAACATTCTGAGGTAGTTACAATATAGCTGTCAATCCTCTTCGTGGTTCAACTCCACAGTGAGTCATGCCCGCTGGATGCAACTACTTCCCTGTGTAGTAACTGAAGTGACTTGAACATCAATATGAACCACAGTTATGGATATATTGGTGATATCCTTGACAATAAGTGCTATATGCTATTATGTGTGAAAAATATTACTGTCTTTCTCTAAAATAATTGTAGAATGATGCTGACTTAATTTAATTATTATTTTATGAGACTTCATTGTAAGTCCTCATCTCCTTGCCAAATAGAAAAAAATTTGTTGCCTGAGTATCTAACAATTATAACTTTTATCAGAATCTGTCTCTTTTTGTCTCAATTAACTCTATTGATAATATGATTCTATTCAATTTACTTTCTTGCTCATTCTTCTGTCTTATTATTTGGTTACCATTTAAAACACAGAAGTTGTTTGGGCATATATTCATCTTTTGCCTCTAATAACCTTCTTTATTTTCCTTTTCATTCATTGCTTTTCATTTGGAATAGAAGAAAGGTAAAAGTTATGGTAAAGTTAATGACAGTGATAATCAGGAAGTCAAAAAGCCCATGAAAGCTACACAGCAAGCTCAGTCTCCAAGACAAAATCTACACACAAGTTTGCTTGAAGCAATCACAGAAGGAAACCATGCCAAATGTAGCACCAAAGTCATTAACAATGAGAAAAAATCAACTGGCAAAAAAAATATAATAGCCAAAAAGAAACAGCCAACAAGAGCGAATGTCAGTGGTACGATAAATGAAAGGCAAAGTAGTGATGAAAACATTTCAAAACAAACTGAAGCAGCAGCAGCAAAAGAAGGAAAAAGAGTATTAAAGTGTGCCAGGAAAACCAATGGAGAAGACAGTAGTGATGTCAGGAAAGGTTTACGTACTCATACAGACTATAGAATTAATAAAGAAAATACAAGAAAGAGTATAAAAGACTATAAGTCAATGAAATGTTTACTACTAAAAGAGGAATTAGATAAAAAAGAGAATCAAGGGGAACAAATTAAACCCAAGTTTGTGCCTTGTGAAGAGCAGGTATGGGGTGATTTAGTGGGAGAAGTAAACGCAAAGACAGGAGAAACTAAATCACAAAAAAGTAATCTGAAAGTTATCATTAGAGGAACTGAAAGGACCACTATCGAACATAAATTAATGAAAGAAGGCACAGGTACAGAAGAAGAAAACAGAAAAGAAAGTGAAGAGCTGAAGGTTGCATGCAGAACATTTTCTAGAGATACTGAAGGAGATGAGAAAGATGGTGTATGCAATCAGGAACAACCTGTGGAGAGTATAGTCTTCAGTAAAACTATAAGTGAGGAAAAGGCTGAAGAAATGGGAGATGATGCTGCAGAAGTAATTTATAACCAAAGGAATATAACTGATCAAAACCAGACAGAAGCAAGAGAAAGTTGGATAGTAGCAAGGGAAGAAATTGAAACACGGCATGAAGTTGATATTGATGAAGAAGATGGGAATAAAGCGAATGAGAAAAAAGACAAGAGTACAGAAGCTAATGTGGACAAAAAGACTGGAAGAAACCAAGTTTATGAAGGAGACTTTCAAACAAGTGGAGATGAGATGAATAAAGTGGAAGTTCAGAGTAGGGTAGATGAACAGGAGGAGGAAGAACAGCAAGAAGGTGGAAATAGAGTAGAGAAGGAAGAAGGTGTGAACTGTGATGATGAGAAAGATGGAAGAAAGGAAGCTCTTGAAGTGGAAGGAGAAGGAAAGAGCAGGGAAGAGGAGGAAATTGAAGGCAGGGAAGATGAAGAAGAGGAAGAAGGTCAGAGTGGGGATGATAAGGAGGATAGAGAAACCAAAGCAGGTATAAACAGAGAAGGTGAGCATTACAATGATAAACAGAAGAAAAGTGAAAGCAGGGAAGTTAAAGAAAAAAGAAACAAATGCAGAAGTAAGTCTATCAAAAGCACTGAAAATAAACTCTTAAAAAATGAAAGGGAAGACAACAGAGAGGAAAAAGAGGAAGAAGGTGTAAGTGGGGAAGGGGCAGAGGAGAAAGAAGATGAGGACAGGGAAGAGGAAGAGGAGGTAGGTGAGGGTGAGGAAGAGGGAGAGGGCAAAGAGGAGGATGAGGAAGAAGAAGGTGAGGAGGAGGAGGAAGAAGATGAGGAGGAGGAGGAAGAAGAGGAGGAGGAGGAGGAAGAAGAGGAGGAGGAGGAGGAAGAAGAGGAGGAGGAGGAAGAAGAAGGTGAGGAGGAGGAAGAAGAAGGTGAGGAGGAGGAAGAAGGTGAGGAGGAGGAGGAGGAAGAAGAAGGTGAGGAGGAGGAGGAGGAAGAAGGTGAGGAGGAGGAAGAAGGTGAGGAGGAGGAGGAGGAAGAAGGTGAGGAGGAGGAGGAAGAAGGTGAGGAGGAAGAGGAAGGTGAGGAGGGTGAGGAGGAGGAAGAAGAAGGTGAGGAGGAGGAAGAAGGTGAGGAGGAGGAGGAGGAAGAAGGTGAGGAGGAGGAGGAAGAAGAAGAAGGTGAGGAGGATGAAGAAGATGAGGAGGAGGATGAGGAAGAAGAAGGTGAGGAGGATGAGGAAGAAGAAAGTGAGGAGGATGAGGAAGAAGAAGGTGAGGTGGAGGAAGAGGATGAGGAAGAAGAAGAAGAAGGTGAGGACGAGATGGAGGAGGAGAAAGATGAAGATGGGGATGAAATGGAGGAAGATGGAGAAAAAGTGGAGGAAGGTGAGGGTGGAAAAGAGGGGGAAGAGGAAGGTGAGAGTGAAGAGGGGAAGGAAGAAGATGAAGATGAGAAGGAAGAAAGTGAGGAGGAGGAAGAAAGCAAGAGTGGGGAGGAGGAGGAAGAAATAGAAGGCGAGGGTGGGGAGGAAGAAGAAGAAGAAGGAGAAGGTGGGGAGAAAGAAGAAGGTGAAGGTGGGGAGGAGGAAGAAGGTGAGGCTGGGGAGGAGGAGGAAGAAGGCGAAGGTGGGGAGGAGGAAGACAGCGAGGGTGGGGAGGAAAAGGAGGAAGAAGGTGAAGGTGGGGAGGAGGAAGAGGAAGGCAAGAGCAAGGAGGAAGAGGAGGAAGAAGGCAAAGATGAGGAGGAGGAAGACAACATTAAGGAGGAAGAGGAGGGTGAGGAGGAGGACGATGAAGGCAGGATGGGGGAAGAGGAAGAAGGCAAGAGCAAGAAGGAAGAGGAGGGGGAGCAAGAAGGTGGGGTGGAGGAGGAAGAAGACAAGGCGTCGGAGGTGGAGGAAGAGGAGAAGGAGGAATGTAAAGGTGGAATGGAGGTGGAGGATGGTGAGGAAGAAGGTGAGGGAGGGGAAGAGGAGGAGGAAGAAGGTGAGAATGGAGGAGAGGAGAGGGAAGAGGAAGATGGTGAGGGTGGAGATGAATGGGGGGAGGATGGTGTTGGGAAAGTAGGGAAGAAGGTAGAAGCAGAAGGTGAATTTGGTGAAGAGGAAGGTGAAGGTGGTGAAGAAGAGGACAAGGAAAGTGAGGGTCGAAGTGGGAAATATGAACGTGCAAAGAATAGAAGAGAAATTGAAGATGAGGAAGGGGTGAGTTTTGAAGAGGAATCTGATGCAGAGAATTTTGAAGACAACAAGTGTGAGGGAGGGAGAATTAGC
Organism: Mobula birostris; assembly: GCF_030028105.1. Lineage (NCBI taxonomy): Eukaryota > Metazoa > Chordata > Chondrichthyes > Myliobatiformes > Myliobatidae > Mobula > Mobula birostris. The sequence continues at coordinate 50,898,400 of NC_092375.1, forward strand.
AATGGAGAGAATCGGGAAGATGATGAAGCTGAAATTAATGAAGTAGAAGAGAAGGATGAAAGCATTGACGCAGATAACGAGGGAATAAATGTGAATAAATATGAAGATAATATGAGAGGCAATGATGAAAGACAGAAACCCAAAACTAAAAGAAGCAAGTTTGTTTTGAAAGAACACATAGGTGGAAAACAAAATCAGAATGAAAAGCCTGGTGTAAATATGGGGAAATCTAACTCCAAGCAGTTTTGGAATCATGTGCTACCTCATTACTTAACACTGAAATAAGAAGTGAAACCAAGTACGTTAGAAAGTTATAAATTTGGTTGTTGTGCTCTACAGTTGCTCACATTACGTAATTTGGGTAAACACGTGCCTTCCTGCTGCTGTTCACTCCTAATTCAAAATCTGTATTCTTCTGTTTACGTTTCCTTTTTTTCTCTTGTGTCTTTCATGCATTAACAAGTGTTATTTATTGACCAATGGGGTTTTATTCTTTGTTTTTTTGCATGGTCGGTTCCTTTTAATTTCTAATATATCATTTTTCACATCATACATGTTCCTTTTATAATTTATTAAATTTGTGCCTTTTAATATAATGGTCCAGAAAATGCAAGCAGAATAAATGACATAGGTCGGTATTATTTTACGGGAACCAAAGCAAGAAAATTAGATCACATTACGCCACATTTAATTTCTGCTTTTCATGAATATGATAGGCTGTAAAACAGGATTTTGTTCTAATTCTGTCAACTTCTTCTGGAGTGGCCAACGTTAAAATAATGACAAATGTACTACAGTGAACATGAAGTGGCTTAGAAACCTCTCAATCAAATTAGCATTTGGCCTAAGGAATGACAAAATGTTGGATATGGTCTGAAAAGGAGCTGTTAAACCAGAGTCTGTAAATTGTACTTAAGGTAAGCTGGATAGTACAGTATTAAGGTCAAGGAATCAGAATCAGTCGACAGTAGCACTTCTAAGTATTTTAAATATTAAAATGGTAAAATCTGAGTGTCATAATATAATTAGGAACTTAACTGTAAAACCCAAGTTGCAAAGACCACCTAAGCCAACAGATGAAAGCAGGTGAAAGATGATAATAGTTCACAGCGGAATAATGATGAGCTTCATTGGCTGCATTGGATAAGTATCCAAGAACGAATGCCAATGGCAATAGTAACATACAGTAAACAAACCTCAAAAATTAAGAGCAGGAATAGAAAGTATTTGTTTCAAATACTTTTATATCTGAAATAGTCATCAGACCAAGAGCACCGAGTAATGTATAGCAGAAGGGATAGTTGAAAAAGCAAAATATGACAACAGCATAAAGGTAACTCCTATACTTGCCAGCTCCTGCATTCACAGTCTTTCTATCCCCTCCCTTGAGCCCAAGTAGAATATCTGCAATTTGAACCATTCCTGTCTCCCAAAAAGGGCGTTCACACAAGATTCCCACAAGAAGCAGAGAGTGCTTTAATTCCATACTACCAATAAGTACATTTTTTATGAATGATATTTCGAAGAAAATGTACACTAGTAGCTTCTGTGCTAATTCTGTGCTACCCGGACGGCTGGTATGTTGCTTGAGAGTGCAACGTATTATCATTTCAATATATTACCATTTCAAAAAGTTAGATTGTTGCAGGATTTTTTTAGTTCAGGAGAAATGTTTCACAAATATGATTTCTATATGTTTACCTATGAATAGCTGCCTTCCAAGTAGGACATAGCTAATCATATGATAAAATGTTTTTCATTATACAAGATAGAGTAGCATTAGCCAAATTAATGATTACATGTACTGTATCTGAGATTTATTCACTTGGAAGATGTTGTAGGCTTTTTCATGGCATTTACCTATATTTATCATCCAAAACACCATAGGAATGCAATAGAAAATCTTTGAATATTGCAGTGTTTCATGCAATTAAGCAGCAGCAATCTGTATTTGTATCTGTTTATACTTAGAACTGTTGTCAGAGTTACTAATCGATGTGTAAACAATGTATATATTTTCTTACTTTTGTACATCTGCATAATGTTATTCACATTTCACAAATTATGTTTGAAATGATGCTGAAAATCCTATACTGTGTGCAATTGATTCTAGTTAATCAGGGCAGCTACTTATTTGGGACAATTCTTAAAGAACGAAAACTAATTAACAAAATAGCTGTGGTTTCCTTTGTTTATTTCGAACACTGTGCCTCTTAATTGGGACAGGAGATTGTTGCTGAACGGTTTCTAACAAGCGTCAGACACATGCGCTTTTGTGGTCATTAGACAATACACCATGCTTAGAGCAAACAGTTCTTAAATAGTGTTTGTTGCCTGTGCATGTGTTCAAAAATCAATGATACCCCTCTTGATGTATTCTCCCTAATGCAAACTGAAAGTCTCCTTAATATGGCAGAGATGCTCCAAAGGGAAACCAGAAAGGACCTCACACTGTCTCCGGTCTACATGCCATCCAAAATGGATGGAACGTGCAGCAGAAATCCCAGATCCCCCATTTTTAACAGTGCCTGGGTGAACCTGCCTTGATGGAGGTTGCCTTATGTGGGGATTGAGAATCGCTGTACCATGCAAATTGAGAACTAGAGTCTTAGAGGAGCTACATACCAGTCATTCAGGTGTAGCCAAATGAAGGTGTCAGCTTGATGTTTTGGTGATCAGCGGTAGATCAGGAATTCAAGGACCTTGCCATGCACAGTTTGGGATGCCAATACGTCCAGAAGATGCCAAGAGCAGTACCTCTCCTTTCCAAAAAGTAGCTTGCATTGCTCTGGGAGAGGACTCATCTGGATTTTGCAGACCATTCACAGGCACAAATTTCTTGGTAGTAGTGGATGCAGTTACAAAGTGGCATGAAGTATTCCCAATAGCCTCCACTACACCCTTGCACACACTGTTGATGTGTTGATGAGCCTCTTCTCAAGGACTTGTGTTCCAGAACACTTAGACAGTGACAATGGACCATAGTTTGTTGCAGAACAGTTTCATTCATTCCTGAAAATGAATGCAATAAGACATATTACATCTGCACTGTACTATTTAGCGACAAATGGCTTGGCAGAAAGGTTTGTCCAGAGTCTAACGAATGCATTGCGAGCAATGTCAGCAGAACTACAGTGACACTGAATCAGAAGCTTGCCAATTTCCTCCTTTCATATTGCAATGCAGCCCACTCCACAACCAACAACTCACCAGCTATGCCGCTTCTGTATCATTCCTTGTGCTCATGCTTGGATCTCCTCAAACCCACTCTCAGAAGAAGTATGCAGGACAAACAGCTGAGACAAAGTGAAGGCTCCTCAAACAAGGAGGTTCGATATTTCACTCGTGGATAAGGAGTCATGGCGAGGGACTACAGAGATGATCAAAAGTGGATACTTGGGAAAAATTAAGGACAGAACGGGACCACTCTCCTACACAGTGAAGATTGCATCTGGGGACGACACATTGATCAGCTGAGGAGAGCATAGTCAATTGTTAGAGAAGAACCACTTCTTGCAGTCCCAGAGTCAGCTCCTACAACCACCATCAAGGAAGCCCCAGAACCTGAGATTGTTTCACAGCCATGTCTTACCTGCCAAGCAGAGTGATCCATCTTGTCAGGAAAGATGTTATTCCACAAAAGTGAGAAAGCCTCCACAGCAAATAAATCTTTAGGACTCAATGGAACAATTTAAAATTTACAATGCTGTGGATGTCTATATAGATCCACAAACCCGCCTGTCCTGGCCGACCTATTGTCTCAGCTTGCTCCTGCCCCACCGAACTCATTTCTGCATACCTCAACACGGTTTTATTCCCCCTTGTTCAATCCCTTCCGACCTATGTTCATGACACTTCTCACGCTCTTAAACTTTTCGATGATTTTAAGTTCCCTGGCCCCCACCACTTTATTTTCACCATGGATGTCCAGTCCCTATATACTTCCATCCCCCATCAGGAAGGTCTCAAAGCTCTACGCTTCTTTTTGGATTCCAGACCTAATCAGTTCCCCTCTACCACCACTCTGCTCCGTCTAGTGGAATTAGTCCTTACTCTTAATAATTTCTCCTTTGGCTCCTCCCACTTCCTCCAAACTAAAGGTGTAGCTATGGGCACCCGTATGAGTCCTAGCTATGCCTGCCTTTTTGTTGGCTTTGTGGAACAATCTATGTTCCGTGCCTATTCTGGTATCTGTCCCCCACTTTTCCTTCGCTACATTGACGACTGCATTGGTGCTGCTTCCTGCACGCATGCAGAGCTCATTGACTTTACTAACTTTGCCTCCAACTTTCACCCTGACCTCAAGTTTACCTGGTCCATTTCCGACACCTCCCTCCCCTTTCTAGATCTTTCTGTCTCTGTCTCTGGAGACAGCTTATCCACTGATGTCTACTATAAGCCTACTGACTCTCACAGCTACCTGGACTATTCTTCTTCTCACCCTGTCTCTTGCAAAAACGCCATCCCCTTCTCGCAATTCCTCCGTCTCCGCCGCATCTGCTCTCAGGATGAGGCTTTTCATTCTAGGACGAGGGAATTGTCTTCCTTTTTTAAAGAAAGGGGCTTCCCTTCCTCCACTATCAACTCTGCTCTTAAACGCATCTCCCCCATTTCACGTACATCTGCTCTCACTCCATCCTCCCGCCACCCCACTAGGAATAGGATTCCCCTGGTCCTCACCTACCACCCCACCAGCCTCCGGGTCCAACATATTATTCTCCGTAACTTCCGCCACCTCCAACGGGATCCCACCACTAAGCACATCTTTCCCTCCCCCCCTCTCTCTGCATTCCGCAGGGATCGCTCCCTACGCAACTCCCTTGTCCATTCGTCCCCCCCATCCCTCCCCACTGATCTCTCTCCTGGCACTTATCCGTGTAAGCGGAACAAGTGCTACACATGCCCTTACACTTCCTCCCCTACCACCATTCAGGGCCCCAAACAGTCCTTCCAGGTGAGGCGACACTTCACCTGTGAGTCGGCTGGGGTGATATACTGTGTCCGGTGCTCCCGATGTGGCCTTTTGTATATTGGCGAGACCCGACGCAGACTGGGAGACCGCTTTGCTGAACACCTATGCTCTGTCTGCCAGAGAAAGCAGGATCTCCCAGTGGCGACACATTTTAATTCCACATCCCATTTCCATTCTGACATGTCTATCCACGGCCTCCTCTACTGTAAAGATGAAGCCACACTCAGGTTGGAGGAACAACACCTTATATTCCGTCTGGGTAGCCTCCAACCTGATGGCATGAACATCAACTTCTCTAACTCCCGCTAATGCCCCACCTCCCCCTTGTACCCCATCTGTTACTTATTTTTATACACACATTCTTTCTCTCACTCTCCTTTTTCTCCCTCTGTCCCTCTGAATATACCTCTTGCCCATCCTCTGGGTCCCCCCCCCCCTTGTCTTTCTTCCCGGACCTCCTGTCCCATGATCCTCTCATATCCCTTTTGCCTATCACCTGTCCAGCTCTTGGCTCCATCCCTCCCCCTCCTGTCTTCTCCTATCATTTTGGACTCCCCCTCCCCCTCCAACTTTCAAATCCCTTACTCACTCTTCCTTCAGTTAGTCCTGACGAAGGGTCTCGGCCTGAAACATCGACTGCACCTCTTCCTAGAGATGCTGCCTGGCCTGCTGCGTTCACCAGCAACTTTTATGTGTGTTGTCTATATAGTAGTTGTTTTATATGTATGTATGTACAGTGCCTATAAAAAGTATTCACCCCCATTGGAAATTTTCATGTTTTATTGTTCTACAGCATTGAATCTCTGTGGATTTAATTTGGCTTTTTTGACACTGATCAACAGAAAAAGAATTTTGTGTCAAAGTGAAAGCAGATCTCTAAAAAATGATCTAAATTAATTACAAATATAAAACACAAAATTATTGATTGCATAAGAATTCACCCCCTTTAATATGACACACCAAATCATCACTAGTGCAGCCAATTGGTTTTTGAAGTCACATGATTAGTTACATGAGGATCTGTTTTTTGGAGACCTCTGTGCAGTCAAGGTGTTTCAATTGATTGTAGTAAAAATACACCTGTATCTGGAAGGTTAAACTGCTGGTGAGTCAGTGTTGTGGCAAAAACTACTCCATGAAGATAGAAGAACACTCCAAACAGCTCTGCAAATAGGTTGTTAAAAAGCACAAGACTGGAAGTGGATACAAGAAAATTTCCAAGTCACTGGATATCCCTTGGAGTAAGTCAGTCATTAAGAAATGGAAAGAATATGGCACTGCTGTAAGTCTGCATAGAGCAGACTGTCCTCAAAATCTGAGTGACCGTTCAAGAAGGGGACGAGTGTGGGAGGCCACCAAGAGATCTGTGACAAGCCTGGAGGAATTACAAGCTTCAGTAGCTGAGATGGGAGAGACTGTGCATACAGCTGTTGCCCAGGTGCTTCACCAGTTGCAGCTTTATGGGAGAGTGGCAAAGAGGAAGCCACTGTTGGAAAAAAAAAACTCACATAAAATCTCGGCTAGAGTTTGCCAGAAGGCATGTGGGAGACTCTGAGGTCAGCTGGAAGAAGGTTCTATGGTCTAATGAAACCAAAATTGAGGTTTTGGCCACCAGACTAAACGCTACATTTGGTGTAAGCCAAACACTGCACATCATCAAAAACGCACCATCCCTACTGTGAAGCATGATGCATCTTGTTGTGGGAATGCTTCAGTGCACCAGGCCCTGGAAGGCGTGTGAAGGTAGAGGGTAAAATGAATGCAGCAAATTATATGGAAATCCTGGAGGAAAACTTGATGCAGTCTGCAAGAAAACTGTGACCTGGGAGAAGGTTTGTTTTCCAGCAAGACAAAGCCAAAGCTACCCAGGATTGGCTTAAAAACAACAAAGTTAATGTCCTGGAGCAGTCAAGTTAGAGTCCGGACCTCAATCTAATTGAGAATTTGTGTCTGGATTTGAAAAGGGTTGTTTACTCATGATCCCCATGCAATCTGACAGAGCTTGAGCAGTTTTGTAAAGAAGAATGGGGAAAAATTGCAATGTCCAGATCTGCAAATCTGATAGAGACCTATCCATATAGACTTAGGGCTGTAATTGTTGCCAAAGGTGCATCTGCTAAGTACTGACTTAAAGAGCGTAAATACTTAGGCAATCAATTATTTTTTAGTTTTATATTTGTAATAAATTTAGATCACTTTGTAGACATCTATTTTCACTTTGACAGAAAAGAGTCTTTTTCTGTCGATCAGTGTCAAAATTAAATCCACTGTGATTCAAAGCTGTAAAACAATAAAACATGAACTAATTTGCAAGGGGGATGGGACCTGGAGCAATAGCGCAGTGAAAGAAGTGCATGGAGTAAAGCCAGATCTTAGAGAGGCTTTGAGGAAAGAGAAGCAGAATAGATGGTGTAAAAGTAGTAAGGCAGAAGGTCTGAAGGGTGTGTACTTCAATGCAAGAAGCATCAGGAACAAAGGTGATGAACTGAGAGCTTGGATACATACATGGAATTATGATGTAGTGGCCATTACAGAGACTTGGCTGGCACCAGGGCAGGAATGGATTCTCAATATTCCTGGATTTCAGTGCTTTAAAAGGGATAGAAAGGGGGGAGAAAGGGGAGGAGGGGTGGCATTACTGGTCAGGGATACTATTACAGCTACAGAAAGGGTGGATAATGTAGCAGGATCCTCTTTTGAGTCAGTATGGGTGGAAGTCAGGAACAGGAAGAGAGCAGTTACTCTATTGGGGGTATTCTATAGGCCCCCTGGTAGCAGCAGAGATACAGAGGAGCAGATTGGGAGGCAGATTTTGGAAAGGTGCAAAAATAACAGGGTTGTTATCATGGGTGACTTTAACTTCCCTAATATTGATTAGTTCCAAGAGTTTAGATGGGGCAGAGTTTGTTAAGTGTGTCTGGGACCAATTCCTGTCACAGTATGTGGACAGGCTGACTGGGGGAATGCCATACTAGATCTAGTACCAGGTAATGAACCGGGTCAGGTCACAGATCTCTCAGTGGGTGAGCATCTGGGGGACAGTGACCACCGCTCCCTGGCCTTTAGCATTATCATGGAAAAGGATAGAATCAGAGAGGACAGGAACATTTTTAATTGGGGAAGGGCAAATTATGAGGCTATAAGGCTAGAACTTGCGGGTGTGAATTGGGATGATGTTCTTGCAGGGAAATGTACCATGGACATGTGGTCGATGTTTAGAGATCTCTTGCAGGATGTTAGGGATAAATTTGTCCCGGTGAGGAAGATAAAGAATGGTAGGTTGAAGGAACCATGGGTGACAAGTGAGGTGGAAAATCTAGAAAGGTGGAAGAAGGCAGCATACTTAGTCATAGTCATACTTTATTGATCCCAGGGGGAAATTGGTTTTCGTTACAGTTGCACCATAAATAATAAATGGTAATAGAACCATATATAGTTAAATAGTAATATGTAAATTATGCCAGTAAATTATGAAATAAGTCCAGGACCAGCCTATCGGCACAGGGTGTCTGACCCTCCAAGGGAGGAGTTGTAAAGTTTGATGGCCACAGGCAGGAATGACTTCCTATTACGCTCTGTGTTGCATCTTGGAGGAATGAGTCTCTGGCTGAATGTATTCCTGTGCCCACCCAGTACATTATGTAGTGGATGGGAGACATTGACCAAGATGGCATGCAACTTAGACAGCATCCTCTTTTCAGACACCACCGTCAGAGAGTCCAGTTCCATCCCCACAACATCACTGGCCTTACGAATAAGTTTGTTGATTCTTTTGGTGTCTGCCACCCTCAGCCTGAGGTTTAGGATGCAAGGATCAGATGGGTCTATTGAGGAATATAGGGAAGCAAGAAAGGAGCTTAAGAAGGGGCTGAGAAGAGCAAGAATGGGGCATGAGAAGGCCTTGGCGAGTAGGGTAAAGGAAAACCCCAAGGCATTCTTCAATTATGTGAAAAATAAAAGGGTGACAGGAGTGAAGGTAGGACCGATTAGAGATAAAGATGGGAAGATGTGCTTGGAGGCTGTGGAAATGAGCGAGGTCATCAATGAATACTTCTTTTCAGTATTCACCAATGAGAGGGAACTTGATGATGGTGAGGACAATATGAGTGAGGTTGATGTTCTGGAGTATATTGATATTAAGGGAGAGGAGGTGTTGGAGTTGTTAAAATACATTAGAACGGATAAGTCCGTGGGGCCTGATGGAATATTCCCCAGGCTGCTCCACGAGGCGAGGGAAGAGATTGCTGAGCCTCTGGCTAGGATCTTTATGTCCTCGTTGTCCACGGGAACGGTACCGGAGGATTGGAGGGAGGCAAATGTTGTCCCTTTGTTTAAAAAAGGTAGTAGGGGTAGTCCGGGCAATTATAGACCAGTGAGCCTTATGTCTGTGGTGGGAAAGCTGTTGGAAAAGATTCTTAGAGATAGGATCTATGGGCATTCAGAGAATCATGGTCTGATCAGGGACAGTCAGTATGGCTTTGTGAAGGGCAGATCGTGTCTAACAAGCGTGATAGAGCTCTTTGAGGAGGTGACCAGGCATATAGATAAGGGTAGTGCAGTGGATGTGATCTGTATGGATTTTATTAAGGCATTTATAGAAACATAGAAAATAGATGCAGGAGTAGGCCATTCGGCCCTTCGAGCCTGCACCGCCATTCAGTATGAGCATGGCTGATCATCCAACTTAGAACCCTGCACCAGCCTTCCCTCCATACCCCCTGATCCCTTTAGCCACAAGGGCCATATCTAACTCCCTCTTAAATATAGCCAATGAACTGGCCTCAACTGTTTCCTGTGGCAGAGAATTCCACAGATTCACCACTCTCTGTGTGAAGAAGTTTTTCCTAATCTCGGTCCTAAAAGGCTTCCCCTTTATCCTCAAACCGTGACCCCTTGTTCTGGACCCCCCCAACATCGGGAACAATCTTCCTGCATCTAGCCTGTCCAATCCCTTTAGGATTTTATACGCTTCAGTCAGATCCCCCCTCAATCTTCTAAATTCCAACGAGTATAAGCCCAGTTCATCCAGTCTTTCATCATATGAAAGTCCTGCCATCCCAGGAATCAATCTGGTGAACCTTCTTTGTACTCCCTCTATGGCAAGGATGTCTTTCCTCAGATTAGGGGACCAAAACTGCACACAATACTCCAGGTGTGGTCTCACCAAGGCCTTGTACAACTGCAGTAGTACCTCCCTGCTCCTGTACTCGAATCCTCTTGCTATAAATGCCAGCATACCATTCGCCTTTTTCACCGCCTGCTGTACCTGCATGCCCACTTTCAATGACTGGTGTATAATGACACCCAGGTCTCGTTGCACCTCCCATTTTCCTAATCGGCCACCATTCAGATAATAATCTGTTTTCCTGTTTTTGCCACCAAAGTGGATAACTTCACATTTATCCACATTAAATTGCATCTGCCATGAATTTGCCCACTCACCCAACCTATCCAAGTCACCCTGCATCCTCTTAGCATCCTCCTCACAGCCAACACTGCCGCCCAGCTTCGTGTCATCCGCAAACTTGGAGATGCTGCATTTAATTCCCTCATCCAAGTCATTAATATATATTGTAAACAACTGGGGTCCCAGCACTGAGCCTTGCAGTACCCCACTAGTCACTGCCTGCCATTCTGAAAAGGTCCCGTTTATTCCCACTCTTTGCTTCCTGTCTGCCAACCAATTCTCTATCCACATCAATACCTTACCCCCAATACCGTGTGCTTTAAGTTTGTACACTAATCTCCTGTGTGGGACCTTGTCAAAAGCCTTTTGAAAATCCAAACATACCACATCCATTGGTTCTCCCCTATCCACTCTACTAGTTACATTCTCAAAAAATTCTATGAGATTCGTCAGACGTGATTTTCCTTTCACAAATCCATGCTGACTTTGTCCGATGATTTCACCACTTTCCAAATGTGCTGTTATCACATCTTTGATAACTGACTCTAGCAGTTTCCCCACCACCGATGTTAGGCTAACCGGTCTATAATTCCCTGTTTTCTCTCTCCCTCCTTTTTTAAAAAGTGGCGTTACATTAGCCACCCTCCAATCCTCAGGAACTAGTCCAGAATCTAAAGAGTTTTGAAAAATTATCACTAATGCATCCACTATTTCTTGGGCTACTTCCTTACGCACTCTGGAATGCAGACCATCTGGCCCTGGGGATTTATCTGCCTTTAATCCCTTCAATTTACCTAACACCACTTCCCTACTAACATGTATTTCCCTCAGTTCCTCCATCTCACTGGACCCTCTGTCCCCTACTATTTCCGGAAGATTATTTATGTCCTCCTTAGTGAAGACAGAACCAAAGTAATTATTCAATTGGTCTGCCATGTCCTTGCTCCCCATAATCAATTTGACAAGGTTCCATATGGTAGGCTTATTCAGAAAGTCAGAAGGCATGGGATCCAGGGAAGTTTGGCCAGGTGGATTCAGAATTGGCTTGCCTGCAGAAGGCAGAGGGTTGTGGTGGAGGGAGTACATTCAGATTGGAGGATTGTGACTAGTGGTGTCCCATAAAGATCTGTTCTGGGACCTCTACTTTTCGTGATTTTTATTAACGACCTGGATGTGGGGGTAGAAGGGTGGGTTGGCAAGTTTGCAGACAACACAAAGGTTGGTGGTGTTGTAGATAGTGTAGAGGATTGTCAAAGATTGCAGCGAGACATTGATAGGATGCAGAAGTGGGCTGAGAAGTGGCAGATGGAGTTCAACCCGGAGAAGTGTGAGGTGGTACACTTTGGAAGGACAAACTCCAAGGCAGAGTACAAAGTAAATGGCAGGATGCTTGGTAGTGTGGAGGAGCAGAGGAATCTGGGGGTACATGTCCACAGATCCCTGAAAGTTGCCTTACAGGTAGATAGTGTAGTTAAGAAAGCTTGTGGGGTGTTAACTTTCTTAAGTCGAGGGATAGAGTTTAAGAGTTGCGATGTAATGATGCAGCTCTATAAAACTCTGGTTAGGCCATAATTGGAGTACTGTTCCAGTTCTGGTCGCCTCACTATAGGAAGGATGTGGAAGCATTGGAAAGTGTACAGAGGAGATTTACCAGGATGCTGCCTGGTTTAGAGAGTACGCATTATGATCAGAGATTAAGGGAGCTAGGGCTTTACTGCTTGGTGAGAAGGAGGATGAGAGGAGACATGATAGAGGTGTACAAGATAATAAGAAGAATAGATAGAGTGGATAGCCAGTGCCTCTTCCCCAGGGCACCACTGCTCAATAGAAGAGGACATGGCTTTAAGGTAAGGGGTGGGAAGTTCAAGGGGAATATTAGAGGAAGGTTTTTTACTCAGAGAGTGGTTGGTGCGGGGAATGCACTGCCTGAGTCAGTGGTGGAGGCAGATACACTTGTGAAGTTTAAGAGACTACTAGACAGGTATATGGAGGAATTTAAGGTGGGGCGGTTATATGGGAGGCAGGGTTTGAGGGTCGGCACAACATTGTGGGCTGAAGGGCCTGTAATGTGCTGTATTATTCTATGTAACTCTATGAAAACTTCCAAGGTGAGGTGAATATATACTTTATGTAATATAAGTATCTGTGTGTATATAAGTTGGGATGCATTCTATACAGTATTGAGTTGGAATTTATAGCTAAGCAGGAGGGGTATTGTGTATTTAATATTTCAACAATATTTGAGTAATATTGTAAATATATTGTTTGATTAAGCATTCTTGTTTATTTAAATAATTAATTACAGGTTATATTTAAAAGTATGTGAATGGCATATGTCATCACGCCACCGCGTTATGCATGCATGTGTTGCTTAAAGTAAAAGCTAAAGTGAAACTAAGATGAGCATTCCCAACTCCATGTTTCTTTTCAGTCAGTCCATAATCTATACTAGATGTCTGTGCTTATCTTGTTCATTTACAGGCAATTAAAAGAAGGCAGCACTTTAATAATGCTGTAGTAGTATTGATAGTGTTCTGCTCTGTTCTGTATTTTATTTAAGTATGTAATTTGTTACTCTGTTATAGGGTACTTTGTATTTTTTTATATACCTTTTCAACTATTTGCATGAAACTGTGGCTAATTGGGGCAGGCTCTAATCGGGCCAAAATGTACAGGTCTCAATGTATCCCAATTAACCAAAATCCACTGTATTATGAATTACAGTGAAATGAAAAATTTCAAATCTTTCAAATTTGGTTGGCTTTATTTTGGATATGTATTTCATTTAATTTCTGTCTCAAGCAGATTTTACAAACTATGTTAGTTTCTTATAAATATGTTCAATCACCTTGTTCTTCATATTGGAGTTCTACATTTAAAAAAAATGAATAGGTTGAAAATCTGTGATATGGAGTTTTAAAATTGCATTTTACTGGGTGTTTTTGGGTTGAAGCCAAACGTGTGAATCTCAAACCTCCTTGATGTTGGTAATGTAAATCCACTGTTACTTGCTGAGTTATTAGGAACGAATTTGAGGCTGCTATAATAAACCAGAATAAAGGTCATCCTCTTAAGACCTATTCACAATTGGACACTGTAAATTCAAACTTCTCAGGCTCACCCACCACTATGCAGGTATGATGGAATGAGACTGACCAATTAATGCCTCTGGCAACCTTGCATACCTTAAGTATATGTAAAGTTGTGAGGCTTGTTTTGCTTTTGAGCTGGTTTGCCCACAGAAATTGATTGGGCAAGGAACAAACTTACACTTTGACTGGCATATTGGTTCAGCTATACCTCAGCAAAATGACATGCACACCAAATTAAGTATGCAGAGGATATTGGGATTTAAATGGGATTATGCATATGAAATAAGGTGGATTGATATTCTTCTGTTACCTGATTTACTTCTAGGAGACTGCTCTTGAAATATCTGGGCACTCTACTTATAATATATCTTTTAATGTTTTTGCAAGAATACTTTGTTTAATTCCAATATCATGTATTGTAATTGCTCCAGTTCTATAGCCACATTGTTCTTGTCATCTGTTGCCATCTGACTGAAAGACTGAAAAGGTAATGATGTGATCAAGCAGTAATGTTATAAGCCAGCGGTCCCCAACCACTGGGCCGCAGACCAGAATGGGGCCACAAAGCATGTGCTACCGGGCCGTGAGGAAACGATATGAGTCAGCTGTACCTTTCCTCATTCTCTGTCACGCACTGTTGAACTTGAACATAGAGTTGCCAACTGTCCCGTATTTGCCGGGACATCCCGTATATTGGGCTAAATTGGTTTGTCCCATATTTCCCCCGCTAGGGGAGATCGTTCCTGTGAAACCTTTCGTGCCGAAATGACATGAAGTGAAGAAGCAATTACCATTAATTTATATGGGAAAAATTTTTGAGTGTTCCCAGACCCAAAAAACAACCTAACAAATCATACCGAATAACACATAAAACCGAAAATAAATAACACTAACATATGGTAAAAGCAGGAATGATATGATAAATACACAGCCTATATAAAGTAGAAATAATGTATGTACAGTATAGTCGGGAAGATGAAGGCAAAATGATTTGTGGGAGAAAAAAAATCAGCACCTACGTGCATGCGCAGATCACAGGCACACGTCACGCATGCGCACACAGGTGCCCGCGCAAGGCTTCATGGTCATGGTAGTCTTTTTGGGGTAAAGTGTCCCGGGATTTGACTGGTACTTTTGACCCTTATTTGGGAGTGAGAAAGTTGGCAACCCTAACTGTAAAAGACATGTTGAGGTGAGTTTAACCCTACCTGAACACCCCCCCCCCCCGCCAGGTCGACCGGTCTGCAAGAATATTGTCAATATTAAACCGGTCCGCGGTGCAAAAAAGGGTTGGAGACCCCTGTTATAAGCAATCCCACATTGCTAGATGGCTGGAAGTACCAAATATGAGATAAACATTAGAAATACTTGAGCATTAGATGATTTATGCTTTTTTCACAGCTACATTATTATGAGAAAGTATTTAGTGAGAATTTAGCAGTTCCTTTGATAGGGTACGGTCAAGATCTTGAGCATACTATGTTAGGAACATTATAGCTATAAAACAGAATTTCATAAATTGTATATTTCAATACAATTGTATCTTTTTGTTGACAGTTTTACATTGCTGCTTGATTGGATTGCAAATGTTCCAAATATTTATATATTCTCTCTGGAATTTCTGTTGATAATTTTGCATATTTGTTTCTACTTAGGCTGCAAAATGCAATTTGAAACAGAGAAGTGTATCATATTTTATTTAGTCTTATTAACTGGAAACATGGATTTATGTATATGAAGCCAGAAATGACAATGGAGCCCTTGGGATTTGGAAAGTCTATGCCAGTAGCATTGGCCAGTCACTTATCAAGCCGTAAGAATACAGGAATTAAACAAGTGGTGCAGTGCAGATAAAATGAGAAGTAAAATAATGTTAATTCAAAAAGTTCAATGTTTCTGAACAACTATGATATGGTGCTGTTCAACATCAAGATGGGCTTTACTAAGATTTACATTATCAGATGATTAATTTGCAAGCCAAGAGGGAAAGATTGAATAAATATTTTGGTCCTTTAGCAAAAACAATGGAATTGAGCTTTCAAGCCTTCCTTGGCAGCCATAATAAGAAAATAAATTGCAAGCTATGTTAGAACTCCACAAGTAAGATCTTCTAGTGATATAATGGGCTATTGTTTGTTTCATGTAGCTGAACTCTGAAATGTAGCAGTTGTTTTTGTCAGTAAGTGAAGTCTTGCAGTTACATCATATGGAGGTAGTAGGTCACAGTGAATGGTTTGGAATATTAAGTTATTAGAGAATCTAAATTAATACACCAGTTTTTCAATTTACCACTGTGTCTTTCAAAGCTAGTAAATCATGTCCCAGGAGAAAAGAAATACCCTGGATCGAGTTACTTCACGTTATATTGTTAGATGAATCTACACAGCAGCTCAAGAGTGAGATGAAACTTCAGCAGGGGCCTAGAATGGGGAGGTTGTGAATCAGCTGCATGTTATAAATGCTGTTTAATTTTCCTGTCTGTTGCAGAAATTTTCTTTACTTTAATCAGCAAGCATTGCTGACAATAACTACAATTCAAATAAAATCTACAGATTTGATTTGAGATTATTTAGGCTGCTCATTACCTAATTCGAAAAGATCTCTTGAAATGGGTTGTTGATCATCTTCACTCTTTGTTATATAACTTATAAGCCACTACATTTATGTTTCCAACTAGTTTTTTTTATATTTGCAGGCATATCACTTAAGTTCTGCTCATGGATTCAACGATTCATTTCTTTAATTCACGAGTGCATAGAGCCTTAAATCGAAGGCATTGTAAAAGCATGGGCAGTATATTTGTTAATGTGAGTGCAACAAGAAATAATAAATTTGATTCCATGGTGCTCCAGTTCCTTACTTCTGGAAATAAAGAGAACTGAAGTCTTGTAGAATTAACAATGAGAAAAGAAATGATACAGTAGATAATCAATCAGGATGATTTATTACAATGATTACAAATATTTGAAGAGCATATCTTTAATTTAGTTCATAGCAAAGTTTTGTTAAAATATGCATCTATTTCTACACCAAATATACTGTATACTGAAACTCCTGGAGTACTCAAGACGATAACATATAGCTGCAGCATTAAGTTATTTGTCCCATCAAGTCTGCTCCATCATTCAATTTAGGTTATTTTTTATAAAATCCCATTCTCCTGTCTTCTCTCCATAACCCCTTACCAATGAAGAACCTATAAGTTTCTGCCTTAAATACTTTTGCAGATTTTAAAAGATCAACTTTATTTGTCACCTGTACATTGAAACTTCAAAATGTACTGTGAAATATGAAATTCGCATCAAATCAAATCAGCAAGGTTTGTTTTGGGGGCAGCCCACAAGTGTTGCCATGCTTCTGGCACTAACATAATATGCCCATAACTTAGTAACCCTAACCGTACACCTTCGGAATGTGAGAGGAAACTGGAGTACTCACAGTCACAGGGAGAACGTGCAAACGTCTTACAGTCAGCAAAAAGAATTAAACCCCAATTAGTGATTGCTGGTGCTATAAAGCGGTTGCGTTCTCCACTGTGCTACTGTGCCAGCCATACACCCAATGACTTTGCCTCCACAGCCCCTGTAGTAATGAAGTCACCACCCTCTGGCTAAAGAAATTCCTTCTCATCCGCATTTTATTCTGAAGCCGAGTCCTCAGATCTTAGAATCTCCTATTAATGGAAATATCCATTCCACGTCCAATCTAGCCAGACCTTTCAGTATTTGATAAGTTTCATTGAGATTCCCCTCTCCCCCAACCTCTGAACTCAATTGAGTATAGACTCAGAGGCATCAAGCATTCTTCATATTTTAAGCCTTTATTCCTGGGATCCTTCTTGTGAACCTCCTCTGGAGCCTCTCCAATGCCAGAACATCCTTTCTTAAGTATTGGACCCAAAATTGCTCTCACAATTCCAAATATGGTCTGACTGCCCCTTATAAAAAGCCTCAGTCGTGCATCCTTGCTTTTATATTCTAGTCCTCTGCAAATGAATGCTAATGCTCCATTTGACTTCTTTGCTATAAACTCAGCCTTCAAGTTAAACATGAGCGAATCCTGAACTAGGATACCCAAGGCACTTTGCACCTCTGATTTCTGAATTTTCTCTCAATTTAGAAAGTAGTCTACATCTTTATTCTTCCCACTAAAGTGCATTACCCCACACTTCCCCACACAGTATCCCATTCTCCCAATCTGTCTTAACTCCTTCTACAAATCCCATCCTTCTGCAATATTACTTGTTTGTCCACTTTTCTTGGTGCTATTCACATGGTAATGCTAGAAACGAGATTAAATAATGGAGTCTGAGTAACTTTGCCCTTCTTTGGTGATGATCTTTGTCCCTCTTTATTTTAGTGAGATTATAAAATTAACACTTGAAGCTGTCAAACTAGAAATTATACACATTCAGCATGGTGCTTTTTATTAACAGAAATGTGAGTACTTTGGAAGCCTTTTTACAAAATGTAACTCTCCAGTGTCATTCGAAAAAGGAGAAACCAATGACAGAAAATGCATTGAATTTCTCAGTATACTTTCAAATCATTGTCATGAAAAAATTGTCAAATACCTTAGGCAATGACTTGGATTCCACTGAAGCTTAGATTTTATTAGTAAACATATACCTGTTGAGAAATGGTGGTAGTATTTGAAATTCCTTTCCATGAACTAGAACTGAGTTGGGTTTTGGATTTGGTAGGATCAGTTGGATTTTGGATCTGTCTGGCTGTCCAGTTTAAGATGGTGTGGTGAAGCACAGTGACAACATACTGGCAGCAAACAAAACTATAAACTACTTTACTAATCACACTTTTTCTTGGAATTGATCACTGCAATCTGTGGCTTATAGCTTCCCTTTCATTGAGCTTTTGAACCGCCTGCACAACCTGGCACTTTTGCAATGTGAACTTAAGTCTTGAAGGTGCAGGATGGTTGTGGTGTGGCAGGTACGGGCGGAATTGAGGCAGTGGGGCCTGGGGCTGAGAGCGGGGAATGAGCCAGTGTTTGGCTGTTGCTGGAATTGACTTGGAGGCAATTTGATGCGGCTGAACCAAGGCGAGGTGTACGGAGGTGAGACAGAGGCGAAACTCTCTTTCCGACCCCACCTACCTGTGACACCACTTTCAAGAAATTATAGATCTGCATTCCCAATTCCCTTTGTTTAGTTGTACTCCTCGGTGCCCTACGGTTCACTGTGTAAGTCCTGCCCTGGTTTGTTCTCTCTGTTACGTACCCCGTAACTGGGTTGCGAAACCAGCAGAAATGGACCACTTAGTTGGAGTCTGGTTTAACAGAAACTAATAAAGTTTTATTAAAGAAATAACTAACACAGTACTCTAATCATACGGATATAAACGCAACAGGTTAGCAATGATAAAAACACGTACACAGAACTAGGGTAATAGGAATCAATCAAGCTCTATCGCAGTCTAGGGGTAAAATGATCAGTCTCAAGTGACACAGAGTTCAGTTCAGCTTAGTACAGTTCACAGTAATTGCTATTGTGCCGTTGGAGAGAGAGAGAGAATGCAAATTTTGATTCAAACAGACCTTTGATGTTCTTCGCAGTTAGCTTTCGGGCGAACTCTTTTATGTCTTCTGTGGTCACCGACTGTGACCCCTCCGTTCCAGATATGACCGTTCTTCCACGGTGAACCCGGCACCCAGGCAAGGGCGGACACACACACCAGGTTCCTGCCGATCGTCCCTTTTCACCCTGTCAGTCTATGGTCGGTTCCCTCGAACCAGACCTCCAACTCCCACCAACTTGTGGGGGCACACCGCTCTTCCAGGGTCTCGTTATCTTGTGATCTCGTGGTGTGTCCCGTGCCTTAGCGAACCTGTTCTTTTTATCCCCCTGCTGGGGTATTGCCTGTCCATCAAACTTCAAACAGTTCAGGTTCAAAGCAACCGGTCTGTCAATACTCGGAACTGTGTATCTTTTTGTTATCTCTCTCCTCTCTCGTTAACATTTTGAACGTTTCTCCATTTGTCTCTCTTATCTCTCTCATCAGCATCAATCTTCTGATAACTTGGTTTGTCGTCACATCTCAAAATGCTACACTTCATACTTGTCTGCATTGAATTCCATCTGTCTTTTTTCAGCCTATTTTTCCAGCTGGTTCAGATCCTGCTGCTGATAGCTTTCCTCACTGGCCTCTATGCCTTCAATGTTGGCGTCATCTGCAAATTTGCTGATCTAGTTTACCACATTATCATCCAAATCAAAACGTGCGGGAATCCCTTGCATTGAAAATGGCATTTTTTGGCTTCTGCTTCTATTTATGTAAAATTAAATCAATTTTTTTTTCAATATCCTGCCAACTCATAGTTGAGATATGGGGATCAAATAGACAGGATTTGCAGAAGACTAAAAGTTTTGGTTTCTGTTCGTCTTGAAAAGGATCTCTGCCCAAAACTTCGACTATTTATTCATTTTCATAGATGCTGCCTGACCTGCTGAGTTCCTCCAGCATTTTGTGTGTGTTGCTTTGGTTTCTGTGTTTTTTTTAGAAAAATATCCTGTTTGCCCAATTTATCAAAAGAGCTGTCTAGAACTGTGTTTTGATTATTTGTCTACTTGCTCATTTAGAAGGTGATCCCTTTTTAGGATCTATTTTGGAATTTCTGATATTTGTATTGATTCACTTCTGTAACCATCTTAAGATCCTTGCAATGCTCAAATGAAAATCTTTTAACTTTGCTCATTTATTGTTTGCAAAAAGCATTTCCTGAAGGACAAATGATTCTAACCTTCAGTCTAAGTTCTGTTTACTCGCTCCATCCATCATGATCTATTTGTCTAATTGTCCTCTCAAGATCAATGATATGGTATTTCCATAAATTATGATAAATCACGCATTTTGCTATCATGTAAGCTCTTAATATACATGAGTTCTTAATTAGTGGCAAAGTCATTTCTAATCGCTTTGTTATCTTTTTCTTCATGTTTACCTTTAACCAAATAGCATGCATCCTTTCAAGATTGTGTTACATGTTTTGATATAACTAACCTGTCTCTTGAGGCTCTGCACCCAACACCCTTCCCTCTGGTTTATTTGCACTCTGATATTGCCCTTATCCTCCTTCACTGGCAGTTGAGAATGAGTTTCTTCCACTATAGTTCTGTGGGTCCTGAAATGAGTAATAAGTCCTTTACAAAACCTGTAGACTCTATGAAACAAATGAAGCCTGACTGGCTGAATGGGTGGGTTATTTGGATTATTGTATGCTCCATCCTTTGTATGTGGTTGCCCTCTGGTTGAAGATGCCAGATCCTTGGTTCAGTTAGCATGAATACCCTTGAGTCAGGAATTTTGAGTTTTTGAAGGTGCTACGTTTTTTAGGAGAGTTTGAGGATGATTTTGAAACATTTTGCTCTCCACCTGGAAGATGTTTCCTCTGATGGAACTTGGAGCAGAATGCTTGCATTGGTAGTGTGGTGTCAGGCAGATAAACGTCGAAGCTGGTAAAACATGATCAGTGACTGGATGCTGGTGCTGGTATTCATTCACCTGTTCTGCCTGTGGATTTGAAGATTTTGCGGAGCAGCATTGAGAGTAATTTCCCAATGCTTTGATAGCCCTCTGTAAGCTGTTCACATGTATAGGTAGGAAAGGGTCACTGCAGCTCAATGGGTAATGATCTTGAGGATGGGTATGAGGTCTTGGTCTTTGATTGCCTTCCCAATTCACAGGCAAAGCCTGTGTTGGTGCACTGAGGTGATGGTGGATTGTGCCTTTTGGACTTTGCCCATACTGAGAGGTGGCTCCCAAAATGTAGCAAGAGATGTACATTGACCAGGATCTCATCATGGATTGCATGGGGCAGAGATGTGCAATGGGCTGGCTGGTGAAGGATCTGTCTCCTAATGTTTTATGTAAGGTCCATTCTATCATGCGCTTTAGTGAAGGAATCAAAAATTGTTTGTAGTTTAGCTTCTAAGCAGGGATGGCCACAAATCAATTCTGCATATAATAACTCAATGAATTTCAATGAGTTTTGGAGTGATGAGGGTTGAATGGTTCCCAACTAGTCTTGTATATTAATTCTACTCCAGCAGGGAGTTGGTTGGAGTTGATGTGTAGTGTTGCATCAAGAAAAATTAGGAGAAGATTTGTGAGATTACAGAGCCTTACTTGACACTGATACTGCACTAAGTTAAATCAGTTGTGCATCCCAAGGTGAAGAGTACAGCTTGCAGGTCAAACTGAAATGGATGGAGGATCTCCTTCAGTGATGATTATCTGCCTGTAAAACACCTCCATTTCAGTTACCTTTGACTGAGTGATACAATTGTTCTTAGCCCATCAATAAGGTGCCACATAATGTGCAAGATATCAATTTATGATAAAGATGCATGCATGGAAGGAAGAAGATCCAGAATGGTAATATCACAGGTCAATTCTCCCTATCTACAGTATTTATATATATATTTTAAATGAGCTACCAGAAGGACGGGAACTCTGGCTGTTCCTAAGATAGAGCCAAAATTGTACCTGTATTCTAATCAAATGAACTAGTACAGATGGGAGAGAAGAAAATGGAGTTTTTCAGTCCTGTGATTTTTATTGCACACGGGATTGAACAATAAAACCACTTAGAAAACAAGAGATTTGAATAGTATTTGAACATCCAGTTTCAATATCTTTGTCTCAATTAGAACAATCTAAATTTTGCTTTCTGTAAGAGTTTCCATTAGTTTAGTCATGTAAACATATTCTGAAAATCTTTTGAGAGGGTTCCTTGATTTGTACTATGTTTAAAAATGAAAATTAAGTCTGTTCGTCTTTGCCAATCAGCAAATTTAGAGGATGTTAGTGTGGAGCAAATTGACAAATATAAGGAGTATAAAGAAAACCTACAGTATCTGATGTGTTTCAATAGGTTTCAACAGGTACATTTATTGCCAGAGAAGTGTACACAATATATAATCCTGAAATTCTTTTTCTTCGCAAACATCCATGAAAACAGAGAAGTACCCCAAAGAATGAATGACAGTTAAATGTTAGAATCCCAAAGCCCCCCCCCCAGCTCCCCTTCCCATGCACAGACAACAGCAAGGCAACAACCCCCCCTCCTCCATCAGCAAAAAAGCATCAGCGCCCTCCACTGAGCACTCAAACGTGCAACGAAGCATCAATAAAGACACAGACTTGCAGTGCCCCAAAGACTACTCATTCACCTGGTAATTCGACATATCACAGGCTCTCCCTCCCTCTCTCCCTAATAGGGAAAAAGAGATGTCTCCATTTCACAGAGAGAGGGGAAATATAACAAACAACTCGCTGATTTATGGTGTTAGAAGTCTGTTGCGTCCCTTTTTCCAAGCTCTGCTTCCAGACAGTCAGCCCCGGAAAGCCTTAGGTCTCTGGAAACACAGCTCCTGATGTTCTGTGTTCTCCTGCGACATCTCAGTCGGGGCACTGGCCTTGAAAATCAGCCCGTCTCCAGAGCCACATAAATCCGGCACCCTGAAGGCCGCTAGTCTTCCAGGCCACGTCCTTGGCTTATCAAAAAGCGGCCGGTCGTGAGAACCTGAGAGTGGGTCACATTCCTGCAAATTCAGATTGTGTGGGATTATAGAATACCACAATGGATTTTACAGAAATAATTCTTGCAAATATTAGTAGCAGGCAATATTTTTATTCTCTTCCATGAATGAAGATGGAAAACACTGGCCTTATATAATTATAAAGTTTGCCAATGTGGCAATCTAGTAAAAATTAAACATGAACAAACTATTTTGTTCTTTCACTCAAATCTGTTTCTAGACCTAGAACTTAAATGTTTAGGACAACAGCATAGTGGGTCAGTAGAAAATTTCTTTAAAAAACTTCATTGAAGTGAGAAAGATATTACTATCTAATATGTTTTTCACCAGAATCTGCTCTTATTGAACAATTTAAGACAGTAAATGTTGGAAACAATAATTCAGACAACTATGGAGAGAGAAACAGTTAGTTTGTCAGACCAATTTTGATGAGCGGACCTGAACCATTAGACCATAAAACAAAGGCTTAGAATTACATCATTTGGACCATCAAGTTTGCTCTACCATTCAATTGTGACTGATTTATTATCCTTCTCAACCCCATTCTCCTGTCTTCTCCCCAAAACCATTAACACCCTTACTAATCAACCTGTTAACCTCCACTTTAAGTAATCCAATGACGTGGCGTCCACTGCTGTCTGTGGTAACAAATTCACAGATTCCCTACCCTTTGGCTAAAGAAATTCCACGCATGTCTGTTCTAAAGCGATATCCTTGTATTCTGATGCTGTGCCCTCTGGTCCTAGACTTCACTCACAATAGGAAACATCCTCTCAATGTCTTCTCTATCTAGAC
The DNA here is from genome assembly GCF_030028105.1 of Mobula birostris. Lineage (NCBI taxonomy): Eukaryota > Metazoa > Chordata > Chondrichthyes > Myliobatiformes > Myliobatidae > Mobula > Mobula birostris. The sequence goes on from NC_092375.1 coordinate 50,922,222, forward strand.
CTTACAATAATTGTTAGGTTTCAATGAGATTCTCCTTCCTCCACTCTACTAAATTCCAGCGAATAAAGGACCAGAGCCATCAAACGCTCTTCATCCATTGACCCTTTCATTCTCATGAATCTCTTCTTGACCCCTTCCAAAGCTGGCACATCCTTTTTTAGTGAAGCTGCCCAAAGCTGCTCACGATACTTCAAATGTGGTCTGACCAAAACCATGTAAAGCCTCAGTATTACCTCTTTGCTTTTATATTCTAGTCCTCTTGAAATGAATGCTAACATTGCATTTGCTTTCCTTACCACCAGCTCAGCCAGCTTACCTTCAGGGAAGGTAAGAGATGACATAAACCAGTGGGAAGTAAACAAGAACTTAGATTTTACAGAGTTTCAACACGAGCTATTCTTATATAGATGATATGTTTTCCAATTTTGTTAATCTTGCCAGATAGAAAAAACACAAATACATAGAGGTAGGCTGGAGAATACAGGTGTGCTTTAATGCAATTTGCAAATGGTTTATTGCAGAGAAGCATTACCACTGTGAAGTACATATGGATCAAAATATTGACATAATGAGTTGCAATGAGACTAACAGTGAAACTATCTGGATTCACTATTACAACAGATAAAATATCAAAGAAAATTCTGGCATGTAGAGTTGAATGAGAAAAAGAGGTTGCTGTGAGTAATTCCCTGCACTGATGGTACCTTGTCCAAGGAAAATAAATTGGAAATAATACTTTTTGTTAAATGAGTCTTAATAAAGTATTAATGTAATTGCTGTTTAATAACTCTTTTCCTAAACCCTACCGTCCCAAATTAAATACTCATACATTTGTAAAGTCATATTTGGATTTTTTTCAAAATTGCATATTTTTTAAAATTAAAAGAAATACTTCTAAAAGTTTATTTTCGATGTTTTAGTTTCTATCTTTAATATCCCATTCTTAATTTTGTTCTCAGCAAAAATGTTGGAAAAGTTTATATTTACTTTCTTTTGACCTGCACTGGCTGTTTGTGGAGGTTAACTCTATCTCCCATTTTTTTTCCTGAAGTCCTCAATAAATGTTTTAACTTGAATATCGATCCAGTTCCCTTTTAAAAATAAAATGCTGCAAATGCTGGCATTCTAAAATAAAACAAGGTGGTCGAAATATTCAGTAGATCAGGTGACAAATGTGAAGAGTAGGGTTACTATTTTGTGTCGATTTCCTTTCTGATGGGAAATTCGAAGGACATAGGATAAAGAGTTGGTCATTTAGAACTGAGATATAAAATTATGTATGCATTGCTCATAATCATTGAACACTAAGAAAGACAAACTATGATAATTGGGCAGGAAAGTGGACTTGAGGTATAGGTTCTGTCATAGTGTAAATGAATAGCAGAGCAGGTTCAATGGCTATGTTGCCTACTGCTGCAATTTACATTTGTAAATTGCTTCCTTGATACTAATGAGAAATAATCTTATCACATCATGGCGGACTACAATTTAAACTACTCTTTTAAGCAGAATGGGCTTTGATCTCCACATGGAAAATGAATGTTCCTTGACTACTTTAACTACCTCTGTAGGTCATCTTTTATCTACTGTGGGCTAAAATGTCACTATTGCCAATTTGACTCAAAGCCATTTCTGCCATGGACATGCAGGTGAAATGTCACAGGCCAGAAAGTAAATTTGGTATGCTTCAACTAGAATCCAACTAGCTTATCACATAGTTTAGCTGCATATTCCCTTACTTAAGCTTTGCAATCCTCCATTGCAAATTATTGTTTTAAGTATTCAGTATTGAAAATGCTGACATATGATGACATTGTTCAGATATTTGGACACATGGAAAAACTCTCCCTCCATTGCTTGGGTAGAGTATAAAAGAGAATAAACAATAGTTGACAAAAGCATTTCCTAGTTTTGATGTCCAGCACTCAATTTTTGAAAACAAAGTACTAAAGGTAGAAAGGGTTGTGGTTTAACGTTATCTTGACTAAACAAGAGTGCTATTTAAACCGTAGTAAATCAGTTTCATAATTATTCCTTGAAGTTATGATTACCTGGTATAGAAACATTTTACACATCATCGACATGATTTTTTTATACTGCATCTTTTACTGGGCATAATACAGCTTTACTGAAAAAAATAATGAGCATTAATGCTTTTGTAACAATATGTATTAGTTGATAACAGACTTTCAAAGAATTTCAACAGATTAGTGAACTTTATCTGAATTAGCTTTAGTTCTGAAGATTCAAAAATTTCAAAGCTATTATTCAAGAGTTAAACTGGAGCTAATTTATCTTAAAGGAGTCATTGTATAGTTTTAACTTATTAATCTTGGCATCCCACATGTATAAACCCACAGAAGAAACCAACCATTTTGAATAGTAAACGTTGATGGAAATAGGCCAATTTCCCCACTGAGAAGTGCTTGTGAGATTGAATTGCCTGCCAGTTTAGCAGCTTGTATCAGAGAATTTGTGTTAGCTGAACATGCATGAGCAAGATCAGCAAGGTGTTGCCTGGGGTGATGCAGAGTTTTTGACTGTTGTTCCTGTCAGAGAGTTGTGGGTACTATAATAGTTCATATCACTAAACTTACAAAATTTTTACTTTGTAAGAAAATACTTGTCTGAACTAGCCAGTGAATAATTAATGAACCAAGATACATTTAATACTCCTTAATGCATTCTAATTATATCCTTGCCAGACAGTTTGTTGTCTTGGATTCATAAGGACTTAGACATGAAGAACTTAATTGGAAATGCTGAATGAAACCTAACTCCACAAATAGTAAAATGGTATTATAGTGAAGTATGCGATTTTCCTATTGATAAAATATATTTCATACCTTAATTGCAACATTGAAAGTTCATTAATACGAGAAAGTCTGCAGATGCTGGAAATCTAAAGCAACTCACACAAAATGCTGGAGGAACCCAGCAGGATAGGCAACATCTATGGAAATGAATAGATAGTTGATGTTTCGGGCCGACGCCTTTCTTCAGGTCCTGAAGGAGGGTCTTGGTCCAAAACATTGATTCTCTATTTACTTCCATTAAAAATCCATTATTTGTTAAGTGAATCTTGATAACATTAGTTGGAGTAACGGTAAGTATTTTTACAAGGTCTGATGTGGATTAATAATAGCAAATAATTGAAAAGTAATATAAAAGGCACTATTCCTCCTTGCTAGTTTAAAACAATCATGTGCACAGAAATTAACTAAAGGGAAATAGAAATCATGTCAAATATGAAACGTCTAATACTTGATATGCATATTTAATAGGTGGTAAAGTGAAGGAATTTAGAACCTCAGGCACTGTGGTTCAATTTATATAAAGAGCTCAGCTTCATATGTAGCTAACTTTTAATACTTAGTAGCCATGGATACGTTAAGTTTCTGTTAACACAAAAAAAAATCATTGTTACATTTTACAATTCCAAAGGGAGAAAAATATTTTTCAACCATTTTCTGCAGAAAGTAATGTGAAATATCTTTCAGTACAGCACTGATTATTTTAACTTAATGTGTCAAAATTGCACTTAGCATATCAATTATATTTTTGCCACATGTAGCAACACGTTATTAAAACAAGCATGTCCAAAATAAGTATGTTATTCCTACTTCTTAAACAATTACACTGAAACATTTGATTTTAGTATATCCCTCTAGGTAGAAATGTGAAATTAATTGATTAATTTTCTTTTATAGTTAAAGGAAATTCAAAATGATGAAGAGGTTGTACAATATATGTGGAAAAAGAAACAAATAATAAAGATGGGGTATGATAGAGAGGAAAAGGTTATAAAGGAGATTGATAGTGAAGAAACAGCAAATAAAGAACAAGCTATTAATGGGAAAGCAAATGTGGTCAGTGAGCAGGTTAGTTATCTTGTATTCATTGCCTTAATCCTTAGCTATCTAGTTCAGGAAAGCTCCTGAGGACACAACATAATTGGTTTAGTAAACTTTGACTTGTACACTCAAATTAAGATAGAATAATATTACATTAATTAAGCTGGTGGTCATGATTAATGCGTTTCCAAATCATCCAGCCAAAACTTGGTTTTGAGCACCTTTACTATATTATTGCACTCAGTTGAGGACTATCAAGAAGCCTTACCATGCATTGTGGTAAATAAAATGGTAATGTGCTCTTTGTGTGGTTTTTTTGTCACAAGCATCTTTGTTTTTCAAACCCTTTCCATTGGTAGTCTTTAACTAGTAGCTGTAGTTTGTAAATCTGAAATCCTCCGTTCTCTAATAATTTAATCCTTTCCTCTTTTAGATATTTATTTATAAACAAATAAAATTGACATTGCATCTGTATTAGAGATGCCAATCTAATCTCTGACTGAGGACTTGTAGGTTATTATTACTTTTTCATGTTGGAGTTCTGGCATTTCATGCACTAGGCTTCCCTACAATTTTCAAACAAATTGCTCACAATGGTGGAAATTCCAAATTGATGCTTTTAAAATTTGAATCAGATCAATATTCCAGCATCAATTTTGAAAAATGATGTTGATTTTTTAAAATGTGTACATACCTTTCTAAATGAAGGAAAGATGGCAGCATACTCAGACATCGCAGCCTTCCAGGAGCCAACCAAAACTGTTTTAGTCTTATTAAACATCTTTTTTTTATGATCGCAAGACAATGCTGGACTTTAAGAACTGCAGGTCTACCACATCAGTGAGGTGCTTGTTGGCGGAGGAACTGGACTTGGTGCAGGCAACGTTGCTGCCTGCTACAGTCTTTATGATCGAAAGAGGTTATCAAGTGGCTCAGCTCAAAATTAAATATATCTGAAGGATGTGAATGTGTTACTTTTCAAGAATATGAAACTGATTTAAGCTTTGTACAATAATCCTTTATTTCATAGAACAAAAAAACATTACAGATAAACTGCATGTGAGAAGGAGGAGAGGAAGAAGGGAATAATATGCTAGAAACACAGATGAACGATGTTGAAACACTTTGTTTAAGGATCAGGAGATGATTATAGACTGAATAATTCATATGAGAAATAGAAGGAACTTTACTGGAGATATTTTGACGTGCATTTATTGTCAGAAACAGCATGCTTTGGGGCCCAAGTACTTAACATAATTTCATGTACAAGATTAAATATGTAAGTTGCTTCCCTAGTAGAAGAAAATAGATAGAAATAAAAATGAAAGTCGGGCCTGGTGAATGTTAAAAACCTTCTAGATACAGCATGGCAATTAAGATATGGTTTTCATATTATATTGATGTATCATATATCTGTACTCCCACATGTATATTATGTATATGACAGAAGTGTCAATTATGAATCTTGCCATAAAATAGTGATAACTGAAAGGAAGGTATCTGGACAGGAATAATGCTAAATATCCAGGAGATCCAGCAGATTAATAGCTGACTGTACATAGTGTGACATACAGCAAATTAAGATCAGGTACAATCTTCAGCCAAACAGGTTGTAAAATTTGGACCATGGTTAAGAAAAAATATAATATTTTTGGGAACAGTAAACTCATTTAGTTAGCAAGGACATAGAGCATAAGTAATTGATGGATACAGGATATGAGGTCACATTTACAGGGAATGGAGATATTATGTAGGTAAGTGGAGGTATGCAGTCTTTATGATCAAGAGGAGTTATCAAGTGGCCCAGCTCAAAATTAAATGTATATCAAGGATGTGAATGTGTTACTTTTTAATGGATACCAAAAATCATGGATGCAATCAAACACTAACATTTCAGTGGGAACAAGAATTATAGCTAGAATACAAGTAGTGGAGAATCTCTAATAGGAATACAGCGATTTAGAACTATATTTGCTGCTCAGGATGCCTGGTAATTCCTTTCTCACAACAATGCTGGCTGCTACTGAAGAATGGAAGAGAATAGAGTACAGCAATAAACAAAGAAAACCTGAAGAACGGTGTTGGATGAAATTTACAGCAGTGGATCAGGGGGTAGAGGCTGATGTGGTTGAAGTAGATGTTAGATGGGCATAGATGGACATAGTCACTTGAGAAGATGAATAATGTAGATCATTATTTTCTCTTTTCAGTAATCATGGCATTAAAATTGATGTGACACATCACTGAGATGTTCTTTTGAATTACACGTCCTTAATGCTGGCTAAATAATTTTTACATTTTTTTTTTAAAAAAAGGGTCCACAGCAAGTACTGACTATTGCTTGGGAATCAATTGAATCCTTATTTCTGATTCTTCAAGACTGTATTGGCTCCTCTGTTGCCTGAATAATACTAGACGTCATAGTTCAACATTGTGAAATATTTTAATTGTTGTATTTCCATCGTTTGTTTATCATCATATTTTGGAGTATGAATATTGTCATGGTTTCTTACTTGGGAAAATTTTTAGAGCTCTTCAGTCTTTTATGTAGGTTCATTAAAAGCCTGGAATCATCATGACTTGTAGAAAACATAGCTCCTGGTATCTTATAGATTGCATGATTTAATGTTAGGCTCCCTCCATAGCAAGGAAAATGATCGTAACTACATAATATATCATGCGCTCATCACTTGTTTTAATTTGATAAGACTTTCGTTGGTAAGAATGTCAAGTATTTTTATACATTGCTATACCTCTACTCTTTTACAAGGTAACATCAGTTAATAAAGAACAGTCAGAATCAGAGGAAGATGAAGAAGGTGAGCAAAAATATTTTGTTGAAATGTAATTAAAATAATTCACTTATACCAATGGTTTGTGGTTACACAAGTTACAATTGCTTATTGGTGATATAACATTAACTTGCAGTTGGAACTACAATCTGTTTATGAATTGAATACTAACTTTTCAAATCTTTATACTTTTAGTACCATGAAATAACTGATTTTTGAGTTACCAGACAATATATTATTTGATATTACTCAATTTTTAATATTTTTATATCTTACTGGATCAATCAAACCATGACATGAAAAAGAATGATGGAAGGATATTGTATTTTTATTAATTTGCATCTCCTAGATTTGGACTAGTAATGCTGAAGGATGAGGCAATTACTAAACATTTATTGCACATTTTGAGAGGGATCTGAAGACTAAAAAATTGAGCTAAGTTAACTTTTGGATGAAATAAATAACATACAATAAAGATGTAACAACAGTAAGATATAATATGCCTTGAGTACAGTATGTTTTTCTGGCTGTGATGGCTGAAGTTTTCAGCATATGTGTTAAACTTTAATGGTGGTGTATTGTTAATGTTTTAAAGTCATGACAATGCAAGTAGAGAGTATTGATGACTGCATTCATATATTGATAAAGATTTTCAGAAAAACGAGATCATGGAAATCTCAGCAGAAAGTGAAGATGCACGAAGTTTAGAAGGAAATGAAGATTCAGAAAGTTTAGAAGAAGATGAAAATTCAGAAAGTTTAGAAGAAAATGAAGCTTCAGGAAGTTCAGAAGAAAATGAAGATTTGGAAAGTTTAGAAGAAAATGAAGATGCCGATAGTATAGGAGAAGTTGAAGATACACAAAACTTGGGAGAAAATGAAAATGCAAAAATTTCAGGAGAAAATGAGGATGCAAAAATTTCAGGAGAAAATGATGCTAAAAACTCAGGAGAAGATGAAGACGCAAAAAGCTCAGGAGGAAACAATGATGTAAAAAATTCAGAAGAAAATGAGGATGCAAAAAATTCAGGAGATAATGAAAGTGCTGAAGATTCTGGAAAAATTAAAAATTTAAAAGGAAGCAAGTCAAATGGTTTACTCAGTAGAACAAAAAATGTAAGTAGTCGTTCTTTCCCTCTTTTATTTTTACTTGTTTTCATATATTTATAAAATACACATATTTATAAGGAAAGGCAACTGTTATAGATTTTTTTTTAGAAATAACTGTGGAATTAAATTCTCAGATTAATTCTCTGATGCAATGACTTGGGAGTTATTGGATACAGGTGTTTTGCAAAAAAATCTGATAACTATAAAGACTGTATAAAGTAAGCAAAAAAGATATTGAATAATATATGAATTAAGCTGATTAAAGCACATGGAAAATCTTGGAATAGCAAATGGAACACCAATGCATGTTTGTCATAAAAGTCAATTCGCATTTTGTGGGTAGATTTAAGAAAAACTCAATAGGAACTATCCTCTGGGCATATCTGAAAGTGAATGGCAAAGACTTGAGTATTTGTGTTGAGGCAGTGGAAGATATTAGCTTGATTATTGTTTTTTTTTGAAGCCACAAAATCAGATTTAAAATGATACAATGTAAATTCATAATATAACATCTGAAATATGAAGTATGTTTCACAAATTTTTCATATTTGTGTTTTGCTTCAACATTCTTGAAGTGAAGAGGAGCAATGTTTCTGCCATTAATTATCTTTCACTGAAAATGTATCTATGGATATTGTACTGATTTTGGTGAATGATACCAGTAATGTGACATTTAATAAAAAATATAGTTTCTAGAAAATACTTAGTTCATATAGTTTTTTTTTGTAACATTGCTTACAGCCTTTTACTATTCTAGACTTGGGTCTGTCATTTCATTCCAAAGTATTAAGACAAGTAACAGAATTTTGGTTTTGCTTACCTTTTTTTTTAAAGAAAAACTGAACACTGCACTTAATCAGTGCCTCTAATCTAACATAACAATCCTAATGTAGTTTGTATGAACCACTTGAAAAAATTAATGTTGAACTGCATAAAACAGCATGGACAGATTACCAAGAGCTTGGTAAAAGAGTTGTGTTTTATCGGAACATCTTAAAACAACAAAGAATGTGGGGAGAATAGCTGAGAGATCTGGTTCAGAGGCGGAATTCCAGGTCAATATGGTCTTGGGGTGAGTGAAATGGGGAGGCGCAAGTAGTTCTAACTCGAGCGTTGTGGAGTTGGTTGGGAGTAGGCAATAGTGAAATGCAGGACCAAGGCCAAGAAAATATCCAAAAATGTAAATAATTTGTGCCTTATTCAATAATCAGTGTAGATGAGGGATCATGAGAATTTATGTGTGAATAGGGAAGGATGTGAGTTGAGATAGTGATAGCTGAGTTTTATATTAGAGTGGCGGCTTGGCCATGATCTTGTTGAGTTGAGTCCAAAAGTATCAAAAATATGAAGGCAGCCAAATTAGGATTTTACTTGGATTAATCAAATCTTAATTTTAAAACAAAACACATTAACTTAAAATGGCACAAAAGGAGGGCTTTGGCCCATCAGTTCCTCCCTTGTAGAACAATTTTTATTAATCAGTTCCATTCTCTCTTTGTATCCCTTTGTTGTTGTTATTGTTGATCGTCACTCATTCTTGTATGCCTGCAAATTATTTTCTCGTGCCCATCAACACCTCGTTGTTCCTTTTTAGTAAAAATTCATATTGACTGAAAAAGGCATAGAAATGATGTAATATACTTAATGCATTAAATTTTATTACCTCTTTGCCCCTATATAAATAATGTTTTCCTGTGTTATTGCAGCTGTCATTTTTTAAGGGCAATTCCACCAAGGAGGCTGAAGGAAAAATACAGTGCAAGAAAACAAAGTCTGAGGATTCAACCAAAGAAAACACAAATGGAGATGAAACGTATGTTTCAAATATGAACTGTTCATCAGAGGGCAGTGGGGATAACATTTCCTCTAATCAAAACAAAAAATCAATACAAAGTAACTTTAAAAGCAAATATAAATCAGCTACTTGTGTGTTGGTGTGAGTACTCAACAAGAAATGTAGTAGGTACTTCGAAGCAATTTGGAAGAACATTTTGCACTTTAATCGTATGGTGTTCCAAAACGGAGCTTTTCTACTTGTGTAATCACGTGCCTATGAAGCCATCAGTGTTACTAAAATCACTGTATTTTGAAACCTGAAAAGGAATATTTGAATCTAAGAGTATGTTTTATCCTTTCAGGGATTCAATAACAGTAATTGTGTAATGTTTCAATAAATGATTGATTCAGTATATTTTTGTATGAATAAGATATAGTTTGAATGTTTCAGAACAGCGGCTTTAATAGTGCTTTTCTAACTTTGTGACCTGTTATAAAATGTCAATTATTTATCTTATACTCTTTTCAGTGTAAATAACAAAGTACAGTTTGTTTAATGTTTGACATTTTTGTAATCAGAATAATTTCTTAACTGTAGTCTAAAATATTATGCTGATGTTTGGTTTCATATATTGAATGGTAAATCATTGACGTTAAGTCATGAATAAGTCAGGATTCTTCATAATTTTCATTTCTTTTAACACATCAAAATACGAAATAGGATTTGTAAAATTCTAAAAGACTGAATTAATTGGTCAGAATTTTCTTTACACAGTGAAACAAACGCATTCTTACTAATTTCAGTTTACTCCTTAAGTATGCGGTTTTAGGAACAACATTTGCATTTGAATTATAAGGATAAAATTGAGTAAAAGAGGAATATCTTTTCTTTTTTACAGTGTTTCAGCTGATTTGTTCTTTTTGCTACAGATAATTCTCCTACTTTTCAAGCAAGCAATAAAATCTGTGTAGGATTCAATATATAAAAGAAAATACTGGGAAGTAAACACTGTTTAGTTCTATATTGTTTATCATAGATGTACTTGTATGTTTGCATGTGCATTTCAAATCCAAATCACCAGTCCCTGGCCTTGTATTTGTCTTAATATCATGGCTGCTATTAGTTTAATTAATAAAACTACACTTGCTATAACTGTGGGAAGATTTTCATCAGCTGTATCTTCACCATCTCCCCAGAAGTCGTTCCATCTGCCATAACCTGAATCACTCTATAACAAGGGACAAACCTGAATGCATTGGTATATGCACCATCACCTGATCCAGCAGAACTGTAACAAACCCTAATGGGCCTTGTCTATGTCAAATCAATCCATTTCCCTGTCATCATTTTATGACCAACAGAGAAAACTCTAGCGTTCATTGTCTCATTAAAATTCTGTCTTCCTTCCATCATCTACTTCATAACTTAACAGAAAGTCCAAGGAACTTATTGACCAACTTGTCAATAAGAGAAAACCTATTCAGCAAACTTTCTCTGTTGCAGCACCTCATTATTTTGCTCATCAAACCTAATCTTTCATAGGAATGGGCCGGCCTTCCCTTGTGTAACTGATTCTATCTCCTACAATTATTTTTCTTTGATCTTATTAACAAGACATACTACTTGATCCTTCAGCTCTGAAAAAAATTATTCCACCCCAGTAATTACAATACTTATACTGATTTGTAACCTAGTGGTCATAGTTTACAATAAATTATGAAATTGAATTCAATACACTTAATGTGGTAGCAACAAAAAACATCAGAAAAATATAACATTAATTAATATGAAATTAAAAATTGCAGATGCTGGAAATCTGATATAAAAGAGCAGAACCTGCTACAATCAATCAGCTGAGTAGGCAGAATCTATGAAAACAGAAACAGTTAGTGTAACATTTAGGTTGAATACTTTTTCTCTAATGGGTAAAGAGTGAAAATAAGTTGCAGAGTGAAAATAAGTTGCAGAGAGATGGATAAGATAAAAGGAATATTTTTGATTGAGTGCAAGGCCAGGGTTACCATGACGATATGTTAATAATAAAGCTATTGAATTGTAGTTTAACAAGGGCAATCTGCAGCAGTGACCTTCCAATTTCCTATTCCTTTAGTTCTCCATCTCACTCCCTGCCACTGTTCCCTCTAGGCTGCGCGGGTGTGTGGCTGTGCAGTAACTGAAATGTTCCCGTGCACGTAGCCTTTGTTGCCGTGCAGCTGGAATTTTCTTTTATATAATGTTTTATTAAAGTGCCATGCAGTTTTCAGGCCACATAAAAATTTCCTGCTCAGAGCAATGGTGATCCACACAGCTGTAAAAAAAAATTAGAGGGAACGTTGCTCCCTATTTCACCATTTTGGTTGTTTTTGCGCTGTAATAACAATGTAAACTTGAAGATTCCATATTTTTATTTTCCATGCTAGATTTTTTCTTCTTGTTACCTTTATCTCATCTCTTATCGTTATGGATAGCCTTCCTCCTTTTCTGTGTTGCTTCTTTCTTCTAAAAGTTAAGTATCCTGGAATCATTAATTCCCGAACATATAGGCATTACAACTGTTTCTTTATAAATGCTGTAAAAGCATACTAATTTCTTTCTATTTAGATTCTTAAATCATTTGCTTTGTTATGAATGTGTACATTCAGATAAAAAGCCTTTAATTCTGCCTCTTTCCTCCAGATTTTCCTCTAACCATCACTGTTTGTATATGCTATCCTTATGCTATCCAAACATATTCATATGTTTGTATATGCTGTCCATTCCTAGTACACTCTAATTACCATTTCACCATTTTGCACAAAATCTTTAATTTTCTAAGTTTTTTCTCAGGAACAAGCTATCCTGAAATCCTAATCTAACTATTTAGTTTAAGAATATTTGTACAGTTATTTTTAGTTTGCCAGGCCATGGCTTCCAGCTCAATTTAAGTGGAACTTCTCCCAACAGAATCTTTTTCTACGGAACTGATGTCATTAGACTATGAATTGGCATTTACGAGGTATTCCCCTATATCAATGTTTTTCAAACATGCATTCATCTTTCTGATCTTATTGCTACTACACTAAATTTGCATGTGGCTCACATAGTAATCCAGAGATTATTGTGTTTGCCATTTGACTTAGAACCTAGCTGTCCAAAGTTCTTCAGGATCATAGTTCAAAATTATTTGTTTAATCTTTTTCTATTTATTTCTTGTTCCCCAGAACACCATTCTGAGGAGCCCCTATCGTGATGTCCTGGGATAAAATGATTGCCTTCCAAAAACAACAACCTTTGTGAATTATGTGACCCTAACCAATAGATTATTTCACCAGCTAATAATATGCTGCTGGAGGAATTCAGCCAGACACACATCTATGGAGGCAGATGGAAGGTTGACATTTCAGATTGAGACCTTGCATCAAGAATCTGCTAGTCTTAAAGCAGGGTCTTGACCAAAACATTGTCTATCCCTTCGCCTCCACGGATGTGCCTAACCTGTCTGATCCCTCCAGCATTTTAGTTTTAGATTCAGATATTAGCATCTGCAAGTTTGTTGTTTGTCCAGAAAATGTTTCCCCCCATAGGTTTGCCAGGGTTTCTTGATGTTATAGTCAAAATTTGACTTTATGTCAAGCGCAGTTACTCTTATTTCACCCCTGGAAGTCGAATCTTGTTTTTCTTGGGACCAAAGCTGTAATGAGATCTGGAGCTGAGCATTTCTGGCAAACTCAGACTCAGTGAAGTGGCTATTACTGAGTCAATGCCATTCTGATTTCAATAATGCTCCTGTCATGTGCTGACAATTGATTAGTTCAATCAATCAACCCTAAAAACCTGTTTCTTCAACCAAGCTTTAGATCTCCCTTTCTAACCATTTCACATTTTATTAATATCCTTCTGTGATATATCAAGATATCTTTCTATGTTAAAGAACTTTATAAATGCAAGTTCATATCAGTAATCTCATAACATGGTAAGGAAGCATTGGGCCATCATTATCAAAACTTCTAATTATATTTGTCAAAAATGTTCAGCCATTAATGCAATAAATTAGAATTATTAATACTTTTCTGTGCACAATGCCTTTCTTTTAATAGAGAAGATTCTGGAATGTATCTCCTTACACTTAGATGTATACTTGATTTGGTTCCAAAACTACAATACAACTTTAAAAAGAAATTCGTGTTTTTTTTAAATACACCAGTAGTTTCATGTGTAGAGGTGCCTGTGTTAATCATCTCATGCTGTTAGTTTCACCAAGGGCTATTCAAAATATTCCGCAGAGGTGATTATAAAAATACAAAATTGTCTGGTCATAGCTTTAATTGTGTTCATTTTAAGTTTGCTACTCTAAATCTCCAGTATTCATTGAATTGAATCTTTCCATTCCAACATTAAATTCTATTAAAATTTAGGTATTCCAAACACGTTTGTCAATCCGGCATCCCATCGCTGCTGCCGCTTCTGTGTGTTGCTTTTTGATCATTTGGGTACAGCGACTGGACTTTCAGTTGGAATCAGGTCGCTGTGAACTTGAACTGGGTGCCTTGATTCGGGAAGTGGTTTCCGGTAAAGGCGGCGTTTATTCGCTGTGGTTTTAATCTAAACCTTTTAAATGTAAACGTTGGAAGCGAAATCACCAGAGTCCAAAATGGACATTCTTACTAAGTACATTTTTCTGTCCGCTCTGTGCACATTTACGACGGAGGCATATACAGGTATGTGAGACGTGAACTTTTGTGAGCTGAAGATTTTGTTTTTGTAACTTTTTGTTTCTTGTTGAGGGACGGGTTCGTCGCATGTAGCTAATCGCCGAGCTACTTCCCGCACAAAAGTCTGACTGGAATAGCTTTCCAGGGTTGATTGTGGGTATGTGTACTTGTGTTTTAAGTTTTAAGAATTTTTTTGAAGGGAAAAATAAAACTCTAAAATCCCGTCCACTTTAAGGTGAATAAATTGAAACGACTGTTTTATTGGAGTGTCGGTTTTATTAGCGGGCCGGAGGTGGGGCGAATGACTGAATAGCTGCATATTGTTACAGTTTTACACGTCCTGATGTGTTGGGCTGGAGGATTTTGAAGAAATGCAATTTGAAAATGGTTTCAAGAAGAAAACGAGAATTTAATTGAAACGAGCGTAAGTTATGAATGGTGCGCAGGAGTGGGAACTCACGGAAGTTGTCGCTCGGGGACTCGCGGGCGTCCCCGGTACTCGGCGGCGCGCTGAGTGGCAGCTAATGCCGTGTGTCAGAGAGCCCTGCGGGGTCAGGGGACCCGCTACAGCCAATTCATCCCAGTAACCGAGCATCTGCCCACACGTTCTTGCAGCAGAAATAATTCGGTGACATAGCTGTGGTTTGGATTTGCAGCCCACTGTATAAATGTAGACTGAAAACAAATATTGAAGTGGGGTGAGCAGATCCGCGCGTGGGTTTTTATTGTAGGGTGCGCCAATTCGTGTAAAAATAAACACATTAATGGTCGTTGCTACTGCAGAAGTTGCACTTTTCTTTTAAATCTTCTCATTGAGTTAATTTCACTGCTCGAGCTCTCTGTAACCCGTGCAGTGAATGCAATAGTCAGCTCACTGTAGAGTCTTTGGCGGTGAGGAAGTTCCACAATCACAGCAAGCTCCAACACTACTCGGTGCTGTGACTCAAAGCTTCGTCTCGTCATTTGTGGTAGAATCTTCTTCCACGTTGGCCACACTCACTGACTGGAGCTTAAAACATTATAAAAAAAACTTAGTTAAATGTTTCTGATCACTGCTTTACTATTGTGAAAACATTTGCACAGTAACCTCCCCTCAGAATTAGAAAATGCTGTGTAAGCTTTGAGCAAGCACACTGACAGAAAAAGGGGAGGAAAGAAAAAAAAGAATGAAATGGAACATGCCCCTTTCCCTCTTCTTCCATTCCCCACTATGGGTCCCCTCTTAGCTCTTCTCTCCTCACCTGCCTATCACGCCCTCCTGTAGCCCTCTCCCTCGCCTCATCAGATTTTTTCTATAGCCCTTTATGTTTTTCACCTATCAAACCCCCCTCCCAGCTTCTCACATCACCCACCCAGCAACACCTATCACCTTCCCTCTTGCAACACACAAAACACTGGAGGAACTCAGCAGGCCAGGCAGCATATATGAAAAAGAGTAAACAGTCAACATTTCAGGCCGAGACACTTCATCATGACTGGAAAGAAAGAGAAGTCAGAATAAAAGAGTGGAGGGAGGGAAGGAAGAAGTACAAGGTAGTAGGAGATAGGTGAAACCAAGAGAGGAGGATGGGTGAAGTGAAGAGCTGAGAAGTTGATTGGTGAAGGGGATAAGGGGCTGGCGAAGGGGGTATCTGATAGAGGAAAGAAGAGCATGGAAGAAAGGGAAAGGGGAGGAGCATCAGAGGAAATTGATGGGCAGGTAAGGAGATAAGGTGAGAGAGGGAAATGGTGAGGGGGAGGGGGCAAATGCCAGAGGTTTGAGAAATTGATGTTTGTGCCATCAAAGCTACCCAGAAGGAATATAAGGTGTTGCTCCTCCAACCTGAGTGTGTCCTCGTGTACTCCTCTCTTGTACTCCTTCCCCTACCTTCTTATTCTGGCTGCTGCTTCCTTACTTCCAGTTCTGATGAAGCATCTGGGTCTGAAACATCAACTGTTCATTCCTTCAGCATTTTGTATGTGTTACTCTAGATTTCCAGCTTCTGCAAAAACTTTTGTGTTAACAAAATGGAACATCTGTTAAATGAGAAAAAAGATGGTGGTATAAATCAAAGATGGTAATGAGCCAGTCTCTTCAAGTAGAAATGATCATAATCACCTGTGACCAATTTTTTTTTATTAATGGACTTCAAACATATTCTGTAAACAGTGTATTCAAAAACTATTGTGTCAGAAACATTTTTTGTGTGTTGCTTGGATTTCCAGCATCTGGAGATTTTCTCTTGTTTCTGTCATATACATTAAGAGTTTGGTTTAGTTTCCTATGAAGTTCTATTGCTCTTGGTGGCAAGTTGAAACAGGCAGCTGGCTCAGTTTAAGTTGTATGTTTTAACTAAAATGGTATCCTGGCTTGTAACTGGAATGTTTTTTTCAGGAGAACAATTTGAACAAAAGTAAACTGTTTCTTAAATCTGCCAATTTAAGATGTCCCTTGGTTTCACAAAGAAATTTGTTCACTTAGAGCGAAGATGAACATTGCATATTTCAGGATTTCAAAGAATGTGGCCCTTTCAGTGCTGTTAGCTATGAGTCCTTTGGAAATCGAGCTTATCCACAATTTAAATACCATAGAATATAATAACTTGGTATTTCCTAAAGTTTTATACCCTTGATATAGCTTAACACTTGTTAATCATTCATGTGGTGTGGATATATCGGCAAGACTTAAGGTACTCACTTCAGTATTCGCCAGTGAAAAGGATCTTAGCAATTGTGGGGATGATTTGCAGTGGACTGAAATGCTTGCGTGTATAGACATTAAGAAAGAGGATGTGTTGGAGCTTTTGAAAGGTATTGTTAGATAAGTTGCTGGGACCAGACAAGATATACCCCAAGCTTCTGTGGGAAGCAAGAGAGGGGATTGCTGAGCCTCTGGTGATGACCTCGGCATCATCAATAGGGATGGGAGAAGTACCAGAGGATTGGAAGATTGTAAACATTGTTCCCTTGTTGAAGAAAGGGAGTTGAAATAACCCGGGAAATTATAGACCAGTGAATCTTACTTCAGTGGCGGGCAAGTTGTTGGAGAAGATCCTGAGAGGCAGGATTTATGAGCATTTGGAGAGACATAATCTGATTAGGGATAGTCAGCATGGCTTTGTCAAGGGCAGGTCATGTCTTACGAACCTGATTGAATTCTTTGAGGATGTGACAAAACACACTGATGAAGGTAGAGTAGCGGATGTAGTGTATACAGTATAGATTTCAGTAAGGCATTTGATAAGATTCCCCATGCGAGGCTCATTCAGAAAGTAAGGAGGCATGGGATCCAAGGAGGCCTTGCTTTGTGGATCCAGAATTGGTTTGCCTACAGAAGGCAAAGGATGGTTGTGGATGGTTCGTATTCTGTATGGAGGTCAGTGACCAGTGGTGCTCCGCAGGAGTCTGTTCTGGGACCCCTCCTCTTGTGATTTTTATAAATGACCTGGATGAGGAATAGAAAGGTAGGTTAGTAAGTTTGCTGATGACACAAAAATTGGGGGTGTTTTTGATAGTCTGGAGGGTTGTCAGAGGTTATAGTGTGACATCGATAGGATGCAGAACTAGGCTGAGAAGTGGCAGATGGAGTTCAACCCAGGTAAATGTAGGTCAAATTTGAAGACAGAATATAATATTAGTGGTAAGACTCTTGGCAGCATGGAGGATCAGCGAGATCTTGGGATCCATGTGCATAGGATACTCAAAGCTGCTGCGCAGATTGACAGTGTTGTTAAGAATGTGTATAGTGTGTTGGCCTTCATCAACCATGGGATTGAGTTCAAGAGCCGTGAGGTAATGTTACAGCTATATAAAACCTTTGTCAGACCCCATTTGGAGTACTGTGTTCAGTTCTGGTCACCTCACTACAGGAAGGATGTGAATGCTATAGAGCGTGCAGAGGAGATTATAAGGATGTTGCCTGGATTGGAGAGCATGCCTTATGAGAATAGGTTGAGTGAACTTGGCCTTTTCTCCTTGGAGCGACAGAGGATGAGAGGTGACCTGATAGAGGTGTATAAGATGATGAGAGGCGTTGCTCATGGGGATAACCAGAGGCTTTTTCCCAGGCTGAAGTCGTTAACACAAGGGGACATAGTTTTAAGGTGCTTGGCAGTAGGTACAGAGGGGATGTCAGAGGTAAGTTTTTCACACACAGTGGTGGGTGTGTGGAATGCACTGACAGTGACAGTGGTGGAGGCGGATACAACAGGGTCTTTTAAGAGACTCTTAGTTACATGGAACTCAGAAAAATAAATGGCTGTGTGGTAGGGAAATTCTAGGCAGGTTCTAGCGTAGGTCACATGGTCGGCACAAATTTGTGGGCTGAAGGGCCTGTAACATGCTGTAGATTTCTAAGTTGATGCACATTTTAAAAAGTAATTGTGAATCACAACAGTTCATATGTTAATACTCCATGGTGCACTTAAGGAACAGATTTCAGCTTGGCAATGGCATCCTTACTGTATTTTAATGCTTTTTCTTCCTCTAAACAATACAGGATGTGGTTTGAGAGGTTGCTGTGGGAACAATTGCAGATTACTGCGGTGCAAATTAACTGGTACTTCAGCCACAGTGTTTAGTCGGTGCCATTCAAGTTGAGTGCCTTGTACTGCCTGGTGTTGGAGCTTCAGGTGTTGCTATGTGAACAGGAACCTGTTACTCTCCTGACTTGGGCAGTGGAACGTCTTTGAAGAGTCAGAAGAATAATGGGAGTTATAGTGGACTACTGTCCAGAAACAGGCCTTTTGGCCCATCTCCTCCATGAAAAACTTATTCTGACTAGTCCCTAGTCCCAGCAATCTGTACCTAGACCATAGTTCTCCATGCCCCTCCTATCCATGTACTCATCCAAACCTCTCAAGTATTGAAATCGAACCCGCATTCATCACATCAGCAGGCAGCGCGTTCCACACTCTCACCAACCTCTGAGTGAAGATGTTCCCCTTAAACATTTCATCTTGCACCCTTAACCCTTAACCTCTAGTTCTAGTGGTTTCTTAATCAGGACCCACTTGCCAGGAATCAGGGTGTGTCCTTTTGTTGGATCACTCCAAGTGGCAGAGACCTGTTGAGAAGCAGCCGGGACAGTTTGGGTTAATTTCACTCAAAAGATAACTAAACTCTCAGCCTTTTTGAGAGTTAGGGCTTCCAGTAATGACATAGGATGCTTTGTTTAAGAAGAAGAAGAAGAATATCTTTATTGTCATTGTTGTGGAACAATGAAACACAGTTTAGCAGCGCAACGTTTTGCAGCATAAAGTAAACTCTAAAACTTCAGGAGTGCAGTCCAAAATTAATAATATATGGATGGGGGGGGGGGTAGGACTATTGCACACCTGCCATTCCTGGAAGTGTGATGCATTTAGCTGCCGCCGTCTTAGGAGGGGGGCAGGAGAAGGGAAGGGGGTGTTATACATTTCACTGCTTGTGGGTAGAAGCTGTTAAGGAGTCTCTTTGTTTTCGTCCTTAATGCTCTGTATCTCTTCCCAGAAAGTAGAGGGGGAAACAGGTGATGTCCAGGATGAGTGGGATCCTTTGAAGTACAAGTAGCCTTCTTTTGAAGTCTGCCAGTATAAATGTCTCTGAGGGAGGGTAATGTTGTGCCAATAACCCGCTCTGCTACCCTCACCACCTGCTGCAAGTCCTTCCTGTTCTGTTCTGTGCAGCTGGCAAACCACACTGCACAGCAATATGTCAGGAGGCTCTCTATAGTTGTCCAATAGAAGTTGATCAGCAGGTGATGAGGGAGGAGAGCGTGCTTTAGCTTCCTTAGGAAGTACAGCCTCTGTTGGGCCTTCCCCACCTGATAAGAGATATGGGCAGTCCAGGTGAGGTCAGCCGAGATGTGGACGCCAAGGAACTTGAAACTCGCTACTCTCTCCACCTCTTTCCCGTATATGTGCAGAGCAGAGTGCTCGACGCACTTTGATTTCCTGAAGTCTACTATCAACTCCTTGGTTTTTGTGATGTTCAAGTCCAGGTTATTATGACAACACCATTCTGTCAAATGCTGTACCTCCTCCCTATAGGCTGTCTCATCACAGTCTGATATGATACCTATTAGGGTGGTATCATCAGCAAATTTGACAATGGTGTTGGTGAAGTGAATGGTAGAGCAGTCATGGGTGAAAAGAGAATAGAGGATGGGGCTGAGAACACACCCCTGTGGTGTACCGGTGTTCAGGATGAGAGTAGATGATGTGTGTTCTCCCATCCTGACACCTTGGGGTCTGTTACTCAGAAAATCCAGTATCCCTGAGCACAGTGAACTGCCAAGGCCCAGGTTGCTCAATTTCTGCACCAGTTTGTAGCGGATGACTGTATTAAAAGCTGAGCTGTAGTCCACAAACAGCATTCTTACATAGGTGTTATCCTGATCCAGGTTTGTAAGGGCTGTGTGGAGAGCTGTGATGACTGCATCCTCTGTCGATCTGTTTGCACGATACGCAAACTGGTATTTATCAAGGTCAGCAAGTATGGCAGACTTAATATAAGACAGTATGAGTCTCTCAAAACATTTCATGATGATAGGAGTTAGAGCAACTGGGCGATAGTCATTAAGGCAGTTCACTGTACTTTTCTTTGGTATGGATATTATTGTGGCTGACTTAAGGCAGGTGGGGACTACAGACTGTAGTAGCGAGAGGTTGAAGATGGTAGTAAATACTCCCGCTAGTTGATCTGCGCAGTCCTTAAGAATCCCTCCGGTGACTCCATCTGGGCCAGCTGCTTTCCTCGCATTGATTCCGTGCAGGGCGGATCTGACCTGGTGTTGGTGTAATTGTATAGGGTCATCCTTCTCTGTTAGTGCTGACTGGATGCCAACTTCTCCACTCTGACTGTCAAAGCGAGAAAAGAACTGGTTCAGAGTGTCTGGTAGTGTCCTATCTGAGTGGACTTAGCAACACACAAAATGCTGGAGGAGCTCAGCAGGTCAGGCAGCATTCATGGAAACAAGTCAACAGTCAACGTTTTGGGCCAAGACCCTTCAGAAAGACTGGAGAAAAAAGATGAGGTCAGAGTAAGAAGGTGGGGAGAGGGGAGGGAAAAATACAAGGTAGTTGGTGGTAGGTGAAACTGGGAGAGGGGAGGTAAGGAGCTGGGAAGTCGATTGGTGAAAGAGGTAAAGAGCTTGAGAAGGGGGAATCTGATAGGAGAGGACAGAAGGCCATGGAAGAAAGGGAAGGGGTTGGAGCAACAGATGGTGGTGGTGGACAGGTAAGGAGATAAGGTGAGAGAGGGAAATAGGAATTGGGGAATGATGAAGTTGTGGGGGGGGGGGTGTTGGCAATTACCGGAAGCTCGAGAAATCGATGTTCATACCATCAGATTGGAGGCTATTTAGATGGAGCGTACCTGCAACCTGAGTGTAGCCTCATCACAGCAGTAGACCTGTCGGAATGGGAAGTAGAATTAAATTGGATGACCACCGGGAAATCCCATTTTTTCTCAGTGAAGCAGTCTATGTTGGGTCTCACTGATATACAGGAGTTCACACTGGGAGCACGGGGCGGTGGCGGGGGGGGCAGTAGGTGACCCCAACAGACTCACAGGTGAAGTGTTGCTTCACCTGGAAGGACTCTTTGGGGCCCTGAATGGTGGTGAGGGAGGAGGTGTAGGGGCAGATGTGGCACATGTTCCGCTTGCAAGGATAAGTGCCAGGAGGGAGATCAGTGGGGAGAGACAAATGGACAAGGGAGCTGCATAGGGAGTGAGCCCTGTAGAAAGTGGGGAAGAGGGAAAGATGTGCTTGGTGGTGGGATCCTATTGGAGATAATAGACGTTACAGGGAATTATATGCTGGGATCTTCAATAAATATAGGCAGCTTGGAGTTAGTGAGGTACTTGGAATATAAAGAATGTAAAAAGAATCTTAAGAAAGAAATTAGAAAAACTAAAAGGAGATACGAGGCTGCTTCGGCAAGTAAGGTGAAAATAAATCCAAAGGGTTTCTACAGTTATGTTAGTGGCAGAAGGATAGTAAGGGATAAAATTAGTCCCTTGGAGAATCAGAGTGGACGACTACGTGCGGAGCCAAAAGAGATGGGGGAGATTTTGAACGATTTCTTTTCTTCGGTATTCACTAAGGAGAAGGATATTGAATTATGTAAGGTAAAGAAAACAAAAAGGGTAGTTATGGAAAGTATGACAATTAAAGAAGAGGAAGTACTGGCGCTTCTAAGGAATATAGAGGTGGATAAGTCTCCGGGTCAGGACAAGATATTCCCTAGCACCTTGAGGGAAGTTAGTGTAGAAATACAGGGGCTCTGACAAAAGTATTTCAAATGTCATTAGAAACGGGGATGGTGCCAGAGGATTGGCATATTGCTCATGTGTTTCCATTGTTAAAAAGGGTTCTAAGAGTAAACCTGGCAATTATCGGCCTGGGAGTTTGACGTCAGTGGTGGGTAAATTGATGGGAAGTATTCTTAGAGATGGTATGTATAATTATCTGGATAGACGGAGTCTGATTAGGAACAGTCAACATGGATTTGTGCGTGGAAGGTCATATTTGACAAATCTTATTGAATTTTTTGATGAGGTTACTAAGAAAGTTGATGAGGGTAAAGCGGTGGATGTTGCCTATATGGACTTCAGTAAGGCCTTTGACAAGGTTCCACATGGAAAGTTAGTTAGGAAGGTTCAATCGTAAGGCATTAATATGGAAGTAGTAAAATGGGTTCAGCAGTGGCTAGATGGGAGACGCCAGAGAGTAGTGGTGGATAACTGTGTGTCAGATTGGAGGACGGTGTGTAGCGGTGTGCCTCAGGGATCTGTACTTGGTCCAATGTTGTTTGTCATATATATTAATGATCTGGATAATGGGTGGTAAATTGGATTAGTAAGTATGCAAATGATACTAAGATAGGTGGCGTTGTGGATGATGAGGAAGGTTTTCAAAGCTTGCAGAGAGATTTAGGACAGTTAGAAGAGTGGGCTGAAAGATGGCAGATGGAGTTTAGTGCTGAAAAATGTGAGGTGCTACATTTTGGTAGGACTAATCAAAATAGGACAGACATGGTAAGTGGTAGGGCATTGAAGAATGCTGTAGAACAGAGGGATCTAGGAATAATGGTGCATAGTTCCCTGAAGGTGGAATCTCATGTGGATAGGGTGGTGAAGAAAGCTTTTGGTATGCTGGCCTTTATAAATCAGAGCATTGAGTATAGGAGTTGGGATGTAATGTTGAAATTGTATAGGGCATTGGTAAGGCCAAATTTGGAGTATTGTGTACAGTTCTGGTCACCGAATTATAGGAAAGATGTCAATAAAATTGAGAGAGTACAGAGGAGGTTTACTAAAATGTTGCCTGGGTTTCATCTAAGTTATGGAGAAAGGTTGAACAAGTTAGGTCTTTATTCTTTGGAGTGTAGAAGGTTGAGGGGGGACTTGATAGAGGTGTTTAAAATTATGAAGGGATTGATAGAGTTGACGTGGATAGTCTTTTTCCATTGAGAGTGGGGAAGATTCAAACAAGAGGACATGAGTTGAGAGTTAAAGGACAAAAGTTTAGGGGTAACATGAGGGGGAACTTCTTTACTCAGAGAGTGGTAGCTGTGTGGAATGAGCTTCTAGCAGAAGTGGTTGAGGCAGGTTCTATGTTGTCATTTAAAGTTAAATTGGATAGATATATGGACAGGAAAGGAATGGAGGGTTATGGCTGAGTGCAGGTCAGTGGGACTAGGTGAGAGTAAGAGTCCGGCACGGACTAGAAGGGCCGAGATGGCCTGTTTCTGTGCTGTAATTGTTATACGGTTAGATGTGGAAGCTGATGGGGTGATAGCTGAGGACAGGAGGAACACTATCCCTGGTGGGATGTTGGGTGGATGGATCAAGGGCAGCAGTGATGGTGAAGGAAGGGGAGCCCCTTTCTTTGAAGAAGGATGACATCTAATTAGTTCTGGAATGAAAAGTCTCATCCTGAGAGCACATGCAGCTGAAATGGTGGAATTGAGAGAAGGGGGATGGCATTTTAAAAAGTAACAGGGTGAGAAGAGATATAGTCTAGGTGGGTGTTAGAATCAGTGTGTTTTAGTAGGAGTTGGAAATGGGAGGTGCGGGGTAAGGGAACTGTGAGGTTGGTGGTAGTGGATGGGAGATTACCAGAACTAATATGGTCAGTGATAGGGGTGGGGAACAGTGGCCTGGTGCTCCTTAGTGGGAGCCTGTTCAAGGGGTACGTCAGAGGAGATGTCTGAGAGTCATCGCCTAGCCTCAGCAAGGTAGAGATCAGTCCACTAGACTATTACAGTGCCCCCTATCTGCAGGTTTGATGATGAGGTTAGGATTAGTGTGGCGAGCAGTGCATTCAGAAAGAGTGAGGTTAGAATCGGAGAGAGGGGTGCTGAAGTCGAGATGGTTGATGTCTCGTCAGCAGTGAGCAATGAAAAGATCCAGAGCAGGCAGAAGACCAGAGTGGGGTGTCCAGGAAGAGGAGGAGAGTTGAAGATGGGAGAAGGGGGCATTGGTACAGGGTGGAGAGTCCTTGCCAAAGACGTAGGGGGGGGAGACAGAGGCGGCGGAAGAAGAGCTCAGTGTCGTGGTGGGCGCGTAACTCACTGAGGTGTGGGTGCAGGGGGACAAAGGTGAGGTCCTGACTGGGGACAGGAAGTTCTGCCTCAGAGAGGGAAAGGCCGGAGGGGATGGTGCAGACCCAGTGGGCGTGGAAATCGCTGAGGTGTGGGTGAATGGGACAAAGGCGCGAGGACCTTACTGAGGACAACGTTCTGCCTCGGAGAGAGGAAGGTCGGAGGGGATGGTGCAGACCCGGCATGGATGAGAACCGGGATTGGAGGGGGGAAGGAGGTTGGTAGTGTTTGAGGAGAGGGAAGGGTTGGGGTGTTTCAGGGAAGTTGGGGTGAGAGGAAAATGGAGTCTCTGAGGACCTGAGAGGCATGGGATTGCAGAGTGGTGGTGGGGGAGGGGAGACTGGGATTCCAGCGGCAGTGCGTAAAGTGCTGGCCTGAAAGTGCTGTCGATCAAGGACTAGGCTGGAGTCGGAGTCTGGGTTGTAGGTTGCGCAACAGGCACTTTGAAGGTGTCCAAGCTTGTTGGAACCCACATTGATGGCAGTGGAGTCGCGGTTCTGAATCTGCTAGGAGTTGTTAGAATCTTGATGTCAACAGCAGGGATCATGGTCTGGGGACATCCATGGCTGCCGGAAGGGCCTGTGGTCCTTAGTTTTACTTTAGTTTTCTTGTTTGGGGTTGCTCTGATGCTGCATCAGACCATAGGAAGAGCCAAAGGCCATGGTACACCTTCCTCTTGATACTTTGTCAATTGTTGTCTGATGATTCCATTCATTTGTTCAACTAGTCCTGATGACTTTGGATGACGTGGGCAATTAAAAGACCATTCAATGTTCATCAGTCAACATAATTACTAGCAAATACTTCCAGTGAAGAGTGTTCCTTGGTCAGAGTCAATGTGACATGACAATCCCTATCTAGGAATATAGTCCTTGATCAGAGACGAAGGGTCTCGGCCTGAAACGTTGACTGTACCTCTTCCTAGAGATGCTGCCTGGCCTGCTGCGTTCACCAGCAACTTTGATGTGTGTTGCTATCTTTAACCATGATCAAGTTGAAACCAATGGTGTTATGATCACTGGAACTAAAGTGTTCCCCTACACACACTTCTGTCACTTGTCCTAACTCGTTTCCTAATAGGAGATCTAATATTGCATCCTCTCTAGTTGGTGCCTCTATAGATTGATTTAGAAAACTTTCCTGAACACATTTTACAAACTCTAACCCATCTAGACCCCTAACAGTATGGGAGTCCCAGTCAATATGTGGAAAATTAAAATCCCCTACCACCACAACTTTATGTTTCCTGCAGTTGCCTGCTATCTCTCTGCAGATTTGCTCCTCCAATTCTCACTGACTATTGGGTGGTCTATAATACAACCCCATTGATGTGGCCATACCTTTCCTGTTTCTCAGCTCCATCTATAAGGACTCAGTAGACAAGCTGTCTAATCTGTCTTGCCTGAGCACTGCTGTAACATTTTCCCTGACAAGCAATGCTACCCGCCCCCCCCCCCCCCCCACCTTTCATTCGTCTGCCTTTATCACATCTGAAACATCAGAACCCTGGAATATTAAGCTGCCAGTCCTGCCCCTCCTGTAGCCAAGTTTCACTAATTGCTATAACGTTATAATTCCACGTGTCAATCCACGCCCTCAACTCGTCTGCCTTCCCCGCAATACTCCTAGCATTGAAATATATACACCTCAGAAGATTTTTACCACCATTCATGACCTTTCTATTTGCAGCTTTGCTTGAACGTTTAACATCATTTAATTTCACCCCAGCCCCACTGTCAGCTCTGGCACTCTGGTTCTCATCCGCCTGCAAATCTCGTTTAAGGCCTAGGGTTCGCTGAATATGTTCTCAGTATTTCTTTTTAAAAACGCAAACAACAGGAATTCTGCAGATGCTGAAAATTCAAGCAACACACATCAAAGTTGCTGGTGAACGCAGCAGGCCAGGCAGCATCTCTAGGAAGAGGTGCAGTCGACGTTTCAGGCCGAGACCCTTCGTCAGGACTAACTGAAGGAGGAGTGAGTAAGAGATTTGGAAGTGGGAGGGGGAGGGGAGATCCAAAATGATAGGAGAAGACAGGAGGGGGATGAATGGAGCCAAGAGCTGGACAGGTGATAGGCAAAAGGGATACGAGAGGATCGTGGGACAGGAGGTCCGGGAAGAAAGACAAGGGGGGGGGGGTACCCAGAGGATGGGCAAGGGGTATATTCAGAGGGAGAAAAAGGAGAGTGAGAGAAAGAATGTGTGTATAAAAATAAGTAACATAAATAAGTCCCTTACTCACTCTTCCTTCATTTAGTCCTGACGAAGGATCTCGGCCTGAAACATCGACTGCACCTCTTCCTAGAGATGCTGCCTGGCCTGCTGCGTTCACCAGCAACTCTCAGTATTTCTTTTATTTCTTTCTGTGCTGCATACGGGAGTACATTTCCATGGTTTTCATTGTAGTCACTTTGGAGTGGCTTTTGCATTTTAATACAGCAACTACTGACAGCACGTATAATATCCATAAACTCTTGTACCAGTTGGCAATTCATGATTTGGGTTCCTACAGCCTAGGAAAGCTTCTTTCTCTCCATAGGTTTCTAAAATCATGAACAATTCCAAAAGCATATGTATCGGAAATCAGTGGAGATATTAACTGATCTTCCTTCTGCCAACTTACAGGCTTCAATCAAAGCTTTCAGTTCGACCTGTTGCGCAGAGATACCAGGAGCCATGCTTCCCGATGCCAGCATTCCTGTTCCAGAAACAACTGTTCTGAATTCCCCTCTCAATTGTTGAGGAGCTATCAGTGTACAGAATCAGGTCTTTGGCAGAGTAATAACGAACAGGATGCTGCTAGTCTCCTTGTCCTTGAATTGAGACTGCCATCATGTGCTTCTCATTGAGGTACAGGGTGAATGGTCTACCTGTACT
Source organism: Mobula birostris (assembly GCF_030028105.1). Classification (NCBI taxonomy): domain Eukaryota; kingdom Metazoa; phylum Chordata; class Chondrichthyes; order Myliobatiformes; family Myliobatidae; genus Mobula; species Mobula birostris. Next base: position 50,949,891 of record NC_092375.1, read on the forward strand.
GGGGATTGCATTGTTCTTCATTAAAAGTCACGGTGTCATCTGTGAGCTTACAGTACTTCAGCAGGTTGTTGAGTGACTGAGCAGTAGTGATGGATCTGCCACTTGTCAATACATTGATTAGTAATGGTTTCACCTTCAGTACCTGTAGTGTTCTCGTGCAGTGTGTTCAAACTCTGACTAAACACCAAGTTAAACCGGAGCCAATGAAGACAGAGTCGTAGTGAGGTTAACCATTTACTGTTCACTCTTCCACATTAACATCGTATGGTGAAAACTGTTGATTAAAAAAATACAAACATATACAACGTCTGTTTCATTGTGGAGACCACGCGTGCTCTCTTCTTTTAGCGAGTGTCTCCAGCCGTGCCGAGTAGCGGGCGGGGGGGGGGGGGTTGCATCAAACCGCCGCTGGGCCCGAGCCCACACCGCGTTTGAAATTGAAAAGCCGGCTCGCGCGCTGCCCCAACCACTGCTTCCTTAACAGAAACCGCGTTAATATTTTTACTTCAAATACTTTCATATAAACTTATGGCATTGCTTCTATAATGTTTCTTTGTGGGTAGACATGGAGCTCTTCATGATCATGCTGCACGCATGGCACCCACCTTCACACCTTCCCGAACCGCAGTTACACATAAGACGTGGCGAAACCGGAGGTGACATCATCACATGCCGTGATATACCATAAACAATGAATTTACCTTTGTTAGACTGTAACATAATTATCAACCTTTAACTTTAACTAGAAAATAGTTACAAACAAATCATTTAAAATATAGACCCAACAAAGTCAAATAAATGCCTTAAGGGCAACACAGTACCATGTACTTTGTGCGTTCACCAGCAACTTGATGTGTGTTGCTTGAATTTCCAGCATCTGCAGAATTCCTTGTGTTTGCATCTTTATCCCTTGGTCTTTATTGAAGTAAACTGTGGTCAATCTTATTGTCAGTCTCATTTGAGTCACTAGGGGGCGCTGTGGAGTCCATCCTGCAATTTGTTAGAGTTCAGATGGCATCGCTATCTTGGAGGACTGATCAAAGTAAGCTGTAATTCTCCAGAGTTTGGATGTTGGCGCTGTATAGGGAGCCTGTCTGGTGTAATTCCTGAAGTGGAGCTCAGAAGTAGTTGTTTCCCAGAGCAGAGCACCAGCAGTAGTGTCAGTAGGAGCAGCAGGACCACCCACACAAAGTTGTGGGGCTGTGCTTTTCCATTTTGTTTCATTTTGCTTCGAAACTCAATGCATTGCACATTAATTGCATTATCGTGTTGTTCTTTTGCTCTTTTGGTTAATGCAAAAATATCCTCTTCATACCTTTTACTGTCTCTATCATGCTGTTTTTGTACTTTGTTACAAGTTATGTGTTTCTTTCAATGCGTAGGACTTGGCCTGTTCACTCTTTTAATTGTTCGCATTTTCGATCAAGACGACCACACTATCTTAACTCTAAATCAATAGCTGGCATTTTCTGGATCTTAAACTTAACATTGTTGGTATTTTTCATTAATTTTATCAAACGGAGATGTTTTATTCAGGTAAGAGTTCTTAGTAGATTTCACGACTTTGACCATTGTTTTGATTTGATCTTAATTTGTATGTACTTTTATCAGTCAGACCACAATCTCAAAAATTTAATTGGTTGGAACCAAATAGCAAATAGATTTATCCTGCAGCCAAAGAGATCACAACCACATAGATTACAACCAAATATATTGTACAGCCACTATTTTCAGCAGGTACCAAAATAGGTCGCTGTGTGACCAAAATAGGGTATAATCAAATAGGTTAGGACCAAATAGATTGCAACCAATATTTTCACAGCTGCTTTTCCTTCTGAATAGCAAGGTAGCAGTCTTCAATATTTGAAGCCAGAACTATTATTTTTCTTAGACAGCAGAAGAACAAGGAAGTTCTTACTGCTTTTGTTGCGCATTCGAATCTCCACTTTAGCCTTTGATTGTAGCAATTTCTCAACTTCGGAATACCCTAGCCAACTATGCCACTTGGTGGATTCTAGTGTTGTAATCCAAGATTCTTTTAGAGGTCAGGAAAGAGGTATAAAATTTGTTGCTTTGCAATTATTTTATTAATAGTTGATAGAAGAAAGGAAATTGAAATGGACTGTGATATTTGTAGAAGAGAGAGAGAAGATAAAGAAGATTAAGATGGTGCTGCTTTGTTTAGTTATTTTATACCCATAGAGATAAGAAATCCATTCAAATCTGTAGATAATTAACTAATTAGAATGAACTTATTCAATACTACAGTACCAAGTAGCCAAAAAACATGGAACATAGAAATTTACAGCACATTACAGGAGAAAACACTTATTCACTTAATACAGAATAAAAGAGCTTCCAGAGTTATATTTTGTGTAATCAGTAGAGGCATATTAAACTGTTATATGTATACTATAGCCACTAGGAATCATAGTAAGCAGTTACTTGTATATTTAATAATTATATAAAATACAAGCAGATAATTGTTAAACGGCAAAGGAAATGACAATTAAACAGTCTAATCTAAGAATTAAACAGTCAGATTCAGCAGCTTTGAGAACATCATTGAGCTGATTCCCTTGGAGTAACGGAGCTAGGATTTTGGGAATCTGGTGTTGGCAATGATGTGGCCTGCCCATTGGAACCAACTGAATGTAACTAGAGTCTTGAAGGCAAAACAGGATGTTGACATTGGATCACATATCCTGCAGACTCAGCTTTGGTATTATCCCTCCAGTGGTTTGGCGTGCTTGATGTAGGTAGTCCACATTTTCGAAACATCCAGGAGGGTAGGAATTACTGTCATCCAGAAGAGCAGGCGCTTGGTGCTGTGTTCACAGAAAACAAGTCACCACTAAACGCAGTGACAGTTTGCACCTTGAGGAACAGTTTGCACCTTGAGGAACAGTTCTTCCTGTAAAGGTGAAATTCAAGGATGGCAGGGTTTGGGACCCCTGGATGATGAGGTGATGAAGAAAAAAAAGTGTGATAGGTATACTTCATCCCATGAGTAGTATGAAGGTTTTAGCAGGTACTTAAGTGGAAATTAGAAGACTTGTAAAGAACCATGGTGAGAATAGATAGGGCAGCAACATTTAAAAGGCATGTGAACAGGCAGCGAATTGAGGGATATGGGCTATTCAGGCAGATGTGCAGATTAAATGGGCATCATGGTTGGAAATGGCTGTAGGACCTGTTCTTGTGTTGTATTGATCTATATTCTAAATATCATGAGCCGACAAGTTTGGGAGAATCCCCATTCTCTACTCAACTAGCTTGATCGGTAGTTGGCAAGATGCTAGAGTCCATTATTTTGGAGTACTTGGAGGCATGTGATAAAATTGGCCAAAGTCAGCATGGTTTCCTTGAGGGGAAATATTGTCTGACAAATTTGTTGGATTTCTTTCTGCAATTAACAGGTAGAATAGACAAAGGAGAGTCAGTGGATGTTGTTTACTTAATTTTCAGAAGACCTTTGACAAGGTGCCTGTTAAACATGTGGTTGCTAAACAGGATGGCTTTACAGGAAAGCCACTAGCAGAGACAGAAAATTGGGGAACTGGCAGGAGGCAAAGGGTTGAAATAAACGAGGCCTTTTCTGGTTGGCTGCCAGTGACTATTGCTTTTTTGCAGGTTTGGTTTTGGGACCTCGTTTTTCATGTTATGTGTCAATGATTTGGATGACGCAAAAGGAATTGGGAGTTCTAGTGCAAGATTTCTGAATCCTGCATACAGGTTGAGTCAGTAGTAAGGAAAACAAATTTAATGTTAGCATTCATTTCAAGAAGACTAGAATATAAAGCAAGGAAGTAATGCCTTTGACAAAATCTTGCAAGGTAGGCTGGTCCATAAAGTTAGGATGCATGAGATTCAAGGTGTTTTGACAGACTGGATCTAAAATTTGCTTAATGATAAGAGGCAGGGGTTAGTGGTGGAGAGTTATTTTTCTGACTGGATGTCTACAGCAAACTGTTACCACAGAGATCGATGCTCAGACTTCTGTTTGTCATAAAGAGTCAAAAGGGCAAGGTTATGATAGTCATGGGAGATTTTAACATGCAGGTTGATTGGGAAAATCAGGTTGGTAATGGATCTCAAGAGAGTGAGTTTGTTGAATGCCCAAGAGATAGCTTTTTAGAACAGTTTGTCATTGAGCCTACTAGGGGATCAGTTATACTTGATTGTGTGTTATGTAATGAACCGGAGGCAATTAGAGAGCTTAAGGTAAAAGAACCCTTAGGAACCAGTGATCACAATATGATTGTGTCAACTTGAAACTTGATAGGGAGAAAGTAAAGTCTGATGTAGCAGTATTTCAGTGGAGTAAGGGAAATTGTGATGGCGTGTGGCCAAATGGTTAAGGCGTTCGTCTAGTGATCTGAAGGTTGCTAGCTCAAGCCTTGGCTGAGGCAGCGTGTTGTGTCCTTGAGCAAGGAACTTAACCACACATTGCTCTGCGACGACACTGGTGCCAAGCTGTGTGGGTCCTAATGCCCTTCCCTTGGACAACATCAGTGGCGTGGAGAGGGGAGACTTGCAGCATGAGCAACTGCCGGTCTTCCATACAACCTTGCCCAGGCCTGCACCCTGGAAACCTTCCAAGGCACATATCCATGGCCTCATGAGACTAACAGATGCCTATAAAGAGAAATTACAGTGATATGAGAGAGGACAATTGAAGGAGCTGCTGCAGGGATGTCAGCAGAGTATCAATGGCGTGCATTACTGGGGGGAAAGAGGAAGGTGCAGGACTGTGTATTCCAAAGATGAAGAAATACGCAAATGGTAAAATAGTAGAAACCTGGCTGACAAGGGAAGTCAAGCTATTGTAAAAGCAAAAGAAATGGCATACAACAAGGCAAAAATTAGTGAGAAGGTAGAGGATTGGGAAGATTTAAAAAACCTACAAAGAGTAACTAAAAAAAAAAATCATTAGAAGGAAAAAGATGAAATATGAAAGCAAGCTAGCAAATAATATCAAAGTGGATAGTAAAAGTTTTTTCAATATGTTAAAAATAAAAGAGAAATAAGAATGGATATAGAACTGCTAGAAAATGAGGCAGGAGAAATGATAACGGGGACAAGGAGATGGCTGATGAAGTAAATGAGTATTTTGCATCAGTCTTCACTATGGAAGACACTAGCAGTATGCCTGATGTTGTAGTGTGTGAAGGAAGAGAAGTGGGTGCAGTTACTGTTACAAAAGAGGAGGTGCTCAAAAAGCTGAAAGACCTAAAGGTACATAAGTCAGCCAGACCAGAGGAACTGCACCCTAGGGTTCTGAAAGTGGTAGTGTTAGAGATTGCGATGACATTAGAAATGATCTTTCAAAAATCGTTGGATTCTGGCATGGTGCCAGAGGACTGGAAAATTGAAAATGTTGCTCCACTCTTTAAGAAAGAAGGAAGGCAGCAGAAAGGAAATTATAAACCAGTTAGCCTGATCTCAGTGGTTGGGAAGATGTTAGAGTCAATTGTTAAGGATGAGGTGATGGAGTACTTGGTGACACAGGACAAAGTCAGCATGGTTTCCTTCAGGGAAAATCCTGCCTGACAAACCTGTTAGAATTCTTTGAGGAGATTAGAAGTAGGATAGATAAAGGGGATGCAGTGGATGTTGTATATTTGGACTATCAGAAGGCCTTTGACAAGGTGCCACACATGAAGCTGCTTACCAAGTTAAGAACTCATGGTATTACAAGGAAGTTACTAACATGGTTAGAGCATTGGCTGATTGGTAAGAGGCAGTGAGTGGGAGTGAAAGGATCCTTTTCTGGTTGGCTGCCGGTGACTAGTGGTGTTCCGCAGGGGTTGATGTTGGGACCACTTCTTTTTATGCTGTATAAAAATGATTTAGATGATAGAATAGATGGCTTTGTTGCCAATTTTTTAGATGATATGAAGATTGGTGGAGGGGCAGGTAGTGTTGAGGAGACAGGTAGGATGCAGAAGGACTTGGACAGATTAGGAGAATGGGCAAGAAAGTGGCAAATGAAATACAATGTTGGAAAATGCATGGTCATGCACCTTGGTAGTAGAAATAATGTGTGGCCTGTTTTCTAAATGGGGAGAAAATCCAGGAATCTGAGATGCAAAGGGACTTGGGAGTCGTTGTGCAGAACACCCTAAAGGTTAACTTGCAGGTTGAGTCCGTGGTGAGGAAGGCAAATGCAATGTTAGCATTGCTTTCAGGAGGTCTAGAATACAAGAGCAGGGATGTGATGCTGAGGCTTTATAAGGCACTGGTGAGGCCTCACCTTGAGTATTGTGAACAGTTTTGGGCCCCTCATCTTTGAAAAGATGTGCTGGCATTGGAGAGGGTCCAGAGGAGGTTCTCAAGGATGATTCCAGGAATGAAAGGGTTATCATATGAAGAACATTAAATGTCTCTGGGTCTGTACTTGCTGGAATTTGGAAGGATGAGGAGGAATCTTGTTGAAACCTTTGGAATATTGAAAGGCATAGACAGAGTAGATATGAAAAAGATGTTTCCCATGGTGGGAGAGTCTAGGACAAGAGGGCACAGCCTCAGGATAGAGGGGCATCCATTCAAAACAGCGATGGGGAGAAATTTATTTAGCCAGAGGGTGGTGAATTTGGGGAATTTGTTGCCACATGCAGCTGTGGAGGCCAGGTCATTAAGTGTCTTTAAGGCAGAAATTGATAGGTTTTTGATTGGACATGGGCTCAAAGGTTACGGGGAGAAGACCAGAAACTGGGTTTGAAGAAGAGAAAAATAAAAGGATCAGCCATGACTGAATGGCAGAGCAGACTCAATGGGCCAGATGGCCTAATTCTGCTCCTGTGTCTTATGGACTTATATTTATAAATGACTTGGACAAGAAGGTGTATAGTCTGATAAGTACTTTTGCTGACAAAGTGGAGATTAGTGAATTTTTAGATAGTGATGATTGCCTACAGATACAGGGGGACTTAGATCAGATGGAAAGTTGGGAAGAGTGGCAACAGATGGAATTTAATCCAGACAAGTGTGAAGTGATGCATTTTGGGCTTTTTAACACTGGCCAGCCATATAGAGTAAATGGCAAGGACTTTAGTAGCATTGGTATACAGAGGAACCTTGGGTTGCAAGTTCACAATTCCCTGGAAATGGTGACACGGATGGATAGGGTAGTAAAGGTGTTTAGATTACTTGCCTTCATAAACAGGGGTGTTGAATACAAGATTTAGGACATAATGTTGTAGCTGTACAAGATATTAGTTAGCTAACACTTGGAATATCATGTGCAGTTCTGGCTATACTAGTAGAATGGATGTTATAGCACTAGACAGTATGTGGAAGACATCTGCCAAGATGGTGATTTGAGGAAAGGACATTAGTTTTGATGAGGCTGATGGGTGTTGTTATAGAGGATATGGATCAAATGCTGGGAAATGGGATTGGGATATTTGGACATTTTGGTCAAAATAGACGTTAGGCCCAAGGCTATACAACTCCATGATGACTCTAAGCTCCACCTGCCAACTTCTTGCATACTCATTTAACCAGTCTACATCCCTTGGCAGGTTTTTGTGTCCTTGCAAATTGCTCACCTGCTTATTTTTATATCTTTGGCAAATTTGGTGCAATTAACTCCATCCCTTCATCCAAGTCACGAATGCAATTTGCTAATTATTGAAGCACCAGCACCGATCCCTTTGACACCAACACTGCTTACTAATTGGCACTGAAAGTGCACTATTTATTCCTACTCAGTTTTGGTTTGTTTATTAACTTCACTGTCACCTCCAATTTATTAACTCAACTCTATGCACTCTTGCACAATAAACTTTAGCGAGGTACTTTATCAAATGCCTCTGGACATCCACATACACTACATTTATTAGCTCTCCTTTATCCATCCTATTTCTTACATTTACAAAAAAACTTTCACAAAGTTATCAAACATGAATTTACTTTCCTAAAACCGATTTGACTGCTTAATTAATTTATGATTTTCTAAATATCCCATTATTATAATTTTTGGCAATTTTCTAATGACCGAAATTAAGCAGACCTGTAGTCCCTTGCATTTTGCAATTCTCCTTGAATAGTGATGCAACATTTGAGGTTTCCTAACTTCTTCCTGCCAGTCTGTTGGGGATTTTGGTAGAATGCATCTTCTCTCTTTTGTGTTTTTTTTTGCCCAGGCTGTCCAGGCTTCTCACTGTTAAAGATGCTCAGTAAATGTAATTAGTTGTTTTTTCATTTAATAGAACTTTATACAAGTGCTTCTATTTTGAAAATACGGTCAGCATTTGTAAAATGTTGTAGCTTACACTGTGTGTTTTCTAAATGTCTAAGCTGTTTTCATTCCATGGAGTAAAGCATTCATTTGCCTTGGTTTCTAAGTACTTTTATAGCTAATTTAAAAACTTTGCTTTACACTTGTTATTGAAAATCCAAAGACAGCTTGTACAGCATCAGTAATGTTTATTTCTCTGTCTGTGTCCTTGTGTGTAACTTACTCAACTTTTCACTTAAGAAGCAAGACATACTATTATGGAATGGGCTTAAGTCAATTAACACATGAGATGATAACATTCTTCTTACTTGGATCTTTTGTTGAAGAACAGTTAAAGAGTAGAAATGGTATGATTATATTTGTTGTGTATCTAAATTGATTGTATATTCTATATTTGCATGAGCCATATATTTTAGTTTGGTTGCTGTGCTGGTTTGGAGCTAAACTGAAATAAGTTTTGGTCCAAGTATTCTGAACAGAATGCTTATACAAGTAATTTTGGAGCCCATCTCACTAAGTTTAAGCCAATTTTTGCTTTTTTTAAAAAAGTTTTGCAGTTTCCAAAAGATCAACCACTTTGGAGTTCAACTATTGTATTTGCTGGTTATTCAACAGTTTAGTAGGATGTAGTAACCTAAAAGAAGTAACTTATTGCAGGGCAGGCCATGGCTCAACTAATAGCAGTTCTTCTTGAGTTTACCAGTTCCATGCATTTTCTGATTGGGCAAACTGGAAGAAATTGGAAAAACCTTTATGCTAACCTTTGCTTAAGCAAAATCCATGGAATTCTATTCTACATACAAGTTCAAAGAATTCTGCAGATGCTGGAAATTCAAGCAACACATATTATTCTCCGTAACTTCCGCCACCTCCAGTGGGATCCCACCACTAAGCACATCTTTCCCTCCACCCCCCTCTCTGCTTTCCGCAGGGATCGCTCCCTATGCGACTCCCTTGTCCATTTGTTTCCCCCCTGCATCCCTCCCCACTGATCTCCCTCCTGGCACTTATCCTTGTAAGCGGAACAAGTGCTACACATGCCCTTACACTTCCTCCCTTACCACCATTCAGGGCCCCAGACAGTCCTTCCAGGTGAGGCGACACTTCACCTGTGAGTCGGCTGGGGTGATATACTGCGTCCAGTGCTCCCGATGTGGCCTTCTATGTATTGGCGAGACCTGACACAGACTGGGAGATCGTTTTGCTGAACACCTATGCTCTGTCCTCCAGAGAAAGCAGGATCTCCCAGTGCCCACACATTTTAATTCCATATCCCATTCTCATTCTGACACGTCTATCCACGGCCTCCTCTACGGTAAAAATGAAGCCACACTCAGGTTAGAGGAGCAACACCTTATATTCCGTTTGGGTAGGCTCCAACCTGATGGCATGAACATTGACTTCTCAAACTTCCGCTAATGCCCCACCTCCCCCTCGTACCCCATCTGTTACTTATTTTTATACACACATTCTTTCTCTTACTCTCCTTTTTCTCCCTCTGCCCCTCTGACTATACCCCAAGCCTATCCTCTGGGTTCCCCCCCCACCCTTTTCCTTCTCCCTAGGCCTCCTGCCCCATGATCCTCTCATATCCCTTATGCCAATCACCTGTCCAGCTCTTGGCTCCATCCCTCCCCCTCCTGTCTTCTATCATTTTGGATCTCCCCCTCCCCCTCCCACTTTCAAATCTCTTACTAGCCCTTCCTTCAGTTAGTCCTGACGAAGGGTCTCGGCCTGAAACGTCGACTGTACCTCTTCCTAGAAATGCTGCCTGGCCTGCTGTGTTCACCAGCAATTTTGATGTGTGTTGCTACATACAAGTTCTTTTCTTATTTAGAAGATAATATTTAGTCAAGAGATTGGTAAGTGATGCAAAATAATAATTCTCACAACACGCTGGAGGAACTCAGCAGGTCGGGCAGCATCTGTGGAAACGATCAGTCAACATTTTGGGCCGGAACCCTTCGTCAGGACTGAAGAGGGAAGGGGCAGAAGCCCTATAAAGAAGGTGGGGGGAGGGTGGGAAGGAGAAGGCTGGTAGGTGCCAGGTGAAAAACCAGTAAGGGGAAAGATAAAGGGGTGGGGGAGGGGATAGGCAGGAAAGGTGAAGAAGGAATAGGGGAAAGCACAATGGGTAGGAGAAGTAGGGGGAACCATGAGGGAGGTAGTAGGCAGCTGGGGGAGGGGGCAGAGTGGAACTGGGAATAATAATTCATTCTTTATTCAGTTCTTGATTCTTATTTTTAGTTCAGACATACAATATGTTAACAGGCCCTTCTGGTCCAACAGGCCTTTGTCACCCAATTGCACCCATGTGACCAATTAGCGTGCTAGCCCTTTGGAATGTGGGAGGATGCCAAAGCATCTGGAGGAAACCCACATAATCACAGGGAAAACATTCAGACTCCTTATAGACAGCAGCAGGATTTGAGCCCAGGTCGCTGGTGCTGTCATAGAGTTGTGCTAACCACTACAATGCTGTCCCTAATGTGTAAAATTGTGATAGGTTTACAGGCTAACTTAAGTATGTTACTGCCTTTACAACTGGAATAATTTAGTTGCTAGTTACATTTTTTAACATCAACTCTCCTGTAATCTACAGAAACAAATACTGTAGTTCGCAAACTTGGTGAATCTTAACCTGTATCCTTCCTAATAATAGATTTCCAGAGCAGACTGTAAGGAGTGAATTAGTATTTTACTTGTGGTAATGTTGTCTTGTGTAAGGCATTTAAACCAGCAATTGCCATTGAGCAAAATAATTTGCAAAAAATGTTATGTGGCATTTCTGGCCACCTTGGGGAATAAAAAGATGTTATCATTTTAAAAAGCTGAGCAAAAAAGTAATTAAAATGTGAGATTTTATCAGAGTAAAAAAGCATGTGAGAAAGTAAGTCGTTTTTTTAAAAGTTGTATATCAAGTGGAATAGTTACTGTCAAATATAGAACCTCTTCCACTGGTTAAAGTGTTAGTTTAACCATATACAAGGTTGGTGCCAAAGTTAGTACCTAATGTTGGTGGAGTTTCTTTTTTTTTAAAGTCACGTTGATGGCATATTTTACGAGGCCAAATTGCTATTGGATGAGGAGGAAGATGAATCTACTCTGGTTTCTACTGTAATTTGCTGTTTAATTACTTGTGTGGTTGAAGGATACTGGCATTGTCAACTTTATTTATGAATGGAAGAATTTTGCATGCAGAAAATGCCCACTCGGTGACTTATCATGACAGCGTGACTGTTGATCAGAGCATGCTTTGAGGTAATAGTTGAATGAACTGGAGGAGTTTTTTCACCAGAGAAAGTACTCTTGTAAGGTATTTGGAAGAAGATTCGATAGTATGGTTATTTTAAAAAAAGGGGAAAATGTACAGCTTTGAGGAAGGGGAGGGAAATGGGACTAACTGGATAAATTTCCTGTTTTGGATTGACATTTTATCAGAGAAGTAGCTCCACCAATCCAATTTTTGAAGTGTTGGTGTAGATTCTGTGCTCAGGGTTTGGCCTATAACCTCTTGGTTGAACACCTTGCCCCAAAATGGTACCTTTTTTGATATCTAATTTTATAGGAGAATCAAACTTTTGAAGTTACTTGTGATTTTTATGACAATCGAGGTACCATATAAATCAAATTGTTGTTATTGCATATTTTTAAACTGGAAGTCTTTCCATGGAGGCTCTGTTGGGTAGTTGCAATGTGTCTGCCTGAAGCACTCTTGTATGCATTCCCAGCTGAGAGTCTTACAGTGTATTCTTTGAGAGGGATCAAGAGAGCTGCCCAAATATACAGTACGTATGTCTCCACTTTCAGGCATTTTGGTTTTCTGATTATTATGGAATAATTCCAGATGGAAGTTTCCCAGGATATCTCCTTAGTAAAGCCCATGACTTGACTGGGCTGCCAAGGGAATTTTTTGTAGATATCCTTGGCTCCATGTCATGTGATTACAACTGTGATTTGTTTTGGGACCAGTGTCTCCGATGCCAGACAGTAAGACCACCAGCAATAGCTTCTTTCTGCCCAAAATGAAATCTGATATTCAATACCAGATTGGTGTTTGAGTGGATTGAACACATTCATCCCTGAATTAATTTAATTTGCCACAGGGTCAGGATTGAAACTCATTTTAGCAGTGATGTCTGAAATTATACAAAAAAGTTTTGATGTTGATTTGGCCACAGAATGGGAAATAACTGCCAGTATAAAACAAAACTGGAAGCAAAAGCAATTCTTTAAAGTTGCAAAGGAAAAAAAAATAGCTTATAATGGCTAACCCTAACTTTGGCTTTGGAAAAGTAAGCTTAATAAAAGGAATGCTCTGACAGAAAATGGAAGTGTAACGTTACTGCCTGTTAGGCTGCTGGTGTTTAGGGCAGCAATGAAGGTCCTCCCTCCCTGTCTGTTCTTAGCTATCTTCTCTATTGTGGTTCAGGGTCCTCATTTCTGCCTTTGTGGTACGGCGCCAAGTTGTCTTTGGTCTCCTGCATTTCCTCTGCCCTTCAGGGGTCCAATGAAGTGCTGTCTTGTTGGAGTTGGACTCTTTTCACATCACATATCCAATCCTTCTCCAACATTTCTTCATGATAATTGTGGCCATGTCCTCTTGGTGACAATGAGGGAGTAGGGTGCGGTTAGAGATCTTTCACGGGCAGAAAATACAGAGGATCTTCCGGAGGGTCTTGCTGTGGAATGGCGACAGCTTGGCGTTCTGACCCATACAAGAGTGTGGACAGCACACATTTCTGGTACAGCTTCACCTTAGTGTGAATGCTGAACTTGGCTGATCCTCATCTGTTGCTGATTGATGTTTCTGGCTTTGCTGAGTCTGCACTGGATATGATCCTTTGACTCACCATCCTTCCGAATGATGGTGCCCAGGTAGGTGAAAGGTCAGTTGACGCCTTATGCCTTGAAGGGAGGAGGAGACTCTACAGTAAGGGTCATGGTCCTAGTCTTTCTCTGGCTGACTCTGAATCCAACCTGTCCACCATAGGTACGTAGGTGCTGAGTTTTCTCTTGCATGTTCTGGTATGTATGTGAGAGTAATGTGAGATCATCCACCAAGTCAAGGTCTTCTAAAGCAGAGAACAGAGTCCACCTAATGCCTCCCTGCTCACCTTTCTATATTTACCTCATAACCCAGTCAATCACCAGGTTAAATAATATCGCCAACATCACACAGCCTTGGCTGATCCTGTCTTGACTTCAAAGCTCAGATTGCAGTCTCCAACTGTGCAGGTGAAATTAGCATAGAAATTCTGGATAAGATGGATTATTTTGGAAGGGATCCAGTATGATCGGAAAATTCGCCAGAGGCTCCCCTGTGGATGATATCAAATGCTTTTTCAAAGTCCCCGAAATGCACATATAGTTGTCTCTTTCACTCTGCACTATTCTATGATGTTACGCAGCTTGAAGATCTGGTCGACACAGACTCTATTTCTTCTGAAGCCAGCTTGCTCTTTCCGCAAGCACACATCGAGAGCATCTTTGGCGAGAATCTTGCTGGGCGCTGACTAGGGTGGCCATTTCCAAATTTCCAAAAAGGAGGACATTGAATAGGTGGTCATAGGTTACTATATATATAGTCATAGTCATACTTTATTAATCCCGGGGGAAATTGGTTTTTGTTAAAGTTGCTCCATAAATAATAAATAGTAATAGAACCATATATAGTTAAATAGTAATATTTAAATTATGCCAGTAAATTATGAAATAAGTCCAGGACCAGCCTATTGGCTCAGGATGTCTGACCCTCCAAGGGAGGAGTTGTAAAGTTTGATGGCCACAGGCAGGAATGACTTCCTATGACGCTCTGTGCTGCATCTTGGAGGAATGAGTCTCTGGCTGAATGTACTCCTGTGCCCACCCAGTACATTATGTAGTGGATGGGAGACATTGACCAAGATGGCATGCAACTTAGACAGCATCCTCTTTTCAGACACCACCGTGAGAGAGTCCAGTTCCATCCCCACAACATCACTGGCCTTACGAATGTTGATTCTGTTGGTGTCTGCCACCCTCAGCCTGCTGCCCCAGCACACAACAGCAAACATGACAGCACTGGCCACCACAGACTCGTAGAACATCCTCAGCATCATCCGGCAGATGTTAAGGGACCTCAGTCTCCTCAGGATATAGAGATGGCTCTGACCCTTCTTGTTGACAGCCTCAGTGTTCTTTGACCTGTCCAGTTTATTGTCAATCCGTATCCCCAGGTATTTGTAATCCTCCACCATGTCCACACTGACCCCCTGGATGGAAACAGGGGTCACCGGTGCCCGAGCCCTCCTCAGGTCTACAACCAGCTCCTTAGTCTCTCTCACATTAAGCTGCAGGTAATTCTGCTCACACCATGTGACAAAGTTTCCATCCGAAAACTTCTGAAGATGACAAGACTCTGTGCTGTAGTTGAAGTCCGGGGTGTAAATGGTGAAGAGAAAAGGAGACAAGACAGACCCCTGTGGAGCCCCAGTGCTGCTGATCACTCTGTCGGACACACAGTGTTGCAAGCACACGTACTGTGGTCTGCCAGTCAGGTAATCAAGGATCCATGATACCAAGGAAGCATCCACCTGCATCGCTGTCAACTTCTCCCCCAGCAGAGCAGGGCGGATGGTGTTGAATGCACTGGAGAAGTCAAAAAACATGACTCTCACAGTGCTCGCTGGCTTGTCCAGGTGGGCGTAGACACGGTTCAGCAGGAAGACGATGGCATCCTCAACTCCTAGTTGGGGCTGGTAGGCGAATTGGAGGGGATCTAAGTGTGGCCTGACCATAGGCCGGAGCAGCTCCAGAACAAGTCTTCATGATGTGGGAGGTCAATGCCACCGGTCTGTAGTCATTGAGTCTGCTGGGGCATGGCGCCTTCGGCACAGGGACGAGGCAGGATGTCTTCCACAATACAGGAACCCTCCGGAGCCTATATATATAGGAGTGTGTGTGTGTGTGTGTACGTATGTGTGTGTGTGTGTGTGTGTGTATATATATATATATATATACACACACAGTGCGTTTCAAAAAATTAATTTTTTTTAGATAAAATTTAAACTGTATTGCAAAAACAACAAATGCAAACAGATGATCACTTTAGTTATTTTATTAAATAAAAATTCTAACATGATACCTTGCCTATATAAATCCAGCAAAAACCTAGCTATTTCATCATTAATCAGTGATTTTCTGCCAGAGCCCTTTTTCCTATTCAATGGTTCATCATTCTGCATATTACATACTTGCATTCATACAGTATAAATAAAGAACTGAAAGAAATGAATATTCATTTTTACTCCTGCTGAAGCAGATATGTTAACCAAATTAACTTACTTCATAAACTAAAGGAAGTAGCCTACTTTGGCCTACCATGGACTGCCAGGTATGGATGTCTATTTTTTGTATTTCTGCCCTTTACTTGCCTTCTCCAGGTGTTTTCTGTTGGCCAGGAGTTTTTTGTACATGGCTGAGCAGTTGTTTCTAAGAAGTTGTTACATATTTGGAGCTCTGCTTTGACTGAGTCCACTTGTAGATGGTTTCTCTCGTTTCTCCAAGCTGAGGTCTGTGTGAGCATTGCTGCATGGAACAGAGAAAATATAAGCACTCACCACCTTCAGGTTTGTAAAAGAGACCTCAGATTTACTGAACAGCTTGAGATAACGTTCTTCATTATGGCTATCTACCACCTCAGGAGTATTGATAATTGCCTCCACAATCCGGTACTCTTAATATAATTCATCCATATCAATATCTTGAAGGTTACAGGCCTTGACTGCATCACAGAATTCCCCAAAAGCTATGGCACTTGTTAGTCTCAATTTTGACACGTTATTATGAAAGCTGCTTTCAGAGAAGTCATACCTGTCACTTAAGTACCTTATGACTCTTTCATAGAAAACAATGAAGTCTGCTTCACATTTCTTAGACACATCAGGGGTAAGCTGGCTAAGCTTGGTGTTCACTGAAAAGCCAAAAAAAGTCCTTTACTCTTCTCTCAAGTTTGCTTTTCAGTTCAGCCATTAGCTTAAATACTGAAATTATGCTGAACGACTTTTTAGGACTTCCCAGCACTTAAGTATTCTGTCAATAGATGGCAAAAGAGAGAGCCAAAACGTAAACACGAGGAATTCTGTAGATGCTGAAAATTCAAGCAACATGCTTCAAAGTTGCTGGTGAATGCAGCAGGCCAGGCAGCATCTCTAGGAAGAGGTACAGTCAACGTTTTGGGCCGAGACCCTTTGTCAGGACTAACTGAAGGAAGAGCTAGTAAGAGATTTGAAAGTGGGAGGGGGAGATCTGAAATGATAGGAGAAGACGGGAGGGGGAGATCTGAAATGATAGGAGAAGACGGGAGGGGGAGGGATGGAGCCAAGAGCTGGACAGGTGATTGGCAAAAGGGATATGAGAGGATCATGGAACAGGAGGCCCAGGGAGAAGGAAAAGGGGAAGGGGGGGAAAACCCAGAGGATGGGCAAAAGGGTATAGTCAGAGGGACAGAAGGAGGAAAGGGAGAGAGAGAGAGAAAGAATGTGTGTATGCCATCTGGTCACAACATGCCGTAACAGATTACAATTATCAACATCCACAAATTCACAGAATTCCTTTAACAGTGCTGTTCTTTTAGCTGAGATGCTGAAATGGTTGTACACTTTGAGCACAATATTTTCAACATCAGTTTCCAGTTTTCCAGTGACAAATCTTGTTGCATTGTACAAAATATGAGTCAGAGAATTTGTAGCAATAGTGTGCTTTTGAACCATTTTCAGTTTTTGATAAACACTGTTGTGTTTTCCATAGTTTGCACTTGCATTGTCAGCAGTGTATGCAGACTCTTTATTCAGATCCAGACCTGATGTCTCTAGTTTAACCAGTAGCTGATTTGTTATGTCCTCTGATGATTCATTGTTATCGCTGTAAAAGTCAAGTAAAACATGTTGCACTCCCTCCTCAAAATGGAAGTACCTCAGAAGTACAGGTTTCCCCCGCTATCCGAAGGTAGAGCATTCCTATGAAACCATTCGTAAGCCGGAATGTCATAAAGCGAAGAAGCAATTACCATTTATTTATATGGGAAAAACTTTTGAGCGTTCGCAGACCCAAAAATAACCTACCAAATCATGTCAAATAACACACACAACCTAAAATAACAGTAACATATAGTAAAAGCAGGAATGATACAATAAATACACAACCAATATAAAGTAGAAATACTTCTGTACAATCATTGCTGCACCATTCTCCGTAGCAAAAATCTCACGCAAGCGCTCTTGGCAGAAGCACTCTCTTCAGTAACTTTTAAACTATGAAGCTGCCAAATCATACCAAATAACACATAAAAATACACAGCCTTTATAAAGTAGAGATAAAGTATGTACAGTGTAGTATCACTTACCAGAATTGGGAAGACAGCGCTGAGTACACTGATGATGGTGTGTTAGGCTGAGTCCTCGGAGGTTGGGGTGGTGCAGTGGTCCCCACCCTCCAGGCCGCTGACCGATACCGATCCGCGAAGCATGCAGGGGTACAGCGGTGGCCGGAACGACGCTCGCCTCTGATCTGGGCCAACATTTACATGCCGGGTGGCACCTAATTAATTAGCTTGTTTATTTCGGCTTTTTTCTTAAAGATATGCTGGGTGCGTCCTGGCTACCGCTGCAATGTATCAGTCCGCTGCCCGGGGGTTGGGGTGGTGGGACACTGGGGTGTCATCTCATCGTCGTCTGTTTCCATCAGGGCAGGCAGGTCATCTTCTTCTATGTCTGCCTGCCTCGATGTCGAAGGTTGAGGTTTGTCGTCTGCTGTGGCTGATGTGGAAGGCTTGCTTGACTGCTTAGCCTCGCACATTTTTCTATCATACAGTCCTTTGTAAGCATTCAAACCATCTTGCAAATATGCCCTAAACCAATGTACCCTTTCAAAATTAAAGTCGTACTTTATCATTGCAGCGAAAATCTTACACAGTTGCTTCACGTTCAGTTCCTGGACGACTTCACTTTTGGTCCGTTCGCTACTGCAGTGGTCCCCAACCATGCAGTGGTAACCATGTGCTACTGGGCCGCAAGGAAACGATATGAGTCAGCTGCACCTTTCCTTATTCCCTGTCACGCCCTATCGAGCTTGAACGCACGCGCGGTCATTATGCATGCGTCGTCCATGTCAGCGCGGGAAGGAGATCAACTTCTTGAGCTTGCAAATGACGGCAGGCTGAAAAGTATGTTTGACATAACATCTCTGCCGGCATTCTGGATCAAAGTCAAAACTGAATATCCTGAGATAGCCACGAAAGCACTGAAAACGTTGCTTCCATTTCCAACATATCTCTGCAATGAATGCAACGAAAACTAAATTGCAGAATAGACTGGACATAAGGAACCCCCTTCGAGTATCGCTGTCTCCCATCATCCCTCGATGGGACCGTCTCGTTGCAGGAAAACAAGCCCAGGGCTCCCACTGATTCAGCGATATTGGTGCATTGCAATGATTTTATATGTTCATACAGGGAAAATATGTGCTGTGTGTTTAATATCCAAATGTTACTTAAAATGTTATGATGCTATTGACTTATATAACCATATAACAATTACACCATGGAAACAGGCCATCTCTGCCCTTCTAGTCCGTGCTGAACGCTACTCTCACCTCGTCCCACCGACCTGCACTCAGACCATAACCCTCCATTCCTTTCCTGTCCATATACCTGTCCAATTTTTCTTTAAATGATAATTTCGAACTTGCCTCTACCACTTCTACTGGAAGTTCTTTCAACACTTACCTCGAGATACCATGTCCTCCCCTGATAATTGACTTATCACTATATTCATGAGAGGAAAATATGCGCTGTGTGTTTAATATTAAATTCGTTAGATAAACCCTTTTAGAAACAAAATTGAATGTATTAGCCACTTATCATCGATATTCCGGTCGTGATTAACGCCCCCTGAACAGAATCGCCAAAAACCATTTGTGGAAAAAAATCGGCAGGTACACGCATGCACACTGGTGCCCGCACAAGGCTTCATGGTCATTGTAGTCTTTCTCGGGGTAAACCCAACATATTTGACTGCTACTCTTGTCCGTTGGCAACCCTACTCCCCCCCAGTTGGCCAGTCCGCAAGAATATTGTCAATATTAAACCGGTCTGCAATACAAAAAAGGTTGGGGACCCATGCGCTACTGCATTCGGTTTCGGTTGTTATCCTTCTTCCAATTGCATCAGCTCTTCATCTATCAGTTCTTGGTCATGGGATGCCAAAACTGCTTCAACATCATCTTCGTCAACTTCCACAAGCCAAACTCACTTTGTCCTTGCTTCATTCACCATGATCGAAAGGCTTAATTATGTCTAGTTTTACGCTAAGTGTAACACCCTTACAAGCTCTTTTAGGCTTTTCCGATACCTTGGAACTCATCTTGCAAATGGATGCTCACAGGCACGTGTTTAAGCAATGCCGTCTAGAATGCAGTTCCGAATCCAGGGGAGAGCGACTGCTCAGGGTGCGCACTGCTTTTTTTCGTGCGCTGCCTTTTTTTGTAACAGTGAAAACACCTGTTAGCGAAAACAGGTAACTAATGTAGGTCTTTCGTAACAGTGAGGTTTCATAAAGCGAAAGTTCGAAAAGTGGGGGACACCTGTATTGGGAAATACTTTGTTGCACCTTTGTTTGAAGCATCAGTTGCTACTGAAAAGGGCAAGCCATGTTCTTTGATATACTCCACATGCTTTTATACAGAATACGGTGCTAGAATATCTTCACACAGAGCTTTTGCTTTAGTTTTCCCACATGTTACATCTTTCACTATCAATGAGTGGCTGTATATTTCTTTGTCAGCTTTTACTCCACAATCAACACTTCTGTATGGCTGATGATGCTTCACAGCATGATACACTTTACACAGTTCTGCAGCCAAGATTTTGTCATCTTGAGTTGATCGAGATGGGGAGAAAAAAGGTAACAATGATGACGTACCAGCAGTACGAGTGTTAACTTTATGTTTCTCTGTGGTAGCGTGTCATTCAACTGCACTTTTTCCCTTAATCTCCACATCACAATGGCATAGTGTACAAAAAACATGAAAGTTATCTTTTCTGCTTTTAGCAATAAATCCAAATTCTTTGGCCCATTCATGGTTAAATATAGTCTTTCTTTTCAGCATTTCTTTAGGGGCTTGAAACCAGAACAAAAAAGTCAACCACTCTCCACTGCGGCAGCGGCCTTGGGCAGACTGACCCTCTTGGACATGCTGACGTGACTCGTACACTGTGTCATTAGCAGTGTTGACAACGGCAACTACATATAATAAAAATACATTAACGATTGTTATAGCTTTTAGTTCCCACTGCTTTAAGTATATCTGAGGTAATTTATATAAGTTTTTTAGTCCGACCCAAAAAGGGAGGACAAATTAACGTCCGGCTCGAGGTGGCGCCGGATGGAGGACAGGGTTCAAAAGCCGGACTGCCCGGCCTCCCTAGCACTGATGAGTGTGATACAATCACACGCCAGTTGTTGCAATCACTTAGTGCTCTGTTCTTGGGGATCCTAATAATAACTCACTTTGTCTAGTTCTTGGGTACCGATCCCCATTCCCAGATTTTAGCAGTGGCTACAGGACGACTGCTGCAACTTCTGATGCAGCTTTGAATAGTTCAGTGTTCAAATTTGCTGTTCTTTAATGATTTAACCGCAGCAACAATCTCTTCTTTCTTGGTGGATCTGTGTTGATGTCAAGCTCCTCTGCTGCCTCTTGTATGTCAGGTTCTTCATTTGGTGGTGGTCTATTCAGTCATTCTCTGAAATGCTCTGTCCATTGTGCTTCTTGCTCTTTCTTATCTCTCACAGAGCCACTGGATCTGGCCTGGAAATTTCCACATATCAATTTTGAAATCTTCTGTGTATTTTTCTGGTCACCTTGACTGGCTGCTGCTTCAACCTCCTCTGCAAGGTCTTCCATGTAGACTCTTATCCTTTCTTCTAAGTCTCTTCACCTTTTTGTTAGCTTCAGTGTATGCAAGTTGAAGTTCCACCTTAATTTGTGTTGTCTTTGTATCTAGCACCTTTTCTTCTTAATTTTCTGTCTTTCTTCTAAGGATACCCATGTTTCCTGCTGTATCCATTCTTTGTTCTTCTTTCCAGCTCTGTATCCTAGATAAGCTTCGGCGCTCTCCTTGAGGACTGAGGCAATCCGTTTTCACATTGTGTTGATCTTGTCTACTGACAGATCCTCATCAAGGTCTTTCAAGGCATGGAATTTATTCTTCAGCTGAATGGTGAATGCACTGGTGTCCTTGAGCTTCTCAACAGGAAAGCATCTTTGTACATGTGTGGTGGTCCCAGTGCTTCTCAGCTCAAGTTTCATCACTGTTACAGCAAGGTAGTAATCACATCCTGTATCTGCACCACTCTTCACATTTATATCCTGCAATGATTGTCTCCACATGCTTTTGATCATTAAATGGTCAATCTGGTTCTTGTCGCACCCATTGGGTGACCACCATGCTAGTTTGTGGAAAGGTGGTCCCTCCTATGACTAGAATTCCACCAAACTTTCACCATTGTTATTCATTGTTCCACATCCATGCCTGCCCATGACCCAAGTGAAGTGTGAGTTGTTATTTCCCACTTTGGAGTTTAAATCTCCCATGACAATGATTATGTCATGGCATGGTGTTAACTCTACCTCCAACTGCAGCTGTTCGGAGAAGACGTCTTTTTTTTCAATGTCACTATCACTAGTTGGAGCAGAGCATTGGATCACAGTCATGTTCACTTACTTCCCTTTCAGCCTGGCTCTCATCAGCCTACTGTTGATTGTTTTCCACTCGAACAAGCACTCCTCAATGCCTTCCTTAATAATGACAGCCACACCATTATGACATTGACCATCTTCCCATCCTGAGTATAAAACTGTTTCACCAGATGCTGCCTTTAGTCTGCCAGTGCATCTGCTTTCCCTGATGCCCAGTACGTCGTAATGGCGCATTCTTTGTAGTTATTTGTGCGAGCTCGCCAGTCTTGTACAAAGCTCGTACATTCTGAGAACCAATGTTGGTCTTGACGGTGTTCAAGGCTTCCTTCATTGTGCCAGTAGCTTCCTCTCAGTTTTCACTCCTATCAGTCATGCAAATCCTAGGAATACTGTCACACCTAGCTATAATAGGATTCCTCATTGCTTTTTCTGTAACAATTTTTGTTTAGCCAGTCAGAGTTGTTAGCCCTGAGCTGAACCCCCAAACCTGGAGGACCAGTGGACTGCTCTTAATCTGGCCTGTTTGGCATGGGTGACCCTACCAGGTGTCAAGGCACAAGGCCCTGACTCCAACCAACATAGCTGTCCGGGTTATCAAGGGTTAGGGTTAGGGCATCTCTTTAAGGCTGTAACCCTAACCCTAACCCTCTTGGAGAGGAACTCTAAAATGTAACATTAAGTTTATTCTTTTCATGTCCTATCAGCAATTATATTTAAATATACAAATTTTCACTGCTATGGAATTAATGATTGTGTAGACTGGGGGGAAGGGGGTCAGTCTCTTACTTCCTGGATCTTTATGCTCTCCTCTTCTGTGGTTCCAAATCATGTTACTATGTCTATATGTATATTTCCCTGATTCATACAGAGGATTGTACCTCTGGATTATCAAGTACAGGGGTTCCCAAACTTGGGTACCAGAGATTATAGAGTCTGCTAGACTTTACTAGCGGAGGTAATTTGGTTGGAAAGTTTGCAAAATAGTATGAAGGCATTTTATGTTTAATACACAATTCCCTTAACTAAAAGAAAACAGTGACTTGTACTCTGAATTAAATAACATTTATTTATGTACTTTTAACTCTTTTAAAGTTTTGGATTTTTAGTACATAATCCAGTGCTAATATAGGAGAAGGCAGCACTGCTCGGTGAAATGTTTAAGTGGGGCCTCATCTGGTACCATTTACATAAAAGCAGCAGAATTCCAGTCAGTCTTTATCCCTTAACATGCTTTGTTTATTCAAAAAAAGTGTGTTATTCCTATTATCTGATTGCTTTTGTGGAACATTGTGTACAAAACTGGCTGCCATATTTCTATTTTATAACCAAAACCAAATTCCACTAACATTTTGTTGGCTGTGAAATATTTTTTGGGATATTCTGAAATTATGAAAG
The DNA here is from genome assembly GCF_030028105.1 of Mobula birostris. NCBI lineage: Eukaryota > Metazoa > Chordata > Chondrichthyes > Myliobatiformes > Myliobatidae > Mobula > Mobula birostris. The sequence continues at coordinate 50,973,271 of NC_092375.1, forward strand.
TTGCTATGTAAATCCAATCTTTGATTCCAAGTCCAGTAGTCAGTTCCTTGTGAAACTTTTTAATTTTTAGGAATTTGCACTTGTGAATACTTAAGAACAGCCTGGTTCTAGTGTTAATTAGACAATATACTTTATAGGGATAAGAGCACTACATTAAACAATATTATACTGCTAAGTACCATGGCATCTCTTTAAAGGCTAATTTATACTTGTGCGTACCAGCTTACGCCGTAGCCTATGCAAGTGGGCTATACCATTGTGAGCATTTATACTTGTATGTTGGTGTGTCTGCGTCGCTCTGCAATTCAGACACGTACACGCATGTGCACGTCAAGTATTTGAATGTCATGCATGCGCACACATCAGCCCGTGCAAGGCTTCATGGTCATGGTAGTCTTTCTTGGGGTAAACAAGTTTAAAGCGAGCGTCTTTTTTTTGTAAAAGCCAAATGTGTCCTCCATAATTTCAGAGGTCTGTAAAGCTTAATGGAAATCATTGCAGCCAGAGTTCCTTCCCTGCCCTTCAGTCGCCCAATGGGAAGCTATTGCAGCGTAGGAGGAAATGCGAACTACCAAACGGACCAATCACAGTTGTTGCGGTCTGCGTTGCCGTGACGCGTAGTTACATTTTGGGAGAGGTGCGTGTCAGGGTACGGCGTAGGGATCTGTGTAGGCACTGCGTAGGGTTTGCGACTACGCCATACATACAAGTATAAATCAGCCTTTAAAGAGCTGCCATGGTATAAATCATAAATCAGTATAAAGTATAAATCAGCGTTTAGGCTGTAAAAGCTAGTTGTTGTTAAATAAATTCTTGGTGAGGTCAGGGTTCAAGTGCTCCTAAGGTAACAGGAAGCAACCTAATTTTTATAAAAAATATGATGCGATCAAAGTTTACAGACACCATGACTTCCCTCTCACGTTAAAATATGAAGTATATTACATTGAAAATTCTAAGAATGGTTTAGTGTAATAATTTAATCTTACCTTGTCTCTTAATTCGAACCTTGTATCCTGTTTTAATTTGTAACTTAATGTTACAACCACTTACAAGTGATGCACCAAAGTCACCATCTTCTCATTTACAAGCAAGACTTACCATAACTTTGGTACCTTGTCTTTGAAGCAGAAGTGATCTTTCCCTGTCAATGGTGATGGTATAAACAACCAGCCAGCCTAACTGTCTTATTTGAATTTCTTATTGCAAATACGAGGAAATCTGCAGATGCTGGAAATTCAAGCAATGTGCACAAAATGCTGGTGGAACACAGCAGGCCAGGGAGCATCTATAGGAAGAAGTATAGTCGACGTTTTGGGCTGAGATCCTTCGTCAGGACTAACTGAAGGAAGAGATAGTAAGAGATTTGAAAGTGGGAGGGGGCGATCTGAAATGATAGGAGAAGACAGGAGGGGGAGGGATGAAGCTAAGAGCTGGAAAGTTGATTGGCAAAAGGGATACAAGGCTGGAGAAGGGAGAGGATCATGGGATGGGGGGCCTAGGGAGAAAGAAAGGTGGAGGGGAGCCCAGAGGAAGATGGAAAGCAGGGAAGGAGTGATTGTGTGTGTGTGAGAGAGAGAGGGAAAAAAAGGGGGGGGGGTGGAATAAAAAATAAATAAATATGGGATGGGGTAAGAAGGGGAGGAGAGGCATTAACGGAAGTTTGAGAAATCAATGTTCATGCCATCAGGCTGGAGGCTCCCCAGACAGAATATAAGGTGTTGTTCCTCCAACCTGAGTGTGGCTTCATCTTGACAGTAGAGGAGGCCGTGGATAGACATATCAGAATGGGAATGGGACGTGGAATTAAAATGTGTGGCCACTGGGAGATTCTGCTTTCTCTGGCGCACAGAGTGTAGGTGTTCAGTGAAACGGTCTCCCAGTCTGCGTCGGGTCTCACCAATATATAGAAGGCCACACCGGGAGCACCAGACGCAGTATATCACACCAGCTGGCTCACAGGTGAAGTGTCGCCTCACCTGGAAGGACTGTCTGGGGCCCTGAATGGTGGTAAGGGAGGAAGTGTAAGGGCGTTTGTAGCACTTGTTCTGCTTACAAGGATAACTGCCAGGAGGGAGATCGGTGGGGAGGGATGGGGGGAACGAATGGACAAGGGAGTTGTGTGGGGAGCAATCCCTGTGGAAAGCAGAAAGAAGGGGGGAGCGAAAGATGTGCTTATTGGTGGGATCCTGTTGGAGATGGCGGAAGTTATGGAGAATAATATGTTGGACCCGGAGGCTGGTGGGGTGGTAGGTGAGAACAAGGGGAACCCTATTCCTAGTGGGGTGGCGGGAGAATGGAGTGAGAGCAGATGTACGTGAAATGGGAGAGATGCATTTGAGAGCAGAGTTGATGGTGGAGGAGGGGAAGCCCCTTTCTTTAGAAAAGGAAGACATCATCTTCGTCCTGGAATGAAAAGCCTCATCCTGAGAGCAGACGCGGCGGAGAGGGAGGAATTGCGAGAAGGGTTAAGTAGGGCATTTATTGGTAAGCTAGTTCATTACCTAAAAAGCTGATCACTAAGTAATTATTGACGAGAAAGATCAATTTTCCCATCTTTCTAATGACAAGAAAGAGCCTAAAACATTGAGTTCTTTCTCAAATGATTCCAGGAATTCCAGTTCTATGAAGATGGAACTCTCCACATCACAGCAGAAACAAGTTTGGTACTTGATCTTATATTTATTTGCCAAACGTTCTAGTTTGACAACTACAGTTTTAGCCTGAAGTGGTTAAAATTGGAGTTAACCGTAATTCAGAAGAGATTATTGCAGAGCAAGCAGAAATGATTGAACTAAACTATTCTGTCTTGATGAGGTCAGGATTCAAACGTTCCTGAGGCACATTTTCCCCTTTTTCTGATATATTTAATACTTGCAATTATGTTTTAATAGATCCCATATGAATTCAGGACTAGTGCCAGTCGTTCATCTGGCACTAGCTTGTATTTTGATCCAAATCTTAAAGTCATTCTAACTTAGATCCCCATTGATCATTTGCACTTTAGCCCAGAAGTTTTGACACTTGAGCACAGTCTGTCTGGCTGCAAAGCTGAAGTTGAAAATGGGCTGCACTGTCCTGGCGAAGGGTTCCGGCCCGAAACGTCGACCGATCTTTACCACAGATGCTGCCCGACCTGCTGAGTTCCTCCAGCGTGTTGTGAGTGTTGCTTTGACCCCAGCATCTGCAGAGTATTTTGTGTTTACCAAGCTGTATCAGTTTCTGCCGTTCCTTCGGATTTATCAGCTGTGTGGAGAGGGGGAGCCTGCTACTTGAGCATGAGCTTGCTTGTCATTTCATACTGCCCTGGCTTGCATATCACATAGGCAGCTGGGATGCAACATCCATGGTCAAGCCTGACCAACAGAGGACCTTTCAGCCATTGAAATCTGATGAAACACTCCATGCACTTGCAAGATGTTGATGTAGATTTCCCATTGTAATTTGTAGAAAATGGTTTCCATGTGGAGTGCCAGGAAAATCTGAAGGTTGCAGAAACTTCTGGTAACAGTTTGGAAATCCCTGAATTGTTGACAGTTCCTTGGGAAAGTGTTACTAGTTGTATTGAATCTTCCCTCACATAATCCAAACTCTGTCATTTTTCAGTGTCTCACTCAGCAGCCAAGTGAAAGCAATTTGTTTGGATTGAGTAAGTTTACAATAAATCAGATGTGTTTGGAGCATCAGTATCTTGGTTTTCGTCACATATTTTTGTATTGTTTAGCAGGCTGTTGATTTGATTGACTTATATGAAAAAAAGCTTTTCCTCTATTGATCTTTAATTGCATTCAGATATGTGTTCTGATCAAATATGTGCCAGAATGATACTGTTAGCACTTGGCTGAATGCCTTTTTCCAAAATAGTGCCTCTTCGCTATTGCACCTATATTTGCAACAGGCAGGGATTGAAGAACCGTTGTCTATACAAGATGCATATGGGTTTAATAAAAGATGACAACCAGAATTTATTTTTTAGTAGTGAGCTGCCATTACTCGAGCAAAGGGAATGCAAAATTTGGTGAATGGCTGTCTCCACAACTTTAAACACCTTTTCTCAGTTATAAGCTTAAAAATATACATTCTCAACAATGTATTTAGTGTTCCCTTAACACAATTTTCTGGTCATCCCTTTTGATGATGGTAACCTTGAAGCTGAAAGACTGTTTTATCCCTGGGTAAAGTTCAATTGGCTGTTATCAGCTGTTCCCCCAGATTCCCACTTGTTTCTCTGCTAGAGTTTGTGCTGTTCCCAACGCCTGCAAAAAAAAACAGGTTGTGAATCGTGCTTGGCAGGAATTGAGTCCAAACTATGTGTCTCCTCCCGTTTGTCGCCACCCAGTTCAATATATCAGCGATATACGGTTAAGATACACTGTGTGTGAGGAATGAGCTTGTAACTCATTTTCATACATTCTCCCCCCCTTCCCACCTCTGCCACTTGATTGCAATGTCATTATCCTGTTTGTTTGTTGCAAGAAAATGTTAACTAGTCAAGATAGATAGGTAGATAGATACTTCATTGATCCCAAAGGAAATTACAGTGTCACAGTAGTAGTACAAGGGCACAGATATGCAAATATTAGGAGGGATTGATGAAATATTGAGTGATAGATGATCAACCACTATCAGATTAAGATATTTTGATGGGAGAACTTCTGGGTTTATCAGCATTTTGAAGCACTGTGGAATGCTTTTCATTCAAGCAATGTTCCTATCAGTAACATTTCTGAAGGCTTTGAGAAATGAATCCGGACCTGCTTGAGCAGGGATTGCTCCTTCCAGCATTTCTTCCAATTCTCAACCTGTTTCAAAAACTTTGTTATGGTTATTTGTGGGATGTTGGGTATCAAGCATGGTTACTTTATATGTATGAAGTCACAACTTTAATATGAGTTTATCAAAATGCATTCTTAAATGATACTATTGTACCTATCTCAACAATGTCCTATGACTGCTCATTCCACATGGTCTCTACTCTCAGCATGCAAAAGTTGCTCCTTGGGTCCCTTTTAAATCTTTCTCCTCTCACCCTGAATCTATACCCCTTTGTTGTGGAAGTTCCAGGAAATGCAACCCTTCCCCCCCTTGTCAATGTGGAGTCACCTGTATTTTGATGTGTACAGGTTTCCCCCGCCATCCGAAGGTAGAGCGTTCCTATGAAACGGTTCATAAGCCGAAATGTCGTAAAGCAAAGAAGCAATTACCATTTAATTATGAGAAAATTTTGTGAGCGTTCGCAGACCCAAAAATAACCTACCAAATCATTCCAAATAACACATAAAACCTAAAATAACTGTAACATATTGTAAAAGCAGGAATGATATGGTAAATACACAGCCTATATAAAGTAGAAATACTTTTCCACAATCATTGCCAGCACAGATCTCCATAGCAAAAATCTCACGCAAGCACTGTCGGCAGAAAATCTCACGCAAGCGCTGTTGGCAAAAGCACGGTGCAAGCGCTCTCCAGTAATTTTTAAACTATGAAGCTGCCAAATCATACCAAACAACCCGTAAAAATACACAGCCGATATAAAGTAGAAATAATGTATGTACAGTGTAGTATCACTTACTGGAATCGGGACAGCGCAGAGCACACTGATGATGATGTGTTAGGCTGAGTCGTCGCAGGCTGGGTGGTGCAGTGGCCCCCACCCTCCGGGCCACCAACCGATACATTGCCGCGAAGCATGCAGGGGTCCAGCGGTAGCCGGGACGCACCCAGCACATCTTTAAGAAAAAAGCCAAAATAAACATGCTAATTAATTACGTGCTGCCGGACACGTAATTGTCGGCCCAGATCAGTGCCGATTGCACCGCCTCTGAACTGGGCCAACAGTTACATGTGGGGCGGTACCTAATTAATTAGCATGTTTATTTCGGCTTTTTTCTTAAAGATGTGCTGTGTGCCTCCCGGCTACTGCTGCATTCTCCGCGAATCGGTACAGTATCTGTCTGGGGCCCGGGTGTTGGGGTGGTGGGACACGGGGGTGTCATCTCAGGGCAGGCAGCTCATCTTCTTTTATGTCTGCCCGCCTCGATGTCGAAGGTCGAAGTTCGTCATCTGCTGTGGCTGATGTGGAAGGCTTGCTTTTCTGCTGAGCCTCGCGCATTTTTCTATCATACAATTCTTTGTAAGGACTCAAAGAATCTTGCAAGTATCCCCTAAACCTACGTACCCTTTCAAAATTAAAGTCGTACTTTATCATTACTCATTCGGTTTCGATTGTTATCCTTTCCTCTTCCAATTGCATCAGCTCTTCATTTATCAGTTCTTGGTCATGGGATGCCAAAACCTCTTAACAACATCATCTTCGTCAGCTTCCACAAGCTAAACTCATTTTGTCCTTGCTTCGTTCACCACGATCGAATCGCTTAATTATGTCTAGTTTTACGCCAAGTGTAACACCCTTACGAGTTCTTTCAGGCTTTTTCAACACCATAGAACTCATCTTGCAAACGACTGCTCACAGGCTCGTGTTAAAGCAATGCTGGCGAGAATGCAGTTCCGAATCCAGGGGAGGAGCGGCTGCTCGGGGTGCGCGCTGAATTTTTTATCGTGCGCTGAATTTTTTTCATAACAGTGAAAACACCTTCTGAAAGCGAAAACAGGGTACTAATGTAGGTCTTTCGTATCAGTGAGGTTTCGTAAAGCGAACGTTCGAAAAGTGGGGGACACCTGTATTTATCAATGAAAAAGATGATGAAATATTACATGCTAAATCACAATTAATCCTTGACTGTTTACAAAAGTACTTACTACTTCAGTATGAATTGCCCAACAAATTATTTTGCTTTGTTTAGCTACTGGGTACTTATTCAGGTAAACCTAATATGGCAGATTTACTATTGGTATGGATTTTGCTGTAATGGCTTAAAGTGATGTTAACTCACCAATGCTGCACAAAGTGATGTTGCACTTAGGAATAAGTAAGGTGTTATTTATATAATAAATTATAATTTCTGTCACATCACCTTTCTGAAAGTGAAATGTTAATTATGGTTTATCTCATTTGTTCTGAAGAAATTGTTCCACAGCTTTTAATTTTGTCTTTTTATGCCCTGTTACACTGGACAACAATTTTTTTTTGGAAGTGTTGCTTCCTCAGTATTTTTTTTCTTTGAATAATAGACCACTTGAAACTGAACACAAGTAGAATTTCAGACTACTTGTATCACGTAGGAAGATGGAGAAACACAAAATAACTTTTATTGAAAATAATGCATTTAATTGCATAACAGTGTTGACACTTTGCAGTAGTTCAACTAAGCCAAAAATGTTTTGTTGATGATTTTCATTTATACTCAGTGTCTGAGGCTTCTCACTTAGTCCAACAATAATCAGCCAGCATTGATGGATTCCGGTTACCCTGATAGCATTTCTCTATGACCGCAATGTTCTGGTGAAACCTTTCACCATGCTCATCACTGACAGCGCCAAGATTTGCAGGGAAGAGCTCTAAATGGGAAGGCAGAAAATGAGTCCTTAGTGACATGTTGCACTTCATGGTTTTGTATGCTTGAAGCATGTTGCCAACCAGCTATACATAGTTTGGTGCTCTGTAGTTGCCAAGAAAATTTTTTACAACAACCTTGAATGCCTTCCATGTGATTTTCTCTGGTCCCACTTGAAGTTCTTCAAATTACCTGTCATTGATGACCTGTTTGATTAGTGGACCAACGAAATGCCTTCTTTAATTTTGTCATCAGGTATTCTGATTTGAGTTATGAATTGAAATAGCAAATATTGGTGATTTAAAAAATAATAGACATATGGGAATGGGAAGTGGAATTAAAATGGGTGGCCACTGGGAGATCCTGCTTTTTCTGGCGGATGGAGCGTAGCTGCTCGGCGAAGCGTCTCCCAATCTATGTCGGGCCAAAGCGGAAGCACCGGACACAGTAAATGACCCCAACAGACTCACAGGTGAAGTATCACCTCACCCGGAAGGACTGTTTAGGGCCCTGAATGGTAGTGAGGGAGGAGGTGGAGGGGCAGTGTGGCGTTTGTCCTGCTTGCAAGGATGAATGCCAGGAGGGAGATCAAGGGAGTCGCGTAGGGAGTGATCCCAGTGTCAAGCAGAAAGTGGGGGGAAGGGAAAGATGTGCTTGGTGGTGGGATTCCTTTGGAGATGGCGTAAGTTACAGAGAATTATGTCCTGGACATGGAGGCCGGTGGGGTGGTAGGTGAGGACAAGAGGAACTCTATCCCTGGTAGGGTGGCTGGAAGATGGGTTAAGTGCAGATGTGCGTCAGGGCAGCGTTGATGGCAGAGGAGGAGAAGCCTCTTTCTTTGAAAAAGGAGGACATCTCTTTCGTTCTAGAATGAAGAGCCTCATCCTGAGAGCGGATGTGGTGGAGATGGAGGAATTGAGAGAAGGGGATGGTGATTTTACATGTAACAGGGTGGGAAGAGGTATAGTCCAGGTAGCTCTGAGAGTCCATGGGTTTATAATAGACATCAGTGGATAAGCTGTCTTCAGAGATAGAGACAGTGAGATCAAGAAAGGGGAGGGAGGTGTTGGAAATGGACCAGGTAAATTTGAAGGCAGTGTGGAAGTTCGAGGCAAAGTGGATGAAGTAGTTGAGTTCAGCATGTGTGCAGGAAGCAGCACCAATGACGTCGTCGATGTAGAGTAGGTAAAGTGTGGGATCTTCACCAGTGTAGGCTTGGAATTCTACCATTCAGGGCCTTAAACAGTTCTTCCAGGTGAGGTGACACTTCACCTGTGAGTCTGCTGGGGTCATTTACTGTGTCCAGAGCTCCTGGTGTGGCTTCCTGTACATCAGTGAGCCCCTTTGTAGATTGGGAGTCTGCCTTGCTGAGCACCTACGCTCCGTCAGCCAGAACAAGCGGGATCTCCCAGTGGCCACCCATTTTAATTCCATTTCCCATTCCCATTCCGATATGTCTATCCCTGGACTCCTCCACTGTCGTGATAAGGCCACACTTAGGTTGGAGGAACAACACCTTGTATTCTGTTTGGGTAGCCTCCAACCTGATGGCATGAACATTGATTTCTCGAGCTTCTGGTAATGCCCCCCACCCCCACTCTCCTTCACCATTTCCCATCCCCTTTTCCCTCTCTCACTTCATCTTCTTGCCTGTCCATTGTCTCCCTTTGGTGCTCCTCCATCCTTTTCTTTCTTCAACGACCTTCTGTCTCTCTCACCAATCAACTTCCCAGCTCTTTACTTCGTCCCTGCCTCTTCAGTTTTCACCCATCGCCTGGTGTTTCTCCCCACCTTTTAGATCTACCCCTCGGCTTTTTGTCTCCAGACCTGCCGAAGGGAGCAACACACGCAAAATGCTGGAGGAACTCAGCAGGCCAGGCAGCATCTATGGAAAAAAGTACAGTCGACGTTTCAGATGAAACCCTTTGGCAGGACTGGAGGAAAAAAGAAAGCTGAGGAGTAGATTTGAAAGGTGGCGGGGGTGGAATGGAGAGAGAAACACCAGGCGATAGGTGAAACTTGGAGAGAGGGTGATGAAGCAAAGAGCTAGGAGGTTAACTAGTGAAAGAGACAGAAGGCCATTGAAGAAAGTGGGGGCGGGGGTGAGAGGGAAGGAGTACCAGAGGGAGGTGATGGGTAGGGAAGGAGATGACATGAGAGGGGGACAAGGGGATGGGAAATGGTGAGGGGGGGGGGGTTTCGAGGCATTACTGGAAGTTTGAGAAATCAATGTTCATGCCATCAGGTGGGAAGCTACCCAAACAGAATATAAGGCGTTTTTCCTCCAACCTAAGTGTGGCCTTATCACGACAGTGGAGGAGGCCATGGATGGACATATCGGAATGTGAATGGGAAGTGGAATTGAAATAGGTGGCCGCTGGGAGATCCTGCTTGTTCTGGTGGACGGAGCATAGATGCTTGGCGAAGCGGTCTCCCAATCTACATCGTATCTCACCGATATGCAGGTGGCCACACTGGGAGCACTGAACACAGTATATGACCCCAACAGATTCACAGGTGAAGTGTCGCCTCACCTGGAAGGACTGTTTGGGGCCCTGAATGGTAGTGAGGGAGGAGGTGTAGGGGCAGGTGTGGCACTTGTTCTGCTTGCAAGGCTAAGTGCCAGGAGGGAGATCAGTGGGGAGGGGCGAATGGACAAGGGAGTCGCGTAGGGAGCGATTCCTGTGGAAAGCAGAAGTGGTGGGGGAGGGGGGAGGGAAAGATGTGTCTGGTGGTGGGATCCAGTCGGAGGTGGCGGAAGTTTCGGAGAACTATGTACTGGATGCGGAGGCTGGTGGCTGGTGGGATGGTAGGTGAGGACAAGGGGAACCCTATCCCTGGTAGGGTGGTGGGAGGATGGGATAAGAGCAGACCTGAATTAAATGGAAGAGATGCAGTTGAGGACAGCATTGATGGTGGAGGAAGGGAAGCCCCTTTCTTTGAAAAAGGAGGACATCTCCTTCGTTGTAGAATGAAAAGCCTCATCCTGAGAGCAGATACAGTGGAGATGGAGGAACTGAGAGAAGGGATGGCTTGTTTTATGCCGTACAGTATCTCTAAAATTAAAAAAAATTGTATTTCAGGCATCATTTATTTGCCATAAATGGCCTGACAACATGAAGGGGACTGTATAAATACCAACTGCATCTTTTGCTGACAACATGCTTACTATTTCCAACAAAATTGCTTTGTCCAGTTTTAGTTTCTCTTTTTGTTCTAGGATCTGGATACACATCACTAGAAGATGATGAAGAGATTTATGCAAATGAAGCACATTACTCTAGATATGAAGGTGAATGGTTTATTGACATGTTAATATGTAACTGTTGAAAGGAGTTGAGTCCTTTTTCAGTTCATCAATCATACTGGTAATGGTGCATCTACTTGTGTTTGGCTGCGGTCAGAACTGAAAATCTCATTAGATATCAGAAAAAAAACATTTAATTCCATATTATGTCCCATATAATACTCATTTTTTTTTCTCGCCGTGCTTACTGGCGATCATGGAAAATATTTAGCCACAAGTTCTTATCTCCCCTTTTAACGTGACTTGGGACCTCAGACCACTTGAAACTATCCATTGGAAGTATTGCTTTTAATATACTAAGTCTAGTAGCGAAACTTGTATTTCAATCAACAGAAATCCTCTGTTGTGAAGCAAAAGAATAGGGTTAGTTCCAAAAATCATGGAAGAGACGTGACCTACTATCAGTTAAGTTTTTGATAAGAGTAAGCTCAGAAATACTGTTCTGTCAGTATTTATACAAGATTTATAATGAAATTAGATAAATATCTCTGCTGTCATATAAGATGGTATAATTTAATGTCATGAAAATGATCTAAATGTGTATTGACGTATCAAAGAAATTATGGCCTGTCCATAATTCAGTATTTGTCACAATTAGACCTCCAACATGAAAATATTTGTTGTAATTATTTGTTAAAATAAGTATACTTATATTAAACAAAAATTAACATTAAAATGATACATAATGAAGCATATAATTACCTTTAAAATATTTGTAAAAGTTACTCATCTTTTTCAATGTACGTGTGACAATTAAAACTAATAAATCTCAAAATGCTGAATAAATAATCCTCTGCAAAAAATGATTTATAGAAATAAATATTTAAATATATATTTCAAATTCTATGAACTTGCTGGAAATAATTCTAAACTTGCAAGTTAAAATGCATCAGATGCCAGTAATAATCTGTGTCAATTTGGACTTTTGACATTAGTTATTAGAATAACGATTTGGACTGCACACATTGCTGGTATGATTGTTTTAACATTGCTTGGGAACAGAGGCAATGTTTTAACATCAAATCGATTATAACATGACCATTCAATTAGTGATTGATTTGCTTGGCAGAATTAATTTTGTAGGCTTGATGCTGTGTAATACTGCTGTGGTATTTGTTTTGGACTGCTTTCTTACCCTAGGGAGTTCACCAATTAACATTTGAACAAGTGGCAATCTTGTAATCAACAATTTATAATGTTGATAAAGTTCAAATGCTTCTCTAACACAAATATAATTGCTATGGAACCTAGTTTAATTTAGTAGCACTAGTGGAAATAATTAATGGACACTGTGCTGATAGTTTCTTGCCAGATAGGTTAACATTCTTCCATGCATGCTGTTGCTTGCTTTCCATTTGCTCTTGCCAGATTGTTGGGTGATGTATCCAAATCTCATAAAAGTAATTTTTGTGCATGATCTACCCCCATCATGGACTCTGCCTGAATCCTGGAACACTGTAAGTATTAAAGTAATGTTTTTTTTTTGTGTGGAAAATCTACTTAAGTCAACTCAGTAAGTGATGTGATACCTGAATTAATGAAGACTTGTTTAAGTGTGGGGCAAAAGAATACGTTTGCATTTCAAGAGGAACTGTAGCAACATTTGATTAAGTAGAATATTATGCATGAAGGTACAGATTCATTTGTGCAAGTGAAGTATACTGTTACATACCTTGGATTTAAATCTATATTTTGAAAGCAGTTATCCAGTGGAGGGATTGTTTGAGTGAACAATATTAAGTAAAGTCAATTATATCTTCGAAAGGTTCTCTGTAAAATTCTGAGCCCAGTATTTGCCAGGGATGGGGATTTTAGTATAAGAATTGTGGTAAGAATTTTATTTCTTCACCTTTCTTCCATCAATCTAGTGGAAAAATTACTGTAGGTACAGATTTAGTTTTGGCCTTCTGGACCATGGTAAGTGATGGAACTGATGGTTTATTTTTCTACCGGTGGAATTTTGGTAAAACTGAGAGAAATATTCTGAAATAAGAATAGATTGCATGCAGAAGGAGAAACAAAAAAAGGAAACATTGTGTTAAGAAAAAAAAAAGGAATTAAAAACACTGTCTTAAATTTTATAAACCACCATTTACTTCCTGCAGAAAGTAAAGCCATTATTCTTATTGAAAGCATTCTGGGCTAGATTAGCCATGCAGAAACATAAATATTACTATTAATGAGTTTTTATTTGTCATATTTGTGAAAAACCAACATTAACTTTTTTTTTCATCAAGAGTAATTTCTGAAACTTTTGGGAGGGTTTTTGCAAGAGTAGATTTGTGGGCATGCAGATAGCCTATAAATTTGTGAGATCACAACGCATTTATTCCACTTAAAATGTTGCTGTATAATTTCTATGCCTTATTCATGGCATGCATTTTTAACAGGGTTTTACTTTGCTGAAAAATCTGCTGATCATAATAATAAATTGATGGGCTGTGAAAAATGTTCATTGTTCTCATGCAAGATGACTTTTATAATTCATTGTGGGATTTGGTCAGTTTAGGGAATGCCAGAATTTATTACCCATTCCCAATTAGGTTCCTTGGGATGGTGGGATTCTTGAATCACTGCAGTATTAACAGTGATGCTACACCAGTAGTAGGGGTTTTTTGGGTTTAGATTCATAGATGAAAAAGAATTGATATCATATGAAGTTAAATGGGTTTGTATCTGTTTGGAGCCTATGCCTTTTAGCACAATGATAACGTCAGATGACTTATTAGAGACGATTCTTAAACTGAAATTCTGTCTCTACGAGGAATATGAGATGATTACTCCTGCCAAAACTGTGATTGACAACTGTTTCTGTGATAATAAATTGGTGAGGATAAGGTCATGTTCGTGTTCGTCTGTGTTGCTTTCACCTTGAAATGGTGTGTCAGATCAGTGACCTTCATTAGGAATGCCCTCAGCAGTTCGAATGACTCAGAAACATTAATTCACGTTTTCACTCCACAGACGTTGCCTGACCTGGTGAATATTTCCAGCAATTTTGTTTTTATTCTCAATTTCCAATGTATAAAGATTCATGTTTTGAAAAACAGAGAATAGGTAACTAGAAGAGTATGAGTCTTCAAAGTAAAAATTTTAAAATAAATATCTCATACTGGTTCCTTCCTACATGCTGAGGTTGAATGTAGTTTACAAATTGAATATGTTCAGGAACAGTCACTGACAACTGTGCAAATATTTTATTTAGCCAAGTGTTATGGAACTGCTAACATCATTTTCTTCTGCAGTAAACAGTGGGTTATCCAAAGCAAGCTTCCTGAAATGTTACTTATCTGGAGCAGAGGCATTAGCTGTACAATGACTTTGTTTTTTTGCTATTTACAGATATTCCACAGTGTGCGCCTCTAAAGGTCAAAAATGGTTATGTCAGGTGCAAAACCCCACTAGGTGTACCATACCAAAATGCACAGGGAACAGTGTGTGATGTTTCTTGCCGACAAGGATATGAAATTCATGGACTTAGCCGTGTCCATTGCCTTTCAAGCAAACGCTGGTCACAAACAGTTATTTGCAGAGGTAGGTAATATCAAGAGCTTTTGTTTTTATTGGAAGGGAGTAATGCAGTGAGTGAAGATGGTGCACGGTTTACTTCCATGAGATCACATAGGAGGTGGTAGATAGCAGATGCACATTATCATGATGTTTGATGATATATTTTGTAAACTTTCATTTTGATCACTTTCTCTGCATTTCTTTTTGGACAATGGAAACAACGAGAATGACAGAAGGAAGCTATTTGGCTCTCCTGAGTTGTGTTTGCTCCTGCAGGAAAGTCTCATCAGTCTATTTATTCTTCCTTAATTTCCCTGAACTGCTTTAACTTGTTCTTCCTTGTGAGCCCATCAACTCCTGTTGGACCTTTTTGTGGTATTAACCTACACTAAATACATCTTTGGGATGTAGGTGGAAACCAGAGAACACTGAGTAGCCAGGGCATCAAAGGTTATGGTGAGAAGGCAGGGGAGTGGGACTAGATGGGAGAATGGATCAGCTCATGATAAAATGGCGGAGCGGACTCGATGAGCCGAATGGCCGACTTCTGCTCCTTTGTCTTATGGTCTAACTCAGGGAAACCCACAGTGCAAACTGGACACAGTCAGTGTGCAATAAAGGGCCGTTTCTGTTTGGGTGCTAGTGTTCCACAGGGGTTGATGCTGGAACTACTTCCTTTCACATTATATTACGGCAGTGACTTGGATGACTCGGAATTTAAGGATGTTCTTTTAGAACAAAGGTGAGGAGGAATTTGTTGAGGCCGAGGGTGGTAAATCTGTGGAATTCAAGGCCACAATTGCCTAGCTATTGTGTATATTTAAAACGGAGATTCGTAAGTTCTTGAGTACTAAGGATGTTATGGTTCTGAGGAGTAGGCAGAAGAATGGGGTTGAGAAGGATAATAGAATTGGAATAGTGAAGCAGACTCGATGGGCTGAATAGCCTAATTCTGCTCCAGCGTCTCATGATCAAGATTGACTCCGGGTTCTGGGAGAAGAAAGGCAGGAACACTGGCTGCGACACCAATATATCACCCTTCCGATTCATTCAATGCCACATGTTCTTAAATTTTGACAGGGTGCAAAGTTTGAAATGACTGCAACTCTTTAATTCAGCATATTTTGGAAAGCCATAATGCTAAACCAATTGAGTCAGATTATATAACATTTTAAAAAGTGAGATTTTGAGATAGTTATTGAAATAATCACTGGAGACAAGTAAAACACTTATCCGAGCCCTTAGGTTGTATCAGCAACTCTGTTGTTTTTGACGCATAGTCAATATATGTTACAAGGAAATTCCAGACTTTGCGAAGGAACGTAACACTGACAGGTAATGTTGAGGAAGCAGGGAGTCTGCAGAAAGATTTAGACCAATTACAAGTATGGGCAAAGCAGTGGCAGATGGTTTACAGTGTAGGGAAGTGGATGTTCAGGCACTTTGATAGAAGGAATAAAGGCATAAACTATTTTCTAAACAGGGAGAAAATTCAAAAATCAGAAGTGCAAAGGGTTTTGGGAGTCTTTGTGCACGATTCCCTAAAGGTTAACTTGCAGGATGAATCAGTATTAAGGAAGGCAAATGCAATGTTAGCATTCACTTCGAGAGGACCAGAATATAAAAGCAAGGATGTAAAGCTGAGGCTTTATAAGGCATTGGTCAGATTGCAGTTGGACTATTGTGAGCAGTTTTGGGTCCCTTATCTATTAAAGGATATGCTGGCAATGGAGAGGGTCCAGAGGAGTTCAGGAGAATGATCCTGGGAATAAAATGGTTAATATATGAGGATCATTTGATGGCTCTGGGCCTGTATTCATTGAAGTTTAGAAGAATAGTGGGGGGGGGGGGCTTACTCAGTGGAATATTGAAAGGCCTAGAAAAAGTGGACATGGACAGATTATTTGCTCTGGTGGGGAAGTCTCGGTCCAGAAGAGGACACAGCCTCAGAATGCAAGGAGGTCCATTTGGAACAGAGATGAGGAGGAAGTTCTTTATCCAGAGGGTGGTGAAAATGTGAAATTCACTACCATAGATGCCTGTGGAGGATAAGTCATTGGGTATATTTAAAGCAGAGGTCGCTTGGTTCATGATTAGTACCGGCGTCAAAGGTTATGGGGAGAAGGCAAGAGAATGGGGTTGAGAGGGATAATAAATCAACCATGATGGAATGGCAGAGCAGACTCAATGGGCCAAATGGCCTAATTCTGCCCTTATGTCTTACAGGCTTAAGGACTTGGCTCATCCAGGCAAATAGAGAGTATTGCGTCACACAACTCATGCCTTGTAGATTTATAGATTGTATAATGTAGTCATAGACTTGTATTCCAGCAGAAAATTATATCATTAAAATATTATCTTCATAAAGTTACATAATATGGGGAAAGATCATTTGGCTCACGGAGTCTACACTGGCCATTAAGTACACTTGTTGATCTCCCCACATTTCTGCTAACTCTCCTTGGATACTACCATTAATTTACACACCAGTGGCACTTTACTGTGGTAATTTAATTTTCTAACATCTCTGGGAAGTGGGAGGTAACTGAAGCACGAGTAGGAATCCCTTGTGATAGCAAGGAGAATATGCAAACTCCACACTGCTAACACCAGAGGTCAGGATTGAAAACTGGTTGCTGGAGTTGAGGCAGCAGTTCAGGAGGTAGGGCCAATAGTGTCACTCTCCTGAGGGGAAGGTGAAAAGAAAGCTATTGCTTTTCATGATTGCATTATTACATTTAGTGTATTTATTTTTCTATTCCAGAAATACGATGTCCCAAGCTTTCATTGCCAGTTCACGGGGCTGCAAAGTGCTCGGATGGAGCCTATTTTAAATCAAAGTGCGAGTTTTATTGTACACCTGGATATCAAGTTAAGGGATCGAAAGATGTGATTTGCATGCACAATAAAGTGTGGAGTGGAAAGGAGCCATCTTGTCTTGGTGAGTTGTATTTAGAAACTATTTTAAAACAATACCATCAGATGTATAGCCAGCATAAAGCTGGGGAAGTATTGAAAATATGAATCTTTTAGGTGTAATTTGTAATTTTACGTTGCAAATCTGACATTGGTTGTCAGCCCATCCATAAACACTCTGTCATGTTGTTTATCAATTAAAATTCCTAATGCAGTTCCTTTGGCACTTCCTTTGACAGTTCCCTGTTGTGTGTTCTGTTGAATGCATTAAATTATTCCTTTGTTCCCTTCTGATATGTTCTTCTAGCTATCAGAATCAGGTTTTAAAAGAATCATGGCATATGTCATGAAATTTGTTGTCTTGTGGTAGCAGTACATTAAAAAACATAAAAATTATAAATTACAATAAGAAGTATATATTCAAAACAGAAAATTAAATATATATTGCTAAAAGAGAGGGAAGAACACTGAGCAACACACATAAAAATTGTTGGTGAATGCAGCAGGCCAGGAGATAGTTACTATCTCCTCTTTCAGTTAGTCATGATGAAGGGTCTCAGCCTGAAACGTCGACTGTACCTCTTCCTAGAGAATGCTGCCTGGCCTGCTGCGTTCACCAGCAATTCTTTTATGTGTTGCTTGAAATTCCAGCATCTGCAGATTTCCTCATGTTTGCGAAAAAACACTGAGCTAGTGTTCATTGTACATTCAGCGATCTGATAGAGGAGGGGAAGAAGCTGTTCCTGAAATGATGAGTGTGTATCTTCAAGCTCCTCTACCACCTCCTTGATGGTAGCAATGAGATGTCCTGGGTGCTGGAGGTCCTTAATGATGGATGCTGCCTTTTGAAGGTGTCCTGAATACTGGGGAGACTAGTGTGCGTGATGCAGCTTTCTGCAGCTTTTCTTGATCCTATGCATTGACCCCTCCATACCAGTCAGTGATGGAACCAATTAAAATACTCTCCACGGTACATCTGTAGAAATGTCTGTGTCTTTGGTGACATACTTACCAATTCTTCTCAACTGTGCATATACAAAAAGAAAGAGAACAAAAGAAATAATAGCAATAAAAAATAAATAAGCAATAAATATCGAGAATATGAGATGAAGAGTCATTGATAGTGAGTCCATAGGTTGTGGGAACAGTTAGTGATGGGGCAAGTGAAGTTGAGTGAAGTTAACCCCTCTGGTTCAAGAGCCTGATGGTTGATGGGTAATAACTGTTCCTGAACCTGGTGGTGCAATTTGGACAACTGATGACTCATTCATTCGTGGAATGAAAGGAGTGTGTGAAAGTTGTGAAAACGCAGACAATCTAGAGGCTTGTAATTGTGGAAGTGATGAGAGATAAGAGAGAGGGTACAAAAAGAACTGAGATTTTTAAATTGAAGTTGAGAGATCTGGAGCTTGTGTAGCTCATAGAACAAGATGGTAAGTGAATGGGAGTTCAGACATGGGCAGCAGTGTTTCATGTTAGTTTTGGTATTTAGAGAATTTGTGGATGATATGGTGAATGTTAGGTTGGTCATATCTGGTAGCAACGAGAATATTAATCATAGATTTCAGTGGTAGATTGGTTGAAGGAGATAAAAGGTCTTTAGTGGGTGTTGAGTAAAAGGAATAGCAGAACTGAAGCTTAATTCTGTGTCAGCTAGGATCTTAGGGTCATCAGTGATTGGTTTTGTTACCAATGTTTTGATATTAGTTGTGTTCTTAGAGTTTAATTAAAAAAGTAAATACTGAATTAGTATAGAATAATATTCCTCATAATCTGTAACTGGTTGAAATTTTAACTATTATTAATCCTTGAATCATGGAATAATTTGTACAGATATCACCCAGAAGAGGAGACATTGCAGGAGCTTAGAGGTCGTGAGGCCTGTTTGCTCAGTCACATGGAACCAATTGTGCCTCCTTCATAATAAACCAAAACTTGGGAAAAAGGGCTATGTCTTTTTCAGAATAGGAAACATGCCACACAACAGAAGAAGTCTGCCACATGGTGGTGGTATAGATACAGCTTCTCTGCAGCTTTTCTGGCTGACTTATTTAAAATCATCAATATTCAACAGAAAATACTGTGTTTTCTGTTGCCATTGATTTGAAAATGATAAATAATTTGGTGCCAGTAGAACTGTGAGTGGAAGATGAAAAATAGTAACAAAATCATCTTTCATGACCTGAACATTTTTATTTATTCATGGCATATAGAGGTGATTGACAAGGCTGGCATTTATTGACTAGTCCTAATTGCCCCATGAATCTTGCTAGAACATGCCAGGGCTCAGTTATGTGACTCCAGACCCTTCCTTCCTAGAAAGCTATTAGTGATGAGTTTTTGCGACAATCTAGATTTCTATTTTAATTTAATTTAATTTAAATTATAAGACCAATAAGATACAGGAGCCATTTGGTCCATCAAGTCTGCCCTGCCATTTCATCATGGCTGATCCAATTTTCCATTCAGCCTTAAATATACATAAAGACTTGGCCTCCACAGTTGCCTGTGCCAAAAAATTCCACAGATTCACCACTCCCTGGTTAAAGAAATTCCTCCTCATCTCTGTTCTAAAAGGACACCCTTCTATTCTGAGGCTGTGTCCTCTGGTCTTAGGCTCTCCCACCATAGAGAACATTCTGTCCACACCCACTCTATCAAGGCCTTTTATCATTATGCAGCTACCTTGATGAGGTTCAACATATAGCTCTTGATCAATGGTCCAAGCTTCCAGTTAGCTAGAAACGTTCTTAAACACTGTGTTATCAAACACCATATTGTAGGATGACATGGCCAGCTTTCCTATTGTAAACAAGACACAGCAGATGCTGGTGAATCAGGCAGACCCATGGAGGGAAATAGTCAAGGATTTGTGTTGAGATACTTCGTTGACCATTTTGTTAAATTCCAAAATTACATTTTGTTCTGGCAGGAGTGTGTTGTCCAATCTGCTTGAATAGAACTAATACTTAAAATTAAGTTCAAAGTGCATTGATTATCTAAGTATGTATATGTTATACAGCCTTGAGATTCGTCTCCTAATAGGCAGCCACAGAACAAAGAAACCCCAAAGAACCCATTTAAAAAAAAGACTGCTGAACATCCAATGTGCACAGAGAAAAAAAAACAGTGAGATTAAAGCAACATAGCAGAAGATTGCTTGTTAGACTGTTAGTTTACTAATATGATGGGCAATTTATGTTCATTGATATTTGGATACATTTCGTGTAATCTTTTGTGTCTTGAAGAATCAGTTGCACTGTTAGCAGACACAATTTAAGGCTTGATTTAAATAGATACTGAAATCTGTGGAAAAGTGTGAGGGATGAAAAATGAAGTGTTATTTTAATATTAGCAAACCGTAACATCCTGTATTTAAACACTGGTTTAAGGTTATCACTAAAATCAGTTGATTGCAAGTTTTAAAATATATTACGGAGTTTTGTACGTTGAAACCTTTTACCTGGAGTTTGCAATTAAACTTTTTAACTATCAACAATATAAATTGAAGTAACCTGGTGTGTAATTTGGAGGGGAACTTGCCAGTGATGGTGTTCCCATGGTTCTGTTGCTCATTTCATTTTACAAGTTTTGAACTCGCAAGGTGCTCTTGCCTTTCCTACCTGCGGAAGTGGACAAGTTTTTCACTGTATGTCAGTACCCAAGACAATAATAAACCAATCTAATAATTTACCTTGATTTGTCTTATGAAATACAAAACCAGCCTAAAAGTGAGCTGGTTACTTCAGATTTTTTTCAATAATGGTTTAAATGATGGAAGACATGTAAGCAGTATCAAGTCTTTAAACTGTGCAATTTGATAGGATAGAAGCATCTACCTCAATTGTACCCTTCCAGCCTCTCTAGTTTGAGAGTAAATGATGGTACAGGAACTACTAAAAATAAGTTTTTTCTTTTCAGATGTTGACCCTCCAAAAATAAAGTGCCCCAGTTTTAAGCAGAAGATGGCAGAGCCTGAAAAGCTGACTGTCCGGGTGAACTGGGACATTCCAGAAGGAAAAGATGTAGCAGATGGCATCTTGACAGAGTAATTGCTATTTATGAAGTAAGGGGACGGGAAATAACCAGGATTCATTGTTGGGTAACCTTCTAACATTCTGTAGAAAATGAAGATTGATATTTATATCAGGTCCATTAAGGCTGATTTCAAAAATAATTCATCCACAACGTAGTTTGTGGCTGGTGCTTTCAAATTGTGGAAATAATTTCTAACTTCAAAATTTGTAGCCTGCATCAAAAAGTATTTGAGGAATGTTAGCTGTCTCTGGTTTAATTGACAGTTTCTGGTTAAGTATTATAGTCCATGTTGTGGCAAAGCACTTGTGCAAAGTCAATAATATTATATTATTGAGTCAATGTTGAGTTTATTGTCAGATGCACAAGTGCATGCAAGCACAAAGCGAAATAAAACTTATTTGTAGCAGCATCTCCAGCACATAGCTTCAGATAAGCAGCACCCACAAGGAAAACATAAATTAAAGTACTTATATACAATGTTTACAAGAAACACTATTGGAACAAATGAGAAGTCGATTTTAGTGCCAAGTTGTCATAGTTTTGACTGATGATTAGGGTTTTAACCTTTGGTTCAAAAACTGGATGGTTGAAGGGAAGTAACTGTTTTTGAACCTGGTTGTGTGGGACTTGAGGGTTCTGTACCACTTGCCTGGTGGTAGTGATGAAAACGTGGCATGACCTGGATGGTTGGGGTACTTAAAGATATATGTTGCATTCCTGAGGCAGGGCCTCTGTAGGTACTACCAGTAGCGGTAAGGGATGTGTCCGCAATATATTGAGCAGAGTCTGCTGCTCTCAGCAGATTCTTAACTTCAAAGTTCAAAGTAAATGGATTATCAAGGTACATGTATGTCACCATATACAATCCGGAGATTCATTTTCTTGCTTACTCAGTAAATCCAGGAATCATAATAGAATCAATGTAGGACCATACCCAACCGGACATTCAACCAGTGTGCAGAAGAAAACAAATTGTGCAAGTTCGAAAGAAAAATGAAATAATAATATAATCATAATAAAAAATAAACAATAAATATCAAAGACATAAGGCAAAGAATCCTTGAAAGTGAGTCCATAGGTTGTGGGAGCATTTCAATGCTGGCGCGAGTGAAATTATCTCCTTTTGTTCAAGACCCTGATTGTTGAGGGGTAATAACTGATCCTAAACATGGTGATGTGAGCTCTGAAGTTCCTGTACCTTCTTGCTGATGGCTGCAATGAGAAGAGAGCATGGCCTGGGTAGTGGGGGTCCTTGATGATGGATTCTGTTTTCCTGTGACGGTGCTCTTTGTAGATGTGCTTAATGGTGGGGAGGGCTTGACCTGTGATGGACTGAGCCATATCCACAACCTTTTCGTAGGATTTTCTGTTTCCATACCAGGCGATGACGGAGCCAGTCAATATACTCTCTACCACACTTCTATAGAAGGTTGTCAAAGTTTAAGATGTCACACTGAATCTTCACAAGCTTCTAAGGAAGTAAAGGTGTTGCTGTGCTTTCTTTGTAATTTGCAGACTTATAGATTAGTTTGTAATTTGTACATTTGAGTTTGTCTTACCAGACCATGATGCCGCCAGTCAGGATACATTCAGCAGTACATCTGTAGAAGTTAGTCAGAGAGTTCAATGACAACATGAACCTTCTTAATCTCCTGGTGAAGAAAAGATGCTTGTGTGCTTTCCTTATCATTACATCTATATGCTTGGATCAGCACAGGTCATCCGATATGATAATCCCTAGGAATTTAAAGCTTCTGACTCTCTCCACTGCTGATTTCTGCCTACGTAGACCGGCACATGTGTGATGAATATTTACTGTTCAGGGCTGGGGGAGTGTGGGGGGGGGGGCGGGGGTTGTGTGTTTTTGCTCAGGTCAGCTTTCTAACACAGCAGCTGACACAGGGATCAAAGAGTTGTTTTTGAGTGAGGTAAATGACCAACCAATATTCTTTACTCAGCTTCTTGTCATAAACAGGAGATAGTCTTCAGTTCTTAATGTAAAGTGCAAGCAATAATTAGTCTGATGTTAGAAGGACAGCTTTTCAAACAAAACACTGTCTATAGAGCACAGGATATTGGCCCACAGCACAAGGCTGGCTGCTCGTGCGATGCAGGGTAAGACAATGGGGTTATGTTGAATTGGGCCTGCAACTGGCTAAGTTATTAATTTCAAGGAAGCTTGTAGACTAGACTGATACTATGATTTACCACATCAAATAGGTGATCTATCAATAGCTGGGAGATTTGAGTACTCAGAGAGTCAGCCTTCGCAAGAATAATTTGAGTGTCTGGGATCTCTGTCTCCAGAAGCTTTTAGACCACCTGTGTCAACTCACCAAATAGCAAAAAAAACAGTATAAATGTAAGACAGCTGTCAGGCTTGTTAGGAAAGGGTAAGGAATGACAAGAAGCGTGACAGAAAGACGGGGTAACTGGAATCCATTCCTCTGCCTTCAATTTCTGCAATAGATGACTCATTCATTTGCAACTCTTCTGGTATGTATTTTTAGGTTTTACAAATTGTACCTGTGTTTTGGAAATTCTTTGTCTTTTAGAAATCATTTATAAGATAGCAAACCTTTGAGCTTTAAATGTGTTTTAAGAGTTTTATCTGAATTTAAATATGTATCACAAAAAATAAATGAACTGTGTTTAAACTACTTTGGTAACTGGAAGCATCTCCTCCTTGGTATGCAGAGTGGGGCGGGGGGGATCTCACCACTCAAATAGTGGGTATTGCCAGCTAAACTTGTTGTGGAGGAGAAACAGGGAATTAATCTAACCTTTGAAGAGTAGGTGGCTACAGTATAACCTCCCTTTAGTGAGGGTACTCATAGCTATCTATATCAGATATCAGATGGGGCTTAAGATCTTTTTTTTAGTTCAGATCTTCACAAACAGCAAACTCAATACCATCACACATGTTTGCCCTCCTTCCCCTCCCTGAAGTTAGTAGACAGCTCTTTTCAGTTCTGCTGTCGTCGAAAATTGAAAGAGTACACAGAAGATTTACTAGAATGTTACCTGGGTTTCGTCTCCTAAGTTACAGAGAAAGGTTGAACAAGTTGGGTCTTTATTCTTTGGAGTGTAGAAGGTTGAGGGGGGACTTGATAGAGGTATTTAAAATTATGAGGGGGATAGATAGAGTTGACATGGATAGGCTTTTTCCATTGAGAGTGAGGGAGATTCAAACAAGAGGACATGAGTTGAGAGTTAAAGGGCAAAAGTTTAGAGGTAACATGAGGGGGAACTTCTTTACTCAGAGAGTGGTAACTGTGTGGAACGAGCTTCCAGCAGAAGTGGTTGAGGCAGGTTCTATGTTGTCGTTTAAAGTTAAATTGGACAGGAAAGGAATGGAGAATTATGGGTTGAGTGCAGGTTGGTGGGACTAGGTGAGAGTAAGAGTTCGGCATGGACTAGAAGGGCTGAGGTGGCCTGTTTCCGTGCTGTAATTGTTATATGGTTATATGGTTTATATGGAGCGAGAGGTTGTTATTGCAGCATCACTTAATCAGGTGTCCTCTCTCACTCTGGTGTACTGACTCATTGCTACCTGTGATGCCTCCAACAACAGTAGTGTTGTCACTGAATTTGAAGATGGCATTGGGGCTGTGCAGCATGTCACATAGTCATGTATGTTTAGTGAGCAAAGCAGAGCTAAGGACATGGTCTTAAGGTGCACTTGTCTTCACGATCAGCAAGGGGGGGATGTTGTTACCAATCTTCACTGATTGATATCTGCCGATGAGGAAGTTGAGGATGAAGTTGCAGAGAGAGGCACAGTGACACTGGTCTTGAAGCTTAATAATGAATTTGGGTGGGATGATTGTGTTGAACATAAGCCATAGTTGATGACCTGAGTTACAAGTTCCTGTTGTTCAGATGGGTCAGAGCAGAGGGGAAAAACTGGAGAAATTGCATCTGCTATTGACCTTTTGGGGCATTAAACAAACTGGAGCAGATCCAGATCACCTCTGAGGCAGGAGTTGATTCACGCCATATCCAACCTCTTGAATCTCTTCATTGCTGTCAGTGTAAATACCACCAGATGGTAATCATTGAGGCAGGTCACCATATTCCTTTTGGGCACCAGTACAATAGATACCTCTTTGAAGCAGGTGAGATCCTCAGAACAGAGGTGTGAGTGGTCAAGTATGACCTTAAATACTCCAGCCAGTTGGTCAGCACAGACATTTAGTACTCGACCGGGGGCACCATCTGCAGCAGATGCCTTTGGTGGCATCTAATCCATTCCAAACTTGGCTATTTTTTCTTTAGTAATGAATACAAATAATAAGAAGGTAATTGACAGGAGGTATCAATTTTGTTCTTAAAATTTTTATCAGTAGATTTATTTTTGCCATCCTTTCTCTTTCTTTGCAATGGATTTCATCCTCTTTGTACATGCTAAATTTAATCTTTTATAACCTTATGAATTTCTTAATTGCACAGTATAAACTTTTCATTTATTGGAAAAGGATCTAGTGCTTTCCCAACGTATATGACAAGTCCAGTGGTATTTTATACCCCCCTCCCCCAGTAGGCCGACCCTCCTGATTGGTTAGTCCAGCTCCCAGTGGAAACCAATCAGGACGGATGGACTACGGGGGTGTAAATACCAATGGACTGGACATGCCCAGGTAACATCTCTGATGAAGATGGCACAGTTTGTCGTCAAACATCAGTTATAATCAGTACCTGTACCTGGCTGGAAGCTGGAGAAGAGTTTATTTGTCATTTATTGCTCAATTAGATTCACAAAGCTGCATAGTGCAAGAATCAATGAAATCGTTGCTTTGTTGCCAGAAATTAGAAAGAGAAAAAAATATCAAACTGGTAAAACCAATTCAGCAGGGTTTGGTTGTGGGACTGAAAGGTTTATCTTCTAAGTAGAAAGTAAGTGATGGTTGACGGATAAAAAAACCACCCCTGTGTAACCAGAATGGTAAACAGAGAGTGGGTTAATTATATTCAATTTACAGCACCATTATGCCATTCACCTCAAAATTGACTCTGCTTAATACGTTTCCTCTCATCTCAGTTATGCTTGCCACTCTGCCTTCACACCCCAATATTTATTTTATTCTTGTGTATCTTTCAACCAACTCCCAAAATACATCTTCCAACCACTTCATATGGAGGATAGTTTGATGTTCTTGACTCCTGCAGCTCATTTTGTTAATAGTTATCCAATATTTATGACCCTATTTTCATGGCTCTTTCCCTCTAACTGTGTCATGATAGATGAAATTATACTATACTGACATGAAAACTGTAAATGGAACAGAAGGAATAGTTGGGCTGGGTAGGAAGACACCTTGGGTGATGGAAAGCGGGTTGGGATGAGGGGTGGTGGGGTAAGGGGAAATTATGTTGGGTGGTTGGGATGAAGTGGACTCTGAGAAAGTGAGGAGACACCTGTTTCAGTGATGAGAAATGGGAAATGGTTATTGAAGCATCCTGACTGCTGAGTTAAAGAATCAAAACCTGCGGAAGGGAGCCATGTCAAAAATTAATATTGGAGCAGATTTACTGGAGTCCTAATAAGATATGTGTGTAACTGGAAGATGTACAGTATATTTAACTGTGTAAGTTGTAGACTTTATAATGAATGTTGATGAAATGCAGAGGCGGAAAGATTCAAAACAGATGTTTTGGAAGGAAAATAAACATGATAAACAGGGAAATACCATGTAAAATATGAAAGAGATAGAAATTTGGGCCAAGTTGAAAAAAAATCTTTATGTTGGGGCAAGAATAGGAACAAGAATGTAATGTAACTGTCAGCAAGCTAACTGAAGTAGAACTGGAAGCAGAGAGCATTCAACATTTTACAAAAGGGCAGGCGAAGCTACAGTTGCTATGGGTTCCTATAGCAATGGCATTGAATTTAGTAAGTATATGGTGTTAAAATGAAAATGGGTTTTGATGGCAGATGAAGTTATTTATGGATAGAGAATGGCTAGTCTAACATTTGAGGAAGAACCAAAGGTGATGAATTGAACTGTAAAGGAAAGATTTGGCTGTGCTGAAAAGGATACCATTGGGACTGGAAATCAATTCCTTCAAATGCTGGAAGGATTAATGGTCTATACAAATGAGGCCAGAGATTGGGGCCAGTGGAACATGAGAACCCTGCATTCCAGCAAAGGTCCTCAAGTGCCTTGGATTTCTTGTTTTAGTGCTTCCACCATCTCTTGTTGAAATCCTGCCATCTCAACATTTTTTCTGAGTGTATCCTCAGACCGAGGTTTCCCTGTTTTGATTGAAAATGCAGGAAATTCTGCCGGGCAAATTTCAGTTTGTAAGTAGTAGAACTGAGGCAGAGCTGTGCGGAGTTTGTGGACTCTGCCACTACTTTATTCTTTGCAGTCTGTGGGGAGGTAGTTCCTAAAGCTTGCCTTTCTGTAGACTTCCAGGGTTTGCAATGTATTTTTTATATATATACACACATATCTCTCTCCAATCAAATGTCTACTTATTGCACATTTTTAAAATTTTTTTTTGCTCAGCATAACAAAACTTTCAATTTACAGATACATTTACATTTACATTTCTTCCCCTCACAGGTATCAGCTATCAGAACACTTCCATCAAAATATAGACATCACCACAACATCCTATACAAAAGCCCTTTTAGTATAGCAGACAGGTTTACATCCACATACTGCAGAAAAGGTTGCCGTGTTTTATGAAAACTATTTGTTTTTGAGTGTACCATACATGTCAAAAAGTCCAAAGGAATGTATTCCATGATTAATTTACACCAACCAAAAAGTCCAGGGGCCTTATCGGATATCCAACAAAGTGAAATGTTCTTCCTCGCACAAAAAGTCAGGATGTTAAAAAGTTTTTCTCTGATGTGCATTAATAATACGACTGCTGGGTCCAGTTCAAGCTCCATCTTCAGAATCTTTTCCATTTCACCCAAAGTATCACTCCAGTATGCCTGAAGCTTGGGACAAGTCCAAAAACAGTGGGTGAAAGTTCCAGTCTTTACTTTACGTTTAGAACACATTGCAGAAACCCCCGTCATAAATTTCGAGAGATGACCTGGAGTCAGATGGGCTCTATGCAGAATTTTGAGTTGCAGTGCTTTAGTTCTATTACAAACTGAAATTTTCTTTGCATTATCACAGATGTCTTCCCATATTTCAGCTGTAATTTCTACTCCCAGTTCCTCCCAGACCCTTCCCAGCTGCTCAGCCTCTCTACAAGAACATTCCCTCAGGATGCTGTAAAAAGTACTGATGGAGACTTCACCCTTAGAATAAAACACCCTCTTTTCTATGTCAGAACTACAGAAATCAGTTAACAATAATTTTGTTTTCTGTATATAATCTCTTATCTGAAAGAAACGAAAAAGATTCTTGTTGGGTATGTTAAATTTCTATACTATTTGACAAAAAGACATCATCGTTCCTTCATCAAACAAATCTCCTAGATGGAAAATACCCTTAGAAATCCAAAGTTTAAATCCAGAATCCATTATGCCAAGCTGAAAATCTGGACTGCTGGTTATTGGAGTGAAGGGTGATATTTTTGCTGCGTTGCCCTCAATTTGTTGCACCGCCCTCCAAGCGCTGACTGTATTAATTGTTATTGGATTGCGACAATATTCCTTAACTAGTTTCATCTTATTGAGGAAAAGCAAATTAAAAAGAGGGCATTTTGCATGTGACGCTTCAATGTCTAGCCTAATTGAGGAGGGGTCCCTGCAAACCTAGTCAACCACATAAGATAAAAAGGAACTTAATTGATATTTTTTGATGTCTGGAAAATCCAGACCCCCTAGACTACTGGGAAGCTGTAACTTAGACATTTTAATACAGGATCTTTTTTTGTTCCAGATGAAAGAACCAAACCAGCCATTTATTTTTTAAGTATTTGTTGGATAAAAATGACCGGAATCACTCGTATTGGGTAGAGCAGACGAGGAAGAATGTTCATTTTGAGCAAGGATATTCAGCCAAGCCAAGAAATGGGGAGAGTGCTCCATCGCTCAAGATTCCTGTCTGATTTTGTCAAATAACTGTGTAAAGTTAGTTTTGAACAACTGATCAAATGTAGGTGTGATAAACATGCCGAAATAAACAAAACCAGTCTGCGACCATTTAAAGGGGAAAACACCCTGAGTGTCGGGTACCTGCTGCAAATTCCCCAGAGGCATAGCCTCTGATTTAGTAAAGTTGATTTTATAACCTGAAAAGGCGCTAAAGGAATTGATGCATTGTATAACGTGGTGCACTGATATAGCAGGGTTTGATAAGAAAATTAGAACATCGTCTGCATACGATGTAATTTTATGTGACTTTAGTCCTATGTCTGGAACAGGTATTTTGGGGTCTCGCCGAATAGCCTCAGCCAATGGCTTGATCACTAGTGTGAGAAGTAGTGGTGATAAAGGGCAGCCCTGCCGGCTGCCCCTCAAAATACTAAAATTATCTGACCTAACACCATTAGTGAGAATCGCAGCCAAAGGGTCATTATAAGGAACCTTCACCCACTTAATAAAATTATTGCCCAAACCAAAACGTTCTAAAGTGAAAAAAAGATGCGGCCATTCGACACGATCAAAGGCCTTTTCTGCGTCTAAGGAAACCACCAAGCCTCCACTGCCTGTTGCTGACATGCCTGAATCACATTAAGTAATCTTTTGATATTGTTAGATGATCTACAGCCTTTTACAAAACCTCTTTGATCCTCTTTTATGACAAAGGTAACTAATCGCAATGCTGAGGTTTTAGATAATATTTTAAAGTCAACATTTAACAATGAAATAGGCCTGTAGAAGGCACAATCTTCAGGGCACTTTCCTTTCTTAAGAATTAGGGAGATATTAGCTTCTCTCAATGATGGTGGGAGGAGACCACAATTAAATGCATGATTGAACATGCTCTGATAATAACCCTGTGAACTCTTTATAGAATTCACTAGTGAGTCCATCAGGACCAGGGCCCTTCCCACTTTGGAGCTGTCTCACAGCTTCCTGTATCTCATGTATAGATAACGGAGCATTGAGGAGGGACTCTTGTTCAGAAGAAATGCCTAGGAGATCTAAATTCCTGAAAAAGGACTCCATCCGAGATTGTCCATCATTACATTGCTCAGATTGATACAATTTAGAATAAAAATTCTTAAACACAACGTTAATCATTTTAGAATTACTAGTGAGGGCTCCTGTCCCATCCCTAATTGAGGCAATAGTCCAGACATCCCACCCTGCAAAAGCTCATTTCAGGGAGATAGCACCATCAATTTGTGGGAGACTCCCGGAACTTCCAGGAGAGGTGGGATGTCTGCAATACAGTAGCTCCTTAGCAGCTAGCCAGCTAGTTTAAATAACATTAGCTATGCTAATGAACAAATGACACCTGTTAAACTCACCTCAACATGTCTTTTACAATCCTAACCCAGCATGGGCAATAGAAAAGTCACTGTTGCAAACAGTGCAGCGAGCCACACTGTCATTATTTTTGACCCCTATTAGTCAGGGGTACACTTTAGCGTAGTCTGGGGTGACGTACGTTTTATATATTTTTTTGGATCTATCTATCTATCTATCTATCTATTTATCTATCTCTCTCGCTCTCTCGCTCTCTCGCTCTCTCGCTCTCTCGCTCTCTCTTTTTCTCTTTCTCTCTCTCTCAAAAAAAATTGATTTGCCGTATATCATATATAATTTGCGGGCATCAGGGAGCCACTATTAATATGCGGGAGACTCCCGGAACTTCCAGGAGAGGTGGGATGTCTGAATAGTCTGAGAGGCATTTTTCTTTCTAGCTAAATAAGCCAAATACCTTTATTGCACATCTTAAGTAATGAAACTTGCATTGAGCTTGCGATGAAGGAGTGTATGTTTAACTTAAGCATTCACTCCATCATGAACACGGTGCAACTGTAGTGAGTGCTTTCTGCAAGTAGGCAGTGTGTTTATGCTACATTCAAGCAGCTTTGAAGCCTTAGCCTTTTCACTTAGCCAAAAGCTCCTGCTACCTCTGTGGATGAGAACAGGGACTGCAGGATGGGGAAGCGAAACAGATTGTAGTAGGGAAAGGATTACTGTAGTACAGTAAAGGTCTCAATTAACCAAATCCACATGCTATGATAACAGGCTTGCCTTGAACTGTGAAAGAGCAGTTTGAGTGTTACTGCAATCCCACAGTGTGCCAAATTCTGTACTGCAGATTGGAGATTGGAGGGATGGTTTTATTTTTTTCACTGCTGACCTTGAAGTGACAAATATATTTCCACAATGAAGTTGAAAATGTACATTGCATTTTTGCCTATACACATTGATGAGTCCATGGTCAGATCAGCCATGATCTTACTGAATGTTGGAGCAGGCTCGACGGGCTAGATGGCCTACTCCTGCTCCTATTTCTTATGTTCTTATGCTCAATTGAATTTAATGAAACAATGTTGACAATTAACATTTCTTAAAATGTTTCAGTGTAATATTGAAAGGCCGCCCTCCTCGTTCAGAATTTCCTGAAGGTGAACACAAAATTCAGTACATTGTTTTTGACAGGGCTGGTAACAAGGCTTCATGCAGATTTACAATTAAAGTGGAAGGTAAGTCTTTTTAATAATTACATGTGCATTATAAAATAACCGAGCAGTTAAAATAAATTCAAATGTAAATCAAATATTAAATATAATTTTCCTCTGTTCCTTATTGCCTCTTGAGTTGACAGTTGATACCTTACATCAAATTAGGCATTTTAAAATGTCAGTCCTTCAGCTTGGTAGTGGGCTTTTTGGCCCACTGATTCCACTCCAATTTATTCCCTCATTCTCATCAACGTTCCCTCAAACTGAATCACTTACCTACACACCAGAGGCAGTTGGTTAATTAACTCCCCAACAAGCATGTCTGTGGGACGTAGAAGGAAACCAGAACACCTGGAGGAGACCCATCTGGTCACAGGAGAAGGTGCAGTTTCATGGAGACATCACCAGAGGTCAGGATTGAACCTGGTCTATGGAATTGGGATTTTGCAGCACTAACTGTTGTGTCACTGTGCCATTCCAACACAAATACTGTAACTGGCTTATGAACTCGACTCAGCTATCCTCAGTTTCTGTTTCACCGTCATAAATATCTATTTCCATAACATTGCTGCTGATCCTTTGGCTTCCTATGGCCTCACGTCTGGAATTGCTTTAGTTGGAACCTGTCTGCTGCACAGTGACTGCCTTCTCCTTCAAGGTGCTTTCTTAAATCTACCTCATAGACAAAGCTTTTCATAACCTCCCCTTGAATGTCTCTTGGTGCCATGTGAGGACCAGTTATTTCTGCGAATTTGAAGTCACTCTCTGGCCACGCGTGCTAATTGCCAGCCTTGTGAATGAGATTTATATTTATCCATTGTAATCACTGGAATGGGACTTGCTGAGGGAAACTGACCTGATCCTCTCAGCAGTTTCCTGTTCCTTAACGGAGGTGCCTTTGATATTATGCCATTGTGTAAGAAGAAAGGGAGTGTGGACTGAAGAGTGATAGGGTGGGGCGAAATACACTCAAGAGTGTAAGAAGGGGGAGAAAAACTTATCAGTAGGTTAAACCAGTTCTTTGGGCTTAGTTGCAGCTTGACACACTGAATCAGATGCTCTCAGATATTTAAAAAGTAATAAAATGATTAAAAATGTTTTACGGAGAAAAATGATGACAACATATTGAGTGATTAATGACACACTTTTAAAAAATGGAACCAGGTACTGCTTGGAGGCTTGCAGCTGTTCCTCTTCATTGAGTTGCTGCAGGGTGTTCACTCAAAGTGATAATGATGAGCACAGTGTTGTATTACCGTGTTAAATTCCGAGGAATCCAGCATCAGAACATATTTGCAAAAACAATGTAACCTCAGGATCTCCCTGTTCACATGGAAATCTTGCAGTTGTTCGGAGTTGCAGGGGAAACGTTGGCAATTACGCAGGCAAATCCAGGTCAATGCTTCAGTGACTTGCTCTGGGATGTTTTGTACCATTGAGGGTGCCAAATAAGTAACACTTCTTGTAATTCACAAAGGAAAAAATATGATTTGTATTTTGCTAAGAATTTAAACTGCCTACAAAAATCAAAAACAGAGTGGTGGCCAGCATTGGAGGAAAAAAAAACATATTTCTAGTGCTAGTGTGAACTTTCCTGCTTGTGATTGATGAATTTACCCCTGGATTTTTTCCAAAATAAACTGCAGGGGAAAAAGCCAGAATAATTTGCCCTTGAAGCACTGCAGAAAGATCTAGCTTTTCTGTGATACTATATTTGCAAACAGTAGCTTTTCGGTTAATCATCTGAAAACAGCTCCTATTGGTGTCTAGTGTGTACTTGGAGGTCGGTGCCAAACAGCCTAATGTTTAGGGAGCATATTTTCAGTTTTGATTGGGCAGTTGTAATTTTAAATCGCAACTCTAATGGTTAAATTAACTAAAAGAGTAATGATTTCTCTTGAATTAGGAAACAATGGGTAATTGGGATTTACTCTTTCCCTTTTTTAATAAATGCAAGTTGTATAGTATATTAAGGACATCTAGCTATAAATCGAAATATGATTGTAACTTGGGTCTTCATAACAGAAGACCAGAATTATAATCTTGATTGTATTAAAAGGAGTTTGATCAAAGGTATAGTCCCAATGTTTTAAATACTGAAAGGTATGGTTAGTGTGACAGAGCCAGGGTAACTAATAAGAAAGTCTGAAAGATTTTAAAATTGTGGGCCTTCGACTTGATGTCATTGGAATGTTGACGTAAAATTACATGGATTTATGATGTATTTAACTGTCTGCTGGTAGAACCAGTTAACATTGGCCGGGTGAGACTGCAGGTGACTCCTTTGTGGGATGGCTTTGCGTTCTGTGATCTGTACTGTGATTTTATGCAAAACAAAACCATGCAGTTTGTGCATGCATCAAGAAAAGCGAGTTGAAGAAATACATTCAGAGAGAGCAAATTTTATTCCATATTTCAACATTAGTGAAGGTTATGATTTGTGCATTCTACAAAACTACTTTCCTGTTTACCCATATGGCCATAGCCATATGCAGGGCTTGCCTATATAAATATTTCCAATGTTTGCGTTCTAACATGTGGTCAGATCTAAGTAACAGATATAAATGAAGTTATAGAAAGATTTTGTGACAGGATATTTATAAAGCAAGAGAAATATGTTTTGAAATTTTGCTGTAAATATCATCCATAAGTTGTTCACTAAAAAAAAGAAGACATTGTGTAACACAGACTCAGTAGGCCAGGCAGCATCTATGGAGTGGAATAAACAGTAGATAGCCGAATCCTTCATTAGGGCTAGCTGAGCTCCAGCATTTTATGCACTTTGCCCAAGATTTCCAGCATCTGCAGAATTAAATGACTAAACACACTGAATGACAGTGCTTTTTATTTTTATGATAACTGAACTTCAAATTATTTTTATTGTCAGTTAGACGCTGTGGGAAGCTCCTTCCACCAGATAATGGCTACATGAAATGCACCAGTGATGGGGATAACTATGGAGCCACCTGTGAGTTTAATTGTGTGGGTGGCTTTGAATTGAAAGGAAGCAAAGCAAGTGTCTGTCAGTACAACCGTGCCTGGTCAGCATCTGCTCCAGTCTGTGCACGTAAGTAGATTTGAGAGATCTAACGTTAAATTTCTTGTAGGAATCAAAATGTTAGTGCATGTGTTCATGTATAGGGTGCAATGAATGAACCACAGTCGATCGTGAAACAATCTTAAAGATGCAGTAGCCACAGAAAATGCTCTTAACGTACTGCCGGTGGGGCAGTATTCGTGGTGAGGGAGAACCAGAGTTAACATTTCAGGTTCATCAGGTCAAGTGGTCTTAGAATCATAGAACACCGTAGCACAGAAACAGGGCCTTCAGCCCATTTAGTCGATGCCAAACTATTAATCTGCCTAGTCCCATTGACCCGTACCAGGACCATAGTCCTCCATACCCCTCCCATCCATGCACCGATCCAAACCTCTCTTAAATGTTGACATGAAGCACTCATTCCACACTCTTGCCACCCTCTAAGTGAAGAAGTTGCCCCATGTTCCCCTTAAATATTCCACCTTTCACCCTTAACCCATGACCTCTCACCCATCCTCAGTGGAAAAAGCCAGCTTGCATTTACCCGATCTACACCCCTCATAATTTTGTATACCTCCATCAAATCTCCCCTCAATCTTCTACTTTCTAGGGAATTGACCCCCAACCTGTTCAACCTTTCCCTGTAACTCAGGTCTTAAAGTCCCAGCAACATCCTTGTAAATTTTCTCTGCACTCTTTCAATCTTAATTACATCTTTCCTTTAGGTAGGTGACCAAAACTCGACACACTACTCCAAGTTAGGCCTCACTAAGGTCTTATACAATTTCAACAGAACATCCCAGCTCCTGTACTCAATACATTGATTTATGAGGCCGTTATACCAAAGGTTTTCTTTACGACCCTCTCTACCTGTAGCAGTTACTTGAAAACAAACCAAAACTGTGGAGAGACTGAGTATGAGAATTGACACTGTATGATGCAGTTCTAAATAACTGAGTTCCAAACAGAAAAAGTACGTTTGATCACTTCTATAGACTTCTATAGTCCACCTCCTGAGTAAATACAGAAGGAAAAATTTCATGTAAGATCTCCCACGTCTCTTTCGGCTCCGTGCATGGATTACCACTCTGATCTTCCAGAGGACCAATTTTTCCTTTGCTATCCTTTTGCTCTTAATATATCTATAGAAGTCCTTAGGATTCTCCTTCACCGTACTTACTAGAGGAACCTCATCCCCGTATTTTTGCCGTCCTGATTTCCTCCTTGAGTGTTATCTTGCTTTTCTTATTCTCTTCAAGTACCTCATTTGTTCCTACCTGCCTATACCTGCTATGCTCCTCCTTTGTCTAAACCAGAGCCTCAATATCTCTCAAGCACCAAGTTTCCTAAAGGTGGTTTCCTTGCCTTTTATACTCACAGGAACGCCCAAATTCTCTCCACTCAAAATTTCGCTCTTGAAGGCCTCCCACTTATCAAGGACACCTTTTCTACAAAACAAGCTGTTCCAATCCACATTTGTCAGATGCTTTCTGATGCCAATCAAATTGGCCTTTCTCCAATTTAGAATTTCAACCTGATGACCACACCTATCCTTTTCCATAATTACCATGGAACTAATGGTATTATGATTACTAGATGCAAAGTGTTCCCCTACATAAACTTCTGTCACCTGCCCTGTCTCATACCCAAATAGGGGATCTAGTATCGTTCTCTCTAGCTGGGACTTCTACGTACTGATTCTGGAAACTTTCCTGAGCACATTTGACAACTCTTTCTCATCCAGTCCTTTCACAGTATGGGAGTTCCAGTCAATATGTGGAAAGTTAAAATCACCTATATCACAACTTTATGCTTCTTGTGACAGTCTGTAATCTCTAGAAATGTGCTCTTCTAAATCCTGTGGACTGCTGTACGGTCTATACTATAATCCTATTAACATGATTATAACTTTCTTATTCCTCATTTCTACCCATAAAGCCTCACTAGATGAGCTCTCCAGTCTGTCATGACTGATCACTGCCAACACATTTTCTCTGGCTAGTAATGCCATCCCTTCCCCTTTAATTCCCTCCCGCTCGATCATGTCTAAAACAATGGAACCCCAGAACATTGAGCTGCCAGTCCTGTCCTCCTGCAACCATCTCTCATCAGTGACTACAATGTCATAATTCCATGTGCTGATCTATGCCCTAAGATCATCCGCTTTTCCTACAATACTCCTTGCACTGGAATATACACAGCTCAGAGCATTAGTCCCACCATGCTGAACTATTTCATTCCTGATTTTTATATAGGCTTTACAAAATCTTTCTCCACATCCACTGCATTATCTGTTCTGGTGCTCTGGTGTTCCTCCTCCTGTAACTTTGGTTTACCACCCCCCACCCCATGCAGCTCTAGCAAACCATCTTGCTAGGATATTTGACCCATCTCTCCTGTTT
Source organism: Mobula birostris (assembly GCF_030028105.1). Lineage (NCBI taxonomy): Eukaryota > Metazoa > Chordata > Chondrichthyes > Myliobatiformes > Myliobatidae > Mobula > Mobula birostris. The sequence goes on from NC_092375.1 coordinate 51,010,492, forward strand.
AGGTGCAAGTGGTCCCTTCTGTACAGCTCTCACCTTTCCTGGAAGAGAGTCCAATGATCCAAAAATCAGAAGCCTTCCCTCCTGCACCATCTCTTTAGCCATCCGTTAAACTGCATGATCTTCCTATTCCCGGCCTCATTAGCACAAGACACAGGTAGCAGTCCTGAGATCATAACCCTGGAGGTTCTGTCCCTTAACTTAGCACCTAACTTCCTGAACTCCCTTTGCAGGACCTCATCACCCATCTTACCCATGCCATTGATACCGACATGGACCATCACCTTCTCGTCTACTGAACTTCCTATCATTAATGGATCCCTTATCACTGCAGCTCACCTCCTCTACCCCCTCCCTTCTGAGCCACAGAGCCAGAGATATGACCATTATTGCTTTCCTCTGCTAGATTATCCCCCACCTAAAGTACCCAAAGGTATACTTGTTGTTGAGGGGAACAGCCACAGGTGCACCCTGCACTGGCCGCCTATCCCCTTTCCTGCTCTGATGGTCACTCAGTTACCTGTCCCCTGTACCGTGGGTGTAACCACCTCCCTGTATGTCCTGTCTATCAAACTCTCAACCTGCTGAATGATCCAGTGACCATCCAGTTCTGGCTCCATCTCCTTAACACAGTCTGTTAGAAGCTGCAGCTGGATGCACTTCTTGCAGGTGTATTTGTCGGGGACACTGGAGGTCTCCTTGCCTTCCCACATCCCAGAAAAGGAGTATTCCACTATCCTGCTGGGCATCTCCACTGTCCTAAACATGCAATAAGAATAAATAATTTAAAAAAATCTGCCGACGCCTTCCTCACCAAAGCCTTTTAAGAGCTAAAGTCTCAACTCTGCATTCCAGCAGAGGCCCACTCACACAGTGGCCACGCCTCTTAAACGTAACCTCTTTTTTTAATTGGATCTTGCCAAGTGCCCTATTATGCACAATCAATGACTCCTCAGGAACTGAGGCATGCAAAATAATGTGCTGACGCTCTGACTCACTTCTTTTAAGCTTTCTTTTTCTCTACGGAATCCAGTGTCTCCTTGAACTGCGATGCGCAATATGTGCTGACTGCCCTGGCTTGCTTCTTTTAAACTTCCTCTCACTCTACACAGTCCAATGTCTGCTCAGGAACTGTGGCCTGAAAAATGTGCTGGCTGTCCCCGCTCACTTCTCTTAAACTCGCTCTCCCTTTATGCAACCCAATGACTCCTTGGGAACTGAGGTCTATTCTCAACAATTCTCGGGAATTGTTGTCTTCTTAACAATTAATTTAAAAGTTTGCCACATTCCTGCTACTATACAAGACATCTATAAACTGCGATTGACTTCTCGAGTGTAATTTAATTTAAAATTTAACTTTTCCATTAAGCAATACTTCTGGCTTTGAAGAGTCCATTTGGCTCATCGAGTCCTTACTAGCTGTCAGCAATCCCATTAAAACCCTGCTCCTCCACTTGTAATCTATTCCCTCTCATCTGTCCATCAGCTACCCCTGGTTCTCCTCACAACTCACCTAGACTTGGGTTATTTGACAAGGAGCGATTAGCCTACCAGACAACATCTTAAAGTATGGGAGGAAATGGAAGGAGCCGAGGAAACCCCAGTCAAAATTAAAATATTCCTTTTGGCACATTGACCTTCATAAATCTGAGCATTTTTCTCAGGAGTTGGGATATTATGTTGAAGGCATATAAGACTTGGGTGAGGCTGAATTTGGAGTATTTTAATGCAATTCTGGTCACGTACCTACAGGAAAGATATCAATAAGCCTGAAAGGGTGCAGGGAAAACTTATAAGGATGTTGGCAAGACTTGATGACCTGAGTTATTGGGAAAGATTGGATAGGTTAGGACTTTACTTCCTGGAGCATAGAAAAATGAGGTGTGGGGGTGGGGGATATTCTGAAGGATATAAAATTATGAGGGGTATAGATAGGGTAAATTCATACAAGCTAATTCCCATGATGTTGGGTGAGACTAGAACTAGAAGTTAGAAATTAAGGGTGAAATGTTTAAGGGGAACCTGAGGGGGAGCTTCGTCACATGAGATGGTGTGAGTATGGAGCACATTGCCAGCAGAAGGTATGAATGTAGATTCAGTTGCAATATTTAGGAGAAGTTTAGATGGATACATGGATGAGAGGGGTATGGACATCTACGATCCAGGTGTGGGGAGGTGGGACTAGGCATAAACTCAGGTCAGCACAGATTAGATGGGCTGAAGTGCCTGTTTCTGAGCTGTAGTGCTCTATGACAGACTAATTAGCAGTTGTTCTGTACGTATGCTTCAATATGTTTAAAACTTAGCGGAACACACTATAATGCATGGCACTACGCATGTTATCTTGCTCCCTGATTTCCAATGTACCGTAGCCATTGATATTGTGTGAGTAATGCCTGATGATCTGCTAACAATGCATTTAGAATCTGTCTACAGTGCTCCTGTGTCACACTGTGACACCATAACTGTTTGATCATCAACAGATTTCTGGGTTTTACTTCTCCAGTTTACTTCATAAAGCAGTGAAAATATTGTTTTTTTATTTATGGAAAAAAAATCATAAGCTATTGTAATTCTGAATTTTGCTAGAGAAAATGAGAGTTACGTATTATGTACAAGGAAATGTTAAGGTCAATTCTTCATAGCAAAGCAAAAGAGATTTAATGTTTATTAAAGAAAAAAGTATTCTTTATTTAGTGATACAGCATAGTAACAGAGCCTTCCAGCCCAACGAGCACATAGAGCTTGATTACACTCCTATGACCAAATATTTATTCATATATATTATATGCTTTTACAGTATAAAAATAGATAATTCAACTCAAAATTTTCATTACAATCTTCTCATTCCATTTACTTTCTGCTAGCATAGCCAGTTACTTATTTACACCCTCGAGCAAATAGTTCGAAGATTCATTTAATTGATTGGAAGGTGAGTAATTCAGACCATGACAAAAATGTGCAAGATTCATTAAAAAATTTTATGTGCATTTTCTGCTTTGTATTTTGATCAAATGCTCAATCTTAATTGTAACCTTCTCAGTTAATTGGCTTTTTGTGCTTTTGCATTGTTAATATATCCAGAGCCTACTGAAATAGCTGTAGGTTAATAGGGTTCAAAATAAGATTTGTATTGTTTCTGAAAAAGTCAATCAAGACTCTTCAGTGGCTTTGATGTAATCTACACTTTTAATTTTTTTCTCTCCTTTCCTTTTTTTTTTTTACCATCCACCCGACCTGACATGATCCTCCTTCCACCCTGCTATCCATTATAATCAACCAAGGACTGAAAAATTCTGGTTTTACCCGTTTAGCCTCGTCTTTAATTTCCCTCACCAGCCTTCTAGCTGCAACTGGCTCTGATCTGCTGCAGTTCACCACCTTGTGATTCTAAACCAGAGAATGCTGGAGAATTCCTGGAAATTCTTCACATCCAAATATTTGGTTAAATTGCTAGAATTTAAGGAAGGCCTGAAAGGAGAGGAGGTGGGTAGAAGGTGTGATGATGACTTCACTGGCTGAGTGAATTCTGAAGTGATGCAGACATAGAAACCATGGGAAACAAGGCATCCACGGAGCAGAACGCAGTATGCTTACTACAGAGTAAGAATAGTGCAAAATCTAAATGGAGCAGTAGTTTACTGGCCGTAAAATTATGTCTGATCTTTTACCTCAAACTTTCCCACATGATCACCCATGAATTGACTCCTTAGGGAGGAGAACCTACAGCATCTGTGGTAGAGAATTGAAAAGGTTTGCTTTCCTTAAGGGGGAGTTTTTCCCCCCCCAGTCCATCATGCAGTTCTAAATGGTCAACCTTTTTGGATTCTATCCTGGTGAAACAAGCTGCTAGCATCAACTCTGACAAGGATTTGAAAAGTTGCCTGTGATTTAATAATTATTGTTAAAGCGGTTGCCTCTCCCTTTAAGCTCCAGAGAGAATATTGACTTAACCTGCCTCCATCAAGTCAGCTCAGTGAATCTTTTTTGCATTTTCTGTAAGCAGATATTTATTTCATTTATTAAGGAGAACAAGTCTGTCCACACTATTCCACATGTAGCCTGGCCAAATCTCTTCATTAACATAGTTCTATTTTCTAATTCTCATTCTCTGGCCAACATGCAGTGAAGATCATGCGTTCATTTGCTTTCCAAATTGGTGTACATCCGCATTAGTGTACAATGAATCTAGTGTTTGGACATGTCTTCAAAGCCAATAATTCCTTGTCTCTCAGATTTTCAAAAATATTTGTTTTATCTATACCAAAATAGATAACTTATTTTAATTATATTCCAAGTGTCATGTTACTGCCTGAATTTAGGCTGTTTCCAACTTTTTATAGTCTCTTCCTGTATCATTTTCACAACATTTATATTTAAACTGTATTTCATTCTATTACGCTTGAACTCCTTATCCATGGCACTGATATAAATTATAAATAGTTGAGCACATAGCACTAATCCAGGTATATCATAATACTTGGGACCTATTTATTTTCTATTCAATTACCAATCCTCACTCAATGCTCATATGTTACTTCCAATCCTTTAAGTCCTAATTATGCATAATAATCTCTTAAAGCATGTTACAGAACATATCATTTAGTCCTCCTGTATTCTCATCCTACTATTGATTTTCTTAGCATCCAAAAATCTTAAAATATATTTGAAGGCTGAGCATCCACAGCAGTCTTTGATAGAGAATTTCAAACGTTCACGGGCAGTGATGAAGTTGAAAACAAAGTTATCATTCCAGTTGAAAACTGGTCATCGGTCCAGGAGAAAATGATCTTTTACCAAACCCAGACGGTAGGTTAGTAAAACTGAGAACCAGTGCTGTAATAATGTGGCCCAGAGACACGTATGTAATAGCAACAAATAGTGGAATTAACACTTAGACTATAAACCATTTGTCAGAAACCCCTTCTTAATTCTTCTATTCTTCCCACAGATGCAGTCTGAACTGCAGAGTAATTACCAGCATTTTTAGTTTTCATTTAACTTCAACTGCTTGCTTGCTGCAGCTCGGAAGTGGAATGATACCTTTGACTTCAATGTCTCCAATTGATCAACAGAGTTCTCACCTCGAGGAAACCTAATTACAAACGCTCTGTCCACCAGTGAAAGCAGGATCTCCCAGTGGCCACACATTTTAATTCCACATCCCGTTCCCATTCTGACATGTCTATCCACAGCCTCCTCTACTGTAAAGATGAAGCCACACTCAAGTTGGAGGAACAACACCTTATTTTCCGTCTGGGTAGCCTCCAACCTGATGAAATAAACATTGACTTCTCTAACTTCCATTAATGCCCCACCTCCCCCTCGTACCCCATCCATTATTGCCCATCTTCTCTTGCTTCCCCCCCCTCCCCCTTTCTTTCTCCCTAGGCCTCCTGTCCCATGATCCTCTCATATCTCTTTGCCAATCAACTGTCCAGCTCTTGGCTCCATCCCTCCCCCTCCTGTCTTCTCCTATCATTTCGGATCTCCCCCTCCCCCTCCCACTTGCAAATCTCTTACTAGCTCTCCGTTCAGTTAGTCTTGATGAAGAGTCTTGGCCCAAAACGTCAACTGTACCTCTTCCTATAGATGCTGCCTGACCTGCTGCGTTCACCAGCACCTTTTATGTGTGTTGCTTGAAATTCCAGCATCTGCAGATTTCCTCGTGTTTACAAACACTTAATGATTGCTTTCTTTACTTTGCCTCCAGAGATACTGATGTGCATCTTTCACTCTTGCATTAGCTTCGATATACTTCGTGGTTCACCTTTAGGTCTTATACATGATTCATTTTAAAATTTACAGCCATGAACATTAATGTGCGTGTTACCACAGCAGCGGCACTTCTAGAGCAGTTTTACGAGAAACGTCGATTGCTGATTATGTCCACTCCCACTGCTGCCAATCACTACTATCGATTTCAGCTAGGAATTAACCAGGTAATGTTTGCTTCTGGAATCGGCCACCCTTTAACTACCACCACTCTATGGTAACAAGGACACCTAAAGTTTCGTTACAATTGACTTTTACTATGAAGAATTCAATAATGTGTAGATTTGCTAATGGATTCCTCTTTTTGTTTGTATATTACCCAGTGCTGTGTATTTTGTCTGACTTTCTTTTCATGCAGTTCCGCGTGCTGGTATTGAGTGTTTGATCTCTTTGGCCCCATTTAATAGGCTGACAGCAAGAGCTCTTCGTCTTTAACTGCTGACCAAACCTATTGTGAAATCATTTGGCCGTTCTGTGTCAACAAGATGGGTCAGTGGGGTAGTTGAAAAAAGCATGTGCAGTCACTTTACTTTATTAGCCAACACCTAGAAGGCAAGAACAGGGAGAATAATATGTAACACTCACAGATTGCAGCTTGAGTATTATCTGCCACATCACATGAGTGATGTGATTGCATTAGAACTTCGTAAAAATGTTGCCAGAAATTAAAAATTGTAGCTCTGATGAAAAATCAGATTAAATTTGGATTAGTCTCTTTGAATAGCAGAGGTTATTGGAAGGGTAAATTTATGAGGGGACTAGGGAACAGTCCTTCATTTTAAATATTTTCCTCAGCAGAGTAGTCACAAACCAGGTGGTGTAGGTTTAAAGTAACTGATCAAAGATCGGAGAGGAGATGAGGAATTACTTTTCATTTGAGAAATTGGTAGGAATCTGGAACTCACTGTCTGAAAGACGAGCAGGGGCTTCATGGATAAAGTCCTTTGATCCACAAATGAAGAGCATTGATCTGCAGGACCTTCAGCTAGTGCTGGAAGAAAAGTTTGGGTTCTTTTTGCCTGGCATAGACAGAATGGGATCAATGGCTTCTTTTGTCTTAAATTTTCTATGATTCTATAAACAACTTCCCTGCTGCCTGGTATGTGGTCATTCCACTTTGATTTGCTGCGTAAATTGAGAAAGAAACTATAGCAGAAAACTGGATATATATAATAAATTTCTGGGGTGGCAGACAATAGATCAACATCTCATGACAAGGCAAGAAAGAATAGTAATTAGACCAGGACCATAAAGAGGGTTCTTTGTTTAGTGGAGGTAAAGCAGGGCCAGCTTGTAGATTGGCTGTGTACTCCTTGTTGCCTTTGTCTCATGAGTGTAAGAGTACCATTACAACATGCTGCTGACTGGTGCAGTTTGCAAGTGAAGAGTAGAAGCAGAGCTTTATAGCAGTTGTACTGGCTAAATGGGAGACCAGGCAGCCAATAAATGAGAAGCAGGATATAGCAGAGCAGCCGTTTTGGAGAGTTATTGTGAGAGCTAGCCAGTGTGTGAGTGGGGGAGGCTTTGGCTCAAGAGGCTTTAGTGTGAAGGAGTTGGGTGAGAGAGCAGGAACATTTGAAAAGGGAGGTCTCGTTGACTGGCCAATTGAACAAATAATTTTTTCCCATAAATGGAAAGTAAAGTTAAGTGGATTGGCCATTTTGGAGCAGCCATTGTGAGAATGGGCCTGTGTAAGAGTGGAGAGTTGAGGCTTTGGCTCAAGAGGCTTTGGTGGAGAGACACAGGTAAGAACAAGTAAGGTTTTATCTTCCTATTCATCCTTGGTACTTGATTCAGTGTGGGCAACGTGACAGTTAGGGCCATAAAATGCTGGCCCTGCAAGATGTGGGAAGTTAGGGAGAAATCGTTCTGATGACTACATCTGTGGGAAATGCACCTAGCTGCTGCTGCTGACAAACCAGGTCAAAGAACTGGAGCCTGGATTTGGGTGTACTCAGGGTCATCCAGGATTCTGAGAGCATTATAGAGCATCTGAGAGACTTTTACTGAGGTGATCCTGCCCAAGGCACAGATTTCAGATAGATGGGTGACCACCAGGAAAATTAAGGAAGTACTCCTGGTGCCATGTGTTAGTGAGGTCAGAAATAGAAAGGTAGGCCAGAGGAATTTGTCGCTGAAGAGCTGGTGCAGGGGGTAGGGGTTCAGGTCTTGCACCACTTGGATCTCTTCTTTAGTGAAAGTGACTTAAAACAAGAGGGACAGGTTGCATTTGAACTAGAGTGGGAACTTGCAGGGAAATTTACAAGTGTTAAATGGAAGAGAGTGGGGTGTGTGTGTGTGTCTGAGCCAGGATCAAGTCATGGGATAAAGAAGTAACAGCAAGAGCAAGTCTAGTAATTAGAGAAGCCAGAGGCAGAGGCACAGTCAAAGGTACTCAGTTAACCTGCATTTATTTCAGTGCACAAGGTTTAACAGGTAAGGCAGATGAATTCAGAATGTGCATGAGCTCTGACGACTGTGATGTTTGTGCCATAACAGAAACATGGCTGAGAGAAGGGCAGCACAATCATGAGAAAACCTGCTGATGCTGGAAATCCAAGCAACGCACACAAAATGCTGGAGGAACTTAGCAGACCAGGCAGTATCTATGCAGCAGAGTAAACAGTCTGCGTTTTGGCCCATAGCATCGACTGTTTACTCTCTTCCACAGATGCTGCCTAGCCTGCTGAGTTCCTCCAGCATTTTGTGTGTGTTGTTGACAGAAGGGCAGAAGTGGAAGCTTAATATTCCAGAATACAGATGCTATTGGCCTGACAGAAGTACAGGTAAGCAAGGAGAGGGTGTTGTCTTTTTGATAAGTGAGCAGGACTTGAGGAGCAGGTGTGTAGAGAAGTTGCTCATAGTTGTAAGAATAACACGGTTGTATTAGTGGAGATATTAATTTCCCCATTTTTGACTGGGTCACCCAGAATGTCAAGGGCTTTGACAGAGTGGAATTTGTGGAATGTACACACTGGAAATGTGTTCCTCTCTTTGCCTTTTACATTCTGAAAGCCGCCTGGTGCTAAGGACCTTTTGTAATTGTAAGTTGAAATATCTGCAGATGGCTGTCTGCCAATTGTCTAACTTGTCACAAGTGACTCACCTGGGTAGCTGGCTGTGCTGCTGTGCTCTGTGCAGTAACGCAAAACAGCAGAATCTGCTGGCCATTGCATCAGCAGACATCCCCTGCCTCAGAAGATCCAGGCAACACTACTGTACCTGCAGGGCTGGACAGCCAGAGGCATGTCACCTGGTGAAGTGGAGTAATCTGCATTATCTCCTCCACATTTTCAGCTGTGCCCCAGGCTGTTCTTTGGCTACATTCAAAGTCAGGGTTGGGCCTATTCAGAAAAGCTCTATCCTGCACAGGTCTCACCAGTCAGTTTGGGTAGCTTGTTGGTCACTGTAAATAAGGCCCATTACTAATGCTTCTAGCTCTGTTATGTTGGGAGGCGCTTCCTGTTTTTATTTGTCTACGGGATATAGGCAGTATTGTTTACATTATCCCTAATTGGCCCTGAACTGAGTGGCAGGCTGGTCTATTTTGAAGGAAGTCAGTCACAGAGGAAGTGCATGCCAAATGACGTTGGGACATATCCTCCTTTGAAAGATTTTAATGAAACTAATGGTTTTTTAATCATAATGTAGTTTCCTGGTAACTGATTTTAGTGATGTTGTCACTGTGCTATAGTTCTTTTCTTGCAGACTTGCTTCTCATTTTTCTACCCACTAATGCTAGAGTTGGAAGCTTTTGTTCCTGTGTTGACTTGGCTCGATCCTGAGAGGCTCTCTTTACCAAGACCACAGTCGTTTTGGTGATCAGTTTGCCTCTTGGCTCCCTTCCCTAGTCATTCTTGGGCATCTTGTGACAAGGTTTGTTTAGTCCTCAGCACAGGCTTTCATTCTCGCCACATCGTATTCCCACGTGACAGTGTGCAGCTGCAGGTCACTGATACCATTTGTTGTTTTTCATGTGTTTACAGAGGTACACAGTGTGAATAACGAAGCTCCTATTCTGTATCCTCTTGCTCTGGTCTCATCTAATGCTGTGCCGTTTCTTAGAGACTGCCTGCTTTTTTAAACTCTACATATTTCCAAGTTGTGTCTGCAAGCTCTTATTCCTCTTTTTACGTGTGTTTTTGGTACTGAGGTGGATCATAACCACAGAGTGTTCACCCTTCACTCTCAGCAAGGGCCTGGACCTGCTGCAAGTCACCTATCGCCACAACAGGTGTACAGCGGATGCAATCTCACCGGCTCTCCACTTAGCCTTCGATCATCCGGACAATAGCAACATCTACTTCAGGCTGCCATTTATTGATTACAGCACAGCATTCAACACAATCATGCCCTCAGTTCTAATCAACAGGTTCCAGAACCTGAGCCTCTGTACCTCCCTCTGCAATTGGACCCTTGACTTCCTCACCAGACGATCACAGCCTGTGGAAATCGGAAATGTACTTCTCCTTCTGGCTGGCAGTTTACAGTGGTGCACGTCACGGAGGCGTGCTCTAGTCTCTCGACATGGACGACTGTGTGGGTAGGCACAGCTCAAACAGCATTTATAACTTTGCAGATGTCACAACTATTTTTGGTGATGAGGAAGTGTACAGGAGCGAGATTGATCGGCTGGTTGACTGATGTTGCAACAACAATCTTGCACTCCAAGGTCAGCAAGACAGAAATTGATTGTGGACTTCTGGAAGTAGAAGATGAGGGAACACACACCAGTCCTCATTGAAGGACCAGCAGCGGGAAGGATAAGGAGTTTGAAGTTCCTGGGTGTCAACTTCTCTGAAGAGCTATCCTAGGCCCAATATTTTGATGCAGTCACAAAGAAGGCTTGACAGCAGCTATATTTCATTAGTAGTTGAGGAAACTTGATTTGTCGTCAAAGACTCTTGCAAATTTCTACCAAAGTACTATGGAGAGCATTCTAACTGATTGCATCATCATCTGGTTTGGAGGGGCCTGCACAGGATCAGAAAAAGCTGCAGAAAATTGTAAACTCTGCCAGCTCCATCATGGACATTAGCCTCCTGAGCATCCAGGACACCTTCAAAATGTGATGCCTCAAAAAGGCGGCATCCATCATTAAGGACCCCCACCACACATGATGTGCCCTCTTCTCATTGCAACCGTCAAGGAGGAGATGCAGGAACTTGAAGACACACACTCTGTTTCAGGAACAGCTTCTTCCCCTCTGCCATCGGCTTTCAGAATGAACAATGAACCCATGTGTACTACTTCACTATTTCCCGCAAACAACAGGAATTCTGCAGATGCTGGAAATTCAAGCAACACACATCAAAGTCGCTGGTGAACGCAGCAGGCCAGGCAGCATCTGTAGGAAGAGGTGCAGTCGACGTTTCAGGCCGAGACCCTTCGTCAGGACTGGCGAAAGGTCTCAGCCTGAAACGTCGACTGCACCTCTTCCTACAGATGCTGCTTGGCCTGCTGCGTTCACCAGCAACTTTGATGTGTGTTGCTTCACTATTTCCCTCTCTTTTTACCCTATGTATTTAATTAAATATTCTTTTTTAATATATACTACAGTAATTTATAGATTTATTATTGTTTTTCAATGTACTGCTGCTGCAAAACAACACATACACAAGTGATATTAAACCTGATTCTGATACTTAGAAAAACATATCAGAAGGGAACCAATGAATAATTTAATGCATTCAACAGAAAACAATAAGGATCTGCGGAGGATATGACCTCTTATCATTGCTACCATCAAGGAGAGGTACAGGAGCCTGAAGATCCATACTCAAACATTTCAGGAACAGCTTCTTCCCCTTTGCCATCAGATTTCTGAATGGACAATGAACCTATGAACACTATCCCATTATTTGTTTTCTCTCTTTTTGTACCTGTTATTTAATATATATTTTTATATATACTGATTGTAGTTTATAATTTTTATTATTATGTATTGCAATATACTGCTGCCAGACAACAATAAGTCTCACGACATATACCAGTGACATTAAACCTGATTCGGATTTTGATTTAGGATGCTTAACAAATGTCTGGTTTGTATTTGGAATGCATTGGATGTTACAGATTTCATATTATTATTTCATAAAAATGGATAAAGATTGCATTATCTTTAAGGAGGAAATTGACTGAATAAAGGAGAAAAAAATTGGCAGAGATGTGAGGAAATTGTCTTAAGATAAACGTTCTAAATTTGCAATTCATTAAATTTTACATTATGATTAATTTTTGGTTATGAGCAAAGCAGGCAATGTCACATTTGTTGTGCTTGCTCTGAGAAGCTGATTGAAGATTATTTTCTTGAGAGACTGAATTTTTGTGAGTATGCATTGTAGTGAAACATATTTTGTATGATTTCTTGCAGCAAGCTGTATGTGGCTTTGACTTAAGGCATGTGACAGTCATAGAACTAGTTGGTGTTTACCCTGTGCTAATAGGGAGGATAAGGGAACAATTCCTGTCACCGTTCCTAGTTTTACAACTGAGGTAAGACACTACAACTTCAAATTGTTTTCTGCCGTTTTAGTGCAGTCTTGCAGATTGACAATAGTTTTGCAAATCCAAAGAATGCTTGAAATGCAAGATGCTGGTCTTAATTATTTGAAAAATATTTGACTTCATATTCATGGAATTGACCACAGGAATAATGAAAAGATGAATTTCATATGGGCAGCCAGTGCAGAGTTCCCCTGTAGCAGTTCCCTCAATAATAAATATACTGCTTTGAACAGGCAGGCAGGTAGGAAGAGGGAGTGGGGTAGCTCTGGTAAAAAAAAATGAAATCAAATCCTTAGAAAGAGGTGTTATAGGATCGGAAGATGTAGTATTCTTGTTGGTAGAGTTAAGAAACTGCAAGGGTAAAAAGGCCCTGATGGGACTTACATACAGGCCTCCGAACAGTCACCAGGATGTGCCACAAATTACAATGGGAGTTAGTAAAGGCATTTCAGAAGGACAATGTTATGATAGTCAAGGGACATTTCAATGTGCAAGTTGATTGGGAAAATCAGTTTGCTGCTAGACCTCAAGAGAGGAAAGTTGCAGAGCAGGGATGACAGCAGAACATCAATGGCTAGAGTTTCTGGGGGCAATTCAGAAGGTGCAAGATAGATACATCCCAAACATAAGAAATAGGGGTAGGCGTAGGTCATCTGGCCTGTCGAGCCTGCTCCACCATACTGCTAGAGAGGTAGAAATGGGGGACAAAGAAACGGCGGATGAACTTAATAAATACTTTGCATCAGTCTTAAGGTGTAAAGCACCAGCAGTATGTTGCTATTATTAAAGAGAACGTGCTTGGGAAGCTGAAAGAGGTGAAGGTAGATAAGTCACCTGGACCAGACGGACTACACCCCAGTGTTCTGAAAGAGGTGACTGAAGAGATTGTAGGAGCACTAATAATGATCTTTCTGGAATGGTTCTGAGGGCTGGAAAATTGCAATCAAATGAAATCAAATCCTAAGAAGGGAGGAAGGCAGAAGAAAGGAAATTATAGGTCAGTTAGCCTGACTTCAGTGGTTGGGAAGATTTTGGAGTCGATTATTAAGGATGAGGTCTCAGGGTACTTGGAAGCACATGATAAAATAGGCCAAATCAGCATAATTTCCTTAAGGGAAAATCTTGCCTGACAGATCTGTTTGAATTCCCTGAAGAACTAACAAGCAGGATAGACAAAGAAGAGTCAGTGGATATTTTCCTGGATTTTCAGAAGGTTGATTAACAAGATAAGAGCCCATGGTATTACAGGGAATTCATAGAAGATTGGCTGACTGGCAGGCAGGAGGCAAAGAGTCGGAATAAAGGGGACCTTTTCTGGTTGACTGACAATGACTAGCAGTGTTCCACAGGGGTTGCTGTTGGGTTTGCTTTTCATGTTATATGTCAATGATTTGAATGATGAATTGATGGCTTTGTTGATGATACGATGATAGGTAGCAGGGCAGGTAGTGTTGAGGAAGCAGGGAGTCCACGGAAGGAATTATACAGATTATGAGAATGGGAAAAGAAGTGGCAGATGGAATACAGTGTTGGGAAGTGTATGGTCATGCACTTCGATAGAAGGAATACTGTAAAGACGTAGACTATTTTCTAAACCGGGGCAAAATTCCAAAACTAGAGGTACAAAGGGACTTTGGGAGTCCTTGTGCAGGATTTACCAAAAGTTAACTTGCAGGCCAAGTTGGTGGTAAGGAAAGCAAATGCAATGTTAGCATTCATTTTTAAAGGACTAGAATATAAGAGCAAGGATATAACTCTAAGGGTTTATAAGGCATTGGTCAGACTGCACTTGGAGGATTGTGAGCAGTTTTGGGTTCTTATAAGACCTTAGGACATAGGAGCAGAATTAGGCCATTTAGCCCATCAAATCTGTTCCAGCATTTCATCATGGCTGATGCACTTTTCCTCTCAGCCCCAGTTTCCTGCCTTCCACCTGTATCCCTTCATGCCTTGACTAATCAAGAATCATCAATCTCTGCCTTAACTATACATCCAGTCAGTTTCCACAGATGCCTATGGCAACAACTTCCACAGATTCACCATTCTTTGGCAAAGAAATTCCTCCTCATCTCCGTTCTAAAGGGATACCCCTCTATTCTGAGGCTGTGTCCTCTGGTCTCACCATAGGAAATATCCTCTCCATGTCCACATTCTCAAGGCCTTTCACCATTCAATAGGTTTCCAGGAGATCACCCCTCATTCTTCTGCATTCTGGCGAATACAGGTCCATTCTTCATATGACAAGCTGTTCAAATCTGGAATCATTTTTGTGAACCTCTTTTGAGGCCTCTCCAGTTTCAGCACATCCTTTCTAAGATAAGGGTCCCAGAACTGCTCACAATACTCCAAGTGAGCCCTCAGTGCTTATAAAGTCTCAACATTACATCCTTGTTTTATATTCTAGTCCTCTTGAAATGAATTTGCCTTCCTCACCACCGACTCAACCCTTAAGAAAATAGTCTACCTTTTATTTCTTCTATCATAGTGTATTACCATACACTTCCTGACGCTGTATTCCGTCTGCCACTTCTTTCCCATTCTCCTAATATGTCTAGGTCCTTCTGTAGCCTTTCTACTTCCTCAAAACTACCTGTCCCTTCACCTATTTTTGTATTTTCTGCCAACTTTGTAACAATCCCGTCAATTCCATTATCCAAATCATCAGCAGAAAATGCAAAAAGAATCAATCTCAACACAGACCCTGTGGAACACCACTAGTCACCAGCAGGCAACCAGAAAAGGTTCCCTTTATTCCCATTCTTTGCTTCCTGCCAGTCAGCCACTGCTTTATTCATGATAGGATCTTCCCTGTAGTACCATGGGCTCGCAACTTGTTAAGCAGCCTCATGTATAGCACTTTGTCAAAGATCTTCTGAGAACCCAAATACACAACATCAACCAATTCTCCTTTGTCTACTCTGCTTGTCATTTCTTCAAAGGATTCCAACAGATTTGTCAGGCAAGATTTTCCCTTGAGGAAACCATGCTGACTACGGCCATGCCAGCGTTCTTTTCCAATCAATTCTGGCCAACTCCTCTCTTATGTCTCTGTAATTGTCTTTACTCCACTGTAATACTGAGACACCTGACTTTAGCTTCTCCTTCTCAAAATTTAAGGTGAATTTGATCATACTATGATCACTTGCCCCTAAGAAAAGATGTGCTGGCACTGGAGAGGTTCCAGAAGAGGTTCACAAGAATGGAAGGGTTAATGTATGAGGAGTGTTTGATGGCTCTGGGCCTGTACTCACTGGAGTTTAGAAGAAGGATGGGGGATCTCATTGAAATCTATCAAATATTGAAAGGCCTAGATAGAGTGGATGTGGAGAGGATGCTTCTTATAGTGGGTGAGTCTAGGATCAGAGGGCACAGCCTCAGAATAAAGGAACATCCATTTAGAACAGAGATGTGGAGGAATTTCTTCAGCCAGAGAGTAGTGAATCTATAGAATTCATTGCCACAGATGACTGTGGAGGCCAAGTCATTGAATATATTTAAATCTGAATTTGATAAACTCTTTTTTGATGCCGTGAGTAATAGTTATGGGGAGAAGGCAGGAGCATGGGGATTGGTGAAAAATTTCAGCTGAGAAGAAGTATTGCAGTAACACGCATAAAACTTTGAGCCTGGAACATTGAGTCTGTGGCAGTGATAATGCTGTACCTTAAAACAATGAATGTAAAAATGATTTTTGCATTATTATTTGGAAGATTAAGTAGCTGAGTAAACCTGACTGGTGAACTACATCAATTAACCTTGGTTGGAAGAAGACAACTTGGCTCATCTTGGTTAGTTCGAATCTTTTGCTTCATGGTCAGAGTATTTAGCAAAATGGCAATTAGAAACATTACTTGATACTAATTTGATAGCTGACAAAAGTTTTAAAAGCTGTTAAGAAGGGGAGAGAGCCGATTTGTGGGTCTGTCTGTGTGCTCTTCAAGCTGTCCTGTGATCTATTTTGCAGGTTGCTGCTCCGGATTTCCCAGTCAAGCTTCAACATGGTCCTTGTTGATAAACATGGCAGGGATAGGGAACGCTATCCTTTCCCAGTTACCGCTGCTGAACTCTTCACATTGATTGACACATTTCCTTTGCGAAAGGAAGAAATCAAATTGCAAGCAGAAAGTGGTCAGACATGTGTTTGATTCCAAAAGCTAATTTTACCCTTTATTGGAGCAACTGCAGTTTGCTATGTGAATTTTCAAGTTACATACTTATATCTTGAAAGTGCCATTAATATATAAAAGTATGCTGTAAAACATTCCTTTTGATTGCTGAAAAATTTTGCTTAGGTGCAGCATATCAGTTTATTATCATGAATAAGTAAAGTATTGTGCTTGGTGTAATTTATGAATTTTCCTTATAAAACTGCAGCACAGGAGATACGTTTGAACACAATATGCATGGAATGATTTAACTAGTTTTGGAAAATGTGCCACAATTATTAGTTTATGGTTTTCACTTTGTTCTGAAAGAGTAGATTATGTGCTTCCACTGTGATCCATATGGTGAGGTGACTATTGATTCTCATTACCAGCTAATCCAACTTCTTTTTGCCACACTTAATCCTTTTTACATTGACCTGCTCAATCCCAGGCATTTAATTAAAATGTAATGTTCTGAATGTGAGGATTTAGTTTAAGTGTTCTTTATACTGACATACAGCCTTAGAGAAGATGGCTGCTTTGTGTATAGAGGGTTGCTCAGGTTTAAAATTAAAACTCTCAATACCCACAGCAAATTCACACTTACACTGGAGTGTTTGAATGTGTCTGGACAGCTTGGAGTTGGCAGGAGTGTATTTTTGCCGACGAAGTTGTTTAAACGGTGAGAATAGATCTATGGGCTTGTCCTTGCGGTGTAGTAACAGTGAGGTTTAAGAATGAACGGCATGTGTATACAACTACGTGGCATTTGATTTTTGAAGAATTTAAAGGTGACATGACTCTGGTCACCATTATGAGCCAGCATTCAAGCATTAAAAGTCATTCTTCTCTTAGTATTTGGAGCAGTGTGGTGTCTACCGGCAGACTTCAGGTGTTTATTATCAGGCAATGCTCCTTTCCGTTCCACATGGTGAGCTTGAGACAGGTACCAGACCATGTTTGGGTGTTTTAAGACAGGTAGCTTATTTTGATGTAGATTTAAGGTCCAAATAATTTATTTGATGTTGGATATTTGATAGGGGGAGTAAATATAATGAGCAGGCCCTCTGCTGGTCTGAATCTTAAATATATGGTGCTTTAGTCACATAATGATACTCGCTTGCCCAATAAATAAGATGCTGTAGTGCTTCTAAGCTTTGCTCTGGTCTGTTTTGCATCAGTTCATTCATCCAGACGAACTAGAAAGGGATGCAAAGCATATTTGCATGGAGGAAATACTGAATCTCCCTTAATTGACAGAAGTCTGGTAAGTTTCAGCTTGTATCTGTTTGGATCAACTTGTTCACTTGATTAAGGAATTTCAGTTTGGATTCAGTCCGGAAATTGTAGCAGTTATACTTGGGAGAATATGTAAGGGTTAAAATCTGTAGAAGAAATTGAATTGAGCATCACACATGGAGAGGGAAAAGTGATCCATTTACATTTTTATACTAAATCCATTATATTAAAATGGATTTTAAAACCATTGTTAATTTCGCAGTATTGTCAATTCATTATTATAGCATTTATAAATAATAATAAAATGCTCAATTTGTTGTACTACAGCAGTATTAATTTGAAAAATGCAATTACATTCATACAAACATGATTGGATAGATTATCCTTGTCCATGCCTGTGTGTTGGTAGTGGTACAGTGAACACAACTTCTGAAATTGGGCTGTACTGACGCCAATGAAGGAGTGTCTGTGGCAGAGGGTCATTAGAATCAGGAGTCTGAGGATGGAGAACTCTGGTTGGAATTGCAATCAAGAAGATGATCATAGTATACACTTCACTTTTAGTTGATATATTTAAAACTGGTTTTGCCTGAGGTAAAGATGAAGCCTGGAACAAGTGTTAGGTCCTTTATTTACATTGGCTAACCACATTTGTATGGCTGATGGGAATTTTTGTGTGTATGTGTGTTTTTTTAATGCTTGTTGCCCGCCATCTGGGGCTCTGGATTTACATAGATTTAAGAGTGGATTTAAGAGTGCAGTGTAACCCTTTCATTTCTGGATGTGCATTAGGATGTTTCTGAGCAATGTAATGTAGATGTGTTGAGCTCGATTGTGTTGGATGGAGCTGGCCTGTGCCCCGTGATCAACCCATGGCTCCCAAAGATTTGCCTTCACCCAATTTATCTCACAGAATGACTGGTCTGTGAGGAGCAACCAGAATGCATCCACACTGACAGAATTGAGGTGATCCTGATAATCAGTAATGTACACAACAACTTGACAAATAGTTAAAGAAATTTTAAAAGTAAGTTGGTTTACTTTTCATAGCCTCAGAATAAAGGGATTTTCATTTAGAACAGAGATAAGAAGGAATTTCTTTAGCCAGAGGATGGTGAATCTGTGGAATTCATTACCACAAATGGCTATGGAGGTGATGTCATTGGGCATATTTAAAACAGAGATTGATAGGTTCTTGTTTAGTCAGGGCATCAAAGGTTATGGGGAAAAGGCAGGAGAATGAGTTTGAGAGGGATAATAAATCAGCAAGGATAGATTGCAGCGCAGACTTGATAGGCTGAGTGGCTTAATTCTGCTCCTTTGACTTATGGTCTTGTGTTTCTGAACTGATGTCAATTACATGCATTAGTATTAAAACTGGAAAAAAAAAGTTTTCACTTTGTTTAATGAAGTGAAGTAAATGGGTTTATAATAGATGTGTCAGCCATGGCAGGGCATGAGGCTGAGAGGCCTCATAGAAAGGGTGTCTTGCTTCTCAGCTTCTACAGTTGCAAACCTATTTCTGGGCATGCTAGTAAGTCCAGGCACAGAGTGAGAAGTCAGATGTGTGCACACAACTGCTAGCTAGTTTTGTAATCGTTCACTGTGAAGTTGTTGTCTGGCCCATTCTAGACAAAACAGAAAATGATGAAAATGGGATGCATCTGTGAAAAGAACGATAGTCCATATTTCAGGTTAAAGACTGTGCATTAGCTTTTCTGGTTTTATATCAGCATCTGCAGCTTTTTGATTTTCGTTTAGTGTTATGTGCTTAAAGTGACTCAATTAGGAAAATATTTTTCAACATTATCTGGTAATGTTTATTTGGCAAATGTCTATCATTTAAGACTGGCACTGAGTTATGAGCAATTTTAGAAAAGGTATGAAAACAAATTTTAAGTGAATGATGCAAATCCCCTCAGCCAAATCCCACAGGTAAGAGTTATAAATCAATTTGATTGGAAGTGATAATTCACTATAATGAAGCTAATATCGACTTGGCTTCTTTAGTCTCATCATGTCAAGTCAAGTTCATTGTTATTTAACTATATATGTGTATACTGTCAAATGAGACAATGTTTTGCCGGACCAGGGTGTAAAGCACAATAGCACACTTAACACACATATAGCACACAATAACTTAGGAAAGTAAGATTGACAAAAGGCAAATGTGCAGCTTGGGCATTTTATGATTTTAATATTCATTTCATTTTCATGTTTTTAATATTTATTTTCATGTTGTTAGGAAGAGGCTCTGACAAACTTTAAGATCTCCGGAATACAATTTAAATTCTTTATGAACTTATGGATCAGTTGAGTACTGAGCTGGTTGTGGAATGCTATATATTGAAGACAATAGTATTAGTATTGAAAACTCTGCTTGTTCTTTTTACTCCCATTCAGCTGATTAGAACTGCTCAATATTTTGGTATGTATTTGTTTCAGAAATTGCATTTAAAAAGTACTCGTGTGGTAACCTAATAGTTCTTCAGTGGAGCTAAAATAGTGAAATAGTTGACAAATGCTCTTTAATCAGAACTGGTGAAAGGGTGCTGGTAAAGGTCAGTATTCTCCTCTGCTTCTCAGAGATGCTGCCTCACCCACTATTATTGTTCTTCATGTTCAGTTTCTGTTTCTACTTTTTTCAACTTTGCTCAGTAACATAGGTAATCATTTTTATCCAAGTTATGTGGAGTGCTTTGCAGATATGGATAGTGAAGTAAAATGCAGTTGCCTCATATTATACAGAATACAATGGAGTTAATAATGGAAGCTACATGTTATTGTATTTCACATAGATCCTCTTACAAAGTACTTCCTTACTTTAGAATGGAAGGCAAATGCTTATGGCTGTAGAACATAGAACTGAACAGTTTGTCACATGGTGTGAGCAGAATTATCTGCAGCTTAATGTGAAAAAGACTAAGGAGCTGGTTGTAGACCTGAGGAGAGCTAAGGTACCGGTGACCCCTGTTTCCATCCAGGGGGTCAGTGTGGACATGGTGGAGGATTACAAATACCTGGGGATACGAATTGACAATAAACTGGACTGGTCAAAGAACACTGAGGCTGTCTACAAAAAGGGCCAGAGCCGTCTCTACTTCCTGAGGAGACTGAGGTCCTTTAACATCTGCTGGACGATGCTGAGGATGTTCTATGAGTCTGTGGTGGCCAGTGCTATCATGTTTGCTGTTGTGTGCTGGGGCAGCAGGCTGAGGGTGGCAGACACCAACAGAATCAACAAATTTATGTAAGGCCAGTGATGTTGTGGGGATGGAATTGGACTCTCTCACGGTGGTGTCTGAAAAGAGGATGCTGTCTAAGTTGCATGCCATCTTGGTCAATGTCTCCCATCCACTACATAATGTACTGGGTGGGCACAGGAGTACATTCAGCCAGAGACTCATTCCACCGAGATGCAGCACAGAGCATCATAGGAAGTCATTCCTGCCTGTGGCCATCAAACTTTACAACTCCTCCTTTGGAGGGTCAGACATCCTGAGCCAATAGGCTGGTCCTGGTCTTATTTCATAATTTACTGGCAAAATTTACATATTACTATTTAACTATTTATGGTTCTATTACTATTTATTATTTATGGAGCAACTGTAATGAAAACTAATTTCCCCCGGGATTAATAAAGTATGACTATGACTATTCAGGAACAAGCTCTTTGGCCCATCATCTCTGTGCTGACCATGATACCAATTTAAATTAATCCCTCCTGTTTCTGGATGTAGTCCATATTCTCTCTATTTCCTGCCTGTTCATGTGTCTGTCTAAAAAATTTTAAATATTATCATTGTATCTGCTTCTGCCATTTCCCACGGCAGTGTGTTTCAGGCAGTTATCATCCAGCATTAAGAAAAACTACTTTCTTCACTCATTTCCTTTGAACTTTCCCCCTCTCACTCTAAACCTATGTCCTCTAGTATTGACATTTCCACTCTGGGGTGGGGTGGGGGGGGGGGAAGAAAGAGTCCAAGCCTATGCCCTTTCCATGCCTCTCATAATTTTCTATACGTACTTCTATCAGGTCACTCTTTGGCCTCCAGAGGGAGTAATCTTAGTTTATCAAACCTCTCCTTATGACTAATATTCTTCAATCCAGGCAGTACCATGGTTGCTATGGTTTCTAACTCCAGAAACTAATCGAAAAAAAAACACGGGAGCTGAGGATCCGGGCCTACCTAAGGATACTTGTCTTTCATGAGGTGCTCACGTCTGACATGATGATGTAATGATGTATGCTATTCATATAACTCTTACACATAATGAATTATGTAAACAAACTAGAATGCTTAATCAAACATTACATTTACAATGTCCTTAAAACATTACTGAAATATTAAATACACTACACTCCTCTCTGCTTAGCTATATACACACACATACCACTGCTGTAGATATCCACATCAGAGAAAACTTTAAATTGTCCCATTCAGGCCTAAAGATTTATTTGCTATGGAGGATGACTTACTCTTGTGGGATAACACCTTTCCTGACAAGGGGGAATTGCTCTGCTTGGTAGGTGGGACTTGTGGCTGTGAAACAACCTCAGGTTCTGGAGCCTCATCCGTGGTTGTAGGTGTTGACACTGGGACCGCAGGAGGTGGTTCTGACAGCTCTGGACTCCTTTCTTTTCTAACAATTGACCCTTCTCTCCTCTGCTGATCAATGTACTGTTTCCAGATGACATCAGACACCTTCTCCACTGTGTAGGAGAGTGGTCCAGTTCTGTCCTTAATCTTTCCAAGTACCCACTTTTGATCCCCGCTGCAGTCCCTCACCAGGACTGCTTGTCCAAGAGTGAAACATCGGACCTCCTTGTTTGAAGGGCCCTCAGTTGTTTGTCCTGCATGCTGGTGAGTTGTTGGTTGTGCAGTGTTCTGCATTGTGATATGCATTGAGAAAATTGACAAGCTTCTGATTCAGTGTAAGTGTAGTGTGCTCTGCAGACATTGCTCACAGTGCGTCCTTTAGACTCTTGACAAACTTTTCATTTATAGCTGAGCAGTATGCTGCAGATGTAATGTGTCTTATTCTATTTATTTTCAGGAATGACTGAAATTCTTCTAATCTTTTTAACACTTTTGAGATTTTAGAGATGTTCCTTGTCATCCTCACTGGTAATAATGATGTCATCTAGATAACTGTGTGCTTGGACAGCCTTGCAGTACCTGGTCCATAGCTTCTGCCAGGGTGCGGGTGCAGATGCTGCTCCAAAAATAAGCCTATGCCTCTTATAGTGATAGCGCCCTTTGTGAGTGTTTATGGTCAGAAACGCCTCTTACTCTTCCATCTCTGTCTGTTGGAAGGCCTTAACTAAGATAACTTTACTGAATCGTCTCTCTTCAGAAAGGTTTGCAAAGATATCCTCTATCCTAGGGAAAAGGTATAGATCTGTTTTCAGTAGTGGTTGATGGTAACCTTAAAATCACCACAGATCCTGACATAACCATTCTTCTTGGCTACTGGGACCACTGGCATTGTCCATTGGCTCAACCATGGAAAGAATTCCTTCAGCCATCATTGGATCTAGCTCACTGGCTACTTTATCACCGGCAACTGGATCAGACGGACTTTGCAAAACTTGGGTGTGGCACTTTTATTTAGCACTATTTTACCCTTGATATGTTTGAGTTTTCTAGTGCTATTCTTGAACACTGCCGTGGCACCATCCAGTACCTTTCTGAATTCGCTTTCAGTTGACTATTGCAGGGAATGTGGCATGCAAATGTTGGATGGATCTCCAATCAAGTTGCAGTTGTCTCAGCTAATCATCGCCCCATAATGCTAACCAAAATGAGCTTTGCTGATATTGTGAAAGTAACGCAGGAACATTTAGAACCAAAACCATTGTTGATTGCAGAATGCTTCAGGTTTTGTAAGTGGAATTACAAGGAAGGGGAATCCATTTCAGCTTATGTGGCTGAAATGAAGAAATTGATTGAGCATTGTCAGTTCAGTGATGGGCTTAATGACATACTGAGAGATCATTTAGTTTATAGAATCTTTCAAGAAAGCATTCAAGAACTGCTCCGTTTAAAAGTTTTATTCTAAATGTGAGTTGTGCTTCAGTTAGGAGCTGTTTTTGAATGCTTGGCTTTCAGAGCTAATGGACCACTTGCTGTCTCTCTTGGAAATAACCATCCTTTCTTTATTTTTAAAGAACTCTTCATGCAGCAAATGCCTGATCAAGTTAGCATAGCCCTTGCTAATACACATGTGAATGACTAGAGAGCTTGCTAAAATGGCTGAGAGTCTCCATTCAGCCAGGCAGAGGTGCATAATTCTTCCTTATTTCCTTGCCTCAGTAAGCCTGGTCAGTAGAGCCACCAACACACGCAAGCCTACGGCTGCAAATCAGACGATGCCAGATCTGTGCTTTTACCAGACTTGCTTTGGTACGACTGCCAAGAAGTGCTGCCCACCTTGCAGCTTTGACAGTGCCAGTGCACTGAGACACCTGAGGTCTGTAAGCACCCTGGGCTCCAGCTGCCATGGTTGTCTACTGTTCATTCCGATACTCCTTCAGAGCGATGCTTATTGTGTGACACAGGTGCTCAAATGAGTGTGCTGCCAGCATTGCCTATTGATCATAAGGCAAAGAGTGACGGAGCCTCACTGGAGGCTGCCAACAGCAGCAGGATCTTGACTTACTGGACAAGACCGGTGGTGCTTTGCTTCAGTGGGCGACGTTATATGTGGGATTTCATTCTGCCTAAAGTGGCTAGATCACTGTTTGGCACAGATTTCCTGTGTGCCCAAGGACCTTAAGAACTGCTGGCTTGTGAGTGTCAAGCAAGTACTTGGGGTAGTTAACTCGCATCCCAGTAAGTTCCCCGCAGTGACCCTGTCAATCCCATACACCACTGCTTACGAGTTCATTTGACTGCTGGGTTGATTCCCAAAACTCTCCAAGCTCACATTTGTAACTACAGTCAGAAAACTACTAAGTAACTACTAAGCTTTGTGTTCCGTGTTTGGTTGACAATAAAGTTGGTTGTTATGGTTCCCCTTGAACTTAAAACACCTCTGCTGTTTTATTTATGAAAATCTACAATAGTGTGGTCTAATCTGTAGTTAGACAATCTACATTTTTTTTCAAGAAACCTACCAAATTTGGGCCTTTCTCAGGCCTGGTGCTGCGGAAATCCCAGAAAATATTCAGCAAGTTAAAATTATCCACTAATACCCTGTGTTTATTTTTTAAAATATTTCCATGATCTGCCTGCATTTGTTCTCTGGTTCTCACTGGCTCTTGTGAAGTTTACAGTATAATGTCACTATTGTTGTTATTCCTCTCCGCGCCTTGTGGCGCATCGGGTGGCAACCTTGCCGTCTCTTTAGCATTTGTCTGCTGTTTATGAGGCCGAGTTGCTAGCTTGATGCTCAGCTTGGCACAGGTGGAAAGCGTGTAAGGAGCTGGCTGGATCTGAACCTGGAACCAATCACCTCAAAGTTTGGTGCAAATGCCACACCACCACCAGCCGGCGCTAACCTCATTATAGTGTAGATCTAACTCTTCAGTTCTAACCATGTGGCCTTGCTTGATGAGCTCTCCAAAATGTTCTCTTAGTGCAGCCGTGATATTCACCTCAATGAGTAATGTCACTCTCGCACCACTTTTATATCCCACTCTGTCACATCTGACACAGCTATAGGCAGCTCAACATCCAGGCTGTCCTGCACTTCTCTCAACTAAGTTTTTGTATTGGCTACAATATTGTAGCTCAATGTACTAATCATAGGCTCTAAGCTCAGCTGCCTTATCTTGCACGAAAATAAATAGACTTCATACCATCATTCTTGTTGTGCTCTTTATCCTGGCCCCGCTTGTTTTTCAAATTATGTCACTTAACCCTTCCCATCTCCAAAATCACTCCTCCAGCTCCCTACTGTTCTGGTTGATGTTTCCTCCCCACTTATTAGTTTAAACTTTCCTTAGGAGCACGAGAAAACCTCTCTGCAAGGGTATTCGAGCCCCTGAAGTTTAGGTGCAACCCGTTCCCCTTGTACTGGTCTGATCTGCCCCGGAAGAGTTCAATGATCCAGATATCTGAAACCTTCCTTTCTTGCACCAAGCTGTTCAGCCACACATTTACCTGTACGATCTTCCTATTTTTGGCCTCAAGCATGTGGCAATTCTAGAGTTCCTAACTTTTTTAAAAAAAACGTTTTACCCAACTCAAAATTTCCTTCTGCAGGACTTCGTTGACTCTTCCTGCGTATTCTGGCCTTTTCAGTATTGAAGCTGGAATGCATCGTCATGGCACTGGTTTGAACTGTGCACTGCCATGCCATGAAATTCCCTTAGCGTAAAAATCATTAACAATCCTCTAAAGGCAACATTGTTAATGATGGAATGATTTGGGGAAAAAAATAAACTTTGGTTTTAAAGACCAAAAAATATTTTGTTTGCTGATAGTGGCAAGAATGATAGATTATTGTAATGTTCAATTCTGTGCCTCTTTAATTCCTGGTCAATGTTTGCAATTACCCTTTGACCATGAACCTTTGGCAACATCACAAAAATAGCCCCGATTAATGTTTGCTTTCTTATAATTAATTTAGGACACTTAACAGAATACTAATCTTTTTAAAGGTATAGTCATCAGGTGAAGCAGACTGAGACAATGAATTAATCAGACCTCAGGATGCAGATATAATGTAGTTCTCATTTTAAGACCATTCGGCAGTTTGGGAGGTACCGTCAAAGTAGCAGGTAGTGCTGGTAGAAGATACATTCTATAGTTGCAGTGTTCTGGTGCTGGAGAGAGTGGATGTTTAGGCTAGTGATTACTTGGTACAGCATAGTATTGACTTTTCCTAGTATTGTTAGAGCAGCACTTATCCAGACTCTTCCTCTTCCTGCTATGTGCCTTGTAGATAAAGACTTTGGGGAATCAGCATACCCAATTTCTGCTCTGCTCTTGTTGATACAGTATGTTTCTAGTAAACAGTGTTTCCAATAATATTTTTGATGCGTATATGTGAAGAGTACCTCAACACTTCTTAGAAATGGTCATAGACTATGGTAACTTGATGTGATGCAACTTCACATTGTCTCAGTGCGTTCTAGGCTGTGCGGTACACTGGCATAGCTATTTAATTTCCTGAGCAGAATGGAAGTGTGAAATAATCAGCTAACATTTCCACCATGGACCTGCCAACAGAAGAGAGGTCATTGATAAAACTTCTAATGTAGACTTGAGAAGCTTAAGCTTGAATAGGATGTTACATTTCAAGCAGGAATGGCTAATATTTATTTGCAGTTTTGCATTAAGTAACCATTTAGTAGCAACCTTGAATACTAGTTTCTTTAGTTTTCTGAAATTACTGTGCTTATAACTACCTCTTTGATGCTTGCAAGAGCCAGTGGGGGGAAAAAAACATATTTTGTCTTAGGCAATATCTTCTGCAGTGATCCAGCAGTAACATATAACAGTGATGAATATCCGTCAATGCTGACATGTACAGTATGATTACTTTTGCAGTACTTTCTCTTTTCAATATTTATACAGAAAATTTAAATACTAAGCCATTAGAATAATATCACATTTAATTTGCAGAGTATTGATGACAAGGAACTGTGATAATGTAGAACCGTAATAGATATATAATAGCAGTTTAAAAATATTTAAATCTTTAACATATTACACTATTATCAGTATTGCACTGGGCCTACTGATGTAGTAGTGCATTCACTAGATACCTCTAGTGAAACATCTTTCATTTTATCTCACACCTGCCCAATGGCTCAATAGTTCAGTCAGTATCATCAATTTCATCTGAGGCCACATGATTCTCTAACTTCAAAGAATTACATCAAAATTTCACATAAGGCTTGTTGTATGGAAATTGCAAATAGTGAGCGCTTATTCCACACTCGTTCTTCTCCCTTATAGCACATATGTTAAGCAAGCACTCTGTAACCAAATGGTGTTAGCTATGTGATAACTTTACTTCCAACCGGTAACCCTCGAGCCCAAATAAGAATGCATCCTTCCCATGAAGTAAACATATTTTTAAACATGAAAATATTTTGGTTGACTCTGGATAAAATCCTTAATTCTACTGATGGTAAATGCAGAACTGTAGCTACAACTGTTGCTGTAACTACAGCTGAATTAATTTGTTGTCATTTTGCATTCTGTTAGAATCCAGAAAGATTATCAAACATAGCTTTGGTGTGATAGTTACACTGTAAGTATACAATCTTTGAGTTATAAAGGCAAATTAATGTTTTAATAACTTTCAGGATTCATTTACCCTGATAGCGCAATCTGACTCTGCAGTTGCTGCATGTTCAATTTTACTGACATTTGGTTCTGTAATTTTTGGAGCTGAACCCAGTTTTAAATGACACCATCCCATTTACTAGGACTTGTTAGTAGGTCCAAAGGCCTGTTGAGAATAAATGGTGTCAGGTGGGAGAAAGGCAAAGGTAGACATTGGTTTGTGAATATCCTTCTCCTTCACACCTTGCATCGTCCTAACCCTAATGCCTCCCAGTAAGAACGTGTAGTATAGGAAACCCAAGAGGGAAATAAATATCATTTTAATATGACCAATCGATTGCACACAGTAGAAATAACAGGCTTTGTTACAAGAGGACAGGGAGAGATTTCCTCTGTACTTTGTATTTTCACAGCTGTGGTGGTTATTATCTTCACAAGCAGCTGCTGCAGGAAAACCATCTGTATCCAGTTAGCATTGAAACTGCTAACCACGTTTCACCCACAGTTAATCTCTTTGGTGGTGCTATCTAGGACTAAAACTAGAAACTTGGTTGCTATATTGAAAGGTCATCAAATCTTCAACAATTCCTGTTTATTAAGCTAGAGCTGGACACAGAGGCTAGACCGAATATTCATTTTTTCCAAATGCTGTGCTAGTAAAGGTGACCTTAACTGATTTTTTTTTTTACAAAACTGAACTATTTAAAAACCCAAGGAAATATTATTTACACAAATTAAAAAGTGAAAATACAGCTATAAATATTTTCTTTCACATATAGAACTCAGTATTTTTATCCTTAAAAACTGCGGCTTGATAATATATTTAATTTTACATTGCATGTGCAGGTTCAAAATTTGCGCTTCCCCATGCTGGCCCTTAGCATTATTGTGCTCTCTGCCCAGACACCTGGGTTTGCTATCATTTGGAGCCAGATGTGTTGTTCTTCCCCTTGGGCATCATTCCAATCAACTGCAATCCCATAGCTATGACCTGTTGAGCAACAAATATATAACAGCATCAATATTTTGAAACGGTGCTAGTAATGTCCTCAATCTTACCAACAAAATATGCCAGTAGATCATCTGAGCAGATGGCTCAGTAGATCATGATAGAGATACGGACTTTCTTTTAAATGCAAAGCTTGCATCAACTTGTCCTTTTGGAATTTGGGTGTTTCCTGGGGTGATTTTTGTTCCAGCAATGTTGACTAGGCAGGTTAATTACTGACTGAATTGTAAGTAGTCAGCAGAAGGTTTTATTGAGAAGGATTAGAAGTTACCAGCAATTTCTTACTCTATTCATTTCAGTAATCAATATCCTGCTGTTTTCATCCTTTACCTCATGTCACCAACATTATTGGGAAAGACTGCAACCAAAAAGAAGGTACCCACAGGTTGGCTGTAAATTCAATGGGAGTTCATAATTATCCAGACTGTATCTCACCCTTACTTGCCTTTTGTGCCTTGTGAAACTATTATTCCGTCCCCACCCTAATAGTGACTCATCTGGTGGATCCGAGGCCCAGCCCTGGAGTCTGCGACTGTCAAAGATCTTTTTAAACTGCCCACAGCCATCAAAACAAAGATGTATGAGAACAGTACAAACTCAAATGATAAGCAATTCTTAAACAAATTCAAGTTACAGCCTCATTAATTAGGCCACAGCTTGAGGTACTGCCACAGCCGGTCTGATCACCGTGCTACAGGAAGGCTATGATGGCACTGGAATCAGGGCAGACCACAATATTGTCTTGAGGTGAAGCCTTTGAGTTATGAGGAGAGAGTGGATAGACTGGGTTTAATATTTTTAGGAGCTGAGGGGTATGAGAAGATTGGTTGTTGAATCATAAACATCCCCAATGATCAAGGGCATCTGAGGAAGAAATCTTGTCTTTTAATCTGGAGGGTGGTTGGAATCTGGAATGTACTGCCTATAAGGGTCTAGGGGGAAAAGAGAGATGCATCACAATCTCGGCAAGCAATTGAATCACTAAGGCATAGAAAAATTATGGGCCAAGTACTGGAACTTAGAGTACTTGCTGATTGGCTGAAGGACCCATGACCCTGCTGCATGACTCTAAGCCAGTAGCAATGATTTGAAAACAAAACTTATCCTGAGTGTGAAGTAGTTTACTTTTACTTAAGGCTGGTGAAAAGCTGAAGGGCTAGATGTGAAGTACACCTGTCCAGCATTGCAATGTTTGGGTATCACCAGTGGACTCTGTGGAATAGGAGACCGTGTAATTCAGCATGTGAGTGGAGAAGTCAGAAGCAAGCTGAACAGTGGCCAGAGATGTGTCTGTTTCAACCCATTGGGATACTGGAGACTCCTTGGTATCCTCTGAGAAGTCAAGCAGGTTCAGTCAAAATTCATTTCCACTGATGATTTAGCAAGTGTTGGGAAACATTTAGTTCATAGCACAAAACAGGACAGAAATTAATGAACTGGTATATTCATTTTAAACCACAGTAAAAAATTACAAAATAATCAATTACATTTGCGGTGAAGGTTACTGACCCAGTGCAATATGCAAAAGTTGCAACCTTACAACTACAAATGACTTCAGTTTACTATTCCTACTGGTTATTGAAGAATATTAAAAGGATAACAAGGTAGAGATCATTAGTAAAAAAGGTAGTTACCATTGCCATGACCAAGTCGAATGCCGCCAAGGAAAACATTGCTGGAAAGTGACTCTTTATCCCAGATGGTTAGTTCAATAGATACATTTTGTAGATCACTGAGGTGTAAGCCAGTATACGTGAAGATATGGTTCCACTGGGGGTTTACACTCTTTTTAACAATATGTGTCTTGTTCTTAGAAGCTTTGTTGTCATCAGGAAGTAAATATCTGATTCAAAAAAGAAAACAAGAAATTAGTATTTAAGTTCAGCAAAACAGAAACTCCCCTCAACAATTATTACATGTTTGAACCTACTGCTTGGTCAATCTCTTTTGTATCTTTAGATAAAAGCTCTAGGAAAGTAGTTATGATGTTAAATTGTTGCTGATAATTTACTCCCTAAAACAAACATTAGTAAAGTTCCTGGCGTTGGAGTTTTGTCAATCCCAGGATCACACTAACCTGAAGGATACACAAATTCTTTGATCTCTGCATAGTGCTGTTGCAAAACATTGTTTATGAAACAATGTTTTAGTATGGCAAGACAAACAGGATGTTGGAAAACAAGTATAGGCTGTTACTGAAACCAATGAGTTGTACTGTGTATAGTTCTTGTCTGATTATTTGCATTGGAGACACTTCAGATGTTTAAAATATTGATTCCTGGAATGAAAGGGGTTTTATAAGAAAATGTTGAGCTTATTCTTCTAAACTTAGTGGCTGTTGGTCTTATGCAGTATTCTAAGGAATCCTGACAAGTTAAGTGTTCAGATATTTCCGTTTGAGAATGAAACAGGTACTGGGACACATTTTCAAAATAATTGATCACTCATTTAAGGTGTAGATAGAGGAATTTCTGCTCTGAGGGCCCTGAAATATTGGGGATTTTTCATCTCAACTTGGACATTGCATTATTAGAGGCCAAGGAAGACAGACTTCTGGTATATAGGAAAACTGAAGAACAGATTAGTAGAATAGAGGCCAAGAGCTGATCAGCCATAATTGTACAGAATGCTGGAATAGGTGATGAGCCTAATTATCCACAGTAACATTTTATTGACACATCCATTGCTTCTGTTTTACTTTAGAATTACATTTGACGTTCCGATAACTGGAATATGATTGAGCACTTCTTATCCATTACAGAAATACTTCCTGTATGCCAGTTAATTATTTATGGCGACTCATCACTGGGTTGTATTGAAGTTGAGATACAGATTTTAAAGTTGCTTGTGACTTGCAATTTAAAAACTTACCCTTTTACAAAAGTATCTGAAGATCCTCCACTTTTTACTGCAGTTAAATTTCTTGCTTCCTTAATGAGCACCTCCACAATTCCACCATTTGACGCCTGGGTAGAACTTTTCTTTCCTTTAATGAAACTCCTTTTAGCTGTGTGGAATGAAGAAGTTTGAATTACTTTTATGCATTGTTTACTTTTGGACTTCAGTTTATATTATTCAATTTGAAAACAATGGTAACAATTTAGTCTCAACTGATAAATCTTTTGCTATCTATTTCCATCCAAAAGCAAAGTGTATACATATCAGACAGTACTCTGTAGAGGAAGCTGAGAGGCATTATATTTTGATCACAACTTAGAACACCTACCTGTTATAGTTCAACCATGGGCATCACCACAAGAAAGCAAGCATTTATGATTAAAGCACATGCAGCGATAGTTCCAAATTGAAATACAAAGGCCAGAAAGGTTTAGGTGATCACAGACCAATTTACAGGAGGCACTGAGGAATAAAATGTGTTTTGCTAAGAATAGTGCATCTGTGGAGTGTGGACTATAAGGGAATTATTTCATTTTATTTGTATAATTTGGTTTTTCCTGTTATATTTTCTTAACCTTGCATTTTTATTTGTATAGTTAATCAAATAGTATAAAGTGCTAAACCTGCAGGTTGCCAATTCCCCTGGTAATTAGGTAACCAGCTAGAATTAGTTAAATAAATTCAGTTGACCACAAACACAGCACCTGGGAATACAAGTTTTTGGGTTCTACCAATGCATGGTGAGTTTAAGCTGCATCTATACTGTGAACTTTATTGAGTGCAGGACTTTGCAATAATGGTAAATATATGGCTTTAACAATTTTTTATGTTTAATTATAGGGAGTATAGGTGACATATTCAAGCTGAGGTTTGTGCAATTGATAGAAACCATTGTGATAACAGCTGCTGTGACATATCTGTATGTAGCATTCATTACAAGGCAGATGAACTACAGATACAAAGAAAGAACCAGGTGTGATCAGGAATCCATTACGTAAGTGATTGAAATCAAATACAGTAGAATAGTTAACCTTTAGGGATGAAAGACAAAGTGAAAAGGAGAAAGGGTAGACTTTATAATGGACAGGATTGAGGCCTGAAATAGAGGGGACCACAGCTGGAGAATGGAGAAGAACCAGTTTGGGCAAATTAAGAAACAGCAAAGGGCAAAAATTATTGTTAAGCTTGAACATGATAACTTGTACAGAAGACAAATATGGGATACTTAAGAGATGGTTTTCAAGATTAGAACGTTGAGGAACCAATGAGGGAACAGGTTGTTTAAGATTGGATGATGTGGTGCTCAGAGAGACTTTGGTATCCTTTACAAGGATTACCCAAGATAACATGGAGCTGCAGAAACAATTTGGAAAGCACATTGAACTTCATCACCAAAGAATTTCAGTACACGAGTGATGTTATTTATTGTGCCCTGCTGTAAATGAGTTTTATATCCTTTCACAGTCTGCTCTTACATTCTGTGTGGTCATCAGGGACATTAGTTTCCCTAAGAGGAGGTTCTTCGGAACTAGTTGCGTGTCCAATATAAAAGAACTGAGACTTTCTAAAACTACCTAGAAATGCTTCTTTCCAATGAACCTGGCAGTCTTATATTAAAGTAACACACACAAAATGCTGGACTAACCACAGAGGAATGAACAATTGACGTCTCAAAACGAGACCTGAAGGGCCTTGGCCTGAAATGCTGACTGTTTATTCCTTGCTATAGATGCTGCCTGACCTGATGAGTTCCTTCAGCGTTTTGTGTGTGCGTTACTCTGGATTTTCAGCAGCATCTGTAGATCCCTTCTGTTTAGTCTTACGTTAGTTGTTGTAGTTGTGCAACCAGTACTTCCTGGGCAACAGTTAGTCATTAATGGGTCTCCTGCAATACAGGTTTCCCCCGCCATCCGAAGATAGAGCGTTCCTATGAAATGGTTCGTAAGCCGGAATGTCGTAAAGCGAAGAAGCAATTACCATTTATTTATATGGGAAAATTTTGTGAGCATTCGCAGACCCAAAAATAACCTACCAAATCATGCCAAATAACACATAAAACCTAAAATAACAGTAACATGTAGTAAAAGTAGGGATGATATAAATACACAGCCTATATAAAGTAGAAATACTTTTCCACAATTATTGCCTGCACTGTTCTCTGTAACGAAAATCTCATGCAAGTGCTGTCGGCAAAAACACGGTGAACGCACTCTCGGCAGAAAATCTCACGCAAGCGCTGTTGGCAAAAACACTCTCTCCAGTAACCTTTAAGCTATGAATCTGCCAAATCATACCAAATAACACGTAAAAATACACAGCCTATATAAAGTAGAAATTATGTACAGTGTAGTATCACTTACCGGAATTGGGACAGTGCCAAGCACACTGATGATGGTGTGTTAGGCTGAGTCGTCACAGGTTAGGGTCGTGCAGTGTCCCCCACTCTCCAGGCTGCCGCCCGATACATTGCCGTGAAGCATGCAGGGTTACAGCGGTAGCCGGGAGGCACACAGCACCTCTTTAAGCAAAAAGCTGACATAAACATGCTAATTAATTAGGTGCCGCCCGGCATGTAATTGTCGGCCCAGATCAGAGGCGATTGCTGATTGCGTCACCTCTGATCTGGGCCGACAATTATGTGTCGGGTGGCACCTCATTAATTAGCATGTTTATTACAGCTTTTTGCTTAAAGATGTGCTGCGTGCCTCCCGGCTACCACTGCATTCTCCGCGAATCGATATCCGTCCGCGGCCTGGGGGTTGGGGTGGTGGGACACTGAGGTGTCATCTCATCGTCGTCTGTTTCCATTAGGGCAGGCAGGTCGTCATCATCTATGACTGCCCGCCTCGATGTTGAAGGTCTAGGTTCGTCGTCTGCTGTGGCTGATGTGGAAGGCTTGCTTGACTGCTGAGCCTCGCGCATTTTTCTATTGTGCAGTTCTTTGTAAGGGCTCAAACCATTGTGCAAATACCCCTCAAATCGACGTACCCTTTCAAAATTAAAGTCGTACTTATCATTGCAGCGAAAATCTCATGCAGTTGCTTCACGTTCAGTTCACTACTGCATTTGGTTTTGATTGTTATCCTTTCCTCTTCCAATTGCATCAGCTCTTCATCTATCAGTTCTTGGTCATGGGATGCCAAAACCTCTTCAACATCATCTTTGTCAACTTCCACAAGCCAAGCTCACTGTGTCCTTACTTCGTTCACCACAATCAAAATGCTTAATTATGTCTAGTTTTACGCTAAGTGCAACACCCTTACGAGCTCTTTTAGACTTTTTCGATACTGTACCTTAGAACTCATCTTGCTAATGGCTGCTCACAGGCACATGTTTAAGCAATGCCGGTGAGAATGCCGTTCCGAATCCAGGGGAGGGCGGCTGCTCGGGGCGCACACTGCCTTTTAATTGCGCTGCTTTTTTTTCGTAACAGTGAAAACACCTTCTGTTAGCGAAAACAGCAAACTAATGTAGGTCTTTCATAACAGTGAGGTTTCGTAAAGCGACCGTTTGAAAAGCGGGGGATACCTGTACAAAAAATGTTAATTTAACACAATTTATGATCACTATTCTCTGTATGCTCCTTTCTGCATCTGCATTTATCATTTTAATCAGGTGTCTGAATTCTAGCTAAAGTTGTATTTTGTGATGTAGATCAGCGATCTCCAACCTTTTGTGCACTGCAGGTTTAATATTGACAATATTCTTGCGGAACGGCCGACCGGGGGGTGGGAGGGGGGGTAGGGT
Organism: Mobula birostris; assembly: GCF_030028105.1. Taxonomy (NCBI): domain Eukaryota; kingdom Metazoa; phylum Chordata; class Chondrichthyes; order Myliobatiformes; family Myliobatidae; genus Mobula; species Mobula birostris. Next base: position 51,046,053 of record NC_092375.1, read on the forward strand.
TGCCAACGGACAAGACTAACCATCAAATATGTTGAGCTTACCCCGAGAAAGACTACAATGACCATGAAGCCTTGCGTGGGCACCAGTGTGCATGCGTGTATGTGCCAATTTATTCTACAAATCGTTTTTGGTGATTCTGTCCGGGGGGGGGGGGGGTGTTAATCACGACCGGAATGTAGGTGATAAATGGCTAATACACTCAATTTCGTTTCTAAAAAGGTTTATCTAACGAATTTAATATTAAACACACAGCATACATTTTCCTCGCATGAATACAGTGATCAATCAATTGTCAGGGGAGCTTGAAGTAAGTGTTGAATGAACTTCCAGTAGAAGTGGTAGAGACAGGTTTGATATTATCATTTAAAGAAAAATTGGATAGGTATATGGACAGGAAAGGAATGGACGGTTATGGGCTGAGTGCAGGTCGGTCGGACTAGGTGAGAGTAAGCGTTTGGCATGGGCTAGAAGGGCCGAGATGACCTGTTTCCGTGCTGTAATTGTTATATGGTTATTTAAGTCACTTACAAGTCAATAGCATCTTAACATTTTAAGTAATGTTTGGTTATTAAACACATATTTTCCCCATATGAACATTTAAAATCATTGCAACACACCAATATCGCTGATTTAGTGGGAGCCCTGGGCTTGTTTCCCTGCAACAAGACGGTCCTATCGAGGTGTGATGGGAGACAGTGATACTCGAAGGGGTTCCTTATATCCAGTCTATTCCGCAATTTAGTTTTTGTTGCATTCATTGCAGAGATATGTTGGAAATGGAAGCAACATTTTCAGTGCTTTCGTGACTATCTCTGGATATTTAGCCTTGACTTTGATCCAGAATGCCGGCAGAGATGTTGTGTCAAACATACTTTCCAGCCTGCCGTCATTTGCAAGCTCGAGGAGTTGATCTCCTTCCCGCGCTGACATGGATGACGCGTACGTAATGACCTTGCCTGCGTTCAAGCTCAACAGCGGCCATGACGGAATGAGGAAAGGTGCAGCTGACTCATGTTGCCAAATCATATCGTTTCCTCACGGACCAGTAGCACATGCTTTGCGGCCTGGTGGTTGGGGACCGCTGATGTAGATCTATCACCATCTCAGCAGTTAAGAATGAGAAGTAAATGCTGATCTTGCTCAAAACAAAAAAAAAAAAGAATAAAAAGCTTACCTTTTCCTTGTTCTGGTGGAAGGTTTAAGTGCTGACCAACTGGTGTATAGCGCAATGAAATTGTCAGTTCCCCTTTGTATTGTAGGACACTGTCAACTGCAGACTCAATCTGAAACCAAACGACAAGTATTTCTGTATAAATAACATTATGACTCACCTACATACTAATTTGAACTTGTCTCTTGTAAGAGCTCTGGTGGTGTAGTTTGATAATCTAACAATTGCATTTATGACATTCTTTAGATTTCATTAAAATTATATTGAAATTAAAATCAGTACTTTAGTGACTGCACTAGAACTTCTAAAGAAAGACATCTCAATATAGGTTTTGTTGCACCTTTAACTTTGTTATTTTTTTATTCAAATTTTTGTTATAATTTATTCTTATTTTACAAAGCAGCAAAACATATCACAGAGCAGATACAGTACAGCATATTTACACAGCCATCTCATGACAGGAAAACAAATAAAACTTAAGAGACAGAAAGAAGTTCTAATTTAAGTTTAAATTAACATACAACCAAAATTGATCCCACGCGCCTTGCACTCTTCCCTCATTGTTAACTCTTCCCAACATGTGTTCATATGACAAAATCTTAATCATTTCCTCAGTCCATTCCTTCCTAGTGGGGCATCTTTGTTATTCTTATATGATTTACTTAAGACTAGTAAGTGATGATGTTCAGTTACCAAGTGCTGCCACCTTTCAATACAAGGATTGGAATGGTTCAAGTGCCTCTAGGCTTCTGTTAGGGAAGAAGTTTATATAACTCAATGGTTCAATAACTGGCAACAATGTGACTGGGTTACAGAACAGATGTGGTAACCTTCAAAGTACATTTATTATCAAAGTATGTACAGTTGAAGTCAGAAGTTTACATGCACCTTAGCCAAATACATTTAAACTCAGTTTTTCACAATTCCTGACATTTAATTCTAGAAAACATTCCCAGTCTTAGGTCAGTTTGGATCACTACTTTATTTTAAGAATGGGAAATGTCAGAATAATAGTAGAGAGAATGATTTATTTCAGCTTTTATTTCTTTCATCACATTCCCAGTGGGTTAGAAGTTTACACATACTTTGTTAGTATTTGGTAGCACTGCCTTTAAATTGTTTAACTTGGGTCAAACATATTATGTAGCCTTCCACAAGCTTCTCACAGTAAGTTGCTGGAATTTTGTTCCATTCCTCCAGAACTGGTGTAACTGAGTCAGGTTTGTAGACCTCCTTGTTCGCACACGCTTTTTCAGTTCTGCCCACAAATTTTCTATTGCATTGAGGTCAGGGCTTTGTGATGGCTACTTCAATACCTTGACTTTTTTGTCCTTAAGCAATTTTGCCACAACTTTGGAGCTATGCTTCGGGTCATTGTCTATTTGGAAGACCCATTTGCAACTGGGCTTTAACTTCCTGGCTGATATCTTGAGATGTTGCTTCAATATATCCACATAATTTTCCTTCCTCATGATGCCATCTATTTTGTGAAGTGCATCAGTCCTTCCTGCAGCAAAGCAGCCCCACAACATGATGCTGCCACCCCCATGCTTCACGGTTGGGATGGTGTTCTTTGACTTGCAAGCCTCACCCTTTCTCCTCCAAACATAACAATGGTCATTATGGCCAAACAGTTCAATTTTTGTTTCATCAGACCAGAGGACATTTCTCCAAAAAGTAAGATCTTTGTCCTTGTGCACTTGCAAACTGTAGTCTGGCTTTTTTATGGTGGTTTTGGAGCAGTGGCTTCTTCCTTGCTGAGCAGCCTTTCAGGTTATGTCGATATAGGACTCGTTTTACTGTGGATAGAGATACTTGTCTACCTGTTTCCTCCAGCATCTTCACAAGCTCCTTTACTGTTGTTCTGGGATTGATTTGCACTTTACACACCAAATACGTTCATCTCTAGGAGACAGAATGTGTCTCCTTCCTGAGCGGTATGGTCCCATGGTGTTTATATTTGCGTACTATTGTTTGTACAGATGAATGTGGTACCTTCAGGCATTTGGAAATTGCTCCCAAGGATGAACCAGACTTGTGGTCCACAATTTTTTTTTCCTGAGGTCTTGGCCGATTTCTTTTGATTTTGTTTGTAAACTTCTGACCCACTGGAGTTGTGATATAGTCAACAAAAAGTGAAGTAATCTGTCTGTAAACAATTGTTGGAAAAATTACTCATGTCATGCACAAAATAGATGTCCTTAACGTCTTGCCAAAAATATAATTTGCTAATATGAAATCTGTGGAGTGGTTAAACAATGAGTTTTAATGACATCAACCTAAGTGTATGTAGACTTGACTTAAACTGTACACTTTAAACAACTTTGAGAGTTGTCTCCTTAAATGCAGCCACAAAACAAAGAAACCTAATTTAAAAAAAAATCAAACACCCAATGTGCAGAGAAACAAAAATAAATTGTGCAATGAATTAAAGTAAGCAAATAGCATTGAAAACTGAGACTTACGAAAGTGAATCCACAGACACGAAGGTAGGCATCATGCAGCAGCTTTTGGCCACAGTCTCAGCTCAGTGCAGAGACAAGCAAACCTTGCAGTGGAGCAGCGAGCTGAATGAGCCTGTCCTTCACCTCCGGCCCAGACATCCTGACCTTTTCAATTTGGCCTGGCACTTAATTTGTCCAAACCTTGGGTCGTCCCCGACTCTCAGACCCGGGCCCTGCCACTTCAATATGTTCTCAGGCCTGAACCCCGCTGCTTCGATTTGGCCCAGTACTTAAACTGATCAAATCTTGGGTTTCTCCTCGCGCTCGGACCTGGGCTCCACCTTGACTTTGCCTCAGCTTGATTCTGCTGCGTTGAATTGTCTCCAAGTACGCTCCAGCAATGGGCAAACAGTTGTTCATTCTCTGCTCTCGGGCCTGGCCCCGCTACCTCAATTCATCCCGTACCCGCCGTGCTGCAACCATCCTGCTCCTCCAAGACGTTAGTTCACACCGCAAAAATGCCAGCTTGTTCATAGGCTCGACTCCAAGAGGGAGATTACAGGCTATTGTTTGCCGCTGGCAAGTAGTCACTGAGCTTCACCAGCACCATCTTAAACCAGAAGAAAACCTTATAATCTGAACAAGGAATTAACTAATTAATGGGCACAGTGGTGCCCAACACATGCTGTGAATATTGCCAATACACAAAGCTCTACTGAGCTGCACATTACTGCGGATTAAAGCCCACAACATAGTGTCAAACCAATTAAATTAGTAATTAGCTAACTAATCTCTTCTGCCTACACAATGTCCCTATCCTTCTGTTTTCATTATGTTCATATGCCTATATAAATCTCGCTTAAATATCTCTAATGTTTCTGCCTCTACCACCACCCCAGGCAGCACATCCGACACCCACAACTCACTAGCTAGAGTCACAGAAAAATACATCACTGATACTGGTCCTTCAGCCCATCTAATGCATGCCAACCCATTTAAACAGCCTACGCCCATTGACCTGCACTTGGACCATAGCCCTCCATACCCCTACCATCCACACACCTATCCAAACTTCTCTTAAACATGGAAGTCGAGCTTGAATGCACTACTTGCATTGACAGCCCATTCCACACTCTCATGACCCTCTGGGGAAGAAGTTTCTCCTCATGTTCCCCTTAAACCTTTCACCCTTAACCCATGACCTCTAGTTGTCACCCCACACAACTCAGTGGAAAAAGCCTGATTGCATTTACATTATCTATACCCCTCATAATTTTGTATACCTCTATCAAATTTCCCCTCAGTCTTCTATGTGGCAAGGAATAAAGTCCTAACCTATTCAATCTTTCCTCATAACTCAGGTTGTTCAGTCCCGGAAGCATCCTTGTAAATTTTCTGTGTACTCTCTCAACCTTATATAAACCTTTCCTGTAGGTAAATTGGACACAATACTCCAAATTCAGCCTCACCTACATCTTGTACAACTTCAACATAACATCCCATCTCCTGTAATCAATATTTTGATTTTTGAAGGCCAATGTGCCAAAAGCTTTCTTTATGACACGATTACCTGTGCTGCCACTTTTAATGAATTATGGGCCTGTATTCCCAGATCTGCCCTCCTCACTGCCCTAATATTCTCTGTGTAAGACCTACTCTGGTTGGTCCTACTGAAGTGCAACACCCTGCAGCTGTCTACATTAAATTCCATCTGCCATTTTTCAGCCCATTTATCCAGCTGGTCCAGATCCCACTGCAAACTTTGATAGTCTTCCTTACTGTCCACTACACCCCCAATCTTGGTGTCATCTACAAAATTGCTGACCATTGATCTAGATGACAAAAAAAAACACTGAACCCAGCACCGATCCCTGTGGCTCTCTACTAGACATAGGCCTCCAGTCAGGGAGGCAACCATCTACTACCACCCTCTGGCTTCTCCCACATGCTAATGTCTAATCCAATTTATTATCCACGTTAAAAATAATTTGCTCCTCACATCACCTTAAATGGATGCCCTCTTGTTTTAGACATTTCAACCCTTGGAAAAAGATATAGTTTGTTAACTCTATCAAGCCCTCTCATAATCTTATAAACCTCCCCACAACCTCCGCCGCTCCAGAGAAATCAACCCACATTTATCCAATCTCTAGTTATAGTACACGCCGTCTAATCCAGGCAACATCCTGGTAAACCTCTTGGGCATCCTCTCCAAAGCCTCAACATTCTTCCTATAACGAGACAACCAGAAACTGCCTAACTAGCATGTTATAAAGCTGCAACGTAACTTACTGACTTTTGAACTCAATGCATTGACTAATAAAGACAAGCATTCCATATGCCTTCTTAATCACCCTGTCAACCTTAACAGTGTATTGTCTCTTTGCATTTGACCAATAAAGGTGCAACACTTCACTTTCAGCCTGATTAAATTCCATCTGCCATTTTTCCACCCATATCTGCAACTGATCTATACCCTGTTGTATTCTTTGCCAGTCTTCTACACTATCCATAACACCATCAATCTTTGTATTATCTGCACATTTACTAACCCATACACCTACATTTTTATCCAGGTCATTTATATACATCAGAAACAGCAGAGTTCCCAGTATAGATCCCCGTGGAACACCACTGATGACAGACCTCCAGCTGGATTGAGTATCATTGACCATTACCCTTTGCCTTCTACGGGCAAGCCTGTTCTAAATCCTAAAGGCCAATTCACCATGAACCCCATGAATCTTCATCTTACTTATGAACCTCCCATGAGGGACCTTGTCAAATGTCTCACTAAAATCCATGTGGACAACATCCACAGCTCTATCTTCATCAATCACCCTTGTCACCTTGTCAAAAACCTCAATCAATTTAAAGCTAATAAGACACAAAACCATGCTGGCTCTCCCAAATTAGGCCATGGCTATTCAAATGTTCATAAATCCTAATCCTAAGAATTCTCTCCAGTAACTTCCTTACCACTGACATGAGACTCACCAGTCTATAATTTCAAGGTTTATCCCATGCTCCTTCTTGCATAATGGAACAACTTTAGCTACTCGCCTGGCCTCTGCGACCTCGCCTATGGCTAGGGAGAACACGAAATATTGGTTTAGGCTCTAGCAATCTCTTCTCTTGCCTCTCTCAAGAACTTGGGGGCATATCTCATCAGGCCTTGGTGACTTCCACCTTAATGCACTTTAAGAGACTCAAAACTAACTCAGCCTTTACCTTGAAATGCCCTAGCAAATTAATATGCTCAGCTCTGATCTCCCTATCCTCCATGTCCTTCTCCTTGGTAAATACTGATGAAAAATACTCATTAAAAACCTTACCCACGTCCTCCGCATCCAAGATAATGTTCCCCCCTTTAGCCTTGAGTGTTCCTACCCTCTCCTGAGTCATCCTGTTTGAGTATGTATAGAAAGCTTTGGGATTCTCTTTAATCCTACTTGCCAAGGATGTTTCATAGCTCCTCTTGGCTTTTCTAATTTCCTTCTCAAGTTCTTTTCTGTCTTCTTTATAATCCTCAAGGGCTCTGTTTGATCCTAGATTTGAAAACTTTACAAACTTCTCCTTTTTCTTCTTGACTAAATTTATTTCCTTGCTCGACATCCAACATTCTCTTACCTTACCATCCTTCTTACTGCAACATACCTGTTCTGTACTCTACACAGTTGGTCTTTAAAACACCCTCCACATACCAGATGTGGACTTGCCCAAAAACAACTGTTCCCAATTAACTCTCCCTTAACACACTTGTAATTTGCCTTTTGTTCCCTGTTGCACTTTTAGCAAAAGAGCAAACAATGCTTATATCCAAGTAGTGTTTTTCCCTTTATCTTCTATCCCAAATAGGTTAGAAAATAATTAAGGATTTAAATTGCTGCTAAAGTAACATTTCCTGCCCAAAGTTGGGCCAAGAACATATTATTGAAGTTTTATGCCTGAGGCAAGTACTGTAGTGTTGTATAGGTCACTGGCTGGAGGAGAATAGTTCCTGTATTTCTGAACTCCTGAGTGTTTAAGAGATCAAAGTTCTTATTGGACTCAAATTATTTGTTTTAAATTGTATGCTAGGGATATATCAAGTGATAGGTCTAGACAACGTCAAAGCTGAAAGAACCACTTTGACCTCAGCCTATTCCTATCTCACCCTTAAACTCTAACATAAGCTTTGGCATATAAACTCACCTTAGGCTGCAGGAGAAACCAATCCTCAACTTGCTTTTCAATGTCCCAGGAGTCAAATGGTATCTCCACTTCACCCAGGAAGCTGTTCCGTCCAAACCTGTCATAGTGCCAGACAGAGACTTGTAGAGTCCTCGTCTCCAGTTGTGTGTGATTAATTACATACTATAAAAAGGTAATTTACAGATATTAGTTAAGGGACATAGTCATCGTGAAACAATCTGAAATTCTACCATTTCAAACCAAATAAAATCCAGAAAACTTAAACGTTTCTCAGAATATATCCTCAAGCTTCCATTAAAAGTGTTTTGCTTGAACTGATTACTTTATTTTGTAAGTATTGCAAGTTATCACTCATGAGTATAGTGTAAGACCTTCATGAAAATGAGTTGAAAGTTCGATTTATATCCCACAAATTTACCTGATATGATGTTCTTTCTTTTTTATTGAACAATGATAGTGCTGAATGCCCCCCAGTTGTACAAAAAGAAAAATCTAAACACATCTTTGCCACAATTGAGATGTTAGAACAAATGATTCTTTTTTTAAAGATAAGCATCCTATTAAACAGATTAAAAAATAATAGATGTTGGATCCCAAGAGTCTCTAAGGGCCCACTTGTTATGTTGCATGTGGATGTTTCCTGAATTACACCAGCTGTATTTGGGAAGCGATGTTGAAAATGGGTGATTACTACTCCACCCACAACTTATTTACACATGCAAAAGTTCTGTAACTTATTTACACATGCAAAAGTTCTGTAACTTATTCCAATCATGAAACATAATTCAGCATTTACCAATAAGGCGGAGTAGGCAATCACTATGCTCATCATCCACTCTATTAGGCATCAATTATCTCCTTTATGGCTGTTAAACAGATGCTACCTCCGTGTCCAGTTTCCAGAAAAAATAAATATTCTCAACAAACTAAAATAAACAATAGCTTAACAAGACAAGTGACAAAGAAAATACAGCAGAGGTTCAAAGTAACAAGTGAATTAAAAGACCACAGGTCATAGGAGCAAATTAGGCCATTAGGCCCATTTGAGCCAGCTTCACTAATTGATCATGGCTGATCAATTTTCCTCTCAACCCCATTCTCCCACCTTCTTCCTGTAATCTTTTATAGCCTGACTTATCATGAACCTATCAACCTCTGCTTTAAATACGCCCAGTGACCTGGCCTCCGCAGCTACCCATGGCAACACATTCCACAGATTCACAACCCTCTGGCTAGAGGATTTCCTCCTAATACCCATAGAGGGCTATGGGTAACCCTAGGTAATTTCTAAAGTAAGGACATGTTCAGCACAGCATTGTGGGCTGAAGGGCCTGTATCATGCTGTAGAATTTCGATGTTTCTATGTAATCTCCATTCTATATGGATGTCCCTCTATTCTGAGGTTTTTCCCTCTGGTCCTAGAGACCTTCAGCATAGGAAATATCCTCTCCACATCCACTCTACCTCGGCCTTTCAACATTCAATAGGTTTCAAAATGATTCCCCCATCATTCTTCTAAATTCCAGCAGAGACATCAAACAACTCTCATATGATAAACCTTTCATCCCCGGAATCATTTTTATGATCCTCTTTCAAACCTACTCCAATAGCAGCACATTCTTTCTTAAATAACAGGCCCAAAACTGTTCAAATACACCAAGTGAAGCCTCACCAGTGCCTTATAAAGCCTCAGCATTACATTCTTGTTTTTATATTCTAGCCCTCTCGAATGAATGCTAACATTGCATTTGCCTTCCTCATCAGTGACTCAACCTGCAAGTTAACCTTTAGGGAACCCTGCATGAGGACTCCCTAGTCCCTTTGCACCTCAGATTTTTGAATTTTCTCTCCGTTTAAAAAATAGTCTATGCTTTTATTACTTTTACCAAAGTACTTGACATACACTTCCCAACACTGTATTCCCTCTTCACTTCTTTGTCTATTATTCTTATCTGTCCTTCTACAGACTCCCTGCTTTCCCAACACTATCTGCCCATCCACCTACCTTTGTATTATCCACAAACTTGGCCACAAAGCCATCAATTCTATCACTTAAATCATTGACATACAACGTACATAAAAAGCAGTCCCAACATTGATCTCTGTGGAACACCACTAGTCACCGGCAGCCAACCGGAAAAGGCTCCCTTTAGTCCCACTTTTGCCTCCTGCCAATCGGCCAATGCCCTATCCATGCTAGTACCTTTCCTGTAATACCATGGGCTCTTATCTTTCTGAGCGGCCTCATATGCAGCACCTTGCCAAAGGCCTTTTGAAAATCCAAGTACACAAAATCCACCAATTCTCCTTTGTCTATTCTGTTTGTTATATCCTCAAAGAATTCCACAGAATTCGCACACAAAAGTTTCCCTTGAGGGAAACCATGCTGACTTTGGCCTATTTTATCATGTGCCTCCAAGTACTCTGAAACCACATCCTTAACTCTAACATCTTCCCAATCACTGCGATCAGACTACACAGTTTATAATTTACTTTCCTCTGCTTCCCTCCCTTCTTGAAGAGTGGAGTGACATTTGCAATTTTCCAATCCTCCAGAACCAAGGCAGAACCTGGCAATTCTTGAAAGATCATTTCTAATGCCTCCATAATCTCTTCAGCCACCACTTTCAGAACCTTCGGGTGCAGTCCATCTGGTCTAGTGACTTGTCTACCTTCACTCCTTTCAGCTTCCAAAGCACCTTCTCCCTAGTAATTGCAACTGCACTAACTTTCGTCCCAACACTCTTGAATTTCTGGCATACTGCTCAGTGTCTTCCACAGCAAAACACTGATCCAGTTCACTCGAAATAAATAATTGAATTAAATTTCTATAATTTAGAAAAGAAGAATGAGCATTTCCATAACGTAGTTGGTTAATGATTTGATTATTTATGAAATAGAAAGACAAACCCTTAATGTTTCATTGAAAACTGGATTTGTGGTATTGGATTTGATCTTGGTCTTGCGTTTGCTTTGACGAGATTTGTCTGGGAGGAGGTACATCTTCACATAGCTGGAGGTGAAATAAAAATCAGTTCTGAGAAACAATTAAGCTACTTGAAGTGAATTTATCAAAAAGCACTGTACAATTCTACAAGTTTGTAAATAGTTATGAATAGAACTGGTCCTCAAATTAGAGAGACGTGTAATGAGAAAACTTCCGGACTAGCATGTACCTGTTAGAGAGAGCAAGGCTGGCAGGATTAGGGATCCTGGTTTATAACGGATATTGAGATTCTGGTCAGGAAAAAGACAGCACATTAAAGTATAGGAAGCAGGAATCAAGTGAATCTCTTTGAGAAGAATTGATGTAGGAACACACTTAAGAGGGAAATCAGAAGGAGAAAGAAAAAGAGAACATAGGATAGCTTTGGCAGGTAAGATAAAGGAGGATAGTAAGAGATTCTTTAAGTAGAGTAAGAGCAAAAGAGTAACTTTGGAGAGAATAGGGTCCATTAAGTATCAATATGATTGTCTATTTGTGGAGTTACAGGAGATGGGTGTGATCTTCTCCACTGTATTTATCATGGAGAAAGGTTATAGAATTTAGGGAATTCAAGGATGAAAATTGTGCTGTATTGAAACATATCCCTTTGCAGAAGAGATCTTAAAGCACAAAGGTGGATAAATGTCCAGGCTTGACCAAATCAGAGATATACAGCACAGAAACAGACTCTTTGGCCCAACTTGTCCATAGCAACTATGATGTCATCAGAGCTGACCATATTTGCCTTTAGCCCCAATCATTCAAAACCTTTTCTATCCATATAAATGTCTGAATATCTTTGATATCATCATTAGCCATGGGTGAGGTACCAGAAGACTATAGGGTGGCTAATATTACTAATGTTATGCCTTTATTTAGGGCTGCAAGGACAAGCTAGGAACTATGGCTGCTGAGTCTAACATTAGTAGTTGGGAAGTTAACTGGGGGAGGGTGATGCTGAGGGACAGGATCTATCTGCATGGGACAAGGCAAGGACTGATGGAGAGTCAACATGGCTTTGAGCCTGGAATTTTCATCTCATGATTTGATTTTTTTTAAAAAGGGGAGACCCAAGAGGATTAAATGATGACAGGGCCATAGAGCATGTCTATGTGGACTTTACCAAGGTTTTTGACAAAGCCCTGCATGCATGCGTGCAAGGAGTCAGAAGGTGGTACTGGAGGCACAAGAGTCTCAGCCTGAAATGTTGACTTTACATTTCCCTCCATTGATGCTGACTGACCTGCTGAGCTCCTCAAGCATTTCCGTGTGTGTAGCTGTGGTAATAGGGGTCTGTTTTTCAGATTGGAGGCAGGTGACCAGTGTTGTGCTGCAGGATCAATGTCGAGCCCACTGTTGTTTGTCATCCAAATGAATGATTTAGTGGACAGTGAGGAAAGAATCGAGGATTACAAAAAGATCTGGATTGAGGAAGTGTGTCAAGGAATGGCAGGGTGCTAGAGAGTGTTATAGAGCAGAGGAATATAGGAGTGTCGTGGCAGAGTTCCCTGAAAGTGGCAACAAGTGGACAGGTGGTGTTTGGCATGTTTACCTTCATCAGACGGGGCATTGAGCACAAAAGTTGAGACATCATGACAAGACACATTCGGAACGATTGTAAGCAGTTCTGGTTGCCTAGCTTTAGCAAGGATGTCCTGAAGCTGGTAAGGTTCCAGAAAAGATCCAAAAAGATGTTGCCAGGATTGGAGAGCCTAAGTCATAAACAGAGACTAGACAGGATGGGGCTTTTCTCCCCTGGAGGTTAGGAAGCAGAGGGGTGACTTTGTGGAGATTTTGTGGAGACTTTGTGGAACCTAAATTTAAAGGGGACCTGAGGGGCAACGATCTCCACCCTACACATTTGACAGGGTATATGGGATGAGTTGCCAAAGGAAATAGTACATGGGTAAGAAAAGATCTGAGGGATACGAGTCAAATCCACACACATGGGACTAGCTTAGTTTGGCACTTTGAGGAAAAAAAAATTGGGCCAAAGGGCTTGTTTCTGTGCTGTAGAGTTAGACAGTTAAAACAATACTGAAGAGCTATTGTGATTTGGAACAGTTTGACCCAAATGCCTTGTGATATTTTTATTTTAATTTGAAAACCAAGCTATTTCTTCACATAAAAAGGATATTATTACTTACGGATCAGTTCTCTGCTTCTTCTCATCAGCAATAGCTAAATTACGACATTCTTTCACAGAGATGCTTAATGCTCCACTTCGGTAGCTGTAATTGATTCCAAGGAGAATTTCCCCACTGATGTTTACATTGCCATAATCTCCAGTTTCACTGTAGACACTCATCATGCTATTTAAACTGGTCTGAAAGAAACAATTAGTGTCAACAGGTGATGTATTGAGGGGTTTTGAAGTTTAATTAGCATGTTACTTAACATTCAGACATGGCAAGAATGAGGCAGAACATCAGATGCATCTCATTATTATAAATGTAATATGAACCAATCATACACAACTCCTTTATAAGGATAGCCCTTGTTACAAGAAACTCAAAGAATCATACTATTGAATTGTTAATATATCTATCATATGATAAAGGCATGGGTATACAGGTTGCAAATCTTAAACACTTAAGAAAATGAGCAACCTTTTAATTTTTATGTAACTATATATAAGAAAGTATCCACTACAATAGTTCATTATGATCTAGAGGTCAACAATGAAATTAACCGATAATGTTTTTGTTTACTGCGTACATAATACTGCATACTAATGCTTATTGCCTGTGAACTAGAACTACTACATTAAGTCCTTGGCTAAATTTTCAATGTATTTTCAAAGATAGTGCAGCTGAATTGTGGATATGATAGATAAACTTGCAGAAAAGTACCATTTTAATAACTAGGGTAATTCACAAAAAGGAAACAGTTGGCATGTTTTATTTGGAACAGATGGGTTAAACTACAAACACTTGAAGGAGACTAGTGTTGAGATTGCAGGGGCCCTGGCTAAAATACTTAAAATGTCGCTGTCTACAGGTGAGGCGCCGGAGGATTGGAGAGTGGCTCAGGTTGTTCCGTTGTTTAAAAAAGGATCGAAAAGTAATCCGGGAAATTATAGGCCAGTAAGTTTAATGTCGGTAGTAGGTAAGTTATTGGAGGGAGTACTAAGAGACAGAATCTACAAGCATTTGGATAGACTGGGACTTATTAGGGAGAGTCAACATGGCTTTGTGCGTGGTAGGTCATGTTTGACGAATCTATTGGAGTTTTTCGAGGAGGTTACCAGGAAAGTGGATGAAGGGAAAGCAGTGGATATTGTCTACATGGACTTCAGTAAGGCCTTTGACAAGGTCCCGCATGGGAGGTTAGTTAGGAAAATTCAGTCGCTAGGTATACATGGAGAGGTGGTAGATTGGATTAGACATTGGCTCGATGGAAGAAGCCAGAGAGTGGGGGTAGAGAATTGCTTCTCTGAGTGGAGGCCTGTGACTAGTGGTGTGCCACAGGGCTCAGTGCTGGGTCCATTGTTATTTGTCATCTATATCAATGATCTGGATGATAATGTGGTAAATTGGATCAGCAAGTTTGCTGATGATACAAAGATTGGAGGTGTAGTAGACAGTGAGGAAGGTTTTCAGAGCCTGCAGAGGGACTTGGACCAGCTGGAAAAATGGGCTGAAAAATGGCAGATGGAGTTTAATACTGACAAGTGTGAGGTATTGCACGTTGGAAGGACAAACCGACGTAGAACATACAGGGTTAATGGTAAGGCACTGAGGAGTGCAATGGAACAGAGGGATCTGGGAATACAGATACAAAATTCCCTAAAAGTGGCGTCACAGGTAGATAGGGTCATAAAGAGAGCTTTTGGTACATTGGCCTTTATTAATCAAAGTATTGAGTATAAGAGCTGGAGTGTTATGATGAGGTTGTATAAGGCATTGGTGAGGCCGAATCTGGAGTATTGTGTTCAGTTTTGGTCACCAAATTACAGGAAGGATATAAATAAGGTTGAAAGAGTGCAGAGAAGGTTTACAAGGATGTTGCCGGGACTTAAGAAACTCGTTACAGAGAAAGGTTGAATAGGTTGGGACTTTATTCCCTGGAGCGTAGAAGAATGAGGGGAGATTTGATAGAGGTATATAAAATTATGATGGGTATAGATAGAATGAATGCAAGCAGGCTTTTTCCACTGAGGCAAGGGGAGAAAAAAACCAGAGGACATGGGTTTAGGGTGAGGGGGGAAAAGTTTAAAGGGAACATTAGGGGGGGCTTCTTCACACAGAGAGTGGTGAGAGTATGGAATGAGCTGCCAGACGTGGTGGTAAATGCGGGTTCTTTTCTAACATTTAAGAATAAATTGGACAGATACATGGATGGGAGGTGTATGGAGGGGTATGGTCCGTGTGCAGGTCAGTGGGACTAGGCAGAAAATGGTTCGGCACAGCCAAGAAGGGCCAAAAGGCCTGTTTCTGTGCTGTAGTTTTCTATGGTTTCTATGGTTTCTAACACTTAAAAATGATGCCACTAAATCACCCCTTGGTGCATTGAAGTCGCTTGCTCCATTCCAGGAACATAATTAGTCTGTGGCACATGGGCCCTGTTGTTAGATTGTGGGTGGGGAGGGGGGCAGTGGTGGTGGGGGGGTGTGGAATGGTTCGGAATGGATGGAAAGATAGTAAGCTCTGAAAGTGATCAAAGGGGATGTCAGAAATCATAGAAAAAGGATCAAGTTGGAAAGATAGATGCTGCATCTATTGTTTTAGATGTCCAATATTGGGAATGCTCCAAAATAACCATTAAGGTAGTGCACAATTTATCATTTTGATAAATAGAATTTTGTTGCAGTAAATTTACTGAATCAAAAAACACTATCCAGAATGGTTCATAACTGAAGTTATTAAATAAGTTCAAGGGGGTTTTAGGATTTCTTAAATAAACTTGGATTAACAGGTGAATGTTCAAATTAACTGCCTGAGTCCTCTTATATGGCCCAACTGATTTTTACTCCATTAATTTCTCCTATGGGCAGATGATCTATTAGCATACTGTAGGTATGACGATTATTTACCTTTCATACACATTGATGATTTCATTCGTAAAAAGCTTCAAACCATTTAGGAATTTAGAAGCACAAAGCATAGCTTTTGACTTTTGTGGTTGTCTAAAATTTATTGACATTTTTGGCCTTTCTCTCTGTTTGCAGGGTATTATTTTCTTGTCTAGACTTGAAAGCTTTACCACGATCATTCAAAATGATTTCATAAATGTTCAATTGCAGTATGAAGATTTGTTTTTCTCCTCACTTGCAAGGCTCCCATCTAATGTCTAGCATCAAGAACTATTTGAATAAGTTAACATAAAACAAACTCAATCTTCTGATTTAGAGGTTGATTTTGAGCTCTCTTTTAGACCTGAAAGTTATCAACATGCAAACGAAGTGATGAAGAAATTAGTTATTTGATTCAGCTTTGTGCTCACTGCTGCTTTCATATTGGGTCTGTCCTACATTTGGGGTGTAGGAAGGCTGTACAAAGAAATGAAAAGATAAACACTTCCTCTTAAGGAAGAAAATTATTTGCCTCCTGTGTTGCAAAGAGTGATTGATTATTGGTTGGAAAGATAATAACAAAGGGAAATGAAGTAGTTAGCATGTAATTCCAATCACAATTGGAATTCTATAATGAATAGCAAATTCAATATTTATCTTGATAAAATAGAAGCTAACTTGTTTGAAGTAGCATTTTACTATGCCAACAGTTCATAATGGTATCAGTCCATAGGCTTATAAAGATTAATTCCCCCACTTCAAAGAAAATTAGTTGTCAGCTAACCTAACAAGGTTTGGTCTAACATGAAAGTTTAGCAGTCAAAGAATATCAAAGTTGCTCTACTCTGCTCAAGGAAAATAATATTTTAAATGCATACACTTTCACAAAATTATTAATTGGTACAAAAAGACATGATTTAATATTGACCCATTTATTCTTGACTGAAAACTGTTAAGTGATTCAATGAGATACATATTTATTAGCAAAACTGTGCTATCATACCATTTATTATAGACTGTTTAGCCTTTGGCTATCTTTCATGGAAAATTTAGGGCTGTCCTAATCTTTGAAATAATGCAAATAGTCAAACAAATGGAACACTTAATTGCTGTACAGCTCTAAAAAAAAATGACGAACGGTATCTGACATTTAAAGAATGAACTGTTTTGGTTCATAGGTGATAGGAGCATTTAATCTCTTCTACCCGTAGATGTTATGCCCTGGATGTAAATATTTTGAAAGATTGTATTTCCTGAAAAGTAAGTCATTATGTTTAAAGGTATAATTGTAAAAGAAAATGGTAAGAAACAGATGGCCCAGTAAATCTGAAAGCAAAGCAACTTACGGTGTCTGCATCGTGATCAGGTACATTAAGGAATGTCCACTTCTTGTCAGAGCTCGACTGGGAAAGCATTACAGCACGTGGCAATAATTGAAGAAAAATACAAAGACATTGCAGAGTGATAGTAAGCAAACAGCATGGCAGTAAAAGGAAGGCCTCCACTGAAAGTGGATTTGCATAAGGGCAAGATTTTCAACATTAATACATTTGAAAAGTTATTTGGAATAAAAGGAATTCAGTCACATTTCAAAGGTGCAGTTTCTTGTGAAAAGGAAAGGTTTTCTAAAGCAGTATATTAAAGATGCTAACATGACATCTAAAATGAAATCAAAATGAGCCCATCTTTCTTCTCTTTAAATGTATTCTCAATAACCCATTAATACTTAACCAATTTACAGTGTAAATTACGAGTTAAATTTAAGGCGGCAAAGCACTAATAACACAACCAAGGGAGAAGAGTTTTGTTAATCATTGATAAAGATTTGTTTTGATAATCATTAGCACATTCTGTAGTGGTCACTTGGTTTCTCAGTTTCCTTCTACCAAAAAATACAGACTATGAAATTTTCGATAATTGTTTTAATCTTTTAGCACATGTATATTTATTTAAAACATCCCTTTTTATAAACTATCTTTGATGCTGTTTGGGTTTGTTGTACTCCATTCACTAACATGATCTATATCCAGAGCAGTGATGTAATTCAGCTCATTATTTTTTCATTATATAGTTATGATTGTGTGTAGATTAGAAATCTATGTTTAGAAGACATCGGTACAGTCTATATATTTACAAACAGTTTTGTGCTGAGTGAGAATTGCTTTGGAACTGATCATATACATGGTGCACTGTCTTAACAGAGGAGACCCTCTCTTTACCATCTGAACTGTTAGTACATCTGAACCATGTTCTAGGACATTAATGAGCACTACATAAATCATTAGAGTGATCAACCTACCATAACAATAACTTTATCATTATTAAAGATTAACACAGTAATCTACTGTGAATAGTAAGATTCAATTGATATCACAGACATTAGTTTCAAACTTACTACAGAAAACCCACTTCCCAGACTGGTTCTCTCACTGTTTGGGCGATACATAGAGACCAAATCATCAATGTCTTCTTCATCAAAGTCATCTTCATCAAGGTAATCCTGTAAGTCATGTCATATAGTGAATATAAGAAAACTGCTTTTGATATGACTTTCTGTTTGCAATAAGGTGATATGGATTTAAGTTTGTTAGTTAATATTATATGAGAGCAAGGCCAAAAAATATGACAATCCATTTTAGATTTTCCCATTTAAGATGGTACATTTATCTCCCCTGACACAGCCCAATGCAAAATCCTGGTAAGAGTAAACAGTGCGCTGATGTTAGGTAACCAGAAGCTTGAGCCACTATAGCTATCATTGTGCCAGAAATAATAGTCAAAGCTAAGAATACAGTATTATTTTGCTATTTTCTTTTCAGTGAAAACTCAGAACTTCATTTGTTAAATAACCAGAAGTTACTTAAGGTAACCTACAAAAAATTCCATTCTTGGTAATAATTAGTTAGTATGGAAAATCATTGACTTTAACCAATATCTATGGAGTTCGATGTTGAAATAGTAAATGCAATAATTTTAGCTGGCGCTCAGTGATCTAAGCAGTCTTAACATTTAAGTGAATGCTAATGTTTGCATTGAGTCACATGTATAACCAATCCTTATTAAACTGTTGTATTGATTTTAACAGTGGTTGGTAATGTTTTTCACGTTCATGAGATGAGAGTTTAAGAACATTAAAGAAAATTGTAGCTTACTCAGCATAAACAAGAGGCTAAATGGGCCTCAGGTGTTCTAACAGACAGTTAGGAGAACAATTTTCCTAACTCTGATCTGATCATTAGCTGGATGCCTGGATAGTTCAGGTGCATCCTTAAGATGGCTGACCACATCACATAATTAACTGCCCATGGTGAATTCAAGCTAAATCTCTGCTCTTTGATGCAGGCTTATGAAGGTGTCAAGGTAACTCATAAATTCTAATGAGTAAGAGAACATTTAAAAGTACACGACAAATAAAGGTGAGTAGCACGTGAACACACCTTCATTTTAGGAAAATGCATCTTCAAATTCTGAATCTAGTTCCACCACTTGTATTGCATGCATGGTGGTGTCATAATAGAAAAATACTACAACAGTGTTATAATCATTACTGTATTATTGTAGCATAAGATTTCAAAGTGTTTGTACAATTGAAACCCACTTCCAGAACCAATATTCTGCCAAACAGATCTACGCTATGAGATTCAGCCATGTACAGGTGATTTACTTTGGGAACCCAAGTCAGTGCTTATTGGGCTGCTTCAAATAGATCTGGACTATAGACTTTGCCCCAGATAATATGTCATGAAGCATTCTCTCATAATGTATAAAGTTCAAAATATCAAGGTACACTAACTTGGTATCTTTATAATTAGAAGGAACAAAAATCATCAAAAATTATTCAAGTGGACAAAAGCAGCACTACTGTCAAAGAATTAGCAGGAGAAACTTATCATTGTACAAAAATGTATTCAATTCTACTATTAGCTGTTCAATTCACTTTAAAAAGTTGTGAGTATGATGAGGTATTTGGTTACTCCAGATAGAAAATTATACCAGTATGTAAAGAAGTTTTACGTTTTAATTGAAACTGGTTTTTGGATGATGATAGGATATCAAGGGAATTAAAATTGTGCATCCCAGAAGTTACAACTCATGATATTCCCAGGTGACACTGTTTTTAGTTCCATGGTTTATAAATTAAGATTTTTTTGAAAGTCAATTACTTTATTCTATAGAAGAACTATCTTGCAGTAATCATGAGGTTATAAGACATTTGTACATGAATGATTAATCTGTTCAACTGACCGTGGCTTCATTGAGACCTCTAGGGACGGATTTACATCTGAGGCTGACTGAGTCCTCAATCCCTGATGCACAGGATCCACTCAAGTCCAACTCAGATCTGCTTCGATCTGTACCAACGCAATCATAATATTAATAGATAAATCATGATTGTCCTGATTGTCAATTCCCTTCCCCCCCCCACAGTCTTACACAGTTATGCCAAAAAAGCACTCATATCTGACAGTATTCACTTTATGCAGAATCTGTAAGTCAGCACAGATATACATGTTGATAATTTTACATACATGTTTCTCAGGATGTCTGCACCAAATCATTGTGGCTCTGCAGATGAGTTAAGTTGCATGTTTTTGCAATTACTTTGGCCAGACTAGAAATGCTGTTTTAAAAGCTTTTCTATGTATGTGTGTTCTAAATTGGATCAAGTGGCATTTGGATGAAGTTAGGTCTTCAGTCTTTCCCAGGCCATGGCTAGGTTGATTATGTTGCAAGACTATTCTCAAGTAAAGGAAATACTTGTGGTAAGTAGTGATTACTGTCAAACTTCCAACTATCCTTGCATTTCTCCCAAAGTCCTGTCTGTATCACTTGTGAAACTGGAGTTCATTTTCTGAATATACACTAATAGAGTAGTATTTTGCTTAATGATAAGTTTAAATACACCACTTGTAATTCTCTAATCATTAACATGTGGGTTTGAGTGGTTAGGGCTACCTTTAGTGACACAGGCTGGAAGTCAACTGTTCCAAGTCATGTGGAAGTTGGTTGAATAGAATAATTTATTCTGGCTGGAGGTCTGTGACCAGTAGTGTTCTGCAGAGATTCATATTGGGACCTCTGCTGTGTATGTTTTATATAAATGATCTGGATGAAAACATAGATGGGTGGAGTTAGTAAATCTGCAGATAATATAAAAATTGGTGGTGGTGTGGCAGATAGTGCAGGACTGGAAAACAGATATAGATCAATTGTAGATATGGGTGGAAAGATAGCGATGAAGTTTAACCCAACCAAGCGTGAAGGGTTGAACTTTGAGAGACAACATGTAAAGAGACAGTACACTGTTAATGGCAAGAGCCTTAACAGTATTGATGTGCAGAGGGATCTTGGGGACCAGGTCATGTCTTCCTGAAAGTGTTTACACAGGTTGATAGAGTGGTAAAGATGACATATAGCATGCTTGCTTTCATTAGTCAAGGAATTGAGTTCAAGAGTCAGGAGGTTATGTTGCAGTTTTAAAAAATTTTAGTTAGGCTGGATCTGGAGTATTTCATTCAGTTATGGCTGTCTCATTATGGGAAGGACGTCCAGGATTTGGGGAGAATGCAGAAAAGGTTTACCAGGATTGCTGTGTAGATTAGAGGGTATGTGTTACAAGGAGAGCTTGGATCACAGCAGCTACTATGGCTCAATCAAATGTGCTATTGTCCTTTTTAAACATATTTTTTAAGACCACAAGACCCTGCTGGTTATTAAGAACTTAAGTATTCCCGGTCTACCCCATCAGCGAGTTGCTGGTTGGTAGAGAAACTGAAGGAGCTGAACTTGGTGCAGATCATGCTGCTGCCTGCATTAGAGTCATTGGTGTGCGAAGGAGCTGTGCTGTCCAACAGCCAGTGAAGGCTCAGTCACTTTCCTTGTGATCACAAAACTCTGTTGGCCATTGTTAATGTGGGATGCTGCAAGACCGTTTCACTGATTTAATGGCGGACTGAAAGGGCAGGTGGTACATGGCCTTAGCTGTAGCAAGGACGCAACCTCAAGCTGCAGTGTCTCCTGTTTACAGCCACCAGGAGATGGGTGTCAGAGTCAGTGTGCTCCACCAGAGGCGGTGTAGCGTGGAGTCCAAACTGGAGTTGCTACTGCCCCGTGCTCACTCGGCAGAAGACAAGCTGCATTGTGTGTGACTGCAGATTTCTGCAACATTCATTGACTCGGGGTCTTGGACTATATTTCTTTTGTGTGTCGCTGTATTTTACTGATATCTACCATGTGCTATATGTGCCTTGTGCTCTGTGTTACTATTGGTTCTGTCTTGCACCCTGGCCCCAAAGTAACACTGCCTTGTTTGGCTGATTTCATGGATATTCATGTATGGCTGAATAACAATTAAACTTGAATTTGACAAACTTGTGTTGTCTTCTCTGGAGTGGAGAGATATGATAGAGGTGTATAATATTATGAGATACACAGATAGAGGAGACAGCCAGTATCTTTTTCTCTGGGTTGAAATGTCTAATACTATGGGCGTGCTTTCAAGGTTAGAGGGAGTAAATTCAAGAGAGATGGGCAGGGCAAATACAGTAGAGATGTTCATTAGACCCTTAGAAAAACAAATGAATGTGCAGGAAACAGAAGGATATAGACATTGTGTAGGCAGCAGGGATTAGTTTTGTTTAATAATTTAACTAGTTTGGCACAATATTATGAGCCAAAGGGCCTGTCCTGTGCTGTACAACTCTGTTTTATATTTTAGTGTTGTGGGCAAGGTTACAGTTGAGGACTCTATTTACAATCATTATATTTCCTAGATTAAGTAGTGAAGAAGAATAATATTGCTTTGAGAGGAAGAAGAGGCATTTTGTTATACTTTGGGTAGAAAATGAAGCTAGTTTGTAAAGGTAATTTTGTCTTCAGTGAAACTATTTTGCTGAAAAATACGTTAGAGCAACTCCCTGGAAATAAGTACTGTCTTGACAGTTAAAAATATCACAAGTAATCGATCCAAAAGAATATAACCATAATGCAGACCAGTATGGTTATCACTGCACTGCAAAGGACTTTCCAAGCCCTTTTAAAGATTGCAAAGACACCATATAAAGGAAATTTTCCACCCATCGCATCTTCCAACCCAGTTAGGGAGTGGAAATTTCATTGAAAAACTGAAAATTTCGTTAATTTATTTCAGCTATTTTCAGCTTGAGGTACAGGAGGCTCAAGTCCCACACCATCAGGTTCAGGAACAGTTTTAACCCCTCAACCATCAGCCCCTTGATCGAGTGGGGATATTTTTACTCACCCTGACACTAAACTGATTTCACACCCATGGACTCACTTTTAAGGACTCTGCAACTCGTGTTCGCGATATATATTACTTATTTATCTATCATTATTTTTCTCTTTTTTTCAGATTTTCATTTTGTTGTGTTTGCACATTGATTATTTTTCTGTCTTTGCCATGTGCAGTTTTTCATTGATTCTATTGTGCTTCTTTGCACTTACTGCAAATGTCCACAAGGAAATGAATTAACTTTGAACTTTGAATCACTTAGAATCTCAGCCTTCAACTTGACCTATACAAGCATCAGTTAAGAATCATGGCATAGTTATTGCACAAACCTGATGAAATTGAATATTTTGAAATTGCTATTGTAGGCAGAGTGTGCATTCCCCTGGACAGGCCCTCAGTCACACTGTTACTCATTGATAGAGTGTCAATATTTTCTGTAGATCTTGCCTGGAATCAAAGTATAACATAAATTACAGCAAAATTATTTTGTTGGAAAAACTTTTCGATAAAAATGTTTTGTTTAAACTCTTTTATAAGTCACAATGATAGATAGTGCTTAACAGATGAGAAGTGTGTTTTTTAAACTTTAAAACGTGCTTTCAACATATATGGAATTCTGTGGAATATGCATCACAAATGGAGTACTCAGTTCCCAAACTTAGCAAAGATATCTGTATTCAGACAATTTTACCATTTAAATCCTTCTGACCTGCTGTAGAAGTAACATGGGCAGATATTCATATTGGTCATTGTGTGAGGTAACAGTCCCTTGGACAGCTGGAATATCCAAAGTGGGAGGAGGTGAGAAAAACAGTTCAAATTGATTGCTGTCATCTGTCTATTAAATATTTTCACTTACTTTGCTTTAAAATTTGTAATATTGTTTTTCTCAATTCACAATCGTAAGAATTCCAATGCAAAATAGAAGAGTCAGTTTTTTTCATCCCCTTTTCATGACCTAATCCAGACATCTCATCTTTTTCTACACAAGCCCCATTCTTCCATTTCACTCTTGAATCAGCAAGTAAATTGATATGTTCCAAATCAGCAGCAAATACATGTGCTTAAATCTAAACAGTAAAATGTTATTTTTTGAGAGGCAAGGGATGTTTGTATAGATAATATATTTTTTCCTCAAATGCAAGACTTCCAACAACATTAATTATCTTCCACCAAGAAGTAGATTAAAACAACATTGCATTTACTGCTTACCTAGCAAATATCTAATTAAAATCTGATATTAAAGCATTGATTTCACAGTTATACATAATATACACTAATGCAGGAACAGTAGTAACATCCATCAAGCTTATGAAAACTCCAATAAAGAATTAATCTGAATGCTTAACAAGACTGGATTTAATTTTCTTTTATTATATTCTCAATGTGAAGTTTTGGAACAAAATGTTCAATTTACCTTCTTGCCATAATCTGATACAAGGCTTCGTTTACTGGATGCTGGTGAGACTTGTGATACTGGTGTAGCCATCCTGCAGTGATTAACAAACAGAAATAACTATCAGCGACTACTTGAATTGTGCTGGCCTCCATTGTAAATGAAGTAGCCAAAAGACAGCTTGGCAACGACTACAAGCCAAGCTCTAACTTTTACAATGTTTTACTTTTCAGGAAGGATTTTTAGAGAATTTGGCTTGCTGTGCAGTGAAATGGCACACTTTCTATACTTGTGACGTGCACCAAATACAATCCTGGTGGCTGGAGCTATACGCCAGGATTTCAGTACAATTTGCCTGCCACAGATTCTGCCTGATATTTAATATGAAAACTGCTGATCATACAGGTCTACATGTACGCTGTTGTTCTGGCATTCTCTATCAACCTGCTGCTCCAAGTGTTTTGTAAACAAGGTTTAATGCTACCTGTCCAGCTTCTAAATACAAATGATGAATAAAGGCTATTCTGTCTGTGTAACCTCCCATAGAAACCTAGGGTGTTCTCTCCAGATAATCCAGTTCATTTTTAAATAAGCTCAGAATTTTTTACTCTGTTCACTGCCCAGACAATTATTCCAGGTACTACATTGTTTTACATGTAGAAGTGCTTCCTTGAATTTGTCTCAAATGCAATACACTTGTACTATTTTAGCCTTCCATCCTGCATTGGTGGTTTAACTTGGGACTCAACTAGCATTTTCCATAGTATCTGAAATACCACAGTATACACTTGCACTTTCCTGGAACCTGTTTGGCATCACTGGAAAGTTATCAGGACTGTAAACTGCATCCCTACTCTTATGAAGCATAGAAACATAGAAAATCTGCAACACATTACAGGCCCGTCGGCTCACAGTGTTGTGCCAACCATATAACCTACTCTAGAAGCTGCCTAGAATTTCCTTACCGCATAGCCCTCTATTTTTCTAAGCTCCATGTACCTATCTGAGAGTCTCTTAAAAAACTCTATGGTATTCACCTCTACCACCTTTGATGGTAGTGCATTCCACGCACCCACCACTCTCCGTGTGAAAAACTTACCTCTGACATCCCCCTTGTACCTACTTCGAAGCACCTTAAAACTATGCTCCCTCATGTTAGCCATTTCAGCCCTGGGAAAAAGCCTCTGGTTATCCCATCAATGCCTCTCATCATCTTATACACCTCTATCAGGTCAACTCTCATCCTTTGTTGCTCCAAGGAGAAAAGGCCAAGTTCACTCAATCTATATTCATAAGGCATACTCTCCAATCCAAGCAACATCCTTGTAAATCTCCTCTGCACTCTCTCTATAGTATCCACATCCTTCCTGTAGTGAGGCGACCAGAACTGAACACAGTACTCCAAGTGGGGTCTAGCTAAGGTCTTATATAGCCTCACGGCTCTTGAACTCAATCCCATAGTTGATGAAGGCCAACACTTTCCTTTCCATTCTAAGCAACACTGTCAACCTGCACAGCAGCTTTGAGTGTCCTATGGACTTGGACCCCAAGATCTTACTGATCCTCCACACTGCCAAGAATCTTACTATTAATATTATATTCTGTCTTCAAATTTGTCCTACTAAAATGAACCACTTCACACTTATCTGGATTGAACTCCAACTGCCACTTCTCAGCCCAGGTCTCACTGAAACCTCGGACAATGCTCCAGACCATCCATAACACCCCCAACTTTTGTGTCATCAGCAAACTTACTAACCCACCCTTCTACTTCCTCATCCCAGTCAATTATAAAAATCCCAAAGAGCATCACTGGTCACTGTCCTCCATGCAGAATACAAACCATCCACAACCACTCTTTGCCTTCTGTGGTCAAGCCAATTCTAGATCCACAAAGCAAGGTCTCCTTGGATCCCATGCCCCTTTACTTTCTGAATGAGCCTTGCATGGGGAACCTTATCAAATGCCTTACTGAAATCCATATACACTACATCAACTGCTCTACCTTCACCAATGCTCAGGTTCTGCACTTATGAGCATCTTCATGCTGAATCCCTGAATAATGTTCTGAGAGACCATGAAACAAATGATACAAGTATTATTTATTTCATCAACACGTCTATTTAAATACCCCCAAGTTAAGTTTATAGCTTTCACCCAGTACAGAAATATCCTCATCCAAAGTAATGTCAATCAGTACCTTGCCTCTCAACTGTTCTGCATTCTTTGGCACAACTTAATACCAATTCTTTCTTTTCATTGCCTTCAATTAGTTCTAATTTTACTCATTTATTTACCACCTATTATTAGGGAATCAGAATCAGGTTTATTATCACTGACATATGTTTTGAAATTTTGCTGGCAATGGAAAGGAAGAATTGTGCCAAAGACTGCAGAATGTTTGAGGGACAAGGTACTAATTAACATTACTTTGGTTGGGGATATTCCTGTACTGGTTGAAAGCTATAAACTTGACTAGAACATTTTTATATAGTTGTGGAGAAGATCAGAGAGAAACTGATCATTTTTTTCTTAAAGCTCTCTTTCAAAAACCTGAACAAAGATTTTAAATGTGGAGGGCTCATAGGCAAGAGAGATGAACATTTTTAAAAATATAATTTGAAGTAAAATGTCAGTGAAGAAGTGCTGCAGTGTCCAAATGGTACCAGGAGGAAGTTATGTGGTCACAGGCTGGCCAGAAATAAGGGAGGAGGAGGTGACTCTTACAGCTCAAGTGACCCTAGAGAAAGGGGAGAGGATCTGGACGTTGTTTCTAATCTCAAGTGAAGGGGGGAGATTAGCAGAAACTGGAGAGATACTAGTTTTATTAGTTTAAGCTAAGAATCAACTTTTTGCCTTGCCTTAGGTCAATCCCAGCCTCCATGCAAATTCCACACAATCAGCACTATTCACCATGTGATCATGTGGGCTTCCTCCTATGTCCCAAAGGTGTGTATTTTTAGATTAAATGGCTACCCTAATTTGCCTCGGGTCTATATGCCTCCCGGTAGGACATCAGATGTGTTGATGAGAATGTGGGGAGGATAGAATACAATTAGCATGGGCTTGTTATAACATGGATGCCTAATGGTTGGCACAAACTTGGTGAGCAGGAGGGATCTTCTCTGTGACTGTTATAATGTTACTTAATTATTAAGTTCACCAACACAAAGAAAATTAATACATCATAATGAAAATAAAACCAATTGTTTATTCAGTTCTGGTTTGGCCTTTTTTGTAGAGAAGATGACTTTAATGTATTCCTCTGTTTGTTAAGGCAAAGGAACATTGTGCCTTTTCAAAAATACAAAATCATGCATTCAAATAGAAAATTTCAATATTTATAATCAAACGTTTATTAATTCTAAGTTTGCAATCAGGAATTCTGTTTTATTATTGACAAATAGTCATTTTATTTAGTACTGGTTTCCATCTGGTGAACTCCTAATTACAGATAGATCATAGTAAGTGACTCTACAAGGATGTTAATTTCTAACAGTTCTAAGGAATAACTTCCACTCTTAAACAGACCAATTTGCACCATCAGTGATTGCATGGGCATCAATTAAAAATGATATATCCTGAAGAATCAAAGTCACTAATTTCAATATTCACTCCACCAACAGTATCTGTACAACACATGGAAATGCAATCACTCCATAAAAGGAAAAATCTCTTAAGACTATTCTGTTGAAGACAATAAACAAGTCCCTTCAAAAATGGGTAATATTACCAATTGGGATCAAAACAATTTTGACTGCCATTCAAAAATTTATACAAGTAGATGGCACTGCTAATATGGAAGAAAAGAGTTGGGTAGGGGAGTTCTAAAATTTTCCAGAAAGGCTTAGAAAAATACAGGAGGGAAAACTTATAAGGTTTAAAACTGTCATTTTAGGTTTTCAATAATTAACCTCAAATCTGCTTACTGATAGATTGGCCAGGCAGCATTAAAACTGTCCTTTACTATCAGCCACAAATAAAACTTCGTTTTCCCTAGTAATTAGCATGGAACAGTATTGATAGGCTAAGTAAACATAAAAGTACAGAAAATAAACATCTGCCTGATCATTACAGCCACTTTCTCCAGGTATCAATTGAAAGAACATGCTGTTAATGACTTAATAATTAGAGCATAAGATATAGGAGTAGAGTTAGCCATTCAGTCCATTGAGTCTGCTGTACCATTTGATCATGGCTGATTTATTTTCCCTCTCCACCCTATTCTCCTGCCTTCTCGCCATAACCTATCAACATCCACGTTAAGCATACCCAATGACTTGGACTCCACAGCTCTCTGTGGCAATGAGTTAGTTCTACAGATTAACCACCCTCTGACTAAAGAAATTCCTCCTCATGTCTGTTCGAAAGTGAGGAATTTGATTAGATTATCTACACTTCGAACGTGGCTGTGAATCTACTTTAATACTAACTCACTTACTTGTTCCGTATTGTCACGTGTGGAAGGCTAAGCTGATGCTTTGAGGTTTGAGATGGATGCTTTATCTTGGAGATATACTCGCACTTGTTACAATGAAACAATATTACCATTGTCATCTTTTCCCATTTCATTCCATTGAGCAATAGTAAAGGTGATCTTTTGTTTTGGTGTACAATTTCAACAATGCTGCTTGAGGGGTGGCAAAGTAGTGTAGTGGTTAGCACAATGCTCTATAGTACAGGGGACCTGGGTTCAATTCCTGCTACTGCCTGTATGTTCTTCCCGGGCCAACATTGATTCCCTCCCACAGTCCAAAGATATACCAGTTTGGTTAATTAGTCATTGGAAATTGTCCCTTGATTAGGCCAGGGTTAATTGCTGGACAGTGTGGCTCAAAGGGCCTATTCAGCTCTGTATCTCAATAAAATAAAATGAAATTAAAAAAATACACTAGAAGACCAGTGAAGAATAACAATTATGATTTCATAATCTGGAACAAGCTCAACAAACTCAATTAGCTCCATTATGACTGAGAGGATGTGTCATACAAAGTTTTAGATCACAACACATAAATCAGGTCAAAACAAGCCACTCATTTTGGTCAAGATTAGGAGAAAGAAACTGAAAACCTTTGAGATGAATGGTTGGTGAAAGTAATAATTAAATTGATTTTCACAGAAATTAAGCTTTAGAAGATCAAGAGATGAAAAAGATCAAAACCGATAAATCTACAGTATATAAAATAACAATATCAAAATGACCATACACAAAGAAACAATAATCCTAATGCTATGGAAATACAGCAACTATAATGATCAACAGTGGGCAGAGAGAGAGAGGAGTTTTGGTGGCGAAACAATTGTTAAATTTTTTGGATGTTCAATGGGGAGGAGGCAGATGAATCATTAAATCTATCAGCAGTGTAAGGTAGCATCTGAGACAGCTTAGAGCACCTTGAGTAGTTTGACCACAGCAATGAAGTATTTCTCAAACATGCAGGCAACAAAAATGTTTCGTAACCTACCCATCATGCTCGATCTTATTTAATGATTTCAAAGCCGAGAGAATCACACAAATCACAATAGCACTGATGGAACTGTTTGGTCTTACACACAGTAAGCTAAGGATTGGAACAGTCTGTTGTCATTTGCTAGTTATTCCTGTTGGAAAATTATCTGTAGGTGGACAAATAAGCTGACATGTTCTAGTCTGCCATACAAAAGTTTTGAGGCATACAAGCAGCGAACAAAAAAAAACAGCTGTCAGTAGCAAAACAGTCTTTCTCCTACACTGGTTAGCAACTGTCAATTAAGGAAGAGAATCCAAGATAATTTTGAGTTAAGGTTAAGTTGTTTTGAATAACTAACTGAAGAATGTATTTTGTACTTCTATAAATGATCAGTTATTGTTGTCAAATTGGTTCCTGATAATGAAATGCCCATTTTAAAATACTGATATTTAATAAAGTTTTAAAAATAAATTAATTTTAAATTTTAAAAATGTCAGATTGAAGTTTAATCCTTTGGTGAATAATGCAAAACATTTAATTAATGGAAGAAATATATGCCCTTCATCTTCAACTGAAAATCCAGTAGGCATACTTGTTAGAGCAACACATACAAGATGCTGAGGATGTTCTACGTGTCTGTGGTGGCCAGTGCTATCATGTTTGCTGTTGTGTGCTGGGCAGCAGGCTGAGGGTGGCAGACACCAACAGAATCAACAAACTCATTCGTAAGGCCAGTGATGTTGTGGGGATGGAACTGGACTCTCTCACGGTGGTGTCTGAAAAGAGGATGCTGTCTAAGTTGCATGCCATCGTGGTCAATGTCTCCCATCCACTACATAATGTACTGGGTGGGCACAGGAGTACATTCAGCCAGAGACTCATTCCACCGAGATGCAGCACAGAGCGTCATAGGAAGTCATTCCTGCCTGTGGCCATCAAACTTTACAACTCCTCCCTTGGCGGGTCAGACACCCTGAGCCAATAGGCTGGTCATGGACTTATTTCATAATTTACTGGCATAATTTACATATCACTATTTAACTATTTATGGTTCTATTACTATTTATTATTTATGGAGCAACTGTAACGAAAACCAATTTCCCCCGGGATCAATAAAATATGACTATGACTATGCTGGTGGAACTCAGCAAATCAGACAGTGTCCATGCAGAGGAATAAACAGTCAATGTTTCAGGCCAAGACCCTTCATCAGGACTGAAAAGGAAGGGAGAGAAAGCCAGAATAAGAAAGTGGAAGGAGGAGACAAAGTACAAGATGGCAGGTGAAAGGTGAAACTAGGTGGGGGGAGGAGGGGTGGATGAAGTATTCACAGAAGAAAAGCAGTGTGAGAGTCTCACTGAACCACCAAAGAGAACACTTAATCTTCTCAAGGTTGTCATATTTGTTTTCCATTTTATGATCATGCTGTACATGTGCATTTGCATCATCACCAGGGGAATTCTGCTCCAGTCAGTCAGATCTTTGATGATGGGGAAAAAAAACAGCAGAATACATTTTTGCAATCCATTTCACATTATAAAATGCTAGTTGTCTCTGTACTTTTTAGAGAGCTCTGTAAATGTCAGTTTCTGAGGCAAACTCAAATAAGGCTGCAGAACACAATCTCCAGACCATCATCAGCTTAAGTCAACCAGGTAAAACAAATAACAGCCTGCAATATCCCAGAGGACACCAAGGTGGCTTTTAAAAAATGTTAATCCATTACCTGCCAGAGTGACCTGAAGAATGTATGCTTTCCATTTCGAAATCTGAGCCTGTATAGCCATTGCTTCTTCCATCGTCTGTGTCTAATCCCTGATCACTCAGTGCTTTCAGGTTCGATTTGGCCCGTTTTCTGTCAAAAAAGAAACTGTCATTGCGAGAGCAGCACAATTTTATTGTCTGTAATTATAACAGGCGATTGGGGTATGGGTCATGTGTTTTGAGTTAATTTCTTTAATGCACTTTTCAAAGTCCTTTGCATTTGGATGGATTGAATATCACTCCTTTTATCAGCAAGTCCAGTAGTCAGATCTAGAATCATCCCAAACAGGCAAACCCCCAATATCAAAGCAAGCCTTCACTGCGAATAGCTTGTGTAGCTCCAGGCAAACAACTGTGCTCACTCCATCTTCCCACTGCCTTAACAGTGATAGAGTTCCTCTTGTCCTTATCTACCACACCATGAGCTTCCACATTCAACACACCATTCTCTGCCGCTTCCGCCACCTCCAAAGGGATCGTACCACTAAACGTATCTTTACCTCCAACCCCCTCTCCGCTTTCTGCAGGGGTTGCTCCCTCCGCAATTCCCCTGTCCGTTAATCTCCCCATTAATCTCCCTCACGGCACTTACCCCTGCAAGCCGCTTAAGTGTTACATGTGCCCATTCACCTCCTCTCTCATCTCCATTCAGGTCCCAAACAGTCCTTCCAGGTGAGGCAACACTTCACCTCTGAATCTGCTGGGGTTGTCTATTGTGTCCAGTGCTCCCCATGTGGCCTCCTATACACTGGTGAGAGCCGTCGTAAATTGGGGGAGCACTTTGTCGAGTACTTCCATGCCATCCGCCAAAAGCGTAACTTTCTGATGGCAAAACATTTTAATTCTAATTCCTATTTTCATTCCAACACATTGGTTCATGGCCTCATCTTGGCACAAGAGGAGGCCATGAACCAACATGTCGGAATGAGAATTTCTCCTCGGGTGGAGAAGCAACATCTGATATTCCATCTGGGTAGCCTCCAACCTGATGGCATGAATATCGATGTCTCCTTCTGGTAAGATATTTTCCCCTTCCCTTCCTCCCCTCTTCTTCTCTTCCCCGCTTTGGCCTTTACCTCTTCTCATCCGCTTATCACCTCCCCCCGGTTCCACTCCTCCTTCCCTTTCTCCTATTGTCCACTCTCCTCTCCTATAACCTCCAACCCCTGCTCCCACCTTTTTATTCTGGTGTCTTCAATCTTCTATTTCGGTCCCGATGAAGGATCTCGGCCCGAAACGTTGACAGTTTATTTATTTCCATAGATGTTGCCTGAACTGCTGAGTTCCTCCACCATTTTGCAGGTGTTGCTTTGAATTTCCAGCATCTGCAGACTTCTCATGTTTAAACAACAATTATATTTATGAAGCATGAGTGTGTTTTCAGTCTCAAAGTGAAAAGAATAGCTACTGCAGTCCAAACTCTAAGTGTAGGACAAGTGACATCAATCGTCTTTGGTACAAATTGCACTGAACACTAAATACCAAATAATCTTTACTTTGCACTTTATTCATCAGACCAATTAGGCTATGAGAAAAGAGCAGGGTAATGCTTTCTATTGCAGGACTAGAATTCAATCCAGAACAAGTAAGAGAATAAAGTCTGCTCTCACTACTGGTGGCATTTTCTGGAATAAATTTGGCCAGATTTATTTATTGACATACAGCACGGAATCGGCCCTTCAGCCACGCTGCCCTGCAACCCTGATTTAATCCTAGCCTAATCACAGGACAATTTACAGTGACCAATTAACCCACCAACCAGTATGTCGTTGGACTGTGGGAGGATACCCGAGCAGCCAGAGGAAATCTACACAGTCACATAGAACTGAAGCCGGGTCTCCTGCACTGTAAAGTGTTGTTTTAGCCACTATGCTACCGAGCCACCAGATGCAATTCATCTTGCAGTGAGTGTGGACAAACAACAAAATGTTCCTAAATTCACAACTAAATAGTGGACATCAAGCCCTATTCTTGCAATATTGTAGTATATAGAATTTATAGCACAAGCAATTCAGACCAAATGCAAACTAAAAGTCCATAGCTATGTACAATAGTTTCATGTTCAATTGCAACAGCACAATGTTGAGATACAATAATGAAATAAGGCCTTATTAAAACAAAACCTTTTTCTTGGGAGAGGGGCAATTACTGATACAATTTAATAAGCAACTTGAAGATTATTTTTCTGCAAGTGTACCTAATGGCTATCTAGAAAGAGAAGTACATTGGGGCTAGTAGGTTGCCAGACTCAATCCTGTGTGAAAAGATTTTAGACACAAAAGATCCTGCAGATGCTGGGAACCCAGAACAACACACACAAAACGCCGGAGAAAAGTGAAAATATTCTGGAAAACCTGTTTGCAAATGTATACCCACAGAATATGTTTGGTTTGCTGCCTCTGGAGATGGTTCATTGACTTGGACTGAAAATTTCCTTTTGCATTAGAACCAGTAAATCGTTTGCTAAAACCATATGTGAAGAGCAGTCATTTAGGTGAGTTTCTGGAAGGTATGCAAGGAACTGCAGTTACCATGAATCAGATCATAAAAGATAAATAAACTTAAAAAACTATATCTTTCTGCTCAGTAGCACAAGCAGTTCAGCCAATGTGCACAATTCTTACCCAATAATAAATCTAGTTATTTTCATAATATACCTCCATCGGGTCACCATCTCTGAAGGTGAATTAAGGCAGAAAATGTAACAACTCCATATAATTACGCTATTACATACTTCAACTTTTTAAATGCATCTGGAACTGCTTTCTTCTCATTTCTGGCTACTGTGGACGACTTTGACGTTTCCTCTGTATTTTTCTGTTGTGCTTTTCCCTTTGATTGCTCAGACTTTGTTTCTAGTAGGACCAAAAAGAGAAAACTGCATTTCTATTGCGCTGAAAACAATCTACTGTAGTTTTCAGAGAATGTCACAAATATCACAATAAAATAAGTCATTTATT
Source organism: Mobula birostris (assembly GCF_030028105.1). NCBI lineage: Eukaryota > Metazoa > Chordata > Chondrichthyes > Myliobatiformes > Myliobatidae > Mobula > Mobula birostris. Next base: position 51,080,684 of record NC_092375.1, read on the forward strand.
TGGATCATTACTTGGAAACTGGAGTTTTAAAATATTTTTCATACACACAAGAACACAAATAAAAAGTTTGCATTGAGGATCCCTGCAAGCATCAGTTGATTGTACATTCTATTGTATATCACATCTGAGTTTTTATAACCATTAGTTCTATAGTTTTATTAGGGAGCTACTAAAGTACTTCCAACTTCAATTTGCCTGACAACCACACAAAGGACTCCCATAAAGCTGTAATATTCCAGTGTCACACAGAAGATAAAAGAACGTTTGCTATGTGGTGTGCTTCTTGATTCTCTACATCTAAACCTCTTGATAACACTGGACGACAATTTTTTTCAAAAGTGTTGCTTCCTCAGAATTTTCTTTTGTTTATGATAGACTGCTTGAAGATGAACACAAATATAATTTCAGACTACTTGTATCACATAGGAATTTGGAGAAACAATTAACTTTTATTGAATATAATGTTTAACTGCATCATGGTTCTGATGCTTTGCAATAGTTCAACTAAGTTAAAAATATTTTGTTAATGATTTTCATTTGAACTCAGTGTCTGAGGCTTCTCGCTAAATGTCCAACAATAATTCGCCAGCATTGATGGACTCCAGTTGCCCTGGTATCTTTTCTCCACGACTGCAATGTCCTGGTGAAACCTTTCACCATGCTCATCACTAACAGCACCAAGATTTGCACGGAAGTCGTCTAAATGGGAATGCAGAAAATGAAGCTTTAGTGACATGTTGCATTTCATGGTTTTATATGCCTGAAGCATGCTTTCAACCAGCTGCATGTAGTTTCGTGCTCTGTAGATGCTAAGAAAATTTTTTACAACAACCTTGAATGCCTTCCATGTGATTTTCTCTGGTCCCACTAGAAATTCTTCAAATTGCCTATCATTGATGACCTGTTTGATTTGTGGACCAACAAAAATGCTTTCCTTAATCTTGGCATCAGTTATTCTGGGAGGGATCTGTCTCAAATATCAAAATCCTTCATAGAAATTTTTGTGCCTGGTGATAGCAAATTCCATCCTTACAGTCCTGAACCCAATAATTATTACTAAAACCTGCCCTGCCATGCAGCAACCGTGCCACCTAAGCATGTCCAAGCATTCCTGGACAAGATAGGAAACTTTCCAGCTTACATTGTAGGCAACATTTTAATTGACTTGAATTATGAATTGAAATAATAAACATAAGTTTATTTAAAAAATGGTGCGTGATAGGGAAATTTCATGGTGATTTTCATGATCAGTAGCCCAAAATTCATAAGATACATCTAAAGGTATTCAGGAAGCAAAATCTTTGTTAGCCAGTGTAATTAGTAACAATTTAACATGGCCAAGTGGTTAAGGCATTGGACTAGTGACCTGAAGCTCATGAGTTCGAGCCCCAGCCGAGGCAACGTGTTGTGTCCTTGAGCAAGGCACTTAATCACACATCGGTCTGTGATGACACTGGTGCCAAGCTGTATGGGTCCTAATGCCCTTCCCTTGGACAACACTGGTGTCGTGGAGAGGGGAGACTTGCAGCATGGGCAACTGCTGGTCTTCCATACAACCTTGCCCAGGCCTGCACCCTGGAGAATGAAGACTTTCCAGGCGCAGATCCATGGTCTCGCAAGACTAACGGATGCCTTTAATTTTAACATCATTGAATACCATTCTCTTGACATACACTCAGTGGCCATTTTATTCGGTACTGGAGAGAAACACACGGTGGTCTTCTGCTGCTAGCTCATTCACTTCAAAGTTCGACAAGCTGTGCATTCAGAGATGCTTTTCTGCACACCACTGTTATAATGTGTGGTTACTTGAGTTACTGTCGTCTTCCTGTCAGCTTGAACCAGTCTGGCCATTCTCCTCTGACCTCTCTCATTAACAACCTGTTTTCACTCACAGAACTGCTGCCCACTGGATGTTTTTTTGTTTTTTTTGCACCTTTCTCTGTAAACTCTAGAGACTGTTTTGTGAGAAATTCACAGGAGATTAGCAATTTCTGAGATACAGCACTAAAACCACCCTGTCTGGCCTCAGCAATCATTCCATTGTCAAAGTCATTTTTCCCCCATTCTGATTTGGTCTGAACAACAACTGAACCTTTTGACCATATCTGCATGCTTTTATGCATTGAATTGCTGCCACATAATTGGCTGATTAGATATTTGCATTAACGGGGTGTTCTGTGTTCCTAATAAAGTGGCCACTGAAGATAAATGCCAGATGCTGGAAATGTGAAATTAAAAAAATACTTAATGCTGGAAACGCTCAGGTTAGGCATCATCTGCAGAGAGAGAGAAACAGAGTTAATGCATTAAGCCTGAGACCTGCCATGAACTCTGTTTTCCTTTCAATAGATGCTACTTAATTTGCTCAGTGTTTCCAGTATTTTTAATTATTGTCTTCTTGGCAGAATGATGTAAATCTCGTCCACTCCAGTCTAATGTTTAACCAATATCTTTTTTTTCTTCCAAACATGTGTATTCAAAACCTAGCCTGAGAAAATAAAAGACTTGTAAGCCATAATATCCTCCTGTATTTTGGGACAGCTCCAAAGACAGGCTTGGCTGTTGCATCCTGATGACTAGAGGAAACTGCTGGTGAGCAGGCAGTGTGGGTAAGGAACAGGATTACATATTGACTTGGATAAAGTTAAGAGGCATTATTGAACTGCAGGTATCTAGAAAGGTCAAAGCTGGGCAATGAATCAAGTATTTGAAGAACATTGACAGACATGCTCAGCTTAATTTTGGAACCCAACACGTACCAGTAAATGAGTGATTCTCACTATTTAATGAAACGACTTGTCTTGGGGAATAGTGCTAGCAACAAATGAGCATGACAAGCCCAGGGGCTCACACAGCTATCGACCATATTTCCTCTAACTCTGTTGTATTTACTCCAACAGCAGATCTTTCCATACAGATGTCACCTTGGTGCCTTTCTTTATTCTTAACTGTGGCTTCCCCTTTACTGCTGTGTTGCTAGAGCAGCCCTTGGCTGAATTCCATCTATTTCCTGAACTTCTGCTCATCCCTTTCGTCTGGGACCCTCACTTTGCACCGGCGTTCCCTCCAATTTTTTTTTAAACAGACCAACCATTGCTCTGAGCAGGAAATTTTTACATGGCCTGTAGACTATGTAGCACTTTAATAAAACATGAAATAAAAGAAAATTCCAGCTGAGCGGCAACAAAGGCTACGTGCGCAGGAGCATTTCAGTTACTGCGTGGCCATGTATCCGTGCAGCTTAGAGGGAACAGTGCTTTCCACCCACCAGCTTCTACAAGAAATTGACTGAATGTCTCACCAACTTGACTAGGCAGCACTGGTGGGAAAAAAACTGGTTTGATTGTATTTCTCTATACTTTGTCTAAAATCCTGTTTCACAACAGAATTTACAGAACAGCTGAATAGCCCTTTGACTTACCAGCCTTCAATAGAGGTGAGCAAGGTCAGCACTTTCACTGTATTGGCGTCACATAGCTCCCTATTTGTGCTCATTCCAATAGCTTTAGCAATAACCTCATCATTAGAAAATTCTACTGCTCTTAGACTCAAATAGATAACTGGCACTGAGCTACTATTTGACCTGCGAACTCAAATGAACTGAACATCTTTCAATGATCTAAGAAGGGAAGATATTCATTTTATGTAAATACCAAAGAAATTATCTGTATGTCCCACCTGTGGCTTTTTTGATGGATTGCCTGATGATTTCACTTCCCAGCACTGAAACATTTTGAAAACGTTTTGCTCTCTCTTCGAAAAACCATTCACCAGTGACCTCCCTCAACTGCCTGTAACAAGGAAGATAAATGTAAATGTGGTTTTTATGCCCACAAAGAAAGAAAATAAAATTCTACTTTAACATCTGAATGTGTTGGTCTCTGGATATATTTGACATTATGAAGACGGCTAAATAATTTTTCATTCATCAGATATTCTTGAGACTCATACCATACAGTATATGACAAATAATTGGAGACATTACAAACAAATTTCAATAGAAATGTAATGACATTCAACTAGAATTTTAAGTCAGTTTTTGTTTTAATGGCATTATCTTAGAGATGAGAAAATAAACTCATTAATATTGTGTTCAAAGACACACAAAGTTATAAGACTTGCAGGTTGGAATATTAATGAAGGGCACTTCTACCATCAATAGTCCATAGAATTAATAATGTTGTACAAGCAATTGGAGAGTACATTATTATTATAATGTACTGTCTAACCACTTGTACAATATTTGTTTTGGGTAGGTCTCCACTATTAAAGATGCTGTATTGCACAAATCCATTTGGATGGTAATGCATTAGCACTTGTTAATCATGTATAACCACTTCCTATTTACTTGCTATCTGTATCTTTTTCTGGCATGGGCAAATATTGCTTTAGCATGAATCTTATACAATGAATTTGAAAACCCAAAGTACTACAAGTATATTTTAATGCCACAACAGTCTGAAGCTATTTTACATTTTGAAATCCTTCTTCATGCATCATAATTTGGTTAAGATGTTATTGTGTTTTAGGATAATTGAACGTTAAGATTATTTTAAATAAAGTGCCAAACATTACTTTTATTCTACTCCCATCTGCCTTACATTCTATATTTCTCTATATTATATCTGCTGGGTCGTTCTATACACTTCGCTGGATTATTGCAAAAAACATGTGATAGGAAATTGAATTGATGATGTGCTGCCAACAGAACAAATGAACAAAATCTAATCTGGGTTTCATCACCTAAGTTACAGAGAAAGGTTGAACAAGTTGGGTCTTTATTCTTTGGAGTGTAGAAGGTTGAGGCGGGACTTGACAGAGGTGTTTAAAATTATGAGGGGGATAGATAGAGTTGATGTGGATAGGCTTTTTCCATTGAGAGTGGGGAAGATTCAAACAAGAGGACATGAGTTGAGAGTTAAAGGGCAAATGTTTAGGGGTAAGATGAGAGGGAAGTTCTTTTCTCAGAGAGTGGTAACTGTGTGGAACGAGCTTCCAGCAGAAGTGGTTGAGGCAGGTTCGATGTTGTCGTTTAAAGTTAAATTGGATAGCTATATGGACAGGAAAGGAATGGAGGGCTATGGGCTGAGTGCAGGTCGGTGGGACTAGGTGAGAGTAAGAGTCAGACTAGAAGGGCCGAGATGGCCTGTTTCCATGCTGTAATTGTTATATGGTTATATAACATTGTTACCAAGGGAAAGGAATCTTTTTCATTCCAACACTGGGGAGCCGCGGATAAGACTCATTGGGATGGCTGTCTGCACAATGATTTTCTAAATATTTTACCTACCTTGATGGTCAATAAATTCTTTATTTTGCTGTGCAACTGTATCTATTGATAATTTGGTAAATATACCACTCCCTTATTGTGGACTAAGCCCTCACTCCTAATTGGTGCTAAAACTATTAACCATCTGATTTAGAGGTGAAAATGATCACATCTAATCCCCGCATTTTCCTTCATCTCAGTAGTTGAACATTTTCTTCCAGACTTCTCCTCTTCTATTTCTTTCAATGTATTTTTTCCCTCAACTACACACCTCGTTCTTTTTGCTGTGAGTTTTTAGTTATTTATTGATACGACACGGAATAGGCCCTTGCAGCCCTTTGAGCCACAATCCCCTGCAACCCCACAACTCTGATTCACCCTAACCTAATCACGGGACAATTTTACAATGACCAATTAACCTTCCCAGTATGTCTTTGGATTGTGGGAGGTAATTGGAGAAAACCCCATGCCTTCCCGTGAAATTCCTTACAGAATGACACTGGAATTGAATTCTGAAATGCCCCGAGCTACAATAATGTCACACACTTGTATATCACCATTATGCCCAATATATATCATGTTGAAAAATATACATTTTGATATATATCAGGTCCCCAAGTGTTAAGCTTGTTTATTTATTGAATGCCTTTTCCAGAATGCAAAACCACCCACTTAGAAGCATAAGTATTTTTTAAATTAGTTGTTGCATTTATTTATTCACCTGCCCAACCTCTCTCTCAGTAACAGTAATGCAACACCGCAACAAATTTAGATTAGTGTTGGGCAAAGTGCTGAAAATAAATCTTAACCAAATCTGGCAGCACTGGTAGAAAGAAGTAGTTAATGTTGTGGGTCTATTACCTTTGTCAGAATTTAAATTTTTGATTTAGTTACAGATTTCTAAAACCTGGAATTTAAAAAAAAATATATATATACATTTAGGGATTGTCCATACCCTGACCACAGCTCAGATTTTTTAAGTAACGTAATATTCTTGTATGAATTTAATGAGGGTAATGTTCATGTGCAGGGACTGGGATGTTATACAGTGAGAAGAAACACCCGGCCTTTGTAGGTCCCCATAGTTTTATTCCTTTGATGTCAATTTTTCCAAGCAATGTGGTTGAGAAGGATGGGCATTAGCCACTGTAGCTCCATGCTTGAGCTGAAGATTTCAAGGCACTTGGAAACAAAAGGGTTTTAATCCAGAATACAGGCATGTTTCAGAGGAAAGTTTCCTTAATTTAAGCAGAAGCCAGATAATCTTATGCTGATAACTGGAAGAGGAAGGATGGAAGGCAGCTCAAATTGAGCATAAACACCAGCATAAGCTGATCGGGCCCAATAATCAGTAACCTGTGTGCAACTCCAAGACATTAAGTAATTTATTTTATTGAAATACATTGTGGAGTAGGCGATTCCTAACCTTGAAGCCGCGCTACCCAGAAACTCATAATTTAACAATAGCCTAATCACAGGACAATTTACAATGACCAAATAACCTGACAACCAGTACGTCTTTGGACTGTGGGAGGAAACTCGAGCACCCGAAGGAAACCCACGTGATCATGGGGAGAACTTAGCAACAGTGGCGGGAACTGAACTCAGGTTGCTGGCACTGTAGAGCATTGTGCTAAGCACTATGCCACTGTGAACTAATTGAAAGCAAAAACATGGAATCGGGAATAACGTATTCTAGTTTCGTTTTTACTTTAGCAAGGCATGCATGTATGATGTGGTGGCAAAATGACGTATGCCATTTACGTATTTTTACAGAAAACCTGCAATGTATTATCTTAGAACCGTTGTGGAATTCACATTGTTCATGGAACCAGGCCCTTCACCTACCATCAACCACCCATTTACACTAATCCCACTTTATTCTCCCCACATTTCCATCAACTCCCTCAGATTCTACACCCAAAGCATAAAGTAGGGGCAATTTACATTGGCCATTAACCTACCAACCCATGTGTCTGCAATCTGGCAGGAAATCTGACCACTCAAGGCAAAACCATGTGGTCAGAGTGAGACTGTGCAAACTCCGCAATGGCAGTAAGAATTATACCAAACTATAATAATGTCTTCTTCCCTAATATCTGTAAAGAAATCAGTACATGGAAATTAAATTACTTCTACTTCTTTATAAATTATCATGATTCAAAGCAATAAAGATAAATGCTTAAGTGCAGTATGTGTCTTCATTGCATTTAAATATATTCACATTACTTTTAATAACCCCTGAATTAAAAGAAATCTAATGGTCGGCATACATACCACTGGAAGCCCAAGGCACCATTATTTTAAGGTGGCTTCATTTAAAGTGGAACATTGAGGTTTTTGCTGTTGTAATAATAATTAAATATCACAATTGACTGTGGATGTTATACCAGGTGTCTTTTAATAGTTGATTTTAATGGGCATCACCTGGCATTTTGTTATCAGTTTTACTTTAGAAATCTATGTTATGATGGTGTGGACAACTGTGGATTTATCAAAGACACACAGTGGCATGAAGCTGAAATAGACATGGTTTTCATGATGTTTCTCCCTTACCATATATAAAAAATTGTCACAAAATATTTCACAATGACAGCACCCAAATAATGTCATGACAACATTGCCTTTTTTTTTAAAAAAGAGCGTCTGTGAGAAACTTTGACAGTTCTTGTTAATAATTAAACAACATGTATATAGAAGTGTTCATTTTCTTCCAAAATCACAGATAGAAGTGAAAACATATTAAATTTCCATAATGTGGACATTGACAACTGGTAACCATGGATGACAGCAGCAATGTTTCTTTGTGACAATAACTAGCTGTAGCTGTGATTATACCTGAATCTCAAAGGAGCCCAACTGAATTTCAGAAGTTTGGGATTAGCCTTTTGGTTAATATTTGCATACAAATTAAATACATACGCAATTTTAGCACAAGCCGTGCATTTCCAGCTCCCGTCTTTGGTGATAACACGGCATTCAGCACACACACGATCATTGCACATCTGACACAAGTCCCCTCTAAAGAAGATTAGGCCAAGTGGCTTCTGGCATCGTTTACAGACTTTTTCATTAACTTGCTGCCTTCTTCGATTCACCCCGGCACCACGGATTTTAATGAGCTCATTCTTTAATTTCCTGTAATAAATTAGAGTCTGCTGTCAGTAACTGACAAATTGGTAAAACCCAACCATCAATTTATAAATGCAGCTTTTGTTGACATAGAAAACTAAAAACAACACACCATGGAAAATATCTGATCTTACCACTAGACTAACTTTTCTGATTGGCATTATTTGATGTGAGCTGTAAAACTGCCAGTGCTCAGTATTTGGGGAAAGGTAATCTCCTTTTTTTCTCTGAGAAGCTGCCAGCCCAAGGAACATTGCCAATATTCAAATTGACAGTATTATACTTTCAATAGAAATCAAACAGACAGCAAAAGCTTTTAGCAGTTTCAAGAATCAGTTTCTAGTTCATCACTATACAAGAAAGGCAGCAGCCCTCAATTTCATAAATGTTAAAAGATGAGACTAGAGCTCTAAAAAAAAAGGCTGAAACACAAGTCTCAAACAGATGCTGTAAATCTTGAACAACACAAAATGCTGGAGGAACTCAGCAAGTCAAACAGCATCTACGGAGTAAAATAAATAATTGGCATTTTGGGATGGCTGTTTATCAGAACTGGAAAGGAAGAGGCAGAAACCGGAAGAAGAAGTGGGGTGGGGGGGGGGAAGGAGTATAAACTGGCAGGCACTAGGTGAAACTGAGTGGAGGGAAGGTAGGTGGCTGGGGGGAAGGGGGTTATGAAGCAAGAATTTGGGGGAATATTGATGGAAGAGATACAAGGCTGAAGAAGAAGGAGGCTGATAGGAGAGGACAATAGACCATGGAAGTAGGCAAAGAAAAAAAACAGGAGAACTTGGGGGGGGGGGAGTGGTAGGATGTAAGTAAAGAAATCTTAATGTTAACTTTGTCAACACATATTGCAAACATTCTGCTTCCAATTATCTGTTCCATCAAAAACACTTGAGTAGAAGCAAAAGTTGGCATCATCTGTCATTGCTTGAAGTTGTGAGTGAGAGAGCAAGATCTTGTAGGGTGGGAGACAATTGAAAACAACAGAGAGTCTTAATTGAACCAGTAAAAAGAAGTGGAACAGTCATTGTGGGAATGGACATTGAGCTGGCCAGAGATAAAAGTGGTCAGAGTTAGGCTCAACTTTGGTTGAGAACAGGTATAGGCTAAAGGTGCTTAGTCTTTTAGACTCACTTAGATAATTGCAGAACTTTAGCTTAAGAAGTTAGAAGCAAAGCTACAACAAATGTAGGCAAGATTGTAGTTCAGTCAGTGGAATGTAGCTCCTGTAAGATGTGGGATTGCGAGGTACCTCACAGCCTCCTTGATGATGATGATAACGTTGTCTACTGGATAAAGTCAAGGAACTGGAGATTGAGCTGGATGTACTCGGGACCACCCAGGTGGCTGGATACTTCACAGATGAAATGCTTACTGAGGTGGTCACACTGAGTGCAGCTTCAGATCGTAGATGGGTGAGCACCAGGAGAAATAAGGGGAATAAGCTGTCAGTGCAGGGTTCCCCTGTGGCCATTCCCCTCAGCACAAGTACACCCCTTTGGATACTGCTGGGGGAGGGGGGGGGGTGACATATCAGGTAGCCAGCTCAGAGGCTCAGCAGAGAGGGTTAAAGTCAGGTAGGGCAATAATGATAGGAAATTTGATAGTTGGCAGGATAGACAGGAGATCATGTGATAAATGGGAAAGACACCAGGATGGTGTGTTGCCTCCCAGGTGCTAGGGTCAAGGACGATTCAGAGCGGCTGCAGTATATACTCAAGAGGGGGGATAAACAGTCAGTGGTTGTGGTGTGCATTGGCACCAGTGACAAGGTAGAAAAGGGGAGGAGGTCCTGCATAGTGAGTTTAAGGAAGAGGCTGAAGAATAGGACCTCTGAATTAGTAATCTTTGGATTACTTCCAGAGCTATATGGTAGTACAGGCAGGAATAGGATGAAAGTGCAGTTGAACGAGTGGCTGAGGACCTGGTGGAGGGGGTCAGAGTTTCTGATTTCTGGATCAGTGGGATCTCTTCTGTGGAAGGTATGACCTGTACAAAAAGAATGGGTTACACCTGAACCCGAGGGGGAACAATATTCTTGCTGGCAGGTCTGCTAGAGTTGTTGGGGAGGATCTAAACTAATTTGGCAGGGGGATGGGAATTGGAGTGACAGGGATGACCATGGGGCAGCCCGTATACAAGTAGATGGTGTGTGTAGTGAGATTGTGAGGAAGGACAGGCAAACGATAGAGCAAAATTGTGGTCAGTGGGATGACTTGAAGTATAACATGGGGGCAAAATTGAAAAGGGTGATGAATACAGGACTGAATATCTGAATGCACACAGTATACGGAATGAGGTAGATGATCTTGTAGCAGAGTTAGAGATTGGTAGGTATGATGTTGGACATCACTGAGTCATGGCTGAAAGAAGATCATAGTTGGGAGCTTAACATCCAAGGATACACATTGTATTGAAAGGACAGGCAGGTATGCAGAGAGGGTGCAGTGGCTCTATTGGTAAAAAAAAAAATGAAATCAAGTCCTTATAAAGAAGTGACACAGGATTGGAAGATGTAGAGCTCTTGTGGGTAGAGTTAAGAAATTTCAAAGGTAAAAAGACCCTGATGGGAGTTATGTACGGGCCTCTGAACAGTAACCGGATTGTGGGATATAAATTACAGGCGGAGGGAGTTGGGGGAGAAAAGACATGTAAAAATGTCAATGTTATTATAGTCATAAGGGATTTCAACATGTAGGTGGATTGGGAAAATCAAGTTGGTGCAATATCCCATGAGAAGGAATTTGTAGAATGCTGATGGGATGGCTTTTTATAGAAAAACTTGTGGCTGAGCTCACTAGGGGAAAGGAAATTCTGGACTGGGGGTTGTGTAACGAACCGGGTTTGATTAAGGAGTTTAAGTTAAAGGAAACCTTAGAAGGCAGTGATCATAATTTCAAAGAATTCACCCTGCAGTTTGAGAGGAAGATGATCAGTATTACAGTGGAGTAAAGGGAATTACACAGGCATGAGAGAAGAGCTACTCAAAGGTAATTGGAAGGGGACACTAGTAGGGATGATAGCAGAACAGCATGGGCTGGAGTTTCTGCAGCCATTTTGGAAGGCGCAGAATAGGTATATCCCAACGATGAAGAAATATTCTAAAGGGAGGATGAGGCGACGATGACTGACAAAAGAAGTGAAAGACAGCACAAAAGGAAAAGCAACACACATCAAAGTTGCTGGTGAACGCAGCAGGCCAGGCAGCATCTCTAGGAAGAGGTACAGTCGATGTTTCGGGCCGAGACCCTTCATCAGGAGTAACTGAAAGAAGAGATAGTAAGAGATTTGAAAGTGGGAGGGGGAGGGGGAGGGGGAGGGGGAGATCCGAAATGATAGGAGAAGACAGGAGGGGGAGGGATGGAGCCAAGAGCTGAACAGTTGATTGGCAAAAGGGATATGAGAGGATCATGGGACAGGAGGCCTAGGGAGAAAGAAAAGGGGGAGGGGGGGGAAAGCCCAGAGGATGGGCAAGGGGTATAGTGAGAGGGACAGAGGGAGAAAAAGGAGAGAGAGAGAAAGAATGTGTGTATATAAATAAATAATGGATGGGGTACGAGGGGGAGGTGGGGCATTAGCAGAAGTTTGAGAAGTCAATGTTCATGCCATCAGGTTGGAGGCTACCCAGACGGAATATAAGGTGTTGTTCCTCCAACCTGAGTGTGGCTTCATCTTTACAGTAGAGGAGGCCATGGACAGACATATCAGAATGGGAATGGGATGTGGAATTAACGTGTGGCCACTGGGAGATCCTGCTGTCTCTGGCGGACAGAACGCAGCTGTTCGGCGAAATGATCTTGCAGTCTGCGTCGGGTCTCACCAATATATAGAAGGCCACATTGGGAGCACCAGACGCAGTATATGACCCCAGCTGACTCACAGGTGAAGTGTCGCTTCACCTGGAAGGACTGTCTGGGGCCCTGAATGGTGGTAAGGGAGGAAGTGTAAGGGCATGTGTAGCATTTGTTTCGCTTACAAGGATAAGTGCCAGGAGGGAGATCGGTGGGGAGGGATAAAAGGAAAAGAGAGGGCATATAATGTAGCAAAAATTAGTGGGAACTTAAGGATTGAGAAGCTCTTAAAAACCAATAGGTAACTAAAAATGCCATAAGGAGAGAAAAGATCAAACATGAAGACAAGCTAGCCAGTAGTATAAAGAAGGATACAAAAAGTTTTATTGGATATATAAAGTGTAAAAGAGATGCGAGAGTGGATATCTAAATGTTGGAAAATGACACTGGAGAGGTAGGCATGGGGGACAAAGAAATGGCAGCTGAACTTAATAAGCATTTGGCATCAGTCTTTCACTGTGGCAGACACTTGTAGTATACCATAAATCTGAGCGTGTCAGGAGAGGAAATGAGTATTGTTGAAATTACCAAGAAGAAAGTATGTGGGGTGTGAAGGAGATAAGATGCCTAGATGAGATGGAGAACACCACAGGGTTCTGAAAGAGGTGGCTGAAGAGATTGTGGGGTCATTAGTAATGACCTTTCAAGAATCACTAGATTCTGGAATGGTTCTGGAGGACTGGAAAATTGCAAATGTCACTCTACTCTTTAATAAGGAAGGGAGGCAGAAGAAAGGAAATCATAGGCCAGTTAGTGAGACTTCAGTGGCTGAAAAATGTTGGGAGCATTATTAAGGATGAGGTTTCAGAGTATTTAGAGGCACATGATAAAATATAAAAGTCAGGAATGTTTCCTTAAGGGAAACTTTGACTGTCAAATCTGTTTGAAGTTTTTGAGGAAATATTAAGCTGGATAGACAAAGGAGAGTCAGCTAATGTTATTGACTTGGATTTTCAGAAGGCCTCTGTCAAGGTGCTGCCCATGCAGCAGCTTAGCCAGATAAGAGCCTACGGTATTACAGGAGAGATACTAGTAGGGATAGATGACTGGCTGACTGACAGGAGGCAAAGAGTGGGAATGAAGGGGGATGTTCTGGTTGGCTGTTGGGTGGTGTTTTGCAGGGATCAGTATTGGGACCATATCCTTTTATATTGTATATAATGATTTGGATGACAGAATTGATGGGTTTGTAGCTAAGTTTGTGGAAGATACAAAGATAGGTGAACTTGCCTGAATAAGACCCAAGCTTTGGAATACCATAATGGGTAGGAAGATCATCCAAGTAAATTATTCCCTTTCTACCCCTTTCCCAATCCTTCCATCACAAGCACAATTATTGACTTCATCGGGGTACAATGCACTGCTGAAATTGCACTTGAATACCCAGCTGATCTGACTTTAATCAAGGTTGCTCAATGTTGTAACCCATTTGAATGCTCTGTGCAGTGCTTTTGCACTTAAACACCTTTTCTTTTCCTGATTGTATTTTCCCTGCTTTTACTTTGGTCTGATCCTACATTCTCATTTCCTATTTCATTTCACACTCAGATTTTTAAAAAAAGAAAATCAGATTCCACCTTCATGTCTCCTCCAATAGCTCTAAGTTTTTAAACAATCCTGTTTTGCACATCACCACTACAGGTTTACAGCAGATGCAATCTCATTGGCTCTCCACTTAGCCTTGGATCATCTAGACAATAGCAACACCCAACTCAAGCTGCTGTTTAGTGATTACCATTCATGGAGTGTTAGTGCTATTTATTAGATATTATTTTACACTTGAACTGCCATTTATGAATGCCTTTAACCAACTTATTAGTCCATCTCATTAAGTTTCAGTTGGGTAACTGTTACATTCTGTTTGGGAAGAATGTGTATTCCTGTGTGATGAGGACAAGGAGTTGAAACACTAGTTTCTTTTCCAATATCAATTGAAATGAAAAATTAGGTAAGATACCAAAAACCAAAAACGCTGGAAGGGATATAAATTCTGATTGTTCTAACCAACATAACCTGATGCTGCAATATTGAAAATAGCAAAAGAGAGGAAGTAACAATGTTTTACAATGGTACATTACCACTGAAGGATTACATTACTGTTAACAACAGTAACTCACTTCCTTTGTGGATTAAATTACATTCCTAAATTGTTTAACAGTCTGATCCAAAATGAATCAAGGGATGCAGCATAAATGAAGTGTTTTAGGGAATGATAGAATTATACTATTTTGTGATTGATTTCCTCCTACAAACTAGTTTTGTCTTTCTGAAGCAGGAATGATTTTTGGATTTTTTTTTAAAGTTTGAAACAGTACAACCATGGCTGACAAGGGAAGTCAAAGCTATTGTAAAAGCAAAAGAAAGGGCCATACGACAAAGCAAAAATTAGTGGGAAGATAGAGGACTGAGGATTTTTAAAAACCTACAGAGAGCAACCAAAAAATTCATTAGAAGGGAAAAGATGAAATATGAAAGCAAATAATATAAAAGTGGATAGTAAATGTTTTTTCAAGTATGTTAAAAATAAAAGAGAAAGGAGAGTGGACATAGGATCACTAGAAAATGAAGCAGGAGAAATAATAACAGGGGACAAGGAGATGGCTGATGAACTAAATTAGTATTTTGCGTCAGTCTTCACTGCGGAAGACACTAGCAGTATATGCCTGATGTTGTAGTGTGTGAAGGAAGAGAAGTGGGGGCAGTTACTATTACAAGAGAGAAGATACTCAAAGAGCTGAAAGACCTAAAGGTACACAAGTCACCCGGACCAGATGAACTGCACCCTAGGGTTCTGAAACAAGCAGTGTTAGAGATTGTGGTGGCATTAGAAATGATCTTTCAAAAATCATTGGACTTTGGCATTGTGCCAGAGGACTGGAAAATTGCAAATGTCACTCTACTCTTTAAGAAAGGAGGAGGGCAGCAGAAAGGAAATTATAGACCATTTAGCCTGACCTCAGTGGTTGGGAAGATGTGAGAGTCAATTGTTAAGGATGAGGTGATGGAGTACTTGGTGACACATGACAAGATAAATCAGTATGGTTTCTTTCAGGGAAAATCCTGCCTGACAAATCTGTTGGAATTCTTTGAGGAAATTACAAGTAGAATAGATAAAGGGGATGTAATTGATGTTGTATATTTGGACTTTCAGAAGGCCTTTGACAAGGTGCCCCACATGAGGCTGCTTACTAAGTTAAGAACCAATGGTATTACAGGAAAATTATTAATGTGGCTAGAGCATTGGTTGATTGGTAGGAGACTGCAAGTGGGAATAAAAGGATCCTTTTCTGGTTGGCTGCCAGTGACTAGTGGCGTTCTGCAGGGGTCAGTGTTGGGACCACTTCTTTTTATGCTGTATAAAAATGATTTAGATGATGGAATAGATGGCTTTGTTGCCAAGTTTGCAGATGATGTGAAGGTTGGTAGAGGCGCAGGTAGTGTTGAGGAAACAGGTAGGATGCAGAAAGACTTGGACAGATTAGGAGAACAGGCAAGAAAGTGGCAAATGAAATACAACGTTGGAAAATGCATGGTCATGCACTTTGGTAGTAGAAATAAATGTGCGGACTATTTTCTAAATGGGGAGGAAATCCAAAAATCTGAGATGCAAAGGAACTTGGGAACCTTTGTGCGGAACACCAAAGGTTAACTTGCAGGTTGAGTCGGTGGAGAGGAAGGCAAATGCCATGTTAGCATTCATTGCAAGATGTCTAGAATACAAGACCAAAGGATACAGGGAGAAGGCCGGGAACTGGGGTTGAGGAGGAGAAAAAAAAAAGGATCAGCTATGATTGATTTTCACTGATTCTTCAGATTTTTACAACAGGGTCCAACAAACTGCCCAGTTCTGTCTGACTAAATGTCACCAGAAAAGTAACCACCATAAAGGCCATCAATGGCAAATGCTAGTTTCCTTTAAAGCTTTGTACCACAGCATGCAATGTAATAGTTGGTTCTGAGGATACAAGTTGATAAATGCAATCAATCATGTTGATGTGCAATAGAATCTGATTGTAAGCAGATAATTATCTTCAGGCTCTTCAATACATTCTGTGTGTATTTATTAAGACCTTTTATAAATCACTGCTGAAATATTGTGGAGAAACAGTTTCTACATCTTACATAATGTAAAAAAAATTGGGAAAACCTCTCATTAATAACCTTTCATATTTTCACACTGCTAAATGAAAGCAGGACATTGTAGTATGCATTTTAAGGCAACATAAAATCTCACAAAACAGATTAGTTTAAAGTACTTAATAACAAACTTTGAAAAAACATAGACCATCTTTAGCTGTTGTCCACTAGTTAAACTACCATTCCAAACTAGTGTGCAGAAATCCACACAATGTTTCTTTAAATATACACACCTCTGAGTTTAGTTCTACTATAAACACGAATGATTAATATAACCACAATTGTCTCTTTACACGGCACCAGAGAGTACATTGCAGCAATCTGGGGATCTTTCTGTCACTGTCGAATGGGTACTGATTAAGTAACCTTCCACCGCTCCTGAGTATGTCTGGTAAATGTGATTTTGCCTCATCATCTGAAATGACTTATTTTGGAATTTGGATCTTTAGTTGCAAAAAGAATTCCTGTAATTATTTTCTTTTGCATTGCCTGTCAGTATTAATTACTATGATTTTGGTTTTGCAAAATTATGACAATAAGAACAATTCTCTTTTAAAGTGTGCACTTTGGCTATTAACTAAATTATAAATGGGGAGGCTTTTTTAAAAATGGGTAACTTGCTGGAGGGTGCAGCACCTTTCATTTTCACTCTTAGCCCATTTCAATCTCATAACTAAAGAGTTCTTCCATGGAGTGGAATGTGACCAAATGAGGCAGCACTGTTGAGTGACATCACATTGCTATTTTTCCCCATTGTCGATATGCCTTACGGCAAGCAACTAATGTTGCTAAGGTTAGCAGAAGGGCTTTAATGGCGTAGGCATCCTGCTCCAGTGAGTTGCAAAATTTGTCAGTAAGGCCTAATGCTTTTTCCTGAGCCAAAGATACTGGGGCACCAGAGTTCAAAAGTATTTGGTACAAGACTAGTATATACCAAAAAGTGAATAGGTACCATAATAAACAATCAATGTTAAAAATGGGGTAACACACAATATCATGTTAAAGAAAGGATGTAAAATTGCAAGGGAATCAGATTATAAAAGTCAGGAAGAGATATGAAAGTAACACAAGGATACAATGAAAATAAGCTTGAAAATGGAATGTTGCTTAAAGATAACTTTTAACAGGCACATAAAAGATGATGGTGGTTTTTAAATGTTTAAAAGGAAGAACAGGAGAAGGAATGTTGACCCATTAAATATTCATTATCAAGATTGAAATGGACAATATGAAGTTGACAAGTTTGTTAAATAAATGTCTTCCATTTTTACATTGAACAAAGCACAAGTGAAACTGTAAATAAGCTGCAGGAAGGAATTGAGTCAACATCAGATTTATTGTCACTAACATACAGCATGTCATGAAATTTGTGTTTTGCAGCAGCAGTACAGTGTAAGACATAAAAATTACAAGTTACATATATAAAAATCCATACATAAATAAATTATTGCAAATGGAGAATAACCCAGTGTGGTCATGAACCATTCAGAAGTTTGATGGCCGAGGGAAAAACTCTTTCTTGGGTCTTTAGGTTCCTGTATCTCCTTCCCAGTTGCAGTAATGAGAAGTGGACATGTCCCAGATGGTGAGGGTCTTTGATCATGGATGCTGCTTGCCTAAGGCACCGGTTCACGTGGGTGTCTTTGATCATGGATGCTGCTTGCCTAAGGCACTGGTTCATGTGGGTGTCTTTGATGGTGGATGCTGCTTGCCTAAGGCACCGGTTCATGTGGGTGTCTTTGACGGTGGGAGGGTTGTATCGATGATGCACTTGGCTGAGTTTGCAACCTTCTGCAGCATCTTGTGATCCTGTGCGCTGGAGCCTTCGTATTAGGTGGTGATACACCAGTGTAACCTCTCAATGAGGCCTGGTGCGTGTTCTCCTGACTGCCTCTTCCCGAAATCCATAATCAATTCCTTAGTCTTGCTGACGATGAGTGAGAGGTTGTTGCCAAAAATATACTTACTTAGTGATAAGCACAGAATAGTCTCTCCTGGCCCTTGGAGCCATGCCACCCCAGCATTGGGATCCCACAATCCCTATTAACCTAACCCAATCACAGGACAATTTACAGCAACAAGTTAACTGACACGATACGTCTTCGGACTGTGAGAGGAAACCAGAGCACCTGGGGAAAACCCACACGTTCCACAGGGAGGACATACGGAAGCTCCGTACAAAACAGCACTGGAACTGAACTCCAAGCTCCAGAACGCCCTGAGCCATAACAGTGTCGCACTAACCACTATGGTGCCAATGTGCCCCGCCTTACCTTAAACCTATGTCCTTTAGCATTTAACCTTTCCACCCTGGGAAAAAGACAGACTATCCACCGTCTCATAATTTTATACACTTCTATCATGCCTCCCCTTGAGCATCTGACATTCCAGGGAAAACAATCCCAAGTTTATATTCTGCAATCTGGGCAACATCTTCTAGCTTGAACAAAGCCTCCACACTCCTCCTATAAAGTGGTAACCAGAATGACACATACTTGGCCCAGCCAATGTTTTATACAGCTGCAACAATGACCTGCCAACTTTTATACTCAACGCCCTGAACAAAAGGCACATTACTAACTATTAAGTCCTAAAAATGCTATTTCCTTAGTGAGAAGCGAAACAGAAAACATCAATGTACCATTTTAATATAGGGAGCCTTTACAGCTTGTGCAGTTGAATGTGCAGCTTGGGAGATGCTGATGAAAACTTGGCTACTTTAACAACGATCCCTCATGTTATATAGACATCAGGCCCTTGTGCAAAGTAGGAGGTTATTAGAATCTGATAGCCCCTAGAAGCTACCCAACAATCACCGAGAAAAGCCATTGTAAGGGAGTAATATTTTAGGGGAGTTCCAAAATAATGTGCTCTTTCAAAATGATCAGAAATACAGACATTCCATAGCTTGGTGTTGTATGTAAAATTGATTATCAAGCAAAAACAATCAATAAAGAGACTCAAAATTAGCTCCACCCCCACCATGAAAAATGTGCTAATCAGTCTTCTTTCTACACTTACTACTGTGAGGTTAGGCACAGCTCAAAGAACATCTATAAATTTGCCTATGACACAACTGCTGTTGGCAGAATCTCAGATGGTGACAAGAAGCGAATGAGATTGACTTGTTGAGTGCTGTCACAACAACAACCTTGCACACAACATCATTTAAGACCAAGGAATTGATAGTGGACTTCAAGAAGGGGAAGTCGGGGGAACACATACTGGTCCTCATCAAGGGATCAGCAGTGGAAAGGGTGAGTAGGGTGAGAATGTCAACATCTCTGAGGACCTATTATGGGCCCAAAGTATTGATGCAATTACCATGAAGAAGGCACGCCTGTGGCTATACTTCATTGGGAGCTTGAGGAGACTTAGTCTGTCACCAAAGATTCTAGCAGATTTCTACAGATGTACTGTGGAGAACATTCTAACAGGTTGCATCACTGTCTGGTATGGAGGGGCTACTGCAGAGGATTGGAAAAAAGCTGCAGAGGGTTGCAAACTCAGCCAGCTCCATCATGGGCACTGTCCTCCCCAGCATCAAGGACATCTTTGAAAGCCAATGCCCCAAAAAGGTGGAATCCATCATTAAGGCCTGAAGAATGGACAATGAACCAACCCATGAATACCACCTCACAATTTTCACCCTCTTTCTGTACTACTTATTTAAATATATATTTCTTATTGTAGTTTAGTTTTTTTAACGTATTGAACACTATTGTTGCTGCAAAACAACAAATTTCAAGACAAATGTCAATGATATTAAACCTGATTATTTGACATCAAATTGTGTACATTACAGCATACTGTAGTTCAGGTGAGTGTCAAGGCAACAGCATTTTTTTAAGAACTGATGACATTTGCTTACTTTTTTATCTTTCTGACATGCTACCAAGCTTCATCAGAATTTATGAACTACAACTGTTAGTCAACAAAATATAGGCCTTCATACTGATCACTGTGAAACCTGTCTATTTCCAAATTGTCAGGTGATTTCCTGCTAAAGCTGTTACTAGGAAGGCTGCAATAGCAAACCTGTCAGAACCTCGCGTTGTATATGAAAAGGTAGTTTAGGTTCTGCCTTCACCACCAAGTATGGTGGCTCCAGTGCATAGGGTCACAAGAGGCTGCACTGCCTCCATTTTCAACAGGCATCCACTGGACCAAAATTAATCAGGATTGTTTTATGCTTATTGTTACATGCTCAAGGAGATCTGTTTTTTTTCTGTGAGAATGATGAAATGGCCTTTTGGAGGTCACCTGATGTGACTTTCCCGCCGATGTGAGGTCACCTGATGACATGTGCCCCGTGACTATATAAGGGTCGACTCAGGTGACGCAGTGGGGATTTTGAGTTTGTAGATTTCCAGGTAGAACATGTTGTGCCTCCGTTTCTGTTGCGTGTTCGTTTTTGTGACGCAGTTTCATTTTTAAAACAGAAGGTGCGTTCTCTTACAAGATATTGTATTTGGACTGGAAATTTGTGGCTGGAAGTGCCAATTTACTCAATTCCGACAGTTTTGAAGGGAGAGTGAAGAATTCATCGAAGTGAAGGATCGAGAGAAGCCGGCATCGGTTGGCAGTTTAATAAAGGATCGACCTTATTGAGTCTTTGTTGAAGAGAACCTGCATTGAGATAACTCTTGCAATAGCGCAATGAGTTCATGCAACAAGGCTCTCTCTCTTAAAGGAATTTAAGGTCAGTTGGTTTAAGCTGTTTATTTTCGACATCGGGAATCCTGTGGACGGAACCAGCAGTAAAGGTGCATCGGTGAAGAAATCTTTCTCCAGAGAAGTCTCTCCCAATTGAATGCGTAAAACTGTCGGACTTTTGAAGTTACCGCTTTAAGAACTATATCTGACTGTATCGCTTTAAGAACTGTTTCCGCATTTAACGCTTTAAGAACCAGTGCCGAGTGGAGTTGATGAACGGCTGCATACCTGTTAACCTCCGGTTAAAGTTTTCCTTTGTGTTTTTTTTCTCCTTATTGTTTATACGTGTTTAATAAATGTTTGGTTGTTTTCATAAAACCTGTCTCGATTAATATTCATTGTTGCCGGTTACCTAACGTTATACTAAGTGTTTCAGCATTTGCCCAATTGCACTGTTATCAGTTTATTTACTTGAGGGCCAAATGGAATACCCAATAATTCAGTACCTTAATTATCCTGTGTCATTTCATCTGGTGGTAGTTGGTGGGATTCCATTTATATTTTGGGCCTTTGACTGCATTCCTTTCCTGTTGAATTATTCACTGTGTCACAGCAAATTTAAAAAGGCAAACAAAGTATGACATTTCTCAATCAAATCAGAGAAATTGAAATAAGCTCATGCCAAGTTACATTTGTGCAGGTTGAAATGAGAAGACAAATTTATTCAGTTTCAATTATAAATAGATTAACATTAACCTGAGATGACCAGCCTTGTCTACTCTTGGGATATTGTTAAAAGCAGGCATGAGATTTTCTAATTTGCATAAATCAGTCTTGAAAGTGTAAAATTTACTATTAAGATTTTTTTCTGTCCACGATGCAACTAACAGTTATATTCAAATTAACCTCATAGGCCAACAGTGATTTTCTCCAATACTTGTGAATCCTGCTGTATCATCTCTGCTTGAATCCAGCTAGAATGGCTATTAGTTTGAGAAAGCCTTTGTGTCACGCAAAACCTGAAAATGTTAGTTAATTATGGAATTGATAACAAGGAAATTTAGAGTTGATGCTAAAAATGGCTCCAGTGCCTTCAATCTTCTTTGCAATTAATGGTGTTCTTTAAAGTTCTGTTAGAATGTTTCAACATCCTGAACTCCAACACTATCTCTCCCCTCGCACCCACCAATAAGTAATAATGGTAAGCTCAATTATTGATTCAAATTCTTGAAATGAATGACATGGTTCACATAAATTTTATTTAGATGAAATCAAGTACACTGTAATGCTGTTAGTAAATCTAAGTGGAAATAGCAAAGCATTTTAACTTCCACAGTTTCACTTGTCAGACTGATCATGGCAGTGTCTCAGCAGATAAATTTGTCTCCTAATGCTGTCTGGAGGACGATGAGTCAGGCTAATAAGTGGCAAGCGTGGGGAGCTGCTGTCCGTTTTTTCCTGCATCTTTATAGAAGCTTAGCATGCCTTTCAACAATACAAGGGTAACCACTAAATAGGCCAGAAAATGGCTGTCTATTCAAGTGAACTTTAATGGACTGATGTGCTTCAATATCTTGTGGCTGAGACAACAAATGCAATCATTTTTCTTTGTACTAGCTTTAACTCCAGATAAAGTTAATATTCTAGTGACACACCCAAAATACTGGGGGGAACTCAGCAGGCCAGGTGGCACCTATGGAAAAGAGTACAGTTGACGTTTCAGTCCGAGACCCTTCGGCAGGACCCTTCAATATCACTTTCACCAGAACTCCTTGATGCCAGACTAAGCTGTCGGTCATTCTCACCTCATACCTGGATTCACCTCTTCTGTTCTCATTTGCATCAAGGCTTTAATGAAATCGGGATCCAAGGAGATCTTAAATGAGCACAAACTGAGCATCCTTAAGCCACCAATTAGGAGCAATTTATAACACCGTGAATTGAGTTTACACTACTTCAGAGATAACCAGCTAGATTTAATTAGTCCTGCCTCTGAGGGAGGGGCCAGCTGGAGCAATTTTCCACTTAGTTGTGTAGATGTCAGTTAAGCATTTGCACTGGCACAGGTCTGCTAGAAATGACTGTTATTCTGTGGCATGTCTTCAGCACTATAGGCAAGTTGTTGGGATGTTTATTGTATATAAAGTGAACCAAGCTTCTTTTACTAGCAGGGCCTCATTGATTAAACACGTTGGAATGAAGATGATTACTTTTGCATTTATCTAAGGGATCCATCAGAGGGCATACATATTAAAGGAGCATTTTCCTCCTAGTGGTTGAATATCTACCAATCACAACAGGATGCAGTAGCCACACATAGAGATGGAGTTATACAGAAGGAAACAGGCCCTTTGGATCAACTCGTGCTTGCCACCGCTGTGCCCTCCTGAGCTTGTACCATCTGCCTGCAGTGGGCCCACATCCATCTGAACCTTTTCGATTCATGAACCCATCCAAACATCTATTATATGCTGTAATTGTACTCACTTCCAACACCTCCTGGCAATTCAATCCACCCACAAAGACGCAATCTTGCAGCCTACAGGTGGACCAAAATCTGAAGAATTATTGAAGATATCTGTCCTGACTGAGATTGACAAATATTCTATTGCACAAGATGAATGCAATTCAAAATTAGCCTTTTGAACTATGATTCAATGGAAGAAAATCTCAGAAGCAGAGTATTATATTCTACATTGAATACTAATAATGAATTTCTGGGCAGCCTTTTATTCCCTGAAAAAATTTCTATCTTTAGAAGACAGCAAAAATCCTTTCTGTCATCAGACTCCAGGAACATCTTAATGCATAACACCTGTCCTTACATCACAGGAGTCCAAAGTTTAATGTAAATTTTATTATCAGAGTACAAATATGTCGCTACATTCAACCATGAGATTCATTTTTCTGTGGGCATGCTCAGCAAATCAAAAGAAAAGTAACAAAACAGGATCGATAAAAGATTAAGACGCTGCCGTGCTTTCTTCACAATTGTATTTACATGTTGGGTCTAGGACAGGTTCTCTGAAATAGTAACACCCAAGAACTTAAAGTTGCTCAACAAGGACCTGGACCCACTGCAATTTGCCTATCGCCACAAGGGGTCTACTTCAGATTCGATCTCAAAGGCTCTTCACATGGCCTTAGATCAGTTTGACAATACAAACACCTATGTCAGGATGTGGTTCGTTGACAATAGCTCAGCATTTAACACCATCATTCCCACAATCCTGATTGATGAACTACAGAACCTGGGCGTCTGTACCTCCCTTTGCAATTGGATCCTTGACTTCCTAACTAGAAGATTACAATCTGTGGGGATTGGTGGTAACATCTCCTCCTTGCTAGCGATCAACACAGGCGCACTTCAACGGTGTGTGCTTAGCCCCCTGCTCTAATCCCTCCATACCCATGACTGTGTGGCTCGGAATAGCTGAAATACCATCTATAAATCTGCTGATGATACAACCATTGTTGGCAGAATCAAAGATGGAGATAAGAAGGTGTACAGGATTGAGATATACCAGGTGGTCAAGTGGTGTCACAGCAACAACCTCGCGCTAAGTAAGACAAATGAGTTGATTGTGGACTTCAGGAAGGGTAAGAGGAGGGAAAACAAACCAATCTTCAGAGGGATCAGAAGTGGAGAGAGTGAGCAGTGTCACGTTTCTAGGTGTCAAGACCTCTGACAATCTAACCTAGTCCCAACATATCGATGCAGCTATAAAGAAGGCAAGACAGCAGCTATATTTCATTAAGAGTTTGATAAGATTTGGTTTGTCAACTAAAACACTCAAAAACTTCTGTACATGTACGTGTAGAGTATTCTGACAGGCTGCATCACTGTCTGGTCTTTTGGGGGGGGGAGGGGCTACTGCATAGAACCGAAAGAAGGTATAAAAAGTTGTAAAATTAATCAGCTCCAGCTCCATCTTGGGTACTAACCTCCGTAGTATCCAAGGCATCTTCAAGAAGCAGTGCCTCAGAGCAGTGATGCCTGTTATTAAGGACCCCCATCACCAAGGACAGATCCTCTTTTCAGTGTTATCATCAGGAAGCGGGTACAGAAACATAAAAGTGCACACTCAGCATTTCAGGAACAGCTTCTTCCCCTTTGCCATCTGATTCTAAAATGGACATCGAACCCATGAACACTACCTCACTTTAAAAAATATATATTATTTCTATTTTTGCATTACTTTTAATACACACATATATATGTACACAGACATACACATATATACTTACTCTAATCAATTTATTTTTTATATATCATCATGTATTGCACTGAACTACTGCTACTGCTAAATTACCAAATTTCATGACACATGCTGGTGATAATAAATCTGATTCTGATTTTCTTAACCCTCTCTACCTCTGATCTTCCAATGAGGACTGGCTCATAGACCTCTGGTTTCCCTCTCCTGAAGTTTAGAATCAGTTCCTTGGTCTTGCTGACATTGAGTGAGAGGTTGTTGTAATGGCTCCAGTCAGCCAAATTTTCAAACTCCCTCCTATATGCTGTTTCATCACCAGCTTTGATACGGCCCACAACAGTGGTGTCTTCAGCAAACTTGTATATGGTGTTGGAGTTGTGCTTAGCCACACAAAGGTGTAAAGCAAGTAGAACAGGGGGCTAGGCACACATCCCTGTAGTGCTCCTGTGCTGATAGAGATTGAAGAACTGAACTGACTGGGGTCTACAAGTGAAGATATCAGAATCTAATTTGCTCAAGGAGGTATTGAGGTCAGGGTTTTGGGTTTTGGAGTTTGCGGGGATGATGGTATTAAATACTGAGCCGTAAGCGATAAAGTGCATCCTGATGTATGTATTTTTGCTCACCAGATTGACAAGCCAGTGAGATGGCACCTGCTGTGGACCTGTTGTTCCGGTAGACAAATTGGAATGGATGCAACACTCACAACACGCTGGAGGAACTCAGCAGGTCGGGCAGCATCCGTGGAAATGATGAGTCAATGTTTCAGGCCAGAACCCTTCGTCAGGACTGTAGAGGGAAGGGGCAGAGGCCCTATAAAGAAGGTGGGGGGAGGGTGGGAAGGAGAAGGCTGGTAGGTTCCAGGTGAAAAACCAGTAACGGGAAAGATAAAGGGGTGGGGGAGGGGAAGCAGGGAGGTGATAGGCAGGAAAGGTGAAGAAAGAATAGGGGAAAACACAATGGGTAGTAGAAGGAGGCTGAACCATGAGGGAGGTGATAGGCAGCTGGGGGAGGGGGAAGAGTGGAATAGGGATAGAGGAAGGGAGGGGGAGGGAATTACCAGAAGTTGGAGAATTCTATGTTCATACCAAGGGGCTGGAGAGTACCTAGACAGTATATGAGGTGTTGCTCCTCCAGCCTGAGTTTAGCCTCATCATGGCAGTAGAGGAGGCCATGTATGGACATATCTGAATGGGAATGGGAAGCAGAGTTGAAGTGGGTGGCTACTGGGAGATCCTGTCTGTTGTAGCAGATGGAGTGGAGGTGCTCGACGAAGCAGTCCCCCAATCTGCGTCAGGTTTCACCGATGTAGAGGAGGCCGTACCGGGAGCACCGGATGCAATAGATGACCCCAACAGACTCACAAGTGAAGTGTTGCCTCACTTGGAAGGACTGTTTGGGGCCCTGAATGGTGGCAAGAGAGGAGGTGTAGGGACAGGTGTAGCACTTACGGGTAAGTGCCGGGTGGGAGATCCGTGGGGAGGGACGTGTGGACCAGGGAGTCATGATAGGGCCTCTGCCCCTTCCCTCTACAATCCTGATGAAGGGTTCCGGCCCGAAACGTCGATTCATCGTTTCCACGGATGCTGCCTGACCTGCTGAGTTCCTCCAGCGTGTTGTGAGTGTTGCTTTGACCCCAGCATCTGCAGAGTATTTTGTATTTTGGAGTGGATCCAAGTCGCCCCTCAGGCAAGAGTTGATAAGTTTCATCACCAGCCTCTCAAAACACTTGACCACAGTGTGTGTAAGTGTTACTGTGTGATCGTGATTATGAGTGATCACTATCTCGAGTGATCACTCAAGCAATATCTGTAGACTCCCAAAAGTGGAGGGGATTCTCAAATAAGATGATAGTTAACTTCTTATGTCTTTCTCATAGTGTTCAGTTCATACAAATAATAAACAGGAATACAGTTTAATTCTACATTTCTTACACAGGCACAATGAGGCATTTTGTGTGTTAATTTCATCATTGGTAGATAATTCATCAACCAGCCATGCAAAATAAGGCCAAGCTTTTTGGTTTTTTTTTTGGCTGAGAAAATACAACATTTGTCCATTGGGAAATAAAGTATACAAGTTGAGAATGCAGTAGCTCCGAAACCTTCTCTCCCATTCCTCTACATCAGTGAGACATGACGTAGACTGGGGAGTCCTTTTGAATACCTTCACTCTGACCAGTGCAACAGTCAGTATCTCCCAGAAGGCACCCATTTTGACTTTCCATTCCTTTACTGACATGTCTCTCCATGGCCTCCTTAATTGTCGCAATGAGGCGAAACTCAGGTGTTGTTGGAGGAGCAACACCTCATATTCCATCGGATGATGGCATGACATTGATTTCTTTAACTTCCAGTAATCACACCACGCACCACCTTCTCTGTTTTAACATTCCCAATTCTAGCTCCCCCTCACTCCTTCTCTTCTCCTCCCCCATCCTCATGAACATAAGAGAGCAAAATTAGGCCATTCAGCCCATCGAGTCTGCTCTGCCATTCTATCATAGCCGATCCCAGACCCCACTCAATCCCATACACCCATATCCTTTGATGTCCTGACCGACCAGGAAACTTTATCAATTTCTGCCTTTAATATATACATGGACTGAGCCTCCACAACTGCCTGTGACAGAATATTCCACAGATTCACTGCTCTCCGACTTTAAAAATTCCTCCTTACTTCTGTTCTAAAATGTTATCCTTCAATTTTGAGGCTATGCCCTCTAGTTCTGGATACTCCCACCATAGGAAACATCCTTTCCACATCCACTCTATCTAATCCTTTCAACATTTGGTAGGTCTCATGAGGTCCCCATGGATTCCTCTAAATTGCAATGAGTACAGACCCAAAGTGGCTAAATGCTCCTCGTATGTTAACCCCTTCATTCCTGGTATCATCCTTGTGAACCTTCTCTGGACTCTCTCCAGTGATAACACATCCTTTCTGAGATATGGGGCCCAAAACTGTGAGACCTGACTAGTGTCTTGTGAAGGCTCAGCATCATCTCCTCATTTTTATCTTCTATTCCCCTTGAAATAATTGCCAACATCGCATTTGCCTTCTTTACCACAGACTCAACCTGTAAACTAATCTTCTGAGAATTTTGCACGAGGACTCCCAAGTCCCTCTGCACTTCTGATGCTTGAACCTTCTCCCATTTAGATAATAGTCTGCACTATTGTTTATTTTACCAAAATGTATTATCGTATATTTCCCAACACTGTATTCCATCTGCCACTTTTTTGCCCGTTCTTCCAATTTGTCCAAGTCCTGCTGCAATCACATTGCTTCCTCAGCACTACCTACCCCTCCACCTATCTTCATATCATCCGCAAACTTTGCCACTATGCCATCAATTCCACTATCGAAACCACTGACAAACAACGTGAAAAGCAGTCGTCCCAATACTGAAGAACACCATCACTCATTGGCAGCCAACCAGAAAAGGCCCCTTTTATTCCCACTCGCTGCCTCCTGCCTGTCAGCCGTTCCTCTATCCATGCCAGTATCTTTCCCGTAATGCCATAGGACTTTATCCTGTTAAGCAGCCTAATATGTGGCACCTTATCAAATTCCTTCTGAAAATTCAAGTAAATAACAACCACTGCCTCTCCTTTGCCCATACTGCTAGTTACTGACCTCCCCATAACCTCCCTGGTTCCCCATCTCCTTCCTTTCAGTCCATGGTCTACTATCCTCTTAATCCTTCTTCCTCAGTCTGTTATTTCTTCTATCTATCACCTCCTAGCTTCTTACATCATAAGAATACCCTTCCCTACCTACCAACCCACCTTACCTCTCACCTGCTCTCACCTGTCACATGCCAGCTTCTACCCTTTCCATTTTCCCCACATTTTTATTCTGGCTTCTGCCCCTTTACTTTCCAGTCCTGATGAAGGTTCTTGGCCTGAAACATCAATTGTTTATTCCTCTCCATAAATGGCACCCAACTTGCTGAGTTCCTCCAACATTTTGTGGTTGCTGCTCTGAATTTCCAGCATCTGCATAATCTCTTCTTCTTAGGCATCCGTTAGTCTCGTGAGACCATGGATTTGCACCTTGGAAGGTTTCTAGGGCACAGGCCTGGGCAAGGTTGTATGGAAGACCGGCAGTTGCCCATGCTGCAAGTCTCCCCTCTCCACGCCACTGATGTTGTCCAAGGGAAGGGCACTAGGGCCAGTACAGCTTGGCACCGGTGTCGTCACAGAGCAATGTATGGTTAAGTGCCTTGCTCAAGGACACAACACGTTGCCTCAGCTGAGGCCCGAACTAGCGATCTTCAGATCACTAGACCGATGCCTTAACCACTTGGCCACACGCCAACACTATAGATTTATAAATTATAGATTTTGTCCAGATTTACTATACCCTAGCAAAAAGATGGGATTTTCCAAAGGAATATGGGACTTGGGGTAGTGAAGCTATATGTTACATTTGATAGTCTCCTTAAAAATGTACTTTTCTTTGTACGATGAATGCTGTGCAGTTGCCACAATAAATTTTGTTTAAAAAAAAGTAATTTTCCAATCATTTACCTGTCTCATTTCCAACACATTAGAAAATCAAACTTTTCAAACATAATCACTTGCATTTACAACATTTGAAATTCTCTATTGAAGTACATATGCCACGTATTTGCTCCTCTAGTGTTTCCAATCAGTTCTCATCAACACCTAGTGCACTTAGGCTTTCATATCATTCAACTTTTCTATTACCAATTTTTCCAACAGCACCCTTCCCATCATAGAAGGACTTTAGCAAACCTGCAAAGCAAGTGATGATCAACAACAATGCCCAGGGACTTCGGGAAGTCAGGGAGTGAAATAAATAGAGTGAGATTTGTTGCATGGTATCTGCTTACATTTAAAACTGCTATGAAGTTGGAAGATTTAGCAATGAACCACTACTGGTGTAGAATTTTAAAATGAGAAAAACAATTCAAAGAAGCTAAACACATGCAAATATCGAAAATATCAGGAATAATAAATATTTGCCTGACCTGACGGGTCCCTCCGGAATTTTGTGTGTGTTGCTCAACATTTCAAACATCTGCAAAACCTTTTGTGTCCAATCCAGTCCTGTGCCTTGTCCATTCTACCTAACCAATTCCATTTCCAGCGATTCAGTCAGTGTCCCAAGATCTATTTAACTTTAGTCCTCCAGTTGAAGTTCTCGCTTCAATCCTGAATAGTTGAGTTCCTCCCGATACCCAAACAAATAGATTACATTTTCCCCCTCCCTCCAATAACTCTGGAGGAAACCATGAAGCAAGCTCCTGCAGAACTAGGTCAAAAGATATTTAAAGTTTTTGAAGTAAAAAGGGATAAAAGCCATTGTTCTAAAGAACAGGTTTCCAGGACCACTATTGTTTGTGTCCCTTGGGCAGTGGGGAAGAACAAGGAGGCAAAGAACAACTGTTTATTTGGTTACACTCACAAAATGGTGGAGGAACTTAGCAAGTCAGGTAGCATCTATGAAGGGGAATCAACAGTCAGCGGTTCATGTCGAGACTCTTCCCCTCTATAGATGGTCCTGATTTGCTGAGTTCCTCCACCATTATGTGTGTGTCACTCAAGATTTTCAGCAGAAACATGTGAATTCTTTATTTGGTGATATTTAATGAACCATTTTCACAAGGAAAGTCATCAAGCATGTGATGCTGTGAGAATGGAATTTTACAATTATAATCACATTAATAACTTGTTTCTGGAGATCCAGAGCATTGTCCCAGAGTTGCTAATAAAATACTAACGCTCTTACATAGAACATGAGCATAAAACTGAAGGGAGAAAAATTTGATAGGACACAAATATTTTCTTTCCTTTAAGTATATTACAATATTGCCAATCTATGGAAATTGGTTTCTGACTCCTTCCAGATTTAGATCAAGCTCAGTGGTTTCCTGAGCAATTTTAGTTATATATTAGTGATTATGCACATTAAGCAAATGACTTGAACTTTTCCAGCATTTGTTTCCCCAAGCTGTCAGCTACAAGACTTCCACTAAATAATATGTTTGTGGCAGCTGTGCACAGGAACAAGCATATTCAAAGCAGTGAAGACGAAGAATGATTAAATGAAGATAATCCACCTCCTGTGGTTTTGGAAAATCTATTATATTCAGAATCTGCATTAGGCTTATTATCGCTGATGATTGTGAAATATTTTTGTTTTGCAGAAACAGTAGCGTGCTAGACAAAAATTGTAGCAAAATAAACAAATAGTGCAAAAGATGAATAATGACGTAGCATTCATGGACCATACAAAACTTGCTGGTAGAGGGGAAGAGACTGTTCTTAAAATATTTGATTGTGGGTCCTCAGGCTCCTTTGCCTTGTCCCTGATGGTAGCAACACAAAGATGGTACATCAGTAATGGCTGACAAGTTCACACAAGATATCAAGAGATGCATTAGTAAGAACTAGAATACATTAGTGACAAGAATATCAGCTATCTTTTGACATGAATAGAACTAAACTGGGTAGCTGTGACATTACAAAGACAGATTTATTACAAAGAAAAGATGCTGACTTGCAGTCCAATTCCCAGTAATGAGCATTACTATAGAAATTAGTGATGAGCTGAATTATTTTGATTTATATTTTAATCGCCACATGCTAAACCTAGCCAACAGAGCCTGATGTATGCCTTAGCAGTGAATCGCGCCGTCAGTGTTCACAACCAACACACCCAAGGGTGTGCTGAGGGCAGCCTGCAAGTGTCTTCACATATTCTGTTGCTAGCATAGCCTGGTCACAATACAGAACACAAACAACAAACAACAGCAAAAAGAAGCCCCATTCCTCCTTCCCAGCCATGCATATGCACATAGTCTTTTAATCACTTTCAGTTGTTAAAAAGCTAAGCATGAACATATGAAAGAACACAGACTTAGAGAAATATAAAAACAAGTGTAAAAATGCTAATGATTTGAGGATTACTGAACTGTAACTAAAAGTTGGGCATTTAGCAGAGTAAATACAAGGCTGCAAACTCACACAGGGTTAATGGGTGAACAGGACAATGCAATTTAGAAATCCTTTTTTGATTTATTCAAAGTTACAAAAGTCAGAGGAATGGGTCATTGCCAAGTGTGTGAACAAAATGCTGAAGTTTGGTGGTAACAAAGCATTCGATGAAGGTTAGTGACAGCACAGGTATGAGGCAAAAGTCAGAGGTTCAATTATTGTCCTAAATTTTATAATTCTTATTTGAGAAACACCAGCTTCTAACAATATCCCTCTGAGATGCTTTTAGCTGATTGTGTTTCTGGTTGGCTGCGCAAATCTCTCCTCAGTGCATGTGCTTGATGTTTCTTCCACAAAGTTTTTTTGGAATCTTTCACTTTATGATGGCAAGATGTATGATACAACTCTGATACTCTGCTATCTTGTAAAAATTGTACACAGTTTATGTTTTTGTGAATATTGGGTATCTAAAGTTATGTGCATGTGTTGCTGTTACAAGTAAGCTTTTCATTGCACTTGTACATATGGTAATAAACGATGACGAACAATGACAATTGACAACCATTCAAAATTACCAATAGTTTAGCATCTGGTTCATCAGGTGCTGTTTGTCATACTTCCTATCCACAGATTGGAAGCTCAATTTCTACTTCCCAGGTCCCCATCTCCAAGCCCCTCCTAACCAACCTGGGTCAGTTGGCCATGCTCCCTTCAAACTTACAGATTCTGGTAATTTAAAAATGTTACTGTTTAATATTTCAGAGTGGATTAAGTGTTTACTAGTGTCCATAAGATAACATTTAATAGTCCAGAAAATATTTAGGCCAAAGTGCGCCACGTTCATGGAGTATTACTGAGTGATGCAGCATTGAGATGAAGTTACAGAAGGGAGGGTTGCTAAGCTTGCTGGTGATCAATTGGAATTAAGTAATAAAGAGTACATTAGGAGGCTGCAGAAAAAACAAGTTAGTTGAGTGAGAGGACAGTGACATAAAAAATAAACCATCCTGTTAGGCACCTCCTGACTTATCGGAGTCTGCTGTTCTCACAATGGCCTCATTGACCGCCACAATATCCACAGAAGTCGAGGGACCAAGTCATCATTCAGCCCAGATAAATACAGGGATATGGAGTAAAGATAAGCAAAATGTATGGAGCATCTCCGAGAGAAAATCGATGCGAAGTGGATACTCTATCCTGAAGGTACATTCCTATTCCTTATTAAAAGAAAGTTCACAGACATTAGATAATCCATTGCCGTGAAGGTGAAAAAGTCAAGCACTGCTAGGCTTTGAACAAGTTAGATTACTTCCTTCTATAGAATTGACAGACAAAGTCACTATTATGCTGACTTCCAGGTTGTGGTGCAAATTTAGCTGAGCAAATCAGTCTAATCAAAAGGGTTGTCTAGTTATTCCCAAACAAGTATGCTGTTCAAAGAAAGATCAGTTTACGATTATACTTGCAATAGGTATTGGGTTTAATTAGATCAAAGGGTTAATATTTTTGTTTAGTCGTTTTGCATTATGGCTAAAATTAAGTTTTGCTTTAAATCAAATGTCATTACTCTTCTCAGAATTGTTCAGAGATTGGTTGAATAACAGGATTCCAAGTGCCATCATATACATTGGCAGATCCCTTGCTGATTTGCACGAGGAAAATCTTAAGCCACTTGGTTGAAAAAAAACAGAGGCTTCAGATCAATCTATTGGTCTGCAAGAAATGCAAGGGTCAATGAAATGAGGGTAGTCCCATGGTTTTGTCTCAGCCATTAATTCTTTCCATATCCTCTCA
The DNA here is from genome assembly GCF_030028105.1 of Mobula birostris. Classification (NCBI taxonomy): domain Eukaryota; kingdom Metazoa; phylum Chordata; class Chondrichthyes; order Myliobatiformes; family Myliobatidae; genus Mobula; species Mobula birostris. The sequence continues at coordinate 51,114,717 of NC_092375.1, forward strand.
AATCACCCATCCATTTTACTAGATAATCCAGGGGTCATTTATATGCCTGTAAGTACAATATGATCAGATCTCACAATCCATTCTTCTGTCACACTGGTTACATTTTATTTGTGACATCTTTTGAATATTCCAGATTTTTGTCTGCAACACTACAAATGTGAGAGTCAGAAAATAAAACAGCACATACAGGCCTTTCAGCCCGACTAACTACTCTATGTTGACCCAGCATCTTCCCTCCTAGTCCCAGTTGCCCATAACCCTTCAAACCCTTCTTCTCCATGTACCCATTCAAATTACTCTCAAGTGTTGCAATGATACCTGCCTTGACCAGTTCTTCTGGCACCTCAATCCAGGTACTCACTACCCTCTGTATAGAGAAGTTACAGTTCAGATCACTCTCCTCTTGCATCTGTGCCTTCTAGTATTGGATTCCCCAACCCTGGAGTAAAGACTATGATGGTCTACCTTATTCATACCCCTCATGATTTTATAAACTTCTCTGAGGCCACCTCTCATTCTCCTGTGCTCTAGGGCATAAAGGACCAGTGTGACCAACTTCTCCCTCTAACTCAGACCCACGAGACAGGGCAGCATTCTCGTAAATCATATCTGCACCCTCTCCAGCTTGACAACGCCATTGCTATTACAGGACAACCAGAATTGTACAAAATACTCCAAAAGACAGCTGGGGCGCAACATCAATGGTTGTCCTTGACCAACAGAGGCCTCACTCACTCATTCCAAAAGTGCAGCCGCACCAACAACTTGCATAACTGCAACATCCTAAGATATAATCGTATTGCCCTGACCGATGAAGGCCAGCATGCTTAACATCTTCTTCACCATCCTGTCCACTTACATAGTCTCGTTCAGCAGGTTCCTCTGTTCCACAACACCTGTCAATGCCGTACCATACTCTGTATATATTCTATCTTGGTTTGACTGTTCAAAATATATCACCTCACAGTGAAATCCATTTGCCATTCCTCAGCCCATCTTCCTAACTGATCAAGACTTCTTTGCAATTCATTGCAACCTGCTTCAAGACTGCCTAATTTAGTATCATCAGCAAACTTGCTAATCGTGCCATGCACATTCATATCCAAATCTCTAAATAAATATTAGAAATATTTATATAGAGATAATAAAGAGATCCCAACACTGATCCCTAGTCACAATCCACCAGTCACAGGCCTCCTGTCAGAGATTCAATTTTAAACCCTCACACTCTGCTTCCTATCATCTGCAACGCATACAAAATGCTGGAAAAGAGTAAACAGTCGATGTTCCATGAATGCTACCTGGCCTGCTGATTTCCTCCAGCATTTGGTGTGTGTTACTTTGATTTCCAGCATCTGCATATTCTCTCTTTTTGTGCTTCCTATCAGCTTCCTGAATTTGCCCTGTGAGCTTGCCCTGAATCCCATGTGACCTAATTTGCCAGATCAGCCTGCCATTCAGGGCCTTGTCAAAGGTCTTACTAAAGTCCAGACAATATCTACTGCCCTACCTTCATCTATTCCCTTTAGTTACTGTCGTGGTTTCTCGTTTCTCACAAACGACAAGGAGACGCAGAAAACTCGTCAAGACGTTTTAAACTTTAATTTGCAAATCAAAGCTGAGACAATCAGAAAGCTAGTAGCTGACTGCCTGTTGAGGCTTGTATACAACATTTTTTATAGCAATTTTCCTATCTTAGCTATATTATCATATCCAGTCCACCTGTGATTACATATCATCAATATATCCGCTCTCGACTTTCCACTATTGTTTTACTCCCCAATTTAATTATGTCCTAGTTTACATTTGAGACCATATGTCCTCTCATCCCTAACCACAGTTATTTCTTAATTAGTCTTGTGTTGACATACTGCCACATATTTCATTACCTTACTCGCCACCGTTATCTTTCTACTTGGTTTCATTCTAGTTCTCTTCATGAATTAATAGTGAACAAGTCAAAAGTCATGGCTACATAGTGAATACCTTCATTGAGCTAGCAGTGGGACAATGTGTTCATTTGAGTAAATACTGTAATACATAGAAAATACAATGCATGCATTTGCATTTTCCAATATCATCTCTTCAAAAAACTCCAGGAGATTCTTCACACACGAGCTTCCAAGCACAAAACCATGCTGACTCTTCCGGATCGGTATCCACGTGATGATGGATCATGTCTCTCAAAAATCCCTCCAGCAACCTCATTACAACAGAAGTCAGGCTTATTAGCCTGTAGTTGCTGGCCTGTCCTTCTTGACAATGAAACCATATTAGTTACACCCCAGTTTTCTGGAACTTTGCCAGTGTGGGTAACGAGACAAATGCCTCTACGAGGGGTTCTGCGATGTCTTTTCTGGCCTCCCATAATATCTAGGGGTGCACTTTGTCAGGCCCTGGAGTTCTTCCCACCTTAATGTGCTTCAAAACTGCATATATCATATGCATATTACTGGTAACATGCACATGATCCACCATCTCACTACCTATTACCATTAATTCTTTGGCATCCATGATATTCACCTTAGTAAACACAAGGGATTAAAAATCTCAGCCACCTCCTATAACTCCACACATAAATAGCCCTGATGATCTTTAAGAGGACCCAAAAACCTTAATCTCCCTTTTACTATTAATATAACTGAACCACCTCTTGGGATTATTTATAACCTACCTGCCAAATCAAACTCAACTCTCTTTTGCCCTCTTGATTTCCCTCATAAAGAATGGTCTTAATCTTTTATATTTATTGAGGGATTAGTTTGTACCCAGCTACCTAAATGCGACATATGCAATTTTTTTCCTTACTAGAGGCTCGATATCTCGTCAGCCATTGTTCCCTTAAATTAGTATGTCTACCTTCATTCTAACAGGAATACGCTGCTCCAGAATTTTCATATGGCCTTTCAAAATGTCTTCCACTTGCCAGCTGTTCCTTTGTCTTTAAACTGAGTCATCTAATTGACTCCAACTAGATCCTGCCCTCAAAATTGGACCTGCTCTAGTTTAGGACTTAAGCCTGTAGACCTGTTCTAATTTTTTCCCCCCATTACTATTTAAAAAATAATAGAATTGTGGTTACTGGATTCAAAGTTCTCTCCAACAGCCTCTTCAGTTACTTCTCTCGTGAGGTAAGGTGAAACAGAATTACTAACTTCCCTCTTGCAACAGCAATAAAAATGGCTGAGCGCATTGACAAGATGGCCGACTGAACTTTAGTTTTGGGATTTGTTATGCAGGTAGGCCTGTCTGAGGTGATTTACTGGAAATTGTGGTAGTTTACAGTAAACTGCATATCAGGGGTCAGGGCTTGTATGAAGTTCTTATTTACTTGTAGGGGACTTAAGTAAGACCTTGAACAGTGTAATAAAGTTGCTTCAAAGGATTTTTGGAACTTCTCCATGACCAATGCATGCTGAACTTGGCATTTGACACCCAAAGTTTCAAATTGTTAGAACTCCCTGATGACCAAAGACCCAGTGGTTAACAGTAGATAAGCAGTGCTGCTAGTTGTTAATTGCCGAGAAATATTGCAATAAATTGCATGCAACCTTCAGCTTTATTTATTAGGGAAGAATCAAATAAAGTAGTCTGAGTTTTGTTCTTTTAGCTGAATTAGACTAGATTTGAAGTTGTAGTTGGAAGTTGAATTAGAGCTATAGTTAAGAGTCAAACAAAATTACTGGAGTTATTATTTTCTTTGTTCTTTTAGTTAAGAGTTAAATAAAATTACTTAAAGAATTTGTGTAATTATATCTTTCATTGCTGACTCAGTTGCTCAAGGAATCAAAAGAAACCTGAACTCTATTTTGAGACAAATTGGCGTAGTTGGCAGGATTCCGCTCCGAGCCATACTTCAGGGAAAGGTAAATGAGTACAGGCTGGAGAATTTTAAAAAAAATTGCTGCCTGAGCAGATAATTCCAAAGGTTTTGGTACTCTGGCCAATTTGAGAGCATCAAAACATGAGGAACTGAGTAGTTACAAGGGCCAGAGAAAAGAACTTATTGGATGGCATAGATGTTCCTTCCCATTTATAAATGACACCACTAGAGCTGCACTTGGGATGTTTATAGATGTACTTAAGGATAGAGAGCAACACATACAGTAAATGCCTTAGAGAAAGAAGTTTCTAGATTGAAAGATGAATTAAAGGAGAAGGGGATATAATTGAACTTAGCACATGAAACTGTACACACAGCTCAAGAATGGGCTGAGAAAACTGAATAGTCAGAGCCATGCTGGCCAGCCAACGAGCTACTCTTGGCCAAGAGGAAATGGCAGAGAAAATTGGTTCTACTCTGGACCCAATAAAGGTATGAGCTGTGATGGTAAAAGGCTGGGATCCGGATAAACCAGATGGGGGATTCCTGGTCTGATCCTGATGATAGATGAGTAGATCAACCCATTGATTTGCTATGGGGGGGGGGGGTGTCGATAACAGGAGTTCTTAGCAGACTAGCCCTCTTAAAACTGTAGTAGATAAATGCAAAGACAAATGGGGGACAATATGAGGATTGGGATGACCAAGAACAGCAGGCACCACAACAGTATGCTCAGTGGTAGCAGGCTGTCACTCAGGACGATAGTGGAATGGAGTTCAGGGATTTGCAGGATTGGATTTTTTTTCAACAGTGACAAGAGTCGCTCACCGCCTGACTAACCCAAATCTGGGTTGCAGATGGGGATGAGGTTAAAGTGCCAGCCGCCGAAGGATCAAAGTGAGGATCCATCATTCCACGTTACTGGGAAAATGCAGCTATACAGGACGGCCAGCAACAGGCTCCTTGTTCAGCCTGGTGCTGCATGTTTGTTACCCCAGCCCAACAAACTGGCACACAAGTCCTGCAGAGTACGGGACACCCAAACAAAGTGTGCAGTGACTGCGGGAAATGGCCATTCAAGGAAACATAGATGACGAGAGACAACAGGTCCAGGTGAAGCCCCCTTTTACCCAAGGACTCCTAATGAGGCTAGTACAATCGGCTACTGAGGGGTTGTGTTGGCACTAACTGCCTCCATTCTAAGAAAATCAATAGAAGTGATATCTGCAATGGGGACCTTGGAAAATGCGATAGAGGGGAAGAGCCAAATCCACTCTTACTCTGTCACACCCGAGGCATTGGTATCCCAGAACACTGAGCTGCCAGTCCTGTCCTTCTTCCAGCTATGTGTCCGTTATGGCCACAATATCCCAGTCCCTACAGGCAGCCCGCTTCCACAGTTCATCCATGTTACTGTTAAGCTATGTGCATTGAACTAGGTGCAATTTTATGCAGTCCTATCTGCCCTTTTCCTGCAAACCTGGCTATTGTAATTGCTAAGCCTTCACTTTTTGGTTGCTGCACATACCAGTCTTTTCACCGACTTCACTCTCCAGGGCCATTGCTGTACCAGTCCACTTGAAATACTCCCTGGCGGCAAAAGCTGATTTTCCCACAAGGATACTTTCTCCCTCAGGTCCAAGTGCAACCCATCCCTCTCGTACAGGTCAACTCTACTCTAGAATAGATCCCAATGACCCATGATCGAGGGATGACTGCACAAGTGCGTGGATGTCAGTGAGTTAGACTGGCGCAAAGTTTAAAAGGAGACAGCTTTACAGAGTGGGTGTCAGAGGTGCAGGCGCCAGAATAGAGGGAGGCAGAGTAGAAGGGCTTCAGTAATAACTGGTTGAGGCAAGGTAGGTTACCTATGAAGAAAAGAAGCTGGAAGTATGTCTGTGAGGCTGGTGTTCTGTACTGGGTGTCAGATGTGGGATGTCCGGGAGACTCCCAGCCTCCTGGAAGGCCTCATCTGCACCAGGTGCGTTGAGTTGCAGCGCCTTAGGAACCGTGTTAGGGAACTGGAGCTGTAGCTCGATGACCTTCATCTGGTCAGGGAAAGTGAGGAGGTGACAGAGAGCAGCTAAAGGCGAGTAGTCACACTGGGGCCTCGGGACACAGATAAGTGGGTAACAGTCAGGAAAGGGAAGGGGAAGAGTCAGGTGCTAGAGAGCACCCCTGTGGCTGTCCCACTTAGCAATAGGTACTCCTGTTTGAGTACTGTTGGGGGGGGGGGGAATGGCCTACCTGGGGAAACAACAGTGGCCGTGCCTCTGGCACAGAAGCTGACCCTGTGGCTCAGAAGGGTAGGGAAAGGAAGAAGGCAGCTGTAATAGGGGACTCTATAGTTAGGGGGTCAGACAGGCAATTCTGTGGACGCAGGAAAGAAACGCGGATGGCAGTTTGCCTCCCAGGTGCCAGGGTCCAGATGTTTCTGATTGCATCCGTGATATCTTGAAGTACAGCCAGAGGTCATGGTACGTATTGATATCAACAACATAGGTAGGAAAAGAGAGGAGGTCCTGAAAACAGACTACAGGGAGTGAGGAAGGAAGTTGAGAAGCAGGACCACAATGGTCGTAATCTCGGGATGACTGCCTGTGCCATGTGACAGTGAGTATAGGAATAGAGTGAGGTGAAGGATGAATATGTGGCTGAAGGATTGGAGCAAGGGACAGGGATTCAGATTTCTGGATCATTGGGACCTCTTTTGGGAAAGGCACGACCTGTACAAAAAGGATGGGTTGCACTTGAATCTAAGTGGGTCCAATATCCTGGCGGGAAGGTTTGCCAAGGCTATTGGTGAGAGTTTAAACTAGAATTGCTGGGGGGTAGGACCTGAACTGAAGAGACAGGGAAAGGGGCTGTTAGCTCACAAAGCTTGGAGACAGTGCGGGAGGGAGGATAGACAGGTGATAGAGAAGGGACGCGCTCAGACCAATGGTTTGAGATGTGTCTATTTTAATGCAAGAAGCATCATGAACAAAGTGGATGAGCTTAGGGCCCAGATAAGTACTTAGAGCTATGATGTTGAGGCCATTATAGGCAGTTGGATGGTTCAGGGGCAGGAATGGTTACTTAGAGTGCCAGGCTATAGATGTTTCAGAAAGGACAGGGAGGGAGGCAAAAGAGGTGGGGACATGGCACTGCTGATCAGAGGTACTGTCACGGCTGCAGAAAAGGAGGAAGTCATGGAGTGATTGTCTACAGAGTCTCTGTGGGCAGAAGTTAGGAACAGGAAGGGGTCAATAACTCTACTGCCTGTTTTTTTATAGACCACCCAATAGTAACAGGGACACCAAGGAGCAGATAGGGAGACAGATTCTGGAAAGGTGTAATAATAACAGGGTAGTCATGGTGGAAGATTCTAATTTCCCAAATATTGATTGGCATTTCCCTAGACCAAAGGGTTTAGATGGGGTGGAGTTTGTTAGGAGTATTTAGGAAGGTTTCCTGACATAATATGTAGATGAGCTTACAAGAGGAGAGGCTGTACTTGATCTGGTATTGGGAAATGAATCTGATCAGGTGTCAGGTCTCTCAGTGGGACATCATTTTGGAGATAGTGATCACAATTCTATCTCCTTTACCATAGCATTGGAGAGGGATAGGAACAGACAAGTTAGGAAAGCGTTTAATTGGAGTAAGGGGAAATATGAAGCTATCAGGCAGGAAGCATAAATTGGGAACAGACGTTCTCAGGGAAACGTACGGCAGAAATGTGGCAACTGGGTTCACGTTCTGCACAGGTAAGTTCCAATGAGTCAAGGAAAGGGTGACAGGGTATAGGAACCGAGGTGTACAAAGGCTGTTGAAAATCCAGTCAAGAAGAAAAGCTTATGAAAGATTCAAAAAATTAGAGATCTAGAAGATTATAAGACTAGCAGGAAGGAGCTTAAGAATGAAATTAGGAGAGCCAGAAGGGGTCATGAGAAGGCCTTGGTGAGCAGGATTAAGGAAACCCCAAGGCATTCTACAAGCATGTGATGAGCAAGGGGATAAGACGTCAGAGAATAGAACCAATCAACTGTGACTGTGGAAAAGCTTGTGTATGGAACCGGAGGAGATAGCAAAGATACTTAATGAATACTTTGCTTCAGTATTCACCACGGAAAAGGATCTTGGTGATTGTAGGGATGACTTACAGTGGATTGAAAAGATTAAGCATATAGACATTAAGAAAGAGGATGTGCTCGAACTTTTGGAAACCATCAAGTTGGTTAAGTCCCTGGGACCGAACGAGATGTATCCCAAGCTACTGTGGGAGGCGAGGGAGGAGATTACTGAGCCTCTGGCAATGATCTTTGCATCATCAATGGGGATGGGAGAGGTTCCCTTGTTCAAGAAAGGGAGTAGAGATAGCCGAGGAAATTATAGACCAGTGAGTCTTACTTCAGTGGTTGGTAATTTGATGGAAAAGATCCTGAGAGGGCAGGATCTATCAACATTTGGAGAGGCATAATATAATTAGAAATAGTCAGCATGGCTTTATCAAAGGCAGGCTGTGCCTTACAAGCCTGATTGAATTTACATTGATGAAGGTAGAGCAGTAGATGTGGTGTATATGGGTTTCAGCAAGGTATTTGATAAGGTACCCCATGCCAGGCTTATTGGGAAAGTAAGGAGGCGTGAGATCCAAGGGGACGTTGCTTTGTGGATCCAGAATTGGCTTGCTCACAGAAGGCAAAGAGTGGTTGTAGATGGGTCATTTTCTGCATGGAGGTCAGTGACCAGTGGTGTGCCTCAGAGATGTGTCCTGGGACCCCTACTCTTCATGATTTTTATAAGTGACATGGATGAGGAAGTGGAGGGATGGGTTAGTAAATTTGCTGATGACTCAAAGGTTGGGGGTATTGTGGATAGTGTGGAGGGCTGTCAGAGGTCACAGCGGGAGATCGATAAGATGCAAAACTGGGCTGAGAAGTGGCAGATGGAGTTCAACCCAGATAAGTGTGAGGTGGTTCATTTTGGTAGGTCAAATATGAAGGCAGAATATAGTATTAATGGTAAGACTGTTGGCAGTGTGGAGGATCAGAGGGATCTTGGGGTCCGAGTCCATAGGACACTCAAAACCACTGCGCAGGTTGACTCTGTGTTTAAGAAGGCATACAGTGCATTGGCCTTCATCCACCATGGGATTGAGTTTCAGAGCCGAGAAGTAATGTTACAGCTACATAGGACCCTGGTCAGATCCCACTTGGAGTACTGTGCTCATTTCTGGTCACCTCACTACAGGAAGGATGTGAAAACTATAGAAAGGGTGCAGGGGAGATTTACAAGGATGTTGCCTGGATTGGGGAGCATGCCTTATGAGAATAGGCTGAGAAAACTCAGTCATTTCTCCTTGGAGTGATGGAAGATGAGAGGTGACCTGATAGAGGTGTATATGATGATGAGAGGCATTGATGGTGTGGATAGTCAGAGGCTTGTTCCCAGGGCTGAAATGGTTAACATGAGAGGGCATAGTTTTAAGGTGCTTGGAAGTAGGTACAAGGGAGATGTCACGGGGTAAGCTTTTTTTTTTTTTTTTACGCAGACAGTGGTGAGTGCATGGAATGGGCTGCTGGCAACTGTGGTGGAGGTGGTTACAATAGGGTCTTTTAAGAGACTCCTGGCCAGGTATACGGAGCTTAGAAAAATAAATAGAGGGCTAAGGGTAACCTTAGGTAATTTCTAAGTAAGTACATGTTCAGCACAGCATTGTGGGTTGAAGGGCCTATACTGTGCTGTAGGTTTTCTGTTTCTAAGCCAGCTGGTGGCGTAATGGCATCAGCGCTGGACTTCGGAGTGAAGGATCCCGAGTTGGAATCCAGCCAGCTCCCCTGCCACGCTTTCCATCTGTGCTGGGTTGAGTGCTGAGCTAGCAACTCGGCCTTGTAAAAACAAGAAAGCCTGCTAAAAACCCTGTCATTACGGCGTTCCGATGACTCTGCTCGGAGTTAAGGGCTTTCTTCTTCTTCTTTCTGTTTCTATGTTTCTATGAACCTGAACCTGCTCTTTAGACACACATTCATCTGGCCTATCTTTCTATTGCAAGACTCAATGGCATATAGCCCCAGGACCAATTTAGAAATCATTACCCTCAAGGCTCTGTCCTTTAATTTCTGTTTATTGTTAGTTTATTGCTGACTGTAAAATTTCTCCATTTTCTATTGCTTGATCAGTTCCTTCGTATTCACTTCATTTCTTAAAGTTAGAAATGCTACCTCCAGGTTCTTTTGAATGTTTATGCCTTTTTAATTCTTCCAATGTCATCAGCTTACTTCAATTTACCTTAAAAAAAGTATCAGAATTGAAAAATATAAAATTCAATAAATTAGATTCTGAAAAAAAAACATTGAAATATTATCCCTTTAATGCCTTGTGATACTCCCAAATCTGTTGAGTATAATTAATTATGGTTTGTATTCAAAATATAATTTAGCTTGCTTGATCAATATTGTGGTACACTAACTTGCTGTCTCTGATTACTGTCCTATTGTAAACAGACAGTCTAAGCATTTTCACTTTCCCCAGTAGGTTGTATGGCACAGATTCCAAACAGAACTTTCTTCCAGCTTTCTCCCTACAACTTTCACTGCATGGGTCTGGCATTTTAATAGACTTATTCCTCACCTGTTTTGGTCCCAAAAGATACAATCACTTATTAGGTGCATCCAAACATTGCACTAGAATTCTTTCTCTTCCATCTTCCACTCTTCACGTACCGTATGCCGGACAAAAATGAGTACCCACTTGTGATTGCATTGACCCTTTGTTTCTTCATTCCTCAGGATTTGTAAAGCAATAGATAGTAAAGTGAGATTAGGGATGTGTCCAAAGTTTGCAAAGGAGAACCCAACTGCTATGGATGTTCCTACAATAGCAGGAAACACGAGGAACATGAAGAAAAGTGAGTGATCATTACTTTTCTGGTAAACAAATCAAATGATAGCAGCAAATTATTGATAACTGAACATTTACAGAGTATGATGTTTGGGATAGGGAGGAAAAAAATGGATGGAAAAGCAAGGACCGAAAAGAAGCCAAATTGATGGTCTTAATTTTGTTAGGGAATCCATTATCTGTAATCATAGAAACATAGAAAATAGGTGCAGGAGTAGGCCATTCGGCCCTTTGACCCTGCACCGCCATTCAGTATGATCATGGCTGATCATCCAACTCAGAACCCCGCCCCAGCCTTCCCTCCATACCCCCTGATCCCCGTAGCCACAAGGGCCATATCTAACTCCCTCTTAAATATAGCCAATGAACTGGCCTCAACTGTTTCCTGTGGCAGAGAATTCTACAGATTCACCACTCTCTGTGTGAAGAAGTTTTTCCTCATCCCGGTCCTAAAAGGCTTCCCCTTTATCCTTAAACTGTGATCCCTCGTTCTGGACTTTCCCAACATCGAGAACAATCTTCCTGCATCTAGCCTGTCCAATCCTTCAATCCAATCATTTTGGAAAAGGATGAGATGGGATGGTCTAAGCAGTGAAAAACAACTTGGAGATAGTATTCAGGACTGGGATAGTGAGTGTGGTCTGCAGGCAGGGCAGTGCTGTTATGGATGGCTGAAGTAGGGGTATACCAGATATTCTCATGAATTACTAGATTGCAATTAAGGGAAATGTTTCAGGAAGGCAGATAAAGTTTTTGACAAGGCCAAGGCCAACTGAGTGAAGTTTAATTAACAGCTGATGAGCTGCACTAAAATAGGTAATGAGGTTTTATATTAGGTATTTGCTAATTTGCAAATGGAGCAGAAAGATATAGAATTTTCCCTAAATTGGTAGGCAAAGGCAATGTGAATGGGAAAGGCATGTGAGTGAAGGAGATAGAAATTGAGGGAGTGGGAGGGTGTTGGTGGTTGATGGGAGCTGCTTATTGAACAGTGGAGTAGCAGAGAGGAGAGGCTGGAGGAGTTCAGTGGTTTTGGGTGTCACACATAACATCAGATCCAACAGAGAAGTATACAAAACCCTAGGACCAGGGGAGGACTGTTGTCGTGGTGAGTGGAAGGGTGGGAAGACATGCACCTATCTGTGGGATTAGTGTTGACATGGGATATGAAATACAAAACAGCATTTACAGAGTGCTACAGGAGCAGCAGGAGAAGTTCTGAAGGTCCTGGGAATCCAATAGCCAACAACTATTTCTGTAACTGAGGAAGAAAGGTAGAATAAATTCAACAGCAGGAATAAAAATAAAACATTCAGAGGTGTATAGGAAACAACTGGAACAGACTAACAGCTATTCTGGTGTAGAATGTTAAATTTGTTTGAGGTTACCAGAAACTCAGGCAGTTGAGCAATCAGAAGTGGCAGGATAAATTCCCTTTACACACCATTTCTCTAGAATTTCTGATTTCTCAGCATCCGATACAAGGAAATTCTAACCTAGAGTGAGTAGTACAAAATCCTCAATCTTTGTAAAAGTTTTCTAATGCAAATTAAAATCTATAATGTCCTATTGTCAAGATAAAATTTGAAGACTGAGGCATCGTCAGCTCATGCCTACAAAAATATTTAGTTATTATTCTTAACATAACATAACATAAAGATGTCAACGAACAATTAAAATAAAATGACTGATTAGAAACAGTGATCTACAAACACTGTTTCTAATCAGTGTTTGAATTGATCATGTTAATCATGTATATCTAGTGCAGTGTTGAGAGAATGAGGAAATCCAAATAAATATCAAATATCACTTGGAATAAAGTTAAAGAGCAGTTGAAGGGAATATAAAATCAGACATAATTAGTCTCCATTAAATGGTATTGTGATGTTGAAATTGTACATGGAATATCATCTGAACAATGTTGTGAATAGTCTGCTGAACAGGCTGTAAATATTACCAAAGCTGAAAACATTGAGTAGGAAATTGAGTCTGAATACATTTTTAGAAAAATGCTAAGCATAACACATTGAATAAATACTTCATAGTAGGAATAGTTGGATTTCAGAATAAATCACTGCTTCCATTCAGTTGAGCTTGCTGGAATGCAAGAAGCTTCCCAGGAGTGGGAAAGTGTCACTGACAGCAACAGGTTTCATGCACTTGAAGAGAAATGGAAGTCGTCTTGGACAAATCAGGTGTCTTTCCTCTGGAGAAATGGATGAGAGCTGTCCTAAAATTAATGTATATAGAAACATAGAAACATAGAAAATAGGTGCAGGAGCAGGCCATTCGGCCCTTCGAGCCTGCACTGCCATTATGATCATGGCTGATCATCCAACTCAGAACCCTGTACCAGCCTTCCCTCCATACCCCCTGATCCCTTTAGCCACAAGGGCCATATCTAACTCCCTCAAATATAGCCAATGAACTGGCCTCAACTGTTTCCTGTGGCAGAGAATTCCACCGATTCACCACTCTCTGTGTGAAGAAGTTTTTCCTAATCTCAGTCCTAAAAGGCTTCCCCTTTATCCTCAAACTGTGACCCCTTGTTCTGGACTTCCCCAACATCAGAAACAATCTTCCTGCATCTAGCCTGTCCAATCCCTTTAGGATTTTATATGTTTCAATAAGATCCCCCCCTCAATCTTCTAAATTCCAATGAGTATAAGCCTAAACAACAGGAATTCTGCAGATGCTGGAAATTCAAGCAACACACATCAAAGTTGCTGGTAAACGCAGCAGGCCAGGCAGCATCTGTAGGAAGTGGTGCAGTCGACGTTTCAGGCCGAGACCCTTCGTCAGGACTAACTGAAGGAAGAGTGAGTAAGGAATTTGAAAGTTGGAAGGGGAGGGGGAGATCCAAAATGATAGGAGAAGACAGGAGGGGGAGGGATAGAGCCAAGAGCTGGACAGGTGATAGGCAAAAGGGGATATGAGAGGATCATGGGACAGGAGGTCCGGGAAGAAAGACGGGGGGGGGGGGGACCCAGAGGATGTATAAGCCTAGTTGATCCAGTCTTTCATCATATGAAAGTCCTGCCATCCCAGGAGTCAATCTGGTGAACCTTCTTTGTCCTCCCTCTATGGCAAGGATGTCTTTCCTCAGATTAGGGGGCCAAAACTGCACACAATACTCCAGGAGTGGTCTGAAGTCATTAATGAGAGTAGACTCACATGAGCACTAACACTGGCTTGGAAAGGTTGGATTGGACCTTTTTGTGCCTTAAAGTCTATGTAATCACCATGCATGGGCAGAATTTGCTGTTTCCTTTACTTAATAATATTAGTGGGAGGAGAAGATGGCGATGCGACACAGCACGCGCAGCTCTTCGGTGAAATGATATCTTATTTGTAAGTAGGATGCCGTGCACAATTCTGATTTGATGGAGACAGACATGAGAAGCACAGAGGAACATCTGGAGAAACTTCTGAAATGTCCGGTTTGCTGTCGCTGCTACTGTGCGATCGAGAATCTCCGGAGGGAAGGCCCCAAAATCCCCGGCTTTGCCTGCTGCTGGCGACCGAGGCTGGGGTCGAAGCATTCGGCAGAGATGGTGCTTGGTACTCGGTGTCGGAGGGCTGGTCAGAGGCTCGAAGTTTTCAGACGACTCAGAGTCAAACTGTGGTCGGGCATGGCAGGGAGAGTTTTCTTCCTTCTCCCATCTGCGTGAGATGTGGGACTGTCGAGAGACTTAACTTTTTTTTACTATGCCCATGACCTGTTCGTCATCAAGTTACAGTATTGTTGCACTTTTGTAACCATATGTTATAATTATGTGATTTTTGTTAGTTTTTCAGTCTTGGTCAGTCCTGTGTTTCTGTGATATCACACCGGAGGAATATTGTACCATTTCTTAATGTATGCATTACTAAATGACAATAAAAGAGGACTGCATGTCTTCATAATCTAATCTAATGAACATATTTTTGTGACCATCACAACCTTAAGTTTTGAGCATTAATTTGGAAGCGTTAAAACACCTTTGAACTGTAAATAATTATTCTTTGACAGGAATCTCAACCAAACCACATTTAGCCTTCCTCAAAATTCTTTGGTTCATTTTCCCAGCAAGAGATAATTCGAGTAGCATGCCGTAATGCAAGGAATGTGAGGAGTTATGCAAACAGGGATGAAAGATAGTAAAATTTACATATACTAGTCATGAAAACATGCAAGCTTTTGTGAAATCTTTGCCCTACCCATCCCATCTGGTACAACAGTAAATCAACTTCCTTGCGCATCCACTTGTTGCAATTCCAGTGACCACAACCCTAGTGTGGAAATAATGTCACTATTTCCTTAATTGCTTAACATTAAAAATATAAAATGTGAATGAACATACAAAAACAGGCTTAATTTAGCAATCCTAGGGGTACCATGTTAAAAGTTTCTGGCTTGCATGGAGGAGGAAATCAACATCCATAACTAAGTACTGTGCAGTCTTTTAGTACTATCACATCAACTTTACAACATAGCCCAGGAGCAACCTTGATCTTAGCTACTGGCAATAAAAAGGATAGATTTAGTTTATATGTATTTTTAAGAGTGTTTATAAAATGTAGGAAGATACTAGTATAAATTTTATAATCACAATGATAGTAAAATATCTTTAGATTTACTGGAATTACTTTAGAATTATCAAATTCTGATGTTTGCATATACCTGCTTAATTGTGTAAATTCAGAGCAACAGAGAGGGTGGCATAGTGGTTAGTTTAACACTTTACTGTGCCAGTGACCTGAGTTTATTTCCCACTGCCGTTTCCACGTTCTCCCCATGACCACTTGGGTTTCCTCCAGGTGCTATGCTTTCCTCCTACATTCCAAAAAATGTAGATTAATTGGGCGTTTGGGTGTAACTTGGCGGTGGGACTCATTGTGACAGAAGGGCCTTTTACAGTGCTGTATCTCTAAAAGGAATGTATTTACATTTATTGCATTTTATTATTATTATTGTGTTAGTCATCCTTGGTGTTCTTTGTGCTGTATCAGATCAGGAGTAACAGTCATTTCATTCTGCTTTACACCTGTGTACACAATATTACTAAACCATCTTAAATCTTGAAGTAATAGGCACTGTTGCAGTTTTAACCAAGACAAGCACAGAATCATTAGCATGATGTAAATTTTCATCTTATTTTATAAATGTGATATTTCACTGCTGATTTTTTTGATGAATTATGTATAGCAGGATTTTTTAATGCCATATTAAGCAATTGCAGTTAATTCTTCTCCAATCTTATATGTAATTTACATATGTGATCGAATTCCCTCAGAATAAATATTTCAAAGCTTAAATAGCTGAAAAACCTATATATTACCGTAGTTTGTTTTATTTAATATTTTCCTACCACAGCTTCTTCAATTTGATTGGTTGCTTAATCTGCTTGATATCATTGCTTGTGAATGCCCATAGTCCACATGATTCTGCATTCCATTACTAAAGGGGGAAAATGTAATCTGCAGAGCTGCTGGTGTGTTTTCTTTGAAAGAAGTGAGCATCATTCCAGTTTCATTCAACAGCAACTTGCATACCGAATGAGGATTGTAGCAAAAGCAAATAAAAATCACAGCAAGTAGATGCATACACTATGTACAACTGCATAATAAAACCGTTCATACTTTCTCTCATGTTGGCCTGTTAAAATTGTTGGGAAATACCCTGGATTCCAAATGGTATCCACAAGTTGAAAGGAGGAAAATCAAATCCCACTACTTGGCAGATGATAAATAGGGAGTTAAAGACATGTTAGCCTGAAGTTAGTTGTCTTGAAAATGTTTGTTTTTTTCATTATTATTATTATTATTATTACTACTACTACTACTATGAGGTAACAGGGCATTTAAAGGATAGGAGCCGGTAGGGCCAAAGTGGATTTATAAAAGAAAAATCATATCTGACAAATCTGTAGGAGATTTTTTTTTTGAGTTTTGTAATTAGCAAATAGGCCGGGCATTAGTGTAGCGGTTAGCATTAACACTATTACTGCGCCAGTGACCCAGGTTCACTTCTGCTGCTGTCTGTAAGGTGCTTGTACAATTTCCTTGTGTGTTTCCTCCAGGTGCTCCAGTTTCCTTCCACATACCAAAGACGTATGGGTTCTTAGGTTAACTTGTCATGTGGTCGTAAATGGGCAGCCTCGGCTTATTGGGCCAGAAGAGCCTTTCACTGTGCTCCACATCTCTAAATCGATTAAAAATAAATAAGGCCGAAAAAATGTAGATATGGTATATTTGTACTCTTAAATGGAAGAACAGGGATAAGCTGAATAGCCTATATCCACTTATTTTGCGTCAATTCTTCTGTACATAAATTCCCCAGTGAGGGTTGGGTCATTTGACTTAATCTTGTCACTCTTGGTCTTGCATTGACCACCAAAAATGCATATGAGTGGAATAGATTGCATTCCCTTGCCTTCTAATTCCAGATGAAGAAATATATCTTTAGTACTATGTCTCTCACCTTAATTTTATAACTCAAGGTAGTACTTCATGTTATAAAACACAAGGCGCACCAGCTCATTTGCCTATGAAGAGTAATGAGTATGAAATACAAAGCTTTTGCATTGCTGAGCACTTTCTTGGATGGAGTACAAATTCACTTCATTATGTTGACCACTATTAGTAAATTTTTAATATAAGCCAATGGCCAACCACCCCCACCCTCCCCACCACTGACCTTATTCTTTTCTCTTCAGCTTTTCTCAACACTTCATCTCGGTTTAAAACTTCTAGAATCATTTTCTTTTCATCGTCCAATAGGAATGACAGATTGACAATCTCGGTGTTTTTGGACATGCTTCTGCAAAAGTAATGTTCGTTCTGCTCTTGGGGTCTAGTGATGACTAGCTTTGGAGAAAATCACTTGCCGAGAAATTCAGGATACAATGAAGTGAATGTGTTCAATTTTACATCTTGGTTCAAGGTAGAAATTGGTCCAGTCTTCCCAATAACCATGATTAATTGCACGATTTCCAAGTACAATTCATCTTAGTTGGTTTATTTTGAGGTTGTTCAGTTTAGTTGTTTGGTCTTCGAAGAAAATTTTAATGGTTGCTGTTAAGAGACAATAATGCCTTCCAGATCCTTAGTATTGATTCTCTTGGTCACATATATTTGCAAACTTTAGCCACCTTTAATGCTGAAAAAAGAAAACAAAAATATCAAAATATATTCTCTAAAAGAAATTAATATCAACAATTTATAATGGGAGAGATGTATCCCATTATGAATGAAGTTGAACATAAATGATCAACTTTGTCAATGTGATCTCATGAATGAAGTAATACATGGTAACTATCTCATCTTGCTTCATCATGCTATATATTTACGAGGTGCATTTTCAAACATACATGAAACATTTTTCCTTCGTTGTCTGCTTGAAAACCCTAATTTACAAGGAGTAATTGATAAGTTCGTTGCCTAAGGTAGAAGGAGTCAATTTTAGAAAACCTAGCACATTTATTTGAGTGATTATGCAGAAAGTTTGAAGTTGTTAACTCATCTCCTTCTACCTTAGGCCACGAACTTATCAGTCACCCCTGATGAGTTATTAACTTCAAACTTTCTGCATAATCACTTGAAGAGTTGAACTGCATGTGCATGTAACAAGAGCTGTATAACTCATCTCCTTCTACCTTAGACCACGAACTTATCCATCATCCCTGCTGTGGACACTTTCTGGAGGTTCAAGATCCATATGCTCCACGACCCCTGGACTAAGTGTGTAAATGTAGGAGGGGACTATGTTGAAAAATAAATGTGCTCGGTTTTCTAAAATTGACTCCTTCTACCTTAGGCCACAAACTTATCAATCACCCCTTGTATAATAAAGCTGGTGACTGTTACGTAGCAGCTATATGGGACAAGGAAGCACAGTCTGGAATGGAAGATGCTCAATTCACCTGTAACAGTGACTTAATTTTTTTCCACCTGGAAGAATTTTCCAGACAATGCATTGACCCCAATGAGGGAATTTGGGAAGTATGAGGATTTTGGAAAATACTTTCAACAACAAGGACCAACTTAGTCATATCAAAGAGTTGCTAACAGTGTCATTGTTTCACTGATTTCCTATAAATAGCATGATGCCTCGTGCACTGACATTGAACATTCCACGGCCATGAATCAAAAGAGATACCGAATAATATTTTTACATGCATCTTATTTCTTCTGAATCGCATGATACAACTTCCTCATTCCAAAGTAATAATATGAGTACTCAGTATTCAGAATCAAGGTGTGTGTGAGCAGAGCATCCCAACATGCATGTTGGCAGCAAAGCTGCTTTAGCACTACAAAGGCCAACCAGTCTTCACACGTAGTGATATGCAAATTGGAAACAGCAGTCTGTGGACTCCACAACATTAACCCCAGAAGCCTCAAGCACTGGGGTGAACATAGGCAAGAAAACCTATTCTTCATTACCATCCACCACCATCCTTCTGCTGATGTATCTGTGTCTCTACATATCAGACAATGGGACACAGAATGTACTCTTGAGGAGGAACCTCCGTTTCCACGACCGAGAGTCACTGGGAAGCAGTGACACTGAATGCGTTGCAGAATCCTGAAGGGCAGACTCTGAAAAGTACAGCACGCAACTAGGTCCTTTGACCCATCAAATGCAGAGGGACATCCTACACTAATCCCTCCCTGATACAATTTATTCCTTCCACATTCTCCATCTCCAAACCCAACCAACGTCTCCCCCAACCTGCCAAGGTTCCCCCGCCATCATACACTCTGGGGCTGTTTACAACTGCCAACTACCAACCTGTGGATTTTTGATATATGGGAAGAAACTGCAGCACCCGAGGAAACCCATGCAGTTGCAGGGATGCAAGGATCAAAAACCTCCTTGATTACCATCTTCCATCCTTCCACTATGCATGAACTAATGCTACACCATGTTGAACAATACTTGGAAGCAGTATTGAAAGAAGAAAGGGGACAGAATCAAACACAAGTCACAAGTTCAGAGATGTGAACTGCATCAATGCATCTGACATAACTGGTGGACTGGTATGCAGCAGGTAGTAAGTAAATGAGCCAACATGAGGGATAATCTGCTTGATCATATACTCACCAATCTACCTGGATGATCTATGACAGCGTTGGGAGAAATGACCAAGCAGAGTCCTGTGGAGACCTTGCTTTGTCCTGTGTGGTACAGCAAATGTGAAATGGGACTCAACAGTCCCAGCAACTCAAAGCCATGCATCCACATATAACCAAGATATCCAGCACCATGGTTTGTAGAGGTATGATCTGACATATCCCTCACTCTACTATTATGATCAAGTCATATGATCAGCTCTAGCTGACTGATTGCAGAAGGACACACGCCAAACACAACTCCAATTGAAGCTGCAATATGCACGCAAACAGTAAAATATAATGAAATAGACAGATCCAAGTGATCCCAGAACTAAAGAATCAGATTGACTTTCTGTAGTTCTCGCGCGTTAATGGTAGATGACAATAAAACAGCAAACTGGAGATGTCAACTTAAACCATTTCCCCCTCTCAGTGATGACATGACCCAACATGCAACCACTAAATACAAGGCTGAAGTCTTTGTATCTATGTTCAATCAGAGACAACAATGATCTACTTCTCCTGAGGTTTTATCATAGAAGCTGGTCTCCAGCCAAGTTGACTCAACTTGTAAAATGGGGGGGGGGGGTGGGGGGGGGATGAGAGTGACTGGATACATCACAAGACCATAAGACATAGGAGGAGAGAGGCCATTCAGCCCATCAAGTCTTTCTCTACCATTCTATCATGGCTGATCCTGGATCCCACTTGGAATTTACATAGCAGAATCTACAGGACCGGATAACAGCCCAAGTATTAAAACTGAAGATGTGTGTTCCAGAACTAATAATGCTTCTAGACAAGTGGTTTCAATACAGTTACAAATCTGACATCTACCCAGTAATGCACTTGCCTACAGGAGTACAGCTCTGTATAATCTCAACACCATCCGGGATACAGTAGCCCACTTGTTGGGAGCCCATCCTGCAGCCTAAATTAATAATTCCTTTTTATTACCTGCATACAATGGCAGCAGTTTGCATATTTTACAAAATGCATTCTACTTACTCCTATAATGTTGTTGAGTTCAGTCCCAACAATGATGAAGCATTGGCGATATACTTCTAACACACCCAGAGTACTCCGGCAACACAACATATCTCAGGACTCAGTCTCTCCAGGCTAAAGTTTTGGGTTGAATCTTCGGATTATAAAAGAACAGGCAATATATACTGGCATTTCACAAATGAAAACTGACAGCAATATCTAGAGATCTGAGACAGCACCACTCAGTATAACCTACAACACAACACATTCTGCAGCTTTTGGAAATCTTGAGCACCCCTCACAGTGAATGCCAGATGACCTCTGCCAGTCAGGCAGCATCTATGAAGGGTCTCGGCCTGAAACGTTGTCTGTTTGTTCCTCTTCTTAAATGCTGCCTGACTGGCTGAGTTCCTACACTGTTATTCAATGTATCCTGCTAGCAGCTGGCCAGAAAATTAAGGAACTGCTGAATTTTTAAAATTATCAACTAAATATTGTACAAACCAGAGAGGCAAGTGTTAACCGTTTACATTAATGCAATAAAGTTATTTTGATAGCAATCTATCCGGAATGTTCTGACATTCTGATGCTAGACATTTTGCTGCATTACTGAAATGTGAATCATCCATTATATTCTACCAATTCAGGGAGTATGCTTCCCACTAATCCTTTCTTCAAGTGACCAATTTGATGTCTAATGTCCTCCTACTGCTAGATGTGAAGAAACATATGATGAGCCTTTTGTTCTTTGTAAAAGTATCTGCATGTATGACTCATCCACCTCCAGCTGCTATACAAATAGGTGCAACCTAGTTACTTTTCCAGACATCCTACTCTGCAAAAACTCATTTCAGGGAGGTAGCACCCCCGGCCCCCGCAACCCCATATTCCCCCCCCACCCCCCGTCGACCTCCAAGGGTGTATGTAATACTTTGTTTAGTGATTTTGTCTGATCTGTAAACCAAGTTGGGTATATGCAGAAAATGTGACATTAAAATATGTACTTATATTATTATGTTTATTCTATTACAACTTTAAGCAAGTCTACAGGGAGTTTGGCCTCATCATGTAGGACATCAATAGCGTAGCTCCTTAGCAGCCAGCCAGCTAGTTTAAATAGCGTTAGCTATGCTATTGAACGAATGACACCTGTTAAACTCACCTCAACATGTCTTTTACATTTTAACCCATCATGGACAATGGAAAAGTCACTGTTGCAAACAGTGCAGTGAGCAACACTGTCATTATTTCTGACCCCTATTAGGCAGGGGTACACTTTAGTGTAGTCTGGGGTGAAGTGCATTTTATATATTTTTTTGAAACACTCTGCCATGGCTGTGCAGGACACGAAACTGAACTGATGGAGAGACAGAGGTCGACTGTAAAGCCCATCCACAGAGAAAACTGATAGGTCTACTTAGAACAAAGAGAGACCAATCAGGATGCTTGCTCTCGCTCCCACTCTCGATCTTGCTCCTGCTCCCGATCTCGCTCCCGCTCTCGATCTCGCTCCCGCTCAAAAAAATCAATTTCTGGGATATTGTATATAATTTGCGGGTGTCAGGGAGCTGTCATCAATATGCAGGAGACTCCCGGAACTTCCAGGAGAGGTGAGAATTCTGCTTTTCATGGCACATGTCTTGACCACGCAAGCTGAATCTAATTGGAGACACCTTAAATTCTTTTGGACATATGTTATGGTAAGCCATGAATGAAATTAAAATTATTGATCCATTCCATCTGCTGTTACTATAACATTCATGCTTGTGTGAAAATTGCAAGCATGTTCTCCACAAGAGATTTCCTCTTAGTACCAAAGCCGTGAAAATGACAGTCTACATGAACTACTTTGATCTCTCAATTTCTCTTTGATTCAAGGTTTGACTGTAGTATTTATAATTCATTCTAATATTACTCCTTCATAGTTCATTAACTTTTAAGATCACTAATTTTAGGCAATAACTTTCCTTTCTTTTTCATCACATCCTCTTCCTCCTACCACCATCCTCTCACAACCCACACTTTTTAACCTCTCATTCCGACTGCCTTGGAATTTTATTCACTCCCCTTTTTTTGCTCATCCATCTCTACTGTTCTTTTATGTTAACAATTAAGCATTATCCAATTCCAATTTCTTGCAACTATGATCACAAAAACTTGAAATTCACAGGGTGAGGGGAGAGGATGTGATTTCCCCATAAAACTGCCAGTGTTTCCTACTGTACAATAAAAATCTCAAAATTCACATTGATCCGGACACTGGTGATGTTGGACTATCAGATTTTCTGTACTTTTGGATGCTGTAACAATAGGACTGGCGTACAAGAGACTGGCTTGACCAAGGCCTAATTGACTAGGCCTAAGAAAATGAAACATCTCATTGAAATAAACAAATTTCTGACAGGTTGGACGCAGGCAGAAACATCCTTAACCTAGGGGATATGAGGATCCACAAGGGGTCACAGTCTCAGGGTACAGAACATAGAAAAGGAGAAATCTTTACTTCAGAGAATGGTGAACGTACGGTATAAAATACCCTATCATAGAAAGCAGTGGAGGAAATGGTTGCAAATTATATTTAAGGAGGAGAAAAAGATTTCAAGTCACAAAGGTCTTCAAAAAGACTTGGGAAGAGACCTGGCATTCAGTATTGAGATAAAGTTCGACCATAACCACACAATGACAGAGCAGCCTTGAAAAGCCAAAAAATCTACTCCTGTTTTTCGGAGAGGAGTTTAGAGTGTGTGTTGTCTGATAAGTGTTCAGCAAGAAAATTTCTTAAGCCAGCCAGAGAGAAAGAAGTCTTCAGTTCAACAGCAAGGACCTGATAAAACTGGTCCCTGCCAGGTAACATATTGAGGAGTCTGAGATTCTTTTAGGCCTTGCTTTTGTTGTGAGCAGATATCCAATATTAAAGCTGCATTGCACAGTCTCATTGTTATGCATGCCTTCACGCAATGGCTCTGCGTCAAGGTATGGAAACCACACAGGTGCAATCTAATTTCAAAAGAAATTCCTTTGTATAGGGGATTATAAAAACATGCGATACAGAAGAATTTCCAATCACGTCTTTAACAATGATAGAAAAATCCAAGTGCCGAGTGTGCAGTAGCCATACCACAACAATTTAAATTCCCAGTAAATCACTGACTCAGCAGGAAAGACTGCAACTAGCTTGGACAACGGGAAGGAAGGAGGCAAACAAGTGTTGAATATTTTATATCCCAAGTGTGATGAGATGGCAAGGTACTTTTAAACAATTTATCAACACATGCTACAAGACCTATTTACTGTTCTACCCATTTGAGGATATTATTTATCAAGGAATTGTGACATTTTCTCTTTTACCAAAAAAATTCCTTCATTGACTTTGTTTGCTCTCTACACAGCCCACTTTTGAATTTATGAACACTATTTTGAAGTCTTCAGCTTTAATTATGACCTCAATTTGTTGTCAGCTACAGATTCCAAAATCCTATTTCTAGAACCCCAAGCATCAACTTTAATTAATGTTAATTAGACCCAGCTCGGTCTCTTTCAAGCTTTATTGGCAGCACACCCTGTCTTCAGAGAAAGGACTTTATAGGTTCAAACCAATAAAATGAATCAATCACAAAGTTCCACATCAGCTGGAATGCTATAATTTTGGAAGTCCTGAGTTCTGATGAGTTTTGAACTATGAGCTCCTCAGTTCACACAGCAGGATGCAGCAATTGAAAAGTCGAGAATGCAAATGATGGAAATTTGAAATAAAAACATATGTCGAGAAATATTCAACAGGTCAGACAGTATAAAAGGAACATAACATTTCAGAATAAAGAACTTCTTGCCACCCAGAACTTCTTTATTTCTTTCTATGTTGAATTCGTCCCTTCTCCTTGGTCCATTTCCTTCCTACTTACACTTCTCACATCTCCAATGCCTCAGGCATTTTGTAAGATTCTGGCTTCCTGGTCCCTCCTATCTGACCTTCATCATCACTGTATAATCTCTCCACGTCTTAATCCCACATTAAAATGGTCCAAGGGTTCACTGCTTCTTTCCTAATCAGAGGCCCAAACCAGCACCTGTTTGCACAGGTGTTTTTTTTAAACCTATGTAACATTTTTCAGATTCTATGTGCAGTTATTGGATATCATGAGGGCCAAAAGTACACCTGCCATTTCATGGGATATGTGGAGCAGTCTTTGTTTCAGTCTTTGGAACTCTTTCTCTGTTATGTTGTTTCTTGTACTCGTACAGAATCTGAAAACATGCTTTCTTTTGCTTTAATTGCTTCCTGCTCTCACTTGCATATTATCCATTACAGATTCTTCCCTTACATTTTTGTACCTCTTCATCTTGAAATTGTGCGACCCAAGCTTTTAGAATTCTACACTGGGTCCCAATGTAAACTCTGTACATGACAAGTGTAATGACTCCCACAGCTTTCCTGCCTATACTTCCATTCACCCTGCATCCTTTGAGGACTTCATTGTATTCTTCTAGTTCCTCCATCTCCGAGTTTCTCCACTTAGATCCTCAGATGTTTCTCTTCTTGAAAGAAGGCTTCTACTATAACATAATTGTCAGATTTCTTGACCACATGTCATTCTTTTTCTATGCCTCTTCTCTCATCCCTTCTCCTCCAAGAGATGACAAGATGAGAGCTCCCCTGGTGTTCAACTCCCACCTCACTGGCCTTTGCATTCAATTTATCATCCTTCAAAACTTTTATAGCTTCAGCAAGATTGAATTCTCCTCTAGCATTTGGGAGGGATTGTTCCTTTCATGACTCCCTACTCCACCAACTATTGCCCTTCATATGCCACTTTCCCAGGCAACTGCATATGACACATCCATCCTTTCACCCATTCCCTTCTCACTAGCAAAACAGGTGAAGCAGAAAATCTCTTGTACTTCTTCCAATGAAATGTTCATAATGTGACCTCTTCTATATTGGTGTAACCGAAATGCTGATTGGGTGAGAGCACCTGCATAAAAAATCAATAGGGGCAACCTTGAGCTGCCAGTTCTTTTGCCATTTTAATTCCCCATCAATCTTTCACTCTGAAATGTGTGCGTGGCCTTTTGCATTGTTATGACAAACCCAATGTAGCTTTGAGCAACAACTTGACGTAGCTGTTCTCTGGACTCAACATGGAATTCTACAACATCAGGTAGCTCTCTTTCACTGGTTGTATCAGAATGGGCCATTTATGCTGCAAGTCATGTGCATGATTTTGGCTCAGCCCTTCAGCTTCCTGATTTGGATGTATCCTACAGCCTTTCACAACTTTTCATGCTTCTATGTTAGTGTTCAACCCTCCCTAACTGCACCCATTAACACATCAACAGGATGGTATCTAACAGCAACTCAAGCTTTACCCTGGAGATGCTTCCTTGGTCTCCTCCATCCTTTATCCTTCCTCCATCTTCTGCACAACTCAATGTTGATTTCACTTTTTCCCAGCTTCAACAAGATGTCTCTGACCTGAAATTTTAACCCTTTTCCCTTTCTGCAGTCTAAGTATTCTCAGCATTTTCTCTATGGGTATAGATGAGAAGACCTGAGAACTTTTTCTGAAGACCAGAGCAGAGTTATCACCTGTGTTTTGGCTGTTATTTATCACTCATTCATGTTATGTTTTGTAACTTCAAAGCATTAAACTAATTCAAAGGAGGACACGAGAGTCCAAAATGTGAGTCCAACTTTGTGTTTACTTTATGAGAGGCACTCACATGTGATAGTGTGATGACATATGCAATTCACGTATTTACGCAAATAACCCATAATGAATGATTGAAATGAGCAAGAATGCTTAATCAGACAATATATTGACAAGATTACTCATATATTACTAAAGTAGTAAATACACAACACTCCTTCCTGCTTAGCTATAAATTCCAAGTCAATAGAAAACTCATCTCAACTATGCACACAGTATATTATATAATACAACTACCATATACAGACATCCACAGTAAATTTTAAATTGTCCCATTCAGGCCTAAAGATTTAATTGCTGAGGAGGGTTTCTTACTCTTGTGGAACGACTTTCAGGGAATCACTCTGCTGGGCAGCTGAGTCTTGTGGCTATGAAAACAATCTCAGGTTCTTGGGCCTTGTCTGTGGTGGTTGTAGGAGTTGATTCCGATACTGCAGAACGTGGTCCTGACAGCTCTGGATACCTTTCTTCCCATTCCTTTATCTTCCACTTTGTGCATCTTGATCTTGGGAAGATGCATTTAGTTCACTGGAGTATTCTCTTATTAATTCTTCTATTGCTCCCTTTACAATCTGATCTCTGCTCTTGGTTTTCTCATCCATAATATCAATTGAATAATCCTCTGTTTTCATACCTCCATTGACTACTTTCCTTTTGGCCATTCATCGAGCTGGTCTTTGCATTTACTTTTTACAAGCAGTTTTTTGTTTCCCACTTGAAATTCATGTAATAACCTTAATGTACACAGTGTAGATTCTGGCTCTTTATACTCACAAAAGCCGAATGCTTTCAATTTTCTTCAAGCTCCTTGCAGCTTAAAACCAAGCCACATTTCATAACTAACTGATTAACATATCAGAAGCTTTTTTCTAGACACGTTGTCTACAAAAACTGTCGTAGTCAGACCACTGCTTTTGTCACTTTTTCAATCAGCATGGTCCTTCCTTCGTCTAATATGTTTTCCAACCAGAAGCACAGAGGTTGGCACCAACACCTGTTTGCCCTCTGTTGGGCAATGGTTCATGGTGTTCAGCTTGGAAAAAATTGTGGCATCATCCAGTACCTTTCTTAATTTGCTTTCAGTTGACTTTATTGTAAGGAATGTCATATGAAAATGGTGGATGGATCTCCAATCAGGTTGTAGTTCTCTCAGCCAATCACGCCCCCACAATGCTGGCCCTCCTGTTTTTAACCACAAGCAAGTTCAATGTGGCTTGTTGATTGTTATATTTCACTGTCTCGAATGTCATTCCTACAGGAGTTATTTTTCCTCCAGTACAGGTTCCTACAGTACAGTTGGACACCTGCAGGCTTCAGTTTAGTATCTTTGGTTTGGCTGTTTCAGTCATTCCTCAAAATGGATTTGAACAGCATTTCAGTGTCCAATTCCATTTTAATTAATTTGCTGTTCACTTCTGGTGCCAGCCATATTGCTTGTCTATTGTTAATTTACTTACTGTAAACCTCAAGGTTATGTAATAGGGCGGCACACAGTACCAGCGTCACAGGTTCCTGCCACTGCCTGTAAGGAGTTTGAATACCTTCCCCGTGGCTGCACGGGTTTCCTCCAGGTGCTGCGGTTTCTTCCCACTGTCCAAAGACATACCGGTTGGTTGGTTGGTTGGTTAACTGATCATTGTAAATTGTTCCATGATTAGGCTAGGATTAAATTCAGGCTATTGCTGGGTGGCACAGGTCAAACGGCCTATTCTGCACAGTATCTCAATAAATAAATAAGCCTCTTTCATTCTCATCATTATCAGATTTTTCATCCTACAGCGTGCAGATTAGTGCTCCTTTTGCAACTGCAACTTAAATCTTTATCCTTTTCTTTTCTCTGTGCAGTCCATTTATTTTTGTATGCCCAACATGCTCTTTGTAAGTGACCTACTTTGTTGGATTTTCTTCAAGTTTCATCTTTAAACCTGCATTGGTCTGGTGCATGTGAGCCCATGCCACAATGGTAACACAATTTGCTCAGCCAGGTTGGCCTCTCTCTGGATGCTGTCATTTTATTCACACTCACTTTCATTCCTGACCGCAACTCAATTGCATCTCTATCTGCAGTTTCCATAGAAACAGCAATACCAACTGCCCTTTTAAATATAAGTTGTGCCTCAGTTAGGAGCCATTTTTGAATGATTTCTTGTAAGATTTCACAAACTAAATGATTTCCCATTATTGAACTGACAATGCTCAGGCAATCTCTTCAATTCAGCCAGGTATACTGAAATAAACTCCCTCTTTTTGATTTAACTTATGAAACTTAAAGTGTTTGGCAATCAACAATGACTTCGGTTCTAAATGTTCCTGTATCATTATCACAATATTAGCTAAGCTCATTTCGGATGGTTTGGTTGGAGCAGTTAAACTTCAAAGCAAACTGTGTGCCTTTAAAACTAATGCACTTAGCATAATTGGTACTTGTTTCTCATTGGCTATTTTCTTTGCTTCAAAACACTGTTCAATTAGCTCAGCGTACATGAGCCAGTTAACTTTTATGGAATCAAACATGCCAATCTTTCTGATATAGCCAACAATTTCTGCTTTTTAAAAAATTATTATCACCCGGTACTCACTCCTTATGAACCTGTGAACTCTTCCGTTTACTGACTTCTTTTTTCCAAAGCTCGATTATATCTTCCCTTCTACAGAACATGTGCAGTGCTACTTTTTAAGTAAAATATAAACTCAACAGTCTCTGCACGTGCTGGGCTGCATTTTTTTTTTAAACCAGCTGTTCCTTGCTGCTTTTTTTAAAACTTGCTGCTCTTTCCTGTGCTTCAACATTTCATTGCCAATGTTATATTTTGTAACTTCAAAACATTAAACTAGTTCAAAAGGAAAACATGCGAATCTAACTTTAAACGAGGCGCATGCACGTTACTTGGTAGCATGATTACATATGCAATTCATGTATTTATACAACAACCCATAATGAACGATTGAAATCAACAAGAATGTTTAATCAAATATATTTACAAGATTACTCAAATATTATTAAATACACATCGTTTCATCTTCACCAAATTGGATTGGGTTAAAACTTCAACTTAGCTGCTTGCCACTGACAGACACAATTTAGACATGTCTTACATGATAAATCATCTCTTATTCCTACAAGTAATCAGGCAAGATCCTTTGCAAATATGATGGAAAATTAACTCTGGTGATGTTAAAATTACAACATTAATTATAATTGGCAGTGCAAGGCTCAAATGCCCATTACTCAAGATATTAAGTTTGATAAGTTTTCCCAAGACAAGTTGTTCTGTATTTTAATCCTCATAAATCATTTAAATAATGATAAAAAATAGTTTCAAACCACGCCACATTATATGTCCTTTGGAAGGAACTATTAGGATGGGTTATTTGAGGAGTTGAGACTTTTAAAAGGATAGGTGATCCAAAAGTTTAAGCATAGACCTCCAGAATTTAGGCTGAGATTGTCAATGACATGGGTGGTAAATTTCTTAATTTTTTTTGAAATGTGCAAGATGCTGGAACTAGTGTAACATGGACTCAAAAAGGAGGAAAGATTAGTTTTATTTGTCTAATGTACATCAAAAGATACAGTGAAATGCATTATTTTGCATCAAATCAAATCAGCGGGGCAGCCTGCAAGTGTCACCATGCTGCCAGTGCCAATATAGCATTCCCATAGCTCACTAATCCTAACCCGTGCAGCTTTGGAATGTAGGAAGAAACCCAAGTTCCCCAAGGAAACTCACCCACTCACAGGGAGAATATAGAAACTCCTTAGGCAGCAGCAGGAATTGAACTGTGATCGTACAGCTGGCTGCTGCAGAGAATTACACAACCATACCACCCCAAACAGTCGCTTACAAGGAAAGTGCCAACTGGCCAATAGTTCCTGAATGGCTACAAGTCTAATTGAGATTAACTGTTAACTTTCAAATGGATCATTTATTATAATGACTGTAACACTACTTTTTATGTTGATTAAACATTGCAGTGAAATCATACAAATTGTGTTGAGAAAGATAATTTTAAGACAATTTCAGATGAGGAAGAGAATAATTTTGGCTTAAAAGCTTAGGCCTTTTTGTTGTTGGAAAGAACAGCAATCAAAAGGTGATAAACTAAGACAGGTCTCTTTAGAGAAGTGCTTGCTTAAATCAAATAAAGTGAAAGTATCAAATGTTTTTTTTAAATTTGTACAATCCATATCCTAAGGACAAATTGAGTCACTGTTATCTTACTAAGACAATGAATTGTTAAGCTCATTGTTTACTCTTGGAACTATATGATATGCACTTAACAGTGGTTTCATAATTTTATGAAAATTAATCTGTGCTCATTGCTCATGCCAACTTATGAAACTGACTGCAAATTTACATGCATAATTAAATTAATTCCAATACTACATTCCCAGAAGCACCTAGAAAATTAGTAGATGACAACTTTTGGAAAAAAGACCCTCATGTGGTTTTCTCAATGAAAGATGATACTTTGATTCCAAATACAGTGAAATGTAAGAAACATCTAAAACAATTTAAATCCACCAAATTCAATGAACTAAAAAATAGAGCTTAATTCCACAGACATCAACATCATTACTAGAGTGCTTTATTAATTTCCTTAGTTTCCTTACCACATAAAAAGTGACTAGGGCCTGTCAGGAATCATCTGCTGTGAGTAACAGACAGTTCCTTATGAACTTTATATGCCAGGTTTAAAAAGTGATCAGGGCATGTTGTGACGTCTGCGGAGCAGGAGATTGCTTGTGTTAATAGTAACTTAGCAAGGGCCAATAAAAAGAAGGAAGGTGCAAACAGAGCGGCCATTGTGTGAGTGGGCCAGCATTAGAGTAGTCAGGCTTTGGATCAACAGGCTTCAGCAAGAACAGGTGTGTAGGCTAGTAATTAAGCATTAGAGGTTAGTGGTACAATAAGGTAGTAGTTCAGGCAGTGGAATGCTCTTTCTTTGAAATGTGGGATCTAAAGGTACCTGACAATCTCCCTGATGATTTTCACTTGCAGGAAGTGTATCTGACTGCAGATCCTGATTGACAAGGTCAGTGAACTGGAGCTGAATGTACTCAAGACCATTCAGGAGTATGAAAGTGTCACAGCTGAGTCTTTTAATGAGGTGGTCACTCCCAGATTGCAGGCTTCAGGTAGTAGATGAGTGACCATCAGAAGAAGTAAGGGAGTAAGCAGTCAGTGCAGGGTACCCCAGTGGCCATTCTCCTTGGCAACATGTATACCCCTTTAGATATTGCTGAGGGGGGGGGGGGAAGGGGAATGACCTATCAAGGCAGAACAGCAACAGCCAGGCCAGTGGAACTGTGATTGGTTCTGAAACTCAGCAGGGAAGGGTAAAGTCAGGAAGAGATACGCTGATAGGAGTCTCGATAGCTGGGGTCCAGGGGGTGCGGTGGTGGAGACAGTCAAGAGATTCTGTGACCATGAAAAAGATACATGGATGGTGTCTTGCCTCCCAGGTACTAGGGTCCAGGATGTCTCAGAGCGGCTGTAGAAGATTCACAATAAGGAGGGTGAGCAGGCAGGGGTAAAGGTGCACATTGGCTACAATGTCTTAGATAGAAAGGGGAAAGATATCCTGCACAGTGAGTACAGGGAGTTAGGGAAGAGGCTGAAGAGCAGGACCTCCAAGGAAGTAATCTCCAGGTTACTTACTGCCATTTGCTCATCAGGGCAGGAATAGGATGATAGTGTAGATGAATGAGTGGTTGAGGAAATGCAGGGGTCAGAATTCCAGATTTTTGGATTGGAATCCTTTTGATTAAGATATGTACTAAAAGAACAGGATACACCTGAACCTGAGGGACACCAATATCCTTGCAGGCAGGTATGCTAGAGCTGTTGGAGAGGGTTTAAACTAATTTGGTAGGGGCATGAGAATCGGAGTAATAGGACTGAGGTTCAGGCGATTGGTATACAAGTAGATGCAATATGTAGGGAGACTCTGAGAAAGTACAAGCAGCCAATTGGGCAAAATTTCAGTCAGTGGGATGAGTCTAAGTCTAACATGGGGGTAAAATCAAAAAGTGTGAGGAATATAGGGATAAAGGTTTTATATTTGATTGCATGCAGTATACAAAATAAGGCAGATGATCTTGTAGCTCAGTTAGAGATTGGCAGGTATGACATTGTGGCCATCACTGAGTTGTGGCTGAAAGACAATCACAGTTGGGAGCTTAACATCCAAGGATACGCATTGTATTGAAAGGACAGGCAGGTAGGCGGGGGTGGGGGGGTGGCTCTGTTGGTAAAAAATGAAATCAAATCCTTAAAATAGGGTGACATAAGAACAGAAGATATTCAAAGGCAAAGGAAATTTATTATCAAAGTACAAACATGTCACCAGATACAACACTGAGATTAATTTTCTTGCAGGTATACATCAAGTCCAAGAAACAAAATAGAATCAATGAAAGAGTGCACCCAACAAGATGGGCAAAGAATTAATGTGTAACAGACAACAAACTGTGCAAATACTAATGAAAAAATGAATAATAATAATAACTAAACTAAATAAGCAATAAAAATTGACTCCTTGAAAGTGAATCAATAAATTCTAGGAACAGTTCAGTTATGGATTGAGTGAAGTTATCCCCACTAGTTCAAGAGCCTGTTAAGTTAAGGGGTAATAACTGTTCCTGAACCTGGTGATGTGGGTCCTGAGACTCCTGTACCTACTTCCTGATGGCAGTAGTGAGAAGAAAAGAGAAGAGAGCATGGCCTAGTTGGTAGGAGTCCTTGATGATGGATGCTGCTTTCTTGCAAAAACGCTCCATGTAGATATGCTCAATGGTGGGGAGGGCCTTCACCGTGGTGAACTGGGTCATATCCATTTCCTTTTGTAGTATTTTCTATTCCTTAGTCCTTAAAGAATCCTTGTGGGTAGAGTTAAGAAACTGCAAGGTAAAAAGATCCTGATGGAAGTTATATACACGCTTCCAAACAGTAGCCAGGATGTGGGATACAAATTACAACAAATATAAAAGTTTCAGTAGTTCCATTTAATATCAGAGAGATATATACAATATACAACCTGAAATTCTTGTTCGTCACAGACATCCAAATAGAAACACAGAACATAGAAAACCTACAGCACAATACAGGCACTTTGGCCCACAATGCTGTGCCGAACATGTACTTACTTTACAAATTACCTAGGGTTACCTATAGCCCTCTATTCTTCTAAACTTCATGTACCTATCCAAGAGTCTCTTAAAAGATCCTATTACATTGGCCTCCACCACCATCACTGGCAGTCCATTCCATGTACTCACTACGCTGCGTAAAAAATTTACCCCTAACATCTCCTCTGCATCTACTTTCAACACCTTAAAACTGTGCCCTCTCATGTAAGCCATTTCAGCCCTGGAAAAAAGCCTCTGACCATCCACACGATCAATGTTCCTCATCATCTTAGGCACCTCTATCAGGTCACCTCTCATCCTCCATCGCTCCAAGGAGAAAAGATCAAGTTCACTCAACCTATTCTCATAAGGCATGCTCCCCAATCCAGGCAACATCCTTGTAAATCTCCTCTGCACCCTTTCTATAGTTTCCACATCCTTCCTATAGTGAGATGACCAGAACTGAGCACAGTACTCCAAGTGGGGTCTGACCAGGGTCCTATATAGCTGTAACATTACCTCTCAACTCCTAAACTCAATCCTACGGTGGATGAAGGCCAATACATCGTATGCCTTCTTAACCACACAGTCAACCTGCGCAGCAGCTTTGAGTGTCCTATGGACCCGGACTCCAAGATCACTCTGATCCTCCACACTGCCAAGAGCCTTACCATTAATACTATATTCTGCCATCATATTTGACCTACCAAAATGAACCACCTCACACTTATCTGGGGTGAACTCCATCTGCCACTTCTCAGCCCAGTTTTGCATCCTATCAATGTCTCACTGTAACCTCTGACAGCCCTCCACACTAGCCACAACACCTCCAACATTTGCGTCATCAGGAAATTTACTAACCCATCCCTCCACTTCCTCATCCAGGTCACTTATAAAAATCACAAAGAGTAGGGGTCCCAGAACAGATCCCTGAGGCACACCACTGGTCACTGACCTCCATGCAGAATATGACCCATCTACAACCACTCTTTGCCTTCTGTGGGCAAGCCAATTCTGGAACCACGTATCAACGTCCCCTTGGATCCCATGCCTTCTTACTTTCTCAATAAGCTTTGTATGGGGTACCTTATCAAATGCTTACTGAAATCCATATATACTACATTTACTGCTCTACCTTCATCAATGTGTTTAGTCACATCCTCAAAAAATTCAATCAGGCTCGTAAGGCACGACCTGCCTTTGACAAAGCCATGCTGACTATGCCTAATCATATTATGCCTCTCTAAATGTTGATAAATCCTGCCTCTCAGGATCTTCTCCATCAACTTACAAACCACTGAAGTAAATAGGTGTGCAATAAGGGCAATGTTACGACAGTCATGGGGGATTTTAATATGCAGATTGGGAGAATCAGCTTGGTGCTAGTTCCCAAGAGAGGGAATTTTTATAATGCTGATATGATGGCTTTTTAAGAGCAGCTTGTGGTTGAGCCCATTAGGGGAAAGGCAATTCTCAATTGGGAGTTGTGTAATGAGCAGATTTGATCTTCATCCCACACATGAGCCATCTGTTGTTGGCCCCCAACCAACACATATTCCACTCTTCCCTCCTACCCCTCCTCACAGTCCCCCACCCTGCTCTCATGACTATACCACTTCCCCACACGAAACCACCACGGTGGGCTTCACAGCTGTACAGGTGAGAAGACAGCTGAAACGTCTCAACCCAAGCAAGGCTGCAGGACCGGATGGTGTCAGTACCAGGGTGCTCAAAGCCTGTGCCCCTCAACTATGTGGAGTACTTCGCCATGTCTTCAACCTGAGACTGAGGCTCCGGAGGGTTCCTGTACTGTGGAAGACATCCTGGCATTGACCTCCCATACCATGAAGCCCCTGGAGAGACTTGTTCTGGAGCTGCTCCGGCCTGTGGTCAGGCCACACTTAGATCCCCTCCAGTTCGCCTACCAGCCCCGACTAGGAGTTGAGGATGGCATCGTCTTCCTGCTGAACTGTGTCTACTACTGTGGACAAGCCAGTGAGCACTGTGAGGGTCATGTTTTTTGACTTCTCCAGTGCGTTCAACACCATCTGCCCTGCTCTGCTGGGGGAGAAGCTGACAGCGATGCAGGTGGATGCTTCCCTGGTATCATGGATTCTTGATTACCTGACTGGCAGACCACAGTATGTGTGCTTGCAACACTGTGTGTCCGACAGAGTGATCAGCAGCACTGGGGCTCCACAGGGGACTGTCTTGTCTCCCTCTTTCTTCACCATTTACACCTCAGACTTCAACTACTGCACAGAGTCTCGTCATCTTCAGAAGTTTTCGGATGACTCAGCCATAGTTGGATGCATCAGCAAGGGAGATGAGGCCGAGTACAGGGCTATGGTAGGAAACTTTGTCACATGGTGTGAGCAGAATTACCTGCAGCTTAATGTGAAAAAGACTAAGGAGCTGGTGGTAGACCTGAGGAGATCTAAGGTACCGGTGACCCCTGTTTCCATCCAGGGGGTCAGTGTGGACATGGTGGAGGAGTACAAATACCTGGGGATACGAATTGACAATAAACTGGACTGGTCAAAGAACACTGAGGCTGTCTACAAGAAGGGCCAGAGCCATCTCTATTTCCTGAGGAGACTGAGGTCCTTTAACATCTGCCGGACGATGCTGAGGATGTTCTATGAGTCTGTGGTGGCCAGTGCTATCATGTTTGCTGTTGTGCTGGGGCAGCAGGCTGAGGGTGGCAGACACCAACAGAATCAACAAACTCATTCGTAAGGCCAGTGATGTTGGGGGGATGGAACTGGACTCTCTGACGGTGGTGTCTGAAAAGAGGATGCTGTCTAAGTTGCATGCCATCTTGGACAATGTCTCCCATCCACTACATAATGTACTGGCTGGGCACAGGAGTACATTCAGCCAGAGACTCATCCCACCAAGATGCAACACAGAGCATCATAGGAAGTCATTTCTGCCTGTGGCCATCAAACTTTACAACTCCTCCCTTAGAGGGTCAGACACCCTGAGCCAATAGGCTGGTCCTGGACTTACTTCATAATTTACTGGCAAAATTTACAAATTACTATTTAACTATTTATGGTTCTATTACTATTTATTATTTATGGAGCAACTGTAATGAAAACCAATTTCCTCTGGGATTAATAAAGTATGACTATGACTATTAGAGTTTAAAGTTAAGGAACCCTTAGGAGGCAGTGATTATAATATGATACAATTCATTCTGCAGTTTGCGAGGGAGAAGATAATGTCAGATGCATCAATACTATAGTGAAGTAAAGGGAATTACTGAGACATAGGAAAGGAGCTGTAAAAAGGTGACTGGAAGTGGACACTAGCAGGGATGATAGCAGAGCAGCAATGGCTGGAGGTTTTGGGAGCAATTTATAAGGGACAGGATAGATACATCCCAAAGATGAAGAAATATTCTAAAGGGAAGATGTGGCAACCGTGACCGACAAGGGAAGTGAAAAACAGCATTAGTGTATGGGCAAGTTTTTAAAAACTCACAGAAGGCAATTAAAAAGCCATAGGGAGAGAAAAGATGGGTTATGAAGAACTAGCTAATAATATAAAAGATGAGTCCATTGTATTACAGGAAAGTTACTAGTACGAGTAGCAGATTGCCTCCTGTTTGTCAGCCAAAGCACGGAAATAAAGGGGGCCTTTTCTGGCTGGCTGCCAGTGACTAGTGGTGTTCAACAGGGTTCGATATTGGGTCCACTTCTTTTCACATTATACGTCATTGACTTGGATGATGGAATTCATGGCTTTTGTGGTCAAGCTTGCCGATATTCAGAATATAGAGAGCCTGAGAAAATGTGCAAAGAAGTGGCAGATTGAATATACTGTAGGGAAGTGTATGGTCATTCACTTTGGTAGAAGGAATAAAGGAGTAGACTATTTTCTAAATGGGGATAAAATTCAAAAATCCGGTGTGCAAAGGGAGTTGGTAGTCCTTGTGTAGGATTTACCACATGTTAACTTGCAGGTTGAGTCGGTGGCAAGGACGGCAAATGTAATGTCAGCATTTATTTCAAGAGGATTAGAATATCGAGCAAAGAGGTAATGCTGAAGATTTACAAATCATTGGTCAGATTACACTGGGAGTATTGTGAGCAGCTTTGGGTCCCTTACCTAAAAAAAGATATACTGTCATCTCCAGAGGAGGTTCACAAGAATGATTCCAAGAAAGAAAGGGTTAATGCATGAGAAGCTTTTGATGGCTCTGGGCCTGTTCTTGCTGGAGTTTAGA
This sequence comes from Mobula birostris, assembly GCF_030028105.1. Taxonomy (NCBI): domain Eukaryota; kingdom Metazoa; phylum Chordata; class Chondrichthyes; order Myliobatiformes; family Myliobatidae; genus Mobula; species Mobula birostris. The sequence continues at coordinate 51,152,585 of NC_092375.1, forward strand.
AGAATGAGAGGGCAATCTCATTGAAACCTATCGAATATTGAAAGGCCTAGATAGGGTGAATATTTTGAGGATGTTTCCTATAACGGGACAGTTTCGAACCAGAGGGAACAGCCTCAGAGTACAAGGCCCTTTACAACAGAGACGGGAAGGAATTTCTTTAGCCTGAGAGTGGTGAATATGTGGAATTTCTTGCCAGATATGGCTATGGAGGCCATGTCATTGACTATATTTAAAGCGGAGATTGATAGGCTCCTGAATAATAAGGGTGTCAAAGGTTTTGGGGAGAAGACTGGAGAATGGGATTGAGAGGGGTAATAAATCAGCCATGATGGAATGGCATAGGTTACTCAATAGGATAAATGATCTATTTCTTCTCCTGTCTTATGGTCTTATACTGTGGGCATGTACTCTTCCTGAGGTATAAAATGGCAGATGTTGACAGTTCTCCAGTGTTGAAAATGGTGATTCAGTGGTATCACTGCGGATCATAATTCTTTTTATTATCCAGAAAAGACCCCTCAGAAACTGATCAACAGGATCCTTTTCCATCCTGCACAAGAGCACTCACATTAAGTTATCACTAACTTAGTTCAGGACAGATGTGCCACTGAATGAAGAACCCAGCCTATGTGACTCCTTTACACGCATTACAACCTATTCATCATGAGACATCCAAGAAAGCAGAGTGAAATAAATAGCCAGCTCAGAAATTATGGCAACACACATCAAAGTTGCTGGTGAATGCAGCAGGCCAGGCAGCATCTCTAGGAAGAGGTACAGTCGACGTTTCGGGCCGAGACCCTTCGTCAGGACGAACTGAAAGAAGAGCTAGCAAGAGATTTGAAAGTGGGGGGGGAGGGGGAGATCCAAAATGATAGGAGAAGACAGGAGGGGGAGGGATGGAGCCGAGAGCTGGACAGTTGATTGGCAAAAGGGATATGAGAGGATCATGGGACAGGAGGCCTAGGGAGAAAGAAAAGGGGGAGGGGGGGGAAAGCCCAGAGGATGGGCAAGGGGTATAGTGAGAGGGACAGAGGGAGAAAAAGGAGAGAGAGAGAAAGAATGTGTGTATATAAATAAATAACGGATGGGGTACGAGGGGGAGGTGGGTCATTAGCGGAAATTTGAGGAACGTCCCATTCCCATTCTGATATGTCTATCCACGGCCTCCTCTACTGTAAAGATGAAGCCACACTCAGGTTGGAGGAACAGCACCTTATATTCCGTCTGGGTAGCCTCCAACCTCCTGACGAAGGGTCTCGGCCCGAAACGTCGACTGCACCTCTTCCTAGAGATGCTGCCTGGCCTGCTGCGTTCACCAGCGACTTTGATGTGTGTTGCTTGAATTTCCAGCATCTGCAGAATTACTCGTTTGTGTTCAGAAATTATGGTCCTGGAACTGCCATAATGCTTTCATTGTGCTAATAACATGAAGGTTGGTGTATTAGCTGATAATGTGGCAAAATGTAATTGCATTGCAATTAGAAGCAGTGAGCATGCTAAAATCCCTGAGGACCCAAGCTGGACACAGCATATTAATGCTGCTATAAAGAAGGCAAGACTGCGGCTATAATTTATTAGGAGTTTGAGGAGATTTGGTTTGTCAACAAAACCCCTCGAAAACTTCTACAAATGTACCATGGAGAGCATTCTGACTGGCTGCATCACTGTCTGGTATGGTAAGCTACTGCACAAATCGAAAGTAAGTTGCAGAAACTTGTAAAATTAGTCAGCTTCATCATGGGTATTAGCCCCCGTAGTATCCAAGACACCTTCAAGGAGCGGTGCCTTAGGAAGGCGGGGTCCATCACTAGGGAACCCCCACCAACTAGGATGTGCCTTCTTCCTGATAGTAACAGTGAGAACGAGGTACAGAAGCCTGAAGGCACACACTCAGTGACTCAGGGACAGTTTCATGCCCTCTGCCATCTGATTTCTAAATGGGCATTGACCCTATAAACACTACCTCACAACTTTTATTTGAGTTTTTTTTTTGCACTGCTTATTTTAACTTAACTATTAAATATATTCTGTTTTTGTTCCTCTTTATTTATCATGTATCTCATCGGACTGCCTCTGTAAAGTTAACAAATCTCATGACATATTCTGGTGGTTTAACATCACCTGATATTAAGCCTGATTCTGATGAGTGGTAATTTTGCAGTAATGCTTAAAATTGAGGGCCATGGATAAGGTGGGTGGTAACAGTCGTTGTCCCAGGGTAGAGAAGTATAAAACTAAGCTGTATAGATTTAGGGTGCGAGGGAAAAGCCTTAAAAAGGCCCCAAAGGAGAAACTTTTCACCCCCGACGGTGGTGAGTACACATAGAAGCCTCCAGAGGAAGAGATTATGGCTGGGATGATAGCATCATTTAAGCAATTCATATGTACCTGAGGGGTGAGGTTGAGAAGGATATGGGTCAAACACAGAAAACTGGGACTAGCTGAGTGGACATTATGGTCATCATGGAAGCACCTCACTGAAGGATCTGTACTACTCGATGCCTTTAAGATTGTGTTCTCGCTTTCACCTGCAGCCTCTGCAGATGATTCAATGCAAAGATCAGCAGAAGAAGCATATGTTTATGTCAAGGCTTCTTCCAGGGAAACTTTAGTATAGACCTGGACAGATATCATAATGTTCCACCAACATCATCTCCTGAATGTAGCTGCAAAACCAGAATTCAATACTTCAAAAAGTGCACCACATCTTTTCTCCTCTTGGCATACTCTCACAGCATTTAGATTGCCCCTTCCTTCACAAATCTCAATAGCTCCCATCTTGCCATCGCAACTCCTTGGTCCACTCTTCCATTCCCGGTGACCACTCTTTATAGAATGTTCCCTTGTAACTAAAGGGCAACATAGCAATTGTCATTTCAACTCTTCTGCTCCCACCACCCAGAGGCCTAAACAATCCTTCCAGGTGAAGCAGTGATTCAGTCACATTTCTTCACAACGGGTGGCCCAGCGGAGCAGTTGTTCGAGTCGCTGCCTCAAAGTGCTGGCTTCAATCCTGACAAGCATTTTCTCCATGTGAATTGGTGGGTTTCCTCCAAGTACTTTAGTCTAGTTTCTTCCCACATCCTAAACAAATGTAGCTTATTAGGTTTCAAAAGTACATTTGAAGTCAGAGAAATGTATACAATATACATCCTGACATGCTTTTTCTTCACATTTACAAGATTGGTTGTAAATTGCCCTGGTGTGTTGGTGAGTGGTAAAATTTTAGGGGGGGGGTGGTCTTGGATAAGAGTTTGGGAAGAATAAAAACAAAGGGCTTTGGTATCCAATTTGACCTTTTTTGTTTTAAAAATATTACACTGGATTTTATTAAAGAAGTGTTTTATTTAGGAAGAGAAGAATTAAAAATTATAAGATTCTATAAAGAAGGGAAATCCAAAACGAGAATGATCAAAACAGTCTAACATTTTTAACTGAGCTGAAGTGATAATTTTTACTGTTAGTTTCATAAACCAGTTTCCAAAAATTCCAAGCAGAGATCCCAGTGTGTCAATTAAAACCATTCATTCTCTTGATAGCTTTTCATGTATTACCGGTATCCCATGAACTTTTGCCACATAGCAGCTGAGTGCAGAGCGAATTGAAAAAATAACATGTTGTTGGAGTTGCTTGGACTATTAATGACGCTGCATGTGTCCCTCAGGCTAATGACTAAACAACAACATGCACTCATCATACTCAGCTTTAAAAAAAAGCCAGAGCAAGATCTGTACCTGGGGAGTTTTCAATGTGCTACCCAACAGAGAGTAATTTATAACCTTACCCTTGGAGAGGAGATGTGACGAATTATTAGGCTTCAAAACATTTAAAATTGCAGATTAATTAAATCATATTAATTGAGCTGCTTCCTTGTCCGGGAAAAGTACAAGTAAAAGTACAGGTGGCTTCAAGGAAAAAAGGCTAAACTATAAAAACAGTTCTCTGAGAAATTTCAACATGAGAATGTAAAGCTTTAACCTAATATGTGCAGCAACCCAATATTGGTTGTTTGTGTTGCAGTCATCACGTGCCCCCAAAGATCACAATTTCTTCACAGAAATGGGCCCTTTCAACCCACCTTGTCCACACTTCATGTAATGCCCATCTCCACTAGTCCCATTTACTTGCAAGAAGCCCATGCCCCTCTGCTTTTTTTGTCTAACTATATCTGTTAAACACTGCTTCCATCACCTCCTTAGGCAGCTCACTCCAGATGTTCACCACATTCTCGATGGAAAAATTCACCCCTCAGATTGCTTTCAAATTTCTCTCTTCTCACCTTAAGCCTATGCCTTCTAGTTGTAAACTCCCCTACCTTGGGAAGGAGAGCTATGGAAGCAAGTCATGAAAAACTAATTTTAGAACTATCATCTTACTGCAAAGTAAGTAGTTATAATGCATTTTCCCAATAAATATTGGCTGTAACAATGGGATTTCTCTTAAAACTGAAAATGATCTCTTAACCACACTGTTTGTTCACTATATTGTTTGTACTGTCAAAAAGCTTAATAGAAATAAAACCTTGCACTCATGACAAACTCAATACCCAAGAGTTATTGACAAAAATTTCCACTAATCTACTGGAATTACTCAGTTTATATCTAGGAACGTACACAGGACAGAACTGTCACACTCACTGGACATGTTGAACCAGCTTTTTCCTGGATGCTCTCCACTTTTGGTCACCCAATAGCAGACCAGAAGCTTGCTCAGATTCTCCAGCACTTAAAATGGGGAAAAGGTCCGTAGATCCTTGTCCAGGTTAGACAAGAATTGCATGCATGATTTCTACAAGAGATGGAAAGGAATAAGGATATGGCAAGTTCCTTTTTTGTTTCCTCAAACCAATTTTTGCTTTGTTTATAGTGCAACTATAAACGCATGATTTTTAAGTATTCATTGACAATAAATGGTGTTTAAAAATAGTTGGAACGATATGAACCAAGTCTATTTCATTGAGAATGAATACCAAACTTGAGTCGCTTGGGTTTGATGTAAAACTCGAAAGCTGCTTGTGTGAAGTTCCATGTTTATGTGATCACACGGGTGCAGGGCATCTGGGTTTCTCCTACACTCCAAAGATGTGCTTATTGGTAGCTTAACTGCCTATTAACTGTGCCCCTAGTTTAAGGTTATGAAGGAATTTAGAAGAGTTATGGGCATTTAGGAAATAAAGAACCTGAAATGGGAAAATGGGTTCAATAGGATTTTTTTTTGAGACTGGGATAGACTTGATGGACAACATTACCTCCCACATCATAAGAATCTGTTCTTAATTTTAAAATGTGTAACTTTTTAAAGTTGATTCCACTTTTAGTTTAAAAGTTAATTTACCTTGTACTTTGTAGCTTAATTGTTTGTAACTTTGGTAGATGGTATTGAGCAGATGAGGTTTGGGAAGGGCAAGACAGTAGAGGCACAGTATAGGAAGAGAAAGCAAGAGGAAGGAACTAAGGCAAAAAATTTGAGCAACTATTGCTATGCATTTGGAAGCAATGAGAGCTTCAAATTTGCCCTTCATAGAAGGATCTGAGGTACCTGGCAGTTAACGTACATAAGCAGCAGCCAAAATTAATTGAGCAATTCAAATGATATACAATTATTTGGAATTCTCAGCAAATGGGACATTTTCTCCAGTTAAACTTTCAGCAAGGGTTGAAATGATGCCTGCCAACTCCAAAACTAAGTGTAGATATTAAATCATCTAATGCATTTCTAGGACTGATATAAAATTAACATTTACTAGATGAAAAGCCCATATACCATTTAAATATTGAAATCTCAACAAGTGTAGCTGGGCCATAGGATTCCCTAAAAGTTTGCTCAAGCTTTCCACAGCAAATACAACAAACCAAATAAGGACAATTGTTTAAAGTCAATGTCTCTTTCAAAACAAAAGTGGTAAAAAAAAAAAGATTATAGGTATGTTTTAAATCAAGATGCAATATTCAAAATATAAATTTCCATTTGAAAACAAATATGCAAATCTAGACTAGTACTACTGTGAAACAGAATCATATTAGGCAAGAAAGTAAACCATCAATTGGCAAAGCTAAAATCCTTTAAAAAATCTCTGCCCATATCCTGGTGCACCTGGTACGCCTTATGATCATCAAGGTTATCCCACTCACAAACATACATTGCTTTGCATAAATAATACATCATAATATATTGTTATGCAAATTCAACATGTAATGCCAGCAGAACACTAATTGCCAGTGAATTTAGAAAACTAAAATGAAAAGCTATTCAAAGACAAGAAAAATTAACATTTGGATTAAAATATACAATTTGAAATAGAAATGCAGAATACTGAAATGATTATGTATTTTATGTCATAGTGGAAATTTTCAACAATATGTATAATTATAGATATATAAAAGGGTATGATCTTCAAATGAGTTGAATGCTTTTAACATACTTGTTGTATGCCTGTGATTTGCAATAACGTGCCACTGTTCATATTAAAGACAATCCCAATGCTGTTTTCAGGCCGTGGCAAATCAATTTTTTGCTTTGTTCATGGTGTAGCTATAACATTTTTGATTAAAAAAAAACATTCATTGACAATAAGTGGTATTTAAAAAAAGTTGGAAAGATGTAAACCAAGTCTATATCATCCAGAATGAAATTTAACCACCTTGCATTTGGTTTCTAGCAGTAAAGCTCAAACCAGTGCTTGCAGATGCCTTACCTCAAGGAAAGACTGTGGCTAATGACTTTGTGAGAACATAGCAATAGATACACATTAATGAGAGTGTATTAATAAATAATGAGAATGGGTTACATAAAAGCAAAACAGAGTGCATACAATGCAGCAAAAATTAGTGGGAAGCTAGAGGATTGAGAAGCTTTTAAAAACCAACAGAAGGCAACTAAAAAAAAAATAAGGAGATTAATGATGAATTATGAAGTTAAACTAGCCAACAACATAAAAGAGAATACCAATTTTGTTTAAAGATATATTAAGTACAAGAGAGGCAAGAGTGGCAAGAGTTTCCTATGGTGGGGGCACCCAGAACTGGAAGGGACAGCCTCAAATTTGAGAGGCAACCTTTTGAACAGAGGTAAGGAGGAATTTTTTTTAGCCAAGAGTAATGAATCTGCGGAATGCTCTGCCACAGATTGCAGTGGAGGCCAAGTCTGTGGGTACACTTAAGGTGGAAGTCGATAGTTTCCTGATTGGTCAGGGCATCAAAGGATATGGTGACAAGGCAGGTGTGTGGGGTAGAGTGGGATCCGGGATCAGCTGTGATGGAATGGCAGAGCAGACTCAATGAGCAGGTCAGCCTAATACTGTTACTATGTCTTATGCAATACTATTGATGGCGGGGGGCAGGGGAGGGTGATGAGCGACCAGTGGGGGCTGGAGCAACCATGTCCCTGGCTCTGTGGCTCAGAAGGGAAGGGGGTAGTCGTGATAGGGGATTACACAGCTGAGGTGGCTTTTTAAGACCAGTTTGTGGGTGAGCCTATGAGGGGAATGACCATTCTGGATTGAGTGTAATGTAAATTTAATTAGGAAGCTTAAGGTAAAGGAACCCATTAGGATGCAGTGATCATAATGTGATAGAATTCATGCTGCAGTGTGAGGGGGAGAAGCTAAGATCAGATATATTAGTATTATAGTGGAGTAAAGGGAATTATAGAGGCATGAGGGAAGAGCTGTCCAAATTTGATTAGAAGGGGACACTATCAGAAATGCTGGCAGAACAGCACTGTCTTGAATTGCTGGGGGTAATATGGAAGGTACAGGATAGATAGATCCCTAAGATGAAGAAGTATTCTAAAGGGAGGTTGAAGCAATTGTGGCTGCAAGGGAAGTCAAAGACAACATAAAAGCAAAAGAGAGGGCATGTAATATAGCAAAAATTAATGAGAAGTTAGTGGATTGGGAAGCTTTTAAAAACCAACAGAAGGCAACTAAAAAAAAAATCCCCTAAAGAGAGAAAAGATTAAACATGAAGGGAAACAGTTATCATTCATTGCATAGAGGACTAGAATATAAAGGAGGGAGGAGAAGATGGCGGCACGTTGCAGCCCGCATGGTCGTTCCGAATGAATATCGATAATGTGTAACTAGGGCCTGTGCACAATCTGGATTTGATGGAGACAGCCATGAGAAGCGCAGAGGAAGATCTGGAGTAACTTCTGAAATGCCTGCTTTGCTGCCGTTGCTACTGTGTGATCGAGAATCTCTGGAGATGAAGGCCCCAAATCCTCGGCTTTGCGTATCGCCTGTTGCCGGGGCCGGGGTCGAAGTGCTTGGCAGAGACGGTGCTTGGTGCTGAGAGGTGGTTGGAGGCTCGGAGTTTTCGGAAGGACTCAGAGTCAGACTGTGGTCGGATGCTTCCAGGATGCTGCACCGGCACGTTGGCGGCGCTGGAGGTTTACCGTCTGCGTGAGATGATGGGACTTTTGAGAGACTTTGAGTCTTTTACTGTGCCATGGTCTGTTCTTATCAAATTACGGTATTGCTTTGCACTGTTGTAACTATATGTTATAATTATGTGGTTTTTGTTAGTTTTTAAGTCAGTTTGTCATGTGTTTTCGTGATATCATTCTGGAAAAACATTTTATCATCTCTTAATGCATGCATTACTAAATGACAATAAAAGGGGATTGCGTGTCCTTATAATCATAATAAGAGCAAAGATATGATGCTGAGGCTTTATAAGGCATTGATCAGACCACACTTGGAGTATTGTGAGCAGTTCTGGACTCTTCATCTAAGAAAAGATACGCTGGTATTGGAGAGGGTCCAGAGGAGGTTCATGAGAATGATTTCAGGAATTAAAGGTTTAACATATGAGGAGCATTTGATGGTGTGGACAAGTACTTGCTTGTCTTTAGAAGAACGAGGATGGCAGGGGAGGGGGAGTGGTGGAAAGATATCATTGAAACCTACCAAATATTGAAAGGTCTGTATAAAGTGGGTATGGAGAGGATGATTCCTAAAGCAGGGGAGTCTAGGACCAGAGAACACAGCCTCAGAGTTGAGAGATGTCCATTTAGAACAGAGATGAGGAAAAATTTCTTTAGCCAGAGGGTGATGAATCTGTAGAATTCACTGTGGGCCAAGTCATTGGGTATATTTAAGGTAAAGCTTGATAGGCTCCTGATTAATGAGGTCAAAGGTTAAGGGGAGAAGGCAGGAGAATGGAGTTGAGAGATGTAATGAATCAGCCATGATGGAATGGCAGAGCAGACTCGAAGGGCCAAATGATGTAATTCTGCTCCTGTGTCCTGATCTTATAGAACAGCATATGAACAAACCGTTCGACCCATGATGTTGCACTAAACTAATAATTAAAAGCCTACTTAACTAATCCCTTCTGCCTACGGATGTCCACATATCTTTATATTCCACATATTCACATGCCTATCAAAGACCCTCTTGACACCCGTATTGTGTTTGCCTCCACAACCACCTCTGGCAGCACATACCAGGTACTCACCGCTCTGTGGAAAAACCTTCCTCCACGCATCCTTTGAATTTACTCCTTCTAAACTTAAATGCATGCCTGCTGGTATTAGACTAAGAAAAATATACTGGCTGCTTCTCTATCGCTCTTAGTCTTATAAATTTCTAATAAGTCTCTTCCCAGTCTCCTCTGCTTCAGAGAAAACAACCCAAGTTTGTCCACCCTCTCGTTATAGCACATGCCCTCTCATCCAGGCAGCATTCTTTCCAGAGCCTTCACATCCTTCCTATGATGTGGTGCTCAGAATCAACCAGATGCAGCCTGATAAAGCTGCAACATAACTTCCTGACTCTAGCTTAGTGCCTCATCTAATGAAGACAACTGTGACATTATATTATCAACTTCTACAGCCACTTTTAGGGAGCTGGGAACTTGGGTTAACTGTTAAGGATCGATTACATTTGATCTCCCAAAGTTGAACACCTCAAATTTGGCTGGATTAAACACTGACTGCTATTTCTCTGCACATATCTGCAGCTGACTTATGTCATGCTGTAGCCTTTGGCAATCTTCTGTACTATCTACAATGTTACCAACTTTTGCATCATCTGCAAACTTCCTTATCCATCCATTCTAATTAATTTACATATGTCACGAACAGAGGTTGCTGTACACATCCTTGCTGAACAGCACTCCAGCAGATCAATCCCATTCACCACCACCATCTATGAGAGAGGCAATTCCAAATCTCCACAACAGAGGCACTGTGGATCCCATGCATCTCAATATACTGAATGACTCTATCATGAGGGATCTTATCAAACACCTGCACACAACACACACACACAGCTCTAACCTCAAATCACCTTTGTAACCTCCTCAAAAACTCAGTCAAGTTAACAAGACTTGCCCTGTATAAAACATGTTAACTCCTCGTAATTAAGCCATGCCCCCCCCCAATGGTCATAAATCCTATTATGAAGAACTCTTTCCAAAAGCTTCTCTACTACTGACATTATAGTCACCAGTGTAACATACCTCATGGATATCTTCTGACTGTCTTACGATGATGATGTAATGGGCTTTTGGAGGTCACATGATGCGCTTTTCCCCCTGATGTGAGGTCACGTAATGACATAGAGCGTAGGTGTTCAGCAAAGTGGTCTCCCAGTCTGCGTCGGGTCTCGCCAATATATAAAAGGCCACATCGGGAGCACCGGACGCAGTATGTCACCCCAGCCGACTCACAGGTGAAGTGTTGCCTCACCTGGAAGGACTGTTTGGGGCCCTGAATGGTGGTAAGGGAGGAAGTGTAAGGGCATGTGTAGCACTTGTTCCGCTTACATGGATAAGGCCAGGAGGGAGATCAGTGGGGAGGGATGGGAGGGACGAATGGACAAGGGAGTCGCGTAGGGAGCGATCCCTGCGGAAAGCGGGGGGGGGGGGGGAGGGAAAAATGTGCTCAGTGGTGGGATCCCGTTGGAGGTGGCGGAAGTTACGGAGAAGACCCGGAGGCTGGTGGGGTGGTAGGTGAGGACCAGGGGAACCCTATTCCTAGTGGGGTGGCGGGAGGATGGAGTGAGAACAGATGTACGTGAAATGGGGAAGTCCCTATATACTTCCATCCTCCATCAGGAAGGTCTCCCATCCACTGCTACCAACCTTATAGTTCCCACACCTCGCACTTCCCGTTTCTACCTCCTACCCAAGATCCACAAACCTGCCTGTCCTGGCCGACCTATTGTCTCAGCTTGCTCCTGCCCCACTGAACTCGTTTCTGCTTACCTCGACAGGGTTTTATCCCCCCTTGTTCAATCCCTTCCTACCTATGTTCGTGACACTTCTCACACTCTTAAACTTTTCGATGATTTTAAGTTCACTGGCCCCCAGCACTTTATTTTCACCATGGATGTCCAGTCCTTATATACTTCCATCCCCCAACAGGAAGGTCTCAAAGCTCTACGCTTCTTTTTGGGTTCCAGACCTAATCAGTTCCCCTCTACCACCACTCTGCTCCGTCTAGCGGAATTAGTCCTTACTCTTAATAATTTCTCCTTTGGCTCCTCCCACTTCCTCCAAACTAAAGGTGTAGCTATGGCACCCATATGGGTCCTAGCTATGCCTGCCTTTTTGTTGGCTTTGTGGAGCAATCTATGTTCCGTGCCTATTCTGGTATCTGTCCCCCACTTTTCCTTCACTACATCGACGACTGCATTGGCGCTGCTTCCTGCACACATGCAGAGCTCGTTGACTTTATTAACTTTGCCTCCAACTTTCACCCTGACCTCAAGTTTACCTGGTCCATTTCCGACACCTCCCTCCCCTTTCTAGATCTTTCTGTCTCTTTCTCTGGAGACAGCTTATCCACTGATGTCTACTATAAGCCTACTGACTCTCACAGCTATCTGGACTATTCCTCTTCTCACCCTGTCTCTTGCAAAAACGCCATCTCCTTCTCGCAATTCCTCCGTCTCCGCCGCATCTGCTCTCAGGATGAGGCTTTTCATTCTAGGACGAGGGAGATGTCTTCCTTTTTTAAAGAAAGGGGCTTCCCTTCCTCCACTATCAACTCTGCTCTTAAATGCATCTCCCCCATTTCACGTACATCTGCTCTCACTCCATCCTCCCGCCACCCCACTAGGAATAGGGTTCCCCTGGTCCTCACCTACCACCCCACCAGCCTCCGGGTCCAACATATTATTCTCCGTAACTTCCGCCACCTCCAACAGGATCCCACCACTGAGCACATCTTTCCCTCCCCCCCCCTCTGCTTTCTGCAGGGATCGCTCCCTACGCGACTCCCTTGTCCATTCGTCCCCCCCATCCCTCCCCACTGATCTCCCTCCTGGCACTTATCCGTGTAAGCGGAACAAGTGCTACACATGCCCTTACACTTCCTCCCTTACCACCATTCAGGGCCCCAAACAGTCCTTCCAGGTGAGGCGACACTTCACCTGTGAGTCGGCTGGGGTGATATACTGCGTCCGGTGCTCCCGATGTGGCCTTTTATATATTGGCGAGACCCGACGCAGACTGAGAGACCGCTTTGCTGAACACCTACGCTCTATCCGCCAGAGAAAGCAGGATTTCCCAGTGGCCACACATTTTAATTCCACATCCCATTCCCATTCTGACATGTCTATCCATGGCCTCCTCTACTGTAAAGATGAAGCCACACTCAGGTTGGAGGAACAACACCTTATATTCCGTCTGGGTAGCCTCCAACCTGATGGCATGAACATCGACTTCTCTAACTTCCGCTAATGCCCCACCTCCCCCTCGTACCCCATCTGTTACTTATCTTTATACACACATTCTTTCTCTCACTCTCCTTTTTCTCCCTCTGTCCCTCTGAATATACCCCTTGCCCAGCCTCTGGGTTCCCTTCACCCCTTGTCTTTCTTCCCGGACCTCCTGTCCCATGATCCTCTCGTATTCCTTTTGCCAATCACCTGTCCAGCTCTTGGCTCCATCCCTCCCCCTCCTGTCTTCTATCATTTTGGATCTCCCCCTCCCCCTCCAACTTTCAAATCTCTTACTCACTCTTCCTTCAGTTAGTCCTGACGAAGGGTCTCGGCCTGAAACGTCGACTGCACCTCTTCCTAGAGATGCTGCCTGGCCTGCTGTGTTCACCAGCAACTTTGATGTGTGTTGCTTGAATTTCCAGCATCTGCAGAATTCCTGTTGTTTTCAATTCTATATTCATTGTTGCCGGTCATGTGACACCAGGATTTTCACTTCTGAAACAATCGAGCATCATTAGCTACTTACCAGTACTCCAGAACTTTGCCTCTAGCTAAGGAGACACAAAGATCTCAGTCAAGGTCTCAACAATCTCATCATTTGCCTCACTCAATAACCTTCGGTATATCCCATCAACCTGGGGACATCACCTTAATATTCCAACACTACTTACTCTGAAAATGTCTGAGCATAGTAGAATGCTCCACACTGATCTCACTATTCTGTACTTCCTTCTGCTCGGTAAATACAAGGATTAAGTACACATTAGACCTCACCTACATCTTCTGTAGGAGGAAGTTGGAGTTCCTCTTAGAACTCTAGATCCAAAACACAGAAGGGTATTGGAAAACCCCTAATAGAATTAGATCTACTGTTCACTTGAAAAATAAGCAGTATTGGAAGTGGTCTGAAAGACATTGCAACTAATTCAGAGATCAATGATTTGAAAATTAGGTCCCAATGTTAAATCAGCCCCCATGGACTGCCACTCTGAATGGAAAAGGAAGGCCCTTTCAGAGACACCATTTTAAAAAAAGTTAAAGATTAGCTTTATTAGCTTCAAGTTGGATAAGTCGCCGGGACCGGATGAGATGCACTCCAGGCTACTGTGGGAGTTGAGAGAGGAGATTGCTGAGCCTCTGGCGATGATCTTTGCATTATCAATGGGGATAGGAGAGGCTCTGGAAGATTGGAGGGTTGCGGATGTTGTTCCCTTATTCAAGAAAGAGAGTAGAGATAGCCCAGGAAATTATAGACCAGTGAGTCTTACTTCAGTGGTTAGTAAATGATGGAGAAGATCCTGAGAGGCAGGATTTATGAACATTTGGAGAGGTATAATATGATTAGGAATAATCAGTATGGCTTTGTCAAGGGCAGGTCATGCCTTACGAGCCCGATTGAATTTTTTGAGGATGCGACCAAACACTTTGATGAGGGAAGAGCAGTAGATGTCGTGTATATGGATCAAGGCATTTCACAAGGTACCCCATGCAAGGCTTATTGAGAAAGTAAGGAGGCACGGGATCCAAGGGGCCAATGCTTTGTGGATCCAGAACTGGCTTTCTCACAGAAGGCAAAGAGTGGTTGAAGATGGGTCATATTCTGCATGGAGGTCAGTGACCAGTGGTGTGCCTCAGCGATCTGTTCTGGGACCCTTACTCTTCGTGATATTTATAAGTGACCTGGATGAGGAAGTGGAGGGATGGGAGAGTAAATTTGCTGATGACACAAAGGTTGGGGGTGTTGTGGATAGAGTGGAGGGCTGTCAGAGGTTGCAACGGAACATTGATAGGACGCAAAACTGGGCTGAGAAGCGGCAGATGGAGTTCAACCCAGATAAGTGTGAGGTGGTTCATTTTGATAGGTCAAGTATGATGGCAGAATATAGTGTTAATAGTAAGACTCTTGGCAGTGTGGTGGATCAGAGGAACCTTGGGGTCCAAGTCCATAGGACGCTTAATGCAGCTGTGCAGGTCCACTGTGGTTAAGAAGGCATACGGTGTATTGGCCTTCATCAATTGTGCAATTGAGTTTAGTAATGTTGCAGCTGTATAGGACCCTGGTCAGACCCCACTTGGAGTACTGTGCTCAGTTCTGGTCGCCTCACTGCAGGAAGGACGTGGAAACCATGGAAAGGGTGCATAGGAGATTTACAAGGATGTTGCCTGGATTGGGGAGCATGCCTTATGAGAATAGGTTGAGTCAACTCAGGCTTTTCTCCTTTGAGTGACGGAGGATGAGAGATGACCTGATAGAGGAGTACAAGATGATGAGAGGCTTTGATCGCGTGGATAGTCAGAGGCTTTTTCCCCAGGGCTGAAATGGCTGCCATAAGAGGGCACAGTTTAAGGTACTTGGGAGTAGGTACAGAGGAGATGTCAGGGGTAAGTTTGTTTGTTTGTTTTTACGCAGAGAGTGGTGAGTGTGTGGAATGGGCTGCCGGTAATGGTCGTGGAGGCAGAAACGATAGGGTCTTTTAAGAGACTCCTGGATAGGTACATGGAGCTTAGAAAAATAGAGGGCTATGGGTAACCCTAGTAATTTCTGAGGTAGGGACATGTTCGACACAACTTTGTGGGCCCTAGGGCTTGTATTGTGCTGTAGGTTTTCTATGTTTATCTGTCACTTGGACATCGAAACATCAAAAAAAAATACAGTGAAATAAATCATTTGTGTCAATGATCAACACACTCCAGGGGTGTGGCGGGAGCCACCCGCAGGTGTCACCGTGCTTACAGCGCCATCGTAGCATGCCCACAACCTACTAACCCTATCGCATACGTCGCTAGAACGTGAAGGAAAGCCGAACATCTGAAGGAAACCCAGATGGTCATGGGGAGAAGGGAAAACTCCTTACAGAGGGCAACAGGAATTGAACCCCTTTCGATTTTACAGCTGGCACTGTAGTGTTGCACTAACTGCTATGCTATGATGCCACCCCTCGGGAATTCTATAAATCTGTTGGGTTACTCAAGTAGCAAGATCAAAAGTCAGATGCATAATTAAAGACAGATATTGACAAAACACCTGAATGATAGCACATGCAAATGAAGGCTTATTTCTCAATTGCTGCAAAGGTTAATAATGGCTGTAGCTGAAGAGAAATGCCAGTGGCCCCATTACTACCTGCTACTGGATACAAGTTTCTTTTCCACCTAAATCCATGTGGTGCTGATGTGTATAGGCAATCTCACATTAAAATGTGGAACCCTCTATCGACTACTGCCAGAGATTGTGACTCAAGGGTCAAGGCTTTCAGTCATCAATACTTTCACCTATTACTGATGATTGGAAAAGATTTGACAGCAATGAGGGACTGCCAACAATTTTAACTCCTCAAAGCAGGATTACATTAGTAGCAATGTTACCTTCAAGGAGGAAAGATTCCAAACAATCACACCTAACAATAACACAAACACGAGGAGATCTGCAGATGCTGGAATTTCAAGCAACACACTTAAAAGTTGCTGGTGAACGCAGCAGGCCAGGCAGCATCTCTAGGAAGAGGTACAGTCGACGTTTCGGGCCGAAACCCTTCGTCAGGAGTCTCAAAGGGTCTGACGAAGGGTCTTGGCCCTAAACGTCGACTGTACCTCTTCTTAGAGATGCTGCCTGGCCTGCTGCATTCCCCAGCAACTTTTAAGTGTACATCTAACAATAATACACTCAACACCTATTTAACCTTTCAACAATAAAAAAGATTCTGTCAGAAATTTGCTTGCACAACATTGTCTTTTCCAACCTATTGCATGGGAATACCGATGATTCCCAGAATGGAATGTAGTTAAACTGGTTTTGTGCCAAGTCACAGTACAGAAATCTGATAAGTTGTGTAAACGCGGGACTGGATGAACTGTTTCTTCATTGGATAGGTATGGGTGTCAGACTGAGCATTTGTAACCCCTCACAGGCCTGTAGTAATGATTTGAAGAAACTCCCTATGCAAATCCCAACCCAGCACTCTGTACCCAATTCTGGCAATAAGTTACGGAACCAATAATAACTTTATTTACTTACTGGCTCCCTGTCAGGGCTTCCCATGATCACCTTTCGTTTCCTTCATCATTACTCATTCATACCTACACCACACTCTAATCACCTGTCATCCACTGATCACTCCTTCCCCACACCACAGTCTGGCTTCAATCCCACCATGATACCCAAGCCCTACCTCCCACCTATTCTACACAATTACCCAAAGTCCCTCACCCAGTAGTACATCTCCCCAGCACTGACAGATCCTACCACCATTGACTCCCGGCAGCTATCCTTTACCATGATCCACGTTTGGATCCTGATTTCCTCCTTCCTTGATTTCTTCACCTCAACTGCATTCAGGACACAACTTTAACAATTTCTTTTCACACTTTCAGCCAGTCTGGTGTGTGCAGGCATCAAGGACTTTCCTCAGACAAGCCTGATTCAGTGGTGCCTGACTTGATGCATTGTGCGCTGACTTACTTACGTCTTCAGGCTCTAATGAGATCCTCAGTGTATCTGAAAGGAAGTGCCAGGTATTTGTACGAACAAAGAACAGATCAGTTAAGAATGAAAATAAAGCTGAAATAGAATCTAGCCCTTTAAGATTGGGAGAATCGGTTTACATTCCTGAAATGAATGCCTGATGAGTAGCACAAAAGCATGACGAAAGTGATTTAAAATGTTATAATGTGCATATCATCCTCCAAGTCAGAATACATTTTTAATAAAAGAGAAATAAGATTGCAAGATATCATTTAACATTAACAAAAGTCACAGGTACTTTACAAACATCACCCTCAATGATATGCAAATCACCTGTGCAGGTATAATTGTCAAGGCTTAATTTAATAAATGCAGCCTACCATATTATCAATAAAGGCATCAAGCAACTACAATTAGGATTCTGCCATAAACATTTGGATCCAAATCTTTTCACAATCTTAAGAAATAGTGCAAAACTGTAAACCAAAAACCTTTGTAAATATCTGCCTTTAACCTCAGCATTCACTTGGTTAATTCCAGTCACAATATTCACAATATTAAACATCCAGTTGAAGCCAATTTACTTGATAAGTAACGTTGCCATTGGACTCACTACTATACAGCACATAGCAACTCCAACGTGTACAAAATATGAAATGGGCTGCTACATTTCACTATGGTAACTGCTAGCCTCTAGCTTCAAAGACAAGTAAAGTTTTATCAACACCATCACCTTCCAATTCCATTCCAAGTAGTACATTGATGTGATTGAGACGTACAAATAATGGGTCCTCACTTACACTGGGTCAGTTATTGAATTCCTTATATAATGTTGGCAAGGACAACAGTGACCTGAAGATCCAGCATCAACATTACTGTGTAATTAGGGAGGTGTAATAAAAACAGCTTTCTATCTTTCAGTCAAAAGAAAACATGTCATTTCTACTCCATTACATTTCAAATCATTGAAATGATATAGTAACACAAGCTCATTCAACGCCCACTCTGCTTAGCCCATGTACTCTGCTCCCTCCATGACTCTTTCCTTGTCGCTCTGAAAGTTCCCCATTTTAAGTAATATAGAGCTCAACTCAAGTGTTTAAAAACTAACAACTAAATTTTGCATTGAACAGAGATGCAAATTAGACTTCTAAAAATGTAATTTGCAAATGCCACAAAGGACTTCTCTTTAGTAATCTTTAAAGAACTCTTATATTTAATTTTGTTACCAATTTACAGAGGCACAAGACTACAGATGCTGGCTACCTGAAGATATTGGAGCAACTTATTGGGTCACAGCATCTATGGAGGGAAACACATGTCAACGTTGCTCCCTTCTACACTGTGAGACCCTATGCAGTTGAGCATATTTGCTCCATCTGTTGGAACAGCTGGGATTACCCAGTGGCCAGCCATCGTAATGCCACCTCCCACTCCCAGGTATGGTCAAGGGAAGGAGAGAAGGCACAGGAGTGCTTTCAGGACTGCATCGAATTATTGAAGTGGACAATATTCAGGGATTTATTGTCAAATCTGAATGAATATGCCATAGTCAACGCTGACTTTATCAAGACCTGTGTGGATGAGTGTGTGCCCTCGATGACATGTCCAGACCAAAAGCCATGGATGGACCAGGAGATTCATAGTCTGCTGAGGGCTCGATCTGTAACATTCAAGACCAGTAATCCAGAAATATACATGTCCAGGCATGACGTACGGAAGGCTATTCTGAAAGTGTCAAAACAATTCCAATTGAAGTTAGAGACTGAATCAAAAACCCATCAGCTCTGGCAGAGTTTGCAAGCTTTTACTTTCAACAAGATGAAACTTAATATCATGATAGGCTGCACACAGAAAATGATGGAGGAATTCAGCAGGCCCTTTGGCAGTCCTGCTGAGGGGTCTTGGCTCGAAATGTCGACTGTACTTTTTCCTCATAGATGCTGCCTGATCTGCAGATTTCCTCCAGCATTTTGTGTGTCTGTTGTTTGCAGATTTTCTCTTGTTTGTGATCATGATAGGCTGAGATGCTTCATTCATAGATGAGAAGAATGCCTTTTATACCCACGTTGAAAGTGAGTCAGAGAAGTACAATACTGAAACTGGCCCTTTGGTCAATCCAGTCCATGTTGAAATCATTTTAAGTGAGTCCTGACGAAGGGTCTCGGCCTGAAATGTTGACTGTACCTCTTCCTATAGGTGCTACCTGGCTTGCTGCGTTCACCATCATTTAAACTGCCTACCCCCATCGACCTGCACCGGGACAATAGCCCTCCATACCCCTACTACCCATGTACCAATCCAAACTTTCCTTAAATGATGAATTCCAGCTCACATGTAGCACTTGTGCTGGAAGCTCATTCCACACTCTCACGACCCTCTGAATGAAGAAGCTCCCCCTCACAATCTCCTTAACCTTTTCACCTTTCACCCTTAACTGCATGACCTCTAATTGTAGTCCCCACCCTTCCTCTGGAAAGAGCCTTATTGCATTTACCCTGTCTAAACTTCTCAGAATTTTGAATAGCTCTATTAAATCTCCTCTCAATCTTCTATGTTCGAAAGAATACACTCCTAATCTATTCAATCTTTCCTTATAGCACAGGGCCTCCAGACCCAGCAACATCCTTGTAAATTTTCTCTGTACTCTTTCAACCTTATTTACATCTTTCCTGTAGGTAGGTGACCAAAACTGCACATCTTATTTTTATGCACACATTCTTTCTCTCACTCTCCTTTTTCTCCCTCTGTCCCTCTGAATATACCTCTTGCCCATCCTCTGGGTTCCCCCCCCCCCCCGTCTTTCTTCCCGGACCTCCTGTCCCATGATCCTCTCGTATCCCCTTTTGCCTATCACCTGTCCAGCTCTTGGCTCTATCCCTCCCCCTCCTGTCTTCTCCTATCATTTTGGATCTCCTCCTCCCCCTCCAACTTTCAAATCCCTTACTCACTCTTCCTTCAGTTAGTCCTGACGAAGGGTCTCGGCCTGAAACGTCGACTGCACCTCTTCCTAGAGATGCTGCCTGGCCTGCTGCGTTCACCAGCAACTTTGATGTGTGTCACAGTATTCTAAATTAAGCCTCATCAATATCTTATACAACTTTAACATAACATCCCCTGTACTCAGTACAATGACTTAAGACCAATGTGCCAAAAGCTTTCTTTACAATCCTATCTACCTACGCCGCCACTTTCAGTGAACTATGGACCTGTATTCCCAGATCCCTTTGCTGTACCACACTCCTCAGTGCCCTACCGTTCATTGTGTAAGACCTATCCTGGTTGGTTCTACCAAAGTGCAAAACCTTGCACTTGTCTGCATTAAATTCCATCTGCCAAGCCATGATACACTTCCTCACTGTCCACCACTAACCCAATCCTGGTGTTATCCACAAATTTGCTGATCTAGTTAACCACAATCATCCAGGTCATTGATATAGATGATAAACTACAAAGGACCCAGCACTGATCTCCATGGCACATCGCTAACCACAGGCCTCCAGTCAGGGAGGCAACCATGTACTACCACTCCCTGGCTTCTCCCACTAAGCCAATGTCTAATCCAGGGGTGGCCAACCTTTTACATTCCATGCGTCAATTTTTTCACGCACGAGTTCTATATTAACATAGTTTTACAAGAATTGAATGGGAGTTCAAGAGTTGTATGGCGCATCTGAACTCATGAGTGAAAAAATTGACGCATGGAATGTAAAAGGTTGGCCACCCCTGGACTCTAATCCAATCTACACCAGCCTGAATGCCTCTCACACACAACCTTGTCAAATGCCTTACTAAAGTCCATGTAGACAGCATCCACTGCCTTGCCTACATCCACTTTCCTGGTAATTTCCTCAAGAAACACTACAAGATTGGTGAGACATGACCTACCAAACACAAAGCCGTGCTGACTATCCTTAATTAGTCCATGTCTATCCAAATGCTTAAAAATTCGATCTCTTAGGATACTGCTGAATAACTTTCCCATAATTGATGTCAGACTCACTGGCCTATAATTTCCTGGTTTATGGTTAGAAACATTTTTAAACAGCAGAACAATGTTGGCTACCCTCCAGTCCTCTGGTACCTACCCTGTCGCCAAGGATGATTTAAATATCTCTGATAGAGCCCAGGCACTTTCTGCACTTGCCTCCCACAGGGTCTGTAGGAACTCGTTGCCAGGCTCTGGGGATTTATCAATCCTGATTTGTGTCAGGGTAGCAAACATCTCCTTCTCTGTAATCTGTACAGGGTCCATGAAGTTTATGCTTCTTTGCCTTACCTCTATGGACTATGTATCCATCTCCCAAGTACATACAGATGTAAAGAAATCAATTAAGATCTCCCCTATCTGTATTGGCTCCACATGTGGATTACCATTCTGCTCTTCCAGAGAACCAGTTTTGTCCCTTGCAATCCTTCTTCCTGAAATATATCTGTAGATTCCCTTAGGATTCTCTTTCATCTTGTCAGCTAGTGCAACTCCATGCCTTCTGATTTCTTTTTAAAGTGTTCTTTTGCATTTCTTGTACTCCATAAACACCTTTGTTCCTGCTTGCTGATACCTGCTATGCACCTCCTTTGTTCTCTTAACCAGGGCCTCAATATCTCTTGAAAACCAAGGTTCCTGCACTTGTTTTCTTTACCTTTTATTCTGACAGGCCCATACAAACATTATGCTCTCAAAATTTTACTTTTGAAGATCTCCCACTTACCAAGTACACACGTCCCAATCCATACGTGCCAGATCATTTCTGATACCATTAAAATTGGTCTTCCTCCAATTTAGAATCTCAACCTGTGGACCAGAACCATCTTTTTGCATATTTACTTTGAAACTAATGGCATTGTGGTCACTAGATGCAAAGTGTTCCCCTACAAAAACTACTGTCACCTGCCCTACTAGCAAATCCAGTATCACACGCATTCTCGTAGAGACTTCTACATAGTCATACTTTATTGATCCCGGGGGAAATTGATTTTCATTACTGTTGCACCATAAATAATAAATAGTAATAAAACCATAAATAGTTAAATAGTAATATGTAAATTATGCCAGGAAATAAGTCCAGGACCAGCCTATTGCCTCAGGGTGTCTGACCCTCCAAGGGAGGAGTTGTAAAGTTTGATGGCCACAGGCAGGAATGACTTCCTATGACGCTCTGTGCTGCATCTTGGTGGAATGAGTCTCTGGCTGAATGTACTCCTGTGCCCACCCAGTACATTATGTAGTGGATGGGAGACATTGTCCAAGATGGAATGCAACTTGGACAGCATGCTCTTTTCAGACAGCACCGCCAGAGAGTCCAGTTCCATCCCCACAACATCACTGGCCTCACGAATGAGTTTGTTGATTCTGTTGGTGTCTGCTACCCTTAGCCTGCTGCCCCAGCACACAACAGCAAACATGATTGCACTGGCCACCACAGACTCCTAGAACATCCTCAGCATCGTCTGACAGATGTTAAAGGACCTTAGTCTCCTCAGGAAAGAGAGACAGCTATGACCCTTCTTGTAGACAGCCTCAGTGTTCTTTGACCAGTCCAGTTTATTGTCAATTCGTATCCCCAGATATTTGTAATCCTCCACTATGTCCACACTGACCCCCTGGATGGAAACAGGGGTCACCGGTACCTTAGCTCTCCTCAAGTCTACCACCAGCTCCTTAGTCTTTTTCACATTAAGCTGCAGATAATTCTGCTCACACCATGTGACAAAGTTTCCTACCGTAGCCCTGTACTCAACCTCATCTCCCTTGCTGATGCATCCAACTATCACAGAATCATCCGAAAACTTCTGAAGAAGACAAGACTCTGTGTAGTATTTGGAGTCCGAGGTGTAAATGGTGAAGAGAAAGGGAGACAAGACAGTCCCCTGTGGAGCCCCAGTGCTGCTAATCACTCTGTCGGACACACAGTGTTGCAAGCACACGTACTGTGGTCTGCCAGTCAGGTAATCAAGAATCCATGACACCAGGGAAGCATCCACCTGCATCGCTGTCAGCTTCTCCCCCAGCAGAGCAGGACAGATGGTGTTGAACGCACTGGAGAAGTCAAAAAACATGATCCTCACAGTGCTTGTACTGATGAAGGAAGCTTTCCTGAATACACTTGACAAAGTCTATCCCATCTAGTCCTTTTACAGTATGGGAGTCCCAGTCAGTATCTCAAAAGTTAAAAATCACCCACTGTAACAACAGTCTTGCACCAGTCTACAATCCCTTTACAAAGTTGTTCCTCTGAATCCCATGGACTGTTGGGTGGTCTGTAATATAGCCCCATTAACATGGTCATACTTTTCTTATTTCTCACCTCCACCCATAATGCCTCACTAGTCGAGTTCTCCAGTCTGTTCTGTCAGAGCACTGGCGTGATGTTTTCCCTGACTAATAACGCCACCCCTCCTCCTGTCCCATTATGTCAAAAACAATAGAATCCCAGAATATTGACCTGCCAGTCCTGCCCCTCCTGCACCAAATCTCACTAATGACTACAACATCATAATTCTAGGTGTTCATCCATGCCCTGAACTCATCCGCCTTTCCTACGATAATTCTTCCACTGAAATATATGCAGCTCAGGACACTTGTTGCACCATACCTGACCTTTTGCTTCCTGACTTTGTCTGAGGTCTTCCCAACATCTGTCTCTACAACCTCTCCACTAACTGTTCTGGTGCTCTGGTTCCCAACCCCTGCAACCCTAGTTGAACCCCATTGTGCAGTGTTAACAAACCTCTCCACTAGTATATTAGTCCTCCTCCATTTCAGGTGGAACCTGTCACTCTGTACTGGTAATCACCTAATCACCTTCCCTGGAAGGCAGCCCAATGATCCAAAACTCTTATGCCCTCCCTCCTACATCGACTCCATGTATTAAACTACATAACCTTTCTAGTTCTGGCCTCACCAGCATGTGGCATGGCCTGCTCTCTGGAGATCACAAACCTGGAGGTTCTGTCTTTTAACTTGGCACTTACTTCCCTGAACTCCCTACGCAGAACCTCACCATTTGTCCTACCCATGTCATTGGTACCTACAAGGACAACGCCCTCTGGCTGCTCACCCTCCCACTTAGGAATGCTGAGGACTCGATCCTAGATGTTCTGGGCCCCAGCACCTGGGAGGCAACATACCACCCGGGAATCTCGTTTTTGCCCACAGAACCACCTGTCTGTTCCCCTAACTAGAAAATCCCCTATCACCACAATGTGCCTCTTCCCGTCTTCCCTTCTGAGTCACAGAGGCAGACTCAGTAGCAGAGACCTGACCACCCCCCAACAGTATCCAAGGTGATACAAGGTTCCTGTTGTTGAGGGGATGGCCACAGGGGTACTCTGCATTGACTGTTTAACCCCTTTCCCCTTCCCGACCATCACCCAGTTTCCTTTGTCCTACACCTTGGGTGCAACTAATTCTCTGTATGTCCTATCTATCACCCCTTCAGCCTCCCAAATGGTCTGGAGTTCATCCAGTTCCAGGCCCAACTCTTTAATGCACTCTGCTTTAAAGCTGCAGCTGGATGCACTCCTCACAGGTGAAGTCGTCAGGGACACTGGAGTTCTCCCTTCCTTCCCACATCCTGCAAGAGTAACATTCAATTATCCTGCCTGGCATCTCTACTGTTCTAACTGAGCAGATGTAAAGGAGGGAAAGGAAAAAATAAACTTTACCTAGAGTGCTTCTTTTTTGCCTTCTGTGACTGAAGCCTCGAACAGCTAAAGCTTCACCTATCTAACTCTTCCACTCAGACCATGGCCACTGCGCTTGCCTGCCTTCCTTTAACTTACTCTTGCTGATCAATCTCAAATGCCACTTGGTCACTGGCCAGGGCTCAAGTATACTGTTGCGATCCGCTGCTGCCTCCTTCTAATCAGGCCGTGGCCCCGAGTGAAATCTCCTCTTCACAAACTTCTGACATCTAGATTGGCTGCTGGTCAGAGCTCAAAGAATAAAATTGTACCAGCATCTCACAACCCTGTGATCTTTGTCTTGAAGGCTGACGTCAGAACCTCTTTCAAGAGGGTAAACCCTTGCAAGGCATCAGGCCCTGATGGTTCACCTGGTAGGGCACTGAAAACCTGGGCCAAGCAACTGCTAGAGGTGTTCAAAGACATCTTCAATTTCTCACTGCTACAGTCAGAGTTTCCCACCAGCTTCACAAGGGTGACATCCATACCAGTGCCCAAGAGCAGGGTGAGCTGCCTCAACGACTACCAGCCAGTTGCATCTACTGTGATGAAGTGCTTTGAGACCATGGTCACGGCCAGCATCGACTCCTGCCTAAGCAAGGACCTGGACCCACTGTAACTTGCCAATCACCACAACAGGTCTCTACTGGCCCTTGGATCACCTGGACAATCGCGATACCTACGTCAGGCTGCTGTTTATTGATTACAGTTCAGAGTTCAACACAATTGTACCCTTAGTACTAATCAACAAGCTCCAAAACATGGACCTCTGTACCTCCCTCTGCAACTGGATCCTTGACTCCCTCACTGGGAGGCCAAAGCCAGTGTGGATCAGAAATAACATCTCTTCCTCGCTAACAATCAACACTAGCGCACCTCAATGATCTGTGCTTAGTCTGCTGCTCTACCTTCTCTACACCCATGACTGTCTGGCTTGGCACAGCTCAAATGCTCTCTGTACATTTGCTGATGATGCAACTACCGTTGGTAGAATTTCAGATGGTGACGAGGAAGCATCCAGGAGTGAGATAGCTGGTTGAGTGGTGTCACATCAATAACCTTGTCTGCAAGAACAAAGAATTGATCATGGACTTCAGGAAGAGGAAGTTGCGGGAACACACACTAGTCTTCATCGACTAGCAGTGGAAAGGGTGAGCAGTTTCAAGCTATGCATTTGGGCTCAACGTATTGGTGCAGTTACAAAGAAGGCACGATTGCATTAGGTGCTTGAAGAGGTTTGGCACGTCACCAAAGAGACTTGCAAATTTCTACAGATGCACCATGAACAGCATTCTACCTGGCTGCATCAGTCTGGTATGCAGGGGCCACTGGACAGGGTCAGAAAAAGCTGCAGAAAGTCGTTAACTCTGCCAGCTCCATCATGGACATTGAACTCCCCAGCATCCAAGACACCTTCAAAAGGTGATACCTCAGAAAGGCAGCATCCATCATTAAGGCCCCCACCCCATCACCCGGGCCAAGCCCTCTTCTCATTGCTAACATCAAGGAGGATGTGCAGGAGCCCTAAGCCACATAACCAACAGCTCCTTCCCTCCACCATCAGATTTCTGAATGGACAATGAACCCACGTACACTAATTCACTTTTTAATCCCTTTTGTTTTGCTCTCTTTTTGCACTTAGTTAATTTGATTTCTTAAATACATTTCTTACTGTAATTTTTAATTTCTTAAATTACATATCGCATTGTACTGCTGCCACAAATCTACAAATTTCACAACATATGCCAGTGATATTAAACCCAATTCTGATTCTCATACTGACAGGTCTGTCCGAGACCACCTCTACTGCCAAGTTGAGGTTAGGTTCAATTTAGCAGAACAGCACCTCATATTCCACCTTGGCTATCCCCATCTTGAAGGCATCAACATCGATCTTGCCAACTTCTGGTAACCTTTCCCTTTGTTTTCCCTTATTCCACCGACCAATCAATACGCTTTTCCCCTCACCCAACCTTTCAGTCGGCGCATCACCCACACTTTACTCCCTCTAGTTCCCTTCCTGACCTCCTTCCTTTTATTCAATGGTCTACTGTCTTTTCCTATCAGATTCCATCTTCTTCAGACACTTGTCACTTCTACCTGACAGCTTCTTGCACCATTCCCACTGTTCTCCTACCCACCTTCCCCTCACTGCCCTGACCTGGATTCACCAACCTCCTGCCACCTCTTGCTCTGCCCCCACCTCACCCTTTTATATTGGCTTCTGCCCTCTTACCCTCCTGTCCCGATGAAGGCTCTTGACCCAAAATGTCAGCCATCCATTTCCTCCACAGCTACTACTCAACCCACTGAGTTCCTCCAGCATTTTGTGTGTTGCTAACAATTTACGTGTGCTGCAATGTAAATACAACTCAACAATTTAATCCTCTGCTTTGGCTAAAATTCTATAAATTGAACACAAGTGCAGCAGCAGACATGCAAACACCCTACCTGCATTAAATGCTGCAGCTAAAGTACAGCAACATTTCTGCTCCTCATCTATTGAGATTAGCTTCATAGTACATATTAGCAAAACTTCTAAGCTTTCACCATCAGCACAGGTACACTACAAGGCTGTGTTATGAACTGCCTGCTTTACTCACTTTTTTTATATAGGCATCCATTAGTCTCGTGAGACCATGGATTTGCGCATTGGAAGGTTTCCAGGCCACAGGCCTGGGCAAGGTTGTATGGAAGACCGGCAGCTGCCCATGCTGCAAGTCTCCCCTCTCCACACCACCGATGTTGTCCAAGGGAAGGACATTAGGACCCATACAACTTGGCACTGGTGTCGTCACAGAGCAATGTGTGGTTAAGTGCCTTGCTCAAGGAAACAACACGCTGCCTCAGCCAAGGCTCGAACTAGCGACCTTCAAATCACTAGGCGAACGCCTTAACCACTTGGCCGCGCACCAATACAAATTTTACTCACTTTATACCTGTGATTATGTGGCTAAGTGCAGTTCCAATTACACAATTAGGATTGCTGATGACACCACCATTATTGGCCGAATCAAAGATAGTCACAATTGGCATACAGGAGGGAGACTGAAAATCTGTGACTCGTGTCACAACAGCAAGCTCTCACTCAATATCAGCAAAACCAGAGCCGATTATTAACTACAGGAAGAGGAAAGCAAAGGTCAATGAGCCAGTCATCATTAGGAGATCGGAGGTGGAGAGGGTCAGTAACTTTTAATTCCTTGGAGTTATGAGACCTGTCCTGAGAGCAGCACGAAAGTGTCATCACAAAGAAGGTACGATGGCACCTCTACTTTCTGAAAACTTTGTGTGGATTCAGCATATCACCAAAAACTTTGACAAAGTTCTATAGATGCACAGTGGAGAGAATATTCACTGGTTGCATTATGCCATACGATGTAATCACCATTAACCAAAAACAGAAAAACCCATAGAAAGTGGTAGAGACAGGGCAGTCCATCACAAGCAATGCCCTTCCCACTAATGAGCACTTACGTGGAATGTTGCCACAAGAGAAAGCAATCATCATCAAGGACCCCAAAGTCCAGACAGCACATTCTTCTTACCACTACCATGAGGCAAAAGGCAGACACCTTTGGGCCCCACATCAACACACACAACTTTTCCACAGATGCTGTCCAGACTGCTGAGTTCCTCCAGCATTTTGTGTGTGTTCTTGGATTTCCAGCGTCTGCAGGTTTTCTTTTGTTTGTGACTGGGTCCCACATCACCAGGTTCAGGAACAGTTATTTCCCTCCAACTATTAGGCTCCTGAACCAGTAAAGATAACTTCAATCACCACTACTCTGAACGGATTCTACAATGTACAGTCTCCATTTCTAGGACTCTCAGTATTATTTATTTTATTTGCACAATTTGTCTTCCTTTGCTCATCGATTGTCAATCTTTGTTTATGTATCGCTTTTCATAAATTCTATTACATATTTCTTTATTTTCCTGTAAAAGCCTGCAAGAAAATTAATCTCAAGGTAGTATATGGTAACATATACCTACTTTGATAATAAATTTGACTTTGACATACATAGTTCAAAACTTGTTTTGTTCTCTGCACAACTCAGAACTAAAATTTTCAGTGCAAACTCAGAACAGAGAGGAGGTGGATTAACGACTGCAATGGTAGATTAACTACAG
Source organism: Mobula birostris (assembly GCF_030028105.1). NCBI lineage: Eukaryota > Metazoa > Chordata > Chondrichthyes > Myliobatiformes > Myliobatidae > Mobula > Mobula birostris. Next base: position 51,181,540 of record NC_092375.1, read on the forward strand.
GGTTCTATTGAATCAAATTCCTAAAAGGGGTGGGGAAGTCAGAGTAGACGGAAGCTATAAAGTGAAAATTTTCTAAAAAGGAACAGAAGAGTAAATATTTTCCCATATTGAGATAAAAAATATTCATGCAGTAATAGACTTACATAAATCTAAATCTAATTACTCATATTTATGCACCTCAGCATTGTTGCTTAATCCAGGATATTACACACCTTCAAAGTTCAAAGTAAAGTAAATTTATTATCAAAGTACATAAATGTCACCATTTACAACCCTGAGATTCACAGTCAATGTTCACAGATGTTTCAGGTGTTCACAGTCGAACAAAAAAAAAACGGAATCAATGAAAAGTTACACACGGACTGGAGCACTGCTGGAATAAAACCAACCCTCAAATATTACAACAAATTAAATAACAAAAAAAAAGCCAAACAAAATTGCTCAATGTTACATTCTCCTCATATTACATTTTCCTCTAAAGTGGGAGTATTCAGACTTTGGGTTTGAGTTTAACATGTTCATATGCAGTGGCCATTTGTGTGTAAATGCGCGGGTCCACTTGTACGTCAATTGTGCGAAGTTCTCCGGCCCCAAAGAGTACCCCAGTAGGTCCTAACCAGAAGGGTGCAGTCTACTTCTCCAGGAGTTTTATCATTTGGAAACATTTATAAAAATATTTACAAGTACAAAAGAACAGTACATTATTCTCTTTGCATTCACATTCAATGTCACTGGTTCTACACTTAGCAGTAGGAGCATATTTTGCAGACATATCTCCATTGCCACTCATGTTGCCTCATTGAATGATATGAAGTTCAAGTATTGGACAGCACATACTCCAGCAGCCTGGAATCTGTCAGTCAGACACCAGAGAACGTCTCCCTGCGCTGAAAGATAACTAATTTAAGGCAGACAAGAGTCTTTCACCCAGTTGATAATACTTAACTGTGAAAACAGAACAACCAGTCTTCCTCCAGGTAAGGGCCTTCTTTTAATTCCCCACAGTATTGATTGCCACTCCTCGTCGTACCACCCAATTACAACTTTGGTTCACCTCCCTGTGGTGTATGCCTGAACAGTTCCCACTTCCCTTAAACCTCACTATTCTCAGGTTTTACACTGATTCTCAATCCAAAGAGATCACTCTATCTCCCCCAACTAGTCATATCATAATTTGCCTTGCGCCCTTAACTCCTGGTGGGGTCATCGGAGCGCCATCATGTCAAGTTTTGCACCAGTCTGTTCCATCTGTCGCGGTTGTGTGCCAGAGCCTGGGTCACTGCAAGTGTTTTCCCTGTCCATTCTTTAACATTGTCTGTCCATCTTTTCCTCTGTCTACCTCTCCTTCTTCTCCCCTCCACAGTTCCTTGTAGAACAGTCCTTGCAAGGCCACTGGATCTTGTTAATTGGCCGTACCATCTTAGCTTTCTTTTCTTCACCGTCGCGAGAAGGTCTTCATGGGGGCCAATGTGGTGCTGGATGGTCTTGCGGACCTGCTGGTTTGTGATGTGGTCCAAGTATGAGATGCCCAAAATGTTGTGATAGCACTTCATTTCCAATGTCTGTATCTTCCTCTGTAGCTCTGCTGTGAGGGTCCATGTCTCACATGCGTACAGGAAGATGGAGAATACCAATACATGCAGGAGTCTGATCTTGTACTTCATGATGATGTTGCTGTCCCTCCATATTGTCTTGAATTTAGATAGTGCAGTCACTGTATGTGCAGTTCTTGCTAGGACTCCTGGTCTTGATCCTTTATCACTGATAATTACCCCCAGGTATTTGAACTGCTGCACTGTCTCAAGTTTCTGACCATGGACTTCCAATGAGGATGACTATCCAATCATGCGTGAAGTTGTTGAAGCCGCAACACGATCACTGAAGTGTGGGAAGTTAGCAGGAGTTGACAACATCCCTGCTGATCTGCTGAAGCATGGAGGAGAGGCCACGATGGGCATGCTTACCACCATCTGCAATAAGATCTGGCAGACAGGTGAATGGCCGACACCTTGGACTCAGTCGTTGATCATTGTGCTTTCCAAGAAAGGCAATCTCCAACTTTGCCAGAATTACTGTACCATCAGTTTGATCATCCATGTAAGCTACGTAGTGCTCAGAATCATCTTGAACAGACTGAGACCTCAGGCAGAAGACATCATTGCCGAGGAACAAGCAGGCTTCTGTAAGGGCAGAAGCACCACTGAGCAGATTTTCAACCTCCGCACCCTCTGTGAGAAACACCTTCAGCACCACAGAGAGTTCTACCACATCTTCATAGACTTCAAGAAGGCATTTGACAGAGTCTGGCATGATGCCTTATGGGCCACCATGAAGAAATTCAACATGGGGCAGAAGCTGATTCATACAATCTATCAGCTTTATGCCAAGGCAACCAGTGCAGTACTCGCACAGGGCACCATCAGGGAGTGGTTCCGTACCTCTGTAGGAGTTCGTCAGGGCTGCCTCCTCTCCCTCACTCCCTTCAACGTCTTCCTGGAATGAATCATGAGTGTTGCCCTTGTGGGCACAGTCAGCATCGGAGGGAGGAACATCACAAACCTAAGATTTGTTGACGACATTGATGGACTTGCAGGAAAAGAGGATGAACTGGCCAACCTGGGCAGCCATCTTGACAGAGCCTCAACAAAGTTTGGAATAGAAATAAGCGCCGAGAAAACCAAGCTCATGACGAATGCCAACGGTGCCATCACAGCAGACATCATATCACAATACCTGCTCTTTAGAAGCAGATGGTGGGAAAGTACCATCACTGAACTAGGAATGTTGGAGAGGTCATCTTCAAAGTAAGAGTTGTAATGGGTCAAATTTTGCCCTGGTCCAGTTCAGTCAATACTTCTTGAAACAGTATCAATAGTAAGCGAATGGGAGTCTGATTTCTAGCAGCAAGCAGGCAGACTATTGATGGTTATATGTTCAATAAACATCAGAGATGTGTAATAAAAACAATTATACAATAACTTGTCTACTGGGAGTTAGATCAAGATCGAATACATCAAATCAGTTGTGTTATTCAAAGTAATGTGTGTCTACTGACTCTAAACCTCTGATGAATCATTTCTCCATGGTAAAGCTTTGTTCATATGATATAATGAACTTAAAAGAAGTATGTTAGCAAATTTGTCCTTAAACTGACCTCAGCTCCATCTGAACCAGGTAGACTTTGGTTCTGGAAAGATGGTTCCAAGCTCAACTCTAATTTTACCTTTCTCAAATAACATTTGTCTTTCAAGAAGCCTACTTCACCACCATCATTTTAACTCAAAACATACTCCGGCTATATCAACATAACATAATTAGCAGGAAACTGCAGGAACAACTTTATACATCTAATTGCCTTTTCTCAGCTTCTTGATTGACTCAAAACATTAAATTTTAATTCTTATTGGTTCCTTCTGTGGCTGTCCTTTAAATATTTCTTCACATTAAAATTTCTTTGCAGCTGTGACCCTTAGTACTGGAATACTCAATTTTAATGATGATCATGGATTGCATCATTGAGCTCTGTAGCATGCAACCCTTTATTTGTATAATGTCTGGACATAACTCAGCAAATGGGAAGCAACTCTGAACTTTTAACTAAGTATTTCCTTTTCAGCGGTAGTTATTGAAAACGATTGCCCCTTCAGAACTAGGAGTTGGCAACTCAGTCAAGAATCACACTTATAGTTTCACAGTGTAGGTCTTCTCACAGATTCTTCAGAAGCAGCTCCTGTGTTAGGGAGCTACTGTAAATACACTGAGGGAAACATACAAGGCTTTACACAAAAGATAGATACAGATCCCCTAATGCATATATGTAATCCTCCGCTGTCATTAGTCCAAGTAGTTGTTCTAGGAAACTCACCCAAGGATCCACACACAAGTATTTCCTTGAAACCAAAGCCTGGCATTGATTGGAATTAGATCTGGATTATTATTGTCACATGTACAGAGTGAACACGCGCATACGCATCACATGTACATGTATAGTGAAAAGCTTGCCATGTGTACCCATCATACAGATCAGCTCATTACAGAGTGCATTGAGGTAGTACAAGGTTTAAACAATAATAGAACACAGGGTAAAGTGTGCCAGCTACACAAGATGCAATGCAAGTAAATAAATGCAATAATAACTAAGTGAGATGTGAGGTCAGGGGTCCATCTTATCATCCCAGCGAACTCCATAACAGCAGGGTAGACGCTGTCCTTGACCCTGGTGCTACATGCTTTCAGGCTTTTGTATCTTCTGCCCAAGGGAAGAGGGAAGGAGAGAGATGTCTGGGGTGGGTGAGTCAATGATTATGCTGGCTGCTTTACTGAGACAATAAGGAGTTCAAAGGAGAGAGTGGTTCAAAGTTCATTTTTATCAAAGTATGTATTATATATACAACCTTGAGATTTGTCTCCTTACAGGCAGCCACAAAATAGAGAAGCCCAATAGAACCCATTAAAAAAAAAAGACCATCAAACACCCAATGTGCAGAAGAAACACCAAAAACAACAAATCGTGCAAACAATAAAATTAAGAAAATCACATTCAGAACTGAAGTTCACGAAAATGAGTTAATAACCACGAAGCCAGTTCATCACTGCAGCTGGTCCAGGAGCCTGTTAGTTGTAGGCTACAGGCTCAGTTCAGCACAGAGATGAAGAAACCCCAGGAGCAGCGATCTGAACACTGGCCCATCCTTCTCCTCCAGCCCCGACACCCTGACCTTTTCAATCTGGCCTAGTGCTTCAATCTGTGGGTCCTTCGATATGTTCTCTGATCTGGAACTCACCAGCTTGATCCAGCCCATAAGCTGACCTTTCAAATCTGGCTCAGCACTTAAATTGGTCAAACACTGGCTTGTTTCCCGCTCTCAGGCCCGGACCTCACCTCAGCTCTGCTGCTTCAAATCACCTCCAAGTCCAATCCAGCAATGGCCATACATTGGCTCATTCCTCACTCTCGGGCCTGGGCCTGCTGCCTCAATTTGGCCCATACACGTCAGGCCACAACTGTTGTGCACCTTTGAGACTTCTGTCTAAAATGTAAAAATGCCAGGTTGTACTGGTGAATCAAAAGCTCGGCTCCGAAAGGGAAGTTATTGATTGCAGTAATCATTTGAGAAAAAGTGTGATTAATGAAGTAGTAAATAGTTTTGTTTGCTCCCAGCCAGTCGTCACTGTGCTTCACCTTCAACTGCTTCTGTGATGTCCACAACTCTCTGCAGTTTCTTGCGGTCACATGCAGAGCAGCAGTCTTACCAAGCCATTATGCATTCAGACAAGATGCTTTCTATGGTGCATCAATAAACATCGGTAAGGATCAATAGAAACTTGTAAATTTTTCTTTATCCTCCTGGGTAATAGAGGCATTGGCGGGTTTTCTTCACTGGGGGTGGGGCGGGGGTCAGCCTGCATCTGCTCATATGTTCACACATTGACAACGAGCCCAGGATAATTAGACAAAGGTTGAAACCTGCAAATACATTTTTGGGCATCACCCAAACTCAAATCCTAAAGTGGGATGAGGATTACTGGTGTCAATGAAATACTGGTTTCAAAATTTACACAACGCCAAGTTTTGTTTGAAACAGAATCTATTAATGGTGAAGTCTTGAACTTCCTGACCAGACACTTGCTGCTGCCCTTCTACACTACATTGGGGACTTACTCTAGCGAGTTTTGAAGTGAAACATCCACTTCCAATCACCCTAAACCTGGAAACCTGCCCTCTGAATCTGCGCCAGTCTCTGAAGCCATGAGCGAGAGGCACGGAAGCTGTGTTGCCGATGTAGTACCTGGACCGGGAGAGAATAATTCCATTTGTTGTAGTTCAAAATGCTGTGGCGCCAGACAAGATGTCAATGAGGCTTTAGGAATGGAGCTTCTTCAGGCTGGGTTAAAAGTTCAGACTCAGCTTTTAGAAACGTGGAATGACCTCAAATGATCAGGTGTTGCACAACAGATGTAGCTTGTTTGTTGAGCTCTTTAACAATGAATGGGCAAGTGATAGGCTGCAAAGCTGAGAGAAGCTCAAGGTTGGGAGTAGAGCCACTGAGCAAAGGAGTTGGTAATCATAATGGTGGATATTCTCTCTTAGTAATGGTATAGGATAACATTGGTATGCATTATATTTGAACTTGGATATGTGTGGCCTATGGATCTGCAAATAATATCACTGGACTGCAAATTTTTTTCTAACTTTTTGCTTCGTCAGAAATCTTTGTTCTTTCTGATAGACTGCTTGAAGCTGAAAACTAATACAATTCCAGACTACTTGTAGCACATAGGAAATTGGAGAACCAAGAAATAAACTTTTATTGAATATAATGCATCTAATTGCATAGCAATGCTGATGCTTTGCAATAGTTCAACTAAGCTAAAAATGTTTTGTTGATAATTTTCATTTATACTCAGTGTCTGAGGCTTATGCTTAAGTGTCCAACAATGATCAGCCAGCATTGATGGATTCCAGTTGCCCAGATACCATTTCCCCATGCATACTGCAATGTTCTGGTGAATCCTTTAACCATGCTAATCACGGATAGTGCCAAGATTTGTAGAGAAGAAGTCTAAATGGGAATACAGAAATGAATCTTCAGTGACATGTTACACTTCATGGTTTTGTATGCTTGAAGCATGTTGTTAACCAGCTGCATATAGCTTGGTGCTCCGCGGTTGCCAGGAAAACTTTCAACATCGTTCCATGTGATTTTCTCCAGGCTCACTAGCAGTTCTTCAAATTGCCTGTCATTGCTGACCTGTTTGATTTGTGAACCAACAAAAAAAAAAAAAAAATGCCTTCTTGACTCGAGTTATTCTGGGGAGACACTTGTCTCAAATTTCAAAATCCTTCATGGAAGTTTTTATGCCTGGAGACAGCACGTTCCATCCTTGCAGTCCTGAACGCAGTAATTCTGCCTTTTTCTTTGACAAACCCAAGTCTCAGACCAGGTCATTTAACTCAGATTGAATTATCAGATGAGGTTCACTTGACATAAAGGGTTTAAAATCTGTATCAGTATCAGTGTCCTGGCTCGTGCATTATGGCAACTTTGTCTGCTTCCTCTAGACTCCAAGCCTGTGGTGCCTTCAGTACTGGAAGACGATCATCATGTGGCACAGGTCTCATGGTTGAAGGAAGACTAGGGTATTCAATGGATTTCTTGTTTTTAGCAGAGAAACCAGACACACTGGTCAGCCAGAAGTAGCAGTCTGTCACATGATCCTTCTGCTCTTGCTGCATCATTGGGAAAGCAGACACCATTGACTTCCCAGTACCTCTGAGCCAAGCTCTACTATCGACAGAGCATGTTGCGCAACAAATGTGACGAGCCCAGGCTGTGTCTTGGTCACCAATTTTATACCTAAAGTGGAGCTCATAGGCTTTGTTAATGAGAGGAGTCGTGCTCCATCTTTGAGATTTAAGCGTATACTCGCCACAAATGTAACAAAGTATCATAGCTGTTGCAACATTGGCGAGACATTTTGCTGTCACAAATACTCCTGAAAATACAATTGCTTTATTATAATGAGTACACACAATACGCCATGTGCATAAAGCATGTGCATCAACATAACTGCAACCCAATATAATGATGTTTGCATGAAGCTTTTACAGCCTTTCTAAAACCTGTCCTACCCTGAAGCATCTGCCCTACCTAAGCATGCCCAGACAAGATAGAAATCTTTTCAGCTTACATCGTGGTCACTTTAATTGACTTGAATTATGAACTAAAATAGCAAATATAGACAATTTCAAAAAAATGACACGTGATAGGGAAATTTCATGGTGATTTTCATGATCAGCAGCCAAAATCCACAAGAAACACCCAAAGGTATTCAGGAAGCAAAATCTTCATTTTCAAGTGTATTTTTTTAAAAACAGTTTTCCTTCTGGTTCAATTTCAAACTGCCAGGAGAAGGCTTGGTACCTGTGGCTAGAAAATGACTATAGACCATAGCTTCCATCAAAGTCTACATGCATAGGCAACAGAACAAGTGGAAACATTAACCTGGTGATATATTCATTGTAAAGAGTTGTTGAAAGAGTGAACATGTGTATGCTTACCATTCAGACAATCTTGTACTTCATACACTTGTAGGCAGAACCTCTCTTCCTATTGTTAGACCTTCTTGCCAACTTACATTTGCAAACAATCATGTACGCATCACCAATCTCTACAAATGCTTGTAAACATGACACTGTATCTACTGTACATCCTTTAGCTGGTGGCAGCAATATAGCACATACTGTATACACATCAAATACAAATTGAACCACAGGAAAACTCCGGTGCTCAAGACAACTTCGATTTTCAACTTGCATTAGTTTCTACTGAATTGCAGAAGCATGTTGAAGATGTTATGCAGTAGTACAATAGAGTTTTGAACCAATGCTGAACCAGTTGGATTTCTAAGCACAATGTGGCATGATAGCATAGTGGTTAGCTAACCCAGGTCGTAAGCTCTTTTTGCTGCTGCCATCAGTAAGGTGGTACAGGCACCTCAGGACTCACACCAACCAGTTCAGGAATAGTTATTAACCCTCAAACATCAAGCTCTTGAACCAGAAAGGATAACTTCACTTCACCCCATCACTGAACTGTTTCCACACTCTATGGACTCACTTTAAAGGATTCCTTATCATGTGTTCTTGAAATTTATTGCTTACATATTTATTATTACTTCTTTCTAGTATTTGCACAGTTTGTTGTCTTTTGAACACTGGTTGCTTAGCCCATTGGTGCAGGTCATTCATTGATTCCTTTACGGTTATTAAAATTATTGAGAAAGCCCACAAGTAAATGAATTTCAGAGTTGTATATGAAGACAAATGTACTTTGATAATAATTTACTCCGAACTATTACAACACCAGTTATCACTAATCAGGGTTTGACTCTTTCCACTGCCTGTAATGAGTTTGTACATTCTCCTCATGACTGTGTGGGTTTCCTCTTCCTGCTCCGGTTTCCTCACACATTCCAAAGACGTATGCTACGTTGGTGCTGGAAACCTAGCAACACTGATGTGCTGCCCAGAGCAATGTCTGCTGCTTTGATATAAGACAACAGATTTCACTGTATGCATTGATGTTTCAAAGTACATGTGATAAATAAAGTTAATCTTTAGCTGAAGTTCTAATAAGGTATTACTTGGTCTACACCAACACAATCTCCCCAACCTGTGAGCTCTAATACCAAGGAGGACAAGGCCAGTTGGCAAAAGGGAACATCACAACTTGCAAGTTTCACCTCCCTTCAATTCCCCTCTTCCAAGTCACATCACTCAGATTTGGAAATTTAAGATCAGTTTGTGTTCAATTTCCTATAGCCTATCCTTTAATTCCCTAACCTAATCTCCAGGGTGCATCTTCAACCACTAGAAAAATAAACCATGGTTCGGGAAGATGACTTGGTTTTCAAAGGTTATGCAACAGGAATAATAAAACCTGCCCTTGTCAGCAGTGTCCTTACTGTATTCCCAAAATGTAAGGAATTTTACTAGTATTCTTTTGAACTTAGAATGATCGAGTTAGAATGGAGATGGTGAAATTTGTCTCCTTAGCTAGTTTCAACTCAAGAAACAGGAGAAAGCTCATCTCTTTACTTGTAGGAGTAATCCAAAATGTTGAGCTACTTCAAAGGAAAGAAAAAAAGAAATTACAAAAGGACGGGAATAATCTAGCACCCTCTTCTCCGAAAATGCATGGATGCAACATCAGCGGATTTTTTTTGGTCAAGAATATCCATGAACTTGGATCAAAAGGCAGATGGCAGTTGAACAAGTTTAAGAGCTGCACACCTACACCTTTCTTTGTTAGAGATGCACTCACCCAGGCCAGTGGAGAGCATTCCTTCACTTCTGACTAGCATGTTGCAAACAAAAACGAATTTACCTCTGCTGAAACCTAAGTTAAAAAGGTAGTATTTCTTCCCAGTACAGAGGTGCGATAAATTCCATTTTGGTTAATGTGTAGTGTACCTATTTTGTCAAAGTGCCTTCATACAAGCAAAATCAAAATGGTCTTTCCTGTTTCTAATTCTCTTGCAATGATTTCCCAAACATCTTTGGACATAAACCAAGAATACATTTCTAAACAATGTCCCAAAGTTTTTCAATGTTTTTGTATCCAAAAGCAAAAATGATGTGTACTAAAGAGAAAAACAGCCTGATCACACCTGCTACAGCCTTTGTTTTGTATTCTGTAAATGAGAAATACTCTAACATTACCATGTGCTGTGCAACCAGACGTTTACAGTATGAAAACATGTTTACACGAAATAACAACAGCTCAAAATTCAAACCCTCAGTGCTGAAGTCTTTCTCTGTGATGAGGGTATCCCGTCACAAACCACAAGGGAAAATATTCTGCTGCATAAGGGAGAGCAAGCACAACAACTAAATTGCCAACTGAGTGATGGTCAGAATCAGGCTTAATTTCACTGCCAGTTGTCGTGAAATTTGTTGTTAGGAAGCAGACTATTGCAATACATAATAGAAACTGTAAATTACAGTGTATATGTTAGAGATAGAAAATTTTAAATTAATTAGTGTAAAAAAAGGGGGAATAAAGGTACGATAGTGTTCATGGGTTCATTGTTCATTCAGAAATCTGATAGCACAGGGGAAGAAGCTATTCCTTAATTGTTGAGTGTGTGCCTTCAGGCTCCTGTACCTCCACCATGTTGAGAAGAGGGCTTGTCCTGGGTGATGGGGGTCTTTAATGATGAATGCCAGAAGAGCCCTGCTGGCAGCCGATGGGGTAACATCTTTTTGAACTTGCTCCTACCTTACCTATCTTTTTGTTTCCTACCAGTTTTTTGAAACCTTATTATAAATCTCAGTATTGCTCTATTATGTCTATGAGAAAGACTAAAGCCTCTGCAAAAGAAAACGATGATTCTCCAACCACTTTGGAATCAATTGGAGATTTCCTTAAAAAGCAAAGAACAGAACTCTGAGGAATTTCAACATCTTAATGTCAAGTTGGACACTATACAACAAACTTTAATTGAACATGAAAAGTGAATTAAGGAGAATAAAGAAACTTTGTCGGTACTGGAAGTGGACTTAGAAGACACGAGTAAGCTCTGCAAAAAATTATTATCTAATGAAAAATTAACAGAGAAGATTACCAACCTGGAAAGCAGAAGCAGAAGGAACAATCTATGTATTCTGGGTCTTGAAGAATCATTTGAAGGTGCCCACCCCACACAGTTCTTTACAAGCTTTCTGAAGCAGCTATTCCCTGATTTATTGCCGTCTGTGCCTAAGTTGGACCGCGCCCACCAGTTACTGGCCCCGAAGCCAAAGTCAGGAGAGTGACCTAGGTTGGTTATCTTGTGTTTTCATGAATTTCATACTAAAGAGCTTTTAATCCGTCATACCCGTTGAGTAGGAATGATAGATTACAATGGGAAGGTGATCAAATTCGTGGAAGATTAGACACTGGAGGTTATGGTTGATCGTGCTAAGTATAAAGGGGTCACGTCTCTGCTTTATAACAAAGGGTTTAAGCCCTCCCTTCGCTTCCCCGCACGTCTTAGAATCGTTCTGAAAAATGGTGAGCAGTAATGGCTGGGATCGGTTGAACATGCACAGAAGTTTTTGAAAGCAGAAGATTAATTGTGTTATATCTCTTACAAGACCAATTATCTTTTTAATGTTGGATAGAATAAAGTTTTAATAAACATGTTTGGTCATTTATATATCTTGTTTTTTGATATTTTCTTTGATTTCTTTACTACTTTATTCTTTTTTCGTGAGGTTTTTCTATATATATTTTCTTTGAAATTGTTAAAATGAATTCTCTTATGTTTTGGATTTCTGATCTAAGTTTATTTTGTCTGTTTTGTCTTGGTAGGAATATAATAACCTTGAATGATTGGAATTTTGCCAGCAGGATTTCTTTGGGAGGGTTGTCTTTAGGGTTCAGCATGCCGACTGTCCTTTGGCTGGCTTTTTGGCTTTGGGAGGGGGAGGAGGGTGGGGTCTATTTTTTCTTTTTTATCTGGAAGCTGGGTTGGGCTACCATCCAAATTTTCTGTTTGAGTACCTTATGCTTCATTCTCTGGTTCTAATAATTTATGGTCAGATCTTTTAACTCTTCTGTTAATTAGTATTTAAAATGGATCGAAATATTCATTTACTTAGTTTCAATGTGTAAGGGTTAAATCATTCTGTGAAAAGGAATAAGATTTTTGCTTATATTAAAAAGGACCCCCATTATTTTTCTACAAGAGATGCATGTATGTAGTTGTGACAACGCATGCCTTTTTAAATTGGTGGAGCGGTCTACAATTTCATTCTTCATTCAGAGCAAAATCTCAAGCCGTCTCAATTTTTATAGACAATACAATTTCTTTTGTTCAACATAAAGTTGTCTCTGACTCTAATGGGTGATTTGTCATAGTGTCAGGGAAACTAGACAATAAATTAATTGTATTTGCTAATGTATATGCCCCCAATGCGGATGACTCAGGATTTTTCAGAGCGTTACTTTTCATTCCTCCCAGATTTGAATCATTATTCTTTAGTGATGGGAGGAGATTTTAATTGTTGTCTAGCCCCAGTATTAGATTGTTCTTCTCTTAAATCAGCCACACCTAATAAATCAGCTTTATTTATTCAATCCTTTCTAACGAAATGTGATATTGTTGATGTTTGGCATTTTTTTCACCCAGCAGAAAGGGAGTATTCATTCTTCTCTCTTGTCCATCATTCCTATACCAGGATTGATTATTATTTTTATTGATAGTCAAATAATTCCATTAGTTTGATCCATTGAATATAAAGAAATTGCTGTATTTGACATTATAATTTAACTTTGTTATCTGATAAGGACTTTCTAAAATTTCTGGAGAATCAAATTACTCTCTTTTTTGAAGAAAATGCGCTGGAAGAGACTTCTAGTCCTATCATTTGGGATGCTTTTAAGGCATATATTAGAGGACAAATGATCTCCTATATGGCATATATTAAGAAAAAAGTTAATAAGGAGAGAACTGATTTAGTTAATCAATTAAAACAATTAGACCAGAAATATGCTTTGGCACCAGACCCTGAACTATACAAAGATGTATTGAAATTAAACCTAAATATGATCTTCTTATAACGTATCCAATTGAAAGCCAACTTTTAACAGATAGAAGCCAATTCTATATACATGGAGAAAAAACTGGTAAACCAGTCAAACTCCAACATGAAACCAGACAAGGATGTCCACTGAGCCCTTTGCTTTTTGATTTGGTATTAGAACCTTTAGCAATTGCCTTTCGAGAGTCTAAAGATATCACCGGTATCATAAGGAAAGGTACTATTCAGAAAGTCTCACTTCATGCTGATGACCTATTGCTTTTTATATCTAATGTTACAACTTCTTTACCCTCTATGTTTCTTTTACTGACTAATTTTAGTCAGTTTTCAGGATATAAATTGAATTTACATAAGAGTGAATTGTTTCTTTTAAATAATTTGATACCAACCGATATTAACCTTCCTTTTAAAATTGTAAGAAAACAATTTACTTATTTGGCTGTAACAATCACTAAGAATTATAAAGATCTACTCAAAGAAAATTTTTTAACCTTAATGAATTATGTGAAAAAGACACTTTCTAATTGGTCGCCTCTCTCTTTATCATTGATTAGTCCAATTAATTCTATTAAAATGAATATTTTACCTAAATTTATATACCTTTTTCAAGCCGTACCTGTTTTTATTCCTGTCTTTTTTTGATTCTTTCGATTCAATTCTTTCTTTCTTTATATGGAAGAACAGAAAACCCCGATTAAATAAAGCCCACCTTCAAAAAATTTAAAAAGGATGGTGACCTTGCTCTACCCAATTTTAGGTTATATTATTGGGCAATTTACATATGAAATCTTATGTTCTGGTTATATTATATTAATCGTGAGGATTGTCCAATATGGGTCTTTTTGGAAGCCAGCTCTGTTACAAAGTTTTCTATTATTTCTCTTCTTGGATCCTCTTTTCCTTTATCGTTAAATGAATTAACTGACAGTTTGGTGGTTAAACACACTTTGAGGATCTGGCTACAGTTTAGAAAACATTTTAGTTTATTGAGATTTTCCCTTTCTAGTCCTATTTTTTCTGATTTTTTAAACCATCTATGACCAATCTGTTTTTTAGAGAATGGGATAGATTAGGCATTAAATGATTTCAGGATCTGTTTTTTGGAGGGAATCTTTCTTCTTTTGAGCAGTTCTCAGTGAAATCTAACTTATCAATTACCCACTTTTTTTGATATCTACAGATCAGAGATTTTTTTAAAGATCTAAACTACATATATTTCCTACCAGCCCAGAAAAGAACATAATGGATGTAATTTTTAATTTGAAACCTTTTGATAATGGCTCAATATCTTATATTTATGGTCTATTGTTGGGACTGAGAATAGCTCCTTTAGACAAAATTAGAAAAGATTGGGAAAAGGATTTACAGACTTCATTATCTGATGAGACCTGGAAGACTATTTTCAAAATGGTTATTTCTTCATCATTATGTGCTCGTCATTCCCTCCTACAATTTAAAGTGGTACATAGGGCTCATGTGTCTAAAGACAAGCTCTCTAGTTTTTTTTGCAGATATATCTCCTTATTGTGACAGATGTAATAATGGAGAGGCTTCATTAATTCATATGTTTTGGTCATGTTCGAGCCTTGAAAAATATTGGAAAGATGTATTCTAAACTTTTTCTGTACTTTTTAGAGTTAATTTTAAGCCCAATCCTTTGACTGACTTATTTGGTATTGTTGAGGAAAGAGTTATAATTTTGGAACCCTCTCATTTGCAGGTACTGGCTTTTATTTCTCTTATGGCTAGGAGGGCGATCTTGCTTAAATGGAAGGAGGTTGCCCCCCCCCACACACATGCTCAATGGCTATGCAATGTTATGTCATGTTTAAATTTAGAGAAGATTCGTTGTTTGATTTCTGATTCTAATCAAGATTTTCAAATGCTATGGGGACACTTTCTGAACTATTTTGAAAATCTTTGAATTGTTATTGTTATTAAAATATAGATCTGGACTCTTATTATAAAACACTATATGGTAAAGTACTCTTTTTTTTTCTTTTGTTTTTTTACTAACCAGCTTTGTCTTGGTAGTGGGTGTAGATTTTTTTTATAGTATAATTAACCATATTATTTTATTTCATAATTCAATTTATTTTATTTGATTGATCATGAATATTGGATACCGTGATTGTATCAGTGTGATTTATATATAGGGTATTTTGTGCTACCTTATTTTGATTTATTACAAGTATCCTTATGAATTCCGTACTTATGTACAGGTGTCCCCTGCTTTTCGAACGTTCGCTTTACGAAACCTCACTGTTACGAAAGACCTACATTAGTTACCTGTTTTCGCTGACAGAAGGTGTTTTCACTGTTACGAAAAAAAGCAGCGCGTGATAAAAGCAGCGCGCCGCGCGCCCCGAACAGCTACTCTCCCCTGGATTCGGAACTGCATTCTAGCCGGCATTGCTTAACCATGTACCTATGAGCAGCTGTTAGCAAGATGAGTTCTAAGGTATCAGAAAAGCCTAAAAGAACTCATAAGGGTGTTGCACTTAGCGTAAAACTAGACATAATTAAGCGTTTCGATCGTGGTGAAAGAAGTAAGGATGAAGTGAGTTTGGCTTGTGGAAGTTGATGAAGATGATGTTGAAGAGGTTTTTGCCATCCCATGACCAAGAACTGATAGATGAAGAGCTGATGCAATTATGAGAGGAAAGGATAACAATGAAACCGAATGCAGTAGCGAACAGACCGAAAGTAACTGCGTGAGAGTTTTGTTGCAATGATAAAGTACGACTTTAATTTTGAAAGGGTACGTCGGTTTAGGGCATATTTGCAAGATGGTTTGAGTGCTTACAAAGAACTGTATGATAGAAAAATGTGCGAGGCTAGCAGTCAAGCATACTGTAGTTTTTCAAGCTTTCCACATCAGCCACAGCAGACGATGAACCTCGACCTCTGACCTCAAGGCAGGCAGTCATAGGAAAAGATGACCTGCCTGCCCTAATGGAAACAGACGACAATGAGATGACACCCCAGTGACCCACCACCCCAACCCCCAGGCCGTGGACAGATACTGATTGGCGGAGAATGCAGTGGTACCCGGGAGGCACACAGCACATCTTTAAGAAAAAAGCCGAAATAAACAAGCTAATTAATTAGGTGCCACCCGGCACGTAATTATCAGCCCAGATCGTAATTAATTAGCTTGTTTATTTCGGTTTTTTTCTTAAGGATGTGCTGGGTGCCTCCCGGCCCCCGCTGTACCCCTGCATGCTTTGCGGATCGGTATCGGGTCACTGCCTGGAGGGTGGGGGCCACTGCACCACCCCAACCTCCGACGACTCAGCCTAACACACCCTCAGTGTGCTCTGCGCTGTCTTCCCGATTCCTGTGATACTACACTATATATACATTACTTCTACTTTATATAGGCTGTGTATTTTTACGTGTTATTTGGTATGATTTGGCAGCTTCATAGCTTATAGTTTACTGGAGGGAGTGTTTTTGTCAACAGCGCTTGCGTGAAATTTTCTGCCGAGAGCGCATGCGTAAGATTTTCGCTACGGTGGACAGTGCAGGCAATGATTGTGGAAAAGTATTTCTACTTTATATAGGCTGTGTATTTATCATATTATTCCTGCTTTTACTATATGTTATTTTTATTTTAGGTTTTATGTGTTATTTGGCATGATTTTGTAGGTTATTTTTGGGTCTGTGAACGCTCACAAAATTTTCCCATATAAATAAATGGTAATTGCTTCTTCGCTTTATGACATTTCGGCTTACGAACCGTTTCATAGGAACGCTCTACCTTCGGATGGCGGGGGAAACCGGTATATGAAATTTAATAAAATTTAATAAATATATTGGAAAAAATAAATGATGAATGCCCCCTTTTTGAGGCATCGCTCCTTGACGATATCCTAGCTGATGGTGAGGCTAGTACCCATGATAGAGCTGATGGAGTTTACAAGTTTCTGCAGCCTATTCCAGTCCTGTTCACTGCACACCAACCCCCCGCGCCCAATCGCAGACAGTGATGGTTGTTCACTCTTTAGTATATCTCTGACTTATCTGCATGCACAGTGAAAGCAGTATGCTACATTGTCACTGGGATGTGTGGCGACACTTGTGGGGTGGTCCCAGCATATCCTTCGATGTGTTGGTCAATAGCCTAAAGGACATTTTTCTGTAAATAAATCTGAATCAGAACCCGTCTGAAATAAGATGGAGTTCAGGAGATGGAACATCGGACTGATCACTGTTATTGGACTCCGCAAGCAACACACACAAGATGCTGGAAGAACTCAGCAGTATCCATGGAAAAAAAGTAAAACTTTGATGTTTTGGGCCAAGACCCAAGAATCGTGATGAAGGGTCTCAGCCCAAAATGTTGCCAGTTTACTCTTTTCCATAGATGCTGCCTGGCCTGCTGAGTTCCCCCAGCATTTTGTGTGTGTTGCTTTGATTTCAGGCCGAAACTCCTGAAGACAGGTGGAAGATCAACTGATGATCCCACTGGTGATAGCACAGGACAGTTAACATCTTAGTCCACGTGTATTTTGTAACTCTGTGTTGCTTTGATTTCTGGCATCTGCAGATTTTCTGTTGTTTGTTATTGGACTCCACAGTCTATTTAGTGGAGCAGTAATGTATTTAAGACTGAGTCTGGATGCACTGCATTGAGGGAATGGTGTAGCTGTTGGAAGAGAAGCCATTAGTGGAAAAAAAGCTGTGAATGAACTAGACAAAGCAGGATCCCATTTACCTTGTGGACAATCGGAATACTAGTGGGGGAGAAAGGTAATCATAATAAAGGGTGTAGACAGGCTTGAAGGTCGAGGGGTAGAATATCTTTTTTCACAACAGCTCATGTGTCATGACTTTAATCAGAATGGAAAAGTCATGAAATTTGCAAGATGCACACTTGATTTAATTCTCTTCTGATTTAAGTATTGATTTTTTTCCATTAATCATTTCTCTCAAGAAACTCACTTGTCAATTCATTGCAAAAAATAATCCAGGGCTTTCACAATAATTCATTTAGAAAGAGCCTATATATAACTCATGATGAAATTGCAAGAACAAGAAACATCTCATTGTACTGGATCCCCAAATCACTTAAACTAATGATTGATAAGCCACAAATATAAGGCTTTTTAAAATTTTGTTTGAGCCACTGAGATAATACATTCAAGTGGATAAATAGGCCTTCAATTTAAGAAGCTGCTGATCAAACCAATTAGCTTATGCTGGTCTTTAAAGGATGTATGATTTGGAGAAAATCCCCTGCTATTTGTAGATAATGATTTATTTAACTGCATGATTTTGGGGAGCAGGATAAACGGGAGGGGGGGCTGTCAATTGCAGCCAGAAAGATGGCATTTACAGTAGGAGGCCAAAGTTAGAAATCTACAGGAAATGTTTCTGGCAGATCAATACAAGACAGGTGAGAGCCCATATTGGAGAAATGCAGAACTATTAAATGCATATAGGCTAAAAATGCTGCACCATGGGAAATACTCTCCCCATTTCTACCACCACCTATTCCCAAACCATTTCTTACACCATTAGCTAATGAAAATAGTTTATTTTTCTCACCCTATCTACTAAATCAGTCAAGAACTGAAAGCAATGTCTGTTGTGTTCTTTCCAATTCAAGAAAATACATTTCATTAAAATCTTCTCCTGACTTTTTGTTCTGATGAGAACAGCTCTAAGTTAAACTAATGGTTCAAAATCTTCCCTGGAATCAGGTCCATTAACATTTTGCTCCTCTTTAGGAAGCTCGCACCTTTATCATTGGACAGAATATTGTAGTTGTGGTCCAACCAATAAAATACAATTGACATTGAAGATCAGCTCAAGTGGCTTTTGGGGAGCTGTCAATATAAATCTGTAATCTTACTAAGAATGCATACTGTGCACTTAATGCAGAGAAACTCACTCTTGCAGATGGCCAGCTTTCACTGATTATTGCATATTTTTAAATTTTATTGACAACGGCTTGATTTCTAGAGCATCACACTAGTCGTACTTAGGCTCACTCTGTGTGTAATAGCTTGAATTTCTTGCAATGTTCATGAAACGTGAAGGAAAAGCAGTGGTGATCTTAAACTCTGCAATTTAAGAACTATGACAATGCAGTGACTAAATCGGTAGAATATGACTTTGAATCATGCAGACTCCAGCTTCAATCTCATGATTAATGTCACAACATAACAATCTACTTCGTAACTGAATGGTCATGGCGAGGTCCATCAATAAAGAAGCAGCATTACTAGCAAGCTGTCTACTAAAATGGATTGCATAACTCCTGCTCTCAAGTGTAATAAGCAACCTTTGTTGGCAATTGCAAAGGTGGAATTAGGTAACCTAACTATAGCAGGCTAGCTATAGGTTTGCCTATTCTATGTTGCAGAAGACAGCTTGTGCTTTCAGTTAACTAAATATTACTGAGATATTAAGTTTTCATAGCAATTTGTTTGTAGAAGACCTTCAATTCTGTGTCACAGCAAATACCTGTAAAAAACTTGTACAGACTCAAAAGGTAGGAGGTGTTTAAAATGATTATAATCACACAAGGTCAACGCAGATAAATGAAGCCCATGTACATGAAAAACTGCACTGAAAAAACTTTCAGATATGCAAGACTAGGGACTTGGAAGCTGTGGCCATATTGTTGTCAGAGGGGCTCAGAATTCTAATTATTATTTGTATAACAAGTGTATTGCAACAGCAGGCAAAATGCAACATGCTATTCATTCAAATAATAGAAGTCATTGCCTAATTAATTTTGTTCTTTTAATATCCCTGCTGAAATAGCATTGCCTATTCTGTCTCTCCTTTGTTCAAGTAATGTTTTATCTGCACATCAGGAAGTGAATTCACCAGTGGAAATCCCATTTTATTCATTTCAGTAAAACACTTTTAAGTCATGGAGATTTAACTGTTCCTGGCTGTTCCCACTCCTACGTGAGAACTATTGAGTGTGCTCTCTTATTTAGAGACTGTAAACATGGTAAAATAAAATATTATTTGATTTTCATTTCCTTTGTTGAATCATGGCTCAATGTTTCTGTTTGATTTGGCATTGAATTTATCTGTTTAACATTTCCTTCTCAGTTTGTGCATTTTTATGATATCCTTGGTTCTGTTGATTCATATTTCACTTACCCTGTTATCTCTCACTGTCTCATTGTTAATTTTGATAATTTGCCGAGTAAATTCTTTGAAACCCAAATATAAATGGAAATATAACTAAAGACAGATCTCATCAGGTTCTCTGCCACAGCAAACTGAAAATGTTATTTTAAATATTTTCACTTATCCATAGTCGAGATTTCAATGCAAATGCACTAATCAGTGGAAGAGATAAGAGATACCAACATTTAAATTTCAAAAGGATTTACTAGATTTTATTGCTCAATCTGAATTCAACCTGAATTTAGAAGAAGATGCAGTCTTTCTTTTACTGAGACAATGCACCAGGAATAGATAAGGAATCACATCCTTCATTCCAAACTCACCCACTTCTTTTTTTTAAGATATAGAAGTATATAACAGACATATTAAGCAGTTGTCAAACATGTGAGCCAATGCCCTGGAAAAGAATGAAAGGAGACTTGAGGATAAACATGACTGCCTATTCTCTGGCATTATGCTGATAGGAGGAAACAAAAAAGTTATGCAAGTAATCAAACATTATTGGGACTCAGAAAGGTACATCAACTCAGATACACCTCTGATTTTCACGCAAAGGAAAAAGTAGTTCAATACTTCTTTAATGTATTGGGCACTATAACCAACAGCAGCTTACAGTTGAGCCCATCTCTAGATTAACATCATCTGATCATGAATTGGGTGGTCATTGACAAGAGAGCCCCCACCTTTTGTTTTTTTTAAAAAAAAACTTTCATTGCTGGTTGGGGTTGAAGCCAAACCCAGCACTGGCAAAATGGGAGAGAACAATGGAACAGAGGCTAGAAGGTGACTTGACCCTTGCAGGCAGTTAAGTAGAACAAGATGAAAAATGTGCTTACAGCAAAACCAATTTAAAGTTGCTGAAGCAATGAAGCAGCCCTTCCCTCCAGAACATGATGAAGCCAAGGTATCAGTTTCAGATTGCATTTTACTTTCATGCTAGAGAACTGTTCGGTCTGTGAGCCAAATCTCCAACCTACCCATGTACCACTGCTATATAATGCAGAGTGCAATATTTTGTACAACATTCTACAGACAGATTCTAAAGGACAGTTACCATACTGGGTCTGAAGTCGGGGTACTGAACCAATGCTGCATTTGCTCATGACGGCATTAGTAGGGGAGTGTTATGGCGTACCCAGCTTGGTATAGTCAATAACAACAGGAATTCTGCAGATGCTGGAAATTCAAGCAACACACATCAAAGTTGCTGGTGAACGCAGCAGGCCAGGCAGCATCTGTAGGAAGAGGTGCAGTTGACGTTTCAGGCCGAGACCCTTCGTCAGGACTAACTGAAGGAAGAGTGAGTAAGGGATTTGAAAGTTGGAGGAGGAGGGGGAGATCCAAAATGATAGGAGAAGACAGGAGGGGGAGGGATGGAGCCAAGAGCTGGACAGGTGATAGGTAAAAGGTGATACGAGAGGATCAAGGGACAGGAGGTCCGGGAAGAAAGACGGGGGGGGGGGGGAGACCCAGAGGATGGGCAAGAGGTATATTCAGAGGGACAGAGGGAGAAAAAGGAGAGTGAGAGAAAGAATGTGTGCATAAAAATGAGTAGCAGATGCGGTACGAGGGGGAGGTGGGGCCTTAGCGGAAGTTAGAGAAGTCGATGTTCATGCCATCAGGTTGGAGGCTACCTAGACGGAATATAAGGTGTTGTTCCTCCAACCTGAGTGTGGCTTCATCTTTACAGTAGAGGAGGCCGTGGATGGACATGTCAGAATGGGAATGGGATGTGGACTTAAAATGTGTGGCCACTGGGAGATCCTGCTTTCTCTGGCGGACAGAGCGTAGATGTTCAGCAAAGCGGTCTCCCAGTCTGCGTCGGGTCTCGCCAATATATAAAAGGCCACATCGGGAGCACCGGACGCAGTATATCACCCCAGCTGACTCACAGGTGAAGTGTTGCCTCACCTGGAAGGACTGTTTGGGGCCCTGAATGGTGGTAAGGGAGAAAGTGTAAGGGCATGTGTAGCACTTGTTCCGTTTACATGGATAAGTGCCAGGAGGGAGATCAGTGGGGAGGGATGGGGTGGACGAATGGACAAGGGAGTTGTGTAGTGAGCGATCCCTGCGGAATGCGGGGGGGGGGGGGAGGGAAAGATGTGCTTAGTGGTGGGATCCCGTTTGAGGTGGCGGAAGTTACGGAGAATAATATGTTGGACCCAGAGGCTGGTGGGGTGGTAGGTGAGGATCAGGGGAACCCTATTCCTAGTGGGGTGGCGAGAGGATGGAGTGAGAGCAGATGTACGTGAAATGGGGGAGATGCGTTTAAGAGCAGAGTTGATAGTGGAGGAAGGGAAGCCCCTTTCTTTAAAAAAGGAAGACATCTCCCTCGTCCTAGAATGAAAAGCCTCATCCTGAGAGCAGATGCGGCGGAGACGGAGGAATTGCGAGAAGGGGATGGCGTTTTTGCAAGAGACAGGGTGAGAAGAGGAATAGTCCAGATAGCTGTGAGAGTCAGTAGGCTTATAGTAGACATCAGTGGATAAGCTGTCTCCAGAGACAGAGACAGAAAGATCTAGAAAGGGGAGGGAGGTGTCGGAAATGGACCAGGTAACTTGAGGGCAGGGTGAAAGTGGAGGCAAAGTTAATAAAGTCAACGAGTTCTGCATGCGTGCAGGTAGCAGCACAAATGCAGTCATAGTCAATGCTTTGAAAAGTAATTGAGAGAGTGCAAATTTAACCCATGCCACTCCAATTATTTTTCTCTTCCATTTAACATTAATTGCTTTGTATGCATTGAGTGGGGGAAAAGACGTGTATACAGAAAGGAAGTTTTAATTTATCTGAAGTTGTGGGACAAGTTATTTGCTGAGGAAAGACAATGGGTTTCAAAGAGAGAAGTTTAGAAAAGAATAATAAAGCCTCTTAAATAAGGCATGAGCAAGTGAATCATGGGGTGGAGGTGGGTGGGAGGGATCCCAAGCTAAGATATAGAGATATAATGTTTGTTTTGTGTGCTATTTGTTTGTTTTTTGCCATCTGCATGATTTGTTCTTTTTTCATGTATTGGATGTTTTCTTCAAATGAGTTCCATGGTGTATCTTTATTCCAATGCTGCCTGCAGGAAAATGAATCCCAGGGCTACATATCTACTTTGATAATAAATGTACTTTGAATCTTTGAGAGAGGTTTACTTTGTGTACTATGATACTATGAACAGTGGGCTCTACAGCTGGATAGAGAAATTTGGAATAGCATTGAAAATAAATTATTGATTTTGGAGAAATATTGTGTATTTATTTGGGTGGGATGGCAGAAAGGAAGTAAAGGAATAGCAATTACATTATGACTTCAAGTGAGGTTCAAAACTATCTGAGTACTGGATGTCTCTCCATAGTACAGGCATTCAAGACTTAATATACTATTAGCTCAATTTCTCATTTGGAACACATCAACCACCACCCCCCCCTTCACTTTATGAAGTACTATATGGCAACCTGGATTACCAGCACAATTTTTCAAAATACAATGGATTCCGGTTAATTGGGACACATCAGGACCAGTAAGTTTTGTCCCAATTAAGCTGCCACCCCAATTAGCCAAATTTTCATGGAAGTAGTTAAAAAAGGTTTTTTAAAAAAAGAAACTGGGTAACAAATTATGTATTTAGATGAAATACAGAAAAATTCAGAACACTACCAATGACACTACAGTACTATAAACTAATACTTATCAGTGGAGGAATTCATCTGCATTGTGTTCTTTTGACTAGCACCGATAAGAGACTGCCTTCATACAATACTGTTGACAATTGCATCCTCCAAATCTTCAGTTTCATTGTAACACTCAAGATGTTTTTTTGATTCCTTCAAATTCTTCATAGTTTCTAACTTGAAGTACTGAAATTTCATTTTCACTCCTGGCTGTTTCTGGCATTTCCAAGCCTGTATGTTCGAATCCGCAGTGAGCAAAACAGTTTTGAATTGGCATACTGCTTATTTCTCACCAACTATCAGTGACAAAAAAAAAACCCATTTTGAACACAAAGATATACAACTGATGCTAGTTAGAAACTATCTGAAAATAGTCTTCTATATCAATTAAAGTGGCATTATGTCCCAAGTAAACATTAACAAAGGGAATTCCAGCTATTTTCTCGATTAGTTTTTGGTCTTTCAGAATTGTCTAACATAAGTGGCAGTCCCAATTAACTGGAACCCACCAGACTGCTTAAATCAACAGTAGTCTGAGTGTACTGCCCGACAGAAACCAAGTAAATAGACAATCAAAATTTGTTTAATAGGACTATCCATTAAGTTTCCATTCATGCAAAGGTTTCAGTCAAACATGGAAAACCAACAGGATCTTTCTTTCTTTTAATTTCCAGATTGAGTTTCAGAGGCATCATTGGATGTTGGGCCAGCTATATTAACTGGAGGCTTGCATGGCAAAGCTTTTGTGACCTATCCATAAGATAAACCTAAAATTTTTGCCCCATCCACAAAGACAGGATATGGACAGAAGAACAGGAAATGGTGCAGTCAATGATTGTCAATAATGGGAGAGGGGAAGAAACATGCAAAGATGCCCTTTGTGCAAAGTCTTATCACTGGAGCAAATATCATTAGAGATGGAGGAACAGGGAGAATGGAAGAGGCTCCTTTTGTGGATCAGGCTGGAATAAGTAGCTTGAATGAATGTTTGTCACTAGCCTATACCCAGAGATAGATGGAGAGAGAGACAGAGAGACAGAGAGACAGAGAGACAGAGAGACAGAAGAAATGGTCAGAAAATGTAATGAAATCTTAGTTCTGTGGAGGAAGTAGCAGCAATACAGTTGTCATTATACCAGGGACAAGTGCAGAGAAGGTGGCTAAAACTGGACTGAAACAAGATTGTTCCATGTATCCCATGAGAAGACAGACATCGTTTGGGCTCACACAAGTTCCCCTAACTACACCTTTGAACCTGGGAAAGCAAATCAAGTTGAAAATGTTGTTCAATGTGGGAATGTGGTTAGCCTTATCAATGGCAGGATGAGGAGAGGAACTTGTGCCCCTGTTCAGGACTCAAGTAGGATCCCTTTAAATCTTCCATTCCACATTAGGAAAGTCTAAGGGTCCTCTGCCTTTTCCTTCAGTAGAGGGCCAGCCAATTCTGCTTCAAAAATACACTCAACTTATCACCAAAGGAACTCTGGCCTTAGCCCGTCAAGAATATTCATTTTGTTCTGTCCATCCCCCTCCAGTGATCTATCAAAAAACAGGAAAGCCAAGCTATATAGCCAAATATTACAAAATGGTATAAATTGTAATGCACACAAATATGTTATGTATACTTAGAGGGTTGAACAAACAAGTTCTAGCATTTCTGTGTCTCTTAGGTGGCTCTCCATACTCCCCACATTGCCTACAGATAGAATGAAATGTTCATATCCCTTAGATAGCACATTATGTTGGTAAGTTTTTTTAAAACTGACTTCACCTGAAACAAAAATTTACATACAAGGCAACTTAACCATAGGCTGAAATTTTTCTTGATCACAGATGCACTTTTGAAACACCACCAGCATTAGTGAGCATTACGATGTCTGACTGAGAAAGTATTGGTAAGTGTGAAGAAAGGAGAGGAATATCTGTTGATTTTGGCACAGAAGAGGGTAAACAACATGGGTTAGGGAAAGTACTGGCACAACTATCGTGGAAAAATGTCACACAGATTCAGTATGGCCAGCACAGTGACAGTCTAAAAATGCCTGCCTGATTCTGAAATATGGGAATATTGCTGAAGACTTTAGTTTCCACTTAAGAATTTCCCCACTTGGGATTAACAAAGTGCTTATTATTATTAGTTAGTCTAATGAGTCACAGCCAGTGGCAGGGAAACCTCGTAACTCCGGTCAGATATCATCAGTTTTGGTGGGAGTGGCCCAAGAGGATAAAATAGCTGGTATGACTCAAGTTAGTTCCATCAACAGCGCTCTGGTGAATGCAGTCAGGTGTGCAAGTCTTTCAATTCATTGAACACATAGATATTTTAAAAGAGCAAGTAACCTGATAGAAGTTGATACTGGTGCCAAGAATACACCTGTAGAACTAATGCCAAATGCAAGACAAGACATTTGCCCCAATGAAACGTGTTCTAAAATATGCTATACATTAGCAAATCTATTAATTTCAGAGAAAGCAAAGTAGTACAATATTTTCAATCACAGTATTATTTCATTCCCAAGCCACCCAAAAATATGAAGATAAATTGAGAACCTGGAACTAGAGATCATGCTAGACCACCATTGTCTCATTAAAAACTGTTAAACACTATTGCAGCTTTGACACCTTCTTATGTCATGTATTGTGACAGGTTTATGGCATCATTGGCAGTACAATTTTAATTTTAAAAATCTCACATTTCATCTTGATTGGAAAATCACATCTTCCCTCATGATTTGAAGGATTACGAAAGATTGTAATCCAACGGAGATCCAGAGCAAAATACAACACAAACTGCTGGAGGGACTAAGTTGAGCAGCATTTGTGTGGAAAGGAAATGTCCACGTGTTGGGTCAAAACACTGCTTTAGAGATACCAGCCAATCTCAGGATACATTTAGGAATATGCCAAGCAGTAATTACTTCACTTAGGATATAGGTGAACCTGTGGAATTCCCTTGAATCAATTTCCTAAATACATTTAAGGAGATAATTTGGTTTCCAAGCACAAAGGGGCATCACTGGATATGTGGAAAGAGAATAGCAATATGGTATTAACATGGAGGATTAACCATAATCTTATCAAATGGTATAGCAAGTTGAAGGGCCACATGAAGAATCACTCAGAGATACCAACCCTTAACATGCTCTTGTAGCCACAGCATTTATGCGTGGGTCTGGTTGATATTCTGGTCAAAACTGATGCCTAGGGTGCTGGAGGGAATATTGGCAACATCAAAGGTTATCAGCAGGCAGTTAAACTTCCTATTCAGAGAAACAATCAGTGCCTGACAGTTTCATGATGTGAATACCAATGCTACTTATCAGCAGATGAAACTTTTTAAGATGTTGATGCATAGAAACTCAGAATGCAATGTAGCTTAGGTCAGCTAAATCTAGGAGGAGAGGAAGAAATGCAGAAAGGCAGGTGAGGCAGAAAAAATGTAATTCAAGCCATGGAGAGAAATAATTCTAGTGTGTTGTTTAAAGCGATGTGCAAACTGTCCCATGTAAGTTTGACATTTGGAAATGGGGTGCTGAGCTTTTACTTGTTGTGGTTAAAATTGATTAAATCAGAAAATGGTTAACACATGCCAAAAGAACTGAAGAACACAACAAATAGTATTGCATAGTTCAATAACGGAACCAAGTGACATCTTTCTCAAGTGGACAACACCAAGGATGCAAACTTGTGTGAAAACAGCAACTGAATGTACAGTATATACAATTCATTCTCCAATTTTAAAT
This sequence comes from Mobula birostris, assembly GCF_030028105.1. Taxonomy (NCBI): domain Eukaryota; kingdom Metazoa; phylum Chordata; class Chondrichthyes; order Myliobatiformes; family Myliobatidae; genus Mobula; species Mobula birostris. Next base: position 51,209,187 of record NC_092375.1, read on the forward strand.
ACATTTTAGATAAATACATGTGTGCTATCTTCCTATAAGCATGCAGAACTGGCAAAAAGCTGAAGTAGCTGCATATTTTGTACCATCTGAGTTTTTGTTATCCTCCATATTCCCTGCATTACCCGGAGTTTGAATATGAAATACATATAAATGTACAGATGTTATAATAAGGAAGAACTGGCTAAGAGGGACGTTAATCCAAAAATAGATTAATGAAAAGTTAAAACACAAACCCAGTTCATCAACTACCAATTCTAATTGTAGGTATATCTGGCAGTAACAACTCTGGACAGAGTCATTACTGCATACCTCCATTTCATGAGCTGCTCCAATATCTTTCTTAACAGTAACTACCCAAGTTTTACACTTTTTAGTCCAACTTTCTCTACAACAGATGCAGACAAGGCCTCCAAGAAATCCTTATATTCAAGTTTAGCCATCTCAAACATCTTTAATGCAATCTCTCACATTTGTGTCCAATACATCATTCACTCCTTTCAAAGTTATTCTCCATGAACACCCTGTATACTTGGGTGTTTATCATCTTTGCCATTCCCAGAGCTAGGGAAATTTGGGCTTTTAAATAATTAATTAAACTTCAAAAAGCTAATTTGTTTTGGACTTCATATTCTCAAAGAGAATCTTAAACCACTAAAAACTATAACCAAAAATAAGCAGAATTTGTATTCTGAAGATACAAATGTGACCAGCACGTACAGAACGGCTGATACCTGGAACGCAGCACAGAAAGTGATGGAAACAGATAGAGTTATAATGAACAAACAGCCACTTGCATAAGCAGGCCATCGAAGGATACAGTCTCGACGTGAGCAAATGGGATTAGTATTAGTGGGAAAAAGGGCAGCAACAGTTGAGTGGAAGTGCCTGTTTCTGGGTGTACAATTTGGTGACATACTTGAATTTCCAACATAGACTCTTGGTTACCTCGGTTTTCTACCAAGGGCAAGATAATTGGAAAAGTTTTATCATAAGCAGATAATTTTTTTTCTATGGCCAAGGTCATCACATTGGCCAGAATCTCCCATGGATTCTTACTCCAAGATTTATTTTGTCCCAACAGGGACAAGGATTCAATATCAAGAATCTATGATTTTGTGGAACTGTATGATTTGAAAGGGCAAACACGAGGAAATCTGCAGATGCTGGAAATTCAAGCAACACACATCAAAGTTGCTGGTGAACGCAGCAGGCCAGGCCTTCGTCGGGTCTCAGTCCGAAACGTCGACTGTACCTCTCCCTAGAGATGCTGCCTGGCCTGCTGTGTTCACCAGAAACTTTGATTTGAAAGGGAGCAGTTAAGATCGTTTCTTGTACTGTTGGCATTTGGTAATTAAAACAAAAACTTTGAAATGGGTGTGATACAAGTCATTTGTTGTTCAACCTGTAAAAGAAGTTTCATTCCATGAAATTCCCTGCAAACCAGAAGACCACACTTCATCTTGGCAAATCTTCAGTGACTTCTGCAATTCTTAAGTTGTTTAAGTAGAGGTCAGTTGGAAGTTGAATTAATTGCCCCTCAATTAATTCAAAATATGCTCAAACAATTCATTTATTTTTCTGCAGGTATTCTTTTCGCCTGATTCTCCACAATGCCATACACACACCCTGTAAGTATGTCAAAATAATTAGATGAGTAACCAGAGAATGACTAACAGGGTAATTAAATGTTACCTGTCAAAATTTGAAGCAGTATAATAAAAACTAATAAATATTCAGAGTTGAGATTATAATGACTTAAGACTGAATACAGTGGTATTTCCTCTTGCATACTGGCAATTTCTGTTAAGGTTACAAAGGTGGGAATGAGGGTACAAAGAGTTAATCTTCATTCAATTTCTTCCAGCTGCTCATAGTCTAGAGCAAGAACTGATTTCTCATTATCATTAACAGCATGCAACTTGAAAATTGTTGGCCTGGTTGAAATAAAAGCAACACAGAGGGAAAATGGCATGCATAACTCACAACTACTTTCAAGAGATCAGTGACAAACCCGTAGGAAGTAAACATTATATGGAAGTAACCCAACTGATTGCTGGAGGAATAGAATTTACTGTCTGTTGAATAAGATGCCAAGATGGAGAGCATCAAATGGCTACCATCTTGCCAATCTAAAATACAAAATAAGGCAGCCAAATATATTCTATGAGGAAATGTGGTAAAGTGGACTGAAAACTGGCCAACACATTGAAAAAAACAAAAGAGCTGGAATAAATGAGTCCTTTTCAGGCTGAAGAGATGCATCTAGAAAACTCCAGGTTCATGGTCCTTATTCCGTTTCTGCGATGGGATATAGAGAGATTGGGAAGGAACATTGCAAATGGAGTTTAAAGTGAATATCTGAATGCAAGGTCATGCAGGAATTCAAGAGAAATTTAAAAAGGCAGAAAACTAAAGTAGAGGCTGTAAATGAGTAAGATTTAGAAAGATCTAAAAATTCCAGAGCATGTATCACAAAATGTAGCAGGCAAGTAGTTAAGGCACAAATGGAACTGTTATTGTGGGAATCCATTGAACAAACAAGGTAAGACATCATTTACGTACACTGGAGCAGTTTTATATAAAATGCTTCCAATTATCCAGCATAATAGCCCATATGACATTTCAAATAATGGCTCTTTGGGATTGCAATAACAATAGACTTTACCCCATCACCCTAGAATATCAAATAATGAGCATTAATATTCAGTATAGATTTTTGTTCCTGTTACTTGTAAAATCTGGTAGGCTGTTACTGCTGTTCTATACAATACCCTGTAGAAAATCATTATAGGTAGCTTTCAATTGTTAAAAGAATACTTAGCACATGTAATAATTCATACCAAATTATTTCCATTTAAAGATTAATGGAATTCTCGGTTCAGAAATATTTAAGTACAATTAAATAAAGATGAGAAATAAAACTGGCAATATTCAGCACTTGCAGAAACCGCAAAATGGTCCCTCTAACAATTTTCAATCTTCTGCTTTGGAATCTGTTTTTCAACATCTTGGTGGTTTTATATGAATAAATAATTTGTGTTCAGCATGTTGGCATTACTGGCAAAATTTACTATTCATTCCTAATTGCTCTGAAAAACATGGCTTTCTTATACAGTAGTACTTGTGCTCTCAGAGTATTACACTGTGGAGTATGCCAGGATTCTGATTTTGTGACAAAAAAAGGCAAAATTTGTTAAATTAGATTAGAAACTTTAAGGCTGTGCTTTTCCCCCATGAACGACCCTCATTCTGCCCCAATGGTGGCAATCCTGGCAGAAGTATTTACAGACACTTTTAACCTCTCACTGTTTTAATTTGAAGTTTCCAACTGCTTTAAGAAGACTGCTATCATCCTGGTACCCAAGAACAACCCAACATGCCTTAGCTTACAACTGTCCAACAGCGATGATAGCCAGAAGGTGGTGAATCTGAATCTGTGGAATTTGTTGCCAAAGACAGCTGTGACAGGAGGCCAAGTCATTGGGTATATTTAAAGCAGTTGTCAATATGTTCTTGATTAGTAAGAGTGACAAAAGTTACAGGGAGAAGGCAGGAGAATGGGCCTGAGAGGGAAAAAATAAATAAGCTATGATCGAATGATGGAGCAGACTCAATGGGCCAAGTAGCCTAGAACTGATCCAATGATTTATTAGCTCTAACATCCACCATCATGAGGCTCTTGGAGACTGGTCACAGCACACATCAACTCCAGCCTCCAAAAAGTAGAGCAAATTCAACCACAATTCATCGGCTGTCTAAACAGTGCTCTAGCCGATACCATCTCTCTGGTGCAAATAGGCAGTAAAGATGCATACTGTAGAGTAGACTATAGTTTATTGACTTCACCTTCAATACTACAATTCCAAGCAAATCCATCACCAAATTTCAAGACCTGGGACTCAACAGCTGTCTGTAACTGGATCTTCAACTCAAATGTAATACATCACAGAAACTTTCCCTTTCACCCCATTGGCTCATGCTGACTTCCTAACCAATAGGCTGCAGACAGCTACAAAGGACAGCAACACCACTATTATTCTAAATACTTGTGCTCACAAGGTTGTGTCGTCAGTCCCCTACTCCAGTCCCTTTACACTCATGACTGTGTGGTCCAATTCTGCTCTAATTCCAACTCCATGTTTGCAGATGATAGCTCCACTATGGACCATACCTCAAATAAAGATGAGTCAGAGAACTGGAAGGATAGAGAGAGGTTAGTAACATGGTTTCATGACAACAACCTTCCTTTCAAATGTCAGCAACACAAAAGAGGTCACGGTCTTCATGAAGGGAGCACTGTACATGCTCCTTTCTAGATCAGTGCTGAGGTTAGGGTTGTTGAGAATTTCAAGGTTCTAGAAGTGAGTATCACCAATAGCCTTTCCTAATCTAACCATGTAGATGCCACAACCAACTCCTCTACTTCCTTAGGATGCTAAAGAAATTTGGCATGTCCTGATTCTTCTCAATTTTAATTGATGCATCATAGAAAGCATCCCACCTAGAAGTATCATGACTGCTCTGTTCAAGAATGCAAGGAACTGCAGAGAGTTGTGGATGAAGTTCAGCACTCCAGAAACCAGCCTCCACTCAATGAACTCTATCCACACTTCTCACTGCCTTGGTAAAGCAGCCAACATAATCAAAAACACACCCATCTGGGAAATGTTCTCTTCTTCCCTTTCACATTAGCCCAAAGATACTAAACCTGAAAGCACATTCACCAGGCTGAAGGACAGCTTTTACCCCAGTGTTATATGGCTATCAAATGGTTTCCTAGTATGATAAGATGAACTCAGGGCCAAAAATCCATCTTGTTATAATCTTTCTCCTTTACTTACCTGCACTTTCTCTGTAGATGTTACATTTTAATCTGTATTCTGTTGTTTTACCCCAATGCATTGTGTCATGAATTGATCTGTATGAAGTATACGCAGGACCAGTTTTTCACTATACCTCTGTGGATGTGACAATAATCCAGTTCTAATTCCCGTTGCATTCTCTGTTTCTGCAGGCACAATATATTGTGCAGTTTTTTCAAATCACAAGGACTGGCACAACTAGTTCAACGATCATGAATCTGAACTACAGCTATTCTATTCCACTGAGTTACTAAGCTTTAATCACATTTTCAACCTATGACATTTAGTAACACCTTGCCAAAGGAATTATCAGACAAGAAAGGGGGAATGTAGTTTAAGCAAGCAAAAGTGGATTAGAACTAACGTGCATAGTTTAACTGGTTCAATTCAGAACGTTAGAGCACAGAAATAGTTGCCACGTCCACCAGTCAGCTAGTCGACTCCCACGTCTCTTTTTTTCCAGATTTAAAACATTTGTGGAGTTGACCTTAACTATTCACAGAAATTTAAATCGCTAAAAAAGCTTAAAAATTTGCCAAGTCTCACCACTTTTGTGCCCTTTATCCCATTTTATTCTAATGATTAAGGGCAAAAATCAAAGGGAGTTAATGGGCATTTGTGAGTAGAAAAAAATCTGTAGGGGGTATTGCAGAGTAAGGAAAAGGTACAAAACTAATGAGATTTTTCTCCTGGGCCCAGCATGGATCCTATGGGCTAAGTGACCTTCTGTGCAAATACACTTCTACCATTTTAGATCAGAAAGGGCTGGTCTCAACTACTGTGTCTTTCTGGGCATATTGATCTATGGAAGTTTTCAACATTCATCCAAGGTAACAAACAAATTGCTCTCTAGTAACAGCTTTTAAAATTTGACGCGACAATAATGCTTATTCATTCTTAATGCAAGAGAGCAGACACTGACCCCTAAGCCAATTATGTCCATGGCCACCCCTTTTTGTCCCTCTAAACTAATCCTATATTAGGTTCATATCTTCTTGTGCCTTGTATATTTGAGTGCCTTTTTGAATATCGTGTAATGACTGAATCCAATTCCACTACCTTCTCGAGCAGCACAATCCAAATGTCAAACAATCACCAGAAAATGTTCCCCTCAAATCACCTTCAAAGCTACTTTCCTCTCACCTTAAACCAATGCAGACCATTTACCTTGTATCTGCTTCTCATAAATTTATTTTTCTGTGAGCTAATTTCCTGACCTTCTCTACTCCAGTGAAAACAAACCTAGCATATTCAGTTTTTTCTCATAAATAAATACAGGCGGCATCCTATTGCATCCTACGCTTTCTCCAGCACAGGCATATTCTTCCTATACTGTGGCAACCAGAAATGCAGAAGCGCTGACCATTAAATATAGAACAGAACAGAACAGAGGAATCAGCCCTCCTGCCCATTATGTCTATGTCAGTCATGACTGTGAATAACACCACGTCCATCCACCTGCACACGATTCTTCTTCAAGCTCTCAAAAGACTTGCCATCTTTCCTGTACTGTAATGGGATGATCAGAACTGTGCATGATATTCTAAATGCAACCTAATCAAAGCTTAGTACAACTGCAACAGAATATCACAGGTTAAGTTTTATGGAGATTCTGGTCTGCAGATGTTAGAATCCAGAGCAAAAAAAACTGCTGGCTTTTAATCATAAAAGTATCTTTCTATCGCTATTCTTTGCCTCTAATCACCAAGCCGATTTTGGGTCCAAATAAACAGTTCATCTTTAATCCCATGTGGCTCAATATTCTGGACCAACCAACTATGTAGTAGGTTGCTTGAATATTAAAAATAACCTATAAGTTTAACCTAAAGATGAAACAAAAAAATTGCAGAGTGATTTTTAGCCAGTTCTTTTTTAAACACTCCTTTCCTAACCAAAACACTCCAAGGAAGAAAAGGGCAGCAGACACAAGGGAATATCACTAAAAATCATACACCATACTGACCTGGACAAATATTCCAAATCTCTTGTCATCATGGAGTGAAATTTCGGAACTCCTTACCAATCAGCAACATAACTGCATTTTATTCAATTGCTCATGGAGATGACTCACCACCGTCACCTTCTCACGAGCAAGTACCAATGAACAATAAATGCTGATCCTAACAGAAATACTTACAACTAGCAATTTTCCAAAAGATTTAGTTACAATTCTTTTCATTTACAGAAGCTGCTTCTGACAGAGTCAACATTAGGCACATGGATTGACCCCAGACAGCTAATCCAATATATGGATAAGGAATAATTTTCCATCATAGTCACTCTTGTTCTCAAGCCTTACATTTTATGTACCTTTTCACCAGTGAGTTCATCAAACAAGCATCTTGTTCTCCCATCAAGAAATCCTTACCCAAAATACTCCCCAAGGTAGGGGTGCCTAACATTTTTTAAAGCACAGATCCCTGCCATTAACTGAGGGGTCCATGAACCTCAGGGTGGGACCCCCACTCCAAGAGTGATTCAATTAATATGTCACTATGTTAATATTTTCATTGTGTAATGATAATGGTTTTCTGCCAGTTCGCCCATCCAACACATTTAAACTGTGCCCTGAAACACCCACCTCCATCCACACACACAACTTCTCTGCCCACTGACTCAAATGTTTTGAAGATTCCCAATGCATCAAATCATAAGTTCACAATTGTAAAGAAATTTAAGCCCAGCATTATTTTGCATTATCATTTTTTCTGATCTCCTCCATTTTATAGACCCATCTCCCTGAGAGTTCAGCTTCTCCAACTGCATCTACACACACACACACACACACACACACATTGTGCTGCAATATTCAGATCAGGCAGTACTTGTGAAGAGTGAAACATAGTCAATGTTAGCTCCACGATCCTTCATTAGATACCCGATTTGGCGGCACAGTAGCATAATGGTTAGCACAACGCTTTACAGTAGAGGCGACCCAGGTTCAATTCCTGCTGCTACCTACAATGAGCTTGTACATTCTCTCCATGACTGCGTGGGTTTCCTCCGGCTGCTCTGCTTTCCACCCCACAGTCTAAAGACGTTCTGGTTGGTCATTGTAATTTGTCTCGTGATTAGGCTAGGTTTAAATTGGGGGATTGCTGGATGGCCTGTGGCTCGGCTCAAAAGGGCCGATTCCGCACAGCATCTCAATAAACAAATAAATACAGCAATTAATCTGCTGAGTAGCCTTATTTTTATTTCAGATTTAGTTTATTTGCTTTTTTTTTCCTTTTCATTTAAAAAAAAAATGCCTCCAAAAATAATGATTTGGAAATATTTGGCATCCCAGCTCACTAATATGTTCCTCTTTATTCACTGATTGTATTTTCTCACATAACAGCCTAAAATTGTCCTAATCATCATCTGATCACTTTTATTGCTGAACTAAAACACAAATAAATCATTTCTGCAGGGCAATTAAAATTATATTAATACATTGGAATCAGTTCAGAGAAGGCTTACTAATACCTTGGATAAGGTAGGTGGTTAAAATACATAGATGGCACTAGATGATCCAGTTTAAAAGAGTGCAAGTGGATCTTTCAATTATACAAGTTCTTGAAAGGTCCTAGGAGGCTGGACATTGAGAAGATGTTTTCCTCTTGAAGGAACCTAAAACTATAGAATCACTGTTTAAAAGTAAGGGTATCTGGCCCTTTTGGACAGATAGGTACATTTTTTTTTCCTCTCAAATTTTTTCATCATTGTTCAGGTAGCAATGGAAGATTTTTGGCTAAGAAGCAGGTGAAAGGATCCTTGAGTAAATGGTAAATAACAGAGTGGATGCTATAAACAGATTAGTTATTATTAAATGGCAAAGCAGGCTTGAAGGATTGAATTCCCTACTCCTGTCTCAGTTGATAGGTATCATATCATGATTACTGGAACAAAAAGACCTTGCCTGTCAATTTCGGTATAACTAATGTTGCTCAACTATATCCTTGATGAAAACGGTTCACATCAAATTTTGATTAATTCTGTTTTATACCATATCTTCAGTGCAATGGAGTCACTGAATATGAAATGCTTGTGTTTCTACAGAATTAGAAGTAGGATCTGATTTACAACACAACCACAGGTCTCCCAATTGATAATACACATCTATTAGTATACATCTATTATTAAAAATTGCAAGTGATGATAAACAATTTACTTAAGTTTCAGCTAATTAAGGAAACCAACCTGAGGAATAATTGCACTAATTAGGATTTGATGAATCCTGCAAAAGTCACTGAGACCAAATACAAATTTGGTCTGTTATGAATAATTGAAGAATTACAGGTTGGGATTTCAACAGCATAATTATTAATGTTATTTTATAAAGTTACTGCACACATTATTAAAACTCATAGAAGAACCTTCAATCATACTTGTTCTTTATGGAAATCTGTAGTACTAATAATAAGCCATGGGAATGTTTCTTGTTTAGAATTAAATATGACAATGAAGGAGAAGATACAGTTAAGCAGAAAAATAATTCCAAACAAAAAGTGGATATATCAATTTACACCAAAAACATGTATAACATCAATGAAGTAATCAGCCAGTCAAATAGTCTTCTTAAATGCATAGATTTCCATGATTTATAATATGCACTGCATAGACCGTATAAACTGTTACACAAGTTATAAACGGGCCATTACCAATGTAAATTAAACAAAATATCACCAGAAGTGGTTGGTGCAATTTCCCCATACAAAATTAGGAGATGCAAACCAATACTACCCTGTGCCCCATCAAATTAAAATATTTGTAGCTCCTGCCTCTGTGTTGGGCTACGACTGAACTAAGAATTTAAAAAAAACCCTCACAAGAGGGATAACTTTAGATGAACTGAATTTACCTCAAGCTGAAAAATGAAGCATATGAGTATTTTCTTCTTTCTCAGCTTATTTTCCTTATTTTTTTAATAAATCCACTCCATGGATGCAGCTCAATAATCATGATTGCCTTGGATCATAACAAATAAACATCTCAGGTAATCATTAACTGTACATCCAAAATATACCTTAAGCACAAAAATAAAATGCTCATTTGAGGCCATTTTGATGTTAATAATAGTTTTGTTAGCAGAGCAATGCTGGCCATGACAGTAATACTCATACACAAGTAAATGCTGTACCAAGAATACCTAAATTTTGAGGTACAATGGATTGATTTGGGCAATTGCATTACATCACAGAAGATTAATCATGCCAGCCAATGGCATTGTCAAGTTACCAAACACTACTGGCACCACACAATTCAAGTAAATGAAAGTGGAACTGCTTGGGTGTCATAGCATTTCTAACAAATGTATTCACAGAAGGACTTTGACTATTTCTGACCTCCTATCACCTTGAACTTTCTTTGACAGTGAAGATCTCTACTGTCAACTACAATCAGAATCAGAAGAATAACAAGCAATAAAATGAATGCATAATTTATTGTATCATTTCTTTTCCTTTGGACCCTTCATGGTTTGGAGATTAATCCATGCAATGGTGCTCTACAAGCAGACTTGTTAAATTCAGATTGCAGGCATGGTTATGAACCATCAAATCATCACAAACACTATTATAAAAGGGAAAACTTTGTCATGATGTGACTTACGTACACTCAAAATGCACAGAGCCATGAATGTTTTTAACTTCAATTTACATGTATACATTGATTTTATTGATATCAAGTCAATAATATACCATGGGCAAAATATTCCTTATTGCTCATTGCAAGTTTCCATTCTTTCCTGATTTTTAAAACAAAATGTTAAAAAGTTGATATGTATGAAACCATTATCATAAATATTCCCACAGAATGCATTGACAAGGCTTCTTATTGGCAAGAAATCCACACCATTTCTTATTGGAGGCACATTGTAAATTAAGATACTTGTGAAATGCCTTTTAAATAAATAATTCAGAAACTTTGTACCATCCATACACTGAAAATTAGATTAGCACAGGGAAGCAAAGCAAAAACAAATTAGAACCATGCCCTTGATAAGTAAGCTAATAAGAAATAGGAGTAGGCCATCTGGCCTGTTGAGCCTACTCTGCTATTCAATAACATCATGCCTGATCTGGCCATGGACTTATCTCCACCTACCTGCCTTTTCCCCATAATCCTTAATTCCCCTACTACACAAAAATCTATCCAATTTTGTCTTAAATATATTTGCTAAAGTAGCCTCCACTGCTTCATTGGGCAGAGAATTCCACAGATTCCCCGCTCTCTGGGAGAAGCAGTTCCTTCTCACCTCTGTCCTAAATTTACTCCCCGACGTCTTGAGGCCATGCCCTCTAGTTCTAGTCTCACCTACCAGTGGAAACAACTTTCCTGCCTCTATCTTATCTATCCCTTTCATAATTTTATATGCTTCTATAAGATCTCCTCTCATTCTTCTGAATTTCAAAGCAAGTACAGTCCCAGGCAACTCAATCTCTCCCCCATAGTCTAACCCCTTCATCTCTGGAATCAACCTGGTGAACCTCCTCTGCACCGCCTCCAAAGTCAGTATATCCTTCTTCAAGAAAGGACACCAGAAATGCAGGTAGTACTCCAGGTGTGACCTCACCAGTACCCTGTATAGTTGCAGCATAACCTCCCTGCTCTTAAATTCAATCCCTCTAGCAATGAAGACCAACATTCCATTTGCATTCTTGATAGCCTGCTGCACCTGCAAACTAACCTCTGGATGTAATTCAGTCTGCTAGCAAGAAAATGCAAGCAGCTTCACCCTCTGTTGTTTCCTTCATCAGATGATACTGAATTGCGGCACAAATATTCAACTGATTCTTCGTATGCTCAAACATAGAAGCAAAGGAATGATTTAGCCTCTTAAACTTGTTCCACCACTCAGTGAGGTCACAGCTGACCTGCAAACTCTTAATCTACACAATTTCCCCCTCCATTTGTCTTAATAGCTTTGGGAAATAAAAAGCTATTTAATCTCGGATTTTAAACTAACTAAGCAGGCATTGATTGAATTTATGGAAGGAAGTTTCAAGGTACTTTTCCACTGTGTGTATGTCACTTAATTTTACTTCAGGAAAGGTGTTGTTCTTTTAAATTAATGTACCGCAGAAGCAGCACCCCCACCCAAAGCCAAAATAAAGTCTCCAGTACTGATGTTGTAGGTGTGCAATTAAGATTTCTTCAGGTGAAATTGTTTACCGATAGGACAGTTAAATTAAATCATTAATTGTACACAGCTTCACACAATTGAGAGTACATCAATATATCCTACTAATTGCAATTTTAAGGCATTTTTCTATCAGATAAATATTTTGCCTGCAGCAATTGTTTTTGAATGGAGAGAAGTAATTGTACTCTGCAACCACTAGATGTACATCTTCCAGCTCAATGACTTGTATTGCTTTGTGATATCTGTACCTCAATCTTTGTATATCTAAATATTATTCTACCGCTAATTAACATTGAGTGCCAACTCTGATGAATACTGTACTGCCAAGAATTAGATATGAGTTTACAAATACAAATTACCGCACTGAACTCTCCAGCAATTGTGCTTTGTTTGCCTGGGGGTTACTTCAGCTGATCAGAATCCAGAATGGGCATCTTTTCAGATGACAGATCTTGATCTGTCCATTTCACTCCACAGATGCTGCCTGGCCTGCTAAACATTCTGTTTGTTGCTCTATTACTTCCACCAATACAATTTAAAAAAAAAAAATTCCTACTTCAGGTAAGTATTGCTCCTGCCATAATATTATAACACTTAAGTTTCAAAATTGAATTGGTAAAATTTAATCTAAATGCTTATGCATAATGTACAAAACTCAGGTACTGCAGAAAAGAACCTGCAGTTGAAATTTATTAACCAACTGTTGAAATTCCAAAATAGGATATTCTTTTCACTCAATATAAGATTCAAACTAGATTAATGTAGGACCTTCTAAGCAGTATAGTGCATTATACAGACCATAAAAACATTTTGCAATAGACGTTAACGTGAGAAGCAGGGAGGCACTGACACTGCTCGACAGGCTGGTCATGAACACAATTTATCAGCATATGTATACATTCACCTGCTTTGTCAACAAAACAGCCTGACTAAGTTTCCCCTGATATTTTGAAACCTGGCTAGACATACACTACATTAATCCCAAGGCTTGCTGACACATTTTCCAATGATAAACAATTTAAAACTGACCTTGATTTTAATGATAGCGACATATCTGTTGTGTACATACATCTATTGATGTTTCTGGACACATCTTCAGTGATGTTCCTGGAATCATCGGGTGTTTCAGGTGTTTCAACATCATACAGCCTCCTCCAGGTGACCCAGCCGGGGCTGATCAGACCCCAGCTTGTGTCCAGATGGCTAGCTACTTATGACTCCATGGCTCCTCTCTTTTGAGCCACAGCCATCTTGAGGCCCTCTCTGCCGCATCAGTGGTACTGCAGATGGCTCTCCTCTTCCTCTCTCCCTCGATGCCCAAAATGCTGAAGGCTCTAACTAAAGAACATCTTCATCAAACTGCTTCCACAGTGAAGTCATGTTAGCTGCAGGCCATTTGATCCGCCTCCTGTTAGACTTCATGTTCGAGGGATTAGTTTGCAACACTTGGAGGTTCCGGGCACTATGGGGTGACTCCGGGCCTGGCCCCTCCTTCGCCTCACTAGGTTGGACACCTGCGCGTTGTGCTGCCCCTACTCCCGTCAAACACTTCATCCTTGCTTGGTGGATCTTCAAGCCGCAATCGTTCTTGCAGATTTTGCCGCATGCACACCAAACTACCCCTCACATTAAACTTTACTGCTCCTCCACCTAGTGTTGTATATTTAATAGAGTACTTTGGTAACATTGTAAATATATCACTTGATTAAGCATGCTTTGTTGTTTAAATAATTCATTGTGGTTATATGTATGAAGTATATGAATGGTATACATCATCACGCCACTGTGTCATATGTACACACCTCACTTAAAGTAAAGAAAAATGAAACTAAGACCAGTACTCTTGGGCTCCCATCTTTATATTGCAATTAGTTTAATTTTTTGGAGATACGAAACACAATAGTGGCAATAGGGAAGTTTCAAACGAACCTGAGAAGCTGCACACCCATGGAAGCGCAGCGAGAGGTTAGAGTTTAAAAAAAAGTACAGTGAGAAACAGCCAAGTTTAAAAAGCACAGCACATTCATCTACCCCCCCCCAACCCCCCCCCCCCCCCCGAGCAGCACATTTTCTTTGCAAAAGGAAAGATAGCTGCATTAGAAAAGGCAGAAAACAGAAGGATACACTGGTTCACAAACAGTGAGTACCGGGTGATGATAATCATTAAAAAAAAGCAGAAAGGGTTGGCTACCCTGGAAAGATTGATGCACTGGTTTACACAACAGATAACTAGGTACAGCATATGGAGTGGATCAAGCAGTATTTTAAAGCAAATCGCATAGCCAATGAAAAACAGGTACCAGTTTTGCTGAGTGCTTTGGATTTAAAGGCATACAGTTTGCTTAGGAATTTAACTGCTCCAACCAAACCAGCCGAATGAGCCCTGCTGTTATCAGAAAAGTAATGCCGCATCGTTTAGAACTGAAACAATTGTTGACTACAGAACACTACATTTCACAAGTGGAATCAAAAAGGAGAGTCCATTTCAGTGTACATGGCTGAATTGAAGAAATTGTCTGAGCATTGTCTGTTCAATGTTGGGCTTAATGATCGATTAATTTGTGGAATCTTACAAGAAAACATTTACTAAAGGCTCCTAACCAGCGCACAACTTACATTTAAAAGAAACAGTTGAAATAGCTGTATTATTGGAAACAGCAGAGGTGCAATTGAGTTGCAGTCAGGAACAAAAGAGAGCATGAAGATCTAAACAGAAGTGTGGCTGGCCGAACAAACGTGTTACTGTTGTGGTAGGGTCTCACATACACTAGGCCAATGAGGTTTAAAGGTGAAACTTGCAGAAAATGCAACAAAGTAGAATACATACAAACAGCATGTTGGGTAGACAAAAATAAGTGGAATGCACAGGATAGAGAAAACATTAAAAAGTTAAGTTGCAGTTTCAAGAAGTGCATTAATCTGTGTGCTGTTGATAAAAACCCTGATAATGATTAGAATGACACAGGGCTAGGTAGCCTTGAGATTTAAAATGTGAAAACTAACACTAGGCAAGCCATATGGCTTACACCAGAAGTGAATAGCAAATGAACTAAAACCGAATTGGACACTGGCTTGGCTGTTTCAGTCATTCTACAAAGTGAGTTTGAATGGAATTTCAAAGATGCTAAACTGGAGCCTGGATGATGCCATGACTGTGTACAAGGGTGGCATTGGAAAATAAATTAAGGGTAAAACAGTGTTAAATGAAAATGCCACATCCAAGTTTTGCAAAGCCCATCTGGTTCCTTACACAATCTATGAAAAGGTGGCAGGGAGCTAGATCGCATGGTGGCTGAAGGAATTCTTTCCAAGGTTGACTACAGCACATGGACAATGCCAGTGGTCCCAGTGGCCAAGAGGAATGGATTTGTCAGGATCTGTGGTGATTTTAAAATTACCATTAACCTAGTACTGAAAGTAGGTCAATACGCTCTGCCCAGGGTAGAGGATATCCTTCTGGAGAAAAACACTTCAGCAAAGTGGACTTAGCGGAGGCCTACCCACAGATGGAAACTGAAGAATCCAAAGTGTTTCTCACCACGAACACTTACAAAGGGTTTAAACACTATCATGGGCTTATTTTTTGGAGTAGCATCTGGACCTGCAATCTGGTAAAAATCTATGGATCAGGTGCTGAAAAAAATTGTGTTTCCTGAATGACATCATTGTTACGGGCAAGGATGGCAAGGAACATCTTCAAAATCTCAAAACAGTGTTAAAAAGATTAGAAGAATATGTTGCGATCCTTTTTAGGATCTGCCAGTTACTGTACCAGGTTCCTGCCAAACCTGCCTACTGCACTCCACCCCTGAACGCACAACAGCAGCTCAGGAAGAAATGGTATTGAACAACGCAAAGCCTCACCTGCAAAGCACAGTGACCTCCCTTATAAGGAAAGATGTTATCCCACAAGAATAAGAAATCCTCTGCAGTGATTAAATCTTTGGACCTGAATGGGACAATTTAAAATTTACAGTGTTGTGGATGTTTGTGTAGTAGTTGTACTATAGTTCACTGTGTATATAGTTGAGATGCATTCTTTCTTGAGTTGGAGTTTATAGCTAAATCAGGGAGGAGTGAGGTGCATTTAATAGAGTATCAGTAATATTGAAAACGTATTGTTTGATTAAGATTTCTTTCTTTAAATAATTCATTGTTGTTATATGTATGACATATATGAATGGCATACATCATCACATCACCACAAAATATGTGTGTGCCACGCTTAAACTAAAAAATGAAACTAAGACCCGTTCTCTTGGGCTCCCGTCTTTTTCTTGCAACTTGTTTAATGTTTTGCAGTTACAAAACGTAACATCTATCACTCTGATAGTTTCCTTCATGGATCACAGGAGAAAGCATTTAACCAGAAATGTATCAGGAGTGTGTATAGACTAATGTTCGGGAGAAACTGAATCGAGAAGCAGACAGGAAAAAACATTGGAGTCACAGCCCAGCCAGCATACTGGTTTTCCAAAAGCTCCCTTCTGGAAAGTGTTACCCGGCTGTTAAAACTTTACACCATCTTACAATTTCTTTTAAGAGAAAGAATTTCAATGCAATATCCCAGATGCAGTCTAAACAGAGCTTCACAAAGTCACCATAAATGGCAACTTTCCTTTCCAAATCCCATCTCACCTTATTTCTGCCAGATAAATCCAGATAAAGTTATGCACGTCACAAAATACTTAGATAACATAGAGTACAAGGGAATTTGAAACAAATTTCAATTAGCTTTCATTCAAAAGTACACCAATTGTTCAGAACTTGGTTACTTAGTTCTTTAATTATACCATACATGTCAAAGAAGAATCAGGACACTGAAGTTACTACTTCATTATTCCTAACTTCACAAACTCCACGTTATGTAAATAAAACAAATCGCAGTTGCTGAAATAAAAAACTCAAAGTGCTGTAAAGCTCAGTGGCCAAACAAATTGATAGAAGTAGGGACAATTCATATTTCAGGTCTGGGGCTCATCAGAACTGGAAAAGTGAAAATGTTAGTTTTAGGTAACAGAAGATGCAGAAAGGGGGAGATGTGTAGCTCAAAGGACCAAGTGGCAATTCCAGACTAAGCTTTAATCAATGAAGAATGCTAAACAGCTATGTTGCTTGATTTCACTTCTTAAAGTGAAATCTAGCAACATAGACGACAACAGGGCTCAATGCCTTCTACGCTTGCTTTGACCATCAAAACATAGAGGAACCGTCACAGACTCCCACAGCCCCTGATCATCTTGCAATTTTAAACACGGAGGCCAACATGAGAGCATACTAATGACCTGTGCTGATCGACTGGCTGGAGTGCTCACTGAGATCTTTAACCTCTCGCTTTGGCAGGCTGAGGTCCTTCAAGCAGACTTCAATTACACTGGTGCCCAAGAAGAAAGTGGTGACCTGCCTCAATGACTATCACGCAGTAGCATTTATATCCACTGTGAAGAAGTGGTTTGAGAAGTTGGTGATGGAATAGATCAACTCCTGCCTGAAAAGTGATTTGGATGTGCTCTAATTTGCCTACTGGCACAACAGGTCCACAGCAGATGCCATTTCACTGGCTTTTCACTCAACCCTGGAACACCTGAACAGCAAACATGCATTCATCAGGGTGTTCCTTATTGACTACAGCTCGGCATTCGACACTATCGTCCCCTCAAAACTAATCAATAAGCTTCAAAACCTTGGCCTCAATACCTCCTTGTGCAACTGGATCCTCAAATTCCTCACTTCCAGACCCAGTCAATTCTGACTGGCAAAACTTCTCCTCCACAATCTCTATCAGCATAAGTGAACCACAGGGCTGTGTGCTTATCCCTCTGCTCTACTTGCTTTACCAGTTATGACTGTGTGACTAAGCACAGCTCCAATGCCTTATTCAAGTTTGCTGACGACACCACTGTCAAAGGAGGTAGCGAATCAGCATATAGAGTCTGAGTGTACCACAAGAACAACCTTACACAATGTCAGCAAGGAGCTGATTACGGACTTCAGGAGAAGGAAACCAGAGATCCATGAGCTAGTCCTCATCTTTGAATCAGAGGTCGAGAGGGTCAGCAACTTAAAATTCATCAGCCTTATCATTTCAGAGGATTTGACATGGTCCAGCACAGAAGACCAATTATGAAGAAAGCACAGCAGCACCTTAAATTCCTTAGGAGCTTGTGAAGATTCTGCATGATATCTAAAACCTTGACAAACTTCTATTGATGTACGGAGGAGAGTTTATTGACTGGTTACATCACGACCTGGTATGGAATCACCAATTCTCTTGAACAGAAAATTCTACAAAAAGTACTGGATATGGCCCAGTCCATCATGGGTAAAGCCCTCCCTCGCTTTGAGCACGTCTACACAGAGGAAAGCAGCATACATTAGGGACACCCAGCACCCAAGTCATGCTCTATTCTTGCTTCTGCCATCAGGAAGGTGGTACAGGAACCTCAGGACTCACACCACCTGGTTCAGTAAAATTTATTACCCGTCAACTATAAGGCTCTTGAACCAGAAGAAATAAATTGACTCAACTTCACCTGCCCCATCATTGAATTGTTCCCATTAACTATGGACTTACTTTCAAGGACTCTCCCACATACTCAATATTTATTGCTTATGTTTATTATAATGGTTTCTTTTTTTTTTCTTTCTTTTTGCAATTGCACAGTTTGTTGTCTTTTGCACACTGGCTGTCCCCCCTGTTGGTGCGGTCTTTCTATGATTTTATTATGGTTATTGGACTTATTGGGTATGCCTGCAAGAAAATGAATCTCAGGGCTGTATATGGTAACACATGTACTTTGATTATAAAATTACTTTGAACTTTTAAACTATGATTGGGTGAGACCAGATCACAGACAGTGACAATAATGGAGCTCTCTTTCTGAACCATGGCTTCCCTACCTACCAAAGATCGATTAATGCATTCCATCTATGAACCACACTCTTCTCTCATACTTCTTCTTAGTAAAGGACGGGAGTTCTCTGGGTCCTTCCCTTGTATCCCAGTAGGTTCAAATTCAAATGAATCATACCTCACAATTTCTGCACGCTCAGCTTGGATTTCGGTAACAATCATTCTTTTGAGCATTTCAAAGGGATTCCTTTCTTTGCAACTTCCTGGTCTGAAGTTCTGTCCCCATCTATCTTTCCTCACCTATTGGCACTTTATCATGAAACTGCAAGAAATGCAGTGCCCGTCCCTTAACCTCTTCCTTTCCCATCATTCAATGATCCAACAGTCTTCCCAGATCACTGAGACATTTCCAATTTTCCCTCCCTGCATTTGGTGTTCAGAATATCACCTTCTCTACACTGAAGAAACCAAACATAGATTGAGTGGTTACTTTATGGAACAGCTGTGTTCAGTCCACAGGAGTGACCCTGAGCCTCTGGATGTTTGCCACTTATTTACTCTCCCATTTCCACTAGAGCACAGAACAGTACAACATAGGCCCTTTGGCCACAGTGTCTATACCAACCATTATGCAATTTAAACTAATCGCATTTCCTTCACATGACCTACATCCCTCTATTCCTAGACTGTACACGAGCATATCTAAATGCCTCATATATTACTATTGTAACTGCTTCTACCACCTTCCCTGACAGCATGTTCCAGGAAAGTACCACCGTGTATAAAAATAACTTGTTTCGTACTTCTTTAAACTTTACCCCTCTTACCTTAAAGGTATCCCATCTGACATTCTAACTCAGAGGAAACAAAAAGGCACGACTTACCTTATCTAAGCTCCTCAATTTAATATACAGATCAGTCCCTCAGGCTCTGATGCTCCAGAAAAAGAAATCCAAGTTTGTTCAACCTCTCCTTATAGCTAATGCCCTCCAATTCAAGCAATACTGTATACTATTAAACATCTTTTGCACCCTCTCCAAAGCCATCATATCTGTTCAGCGATGTGGCAAGCAGAACTGCATATATTATTTCCAAATGTAGCTTAACCAGAGCTGTATATAGTTGCAACATGACTTACCAGGTTTTAAAAATGCCCCAACCAAAGGCAGTAAGTATGCTGTATGCCACCTTTACCATCCTTATTTTGCCACTTTTAGGGACTTCAAAGTTAAAATTAAATTTATTATATAGTACATACAGTATGTGTCATCAACCCTTAGATTCATCTCCTTGTGGGCATTAACAGTAACCCACAAAACAATAGAATCACTGAAGGACCACGCCCAACAGGATGGACAACCAACCAATGTGCAAAAGACAACAAACAGCAATTACAAAAAGAAACAAGAAATAAGTAAACAAATAAGCAATAAATATTTAGAACATGAGATGAAAAGCCCTTGAAAGTCAGTCCATAGGATGTGGGAACAGTTCAGTGTTAGGGTAAGTGAAGTTGAGCGAAGTTATCCGCACTGGTCCAAGAGCCTGATGATTAAGGGGCAATTCCAAAGATTCCTTGTACATTAATGCTCTTTAGGGCCCTGCCATTTCCTCTATACTTCAATCATTTGGCTCCAAAAATGCAGTACTTCAATTATCCGGACTAAACTATCTGGCATTTCTCTACCACTATTTCCAACTAACCCACATCCTTTGGCAATCTGCCTCCTATGTGTTTCAGAACTGACAATTTCTGTCCATCATCCTTGTAGCTTAGTATTTTATTTCTACAGTTGTGCCAGCTGGCATATCCCACAGCCTTACCATTCACAAAACATTGCACAGGCAAACGCTCAAACTTACCTTAAGTGATCCTTTAAAGCAATGTTAGTGCATCTGGCTTCACCCTGTAAGATTTAATGCTTTTGCTCTATCCACCTTGACCTTCTGTTACTAAAAGCCTGTTTTCTATTGTCCCCTATTCTGGTAAGACTTCAAACATGAAACATTAATGGTTTTCCTTTCTACAAATGCTGCTGGACCTGTACAGTGCTTCTAGTATTCTCTGTTTTTATTCCATTTTAAGTAATTCTATTCTGTTAATGATGTTTGATTTCTAAAGATGGCATTGCACTACAAGGCAAATGCTTCATCTATCTGCACAAAATTAATCTACCATCTTCAACAAATAATTATGATGCAAGGCAGCGAGCTTGCAGACCGCAAAAATCACAGAAGTGTTTATCAGTGCTTATTAGTGTACTGGTGTGAGTCTAGGTCACAGAAGTTCAATGATTTAAATTAAGTTTAACCAGAAAACTCAAAAGTGAATCACAGCATGCCTGAATTCCTTACCAACTTTTTAGTGTATTGCATGCACCAATAGTTTTCAGCTTTACTGCCATTGCCAAGATGCTGTTTATCAACTTCAGATCAATGTTTAATAAATCTGTCCCTCAGAAGCTGGTGGGTAATCTGTCCTTGTAGCATCTCAACACCTCTCACTGTAAATTGATGTTGGACTTCTTGACAGAAAGACCACAAGTAGACCATGCTGGCAACAACGTCTGTAGCTACATCACACTCCATCACCCTCCAGGGCTGTGTGGTCAGCCGGCTGCGGTTCACACTGCTGCTGCATGACTGCACTACCAGATCCAGCTCAAACTAGATCATCAAATTCACTGATGGCACACCAGCTTGGCCTCATCAACAATGATGACAAGACAGCGCACAGAGAGGAGGTAGAGCGACTAGTAGAATAGTGGAAGTACAACAACTTCATTCTCAACTTGGACAAGACCAAATAAATTATTGTGGAATTTTAGGAAGATGCAGGCTGACAACTCCTCACAACACATGAATGGGACACTAAGTTTCTAGTATGCACATAATGGACAATCTCACCTGGTCACTCAACACCACCTCCTTGGTTAAGAAGCTATGCAGTTTCTCCACTTCCTGAGGAGACTGAGGTTCCGCTCTCCACCCTCCTCCCCCAGTTCTAACCAACTTTTACAGGAGCACGATTGAGAATGTCCTGACCAGCTGCATCACCATTTGGTACAGGAATTGCAAGGCATCTCTCAAACTTCCTGCAAAGGATTGTGGGCATCATTGAGAGGACCACTGGGGCTCCCCCTTACACCCACGAGAAATATCTATTAGCGGTGCTGCAAGCACAGAGCCCTTAGCATTGTCAATGTTCCCTCCCATCCATCCAGCAATTTCTTTGAACCCCTACCATCAGGCATGAGGTACCATATACCATTAGGTCAAGGACTGTTAGGGTGGGAAATGGCTTCTTCTTCCGACCATGGGACTACTGAACTTCCTGCCATCACCCAGGGCTCCTCACATATGAAGCAGCAGTGATGTTATACTGTTTACTTTTTAAACTTGAGTCATAAATGCACCTTATTATTTGGTTTTTTTTGTGTGGTTCTATTACTTGTGTTGAGTGAGATTCATGTACAATGTTGAGGACCTTGTTCTGAAAGAATATTGTTTTGTTTGGCAGTATACATGTGTACGGTTGAATGACAATACACTTGAACGTTTCTTCTGGAAGCTTCAGGAAGTTTGGGATTTCTACACAAACATGGAAGTGCTGAATGTAATGTTACTCTCCAGTGGGGCTTTTAATGCTGTGATCCGACATTTGGACTCATGTAGTTCAGTAACAACCTTTCTGCAAATTCCCAGTACACGTTCAGAGGCACCTGCCTGCTGACACTGTCATAGGAGTTATCAGCCTATTCATTTCAAAAATGTCAAAAGGGAGAACAGCTATAGGAGACAGAAGTAGGAACAATGAAGACATTTAGATGTTTATGAAACAGAATAGGTTCATGATAGAACAACAACCTGCTGGAGGAACTCAGTAGGTTGAGCAGCACCTGCTTGGGGCATGGGGGTGGCAGAATCCTTGACGTTTTGGGTTGAAATCTTGCGTCAAAGCAGAGAAGGGAAGCAGACAGCGTAAAATGGAGCAGGGATATGGTGAATAGAGGAAAAAAAAAGAGGCCAGAGGCAACTGGTGGTCTAAGGAGGTGGGGTAAATGGACAGATCAATCCAAGTAGAGGAAGGGCAATATTCCCTCTAAGCTGTGTGGCCACACTGCGACTGAAAAGCTCCCGCACATTCAACCTTTGTTGGAACGTTCTTTTATATGATATTAATGTTGAAATTATGCTGAAATAATTTTGATATCTATGTTATTAATTATGAAATACCCTGTAATTGTTAATGAATTATGCATAATCATTATGTAACATTGTTACAGTGTGTACAATGTTCAGCAGATCATCAGTATGAAAAGGAAAGCCCGAATTAGCCAATGTCACCGAATGTGATGTTGTCTCATTTAGACCACTAAACAAAGTAAGATGGCTGTCAATACATTTTGCTGTTACTACTTTAATGAGGAATTATGCAGTTTTGATCCAGCATTGCAAAGAGCAAGAAAATGAATGTAATGATCCAATCAGCATCTGCTACCTGAAGATTTTGACCAATCCACAATATCAGATAGCATTACCTGTCCTTGATGTTTTAGAAGATCCAGCATCTCTTTGCAAATTCCTTCAGAAAAGCTGTTTGAATACAATTGAAGCACTGCAGTACATAAAAGCAAAAATTAACAAGTTACAGTCACAGTATCTTAGCGATTCCATTTATTGGAGTGACAAAGTGAAAGATCTGCTTGCACCCAGAAGTTCTGACATCAATACTGTGCCTATTATTTGATCATTCAACTTGGATAATAGATTTTCTCACAATGAGTTAAGAGAATGGCAAGCTTTTGACCCTGTTGCTATTGCAAACACAACCAAATCTGAATTTGGAAAAGAGAACGTTGTACAACTGACAAAAAAAATGCTATTATGAACTATGACAAAAGCATTGCCTCAAAAATATCACAACAATACTGTGATTTCAAATGTGTTGCTTCTGAGAAAGTTAAGACTGGTTCAATTAAGATGTTCCCTGATATGTTGAACTATGTGCTTAGAAATGAAGAATTTGATGAACTGTCAATTCTTGTTGACATTATTGGAACATTTCAAGCTCTGGTGCTGACTGTGATTATGGATTCAGCAGACATCCCACCCTGCAAAAACTCATTTCAGGGAGGTAGCATCATCAATTTGCCGGAGACTTCAGGGAGAGGTGGGATGTCTGCAATAGAGTAGCTCCTTAGCAGCTGGCCAGCTAGTTTAAATAACGTTAGCTATGCTAGTGAACGAATGACACCTGTTAAACTCAACATGTCTTTTACAGTCCTAACCCACCATGGGCAATAGAAAAGTCATTGTTGCAAACAGTGCAGCGAGCAACACTGTCATTATTTTTGACCCCTATCAGGCAGGGGTACACTTTAGTGTAGTCTGGGGTGACGTACCTTTTATTTTTTTTGGAACACTCTGCAATGGCGCGCTCTCTCTCTCCCTCGTGGTCGCTCGTACGCTCTCAATTGCTTTCTCTCTCACTCGCGCGCTCTCGCTCGCTCTCTCTCTCGCGCGCACACTCTCTCTTGTGGTCGCGCTCGTGCTCTCTCTTGCTTTTCTCTCGCTCGCTCTCAAAAAAATTGATTTCCATGATATTGTATATAATTTGCAGGCATCAGGGAGCCACTATTAATACGCGGGAGACTCCCGGAAGTTCCGGGAGAGGTGGGATGTCTGGATGCAGTCTTATAAATTCAATCAAATGCAAATCCAGAAACAGACTAAAAGAGGAACATTTGGATGATCCAATGAGGATTAAAACATATTTTTCATCTGGATGCAAAATCAATATGGACAATGTTTGTAAACAATGGATTTGTAATAAAGACTGACGAGAATGAAATGTGAAATATTTTCTTTGTTGTACTGTATTTCATTATATACTTCAATTAATAAAAAACATGATTTTTCAATTTTCTTTCTGAATTTTCATAGTATGCATATTACAAAAACAATCAAGTGCCATGCAGTTTTCAGGCAGCGCAAAAATTTCCTGAGCAGATTAATGGTTAGTCCATGCAGCTGTAAAGAAAAAGATTACAGGGAACATTGGAAGGGAGCATTGAAATTGGAAGGCAGGGAGATAGCTGGAGGTAGACAGACAAAAAAAAGTAAAAGATGAAGCTGGGAAGGGTGGGGAAGAGTGAACGTGGATAGAGCTCGGAAGGGTGGGGATGAGTGAACGTGGATGGAGCCGGGAAGGGTGGGGAAGAGTGGACGTGGAGATGACTGCTGAAAGGTGATAAACAGAAATACAAATGGTGCCAGTGTTTGAATTTGATATGCAAAGAACGTGATAATAGAACCATTGGAGTTCAGGTCCTTTAGAGCACTCAAGCACTTTTGGCCCGTTTCATCACTCCCATTCTCCACTTCGTTGTGGATTTAACAGTTCAGTAATATTTGAGTAATATAGAGTCATAGAAAAGTACAGCACAGAAACAGGTCCTTTGGCCCTTTGAGTTCATGCAGAGCCATTTAAACTGCCTACTTCCATCAACCTGCACCAAGACCATAGCGTTCCACATCCCCTACTATCTATGTACCTATCCAAACTTCTCACAAACATTGAAATTGAGCTTGCATGCACGACTTTCCACACTCTCATGACTATGAGTGAAGAAGTTCCCACCAAACCTCAGTGGAAAAAGCCTGCTTGCATTTGCCCTATCTATACCCCTCAATTTTGGAAACCACTATCAAATCTCCCATCAGTCTTCTTCATTCCAAGGAAAAAAGTCCTAACCTATTCAATCCTTCCTTATAAATCAGGTTTTCCAGACCTGCCAACATCCTTGTAAACTTTCTCTGCACTCTTTCAACCTTGTTTACATCTTTGCAGCAGGCAGGTGACCAAAACAGCACACAATACTCCAAATTAAGTCTCACCAACATCTTATACAACTTCGATATAACATCCCATCTCCTCTACTCAATAAAGCTTTCTTTACAACCCTATCTACCAGAGACTCCTGCACCTTGTCTGCTAGGGCAAACTCATACTTTCTTTCTTCCTGATTTCTTTCTAAGTGTTGTCTTCCATTCCTGATACTCCATTAGCACCTCATTTGTTCCTACCTGTCTATATCTGCTATGCACCTCCTTTTATTCTTAATGAGGGCCTCAATATCTCCTGAAAAACAAAGGCTCCCAATACTTTTTAATCTTTACCTTTTATTTTGACAGGCACATTCAAGTTTCGTACTTCTAAAATTTGAAGGCCTCCCACTTAACAAGTATACCTTTGCCAGAAAACAGCCTGTCCCAATCCACACTTGCCAGATCCTTTCTGATGGCCTCAAAATTGGCCTTTCTCCAATTTAGGATCTCAGCCCATGGACCAGACTTTTACTTTGAAATTAATTGTACTCTGATCTCTAGATGCATAGTGTTACCCTACACAAACTTCTGTCACCTGCCCTGTCTCATTCCCTAATAGCAGATCAAATATCGCATACTCTCTTGTTGGGATTTCTGCATACTGATTAAGGAAACTTTCCTGAACACGTTTGACAAACTCTATCCCATCTAATCATTTTAGAGTATGGGAGTCCTAGTCAATATGTGGTAAGTTAAAATCACCTAGTAGAACAACCTTGTGTTTTTTGCAACAGTCTACGATCTCGCTTCAAATTTATTCCTCTAAATCCTTTGGACAATTGGGTGGTCTGTAATATAGCCCCCTTAAGGTGGTCATACCTTTCCTATTTCTTAGTTTCATCCTTAACACCTCAATAGACGAATTCTCCAGTCTGTCTTGACTGAGCACTGCTGTGACATTTTCCCTCAGTAACACCACCCCTCCTCCTTTAACCCCTCCCACTCTGAAGCACCTGAAGCAATGGAACCCCAGAATACTGAGCTGTCAGTCCTGCCCCTCCTGCAACCAAGTCTCACTAATGGCTACAATGTCATAATTCCAGTGTTGATCCATGCCCTGAGCTCATCTGCTTGTTCCCATGTTACCTCTTGCATTGAAATATACATAGCTCAGGACACTAGTCACATCACGCTCAATGTTTTGATTCCTGACTTTGTCTGAGGTCTTAACAACAAGTCTCCACAACTTGTACATTCAGGGAGCACATTCAGATTGGAGGATTGTGACTAGTGGTGTCCCACAAGGATCTGTTCTGGGACCTCTACTTTTCATGATTTTTATTAACGACCTGGATGTGGGGGTAGAAGGGTGGGTTGGCAAGTTTGCAGACAACACAAAGGTTGGTGGTGTTGTAGATAGTGTAGAGGATTGTCGAAGATTGCAGAGAGACATTGATAGGATGCAGAAGTGGGCTGAGAAGTGGCAGATGGATTTCAACCTGGAGAAGTGTGAGGTGGTACACTTTGGAAGGGCAAACTCCAAGGCAGAGTACAAAGTAAATGGCAGGATACTTGGTAGTGTAGAGGAGCAGAGGGATCTGGGAGCACATGTCAACAGGTCCCTGAAAGTTGCCTCACAGGTAGATAGGGTAGTTACGAAAGCTTATGGGGTGTTAGCTTTCATAAGTCCAGGGATAGAGTTTAAGAGTCGCGATGTAATGATGCAACTCTATAAAACTCTGGTTAGGCCACACTTGGAGTACTGTGTCTAGTTCTGGTCGCCTCACTATAGGAAGGATGTGGAAGCATTGGAAAGGGTACAGAGGAGATTTACCAGGATGCTGCCTGGTTTAGAGAGTATGCATTATGATCAGAGATTAAGGGAGCTAGGGCTTAACTCTTTGGAGAGAAGGAGGATGAGAGGAGACATGATAGAGGTGTACAAGATAATAAGAGGAATAGATAGAGTGGGTAGCCAGCACCTCTTCCCCAGGGCACCACTGCTCAATACAAGAGGACATGGCTTTAAGGTAAGGGGTGGGAAGTTCAAGGGGGATATCAGAGGAAGGTTTTTTCTACTCAGAGAGTGGTTGGTGCGTGGAATGCATTGCCTGAGTCAGTAGTGGAGGCAGATACACTAGTGAAGTTTAAGAGACTACTAGACAGGTATATGGAGGAATCTAAGGTGGGGGGGGGTTATGGGAGGCAGGGTTTGAGGGTCGGCACAACATTGTGGGCCAAAGGGCCTGTAATGTGCTGTACTATTCTATGTTCTCCACTAACAGTTCTGGCACTCTGCTTCCCATCCCCCTGCAACTCTAGTTTAAACCCAACCGTGCAGGACTAGCAAATCTTCCTGCTGGGATATTAGTCACCTTCCAGTTCAGGTGTAAAATGTCTCTTCTCTATAGCTCCCACCTTCCTTGGCAGTGAGGCCAATGACCCAAAATTGTTATGCCCTCCCACCTACACCAACTCCTTAGCCACATGTTATAATATATAATCTTATTACTGGCCTCACTAGCACATGGCATGGGTAGCAATCCTGAGATCACAACCCTGGAGGTCCTGCTCTTATACTGTAAGTGTATTATTTGATTAAGTATTCTTGTTTAAGTAACTCATTATAGGTCACAGTATATGTAAAAGTACATGAATAGCATACGTCATCACAGCACCATGTCATGTGTGCGTGTCTCACTTAAAGTAAAAACCCATTCACCTGGGCTTACATCGTTTCCTTGCAATTAGTTTTATGTTTTGGAGTTAGAAAACATAACACTCTTCATGCTGGTTATTTCACTTCCCTAGCTCCAATGCAGGTTTTCAACCTGAAAAATCAACAATTCCTTTCCCTCCACAGATGTTGCTTGGCCTGCTGAGTATTTAAGTACTTTCCTTTATAAAATCATAAATTTCGTTGCATCATTTATTTAATAGTTCAGTAAATATTACTGAATGTTTTGCAACAACTAGAGATTAGAAAGCATTCAGATCCTTGACATGCTGAACTCACTGGGCTGTTTAATGAACTGAATTTTTGATTCACCTACGTGATGGCAATCTATCATGCAAAGTCCTGCTCCTTCACAGAAGCAAACCATTTAAAACCAGGATTGGCATTGAAAGACGAGGTACACTAAGCATTCAGGTTTATCTGAACATGGGTAGTACATTGTTGGCAGCAGGTTCTCAGGAGAAAAGAAGCAGGAATTAACAAAAAACCCTCTTTTAACACAGAAAACTTATGCCATAATCTTCTTGCAAGTATATTCATCCTCGGCTGTACAACTTTCCTCTTGTCATTTATATTATAAAATATTTGCATGACAGATTTCTGGAAGTATAATCAGATAACATCACTGAGGGAAACAAGATTGTTCCATCTCCTTAATCAGTAAGATTTGAAGCTGAAGCTTCTTATTTTGTCCTTGCTTGATGTTTAAAGAAATCAATGTTAGGCAACGAATATAGTGGTAATCATATGTGGGAAAATGGAGCTTGCTTGGTAATGATCTCAACTCTCAGTTCAGTACAAGACTATCCTTTTACACTGTTTCAACCAGGAACAAATGGTTTATCTTATTGTGGCTTATAATATCTGTGTGTAAGTTAGTTGCCACATTACCTGGATTACAGCAAGGGCACAAAATACAGGCATCGTTCGGGGTACTTTTTGCAGTGCAGGTACTATTGAAAAAAGTAAATCAAAACAAAGAACAAACGAGAATTTTAACCCAGAATTTTCCCCATGTGACTGGACACCTACATCTCATCAGTTGAAGTGTGTATTAGCCATTTCGTATCTACAAGCATTAATTCTCAGTCTAAAAGAAATGGCAAGGTGTGCAAGTGGGAAAACCTGAAGAAGGCTGTCCGTGGAAAGGCTGACCAAAAAAAATACAAATTTCCTGAATGAAAGCTGCCAAGATTTTGAACTCTCTTAACAGCCCTGAAATTTACAAATATCAGAAGATTAATAAAAATAAAAATGTATTTAAGCTATTTAATATAAGGAATACAAAAATGGAGTATTTTTAGGCTACTTAATTAAAAGCCTTCTGCCATCCTGGAAATCCTGGTCATTCAATTTACTGTTTGACACTTCTATAGCAGATTTAACTGGCAGTTTAACAGCTAGATTCCCTGTGTGTGGCAGTATGGCCAGTAAGTCATAACAGCTCACCTAGCATGTTATGAACTTCTTCATTTCCAACAAAAATCAAGGTTGCTGACACAAGATAAACTGCAGTTGTTCCATATAGGACTTCTAGCACTGTGTAATTCACTACTTCATTGTTTCAGATGACTTTATTACACCCTGTCTCCCCCACAGTGACATTGATTTAATTTGATAGCTCTGATTGATGGTCTTTAGACAAAGGTTATTAAATTTATTTTAAACTAAGGAGAAAAGATTATTTTATGCTAATAGAACAAGTGTGCCTTGAGTAAAACTATGCTAAAAATACAAGGTTAATTGATTTCCTGATAATTTAGAATTGTCAGCAAACATCGTACTGTGACTCATTAATGAATCAACAGCCTAGTTTACAAGTAGACACAAAGATCTAACATAGATGTCTCCTTTTGAAGATTATATGCCCCCTGACATCTATTATTTTCCAGTTTTCTTTTTCAAAACATAGATAAGTTTCATGCTACTGGACAATATATTAAAAATGCTGTGAACCCATCAATGATAGGGCCTCGCTCAGCAATTCCAACATGGAGATGACACACCCAGTGACTAAATGTGGCAAATAGAGTTAAATATTAAGGAGAAGGGAGAACTACAACAATATAGCATAGCTTCTACAATCCATAGAATGACAAAACAGGAAAAAAATATATAGTCATTTTAGTATTTTAGACACAAGTGTTTTAGTTATGCCAAATTGAACTAATATTGAATATTAAGCCATCTATGTCATCAGAACAATATGTCCAACAGCAGGATCTCAGCATTTAATATCACAAATCTGAGAAATTCTTAAGAATTGCTAAGGAAAGATCTCAGTCCGGAACATCAATGGTTTATTTCCCTCCTTTGACACTGTCTGACTGGCCAAGTTGCTCCATAATTTTGTGGGTATTGCTCAAGGCTCACAGCATCCGCAGAATCTCATGCTTATAACTTCACATGTCAGTTCTGCCCCACACCAAATTCTGTTCTGGAACTTGTAACTACTCCACTTTGCATACAAGAGTTCAAATGCAAAAATTAAAAGAAAATTTCAACTTGCTCTTGGCATACAATTAAACATTCTACCTTCATTAATTTTGCTTAAATTAATTTACAGGAAGGGAAATACTTGAGGAAGGATATACTGGCTTTGGAGGCGGTGCAGAGGAGGTTCACCAGGTTGATTCCAAAGATGTGGGGGTCAGACTAAGAGGGCTGATAGAGTTGCCTAGGACTGTACTAGCTGGAACTCAGAAGAATGAGAGGAGATCTTATAGAAACATATAAAATTATGAAAGGGATAGATAAGATAAAGGCAGGAAAGTTGTTTCCAGTGGTAGGTTAGACTAGAACTAGAGGACATGGCCTCAAGATTTGGGAGAGTAGATTTAGGATGGAGATGAGGAGGAACTGCTTTTCCCAGAGGGTGGCGAATTTGTGGAATTCTCTACCCAATGAAGCAGTGGAGGCTACCTCAGTAAATATATTTAAGACAAGGTTGGATAGAATTTGGGGAATTAAGGGTAATGGGGAAAAGGCGGGAAGGTGGAGACTAGTCCATAGACAGATCTTATTGAATGGCAGAGCAGGCTCAGTGGGTCAGATGACCTACTCCTGCTCCCATTTCTTATGTTCTTATGAAGTGGGCAAAGGAAGCACTTACTGAATTAGTCTTGTGTAATTCCTGGTATGCATTCAGCAAGAATGAAGGATTGGCAATACATTTCTGAATCAGGACATGCTTTTCTTGGAAGGTGACTAACAGGTAATGGTATTCACACGCACCCATTGCCCTTGTACAAATCTACAGTCAGGGTCCAGTGAGATGTTAGAACAGCCAAATAATTGCAGTACATTTTGCTCTTGATATCTACCAGGAGTTAATGCTACTTGTTACAAACAGAACCCCTAATAATTGCCTTTTTTTCTTGAAAAGCAGCTTTTGGCAGCCAATCTGATATCTAGCGTGTTTATTTGGACCCAAATCTGTTGAAGTGACATACTAATATGTAACACACCCTTATTTAATAAAGATAATATTTTTGTTGCACAGTTAACATATTATTGTTAAAAAAATCCACCACAGCTACAAATTTGAAACAAGACTTCTAAAATACAGTTTACCCCCCCCCCCCAATATATTTAAAAACAAAGAATATTGGGGAGCTTTAATCAAAATTCTACAGATCAAAAGACAACCTTGAATTTGTCTACACAGAAATAGAAGGACTTCCTGTAATCTTTCAGGTTAGCATAAGCAGTTAGTCAACCCAAATTTCAGTAAAATAACTTCTTTGCACATCAAAATTAAAATGACAGTGAAGTTAAAAAATAATAACAATTCCACTTGCCTTTGACATTTTATACAGGCTAGGAAAATGTAAACAGCAACAAGAACTACAAACAAAAACACACTCAATGAGTTTAGACTGTTCCGATTGCTGCTCATTGGGAAAGCATCAATATTCCCTCAGTACGCAGACAGGCAATGGAGATAGCTTTGAACATTACTCCGTTGCGATCGTTTGGTTAGCGTTAAGCAATTAACATGTCCAATATTCAAAACGATCGAGGAACCCAAAAGACCACAAAAAAAAACCTGACACCATGCAGGTATAGTAAGATGCGTCGTACCCCTTTCCTGCTTCCAGTTACCTCATTCTTCTCGCCACGAGGAATCACAAGCTGGAGCAGCAGCAGCAACATAGACAATACCGAGGGAACGTCCTCACTCCAGTTCGGGTCGCTTCACTACCGTTCATACCCCAAAATTATGTTTACGGCCACAAGGGGCATATCAGATCCATACTCACTACATCATGGTTTAAAATCCATCTGTTTCTAATGTCTTAGCTTTGGACTCGAGTGTACAAGGTTTGCCACAAAACCCTGCCACAAAATTTCTCTCCTATATCGATGCTGTCTGCGAAAGCAGAATCTATTGCCTTCGTTTCGATTCAGACTTAGCTCCACACCTGAATGAAGTAAATACAAACCAATGCGCCTTGTGCAAGAGCTGCTTCCACTAACACACAGATCAAGTAGTGCCCAGTTTCCACATGAAGGTGTCTCACCTTATAGCGCGGTGTTCACGGCGAGGCACTGACACAGGAGCCAGCCTTCTCTTTCACTCCCGCTCAGCTCAGTTCGAAATGCCTGTAACACTGGCGGAGATCTCGGAGGTTCGGCTGAAGCAGCTGTTGTTGATCGTTTTTCACTCTTCCGTGTTCCTGCTTTCAGACTGATCTGAACGTTAACCTCCAGGGCTGGAGATCTCTGCCTTAAAAGGGGCGGGTCCTTCTCACCGCGACTGTGGCGAGCTTCAGACTCGCGGGAACCCAGCAATCCTGGCATTGCCGAGAAACACAGAACTTTAGCCTCTTGTCGCATCAAGACAGCATCTCTGGAATTTGTTAAAATTCTACACACAGAAAGAATTTGATTCAATTAGCACTACCCACTAATCCGCGGAAACATTCAGGCTTCAATTACACTACAAGCCGGTCAATGAAAGTATCTTAAATCACCTGACTTGGTCCCGTAATTATTCGAATTTGGCTGATCGTTGACAAACTGTCCGTACAAATTTCATTCCTGTTGCTATTGATCATTCTCTGGTTCGTATCTAAATGGAGTTCCTGGGTGTACAGTGAATAACTGATTTCAATGATTCTCAACAGTTCAATTTAGGATACTTTCATGAGAAATCCATCACCATTTTATGTGTTTATAATCCGTATCAATTCCTCAGCTTCAATAACATTCAGTGTTGAATTTGTATTTAGAAAGTTCCAGAGCTACAGTATAAAATATGACGATTTGAGACACTGAAAATACCAGTTGAGCAAGATCAACATGGATTTACTGAGAGGAATCATGTTTGAATGACCAATTGCTTTGAGGATGATGTAGATGAAAAGCGGTGAAGTCATGCAAGAAGCTCGCTGGCAGGTAATCGCTGATCAAAGCACGCGTGAACATCGGGTGAAGTGAGTGGAGTAATCTGCTTGCGTGCATTACTTCACAGATAAAAATCAATCGGCAGCAATAATCAATCGGGTAGGCTGGTTAGAACATAAGAACGTAAGAAATAGGAGCAGGAGTAGGCCATCCGGCCCACTGAGCCTGCCCTGCCATTCAATAAGGCTGATCTGTCTCTAAACTCAGCTCCATCTACCTGCCTTTTCCCCATAACCCTTAATTCCCTTACTATGTAAAAACCTAACTGTTTCTTAAATATATTTAGTGAAGAAGCCTCAACTGTTTCCTTGGGCAGAGAATTCCACAGATTGATCACTTTCTGGGAAAAACAGTTTATCCTCATTTCCGTCCTAAATCTTCTCCCCTGAATCTTGAGGCAATGTCCCCTAGTTCTAGTCTCACCGACCATTGGAAACAACTTTTCTACTTTGATCTTATCTAACCTTTTCAAAATTTTGTATGTTTCTATAAGATCCCCTCTCATTATTCTGAACTCCGGAGACTATAGTCCCAGGCAACTCCATCTCGCCTCATAGATTAACCCCTTCATCCCTGGAATCAACCTGGTGAACCTCCTCTGCACTGCCTCCAAATATGGAGACCAGAACTGCACACAACTAGGGGGCAACATAGGGAGGCTGTGTGATTTCAGGTGCAGGTGACTGAGCTGTAGATTGGGGTTGGAGTAAAGGACTGACTCCACTGTTGGGAGTTTTCTGTCAGGCAGGAAGAGGGTAGAGATGGCAGGAAGCTACAGAGAAGATGCAGATAACGAACGGGAGGTGGAATTGCATGGAGGAATGTGAATTTCTGGGAAAATGAAAACAATAAGCGGCTGACTGAGGATTGTAGTGGTTTATCATCCAGTGGTGAAGGCAAAAGACAAGATTTAAGTACAAGAGGGAAGGGATTAAGGTTTTGTTGAGTTGTGAATGTGGACCTATTTCTGACATGAGTTTAATTAGACTAACTAAGGATTTACAGGGGTGGGGGAGTATTAGGAGATATCGCGGGTGCAAAACCTTTAAGAGATGGGGCACTCTTAGTATTTTGTAACAATGGTAAGCAATGCGAGAAAGTTTTGGGTTAAAAACTGTAGGAGGAAGAAAAGTAATATCAAAGAATTATATTGACAGTGGCTTTGGGGAGTAACCTCAGGAGTGCCTGATGTACCTTTGGACCAACTTAAAAATAATTTAGTTGGAGGGGAAATTGTGAATGCTAAACATTTAGCAGGGTTTCATAATGGAGTAAGAACAGGTACCTTATTAGTGTTGATTAAATTTGATAGAAAAAAGTTGCTGGATAGTTTTAATTTAGGTTATATGAGTTATATGGTTTGATTCTCTGTGCCGCTCCCTCTGAGATGTTTTCAATGCCAGAAGTTTGGCCATGTAGCAGCTCTGTGTGAGGGTAAAAAGCAGTGATAGCTTTTTGATGATGAGCGATGTGGTAGATGTGATGGAGAATATGATTATGGTAATTGTGGAGAAGATGTTGGGCTAAAATGTAGCAACTGTGGAGAATATCACTCTGCTTAAGCAGGGTGTCCTGTATATAAGAAGACTGTGGAAGTGCAGCATGGTTGGGTGGAAATGTGCATATGATATGCAGAGGCTTGGCAGAAAGCACAGAAGACAGTGTCAATGGGACATACAGAGAATACAGAGAAATTGGAGACAGTGTGTGCAACGTGCATAATTGTTTAACAATGGATTTATTGATTGATGATAAAGCTTGTCACTTTCATGCAGATGTGGTAAATTGTACAGAACAAACTAAAAGTAGGACAGAAAAAATTAAATTAAATTAAAAGCTGCAGAAAAACACCTAGAGGTAAAAGAATTAACTCTGGACAAGGAAGAGTAAATAATATTCAGACTTCAAAGGAGTGTTGTTAATGGTTTTTCTCCAATCTTACAATGGAACTAATGGTCAAGAATTTAAGAAAATTTATTGAATATTTATCAGGTAAACCTAATGTTAGAAGTGTACAGAAAACTTGGCTGAAATCTTATCTAAGTTTTAAGATATGAGGTTACTACTTCTAATAAATACTTTATTGATCCCAAGCGGGAAATCTTTTGTTGCAGTAGCAACATTTAAAAATGCACTTAGCAGTGTGCTTAACTAACAATAAATACAGAATAATCATAGTGTAAAATAGTAATAATATAAAAACAGTGTACCAATGTGCAATAATAATGTACAAAATAGTAAAGCAGAGAGTATTATACTATGATGTGTGTTCTGTCACGCAGAGATGAACTGTTGTATATGCTTATTGCATTTGGTAGGGAAGATTTTCTGTAACAACCTTTATGCTGAATGAGGCTGTTTGAAAAAGTACTTCCCTGTAGGTCGTGGAGAGGATTTCCATAAAGGATAACAGGTTGTTTAGTGATCTCCTCTCCACTACTAACTTTATCAGGATGATGAAGGGTCTCAGCCTGAAATGTCAACTGTATCCTTTTCCATAGATGCTGCCTGGTCTGTTGAGTTCCTCCAGAATTTTGAGTGTGTTGCTTGATATAATGTGTGATTTAAAAATGGGCATTGAAGGAGGAGTGGCTACCTTTGTCAAAAATGGGACAGCACATAGAGTAATGGGGATTGGGGTTTATGAATCAATTGTGGTTGAAGATTGGGGAAAGAATAGTGAAGTACTGATAATTTTTATAACCCTTGTGAAAAGTTAACACCTGATATATTGGAAAGTATGAGTGGAAATGGGAAAAAAATAGATTATATGGTGCGGGAATTTTAATACTCTTAGTACTATATGGGGTTTTAGTGATACAAATGGGAATGTGATTGTAGTGGAAGACTTTCTGGAAGAAAAGTACTTGGTGTGCATGAATGATGGTAGGAATACAAGGATAAATTTATTTAACTATGTTTCTGCTATTGACCTTATTCAAAGATTCAAAGCATATTTATTATCAAATGTATAAATTATATAACCTTGAGCTTTGTTTGCTTACAGGCAGTCGCAAAGCAAGGAACCTGAAAGAATCCATTTTTTAAAAAAAAGACCAGCCTCTAGTGTCCACAGGGAAAGAGAAAAAAAAACAAAACAGATCATGCAAACAATAGAAGCGAGCAACAACAACAGCATTCCAAATCAAATTGAGTCCTCAGATCAAAAGCATATGTTAATGTACATAGTTCATCCAATTTAATTAAAGAAGAGAGGACATGTAGAGAAACAGTTTTAGCAGGTAATCAGTTTGACGAGAAAGAATGTTCCAGTTCCTGCTTGGATGTTGAATTGGCATTGTCCGAACTTAAAAGGATGATTAATAATGGTGGTCAGGCATCACCAGGGAACGATAATATTTGTTATGTTTACACAGTTAATGGATTTGAAACCTAAGAGAGTTTTGAACTTCTTTAATACAATCTGGGTTGATAGGCAACTTCCTGCTTCCTGGAAATTAGCAGTTATTATCCCTATCAGATCCTCAATCAATCTTCTATTAATCAGATCCTTTCAGTTATAGATCTATTACACACTTCACATTTATGCAAGATAATGGAATGAATGGTTATAGCAAGGTTTTCTTATTTTCTGTAAAGTAATGGAAAATTAGCTGTATACCAGTATGGATTTTATAAAGTGAGAATGACCGTGAATTTAGGGTCAAGTTTGAAATCTGATATTCGTA
This sequence comes from Mobula birostris, assembly GCF_030028105.1. Lineage (NCBI taxonomy): Eukaryota > Metazoa > Chordata > Chondrichthyes > Myliobatiformes > Myliobatidae > Mobula > Mobula birostris. Next base: position 51,246,694 of record NC_092375.1, read on the forward strand.
AGGCCCAACTTAATAAAAAAGAATTCGGTGGTAGCAGTTTTATCTGATAAAGTTTATGATAATACTATTAAAAGGTTGCTGTTAAACTGGAAAAGATGGGAATAAGTGGTAGAATATTCAATTGGATTCAACATTTTTTATGTGATAGAAAAATAGAAGTTAGGGAGGAAATAACATTCTCTAAGGAGTATGAGATAGAGAATGGGAATCCTTAGGCGAGTCTGTGTAGCCCACTCCTTTTTAATATTATGATAAATGATATTTTCTGAAATGTTGGCATAGACGTTTCCAAATCATTATATGCTGATGTTGATGCAGAGTAGAAGAGAGGCAGGAATATAAATTATATCATTAGAAAAATGCAGGCAGCTCTTCATGAAGTAGATGAATGGGGACGTCGGTGGGGGTTTAAATTTTCAGTTGCAAAAACTTAAGTTATTTGTTTTTCTGAAAGGAACATTCCACCCCCAATTGATCTCAAATTATATGGTAATCTTTTAACAAGAGTCAGTGGTAAAGTTTCTAGGGAAGTGGATGGACAGAAGGTCAACATGGAAGGTACATGTGAATAAAATTCTAGGTAGGTGCATAATTGCCTTTAATGTGCTCAGGTTGGATTGATTGGAGTGCAGGTAGATGGTCACTTAAACAAATGTATATTGTTTTAATCAGATCTGTCTTTCATTATAGGTGTGTTGCTTACAGATCAGCCTCACCAATGGATTTAAAGCCCCAAGATAAAGTGCAGGCTCAAGAATTAAGATTATATTGTGGTGCTATTAAATTATCCCCAATTTCACCATTACTCGCAGAAATGGGTGAATTAACCTTTACATCTGCGCAGGTTGTAGTTAGCAATGGTTTATTGGGTTACTGTAAGAGGATGCAAAGTTGGTCATCCAATATGGGCAACATTAGCAGAGTGTTTCAATAAGGCCTTCATTTCTGGCTGGATGGGAAATGACTGGGCACAAAATCTTGGGTTGTTTAATGTGGACTATGGTCCCAGTGTATCCCTTTGCCCTCTGTTGATTTGGGGCTGCAGGAAAAGATCAAGATGAGGAATGACTGTATATCAGTGGCACAGGAAGTTCAACAATATATGGGAGGCAGATATTATCATTTCTTGTATATCTACACAGATGGTTCAAAAGATCCAGTGACAGCTCGCTCGGGTACATCTGCATTGTTCCAAATTTCCAGGAGACTATTAAGAAAAGATTAACAGATGAAGTATCAATGTTCATGTCTGAGATGGTTGCAATCATTTTAGCCCTGGAATGGGTTGAAGAAGTACATACTCTCTAATTTTGTACTTCTGTGCTCTGATTCATTCTCGGTTTTGACATCTATTGAAAAAGGTACTTCAAATTCTAGGCCAGACATTCTTCCTGAGATTGGACAGCATTTGCTGAGGCTGCAGGATCTATGCTTGTGTAAGCATTTCTTAAGGGTCCCTGCCCATGTTGAGGTTGAAGGAAACAAGATGGCAGACATTCTACCCAAACAATCATTTCAGATTAAGGATTAAATGTAGTGGTGCCTTTGCATAAGGGTGAAATGAAAAGCATAACTAAAAAGTCTATTCAATAACTATGGCTACAAAGTTGGGATAAAGGAAAAGAACAGACAGCATTTATATAAAATTCGGAGAATGGTGGGAACTCAACTGAGAGATGAGGATAAAAAGAGAGAAGCAGTTATACTTACACTTTTACATATTGGACTTATTAGGTTGAATAATACCTCATCCAGAATTAATATGCATGATACTTTACACTTTATTGTCGACAAACAATTGATACTAGAGTGTACAATCATCACAGAGATATTTGATTCTGCGCTTTGTGTTCCCTGGAGTACAAATCAATAACAAATATTAAAAATTTAAATTATAAATCATAAATAGAAAATAGAAAAGGGAAAGTAAGGTACTGCAAAAAAACCGAGAGGTAGGTCCGGATATTTGGAGGGTACGGCCCAGATCCGGGTCAGGATCCGTTCAGCAGTCTTCTCACAGTTGGAAAGAAGCTGTTCCCAAATCTGTCCGTACGAGTCTTCAAGTTCCTGAGCCTTCTCCTGGAGGGAACAGAGACAAAAAGTGTGTTGGCTGGGTGGGTCATGATATAGGCACTATTCAAGAAACAGTGCAGCATATCTTGTCTGATTGTAGTTTCTATGAGTTACAAAGGAAACATATTGCTAAGTTGAGATTTTTGGGACAGACTCAGTTTATATGGAATGTTTGTTAGGATATCACTACAATTTTAACATATATAAGTGCGTATTTAACTTTCTGAAAAGCATTAGACTTTTTGATATTTTTTGGGGGTGTTTGGTGTCTCTTTGCTCCATCCTCGAACTCAGTAGGTGGCGGAAATGCACCTTATGTCAGTCTGCCAATCGCCATTAAACTTTATTAGAAGTGGGGGAATTGGGGATGAACCCCAATGTTGACACTCCATGTCAATGATTTGACTGAGCCGATCAATCTAACATTTCTATATTTGCTGAAGATTTAAATTAAGTGTGAATATGGGTAGTGATGAGTATACAAAAAGGATCCAAGAGGATATAGATAAGGTGGCTGTGCAACAGCGTGACAGATGGAGTATAATGGGGACAGGGTGGGGGGAGGATAGATGATGCTTTCTATAAAGCAGGTGGAGTTGAGAAAGCAGGCTGTCTACAGAAGGACTTGAACAGACAGGGGGAATGGGCAAAGATGTAGCAGATCGAACATAGTTGCAGCGGGTGGTTACGTACTCTGGTATAAGGAATAGACTGTTTTCTAACGGGCAAATATTCAAATATCAAAGATGCAAAGGGCCTTAGGAGTCCTTGTGCAGAATTGGCAAATGCAATGCAAGAATTCACTTTGAGAGGAGTAGAATATCAAGAGCAAAGATGTGATGCTGAGGCTTTGTAGCGGAGGAGTCTAAGACCTGAGGGCACAGCCTCAGAATAGAGGGACGTCCATTTAGGACTGAGATGAGAAGGAATTTCTTTAGCCAGATTGTGGTGAATCTGTAGAATTCATTGCCATGCATGGCTGTGGAGGCCAAGTCATTGAGTATACTGAAAGCAGAGGTTGATAATTTCGTGGTGTCAAAGGTTTTGAGGAGAAGGCAAGAGAATGGGGTTGAGAGGGATAATAAATGGCAGAGTAGACTTGATGGGCCAGGAGGCCTAATTCTGCTCCTATGTCTTATATCAGTTGCCCAGAAATAGTATTTTTAAAATAGTAAAAGAATGGAAATTTTCAGTGTTCAAAGAGATGTATAGCCCTAAACACAAGTTAGCGATGGGTATTATGAACACACTTCAGGCAGTTAAAGGGGCAAATAGTATATCAGCATTCTTTGACAGAAGATATCTTACCGCAATTAAATAGGAACTTGGCAACAACACCCTGGAGAATTGTGAACAATCTTCAAAAAAAAAAGATATATCTTAGAAATATTTTCAGAGTGCATGTACGGTTCACCAGCCAACTTCCTGAGATAGAAACTTAGAAAACCTACAGCACAACATAGGCCCTTTGGCCCGCAAAGCTGTGCTGAACATGTCCTTAACCTTAGAAATTACCGAGAGTTGCCTATAGCCCTCTATTTTTCTAAGCCCCATGTACCTATCCAGGAGTCTCTTAAAAGGCCCTATCGTATCTGCCTCCACCACCGTTACCGGCAGCCTATTCCACACACTCACCACTTTCTGCATAAAAAACTTAACCCTGACATCTTCTCTGTACCTGCTTCCAAGCACCTTTATACTGTGCCCTCTCATGTTAGCCATTTCAGCCCTGGGAAAGCCTCTGACTATCCACACCATCAATGCCTCTCATCATCTTCTACACCTCTATCAGGTCACCTCTCACCCTCCTTCGCTCCAAGGAGAAAAGGCCGAGTTCACTCAACCTATTCTCATACGCCATGCTCCCCAATCCAGGCAACATCCTTGTAAATCTCCTCTGCACCCTTTCTATGGTTTTGACATCCTTCCTGTAGTGAGGTGATCAGTACTCCAAGTGGGGTCTGACTAGGGTTCTATATAGCTGCAACACTACCTCTCAGCTCTTAAACTCAGTCCCACGATTGATGAAGGCCAATGCACCATATGCCTTCTTAACCACACAGTCAACCTGAGCAGCAACTTTGAGTGTCCTATGGACTGGGACCCGTAGATCCCTCTGATCCTCCACACTGCCAAGAGTCTTACCATTAATACTATATTCTGCCATGATATATGACCTACTAAAATGAACCATCTCACACTTATCTGGGTTGAACTCCATCTGCCATTTTGCTCAATTTTTTCAATCCACTGTAGGTCATCCTTACAATCACCAAGATCCTTTTCCGTAGTGAATACTGAAGCAAAGTATTCATTAAGTATCTCTGCTGTCTCCTCCCGTTCCGTACACACTTTTCCACAGTCACACTTGATTGGTCCTATTCTCTCACGTCTTATCCTCTTGTTCTTCACATACTTATAGAATGCCTTGGGGTTTTCCTTAATCCTGCTCACCAAGGCCTTCTCATGGCCCCTTTTGGCTCTCCTAATTTCATTCATAAGCTCCTTCCTGCTAACCTTATAATCTTCTAGATCTCTATCATTACCTAGTTTTTTGAACCTTTTGTAAGCTCTTCTTTTCTTCTTGATTAGATTTACAACAGCCTTTGTACACCATGGTTCCGGTACCCTACCATCCTTTCCCTGTCACATTGGAATGTACCTATGCAGAACCCCATGGAAATATCCCCTGAACATTTGCCACATTTCTTCCATACTTTTCCCTGAGAACATCTGTTTTCAATTTATGCTTGCAAGTTCCTGCCTGATAGCCTCATATTTCCCCTTACTCCAATTAAACGTTTCCCTAACTTGTCTGTTCCTATCCTTCTCCAATGCTATGGTAAAGGAGATAGAATTGTGATCACTATCTCCAAAATGCTCTCCCACTGCGAGATCTGACACCTGACCAGGTTCATTTCCCAACACCAAATCAAGTACAGCCTCTCCTCTTGTAGGCTTATCTACATATTGTGTCAAGAATCCTTCCTGAATAAACCTAACAAACTCCACCCCATCTAAACCCTTCGCTCTAGGGAGATGCCAATCAATATTTGGGAAACTAAAATCTCCCACCACAACAAACCTGTTATTATTACACCTTTCCAGAATCTGTCTCCCTATCTGCTCCTCAATGTCCCTGTTATCATTGGGTGGTCTATAAAAAACACCCAGTGGAGTTATTGACCCCTTCCTGTTCCTAACTTCCACCCACAGAGACTCCCTAGACAATCCCTCCATGTCTTCCTCCTTTTCTGCAGCCATGACACTATCTCTAATCAGCAGTGCCACACCCCCACCTCTTTTGCCTTCCTCCCTGTCCTTTCTGAAACATCTAAAGCCTGGCACTCTAAGTAACCATTCCTGTCCCTGAACCATCCAAGCCTCTGTAATGGCCACAACATCATAGCTCCAAGTACTGATCCATGCTCTAAGCTGACCCACTTTGTTGATAATACTCCTTGCATTAAAATAGGCACATCTCAAACCATCGGTCTGAGCACATCCCTATCTTCCCTCTCGCACTGTCTCCAAGCTTTCTCTATTTGTGAGCCAACTGACTCTGCCTCCACCTCTATCATGAGTATGACAGATCTATCATGAGTAGAGATCAAATAGACTCAGCTTCTGTCTGGACTTTGGAGGAATAAGAGGCTACCTCATTTAGATGCCAAAAAGTGACAGTTTGGATAATGGGCAGGATGTGCCCATCAGCTAAAAACTAGAATTAATGTCTTAAAATAAGCTGTAGGCCATTTAGGATTAATATGGGAAATTCTTCACTGAGGGCAATGAATATTTGGAATTTTCTGCTTTGGAAGGTTGTGGGGACATTGATTTCATTCAAAACCGAGTAAGAGATTTTTGGATATGAGAAGAAGCAAAAGATGGTGATGAAAGAAAGTGATGTTAGGTTAGATCAGTCATGATCTTATTAAATGGTGCAGCAAGCTACGAAAGTCCCGTTGAACTACTCATGCTCCTTTTCATGTTTTAATCAAAGAGTCACATTTTGGAGAAGATCTGAAAAGTGGAAAGGCTTTGGATAGGGTGTTGCAGTATATAGAGCTCAGATGGCTCCTTGGCGAGCATGAAGATAATGAGGCAGGCCAATTATAGAGATGGAAGGGGAAAGTCACTGAATGGTAATTGGTGCACAACGATGAGCCATGATGGAGCAGACTTGATCAGCCAAATGGCCTAACTTTACTCCTATGTTTTACAGTCTTGTGAAATGAGAGCTGATGTGAATAAGAGTGGGCATACAACACCTGATTGAGGAACAAGTTGCGAGGCCTTTTTCTGGTTGTGAGAAACATGGCCATTTTAGAGATGAATGCATGTTAGTAGAGAGTCAAGGCTGAGAAGGTTTTGAAACTGTTCAGCAGGCTGTGTATCATAGAAATTGTACATGATGGAAAATACTGCAAGTACTGTTCAGAACTGTTTTCATTTATCAACAAACTCAAGGCTCTAAAGGCAAGAACACAACAAATGCTTACTGTTGAGTAGGCCACAGGTTTTCTGCAAGATTTTGTTTTTCAGTTATGGTTCTTTTACTTTGTCCAATGTAACTGTGATTTGGTGAATCAGCAGACTAAAAGAACACTTGTACTCTTAGTGCACCTATGATTGGCACTTGCTGAAACACTAAGATTTTCTAACAACCCACCATGGCTTTTATATAAAGAGGTATTAATCTATAGTGGTAGTGATTCTTCAAAGGGGATTTACATTATTTAGGTGGACCACACAATGGTCAGAATAGATTTAAAAGCTGTGGCTCAATTATAGAATATATACTGGGAAGCTGGCTCATAATATGAATCCTAGGTAAAATGGAAAAGGTGATTAAATCTAGAGATAGTTTTCTTGTAAATGATGCAGCAAGAAAACTTAGGCAAAAAATGTCCTTTACAAATGGAAGAATTCATAATAAGGAACAAGGCAATGGCAGAGCAAATAAAGAAATCCTTTGGCTGTTACTGCGGAAGAGAATGCACATCATTCCCGAGAAAATGCAAAGGATCAAGAGTCCCGTGGAATTAAAGGAAATTGGTCTTAGTAAAAAGAATAGGAGTTAAAGGCACTGAAAGCCAGTAATTCAGGCCCTGGTAATGTACAAGCAAGAGAATGAAAAGGAGATCTATGGAAATAATGGATGAGTCAGTTGTTATCTTCCAAAATTAAGAGACAATTTCTGCAGATTAGAGAGTAGCAATTGTGACCCAGTTAATTGCAAAAGGAAGGAGAGAGAAAGCAGGGAACTACAGGCCAGTTACTCTCACATGAATAGTAGTGAACTAGTTAAAGTCAATTGCAAATGATGTAAAACAGGACACTTAGAAAATATCAATGGGATAAGACAAAGTCAAAGTGGATTTATGAAAGGCAAATCCATGTCTGGCAAGCCTACAGGCGTTGTTGAGGAGGTACATAGCCGAGATAAAGGAAAACCTTTCTGTTGTTCAGAAGGCCATAAGAGGTTTGCATGTGAAATTAAAGTATGTGAGATTGAGATAATATACTGCAATGGATTAACAAAAATAATCAATCTTCAGAAAAGACAGTTGGAATAAATGAGTCTTTATCAGTGTGGCAGGAAATGATTTTTGGGATATTGCAAGAATTAGTGATTGGGCTTCAACTAGTCACATGAAGCTGGGTGGGATTGTAATTTGTTTGGAGAGTGCAATGGGACTTCAACATGACTTGGATAAACTGAACGGGTGGGCAAATGCATGCAGATGTCATGTATGTGATTCTTCACTTTGGGAGGAAAAGCACAAAAAAGTGATATGGTGAAAGATTGAAAGTGTTGATGTAGAAAGGGAATGAAGTGTCTTGGTACACAAGGCAATGAAAGTAATTGAATGGATGAAACAACAGCTGAGTGGCAAATGGTATGTTGATCTTTCTTGCAGGGGGTTTTAAATACAGGATTGAGGATGCCTTACTACAAATGCTTACTACATAGCATTCGTGAAACCACACTCAGAATCTTGTGTGCAATTTGGCTCTCCCTGTCCACAAAGGATTGCAATGAATGCCAACATAACTCATTTGTGGAACAGTCAGAATGTCATGAGTTTGAGTTGGGTAGCCCTGTATTCATTAGAATTTGAAAGACTGAGGAAATCATAGTGAAACATACAAAATACAAATAGAGTGTTATGGGCAGTGAGTGTTTCCTCTGGTGGAGGCTGTTGAATCAGTGATCACAGTCACAGAATACAACTTGAGCCTTTCAGGACTGGGATATGAAGAAAAAAGTTCTTCACTTAAGAGTATGTTGAAACTGTGGAATTCACTACCATAGAAGGCTGCTGAGGTCAGGTCACTGAATATTTTTAAGGTTTCTGTTTAACAGCTTTGTCAGATGTTGAAATGAAATTGTGCCAGAGAAAATCTCTTCTAAATGATAATGCTGGGTTGTGGACAGAAACAAGGATAAGATACAGTCAGTAATAAGACTTTTCCCAGATGATGATCACACCTTCAACTGAAGAATGTAAGTGGTTGGACTGTGAGATCTTGCTAGTAGCAGCTGTGATGGGAATCCTGAGTGGTTGGTCAGATAGGACATCACCAGTTCTGTATATTTGACCGTAATAGCACGTGGCCAAGTGGTTAAGGCATTGGATTAGCGACCTGAAGGTCGTGAGTTCGAGCCCCAGCCGAGGCAACGTGTTATGTCCTTGAGCAAGGACACTTAATCACTTAATCACTTAATCACACATTGCTCTGCGACGACACCGGTGCCAAGCTGTATGGGTCCTAATGTCCTTCCCTTGGACAACATTGGTATCGTGGAGAGGAGAGACTTGCAGCATGGGCAACTGCTGGTCTTCCATACAACCTTGCCCAGGCCTGCGCCCTGGAGAACGAAGACTTTCCAGGCACAGATCCATGGTCTCACAAGACTAACGGATGCCTTCTAATACTGATCAAGTGTATAATTCCCTTTCAATTATTTAAGAGGTGAAGCACAATGTTGAGTACAGCTCCAATGACATTCAAAGTAGCCTGCTTCAATGGTTTACTGTCCACCACCTTAAATGTTCATTCCCTCTTTCACTATGATTGCAGTGTATGCCATTTACAAATACATTTCAGATAACCCCTCTGCTAACAAGAAGAGAAGCAAGCAGATGGAAACATCATCACTGCCACCTGCAGGTTCCCCTGCATCACACACCATTTTAGCTTGGAAACATACAGTACTGTGCAAAAGTCTTATATGTGTGTGTGTGTGTGTAGGGCTAGGGTGTCTAAGACTTTTGCAGAGTACTGTACTTGTCAATGTGGAAGAGAGAATGAGTTTGTAAATCTGGAAGGAACAAAGGACATTGGGAGTGGCGAGGGTGAGATGCCGCAGGGGGAATGTTGTACAGGTGGCAGAGAAGGAGTGCTAGGGGCAGGGGGTGGGGAGGGTGCAGACACACCGAGCCTTGAGACACCAGGTAAGGTCATTTGATTCCAACCGCTGGCCGGTGGTGTGGTGGCATCAGCACTGGACTTCGAGGCAAATGGTCCCAAGTTTGAACCCACCCAGCTCCCTGCACACTTTCCATCAGTGCTGGGTTGAGCATTGAGCTAGTATCTTGGCCCCTGTGTGTTTATGTGAGAAAAACAATCAGATGGTACGGAAACATCAAAAATGCCGCCAAAGTATGAAAAAGAACAATTGGTTTATTGGTCATTACAGAATATCTCTAAATGCTTCCCGCTTCCTCTTCTCTCCTTCCCCTTTTACAAACCATGATTCCCCTCTTCCACTCTCACAATAAAGACCCATCTATCTCACCCCCTCTGTTCAGAGTTGGCTTTTCCAGTTTGACAAAGATGGCTTCTTTAACCCTCTTTCAAACCACCTGTCCTTCCTGTCCAAAATGTGCACACTGTTATCATCAAAGGAGTGCCCCTTGATCTTTAGATGTAGGTATACAGCCAAATCTTGACCTGAGGGGTTAGCCCTCAACATCAGCTACTTACAAAGCAGTCCTAACATCTCTACCCAGTGTCTCCACAACAGTTCACATCTCCATTCATGCAAAGATAAGACTAATGACCTTCTCAAACCTCTACAACTCTTAACAACCCTCATGTGATTGCTATACCTTTCAACAACTCACAGAGTTCACAAGCTGGAAAACTACCCACCATAGTTCAGAACTGAAGAAGCATCTTGGATGAGTGGCAAGACGTCTTCTAGATAACACAGCAAGTCCAGTTGCCTTGATTTACTACTGCTTAATAGACAATGGCCTGGATAACTGAGGACCTTCATAGGTGTATAAAAGTGGTTCATCGCCTTATTCTCAAGAGTGATTTGCAATGGACAATAAAAGCTGACTATGACGGTAATGCCTACTTTCTGATGGAAGAATACATAACCAATACACAGCACTGAAATTTACACAATTTTTACCATTCCAAATGGACATGAGTCTCAATGATCATTTCCTATATTCAATCATTTTCAGTAAATTTCTTTCAGATGATACCCATACGTCATTCAGGATCAGTTCACCAGTGGAAGACTTCCAATGGACAAGTTGTGGTATTCATGCAAAGAACAGAGATCATTTCAGATAATATAATGAAATCAGAACTTGAAGAATATCTTTAGTAATTTTAGAGAATGATTAACAACTAGAAACTTTCATTAAACATATTTGAAGAAATTTCATGAGTGACTATAATGCCACTTTAGAGGGGTGTGCAGAAATTTATATTTGACTGTTTCTGAAAGAACATTTTACATACACTTGCATGTGCTCATGTTTAATGTTGCTAACTGGAGGTTCCCATGCCCCTGCCACCCCCAACCCCTGCCCCAGATATCATTGCACAAATGGAAGAGGGCTTTGTGTATATTTAGCTGCCTGATGCAGAAAGGATTCAGCAGCTATTTTTGTTTGCCAAGCCAAGGGCGGGGCCATCTCATGCGAAGAACCAATATGCAAAGAAACTCTATAAACTTTCTGTGGTCTATGATTTTCACACACCTCTAGTATCTCACATGGATGGCTGAGCTATCTGTGTCAGCTCAATTACTGATTAAGTGGATGGTGCAATTTTATATTGGGAAGATTATTAACTATATCCATTTGTGCAGAATCTGCAGCCAGAGAAAACCTCTAAGCCACCATTTTCCCCACCAATATGGGGCTCTGAGTTTCATTTTATAAACAATAGCAGTTGCTCTACATGAGATTAGCAAACATAGCATTAATTGTTGATCAAACATGGAATTTTAATGTTTAGCTGGCTTAGTTTAGCAACCATTTATGTATTTTTCCCATTGTTCCTAAGAATCCTTTAATCACAGAAGCAATTTGATTATTTGGTATCAAGAAATTGATATTACTCAAGCAATTGAGAGCATTTAATATAGTTTTGACTATGAGCCCAGGAAACGTTCTAGGTGTAGAGCTGAAATTTATGTTCTAGGTATTCTAGTAACTGATTATGCGGAAAATCATCCATAAGTGTATCACTCCATAAGTGACGCAGAATGAATTCAAGACAGCAACAGAAAATGCTGCAAAAATTCTGCAGGTCAAGCAACAACCGTAGAAAGAGAATCTGTCAACATTTCAGGTCTGCAGCAATGGATCAGAACTAGAAAAGAAAAAGAATGCAAGTTAGATTCTTGTACAAATGGAATATCTCTGACAGGATGAATCAAAATGGCTTAATGGAAACAGTAATCAGTACATGAAATTTCTGATGGGTCTGGGTAATGAATTGTTTATGGTAAGGTAGCATATAAATTCAATTGATTTACTCTTATCAGAAAAGGCTCTGACTCTAGGCACCATGGTAACACAGTGGTTAGCGTGACGCTATTAGAGCTCGGGGCATTCTGGAGTCTGGAGTTCAATTCCAGTGCCGTTCTATAAGGAGTTTCTGTATGACCTCCCCGTGGAATGCATGGGTTTTCCCTGGATGTTCCAGTTCCTCCCACAGTCCAAAAACATACCAGTTAGGTTAGTTACTCATTGTAAATCAGGATTGTGGGGTTGCTGGAGTAGTGTGGCTTGAAGGGCCAGAAGGACCTACTCCATACTAAGTCGCTAAAGAAATAAAAATGATGGAGGATGTTATCGCTGGAGTTTTTAGGAAGCAGCACTTGGTCAGCAATAACCTGCTTATTGATGCTGATGTTGGGTTTTACCAGGATCTCATTAAAGCCGTGGTTGAAACCTTGCCGAGGGGAAATTGTTTGCTGCTGCTGGACATTTATCTTCCCAGCTATAGCATTATTGCTGCAGGGGTTTCTCTGGAAGTGCCCTGGGCCAAAACACCTTCAGCTGCTTCATTAATTATCTTCCCTCTATAATAAGATCAGAACTGAAAATGGACAACAATTAATTCCATTCACAATTCCACTGAAAATTAATCAAACCTTTTCCACCTGTGTGCCATCATCAATCAATTGACATGTAGTAATTGTTTCCCAAACATGTTTTATTTACTTGTGTTCAAGGAGAGTAGCGCAGTCCCAATCACCAAAGTACTCTGAAGAATTTCACTTGGAATTGTCAGTTTTATATAAGCATTGACCAATTGAGAATTTTACACACTTCCTCATTTCTTACTAACATACAAATACTAGAAATCACCAATCACAAAGACAGACAGAAATTAGTGACCAAAAAAAAACCATGTTATTCTGTCCTTCATTTATATTTATATGATCAAAACGGCCAATCATACCTTAGTTCTAGGAAAGAGTCATTGTCTAGTAGTTGCTGTGTGCTTCCCTGTCCTTTATTAATATATCTATTTGGGCTAGTCATGTCTTTGGTAATTAACAATGTTCTCAAGGACACCTTCTCCTCCAAGAACATTGTTCTGTACAGCTGCATGCAATTTTAACCCTTGCCATGCTGCTGCTTCAATGAGGCAAGAATGAGGTTACATTCAGTAATGACTGGTAATTGACAAGTAACATTTGCATCACAAAATACTAGGCAATTATATTTCTTAATCAAATAGATTCCAAATCTGGATTCACAGTGGTATTACTATCACTGAATTTCCTACCATCAGCATCCTAATAGTATCATTGTTAATCAGTAGCCTCAAATATGCTATCTAGCAAACTGTTAGAAGCTGGACCTCTGTAGTGAGCAACTCACCCAAAGTTCTTCTACCATCTATAAGGTACAAGATAAGAGTGTAATGTGGTGTTCTCCACTTGCTTTGCCTCATCCAGGACAAACTAGCCCATATGATTAACACTTCAATCATTGTCCTAACCTTTGATCCCTTGCAATGGTAGAGAAGTACAGTTGTAGTATGTGCCATAAGCCAAATGGACTATAGTTTCAAGCCCAATCTACTCTGATAACACCTCACATAACTGGAACTTTTCTCCTGCTAAGTTCAAGCATATGGGACCACAAACATCTGCTGGGTGCTTTTCTGCTCTCTCAATGTCCTAAATCAGATGTTTTTGCCAATATTTTCACCATGGCTAGGACTAATTTTGCAGCCCTTTACACAGTAGCACTGCAGGAGTATTGTCAAAAGGAGCGGAACAGCATTTTTGGTGGTGGCTGAAAGTATAATGATCTGCACACAAGTTATTTAAGAGTCATAGAGCACTTCAGCCCAACCGGCCCATGCTGCCCACAGCAATATTCCCCCTAGTCTCTGTTGTCCATGTTTGGTCTATAACCCTTTATGCCCTGATCTTCCATGTACTGTACTTATCCAAACACTTCACATTTTCCAGCAGTCCAATATTCACTCTTGCCTATCTTTTACTCTTTATATAGCTGAAAAAATTGGTATCTGCTTTTATATTTCATCTCTCCTTATTGCTTTTTTAGTTCCTTTCTGTTGGCTTTTAAAAGACTCCCTCTATTTTTGCTACTTTCTCCCTTTTGATTTTATGCTGTCTTAACTTCCTTTTTCAACCATGATTTTCTCATCCTCCCTTTAGAATAGTTCTCCTTTGGGATGAATCTATCCTGCACTTTCGGAATTGCTTCCAGAAACTCCAGCCATTGTGGTTCTGCTGTCATCCCTGCTAGTGTCCCATTCCAATCAACTTTGGCCAGCTCCTCTCTCGTGCCTCTGTAATCCCCTTTACTCCACTGTAATACTGATACATCTGATTTTATCTTCTCCTTCTCAAACTGCAGGGTGAATTTCATCATATTATGAATAAAGGTCTCCTGAGGGGTCCTTTACCTTAAGCTCACTGATCAAATCTGGATCTTTACACAACATTCAGTACAGAATTGTCTTTTCCCTAGAGGGCTCAAACACAAGCTGCTCTAAAAAACAATCTTGTAGACATTGTAAAATTCTGTTTTTGGGGATCCATCACCAATCAGATTTTCTCAAACTACCTGCATATTGAAATCCCCTATCGCTATTGTAACATTGCCCTTTTTACATGCTTCTTCTATCTCCCATTGTAATTTGTACCTCACATCCTGGCTACTGTTTGGAGGCTTGTTTATATTTCCCATCAGTGTCTTTTTACACTTACAGTTTCTTTACTCACAAGGATTCTACGTCTTCTGATCCTATGTCACCTCTTTCTAAGGATTTAATTCAATTTTTTTTTTACCAAAAGAGCTACACCACCTCCTCTGCCCACCTGCTTGTCCTTGGATGTTAAGCTTCCAACTGTGATCTTCTCTCAGCCACCATTCAGTGATGCCTGCATCATACCTGCCAATTTCTAACTGCGTTAATAGATCTTCTACCTTATTCTGTATACAGTGTCCATTCAAATTAAACACATTCAGTCCTATATTTATCACCCTTTCACACGCTTTTAAATTTTGGCCCCATGTTACCAGATGCTAAATTTTTATCCCTTTCTAAACTTCTTGTCTTTCTATTTATTCTGAAGACTTTTATAACCTCTCCTGCACTCTCCTTCCTTTTACCCTATTCTCACTTTTGCAAACTGTTGAATCTACTCCTCTGCTATTTAATTTAAGAACATACTTCAACCCATCTCACTGACTACGATTTTGCTCTATCAACTGCCTATCCTTCTCTACAGTCTCACTATAAACAACATGAACTTGTAAACCAACTGTCACACCCTCAGCCCTATCACACTGGTCCCATCCCTCAGGGGGAGCCAGGAAGAACCCAAATTACTAGCTCCCCTTGAATCTGATGTGACCTAATCTGCCATGCAAGACATTATAAAATAAACTCAATATAGACAATATCCACTGCCCTACCTTAATCTATCCCCTTAGTTACTCTTCGAAAACTCCAAAAGATTTGACAGGTATGACCTCCCGTGCACAAAATCATGCTGATTATTCTCAATCAGGCCTTGACTATCCAATTATTAGAAGATCGTGTCCCTCAGAATTCCCCCCAGTAACCTCCCCACAACTGAAGTCATTAGCCTGTGGTTCCCAGCCTGTCCTTGCCACCCTTCCACGATGGAACTGCATTAGCCACACTCCAGCCTTCTGGACTTCACCAGTAGTTAATGACAAAGCAAATATCCCTGGAAGGCCGACATGAGAGCATCCTGACTGGCTGCATCACTGCCTGGTATGGGAACTGTACTTCCCTCAATCACAGGACTCTGCAGAGTGGAGAGGACAGCCCAGCACATCTGTAGATGTGAACTTCCCACTATTCAGGGCATTTACAAAGACAGGTGTGTAAAAAGGGCCCGAAGGACCATTGGGGACCCAAGTCACCCCAACCACAAACTGTTCCAGCTGCTGCCATCTGGTAAATGGTACCACAGCATAAAAGCCAGGACCAACAGGCTCCAGGACAGTTTCTTCCACCAGGCCATCAGACTGCTTAATTCATGCTGACTCAATTGTATTTCTATGTCATATTGACTATCCTGTGGTACATAGTATTTATTATAAATTACTATAAATTGCACATACACATTTAAATGGAAAGATTTTTACTCCTGATGTATATGAAGGATGTAAGTAATAAAGTCAATTCAATTCAATTACTTTTCTGGCTTCCCATACGGTCTGGGGGTGCACTAGGTCAGGCCCTGGGGATTTGCCCACCTCCATTTTATTCAGGACACCTTCGAGGACGATACCTCAGAAAGGCAGTGTCCATCAGTAAGGACCCTATCACCCAGGGCATGCGCTCTTCTCATTGCTACCATCAGGAAGGAGGTACTTCAAAGTTGGCCCTGCTCCAGTTCAGGACTTTAGGCTGTGGACTTGTTCTATTATTTTCCAAAACTATTTTAAAACTAATAGAATTATGATCACTGGAGCCATAATGCTTCCCAACAGTCACTTCAGTAACTTGGCCTGCCTTGTTCACTAGGAAGAGGTCTAGTTTTGCTTTTTCTTGAGTACGTTCCTCCATATATTGTGTGAGGCAACTGTCTTGGACGTATCACACAAATTCCGACAAATCACACAATTTCTGTCCCATCCAGACTCTTTGCACTCAGGGTGGAGCAGTCAATACCAGGGAAATTGAAACCTCCAACCGGTACTACTCTTCTACTCTTACAACGATGTTCAATGATTTGGCACATCACTCCTCAAGTTCTGTTATCCATAAGACAAAGGAGCAGAAGTTGGCCATTCGGCCCATCAAGTCTGCTCCGCTATTTTATCATGAACTGATCCATTCTCCCATTTACTCCCACTCCCCCGCCTTCTCACCATAACCTTTGATGCCCTGGCTATCCCTACAGGACAAGTACTTAGGATGTGTGCAGCACAACTGGCAGGTGTGTTTACTGACATTTTTATTCTCTCCGTCTCCCAGTGTAGAGTGCCCTCCTGCTTCAAATTATCCACCATTGCCCCTGTACCAAAAAAGACCAAGGTAACACGCCTGAACGACTGGCGTCCTGTCGCATTCACCTCAATAATAAGCAAATGCTTTGAGAGGCTGGTCAAGGATTACATCTGCAGCTTGTTACTACCCAGACTGGACCCCCTACAATTCACCTACCCACACAACCAATCGACAGACGATGCAATAGCCACAGCTCTACACACCGTCCTTACACATCTGGAGAAGAAGGATGCTTATGTGAGCATATTGTTCTTGGACTACAGTTCAGCATTCAAAACCATAATTCCATCCAGGGTTGACAATAAGCTCAGAGACCTTGGCCTTCACCCTGCCTTGTGCAGCTGGATCCTGGATTTCCTGTCAGATCGCCGGCAGATGGTAAGAGTGGGCTCCCTTACCTCCCCCCCTCTGACTCTCAACACAGGAGCCCCTCAGGGCTGTGTACTGTCCCCTCCTTTACTCCCTGTATACCCATGACTGTCTCCACCCACAGCTATAATCTGCTAACTAAATTTACCGATGACACTACATAGATTGGCCTAATCTCAAACAATAATGAGGTGGACTACAAGGAAGAAGTCATCACTCTGACACAGTGGTGTCAAGAAAACAAACTCACCCTCAATGTCGCAAAAACAAAGGAACTGGTTGTGGATTACAGGAGGACTGGAGATGGTCTAATCCCTATTGACATCAATGGATCTGGGGTTGAGGGGGTAAACAGCTTTAAGTTCCTTGGCATCCACATCACCGAGGACCTCACGTGGTCTGTACCTCTGCACAACTGCACCTCTTTCACCTCAGATGGTTGAGGAAGTTTGGTATGGGCCCCCAAATCCTAAGAACTTTCTATAGGGGCACAATTGAGAGCATCCTGACTCCTGGTATGGGAACTGTACCTCCCTTAATTGTGGGATTCTGCAGAGAGTAGTGCGGTCAGCCCAGTTGTAACTTCCCATGATTCAGGACATTTACAAAGACAGGTGTGTAAAAAGGACCCGTAAGATCATTGGGGACCCCAGACACCCCAACCACAATCTATTCTAGCTGTTACCATCCAGGAAACGGTATCGCAGCGTAAAAGCCAGGACCAACAGGCTCCGGGACAGTTTCTTCCACCAGGCTGTCAGACTGATTAACTCACGCTGATTTGAGTGTATTTCTATGTTACATTGACTGTTCTATTTATTATAAATTACTATGACTGAACATTGCACATTTAGACAGAGACGTAACGTAAAGATTTTTACTCCCCATGTCTGTGAAGGATGTAAGAAATAAAGTCAGTTCAATTCAGTTCAATAACCTAGTCCCTGGAGGCAATCCATGCCTTCAGTTCATCTGCCTAGCCTGTTAAGCTACTTGCACTGAAATACATGCAATTGAGAGCTGCGTCCTATGTGCCCTTTGTCTGTAAACAGGCTATCCCGATTGCTATGCTTGCACTCTTTGAATGCTGCAGGTTCCCCTGCCTTCTCAGTGATCTCACACTCTCAAGCCCCAACCCCTGCTAATCTAGTCCAAACCCTCCCTGGTGGCAAAAGCAATTTCCCATCAGGATAACCATGCCCTTTCGGGTCACTCTTCTACAGGTCACCCTCTAAGCCAGAAGAGATCCCAGTGATTCAAGACCCTGAATCCCAGCCCCATGCACCAGCTCTTCAGCCATGCATTTACCTAGCCTACCTTTCTATTCCTGGACTCATTAGCATGTAGCACCAGGAGTAGTCTGTAGATCACTACCTTCGAGGTCCTGCATTTCAATTTCTTACCTAATTCTCTATTCACATTCTGCAGGACCTCATCCCCGTTCTACCTATGTCATTTGTAGTAAAATGTACAATGAGCTCTGAATGCTCACCCCCTCCCTTGAGAATTTTATGCAGCTGCTCACCTCATCCCCGTTCTACCTATGTCATTTGTAGTAAAATGTACAATGAGCTCTGAATGCTCACCCCCTCCCTTGAGAATTTTATGCAGCTGCTCAGAGACATTCTTGACCATACTCTCCAGGAGGCAACACAATCCTGGCATCATTTCTGAGGCCACAGAGTTTCTTGTGTGTTCACCTACTGTTGTGTCTCCTATCACTATCATCCTGACTACATTCTTTCCCACAGTGCCTGCTTCCACTATCCCCTGACAGAACACCGCTCTGTTGACACTATCCAAGGGGGTATACCTTTGCTGAGGGGAATGGCCATAGGAGAGCCCTGCACCAGCTGCCTATTCCCCTTACTTCTCTTAGTGGTCCAGCTCCAGCTCCTTGACCCAGTCTGTCATGACCTGCATGGTGCGCTTCCCATTGATATAGTCCTCCAGGAGACTTTGCGTTTCCCTGACTTCCCGATAGTTTAAATAATACTATAGTGCCATATGACCAATTTGTCACTAATTTTGCTTAGAATATTTGTCATTTAAGACAATAGTCAGAAGCAACCCACAATATAGATGTAACTATGTTTAGTGAGGACCCTCAAAATGTTCTGGAAACTGGTAGAAATTCCCTACAGAATAGTTGCCAGGATGGTTTATTTTCTTTTTGACTGGTTAAGCATGTCCTTCAGCTTCCAGGACTTCATTTTAGGCGCTTTAGTTAGAAGTGTATAACCTTCCCTTTGGACATCATGCTTCATATATCACATGGTTATTTTTCTGAAGATAAATTTGTACATTTTCACTATCGCTGCGCACAAACTTAAAGGCCAGTTTATCCAGAAACATAAATATCACTTCTTACTGCCAGAGCCTAAAATCAGTGATAATAGTGAAAAAATGTATTGTATTTAAAAAATAATTATCAGTCCATTTCTGTTACTCCCATTGAGGAGGGGTGGAAAGATTCCCGTGGAACATAAATATTGACAGACTAGTCAATCTCAATGACCTAGTTCTGTGCTGTACATTATGTGATTTTTTTGCAGCTGTTTGGCTTTGGAAGACAGGCATGTACTGTCCTGATTTTCATCATGCAAATAGTTTATTTGCATAAATATGACATTTCAAATGTTACCAAATGTAAATAAGTGATTATGTTCTGTAGTGGTTAACTCAGCAGCTTAGGCAAAGCCATTTGAACTGTTTTTAAAAAGGCACAGCTGAAAGGTATATTGACAACACTTGCCTGGATTAATGCATTTCTAACAAGACCAGTCAGGACACAAACTTATTTGGCTGGCATTCAATCATATTCATGAGCATGAGTTCCCTGCATGAATTATATACCATCTACAAAATACAATGCAGCAAAATACACCTCATCCCCTTGCAACTGATTAATTGGGTTTAATTTATACACTAAACAAGTGTGCAACATTATAGCAGATGGAGTTCATTGCAGGGGTCCAAGACTGCTCAGTGCATTTTTTAAATCAGGCAGGCAGGTGTGAACAGTAGAAGATGGAATTTGTGTTGTAGTTTTACAAAATTCTCTTTGGAGTTGATCCGTTTACTGTTGTGACCACATCATCTTGGTTGAGATATTTGAGTCTGGGAGGAGTGTAGAGTGTACTGTCTATTTACCACTATTACTGTGTCTTGAAGGAATCATTTATGAGGAAGTGTGTGCTGGTGTTTAGGGACTGTATTCTTCAACTAGGAATGAAGGGATAATCTAATGGAAGTGCTTAAGATAACTTAAGGATTTTTAAAAATATATATATGGAGAAACTGCTTCTTCTTGATGGGAATTCCAGAATAAAATTGCATAAGATTAAAATTACTCTAGGTTGTTCAGAATTGATGAGCATTCTTCCACAGAATGGGTGAAAATCTGGAACACACTTTTCCAAAAGCTGTTGAACCTAATTCAATTGTAAATTTCAGAACTGAGATTCATAGGTTGTTATTAAATTAGATTGTAAAAGCTACAAAATCAAACAGGTAGGTTTGAAACTGATCAGTCATGAATTAATTCTATAGTAGAACAGGCTTCTGGCACTCTGAATCTGTTTCTATGAATTATGTTATTTTTGTCCAAGGATTCAAAGACAATGTCAAATTGAATAAAAGGAAACTTATCAATAGAACTGATAAAGGAAGCAGGAAGAGTGAAAATAATTCATTCCTTTCTCAGATAGAAATTTCAGCAATCAATTCAAGTATGCAATCGTCATAGCTGAATTCAAGCGATCCCATTCAATTGATGACAATGGTGTGAAGAAGGAAATGACCTAACAGTAGGTAAAGTCATGAAAATAAATTAAAAACCAATGTTATAGTTAATAAATTCCATATATAATCTATAACTGGGTTTGTAAGTGCATTAGCCAAAATGAAAGAAATATGAGTTTCCTGGATGACAGTAAAAAAACTTGAAAATTCAAATACAATGGTGCATTAGAAGAATAACATTACACTGAAATGCAGTGGATTCCTGTTAATTGGGACTCATTGGGATCAGTACACTTTGCCCAATTAAAGAGGCTGTCCCAATTAGCTGAAGTTTTACGGAAATAATTAAAAAGGTATAAAAGAGATAAACTGAGAAACAAATTATAGAGTCATAGTCATAGAAAAGTACAGTACAGTAACAGGCCCTTTGGCCCATCTAATCTGAACCATTTAAACTGCCTTCTCACATCGACCTGCACCTGGACATATGGTAGGCCTTCCATATGCCTACCATCTAGGTACTTAACCAAACTTCGCTTAAATGTTGAACTTGAACTTGTATCCATCATTTGTGCTGGCTGCTCATTCCACTCTCATGACCCTCTGAGTGAAGAAGTTTCCCCTCATGTTTCTTTTAAACTTCTCACCTTTCACCTTTAACTTATGACCTCTAGCAGCATTGGTGGTGATCTAATTAGTTCTGTATCTTATTTAAGTACATAACTATAAAACTGTGTACTAGCTCCTTTTAGTTATCGACAGAGGAATTCATTAAGTGTACGCTGCTGTGTTCTTTTCATTGATGATAAATGAACAAACCAGCACAGACACCTAGTGCAGAAAATGGACTGCCTTCATACAATGTTACTGATGATTGCATCCTCCAAATCTTCATTTTCATTGTAACATTCAAGATGATTACTGATACCTTCAAATTCTTTGTAGTTTCCTACTTGCTGAAGTAGCTAACTCATTTCATTTGCTCTCCTGGCTGTTTCTGGCATCTCCAAACCTGAATGCTTGAAACCACAGAGAGAAAAAAAAATCTGAATTGTCTTACTGTTTATTTCTTGCCAACAATCAGTGAAAAAAAATCCTTACTTTTTTGAATACAACCTCATGCAACTGATGCTATTTAAAAACTGTTCACTCTAAGCACAGTGTAGCATCTAACTACCTCAGGAGCAACCATTGCTGTGAGTGGTCCATTGCTGGAGTGGCTTTGGCTCATCAGGCTTGGTTGAGGAAAGTATTTGTTAAGTTTCTTATTTTCTTGTTTATTCTTGAAGAAACTGGAGCTGCAACTCAATGACTTTTGGCTCATTTGGGAGAATGAGGAGGTGATAGGAGCTACAGGGAGGTAGTCACATCAAGGTTGCAGGAGGCAGGTAACTGGGTGACTGTGAGGAGAAGGAAGGCAAATGGGCAGTTAGTGCATAGTCATAGTCATAGTCATAGTCATACTTTATTGATCCCGGGGGAAATTGGTTTTCGTTACTGTTACAGTGCAGAATACCCCTGTGGCTGTTCTCTTCAATAATAAGTATGCCACTTTGGATACTGTTGAGGAGAGGGCCACAATGACTGGGTCTCTGGCACTGAGTCTAGTGCAGCGGCTCAGAGGAGAAGAAAGGTGAAGAGGACTGCAGTGGTTATAGGAGATTCCATAGTCAGAGGAACAGAGACTAGATTCTGTGGGCACGGTAGAGATACCCAGATGGTGTGTTGCCTTCCAGGTGCCTGGGACAGGGACGTCTCAGATTGGTTCCATGGTATTCTAAAGGGGGAGTGAGAGCAGCCAGGCACAGAAAAGGTGAGGAGGTTCTGAAAAGAGATTTTATGGAGCTAAGTAGAAAGCTGAAAACCAAACCTCCAGGCTGGTAATCTCTGGATTGTTGCCTATGCCATGCACCAGTGAGGGTAAGAATAGGATGATTTGGAAGATGAACACTTGGCTGAGGAACTGGTTCAGAATTATGGATCATTGGGATCTCTTCTGGGAATGGTACAACCCGTACAAAAGGGGTGAGTTACACCTGAACCCAAGGAAGATCAATATCCTTGCGGGCAGGTTTGCTAGAGCTGTTCGGTTGGGTTTAAATTAATTTGGCAGGGGGATGAGAACCAGAATGATAGTGCTGAGGATGAGGTAGTTGGTTTACAAACAGAGGCAGTGCAAAGTGAGACTGCTTGCAAGGAGAGGCTGATGATAGGGCAAAACTGCAGTCAACAGGATGAATTGCAATGTTAAAGGTGGACAAAATCGAAAAGGGTGAAAAGGTTCTAACATGAAGTCTAACAGGAGGCGGATCAAGTGGCCTGCAGCTAACATGACTTCACAGTGGAAGCAGTTTAATGAAGATGTTAACCAAATTCTGGAGGCAACGGCGAAGGGAGGGGTTGATGGGAAGCTGCAAACCATGACAACAATTATTGTCAGTATCGCAGCTGAACGGTTCGGAGAAGAGGAGAAGGAAGGCTCCAAAACATCTTCTCCCAGTGGAGGTTGGTTGTAGGGGATTCGCAGCCCGTTCCTTAGTTAAAGCCTTCAGCATTTTGGGCATCGAGGGAGAGAGGAAGAGGAGAGCCATCCCGCAGTACCACCGATGCGGCAGAGAGGGCCTCAAGATGGCTGTGGCTCAAAAGAGGGGAGCCATGGAGTCATAAGTAGCTAGCCATCTGGACACAATCTGGGGTCTGATCAGCCCTGGCTGGGTCACCTGGAGGAGGTTGTATGATGTTGAAAAACCCTAAACACCCGATGATTCCAGGAACATCACTGAAGATGTATCCAGAAGCATCAGTAGATGTATGTACACAGCAGAGTACAGTTGAATAGTAATCATTGTAATAGTAATATGTCAAACGTAGAATGTTAGAAACCAATAGTTTCCAAAGATTTTCACTGGTGTTAGGTTTTCCTCGTGAGTCATGTGTTATACACAAATTCAGGCAGATTTTGACCTGCATGCAATGATCAAAGGCAAGTTTACATATTTCCCACTTTCCAGTGAAGAGGATGACAAGTAAAACTAGGATATAAATGAGCCACTGATAAGCTTTCATAATTTTATACATTCAAAACTGTGATACTATGTGATTGATGGAGTCCTAATGCCTTTGATAAACAACTTTACAGCTAATGATCGATGCAGCTGTGTAGCTAAGCACAGCTCAAACACCATCTATAAATGAACAGATGACACCACTGAAATCTTAGAGGAGGTTCACAGGAGTGAGATAGATTGGTTGGTTAAATGGTGTTGGAACAATGACTTTGCACTAAAGATCAGCAAGACCAAGGAACTGAGTGTGGACTTCAGGAAGGAGAAGTCGAGATCGCACATACCAGCCCTTATTGAGGAGTCAGTGGTAGAAAGGGTGAGTAGCTTGGGTGTCTACATCTTGGAGGATTTACCCGGAGCCCAGCACATTGATACGATCGTGAAGAAGGCACACCAATGACTGTCTGTCATTAGGAATTTGAGGAGGTTTGGAATGTATTGTCACGTATGCCGTGATGGGTTAAAGAACCAGCAGAAATGGAAAACACTTTGGAGTCCAGTATTGCTATTAACTAATGGAATTTATTAGTAACCATGCAATACGGTAATATAAAATCAGATATATAAAACAGGTTAGCAATAATTAGATATGTATAAGTGTGGAAATATATGAAAACCAAACTTCTTCACATCTGGGGGTAAATAGATAGTCTTACGATGATGAGTAAAGTTCAGTTCAGTTCGTGGTATTTAGTTGAGTAGTGATGGAGAGAGAGAGAGGGAGAGATTTGAGTCTTCAGGTGAGCTGACGCCGTCGATCTTTCCGTTGTCCTCCAAATTCCTTTAGAAGTCACCGACTGTGACCACAAAAGGGGACCGTTCTTCTGTGGTGGAATTATCAACCCAGGCAAGGGTTGTACACACGAATAACTCCCCACCGGTCATGCCCTGTTCACACTGCGAGAGCCACTGATGATCCTCCAAACCCACTTTTCTGTGGGCGCAGCAAAGCTCATTCAGTGTCCAAAACCATGTGTCTGTAGGTCTAACAGCTGACCTTCTATTTATCTTCCCGTGCTGAATACCAGCTGCCCATCAAGCAGCTCCTCCCTTCTCTCTCTGTAAGAGCTTGGAAGCTGCTAGTGTCCTTGCAGAAGTGTAAACAAACTGTGAGCAATCTTCGCCTCTCTCTCACTTTCAATCTCTCTTTTTAACAAGATGTCTGTGTTCTACAACTCTCTCTCTCTCTTTTAAAAGCACAGTTCATAGGGGTAATTCAGGACCCCGTCACAGTATATCACAAAACACTTTTGAAAATTCCTACAGATGCATGGTGGAGAGCTTTCTGACTGGTTGCAACACCATCTGGTATGGAGGCTGAATGTGTAGGATCAAAAGAGAGACCCTGGGGGTTGTAGTCTCAGCCACTTCCATCACAGGCACCCCTCCCCCTCACAATTGATGACATCTTCGAGAGGTGGTGCCTCCGAAGGAGCAATGTTAAGACTTTATAAAGTACTAGTGAGGCCTCACTTGGAGTATTGTGAGCAGTTTGGGGCCCTGTATCTCAGAAAGAATGTTCTGAATCTGGAGAGGGTTCATAGGAGATTCATGACAATGTTTCCAGGATTGACTGGCTTCTCATATGAAGAGTGTTTGATGGCTCCGTGCCTGTATTCACTAGAATTCAGAAGAATGAGGGGCGACCTCATTGAAGCCTATCAACTGGTGAAGGGCCTTGATAGAGTGGATGTGGAGAGGATGTTTCCTTTGGTAGGCGAGTCTAGGACCAGAGGGCATGGTCTCAGAGTAGAAGGATGTCCTTTTAGAATGGAGATGAGGAAGAATTTCTTTAGCCAGAGAGTGGTGAATCTGTGGAATTCTTTTCCACAGGCAGCTGTGGAGGCCAAGTCTTTATGCAGATTTAAGGCAGTTTCATAGATTCTTGATTGGTCAGGGCATGAAGGACAGAGATTGGCGCTGAGAGGAAAATCTGGATCAGCCATGATGAAATGGTGGATCGGACTTGATGGGCCAAATGGCTACTCCTATACCTTATGGTCTTATGGTCTAAGATGGCATCTATCACTAAGAGCTCTCACCATCCTGGACATGCTCCCTTCTCTTTACCACCTTAAGGGGAGGAGGTACAAGAGCCTGAAGACGTGAATTCAATGATTCAGAAACAGCTTCTTCTCCTCAACCATCAGATTCCTGAATGGTCCATAAACCCATGAACACTACCTCATTATTCCTCATACTTGGCACTATTTATTTTGTTACGTACCCTGTAACTGGGTTGCCAAACCAGCAGAAATGGACCACTCAGCTGGAGTCTGGATTACTGGAACTAAGGAAGTTTTATTAAAGAAATAAGCAACACAATACTCTAATAGTAAGGATGTAAAAGCAACAGGTTAGCAATAAATAAACACACATGTACACAGAACTATGATAATAGGGTCAATCAGCTCTATTGCAGTCTAGGGGTAAAATGTTCAATCACAAATGACAGAGTTCAGTTTAGTTCAGTTCGCAGTAATCGCCGTCGTGCCGTTGGGGAG
The DNA here is from genome assembly GCF_030028105.1 of Mobula birostris. Lineage (NCBI taxonomy): Eukaryota > Metazoa > Chordata > Chondrichthyes > Myliobatiformes > Myliobatidae > Mobula > Mobula birostris. Next base: position 51,273,245 of record NC_092375.1, read on the forward strand.
AGAGAGAGCGAATGCTGATATTCAAATCAGATTCAACAGACCTTTGATATTCCTCGCAGTTAGCTTTCGGGCGAGCCCTTTGTAATGTCTTCTGAGGTCACCGACTGTGACCCCTCCGTTCCAGACACGATCGTTCTTCAGCGGTGAACCCGGCACCCAGGCAAGGGCGGACACACACCAGGATCCCACCGACTGTATCTTTCCACCCTGTGCGTCTATGGCTGGTCCCGTGTCAGACCTCCAAAACTCCCACCGACTTGTGGGGGCGCAATGCTTCCAGGGTCTCGTTACCTCGTGGTGTCGTGTGTGGTGTCTTAGCGAACCTGCCCCTTTTTATCCCCCTGCTGGGGTATCGTCCGTCCATCACACTTCAAACAGTTCAGGGTTCAAAAGGAGCCGGTCTTGACAATACTCAGACCGGTGTCTCCTTCCGTTAAACTCTCTTGTCTCTTCATTAACATTTCCAAATGCTGCACCATTGTCTTACTTATCTCTCTCTCCTGAAGACAGGTGGCAGATCAACTGTTGATCCCACTGGTGCTAGCACAGGACAGTTAACATCTTAGTCTATGTGTACTTTTGTAACCCTCTTTCGTCACAATTTACTTTGAAATTTATAATAATTTTGTCTTTGCATTGTACTGCTGCTGCAAAACAACAGATTTTACATTGTATAAAACAGTGACAATTAACTGAATTCTGATCCTGCACAATTGAAAATGAACTAGGTAGTCTTTGTTTTTTCTTCAGAAATTCCCCTGCCTCTCGTATGAGGAAAAATACAAAACCAAGATATTCCACAATATAAAGATTTGCTTTTAAACATGCTGTAAGAGGACATTGTGGCAAATTATGCAAATATTCCAACATCCCATATCACAGATTGGTATCTTATGGTTTCTCATATGTGAATCTTAAATGACTACTCACTGATTTTTCTGATATCACCATTGAAAATTAAGTGCTCTGTTCTTCAAAGTGGGATGATAAAGGGGATGGGAGAGATGGGAATTAACAGCTTTCTTTCTAAAAGGTTTGTGGAAAGTTACATTGTATTTCCTTCACACACATGCATGCGCAGACACACACACACATACACTCACTCACTGTGAGAATGAGAATTTGCAAATTTATCAGAAGTCAAGTGATTAATAAAGTGGGGATATTTGCAGATGACTGCACAATGTTCTGAACTATTTATGACTCCTCAGGTAGTGAAGCAGTTCATACCCAAACATGTAGGATCTGGACAATATCCAGGCTTGGGCTGACAAGTGACAAGTAACATTCGGTCATGCAAGTGCCAGGCAATGACCATCTCCAACAAGAGAGGCTCTAACCATTGTCCCTTGACATTCAGTGACATCACCATCACTGAATCCTCTACTATCAACATATTGGGGGTCACCATTGACAGGAAATTTAATTTGGTCTAGCCATATAAACACCGTGGCTACCACAGCAGGTCAAAGGCTAGGAATCTTGTGGCATATAATTCACCTCCTGACTCTCCAAAGACTGTCCACCATCTACAAGGCTCAGGTCAGGAGTGTAATGGAATACTCGCCACTCACCTGGATGAATGCAGCTCCATCATCACTCAAGAAGCTGGACACCATCCAGTGCAAGGCAGACCACTTGATTGGAACCCCTTCCACAAGCATCCAATCCCTCCACCATCGACCGACATTTGCAGCAGTGTCTACTATCTACAAGATGCACTGCAGCAACACACTGAAGTTCCTAAGACAGCACCTTCCAGACCCACGTCCACTACCATCTAGCAGGATGAGAACAACAGATACCTGGGAACACCACCATTTGTAAATCCCCCACCATCCTGACTTGGAAACATATCGGTGTTTCTTCATTGTTGCTGGGTCAAAATCATGTAATTCCCTCCATAACAGCACTGTGGGTGTACCTACATCTCAGGGACCGCAGTGGTTCAAGAAGGGAGCTCATCACCACCTTCCCAAGGGCAACTAGGGATGGGCAATAAATGCCGGCTTAGCTGGCAATGCCCACATCCCGTAAATGAATCAACAAAAAAAAACTGCCATAACTAGTTATCTGTGCAGAGGGCAGACAATGGTTACTATTTGAATGACATGCCTAAGGTGTTCTGAAAGATTTTAGTTTTGCTCTAAGTAATTATAATTTCTCCCTCTGCTGGTGTTAGGCGGCATTTTTTGTCATTTGTTCAATGGATCTAGCAAGGTGAGGTCTACCTTAGTGTTCATGCATTTCTGAGCATAACTGTAACAGTGGAAGTGTAATGCCAAATGCCCTTTTCTTATAAATATTTGCACACATGACTGGATTTGACATAAGATTGCGTTTGACTTAATCATAAGTAATTAAAGTTTATTGTCATACGTAATTAATCCCCTTAAAATTTTAAACAACTCATTGTTTAAGTTGAGAGAATTATGAACAAAAGTGGATATTATTTTTTATTTTTCTGTGTGGCAATCGTTTAAGTCTTGAAGACATTGAGCATTTCAAGATTCATTTGAACTGAATTCTACACAACCAAAAAACTGGACTGATGTTCAAGAAACTTATAGTATAAATGATTTGCTTATACATCAGATATTCCTATTTTAAAAGAATGTCGTTGGATTACTGGTGATAGCTGAATGGTATACTCAGTGAGAGAGTGAACCATGCAAGCACCGAGGCTTTCTTCAGTCCTTTCCTGGGCTGAGTTAGTTGATACCTAATAAAGTGGAAGGGGAGGAACATGCCACATATTTTAACATATTCATTCCAAGGCATGTGAGCTTTGCCTGAACGGGATTTACTGTCCCTTACTGTTTGCTGCGAGTGCCCATTTCAAAGGGTAATTAATTTGTCGCTATGAAGTTCACACTAATCTATAGTGACATAGACACATAGAGCATAGAAACGAGTACTTCAAGTATAGCCACCTGTAGAAAAATCATCTCCATCTTACATCCCCTTTGTGATCCTAACCAAGAAGTCCACTAATAAACCACAAAGTTAACCCAGCTCTGGGATTTTTTTTTAAAGAATTACATAAAATCTCTTTTCTTTCCCTTTTTATATAAAGAACAGTTCATATGGAACCCAATCCAAGAACAGCAATATATATACAGTGGATTCTGGTTAATTGGGTCACATCAGGACCAGTATGTTTTGGCCTAATTCAGGCTGTGTCAGTTAGCTGAAGTTTCACGGAAATAGTTAAAAAGGTATAAAAAAAAGACAAACTACCATTTAACTGAGTAATAAATTCTGTATTATGCATTCAACAGTGTCCACACCCCGGTACGATGGTTTGACAGGCAGGCTAAATCAGGTAAGGGTAGCCAGAACCTGGTGACATAGGAACATCCCAGTCCCAGCGTGTAAAGTCAGCTCTGGTGGACTGGGCAGATTAGATCAACAGTCATCTAATGGCCAGGAGGGCAGTCTGCAACACTTTGTGGAGGGCGAAGTGCCTTTGTGAAGAGCTATTGGCCCACTTTGGCCATTGAGTTTGGACCAACCATCAACCACTCATTTGCAGGAATCTTATTTTTTTCTCTCTCCCCACATTCTCATCACCTCTCTCAGAGTCAGGGTCTACCACTCACCTACACTCTTGGGGCAATTTACAGTGGCTAATTAACCTATCGACCCACAGGTTTGGGAAGAAGACAGAATCCCAGACCCTGAGGTCAGGACTGAACCTGGGTCCCTGCAATTGTGAGGTAGTGACTCTACCGGCTGCACCACTCTGCCTGCGCCCCCCCCCCACCATTCTAGCAATTCCCCTCCATTGAAATTTAGTCTATAGCGCTCTGATGCTATGTATGAATTAGACTGCTGCAACAAAGCTGCACCCAAACTGCAAACTGTAATCATCAGGTTCACAAACACATTATGAGGCCCAACTGGGCTATTACTCAGTTCCTGTAATAACAGGAATATTGATTCTAATGAAAAGGGAAAATCACATAGAAAACAGTTGGGATAAATGGGTGCTTTTGGGGCTGGAGGGAATGTAACCAGAGGAGAACCCTTGGATCAGTTCCTGGCTCTCAGTGATGCTGGAGCCTTGCCCAATATCTTCAGAATCAGAATTAGGTTTATTATCACTGACATATGCTGTAAAATTTGTTGTTTTGTGGCATTAGTGCAGTGTAAGACATAAACATTTACTATAAGGCATCTGTTCATCTTGCGAGACCATGGATCTGCACCTGGAAAGTCTTCACTCTCCAGGGTGCAGGCCTGGGCAAGGTTGTATGGAAGACCAGCAGTTACCCATGCTGCAAGTCTCCCCTCTCCACGACACCGATGTTGTCCAAGGGAAGGGCAAGGGCCGATACAGCTTGGCACCAGTGTCGTCGCAGAACAATGTGTGGTTACGTGCCTTGCTCAAGGGTACAACACGCTGCCTCGGCTGGGGCTCGAACTCATGACCTTCAGGTAGCTAGTCGAATGCCTTAACCACTTGGCCACATAACCACGTAACCATAAACCACAAATAAATATTGCGAATGAGGAATAATGAGACAGTGTTCATAGGATCATGGACCATTCATTAACCTAATGATGGAGGGGACGAGGCTGTTCCTGAAACGTTGAAAATAGGTCTTCAGACTCCTGCACCGATGGTGGGTAGTGTTGTGTCCATGATGGAACTGGCTGGGTCTACAACCCTCCACAGTCTCTTTCAATCCTGTACATTGGAACCTCCATACCAGGCAGGGATGCAACTAGTCAGAATGCTCTTCATGGTACAGCTGTAGAAATTTTCAAGAGTCTTTGGTAACATACCAAATCTCCTCAAACTCCTAATGAAGTATAGCCACTGGTGTGCCTTCTTCATGATTGCATCAATGTGTTGGGCCCAGGATAGATCCTTAGAGATGTTGACGCTCAGGGCTTGAAGCTGCTCACCCTTTCCACCACAGATCCATGAGGACCAGTGTGTGTTCTCTCGACTTCCCCTCCCGGAAGTCCACAGTCAATCCTTTGGTCTCGTTGATGATGAGTGTGAGGCTGCTGTTCTGAAACCTCACAACCAGCTGATCGATCTCATTCCTGTAAACCTCCTTGTTGCCTCTGGGCAAGGAAATGAACCCAGTGCAGTTTGCCTACCGCCACAACAGATCTACTGTGGATGCAATATCTTCCTCTCTTGCTACAGGCAAGGATCTGGAGCACCGGTGAGTAGCTAATTTTGTTCTATAATTCAAAAGGGAAATAAGGGTAATTCTGAAAATTATAGACTGGTGAGTCACACGGCAGTGGAGTGGTAGGGAAACTTACTGGAGAGTATTTTTATGGTTGGAATTTATGAACATTTGGAAAAACGTGGTTTAATTATGTACAGTCAGCATGGTTTTGTGCAGGGCAAGTCATATTTTTACTAATATCATTTGAGCTTTCTGAGGAGGTGATGAAGGTAGAATTGCAAATGTGTCTACATGGATTTTAGTAAGGCGTTTGACAAAGTCTGTCATGGGATCCAAGGTACATTAGCTATTTGGATTCACAATTACTTTGCTCATAGAAGACAGGTAGTGGTTGATGGGACTTGTTCTAGCTGGAGCTCTGTGACTAATGGTTCGCAGAGATCCATAGTGGGACCTCTGCAGTTTGTGGTATACAGTGGATTCCATTTAATTGGCCATTGGTTAATTAGGGCAGCCGCTTAATTGGGATAATTCTTAAAGAACAAAAACTAATTGAGGAAATAGCCGAGACTTGCTGCACTTATTCGGGACTATGCTGCTTACTTGGGGACAGAAGACTGTTGCTGAACAGGTTCTAATTAACATCAGTCGTGTGCACCATGTGACCATTGGACAATACACAATGCTTAAAGTGAACAGTTTTTAAGTAGTGTCAGTTTTGTGTGCTTGTGTTCAAAAAGCAGTGATTTTTGTCAATGACATTAAGAAATACGCAGTAAGGCAATTCAGAACTGCAGTTATTTTATTCATTTGCAGTTAATCAAAAGAACATGGCAATGTACACTGGACGAATCCCTACAATGATAAATATTAAACACTAATTCACAGTCTTATAATACCATAGTAGAATTGGTAGTGTTCTAATTTGTTCTGTATTTTATTTAAATACATAATTGGTTACTCAGTTAAATGGTAGATTGTCTTTTTGTATACCTTTTTAACTATGTCCATGAAACTTCAACTAATTAGGGCAGCTGCTTAATTGGGCCAAAATGTACTGATCATGATGTGTCAAAATTAACCAGAATCCACTGTATAGTTACTGTAAATAATCTGGATGAAAGAGTAGGTTGATGGGTTTGTAAGTCTGCAGATGATACCAGATTTGATGGTGTGGTGGAGAGCATAGAAGACTGCCAAAGGATACAGTGAAATACAGATCAGTTACAGATAAGGGTGCAGAAATGGTAGATAGTTTAGCTCAGCCAGATGTGAAGTGTTGCACTTTGGGAGATAAATGTTATAAACTCAGAACATTGAACATCTCAACACAGTAGAGACCCTTCATCCCACAATGTTGTGCAGATCTAAACCACTACTGCCTGGGGCATTAACGCTAATCCTCATGAAGAGCTTTATCTGACTGGTAATGGCACACACCAACAACTCTAGTCCTGTCACATCAGACACTCATCAATATGCTTATGGACAGAATCGCTCAGTGAAAGGTTTCATAGTGTCCCTCACTCACTTGGCCCCGACACTCCTACAAAACAAAGACACTTACATATATCAGAATGATGTTTCTGGATTTCAGTTCGGCATTCAATGTTATTGTCACGCAAGCCTCAGTGAACAAACTTCTACTCCTCAGTATAGATACACCACTGTGCAACTGGCTGTTGGACCTCCTGACCAACAGACCTCAGACAGTCAATATGCACAACCACTCCCCATCATCCTCAACACGGGTGCCCCCCAGAGCTGAGTGCTGATCCCATTTGCTGCACACTCTGCTCAGACATGACTGCAGGGCCAAACCCCCGAACAATCACATTGTCAAGTTGGCTGATGATACAACAGTGGTGGGGCTCATCACCTACAATGATGAGACGGAAGTGGAAGAGCTCGAGGCATGGTGTCTTCCTCAATGTCAACCAGATAAAGGAGATGGATATCATCTTCAGGAGAACTCGCTCCACTCACACCGCTCCTTACATCAGTAGCACAGCAGTGGAAGCTGTTAGCAGTTGCAAACTCCTGGAGGTGTACATATTGCACAATCTCTCATGGTCCCAGAACACATCCTGTGCAATCAATGCCTCTACTTTCTGAGGAGGTTAAAGAGACATGGACTGTGCACATCAATACTCATGTCATCCTGCAGATATGCAGCAGAGAGCATCCTAACACGCTGCATCACAGCATGGTACAGAAACTGCACTGTGGTGGCCAGGAAGACTTTACACCGGGTAGTCAAAACTGCCCAACACATCACTGGCAATATCCTATCTGCCATCAAGAAAATATATACAGAAAATGCCGGAGAAAGGCCGGCAATATCATGAAGAATCCTGCCCACCCTGCTCACAGACTGTTTGCCCCATTCCCATCGGGTGGAGGCTAGTTAGCATCCACAACAGGACCACCAGATTTAAAAACAGTTACCTTCCCCAAGCAGTAAGGATGATCAAGACCTTCAGCCACTAACCCACACCACCAAATTCATCCCCACCACTACTTTATCATTTCCTAAGTCACTTATGTACGGACACTCCTGTGCATAGCGTCACTTTATGTATCTATAATCAATCTGTACGTAAGCTATCTTATGTATTTATATTTATTGTGTTTTTTATTATTGTGTTCTTTATCTTAGTGTGATTTTTAAAAATATGCTTATGCTAGCGGTAAAAGAGGCGCTTAGCGTGATTTTGATGATAAAGCAAGCTGATACCTAAATAACGGTGAAGTTGTTGTAGGCCAAACAAGGCGGGACCAAGAGTCGCTTCGGGAATGGAAATCTAGAAAGTCCGGGGAAGGTCCAAGCACACGTTGGGCATCATCACAAGATCACAAGACAAAGGAGCAGAAGTAGGCCATTCGGCCCATCGAGTCTGCTCCGCAGCTCCCCCATGAGCTAAACTATTCACCCATCTAGTTCCAATTTCTGGCTTTTTCCCCATATCCCTTGATACCCTGACTAATTAGATATCTGTCAATCTCCGCCTTAAACACCCTCAATGATCGGGCCTCCACAGCTGTATGTGGCAACGAATTCCACAAATCCACGACCCTCTGGCTAAAAAAATTTCTCCTCATCTCTGTTTTAACTGGGTACCCTCTAATTCTAAGACTATGGCCTCTTGTCCTGGACTCACCCACCAAGGGAAACAACCTTTCCACATCTACTCTGTCCAACCCTTTCAACATTCCAAATGTTTCTATGAGATCCCCTCTCATTCCTCTATTAATGAATACAATCCAAGAGCCGACAAACGCTCCTTGTATGTTAGCCCCTGCATTCCAGGAATCATCCTCGTAAATCTTCTCTGAACTCTCTCCAACATCAGTACATCCTTTCTAAGATAGGGGGCCCAAAACTGCACACAGTATTCCAAATGAGGTCTCACTAATGCCCCATAGAGCCTCATCAACACCTCCTTACTCTGATACACTATTCCTCTTGAAATGAATGCCAACATAGCATTCGCTTTCCTTACCGCCGATCCAACTTGGTGGTTAACCTTTAGGGTATCCTGCACGAGGACCCCCAAGTCCCTTTGCACTTCCGATTTTTGAATTTTCACCCCATCTAAATAATAATCTGCCCGATTATTTCTTCTTCCAAAATGTACAACCGTACATTTGTCAACGTTGTATCTCATCTGCCATTTCTTTGCCCACTCTCCTAAACTGACTAAGTCTCTCTGCAACCTTTCCATTTCTTCAACATTTCCTGCTCTTGCACCTATCTTGGTGTCATCCGCAAACTTAGCCACAAAACCACTTAATCCATAATCCAAATCATCGATATACATCGTAAAAAGAAGCGGCCCCAACACCGACCCCTGCGGAACACCACTAGTAACTGGCAACCAATCAGAATAGGATCCCTTTATTCCCACCCTTTGCTTTCTGCCTATCAGTCAATGCTCCACCCATTTCAATATCTTTCCTATAATTCCAAGGGCTCTCATCCTATTAAGCAGCCTCATATGCGGCACCTTTTCGAAGGCCTTTTGAAAATCCAAATACACAACATCCACAGCCTCTCCCTTGTCAATCTTATCATCTGGGATATTGGGAGCAAAGTAGGAATAGTAGCATAAATAGTAGTTTGCTTTTAAGAACATAAGTAAATACAATCACTTAATCTTCAACTGTTCAGTAGATCTTCCCCCTGAAAAGTATAATAATGCAGCTACTCCTGCCCTTATGATCGGATTCACGGAAACTTGCTCCCCTGGAGAGTTCATATTTGAGGATTGTCAGCTAATCCAACACCTTGGGAACAAGATGGCTGAACCTGAGGAGGTAGCTGACCTGCAGCTTTGTAGAGAATTGACAGATGTCCTTTAGAGAGATAGTGCACCCCCCCCCCCCAGGAGAGCTGTGGGTTGAGCCTCCTGACCAGAAAGAAAGAGACAGGTGGACGACGGTGGGGAGGAAGTGCGGGATAAGAGGGTAAGAGGTACACACCGTCTGGGGGCATCAACCCCAGAGTTGGAAGTGTCCAACCACTTTGAACATCTAGTGATGCTCGATAGCAACCATAAAACCTCTGAGGTGCTAGGCAGGGGATAGGAGCCCCACAGGACCCTCTCTAATCCTAAACCTAAACCCCGTAAAAAGGAACCAGGGATAGCAGGGGACTCAATTATCAGGGGGTTTGAGAATTAAGTGTGTACTGACAAGGAGTCCTGTGCGGTGTGTTGCCTACCAGAAGCACAAGTAGGAGACCTGCCTGGACGAGTAGATAAGCTCCTGGCCAGAGCCGGGGTGGATCCAGTTGTCATTATCCACATTGGAACAAATGACTTGGGTAAGGGCAGGATGTCAGTTCTGTAAGACAAGTTTGAAGAGTTAGGTGGGTAGCTTAGGGACAGAACTGGCAAGGTGGTATTCTCGGTAGTTCTGCCTGTGCCATGCCACAGTCCAGGTAAAATGGAGAGATTATAAGATTTAACACATGGCTCAGATCATGGTGTAGATTAGAGTGGCATAGGTTTATGGGACATTGGGGCACCTTTTGGGGCAGATGGAACCTGTCCCACTGGGATGGGTTCCATTTGACCCGGAGGGACACTAATGTGACTCCAGACCCACAGCAATGTGGTTGACTATTAAATGCCCTCTGAAATGGCCTAGCAACCCATTCAGTTGTATCCAACCACTGAAAAGAAAATTACAAGGAATGAACCTGGATGGACAACCTGACATTGACCTAGGCACTGGAAACAACAGCAGAACCAGACCTGTCGACCCTGCCCAAAATCCTTCTCCATCTGGGGACTTGGACCAAAGTTGGGAGAGCTATCTCGCAGACTAGTCCAGCAACAGCCTGACATAGTTGTACTGACAGAATCAGTTAACATTCTGGACTCCACCATCACCATTCCTGGGTATGTACTGTCTCACCGGCAGGACAGGCCTAGCAGAGCTGGTGGCACAGTGGTGTACAGTAGACAGGGAGTTGCCCTGGCAACTCTCAACATCAACTCTGGATCCCATGAAGTCTCATGGCACCAGGTTAAACATGGGCAAGGAAACCTTCTGCTGATTACCACCTACCGTCCTCCCTCAACTGATGAATCAGTACGTCTCCATGTTGAGCAGCACTTGGAGGAGGCATTGAGGGAGGCAAGGGTACAGAATGTACTCTGGGTGGGGGACTTCAATATCCATCACCAAGTGTGGCTCGGTAGTACCACCGCAGACCGAGCTGGTTGGGTCCTACTGGACATATCTACTAGACTGGGACTACAGCAGCTGGTGAGGGAACCAACAAGAGGGAAAAACACACTTGTCCTCATTCTCACCAACCTGCCTGCCGCGGAACCATCTGTCCATGACAGCATTGGTAGAAGTGACCACCGCACAGTATTTGTGGAGACTAAATCCTGTCTCCACATTGAAAAAACCCTCCACTGCGTTGTGTGCAACTACCACCGTGCTAAATGGATAGACTTCGAATGGATGTAGCAACCCAAGACAAAGCATCTATGAGATGCTGTGGGCCATCAGCAGCAGCAGAATTGTACTCAACTACAATCTGTAACCTCATCGTCTGACATATCCCCCACTCTAACATTACCACCAGGCCAGGGGATCAACCCTGGTTCAATGAGGAGTGCAGGAGGGCATGCCGAGAACAACACCAGGCATATCTCAATGTGAGGCGTCACCCTGGTGAAGCTACAATACAGGACTACTTGCCGGCCAAACACCATAAGCAGCAAGTAATAAACAGAGCTGAGTGGTTCTACAACCAATGGATCAGATCTAAGCTCTGTAGTCCTGCTGCATCCAGCCATGAATGGTGGTGGACAATCAAACAACTCACTGGAGGAGGAGGCTCCACAAATATCCCCATCCTCAATGATAGAGGAGCCCAGCCCAGCAGGTCATACCCAAATGCAGCAGGATCTAAACAATATCCAGGCTTGGGCTGGCAAGCGGCAAGTCACATTCAAACCACACAAGTGCCAGGCAATGACCATCTCCAACAACAGAGGCTCTAACCATCATCCCTCGACATTCAGTGGAATTACTGTCACTGAATCCCCTATTATCAACATCCTGGGGGTTACCGGTGACAGGAAACTGAACTGGTCCAACCTTATAAACACTGTGCCTACCAGAGCAGGTCAAAGGCTAGGAATCCCATGGCAGGTAACTCACCTCCTGACTCCCCAAAGCCTGTCCACCATCTACAAGGCTCAGGTCAGGAGTGTAATGGAATACTTGCCACTCACCTGGATGAGTGCAGCTCCAAGTGTTGATGATATAACAGTAATAACTGAAACCTGGCTGACTAACAGGTCACAGGAAAGTCAATTAAGTGAGTTATCGAATGATTGTTTTTTGACCCAGTATGTGAATGCACCAACAAGAGGGGAGGCCTGTCTAGAGTTGATATTGTATCAATCAGGATAGAATTTTGAGTATAGAGGTTGTTGAACCTGTAGGAACAAGTGATCATAACATTGTTAGTCTCAAAGTTTTTTTGGGAGAGTGTATCAATAAAAACCAAAGGGATTAAATTGAATTTCAGAAAGGCAAAGTTTGTGCAGATGCAGCAAAGACTTCAGAAGGTAAACTGGAAGGAACTGCTTGAAGTTCAGTCAGTTGAGGAACAATGGGGCCGGTTCAAAGAGGTAATACATGCAGTGCAAGGTCGGGAGAAGCAATGAAAACAATAGATCAACAACAGGGATGAATAAAGATATACTGTATATATAAAAATTATTGAAGACAGCTATAAAAGGAATGCAGAAAAAATAGTAATGATATTAACCACAGGGTGTTTAAAATACGAGAGCTGTAGTCAAGAGGGAAATTAGGATTACCAAAAAGCAGGTTGAGAAAGGTATCGCTGATAATGCTAAGATTGACCCTAAGAGATTTTTTCAATACTTTAGTAGTAAAAGTGAAGTCAAGGAGGAGGTAAGTGTATTAGGAATAATAGTGAGGTCTTAAATTATGCAGAGAATGACTTCTGAATATTGAAGAATTTCAGACTTGTATACATTGATAATAATGGAAATTTTGAACCTTTGAATAGCAGATACTCAACTCATATTTAGCTAAAGTATTTACCTGTGAAGACGTTAGCAATATGCCAGTAAACGTATAGAAACGTAAGGTTGTTTTAAGTGACTCAGATCTTAGAAAGTGAGGTCCTGCTTCAGTTGAAAAGACTGAAAGTTAACAAATCTCCACAGCCAGACAACATATATCCAAGGGAATTTAATGAGGTCTGTGATTTTATATGTACAAACCCCAACATATATTATTCAAAAGTCATTGAAGACTGGTGAAATCCCAAAGGACTGGAAATGGGCTCCTGGCCTTCATGTCTGGCTTAGGTACTAAGCCCAGCAGAACTGCTTCTGCTGACAGGAGAAGGGCAAAGACAGGCTACTGGCACCTTAAAACTAGTCGCTTCGGGTAGATGGGGCTCGTCAGCCGTGGTTGGCAGCTCATCTCGGAGAAGGAAAATTCTGATCTCAAACCTCCGCTGCCTTTCAGCTATACCCACTCATGGAGAAGGCTTCAGGAGTAAACCCTGAGGGAAAAATCCAGAGCAGGAGTCTCAAAAGCAGCCCTACATTGAATTCAATGCTGACTGGCAACTCCTGCAACCCTGCTAGTGCCAAACTGTATTGGTCTCTGCCATTCCTTTGGGTCCATCAGATGCATGGAGAGGGGGAGCTTGCTACATGGACAACAGCTTGCTCTCCATATTGTACTGCCCTGGCTCTTGCATCTCAAGACAGCTAGAACACAACATCCATGGTTGACCCTGACCGACGGAGACCTCATGTCATGTCACGGAAATGGGCTAACATTGTCCCAGTATATAAGAAGGGTGACCACACTGACCATAGTAAGCATAACATGAATTGCAGGCAAGGTAATGGAAACAATAATACGGAAAAGCAGCTGATAAGAACAGGCATGTTAGCAGAAAGCCAGCACGGGTTCAAAAAGAGGAAATCATGTTTTTCTAATATACTGGAGTTCTATGAAGAGGCAACTAAAATTTATGATAACAACAGAGCGGTTGATATCATTTACTTGGACTTTCAGAAGGCTTTTGACAAAGTACCCCATGAGAGGTTAATAATCAAATTACAGGAGGAAGGGATTCAGGGTAAAGTATGTGAACGGGTGTAGAATTTGCTCAAAATCAGAAAACGAGTTATGGTGAGAGGATCATTTTCATACCTAGAAGATGTTAAAAGTGGGGTTCCACAGGGATTGGTTTTTAATTTACATTGATGATTTGGATAAGTACATAACAAATAAGCTAGTAAATTTGCTGATGACACAAAATTAGGGGGATGGGTTGATAATGCTCAGGCAGCAGAATCAATAGAGTTAAATCTAAGCAAAATCCAGTATTACACCTATAGGATGTAGAAATATTAGATATAAATATACAGTGGGGTTCTGAATTAGAAAGTGCACTGTATGAGAAGATTTGGGCATCCCGGTAGACTCATCACTACCAACATCCAGATAACGCACAGAAACGATTAGGAAGGCGAGTAGAATGTTGGGCTAAGTAATTCTCAGTGGAGTTCAAGTTTAGAAACATTCTCCTTAAACTGTATAATGTGCTTGCGAGGCCACACCTTGAATACTGTGTACACATTTGGTCTCCATATTGTGTGAGGGATGTGAAGGCACTGGAGAGAGTTCAGAGAAGGGCAATGAGGCTCATTCCAGACCTGCAGGATATGAGCTATGAAGAAAGATTGAAAGAATTAAAGCTTTTCAGCCGAAGTAGACTTAGAATGAGAGGAGACATGATGGAAGTGTTTAAAGTCATTGAGGGTATGAGTAAAGTGGATGCCAGCTGCTGCTTCAAAACTCGTCCATCATCAAAGACACGGGGCCACAGGTGCAAATTGGTTAAGGGGAGATTTCAGACTAACATCAGGAAGCATTTCTTTACACAGAGAATTGTGGACACATAGAACAAACTACCTACTTGTGTAGATGAGAGACTTTCAAATCGAAACTCGATAGTTATTTCAACACTCTATGTGAAAAGGAATTTGGCAAACTTTGTTAGGCCGAGGGGCCTGTTCTTGTCAAAAACTTTCTGATGTTCTAAAGCTTCGTCAGGACTGGCGAGGAAGAGAGCAGAAGCCAGAATAAAAGGGTTGGGGTTGGTGGAGAAGCACAGGCAGGTGGGTGATGGTGAATCCAGGTGGAGAAAGTCGGTAGGCGGGAGAGGGGTGAAGAGGAAATGAGTTGAGGAGCTGATACTTGGTAGGTGGAAGAGCCAAAGAGCCTGCTAGGAGATAAGACCATGGAATAAAGGGGACCTGGGGAACCAGAAAGGGGGGGAGGCGTGGCTTATGGGCAGGTTGTGAGGGGAGGTTTTGGGAACGAAAATGGTGAACGTGGCCAGAGGGATAAGAGAAAACAAAAGTTGGGGTGTTAAACAGAGGGGAGTAATTACTGGAAGTCAGTGAAATTAATGGTGATACAGTCAGGATGGAGACTATTAAGATGGAATATGAGTTGTTGTTTGTCTAATCAGCATTTCATCTAGACCTGGCAGTAGAGGGGGTCATGTACCGATATGTCATTATGGAATGAGGTGTAGAATTAAGATGGCTGGCCATGGGGAGATCGTGGCTGTTATGGCAGATGCAGCAAAGGTGCTTGAGGAAGCGATCTGCCAGTCTGCATCGGGCTTCACCAATGCAGAGGAGGCAGCACCGCAACCACTGGATGCAATAAATGCACTGATGGATTCACATGCGAGATGCTGCCTCACCTAGAAGGATAGGTTGGGGTTCTGAAGGGTGGAGGGGAGGAGGTGTAGGGGCAGATGTACACTTACTTACCATGGTTGCAGGGACAAGAACCTGGAGGGGTTTGGGAAGGAAGAACAAGTATGTGTATGCAGAAACCCGGCTTCAAAAGATACAATTTCCACAATGGAGGCAATTCTCTTTTAAACTACTGAAATTGGTCTCAGATATTACATTGAGAAACATTATTTATAAAACTGTATATCTTATTTAGGATGTCATCCCTACCCAGTTAAGAAGGGGTGCAAATTTATCTTGCTACCATGTGCAGAGTGGCATTCACCAAATAACAATACTTATAGGACGCACTTTCCATTCTGTGAATATAAGCAGCGCCCATTCTTCCACGTTTATGGATTAAACTCATAACCCCAGTTCTCCCATGTTGTTTAAATGGGGGAAGCTCATCTATTTGAGTTAGACTAACACTATTGAAGCTATTCAATTCAAGCTAAGATTCTTTAAAATGGGAATTAGACTTGTGATTCTCCTCTATCCCTTTTCCCGCATTACTGACTATGTGACGGAAGACGAGAGCGTTGCAGGTTCTGTCTGACCAGCAAAGCGTTAATTGGGTTCACCTTTGCAGCTTTCCCTCCATTGCGCCCACGCTCCTCCACTGCAGCTGCATTAGTCGGCCGCTGGAGGGCGCCACGGCTGTCGGGTGACGTCACTAGCCATCGCTCCCGGAGCCGGACGGACGGGCGGAGCTGTAAGGAAACAGCGATGGACGACTTCCAGGCCGCGGATGATGTGAGTACGGTAGTTGGACCTGGGGGAAGGCTCGCTGGCGCTGGGTTCCCACCTGAAGCTGGGAGTGACTGCGACAGGCTGGTATTTGGAAGCTGATGGCTCGAGTGACAGCAGGCGGCCTTGGGCCCAGTCCCCTGTTCCGGGTTCACTTGCAGCTGCCCCGCTTCTGGGCATCGCCCTCTTTTCCTCTCTGCCTCACTTCACTCTTCACCTCCCTCTCTGTCTTCATCCTGTCTCAATCTTCCCCATTTCCTTCTGTTGCCCCCACCTTATTTATTTTACATGCATCCATTATTTTCCTGTCGTGCTTTAATTCGTGTCCTTTAATCTGTAAAGAGTAAATCAGTCCCTAGGAAGGTGAAACTTTCTATTTCGTCCTTTAACACCAAGTTGTTTATTTTCAGGTTGCCTTCAATGTGGATGAAACAAGCAATATCGTCAAAGAGGTACATATTTCTCTAAGTTTTTTAAACGATTGATCTAGAAATGGTTGACCCATGAATTCTAGTCCTAACGTTGATTAGCACTTCACATCAAAGTTGCAGCCAGGCAGCATCTGTAGGAAGAGGTGCAGTCGACGTTTCAGGCCGAGACCCTTCGTCAAGACTAACTGATTAGCACTTATTTGTTTGAAGTAGAAAATGCCAGAAACGGTCAGCATGTCAAGTAACAGCTATGCAAGAATAATGAAAGTTAATGTCTCGAGTTGAAAACCTTTTGTCAGAACTGGAAGTGAAGACAGGTAGCTTTAAAGTTGCTGAGAGTAAGGAATTGATAGAGAGGAAGCTTCTCCAGAGGGTGCTGTGGTTACTCGGGCTTGGAGAACAATTAAGCTTTAAATAGACTCAATATCAAGTTAATCTGGATGGTTAGAGTGAGAATCTGAACAAAGAAACATTAAAGTTATGGAAAAACAATTGTGAATACAGAGGATGGAGAAAGTTACTAAATGCGAAACAGTAAGACAGGTGGGAGTAGTACTGGTAATGGAGAGGAAAACCTAAACTGGTATCACAGATTGACTGGTGAGTTGTGTGACTGACAAAGAACGTGAGCTACCTAAAGTTGTAAAACTTCACAGAAAACTGTATTGTCACCAAACGGAACATGTTTTTCTCCATGAGACGACCATCTGTTGGGTATGTCCTATTACTCTGTATTTTACTTCACAACAAGCCCCTCTTCATAGCTGTTATATTTCTGCAGGTTCTCTCTTACTGTTCCTAATAATCTTGTTTGTTAAAGTAATACTGACTTTACCTTATGGAGAAACTTATTTTGTCTACAAGCCTCTCCAACACTTCTCTGCAACTTACTTTCTCCTATATTTAAGTTGGTATGGGTGGATCTTGGATCTGAAAGCTTTAATATTTTTCTTTCCACAGATTATTTTTTGACCTGAGTATTTTGCAACATTTTATGCTTCTATTCCAGATTTCCAGTATATACAGTTTTTAAAATTTTCATCTGAAATTGAAAGTTTTTGCAGTTTCATCAGGATCGTTTATGGGCAGGAGAATCTGTAGGCAGACCAATCTTATTTTGTTGAATAATGTCTAGCCAGTCCTTCAGTGGGCATTCTTAGTCATGTTGTGTCTATGAGGCTGGGCCTTTTAGGGTTCTGTGTACACATTGTGCAAGTTCCTACTATAGTGTTATTGCAAACTAGTATTTTTTCTCTTTGAAATTTAATAATTTAGTTGTCTAATCATTTACAGCCATGCATAAAACATGTTAGCAGAAATATAGTTTAACTCTATAAATCTTAATTTCAGTGCATCGACAATATTATTGGAGGGGTTGATTATAATCACAACAAGATCAATCAGTGGACTGCTGCTGTGGTTGAACAATCCCTAATGCATTTGATTAAAATGGGAAAGCCATATAAATATATCGGTAAGTATTCTGTAATCATGTACTAGACTGTTAAGAGGGCATTGTCTGTTAACTTTACTTAAAAACATCGTGCTGATGCAGGGTACCATGTGAAACTGACCTTGTAGTTAAGGAGAGTTATTTCCCACCGCTGTCTGTAAGGAGTTTGGACATTCTTCCCGTGACCGAATGGGTTTTTTCCGGTTTCCTTCCACAGTCCAAAGACATACCAATTGGTAGGTTAATTGGTAGTGGTAAATTGTCCCGTGATTAGGCTATGGTTAAATTGGAGGTTGTTGGGCTGTGCGCTTGAAGGGCCTGATGTGTGTGGTGTCGCAATAAGTAAAAATCAAACATTATTCTTGCCAAACTTATAAATGAAGTTTTATATTTTGCATACATTTGAACTTGCTAGAATTTGAATATATTAATAAGTGATTTTTTTTATTGGCTGAATAGATTGGTAGGATGCAGTGAGGTGCATTGGCCATTGTTATTAACTTTTTTAGCAAGACATTTGAATGTTATGAATTTCCAGCTGATATGAATGATAGGCATGCCCTGTACAGGTTTCCCTCGCCATCCGAAGGTAGAGCATTCCTGTGAAACGGTTCGTAAGCCGAAATGTCGTAAAGCGAAGAAGCAATTACCATTTATTTATATGGGAAAATTTTGTGAGAGTTCGCAGACCCAAAAAAAATAACCTACCAAATCATGCCAAATAACACGTAAAACCTAAAATAACAGTAACACATGGTAAAAGCAGGAATGGTATGATAAATACACAGCCTATATAAAGTAGAAATACTTTTCCACAATCATTACTGCACTGTTCTCTGTAGTGAAAATCTCACGCAAGCGCCGTCGGCAGAAACTCTCACGCAAGCGCCGTTGGCAAAAACACGTGCAAGCGCTGTCCAGTAACCTTTAAGCTATGAAGCTGCCAAATCGTACCAAATAACACGTAAAAATACACAGCCGATATAAAGTAGGAATAATGTATGTACAGTGTAGTATCACTTACCGGAGTCGGGAAGACAGCGCCGAGCACACTGATGATGGTGTGTTAGACTGAGTCATCGCAGTTTGGGTGGTGCAGTGGCCCCCACCCTCCAGGCCACTGACCGATCCATTGCCGCGAAGCATGCAGGGGTCCAGCGGTAGCCGGGAGGCACACAGCACATCTTTAAGAAAACTGAGACAAACATGCTAATTAATTAGGTGCCACCTGGCACGTAATTGTCGGCCCAGATCAGTGTTGATTTCCGATTGCATCGTCTCTGATCAGGGCCGACATTTACATGTCGGCGGCATCTAATTAATTAGCATGTTTATATCGGCTTTTTTCTTAAAGATGTGCTGTGTGCCTCCTGGCTACCGCTGCATTCTCTGCGAATCAGTATCTGTCCGTGGCCTGGGGGTTGGGGTGGTGGGACACTGGGGTGTCATCTCGTCGCCTGTTTCCATCAGGGCAGGCAGCTCATCTTCTTCTATCTCTGCCTGCCTCGATGTCGAAGGTCGAGGTTTGTCGTCTGATATAGAAGGCTTGCTTGACTGCTGAGCCTCGCGCATTTTTCTATCACATAGTTCTTTGTAAGGACTCAAACCATCCTGCAAATATCCCCTAAACCGACGTACCCTTTCAAAATTAGAGTCGTACCTTATCATTACTCATTCGGTTTCAATTGTTATCCTTTTTTCTTCCAATTGCATCAGCTCTTCATCTGTCAGATCTTGGTCATGGGATGCCAAAACCTCTTCAACATCATGTTTGTCAGCTTCCACAAGCCAAACTCACTTTGTCCTTACTTCATTCACCACGATTGAAATGCTTAATTATGTCTAGTTTTACGCTAAGTGTAACACCCTTATGAGCTCTTTTAGGCTTTTCTGATACCATAGAACTCATCTTGCAAACGGCTGCTCACAGGCACGTGTTAAAGCAATGCAGTTCCGAATCTGGGGGAGAGCGGCTGCTCGGGGTGCAGCCTTTTATCGCACGCTGATTTTTTTTCGTAACAGTGAAAACACCTTCTGAAAGTGAAAACAGGGTACTAATGTAGGTCTTTCGTAACAGTGAGGTTTCGTAAAGCGAACATTCGAAAAGTGGGGGACACCTGTACTTGTACGGCATTTAAGCAGTTTATCATAAGAATTTCTAAAGGTTGTATGAAAGCTTTTTTTTCTACTGACAATTCAAGTGTGCTTCCTACAGTTGTCCTATATTGAATGATTTTTTTTCTTTACAAGAAATCTTTGTTTAGCTCTAAGTAAATGCTGACATTGACCTTGGAAATTAATTAATGGAAATTGTAGAAGTCGGATTTCAAAGTCTAATGTTAACTTAGCTACACCTAATAAATGGGTTGCCGTCAACATTATTATTAGCAATTTCTTGGAGTAAACTACTTTTATAGTTAGTATATTCACGGTTATGTAGGCTAGAACTTGCTGATGGTGACGAGCTGTTTGTACTGCTTTGAGCACACTTTCTATTAATTCACAGATCCTTTGCTATTAACCGACACTCCCAAGTTGGTTGAGTAGCTTGTATGGTGGAAAATACTTAGTACAATATAACGTGATACGACTAATGCAAGTCCTGCCCATGAAACAACTGAAAATCTTTCATAGCCATCTAAGCTGTTTACCAGGTTGTCTTGTTTTGAAATCTCAGATATTGAAAAATTAAAACACTTTAGATGATAAACAGTTAACACAAGATGCAATGTTTGCTCTGAATAGTTGTAATCATACAACACAGGAACAGTCCCTTTGCCTCATGGTTACCATGCTGACCATTGTGAACCATGTATGCGAATTGCATTTTCTATCACCAGCCCCATAGCCTTCTATCTCATGCTTCAAGTGCTCAACAAGACATTGAAATGTCTCTGGCTGCATTATTACTTTGAGGGAGTTAATTCCAGATTCCCATTGCTCTGTGTGGAGGGAGGAATCTCTCTTAAATATGTGTCCTCAAATGTAGATGTCGGTGGGAAGGATCGTATGACTATGGGTTCGTGGTACCAATGGCTAGCAAAAGCATGCTGTAATTATTGTAATGTTTCCAAATTGTCTAAAAATTCATCCCGACTAGGGTGACCAAAACCAGGAAAGATAGAGGCCATTCAGGACAAATGAGAAGGAATTTCTTCATTAAAATTACACTATTTAATAGCATAGTAGAGAGTTGGTCACAGAGTAAACTTGAGATTGTAGCTATTTGGATAATCAGGGAATCAGTAAATGATGGGGATATTGTAGGAATATGGTGCTGACGTAAATGATCAGCCATGATCCTTTAGAATGGTGGATCACATGTAACAAGCCAAATGGCCAACTTCTTTTTCATGTTCTTGAAGAATTTGATATCAGACTTTTTAAATCTCAAATTCGAATCCCTGAATCAACTCTACATTATCAATTTTAAAATATTGAATTGAATTATTACCAATTGTCTTGCTCCTTGCAACCTTCTCTTCATTTGAAGGCATAGAGTTTCTGCTTCTGAACCACTAAGAATGTGCAGAATCATAAACATGAGAAAATCTGCAGATGCTGGAAATCCAAAGCAACACACACACAATGCCAGAGGAACTGGGAGACCAGGCGGCATCTGATGAAGGGCCTCGGTCAGAAACGTTGATCGTTTACTCTTTTCCACAGATGCTGCCTGGCCTGCTGAGTTCCTCCGGCATTTGGTGTGTGTGTTGCATACGAATGTGCAGGTTCGATGGATGCAATCCTCACTGTAAATGCCAGGGAGTTGTCCCAAATAAATTCTCTAGGTTAAGCTATTAAACCAATGCCAGCAGTTCCAGAAGATCAGTTGCTTTGGTGCAATCACTAAGGGACATTATTGCCTTAGAATATAAACTTATCATGGAAGTTATCATTAGCTTAGTTTTTAAATATTAAGAACACTCTGGGAATGTGCTCCTTGTAACTGTAATTCTAATTTATTGGCAATCCTAGTGACCTGTGCAGTAATGCAGAAAAGTGGGGCTGGTCTCCATACAGCAAGTTCGTGTTACTGGGACAGCAGCACTGATGGTAAGTTTTTATCTTGGTATTTAATTTTTGCTACAAATCAGATTGAAAGAGAAATCAGTACCATAGTCAGTTAACAAATGCACCCCACTGACTTTCTAAAAGAAGCAGTGAATGAATGTTAGTTCTTTCGGAATCAGAAGATACGTACTACTCAATTGAGATCGCTTAATGGGAGCTGATGAATAAAACTTGGCAAGTATGACTGGGCCAAAGCAGTGGGAGTATGTAATTTATCACTTGATAATCAGTAAGTCAGGATTTGGGCAGTTTTTTAAAAAAAAACAAACATGAGGGCAATGCGACAGGGATGTACGTGGGTGGACGTAACCATAGACTTGATGGACTAAATGTCCTCACGTTTTTTGGAATTTTTTTGTTTGGAAACAAGGAAAAGATTCTGTGAATTGAAATGCTAGCATTGCAATTTAAGTAGCCCTGGCTTGTAACTGGAAACTGAAATGTTTGTAGCCTTAACTTCTGTCAGTGTCCATAGAGATATAATTGAGAACATAGAAAATTGGATTCTGGATCATGATCTCATTTACTTCGATATTACTTTTGACAGGCTAATGCGGAAGGTCAGTTTGAGGTTTCATTACAGAGGCATTCTGTGAGGCAGTGATATGTAGACCGTGTAAATTTGTTCAAATATTATTTATTTTTGCAGGAAGCTGCACTGTGAGATGGGAAAACAGAACCATGTATTGTGTCGTCAGCGTGTTTGCTGTCAGCATTATGCTGTGATGTAACGGGAGATCTTGTATGCATCACCTTTCCTAAATCCAAGTCTTAAAGAAGATGTACATAACAATAGCAAGACCACTGATTTGTGATACAGGACCGACATGTATATTGTGGTTAACTTATGATAGCATATACTGTACATGAATATAAATTAAAGCTGCAATCAGTTTCATAAGGCAGTATCTTGCTCAAGTTCTTGTGTTTCTAATGAATTTGTGACTCTTAAACTTCAAGCTTTTGTTACCAGCTGTAGCTTCTGTTTGTGTTATATCAGGAATTGGCAATTGTGCAGATTTGGTATACTAAATAATCGCATTTTCATAATTTCTTGGCATTTGAGGTTGAGTTGTGCAGTTTTAAAATGTATTCAAACAGCAGCTAGCCAATTCTAGTCAAATAACCTTTGCTTAATTGGCTCAGCTATGAACTCACTGAATTTGGACTCTTTCCTCTACTATGGAATAGAATTTGCATTTTTTAAAAAAAGTTGAATATTTAGAGCCTGATGTTTCCTCAAAATTTTAACAATCATATCTCTCACTGGTGGATGTGGTGTGATTGCAACATATAAGAAAAGTTTGGATAAATACGTGGATCAGAGAGGTATGTGGCAGATGGGTCAAGACAGAATAACAGTTCAGCATGGAGTAGATGGGCTGAATGGCTTCTTTCTGTGCTGTAGTGCTCTCTGACTCTATATTCAATATAAAATACTTTATTATTGCAGCAATAAATTAGCTGCGTGTTTATGACAAAAAAATGAAGTTTCAAGTTTGACTGTTGACAATATAAAACTTGCTATTTGAATGGAGTAGGTGTTTAGAAATATCCTAGGATTCTTCAAGCAATATTTAATCACTGATAACTGACTACAGCTGATCGATCTTGACAGGTACAAGAGACCAGTGTAAAAGCTGCCTATGTTCAATCACTAACCAGTCAGTCCCAATACTTTTGCAGGCTAAGTTGGATTTGTAGCCCTGTATTGGTGAATTAGCATTAAACAGGATATTGCTTATTTATATACCTGAAATATCAAAAATGTCATGATACATATACACTCTCAGAGTATAATTACATAAACTTGTCTAATTACATAACTTTTTCCAAAAGGAATCTGTTTAAACTAACTTAGTTGCAAAACTGATGTTTACTTTTAGCAAAGTGACTAAAGGAGATTAAGTGTGCTCCATTTATAAGAGTTATATTCAATAAAATATTGAATGAGGTAAGGTCTGCAACTTAACCAGTTCAATTTAGGTTCAAATTTGGGTTAAATATGTTCAAAATTTGGAGCACTTGGTTGTTCTTTATGTAAATGCATTGAAAACTATTTATATTTGAATTTTTCAATACACAAAATTAACCTAAAGTAAATTTTAATCCTGATCTCATTTTGTTCATAGAGAACTTCATTGAGGAATTTTGCAAAGCTGGGAAAAAAGGTTTCCGATGAAACTTATGACTGGAACACTAATTTTATTTTTGTTCCCTCGACTGCCTGGCTAGCTGAATGAATTGTTTTTCTCTTGCACTTCTCCCATCGCAGAGGTGCTGTTTGTAAATAGGAGAGACTGGTTGATCCTTGTTTATGCACCACAATTTGTTGAAATTGATCTGACTTTTTTTTAAACCAGTCATATGCATGATCAAGGGCTAGTTTGCACTAAAGTCCTGTAGTAATTTATTACGTAGTACTACAAAAGATAAATTATTTTAATTGTTAATAATGCCAAAAACATAATTATGAAAGAATTATCATTTTGATCCTTAAATCTTAACTGATTCATCATATTTGGTTTTGTTGTTTGATTCCCTAAATTCTTGCTCCATTATTGCATTGTATTTATCTGATTAGTCTTTTAACTGTCCAGCAGATTTTCTAACCCATGTCTTGTGGAAATCCAGCAGTTCTTGGGAGTGCCTAGAGGTTTAGACTTACAGTCTGAAGATGATGTGTAATACAATGATAAGCTTTTGAGGGACTAAAAGCATAACGCTAGTTGTGTTGTAATTAAGTGCTACTTTGCTGCAAAATAAAATCTAGAAAACTGCTGTATCGTAAAGTATAGCTTTCATTTACCTATGGATGTTTATGATTATCTTTTAAAAAAATTTGGTTTACTTTGTTCTTGTACTTAATTTTCTGCCTAAGCCATAAACTACAAAAGCTTTGAATATGTATTTACATTTATCATTTAAATTTATGTGGATAACTGAACAACTTTTTCATCTTATTACCATAAGAATTGGCATATACTTTGGTTCATTGATGGTTTTTCCTTGACCTGGCATGCACTTTTACTTGGAACTATTTCAAGTATTCTACAAAAGCTACAGCAGTGAGCTTAGGGGGAATACCATAGCTGCTGCATTTATTTTTTTTTGTTATATGGTCAAGTTAGAGTATCACTGATACATTAAGAAACTTGGATCTCAATAAAAAAATAGAAACAATGACCAGTCCTTTCTTTCATTTACAACTCCTGTAGCATTACACTCACTTTTCAAACAGTTGGCTGCTCCTTGTTTTGACTCCTTCAATTTATTTTTGCTAAGAAAAGTGGTCTCATAAACTTACTGCCAGATGCTGTTTCTTGTAAAATTTAACTTCCAGTATTAATATAATAATACTGGAATGTCATGGATGTCATGGTACTTAATGAAAAATTACTTCCATTAAGGCCACTTTTAGTTTAAGCTGTTTATCTTGTGTAAACAAATTTACTTTGAAATATTTATTTAACAAGTCCTAGCCTTAGTGCTTTTTTTTTGCTATTCTCACTGCATTTTTTCTCCTTTATTTTGAGGACATCCAGCTGTGTTAAATTAGTAATTAACTACTGCTGCTTGTCAAAATACTATTTTAAACTTGCGAGTACAGCTTCTAATATTTTTTCCTCCCTCCAGAAGGAGGTATTTAATGGAGGCCTGATGTCTCCTGCAAGCAGCCTAGGACCATGCTAGAATTGTGCAGTTTGAAGCAATATCCAAATGTTTACTGATACTGCCTGTTGATCAGCCAGTTTCTCCATTCAACAAACTGAAAATGTAACAATTACAAAATAACACTAAAATCATTAGCTTTATAATTAAGGCCAGTTTTTAAGTGCCAATAGACTTTTTATTCTCTTACTTGAATCGTTGGTGTACATTTTTACAAATTTTACATTTACCTTGTACTCAATATAATCTACTTGATATCCTTTCAGAGCAGAAGTGTACTAAAGGTTGCTGAATTTGCTTATTCCTTTGGCACTAAGTGCATTGTATGTGTCTCCAAGGCTGAACTGTATTTTGTTTTTAATTCGGATTTCCAGCATCTCCAGTTTTTTTTCTTTTTCCCTTCTTTAAGTAAATATGCTACCTGTTCCAACTTTCTTCACACAACAAACCCTTCACTCCAGAAATCAACCTAGTGAACCTTTTCTGAATTCCCCCCAAATCAAGAGTATAATTAAATGAACGTTAAGACAGTACCTAGCCTTGAGATTCAGTCCCTATAAAATTGCCTCAAAATCTTTTGTTTAAATTCCACATCTCTTGTCGCCTTCCTAGTTGTTTGTTGTATCTGCATGTCAACAGCTGTGTCTCATATACTAGTACCCCAGATCCTTTTAAAATAGTTCATGCTATTTAAATAATATGTATTGATATTCCTTAAGGGTTTAATCTTGGTCCTTTTCCTTTCCGTACCCTGTCGACGCTACTTTGGTGATATGACTTGAGTGTGTTTGCTGATGCTATGAAACAGCTGCTACATCAATCCTATGTCATATTTGTAACAGCTTTTTTATGAAGTTTAATATCAGAGCAAAAACTTACTGCAAGGGAGTTTAGGGAAGGCTTAAATCTCTACCACAAACTCCACCTGCTGGAAGCCATTGCAGAGAAAGAGTGTAGCTGTGATAGGTACTTCACAAAAATAAAAAGAAACTCAAATATGACACTGGATTGTTCATGTGCTTCTTGTTACTGCCAGATGTTCACCTGTGCTTCAGCTCCATCCCCTAAAGTACCATTTTCCTCTGCCTTTGCTCTCCTCTAGGTTTGGTATTCCTTGGATGGTCTTTTTTAATGCAGTTCATGCTGTATAAATGCAGAAATACCATAATTTTATGCATTTGCATGATTTTTTTTCCTGGCACCATGAACTAAAGAAAAACTGTTTACTTAACAAGAATGTATACGGCAATTTTTTTTTCAGCTAACCTATACTAATCCAATTTGAAGTTGTACATTACAAACACTAGAAAGTCTGAGATTCTGGAAGTCCAAAGCAACACACACACAGCACGGGAAGAACTCTGGTCTCGGCCCAAAACATGGACTGTTCACTCTTTTCCATAGCTGCTGCCTGATCTGCTGAGTTTCTCCAGTGTTCTGTGTTTGTTGCTCCAATTTGAGGTTGGCTCTTTTTGATTTTAATTATACATCTTTGCTTTCTATGGTCCCATTCTATTTCTGTTAAAGTTTAATGCAGTTTGATAACCTAATTCTTCTTTTGTAAATAGTCAGCATTATTGTAATACTGATTATGTTTACAGCATGATTACAATGCTATCAGCTTCACTTTGTGTAAAATTATATGCTTGGATTCATTAAAAGGTGCATACCAATAATTTGAGACAATTAAGCCTACAGTGGGATTTTCTTAAATTTAGGGGTGAGGAGTTGCAATTTAATGTTACCAATTAATGGAAACTAAAAGACATTGCAGTGAATGTTCTAATTAATCATCACTTTAAAGTCAGCCTCATAATTACCAACAATAGTCAACAGCAGCTACAGAATGTCCTCAGCGTTTGCACTTGCAGAAAATAAAATCTCCAGGCATCTCTTGCTCTGAATTACAAGTCTGTTACAATGAGGCCCAATGCAAGCTTGTGGAACAAGACTTAATCTTCCATCTGGACATCTTGCGAGCACTTGATACTGAATTCTACAGCTTCAGGTAACTTTCCTCTGTATCGTCATCCATATAATAATTGGCTTGCTTTTCTCCCTCAGAGTTGAGTACGCATCCAGCCTGGCTCACAACTTAGCAAGCCTCTTTTGTCTTCTATCAAGTTCTGACAATGGGTCTTTGACCTGAGATATTGTTTCTATTTCTCTTCCCATAGAAGTGGTCTGATCTACTGAGTTTTTGCAGTGTTTTCTGTTTTTCTGTTACAATGCAAGAATGGAGGAGACCTTTAAGGATAATACATCAATGAGCGTCAAGTCAAGTCACTTTTTATTGTCATTTCGACCATAACTGCTGGTACAGTAAACAGTATGGTACACAGGACTCTTCACCCCAACACATGAATAAAGTAACATGAGCAGAAGCCCAGTTGGCCTTCTAGAATGCTACACAAGTCAATCAAAACAAACTGATTCAATTTTTTTGCCTCAGCAACACATTGCTGCTCCACATACTCCTTGACTCCTATACTTTAAATGTATATCAGTCTTGGTCTGAATGTATTCAATAACTACCTCTAGGCTAGAGAATGTCAAAAGTTCATGACTATCAGAATAGAAATGTCTTCTCTACCATCTGACGAGACAAACCCCAATTCTGAAATCGTATCACATTTCTGTTACCCCTAATAGAGGAAGAATCATCTTAGCATCTACCCCATCATGTCCTGCCCATAATCTTACATGACTAATGAAGATAATCTCTGGTTCCTCTCCAATCCAAAAAGTATTGGCCCAACCTTCCTTCATGCATATCAACCTCAACCCTACTTAGCTCTTCGTCCAATACCCTTCATCAAAAATGAAGAGTGAATCAGTATGCAATTAATACTTTTATACACCATACACTTTCAAAAAGGCCAACATTCCTGTCACTTCCCCAGTATTTGCTGTATACTAGGAACAAGAATCTCTATGCATAAATGTTTTGCAATTTAATTCTATTTAAATAATAAATTTGCTTTTAAATTGTTCCATGCAAAGTGGAAAAACATTTTCCCACATCATACTTGATCTTCGGCTTCTCTTATCAGCATCTCTTTATAGGCTGCTGTGTCTTCCAAAAAATTTGTTATCCTGTTTGATCATGTGGATAGTCAGAGGCTTTTTCCCCCAGGGCTGAAATGGCTGCCACAAGAGGGCACAGGTTTAAGATGCTTGGGAGTAGGTACAGAGGAGATGTCAGGGGTAAGTTTTTTTTTTACGCATAGAGTGGTGAGTTCGTGGAATGAGCTGCCGGCAACGGTGGTAGAGGAGGATACGATAGGGTCTTTTAAGAGACTCCTGGATAGTCAAGTCACTTTTTATCGTCATTTCGACCATAGCTGCTGGTACAGTACACAGTAAAAATGAGATAACGTTTTCCAGGACCATGGTGCTACATGAACAATACAAAAACTACGCTGAACTAGGTAAAACAACACAAAACTACACTAGACTACAGACCTACCCAGGACTGCATAAAGTGCACAAAACAGTGCAGGTATTACAATAAATAATAAACAAGACAATATGCACAGTAGAGGGCAGTAGGTTGGTGTCAGTCCAGGCTCTGGGCATTGAGGAGTCTGATGACTTGGGGGAAGAAACTGTTACATAGTCTGGTTGTGAGAGCCCGAATACTTTGGTGCCTTTTGCTAGATGGCAGGAGAGAGAAGAGTTTGTATGAGGGGTGCATGGGGTCCTTCATAATCCTGTTTGCTTTACGGATGCATCGTGTGGTGTAAATGTCTGTAATGGCGGGATGAGAGACCCGAATGACCTTCTCAGCTGACCTCACTATTCGCTGCAGGGTCTTGCGATCCGAGATGGTGCAATTTCCGAACCAGGCGGTGATGCAGCTGCTCAGGATGCTCTCAATACAACCTCTGTAGAGTGTGGTGAGGATGTGGGGTGTGAGCTGGACTTTTCTCAGCCTTCGCAGAAAGTAGAGACGCAGCTGGACTTTCTTTGCTATGGAGCTGGTGTTGAGAGACCAGGTGAGATTCTCTGCCAGGTGAACACCAAGAAATTTGGTGCTCTTAACAATCTCTACGGAGGAGCTGTCGATGTTCAGCAGAGAGTGGTCATTTCATGTCCTCTTGAAGTCAACAACCATCTCTTTTGTTCACATTCAGAGACAGGTTGTTGACTCTGCACCAACCAAGGTACATGGACCTTAGAAAAATAGAGGGCTATGGGTAACCCCAGTAATTCCTAAGGTAGGGACATGTTCGGCACAACTTTGTGGGCCGAAGGGCCTGAATTGTGCTGTAGGTTTCTGTTTCTATTACCTTGGTATCATCACCAAACGTGGCTACAATACATTCAGTTCCTCATTGAAGTTTTGTGTTATTCTTGAGGCTCCTAAATGGATCCAAGTATCACTGCTTAGTTATTGATTAACAATGCAAACAAAAATTCCATGTCTCTTTTCTATAAGTTAGCTACCCTGTGCTAATGAATTTCTCAGTATCTCATGATCATCTTGCACAATAACCTTTTATGCAGCACCTTATCAAATGTAGTCTGAAATCCAAAAGTACAAGTTACGATTCCCCTCTGTTTGTTACATTCTCAAAGATGTCTAGCACATTTGTCCAACATGATTTCCCTTTCATAAAACTATGTAGTTTTTGTTTATTGGTCTTATGATATTTTTTCTAAATATCCTGCCTTTACTCCTTAATAATAAATTCCAACATTTTCCCATATAAACCATATAACCATATAACAATTACAGCACGGAAACAGGCCATCTCGGCCCTCCTAGTCCGTGCCGAACTCTTACTCTCACCTAGTCCCACCACCTGCACTCAACCCATAACCCTCCATTCCTTTCCTGTCCATATAGCTGTCCAATTTAACTTTAAATGACAACATCGAAACTTACTAAAATCCCAGTGATGGATTTTAAACTAATGGTCCTGTCTTCCCCCTTTCTTGTAAAGTGGCATTACGCTTGTAACACACATCAAAGTTGCTGGTGAACGCAGCAGGCCAGGCAGCATCTCTAGGAAGAGGTACAGTCGACGTTTCAGGCCGAGACCCTTCATCAGGACTAACTGTATTTTTCTTTATAGGTAGGAAGGGATTGAACAAGGGGGGATAAAACCGTGTCAAAGTATGCAGAAACGAGTTCGGTGGGGCAGGAGCAAGCTGAGACAATAGGTCTGCCAGGACAGGCAGGTTTGTGGATCTTGGGTAGGAGGTAGAAATGGGAAGTGCGGGGTGTGGGAACTATAAGGTTGGTAGCAGTGGATGGGAGATCCCCTGAGCGGATAAAGTCGGTGATGGTGTGGGAGACCTGACGAAGGGTCTCGGCCTGAAACGTCGACTGTACCTCTTCCTAGAGATGCTGCCTGGCCTGCTGCGTTCACCAACAACTTTGATGTGTGTTGCTTGAATTTCCAGCATCTGCAGAATTCCTGTTGTTTATGCTTGTAGTTGTTCTAGTCCTCTCAGGCCTCTCCAGAATTTGGGGAACTTTTGGTAGATTACAAGTAATACATTCGCTATAACTACGGCCTGTAGGAATCTCCATCTGGGGAGAATAAAATTGTATTAGTGTTGGATGAGTGTAAATGCGTACTCTATGGTTAGTGCAAATTGGTGAGTTGAAAGAGTCAGACTTCATGAATTTTGATGAAATGTCATTCCTGAAGTGTTAACTTTTCTCTTTGACTCTTACTGATCAGTTATGCAGCTCCACTTTCGCTGTTCCAGATTTCCAACATCACCAGTATTTTACTTTTATAGATTCACCGGTTTCAGTTGTTAAACTAGTCCTATAAGCAGAAGGTCACAGTTAAGATTAATCGCCCTTGCACATTTTATTTCAAGGTTAACTACACAGTAGTATGGTACGAGTTTATAATTTTATTTTTTTTTGTAGAGGATCATGTTGGAGAGAAGTTAATGAGTATAGTTGAGATTATGTAAGATCTTTCAGTGAATATATCCAAAACATTTAACCCTTTCATAGGGGGATACAACTTTATGTCCTCAACCTATTACATAGTCTTTAAGTGTTGTAGATTATAAATGGTTTACATTGCTAAAATAATAGATTTATCTATTAAATTTGACTGTTGATAGGTAAGCAATTGTTCTTATTCCAATCATGTAAACAGCTGAAGTCTGTTCCAGGAAAAAAAACAGGAAGTGGTTAAATGTGTGACAGTACCTGTATAATATATATATAAAAAGACACTTGTTAAATCCCCCCCCAAAAAATTCATTTCCTTAAATTAGTTCTATTTCTCCAGTAATTGTGGATAATTACTTTATGCAACTGTTTTTTGTTCATTGTTACTTCACAATACGCCCAAAGTGAAATTAGAATAGTAAATATAGTTAGTTTACAATGGCTAATTTGATTTTACTATGTTCCATTTATTCACCATCCATCCCAAGTACTCCTTCCATACCCAAGATATAGGTACAGGAAATAAGCAGAAAATGCAGGAACTAGTGAGGTGGGATGGTGTTATATTTTGGAGCCTTGGTATGTATCCACTAGACTCTTACTGAGTTTCTTGGCAGCCCACCATGTGTGTGCTGGCTGTGAACTACCTAATTATACTCGTCCAACCCTCAAACCATAGCCTTCTCTTCCTGTTTGACACGTTGCTGTCCAGCAAAAGGTTCAGGACACTAAAAGCCAGAACAAATAGACTGAGGAACAGCTTCTATCCCAGAGCTGTGGCCCCCATCACACCACTCCCACAGAACAATGACTGAGCACACACAAGGACTCAAATACTTGCACTAACGGCACTTGGTGCATTACTGTGATATTCTGGTGCTGCTGCAACTTATTTTCTGCTACTTATCTATTTAATACTGTTTTTCTATTACTGTCTTGTTTTTATCTACTGCTTTATTTAATTGCCTGAGAGGAAGCCAAACAGAGTTTCATTGTAACTATGTATAATAACAATAAAGATCATTCAATTCAATTCAAAATGGTGCTCGTCTAAATACTTATTAAATATTGTAAGAGTACCTGCCCTCATCCCTTCAGGGAAATTGTTCCAGATTACAAAAAAAATTCATGAAACCTAAAATTTACAATTGCTTACGTTGAACTCTGACTTTGTCCTTCACCATTATCAGAAAATGGCAATCTTTTTTTGAATGTCTCCCATCGAATCCCTGTAGACCTAACTGCAAGTGAATGCTCCAAGTTCCCTTTTGCTGAGTCTTGTTTTATCTTACTGAAAACAGCATTTCAGGGTCCTGATTCAGGACCTTCATAGGACCTTCATTTTCAGTCTATCCTTGATCTTCTCCATATTGACAACAAAACTTGAAGTGCATGCTCAGGCTCCTTTCATTTGCCTACTTGTCCAAAGGTTAGATCCCAGTACTGCCCCTTCCCTAGTAGGACCATTTCCAGACTGGTTTAAATAAATCTTTCCTGCATGGTTCTGTCACCTGCAAACTTTTCCCACTAAGGCAATCCCAGTTAATACTGGGAAATTAAAAACACTTATTATCACTTTATTCTTAAACTCATCAACTGAGAGATTTATTATAAGTGAACGGATTCTATAAAATTGTGTATCAGCATGTGAGAGTGGATTGTGATCTCTTAAACTCTTCAGGAAGAAAGTACAGGAGCCTCAGGACTCTCACCACCAGGTTCAGGAACAGTTATTACTTCTCAACAATCAGGTTCTTGAACCAAACAGGACAACTTCACTCAACTTCACTTACCCCATCATTAAAATGTTCCCACAACCTATGGACTCACTTTCAAGGACTGTTCATCTCATTTCTCAATATCTATTGTTTATTTAATTATTATTATTATTATTGTTTCTTTCTTTTTGTATTTGCACAGTTTGTTGTCTTTTGCACACTTGGTTGAATGCCCTAGTTGGTGCAGTCATTTATTGATTCTATTATGGATTATTGAGTATGCCCGCAAGAAAATGGATATCACGGTTGTACATAGTGAGATTTAGGTATTTAGATAAAAACTTTACTTCGAACTTTGAAATCTAAAGTTGCAGTTTATCAGAGGACTAGTAGTGAACACTAATTATGTACATCTTTGAGAATCGTCTTGTTTTAAAGGGGTTCATTGGAAAGTTCCAAATACTTGCAGTAAATGGTTTCTAAGTGAAAAATAAAATAGTTTCTATAAGTTACGTTATGGTATCTTACAAAGTAAGCTTTGCCTTGTCATTGTACGGTTAGAACATTTAATGGATCATCAAAAGATTACACATCTCCATAGGTTATGCAGGTGAGGAGGAATCGCTTTAGCCAGAGTGCTGAACCAACAGAATTCATTGCCACAGATGTTGGGGTGGCTAAGTCTTTGGGTATATTAAAAGCAGAGGTTGATAGTTT
This sequence comes from Mobula birostris, assembly GCF_030028105.1. Lineage (NCBI taxonomy): Eukaryota > Metazoa > Chordata > Chondrichthyes > Myliobatiformes > Myliobatidae > Mobula > Mobula birostris. The sequence goes on from NC_092375.1 coordinate 51,307,473, forward strand.
CTTGACTAGTGAGGGTGTCAAAGGTTACGGGGAGAAGGCGGGAAAATGGTGTTTGAAGGGATGATAAATGGAATGGTGGAGCAAACTTGATGGGACAAGTGGTCTAAGTCTTCTCCTTTGTCTTCTGGTCTTAACAAGGTAAGTGTTGCAGTTATTGAAAGAAATGCATTACTTCACTATTTGTGTAATGCTTATGGGGTTGCAAGCAATATGTGTATCTGCTAATGTGGACAGATTCTCCTCTAATGCAATCTACAGGTTAACAGCTGGTACCACATAGTGAGCCATGTCTCAAGTAACAATGAACTGGAGTATAAGAAGGACCATGAGATGACATACAGAGAGGAGGTAGCGTGCTGATATGGTGGTGTGAGCACAACAACTTGAGTTGTCACTGTGGACAAGAGTAAAGGAATGATTGTAGATTTTAGGCAGCTGGAGGGCGACCAGATTTCTGGCAGTGCACTTAACAGTTGGTTTCACCTGGTCCCTCAACAACATCTCTTTAGACAGGAAAGCACAGAAGCTTGTCCACTTCTCTCCCCGCACCCACTCATTCTAAGCAATTTTCACAGGAGCACCATTGAGAGCATCTCAATGCATCTCCATCTGGTGTGGGAATTAGACCATAGGACTCTAAGGCATAGGAGCAGAATTAGACCATCTAGCCCATCAAGTCTGCTCCACAATTTCATCATGGCTGATGCATTTTTCTTCTCAGCCCCAATCTCCTGCCTTCTCCCCATAACTCTTCATGCCCTGACCAATCAAGAATCTATCATCCTCTGTCTGAATATACATAAAGACTTGGCATCCACAGCTGCAAGTGGGAATGAATTCCACAGATTCACCACTCACTGGTTAAAGAAATTCCTCCTCATCTCAGTTCTAAAAGGACGCCCCTCTATTCTGAGGCTATGTCCTTTGGTCTTAAACTCTCCTGCCATAGGAAACATCCTCTCCACATCCACTCTATCAAGGCCTTTCACCATTTGATAAGTTTCAATGAGGTCACCTTAATTCTTTTGAATTCCAGTGAATACAGGCCCAGAGCCATCAAATGCTCTTCATTCAATAAGCCTTCAACCAGGAATCATTTTCATGAACCTCCTTTGAACCTTCTCCAGTTGTAGCACGTCCTTTCTAAGATAAAGGGCCCAAAACTGCTCTCAATACTCTAAGGCCTCAGCAGTGATTTACAGAGTCTCAATATTACATTTTTGCTTTTATATTCTAATCTTCTTGAAATGAATGCTAACATTGCATTTACCTTCCTCACCACAGACTGAACCTGCAAATTAACCTTATGGGAATTCTGAACAAGAAAATAGTCAACCCTTTCATTTCTACCAAAGTGCATGACCACACACTTAACAACATTGTACTCCAACTGCACTTTGCCTATTCTCCCAATCTAAATCCTTCTGTAGCCTCTCTACTTCCGCAAAACTACCTGCCCCTCCACCTATCTTCATATTGTCTTCTAACTTTGCAACATAACCATCAGTTCCATTATCCAAATCATCAACATATAACGTAAAAAGGATCGGTCCCAACACAGACCCTTGTGGAACACCACTAGCTACAGGTGAACCAAGAAAGGACTCCTTTTATTCACACTCTTTGCCTCCTGCCAATCAGCCACTGCTTTATCCATACTCGAACCTTCCCTGTAATACTATGGGCTCTTAACTTGTTAAGCAACTTCATGTGGCACCTTGTCAAGGGCCTTCTGAAAGTCCAAGTATACAACATCAACAAATTCTCCTTTGTCTATCCTGCTTATTATTTCTTCAAAGGATTCCAACGGATTTGTCAGGCAGATTTTTCCTTGAAAACCATGCTGATTATTTTATCATATGCCTCCAAGTACCCCAAAACTACATCCTTATCGTTCAACTTCAACATCTTCTCAGCCACTGAGATCAGAGTTACTATAATTTCTTTTCTTCTGCCTCTCTCCGTTCATGAAGAGTGAAGTGTCATTTGCAATTTTCCGGTCTTCCGCAACCATTCCAGAATCTAGTGATTCTTGAAAGATGATTACAAATGGCTCCACAAGCTCTGCAGCCACCTCTTTCAGCACACTGGGGTGTACACCATCTGAATTACGTGATTTATCTACCTTCAGACCTTTCATTTTCCCAAGAAACGGCTCCCTGGTAATGGCAACTTAACACACTTCTGCCTGTTGACACTCTTGAACTTCCACCATACTGCTAGTTTCTTCCACAGTGAGGACTGATGCAAAATACTTATCAGTTCATCTGCCATTTCCTTGTCTCCCATTACTACTGCTCCAGCATCGTTTGATATCGATTCTCACCTCTCTTTTACACTTTATATATGTATCTGAAGAAACTTTTGGTATGCTCTTTAATATTAGTGGTTAACTTACTTTCATACTCCATTTTTACCTTTTTTTTAGTTGACCTGTTGGTTTTAAAAGCTTCCCAATCCTTCACCAGTTCCTCAGCCATGCATTCACCTGCCATACCATCCTATTCTTACCCTCACTGGCATGTGTCACGGGCAGCAATCCAGAGATTACTATCCCGGAAGTCCTGTTTTTTAGCTTTTTACCTGGCTCCCTAAAATCTCTCTTCAGGACCTCCTCACCTTGTCTACCTATGTCATTGGTGCCAATATGTACCAAGACATCTGGCTTCTCACTCTCACACTTGAAATACCATGGACCCGATCTGAGACCAGGGAGGCAACATGCCATTTGGGTATCTCTAACACGCCCCCAGAATCTCGTCTCTGTTCCTATCACTATGGAATCCCCTATCAACACTGCAGTCCTCTTCGCCTCTCTGCTCTTCTAAGCCACAACACCAGACTCAAGCCAGAGGCCTGGTCACTGTGGCTCCCCCCGGTAGTTCATCCCTCTTAATAGTATCTAAAGTTGCATATTTATTATTGAGGGGAACGGCTACAGGTGTACTCTGCACTGCCTATATATTTCCTCTCCTCCTCCTGACAGTCACACAGTTACCTGTCTTCTGCAATCTGGGGGTGACTGCCTCTCAGTAGCTCCCATCTCTCACCACCTCATTCTCCTGTATGAGTTGAAGGTCATCGAGCTGCAGCTCCACTTCCTTAATATGTTCTCTCAGAACTTGGTGCAGATGTGTTTATTTCAGAGACTGGAGGTCTCCCAAACTTTCCACATCCCACACACAATACAAAACACTGTCCCTGGAGCCATTCTCTGGGCTCTATTATGCCCTAACAGATGAGGATGAACACGTAAGAACAGAAAGTGAGAAACCTATCAAATACTTTATCTCACCGAAGCCTGATTGGCCGAAGCCACTCTAAACACTGGCACACCCAAAAGAATGGCTGCTCTATCTGCATTTGAGTTATTTTTATTGGCCCTTTCTGATTAATCCCTCTCATTGATTGGTCGTTCCTAACTCAGAGAAACTGCTGCGAAGCTCTGGCTTTTTAAATCCTGAACGTGGGCCTAACTGAAAGGCAGCTCTTTTTACGCACTGTCTCTTGCTGTTTGGTGGCTCCTCAGCTGCAAGGCAATTGACCACAAGACTCTACAGAGGATTGCAAGGACTGCTGAGAAGATCATCAGGGTCTCATTTCCATCTATCTGAGCTACTTACTAGAAGTGAGGTGCACACAGGGTCTTTAGAATTGTGAATCATCCCTCCCATCCATCCAACAAACTGCTTGACCCCCTACCATTAGGCTGGAGGTATCATAGCATTAGGACAAGTACAGTTAGGATCATCTTCTCCCAGGCTGCGAGACTACTAAACTTCCTGCCACCACCCAGCTCTCACCATTATACTGCTTACTTTTTAAACTTGTCTCACATTATTTGTTAATTTATTTGAAGTAATATTACTTTATCTATGGTATGTGAGTTACATGTATTGTGTTGTGCACCTTGATCCACAGGAACCTTATTTTGTTTGGTAATGTACTGAATACAGCTGAAGTGACAATAAACTTGAATTACTCCCCTCTCCCATGCAGCAGAAATTTAAAACCCAAAACAACATTAAGGCTCACAGACAGCTTCTATCCTATTGTTAAATGACTATTGAATGGTTCCCCAAGATGAACTCTTGACCTCACATTCCACCTTGTTATGACCTTGCACCTTATCGTCTACCTACGCTGCACTTTCTTTGTAGCTGTTACACTTTGTTCTGCATTTTGTCATTGTTCTACATTGCACTGCCTCAGCCCACTATGGAATGAATTAATCTGTATGAACAGTATACAAGTTTTTTCACTGCACTGTAACAATAAGAAACCAATTCCAATTTACAAAGAAGGTTATGGTCTTGGGATCAAAATATATGATTCAGTGAAATAAGCAACACACATAAAAGTTGCTGGTGAACGCAGCAGGCCAGGCAGCATCTATTGGAAGAGGTACAGTCGACGTTTCGGGCCGAGACCCTTCGTCAGGACTAACTGAAAGAAGAGCTAGGAAGAGATTTGAAAGTGGGAGGGGGAGGGGGAGAAGTGAAATGACAGAAGATGGTGAAATACTAACTTACAATTTGAATGCATCCTTTTCCATTTTTTTTTAAAAGATGTACCTCACTCATAATCAGTGGGATCAGGGGATAAGTTTCAGGCTATGCTTTGTCACAATCCTTAGCTGGTTGTTCTGTTTGGATTAATGTAATCTGTGCCCTACTATCCTCTTACCTGAGGCACACTGTGCCTGAGCTGACTTTGTAAAATTCAACAGGGCAAAAAAAGGAGTATTTCCCAGTCACACTTCATCATCTTCCTATTATTTTATTCTCAACAATGGGCAATATATTCATTTATTTTATCAATTTATTTTGAGTTTCTTTGTTTTCATTTAAAAAATTGTACCCCTCTCACGATGCCACAATTTTTGGTGGGTTACAGTCTGCCCCAGTGCCAGTAACATTCAGATATCTTGGACAAGTCGCAATTGATTATGCCTGAGTCTAGTGATAATTGAAAGAGATTAAATGGATTGCATAGCTCAATAATCCTAAGGAAAATCCTTGGATACTGATTTTGTATTTTCCAGAATTAGTTGAAGGACATAGAAAAATAGAATTGGGTAATTTAAAAAACTTGTATCAATGTGATCTTTGGTAAATGTTTAGTCTCATCACAAGATTAATGTGCTATTTAATGAGAAATGTAACATACTTGAAATATCAACTTTTTATGCTTTATTTGGTTAATCCACATGAAATCTTCAATTTTATTATCCTCAAATCTGATAAAACTGCTTTCTGTCTCTCAAAACCTGTTTACCCAGGGTTAAAGAAATGGAAGCAAGATCTTTCAAAGGCTAGAAGATTCTCTGAAAATGCTTGGGCAGCACATAATACTTTTGGATCAGGCTATTAAACATCTGGCAGCATCTCCTACAAACATAAATCATGAAATATCTTGCCCACCAATTTTGTCTGCTGAGATTTCTGCTTGTTGAAGGTTGATTTTAATTGATCTATTTAGAGATACAGCAGAGTATCAGGCCCTTCCAGCCCAGTGAGCCCGTGCCGCCCAATTACACCCCTGTGACCAATTAATCTACTAACCCATAGATCTTTAGATTGTGGAAGGAAACCAGAATACTTGGAGAAAACACACAATCATGGGGAAAACATACAAGCTCCTTACAGACAGTCGCAGGCAACTCTCACAGAATGCTGGAGGAACTCAGCAGGCTAGGTGGCATCTATGGAAAAGAGTACAGTCGAAGTTTCAGGCCGTGACCCTTTATCAGTCCTGATGAAGGGTCTTGGCCCGAAACGTACACTGTACTTTGTTCCATGGATGTTGCCAGGTGTGCTGAATACTGCCAGCATTTTGTGTGTATTCCTTGGATTTCCAGCACTTATAGATTTTCTCTTGTTTGTGATTAGATAGTGGCAGGATTGAACTTGTGTCAATTGAACTGCATAACTTAGCACTAACCGCCACGCTACTGTGCTTGACATTTTATAGTGCTCCCTTCAGTGTCCAGGCCTCTGTTATCACCCTTTTCCCAATTATCTTGGGAGACCAAAGTACCCCTTCATCATACTCCCAACTTTATCAGAACAAGCATTCACTAAATAAACCTATGAATTTTTGGCCTACTACTACCAAGCATATTTCTCCCTCCAAAATGTATCTTTTGTAGGAACTCTTTCATCTTTGATATTTGTATTCATTTTTTTGCCATCTCATTTTTAGCTGTGCTTCCCAGGCATATTTCCAAGTATAATAGTTGTCCCTTACCACAGTATTGGAGATGTGACCTCAAGCATATCTATAGATTGAAAAACTGAATTACATTCATTGAAAAAAAATCTGGTTGCTTTTGCTGCTCAGGGTGTAATTGCTTCGATACTGAATATGATGAACAACTTCTTCTGCCTTACCTTGATGGATGGGAAATGTTTTATAGTGGCAGAAAGTCTAATAAATGACAAATAATATTTGTGCCACAAAGTGTCAATGACCAATCTGAGCTGAGACAGCACCATCAAAAATCTAGAGATCTCCTTGATTAGCTACATAAATGCTGCTGTTATATGAGCAGGTCAGAGATTGAGTGAAACTGACTCTGAGGAAGCTTAACATCACCCAGGGCAAAACAATTATCTGCTATTCTAACCAGACTCCTTAACATTCACTCCCAGCAATACCAGTATTGTCATCATCTACAAAATACACCATAGTTTCTTGCACAAACTACCTTGATAGTGTCTCCATATCCTACGGCACCTAGCACGGGACATTTGCCAGATGGAAACAAGTTACTCACCATCCTGACTTGGAAAAATACCACCAATCCTCCCTCGTTATTGAGTCTAAACCCTGGATCTTGTTACCCAAAAGCACCATGGGAGTACCTTCACAGAAAGACTACAGTAATTCAAGAAAGTGAGTCACACCATTATCTTGGGGAATATTTGGAATGATTAATAAAAGCTGGCCTCATCTCTGATTTCATATTCTGAAAATGAATACATAAAAATAATCAATAATGTATTCTCACGGGCAGATACTGGCACCAACTACAATGATAACTTGATATTGAGATTCAAATCCTTTTTCTCAAATCCTTCTCTCTCTCTACAAGATTCATCATATTCCTGATCTTATCACCAAGCATATCTTTCCGTCCTCCTCTCTCTGTGCTTTCGGCAGAGAACGTTCCCTCCGTGATTCCCTTGTCCATTCATCCCTCCCCACTAATCTCCCTCCCGCCATTTATCACTGCAAACAATCAAAGTGTTACACCCACCCATTCACCTCCTCCCTCACCTCCATTCAGAGCCCCAAACAGCCCTTCCAGGTGAGGCAACACTTCACCTGTGAATCTGCTGGGGTCGTCTCTTAATGTGGCCTCCTCTACATTGGTGAGACCCGTTGTGAATTGCGTGACCGCTTCGTCAACCACCTCCGCTCCACTTGCCAAAAGTGGAACTTCAGGAGGCCAAACACTTTAATTCCAATTTCCATTCCTGTTCCGACTTGTCAGTCCACGGCCTCCTCTTGTGCCAAGGTGATGCCACCCTCAGGGTGGAAGAGCAACACCTTGTATTCCGTCTGGGTGGCCTCCAACGTGATAGCATGAATACCGATTTCTTCTTCTGGTTAAAAAAAACCTTCCCTCCCCATTCCCCTCTTCTTCTATTCCCCACTCTGGCTTCTTATCTCCTCTTATGTGCTTATCACCTCCCCCTGGGTCCCCTCCTCCTTCATTTTCTCTTATGATCCACTCTCCTCTCCTATCAGTTTCCTTCCTCTTCAGCCCTTCATCTTTCCTACCCACCTGGCTTCATCTATCACCTTTTAGCTATCCTCCCTCCCTTCCCACCACCTTTTTATTCTCGTGTCTTCCTCCTTCCTTTTCAGTCCTGAAGAAGGATCTCAGCCCAAAGCATCGACTTTTTATTCATTTCCATAGATTCTGCCTGACCTGCCGAGTTCTTCCAGCATTTTGTGTGGGTTGCTTCGGATTTCCAGTATCTGCAGACTTTCTTGTGTTTATCATAAGCCTGTAAATATTTTTCATTCTATTCTCCTAGTAATGGAAAAAGGATTGCAATGAGAATGGAGTTTCAATGAGTTGTTGATACTGGTATTTTAAACTTGTATAATAGCAGATACATGCATATGAGAGGAAAGATGTTTAATTTTGAAGCAACACACACAAAATGCTGGAGGAACTCAGCAAGCCAGGCAGCATCTATGGAAAAGAGTATAGTCGACATTTCGGGCTGAGACCCTTCATTAGAATGAGTATGGAAACAAAGAGAGAAGAGAGAGGAGGAAGAAATCACCAGAAGTTAGAGAATCAAACAAATATTTTGGAAATCTTCAGATGGGAAAAATAACATAAAATTTGTTGAATGTCAGGTGAAGTGCAGATACATGTGTATAGTAGGTGATTTTAACTTTCTACATATTGACTGGGACACCCATACTTTAAAAGGACTACATGGGATAGAGTTTGTCAAATGTGTTCAGGAAAGTTTCCTTAATCAGTACATAGAAGTTCCAATGAGAGAGTGCACAATACTTGATCTCCTATTAGGGAATGAGACAGGGCAGGTGACAGAGGTTTAACTCTTTGCGCCCAGTAATCAATGCTATTAGTTTTAAAGTAAATATGGAAAAAGATGGGTCTGGCCATGCATTGAGATTCTAAATTGGAGAAAAGCCAATTTTGATGGTATTAGAAAAAATCTGGCAAGTGTGAATTGGGACAGGCTGTTTTCTGGCAAAGGTGTATATGAAAAGTGGGAGGCCTTCAAAAGTGAAATTTTGTGAGTGTAAAGCTTGTATGTGCCTGTCAGGATAAAAGGTAAAGATAACAGGTTTGGGAAACCTTGGTTTTCAAGAGATATTGAGGCCCTGGTTAAGAAAAAAAAGGAGGTGCATAGCAGGTATAGGCAGGTAAGAGCAAATGAAGTATAAGATATGCAAGAGAAACTTAAGAAATAAATCAGGAAGGCTAAAAGAAGGCATGAGGGTGCCCTAGTGGACAAGGTGAAGGAGAATCCTAAGGGATCCTATAGATATGTTAAGAGCAAAAAGGTTTGCAAGTGACAAAATTCCTTTGGAAGATCAAAATGGTCATCTATGCGTGGAGCCAAAAGAGATGGGAGAAGATCTTAAATAGATTTTTTGCCTCTGTATTACTCAGGAGATGGAAACAATGTCTATTGACGTGAGGCAAAGCAATGGACACTGTGCAGATTACAGAAGAGGAGGTTTTTGTAGTCTTGAGGCAAATTAGGGTGGATAAATACTCAGGGCCTGACAAGAAGTTCCCTTGGACTCTACAGGAGGCAAGTTAAGAAATTGCAGGGGCCGTAGCAGAGATATTTAAATTATCGTTTGCAACTGGTGAGGTACCAGAGGATTGAAGGATAGATAAAACATTTCCACTATTTAAGAAAGGTTCTGAAATTAAACCAGGAAATTATAGGCTGGTGAGCCTGATATCAATAGCGGGAAAGTTATCGGAAGATATTCTAGGGGATCAGATATATGGATGAATCTTTGAATAGACGGGGATAGTCAGCATGGTTTTGTGCTTGGTAGGTCACGTCTAACCAATTTTACAGAGTTTTTTCAGGGAAGTTACCAGAAAAGTTGATGAAGGCAAGGCAGTGGATATTGTGTATATGGAGTGTTGCAAGGCATTTGACAAGGTCCACATGGGAGGTTGGTCGGGAATCTTCAGTCATTTAGCATTCAAGACGATGTGGTAAATTGGATTAGACATTGGCTTTGTGGGAGAAGCCAGAGAGTGGTAGTGGATGGTTGCCTTCCAGACTGGAAGCCTGTGACTAGTGGAGTGCCACAGGGATCAGTGCATGGTCTGATGCTGTTTGTCATCTATATCAATGATCTGGATGATAATGTGGTTAACTGTATCAGGAAATTTGCAGATGATATAAAGATTGGTGGTGTAGTGGACAGTGAGGAAAACTATCAGAGCTTGCAACAGGATCTGGCCCAGTTGGGAAAATGGGCCAAAACATGGCAGATGCAATTTAATGCAGTCAAGTATGAGGTTTTGCACTTTGGCAGGACCAACCAAAGTAGGTCTTCCATACAGTGTACGGTAGGGCACTGAGGAGTGCAGTAGAGCAAAGGGATTTGGGAATACAGGTCCATAATTCATTAAAAGTGGTGTCATAGGTAAATATGGTTGTAAAGAAAGCTTTTAGCACATGGGCCTGGGCAGGGCGAAAAGCATTATCAAGGATGCATCTCACCCTAACCATGGACTTTTTACTCTCCTCCCATTGGGTAGGCGCTACAGGCGCCTCCGCTCCCGCACCTGCAGGCACAGGAAGAGCTTCTTCCCTGAGGCTGTGACCCTGCTGAACCTCACGTCACAGCGCTAAGCAGTATTGCACCCATATTGTACTGTCTCAGTACTTTTATATTTGTGTGCTGTAGCACTTACTTTTTATTCGCAGTTATTTTGTAAATAACACTTATTCTTTGCATTTCTGGTTAGATGCTAACTGCATTTCATTGGCTTTGTATCTGTATTCGGCACAATGACAATAAAGGTGAATCTAATCTAATCTAATAAATCAAAGTATTGAGTACAGGAGATGGGATCTTATGTTGAAGTTGTATAAGATGTTTTTGAGGCCTAATTTAGAGTATTGTGTCAGTTTTGGTCACCTACCAACAGGAAAAATGTAAATAAGGTTGAAAGAATACAAGGAAAATTTACAAGGATGTTACCGGGACTGAAGGACCTGAGTTATATGCAAAGATTGAATAGGTTAGGACTTTATTACTTGGAATGTAGAAGATTGAGGGGAGATTTGATCGAGGTTTATAAAATTATGAGAGGTATAGGTAGGGTAAATGCAGAAGGCTTTTTCCACTGAGGTTAAGGTCATGGGTTAACGGTAAAAAGTCAAATGTTTATGGGAAATCTCTTCACTTAGAAGGTGGTGAGAGTGCGGAATGAGCTTCTAGCTCAAGTGGTACATGTGAGCTCGATTTCAACGTTTTAGAGAAGTTTGGATAGGTACACGATGGCTTAGTATGGTCCAGATGCAGGTTCAATGGGGCTAGGCGGTTTAAATGGTTCCACACAGACTGGGTGGGCTGAAGGACCTGTTTCTGTACTGTACTTTTCTATGATTCTACATTTTAATGCTCTTATTAAACTGTAGCAAACTGTTTAATAATCAGAGAATTAGGATTGGAGGACATGGGCAGGATAATTAAATCTGAGTGTTGAATGATTTCTTTCTGCGACTTGTTGTTGTTATTTCTTATCCACCATCATGAAATGTTTTACAAGCCTGGTCATGGCATGCATTAACTCCAGCCCCCAGACAACTTTGGCCCATTGCAATTTGCCCACTGTCAAAGCACATGCCATCTCTCTTGTCCTACACTTATTTCTGGAGCATCTGGACAGTAACAACATCTATTTTAGACTATTGTTTACTGACTGCAGCTCGACTTTCAATTCTATAATTCCAAGCAAACTCATCTCCAAACTCCTAAGTCTAGGACTCAACACCTCACATTGCAAATGGATCCTTGACTTCCTGACCAACAGACTGTAATCAATAAGGATAGGCAGCAAAACTACCGTAACGATTATTTGTAACACTGGTACCCAACAAAGTTGTATCCTCAGTCCCTACCCTACTCCCTACATGCTCACAACTGAGTGGCCAGATTCTGCTCCTCTTACTCCATCTTCTCAAGTTTGTAGATGCTACAAGTATAGTGGGCTGTGTCACAAGTAATGATGAGTCGGAGGACAGGAAAGAGATAGAGAGACTAGTGACATGGTGTCATAACGATTCCCTTTCCCTCAATGTCAGCAGACTGAAAGAACTGGTCATCAACTCCAGGAAGGGATGGGGTAACAATGCATATGCTCCTGACATTCTGACATTGAGGGAAAGGGCGTTGTCATGACACCATGTAACTGGTCTGTCTATCTTTTCCCTGTCCTCTGACTCATCATTATTTGCTCTTGCTTATATCAGTGGTGCTGAGGTCAAGTACGTTAAGAATTCCAGATTCCTAGGAGTGAACATCACCAAAGCCTCTCCTCATCGAATCACATTGGCACCATGGCCAAGGAAGCTCATCAACACCTCTACTTCCTCAGGAGGCAAAAGCCTCTCCTCATCCAACCACATTGGCGCCATGGCCAAGAGAGCTCATCAACACCTCTACTTCCTCAGGAGGCAAAAGAAATTTGGCATTTTGTTGTCAGCATTTACCAGTTTTTATCAATGCACCAGAGCAAACATCCAATCTAGATGTCTCATGCTCCATATGCCAACTACTCTGCCCTTGACAACAAGAAATGACAGAGAGCTGTGGACACAATTCAGCAAATCACAGAAACCAACCTCTCCCCAATGGACTATGTCTATGATTCCTGCTGCTTTGGTAAAGCAGCCAATATAATCAAGGATCCCACCCAACCCATACATCCTTTCTTCTCCCTCTCATATTAAACAGAAAATACATAAGCCAGAGAGCATGTTTCAGCAGGCTCAAGGACAGCTTCTGCTCTGATGTTATAAGACTGTTAAATGGTTCCCTAGTATGATCAAATGGGCTCTTAACACCACAATCTACTTAATTGAAACCTTACACCTTATCATCTACCTGAACTGCACTTTCTCTGTTCTGCAATCTGTTATGGTTTTACCTTGTAGCTCAGTAATAATGTCCCAATTTCCCAATTTGTAAAACATAGCTTAATGGGAGAGAGATACAGAGATCAGAAGGGAAGATATTTGCTAATAAAGCCAGCGAGAGATGAGATAGAGCAAGCGATAAGTGATTACAGTCAAGATGGCACTCCCACAGTTGACATCTTTTGGATTGACCACAAAATTACTTATTGCACTTCTTTTATGTCTCTTATGTCTGTTATTCATCTTGAATGTGACTCTGTGAGTGTTGGAGCCTGTGATCTGCAGTTTGGAGGTCGTTTGGGTGATCCAGCATTCTGCAGTTTCTGAGAGGAATCTGGGAGACAGAGGCAGTGAGCATGAGGCTGTTGGGGGGGGGGTACGGGGCGGGGTGCAGGAACAAGCTGATGTTCGACTCCACTTCGCCGATTAAAACAACAAGGAAGATTGAAACATTGAGCCAAATGCAGAGGATGAACACCGAGTGCCTGCCTTTTGATTGCTGGTGGGATCACTCTGCTACTGGAGAGGGGACACTCTGTGGCCTGCCACTCTGCGCAAGGTTTCTTTGTTCTGTTTTTTGGATATGGATATGGACATGGACATGGACAATGCACTTTTCTCTGTCATATAGTTTTTATTATATTCTGTGTTTTTTGCCCAATCTTTCTCATTTATTTTGTGTGGGGGAGGGGGATTTGGGGGTCAATGTGCCTGTCCATTTTCATTTGTTTTTTTTTTGTGTGGGGGAGGTGGAATTTGGCTGTTGACGATTGTGTTGTTGTTCTTTTTCTTTCTTGGTTTTATGACTATCTGGAGAAGAAGAATTTCAGAGTTTTATACTTTGACTAGACAACGGGGTGACCCGTTGGGGCACCCTTTGAGAGAAGGGTAGAGCAGTCTGATGTGACCAGAATGAACATTAAATTTTCCTGAATGCTATTGCCAACTCTTTGATTTGGAAATTAAAGAAGAAAAACTCAGCTTATTTAAGAAGAAAGACGTATAGCAAGACAAGTATGTGACCAGAATGAACATTAAATATCCTTGAAGTAAATTTGAAGGAATTGGGCTTGCTGATTCAGGTCTGGAATTAAATGTCTGATGTAATGATGGATTTGGCCTTGAATAATCACGGAAGGATTTCATCGATTCCTAGTTGGAATGACTTCTTTGGCACCAAAGGATATCATTTGGAAGAGGCAATTGTATTGCCTGATGTTCTTCCTGAACTCATTTGCAATAGGTTCATCATTGCTGTACAAATTGAGGAGTTCATTAGGTAGAGGCTGCAAATTGCCTATCCTGACCTTTCCCTTCATACAGCAGGAATGTGCGGTTTCTCCAGTGAATGGGAAGGCAAGACAGTGAGGGCATACTCTCGTCGTCAAACCAACATCAGCAGAAATGTGACAGCGTGAGAGTCGAGCATTTTGCCTTGCTCTTTCTCTGTCGAGGTATTGTCGTCGTCAGCAACTCTCGCAATAATTACTCTGTGCCGCATATTCGAGTTGATCTTTCCTTTCCTCCTCTGTCTCTTCCTCTCTCCTCCTTCTCTGCCTGTTTTTGTCATTCTGGAGACGCGCAGCCCTTTCCTCCTTCGTCTCTTCATCTCTTCTACTATTTGTTCTTTCTCTCTGATCCTGGAGTTGTGCGGCCCTGGCCTCATCCAACTGTTGTTCTCTCCCTCTCCCTGCCACTTCCCGACGACGTTTGGCGTCACTCTCTTGACCATAATGTCTCCCTTCTCCTTCCACGCGGCATAATTAGGCTATCTGTATATTTTTACCCTAATGCTTGATAGAAGATAGGAAGCAGTATCACCAAAGCCTCCAAACTGCTGAGGCTGGCCATGCACATGCGTCAGCTGTGGCGTCCCGATTTCCATGATGGCAGAACGGGTCTCGGATGAAAGGCAGCTTGTTGATTTTTGGCAAATGAGCAATTTTATATGAATATATAACACTGAACTTTGCCTGCATTCTGTAAGTTAGCGCATTTTAATTTGATTTAACCAAAAAAAGTGCCGCTGTAATGCAGCGTTTGCGCTAATTGGAGGTCACAAACAGACAGAGCATCAGAGTTTTAGTAGTACAGGTTTCCCCCGCCATCAGAAGGTAGAGCATTCCTATGAAATGGTTCGTAGGCTGGAATGTCGTAAAGCGAAGAAGCAATTACCATTTATTTATATGGGAAAATTTTGCGAGCGTTCGCAGACCCAAAAATAACCTACCAAATCATGCCAAATAACACATAAAACCTAAAATAATGGTAACATATAGTAAAAGCAGGAATGGTATGATAAATACACAGCCTATATGAAGTAGAAATACTTCTCTACGACGATTGCCTGCACAGATCTCCAAAGCAAAAATCTCACGCAAGCACTCTTGGCAGAAAATCTCACGCAAGCGCTGTTGGCATAAACGCGCTCTCCAGTAACCTTTAAACTATGAAGCTGCCAAATTCTACCAAATAACACGTAAAAATACACAGCCTATATAAAGTAGAAATAATGTATGTGCAGTGTAGTATCACTTACCGGAATTGGGAAAACAGCGCCGAGCACACTGACGATGGTGTGTTAGGCTGAGTCGTCGCAGGTTGGGTGGTGCAGTGGCTCCCACCCTGATACATTGCCATGAAGAACGCAGCGGTAGCCGGGAGGCACACAGAACATCTTTAAAAAAAAGCCGAAATAAACATGCTAATTAATTAGGTGCTGCCTGGCACGTAAGTGTCGGCCCAGATCAGAGGTGATTGCTGATTGAATGGGGAAACTAAGGCTTTAGCTCAAGAGGCTTTGACAAAAAGAGGTAGAGACTGGGTTGAGGTTTCTGTTATGTTTCTCTTTCTTTCTTTATAATTGCATAAGTAGAACAGTGAGAATGGATCCCAGGGCAGTGGTGTGCTCACCTTGTATGATGTGGGAATTCTGGAAGATCCCTGGTGAGAGGTAAATTGGCTGCAACTCCTTGTAGATTGTGCTATGGAACTGGAGCTGAATATACTTAGGATCATTTGAGAGGCTGATAGACAGGAACTACAGTCACTCCTAAGTTGCAGGAGGCGGGTAGCTGGGTGACTAATAGGAGAGGTAAAGGGAATAGGCAAACAGAGCAGCATACCCTTGTGACTGCTCACCTCAATAATGAGCATACTTTGGTGGTGGTGGGGGGAGGGTCATCCTTCTAGGGGAGAGTGCAGTGAACAGGTTTCCGGCATTGTCTGGCTCTGTCCCTGACCCAGAAGGAAAGGGGAAGAAGAGGAGCGGTAGCGATAGGGGAGTCAGTAGTTAGGAGAACAGACAGGAGATTCTGTAGATGCGAAAGGGACTTCTGGATGGCATGTTGCCTCCCAAGTTCCATAGTCGGGAATGTCTCAGACAGACTTCACAACATTCTTAAATATGAGGGTGAGCAGCCTGAAGCTGTGGCACATATTAGTGCCAATGATTGAGGTCCTAAGTAGCAAATATAGGGAACTTGGAAGGAAGCTAACCAAGCAGGACCTCAACAGTAGTAATCTCTGGATTCCTGCCTATGAGGGTAAGAAGAGAATGATATAGCTGATGAATGTGTGGCTGAAGAACTGGAGCAGGGTTTAGATTTGTGAATCACTGGGGCATCTTCTGGAGAAAGTATGACCTATACAAAAGGGATACATTATACCTGAACGAGAGCAACTAACGTCTTTGCAGAGAGGTTTTGTGGAGCTCATGATATGGCAGTCAGTGTAAAGGTAGATGCAGTGTGCAGAGAGACTGTGAAGAAGGATCGGCAATGGATAGGACATAAATCCAGTCAGTTGTTTAGTTGAAATGTACTTACTTTAATGCAAGGAGCATCAGGAACAAGGGAGAACATAGTTCCACCTTGTGGAATAAAACTTCCATCATAGTTCCATGTACAGATCCACGAATACTTGCATAGGGATTTGGATATTTTTATTCCACAAGATGGAACTAAGTTCTACCTTATTCCACAAGGAGGGAGGGAGACAGGTAAAAGAGACAGTATTGTTCATCAAGGTTAGCATCACACATCCATAAACAGCAGAAAGGGAGAATATCTTGGAGGCATCGTCTTCTGAGTTAGTGGAAGTCAAAAACAGGAAGGGAGCAATCACTCTATTGGGAGTATTCTATAGGCCCATCAATAGCAACAGTCTGAGGAGGAGATTAGTAGGCAGATTTTGGAAAGTTGCAAAAATATCAGGGTTGTCACGGTCGACTTCAATTTTCCTAATACTGTATGTTACCTCTGTAGTGCAAGAGGTTTAGACTGATCAGAATTTCTTGGATGTGTCCAAGAAGGATTCCTGATCCAATATGTAGACAGGCAGACCAGAGGAGAGGCCATATTGGATCTAGTACTAGGTAATGAACCAGGTCTGGTGTCAGATGTCTTGGTGGGTGAGCATTTCAGAGATGGTGACCACAGATTCCTGACCTTTAGCTATGGACAAGGAAAGGAGAAGATGGTATAGGAAAGTATTTAATAGAGGTAGGACTGATTATTATGCTATTTAGGTAGAATTTGGAAACATAAGTCGAGAGCAGATTTTCTGAAGAAAATGTACCACAAATATGTGGAGGTGGTTTAGGAAATACTTGTATGGGGTTCTGGATTTTGTTTGTCCCATTCAAGGCAGTTAAAGGATGATATGGTGAAGGAACCATCGTTGACAAGGGGGACATGGAAGAACTAAAACGGGGCATGATAATACCTTGGCAAGTAGAATTAAGGAAAACCAGAAGGAATTCTGTGTGAGGAACAGGAGGAGGTGAAGTAGGACCAATCAGGGATGAAAGAGGGAACACTTGCCTGGAATTGGAGGAGATAGGGAAGCTCCTTAAAGAATACTTTGCTTCAGTGTACACCAGGGAGAGGGGTTTTCATGAATGATGTCAATGTAGAACAGGCTAATATGCTGGAACATGTTCAGATTAAGAAAGAAGGTGTACTGAACTTTTGGAAAAACATTAGCATAAATGTACTTTGAATCTTGGATAGACAAGTGGCAGGCAATGGATGGCATATACCCTGGTTTACTATGGAAAGTGAGAGAAGAGATGACTGGTTTTGGTGATGAGCTTTGCGGCCTCACTGGCAACAGGAGCAATACCTGAAGATTGGAGGGTGGCAAATGTCACTCCTTTAGTTCAGAAAAGATTATAGGGATAATCCTGGGAATTATAAACCCGTGAGTGGGAAATCTATTGGAGGGGGTTCTTAGAAGACAGAATTTAGGAGCATTTGGAGAGGCATAATCTGCTAGATTTTGTGTGGGTAAGGTCATGCCTCACGTGCCTTATTTACATTTTTGAGGAAGTTTCAAAACAAATTGATGAAGGTACAGCAGTGGATATGGTGTGGATGGATTCCAGTAAGGCGTTTGACAAGGATCCCCATGGTAGGCTCATTCAGAAAGTCAGGAGGCATGGGATCAATGGATGGTAGTAGATGGAGTGTATTTTTGCCTGGAAATGGGGTGGTAATTCTTCCTAAATCACTAAGGTTTCACTATGATGTTATTTGCATAAATGCATTTCTCAATGGAACTTTCTTCCTTGATATTAATATTGAAAAGCTCGTCATTTTCCCTCGGCTACATGTATTAAATATGTTGAAATTACTGTCATTTTGACTCATGGTATAATGTGATGTGAAAAGATGACTTTACTTGCAGGAAATTTACAATCAATAGCCACTTTCACATCTTTCCATAACAAATGAAATATTGCTTGACAGTAATTGTGCCATTTTATATTAAATTACTTTTAAAAGATAGAAAATGAAGTGAGCATTATTATAAATCAACTGTAAAATCTACAATCACTTTTCATTGTTCACAAAGAAGTAGAACATTTTAGTATTTCTGTCAAACATGTTTTTAGCTATGTTCCAAACCTATTCTGGTATCTGTCCCCCACTTTTCCTTCGCTACACCGATGACTGCATTGGCGCTGCTTCCTGCACACATGCTGAGCTCATTGATGTCATTAACTTTGCCTCCAACTTTCACCCTGCCCTCAAGTTTACCTGGTCCATTTCTAACACCTCCCTCCCCTTTCTAGATCTTTCTGTCTCTGGAGACAGCTTATCTACTGATGTCTACTATAAGCCTACTGACTCTCACAGCTATCTGGACTATTCCTCTTCTCACCCTGTCTCTTGCAAAAATGCCATCTGCTTCTTGCAATTCCTCCGTCTCCGCCACATCTGCTCTCAGGATGAGACTTTTCATTCCAGGATGAAGGAGATGTCCTCCTTTTTTAAAGAAAGGGGCTTCCCTTCCTCCACCATCAACTCTGCTCTCAAACACATCTCCCCCATTTCATGCACATCTGCTCTCACTCCATCCTCCCGCCACCCCACTAGGAATAGGGTTCCCCTTGTCCTCACCTACCACCCCACCAGCCTCTGGGTCCAACATATTATTCTCCGTAACTTCTGCCACCTCCAACGGGATCTAACCACTAAGCACATCTTTCCTCCCCCCCCCCCACCCCCCCCCCGGCTTTCTGCAGGGATCGCTCCCTATGCAACTCCCTTGTCCATTCGTCCCCCCCATCCCTCCCCACTGATCTCCCTCCTGGCACTTATCCTTGTAAGCGGAACAAGTGCTACACATGCCCTTACACTTCCTCCCTTACCACCATTCAGGGCCCCAGACAATCCTTCCAGGTGAGGCGACACTTCACCTGTGAGTCGGCTGGGGTGATATACTGTGTCCGGTGCTCCCGATGTGGCCTTCTATATATTGGCGAGACCCAATGCAGACTGGGAGACCGCTTTGCTGAACACCTACGCTCTGTCTGCCAGAGAATGCAGGATCTCCCAGTGGCCACACATTTTAATTCCACGTCCCATTCCCACTCTGATATGTCTATCTACGGCCTCCTCTATAAAGATGAAGCCATACTCAGGTTGGAGGAACAACACCTTATATTCCGTCTGGGTAGCCTCCAACCCGATGACATGAACATTGATTTCCCAAACTTCCGCTAATGCCCCATCTCCCCCTCGTACCCCATCCGTTATTTATTTATATACACACACATTCTTTTTCTCTCTCTCCTTTTTCTCCCTCTGTCCCTCTCGCTATACCCCTTTCCCATCCTCTGGGTTTTCCCCCCTCCCCCTTTTCTTTCTCCCTGGGCCTCTTGTCCCACGATCCTCTCATATCCCCTTTGCCAATCACCAGTCCAGCTCTTGGCTCCATCTCTCCCACTCCTGTCTTCTCCTATCATTTTTGATCTCCCCCTCCCCCTCTCAAATCTCTTACTAACTCTTCTTTCAGTTGGTCCTGATGAAGGGTCTCGGCCTGAAACATCGACTGTACCTCTTCCTAGAGATGCTGCCTGGCCTGCTGAGTTCACCAGCAACTTTGATGTGTGTGGCTTGAATTTCCAGCATCTGCGGATTTCCTCGCGTTTGCATTGTTTTTGGCTGTGTGTTATTAGGGGAAAAAAATTTGAGTGAGTACAAACCCTATTCTTAAGTGGCAGCTGTGCAGGTAAGAAGATAATCTTTCCAGAATCAGGTTTATTGTCCCTGACATTAGTTGTTAAATCTGTTGTTTTGTTGCAGCAATACAATGCAGACATGACAAATTACTGTCAGTTACAAGAAAAAAATAGATAGCAGAAAAGAGGATTAGAGGGGTAGTGTTCATGGATGTTCAAAATATAACGGCAGAAGCTGATCCTAAAATGTTGAGTGGGGGCCTTCAGGCTCCTGTACCTCCTCCCTGATGGTAGTAATGAGAAGAGTGCATGTTCTGGAAGGCGAGGGTCCTTAATGATGAATACCACCTTTTTGAGGCACCCTGTTTTGAGGATGTACTCAGTGGTGGTGAGGCTTATGCCTGTGATGGAGCTGGCTAAGTCTGCAACCCTCTGAAGCCTCTTCTGATCCTGTGCGTAGGAGTCTACACATCAGATTCTGATGGAACCATTCAAAATGTTCCCAACAGTACATCTGTAGAAATTTACTGGAGTCCTTGCTGACATACCAAATCTCCTCAAACTCCTAATGAAATATAAGCACTGGCATGCCTTCATCATGACTGCATCAATGCGTCAGGCCTAGGATAGATCCTTGGGTTTGGAGAAAAGTGAGAGGAGCCAAAGGGGAAATTGTTGCAGGAGAGAACCAGTTCCGCCAGATGGAGGAGGAACTGGTTGGGTCTGTTGTCGAAAGAAGCAGAGAGCTTCAAGGCTCTAGATGGTGCTTAAAGTATATAGGGACTGGACATCCATGATGAAAATGAGGCAACCAGGTCTAGGGAATTGAAGGTTGATCAAGAGCACGTGCGTATTGTGGATGTAAATAGGCGTGGAAGGAAGTGTTACACTTGGCCAATCACATCCTCCCTCACCTCCACTCAGGGCCCCAAACAGTACTTCCATGTGAGGCAACAGTTCATTTGCAAGTCTGTCAAGGTCATTTACAGTGTCATTTGCTCCCAATGTGGTCTCCTCTACATTTGTGAGACCTGATGTAGATTGAGGGACTGCTTTGTCAAGCATCTTCACTCCGTCTGCATTTTAATTCCAATACCCATTCCCATTGCAATATGTCATTCTTTTATTTCAGCCCTTTACCTTTTCCACCTATCACCTCCCAGCTTCTTTCTTCATTCTCCCTCTCCCACCCACTTAGCTTCCCCCTCACCTGGTGTCACCCATCACCTTATAGCTTATAATCCTTTTCCTCCCCCACCACCTTATTCTGGCTTCTTAGACCATAAGATATAGGAGCAGAATTAGGCCATTTGGCCCATCAAGTCTGCTCTGCCATTTCATCATGACTGTTCCAGTTTTCCTCTCAGCCCCAATTTCCCTGCCTTCTCCCAGTATCCCTTCATACCCACACCAATCAAGAATCTAACAATATCGACCTTAAATATACATAAAGACTTGGTCTCTATAATTGCCTGTGGCAACATATTCCACAGGTTCACCATTCTCTGGCTAAAGAAATTCCTCCTCATCTCTGTTCTAGAAAGACACTCCTCTACTTTAAGGCTGTGTCCTCTGATTTTAGACACACCCACCATAGGATACATCCTCTCTAATCCACTCTATCAAGGCCTTTCACTGTTCGATAGGTTTCAATTAGGTCACCTTTCATTCTTGTAAATTCCAGTGACTGCAGGCCCGGAGCCATCAAACGCTCTTTATGTGACAAGATGTTCAATCCAGGAATCATTTTTGTGAAAGTCCTTTGAACCCTCTCCAGTTTCAGCACATCCTTTAAGATGAGGGGCCCCAAACTACTCAAAATACTCCAAATGAGGCCTTCACCAGTGCTTTATAAAGTCTCAACATTACATTCTTGCCCTTATACTTTACTTCTCTTGAAATGAATGCTAACATCACATTTGCCTTCCTTACCACTGACTCAACCTGAAAATTAACCTTCAAGGAATCCTGCACAAGGATCTCATTTTGTATTTTCTCTCCATTTAGAAAATAGTCTCCCATTTTATTTCTTCTACCAAAGTGCACAGCCATACAATTCTTGACATTGTATTCCACTGGCCACATCTTTGCCCATTCTCTTAATCTGTATAAGTCCTTCTGTACCCCACTATTTCCTCAAACTACCCTCCCCTCCACCTATCTTTGTATCGTTTGCTAACTTTGCAACACATCTATCAATTCCATCATCCAAATAATTGACATATAACATAAGAAGAATCGGTCCCAACACAGACCCCTGTGGAACACCACTAGTCACCAGCAGCCAACCAGAAAAGGCTTCCTTTATTCCCAGTCTTTGCCTCCTGCCAATCAGCCATTGCTTTATCCATGCTGAAATCCTTCCTATAATGCCATGGGCTTGTAGCTTGATAAGCAGTCTCATGTGTGGCAGCTTGTCAAAGGCCTTCTGAAAATCCAAGTACACAACATCGACCAATTCTCCTTTGTTTATCCTGCTTGTTAATTCTTCAAAGAATTTCAACAGATTTGTCAGGCAAGATTTTCCCTTGAGGAAACTATGTTGACTACAGCCTATTTTATCATGTGACTCCAAAACCATATCCTTAACTATTGACGCCAACCACTGAGGTAAAACTATAATATTCCTCCTTCTGCCTCTCTTCCTTCTTGAAGAGTGGAGTGACATTTGCAATTTTCAGGTCTTCTGGAACCATTCCAGAATATAGTGATTCTCGAAAGATCATTACTAATGTCTCCATGATCTCTTCTGCCATCTCTGTCAGAACCCTGGGGTGTGTACCATCTGGTCCAAGTGACTTATGTACTTTCAGACCCTTCCATTTTCCAAGAACCTTCTCTTTAGTAATAGTAACTTCACACATTTCATGACCCCTGATACCTGGAACCTCTGGGGTGAAGACCGATAGAAAATATTTATTCAGTTCATCTGCTATTTCCTTGTCCCCCATTACTACCTCTCCAGCATCGTTTTCCAGCAGTCTGATAGCCACTCACGCATCTCTTTTACACTTTATGTATCTGAAGAAACTTTTGGTATTGTGTTTAATATTATTGGCTATCTTACTTTTGGATTTTATCTTGACCTCCTTAATGACATTTTATTACTTTCTGTTGGTATTTAAAAGCTTCCCAATCCCCTAACTTCCCACTAAGTTTTGCTCTATTATATGCCCTCTCTTTGGCTTTTATGTTGGTTTGACTCCCCTTGTTAGCCGTGGATGTATTATCTTACCTTTAAAATACTTCTTCCTCTTTGGGATCTACAATATGTATCCTGTGCCTTCCAAATTGCTCCCAAAAATGCCAGCCGTTGGTGCTCTGCCATCATCATGGCCAGTGTTCTTTTCCAATTAATTCTGGCCAGTTCCACTCTCATGCCTCTAATTTCCTTTACTCCACTGTAATACTGATGCATCTGACCTTAGCTTCTTCCTCTCAAATTTCAGGGTGAATTCAATCATATTATGATCACTTTCTCCTAAGGGTTCTTTTATCGTAAGCTCTTTGATCAAATCTGGTTCATTGCACAACACCAGAATAGCTGATCGTCTAGTAGACTTAACCACAATGTGCCCTAAAACGCCATCTCGTAGGCATTCTAGAAATTTTCCCTTTGGATTCCTGTACCAACTTCATTTTCCCAATCTACTTGCATATTAAAACTCCTCATGACTACTGTAATATTGTCCTTTTGGCATGCATTTTCGATCTTCCATTGTAATTTGTAGCCCATGTCGTTACTACTGCTTCGGGGTTTGTATATAACTCCCATCTGGGTCTTTTTATCCTTGCCATTTTTTAGCTCTATCCACAACAATACACTTCCAAACCTATGTCACCTCTTTCTAATGATTTAATTTCATTTTTCATTGACAGAGCCACGCCACCCCTCTGCCTTCTTGCTTGTCCTTTCAATACAATGTGTATCCTTGTACATTAAGCTCCCAGCTATAATCTTTTTTCAGCAATGATTCGGTGATGCCTACAACATTATACTTGCCAATCTCTAACTGAGCTATAGGTTCATCAACCTTATTCCGTAGACTGTGCATTTTCAAATATAACACTTTAGTCCTGTATTCGCCTTTTTCAATTTTGCCCACCTTTTGCATTGCAACTCATCCTGTTGACTGCAATTTTGCCCTACCATCAGCCTTTGCTTGCAAGGAGTCTCACTACACATAGCCTCTGTTTGTAATCCAACTACCTCATCTTCAGCACTATCACCCCACTTCCCATCCCCTGCCAAATCAGTTTAAACCCATCCGAACAACACTAGCCAATGTGCCCACACGGATATTGGACCCCCTCGGGTTCAGGTGCAACATGTCCCCTTTGGACAGGTCATACCTTCCCCAGAAGAGATCCCAATGATCCATATATGTGAACCTCCGTCCTGCTGAACAGTTCCTCAGCCACTTATTCACCTGCCAAATCATCCCATTTTTACCCTGACTCACACATGGCACAGGCAGCAACCCAGTGAATACTACCCTGGAGTAGGCCAAGAAAGTCATTTCATTAAAATCCCTGTAGAAACCTTTGGCCTGAATCTTTGTTCCATCTGTTCTGTGAGTTCAAGGGAGAGAGTTATGGAGCTGACAATGGGTGTAATATAAGCTCAGAGTTCTCTACTGATTCTGCAAATATTTTAAATTAAAAATGCTTTGAAAATCAGGTTATCTCTTACTTAAAATTCAGATTTCCAGACTGGTAATTAGACTTAGTAAGTGAGAGTCCTGTCAATGCAGCCACTTCAAAACATCATCGTCTTTGAGTTTTTACGGCAGTTGGCATCCACACTGTTGCATTACTGCCATCTTCAGGATTTATTGTCCCTCATTGTCCATTCACTTTAAAGCCATCTTTCCAGTCCCGTCGCCCTTAAATAACTAAACAACCATTTCCTCCCCTGATCACTCTCCCCACATTCCAATAAACCTTTAACACTGTTTTCTACCAGTCCTATTTTGCGTAATTGTTGTAACATTTGTTGCCTTTCCTGTGCAAATTTCTGGCGTGAAATAAGGATATGCTCTACTGTTTCAGTCTCCCGACATAGATCGCAAAAACCCGTTGGATGCTTATTTATGATAGCCAGAGTGCCATTAATGTTGCTGTGCCCAATTCTCAGTCTACTTATAATTACTTGCTCCTTCCGCTTTACTCCCCTACTTCTTCCCATATCTACTCTGTTCTGAATTGAACGTAAATGTCTTCCTTTTATTGCTCTATCCCAATGCTGCTGCCACTGTTGATTTATCCTTCTCCACACTATGCTCTTCCCCTCTGACTTTGATAGTTTAATATTGACCTTTATAGATCCTTTTTTGACTGCTGCTTTTGCCAGCCTATCTGCTGTCTCATTTCCCATAATACCCGAATGTGCTGGAACCCACATGAATGCGATATTTTTGCCTTGTCCAGCCAGTCTTGAATTTGCAAACAGGATTTCATAAAGCAGATTCTGGTGACCTCTAGCTATACCCGCCTTAATGCTTGCAAGGGCTGATACAGAATCGCTACATATCACTATTATTACAATCAACCTGCTCACTCCATTCTAGTGCTAACAATATGGCAAACATTTCAACTGCATATACATTCAAGCAATCAGGTGTTCTCTTGCTAATTTCCACTTGATCACTTGGTACAACAATTGCAGACCCTGTTGCACCTGTTTCTGGATCCTTTGATCCATCTGTAAAAATCTGTATGCCTTTATATTTACATTCATATATGATACTCACAGAGTATATCAGCCGTCTTATTACTGTGTTTAATCTGAAGCAATTGCAAATCTACAGAGGGATTTTCTAATACCCAGAAAGGTCTGACAGGCCACACCACACTTGGACAAAACTCTTTATTGTATACACCCATATCTTTTGCTGTTTGCTCTCCTGTCCAGCCAAAACTTTCTTTTTATAGACAATAGGTGCAGGGGTAGGCCATTCAGCCCTTCGAGCCAGCACCACCATTCACTGTTATCACGGCTGATCATTCACAATCAGTACCCTTTTCCTGCCTTCTCCCCATATCCCTTCACTCCGCTATCTTTAAGAGCTCTATCTAACTCTTTCTTGAAAGAATCCAGAGAATTGGCCTCCACTGCCTTCTAAGGCAGAGCATTCCACAGAACCACAGCCCTTTGTGTGAAAAAGTTTTTCCTCAACTCTGTTCTAAATTGTCTACCCCTTATTCTTAAACTTTTGTGTCCTCTCCTTCTCCCAGTATGTCTGCAACACCCGTTTTGTAGGATGGCTATCACAATGCCCCCTTAAATTAATCCAGTAATTGGCCTCCAGCTGTTTACGCCGCAGCCCCAATGGCATTTCATTTGCTTCAACTTGGAGTGCACACACTGGGGAAGTTCTAACTGCTCCCAAGCACAGCCTTAGAGCCCGAGCTTGCACGATACCCAGTTCTGCTAGCACAGATTTTGCTGCTGACCCGTATACAGTACTTCCACAGTCTAATCTTGATCTTATTAATGCTACATAAATATACTTCAGTGATGCAAAATCAGCACCCCATTCCAATCCAGCAAGACACCTTATGACATTTACCACATTTTTACATTTACTAACTACGTATCTAACATGTTCTCTCCATGTTAATCTCAAGTCAAAGTGCACTCTCAAAAACCGAAAACTTTTAACTCTCTCCAGGTTACTTCTATACAGATTCAAATTAAGTCCCCTGAACTTTTTCCTTGTAAAGAACATGGCTTTTGTCTTCTCCACTGAAAATTTAACACCCCACTTTGTCCCCCACTCTTCAACTTGATTAATTCCATCTTGCATTTTCATAACTATATGTTCAATATTTCTCCCTCTTTTCCACAAAGCCCTGTCATCTGCAAACAATGACCTCCCCACTTCTGTTGGAATATTTACGAACATATCATTTATCGAAATGGAGAATAAAGTTGGACTCACTACACTCCCCTGAGGCATCTCGTTTTCTACAACATACTGGCTTGATAGCTCTGATCCTATCTTCACCTGAATAGTTATCCCATTTAAAATGTCCTTAACCGAAATGAACATCGCCCCCCGATTCCCATTAAATGCAGCTTGATTAGGAGCCCCTCTTTCCATAGCATATCATAAGCTTTCTCAACATCAAAAAAAAACTGCAACGACTGTCTCTTTATTTACTCAAGCTTTTCTTATTTCATACTCTAGACACAACACTGGATCCATAGTATTCTTTCCTTTCCTGAACCTGCTTTGATACGTAGCCACCATACCTCTACTTTCCAAGAAGTACACTAACCTCTAATTTATCATACGTTCCATAAGTTTACATACATGTGATGTCAAGGCAATTGGCCTGTAGTTTTCTGGCCTGCTGGCATCTTTCCCAGGTTTCCTTATTGGAATAATTATTGCCTCTTTCCAGCTCCCTAGTATTCTCCCTTCATCCCAGACTTTGTTATACAGAAGCAGTAGTTTCTCCAGACTTCCTTCACTCAAGTGTTTGATCATACTATAACATATT
Organism: Mobula birostris; assembly: GCF_030028105.1. Lineage (NCBI taxonomy): Eukaryota > Metazoa > Chordata > Chondrichthyes > Myliobatiformes > Myliobatidae > Mobula > Mobula birostris. Next base: position 51,335,124 of record NC_092375.1, read on the forward strand.
TCATCTTTACCTGTCGCAGTCTTTCCTGTTTTATCTAGTGCCTTTCTTAATTCTCCCATGCTGAAAGGGACAACTTGCACACCGTCAAGGTTAGTTTTCCTACATAAAGTCTCCATATTTTCAGCTTTTGTTCTCTCTCTACCTCTTCTTCCCTTCTCAGACAAATTATTGGAAGTATGTACCATAACAAAAGTGTTTGCCAACAACTCTGCCTTTTCCTTTATTTGTTACTGCAGTCACATTTCCATCAACCAGAACTGGGTACCTCCACTCTCTCCTGTCCCCCCCATCCTTTTTATCATCCCCCACACCTCTCCTACTTGAGTTGTGTTTCCGATTGAATCACAATACTTTCTCCAGTGCGTCCTTTTAGCATGTGTTATTGTCCTTACTACTGCCTGAGCTTGTTTGTACTGAATCATATGTTGGAAGTTATATTCTTTTAACCAGTTCAAATGCCTTATTTCTATATCTCACTGCTTCCTTACAATTATCATCTCACCATAGTATTATTCTCTTCTTTATTCTTCCTTTACTTTAGGAATGGATTCTAATGCACCTGATATTATACCTTGTTTTAATATTCTGTCGTGTTTCTATGTCCATTCCATCACTGACCTGATTTAGATATCTCTCACTTTTTTCCAGAAATTTCTCCCAATTGGCTTTCTCAAGAATCCATTTCCCACCTGTATTCTTTGCGACCAATGAAGCAGAAATATTTATCTTGCACCAGATTGGGTAATGATCACTCCCTACAGTTCCTTCTTGGTACGCTAAAGTGTACATAAGTTGCACATCCTCCTCCTCCCCGCCCCCCCCCCCCCCGCCGTCTCGCCTTACTGCCTCATAACCATATTAAACAAAATCTAAATTAGGTTTTAACCAGGTCTCCTGGATACACACAACATCTGGCTTTTCTCTCCTACTAACTATAAACTGCTTAAAATCTTGTCCATTAGCAATTAGGCTTCTTGTATTCCATTAAAGTAGCATTATTAGTAATATCAACCCACACATACTGTCTCTTGACTTGACTGTACTCTGAGTTCATCGTTTACTTCTTCCCATTTTAATCCTATCATATCCAAATGGTGCTCTGCAGCTTTCACAATAATCTGAATCCTTTCAGTTTTAGATTTGATCTCATAAGTTGCATTTACCACTCCTGCTATAAAGGTCACCAATTTCTTCTTCTCTATCCATGCATTCCTCTTATCTTGCCTTCCTTTAGCTGCCGCTTGCTCTTTGCTACATCCTCCCTCATTCTCTTTCTTCTGTCCTGTCAACTTGACTGCCTCAGCATATGAGACTTTTTCCTTCACCCTTATCTGCTGCACCTCCACCTCTTTTTTCAACACTTCACATCCCCAACACGCTACACTATGGTTGCCTCCACAATTACAGCACTTTAGTCCCACTCTCTCTCCACATTTTCCGTATTCATGCTCCCCACCACACCTTGCACATCTTCTCTTTCCTTTGCACACTTTGGCCACATGCCCAAACTCCTGGCAATTGAAACACCTCATAGGTTTTGGTATATATTCTCTTACATTGTATCTTAGAAATCCAAAATATAACTCCTTTGGAGGCACCTTATCCTCAAATTCTACCAGAATGGTTTCAGTCTCCCTTTTCTCTGCTCCCCTTGTCATTCATTTCACACTCTTCACTGAACTATTCCTCACCCTCAAGTTCTCCACTAGCTCCTTCATATTAACACTGAGGGGAACCCCGGATATCACCCCCTTGCAACCATTGACCCTTTGTGCTCCAACTCTTACAACCCTGGACACTTTGACTTTCCCAACATTAGTCACCTTCATTGCCTTTTCCATCTGCTCTTCAGTTTTACATCCTATCAGCAGGTTTCCATCTCCTAAAATTCTCACATGGCTCACTTCCCCTACTTGTCCTCTAATGATTTTTGTTAGCTTAAGCAGATCAATTTTCTTTACTCCTCCTTCCCCCTCAAATCTTACCACTACATTTAGCAAATTTGCCCTAGGGCTTTCTCCTCAACTTCTCTTCCCTCACTTTCCAATCCACCTACACTAAACCCACCACCTTTCTTTCTCTTCCAACCCATCACCTTCCTGTTCTTAGTCCCTCTCCCCACCTCTTCCCACTCACACTCCATGCTATTGCTGTCACCATCAGTCTCCCTTCCTGCCATCCTATCAGTTTGCAAGAGACCGTGTATAAATGTCATCCAGACCTATACAATCCGTCGGTCAATATTCCCACAGAATGCACCCGGCAGCCAGCCAGCCAGCCCTCAACCAACACACCCAACCTTACTGCATTAAAAACTTAACCTGAACATTATTATTTCAATTCCACTTAATTAAGAGGAATTAACTCTAATGACCAATTTTGAAAGATAATTTTGCTATGACAGTGCCAATGTGCTACAGTACTATGGTGATATCAGGAGACTGCAGGGTTATTCTGGATGATGAAGTGTATTCCATCCAATTTAACAGGTGACTGACTAAAACAAATTAACAAAAATAGTATGGAGGTTCATTCTTGAAATGTGTGAGATAGATTTTTTAGGCCATTAAGTTGAGGAATCATTGAGGGAAGAGGGTAGCTTAGATTGGTATTGTGCATTGAGAAAGGGTTAATTAATAATCTTGCTGTATGGAGTCCTTGAAGGAAGAGTAACCATAACATGATAGGAATTTTCATTAAGACAGAAAGTGAAGTAGTTCAGGCCAAAACTAGGACATGATTAAACAAAGGAAATATAAAAGTATGAAGGAAAAGTCGGGAAGCTTCATTGGGTTGCCTGACTGTGGATAGGCACCCTCTAATATTTAAAATAAACAAATGTAGGAAATGAATCAGAATCAAGCTTAATATCACTGGCATATGTCATGAAATTTGTTGTTCTGTGGCAGCAGTACATTGCAATACACAATAATTTAAAAACTAATTACATCAAGAAATACATAGATAAAGTTAAATTAAGTAGTATAGAAAGAGAACAAAAGAGAAATGGTGAGGTAGTGTTCATGGGGTCATTGTTCATTCAGAAATCTGATGGCAGAGGGGAAGAAACTGTTCATGATACGTTGAATGTGTATCTTCAGGCTCCTGCAGCTCATCCTTGATGGCCGCAAAGAAAAAAGGGCATTTTCTGGATGATGATAGAATTAACCTTGAGGCATCACCTTTTGAAGGTGTCCTGAATGCTGGGAAGACTAGTGCCCATGATAGAGTAGGCCGAGTTTACAGCATCCTGTAGCTTTTTCTTATTCTGTGCAATAGCACCTCCATACCAGATGGTGGCGCAACCAGTTAGAATGCATTCCACGGTACACCTGTAGAAGTTTGCGAGAGTCTTTGGTGATACACCAAGTCTCCTCAAATTCCTAATTAAATATAGCTACTGTTGTGCCTTCTTTGTAGCTGCATCAATATGTTGGACCCAGGATAGATCTTCAGAGATGTTGACACCCAGGAACTTTCACCCTTTCCACTGCTGATCCCTCGATGAGGACTTGTATGTGTTCCTTTGACTTCCCCTTTCAGAAGTCCACAATTAACTCCTTGGTCTGACTGACATTGTGCAAAGTTCAAAGTAAAATTTATTATCAGAGTACATACATGTCACCACATACAACTCCGAGATTCTTTTTCCTGTGGGCATACTTAGCAAGTCTATAGAACAGTAACTGTAAACAGGATCAATGAACAACAAACTGGGCAAACACAAAAATAAATAAATAGCAATAAATAATGAGAGCATGAAATAACAAGATGAAGAGTCCTTAAAGTGAGATCATTGGTTGTGGGTACACCTGAATAGAATATGTGTAGCTATCCCCTTTTGTTCAAGAGCCTGATGGTTGAGGGGCAGTAACTGTTCTTGAACCTGGTGGTGCGAGTCCTGAGGCACCTGTACCTTCTACCTGAAGGCAGCAGCGAGAAAAGAGCATGGCCTGGGTGGTGAAGATCTTTAATGATGGCTGCTGCTTTTCTACATCAGCATTTCAAGTAGATGTACTCAATGGTTGGGAGGGCTTTATTGAAGATATACTGGCCTGAATCCACTACCTTTTGTAGGATTTTCTGCTCAAAGGCACCAGTGTTCCTATACCAGGCTGTAATGCAGCCAGTCAATACACTGTCCACCACACATCTATAAAAGTTTGTCAATTTTTTTGATGACATGCAGAATCTTCGAAGACTCCTATGGAAGCAGAGGTGCTGTTGTGCTTTCTTTGCAATTATATTTATATGATGGGTCCAGGACAGGTCCTCTGAGATAGTTTCACCCAGGAACTTAAAGTTACTGACCCTCTGATGAGGACTGGCTCATGGACCTCTCGTTTTCCTCTCCTGAAGTCTACAATCAGTTCCTTGGTCTTGCTGACACTGAGAAAGAGGTTGTTGTTACGACACCACTCAGCCAAATTTTCAATCTCTCTCCTGTATACTGACTCATCACTACCTTTGATATGGCCCATGACAGTGGTGTGATCAGCAAACTTAATATGGTGTTGGGGCTGTACTTAGCCACACAGTCATCAGTGTAAGGTGGGCAGAGCAGGGGGTAAGCACCCATCTCTGTAATGCACCTGTGCTGATGGAGATTGTGGAGGAAACTGAACTGATTGGGGTCTGCAAGTGAGGAAATCCAGGATCCAATTGCACAAGGGGGTATTGAGATCCAGGTCTTAGTGTTTACTGATTAGTTTTGAGGTGATGATGGCAAGTGCCACTGGACAATAGTCTTCGAGGCAGGTTACCATGCTCTTCTTGGTCACCAATATGATAGAAGTCTGCTTGAAGCAGATGGGTACCACAGACCACTGGAGTAAGTCATTGAAGATATCCATGAACATGCCAGCCAGTTGGTCAGCACAGGTCTTTAGTATGCAGCCAGGTACTCCATATGGTCCAGATGCTTTACTTGGATTCACTGTCTTGAAGGCAGCCTGCATGTCATCTTCAGAAACTGAGACGAAAGGATCATCTGGCGACATGGGGGAGGGTGATGGTTCCGCCCTGTTCTGGTGGTCAAAGCCAGCATAGAAGGCATTGAGCTCATCTGGAAGCAAAGCTCTGCTGGATTTAATTTTGTAAGAGTTATGGCCCTTCAACCATGCTACAGTGTTGAGCAGCCCTCGTTGATTCCATTCTAATCCAGAATCCCCACTTCACCCATGAGTTGGTTTTTCGGAGATGATACCTGCACCTCTTGTAGCATTATTGATCCCTAGACTTGAATGACTCTCATCTGGTCCTAAGCAAATTCCAGATTTCATGGTTCATCCAGGACTCTGATTGGTATAAATCTACATCTGCAGCTGTTTAATAAAGTCTGTTACAACCCTAGTGTTGTCATTCAGATCTTCAGATGAGTGCTTGAACAGGGCCCACTCCTGACTCAAGGCAATCCTGTAACTGTCATCTGTCTCCTGTTTAGTTGTCTTGATCTCTGGAGCCTTGATTTTTAGGCTCTGCCTGTATGCAGGTAGCAGGAGTACAGCCAAAGGGTCCAATTTGACAAAATGCAGTCTTGGAAACGAACATAGGCATTCCTTATTGTAGTGTAGAGTGCAAGGCTGTTTTTGGGACACCATTCAACCAGCTGATCTATGTCACTCCGATGTGCTCCTTGTTACCATCTGAAATTCTGCCAACAATAGTTGTGTCATCAGTAAATTCATAGATGGCGTTTGACCTGTGCCTAGCCACACAGTCGTGGGTGTAGAGAGAGTAGATCAGTGGGCTAAACACACATCTTTGAGGTGCACCAGTGCTGATTGTCAGCAAGGAAGCTGATCTGCACTGACTGCGCTCTCCCAGTGAGGAAGTTAAGGATCCAGAGGGAGGTATAGAAGCCTAGGTTTTGGACCTTGATGATTGGAACCGAAGGTATGATTGTGTTGAACGCTGAGCTGTAATCAATAAACAGCAGCTTGAGGTAGGAATTGATATGTGCAGGTGATCCAAGGTGTGGAGTGGAGAGCCAGCAGGTTGTACATTTCCTTATGGAGCAAATCCACAAAAGAAATAACAATATAGTCATGGCTGCCTGGATGAACAGATTATGTTATCATTGTGGCAGGGGCTCATATACACCAGATCAATGCAGAAAGGCAAAGCTTGCAGAAAATACAAAGAGTATGTTGGGACAAAAAAAATAGACTGCAGAGAGAAGAGAAAAAGCTGAAAAGTCACGTTGTAGTTTCAAAAAGAACACTAATCTGCATGCTGTTGATGAAAAATCTGAGACTGATGAGAGTGACACAGGACCGTGCAGCTTTGAGATTTACAGTGTGAACATCAACAATAGACAACCAGTATGACTTACACGAGAAGTGAACAGCAAATTAATTAAAATGGAATTAGACACTGTTTCAGTCATTCCACAAAGTGAATTTGAGAGGCATTTCAAGGATACTAAACTGAAGCTTTCAGATATTCAACTAAGAACATACTGGAGAAAATATAACTCCTGGGAGAATGACATTCGTAATCGTGAAAAACAATAACCAACAAACCACGTTGAGCTTGTGTGGAAGAAAAGGGAGGGCCAGCACTGTGGGGTGTGATAATTTGATTGGAGATCCATCCACAATTTGCATGTCACATCCCCTACAATGAAGCCAACTGAAAGAGAATTAGGGAATGCATAGAATAATGCTACAACTGCCGAGTACCATGAACCATTGCCCAACAGAGGACAAACAGGTGTTGGTGGCAACCTTGGTGCCTCTGTTTGGAAAGCATATTGGACCAAGAAAGGACCATGACGCTGAGTGAAAGCCTGAAAGTGACAAAAGCAGTGGTCTGACTACAACAGCTTTTGTAGGCAACATATCTGAAAAAGCTTCTGATATGTTAATCAGGCAGTTACTTGCGAAATGTGTCTTAAGCTGGAAGGGAGTTCAAGGAGCTTCAGGAAAGTTGCAAGCATTCGACTTCTGTGAGTATAAAGTACCAGAATCTGCTCTGTGAGCATTAAGGTTATTGCATGAACTTCAAGAAGGAGACAAAAGCTGCTTCTAAAAGTAGATGCAAGTACCAAAGCCCAGCTGGAGAAATGGAAGCCCAAGAAAAAAAGGAGTCAATGGAGATATAAAAACAGAGGATTTGTCAGATGATGATGTGGAAAAGGAGAGGACAAATCGTAAAGGGAGCAATAGAAGGATTTATAAGAGAATATTCCAGTGGACTAAATGCAACTTCCCAAGATCAAGATACACAAACTAGGAGAAAAAGGAAAGAGAAGAAAGGTGTCCAGAGCTGTCAGAACCACTTCCTGCAGTCTCAAAGTTAACTCCTACAATCATAAAGAAGGAGCCCCCAGAACGTGGGATTGTTTTCACAGCCACAAGTCTCACCTGCCAAGTAGAGTGACTCTCCCTCATCAGGAAAGACATGATCCTTCAGAAGTAAGAAATCTCCGACAATGATTAAATCTTTATGACTGAATGTGAGAATTTAAAATTTACTGTGCTGTGGATGTTCATATATAGTAGTTATATTATATAATATACTATGTATATAGTTGAGATGCATTCTGCATTGAGTTAGAGTTCACAGCTAACCAGGGAGGAGTGTTGTATATTAAATGTTTCAGGAATAATTTAATAATCTTGTGTGTGTGTGTGTGTGTGTGTGTGTATATATAGTTTGATTAAGCATTCTTGTTCATTTAAATAAGTCATTACGGGTTATATGTATAATACGTGAATTGTATATGTGTGCGCCTTGCTTAAAGTAAACACAAAATTAGACTCCCATTTTCATTCTCCTGTGTCTTCCTTTAAATACATAGCAGTATTCATAAGGGAAAGTGAGGAGTGGGAAATTAAGGTAAGATTAATTCACTTTTCAAGAGCAGTAAATGGCAGAATGTTTTGGAAACATGTCAGGGGAGTAGTCTGAGAAGAACTGAAGAGAAGAGCATTCCATGTGCCTGGAAGGAATGACTACGATTACCTGTCATGTAGTAGCACTGTAAGAAATCATAAGCAATTCATTTTCCTATTTTAGGCTTGTTCATCAGTAACAATAATTGCATTTTGGAAAACTTTATTTCCATATTTCTTAAGTTCTATTCACTTAGACAGCACAGTGAAGACTCCTGCTACATTCATTTCATTTTTCAATCTTTTTATTAATATATAATCTTCTACAGCTATAAAATACAGAAATTCAACAAATTAGTATATATATATATATATATATAATTAATAAAGCTGAAGAAAAAAACTTATATATGCTAATGAAAAAAAAATTATAAAAGAAAAAGAAGGAAAAAAGAGAACCCCAGTTAACTAAAAAAAACCCCACTAACTATAAAACAAAAAAAAAGGGGAAAAAACCCATTAGGAACCAACTCCCAGAGCAATATGTCTTACAATCATTTATATATATATATATAAAAGAAGAAAAAGAAAACAACCGCCAAATCACATTTATGTAACATAAAATTGGAAGGAAACCATGTAAATTGATTCAAATTAAATTATAGTATTTAGCAAAAGAGCCCCACCTTCTTTCAAAATCAAATTGGGGATCAGAAGTTCTACTTCTAATTTTTTCCAAACTAAGACATAACATTACTTGGTAAAACCATTGAGTTAGTGTAGGAGCAGAGGTATCTTTCCACTTCAATAAAATAGCCCTTCTTGCCAACAATGTAACGAATGCAATTACATGTTGGTTTGAAAATGAAATACCCTGAATATGATGTGGAACTATTCCAAATAGAACAGTCAATGTATTAGGTTGTAAATTAATTTTCAAAGCTTTAGAAATTGTAGAAAATAAAGATCTCCAAAAAGACTCCTGCTATATTAAACAAAATTGTTCTATAATTCTTAAAGCTGAAATTTCATTACTGAAATGATTTAAACAATTATTACCAAATATGTAAAGATTAATATAATTTGTTCAATCAAGTTATATGACATTGTATCAGCCTATATATTATGAGATATTAATACAAAAAGGAAGTTTGCCCAAATAACACAGATTTTAGACATCTTATATTTCTGTTAAATCTAAACTCTTGTACTTGAAATATCTGATTTTTTTCTTTGTCAGATAAAATATAAAATGGAAGTTCATGCACATTTGTACATTGCCATGACGTGAAATAATTTCTCTTTTGAAATAAAGCTCAGATTTGACTGAATATTAGATGAATATCAGGACTAATTTATTATGGTATCTGCTTAAAGTGTGTGAACTCTGCCATGGACGGTCCCAAGTCCAGCTGCAAAGGGAGAAGGTTTGAGCATGGGGCTAGCAACTCCATTTTGTTAAAAAACAGAGCTACAGAGGCTCCAAAGTCCTCATCTCTGATAGAGGAAGGATCTTTGAAGATGGGCTACACCTGGGGACAATTTGAAAGACTGGTTCTGGACAGAGGACTCTTATAAGCTGTTGTGGGCAGCCTATGGGTGATGGGCTTAAGTAAGTTGGAGTGTGTGAGGAGAGGCCAGAATCAATTGTCAAGGTGAAGCATATTTGCATGAGCCCAGTGATCTCTGGGAGCTCTTCATCCTCCTTTCACCACCTTTCAAGGCCTCCTAATAGCTATTTCCCATCGGGTATATGTCCACTGAACATCTTCAGAAACATATTGTTTCCTTGGGCTTCGAAACTCCTGTCTATCCAATTAAATGATTTTTTTACAATTTTTATTATTGTAGAGTCTGAAAATCTGATTTATTACTTTTGAGTTGTTTTGTACTACTCAGTATTAGAAAATTACCTTCTGCAAAGCAACATAAACAAAAGTAACCTATTTACTGGGATTCATTGCTGGGCTTAGATAGATTTTGTTGCAGTCAGATGGTTTTCAAGTTACTGGTTCTTAACTGCAACAAGGTTGTTAGTCTGACAGAGGAAGATCATATTTTTATTGTGAATTTCACCTGATGTTACCTAAAAGTCATGGAAAAGACATGGTTGTTGCGAAAATGTCATCTTATGGCTACTTGTTAGAAAGGTAGTTCTTGTATTTAGTACAGGGTTAGTGATAAGTTTCTACATTACTCTTCAAACTGAAGTGGTGATGAGGGGAAGTGAGTGAAAATGAACAGGTACTCAGAGGAGTGTGTGCAACATTTCCAATGCAGGGGATCATGACAGAAATTTCCAAATGCATAGAAACTAGGTTGTGTTATTTGAAGATGATTGATATTGTATTGGAAATGGGTTTGTTAGACATGATATGATGGATTTATTATTCTGCCCTTGTGATTGATCTTCCGCACAAAAGGTCAAGAAGAATCAGGAACAAGCACCCAGAAGAAGCAAGGACATGTGATTCCTGTCCCGGTTGAGTTAATCTAAAGATCCACAAGCTACTACAGACAGGGAATGCCTGAATAAATATACAGCATACTTCAAACCAACAAAAAGTAATCACATTGAATTTGATTCTCTCACACAATAATGCACATGACTATAAATCCAACTTTATGACACAGACATAAGTAGACAAGTATCCTAAATTGTATCTTTTTTACACGTAGTTTACATCGATACAATGTTAATTCTGGAACAATGATGCCAAAACCTTTGGGACAGGGTACAACCCAAGCATAAATCAAAGAAAGGATTAGTTATGAGCTATTTTAAAAATCGAATTAAAAAAAACCTGTCAATATACAGCAGATGTGTGATCTTTGTGTCTTGCTGTTTGGTGAGGTTCATTGCTAAAAGCTAAAACCTGCTCTGGATTCAGAAGTAAGGTTTTGGTGCCAGAACTTAAAAATTTTCCTTGTTAAATATAAAACGTACTCCTCTCCGATCACCTGATGAATGTGCACTGCTCATCTTATTTAGAGTTTTGGCTAGAGATGCTGGCCCACAGAGGAAGACTCCCACATTGGTGCTGTAAAATAAAGATAACATTTTACTGATTTCCTTTTTAAAAATGCCTTTTTTCCCTAATTAGACCATTACTTCTGGTTCCATTCAATTAGAACAGTTTTTCAGGATATTTTCTCAAAACACCATGAAAATAATCAAGCACTCCTGCTGTTTATGGCTCTGAAGATATTAAAATACATATGAGCTGAAAATTTTGGAGATATTCAGTAGAGTAGGTAGATTCTGTGAGAGAGGAAAAGAGCTAACATCTCAGGATAGGGCATCAACCTGAGATGTTAGCTCATCTAACATAATTAGGAAAAAGTATTCTTTCGAGATGTAACAGGTATAAAGCAAATATAGGGACAGGGCAAAGGGGAGTAGAGGAAAGAACTGTAGGGAAGGTCTGCAATAAGGTGGAAGGCGGAAGAGGTTAAAGGACAAGGGAAATAATGATATAAGGCAAACAATAAACAAAGGGTGGATCCAAAGGAATGCAGAACATTGAACAGTACAAAGTACATGCCTTCAGACCACAATCTATGCCGAGCCTACTCCAATATTAATCTAACCTTTCCTTCCCACATAACGCTCCATTTGCATTTCACCCATGTGCCTATCTAAGAGTTTCTTAAATGTCCCTAATGTATCTGCCTCTACCACCATCCTTGGCAACACGTCCCACACACCAGCCACTCTCTGTGTGAAAATCCTACCTCTGGCATCACCCCTATACTTTCCTACAGACACTTTAAGGTTTTGCCCTCTTTTATTAACCATTGATGCCTGGGGAAAATGCCTCTGGCTGTCCACTCTATCAATGCCTCTTCTGAGGTGTCATTCAAGTGGATTGTGTTGTTCTTTCCTCAAGCTTCTTGAGGATTATTGCCAAATTTCCCTGTTTATAACCGGTAAGTATTCTTTAATATGAGTGTTTAATTGGCCTATCTGATGACATCACTGCTGCAAGATGGTGAGGAACCAGTTAGGCTGGCACCTGACAACCGAACAACACACACAAAATGCTGGAGGAACTCAGCAGGCCAGGCAGCATCTATGGAAAAGAATATGGTCGATGTTTCGGGCCAAAACCCTTTGGCAGGACTGGAGAAAAAACGTTGAGGAGTAGGGTTATAAGGTGGTGGGAGGTGGGGGGGAGAGAGAAACACAAGGTTATAGGTGAAATCTGAATTGGGAGGGATGAAGTAAAGAGCTGGGAAGTTGATTGGTGAAAGAGACAGAAGACCATGGGAGAAAGGAAAGGGGGGATGGGGGAAGCACCAGAGGGAAGCAAGGAGATAAGGTGAGAGAGGGAAAAGGGGATGGGAAATGGTGAACAAGCTGGAAGGGTGGGGTCATTACTGGAAGTTCCAGAAATCGATGATCATGTCATCAGGTTGGAGGCTCCCCAAATGGAATATAAGGTGTTTTTCCTCCAATTTAAGTGTGGCCTCATCATGACAGTGATGGAGGCCATGGCTAGACATATTGGAATGGGAATGAGAAGTGGAATTAAAGATGGGTGGCCACTGGGAGATCCCTCTTCTTCTGGCAGACAGAGCATAGGTGCTTGGTGAAGTGCTCTCCCAATCTACACTGGGTCTCACTGATATACAGGAGGCCACACTGGGAGCACCGGACACAGTATATGACACCAACAGACTCACAGGTGAAGTGTCGCCTCACCTGAAAGGACTGTTTATGGCCTTATCACCTTGTGTTTCTCTCTCCCCTCCCCCACCTTTTAAATCTGCTCCTCAGCTTTTTTCCTCCAGTCTTGCCAAAGGGTTTTGGCCTGAAACGTCAACTGTACTCTTTTCCATCGATGCTGCCTGGCCTGCTGAGTTCCTCCAGCATTTTGCGTGTGTTGCTCGGATTTCCAGCATCTGCAGATTTTCACCGGTTTGTGAACTGACTTCTGATATTGTGCAAGGGAAACCCATGCCTATGAGATCCCACAGATTTTAAAATCAGGCCAATAAATTTAGCATTTTCTATATTAGTGACATCCAAACATACTCGACACTGCCTGGAATCCAAAATAGTATTAAATATATGTCAATTATTATTATTGTTTTATTAGTTACATATTACCATGTTGTTAATTATCATCTTTTATTTTCCCTTACAAGCAAATAAAGACTGTTCATACTTTAAAGGAATTTTAAAACATTGTGGTTTTATCTAATGCATTTTGCCATTTTCTAACATATGCTTTCCCCAAGGTTCAAATGGAAGTCATATCCATGCAGCTATATCCCAGAGCAGTGAGTATTCACATATGAACATCTAGCTAGTGAAAAGGAGATCCAAGCTGGTTAGTTAGGGGGAGAATCAACTCAAGCTCTCACATTACTCAGAGCAGCAGTAAAAAAGATATTGTGTCACCAACCCATTTCACAGAGAATCTCTAACTTTGCATTGTCACAAAATTTAAAGATATATTCAAAATGAAGTAGCGTACTCAGCAGCTCTGCCCACTACTCCTACCTTGGATGCTTGGTTGCAATGTTTCTGAATTCGATCTCCCAGTTTGGTCTCCCATACAATGTCTTTTGTTTGAGTCCTGTGATGACATCGGTTTGGGCTTCATGGTGCATAGCAAAGTGAGTTGCCTACGAGTAGCAGAAGTGTGATTTGTCATCTGGATTAGTGAGTGCCACTAAATCAAGCAACAGCAGAATGATCCAAGAATACACACTTACTGTACACTAGTGTCGTAATGCACACCAATCGGTAAATTAACAGAGATATGAGCATGGATCTTTTGATCAGTGTTACAATTCAATAAGGCATGAAAAATATAATATTCTACTTTATTTGGTTAAAATAGCAAAGAATAGATTCATTCATGTACTGACATTAACAGTAATTGTCCCTATTTGAATCTCTAATAGACTAAAACTTGGCAACTAATGTAAAATTAAAGCTGATGAGCATCATACCTGAAGTACCAATCTATTTTTTTTTCACTTTCAGATCTGAATTTAGCGCTAGTGCATTTTTAAAACATTTACAATTGTAACATAGTACTTGTCAGCTCTCAGATCTGCCTCTTGATGGTTATGAAGGTTTGTAAAAGCAGAAACACTGGACCTGCCTTTTCATTCTAGACCACTCTGAGTATAATCTGTGAGGTTCTTATAGGGTAATACATTCTAAAAGATGCACAAAGACAGATCATGAGATCAATGAAAAATTCAGCGATTGACAGATAACTTGTTTTCTTGTATGTGTGAATGGGTTCAGTCTTTCTGGTGTGTGGAAAGGAAACAGCAGGCGTAGTAATGAAAGCCAATGTTGCAGCCAATGTCATATGTATGAAAAAAAAACCAGAGGTGCAGCCAGCCTCCAAGTAAGAAGCTGGATAAGTTATTAAGTACAGGACCTCAAAGCTGCTGATCTCTGGATTACTCAAACAGGAAGATAGTGCAAGTGAATACATCAAAGGAGGAGTGGTGAAGGAGGGATTGTTTTATATTCCCTGTGCATTGGGATCCGTTCGAAACCAGGAAAGACCATCCATCCAGGTGGGATGCAACTGATCAGTTCCAGATTCAATGTCATTTTTGGGAGGTAAAGTTGTGCTTTGAAGGAAACTTTTAGTTAGTTTGTTGGGAGAACAGTAGTCATAAATACAGAAAGAAAGCATTGTAGATCGAAGGAGCAAAGAGCAGCAACATGAAGACTAATGTAGAAAGTGGAGGAGTTGAAGGGAAATAAAAAAAACAGACAAGCACAGGTCTGTGCATCAATGTTGGAATTTAGGCACAAATTATAATACTAATTGCATTACTGGGCTTAAACCTAGGAAGGAGTGTAAAACATATTGCTGGCTGCAATGTTTTTAAGTTTTTTTACAGGAATGGAGTAAAGGTAGGGAGTAATGGAATAGTTCAATAATAGAATATTTCAGGAAGATGACATACTAAAGGGTTTATGAGCTGAATCATTCTGTTTGTTATAAGATATTGAAATTGATCTGGTTTAGTTAGTTCTGTAAAATACAGTAGAGATCTGAGAAGCATACAAAATGTGCAGAAGAGCAGCTGAAGGAGGCTGCAATGTGGGCAAATAGAATGTAAGAGAAAAGGTACAGCCAGTAACATAAAAAGGAAGCTAAAGATCCCTTTTCAGATTAAAAGGGAAGTTCCAAAACCTGCCAACAATTTATGAAAAATTGAAAACCAAAATTGTGAGGCTGAAAAGCTATTACTATGCTAACTTTTATCAGTACAATATATAATAGAAATAAAAGCATTGTTAAAGTAACTTCAGAGGGAAGTTAAAGGGCTGATTAGGATTAAAGGAAAAACCCTTGTGAGAGCAGAGGTGACCAATGACTAGTGTACATCAAATTAATTCTCACTTTGGGATATATAGATTAATAAGAGACTTCCTTCTCAAATCTTTTAAAGTAACATAACTGAAACAAATGGTATCTGATTAATCCAATTCCATTCTTTAATGAAGTAAAAGAGATACTGTAGTAGATATTAACATGGAATTTTGAAAGGCACTCCATTGTTATAAATAACAGAATTGTTGAGAAAACAATTACACATGGGTATTAAAAGTAATTGTCTGAGGGAAAGCGAAGGTGTAACATTATCAGATATTTTTCTGGCTCAACAGAAGTTATGAAGTTCTCCAGGCACCAGTATAGAAAGCTATATTTCTCTTTTTTTAAGTGATATGGATATGTCTAGCGAATTTAATTTTGAAGTGAACTTACTCAAGGGTAGATTTTTTTCTATTATCAATGCATATTCAACACAGAGTGAAAAATATGGAATATAAAGCAAGAATATTATCAGATCATTCTCCTTTATTAATGACAATAATAATGGCTGATAAGGAAGAAGTGGCTTATAGATGGAGATTTAATTCAACATCATTAAAACATCAAGATTTTTGTGATTTTATGAAAAAGCAGATTCAATTTTTTTTGGATACAAATTTTCATTCAGTGGAACATAAATTTATATTATGGGATGCGATGAAAGCATATCTTAGGGGCCAGATAATAAGTTATACGTCTAAAATTAAGAAAGAATATATGGCAGAACTAGATCAATTAGAAAAAGAGATTACAAAATTAGGAAAAGAATCTCAAAGATATATGTCAGAAGAAAAACGAAGGCAACTTGTCAATAAGAAGTTACAATATAATACGCTTCAGACATATAGAATGGAAAAAGCAATTATAAGAACTAAACAAAGGTATTATGAGTTAGGTGAGAGAGCACATAAAATTCTTGCCTGGCAGTTGAAAACAGAACAAGCTTCCAAAACAATAAATGCAATTAGAACAAGGGCAAATAAAATATCTTATAAACCTCTTGAAATAAATGAAACCTTTAAAAATTTCTATTCTGAATTATATCAGTCAGAATCTCAAAATGATGTTAATGAGATAGAAAGGTTTTTATCACAAGTATCTCTTCCAAAATTGAATTTGGAAGAACAGAAGGGATTAGATATGTCTTTTACATTAAAAGAAGTTGAAATAGCTTTAGGATCACTCCAAAGTAATAAATCTCCAGGAGAAGATGGTTTTCCACCTGAATTTTATAAAAAATTTAAAGATTTATTATTTCCTCTCTTTATGGAACTAATACGTCAAGCAGAAAAAATACATAAACTTCCAGAATCTTTTTCAACAGCGATTGTAATAGTATTGCCAAGAAAAGACAGAGATCCTATGAAACCAACATCATACAGGCCTATTTCTTTATTGAATATGGATTATAAAATAATAGTAAAAATTTTGTCGAATAGATTATCTAAATATTTACCAAAATTAATACATATGGATCAAACAGGATTTATTAAAAATAGACAATTGGCAGATAATGTAACCCGGCTACTCAGTATAATTCATTTGGCACAAAAAAGGGACGAGAAGAGTATAGTAGTAGCCTTGGATGCAGAAAAAGCATTTGATAGATCAGAATGGGATTTTTTATTTAAAGTATTAGAAAAATATGGGTTAGGAACATCTTTTATAAATTGGATTAAAACTTTAAATTCTAACCCTAAGGCTAAAGTAGTGACAAACTCTCAAATTTCAACACCATTCCAGTTAAAAAGGTCAACTAGACAAGGTTGTCCATTATCACCTACTTTATTTGTACTGGCGATAGAGCCATTAGCAGAACTAATCAGAATTGATCCAGATATTATGGGTTTTAGAGTTAATCAGAAGGAATATAAAATTAATCTTTTTGCCGATGATGTTTTGATCTACTTAACAAACCCACAACATTCGTTACCTAAATTATCTTCTAGATTGGATGAATATGGGAAGGTATCAGGTTACAAAATAAATTGGGATAAAAGTGAAATTTTACCGCTTACTAAAGGAGACTATAGTCAATGTTGATTAGTAACCCAATTTAGATGGCCAGTAAATGGTATAAAGTATTTAGGTATAAGACTTGATAATGATGTAAAGAATTTATATAAATTTAATTATTTACCACTATTGAAAAAAATTCAAGAAGGTTTTGACAAATGGATGATACTACCAATAACATTAGTAGGTAGAGTCAATGTTGTAAAAATGAATATATTTCCTAGATTACAGTATTTGTTTCAAACATTACCAATACAATTGCCACAGAAATTTTTTCAAGAGTTAAATAAATGTGTGAGAAAATTTCTTTGGAAAGGTAAAATGTCAAGAATATCATTGGAAAAATTGACATGTAAATTTGGGTTAGGAGGGTTACAACTTCCAAACTTTAAAAACTATTATAAAGCAAATCAACTTAGATTTATTGCATCTTTCTTCGATGATCGAAAATCAACATGGATTAAAATAGAATTAGACAAGATAGGAGAAAATAAACCTGAAGATTTTATATATAAATGGGAATCTAAATGGATACGGGAAAAGAAAGAATCTCCTATATTAACACATTTGATTGATCTATGGAATAAGATAAATGTTGATAATGAAACACAGAAAGCTCTATTAGCAAGGAGACCTTTGTTCCAAAACAGACTTATTCCTTTTACAATGGACAATCAACTTTTATATAATTGGTACCAAAAAGGGATTAAATTTATAGGAGATTGTTTTGAACGAGGTATATTGATGTCATTTGAACAATTAAAGGATAAATATAAAATATCAAATAATACTTTCTTTTGTTACCTTCAATTAAGGGCTTACTTAAAAGGTAAGCTGGGTCAAACAATGTTTTTGCCAAAACCTAATGAAATTGAAATTTTAATTCAAAAAGGGAAAATTAAAAAATGTATTTCTTGTATGTATAATTTGATTCAAGAACAGACAATTAAACAAGGAATCCATAAGTCAAAGCAAAAATGGGAAACAGATCTGAATATTAATATTGATGAAACAAATTGGTCAAGACTCTGTCTTGACAGTATGACAAATACAATAAATGTTCGACTTAGATTAGTACAATATAATTTTTTACACCAATTATATATTACACCACAAAAAATAAATAGATTAAATTCAAATCTATCCGATAAATGCTTTCGGTGTAATCAAGAAATTGGTACTTTTTTACATTCTACTTGGTCTTGTTTTAAAATTCAACCCTTTTGGATAAATTTAAGAGTCTTATTGGAACAAATTACTGGAACTCAACTTCCACATAACCCTGTATTATTTCTATTAGGTGATATTGAAGGGATAAAGCCGAAACTTAAATTGAATAAATATCAGAAAGAATTTATAAAAATTGCATTGGCAGTAGCTAAGAAGACTATAGCAGTTACTTGGAAATCTGATTCGTATTTAAGTATGGATCGTTGGAATAATGAAATGGCTAGTTCTATTCCACTCGAAAAAATTACTTATAATTTAAGAGATAAATATGTAACATTTTTGAATATTTGGCGCCCTTATTTACAAAAGATAGGATGGCATATTTAAGTGCTCCGATAAAGATCTTGGTCCCTTGGGGAAAGTAACGAATAATTATACCAAATTTATTTTGAATCCCATGGAGCATGTGGAAACCTTCCAATACCCAGGCGGCTCTTCTTTTTTCTCTTTTCTTTCTTTTCAGGTAGGACTATATATGGGGGGGGGAGGGTTAAGGGGAGGGGGGAGGGTAGATTTTATCTTTTCATGTATTCTTTTTGAAAACTCAATAAAAATTATATTATAAAAAAAAATTTTGAAGTGAACAGATGGGGTAGCGTAGTACCCTAGTGGTTAGCACAATGCTTTACAGTACCAGTGACCCAGGTTCAATTCCTGCCACTGTCTGTAAGGAGTTTATACGTTCTCCCTGTGATCACGTGGGTTTCCTGTGGGTGCTCCAGTTTCCTCCAACAATCCAAAGATGTACTGGCTGGTAGTTTAATTGGCCATTGTAAGTTATCCTATGGTTAGGCTAGGGTTAAATCAAGGGTTGCTGGGTGGTGCCGCTTGATGGGTCCGGAAGGGCCTATCTCAATAAAAAAAATTATATAAAAATAGAACTTAGCAAAATGACAAATGGTGAAGCAAATAGGAATGGATTTCATGAAGAAGAAAACACTGAGAAACTGTCAATATGTGGCTGATGCAATTTAATGCACGGAGATCTGAGTGGATGTACTTTTGGAGGAACAACATGGAGGGGCAGTGTGGCTTTGTTTTAAAAGCATAGAAGGATAACAGTACATAGAGGTGGACATTCACAATCTTTCAAACATGGTGAGACAATCTGACAATGTGCTTAAGTAGAAGAATGGGATACTGGCCATGTAAGAGGGTGCAGTGAAAACACAGATTTATTGCTTCCTGCTGGACTTCAGATGAAACCTGTGTTGTAATCTAAACCACACAAAAGGAAGGTCCTTAAAAATTTATTGAGGAATTTACCAAGAAAGTATGACTTCGGATATGATGAGGCATGAGATGTAGGATTATTCACAACAGTACAAAAATTAAACAATTAAAGGAGTCATTTTAAATGAAAGAGTGAAAAAAATACTTCCAGGAAATAGTTTGCTAACCAGGGTTCACTGATTTAAAATGAGTGGTGAAAGAATTGGATTAAAAATTTGATTTTTCTTTCAACAATGTTGTTAAGATCAAAACACCCTGGCACTGAAATTGATGGTTCCTAGTGGTCCAGTCTGTAACTCCACTGATCCAACACTGGAGGGCAGCACTGATGGGAGAAGCCATCACCAGCTGAGCCTGGATGTCAGGCTACAGTGCAAGTCTGAGGCTTGAGGCATAGTCCTCACTACAACTGAGGTGACACTGCTGCCTCGCCGCCTGGCTCACCACCAAACAAGGGAAGCGGGCCTGCAGCAATCAATATCCAACAGAGCCTTGTGATCATGAAAGAAACACAAGAAAGAATGCTGGAAGTGGAATTTTCAAATGGTAACTGGGCATACACTCAGAGAGGTCTAATTTTCTGACTTTGGGGAGAAAGGTATAGGCCGAGGGACCTAATCAGGCATGTTCTTTCAAAGGACTGGCACAGATGATGGTCTTTTCTTCTCCAGAGCCATTGTGGCATACAAGGAGATCTTTTGGCTGCTGAATGCACCCACCTTCCCGGAGACAAATCTAGTCAAATGTTTTTCTTGCTGAACCCATATAGGCCTGCAAGTTTATTTCTGTTGTAGATCTCTCCAATTTTGATCTGAAATAATTCTATGGTTGTTTATAATGTGTCCTGCATATGTGATGCAATCAAAGCATTTCCCATGTATAACCAAGTTTTCTCGTTTATTTATGTGTATTTTTATCCGTGGTTTAACACTTAACAGATTTTGACATCTGATAGAATGACTGGAAAGTTTCAATTCTGTAATATTTGGGGAAGTTTAATATTGCAGATGTCTGATGAAGATCAGAACAACATTTATTCAAATCTAGAGATCAGATCTGAGTCAATTTTGACATTGTTCATTCAACTTCTGGGAATTTAAAAATGTTAATCTATATGTTTCCTCACTTGGAAAGAACATTAACTTCCTCCAACAATAAAAATACTAATCAATTGAAATTTAAAGCTTATTATGATGAATTATACATAGGCTTAATATCATACTGGAAGAAAAATTTAAAACTTAGCTATTTGCCAGGTTAGTACATAGATCACAGCAGGAGTGCTGATGAAGGGTCTCCGTCCAAAATATTAACTGTTTATTTCCCTCCGTAGATGCTGTGTGAGCTGAGCTCCTGCAGCATTGTGTGTTGCTCAAGATTTCCAGTGTCTACAAACTCTCCTGTGCCTTTGCTGTTCTTTACTTAGGTCTGAAGTGTTCGGGGTGTTGAAGTGTTTCTACTGCTGTTCAGAATGATAAGGGGTAATTTCAGGTCTGTTCCTGTTGCTTGGTCTTTGCCATGCAGTAAAGTAAATCTTTTAAGGTCACTCCAGGTCAGATTCATTAGAACATAAAACATAGTGAAATGGAGTATGGCACAGGCCATTCAGCCCATGATGTTGTACCCATCTTAATACCAGTTTATACTAAATATCTTCTTCCTGCTTACCATCTGCATCCTCCATTCCATTCATAAAAGTCCCTTAAGTAGCACCAAGCTGCCTGCTTCTAATATTACCCCTGGTAATTCATTCCAGGCACCCACCACTCTGTGTGTGAAAATCTTGCCCCCTCATATCACCACGTCCACTCATGTTCTCGCCAGATATTTTTATCTAGATTTCTAGGATAATGTCTGCTGAAAGAACATGGTAAAATTAGTAAATTGTTACCTGGTTTTCATCCCATCCAGTGAGGTAAATGTTGTAGCTCAAGAAATCGGAATTACCTCTTTCAAGCATTTGAGACTCAAGGGATTGAAGGAGGTCAGCAAACCACTCAAAAGCACTGGTTTCCCGGCAGAGCCAGTAGAAATAGATCTAAAAAATAACAACACTAAACTTACTTTGTGTCTGTGATGCAATTTGTCAGCTGTTGCATTGCAATGATATTTATATTATAATTCAATAAATAGAATAAATTATATTTACAATATCATTTTCCCATCTATCCCTTTTCCCATCCCACAATTTAATTGTATTTACTGCACACCTTTATATTTATTCCTACAGCATTAGCTGTCAATTATTGGAGATGAAAGGTGTAGATGGATACACCATAGAAACTTCCAACGAATCTGTTGTGCTCTACCAGCTTCGCTTCTACTTCCACCAAAATATAATTGCTTTCTTTGTCAGCACTGCCTCGCCCCTCCTGTTTTCTGTTACTTGACTGAGTTTAAGTGAACTAAAAACATCTTATTACTTTGCACTTATTTTAATGGGGCTTTCATTTACTGTTGACTAAATAAATGTTATCAGTCAAAAAGGTAATGATATTTCTGGCAGGACCTCATTTTATCATTAATAAGCACAATAATAATCCATTTGTGTGAAGTGCATCGCCCCAGGCATTGAGAAAGTAAACAAGGGTTTTCAGCACGCTTGGAAGATGAATTGATTTAATTTCAGTTACGTGATTATAGTTGGAAGGAAATATAATCAAATTTTTTTTTCAGAATCTGGTTCTAAAAGCTTTGAGAGGAACTGCTGAAAAAGCCGAATGTGACAGTACATTGATTTTTTATTTTGCACTTCCAAATCTAGCTAGAAATATGGCTTATGAGATATCAGAATCTAATTAAAATTTGGACTGATGAGCTAGTAGAGGTATAGTAAAAAGGCAGCATGGGTCAAATGCTAAAATGTTTGGAGACCCAGGGATTTGAGGCCGAAATATAAATTTAGTAAACTTCAAAATCCAAGAGATGAACATCTCCTTGGAGAGGCTTGGACTTGGAGAAAGTCTGCTCATTCACAGACTTCCCTGGTATAAAACAAAGCACATACCAACATAATACTTAAGCATTGTACATTACCAAGGAGAAGAAAGCTATCTCTTTCCATTACTGGCTCATATAGATGGTAATGTTCTATTTCCCATTGAAAATAAAGCTGTTTGCTGTAAGTTAATCAAATGTTCCAATTGTAATCAGTAAATTTCCATCTTACCACTTTTGCTTCTCAGGTTATTGGCTATTTTAGTCTTTTAGTCAAGCAGTGGTTTGCAGAAATTTTCCTTAAATTGAAGACCTCTGTTAACACATTAATTTATGACATCAGTTGAACTTAATCAGAAATAAAATAGATAGTCAAATTTGTGCCCCCTCACTTGTTCAATTTGGGGTTGTGGTGTCAATGAGCTTTGAATGCCAGCACTGCGACTGACTTGGTTTAAAAAATTCTGCAATTCAGCATCTAATATGTGAACACTTCAAGTAACAAAGTTCCTCTAATTTGAAAATTAAGCAAGAAGCAGGTTGTCACTTCCCATTTAATGTGGGAACTAGTATGAACAGATAGGGCTGTTGGTCAGGGGAGTGGTAGAGTGGTAGAAGTCTTGAAGTAAATCATACTTGGGACTATACAAGGTGATTGAGCAAGGCTGAGAAAATGAAATCAGCCTGGACAGGGAAATTTCAGCTGACATGAAAATGATGAGCTGATTGCCTTCTTCTTGGCTATACACCCTTATGAGATTAAAATTCCAGTTTCCAGAGAATAGAATTTCTGATAATTTCAAGTTCACGGTGTTATTTTTTGTAACTCCAAAACATAAAACTAATTGAAAGAAAGAACACAGAGCAGGGAATTAACTTGTGTATGTTCGTTTTTACCTTTAGCGAGACATGCACATATGACATGGTGGCATAATGATGTAAGCCATTCACATACTTTTACATATAACCTGTAATGAATCATTTAAAAAGGCGAAGAATGCTAAATGAAACACAATGTTTATGATGTTACTTAAATATTAGATACATAGCACTCCTACTTGCTTAGCTGGAAACTTCAACTCAATATAGAATGCATCTCAACTTATATACATATATACAGTAAACTATATATTAAAACTACTAAATAAACATCTACAGCATAGTACATTTTAAATTACCCCATTCAGGCCTAAAGATTTAATCGCTGTGGAAGATTAGATTAGGTTAGATTATGAGGACACTCAGTCCTCGTTTATTGTCATTTAGAAATGCATGCATTAGAAAATTATACAATGTTCCTCCAGAAAGATATCACAGAAACACAGGACAAACCAAGACTAAACTGACAAAACCACATAATTATAACATATAGTTACAACAGTGCAAAGCAATACCGTAATTTGATGAAGAGCAGACCATGGGCACGGTAAAAAAAAGTCTCAAGTCCCGATAGCCCCATCATCTCACGCAGATGGAAGCGCCACAAACTTGCCGATGCATTGGAAGCACCGGACTGCAGCCGACTCTGAGTCCATCCGAAAACTTTGAGCCTCCGACCAGCCCTCCGGCACCGAGCACCGAGCACCATCTCTGCTGAGCAGTTTGACCCCGCCCCAGCCGCCAAGCAACAAGCAAAGCCGAGAACTCGGGGCCTTCCCCTCCGGAGATTTTGGATCACACAGTAGCAGTGGCAGTGAAACAGGCATTTCAGAAGTTTCACCAGATGTTCCTCCGTGCTCTCACGTCTGTCTCCATCCAATCAGGATTGTGCACGGCACCCTATTTGACTGATAACAGATATCATTCACCGGAGTGGCCGCTGCATGCTGCTTCATGCCGCCATCTTCCCCTCCCTCGCTTACTCTTTCTTATTCTTGTTGGATGTTTTTCCTAACAAGGGGGATCACTCTGCTTGGCAGGTGTGACTTTTGGTTATGAAACAATCACAGGTTTTGGGGCCTGTGAAACAATCTGTGGTGGTTGTAGGAGTTGACTCTGCAGGAAGTGGTTTTGACAGCTCTGGACACCTTTCTGCTCTAACAATTGACTCTGCTCTCCTCAACTGATCGATGTGCTGTCTCCAGATGACATCAGGTGCAATCTCCACTGTGCACGAGAGTGGTCTAGTTCTGTCCTTAATCTTGTCAAGTACCCACTTTTGAGCACATCTGTAGTCCCTCACCAGAAGTGAAACATCGTATTTACCTGATTAAGGATCCCTCAGTTTGCCTCAGCTGTTGGGGATCCAAGCGTGAACACAAGAGATGACTCAGGAACAGCAGAGCTGGTGAGTTATTGATTGTGGATTGTGCTGCATTGCGATATGTAAGGAGGAAATTGGCAAGCTCCTGGTTCAATGTCAGTGTAGTGTGGTTTACTGACATTGCTTGCAGTGTGTTCTTTAGACTCTGGACAAACTTTTATGCCACACCATTTGTACCTGGGTAGTACGGTGCATTTTCAGGAATGACTGAAATTGATCACAACAAACTGTGGTCCATGTCACTGACGAAATGTTCTGGAGCACCAGTCCTTGAGAAGAGGCTTCTCAACATATCAGCAGTGTGCAAGGCTCTAGTGGGAGCTATTGGGAACACATCTGGCCACTTGGTAGCTGCATCCAAGAAATTTGTGCCCATGAATGGTCCAACAAAATTAACATGAATCTTCTGATGGGGCAATGCAAACCATTCCTGGGGATGGAGAGGCACTGCTCTTGGCATCTCCTGAATGTGCTGGCATCCCAAACAATGCATAGCGAGCTTCTTGATCTGCCCAGGCCACCAAACAAATCTGTGAGCCAAATACTTCATTTTGACCATGCCTAAATGACCAGCATGTAAGTCCTCCAAAACTTCAGCTCTCAGCTTTAATGACACAATAACTCACAATACTCACATAATGCAAATCCCCTCTCCCACTGGTCATGGGGAAGTTCATCGCGGTGCTGCTATAAGTGGGGGAACCAGAATTTCTGCTGCACATTCCAACTACCTTGGGTGGCCATTTCAACCTGAGACAGTGTGGGGTCTTTTCTAGTTTCCCTTTGGGTCATCTCTGTCATAATAGGGAGACTTTTGATTTGCATTGGGGAAAATACATCAGGAGGAGTGTCCTCTTTCGTAAATTGTTTAGGTATTTCTTATTCCAAGGGCAAACAAGACATGATTAGTCGTCCTCTTGAATTTGATTTAGTAATTGTGTCCCCCAAGAAACAGAGCCCATCTCTGCATTTGTGCCTCTGCTGTTAGTGGAACACTCTTCCGTGGATTGAAAATGGACACCAGCAGCTGATGATCAGTAATGAGGATAACTCTCTCCCATTCATTCTGGTTGAATCATTTTACACCCAAACCAGACTCAAGGCCTCTCTGTCAATCTGTGCATTTCTTTTTTCTCTGCAGCAGTAAGAGAACATGATGCAAAGACTATTTTCGTCACTCCCATCACTCATAACCTGTGACATGACTACATCTATACCATAATGCGAGGCGTCACAAACAAGTTTCACTGGATGATCTGAATCACGATGTGTGAGTACAGTGCCTGATGTCACTATTTCCCGTACCTCTTGGAAAGTCACCTCACACTGCTTTGTCCATTGCCATCTCTTTCTGATCTGTAGTAATGAATTCAAGGGGTGGATCACAGTAGCCAGGTTTGGCAGAAACCTGTTATAGTAATTGATAACTCTTGTAAAGGATCACAACGATGCAACATCCTTTAGCCTTGTGGCATCCACCACCACTTGAATTTTCTCAGCACACTTGTGTAATCTTGTGCATCAGTGGTGTGACCACAATAAGTGATTCTTGATTTAAAGAATTCACACTTGTTGCACTGTGCTCTGAGCCCATAATCTTCTAAACGTTTTAACACTTTCTTGAGATTTTGGAGATGTTCCTTGCTCCTCCCTGCTTTTCTTTCTTCCATGGCATTCTGTCCTCTCCTGTCAGACTCCTCCTTCTCCAGCCCTGTATCTCTTTCACCAATCAACTTCCCAGCTCTTTGCTTCATCTCTCCCCCTTCTGTTTCACCTATCACCTTGTGTTTCTCTCTCCCCTCCTCCACCTTTTAAATCTACTCCTTATCTTTTTTTTTCTCCAGTCCTGCTGAAGGGTCTTGCCCCGACTTAAACATCAACTGTACTTTTTTTCCACAGATGCTGCCTGGCCTGCTGAGTTCCTCCAGCAGTTTGTGCGTTTACTTGGATTTCCAGAAACTGCAGATTTTCTTTTGCATATAACTTGTGTACGTTCATTTTTACTTTTAGCAAGACATGAACACATGACGTGCTGATGTAATGATGTAAGCCATTCACATGCTTTTACATACAACCTGTAATGAATTATTTAAACAACAAAGAATGCTTAATCAAACAATACATTTACAATGTTACTCAAATATTACTAAAATATTAAGTACACAACACACAATGGATAGAACAAGAACAGCTGGCCAGAGGAGCACTTAATTGCATTCTTTTACACCAGCTGTGTGTAAAACTGTCAAATACTTGTTTTTTATTAATTTATAAATCACTGGATCAAATAAGCATTAGAAAATTCTGATAACCAGTTCTTGCAAACAAAGGAAATCTTCCCAAAGCAATGTCTGTAATGTGCATTACCTTTTTCAGTTTCAGATTTGGATCAGAATGAGTGTACTTGTACCAGACAGATTTGAGAACAGATGCAAAGGGGGTTACTCCAATCCCTGCTCCAACTAGAACAGCAGCCTCATACAGAAAGACGTCTTCACTGGCAGTGCCAAAAGGGCCATCAACTGCAATACTGAAGCAAAAAAAATTGTAGATTATTGAACAGCTATAGGAAAAGAAGGACCCAAGAACCTCCCTATTAGCAACACCTACACGTGACTTTTAAAGACAGACTAAAGTATCTGCAGAGTGAATGATTGGCATCAGATTCCTGTTACAGACCCAACTCGGCATAATAAGAAACTGTAATGGATCTAACTAAGGCTCTACGACATGAAAAGATTTATACTCCTAAAATTGATGTGCCTTTTCACAACCTCTTCCAGTAAGTTACACTAATAAAGAATTATTTCACAATACCCATTCAGAAAAAGCAAGAAATTCAGTCCCATCAGTCTGCTATAAATCATCACCACAGTGATGGAATGTGGAACGTTAACACCAATGACCTGCTCTGTCATGCTCTACTTGTTTTTCTTTTAGATAGGACTACTCATCTGCAGACCTCTTCACAGTCTTGATTCAAACATACTTAGAATTCTAGATTAATGTGCTGGGCTCCAGAGTCCATGCACCGTATGCCTTCTTAACCACAGAGTCAACCTGCACAGCAGCTTTGAGTGTCCTATGGACTCGAACCACAAGATCCCTGTGATCTTCCACACTGCCAAGTGTCTTACCATTAATACTATATTCTGCCATCATATTTGACCTACCAAAATGAACCATCTTATACTTATCTGGGTTGAAGCCGTGTTAACATTCATTTCAAGAGGTCTAGAATACAAGAGCAAGGATGTGATGCTGAGGCTTTATAAGGCACTGGTGGGGTCTCATCTTGATTATTGTGAACAGTTTTGGGCCCCTCATCTTAGAAAAGTTGTGCTGGCATTGGAGAGGGTCCAGAGGAGGTTCACAAGGAAGATTCCAGGAATGAAAGGGTTATTATATGAGGAACGTTTGATGGCTCTGGATCTGTACTAGCTGGAATTCAGAAGAATGAGGGGCGATCTCATTGAAACCTTTCAAATATTGAAAGGCCTAGGCAGAGTAGATGTGGAAAGGATGTTTTCCATGGTGGGAGAGTCTAGGACAAGAGGGCACAGCCTCAGGATAGAGGGGCGCCCTTTCAAAGCAGAGATGTGGAGAAATTTCTTTAGCCAAAGGGTGGTGAATTTGTGGAATTTGTTGCCACATGCAGCTGTGGAGGTCAGGTCATTGGGTGTGTCTAAGGCAGAGATTGATAGGTTCTTGATTGGACATGGCTTCAAAGGTTATGGAGAGTAGGACGGGAACTGGGGTTGAGGAGAGAAAAGAAAGGATCAACAATGATTGAATGACGGAGCAGACTCGATGGGCCAGATGGCATAATTGTGCTCCTATGTCTAATGGTCTTATTGTCTCATAAGGCTGCACAGATTGGGGGACCAACTTGTCATATTTCATCTGGGCAGCTTTGAACCCAACGGCATGATCATCAGTTTCTCTAAGTTCTGGTAATTTCTCCCCATCCTTTTCTTTCTTTTTTCCATTCACCATTCTGGCTCCCCTCTTAACCCTTCTTTTCTCCTCATCTGCTCATCACTTCCCTCTGGTGCCCCTCTTCCTTCACTCTCTCCCACGGTCCACTGTCCTCTTCTATCAGATTCCTTCTTCTTCTTCCGCCCTTTACATTTCTACCTATCATCTTCCAACTTCTCACTTCATTCCTCTTCCCCCAGCTACCCACCTTCTCCTTCACCTGGTTTCACCTATTTCCTGCCAGCTTGTACTTCTTCCCCTCCCTCCATCTTCTTATTCTGGCTTCTTCCCCCTTCCATTCCAATCCTGATGGACTTTGGCCCACAACTGTGACTGTTTACTCCACTCCTTAGACACTGTCCAGCCTGCTGAGTTGTTCCAGTATTCTGTGTGTGTTGGTCTGAATTTCCAATAACTGCAGAATCTCTTGTGTTTATAATAACTCAGATTATACCATTTCATGACATAGGTTTCAACCAGGCTGTGTGATTTAAAGTCATATTTGACTGTTAATTGCAATTGAGGTTAATCTACCACTAATTGCATTAGACCTCAAAGGACTGATTCTGTTAATCAAGGCGCTTAAGAAATATATCTTTTGGAAAAGTCTGAATTTTAACAGTGATGTGTTTCCTGTTAGTATGTATTCTTATTGTGAACAACAGTCTGAGAAAATCTCACCTCAAACAATCGATGGAATTTTGTCATTAAGTTAATTTCCGAATTGTAGTACAGCTGCCAGAGATAGCTTTATATACATATTGCACCTACCTGGGAAGTTTCCACGCCTCTTGGAATTCCTTTTGATTTCCACCACACACTTTGACCAGATTGTCAGTCCAGTCTCCCACTTGTCTCACGTGGATGCTGAAGTGATCTTCCTCTGGGGAAGAGGTCAGTGTGAAGGGATGCCACTCCAGGCTTGAAACCTTTGAGCATTGGACAAAAATATACTGGCCCACCTCCATCTTAAAGCCTCGCTTTTTCATCTGTAGCTCCAGAACTTTGGAGGGATGAGTAACAACCTGTGGATAGATATACAGAGGCATTAGCAAACAATCCCGTGTTTAAGTACAAAAGCAGGTAATGCCTGATTAATCTTTATTTACTTATATAAAGTCCTATTTAAGATAACTATTGTAGTAAAGTATTTGTTTCAGTTTATAAGAGCTTTAATATTAGATAATAGCTAATTATATATACTATGAACTGTTTCAATATCCAGTTTTGCTTTCTTTCCTTTTTGAAAAGATACCTTTCATTCATTGTTCTCAAGTATTATAGCTTCCCAGCTTGCAGTGGAGATTGGCCAACTACTTTTTAGATCCCTTCAAATTCTACTCTAAAACTATTCTGAGGTGGAAGAGAAAAGTCACCAGAAATTCTCCCTGCTTTCTCTTGTGCTTTATGTGAAGAAGCATTGAAATGGTTCACTCAGGACATCATTTATTAGTGCAGCCAGTGGGAGGAGGACTGTGAAAAGTCAAATTTAAGAGCTGAACAACATAATGCATGGGGCAGTTCAGAGCACAACGTTCCTAGCAGAGGTTTTTACTTTAGGAATAATGACAAGAGCTGTACCTCAGGAACTCTCATGCTTTTCACACACACACTAGAAATAGTTTTGTATAACAAGGAGACATGCTGTCGTAAACTTCATATAAAGAAATATTTACCTTAGTAATGACAACCTTCTGCTGAGATCTCCAAAACCGCACTAATCTCTCGCAGACATACAGAGCCATTGGACCAACCACCCATTTCCATGTCTATAAAAGAATCAATTAGGTTTTGTAGGAAAGTGTATGATAGATTGATGTAATTAAATTATCTTAAAGAAATATTATTATACTAAAAGTGAACAAATATTTAGATACCATTGGTGGATTCCCAGAAAACTTAGGCACAGGGCATTTTGGATCAATCCCCCACTGTGAATAGTTGTCCTTGCAGAAGGTGGCATTATGCCACTTCAAACTTGCATTTGTCTGACCACGAACAATTTGCCTGGAAGAAAAGGTAGTTTGTCAGAAAGTTTCAAAGAAGCATCGGGCTTGATTTTTGAATTAAGTGCAGGTGCATGACAAATCATTACTTATTGTCTACTGTTTTAAAAAAGCTTTGTTGTTGCCATTTGTCAATTTAAAATGAGAAAAGGGAGTCATTAGTTTTTGGAGGGTCACCAGAACCCTGAAAGGTTTTTAGCCATATTTAATGTAAAAAATATAAACATTGTTTGCTCTACTTTCTTTTTAATCCTGTCAAATAGATTTCAAATTTTAGGGTCATGAATTAGATCTTGTTTCTATGTATTTCTTTATCTTTGGGGTCTGAGCATGTCTGGCTGAGGCCAGTACTCATTTCCCAGAGCAACTTGCCTCTGACCTTAGTGGATTGGTTAAAGCACTTCAGAAAGAAGTAAGGATCAATTTTAGGCCAGATAAGAACAGCAGATGCACGTAAACCTGATGATTCACACATTATATTTCCTCCATTTTATTTCAGATTTGAAAAAATTCTTGAACTTATATTTTCATATTACTGTTCAGCCCATTGAATTGATGCCACCTCTCAGAGCATCTCATGCAGTCTCATATCTCCACTTATTTCCCCTAACCTATTCTCTCCCATGTGCCCATCAGCATTCTCCTGCCACCTGACATTTGGGGTAAGTCACAATGGCCAATTAACCTACTATCACGTCTTCGGAATGTGGGAGGAAAAGGAAAAAGAAAACATGTTTAGCCACCAGAAGGACTTGCAGATTCCACGCAGACAGCATCAATGTCAGGATTGAACCTGTGTTGCTGGTGCTGTGCAGCACATTAACAGCTGCACCTCTGTAACAGCGAGATTCAGTCTCTTGCTTTCAGATCAATAACTTAGGCTTTTGGATTCAAATTCAATAACATGATTGTTGTTCTACTATGCTCTAATGATTCACCTTAGAACAACTGTTCATAATCTAAAGGTTAAATGTGTATGGCCCATTTCAGGTTCCATGCACATAATGCAAACTGACACTGCAGTAATTTACTGATGGAATGTAATACTGGCAAATTCAATAAGGCCAGCTCTCTTTCTGAAATCACTCTTGAATAAATACATTAGACCTCTATTTAATAAAATCATTTTCAGCCTTGTATCATCTTTCATGCCAGGTTCCATATTCCTTGATTCCATTGTTGTCCAAATACAAATCAGTCTCATATTTGAATTTGTTTAAATGTTCACTACCTTCAGCCTTCCAATTTCACAGATTCATAATTCATAAAAAAACAAGCTCATCTTAGTACTGAGCAACATAACAAGCTTCTTTCCATATTTGCCTGTCATTTTCTGAGAATGTTATGTTTCAGTGACACCTTATAGTATTTGCAACTCAATGCACTAACTGACACTCCTTTGTCAAATATCTTGAATAGTATGGTATTGAACCTACAAGAGAATATACTATCTTGGATCTAGTCCTGAGCATGAGATGGGCAAAATATATTATATATTATGCCTAGACAAGGAAGACTACTCATGATGAGAGAGGTGTTGGCCAGCGTTAACTGAGAATACAAGCTATATGGTGGGACAGTTGAAAAACAGGAGAGATTTTTCAGTGCTTAAAAGAAAGTAAAATTCCAGTTTAAAACAAGGGCAGGAAAAATGGGAAAGCCAACCTTTGATAACTAAGGAAATAAAAGAAGGTATCAAACTAGAAGCTTGTGCATACAAAGGTGGCAAGAGTAGTGGGAAACTGGAAGATTGGTAAAACTTAAAAAATAACACTAAGTAAGCCATAAGGAAAATGAAGATAAATTATAAAAGTAAACCAGCCCAGACTATAAAAACAGGGTAAATATTTTGTAATTATATCAAGTGAAAAAGGGTGCGTAAAATGAAAGTAGGTCCCTTGGAAGATGAGAAGGGGGAATTAATATTGTGTAATGCGGCAATAGCTGAAGCTTTGAATGACTATTTCATGCTGGTATTCATGCCAACCAGAGAGATTATGGATGTGATGGAAGGTGAATACCTCGATACCATTGTCATTATTAAAGAGGAAGTGCTGAGAAAACTAGGGTAGACAAGTTCCCTGGTCCATATAGATTGTGTTTCGGGATACAGAAGGAAATGACAGAAATTATAGTAGCAGCCTTTATGATAATTTACCAACATTTTCTGCACTCTGAGCAGGTACCAGTGGACTGGAAGTCAGCGAATGTCACACCATTGTCTAAAAATAGAATGGGAGCAAAAGGCAGGTGACTATAGTTAGCTTAACATCTGGTTACAGGAAGATGCTTGAAGCATTCATTAAGGAAGAAATAGTGAAACATCTGGAGAGAAGCGGTTTCATCAGGCAGACACAACATGGATTCAGGAAGGGTTGTCCTCTTTGGAGTTCTTTGCCGATGTAATGAGCTTAGTGGATTCAAGAGGACAGGTGGATGTTGTATACTTGGATTTGCAGAAGGCATTTGATAAGGTACCACATAAAAGACTTATCCATAAGATAAGGATGCCTGGAGATGGAGTAATGTATTGGCAAAGATAGAAGATTAATCAACCAATAGAAGGCAGAGAGTTGGGATAAATATAGGTTTCCCTGGTTGCAGACAGTGGTGAACGGAATGCTTCAGGGGTCGGTGATGGGCTGCAACTATTCATGGTACACATTAATGATTTGGAAGAGAGGACCAAGTGTAAGATATCTAAGTTTGCTGTTGACACTAAATTGAATGGAAAAGCAAATGTTACAGAGGCTGCAGAGAGTGCAGAGAAAACTCTTAGTTAGGTAAGTAAGAAAGGGTCTGTCAGATAGACTGCACTATTGGTACATGTGATGCCATCCATTCGAAAGGGAAAATGGAAGGTCAGATTATTATTTAAACAATGAAAGATTGCAGCATGTTGTTGTGCACAAGGGCTTGGGGGTGCTTATGCATGAGTCACGAAAGGTTGGTATGTAAGTGCAACAGGATATCAAGACGGCAAATGGAATGTTGGCCGTTGTTGCTAGAGGGATTGTTTTTAAGTGTAGGGAGTTTATGCTGCAGCCGTACAGGGAACTGATGAGGCTGCTCTTGGAGTATTGTGTGCTATTCTGGTCTCCTTGGGAAAAGGTAAACTGGGTTTGGAGGAGGTTCACCTGGTTGATTCTGAAGATGAAGGGGTTTAGCCTGTGAGGAGAGACTGAGCTGCCTGGGACTATGATTGTTGCAATTCAGAAGATTGAGAGAGGACCTTACAGAAACATAAAATTCTGTAAAGGATAATAAGACAGAGTTAGAAAAGTTGTTTCCATTTGCAGATGAGACTAGAAATAAAAGACATAGCTTCAAGATTTTGAATAGCAGATTAGAATGGAGATGAGGAGGAAATAATTTTCCCGGAGGTAGTGTATCTATGGAATTCTCTGCCTAAGGCTACTTCAATAAATATACCTAAGACCTACTGTAATTTTATAGATTTTGCATAGTGGAGGAATTAAAAGGTATGGGTAAAAGGCAGGCAGGTGGAGCTCAATCTACGGTCAGATCAGCCATGATCTTATTGAGTGGTGAAGTAGGTGCGATGGACAAGACGGCCTATTCCTGCTTCTATTTCTTATGTTCTTATTTTTCACCAACAAAACAGATTCTTCAGCCCTCATTTTTGCTGTTTATGGCATCCAGTTATGAACAATTTGTTTCCTTTATTATCAATCGTGCTGTAAATTCCATGATTTTGGCAATGTCGTCCCAGACGACATAATTATCTTTAACTATAATTTGTTTGCTTTATTAACAAGAGTACCTTTAGCTAGCTGATATACATAGAGGCTTTAATTTCCTTATGTCACTGACCTTTGATAGGGTTCAGTGTGATGGATTTATTTCCTTCTCATGGTGCAACCTACAGTCCTGTGTAACATTATCACAGTCCTGCTGCCTTTCTGTCTCCACTACCACAAACAGCTCACTCACAGTAAGCAGCCAAGTGGTTTGCTTTTCTTTCTTATATTGCAATTCCGTCACTAAATTCCTGCCTGATCAAAGCTCCTGAGCACTGAGTGAAAATATTGGTTAAATCATGGCAAAATTCCATGATTTTTGCAATGTCATCCCAGACAATGACATAATTATCTTTAATTATATTTGTTACTTAGCTGAGCATCTCTCATCTGTCAGGATTTGTGTTTCTCAGTACAATAACAGTCATGATAGTGACCTTATTTGTAAATGATCCTGTGGCATAACTGGGGTAGAGAATTCTGTAGCCATATATCAGCTAGCTAAAGATACTCTTGTTAATAAAGCAAACAAATTATAGTTAAAGATAATTATGTCGTCTGGGACGACATTGCCAAAATCATGGAATTTACAGCACGATTGATAATAAAGGAAACAAATTGTTCATAACTGGATGCCATAAACAGCAAAAATGAGGGCTGAAGAATCTGTTTTGTTGGTGAAAAATAAGAACATAAGAATTCTGTAGCCATATATCTCTAAAGCTACTACTTTTTTTTAACACATGGCATAAGAATTCAGATTGTTATTGAAAAAAATTGCTGGATCCTGATCTGCCAACTCTCCTCAGCAAAGAAATCTTTGGCACTTGTTAGTACAAATCTTGTTAGTACAAATGTGCTGCAGCTTTATATATGTTACTTTAAAGAGATTTACTAAAATATACGCAGCACTTGAGTTGTTATAAAAACTATTCATTCTCCATATATATATGTATATGCTACATACCCAACTCCATGGATCACGAGCCCAGCAAAAAAGACCACAAACAAGTGGTGGGTGTACCAGAAGACCTCAAAGTATGATCGCCTGATAATCTCTGTTGATGATGTTATCATAAGGATCAAAGCCAGAGTGATGGCTACTCCACTCAGGCCTGCCACGGTTACAAACGCCACCTCAGTAGGATTCTGGAGAAGAAAGACTGTCATGTTGACAAGTCATTGGAATAAAAGATAGCAAAAGCAAAACAAAAGGGAAAACTCAGCATGTGAGGGCAGAAATAACAAAAAAAAACAATGTTTCCTCTGGATTCAATCTAATTCATCCCGGCAAGGCAAAGCAGGATGAGGGTAGGAATTGGATGACACGCTACCAGTAGTACTGGTGGCCTTTCCAGTAGTGTTTTTTTTTTTGTTTTGGTGTCCCTGTCAGCTATCTATAGGAGCCATTGGGCTTCTTATATATGTGTAAGGGGGTTTCGTCTTTTATGTTACTGTGTAGGCTAATTAAATTGGCTTCTTTGTTATGTTATACTTGGGAATGCTTCTTTGTTATGTTAAATGCTGAGAAAGTTCTTGCGCTGGTAGTTTGTTTTGGATTATCCACTGATAAAAGGACAAATGAACCAATTGGGTTAGTTGTTATGCCTGTGGGGTGTCTGTAAGAGATTGTATGGGGTTTTGGGAGGCAGAAGGCGGGAGAGAGAGACAGAGGATGGACCAGGTGCTGTGAGTCTTCTAACGGGGTCGGACCCGGAGGAGGGCGTTCGGCGAGGAGAGGAGATGGAGACAGACTCATGTGGAGCGTCTGGTTGACGACCATTGTTGGTCCCAGGCGGCTGTTTGAGGTGGTCCGAGGGGTCGCAGGTTGAAGAAGAAGGGTCCTGAGCTCCAACTGTTTGTGCACGAAGATATTGAACTTTGATAAATGTGGCGCCTTTTATTTTCCTTTTATATTTTATTCTCTATTAATTATATAGTTCCAGTAATATCTATAAACTCTAAATCATTTGATCGTATCTGGTGTATTGTCTGTTATTTGGGCGGGGTGGGGTACATCACATAGCATCCGCACAAACTAATTACCCAGTTTGGCGGGGCCAAGGGCTGTTTCCCTAGACGACAGCCAGCCGAGCGACCCTGAGGGTGGCCAGGGGGCCTACATATGTGAATGGTGGGCCTTAAAGGCCTCATATTGCGCAGCAAAATTCCTTGTTAAAATTTTTTAAAATTATCATAGAAGTTAGCTCGCTCCTGCTCCCCAGAATGTATTTCTAGGCAAGTACCAAGGAGCAAGCATTTTCGTTCTAATCCCCTTCGAAGTGACAAGCTATCAATTAATATCAGTGACCTGGAGTTTTTTAGTGAGTATTAAGATGCACATTGTGGCCACATCACTGCTTTCACAAGTGGAATCAAGTGCTGCATATTTGTTCCTACAGTTCTGTAAACCACCACATCCGCCCAAGTAAAACAATGTGAATTCTGGCCAGTCTCAGGCCAAATGTGTGGACTTTGATATAAATTAGAACTAAAGCAAGATGCTGAAATATACACTTATCTGGCTGTCTGAAAAGGTGCTTCCACCGAAACATATATGTAAAGTCTTGAGAAGAAAGAAATGGTAGATTGCAGTCCAATAAAGGCCCTATTATTCCTTTGTACATTTTCTGCTGAATTGACTTCAGGAACTACTTCCTCTAGTTCATTTTCCTTTTGTCCAGCATATACATTGATTTTTCCTTGATTTTGTTAAGGTATCAAAAGACAATTGAAGACTACCGTATTGTTGGATCGAATTGGATTCAGGTAACCTTCATTTCCTCCCATTTGTGACAAGATAGTGTTGAGTTGTCCACGTTCACCCAGCTGGCTATCCATAAACCGCTCGAAGTTGAATAAATGAGCGATGATATGAATGGCTGTGAAGGAAAAATGCATAATCTGTTCTAATCCCTGTATAATATTGAATTATGTACATGATCATCAAAAGCAATGTGTCTGTCTATTGGCAGTGTGAACTAAACAGATAATAATGGGCATATATGATCAATGAATTCAGCTCATGATACAGTTCTGAACTTAATGTTTCTATCATTTATATATCAAAGTCTCAAGCACAGTCAATTATAACAGTACAATCTGACTCAAGTTAGTCCAGCATATGTTCACTATAGCATCTAAAATTCTCCTGTGACGGGGTCTGAGCAATCCTTACAGGTCCTTGGAGGACACGAAACCATTTAAACTTCTTTGAACAGAGCACCCTAAGTCATTATGGCAATGGGCTGAGCTTCCATAATAAAGGTCCAAAAATCTATTTCAGCACCCAGATGTTGGATTACTTCTCTTTGTGTTGCTATGGAAGTTGAGGTATCAAATATCAAATATTGAATGAAGATGGTTCTATGAGTCAGTCGTCCTATCATATGCATTAATAAACAATTGTGGCCTTGTATGGAGGAGGAATCTGCTAAAACATTCCCATCCTCAAAGATGGAGGAGATCAGTTGTGAGTTCAAAAGACATGGCTAAGGTGATTAGAATCACCCTCAGCCAGAAAGTAAGTGATACGTCTTGGCCTTCTGTGATCCTCACTCTCATATTATCCAGACATCGGTCAACTTAGTTCTCTCCGACTGATGTCAATGAAAGACTACGTTCATGGGATCCTGACAGAAAATGAGACAGAATTCTAATGCAGCTACAACACTGGAGGCTACCCATCAATATCGAAATATTACAACCTGCCTTGTGTCCAAAAGCAAAGGAAATACAGATTGGCTAATTACCTCCCGAGTTCTACGAGTGCAACTGAGGGGGAGGGGGTGAGTGCATCAACAACAGAGCTATGAAGTGGAACTGTTCTTCAAACTGGGTTTAACCTCTAATATATTATCGTAATTACGTGGATGATAGTTAAAAACAAATGACCCCAGAAAACATACAGAATTCTTACAACCTCCTTCCTTCCTGTCCTCCAAGGAGTCGAACATTCCCTCCAGTGATTCAATCTGAAGGGTTAATGGACAAAAGTATTGACTTTCAGACCAAGGAACAGAGCAACCTTGGTAGTGAAACAGCAGATAACTGTGTCTGGTGTTATGGAATTCCACTACAACTGAGGTCACAGCTTTTTTCATCTGTGTTTAGAGATCTAGAACTCAGACCTGAACACTTTATTATCTGAAATGAGGGACCAGAATTACTAGTCATAATATTATCAATCCTTCACCATAATGTATAGAGCTACAGTTTCTGATTTCAACATTCAAACACATAACAGACCCACCAAAATTGCATTCAGGGTTTAGGATTCTTCCCCATTATAGGTGTGGAATATTAATGTTGGCAAAGATAATCATAATCCACAGCAATGTTCAGACAAGACTGATCTTTTCATTGATCTGAATTATTGCTCATGATGTGGCAGTTGCATTTCTTTTACATTTCTTACACTCCTTTTATTCTTAATTGAAAATTTTATTAATCCCTGCCAATATTCTTTAATTGATTTAATCAAAAATGTTCTAATTAAGTGCATTCTATTTAAAGTTTAACCGGAAAATATACATAATCCTTGAAACTGTTTTAATCTGATTTCTTGATTTCAGTTCCATAAAAAAGTAAAACTCAAACATAATAAGGGTTAGGCAATGCTATAATTGACTATAACTTACCTGTATGCAAAGCAATCATGTAAGCTACCAGTTTATGAAAGGTGATGTTTTTGTCCAGTTGTCTTCTGAGAGTGTGTCTGCAGCACTAAAGTAGAAGAGAGGTTACCATGCACTCTGCTTCTTGTAGCACTTTCCCGCAACACATGCCCTTTAACCTCTACCCTTCCCACCATCCAGGGACCCAAGAATTCTTTCTAAGTGAAGCAGCAATTCAATTGCACTTGAAATGTTAACTCTGTTTCTCTTTCCACAGATGCTGTCTGGCCTGCTGAGTGTTTATGGACTTTCCTGTTTTTGTTTCAGATTTCCGGCATCTGCGGTATTTTATGATG
This sequence comes from Mobula birostris, assembly GCF_030028105.1. Lineage (NCBI taxonomy): Eukaryota > Metazoa > Chordata > Chondrichthyes > Myliobatiformes > Myliobatidae > Mobula > Mobula birostris. Next base: position 51,374,719 of record NC_092375.1, read on the forward strand.
TTCACTGAGTTGTGCAGCATAGTGTTGTCTTATGTTCTGTGCCTTAAGAATAAACAGAGCATCTTAACTGTAATTTCCAAATTTCATGTGGGTGAGGCATTAAGTCGTTACACAATCCAGCCTGATGCATAACTTTACGGGGTAGCTGATTTACTACCAGCATAACAGTAATACAATTAAAGGCTGAAGTAAATCTCACAGAGCTTATTTTTTTTACTATTTTCAATCAAACATACTATTGTCAGAGTCCGTATAGCCCAACTTCTCTAAATGTGACATAAAATCTGAGGAATCTCAGTAAAATAGTGAAAATAGAATATTTTTGTACAATTTTGAGGATGCCGTTTAGCCTCTTACCCCACAGGATCCTCTTATGAACGACAGCAGATTTCGACAGACTGGTAGCAGGATCAGCATGCAGTTAAAATTCAAACATGCAGCAGGTGCACGAGCCCACGCCAGAGCAGACTAAGTGGATTGAAAGAAACACGCATGAGTTCCAGTGAATCTATAGGAAATAAACCACAGCCCAAAGCTTCCAAAGGCATACTAACTCACCCCAACCAGCTCTCGTGTGTAAAAAAACTTCTGTCCATCTTCATAGACGAAAAAGAAATGAATGAAGAGAAATGCATTTATTCCGAGCCACACCAGCTGCAAAAGAAAAAAAACGGGGATTGTGCAATGAATCAGATTTGATTAGGGAACCAACTCTTAGGAGGAAGTGATCATAATATTATAGAATCCACCCGGCAAATTGAGAGGGAGAGGGTAAGGTCAGACGTATCAGTATCACAATGGAGTAAAGGGAATTACAGAGGCATGAGAGAGGAGCTGCTGAAGCTGACTGGAAGGGGACCCTAGCGGGGATGACAGCAGAAAAGCAATGGCAGAAGTTTCTGGGAGCAATGCAGAAGGCACAGGATAGATACATCCCAAAGGTGAAAAAGTATGCTAAAGAGGAAACGACGCAACCGTGACCGATGGGGCAAGTCAAAGACAGCATAAAAACAAAAGACAGGCTATCTAATGAAGCAAAAAATTGTGGGTGGAGGGGTTAGACAATTGGGAAGCCATTAAAAACCAACTGAAGACAACTAAAAAAGCAATAAGAAGAGAAAAGATGAAATAGGAACGTAAGCTAGCCAATTATATAAAAGGGGATACCAAAAGATGCTTCAGATATATAAGGAGTAAAAGAGATGCAAGAGTGGCTATTGGACTGCTGAAAAGTGATGCTAGAGAGGTAGTAATGGGGGACAAAGAAACCATGGATGAACTTAATAAGTATTTTGTGTCAGTCTTCACTGTAGAAAACACTAGCAGTATGCTGGAAGTTCGAGAGTGTCGGAGGGCAGAAGTAAGTATAGTTTCTATTACTAAGGAGAAGGTTCAAAGTTCAAAGTACATTTAATATCAAAGTATGTGTAGGCGTATATATAACCTTGACATTCGTCTTCTTGCAAGCAGACACGAAACCAAGAAACATAATAGAACCCATTAAAAAACCCATACAACGAAGACCGCCGAACACCCATTATATGGAAAAACAGAACAAATCGTGCAATAATTAAAAAAGTAAACAAGTAACACACAAAACATGAACCACAGAGTCCCTGGAAATGAGTCCACAGCCATGGCACCTGTTCCGCAATGAGATGAGCAAACCTCACAGAATATTGAGCTGAACACCAGTTTGCCCTTTGCCCTCCACAGTGAAGACTGATGCAAAATACTCATTTAGTTCATCTGTCATCTGCTTGTCCCCTGTTATTTCTCTGGCCTCATTTTCTAGTGGTCCTATATCCGTTCTCATATCTCTCATATGTATTTTTTTACATACTCAAAAAAGCTTTTACTATCCATTTTGATATTGTTTGCTAGCTTGCTTTCATATTTTATCCCTTCCCTCCGAATGTTTCTTTTAGTTGCTCCCTGTAGGTTTTTAAAAGCTTCCCAATCCTGTATCTTCTCGCTAATTTTTGCTTTGTTGTATGCCCTCTCTTTTGCTTTTACATTAGCTTTGGCTTCCCTTGTCAGTCATGGCTGTACTACTTTGCCTTTTGAGTATTTCTTCATTTTTGAAATACATCTATCCTACACCTTCCTCATTTTTCTCAGAAACCCACGCCATTGCTGCTCTGCCCTCATCCCTGCCAGCATCTCCTTTCCATTTACTTTAGCCAACTCCTCTTTCGTACCACTATAATTTCCTTCACTCCACTGAAATACTGCTATGTCAGACTTTACTTTCTCTCTATCAAATTTCAAGTTGAACTCAATCATATTGTGATCACTGGCTCCTAAGTGCTATTTTACCTTAAGCTCCCCAATTGTCTCCGGTTCATTACATAACACCTAATCCGGTGTAGCTGATCCACTAGTAGGCCCCAATGACAAACTGTTCTAAAAAGTCATCTCGTTGGCATTCAACAAACTTACTCTCTTGAGATCCATTACCAACCAGATCTTCCAAATTGTCCTGCAGGTTGAAATCCCCCAAGACTATCATAATATTGCCCTTTTGACGTGCCTTTTTAAATTTCCCATTGTAATCTGTGGTCCACATCCCAGCTACCGCTGTAAGGCCCGTATATAACTGCCATCAGGGTTCTTTTATCCTTGCAGTTTCTTAACTCAACCCCCAACGATTCAATATCTTCCAATCCTATGTCACATCCTTCTATTGATTTGATGCCATTCTTTACCAGCAGAGCCACATCACCCCCTCTGCCTACCTTCCCGTCCCTCTGATATAATGTGTAACCGCGGAAGTTCAGTTCCCAATTACAACCATCCTTCAGCCACGATTCAACATCGTACCTGACAATCTGTAATAGTGCAACAAGATCATCCACCTTATTTCTTATACACCGTACATTGAGATATAACACTTTGAGTACTGTATTTGCTACCCTTTTTGATTCTGCATCCCTAATGCACTGATACTCACTCTGCTGGCTGCAATTGTGTCCTATCTGCCTGCCCTTCCTGACAGTATGACAGCGTGCTATCTTTGCTTTTTTTTTTACCATACGTCCTATCCTGAGTCCCTTCATCCTAGTTCACACCCCCCTGCCAAATTAGTTTAAACCCTCCCAAACAGCTCTAACAAACCTGCCCGCTAGAATATTGGTCACCCTCGGGTTCAGGTACAACTCATCACTTTTGAACAGGTCATACCTCCCCTGGAAGAAATCCCAATGATCCAAGAACATGAAGACTTGCCACCTGTGCCTGCTTCTCAGCCACACATTAATTTGCCAATTCATCCTGTTTCTACTCTCACTGGTGCGTGGCACAGGCAGCAATCCAGAAATGACTACCCTGCAGGTCCTACTTCTCAGCTTTCTACCTAGCTCTCTAAATTCTCTTTTCAGGACCTCTTTGCTTTTCCTTCCTATGTCATTGGTACCAGTGTGTACTAGGACTTCTGGCTGCTCCTCTTCCTCCTCCAAAATGTTGTGGACATGATCCGTGATGTACCTGACGCTGGCACCTGAGAGACATAATACCATATGAGAGTCCTATTCACGTCCACAGAATCTCCTGTCTGTTCAGTTGACTATTGCGTCCCCTATCACTACCGCTCCCCTCATCTCCCTCTTTCCCTTTTGCACCATAGATCCATGCTCAGCGCCAGTAACCTGGTCTCTGTGCCATTTCCCTGGGAGGTTATCCCCCACAGCAGTATCCAATACGGTGTACTTATTATTGAGGGGAATGGCCACAGGGATGCTCTGTGTTAACTGCCTATTCACATTTCCATTTCTCCTGACAGTCACCCAGCTACTCAACTCCTGCATCTTTGGGGTGACAACATCCCTGTAACTCTGACCAATTATCTCCTCACTCTCCTGTACAAACCGAAAGTCATCCAGCTGCTGCTCCAGATCCCTAACACGGTCTTCAAGGAGATGCAGCTGGATGCACTTCACACAGATGTAGTCCCCTGGGAGACTCTGGGTCTCCCAGGGCTCCAACATCCTGCATGAAGAATACACAATGGCCATTTACTGTACTAGGTACAGTAAGAGAAAAAAGGGAACCTCAATGGAAATTACCCAGAGCCAAAGCCTCTTTTGAGTCGAAGCCTCCTTTGAGTCAAAGCCTGACACTCCTACTCTCACCACTGGCCTATTCCCAACAATGGCCGCCCAGATTGTCCCTTCTGTATCTTTAAACAAGTGTCGCCGACCTGTGAGAAACCTCACTGTTCACTGCTCCTGCCACTGATTGAGCTGCTGGAGTGAGCCCGAATACCCTCAAAGGAATTTGTTGCTCCATAGTCTCCTCTTGTGCCATGAAGAGACCACTCTTAGGGTGGAGGAGCAACATGTTATATTCTGTCTTGATAGCCTGCATCCTGATGGCATGAACATCAATTTCTCCTTCCAGTAAAAAAAATTCCTCACCCTTTCCCCTCTTCTTCTATTCCCCACTCTGGTCTCTTACCTCTTCTCATCTGCCTATCACTCTTCCTGTATCCTGTCCTCCTTCCCTTTCTCCTAATGTCCACCCTCCTCTCCTATGGGATTCCTTCCTCTGCAGCTCTTTACCTTTCTCACCAACCAAGCTTCAACTGTCATCTTCCAGTTATCCTCCATCTCCTTCCCCCGCCCCCATCTTTTTATTCTGGCATATTCCCCCTTCCTTTCCAGTCCTGAAGAAGGGTCTTGGCCCAAGACATCAACTGTTGTTTATTTCCATAGATGCTGCCTAACCAGCTGAGTTCCTCCAGCATCGTGAATGTGTTACTTTGGATCTCCAACATCTACAGAATTTCTCATGGTTATATCAATCACATAGATTCAACAGGCACAACAAAAGCCACTTTTCATCTTAATAAGCAGTAAAACCAAGCATCTTGTGTTACTCAGGAATACAAAACAGGTTTGAAATGGAGAGTGAATTTTATTGAGTACTGTGCTTGCATTTGGTGTGCATCCTAGTAGCAAATCACACGAGCCTTTGTAGAGTTTGTGTAAAATCCCAAATCCTGTCATGTTTCTTAAAATACATAAATGGATCAATGATCTCCTCTCGACAGGACGTTCTTTTGTCAAAGTGATCAAATGAGAGAGTTCAGAGACTAGAGCTTGAATCCTGGCGGCAGTATATGGCAAGTGAGTTGAAAGTGTATGATCCTTTCTGTAGTCTCTCATTGCCAGTCCCTAGGACAACCCCATACCTGTTAAACCATATCCTATGGCAAGGATTAAGTATTAATAGTGCTGATGCAGATGATAATTGGGAAGAAAATAACTACTACCAAAATTTGTGATTTTTATTGCAGATTTAGAAAAGTCGCATCAGCCCTGGGAATAACTATGGTTTAATAGTGTGAGAATAGAAGTTTGACTGTAAGACGTTTGTTTCCATTCTAAGTGGCAAATGCACTGTTAACTTTATGCTGTGCATAGAATCCTGTTCTAAGAGAACTGTGGGATTGAAGCAAAACATAACATGAGGCGATGTGTCAAAGAAAAATGAATCAAACTTTATTAAAAGAATTGAGATTAAGTAATCACCTTGACATAATCAACCTGCTTAACAGTTACCTAGGATTCAGGACCGTCATTTTTTATGGTGAGTGCTCAACTTTCTGACATCGATTTTTGTATTAATTATTTTTCTGTCCCTTTTAAAATTCATTTTCTCAGGATCTAGGCACTACTGAGAAGGCTGGCATTCATTATTCACCCTTAATTGCCCTTGATAAAGTAGTAATGAGCTGCCTTCCTGAAAACTGCAGTCTTCCCATGATGGTACTGCCACTGGCTGTTGAGTGTACCCACCTAGCTGCTGCACTTGTCCCTCTTGGCAGTAGAGGCTATGTTTTTAGGAGCTGTTTTTGGAAAGGCCTTGGTACATGCAATACATTTTGTAGAGGATACACACTGAAGTGTCAATCTGGATGGTGTGGAACTTTTTGAAGTTTTGCTCAATCAGTCAAGGGGAGAGAAATAGATCATGCTCCTCAGTTGTATCTTGTAGATAGTGGTGAGTCTATGAGGAAGAGACTCACTCGCTGAAGAAGACCCAGAATGACCTACTCAGGAAGACATGGAATTTACGTTGCAGATTTCTGATCAACGATGACCCCAGGGAAGATGATCATAGGAAATACAGCAATGGTAGTGTCAATGAATAGATGGTTAGAGACTCCCTTTTAACACTTCTGTGGGGAGTCATCCCTTACCCTTCCTACTCTAAACACCTGTGTAAGATGATCAAGTCATCAGAAACGATTATACAAAAGCTAATTTCAGAATTCGCAAGTAGAATAAAAATAGAACAACTTCCTGTTTCACTTTGTAAATTTCTTCGCTCTGCAATCAGTTATTTTAGCTACACTTGTTATTAACAAAACCAAAGTTTTAGCACTCATTTTAATAAATTTCAAGCCTGTCCAAATCAAATTATTACATTAATGAAATAAAGCTCTTAAACACTGCAGTGTGGTATAGTAGTAATGTTAATCAAATATAGGAGTATTTTCAAAACAATAGCTCCATTCTCTGTGCATTGCTGGTGAGGCTGTTCATTACTGCCCCACTCTAATTACCCTGAAGAGGCATCTTCCCAATACAAAGCAACACATTTGTTTTCTATGTAACAATTTTAATAAGGATAGTCCCTGAACCACTTCAAAAATAATTAAGAATTAAGCTTATTTCTCTGAGGACATGTAGAAACATAGAAACATAGAAAATAGGTGCAGGAGGAGGCCATTCGGCCCTTCGAGCCTGTACCGCCATTCAGTATGATCATGGCTGATCATCCAACTCAGAACCCTGTACCAGCCTTCCCTCCATACCCCCTGATCCCTTTAGCCACAAGGGCCATATCTAACTCCCTCTTAAATATAGTCAATGAACTGGCTTCAACTGTTTCCTGTGGCAGAGAATTCCACAGATTCACCGCTCTCTGTGTGAAGAAGTTCTTCCTAATCTCGGTCCTAAAAGGCTTCCCCTTTATCCTCAAACTGTGACCCCTTGTTCTGGACTTCCCCAACATCAGGAACAATCTTCCTGCATCTAGCCTATCGAATCCCTTTAGGATTTTATACGTTTCAATAAGATCCCCCCTCAATCTTCTAAATTCCAATGAGTATAAGCCTAGTTCATCCAGTCTTTCATCATATGAAAGTCCTGCCATCCCAGGAATCAATCTGGTGAACCTTCTTTGTACTCCCTCTATGGCAAGGATGTCTTTCCTCAGATTAGGGGACCAAAACTGCACACAATACTCCAGGTGTGTTCTCACCAAGGCCTTGTACAACTGCAGTAGTACCTCCCTGCTCCTGTACTCGAATCCTCTTGCTATAAATGCCAGCATACCATTCGCCTTTTTCACCACCTGCTGTACCTGCATGTCCACTTTCAATGACTGGTGTATAATGACACCCAGGTCTCGTTGCACCTCCCTATTTCCTAATCGGCCACCATTCAGATAATAATCTGTTTTCCTGTTTTTGCCACCAAAGCGGATATCTCCACATTTATCCACATTAAATTGCATCTGCCATGAATTTGCTTACTCACCTAACCTATACAAGTCACCCTGCATCCTCTTAGCATCCTCCTCACAGCTAACACTGCCGCCCAGCTTTGTGTCATCTGCAAACTTGGAGATGCTGCATTTAATTCCCTCATCCAAGTCATTAATATATATTGTAAACAACTGGGGTCCCAGCACTGAGCCTTGCGGTACCCCACTAGTCACTGCCTGCCATTCTGAAAAGGTCCCGTTTATTCCCACTCTTTGCTTCCTGTTTGCCAACCAATTCTCTATCCACATCAATACCTTACCCCCAATATCGTGTGCTTTAAGTTTGCACACTAATCTCCTGTGTGGGACCTTGTCAAAAGCCTTTTGAAAATCCAAATATACCACATCCACTGGTTCTCCCCTATCCACTCTACTAGTTACATCCTCAAAAAATTCTGTGAGATTCATGAGTTGTGTCTCATATGGACTAGGAAATGCTGATTTCCTTCCCTTAAAGTATTTTGGGAGAACAGATTTTGTTTTATGAAATGTAATTTCTTCAGAATTTTTTAAAAACCTTTTAACCCAAGTCTGGAGTCACTTTAGTGAAACTCAACTCAATCTCTGCTGTTAGAGCTACTATATCAGCTATATAACTGCTATACTAACAGTCATATATTTTTAAAGAAAATATAAATTCTATAAAGTAAGATAATAAAAATAAATACACTAATATAACAACAAATGCAAAACTTAATCCCCTTACCTAAATAAAAATGCTGCAATTACCTTCATTTTATTTCTTATTAAATCAATTTTACTTTGAGCACACTACATCTAAAGAAAATATTTTGAATCTATATTTAATATGCATGCAGTTAGCTAAAGTAACATTGCAAGGAAATTATTCCTAATTGACAACACCACTCTGAGCAATTTTATAACTATTTCTCTTTGTGATCATTCGAAATAGCGTAGTTTCTGAAGAATGGACATCTAAATTTATGACTATCGCTGGTAGTTTGTCCAGTTTTATATTTATGCTCATTTAAAAATATAGCATTACTTTTAAAGTCATCAAAAATTATAGCTAGAGTTAATATTAGTTTAATTTACCACTGTTAGCTTTTAAAACATTTAATCAGCAAAATCATCACTCTCATATTTATATTTTGATTGAAAATAAATTGATTCCATAGCCCACAATGTGCTAAAACTGGTAATCAAGTAATTTAACCTGAAGAATATACCAGCAAGCAATATACTCAAACACTTCCCCACTGATTTAACAATTGCAGTACTTACAATTACAAAGCTGGAGACTCCCTCATTCACCAGACAGTTTCCCATATTCAAAATGAGTGTCAATTCACTGTGTCTGAGTTAATTTAACCAAGTATATAAGGAAGTGAGAGCTTGTCCGGAAGTTACCCAATATACTTCCGTATTCAGTATGAAATTAAATGGTCAAATCTAATTATTTTGCTTAATGCAGATACAAGGCAAAAGCATTGGTGAGTAATGTGATGATCTGTTGAGTTCTTTCTGATTTATTATTGCACAAATAGCCTAATATTTGTTAACACTAGATAATTCTGTATGTAGCAGAAAGAAAATCAAACTGTAGGTGCTGGAAACTGAAATAAACTCAGAAAATACTAGAGATGTTTAGCAGATCGGACTCCAATTTGGGGAAGAAAAATAGTGTTAATCTTTTCAGGTTGGGAAAAATTGGGAAAGTGACAAAAGTTAAATATTGTAAAAAGTTTTAACAAAACCCAATAATGCACAAAATGCAAATTCCCTGATACTTATCTTGCTCCATTTCTCCAAAAAATATATTTTTGTGATTTGATAGAAATTTAAAGATTAGCTTTATTTGTCACATGTACATCAAAACACAATGAAATGCATTATTTGTGTCAACAACCAACACATTGTAAAGATGTGCTGGGGGCAGTCCACAACTCTCACCGTGCTTCCAGCACCAACACAGCATGCAGACAAATTACTAACCTTAACACATACACGATTTGGAATGTGGGAGGAACTGGAACACTCAGAGGAAACCCACCAATCACAGCAAGAATGTACAAACTCCTTAAAGACAGAGGCAGAATTGGACCCGGGTTGCTGGTGCTGTAATGGTGTTATGCTAACTACCATGCTACCATGCATGGAAATGTTGCATGTTGCTGCATGTCAGAGACATTTAGATATGTTGATAGCAATTGACAGCTGGTATAGCTTGGACAAAGTTCTTACACTGGCTTTACGTACAACCATTGTTTTAGCGTCCACCCATACCCACATCTCCACACTGCTTTCACTTTTGCAAGTCGTACAGCTGTGTATGGCTTCCACATCTGGGTTGAGGCTATTTCATTAAATAAAGCACATAGGAACCTAGATTTCATAAATAGAAATACAGAGTGAAAAGGTGAAGAGATGAGTATAAACCTTCATAAAATACTAGTCACTGCACTTTAGGAAGAATGTAAAATTCCTGAGGAAGTTACAGGAAACAATGATTCCAAGGATGAGGAACTTCAGTTACAGGATTAAACTGGAAACATTAGATAAGGTAGCCTTGGAGAAAGGTCCAAGGAAAGACTTGGACAGGATTATAACTAAACATGAGGAAGTCTGCAAATGCTAGAAATCCAAAGCAACTCACACAAAATGCTGGAGGAACTCAACAGGTCAGGTAGCATCTATGGAAATGAATAAATTGTTGATGTTTCGGGCCAAGACCTTTATTCAGGACTGAGAAGAAAGGCGAAAGATGCCAGAATAAAAAGGTTGGGGTGGGGGCAGTGGGATTTTCTTTTAACCAGAATTGATATTCATGCCATTAGTTTGGAGGCTACCCAGATGGGATATAAGGTGTTGTACCTCCATGCTGATGGTGGCCTCGTCATGGCACAAGAGGAGGCCATGAACCATATCTAGTTGAATTAAATCTAGTTGGACAGGGTAGGTAAATATGTGTGTGTGTGTGTGTGTGTGTGTGTGTGTGTGTGTGTGTGTGTGTGTCTGTGTCTGTGTGTGTCTGTTTGTGTGTGTGTCTGTCTCTGTGTGCGTGTGTGTGTGTGTGTGTGTGTGTGTGTGTGTGGGTGTGTGTGCACGTGTGTGTGTGTGTATTTGTGTGTGTGTGTCTTTGTGTGTGTGTCTGTGTGTGTGTGCGTGAGTGTGAGTGTGTCTGTGTGTGTGTGTGTCTGTGTGAGTGTGTTTGTGTGTGTGTGTGTGTGTGTGCGTGTGTGTGTATGAGTGTGTGTGTTTGTGTGTGTGTGTGCGCGCGTGAGTGTGAGTGTGTATGTCTGTGTGTGTTTGCGTGTGTCTGTGTGTGTGCGTGTGTCTGTGTGTGTGTGTTTGTGTGTCTGTCTGTGCTTGTGTGTGTGTGTGTGTGTGTGTGTGTGTGTGTGTGAGTGTGTGTGTATGTGTGTGTGTTTGTCTGTGTATGTTTGTGTATGTCTGTCTGTGTGAGTGTGTTTGTGTGGGTGTGTGTGTGCGTGTGTGTGTGTTTGTGTGTGAGTGTGTGTGTGTATGTCTGTGTGTGTGTGTGTTTTTTTGTGTGGGTGTGTATTTGTGTTTTGCCCTTTGAAGGAACCTGTGAGGGAAACAAGGCAGCAATGTTTCTTTGGGTGTGATATGTCAATTTGCACCTTCAAGAAAAAATGAGCTGGCAAGAGCCTGAAGATGATATTCATTGCACATTACAGAGTGCTGCATCCTTCCAATAATGTCAAGTATACTGCCCCTACAAAATGTTGTTAGTATTTTCAGTCTGGCAAACACATACAAAATAACAACTTCTTCATCCTCATTTCCACTTACTTATGATTTGAGCAGGCGGCTAAGATGGAGCTTCTGGAACTTGTCCATTGGACCTGAGTATCCTGCAGATAATTTTACAATCAATGGCTGCTCGGTGCTTGGGGAGAGGGTATGCACAGTCCTGGCATAATTTCTGAGTTTGCCGTGAATAGGGTTTGAATTGTTGTCCACTATGGTGTTTGTTTGAAAAACAAAATGAATGAACTTTTGAACCTTTGCTGAGATCCAGAAACCATTGAAGCGCCTGACCACCGTGAACTCAGGATACATGAAATTCATTTCCAGGCAATCCTGTTTTGATTAGTAATAGCACTGAATGTAATATCTTGCAAAATATTGTAATGATAAAAAATTATTTTGGGCATAAGGATAACTTGCAGATTATAAAAAGAGAAACCCATAAAGAGATTTTTGGAAGCAGAGATAAACTGTGATGTACTCGTTTAGAGACTCGTGTGTAAATTCACTATCTATTTTTATACTGACTTGTCAATAGCAATGTTTGCTCTACACATCCATTAGGAGGATGTGCCTTCTGGCAGTAAATCTGCCATCTATGAGATATACAGTTTGATACCCACACAGTTTAGCAAAAATTTAAACTGAAAATACATTGTAAACAGTGATCACATTACAACCACAGCTGCTTTGTATTCAGTGCAAGGTTAAAAAGAAGGAACCAACTAAAATTAAACAATAGAAGTAATTTTATCTGTAGGTAAAATAACTTAGTACTAGCAAAATTACAGAGGCTAAATATAAATACTGTAATGTATGGATTTATTTATTTTAGAGCAATGACTCCCCTTCACACTACGTATTAATCTGTTGTCTGTGCACTGATCTGTTGTCTACACATGCACATTGCTCAACGAATTGGTGATAAGTACGAACCTGAATGTCAGAAAATAACACAAACTTCGCCGACAGTTACGGGACGAAACAGCAAAATGAAAGAGTTAAACAGTACGGAAGCCATCAGGGACGCTGACAAAGGGACGCATGAGTACAGCACAGTTCACAGTGAGAGATGCACAACTAGCAAATTCAAAGTGAAAATAACATGGCGATGGCTTCAGTCGGGAAGGTTAACAAATTTGATAGTGCTAATGAAGCCATATATTGAGAGGGTTGAACTGTATTGTAAGACAAATGATCTGGTTGAGGTCCTCACAAGGGACTGTTCCAGTGTAATCGTTTCACCTTCATCACATCAGCTCCAGTAATTTGGCAAAGAGCAGTGGACCAAGTGCTCCAAGATATCCCAGGAACACAATGTTACCCTGATGACATCATCGCAACTGGCAAGAATGATGAAGAGCACCTCCAGGTCCTTGGTAAAGTGTTTACCAGGTTGAGTGAGTATGGTCTAAGTGCAAAGAGAGAGAAATGTACATTTTTCAAGAATGAAATCTCATATTGTGGACATCGGAAGATCATGGCTTAGATAAGTTACAAGAGAAGACTGAAGCAGTGCTAGAGGCACCCAAACCGGAAAATGTGTCACAATCAGCTCATACTTGGCCCATGTAAACTATTACCACCATTTTCTCCCAAACATTGCTACAGTGTTGCATCCATTGAATGCACTGTTACAGACAGGAGCAAGGTGGGAATAGTCAGAAAGATGTGAAAAAGCATTCAAGGAAACAAAGAGACTAATAACATCAGATGAACTGCTCACCCATTATGACTCATCCCTGCCCATCACACTGGCATGTGATGCATTGCATCCTCTTATGGCATTGAAGCTATTTTGTTGCACATTATGAAAGATAGATCTGAATGCCTGATTGCATTTGTGTCAAGATCACTGATGAGCGCAGAAAGCAACTATGCACAGATCATCCAAGAGGCCCTTAGTCTAGTATGGGGAATAAAGAAGTTCTACCACTACCCCTTCAGACAAAAGTTTATGCTGGTGACAGATCACCAGCCCCTGGTGTCCATTTTTGATCCCAGGAAGGGAATACCAGTGATAACCTCTACCCGGTTACAATGTTGGGCACTGTTCCTAGGAGCCCACTCTTATGACATAGAGTTCAAGGGTACCAAACAACACAGCGATGCTGACGGCTTGTCACGTTTTCCACTAATGGCAAATGAAGAAGAAAAGTCTTCATACTGTGACCACACAGCATTGGTAGGCTAGTTGCCAGTAACAAATTCTGAAATACAACGAGAAACAGGGAATGGCCTGACATTGTCAAAAGTCTGTGACATCACCATGCAAGGATGGCCAGCTCATGGTAACCCTGTGTCTCTAGAGTTCTCAGTGAGACAAGACTAACTGTCGATATGTCAAAGGGTGCTGATATGTGGATCTCATGCTGTGGTTCCTCTGAACTGTGCTCCAGAGTGTTAGAGAATCTGCATGGAGGACACCTGGGTACAGTTAAGATGAAAAGTCTCTCCAGGAGCCTACGTGTGGTGGTCAGGAATAGATAAACAAATTGAAGACTTGGTCAAAAGCTGTTTGGGATGTGAAAAAGTTCAAAATGCACCCCCACAGGCACCTTTATACCCATAGGAGTGGCCGTCTTCACCATGACAAAGAATACATATTGACTTTGTTGGGTCATTCATGGATTCCATGTTTCTGGTTGCTGCGGATGCTCATTTGAAGTGGCCGGAGGTCATACCAATGAAGTTAACCACCTCAGCAGAGACTCTCTCTGCCCTGAGGATTATCTTCACCAAAAATGGCTTAACCAAACAAATTGTGAGTGACAACGTACCACAATACACACCAGAAGAATTCTGACTGTTCACGAAGAAAAATGGCCTCAAACATTTTAAGTCAGCTCCTCACCACCCAGCAATGAATGGGTTAGCTGAAAGGTCTATCCAAATCTTCAAGAAGTCCATTAAAGTGAATGACAAGGAGGACATTCCTCTGCGGCCCAAGGTGGACTACTTACTTTTTGTGTATTGGAACTCTGTTCATGTGACGATAAATCAACCACCTGCAATGCTGTTCATGAGCAGGAATCTGTGATCTCACATAGACTTCCTGAAACCTGACTTCCAGTGGGAACTACAAAATAAACAGTTCAGCCAGTTGCCAAGTGAAGCAGCAAGGAGCTTCGGCATTGGACAGGAAGTGCGAGTGCGCATGATTACTGAGAAGACAAGTGGGCACCCGGTCGGATGGCTACAAGATCCAGACCATCGATGTACACAGTGGATGCTGGGGATCAAACATGGAGCAATCATGTGGACCAGACACTGGATGCTCAACTGAAGAACACACCTGTGTCGACTGCATCCAGCAAGATGGATATGCTACAGCAACTGGACTTAACTCTCAGTGATGATCATGCCACTGACAGCAATGTGACACTGGCAACTGAGAACATTGTCTTAGACAAGACACCTACCAAATCTGATGCAACCCTACAGGTCCAGAGATGTTTTGAGAACATTATCATTGACAAGGTACCCGCCAAACCTGATGCAACTCCACAGGCCCAGAGGCATGACAAGAATACTATCATTGACAAGACAACTGCCAAACCTGATGCCACTCCACAGGTCCGAAAGCACTATTCTGAAAGAAACAGAGCATCACCCAAAAGACTGAATCTCTAGTGTAATGAAGTTAATTATGAACCATTACTGTATTGTGAAAGCATGTTTATTTGGAATTTGGGGTTATGAAAGAGGAATTGAGTGTTTTGTACAAATACAGTTTTATGGTGCATTAATCTAAAGGGGGAGAAAGTGTAATGTATGGATCTATTTCTTTTAGGGCAATGACCCCCCTTAGTACTACGTATTGATCTGTTGTTTACACAGGCACATCTCTCTCTCTCTCTCTCTCTGCAAAGTGAATACACCAGTTAAAGCCTTCCCCCGTGTGCACGCCTTTATTTTTATTGATATGTATTTGTGCACAGCCACAACAGCTACCATATCTAAAGCAGTGCTGCAACTCTAACTGCAGGACATCAAGGAATATATTTTCTAGGAACATCATTTGGAACAGGAATTAACTCAATGACAATGTATTTCAAAATTTCACAGGTGTGTTGTCTTCCCAGATTAATATGTTTGGCTTTCAACAATGCAAAAAACAAATTATAGCAGCAAGTTAGACATTGAGTGGAGTTATAAAATATGAGGCGACAGAATATGCATTGAATGATTCAGTATCACCATTGTATAATATCACATAAAGTTAAAATGATGACCAGGACCCTAAATAAATTACTGGATCATAAAATATGTAAAAAGGACCAAACTACATGTAACCTTCTCACCGTGGCTTGTAACAAACTTGGCTCGTTAACTAACTCTGGTTAACAGCCACGTGACAGCACCACATGAGTACCAGTGAGAAGGTCATCTTCAATAAGCGACACACGTCCACTGTTGATATGATTTGGGTTTAACCAAACAGGAGAGATGGAATATTTAAGTAAGGGAATGAAAATAATGGAGAATGCTGTGCAAATACTGCCTGTGCAAAGTTATCATTCACTAGGAAATAATTTTTAATAGCATCCAATTAAAATGGAAGTATATTTACTAATATTTCAGCTTTAACAAAGAGTTAATAAAAAAGAAAAGAAAAAGGGCTCATTCCAGTTAAACCAGTCTAAATGTGCACATAAACGTTGGAGCTCGTTTCTGACAAAGTTGGGTGTATTGCTTGACTCATGGTGCTGAACCCATATCACCAGCCACAGTTTGAACTTTCCTTGAAGACTGCTATGAACAAATTGGCTAATCCAGAGGTATTGGTACTTCCTCCATGGAACCATTCGCCTGCACAAAGTACTTCTTGCAATAGCATCTCCTCTTTGGGTGGGATCCTCCAGTGTCTTCCCTTGTGCTCTTCCCCACACCTCCTTCTCTTCCAACACTTCCCAACAAAAAAAACAGACCTCTGTCCCTCAAAAATCTAATACTGCCCAACTCTCTCAAACTTTCCATGGCATCCAACTGGACAGAGTACTACAGCATGATACCAAGACAAACCCACTGGCTGACACAACACTCCTAGGCTGAGCAAATGGCTCCTTATCTTCACTAGTCTATGAAGCTTAACTAACAGAACACACTGTGTTTGCAGGAAAGTTGCTAAAAGCATAACAGCATAGCACTAGAAATGCAATAGAATATGTTCATATCCAGGGTGTTGCATGTAATTCTTATAGAAGGAGGATGGGGAACAATGGAATGAATATATGGATTCCAGAAAATATCACACAAAATGTACAACTGCTACAGATGACATGATTGTCCAAACGGCTGTGTGTGCAATTTACCAGTCTAGGTTAGAGAACTGAAATGATGCCAGATAGTGCAATGGAACCTATACAAGTTACATATGAGTCAGTGAGAGACAGTTGATGGATGACTGGTGGGGGCTTGGTGAACTGAACAGTGGTTGAGATTAGGAATGCTCTGTGTAGCAAATGGCATTAAGATAGCTTGATGTGTGAGATCATTAAGCATCCTCCTACACTGCATAGTTGCACTGTCTCCCTCTCTAATTCCTTGCCATTGCCTTCTGAGCATGTAATTGCAGTACCCCTTCTGTGCCCTTACAGCCCCCTGTGCACCAATACCTAGAAGTTCAGAAATGTCTGTCAACCTTTCTTTGCTTCCACTAAATCACAGAGCACTGAAAAATTGTTAATGTCACTCCACTCTTCGAAAAAGGAGAGAGGCAGAAGAAAGGAAATTATAGGCCAGTTAGCCTGACCTCAGTGGCTGGGAAGATGTTGGATCAATTGTTAAGGATGAAGTCTCAGGATTTTGGAGGCACTTGATCAAATGGGCCAAAATCAGCATGGTTTCCTTACAGGAAAATCTTGTGTAAAAAAACCTGTTGGGATTCTTTGAGGAAATAACAAGCGGGATAGACAAAGGAGAATTGGAGAATGTTGTGTACTTGAATTTTCAGAAAGCCTTTGACAAGGTTCCGCATGTGAGGCTGCCTAACAAGATAAGAGTCCATGGTATTAAGGGAAAGATACTAGCATGGATAGAGAATTGGCTGATTGACAGTAGGCAAAGAATGGAAATAAAGGGAGACAGTTTTGGTTGTCTGCCGTTGACTAGTGGTGTTCCATAGGGTTCTGTGTTGGGACTGATTCTTTTTATTTTATATGTCAATGATTTGGATGATAGAATCGATTGCTTTGTGGCCAAGTTTGTGGACAATACGAAGAAAGGAGCGGGCCAGGTAACGCTGTGGAAGCAGCGTGGCTGCAGAAGGACTTAGACTGATAAGGGGAATGGACAAAGAATTGGCGGATAAAATACAGTGTTGGGATGTATATGGTCATGCATTTTGGCAGAAGGGTAAAAAGCATAGTCTATTTTCTAAACAGAGAGAAAATTCAAACATCCGAAGTCCAAAGAGACTTGGATATCCTCATACAGGATTCCCTAATTTGCAGGTTGAGTCAATGGTGAGGAAGACAAATGTAATGTTAATGTGCATTTTGAAAGGACTACAATATAAAAGCAAAAATGTAATGCTGAGGCTTTACAAGGCACTGGTGAGGCTTCACTTAGAGCACTATGAGCAGTTTTGGGTCCCTTATCAAAGAAAGGATGTGCTGATGCTGGAGAATGTTCAGAGGAGGTTCATGCGAATGATACTGGGAATAAAAGGGCTATCGTGTGAAGAATTGTTTGATGTCTCTGGGTCAGTACTTGCAGCAGTTTAGAAGAATGAGAGGGAATCTCATTGAAACCCATCTAATGTTGAAAGGCCCAGATAGAGTGGATGTGGAGAGATGTTTCCTTTAGTGTGAGAGTCCAGCACCAGAGGACACAGCCTCAAAATCAGGGGATAACCATTTAGAACAGAAATAAGGAAGAATTTCTTTAGCCAGTGGTTTGTAAATCTGCGGAATTCATTGTCACAGGTGACCGTGGAGCAAAATCTTTGGGTGTATTTAAGATGGAGGTTAGAAGGCTTTTGATTAGTCAGGGTATGAAAGGTTACAGGGAGAAGCAGGAGAGTGGGGTTGAGAGGGAAATGGATCAGCCCTGATGAAATGGTGGAGCAGACTCAGTGGGACAAATGGCCCCATTCTGCTCCTGTATCTTTTCGTTTCATTTTCTTCTTGATGGGTGTGCCCTTCCATGGCTGACCTTTACTGAATTTTACACACGAAGCTGTTTCCAATGGTCTCAGTAGGTCCAACAACTACACTGAGTTCTCTCTTTGAGAACAGGCCAATACAAAGCCAATGGAATTTGCTGAAGATGAGTGCGCAGCTAAGAATTGATACCACATTGTGATTTTGGAAATCCCTGCTCAAGCTAATGCTCTGCCTTCATCTTGCACATGTGAGCATGCACTCAGAGCCAAGAAGAACTTCCTGAGGTCAGTACATTTTCTTGAGTGCAAAATGATTTCTACAGTTGCTTTCATTTGTTGAAATCTACAATCAGTGGTTTAGGGGTGCTAAAGGATTTTTTTTTACTGATCACTCTTCTAAACAAATCACTTGGCCTAGATGTGGCAAGCATCCCTTGACGAATAATGCACAACTAGGAAGATTAGCAAGGAGCATACAGAGCAGAGAAGGACATCATATTGGAAGAGGAAGGAAGAGGGAATGTCACAATGTTCATAGACTGATCTCTAAACTTGAACCTCAGTGGAAGTAATGCATGAGATGTTGTGGTTCTCTAAGGATGGCCTCTATGACATCTGCTAACAGCCAGAACCAAAAGCTCACAGATTGGCAAGGTTTCCTTACAGAGACAATAGCAACGCTACCAAGCTCAATGTCCAGAAAATGCTTTGATTCTTCTATTCTTGCCCTGCCAAGGAAAAGTAGGCAGAGTGAGCTTGAGAATTTGTTATCAAATACATAATCGTGGCTCTGCAAGCAGCCATGTTTACTCAGCCAGTTGTACAAACCTAAAAGGTTTCCACTTCTTTAGAGTCACATAACTAAAATCAATCCTATCGCAATACCTGCAGGAACATTGGTCAGTTGTTCTGCATTAATGGTTCTGAATTGCAGTACTAGAGACAGCATGTTGTCCATCAATATAGAAGCTGATAGTGAAGAGACAGATCTCTGTGGGGATGGGGTGGGGTCCATAGAGCTATGCTATTTGCAACTCTAGCGTAGCATTGGCTTTAAATTATCTAAATCTAATGAGTCAGGAGGAACTTGGGGAAAGAGCCTCAGAAAAAAAAGTTATGTCTGTTACGCAAATTTAAAAGACTGCAGCATTGAAGCTGTGTGTATGAATCAAAAATAGGTTCTGGGAATAATTCATTTCCTTCTCTGAATGTATTTGATTGTGAATATGTAACTTAATTGTAATTATCTAGTTGCTTGAAAGTTTGTTGAAGTAAAAAGAGAAGTTAAATCCCATTGTAGTTGTTGCTATTGTGCCTGATCACCTGGAAAGAAATACAGACGTTCTGACTCTGTAACATTCAAAACTGCATCAAACAGCAGTCTCCTGTCCAAATAGCAGGGCCAAAGGTCTGCAGTATGTTTATTCTGTCCAGGTAAAGAGGGGATAGTGCAAAACCTGGACCAAAGGAAAGCTTGGATTTTACTTAGATGCCAATCCTGTCAGCTACTGGGATTCTGCAGTTAGATAAGGTGATCTGGTCACCCGTCGGCATATGTTGGCAGATGGGAGTTGCAGTTTGTGGAAGGGTGACTTGGTCAGTTGCTAGATGTCCTCGGATTGTCAGTGGAGCATTTCGTGCAGTGGCTTTAAGTACACGCAGGGTTCAGTTCATTGCTTAATGAAAGAGACATGGAAGGGGTTCTTAGTGTCAATTGTTCCTTTAATTGTTTTTATAATCCCTCAAACTCAAGTAACAATAATTCACCAGAGAATAAAAATAAAAATTTTCACCGGAGAATTAGTAAAATGTGAATTTAATCTTTTAGAACTAATTTTAATCTATCTGGAAACCAAAAGCAACAAAAAAAAGTGTCAATATAAAGAAGCATCAAAAAATATTGTTTCTTTATGTCATCCCTTCAATTACTAGCCTATTGTAAATGTAGGCAGGCAGGTAAGGATGCCTGTCTTGTATACTCTAGTATCTTGGCATAAGTCACAAATCTTTATTTAGCTTTGGTCTATCAGGAGCACCCAAAGGGGGGCTAATGGTCACATTGAGGTCATGGCTGATGTCTTTGAGGAGAATGAGGAAGGGAAATAGGTAATATCCATCTGCTTATGATGCTTTTATTTTAAGCAATTTACCAATTTCCCCTTTCACCAAGAATCAGAATCAGATTTACTATTACCAGCATATGTCGTGAAATTTGTTAACTTTATGGCAGCAATACAATGAAATACATGATCAATAAATATAGAGAAAGAACTGAGTTGCATTAATTTTATGTATGTATATATGTCTATTAAATAGTTAAGTTAAAATAAGCAATGCAAAAAAAAAACAAGAAATAAAAAAAGTGATGAGGTAATGTTCATGGGTTCAATGTCCATTTAGAAATTGAATGGCTGAGGGGAAGAATCTATTCCTGAATTGCTGAATCTGAGCTTTCAAGCTTCTGTAGCTCCTTCCTGACGGTAACAGTGTGAAGAGCACATGTCCTGGCTGTTGGGGATCCTTAGTGTTGGACCCTGCCTTACTAAGGCACTGCTCCCTGAAGATGTCTTATGTACTATGGAGCTAGTACCGTGATGGAGCTGACTAATTTTACAAATTTCTGCAACTTATTTCAATCTTGTGCAGTAGTCCACCATACCAGATGGTGATGCAGCCAGTTAGAATGCTCTCCATGGTACATTCGTAGAAGCTTTTGAGTGTTTTAGTTGACAAACCAAATCTCCTCAAACTCCTAACAAAATATGGTAGCTGTCCTGCTTTCTTTATAGCTGCATCAATATGTTGTGTCCAGATTAGATGCAAGTTAGCGGAGATATTGACACCCAGGAACTTGAAATTGATCACTCTGTCTACTTCTGATCCCTCTATGAGGACTGGTTTGTGTTCCCTTGTCTTACCCTCTCTGAAGTCCACAATCAACTCTTTGGTCTTGACCCCATCTGTCCCTGATTATTGGTGCCACAGCACAAAATGTAAGGCCATTCCAAAGTCAAAAATCTGAACCAAATAAAAGAAATCATGTTATATTGTATAGAAATGTAATACAATCAACTACATGGTTTCTATCAAAGTCTGGTTCCAAGAGCCTTTGCTCTGATACTGTCCGAGCCCAGTGTTTGTAACATGGCTAGTGGAAGGCTGCTTTCAAACAAATTGTATTTATATGGCACCATGTGACACCCCAAGAATCTTCACAAAAGTATAATTAACCTTAATACAGTAACTCTTAAGGAGACTATATGTCAATGCCTTGGTCAAAGGGCTATGATTTAAGGAAGATTTTAAAGATAGAGATGTGAAGGTATTTAGGGGGGGAATTCTAGAACTATTATCTCGGTAACTGAAAGCATGGCTGCTAGTGATGAGGCAATCGAATTTGTGGACACATACTCAAAGCTCCAGAAAGCAGGGAGCATCAATGTGTCAGAAGGCTGGAGGTTACTGACCTAGAGGTAAAACTTGAAACATGGCATCGGGTAAGTCAGTAACAACAGGTTAGTGGAACAAAAAGCTGAGGATTTATAAGCAGGGAACATGGAAAAGTAGACAGATAAGCTGGACAACAAAAGAAATTGGCAACACTTGATTAACTACATTTCAATGTTAGTCATTGAATAAGTAAATGGGTGGAGTCCAAGTTGAAATATGGCTTAAAGAAGTCCAGGAATAACAGATAACGTAATTGGATTCAGGATTTTCAAATGAGAAATTCATTTTTTATGGTGTTGTGATATTGGTTAAGGCAATTTGAGAAGTTGTAATATTCTAGAGGGATTATCAAACAAATCCATTTGTATTGAAATGCAGGATAATGCTGAACCAGTCATCACCATAAGACCAAAAGACATTAAGACATAGGAGCAGAATTAGGTGATTCAGCCCAGCAAGTCTGCTCTGCCATTCCATCATGGCTGATCCCAGATCCCACTCAACCACATACACCTGCCCTCTCACCATATCCTTTGATACCCAAACCGATCAGGAAACGATCAACTTCCACCTTAAATATACCCACAGACTTGGCCTCCACAGCAGTCTGTGACAGAGCATTCCACAGATTCACTACTCTCCGGCTAAAAAGATTCCTTCTTACCTCAGTTCTAAAAGATTGCCCCTCAATTATGAGGCTGTACCCTTTAGTTCTAGATACCTATCCATGCCAGGATCTTTCCTGTAATGCCATAGGATTTTATCTTGTTAACATAGAACATAGAATAGTACAGCACAGTACAGGCCCTTCAGCACACATTGTTGTGCCAACCCTCAAACCCTTCCTCCCATATAACCCCCACCTTAAATTCCTCCATATATCTGTCTAGTAGTCTCTTAAATTTCACTAGTGTATCTGCCTCCACCACTGACTCAGGCAGTGCATTCCATGCACCAACCACTCTCTGAGTAAACAACCTTCCTCCAATATCCTCCTTGAACTTCCCACCCCTTACCTTAAAGCCATGTCCCCTTGTATTGAGCAGTGGCACCCTGGGGAAGAGACGCTGGCTGTCCACTCTATCTATTCCTCTTATTATCTTGTACACGTCTGTCATATCTCCTCTTATCCTCCTTCACTCCAAAGAGTAAAGCTCTAGCTCCCTTAATCTCTGATCATAATCCATACTCTCTAAACCAGGCAGCATCCTGGTAAATCTCCTCTGTACCCTTTCCAATGCTTCCACATCCTTCCTATAGTGAGGCGACCAGAACTGGACACAGTACTCCAAGAGTGGCCTAACCAGAGTTTTATAGAGCTGCATTATTACCTCGCAACCCTTAAACGCTATCCCTCGACTTATGAAAGCTAACACCCCATAAGCTTTCTTAACTACCCTATCTACCTGTGAGGCAATTTTCAGGGATCTGTGGTCATGTACTCCCAGATCCCTCTGCTCCTCCACACTACCAAGTATCCTGCCATTTACTTTGTGCTCTGCCTTGGCGTTTGTCCTTCTAAAGTGTACCACCACACACTTCTCCGGGTTGAACTCCATCTGCCACTTCTCAGCCCACTTCTGCAACCAATCAATGTCTCTCTGAAATCTTCGACAATCCTCTGCACTATCTACAACACCACCAACCTTTGTGTCATCTGCAAACTTGCCAACCCACCCTTCTACTCCCACATCCAGGTCGTTAATAAAAATCACGAAAAGTAGAGGTCCCAGAACCAATCCTTATGGGACACCACTAGTCACAACCCTCCAATCCAAATGTACTCCCTCCACCACGACCCTCTGCCTTCTGCAGGCAAGCCAATTCTGAATCCACCTGGCCAAACTTCCCTGGATCCCATGCCTTCTAACTTTCTGAATAAGCCTACCGTGTGGAACCTTGTCAAATGACTTACTAAAATCCATATAGATCACATCCACTGCACTACCCTCATCTATATGCCTGGTCACCTCCTCAAAGAACTCTGTCAGGTTTGTTAGACACAATCTGCCCTTCACAAAGCCATGCTGACTGTCCCTGATCAGACCATGATTCTCTAAATGCCCATAGATCCTATCTCTAAGAATATTTTCCAACAGCTTTCCCACCACAGATGTAAGGCTCACTGGTCTATAATTACCCGGACTATCCCTACTACCTTTTTTGAACAAGGGGATAACATTCGCCTCCCTCTAATCCTCCGGTACCATTCCTGTAGACAACGAAGACATGAAGATCCTAACCAGAGACTCGTTCGTTACCTAATACTAGATCTAGTATGGCATTCCCCCTAGTCAGCCTGTCAACATACTGTTCGTTACCTAATACTAGATCTAGTATGGCATTCCCCCTAGTCGGCCTGTCAACATACTGTGACAGGAATCCATCGTGGACACATTTAACAAACTCTGCCCCGTCCAAACCCTTGGAACTAATCAGGTGCCAATTAATATTAGGGAAGGTAAAGTCACCCATGATAACAACCCTGTTATTTTTGCACCTTTCCAAAATCTGCCTCCCGATCTGCTCCTCGGTATCTCTGCTGCTACCAGGGGGCCTATAGAATACCCCCAGTAGAGTAACTGCTCCCTTCCTGTTCCTGACTTCCACCCATACTGACTCAAAAGAGGATCCTGCTACATTACCCACCCTTTCTGTAGCTGTAATAGTATCCCTGACCAGTAATGCCACCCCTGCTCCCCTTTCTCCCCCCTCTCTATCCCTTTTAAAGCACTGAAATCCAGGAATATGGAGAATCCATTCCTGCCCTGGTGCCAGCCAAGTCTCTGTAATGGCCACTACATCATAATTCCATGTATGTATCCAAGCTCTCAGTTCATCACCTTTGTTCCTGATGCTTCTTGCATTGAAGTACACGCATTTTAGCCCTTCCACCTTCCTACCTTTACACCCTTTATTCTGCTTCTCTTTCTTCAAAGCCTCTCTATATGTTAGATCTGGTTTTACTCCATGCACTTCTTCCACTGCGCTATCGCTCCAGATTCCAACCCCCTTGCAAATTAGTTTAAACCCTCCCGAACCATGTCGTTAAGCAACCTTATGTGTGGCACCTTATCAAATGCCTTCTGAAAATCCAAGTAAATGACATCCACTGCCTCCCCTTTGTCCACCCTGCCTGCTACTTCCTCAAAGAAATCTAACAGACTCGTCAGGCAAGATTTTCCATTGTAGAAACTATGCTGACTTTGACTTATTTTATCATTAGTCTCCAAGTACCCCAAAAACTCATCCTGATTAAAAGACTCCAACACTTTCCCAATCACTGGTGTTAGGCTAACTGGCCTATAATCTCCTTTATTTTGCCTTCCGCCCGTCTTAAAGAGTGAGTGATATTTGCAATCTTCCAGTCCTCTGGGATCATGCCAGAATCAAGTGATCCTTGATCTCACTCACTTTTGTTGCTTTATATGCCCTTTCCTGGGTTTTTATGCAGTCCTTAATGTCCCTTGTCAGCCATGGTTGCCTACCCCTGCCATCTGAGAACAACTTCTTCTGTGGGATGTATCTATCCTGCACCTTGTGAATTATTCCCAGAAACTTCAGCCATCTCTGCTGTGCCTTCATCCCTGCTAGTATCCTCCTTCAATCCACCTGGGCAAGCTGCTCTCTCATGCCTCTGTAATTCCCTTTATTCCATTGTGATACTAATCCATGTGACTTATGCTTCTCCCTCTCAACTTTCAGTTTGAGTTCAATCATATTATGATCACTGCCTTCTTAACGTTCTTTTCCGTTAAGCTCCCTAATAAGATCTAGGTTATTACACAACACCCAATCTAAGACAGCCTTTCCCTGAGTAGGCTCAAGGACAAACTGCTCTAAAAAGCCATCTCATAGGCATTCAACAAATTCCCTCTCTTGCGAGCTGACACCAACCTGTGTCATGGTCTGGTCTGTGGAGTCCACATTCCGGTTCACGGTCCGGTCCATTGATCCTTGTTCCGGGTTTTCCTGTATTCTCCCTTGTTCTGTTGGGTGCCTTAATTGAGGCACCTGATTCCCATTTCGGGCTTGCACATAAATACTTCTGCAAACCAGGGATTGTGTGCTGGACTGTTCTTTCTCTTTCTCCTCCCATTTGTATGTCTGTCAGGAAATCTTGTCAGAACCCACACCTGGAAGCTTGGTGTCTGTAACCTTTGCCTGTTATCCTTGCCTGCTACCTGGCCTGTATTGCCGTCCAGTTCAATTGCTGGAGTCTTGCCATGCCAAGATAAGGAACTATCTATTGTTGAGTTTGGAACTGTCTCTTTGTGCCCCTGTGTTTAGTGTCTGTGTCTAAGCCGAGTCTCAGCCCTATGTCCTGTTCCCAAGGAGGGGTCCTGGCTCCGTGTTCCATGTTCCTGTGTTCCAGGTCCAAGGTTCTGTGTTGAAGTCCAAGGCTCTGTGTTCCTGTGTTCCAAGACCAAGTCCAGGTGCTGTGTTCCAGTCCTGTCCAAGTCTGAGCTTCACGTCCTCGCCCTGCCCGGTGCTAGTGATTCCTGTGCTGGGGTACCTTGTCCCGTCCTGTAGCCACATCCTGTCCTTGCCAAGGTCCTAGTCCCGAGTCCTAGCCTAGACCTGAGTTCTGGTTTCGAGCCAAGACCCAGGTTCCGGGTCCTTGTCCAGGCTCTAGTTCTGGAGTTCCGTGTTCCTAGTCCAGGCTCCTTGTCCCTAGTTCCAAGTCTGGGTCCCGTGTCTCTAATCCAAGTTCTAGCCCAGGCCCTGAGTCCTAGTCTCGTCCAGGGCTTGTGTCATTGTCCAGCATCATTTCTTCCTGACACACCTTGCTATCTTGATAAACCTAGTCTCATTCCTAGTACTTCAGTGTCTGTGTCTTGCATTTGGGTCCACTC
This sequence comes from Mobula birostris, assembly GCF_030028105.1. Taxonomy (NCBI): domain Eukaryota; kingdom Metazoa; phylum Chordata; class Chondrichthyes; order Myliobatiformes; family Myliobatidae; genus Mobula; species Mobula birostris. Next base: position 51,401,422 of record NC_092375.1, read on the forward strand.
CCAGCACCCTCTTGCAACAACCTAATTTTCTCAATCCCCTTGCATATTGAAGTCCCCCATTACAATTATGACATTACCCTTATTAGCAACACACAAAAGTTGCTAGTGAATGCAGCAGGCCAGGCAGCATCTCTCGGAAGAGGTACAGTCGACGTTTCGGGCCGAGTCCCTTCATCAGGACTAACGAACTGAGTTAGTCCTGACAAAGGGTCTCAGTCCAAAACATCAACTGTACCTCTTCCTAGAGATGCTGCCTGGCCTGCTGCGTTCACCAGCAGCTTTTATGTGTGTTGCTTGAAATTCCAGCATCAGCAGATTTCCTCGTGTTTGCGTTTTTAAATTACCCCTATTACATGCCTTTTCCAGCTCCTTTTGCAATCTCAACCCCACATCTTGGTTAATATTTGAAAGGCTATATATGATTCTCATGATTTTTTCACCCTTGCAATTTCTTAACTCCACCCACAAAGATTCAACGTTCTCTGACTCTATGTCACCTCTTTCTAAAGACGTAATTCCATCTATTCCAAGAGAGCCAAGCCACTACCTTTGCCTTCCTGCCTGTCCTTTCAATACAAAGTATATCCTTCGATGTTAAGCTCCCAGCTCTGGCCTTCTTTCAGCCTTTACTCAGTGATGCCACGATGTCATACCATCAATCTCTTATTGCGCCACAAGTTCGTCCACCTTATTCCGAATGTTTCGCACATTTAGATACAACACCTTCAGTCCTGAGTTCTTCGCCCTTTTGAATTTTGCCTCTGTGGTACAATTTAACTCTTTGCTCTGTCTGCATTTGTACCCAATCATTGGCTCGTCCTTCCTTACATTCATGTAATAACCATCATCTACTTGTAAACCTGCTGGCTCATCCTCAGCTCTATCGTACTGGTTCCCATTCCCCTGCCGTATTAGTTTAAACCACTCCCGGTAGCTCTAGTAAACCAGGGGTATATATCCTCCACATATAGTCAATGAAAGGTAGATATTAGAATGGTGCAGGAGCAGTCCAAACTATCCCTCAGACCAGCTTTGCCACTCATTGAGAGCTTGTGAGAACCAGCAGTGAGATTTAAAGGACGTTTGAAGGGCAATGTTTTTACACAGAGGGAGGTAAGTATTTGGAACAAACTGCCAAAGGAGGTGGTACAGGGAAGTAGAAGTTCAGCATTTAAGAAGAATTTAGACAGGTAAAGCGAGGAGACAAACAGAAAGATAATGGGAAAAGTATGGATTGGTATCTTGGTTGGCTTGGAGAAGACAGGCAAAAGGGTCTGCTTCTATGCTATATAAACCCTGATTCTAACTTCCCAGGAATACAGGCTGTCAAAACTGTTCGATAAATTTAATATTTGTGAATATCGTTTATAAAAGCTGAAAGGATTAGACCAAGTAACAAATTGTTAGTCAGTCTAATGTCACAGGTGTCAGAAGAGGGAGGAGAAGATGGCGGCGCGACGCAGTGCGCGCGGCCGTTCCGAATGATATCGATTATGTGTTAACTAGGGGGCCGTGCACAATCCGGATTTGATGGAGACAGTCATGAGAAGCACAGAGGAACACCTGGAGTAACTTCTGAAATGCCTGCTTCGCTGCCGCTGCTACTGTGCGATCGAGAATCTCCAGAGATGAAGGCCCCAAATCCTCGGCTTTACCTATTGCCTGTTGCCGGGGAAGGGGTCGGAGCACTTGGCAGAGATGGTGCTCGGTGTCGGAGAGCTGGTCGGAGGCTCGTAGTTTTTGGACGACTCAAAGTCGGAATGTGGTCAGATGCTTCCACATCAGTATGCTGCATCGGCAAGTTGGCAGCACTGGAGGTTTACCATCTGTGTGAGATGATGGGACTTTCGAGAGACTTTGAGACTTTTACCGTGCCATGGTCTGTTCTTATCAAATTACGGTATTGCTTTGCACTGTTGTAACCATACGTTCTAATTATGTGGTTTTTGTTAGTTTTTAAGTTGGTTTGTCATGTGTTTCCGTGATATCATTCTGGAAAAACATTGTATCATTTCTTAATGTATGCATTACTAAATGACAATAAAAGGGGACTGCGTGTCCTCATAATCTAATCTAAATACATTTGGAGTATGGAGTTGTAATCCAAGTGGGCTTATTACAGGCTATTTGTGAAGGCCTCTGAGTGTCCAATGCTACAACAAAACAAGCTCCCAGTCTCAGTTTTGAAACTAGTTGTTATGAGATACCCCCAAACGTGCCAGCTTCTGGGATTTAGATGCCCAAACTCCCCGCAGTACGGCTTGCTGGTGTGGCCCTATTAGGGTTCAGGATGATCCCGCCTATTGATAATCACATTTCTTCTTTTTCAACCTTTTTATTAAGTCTCAGATTAATATACATAACAATATTAATGATACAAGGAGATGGGTATAACATTGATAATGGTTAACATACACAAGCATAATTCAAATAAAATATATAATTCAAGCCTCCCAACCTCTAAGTAATTGAACATGAAAAAAGAATTTTATGAAGAATCCCCTAAACTTAAAAAAAAACAAAACAAAACTGGGATGTCCTATTCCTTCGGATAAGAACATTGTTTGTCATTAACTCCGCTCATCGATAATCACAGTTCGAGCGTCAAGATTTGAGAACTAAAAGAACACCTGAAATGAGGTTCGGTGCTCAGTCGTAAGCCTACTAATGATATCACCTAGCATTTGTCTTGTGCTCAGATCCAGTTGGATACTTGACCCCTCCTTCAGATACCCCAGCATTTGGGTCCAAACCATCCTCGTCAAGGACTCTTGTCACTCTAATGGATTGAAGCTAGGTCCAATGTCCTTCATGATAGGAAACCTCCACATGTAGCCAGTTTTAGATGTCACATTCTTTGGACACACCAAAATGTTTGACCCTTTACCACCTTCACATTCAGATGCAATTAAAGGTGGATAGTAAGTTGTGGCAGTACCAAAGAGAATTTTTTTTATAAGTCAGTATTTTGAGATTTTTCCAGAGACTTTTGCTTTGCTTTCTGCAGCTTTAACACTTGGAAGCACAGTATTGTGTATCATCATGAGTATGAATGAGTGTGCAGTGCCACTATGTGGCAGGATTGTGACATGCACTGAATACTCACAACTCTGACACAATCTTGGAGAATACAACTAGGAATAAAACAGAAAATGCTGCAAGTGTACAGTAATCTGTGAGAAGCAAGTCATATTTGCAGAGAATTATCTTTTATAAGAGGTAAATCTTATCACTGAAAGTGCTGTGGAATAAATCTGCCTTCTCTTCATGAAAAGGATTAATACAAGGGTCAATATAACAATTCACATTTTTCACATGTTCTATTTTAGGAACTTCAAATATACAAAGTCCTGCAACCTTGAATATTGATGTAGATTGGTGGCTTTCTGATTTCACCCAGTTGAAGTGGACTAAGGCAGAGGGTAAATAACCAATCTCATCAAATTGATTTGTTTGCAAAGGGATTTGGGATCACCTGGACAATACAATACAAATACCCGTGAAGCACCTTCAATAACTCCAAAAGACTGAAGTTAGGTAAAATACCAAAAGGCTTTTATTCGCTGTATAATACAACTTCCATGGTGAGTGTCTGCCCCCGGACTGAGGGGGAGGGGCAAGGTGAAACACCTTTATACAGGAATATGTGGGAGGAGCCACAGGGGCAGTCAGCAGAGGGGTGTGTCCAGAAAGTTAACCCAGTTACAACATTTATATGGTTTACCACAACCTGTACTGTATCAGGATGTTGTATATTGACTACAGCTCAGCATTTAACACAATCATTCCTACAGTTCTGATCGAAGAGCTCCAGAACCTGGGCCTCTGTACCTCCCTCTGCAATTGGATCCTCGACTTCCTAACTGGTAGACCACAATCTGTGCAAAACAACATTTCCACCTTGCTGACAATCAACACTGGCACACCTCAGGGGTGTGTGCTTAGCCCACTGCTCTACTCTCCCTACATCCATGACTGTGTGGCTGGGCACAGCTCAGATGCCACCTATAAATTTGCAACAATACACCCATTGTTGACAAAGTTTTGCACAGTGACGTGAGGGCATACAGGAGTGAGATATATCAGCTAGTTGATGGTGTTGTAGCAATAATCTTGCACTCAATGTCAGTCAGACCAAAGAACTGATTGTGGACTTCAGAAAGGGTAAGACAAAGGAACACACACCAGACCTCATAAAGGGATCAGCAGTGGAGAGAGTGAGCAATTTCAAATTCGGTGGTCTCAGTATCTGTAAGGATCTAATCTTGACCCAACATATTGATGCAGCTACAAAGAAAGTGTGAATATGGCTATACTTCATTAGGAGCTTAAGGAGATTTGGGGTGTCTCCAAAAACACTTCAAATTTCTACAGATGTACGATGGGGAGTATTCTATCTGGTTGCATCATTGTTGGCTGTGGGGCAGGGCGTGCAGCTACTGCACAGGATCAAAGTAAACTGCAGAGAGTTGTAAACTTCACCATGAGCACTAGCATCCATAGTATCCAGTACACCTTCAAGGAGCAATGCTTCAAGAAGGTGGCGTCTGACAACAGGGACCCTCATTACACAGGTCATGCCTTGTTCTCATTGCTACCATCAGGATGGAGGCACAGAAGTGTAAAGACACACACTGGACAATTCAGGAACAGCTTCGTCTCCTCTGTCATCAGATTTCTGATTGGATATTGAACCCATGAACACTACATTTTTTATTTCTATTATTGTACTACTTATTTAATTTAACTACTTAATACATATACTTACTGTAATTCAGTTTTTTTCACTATTATTATGTATTACATTGTGTTGCTACTGATTTCAAATTTTACGACATATGCCAATATTATTAAACCTGATTCAGATTCCAATTCTAATTCTGATCTCAACTTACATGAAATGATAATCGGGTTTACCCTGAGGAAGAGGATGTGGCCAGTGTGAAAGAACAGTGTTTGTGTGGAGCATGGAATTGATGGCATTGATTCAATGTCCACAGCAGTTGGATTTTGCAGCAGAATTAATAGCAAGGCAATCTGTCCTTACTGTTACTAAGGAGTAAATCTGATATGCGTTATTGAGGTGCACACAATCAGAAGGGATGTTACAACCTCAAAATCCAACTGGTGGATCACCTTCATCTGTGCATGACACAATCATTCCATTACACTCTCCTACACCATCTGCATTTGTGTCACATTGACCACATGTAGGACAGCTCAACACATTATGCCGAACACATTGGTCTTCATCAACAAAATTAATCTACTTGCTAACACTATCACTCCAAATGCCAGTCTACAATCTACAGAATCCACCTGCTGAAGACAAACATGCTAAATAATGGCCACCATTCTGACTGAGCAGACTATTGCGATATTCAATTAACATACTGAATGATGACGGCAGGATAGACCAAAGACACTGGGCAGGGAGACAGTGGAGAGATCACAAATGCACACATCCTGATGAAGGATAAACTAACTTCCACAAAGCTTCTAGCAATGTCTTTTTTAATCTAACTCAATTTTTTTTAAAAGGTGTTAATTTGATATTCTTTACAAGTTTTATTTTTGCATAATGAAGGCTATTAATATTTCATGTCAAAACTTTAAACCAGGACAGATGAAAAGTATTCAACTTGGAACATTATCTCTATCTCCCCCCCACAGATGCTATCTGATCTGTTACGTATCTCCAACATTTAAGTTTTCATTTTAAATTCAAACATCTGCCACTTTTTTTTCCTAAGCTTCTTACACATATCTTTCAGTTGCTGGAATATGTGCTTTTATTTTCATTTATTTTGGATTCTATTATCCATTTGTTCCTTATAAATTGATGCTGAGTTTCATTACAGCCTTTTTTGAATATCTTCCAATGAACTGTGGTGTTTACTCGTTGCTAGTTTTGCCTAGTTTACCAAGGCAGTTTCTGTTTTACCTCATTACAGCTTTCCACAAAGTGGAAGGATTCACGGACTGTATTCATATCCCTACAGAAACATCTTTGGCAACACCTCGTCAGGACCACTTAGCAAAAACCCTGGGGGGCGGAGTGCATCTCCACGACACCCATACACAACAACTAAGCATCCTATTGGCACAGTTTTTCATCAGCCCATTCAGGACCCCTTCAGTCCTCTCTAACACTCTCCCATTATTGGAGCATCCAATCATTCAGTAACTATACTCCCCTGAAACTAAAACAGTGCTGTTAGTGTTGTGATTTGCCACTTAAAGAGCTGGCTGCAAGCTATATAAAAGTTGCTGGTGAACGCAGCAGGCCAGGCAGCATCTCTAGGAAGAGGTGCAGTCGACGTTTCAGGCCGAGACCCTTCGTCAGGACTAACTGAAGGAAGAGTGAGTAAGGGATTTGAAAGTTGGAGGGGGAGGGGGAGATCCAAAATGATAGGAGAAGACAGGAGGGGAGGGATGGAGCCAAGAGCTGGACAGGTGATAGGCAAAAGGGATACGAGAGGATCATGGGACAGGAGGTCCGGGAAGAAAGACAAGGGGGGGGAACCCAGAGGATGGGCAAGGGGTATATTCAGAGGGACAGAGGGAGAAAAAGGAGAGTGAGAGAAAGAATGTGTGTATAAAAATAAGTAACAGATGGGGTACGAGGGGGAAGTGGGGCGTCAGCGGAAGTTAGAGATGCCCCACCTCCCCCTCGTACCCCATCTGTTACTTATTTTTACACACACATTCTTTCTCTCACTCTCTTTTTTCTCCCTCTGTCCCTCTGAATATACCTCTTGCCCATCCTCTGGGTTCTCCTCCCCCTGTCTTTCTTCCCGGACCTCCTGTCCCATGATCCTCTCGCATCCCTTTTGCCTATCACCTGTCCAGCTCTTGGCTCCATCCCTCCCCCTCCTGTCTTCTCCTATCATTTTGGATCTCCCCCTCCCCCTCCAACTTTCAAATCCCTTACTCACTCTTCCTTCAGGTAGTCCTGACGAAGGGTCTCGGCCTGAAATGTTGACTGCACCTCTTCCTAGAGATGCTGCCTGGCCTGCTGCGTTCACCAGCAACTTTTATGTGTGTTGCTTGAATTTCCAGCATCTGCAGAATTCCTGTTGTTGGCTGCAAACTATTCTGTTTATTCCAATCTATAGAAATGGTTAACATTCTCCGTTAAAATTTAATTGCTTTTGTTACATGCAAGCAGAATAGACATTCAATTTCAATAGAATGTGAGTCTGTGCTCTGCAAATCTGAAGTATTCAATAATGCAAGAGGCCTGTTCTCAGAGGGAGAGCGTGGCTGCTAGTCTAAAACAACATAGAAATGTACCACCAGGAAAGATGGTGGTGGCTTGGTTTGTCATGGCACAATGCACTCTGAGCTGGTAGAATGACGTTTACAACAGCCAGATGCACTAGCTCACGTTAACCACTGGAGATGCAGGATAGCATCAATAATTTAGCTTTGCAACAGGATCTGGCACTCAGACCAGCCACAATAATGATCATAGAGAGCAGCAGAATCTCACAAGATTTAACAATCTAAGTACATGGTGTCTGATCTATATTTCTTTTTCTCCTGCTGGAGATGGCTCACACTCAGCTGAGCCTTACTGCATGCTGCAAGTAGAGGGAAAGAATTATCATTCCCTACCATTGAATTTTTTCAAACATTACACATTACAAGAGCTCTTCATGCCAATGGAGAAAAAATATACTACGCTCAATTGGTATTTTTCAAAACTACAGAACTCCTCAATGTTCAGGGATTGACTCCAGCTGAAATTCTGTACGCCACAAGGCAAATGATCTAATTCATAAAATCTGATTGGTGCAACACCAGGTAGAATATTTCACAAGTTAATGCATGTTATGCTGGGCCCATGATTTGTATTTTCGAACTAAATTCAATTCAGTGGGTTTTCCTGCTGTTTCCACCTGGAGTGTAACTTGAATAATCCTAACTGCTGTCGTAGCACCACTGATTGGAAGTTTGCTGCTGCTGATGGCTGGGGGGAGCGTTTTCAGTGCAGCTGCAGGATTTAGTACCTAACTTATTCTTACATATAATGTATCTAAATAATAATAATACAAAATCATTATGCATCCATTTATTTAATATCATTGTCAAGCATCTGATACATATAGAAACTTTAGAAACACATAAAATAATATTTTAAAATAAAATACAAACTTAATCATATTAATATATACAAATTTCATTCACAATTCATTGTTGTTCCACTGCAAGTATTTACAGGCTTGTTTTGCTGCCTTTGAAATGGTACATTTTCTCTGTGTTGGAACCCTGCACTCCTGTACCTTAAGGTTGAAGTATTTAAGTTTGCATCTTGAATTTATTTCAAGTCATTTAGAATTATTTTTAAGATAATATGTAATGAAGAAAATGTGAAAAGATTTTCAACCTTTTTTCTCATAATATTGATTCTGTTGTTTTACTCTTAACTTGTTAATGCATTGGTTTACATTGGTTTTCCCTTGTACTGGTGATAGGTTAGGTCACTGCCCACTTGTCTGACTTGTGCAGCCCTTTCAGTAAACACAGTCTAATGATATCTGGTATGTTCAACACAACAACATTTGAAGATCTGTTAAAACATAATTTGCCAGGCAATGAGTTTGGCACACTGATGCTGCTATCATGTCAGATGTTTTACATGTCTGCCAGTCATGGCGCCATCGAGTAACAGTCATATAACACATGTCTATGCTGACTATTAAGTATGTAGTCTGCAGTCTTCCAGGAGTTGGCCATTCAAGTGCCTGCTTAAACAGTTCTTAAGGGTGTTCCAGATTTCAAACGTCTTCTGGGTGAAAAAGATCTTCCTCAGATCCCCTCTAAGCCTCTTACCTCTTGCCTTAAACCAACACCTATCACTTTTGGGTATCTCTACTCTAGGAGCTGTTTCCATCTATTTAGCCTATCTACACTCCTCATAATTTTCTCCACCAGGCACTTCCTCAGCCTCCTTTGCTCTATGGAAAACTTGCCCAGTCTCCTAGTCATACCCATAACTGAAACACTTCTTCCTATGTAACATCCTAGTGAAACTCTTGCGAACTGCTCCAATACAATCACATATGTAGGTGCTACTATTCATTGTATAGGCCTTAAGAGTCTTCCCAAACTGCATCACCTCACACATATCAGGATTAATTTCCATCTGCTTTCGTTCTGCCCAACAGATCAATATCATTCTGTAGTCTTGGAATATCCTTCTCAGTATGAATACTACTGACTTCCATGTCATCTGCAAACTTACAGATTATATGACCTACATATCCAAACTGGAATAGATATAATGTATATAAATTCAAGTGAGAGTGTTGACTCGAATCAGATTTGTCTCTCATACACAAACTCATACACAGAGACAACAAACAGTTTCGATGTTAAATTCTAAAGTTTGATTGCACTTTGATACAATTAATTACTTTTTGAAAATAAAATATAATTAATTTACATATTATTGAATGCACTTATTGTTCTACTGGAAAGTGTATACTGAAATTACAAAATCTCCCTTATTATTTAGGCTTTGTTTGAATTTTCCTTGAAGAACTTTGGCATGGGCTCTCACATTTTAATGAGAACCTTAAACAACAGTCCAGAATAAAACTACATTATTTTAACTAAATAAAATAAAGGCTAAGACTTCTGTTGAAGATAGCAGAAAAACAATTATCAGATGATATATAATTTTAAAGAGAAAGTTTTCCAGAAACCAAGAAATATGTACTCAATATATTTGTCATAAATACACAATTAAAAGCCAGCATTTTCTAATACAAATCACCCAAAAGAGCAGAGAAATATTTTCTCACCTATTACTTTTGTCTTTAGCAGTAGTTCACTTTTTGTGAGCATCTTTAAAATGAAAGATGGATGTGGCATTATAAATATTTTGGCCTGCAGGATAGCACCAGAAGAACAAATTGTGGAAACCGAGGACACATCACAGGCAATTTCTACCTGTTCCACCAAATGTGTCTGGGTGTACCAGACCACTTCTTTTGCAAGTAGGGCTTCATGCTGGAAAGCTGGTTTTGAAAAGTTTTCCTTAATGTCTCACTGAAATGTTTTTGCAGTTGAAACATGGCAAAAGGCTCACCTTTTTTGGAAATTATGAAAAACAGATTCTGTCTCAGGCACATCTGTTATTTATATGTTTACAATGTCAAAACAAAATGTATATACATATATATATATACTAAAGAAATGATAATTTCTTTTGCAGATTAAGATTTCATCTAACTCTGAGATTCACCGATAGGTTCGGGGCCCTGTTCATGATCATTAGCATTATTTGGCTCCAAGCCAGCCTTTTCTGTGGATTCAGAAGATTTGCAGCAGTCACATCTAAAACAAGTAAAATGAATACAAGCCAGTAATACTTTGGAAATACTGGAGGTGAAAAGTTTTTTACATGGGTGGCAGAATTGGTAAAATACAAGCATAAAAAATATTGCAATGCAGTAGCCTACCAACAACTGCATGACCAACAGAGGGGCACATATGTAGCTGTAAATATCAGTTCTGTAAATATACCATAGGAGAAGAAGAACAGAATTTTCAATGAATCGAAACATGTAGTAGATAGCTTGTCTATACCAGTTCTGCGACTTATTGATTAAATCTGCGTCATTTAACTTGAGTTGAACTGCAGACCAACAAAACATATTAATGCCAGCATAAAGAAATGTAAGGCAACATAATACTATAGTTGTACCGACTCTGGTAAATGTTTTTTCTATGTTCTCGGGGAAAGGAGACTTGCTCCTCCAGAATAATATCCACGGATAGAGGAAAAATGTGAAAAGATTGAGGAGAACCACAGGAAGGATCCAAATCTGCAGGACAGAGCTGAAAAGTACTAGAACAACAACTCTGGTAGCAATCTCAAAGCTTCTCCACAAGAATATGCAAACATAGGCTGCAGGCTTCATATGCACCTCATATTCATCATACTTGATCTTGATAGCAAGGATATTGCACCGCAAGGCTCCATACACAATGGTGAGCAGGGAAATAACCATTAGTACTCCTAAAAGTGAAAGAGGACATGCAATATTGATATGCATGCTAGCAGGCATAGTTAAAATAAACCATGAATTTACAAGGATTACAAGAATCAATTTTCATGTAAATGTATGAAAGTCCTATCTGTCAAATTCAATAGAGTTCTTGAGGTGACAACAGCATGTATTGATGCAAGAAATACAAAGAATAATCTACATGTTTTCAGCAGATAAGGCACCAGATTAAAAAGGCATTCAGAGGTAAAATTTCATCTGATTTTTTTTTTCCCCACTGGAAACTTAGGTTGGAAAACTAAGATAAACAGCCTATTTCTGAGAATTTTGCACTGCGTCTGAAGCTCTGATGGACAGTCAGAAGAATCACCACAGAATTTCACCCACCAAAGAATTAACATGTACAAGGAATAGACATAGGAGACAAGGAGTAGAAGGATGACCCAATTTATAACTTAGATTTGTTTGATTTGCTGATTATACTTTAATTAGAACGTAGAACAGTATGCATTGTACAGGCAATTTGGCCCACAATGTTGTGCCGAACTTTTAACCTGCTCCAAGATCAATCTAATAACTGAATTTCAAAATAGCAGAACAAAATCATTATTAAGAATTTAAAGTTCTGCTTTAATATATACTTCTTAATTTCTTCAAAGTGGTCCACAAAAGAACCACTCCCAATAAAGAAGGCTACTAGGATAATTAATATAGAATCGTATGATCCTTGGAGCACAAAGGAGGAAGCCGTTTGGTCCAGCAAGGCTACATCATCTCTCTGCAAGACCAATCCAGTCAGTCCCATTCCCCAGCTCAGTCCCCATAACTTTCTTCTTCATTAAGTATTAATCAATTCTTTTCTGTGTCCATCATCTTTTCAGGCAATGAGTTCCAGATCACAGAGTCATACAGTCAGCACAGTAACAGGTCCTTTGTTCTGACTGCTCCATAGAGTCATACAGTCACAGGGTCATGTAGCACAGTAGTAGGTCCTGACTGGTCCATGCCAATCAAGATTCACATCTAAACTAGTTCTATTTGTCTGTGCTTGGCCAAAATCCCTCTAAACCTTTCCTCTCCGCGTACCTGTCCAAATATTTTTTAAATGCTGTTAATTCCTGTCTCATCTATATACGGATCACCTTCTGGGTGGAAACACCGCCTCTCAGGTTCCGATTAAATATATTCCTTCTCACCTTGAACTTACAGCTTCTATATTTTTTGATTCCCCAAGCCTGGATAAAAGACTATGTGCATTCACCCTATCTATGCTCCTCATGGTTTTACTGTATGCACCTCTATGAGATCACCCCACATTCTCAAACACCCCAATGAAAAATGTCCCAACTTGCTCAACCTCTCTCTGTAATTCAGTCCGTCAAGTTCAGACAACATCCTCATACATGTAAACCTCCCCTGCACTCTTGCCAGCTTAATGACATCTTTGCTGTAACACGGCAGCTAAAACTGAACACACTATTCCAAATGTGGCCTCGCCAGTGTCTCAAACAACTGTAAAATATCATCTGAACAACCGCAACGTATCACCCCACTATTTCATGACTCCTTGCAATGAGATAAAGCCTTCCCTCAAGCCACCATGGCCTTTTTTTTTTGTTACTTCTCTATTTCTGCCAATGGGAACATTTTATATTTTTGTTCTATTTATTAGGAGTCTTCATGATTTTGAACACCACTATCAAATCACATCAATATTTTTGTATGTCAAGGTAAACAATCCCAGCCTCTCCACTATGTGCACTTAACTTACAGTATCATTCCTGGGACTATTCCACTGAACATCTCCTGCATCCTCTCTGGGATCCCTACTTCCTTCCTACTGCACAATGACTAGAACTTGCCTCATTAAACTCACGAAAAGCTGTTTACAATACCACTTTTTTCATTGCAACAATCCATTTGTTCTTGCTTCTCAAAAACAATTAATTAATTTTGTTAAAAATGCAACCGATTTTTAAGTCTCGTGTTCCTGTCCTGGCTTCTCCTTATAATAAAATCATAATTTGCTCAGTGTCCATTTCTCAGTTCATTTACATGATAAATAATAGGTTGCCTGCCCTAGCTGGTCCATGCCCCGTAGCAAGCACCTTGTCCCATTGGTGAATATCACTATATCCCTACTGTGGTAGAATTCAGTTATTAGCATCTTCAGTGATGGACTTTTCTCTGGATCCCACTTCAGCATTCAGACTCAGGGCTGCAAGTACAAAGCATAGAGTGCCAGAGGGTGAAGACTACCGTAAATTTGATGTGATTTACATACCTGAAGGAGGCTGCCGAGGATGGGTGTGTGGGCCCTGTCAATCTATAAGTAACTGAAATTCAATAAACTACAGATGCTGGAAACCTGAAATAAAAACAGAAAATGCTGGAAGCAGTAAACAGGTCAGGAGAATCTGTGGAAAGAGAAACAGAGTTAACATTTGAGGTCAAGAATCCTTCATCAGAGTTTGCTTTGATATTTTTATGGAGTTCTGGTTTTGTGAGTTCCTAGTCCAGCTCAAATTACCCTGCAGTAGAGGCTGATACTCTGTCCAAACCTGATGGAACCCAAATGCATGTACTGGCTTCAGGGTGGGCCCCACTGTGTATCCAAAAAAGTTGATTCTTAGAGCTTTCTTGGGTTGGACTAGGTTATAATATCAAGCCTAAACAGACCTCTGTGCTGCAGTTTTTAATGACACAACAGGGCACATGGTTTGTGACTACTGCAGTTGTTGAGAGTAGCCTGAATAGTGAGTCCATGCAGAGATCCCAACCCTGAGCTAGTCTTTAAAATTTGTTCAGTTTCAGTGTCTGAGCTGATGGCTTGCAAAGTTAAATGGAATAATGGCATGTCTTCATCCTCGCTGCCTTCATTCTCTATCCTTGTTACCAGTTACATCAATTTAATGTCAATCATCTAAACATGCAATTGGTCATCTTAATGCTAATACTTCTCAGGCCCGAAAGTAAGAGTCACAGATTATCTTCTTAGTTGGATAAGATACTTTGGAGTAAGTACATGTGTTGCAAATTCTGCCCTTTACCGCCTCTCTTCAAATTGTCCAGGTGAAACCAAAATTCACTTACACTTCTTCCAACTTAGCATTTGCTGCACACAATGTGGTCTCATCTACACTGGGGAAGCCAAATGCTGATTGAGTGACAGATTAGTAACAAGAGGTCTTTGACCTCAAAAACTGACCCTGCTTCTCTCTCCATAGACCTACTGAATACTTTGGGCACTTTCTGTTGCAGATTGGGTGACTTGATTTTGTGCAACTTGAAATTGCTTTCATCTCCAACTTCTTCCCGTTCTGATGAAGTAATAAACCTGAAAAATAAACCCTGTTTCTTTCTCGGCAGATGCTCTGTCCTCAGCCAAGTAGCTCCAGCATCTTCTGTTTTAATTTCAGATTTCCAGCATCTAAAATAATTTGCTTTTCCCAAAGTTATTGTCGCCTGTGTTATCCTGGAGGAAATTAAAAGCAATCATTAGTAAGACATGGTCTAGACCAGGAGACCCAGAATGTGATTGCTTAAGACACAGGGTGGTCACAAAGTGTCATAATAATGAGTGCAATTGATATTTGTCGGTTACGTCCTTGTTATTGGGACGTTGCACACTGCTGAATAGGTCTCTTATCATTAAGTGGCTTTCTTTCTCACATGCCATTACTGTGAGGCATCCAAAGGAAGTGACACAAGTCTGGGTCTGGGTCATGTTTCAGGATTTATGAGGAGAGAGGGGGCAGGGGGCTGGGGTGGTTGGGTGTAGTATCAGTTGAGGATGGGACCAGCTAGAAGGTTTTGGCCATATAACCAGGATAGGTGGAGCAGATAGGCTGGCTGTGTTGATTGGTAAGGGTTGGGAAAGGTTTGGTGAGAGTTGGGTATGGAGATTGGGGCAAAGGTTAGGCTGTGAGGTCAGTAGAAAAGGGTGAGGTCAGGCAGCTGACCAGCGATCAGGGGAAGTCTACAGCAATTTAATGGTTAGGAGGTGGAAATTTGGGATTTGTGTCCCCAGGAAATTGGACAGTCTCTGTATTTTTTTAAAAGTATGTATATATTATTCCTTAAAGTTACAATGTATAAGAAAAACTATTTGAGGCAAGTTGACAGCCTTAGACTGAAACCTGCTCATTGACACACTATGAATCCCTGTTTCTACTGGGCAAAATTTGCATCTTGACTAATTTCCAGTAGGTATGTTTAGTTAAGTGCTGAAATGGCTAATAGATGTCTATTGTCTGTATTTGCATACCTTACCACGGAGCTCCCAACCCCACACTTAATGGTATTAGTCCATAGCACAAAAATTTTGGTAACCCCCACCCTACCAAACAAAGTAATCCCTCGACTGGCCCAGGTGATACCCACCTCTCCCAGGAGTTACTATCTGTTGCTTTATGCTAACATACAGCTGAAGAGTAAGTTGAGGTGCAGAGCCTATGAAAGCCTGTATCACTGTTGTCCGGTTAAAGGCAGCTCTGTGTGTGAACAGTTTGCCTTCAGCTTGACCCACTTCTTTCTCAATTTCTTCAGAAGAGCCATTTTTTTTCATCTGTTTCTTTTTAGTAATACTGACATAAGATTCTTCGACTTTACCGACATTTAGGTAGATGCAAAAAGCTTCAAGACATCTGAAAAATATTAAGCAGAAAGTACATTAGAACTTAGTCAATTTTATAAAACCTTAGAAAATCAAAGCCTGTCAGTGAAAGACCTCATGTGGCACAGCTGTTGAATAATTACTGTAATACCCTGTACGGACTTAATTATTTGCTGACTAAATGACGACAAAAGGGCAGATTCTCCAGTGGACTGTCACAGACCTGTCAATCATGTCGCTTTGCTAATGATCCAGAAATGTTAACAGCATTTAGCAGCCTCCTATCTTCACAAATATTTCCCTCTAAAATATGACTGACTTAATACTTATTTCTGCTACATGATAGTTGGTTTTTATCAGCTCATTCTATTCATATGTACCATCTGTAAACAGTGGAAGTTTAACACTATCAACGTACTTTTCTTGCCTGTGAGATAACAGAACGTGGTCCATGATACTACAGGTCAGATACCCATCTCTATACACAAGCCTTTGATTCTTTAGATTACTGCAAATGCATTTCACCTGATGAGCATGGGTGCATAGATTCACTCTATTATTATTTGTAGATCTTTCCATTTTGACAAACTTCAATTACAAAGACTCTTTAAAATGATTTACAATAGGAATCTTGCTGACATGATCCAAGTGACATTGACTGTGGAGTGATCTTTGGTGCCAGATAGGGTGGTCTGAGTATCACACAAACTGCTGATCTCCCCGCACTTTCACACACAACAGTCTCTAAAGTTTACAGACATTGCACAAACACCCCCCCCCCAAAAAAAAACGTGAGTGGCAGTTATGTGGGCAAAGACGCCTTGTTAATGAACGGTCAGAGGAGAATGGCCAGACTGATTCAAGCTGTCGTGAAGGCCCTGTTTTACATCAGTGGCATGCAAAGGAGCATCACTGAATGCACCAGGAACCTTAAAATGGAAATGTGCCTACTGTACATGTAATAATAGATTTATTAATAGGCAATTTGACCTATACTTTTCCTGGTATTTTCGTGTTTAACCATGTTTTCTGGTGAAGATGTGAACTAATGCCCCTTTATAATTAATATTTGTTTTTTTTTATCAGAGCGAGAGGATAGGGTTTATAATTCTACAGCGATCCACTTTTTCTCCACTACTGTTACAGACAAATCCCGCAATTTGCTCATTATTACTCGTACCCCGGATTCAGTGCCAGGCATCGAGGATAATGAAATATTGGAAAAGAACAATGTCAGTTTAACCTATTCCGTCAGAATTAAGCCAACGCTGTCAGCTGAGCGAGGGAACGAGCAGAGGGCGAAGGGAATTGCGTGCCGAAACACGCCTGAATGAACGCGCCGTGATGGCTGCCAACACAACGTGCGCATCTTGCGGAGTAACACACAACAAAGACTAACTGTGGACGAAAGAGAAATGATCAGTGTGAACATCAATTATTTTGCAGTACTGCTTAATATTGACGCCACTCCCTTCATTATAGGATATTTTCAGTGATCTATTAACGAAACACATTTTACTATCTAATAGTAGGCTTTCTTTAAAAAAACATTCGGAATAAGGTTCTTTGTTTTGATAATGGTTGAACTGGATTATGTTTAATGGTCAATTCTTCAAAAAGGACAAAGACATTAGTGTTGAAAAGGTATAGTACGGGAACAACGTGACAAGTCTCTTGGCAGGCGGAAGAACAGAATTAATTCAGAATTTTAGCGGTAATGTTTTTAAAAAATCGAAGAGAATGCCGAATGTAATGTTTCGGTAAATGGTGAGACAGTTTGGAATCACCGTGCATGATAGATCACTGTTCTGCCTGCGGTGTACGGTTCATTACTCTGGTTTAAATCGCTAAAATGATTTAGTATATGGACACTTCGTACTTCTGCTGTTAAAGTAATAATTATTAACACAACTTTTAATACACGCGTTTAAGAATCTAGTTGTTAACCTTCCCCACTTTGTCTAAAGGTCGCTGAAATTTAAAGGGGTTGAAGGCAGGGCGAGTCCAGTGCGCCCAATGATACACATGTATATTATTCACCTCGCCCCTACCCACCCACTCCCGCATCACTCCCCCATAAAACAATTGCCATTCGTCCTGTTATCTTTAAAAACAAGATTCAAATGACCACTCCTTTCCCAGTGATGACCCTCCCCTGCGGTTTGCATGTGCTGCTGTTACGACGCGACAGAGGAAAATGCGCGGATTTCGTTAGTGAAACCTATCCTCGTCACACAGTTTCGGATTAAATACTAATTTTAACACCTTTACCCACCTATTCTGACATTTCTTGGTCGATGGTGTGGATTCTGTTCCCAATTAATTAACATTGATATTTATTGACATTGACACTGTGACGATGGAATAGAAGAAACTGGAAACAATTGAGAGCCCCATAATTACAATACTTTGAGTGTGATGCACGGCATCTCGTCTCAAAGATCCCGGCCCATCCCCAATCACATCGCTGATACTGAGAGAGGCTACCGTCCCCTGCAGCTGCCCAACATCCAGTAAATAAAGCTGATAGCCAGCTGGTTGGACGGCCTACCTGACGAAAGGTCCCAGTTGTAGAAGATGAAGAAAGAGTACCAGCGGTCGATCCCTACTCACATCCCGATGGACGAAGGTTAGCGTGAACTGGACCAGGATCGATGGCACCAGGGCGAAGACGAGTGTGAGCCCCTGCCATATTCTGTCCCCGGCCGATCTGTAGGTGCTGCTCAGATACAAGGCTGCGACCATCTCAGCAGCGAAGAGAAACACCGACACGAAGATTCCGCCCGGGGGATTCATCCTCAGAGCGTTCGTTCGAAAGAAAAGGGATCAAGGAAATTGTTTTAACCGCGGAAGAAGCAGAATGTTTCCATTGCCTCCAGTGCTGTTTGCCGCTGAACTGCTGCAGACAGAAAGTGATTCGACAACCACATATTGATTCAGTGATATTCCACTAGAGGGAGCCATGGAGCCTCCAGACTTCATTGGACGTGACTTCGCTATGCGTTTCATTGTTGTCAGTTAATAGATTAGCAATAATAAAGACCCGAAGATAATCGTATATAAGAATATTTTAGTAAATCTAGAGTGCTGGCGAAAGACTAGTCTTGTTTATATTGTGCAAATTTCAATGCATTGCCTATCGGATTTGCAAGTCGGGCGTTATTCATACATTATGTGAAAATATTCAGCATGTAACTGACAGGAGTCAGGCAGAATTTTCCTTCCTTGTGTAGTTACTTAAGATAATAAAAATTGGAACTCAAAGTATATGCACGTACTGCGTGCCATCTGGATTTTGTATATTTCAGTGAGTCTGGGTTTCTAATGAAAGATCAAAAATCTTTGTTTTACCAATATAGCAATTTCCTCAAATGACAAAAGCAGCCGAACTGCTTTGGGTGTTCACTTCCACAAGCTTACCTCCAGCATTCCTTGGTGACTTTTTTGGACCTACATTTTCATTTTATTTATTTCATCACAGTTACATCTTCCAAAGGCAAAAAGACACTTGGATGTACTGTATGCTGCTGATTGATGTTAGCCCTTTATACAGGACTACTGATGCCTGTTTGCCAGGCATCCACAACAATAGGCCGCAGTAGTCTCCAATTCAAGTTCAAGGCAATTAAAGCTAATATTTTCAGTGCCAACTTTAAATTTTTGTTCTTTGTCACAATCTGCAAGCCTCTTCTCACCCGCTAATTTACACTAAATCAGATTGTAAAACAGAATGTTACCCAGCACTGAGTTTCAATGGCATATATGGTTCATGACTAAAACTGGCTTTAATTTCTGAAGCTATTATTTCTTTTTTTTCCCATTCTGATTTTGACAATCAATGCTGGAAAAAAAAGTTCTGTTAAGCTGTTAGGAGATTTTTATGGCACCTATTTAATGGATGAAAATTGGGACCACAGATCAACAATTTTAAGAACTATACCTTTCCTTTCAAAGATATCTGAAAACTATTCAAAGCTATATCGTGGTCAAATAAACTCAGGAAACCAAGTGGCCACCTTTAAGAAAGATGGGGCCTTTTTTGTGTTAACAAGGATGCTATCTGTTTTAAATCTCCTCAGAAGACCATGCACGAACAGAGCAAATGTTAGGGTCAGCTCTGCTCATGCTTCCTGTAATGAATGTCGTGGTGCAAGTGACATCTTAAACTACTCCCAGCCCTCCCACTCCTGTTTCGTGGAGCTCAGAAGTGCAGGCAGTTTCCCCATTACCGTCCTCAACCCACTTCATATCATTCCTGGGAGCCACCCAAAACCTTTTTCCCCCTCTCTCCCAAATTACCTGAGGGCTCTTTCCAATGAGACAAAGAATTTTTCTGCCTAAAATATGCATGATGCTGCTCAGGGTATCTTAGGCAGCTTCAACTCAACACACTTACTGAAATAACTCACAAATTTCAACTGCTCCTGCTTTTATGTCCCACCAAAACTTTGGGCAATAAATGCTAGATTTGCCAGAGATGCCAACTTCCAAAAAATGCATTAAGGACATCCACTTGTCAGGAATTTCAATACCCACTTTCTACTCTTTGCTCACTTACAGAACTGCATCAGTTCCCTAGTTACCCAAACAGTGAATATACCCTTATAATCCAACACATGCTGTTTTTCATAAGTCCGTGGTCCTTGCTGCTAAATTAAAAATTATTCTTCACAGGTAGGAGCCCATTGGACTTTGGTCAGTTGACTAGCTGGGCTGTGCGGTGCAGCCTTATACTGCAGTTTAATGAGAATATGTGGATTGTCATTTAAAATTGGCTGAATATTTTCACATATGAGTAATGCCCAATAGAAAGAATAAAAAGAATCATCCTGTGCCAAAGTTACACATGGAAATGGGTTACTTCAGAAAAAGGTCAGAGGTGTTTGCTTGGTATTTTTTATATCCAAGGATATTAGAATTTTTTTTCTACTTTATTTGAAGTTGTTGTAATAAACAAAGAACAATGCTGCTTCCATGCAATAAAATGTTGAAATTATTCAAATCTCTATTTCAATCAAATTTAAACAAAATATCCAGAGACCAGATGCAAACAAAATTGTTATAAATATCTTGGAACCAGAACATAGCAAAGGGATCTGACCAGTAGTTATGAAATGCCACACATTGCTTGGGTGATTGACGATGCTCAGCACACAGTATGGCAACGATTCAGTGAGGCTGCTAGTCTTCAGCACCTCATTGACATTCAAGTTCCCCCTAGAGAGGCAACTAGTCCATTTATAGGTTTAAAGCTGTTTAAGTCTTCATAATATCATTTTGCTGATTGTTCCTTTTGTTTCTGGTTCAATAAGATGCAGCATTGGTCCGTGTGTCTCGCTGTCCAAGCTGTGTCACTGGAGGGTCGGCAGAACCATTGAACGATTTTGTAACTTTTGTAGCACAATGCTTCTTGGTGAGTGGATATCAATGGAATGTTTCCTGAACATTTTTGGACCCTCGGGCCTTTTGCTGACGGCTCTTCTCCAGCCTCTCCCGTCCGCTCCATCAGCTTTCCCTGCTCACCAGCTTCTTTCCCATTCCCAAACATGCTGCACCCTAAGGCCAGTAGTAACATAAAAATTCCCACGTCCAAGCGCTAAAGACTGTTGCTGGACAAAATTCTTGCTTCTGTCACGCTTTATTAACTTCAAAAGTGGCTTCTGGCTGTTGTGACAAATCTTGACTTTTATTTTCCAGTATTGTCTCTTACTATTGGTCATAATTCCATATTGTAGGAACCAAATAAAAACAAATGGGGACAAATGAGATTATGACAAATAGTCAGAGATAAAATTGGAAAATAAAAGTCAAGATAATTTTAAGGAAATCAAAGGAAAATGTGAATAATATTGAAAAAAAATGAAGTATCAGTATAAAAGAATTTGTTTTATACCAGGTAGAATTTTTAAGAGGAGAGAAATATCTGTTGGAGATAAATGGAAAATCCACATTGAAATCTGCAAGTGCAGTCATTGCAGAGGCAGGAAACACATGCAGTGCTGGGCGTGGGCAGGGCTGGTGGGGGTGAGAAGGGCAGGGAGTAACAGAGTACTGGATTCATAGTTCGTAGAATTTTACGGTAAAGAAGAAGGCTATTTGGTCTAAAATGAAAATAAAATTGCTTGAACTGCTTAGCTATTCTGCCAGAATCAGTGAAGGCAGGAGTACCTGACCTGTCAGGTGAATAGCTTTTCTTCAGAGCTCCAGCATCCATAACATTTTGCTAGGTTGGAAGGCTGTTTTCTTTTACAACATTCATCAGCTGCACTGATTATCTTCATAAGGTTTGAAGTAGCACATGAATTTTGAAATACTTACATTTAGAATGTGGTGGGGCTCTTCCTTCAGTTTTTTTTTTCTGCACAGAAATGTACTAACTGAACAGTATTCCAGTAAAAAGCTTCAATAATAATATATTTG
This sequence comes from Mobula birostris, assembly GCF_030028105.1. Lineage (NCBI taxonomy): Eukaryota > Metazoa > Chordata > Chondrichthyes > Myliobatiformes > Myliobatidae > Mobula > Mobula birostris. The sequence goes on from NC_092375.1 coordinate 51,423,478, forward strand.
ATGTTATGATATTCAGCAACCTGACCAATGTGACAAAATATTGCTGCCTGGGTGTGTCCATTGTAAAGAACTTCCAACTAGTTGGCGTGAAATGATGCAAACCATTCTGGATTCCTGTGAAACATGAAGACTTCCAAGGGGAGTGAGTACTTTTTATAGGCACCGTACTCTCCGTTATTCATCTATAGAAGTCTGTCAAATTTTTAGATTACATGATGAATTTACACATTTACACAAACTTCTAAGAAAGTTTGTCTGATCTCCTACTGTAGTAAAATTTTCCTGGAACAACCCCATATTCCTTCATTCCCACAATATCCAAAAATCAATCAATCTTCTTCTTGACAGAAGATGAACCTTTGTGTCTTTCTCAGGTAGAGAACTTCACAGATTCACTATTCTCTGAATGAAGAAATGCTGTTTTTAGTTCAGTTCTGAATGCTGGACCTCCGTGGTTGAGTCCGTGAGCTCTGATTTCAGATAACCAGTCAGGTCCCTGAATCTACTCAGTCAACCTATTGGAATTCCATGGTGTCAAAAAGGATTGCCTCTCATTTTAAATTGAAGATAATGTAGGACCAGTCTGCTCACTCTATTCTGATAGGACAACACCTCATCCCATCCAATCATCCCCCAGTGCTTGTGGTACGCTCCTTCTGTTCAAAATATTTCCTTCCTTGGGTTCAACTTGGCTGAGAAGTCCCAATTATATTTCCAAATATGCTGATGATACCAAACTAGTTGACTATGGAACAGGATGCAAAGGGGGTTCAAGTTGATATGGATAAGCTTAGTGATTGTCTAGACCAGTGATTCTCAACCGTTTTTTGGCCATGGCCCCCTTAGGAGCTCTTCTCCGGTTCCAGGGCCCCCCTTTCAAACAGGGATACAACACGAACAGATAAACAGAAAATCATTTATTATTGAACACCAAGAAAACTTGAACATTCCAACATACTGGTCAAAACTTAAAAAAAGACTCCATGAAATTAAACATCTATCAGGCCTAATGCGATCCGTGAGCTTGGTGCTTTTCTGCAAGTTTGATGATATCGGGCACCAAATTAGACAATGACAGTCGGAGGTCACCTCTTGTTGCAATATCAATTCTGTTCCTGGATTTTGTCAAGGAAACTACCTTGCAGAATCCGCTCTCAACCAAATATGTTGAGGGAAAGGCAATAAAAGATCTTTGGGCTTTTTCCCACAGTGCTGTAAATTTATTCGGCAGATCACTCTTGATCCAAAAATCTTCTTGAAACTGACTGAACTGACGACGTGCAGTTATATCACTCTGAAGATCAATCAAACTTTCTTGAATTTCTACCTCAACTTGGGTGGGTTGTACTTCAAATGTATTCAAAATCAAACAGTTGAAACAGTGTGTTGGAAAGATATTATAAATAGGAGGGAAACTATTGACTCCAATGAAGGTCGCTGCTTGGGTATTTCATCGGTTCAGTTACCAGGGCTCCCATAAACCCTTGGGGCTCATCTTCTTACAGTTTTCAGTCGGTGGCCCCCTTCAAATGTGCCAGGGCCCCCGTTGAGAATGGCTGGTCTAGAGCAGGGGTCCCCAACCTATTTTGCACCGCGGACCGGTTTAATATTGACAATATTCTTGCGGACCGTCCGACCGGGGGGAGAGGGGAGGTGTTCAAGTTCAACAGCGCGTGACAGGGAATGAGGAAAGGTGCAGCTGATTCATATCATTTCCTCGTGGCCCGGTAGCACACCTTTGAGGCCTGGTACCGGTCCGCGGCCCGGTGGTTGGGGACCACTGGCCTAGAGCACAGGAGATGAAACATACTGGAATGTGATTCTTAGATATTCGGAAAGTCACGGTATATGAGGTTGGTGCAGGAAAGTAACACTGAGTTAAGAATGAGCCATGATTTTATTGAATGATGAGACAGGTATGCAAAGCCAAATCGTGACTTGGCGGCCACTCTTCACGGAAGGACCGAGTTCGTGCAGCTGCTCGCCTTAAATTCTGACAGAGGGATCTTTTCAATATTCTGAGATTTATGTGATTTATTTTGGACTGTACTTTATATTGGTGTCCTTCAGTTTTTGGCGTTTTCTTTCTTGTTGCCACCTGGCGGTTGGGCGATATGCTACTTTCTGTGAGGGGCAGGGTGTTGGGGTTTGATGTTCTAGTTGCCTTTTTCCTGTGTGGATGATATGTTAGTTTTTTGTGTGTGAGAGAGGGGTTGGGGGTTCGATGTTATTGTTGCTTTTTCTGTGAGGGAGGGAGTTGGGGGTTTTTGATGATATTGAATTAGAATTTGAAGTATGCATTGCAAGTAATTAGGTGTTGTCTGTTTCCAGCATTTTCTATTTTATGAGCCACATTACTATGGTGTTTGGTGAACATATTAATAATGTAATACTTTATATAACAAATTATATAACAAATATAACAAATCCAAGGCCACACTTGGAGTACTGTGCCCAGTTCTGGTCGCCTCCCTATAGGAAGGATGTGGAAGCATTGGAAAGGGTACAGAGGAGATTTACCAGGATGCTGCCTGGTTTAGAGAGTATGTATTATGATCAGAGATTAAGAGAGCTAGGGCTTTACTCTCTGGAGAGTAGGAGGATGAGAGGAGACATGATAGAGGTGTACAAGATAATAAGAGGAATAGATAGAGTGGACAGCCAGCACCTCTTCCCCATGGCACGACTGCTCAATACAAGAGGGCATGGCTTTAAGGTAAGGGGTGGGAAGTTCAAGGGGGATATTAGAGGAAGGTTTTTAACTCAGAGAATGGTTGGTGCATGGAATACGCTGCCTGAGTCAGTGGTGGAGGCAGATACACTAGTGAAATTTACGAGACTACTAGACAGGTATATGGAGGAATTTAAGGTGGGGGGGTGGTTATATGGGAGGAAGGGTTTGAGGGTCGGCACAACATTGTGGGCCAAAGGGCCTGTACTGTGCTGTACTATTCTATGTCCTATGTTCTTTATTTCAATTTTCAAGGATAAGAACATATCTACAAAGACTGTTCTCTTGGCCCCTCAATTGCAGTGAGACACAGAAAGCATAGCAAGACATTTAAAAAGGACATAAAGTGGAAATCATTAATCCTTAGGTGTAAGGAAATGTCGAGGAGGCTTGGTCCGAATGCAAAGCAGTGGAAACGATTTTGTGGTGAACAGTAACTTTACTACCAAACTGCGAAATAACAAGACACGGGGGGCACAAAACGAGAGAGAACAGATACTTAACACAACAAGGCAACAAGGTAGCTGAAGGCTAGGAACAAATGGTTGAGGCTGGCTGGTTTGTATGTGTGAACAAAGGACTGTGGATGAGAGCTGGATTTAAATAGGCTGCAGGTGATGAGTTGGAAGTGAGTCGCAGGTAACTCCTGTTACCTAGGTGGAGGCTGGGAGGTGCCTGCCTGTGCAGGTCTGACAGAAACCCACCCTCTCCCCCACAGATGGCACCCGACAGCCCTGGAGAGTCTGGATGAGTCCGGCGGAACTCCTCCATGAGTGATGGATCCAGAATGAATCAGAATAGCACCTAAGCCTTCTCAGGGCTGGACCTTTCCCAGTGGACCAGGTAATGCAGACCCCATCCATGACAATGTGAATCCACGACTGGCAAACCCTGCACACTGGACCATTTCCACCATCCTTGGCTCCAGAGGTACAGTTTCAGGTGTGCTGAAGGTCCATGGACAATGGGCTTAAGGTAGGACATGTGGAAGGTCGGTATGATCCTGAGGGATGGTGGCAGCTGGAGATAGTAAGTAACTGGGTTGATGCAGTGGGTATGGTGTGGTTCGTCTATCGTCGTCGATGAAGACCTCGACACCATCTCGATGCAAGGGGTAATCTTAAAGGGACCAGTGAATTGGGGCAAGCTCTTGTGGGAGTTGGTGTGGAGGGACAGATCTCAGGTTACCATCCTGACAAGGTCCGCAGGCCAGAATAGTCTGGCTGGGTGCCAACAACCATTAGCATGGTGCCAGTAGGTACAGTTGGCAGGTAGGATGGTCCTCCATACCCTCTTTCAAGCATTCTAGCATAGGCAAACCAGAGGCCTGGTGGATGGGACCTCCACCACTGGCTTCTCCATGGGGTACCACGGGGTTCGGTAGCCATGAAGAACTTCAAGGGGTGATATATCCATGGCCGAGGAGGTGTGTAGACTGTGGGACAGCTCAGCTCAGAGCAGATACTTATTCCAGGGACTCAAGGTGGCGAAGCATTCAGAAACTTCTCCACTTGCTCATTGGCTCTTTCTGATTGACCATTGGTATGCAGATGATAGCCAGAGGACAAACTCACTGAGGTGTGGAGGAGGGAGCAAAAGGCTTTCCAGAAGTGGGAGATGAATTGTGGGCTTTGGTCTGACACAATATCCTGAGGGAAACCGTGGGGTTGAACTACATGTTGACGTGTTTGACGGAAGTTAGGGGATGTCAATGAAGTGGGCCAACTTGGAGAAATGGTCCCACTGTCATGATCACTGTGGCCCATCAGAAGGTGGCAAACCCGTGATGAAGTCCATGGTGATGTGGGACCATGAGGCACTGAGGGACTTGTAGGGGCTGCAGGAGCCCAGAGGGATGCTAGTTCGAAGAATTAGACTGGGCACATTGAAGGCTGGCAGCAACGAACTGATGTACATCTGCGATCATGGAGGGCATTGCAGAAATTCCAGAGTCTACTGTGCATTTAGATGGCTGGAGAAGGGTGAGGATATATTCACACAGTTATCAGATATGTTGGTTTTGAAATTCTTTAATACAATAAAATTTGGGTTGAAGGGCGGCTTCCTGTTTCCTGGAAATTAGTAGTTGCTGTCCCTATATTGAAACCTCCTAAGAATCAATCAGATCCTTACGGTTATAAATCAATTTCACTCACTTCACATGTACGTACATAAGAATGGAATGAATGGTTATAGCAAGGCTGTCTTATTTTGTGGAAAGTCATTGAAAATTAGCTGTATACCAATATGGATTTCGTAAAGAGAGAATGACCATGGAAATTTGAATCTGATATTCGTAAGGCCCAAGTTAATCAAGAATCAATGATACCAATTTTCTTTGATGTAGAGAAAGCTTATGATATGTTATGGACACAGGGATTGCTGCTTCAGCTGGAGAAGATGGGAATAGTTAGTAGAATGTTCAATGTGATTCAAGATTTTTTTATGTGATAGAAAAATAGAAGTTAGGGAGGAAACAACATTCTGTAAGAAGTATGAGATAGAGAATGGGAATCCTTAGGCGAGTCTGTGTAGCCCACTCCTTTTTAATATTATTATAATGATATTTTCTTAAATGTTTGCGTAGACATTTCCAAATTATTATATGCTGATGATGGTGCAGTGTGGAAGAGAGGCAGGAATATAAATTATATCACTGGAAAATGCAGACAGTTATTAATGAAGTAGGGGAATGGGGATGTTGGTGGGTGGGTTAAATTTTCAGTTGCAAAGACTTAAGTTATTTGTTTCTCTTAAAGGAACATTCCACCCACAATTGAACTCAAGTTAGATGGTAAATCTTTTAACAAAAGTCAGTGGTAATGTTTCTTGGTACGTGGATAGACACAAGGTCAACATGGAAGGTGTATGTGATTAAAATTTTAGGTAAGTCTATAAAAGCCCTTAATGTGGTCAGGTACGTATTTAGTGGGGTATGATTGGGATGCAAGTAGGTGTGGTGATAACACGTGCAATGATGTGTGTGCCAGTACATAATTGGACAGAGCACTTAGCATGCACCGGATTGCCAGAATGTTCCAGCATGTGGCTGGGTTGGGACTTTTTTGTTTACGGTAAGTAAAAGTTCTCTAATTCTTCCAGGATATGATTCTTCACTGTTAACCCACAGTATGTTTAAACAGAAGTGACATAACATGGTGTCACAAGTGGTTCTGGAAGAATAATACGGGAGAATCGAGAATAGAAGATAATCGAGGAAAAAAGAGAAAAGTCAGAACTGTAAACGGTAAAATGGAAGGTTTACAACCCCCACCAAAACTTCTGCTGACTGGCAATGTAGCTGAGAATTAGAGGATATTCAAGCAACAGTTTGAACTGTACTTAGCGATCGATTATGAAGAAAAATTGGAAAAAAACCAAAGCTGCGCTTTTGCTCCATGTAATCGGGAATGACGCAGTAGAGGTATATAATAATTTTGTCTTTGAAGATGGAGATAATTTCAATTTAAAGTCGGTAATGGGCAGATTTGAAGTATTTTGTATACCTAAGCATAATTTAACGTATGAGCGATATAAATTCTTCACGGGCGCAGAGAGCTGCAGAAACAGTTGATCAGTATGTTACTGAGTTATGAAAGCGTAGTAGAACATGCGAGATTTGCTTGCTCACGGGCTCATTAAAGATGGGCTTGTATTCGAGATAATGCTCTGAGAGAAAGGCTGTTCAGAGAGCAAGATTTAAATTTTGAAAAAGCTTTGGCGCTTTGCAAAGCTTCTGAGACTATAATGTCGCAGGCTGAAGAACTTTTTGTCGAAAACTGCAATGTAAACGCTGTAAAAAGGTGCAAATATATCAAGAAATATAATAATACGTGGACAAAACCGACAGAGAGCAAGACGGCATTGGAAAGAAAAAAGCAATGTGATCGCTGTGCGCGGCTGTGTACATACATCTATTGATGGTTCTGGACACATCTTCAGTGATGTTCCTGGAATCATTGGGAGTTTCGGGTCTTTCAACATCATACAACCTCCTGCAGGTGACCCAGCCGGGCTGATCAGACCCCCAGCTACTTATGACTCCGTGGCTCCCCTCTTTTGAGCCACAGCCATGTTGAGGCCCTCTCTGCCGCATCGGTGGTACTGCAGATGGCTCTCCTCTTCCTCTCTCCCTCGATGCCCAAAATGCTGAAGGCTATAACTAAAGAACAGGCTACGAATCCCCTACAACCAACCTGCACTGGGAGACACCTCGCTCTCCATCCAGCCTGCTGACAGTTGCTGACCAGTCTTGCGTACTTGGAGAGCTTCCTTTCAAAGGCCTCCTCCAAGCTATCTTCCCATGGGACTGTCAGCTCCAGCAGCACCACTTGCTTAGTAGACTCAGACACTAGGACAATGTCTGGTCGCAGGGTGGTGGCTACGATATGGTGAACATCGTCCAAATCAGTGTCCCTCATATGGAAAAATTTGCAGTAGCTGCGGTAAGATTAATCATTTTTCACGCTGTTATAAAAGTAGAAAGAAGGAAAATAAAATGAAACACGTAAATGCTGCGCTTGAAGATGAACGTGAGGAATTTTATATAGATGTGCTTTGTGAAAATAAAGAAAGAATGAATGACTGGACTATTCCCTTGCAAGTGAATCAAAACAATATTCTATTTAAACTTGATATTAGAGAGCAAGTAAATGTTCTTGCAGAATCCAAGTTTAATGCTCTAAAGCCAAGACCGAAGTTACATCAGAGAAATATAAAAGTGACTGGGTATTCAGATGCAGACATTCCAGTTAAAGGAACATGTGCGGCAAAGGTATCTCACAAAAATATTGTGCATACGCTTTCATTTGTGGTTGTGCCAAAAAATGTACAGTCAATTCTGGGTTTATCTCCCTGTGAAAGACTTAATTTGGTGAAAAAAATTTTTGTCCTGGATAGTGACACAGAGCTGAAGCATTACAGTCGGCAGAAGGTGATGTAACTCGACTGCAGGTCCAGCTCTTGGAGGCAAATGTTGACATGGAGAGTATAAAAGCAGTAGCTGCAGTGCCTGAGACGACCAAACAGGAGGCAATTGATGATGTGAAAATGCAATGGCAGGAGGAGGTTGCTTCAATGCAGGTGATAATGAAAGAGACACTGAGAAAATATGAGATTCAGTCTAATCACCGTCTAGAGCAAGAACGCTCACAGTGGGCACAGTATAAGGAAGAAGTGAAAGCACAAGTGAAGGAATTGAGAAGTATTATTGAAATGATGAAGTCTCAGCGTAAAAAAGAGATTACACAGTTAATGAATAACTCAGATGAAGAAAAGATTCGTATTTCATTACAAATGGAAGTGGAACGTGAGTTGACTGATCTAGGAGATGTTTATCGAAAGGACAAGGAGATAAAGTGAGGATACAAGATAAAAGGAACATGTGGACACAGACCAGATCATACATGGTCCAAACAGAGGAGGGAGCGGTGTTAAGAAAGAAATGCAAAGACTTTGAGAAAGTACCAACTTCAGAGTTTCAGTTATGTAGATGTGTTTCGATTAATGTTGTTAATTGTTTTTCTTTTTAAGGAAAGGAAGGTGTGGTGATATAACATGCAATGATGTGCCAGTACATGATTGGTCAGAGCACTGAGCATGCGCGGGATTGCCAGAATACAGTACGTGGTCTCTGGAAAAAAATGTATATTGCTTTAATCAGTTCTGTCTTTGATTATGGGTCAGTCTCACCAGCAGTCTTAAAGCCCCTCGATAAAGTTCAGTCTCAAACATTGAAATTATGTTGTGCTTTTAAAGCATCCCCAATTTCAGAATTTCAGGTAGAAATGGGTGAACTACCTTTACATCTGCACAGGTTACAGTTAGCAGTGATTTATTGGGTTAATGTAAAAGGACACAAAGATGGTCATCTAATATTGGCAACATTAGCAGAGTGTTGGGAGCATTGTATCAATGAGGCCTTCATTTCTGAATGGATAGGAAGTGAGTGGGTGCAGAATCTTGGGTTGTTTAATGTGGTTTATGATCTCAGTGCACCTCATTCTGTCACCCTTCCATGGCTTTTCCCTTTTGCCTGAGGAAAAGGTCGAGATGAGGAGTCAGCTTCACTGATTATTGGTGGACAGCGGGGAAGCTGCATGGCTTCAGTTGTGGCGAGGACTAGGACTCTAACCACAGTGTTACCAGTTTACAGCTGCCCAGGAGAGAAGTGTCAGAGTTAGTGTGCTCCACAGTAGTGCCAGGGATTGGAGTGGGGGTGGGGGTTGGTGGTGGTGTGATATGGTGTCCAGGCTGGAGTTGGTGCTGCCTCCCAGTGTTCACTCAGCAGAAGACAATCAGTGCTCTTCAGCAATTTTCTGAATGCAAGGCAAATACAATGGATTCTTACATACCTACACAGTTCAGTGACAGGTTGTACAGGTGTTTCTGTTTCTGTTCCAAAGTTTCAGATGGCTGTAAAGAAGAAGTTATCAAAGTATCAGTATTCACATCTGAAATGTTTGCTATTATTTTAAGCTTGGAATAGGTTGAAGAAGTAAGCCCTGATTTTGTACTTTGGTGCTGTCATTCATTCTCGGTCTTGACATCTATTAAAACAGGTACTTCAAGTTCCAGCCAAGAAATTATTTTAAGTTATGGATATAAACATAGCGGTGCCTTTGCATAAAGAGGAGATGAAAACCATAATTAAAAAGTCAATTCAATCATTTTGGCAACAAAGTTGGAATAAGGAAAAGAAAGGATGGCATTTATATAAAATTCAGAGGATGGTAGGAACTCAACTGGGAGATAGGGATAAAAGGAGAGAAGAGGTTATATTACACTTTTATATATTGGATATACTAGGCTAAGTAACTCCTTGTTCAGAATTACTGCAATATGCATGATACTGGCATTTGTAGTGAGTGCACTTCTCAAACAGTGCAGCATATATAAGCTCGTATTTTGTTTGAATGCTGTTCCTATCAGGTGCAAAAGAAACACCTTATTGCTAAATTGAAATCTTCGGGACAAACACAGTTTAACATGGAAAGTTTGTTAGGATATCACTGCCACCGTAATGTACGTAAGTGCGTACTTGACTTTATGAAAAGCATTGATGTTCGAGTTTTTGTGGGCGTGTGGGTATTTAGTGGGTATACTTCCTGCCTCTACTCCACACTCCAACTCAGTAGGTGGCAGTAGTGCACCTTATGTTGGTCTGCCAACTGCTATTAAACATTGCAGGAAGGAGCTTGATAACTGGTTAATGGACAAAAATTGAAATCTTTTTCTCAGCTTGGCAGGCCATGATCAGTGGGTACTGTGTGTGGGCACCAGCTGTGCACAATCTACGCCAATGATTTGGTTGAAGGGGCCAAATACTGATGAATCCAAATTGGATGGGATCGTGAACAGGGAGGAGATCGTGAATATACTTCAAATGAGTTGGGGAGACTGTGACAGATGGAAATGTCATGACACTAATGCACAAAAAAAACAAAACAGTGTTTAGGAACCTGAAATTTAAAATTAACAAAACAATTAGAAAGATGGTTCTTATTATGAGTACAAAAATAAAGATGCTGTACTCTTAATTATTTAGGGCCCTGGTGTGTTCAGTTTTTGTCTCTTTACCTGAAGAAAGGATGTACTCACATGAACAAGGTACAATGAAGATTTACTAGATATATTCCTGCAATAGTAGGTTTGGTGCATGAGGAGAGATTCAAAGGCTTAGATTTGTACTCCCTTGAGTTTAGAAGAGGTGAAGGGTCATCACATTAAAATTGATAGGGCAGGTGGACGGAGGATGTTTCTCCTGGCTGTAGAATCTAGAAACAAAGCATAGCTTCAGAATAATATCTAACCCATTTAGAACTGAAATAAGGACAAGTTATGCCAAAAGTGGCAAATCGCTGGAATTCTCTACCTCTAATGGTCTGTGGTGTTCAGTTATCAGGCTCATTCAAAATAGAGGTAGATGGATTTCTGGATATTAAAGAAATCACAAAGGAAATTGCATTAGTGCAGAGAAGTGGAAGTATGATTATGTCTTTAAGAATATCTTCAGAGTCAGAATCTGTATCGTTTATCATTGACATATGTTGTGAAATTTGTTGTTTTGCAACAACAGTACAGTCCAATACATAAAAATTACAATGGGTTACAAAAAGAAATAGAAAATAAATAGTGCAAGAAGGAAGCAAAACAGTAATGTTCATTGTTTCATGGACTGTTCAGAGATCTGATGGCAGAGGGGACCTCCCTCAATGTCACAAAAACAAAGGAGCTGGTTGTGGACTACAGGAGGAACGGAGGCAGGCTCACCCCTATTGACATCAATGGATCTGGAGTTGAGAGGATGAACAGCTTTAAGGTCCTCGCATACACATCACCAAGGATCTCACATGGTCTGTACATACCGGCTGTGTGGTGAAAAAGGCATAACTGCGCCTCTTTCACCTCAGGCGGTTGAAGAAGTTTGGCATGGCCCCCCAGATTGTAAGAACTTTCTATAGGGGCACAACTGAGAGCATACTGACTGGCTGCCTCACTGTCTGGTATGGGAACTGTAATTCCCTGAATGGCAGGACTCTGCTGAGAGTAGTGCGGATAGCTCAACGCATCTGCAGATGTGAACTTCCCACTATTCAGGACATTTACAATGACAGGTGTGTAAATTGGGCCTGAAGGATTATTGGGGACCTGAGTCACCCCAGCCACAATCTGTTCCATCTGTTACCATCCAGGAAATGGTACTACAGCATAAAAGCCAGGACCAACAGGCTCTGGGACAGCTTCTTCCACCAGGCCATCAGACTGATTAATTCATACTGATACAATTGTATTTCTATGTTATATTGACTGTCCTGTTGTACGTACTATTTATTATAAGTTACTATAAATTGCACAGTGCTCATTTAGACAGAGATGTAACTTAAAAGATTTTTACTCCTGATGTATATGGAGGATGTAAGTAAGCAAGTCAATTCAAGAAGCTGTTCCTTAAATGGTGACTTCTTCAGACTCTTATACCTCCACCCTGACGTTCTTAATGAGAAGGGTGCACATCCTAAATGGTAAGGGTCCTTAATGATGGACACTGCCCTCTCGAGGCATCACTGTTTGAAGATGTCCCTGGTGGTGGGGAGGTTAGTTCCCATGATGGGGCTGGATGAGCCTTTGACCCTTTGCAGTATTTTTGGATTCTGTGCACTGGAGCCCCCACACCAGGCGGTGATGCAACCAATCAAAATGCTCTTTACAGTATATCTGTACAAGTCTTTGGTGACTTACCAAATCTCCTCAAACTAACAATGCTAGAGTAGGTTCCAAAGTCCAGATTACTGATCTATTACGATGTTGGATGGTGAAGATGATTAGCTGAACCAGTTATCCTCCAAAAGCTACTTCATGTCATGTTAAATGTTCAGATTTGAAGATGCTGCAAGCGTGCAGGTTTCCGGGCTACATTAAGGTATTTACATGAAGGTCTATTGTTTTCACACTTAGAGATTTGAGCAAGTATTCTGATAGTTCAAAATAGTTCTGAAGAGGACTCAGGCTGAATGATGTAAGTACGATTGTTTAAATATGGTTTGTGAAATCTACATTAATAATGCTGACATTTTTAATCATTTGTATATGGGAAATTACAAAGCACAGGTATTTATGTTTGTAAATAAATGCCTGTAAAACATTTAAAATGGCAACTGTATTATGCCAAGGTACATACAAATCTTCTGTCGTCAAAGACATATCACTGCTCATATTTTTATTATAAATTCATATCAGAGAGATTACAAATAAACAGCACCCTGAATGAACCTGCTGTAAACCTCCTTCCAGGAAAAGTTTTAATTCACAGATAAGTGAATGCTCTGTAGTTCTGGAAAATGTCAGGCTATCTACAGAGCTACTGATAAGGCTATTAATCTCTTAGGTGGGTAAATATGAAATTGTTAATGTGTTAATCCACATTTTAATTATTACTTACCAACATGGAAACAGCAAACGTTATGAGTAACATTAGCACGCGTTCCATCAGAATATTAAAAGTGGACGTACAATAGTGTGCTTAGATTTCAAGTGAAATCAGATTATATGGAAACAGAAATCACAAGTAATTCTGTTTAATGACCCAGCAAAACCTACACTAAGTGGTTATGCCCATGAAGGAATTCTTATTGATTGAACCTTCTACAAAAATCTATGATATTCTAATTTGCTGTTCAACCACAGGTTGAAAGAGAAGGAATTCCTGATGCGTTGAAGAAAGGTTCTGAGCATTATCCTAAGTGATCTACAGCTTGCAACTTAACAATTTTAAATTACTTGAAATAGAAAAGATGCATAGAAAGTTAATTAACTCACCAAATCTGTTTAAAAACTGCATTCATGTCTATTATCAGGCATTTGCCTTTAAAATGAAAGACAAATATTGGCTTTGTTGGAAAAAATAGAAAATTCTGGAAATAACATCTGAAATATTAACCTGTTTCTCTTTTCATAATGGGTGCTTGAGATGCTGACATTTTACGTTCCTGTTAAAATATTAGCTTATATGATTCTATCACATAAAGTCATACAGCATTTTGGGAGGCACTTTGTTTCAGATGTCTATTCTCAGTTCTTTGGCAAAACTATTCACTCTCATTCTACCAGTGCTGCCTTACAGACCTACATTTCTTTTTATTTAATACATTATATTGAAAACACATCTGGATTTGTTTTTTTAAATCTCCTTGGAAACAGATCATAAAACTTGTAAAATCCTGTGCATACATCCGCCCACTTACTAGAACAAAAAGGAGGCCATTTGATCCATCAGGGCTTGCAGCAGAGCAATTCTGTCAGTCCCATTTCCCTCCTTATGAAGATGCTACACAGAATGATATTCTTATTTGTGCCCATTAATTCCCCTGTGATTCTTTAGTCATTTACTTCACGCTCGATGGAATTTACAATGACCATTTAACTCACTAGTACATCTCTGGGTTGTAAGAACCACCTAGAACACCTGGTAATACCCTCAGTGACATGGAGAAGATGAAACACAGGAAATTCTGGAGATGTTGGAAATACTGAGCAACACACACAAAATGCTGGAAGAATTCAGCAGGCCAGGCAGCATCTATGGAAAGGAATAGACAGTTGTTTCAGGCTGAGACCCTTCGTCAGGACTGAAGAGGAAGGGGGAGGTGCCAGAATAAGAAGGCAAGGGGAGGGGAAGGAGTACAGGCTAAAGGTGACAGGTGAAGCCAGGTGAATGGGGGAGGAAGGGATGAAGTGAGAAACTGGGAGATAAGAGGTGGAAAGGGTAAAAGAAGAAGGGATCTGATAGGGGAGAGTAGATCATGAGGGAACGGGAAGGACGAGGGGTAGGTGATGGACATGTGAGAAGAATAGTGATGATAAAGGAGCCAGAGAGAACTGGAGGAAGGGAAAGGGGGAGGGGGAAAATCAGAATCGGAACCAGGTTTATTATCACCGGCATGTGTTGTGAAATTTGTTAATTTAGCAGCAGCAGTTCAATGCAATACTTAATATAGAAGGAAAATATATATACGTAAATAAACAAATTACAGTATATGTATATTGAATAGATTAAAAATCATGCAAAAACAGAAATATATTTAAAAAGTGAGGTAGTGTTCAAGGGTTCAATGTCCATTTAGGAATCGGATGGCAGAGGGGTGATGCTGTTCTTGAATCGCTGAGTGTGTGCTTTCAGGCTTCTGTATCTCCTACCTAATAGTAACAGTGAGAAAAGGGCATGCCCTGGGTGCTGGGGGTCCTTAATAATGGACGCTGGCTTTCTGTGACACCGCTCCCTGAAGATATCCTGGGTACTTTGTAGGCTAGTACCCAAGATGGAGCCGACCAAATTTATGACCCTCTGCAGCTTCTTTTAGTCCTGTGCAGTAGCCCCCCACCATAGACAGTGATGCAGCCTGTAGTTTATGAGTGTTTTTGTTGACATACCAAATCTCTTCAAACTCTTAATGAAGTATAGCCACTGTCTTGCCTTCTTTATAACTGCATCGATACGTTGGACAAGCCAGCGAGCACTGTGAGGGTCATGTTTTTTGACTTCTGCAGTGCGTTCAACACCATCCGCCCTGCTGTGCTGGGGGAGAAGTTGACAGCGATGCAGGTGGATGCTTCCCTGGTATCATGGATTCTTGATTACCTGACTGGCAGACCACAGTACGTGTGCTTGCAACACTGTGTGTCCGACAGAGTGATCAGCAGCACTGGGGCTCCACAGGGGACTGTCTTGTCTCCCTTTCTCTTCACCATTTACACCTCGGACTTCAACTACTGCACAGAGGCTTTTCATCTTCAGAAGTTTTCTGATGACTCTGCCATAGTTGGAGATGCATCAGCAAGGGAGATGAGGTTGAGTGCAGGGCTACGGTAGGAAACTTTGTCACATGGTGTGAGCAGAATTATCTGCAGCTTAATGTGAAAAAGACTAAGGAGCTGGTGGTAGACCTGAGGAGAGCTAAGCTACCGGTGACCCCTGTTTCCATCCAGGGTGTCAGTGTGGACATGGTGGAGGATTACAAATACCTGGGGATACGAATTGACAATAAACTGGACTGGTCAAAGAACACTGAGGCTGTCTGCAAGAAGGGTCAGAGCCGTCTCTATTTCCTGAGGAGACTGAGGTCCTTTAACATCTGCCGGACGATGCTGAGGATGTTCTACGAGTCTGTGGTGGCCAGTGCTATCATGTTTGCTGTTGTGTGCTGGGGCAGCAGGCTGAGGGTGGCAGACACCAACAGAATCAACAAACTCATTCGTAAGGCCAGTGATGTTGTGGGGATGGAACTGGACTCTCTGACGGTGGTGTCTGAAAAGAGGATGCTGTCTAAGTTGCATGCCATCTTGGTCAATGTCTCCCATCCACTACATAATGTACTGGGTGGGCACAGGAGTACATTCAGCCAGAGACTCATCCCACCGAGATGCAGCACAAAGTGTCATAGGAAGTCATTCCTGCCTGTGGCCATCGAACTTTACAACTCCTCCCTTGGAGGGTCAGACACCCTGAGCCAATAGGCTGGTCCTAGACTTATTTCCTAATTTCGTGGCATAATTTATGTATTACTATTTAACTATTTATGGTTCTATTACTGTTTATTATTTATGGTGCAACTGTAACGAAAACCAATTTCCCCCAGGATCAATAAAGTATGACTATGACTATGAGCATGTTGCGACCAGGTTAGATCCTCAGAAATCTTGACATGCATGAACTTGAAACTGCTCTCTCTCCACTTCTGATCCCTCTAAGAAGATTGGTATGTGTTCCTTCGTCTTACCCTTCCTGAAGCCCACTATCAGCTCTTTCACCTTACTGACATTGAGTGCCAGCTTGTTGCTGCAACACCACTGCACTAGTTGGTATATCTCGCTCCTGTACGCCCTCTCGTCTCCATCTGAGATTCTCCCAACAGTGGTTGTATCATCAGCAAATTTATAGATGGTATTTGAGCTCTGCCTAGCCACACAGTCATGGTGTAGAGAGAGTAGAGTAATGGGCTAAGCACACACCTCTGAGGTGCGGCAGTGTTGATCATCAGCGAGGAGGAGATATTGATCTTCCGGTTAGGAAGTTGGGGATCCAGTTGCAGAGGGATGTACAGAGGCCCAGGTTCTGTAACTTGGGAATGGTGGTGTTAAATGCTGAGCTATAGTCAATGAACAGCATCCTGACTTTACCGGACTCTGAAATTACCGGACTTCAGAAAAATCAATGTTCATGCTATCAGGTTGGAGGCTACCCAGACGGAATTCCTTTTTGATTCTTCTGACTTATCCAACAGGCACCCGCATGGGCCCCACCTATGCCTGCTTTTTTCTTGGCTACATGGATCAGTTCACGTTCCAAGCCTTCACTGGTAATGCTCTTCATCTCTTTCTGTGTTACATTGATGACTGCATTGTTGCCGCTTCATGCACCCATGCTGAGCTTGGCAATTTCATCAACTTTTCTTCCAACTTCCACCCTGCCCTTAAATTCACTTGGTCCATTTCTGACACCTCTCCCCCCTTTCTTGATCTCTCTGTCTCGGTCTCTAGGGACAAACTGTTCATTGATATCGTTTGTAAAAGTACTGACTCTCACAGCTATCTATATGTGTGTTCCTCTTCCCACCATGTCACCTGTAAAAATGTCCTTCTCTTTTTTCAGTTCCTTCATCTCCACCACACCTGTTGCCAAGATGAGGGTTTCTTTTCCAGGACATCAGAGATGACTTCTTTCTTCAAAGAATGGGGGTTCTCTTCCTCCACCATTGATGCTGCCCTCACTGGCATCTCCTCCATTTCCCAGGCATCTACCCTTACCCCATCTTCCCACTGCCTTAACAAGGATAGTCCTTACCTACCACCGCATCCAGGACATCATTCTCTGAAACTTCCACCATTAAAGGAATCATACCAGCAAACACATTCTTATCTCCCCCCACTCTCTGCTTTCCACAGGGATTGCTCTCTCCATGATTACCTTGTCAATTTATCCCTTGCCACTAATCTCACACCTGGCACTTATCCCTGCAAGTGGAAGAAGTGCTACAACTGCCCATTCACTTCCTCTACTCCTTCATTCAGGGCCTCAAATAGTCCTTCCAGGAAATCTGTTGGAGTCATCCACTGTACCTGGTACTCCTGATGCGATCCCCAGTGTAAAGGAATCTGATAGATTGTGCACCGGTTTTGTCGAGCACCTTCGCTCCATCTTCAGCAAGCAGAACTTCCCAGTGGTCAACCACTTTAATTCCAATCCCCACTCCCATTCCGACATGTTGCTTCATGGCCTCCTTTACTGCGAAGATGAGGCCACTCTCAAATTGGAGCAGCAACACCTCATATTCCATCTGGATAGCCTCGAACCTGATGGTATGAACATCATCTTCTCTAACTTTTGGTAATTTTCCCCCCCTTCCTTTCCTCTTCTTCCACTCCCCACTCTGGCTCCCCTCTTAACTCTTCTCACCTACCCCTAGTACCTTTCTTCCTCTCCTGTCTCCCAAGGTCCACACATCTCTCCTATCAGATTCCTCCTTCTTCAGCCCTTTAACTTTTCCACCTATCATCGCCCAGCTTCTCACTTCCAATCCCCTCCTCCATCCACCAGACCTCACTTCTTCTAGCTTGTGCTTGTTCCCCTGACCCCACCTACTTATTCTGGCTTCTTCCCTTGTCCTTTTCATCCTGTTGAAGGATCTCAGCCCAGAATGTTCACTGTTTATTTCTTTCCATAGATTCTGCCTGAGCTGTTGGGTTCCTCCAACATTTTGCAGGTGGTACTCTGGATTTCCAGCATCTGCAGAATCTCTTGTGTGTACAAGGAAGACTATACAGTACTTCATCAGCAGAATCTCTCGTGTGTACAAGGAAGACTATACAGTACTTCAAAACTAATCAATTGCAAAACACTTTGGAACACCAGTGCACAAAGGCGACATTTCATATTCCGTCCTTTCTTTGATTAAATAATCTTCTTTCTTTCTTTTTATTTGTTTCCCTCTACTCACACACAGCTGAGCATTAAAAATCTACTTCTGTCCAGCATTTATATTTTATCAACACACATCAAAGTTGCTGGTGAGCGTAGCAGGCCAGGCAGCATCTCTAGGAAGAGGTACAGTGGACATTTTGGGCTGAGACCCTTCGTCAGAACTAACTGAAGGAAGAGCTAGTAAGAAATTTGAGAGGGGGAGGGGGAGATCCAAAATTTATATTTTATTTTATTCAATGTATCTCTCTCACATCCTTTGCTGGTGTAGTCTTTCATCCCACCTATTCATCTTACTGCTACCCTCTTGCTGTTCAGCAACGCTTGCCCCCTCTTGCTTCTCTCCGACTCTGTTTCTAGTCGGAGCAGTTTGTTTAGAACCTTCCTGTTTTTGAAAGTTTAAATTTGCTGAGCACTCCAGTGGGCGGTTTTGGGGACAGAGGTGTCTACCCATAATTGTCAAATGCTACTGCAGAATTCTGCTTCTAATGAGCACTTAATCTGGACTGAGAAATATTTCCTCCTCACCAAGCCACTGCGTGATAAACTGATTATTAATTCTCATTTCCAAAGGATTGGGAAGATCTGCAGAATTAAATCAGTTTGTCCCAATTCCTTGTCGGATGGTGAAAATTCATCTTTAGATAATCATGCCAGGCTTCTAGTTAACACCCTCCCAATCATCATGAGTAAATAATTTTTCCCAATTCTGAAGATTTCAAGGTCTTCTACATCCACGATCATTAGGAGCAATTGCCTCATTCCAGTTTTAGCCTCAGAGATTAGTACTGCCATAAATTTATTTACCGTCCAATGTCAACATGATGCTATTACGGATGTAACAGCACAATTTATATTGTTACATTTATAATTTTTTCTGATAACATCACAAGAATATTTGATAAGATATATAAATACACTTATCCATTAATTATTAAGAAGAACTCTTCCTAATGAAATACTTGACTGAATAGTGTTTTTTTTAATGGGGAGGATCCATTTGATAGTTCTAATCATATTTGCAAGATCTTTTGTGTCCAAATTTTTCCAGCGAAGAGCACAGTGAGCTTTTCTAGCGATTCCTCTTCAGCTTCATCAGATTTCACTGTTATTGGACTCTTTTTGGCATCGTATTTGGATGGCGATAAAGAGGATTAAAATGAATTAAGGTCATTCCTTTTCCCCTCATTTTCTGAAATGCATTTTGCATGCATTCATTTTCAGGAATAGCACCAGAGTCGGATTTTAAAATGACTATCGTCAAACAAAAATGGTAAGCCTAAATCATAAAAAAGGCCGATTCCAGCTGGGCATCAGAACAGGTTAATTCTACAAGTGTAATTGATTTATTTTGCATTTTAAGAATAAATTTCCCAACCGGACTAAAAGCAGATCCAGAATTGAAGAATAGAAAGCAAGAAGGGGAAATGTGCCCCATATTAAGACAGGTTGATACTCTTCTGATGGATCTCTTGTGCAGTCTGTTTACACTGACATGACGCCTTGAGCTACCTTGGTTGTCTCTGAATAGAAACCTGTGCAGTAAGAGCTATGCTTATCTTTTGGGAGCTTATATTTTTCACTCTGCTGCCAGTTGCAATGGAGATTGGAAATGCCCGTCACACCAAGGAACAGCACCAGCAGCACACAGCTCAGGCGGTCGAGCAAGAAAGGTAAGTAGCCTTTTGTGAAAAGAAAAGGTTGAAATATTTGCATTTCCCATGTTGGCTTTTTTTTAAACATTAAAAAAGTGGTTGTTCTTGGTAGCAATTATTTATTCAGTTTTGCCAATTTTTTTTAGCAGAGTAAGTTGATTTTGGCTATTTTTGTCACAGTTGGTCTCCATATTCAGTTCTATGAAGACTGCCTTATGTAAACTGTTTATCTAGAAGCTTATTTCATTGATTTGGAATACCAATTGAGGATAGATTTCAGATGGGGTTGTTTTATTTTCTCTTATATAACTGTCTTCATCGTTCTGAACAAATATAGAACATAGAACATAGAATAGTACAGCACAGTACAGGCCCTTCGGCCCACGATGTTGTGCCGACCCTCAAACCCTGCCTCCCATATAAGCCCCCACCTTAAATTCCTCCATATACCTGTCTAGTAGTGTCTTAAACTTCACTAGTGTATCTGCCTCCACCACTGACTCAGGCAGTGCATTCCATGCACCAGCCACTCTCTGAGTAAAAAACCTTCCTCTAATATCCCCCTTGAACTTCCCACCCCTTACCTTAAAGCCATGTCCTCTTGTATTGAGCAGTGGTGCCCTGAGGAAGAAGCACTGGCTATCCACTCTATCTATTCCTATTATTATCTTGTACACCTCTATCATAACTCCTCTCATCCTCCTTCTCTCCAATTGTAAAGCCCTAGCTCCCTTAATCTCTGATCATAATGCATACTCTCTAAACCAGGCAGCATTCTGGTAAATCTCCTCTGTACCCTTTCCAATGCTTCCACATCCTTCCTATAGTAGGCGACCAGAACTGGACACAGTACTCCAAGTGTGGCCTAACCAGAGTTTTATAGAGCTGCATCATTACATCGCGACTCTTAAACTCTGTCCCTGGACTTATGAAAGCTAACACCCCATAAGCTTTCTTAACTACCCTATCCACCTGTGTGGAAACTTTCAGGGATCTGGGGACATGTACCCCCAGATCCCTCTGCTCCTCCACACTACCAAATATCCTGCCATTTACTTTGTACTCTGCCTTGGAGTTTGTCCTTCCAAGGTGTACCACCTCACACTTCTCCGGGTTGAACTCCACCTGCCACTTCTCAGCCCACTTCTGCATCCTATCAATGTCTCTCTGCAATCTTTGACAATCCTCTACACTATCTACAACACCACCAACCTTTGTGTCGTCTGCAAACTTGCCAACCCACCCTTCTACCCCCACATCCAGGTTGTTAATAAAAATCACGAAAAGTAGAGGTCCCAGAACAGATCCTTGTGGGACACCACTAGTCACAACCCTCCAAACTGAATGTACTCCCTCCACCACCACCCTCTGCCTTCTGCAGGCAAGTCAATTCTGAATCCACCCGGCCAAACTTCCCTGGATCCCATGCCTTCTGACTTCCCGAATAAGCCTACCGTGTGGTACCTTGTCAAATGCCTTACTAAAATCCATATAGATCACATCCACTGCACTACCCTCATCTATATGCCTGGTCACCTCCTCAAAGAACTCTATCAGGCTTGTTAGACACGATCTGCCCTTCACAAAGCCATGCTGACTGTCCCTGATCAGACCACGATTCTCTAAATGCCCAGAGATCCTATTTCTAAGAATCTTTTCAAACAGCTTTCCCACCACAGATGTAAGGCTCACTGGTCTATCATTACCCAGACTATCCCTATTACCTTTTTTGAACAAGGGGACAACATTCGCCTCCCTCCAATCCTCCGGTACCATTCCTGTGGACAATGAGGACATAAAGATCCTAGCCAGAGGCTCAGCAATCTCTTCCCTCACCTCGTGGAGCAGCCTGGGGAATATTCCATCAGGCCCCGGGGACTTATCCGTCCTAATGTATTTTAACAACTCCAACACCACCTCTCCCTTAATATCAACATGCTCCAGAACATCAACCTCACTCATATTGTCCTCACCATCATCAAGTTCCCTCTCATTGGTGAATACCGAAGAGAAGTATTCATTGAGGACCTCACTCACTTCCACAGCCTCCAGGCACATCTTCCCACCTTTATCTCTAATCGGTCCTACCTTCACTCCTGTCATCCTTTTTTTCTTCACATAATTGAAGAATGCCTTGGGGTTTTCCTTTACCCTACTCGCCAAGGCCTTCTCATGCCCCCTTCTTGCTCTTCTCAGCCCCTTCTTAAGCTCCTTTCTTGCTTCCTTGTATTCCTCAATAGACCCATCTGATCCTTGCTTCCTAAACCTCATGTATGCTGCCTTCTTCCACCTGACTAGATTTTCCACCTCACTTGTCACCCATGGTTCCTTCACCCTACCATGCTTTATCTTCCTCACCGGGACAAATTTACCCCTAACATCCTGCAAGGGATCTCTAAACATCGACCACATGTCCATAGTACACTTCCCTGCAAAAACATCATCCCAATTCACACCCGCAAGTTCCAGCCTTATAGCCTCATAATTTTCCCTTCCCTTCCCCACTTAACAAACTCTGCCCCATCTAAACCCTTGGAACTAATCAGGTGCCAATCAACATTAGGGAAGTTAAAGTCGCCCATGATAACAACCCTGTTATTTTTGCACCTTTCCAAAATCTGCATCCCAATCTGCACCTCTGTATCTCTGCTGCTACCAGGGGGCCGATAGAATACCCCCAGTAGAGTAACTGCTCCCTTCCTGTTCCTGACTTCCACCCATACTGACTCAAAAGAGGATCCTGCTACATTATCCACCCTTTCTGTAGCTGTAATAGTATCCCTGACCAGTAATGCCACTCCTCCTCCCCTTTTCCCACCCTCTCTATCCCTTTTAAAGCACTGAAATCCAGGAATATTGAGAATCCATTCCTGCCCTGGTGCCAGCCAAATCTCTGTAATGTCCACTACATCATAATTCCATGTATGTATCCAAGTTCTCAGTTCATCACCTTTGTTCCTGATGCTTCTTGCATTGAGGTACACACATTTCAACCCTTCTACCTTACTGTCTTTTCAAATATTTTGAAGGATGCCTCTCCAGCATTGCACTATGCTACCTAACTGAACAATACGTGTCCATCATTAGCTCTGAATCTTGCCGATCTGGTCTGCATCCTGTTCAGTAAAGTGTATCCCAGCTGAAGTGTACTTTGAAATGCAGTCCTTTAGATCATCTATCTTATTGACCTTCAACTTGACTCAATGTCTACATATTCCATCGTTCTTTCATGCGACAACTCTAAGGTAAATCTTCCAAAATAAAGATGGAAGAAATGTGTGCACAGTTTTCTTCCAGAACAGTCAACTCCATGGACTAGAAATAATGGAAAGACCAACAGTCCTTTGTTTTATTACCTGTCATTAAGACAATTGGCTCAGTAACTTCAGCAAATATATGACCACAGTCAAATGTAGAATTATTTTGCCAGAGTGGCTTAACCCTCCAGATATCTCAAACCACCTTTAGGTCCATGAGAGACATGGGCATTGAAAAGCACAGAACAGCATAGTGTTACCTTAACTATGAAATAGATAACCACTAAACTTGAGTTTTGCCCAAGGGGAGCCTAAGGGAGCCTACAAAAATGTAAGTCTTAATTACTTCATTGCAAGCTTCATATAGAAATTATATAGAACAATACAGCACAGTACAGGCCCCTCAGTCCACAATGTTGTGCTGACCATTTCACCTGCTATAAGATCAACGTAACCCTTCTCTCGCACATAACCCTCTATTTTCCTTTCATCCATGTGCCTAGCTAAGAGTCTTTTAAATGCCTCTAATGTATCCACCTCTACCAACACCCCTGTAGTTTACTCCAGTGTAAAAACCCTCCTTTGACATTGACCCCCCCCCCATACATTTCTCCAATCACCTTAAAATTATGCCCTCGTTTTAGCCATTTCTGCCCTGGGAACAAGTCTCTGCTGTCCACTCTATGTCTGGCTTTTAGCAACTTGTACACCTCTATCAAGTCACCTCTCATACTCTTTATCTCCAAAGAGAACAGCCCTAGCTCACTCAACCCATCCTCATCAAACATGCCCTCTAATCTAGACAGCATCCTAGTAAATTTCCACTGCACTCTCTTTAGAACTTCCAAATTCTTCCTATAATCAGCTGACCAGAACTGAACACAATATTTCAAGTGTGGTCTAAGTTGAATTTTATAGAGCTGCAAAATTACCTCATGGCTCTTGAACTCAATTTCTTGACCAATGAAGGCCAGCACTCCATTCCTCTCAACCACACTTTCAACTTGCATGATAACTTTGAGGGATCTATGGATATGGACCCCAAGATCCTTCTGTTCCCCCTTACTGCTAAGAATTATACCATTAACCTCAGACTCTGCCATTAAGTTTGCCCTTCCAAAATGCATCACTTCACACTTCTCTGGATTGAACTCCATCTGCTTCTTCTCAGCTGAGCTCTGCGTCCTATAAACCTATGACAACCTTTCACACTATCCATGACACCATCAACCTGCAATATCCTCAGATTTTGAATATAAATGGATATTTAAAAAGGTAAAACATAGAATTTTTTTTTTGTCTCTTAACCCTTTTAATCAAATTTTTCTTTCTCCCAATTTCACAGGGTTAACAATTTCGATTCACTTTCTGGTTTAGACTCTTTGGTGTTTATTTGTCTTCTTAAAAAGACCACAGTTGCTTGCCCTTTTCATTCAGGTCAGAGAATCACAGAGTTATATAACACATATATAGATACTTTGCCCAACTTGTTGAATCTGACTAAGGTACTTCACTGAGTTAGCATTTACCTCTCATCTCCTTAACCTTTCTTATCCATGTACCTGTGTCAAGTGTTAATATCATGTGAATGTTTCAATTGTATTAAGTTCCATGAAGCTTTTGAGACCGTTTCATAATGATATTTTGCTCCTCAGAGAACCATCAGTGTGAAATGTTTGCATAAACAACTTGCTTTTACTTCCACACGCATGATAAGCTGAAGGAAAAATCAGTAAGGGATTTCGGTAGATTAAAGGTTTCATTTTCACTTGTTCCATCCTATCCTGTCAGTCTCAGTTGTTAATATTGCTTGCGCATCCTACAATCTTGGCCTTCTATTTGCAAGGATTATTTAAAATATTGGTACTTTCTAATGATATAAAAATCCATTTCATTTATTATAATAACTGACATCCAATGCTTCTGAATAGAGTTTGTTTTATATTTTATTCTTAACATTGTAAAAACTTGTTTTACTTTCCTTCAGTCGACCAGAAAGCAAGAGATCAGATTCAACCAAAACTCACTTAACAAAATCTGAACAACTCCTACGAATAGATGACCATGATTTTGCAATGAGACCTGGATTTGGAGGTAGGTTTATTAAAAAAATAAATGAGATGAGAAAGTCTGCAGATGCTGGAAAATCCAAAGCAACACACACAAAGTGCTGGAGGAACTCAGCCAAGCCAGGCAGCATCCATGGAAAAGAGTAAACAGTCAACGTTTTGATCCTGATGAAGGGTCTTGGCCCGAAATGTCAACTATTTACTCTTTTCTATAGATGCTGCCTGGCCTACTGAGTTCCTCCAGCATTTTGTGTGTGTTACTTGTAAAAATGGCTTACAGTATGTTAGGAGTGGCCGATTGAAATGGTAATTGTGAACTTCCCAGACGTGAAGTGAAAATTACTGGATTTGGGAAAAATTGTTAATCATTAGAATACAATTTACAGAGCATGTTACAGCATTTGAAGGGTGGTTTAAACAAAAGAAACCTTTCGGTACTTGGACCCATTTGAGTCAGGTAGTTTTAAGTTCAAGTTCATTCAGACAATGGGAACACATAAATCCAGGCCATCCTTTCAGTCCATTACTAAAGTGGCTATAAACACAGGGAACTGTATTGCCTCCCCTCCTGTCTACCCTGTACACCTCGGACTTTAGATATAGCACTAAGACATGTCATCTGCAGAAATTCTCTGATGACTCAGCAATAGTTGGATGTATTAAGGGAGGATGGGAGGATGAATACAGGGCCCTGGTGGAGGACTCTGTCAAATGGTGCAAGCTGAATCACCTGTAGCTCAACATCAGTAAGACAAAGGAGACGGTGATGGACTTTAGGAAGACTAAGCCTGCACTGCTTGCTATTACAATTGATGGTGAGGACTTGGGTGTAGTGAGGTCCTATTAGTACTTGGGGGTGAATGTGGATGACAGACTTGAGTGGATCGCCAACACAGAGGCTGTATACAAGAAGGGTCAAAGTCATCTCTACTTCCTGAGGAGACTGATGTCCTTTGGAGTATTTAGGCCTCTCCTTCACATGTTCTACCAGTCTATTACTGCCAGTACAATCTTCTATGCTGCGGCAATGGCATCAACACAGGTGAAGCCAACAGGCTCAATAAACTGATTAGAAAAGTTGTCTTTGTTTTAGGAGTCAAACAGAACACACTGGAGGCTGTGGTAGAACAAAGGACCTTATGGAAAATCCTGGCAATTCTGGACAATGTTTCTCACCCTCTGCATGCCACCTTGGCTGAACAGAGGAGCCCTTTCAGTACTAGACTAGGATAACTCCAAAGAGCGCTATATGAGGTCATTCTTACCCTTGGCTATTAGGCTCTATAATGAGATAACCTACAGCTGGGGAAGTGATGACCCCTCCTGTTAGACTGTTTGAGGTTACTTATTTTTTATTCTTTCTTACTTCTCTTATAATATTTGTATATCTGTGTACTTGTAATGCTACTGTGACTCTGTAATTTCCTTTGGGATCAATAAAGTATCTATCTACTATCTATCTAAGGAAGTACAGCACTTTTGGAAATGCTGTCTTTTAGATGAAATATTTAACAGTGATCCTATTTGTTATTTTGCATGGATTCCATATAATTATACTGTATAAACAATAAACAATAGAGTTATGACTGGTTTCCTAGCCAGTATTTATCGCCATGGACCTTTAAGGAATACTGGTCATTTCATGTTATTTTATCTGAAAGCATGGATGCAATAGATTGCTGTTTTCTATACTTTAACAGTGTTTACCCTTCAGAAAACACATTAAAATATTATAGAACAGAAAAGATTTTTAAAGAATATTGATATGAGCTTTTCAATGCTATTATGTTATACTGCATAATCCAATTCATAATCTCTGATACTAAATGCAAATGCATTTTAGTTCTGATATAAATCACAAAATGGTACAAACTAAATATGTAAATGCAAACATATACAGTATACTCAAATGATGAAGAAAAATAGATACATTATAAATTATTTGGTTTTCTTCATTTCTACAATTTTGAAAAATTATTTTGAGCTCAATTCCATAAGACCATAAGACAGGAGCAGAATTAGGCCATTCGGCCCATCGAGTCAGCTCCGCCATTTCATCATGGCCGATCGATTTTTCTTCTCAGCCCAATCTCCTGCCTGCACTCTGAATCCCTTCATGCCCTGACCGATCAAGAATCTATCAACCTCTGCCTTAGATATACATATAGACTTGGCTTCCACAGTTGCTATTGGCAATGAATTCCACAGATTCACCACTCTCTAGCTGAAGAAATTCCTCCTCATCTCTGCTCCCAGGAAATTTCTCCCTAGTAAAGGTAATGTCACATACTTCATGACCCCTGACACCTGGAACTTCTACCATACTGCTAGTGTCTTCCACAGTGAAGACTGATGCAAAATACTTATTCAGTTTGTCTGCCATTTCCTTGTCCCATTACTACCTCTTCAACATCGTTTTCCAGCAGTCTGATATCTACACTTGCCTCTTTTATATTCCATCTTTACCTTCTCAATTACTTTTTAAAATACCTTCTGTCAGTATTTAAAAGCTTCCCAATGCTCTAACTTACCACTAAAATTTGCTCTATTATATGCTCTCTCTTTGTTTTTTATGTTGGCTTTGACATCTCTTGTTAGCCATAGTTGTGTCATCTTTCCTTTAGAATACTTCTTCCTCTTTGGGATATATATATCCTGTGCCTTCCAAGTGGCTTTGATAAATTCCAGCCATTGCTGCTCTGCTGTCATCCCTGCCAGTGTTCTTTTCCAAACAATTCTAGCCACCTCCTCTCTCATGCCACTGTAATTCCCTCTACTCCACTGTAATACTGATACATCTGACTTTAGCTCCCCCTTCTCAAATTTTAGGGTGAATTCGATCATATTATGATCGTTTGCCCCGAAGGGTTCTTTTACTTTCAGCTTTCTAATCAATTCTGGTTCATTTCACAACACCCAATCCAGAATAGCTGATCCCATAGTAAGCTCAACCATGAGTTGCTCTAAAAAGTCTTCTCATAGGCATTCTAGAAACTTCCCCTCTTGGAATCCAGCACAAACCTGATTTTCCCAATCTACATTCATATTGAAATCCCCCATGACTATTGTAACATTACCTATTGGCATGCATTTTCTATCTCCCATTGTAATTTGTAGAGCACATCGTTACTAGTATTTGGGAGTCTGTATACAACTGCAAAGGAGTCTTTTTACCCTTGCAGTTCCTTCGATCTATCCTCAATGACTCAACACCTTTCAAACCTATGTCACCTTATTCTAATGACTTCATTTCATTTTTTACCAACAGAGCAATGCAACCCCCTCAGCCTTCCTGCCTGTCCTTTCAATACAATGTGTATCCTTGGATATGAAGCTCCCAGCTATAATCTTCTTTCGGCCATGATTCAGTCATGCCTACAACATCATACCTACCAATCTGTAACTGTGCTATAAGTTCATTGACCTTATTCCATATACTGTGCACATTCAAATATAACACCTTTAGTCCTATATTTAACTTTTTCAATTTTGTCCGCCGTTTACATTGTCACTCATCCTGTTGACAGCAACTATGCCCTATCATGAGTCTCTTGTTGCTAGGAGCCTCACTACATATTGCCTGTTTGTAAACCAACTACCTCATCTTCCACACTATCACTGTGGTTCCCATTCCCCTGCCAAATTAGTTTAAACCCACTCGAACAACTCTACCCAACCTGCCCGCAAGGATATTGGACCCCCTTGGGTTCAGGTGTAACCTGTCCCTTTTGTACAGGTCATACCTTCCCCAAAAGAGATCCCAATGATCTATAAATCTGAACCTCTGCCCCTGCACCAGCCAAATATCTTTCTTTTTCTTTTGCACATGAAGTACATATATACGTATATAGTCCTATAAAACATTTGAATTGAGGGAGTATTTTTTCCTTATTGAATTTGTGGAAGTAGCTCAAAGAATTAAGAATAATTGGCTAGTGCTACTTCAGCTATAACTTTGGGTTGATAGGTTAAGTCTAGACTGAAGTGGTTAGCACTGGTTAGGGATAGTCAGCAATAAGTTTCAATTCAAGTTTGCATTCAGGTTTATTGTAATTTCATCCAATTGTATAGCACCAAACAAAATAATGTTCCTCTGGATCAAGGTGCATAACACAGTACGTATAACACACACACAACATATAATGTAATGTTGCCACAGATAAAAACAACAACAAATAAAAAGCTGTATTTATGACACAAGTAAAAAGGAAACATTATAACACTCCTGGCACTTCATACATGGTAAGACCTTGGTGATGGCAGGGAGTTCAGTAGTCTCATGGCCTAGGAGATGAAGATGTTTCCCATCCCAACAGTTCTAGTCTTAATGCTACGGTATGTCCTGCCTGATGGTAGGGGGTCAAAGAGATTGTTGGATAGATGGGAGGAATTATTGACAATGCTAAGAGCCCTGAGTATGCAGTGCTCCTGGTAAGTATCTCAGACGGATGGAAGAGAGACGCCAATGATCCTCTCAGCAGTTCTCACAATCCTTTTTAGGGTCTCGTGGTTAGCCCTTCCAATTCCTGTAGCATGTGCAGCTGGACAGGACACACTCAGTGGTGCTACTGTAAAAATTGATTAGAATGGGGAGGCTGAGCTTGCTTGTCTCAATCTCCTCTGGAAGTGAGAAACCTGCTGTGCTTTCTTGACTAAAGAGGTGTTTTGGGATCAGATGAGTTTATCTGTTATGTACACTCCTAGAAACTTGATGCTCCTAACTCTCTCCAGTGAGGAGTGGTCAGCCTGCACCTTCCTCAAGTCCATAATCATCTCTTTAGTCTAGTTCACGTTGAGACTCAAGTTGTTGTGCTCACAACATTCTACCAGCTGCTCTACCTCCTCTCTGTATGTCACCTAATCATCGTTATTGATAGACCAACCACTGTAGTGTCATCAGCGAACTTGATGATTCAGTTTGAATGGGATCTAGTAGTACAGTCATCCGTTAACAGCATGAACAGTAGTGGGCTGAGCACTCAGCGCTGGGATGCCAGTGCTTCACGTGATGAAACGAGAGATGTTGCTGCCAACATGGACTTACTGTGGTCTTTCTGTCAAGAAGTCTAAGATCCAATTACAGAGAAGGGCGTGGGATATTCTACCCACCAAGTTCTGAGGGATGATCATATTACTTCAACTGAGTTCTTTTAGATTATGAAGACATGCAGTCTTCTTTTATTGTCATTTAGTAATGCAATGCATTAAGAAATAATACAATAAGTAAATAAACAGCATCCTTGTGTATAAAGCAGCATTTTCCAGGTTGAACAGGATGGAGTGGAGGGCAGAGGCAGATCCTAATTTATTTATATGGCAATAAATAAATTAGGATCTAAGAGGAAATTTTTTTTTGTCAGCAAGAGGTACTGAAAGTCATTTCACAGATTACAAATTACAAAAAAATAATGGCCAACTTTTAGAAAGGAGTAAGTTCTGCATTGGTGGGCAAATGGATAACAGGAAAGATGTCAACACCCTAATGGGTCAGAAAGATGTCAAAGCATATAGCAAGGATAATTGATGCTAGGAATCAATTTTGAAGGATCTGGATCCAGTGGAGGAAGATCCTTGTTTACACTGTCTTTTTGATGATCACAGACCTGTAGTTTCTTATACTGTACAATGAAAGCATTTATTCTCTCACCTATCATTCTTCATCAGTGGCCTTGGTGTTGCATCTTCTGAACTCTGCGGTGCATGGAGCTGTCCTTCACACCCACCTGTGACCTCTTCCAGTCCAAGTCAGCAGATGTCCACCAGTCCTACAGCAACCATTTGGGGAGGGCTAGGCAGAAGCTCAAAGGCAATTTAAGCAGAAAGAGGCTTAGCTGAAGTGAATATGAAAGAGGAACAGCAGATATATCTATGGTATTGAAAACAGAAAACACTGGAAGCACTCAGCAGGTCAAAGTGTACTGTATGTGTGAAGAGAAATAACATTTTAGATCGAAGGCCCTTTATCAAGTGCAGTTTGTTTCTCTTCCTGCAAATGCAGCCAGCCTGGCCTATTAAATATTTACAGAATTTTGTTTTAAGTTTCCAGTATCTCCATTTACTTATGGTTATCTATCGTACTTTTTTTTGTTTTTTGATGTGTATTGAAAATATCGTTGAAATTAGGTTTTGTGGTTTGCCTTGGGTGCTTCATTATTTGGTGGGGATGGTATGGGTCTAGTGGGAAATATTATGGTCTTCGATAGAATTGCATCCAGGTCAGCTGGTCTTTGATTGTATTGGCTAAAATACACTGTGGGCAAGGTCTTCTATCTTCTGCTTCACCATTTCCTGTTCCTGTTCCTTGAGCATCTCCCACCTGCTGCTGGCCAGCTGCCAGCAGCGGCTGAACCCAATTTAGTGCTAGGTTATGGCGACTGACATGTCACTCTAAACTTGGATTCTCTCTCAGGATAGTTTTGGATGACACCTCCAGATATATTTGCTGTTTCAAGAAACCTATTTAGCATAACATGCTCATATTTCCTGGATGATACAGTGGTGTCATTAGCAATGTCATTAAGGGATAGCCCTTGTAGTTAATCACTAGTGGCATGCACTGGAGTGGAATCCCTTTCAATTGATGAGATATCTGAAATCAACACAGAAGCAATTGGTAGCTCCTGGATTAAAAAGGGTGATTGCAATGTTTGTGACATTTATGCTTTACACTTTACACTTCAAAGGTTAATTGCTTTAAGAACAAACTTGTGGTTTCCTTTATCGTGTCTACACTGTAGCTCTTATATAGTTCCCACCTACAGACAATGGGTCATTTGCCATGATCCCTCTGTAACTTTAGGAGGACTTTACGTTGGAGTGTTTATTTATTATTACTTGCAGAACCAAGCTTGCTAGCTCAATTACAGAAACCTTATGAGAAGTTAGGAACATTTGTTCTGTAAAAACATTCTCTACACTCGCTTTGACAAAGTCCAAAGGACTCCAAAAATATTCTGTAACTCAACCATTCTGATGTGGATTTTAGATAACTGATGGAAGGATTCGAGTGTAGTTAATGAAAATGCTTTCACCCAAAGAGATGTAGGCTTCTGCGACCTTACTGTTTGAAAAGGTAGTAGGGGCAGAATCCTTTAACCTAAAATTAAACCAGCAAAGCCACAGTATGAAAGCTGAGGTATGGCGACTGCCTAAATAGTTCTTTGCCCAGCGCAGTAATAATAGTACAGAGAGTCTGCTTCTCTCTCATATATTATATATCTATGACTCCATGATTAAACATTCTTTGGGGATCCATAAATCTTAATCATAAACCTTTTTTAAAAATATTATTTGCAAATTTAAAATTTGGAATTCCACTCTCTGTTAACATAGTGCTGATTCTATTTCCATTATTAAGGGCTAATTCTTTAGGTACACCATAGAGGCCTGAAATCTTTTTTTTAAATTATCAAAATGATACTGGAGCCATCAGCCTGACCTTATAGGGGTATCAGAGGTCTGCTTCTCAAACTTTTTAAATGTACTCAATGCCTGAGTTCAAAGAGCTCAAAGAATGGACAAATTAGGTTGAGTAGACAAATTCATGGTAGCTAAGACTTATAGATTTGATTGACACCAATCTTGGAAGCTATACTAATGAAGAAAATTAGAGTTTTAGTA
Source organism: Mobula birostris (assembly GCF_030028105.1). Classification (NCBI taxonomy): domain Eukaryota; kingdom Metazoa; phylum Chordata; class Chondrichthyes; order Myliobatiformes; family Myliobatidae; genus Mobula; species Mobula birostris. The sequence continues at coordinate 51,456,282 of NC_092375.1, forward strand.
AAACTCTTATTGAGGTAAGTGTATCAAAGGATGATTAGCATTCTCTATGCTTTGCCTCAAAGTACATTTGCTTGAGTACTTGACGCTTCCTGTTGGCAGTGGATGGAATAACAGCATTTTACAGCCACTCCTAGTTTACTTTTCCTACATTCCAACCTGATCTGACACTATGACTACGAGAACTGCTAAAGGTAAAAAAGAAGATGATTTTTCTACATCTTTGGATTCTATTATTGAATTGATGCAAAAGCACAGAAGGGAAGCGTCCGAGGAATTGCAGCGATTCAGAAAAGAATCCTCCAAGGAATTTCGGTGATTCAGAAAGGAATCCTCTGAAGAGTTTCAACAACTTGGCTCTGAAATTAAGCAATTAAGCACAAAACTGGATTCTATTCAAGAAACCCTAACTGAGCACGATAAACGAATAAAAGAGGATGAAGAAATCCTGTCGATTCTGGATGAAAAAATGGACAACCTGCAAAAGCGTTATGAAAAACAATGCAAGGTTAATGACGAACTAAGACAGAAGATTATAGATTTAGAAAACAGAAGTAGAAGGAATAACATACGAGTTCTTGGTCTTGAAGAGTTAACTGAAGGCAATCGTCCTGCGGAATTTTTTGCAAACTTTCTGGTTCAGTTATTTCCTGATATTTTAAAATCGACATTAATGATCGACCGAGCACATAGAATACCTGGGAACAGAATGTTTACAAGCAAACCTCGTTCAGTGCTAATTGCTTTTCATGAGTTTCAAACAAAGGACCGTATAATTAGTGAATCTCGTTGGAAAGGTATGATAGAATTTAATGGAAAAAAGATTAGAATCGTTGAAGATTTCTCTGCAGAGATTATGAGGGAATGTGCTAAGTTCAAAAACGTCATGTCAGAGTTCTACAAAAAAGATTTGAAACCTTCTTTACGGTATCCGGCGAAGCTCAGAATTACACTGCTGGATGGATCGCAAAAATGGTTCCGTTAGAGTCTCCAGGCTCAGAAATTCTTAGAGTCAGTAAAGTAACTGCTTATTATCTGTTACATGAATAACTGTTTATTTTACCTTTGCTAAACTTTGTGCTTAACTCTTTTTGAACTTTTTAAGGATTTATTTTGAGAATAAGACTTTAATGTGCTATTACTTTGTTAAGTTTAAAAGTATCATGTTAGAGCTGTTTAACAAAAACTTACATGAATAACTATGTATTTTGCCTCTGGTGAATCTTGTAGTCAATTTTCTTTCAGAACCTCTTAAGGTTTTAGTTTGAGATTAAGATTTTAATGAGCCAATATTCTGTGTGTCCATATTATTTTATATTATACTTACTTTTCTAGACTTATTTTGATATTAGAATTAACTGTCTCTTTACTATCTGTTGTTTTGACTAGGTTGGAATATTCTAACCTTGTAATTTATTTGGAGCTAAGCCAGCAGGATTTTTGGGGGGATGTCGTCATTAGTTGTAGGCATCAACTTTCTTTCTTCGGGAGGGGGGAGGGTGTTTAGGTTTTTTTTCTTGGAAGTTGTTTGGGATTTTTAGTCAAACCTGCTGTTTGGCTTTCTTATCTCATAGGTCATTGTTTAGTTTTATTAATCTTCTTAAGGATTATCCTTTTAATTTCTTTTTAAAATAATAATAAAATGGATTATAATACTAAATTACTTAGTCTCAACGTGAAAGGATTAAATCATCCTTTGAAATAAAATAAGATTTTTGCCTATATTAAAAAATTTAAGGTCCCAATTATTTTTTTTCCAAGAAACACATGTACGTAATTCAGATACCACGCCTTTTTAGCCGATGGAGGGAATTACACTTTCACTCAAGTTTTCAGGCCAAAGCTAGAGGTGTCTCGATTTTTATAGAAAAGACAGTTCCATCTGTTCAACACAAGGTTGTTTCTGATACTAATGGATGATTTGTTATAGTATCAGGGAAATTAGAGAATAAATTGGTATTTGCCAATGTTTATGCCCCAAATATAGATGATCCAGAATTCTTTGAGCGATTTTTTTTTTGTTTTTGCCTGATCTGAGTGTGTCTTCATTGGTGATGGCAGGAGACTTTAATTGCTGGTTAGATCTAGTTTTAGATCGGTCCTCTTCTAAACCAGCGACACTTAATAAATGAGCTTTTTTTTTATCCATTTTTAACGAAATGTGGTATTGTTGATATATAGCGTTTCTTACATCCAACAGATAGAGAATACTGGTTTTTCTCTCATGTTCATCATACGTATTCCAGAATTGATTATTTTTGATTGATAACCAATTGATTCCATTAGTTCGATCTTGTGAATATGAAGAGATTGCTATCGCTGACCATGCTCCTGTGCTTTTATCCATAAATCTTCCTGGTTTTCCTCAGACAAACAGATTCTGGTGTTTTAATTTAACTCTGTTATCTGACAAGGATTCCTTAAAGTTCTTGGAGAGGCAAATCACTCTTTTTTTTGAAGAGAATACGATGGAGGAGACTTCTAGCCTTGTCATATGGGATGCCTTTAAAGCATATGTTAGAGGATGAATCATTTCTTATACTGCAAGTGTTAAGAAAAAAGCTAATAAACAGAGAATTAATATAGCCAATCAGCTGAAACAATTAGATGGAGAATATGCTTTGACTTCAGATCCTGTTATATATCAAAGATGGGTCGAAATTAAAGCTAAATATGATTTTTTATTAACATACCCTATTGAAACTCAACTCCTAAAGGATAAAAGTCAATTTTGTATTCATGGAGATAAAACAGGTAAATTATTGGCTAACCAAATTAAAAGTTCTAGTGTTAAATGACAGATTAAAGAAATTTATGAAGCTAACGATATTAGGACAACTGATCATTTAGAAATAAATGATAATTTTAGAGAATATTATTCCAAACTTTATAGTTCTGATCATCTTAAAGATAATACTGTAATGGATAACATTTTAGACCAAATAAATATCCCTACGCTTTCTGTTGATGCCCGAAAACAGTTGGATCGATGTGTTTCTCACAAAGAAATAGCCGAGGCTGTACATTCGTTGCATTCAGGAAAAGCTCCAGGTCCTGACGGATTTTCTGGAGAACTCAATAAGGCTTTTTCTTCTTTGCTCATACCCCATTTATGTTCAGTTTTTTCAGATTCTTTTAAGTCAGGTAGGTTGCCGTAATCTTTTTACGAAGCTTCTATTTCGCTTATCCTTAAAAAAAAAATAAGAACCCAACTAAATGTTCTTCATATAGACCAATTTCCCTACTTAATGTTGATGCTAAAATTTTATCTAAAGTTCTGGCCTGTAGGATGGAAAATATCTTACCATCTATCATTTCTGATTATCAGACTGGTTTTATTAAAAATCGATATTCTCATTTTAATATTCGTTGATTATTCAATGTTATTTATTCTCCTTCCAAGGAGATATCGGAGTGTGTGATATCCTTAGATGCTGAGAATGCTTTTGATCGGGTTGAATGGCATTATTTATTTAAAATCTTAGAAAAATTTAATTTTGGCTCCAACTTTATTCAATGGATTAAATCACTGTATTTATCCCCTGTTGCTTGGGTTCTTACTAATTCTCAGAATCCTAAACTATTTAAACTTCAACGTGAAACCAGACAAGGTTGCCCTTTGAGTCATTTGCTTTTTGACCTGGCTTAGAACCCTTAGCTATTGCTTTTCGAGAATCTTAACGATATCACTGGTATTTTATGGAAGGGTACTATCGACAAAGTGTCACATTATGCGGATGATTTATTGCTTTACATTTCTAATGTCGAAACTTCATTACCTTTTGTGCTTTCTTTACTATCTTGTTTTAATCAGTTTTCTGGATATAAACTGAACCTACACAAGAGTGAACTTTTTCCTTTGAATATTTTGCCATTAACTGATATTAACCATCCTTTCAAAATTGTAAGAAACCAATTCACTTATTTGAGTGTAACAATTACTAAGAATTATAAATACTTATTTAAAGAACATTTTCTTACTTTATTAAATTATATAAAAAGACCATTATCAAATTGGTTGCCCCTTTCGTTATCATTGATTGGCCGAATTAACTCTACTAAAATGAATGTTTTACCTAAATTTATATACCTCTTTCAGGCATTACCCGTTTTTATTCCTAAATCCTTTTTTGACTCTGGATTCTAATTTATCCTCCTACATATGGAAAAATAAACATCCTCGATTGAATAAAGTCCATCTCCAGAAAGTTAAAAAGAATGGAGGTTTAGCTTTACCAAATTTTATGTTTTATTACTGGCAAGCTAATATACGGAATCTCACGTTTTGGTTATACTATATTAACCAGGAGGACTGTTCCGGGTAGGTTTCTTTAGAAGCTAACTCGGTTAATGTATTTTCTATTATCTCCCTATTGGGATCTTCACTTCCTTTATCCTTAAGTAGGATAACTGGAAATGTGGTAGTCAAACATACTTTAAGGATTTCGATACAATGTAGAAAACACTTTGGTTTATTGAGATTCTCCCTTTCCAGTGCCATTTTTTAAGATTATTTTTAAGCCTTCTATGACATGTAGTCTTTAAACAATGGGAAAGACTGGGCATTACATGCTTCCAGGATCTGTTTGTGGGAGGAATTCTTTCTTAGTTTGAACAATTGTCAACTAAATATAGTTTACCAAAAACCCATTTTTTTCGGTACTTACAAATTAGAGATTTTCTGCTATCTCAATTACATACATTTCCTAAAAGACCTGATAAGAACATATTAGATGAAATTCTTAATATGAAACCATTCTGTAATGGTTCAATATCCAATATTTATGATATGTTGTTGGGAATGAGAAATGATTCTTTAGACAAGATTAAAAATCTTTGGGAACAAGATTTACAGACCTCAATTTCTGAAGAAACTTGGGATGAGATTTTTAAATTGGTTAATACTTTATCGCTATGTGCTCATCATTCCCTCTTACAATTTAAAGTGGTTTATAGAGCTTATATGACCAAGGATAAGTTATCTCATTTTTATAGGGATATATCTCCCTACTGTGATAGGTGTAACAATAGAGAAGCTTCACTTATTCATATGTTTTGGACATGCCCAAGTCTTGGAAAATATTGGAAGGAAGTATTCCAAACTTCTGTACTCTTTAAAGTAAATTTTAAGCCTAATCCTTTGACTGCCCGATTTGGTATTGTTGGAAGGAAAAATATCATTTTGCACATTCTGGCTTTTCTCTCTCTCATGGCTAGAAGGGTGCTTTTATTTAAATGGAAGGATGCTGTTCCACCTAATCATGCTTAGTGGTTACGAGATGTTATGGCATGCCTAAATTTAGAAAAGATTCGTTATTCAATTTCTGAATCTACCTAAGATTTTCAAAATTTTTGGGGGCCATTTTTAAATTATTTTCATAATCTTTGACTTTTTGTTAAAGTACAGAAGTTGGTTAATAGTATATTTTATTATCTGATAAGTTTTTTTTTCTTTTTTTCCCCAAACAGCTTTGACTTTGGTAGTGGGTGTAGATCCTTTTTTTAAAATAAAGTTGTTTATATTCTAATATACCAATTAATCTAATACATATGACTATAGAGTAAGGAGTTTGTTAATGTGATTCAATATACTATATCTGGTATTATTATATTTTTTCTTTTTTATAATATGTATTCTCTTGAACTCTGTATTCTTATATATAGAAATCAATAAAAAATATTGGAAAAAGAGTACTTGACAAAATGACAAACTTTGCATCTTCATAGGTTTCCAAACTAATTGGTACTGTGCAAAGTTTGAAAGAGTTATCTTCATTACAAACAAATGCAAAATGGCATTAGCAGTGGTGACAAAACTTTTCATCTGGCATCATTGCATTCACTCCCATCGAACTTCGGGGCACAATGTGACAGTCAGTTAAAGAAGAAAATTTCAAGGAAACTTTCATGGACCATTAGCATGAGGATGAAGTTCTATGGATAGTCAAAGAAGAGTCTTTTGAGGATGAACTTAAAGGAAAGCTGGGAGAGTTGCATGATTGCCTGATTAGCTCATGTGATAGATGACTGATCTTTTTAAGTATTGGTCCTCCCATATGTTGCCTATTAACCATAAGGCTAAGAAACTGTACATCAGCAACATGGTGCATCATTTTCATGCAATGTCATCTACATGTAATGTTTTCTCTATTGCATAATATTATAATGCTACTTCTATATTTTCTAATACACAAGGAATAGTTGTTTCAGCTCAAGATCCTTCATCAGGGAGGTATAGGACTGATTATCAGAGTAATATTTAGGTAAGGTTTCAGGAAATTCAAGCATCAATATTTACTGAGGAGAAGGACATGGAGGATAGGGAGATCAGTATGGGTAGTTTGATATTTTAAACAGTATAATTTGCTTGGGCTTTTCAAGATAAAGGAGCAAGTGTTGGGTCTCTTATAAAACATTAAGGAGCATAGATCCCCAGGACCTCATAGGAGAAGTGTCAGGTTTTTTAAGAGAGGTGAGAAATGAGATTGCTGGGGCCTTGACCAATATCTTCATGTCCTCTCCATCCTAAGGCAAGATGCTTTAGGACTGGTGAGTAGCTAATGTTGATCCATTATTCAAGAAGGGAAGTAGTATAGACCAATGAGTCTCTTGTCAGTGGTGGGGAAGTCATTGGGAGGCACTGGTAGGGACAGGATTTGTGAGCAATTGGGAAATCATTCCCTAATTAGGGACTGTCAACATGACTTTGTACAGGGATTCAGTTTTTCGAGGAGGTGACAAAAGTCACCTTTTAAAGTCTCTCTAGCAGGGACCTCTGCTCTTTGTGATATACATAAATGATCTGGATGAAAGTGTAACTACCTGGCTTTGTAAATTTGCAGATTATACAAAGATTGGTAGTGTTGTGGGTAGTATAGAACACTACCAAAGGATACTTCAGGATTAAAATCAGTTTCAAATATGGGTGGAGAAATGGCAGATGGCCAAGTGAGAAGTGTTCCACTTTGGGAGATCAAATGTAAAGAAACAGTATACTGTCAATGGCAAGACCCTTAACAGATCTTGGGGTCTAAGTGCATAGCTTCCTGAAAGTGGCTGTACTGGTTGGAGTGGTAAGGAAGGCATATGGAATGCTTGCCTTTGTTAGTCAACAAACGGAACTCAGGAGAAAGAAATTTTATGTTGCAACTTCGTAACACTGTAGTTAGGGCCAATCTTTCAATTCTGGCCACTCCATGATAGGAAGGATGTCGAAACATTGGAGAGGGTGCAGAAGAGTTTTACCAGAATGCTGCCTTGAATTAGACGGCATTTGCTATAAGGAGAGTTTGGACAAACATGGGTTGTTTACTTTTTGGAGTGGCAGAAGCTGAGGGGAGATCTGATAAGGATTTGTAAGATTGAAGGGCAGACGGTATCTTTTTCCACAGTGTTAAAATGTTTAATACTAAAGGGCCTGCAATTAAGATGGGGGTGGTGTAAGTTCAAAGGAGATGTGGGTCAAGTTTTTTATGCAGAAAGTGGTGGCTGCCTGCAGGCTGGCAGAGACAAATGAGATAGTGCTGCTCAAGAGACCCTTAGTTAAGCACATGAACATGCAGGAAGTGAAGATACATTGGACATTGTATAGACAGAGGGGATTAGCTTGGTTTGATTACTAATTTAATTAATTCAGCATAACATTGTGGGCTGAAAGGTCTGTTGCTATGTGTACTGCTCTTCGTTCTACCTTCTAACTTACATTAGCTAGAACAGCGGCCCGTTTACAACTAGTTTAAGATTGAACCACAGAGGATTTTCTCTTCAGAATGCTGGTACATTGGCTACAGAAATCACGAGCATCAGTTTGCATGAGGCATGATTGATATCCTCAAATCAAATAGGAGAAAACTGTTCAGGGGAGAAGATAGGTTTCTCTTCTTAGCAATGGCCAAGGACTCTTGGCCAACAGATTCCTAGGTATGTTGAAGAAGAATCTGATTATCTAATAGAACAAGGATGGTCATATGGCCATCTGATTGATGGGGTTCCTGGCTGAGCAACGAAGACCTCTGCTGATCAACTGATTGAGGTGTTCACTAATATCTTTAACCTCTCACTTCGGTAGTCTGAGGCACCCATAAGATATAGGAGCAGCAGTAGGCCCTTCAGCCCATCGAATCTGCTCTGCCATTCAATCATGGGCTGATCCAATTCTTCCAGTCATCCCCAGTCCCCTGCCTTCTCCACATACCCTTTAATATCCTGGCTAATCAAGAACCTATTTATCTCTGTCTTAAATGAACCCAATGACTTGGCTTCCACAGCTGTTCATGGCAACAATCCTTCCATCCTGAAGTTGTACCCTCTTGTCCTAGACTCCCCTACCATGGGAAATACCTTTGCCATATCTAATCTGTTCAGGCCTTTTAACATTTGGAATGTTTCTATGTGATCCCTCCTCATTCTCTTGAACCCCAGGGAATACGGCCCAAGAGCCACCAGACGTTCCTCATACGGAAACCCTTTCATTCCTGGAATCATTCTCGTGAATGAAACACCCACCTGTTTCAAGCAGGCTCCAACTCGAGAGCAACGTGGTAACCTGCCTCAATGACTATCATCCAGTAGCACTTACATTTACTGTGATAAAGTGCTTTGAGAGGTAGACGTTGAAACATATGAAGTCCTGCCTGAGGAGCGAGTTGGACCTGATCCAGTTTGCCTACCGGCAAAGAGGTCTACAGAAGATGCAATTTCTTTGGCTTTTCACTCAACCCTGGAACATCTGCACAGTGAAGATCTGGACATCAGGTTTTTCTTCATTGATTACAGCTCTGCGTTCAATACTATCATCCTCCCAAAACTAATCAATAATCTTCAAGAACTAGGCCTCAATACTTCCTTGTGCAACTGTATCCTCGATTTCCTCACTTGCAGACCCCAGTCAGTTTAGATTGGCAACATCTCCTCCACAATCACCATGAGCACAGATGCGCAACAAGACTGTACGCTTAGCCTCCTGTTCTACTTGCGTTATACGTATGACTGTGAGGCTAAATACAGCTCCAATACCATATTCAATTTTGCTGATGACACCACTGAGTTTATCTGAATCAAAGATGGTGATGAATCAGTATATAAAAGGGAGATTGAAAATCTGGCTGAATGGTCCCAAAAAACAACTTCTCACTCAATGTCAGCAAGACCAAAGAGCCAGTTATTGACTGCAGGAGGAGGAAACCAGAGGTCTATCAGTCACTCATCATCAGGGGATCAGAGATGGAGAGAATCAACAACTTTAAGTTCCTCAATGTTATCACTTCAGAGGATCTGACCTGGGTCCAGCACAAAAATGGAACGACAGTGCCTCTACTTTCTTAGAAGTTTGAGAAGATTCAGCATGTCATCTAAAACGTGGACAAACTTCTATATATATGTGGAGGAGAGTATACTGACTGGTTATATCATGGCTCAGCATGGAAACACCAATGCCCTTCAATGGAAAAGACTACAAAAAGTAATAGATACAGCTCACTCCATCAGAAGTAAAGCCTGCCCACCATTGAACACATCTACAAAGAGCGCTGTTGCAGGAAAGCAGCATCCATCAGCGAGAACCCTCCACCATCCAGGTCATGTTCCTGTCTCAATGCTGTCATCAGGAAGGATGTACAGGACCCTCAGAGCTCACACACCAGGTTCAGTAAGAAACTATCCCTCTACCATCAGGCTCTTGAACCAACGACAATAACTTCACTCAAACCAACACTGAAGTATTCCCACTACCTATGGACTCACTTTCAAGGACACTTCATCTCATGTTCTCAATCCTTACTGCTTACATATTTTCTTTGCTTTATTTTTTAATTGCACAGGATGTTGTCTTTTGCACATTGGTTTTTGCCCGTCTTGTTAAATGCATTTTTCATTGATTCTGTTGTTTTTTTGTATTTACTGAGAATGTCTGCAAGAAAATAAATCTCGGTGGTATATCGTGACATATATATACTTTGATATTCAACTTACTTTAAACTTTGATAATACAGGCGATTGCTTTGCAGAATCATGTGAAATTCTTCACAGACAGACTCCTCTCAGAGATGAAGAACTGAGTGATTATGAGGAGGAATAGGCAGCAAATTTAGTTTCAGAATTTGATATTCAAATCTTCTACAGATCTATTTTCTGCAAATGGCCAACAAGTTCTCCAGTGCTGCTCAGGACAACTGGATTCAAATCAATATCATCCTCTTTCCTCCGGTTCAGCTTGATTTTCCCTTGAACAATATCTCCTGTCATTCCACACATTTCTTCCAAATAAAAAAAAACTGTTGTTCTGGCAACCCAATTGTTCCTAGTAATGTGTGCCTTTCCCTAGATTGTTTGGGCCATACTTTCTGCCTGCTGTATTTATATCTTGTTCTTCATCTCATTTTCTAGTACACAAGTACCAGAGTTAGTTCCAGTTATTAATTTTGTTCAAAATTGCAAAGTTCATCAAATTATTCTTCTCTATACTGATGCTCTCTGACATATTGTATTTTTTACCATTTATGTTTTTATTTCAGATTTCATGCACCTGTATTTGTTTATGTTATTAAGATATCCAAGGCACACACTGTAGGTCAAAAACTGTTTTTGGAAAAGGGGAATTAAGATGTTTGTTAAGAAGTTAAAATTCAACTTATTTGTTTTTTTTTAAGGACCAGCAGTAAGAGTTGGTATAGATGTCCAGATTGAAAGTATTGACAGCATTTCTGAAGTTGATATGGTAAGCCTAAGGTTCAGTTATTTGCAATAAAACAATCGTACATAAATACATTGGACAGCACAATGAATTTATCTTTTCTTGTACAATTTGCATTTGATTGAGACTCATGGATATAAGGAAAAGGTGACTGTTAAAAAAAGATATTGATAATCATGTTTCTCTGCTGATTATGCCCATCTCCATTAGATGGATCAAGCATTAGCATAATAATCTTTATTTCTTACAGTCTTTATTCACATGATTATATTTGGTTCTTATCCTCAGGACTTTACAATGACTTTATACCTGAGACATTACTGGAAAGATAGCAGACTTGCTTTTCTGAGTTCCAACAACAAAAGTATGACATTTGATGGAAGATTAGTCAAGAAAATTTGGGTTCCAGATGTATTTTTTGTTCATTCTAAGAGATCTTTCATACATGACACCACCATGGAGAATATCATGCTCAGGGTATATCCAGATGGCCACATACTCTACAGTCTAAGGTAAAATATTACTTTAAAATTTGCTTGTAGTTTTTGAGGACTGATTTGTCATATTAAGATTTAGTAGGTTTTTCTTCTCTAAATGCCTTTCAAGTGGTTTACCCTTTGATACTGAGAACAGAAACTCTGTCTTCTGTTAGTCATTAGTCATACTATTTTATCCCAGATAATATTCCCACTACACAAATTATACTACCATTATAAAGCATTACATAATTCCTCTTATCTCCACAGTCTTTCAAATTTCAGTAATAATTATATAACATTTTTTAACTTGCTCTTTCATTATAGTGCTTCAAATCAGTCCTTGAAATAATTGCCGATTAAGTTAAAAGTATCATTTCCAAATTTAGAAAATGCTATATGTCCAACTTTTGATTCAGAGAAAAAATGTGGAATAGCATTGGTCCAAAGTGCAGGCACACCTGTGTTCTTATTTTTTAATGACCAGCAGTAAGAGTTGATATCGATATCCAGATTAAAAGCATTGACAGCATAAGAATCAGTCTTTACAACCAAAGCCCTATCTCTTCATTTGACTAGTTTCCAGCTAAAAGGAAAACTTCCCCACTGAACTTGATCTGTCATACTCTTGATAAGGGGTTGCCTTTAAGAGCTGGCAACAGCGTATAAAGTCTGGCAATACTGCACAGGTGAAATTCTGGTGTAGATGGAGAGTGAACCAATGGTCCACAATAACACAATGGAGACATGAGGACAATACTGAAAGTTGAATTCTCCAGAATTCTGTGTGACAGAAATGATTACAACAGCACTCAAGATGCGTGATTCTATCCAGGGCTTACTGACACTGGCTTATTGACATTGAAACTAGTAACATTGTTGAAATGTACAGAATATGTGAGGAATTTGCCGGGCTAGTACTGAGAAGAAGGTTCTGCTTGTGGAGAAATCCAGAAGCTGGTTCCATTTTCTTTCATAATATGATGTCACCCACTTAAATTGGAGATGAGGGGGAATTTCTTCTTTTTTGATGGTAATGCATCATTGGACATCTCTACCACGGGGAACCCTAGAGGCTGGGACTTTTAATTTATTCAGGGCTGAGAGAGAGAGATTTTTAGCTTATATGGGAGTCAGGGATGATTGGGAACAGGTAGAAAGGTTGAGCTGAGACCAGGAGCAGATCATTCATAAAATGCTGGTGGAACACAGCAGGCCAGGCAGCATCTATAGGAAGAAGCGCAGTCGACATTTCGGGCCAAGACCCTTGGTCAGTCCTGCGACGTTGATTGTGCTTCTTCCTATAGATGCTGCCTGGCCTGCTGCGTTCCACCAGCATTTTGTGTGCGTTGCTTGAATTTCCAGCATCTGCAGATTTCCTCGTGTTTGCAGATCAGTCATAATCTTATTGATCCATGGTACAGCATGGCTGTGGTGTGCACACTCTATTAGATGCATTGCAGCAACTTAAGAAGGCTTCATTGAAGTTAACTCTCAAATGCCCAGACACTACTACTGACAAGAATTAGAGAGAAAATGATCTAGGGACATCATAACCTACAACTTCCCTTTCAAGACAAACACCATTCGATATTACTAATTATTCACTGATGCTGGACTGAACTCCAGACTAAAGAGCATTGCAATTTCAGTACATAGAAAGTAGCAATTCAAGAGACCACACACCACCACCACATTCTTAGGGACAATCTGTGATGAGCATTAAATACCATAGATAACACTTAACAAATTGGCTATATTGACAGTAAAAGGCAAAACTGGATAGATCTGTCAGGGCTAATTGATCTTAAACCCTATTGTCAAATATAGCATGCATAACTCAGGTAGCTATAAGTCTGCTTTTCAAATTGTTTTGATGTTTATGAAATAGAAGTCTTATTTATTATGATGAATATTTTCTATAGGACAACTGTCACTGCTACGTGTTCAATGGATTTTAGCAACTTTCCTCTTGATATTCAGAACTGCTCACTTGAGCTTGAAAGCTGTAAGTAACTGTTATTCAGCTAACTTTGACTAGCATTGCTATTTCCTTCAAAACATATAGATCAGTCCCAAAATATAGGTTTTGTTTCTAGTTTGATGCAGCCACCATAGACAGAAATCTGCATTAGTGCTTTTTATACTTTTACTCCCAAACAAATACTGGAAAAGTCAAAAGATACCGACTTAAATATTTTGATTTTTTATTAATTCTTTTAAAGGGAGTCAGTGTGATATAAATCATATCAAAATGCATGGTTCTTTGCTGTTTCTCTGTGTGTGCATTTATTTTCAATGAAGAGATAACAAAACGAATTAGAGAAAACTCAAAATTTGAAGCAAGAGCTAAATAAACATCTTCAAGTGCTTCCATTGTATGATGATGAATTCTCAAAAAATATATGTATCTTAGCATTATTGTGGTATCATTAAATTCAAGGCAACTCTTCTCTCCTTTAAAAAAATTGACTCATTCATTACTTGTGGTCTGTAAGGAATAGCAGGTGCATTGCTTCCATATACATCTCTTTTATCTAAGTATCCAAGTTTGAGAATGAAATCTACTTAGATTGATTTTTCCTTCTGTTGTACAAGGCCTCCCTTTGGTGTCTTACCCTGAAAAACCAAGTTAATTTGAGAAACTTAGGGAAGGCACTTACATTCATATGTGATCCAAAGTCTGCTACTCTGTAGACCATTACACAAAGACCATATACCAGCTGACACAAAAATTCTAATTAAACTTAGAAAATCAGGACTCCTACGAAACCAGTGAATAATAAGCATAAAGAAGTAATGCCCTACTTGTAGTGAGCTAACCGATCTCAACTGTGAAGATGGTAAGGATGCTTTGAATGCTTTAGGAAACGCTGTGATACCACAAAAGCTGCCATTAATTCCACTGTCCAATATATTCCAGATATAAAATTTGTCAGCCCAAGGAAGGAACATTATTTCATTTGGGTCTGGCGTTCTCAAATAGATCTATAATTATTATCTGTAACAAAATATCTTTATCTTGGTTTCCTTTCTAAAAACGCTTGCATAAAGGGATAGTTTAGCTTTAACAGATATCTGTTGCAAAGTAGTTTTTATGTTAAATAAAATGCTCTTTTTGCCTAGTTACGTTTGTATCAGTTATGATATTTTATGCAAGTGGTTTAAAACAAGAACAGTAAACATATTCTGGAATAGTCAGTTTTTGCTAGGTTTTCAAATTGTTTGAGTTTCAAGGGAAAAATCTAGAGAAATATATGAAAAAAATATAACATCTACCCTGAAAGTTTTTATGAAGATCTAATGAATGCTCTTCATATTCGATCAAACTTTGCTAATCATGTACAAATGGTAATCCATCTAGTACTTTTCCTCCATGCATTGTTGTCTTGACTGTTGGGGACTGATGACTGAGGCAAAATTATTCTCAGGCACAGTTTGTAACCTCCTTAGTGAATTGTAGTTTCATCATATTTGTTTGTATTTCCTGCAGATGCCTACAATGAAAAAGATCTACTGCTTCACTGGAAGAATGAAAATGAACCACTTAAAACAGATGAGCAGATTTTACTTGCTCAGTTTTTCATTGAAGAATTCAGTGCTTCGAGTGGACTTGCTTTTTATAGCAGTACTGGTAAGTTTCTGTCATTATTATAAATTTATTTTTTATTCAGAATCTACATCACATCCATCATAACATCTTCAGTCCTCACCATAGTAACCCCATCTGTTTCATACTCTTGCTCTGGTAACTTTGCACTACAGTCATTCATCTCTCTGTGTTCTTCCCCATCACTCTGTTTATCATTCTCAACTTCTGACAAGGAGAACAACACAAAACAGTTATCAGAATCAGAATCCTTTATTATCGCCAAGTATGTGGACACATACAGGGAACTTGATGCCAATTTCCCTGAGCTCTCGCTGTACAGAATCAAAAAGCAAACAAAACAATAGTGGAAATAATCGTGAACTATTTACAATAAGGTATACCTGTGTATGTACAGGTGGACTTGGTTTATAATAGACTAACATTCAAGTGTTCATAAGACTGATGGCATACGGAAAGAAACTGTTCTTGTACCTATTTGTCCTGGCATACAGTTCTTCTTTGGGGAGAGAAAATCTGCAGATGCTGGAAGTCGGAGCAACACACACAAAATGTGGGAGGAACTCAGCAGGCCAGGCAGCATCTATGGAAAAAAGTACAGTCAACTTTTCGGGTACTGCCAAAAGGTTTCAGCCTGAGATGTCTACTGTACATTTTTCCATAGATGCTGCCTGGCCTGCTGAGTTCCTCCAGCATTTTGTATGTGTTGCATTCATTGGAGAGTATAATTAACATTTGCTATGTATTAATGGTACATAATAATAACTGTTATGAGACTTCTAGAGCTGTTTTTAAAGTGAGGTTTATTGAATGTGTAACTGGCTAATGGAGAAAGAAAGTAGTTGCTCATAAACCAGGTCCTTGTTCACAGAATAACATAAATATTAGGTTTTGAAAAGATGATGATCAAGGAAATCAATGAGCTAGCAGTATGAAGATAATGTAACCTCAAAAATCTAAGTAATGGACTGGTATAACATCAGAAGTTCAATGAAACAGTGCAACTTGGTAAGGAAGCCAGTAAACCAGTAGAGTTCATCACAAGATAGAGCAATCAGTGGACTTTGGCATGAGCTGATAAAGCAGCAGAAACTTAAATTCAACAAAACTTCTGCTTAACATTTAAAGTAAACACCAGGAAGCTGGAAAGCTATTAAGAACATAGCAAATAGGAGCAGGGAATTCTAAAGGTTCAGTGCCTCCGAGATAAGAAATTCCATTTGAACTCAATTCTGAATGATTGACTCCTTAGCCTGAGATAATGCCTCATGGTTCCTGATCAGTTTCACTGCAACTCCCAGCCCAAATGATCAGCAGAAATGCAGCTGCCTAAGCGGGAAACATCCGAAGGATTTGCAGGAATATTGCTCACCACTTTAGTCTAACTTCATCATTAAATTATTAGCTTGACTGTGGTGTATAAAACCAGGGGTAAAGGTTTAGGTTAATTAGTAGGAAGCTTGGGCTAACTGCAAGGGAGCTCTTGTGCTCTGTTCCTCTCGTTATTGTGGAAGGAAGGTTACTTATTGCTAATTGGGAGATCATAAGCTAAGTAGAATTTAAATGAAGAGATTTTGGCCCACTGTAAAACTTGCTGGGATAGTTAGTTGTTCTAGGTTATATCATACACTAGGATCATTCATTTGTGCTTTAAACAGCTTTTACAATGCAATAGAAACCTTTCACCATAATACTTAAGAATAGGGGCTTAAGAATTCTATTTGTCTCCCAAGACAATAATTTATCCACTTTTCATTGCCCTGGGTTAAATCAATGATTAATCAATTTATAAAACAGCCCATTTGTTATGGCTGTTTGTAACAATATTTTCTCCTCCACTTTGTTAATCTCTTTAAAGCCTGATATATTTCCCTTTCTAAACACGCAATATGTTATTGCCTTTAGACTGGCTTCATTATTTACCTATCTACCACTCCTAAGAACTGTGATATTTATCACATATCTTTATTTATGCCTTTTGCATCATCTGTATACTTTGATAAATGGTAAATGATCACATAAAATTTTCTTCATGGTTTTTCCTACAATAGATTTTAGACAAAACAATTGACAGATTCTTAATGCAAACACAAGGAATTCTGCAGATGCTGGAAATTCAAGCAACACACGTCAAAGTTGCTGGTGAATGCAGCAGGCCAGGCAGCATCTCTAGGAAGAGGTACAGTCGACGTTTTGGGCCAAGACCCTTCGTCAGGACTAACTGAAAGAAGAGCTAGTAAGAGATTTGAAAGTGGGAGGGGGAGGGGGAGATCCAAAATGATAGGAGAAGCCAGGAGGGGGAGGGATGGAGCCAAGAGCTGGACAGTTGATTGGCAAAAGGGATACGAGAGGATCATGAGACAAGGGGCCCAGAGAGAAAGAAGGGGGGGGGGGTCCTCTCTACCACCACTCTGCTCCGTCTAGCGGAATTAGTCCTTATTCTTAATAATTTCTCCTTTGGCTCCTCCCAATTCCTCCAAACTAAAGGTGTAGCTATGGGCACCCGTATGGGTCCTAGCTATGCCTGCCTTTTTGTTGGCTTTGTGGAACAATCTATGTTCCAAACCTATCCTGGTATCTGTCCCCCACTTTTCCTTTGCTACATCGACAACTGCATTGGCGCTGCTTCCTGAATGCATGCTGAGCTCGTTGACTTCATTAACTTTGCCTCCAACTTTCACCCTGCCCTCAAGTTTACTTGGTCCGTTTCCGACACCTCCCTCCCATTTCTAGATCTTTCTGTCTCTATTTCTGAGACAGCTTATCTACTGATGTCTACTATAAGCCTACTGACTCTCACAGCCATCTGGACTATTCCTCTTCTCACCCTGTCTCTTGCAAAAACGCCATCCCCTTCTCGCAATTCTTCCGTCTCCACCGCATCTGCTCTCAGGATGAGGCTTTTCATCCAGGACGAGGGAGATGTCCTCCTTTTTTAAAGAAAGGGGCTGCCCTTCCTCCACCATCAACTCTGCTCTCAAATGGATCTCCCCCATTTCACGTACATCTGCTCTCACTCCATCCTCCCGCCACCCCACTAGGAATAGGGTTCCCCTTGTCCTCACCTACCACCCCACCAGCCTCTGGGTCCAACATATTATTCTCCGTAACTTCTGCCACCTCCAACGGGATCCCACCAATAAGTACATCTTTCCACCCCCCCCCCACTTTCCACAGGGATTGCTCCCCACGCGACTCCCTTGTCCATTCGTCCCTCCCATCCCTCCCCACCAATCTCCCTCCTGGCACTTATCCTTGTAAGCGGAACAAGTGCTACACATGCCCTTACACTTCCTCCCTTACCACCATTCAGGGCCCCAGACAGTCCTTCCAGGTGAGGCGACACTTCACCTGTGCATCGGCTGGGGTGATATACTGTGTCCGGTGCTCCTGATGTGGCCTTCTATATATTGGCAAGACCCGACGCAGATTGGGAGATCATTTCACTGAACACCTACGCTCTGTCCGCCAGAGAAAGCAGGATCTCCCAGTGGCCACTCATTTTAATTCCACGTCCCATTCCCATTCTGACATGGCTATCCACGGCCTCCTCCACTGTAAAGATGAAGCCACACTCAGGTTGGAGGAACAACACCTTATATTCCGTCTGGGTACCCTCCAACCTGATGGCATGAACATTGACTTCTCAAACTTCCCCTAATGCCCCACCTCCCCCTCGTACCCCATCCGTTATTTATTTATATACACACATTCTTTTTCTCCCTCTGTCCCTCTCACTATACCCCTTGCCCATCCTCTGGGTTTTTTTACCCCCTCCCCCTTTTCTTTCTCCCTGGGCCTCCTGTCCCATGATCTTCTCATATCCCTTTTGCCAATCAACTGTCCAGCTCTTGGCTCCATCCCTCCCCCTCCTGTCTTCTCCTATCATTTTGGATCTCCCCCTCCCCCTCCCACTTTCAAATCTCTTACTAGCTCTTCTTTCAGTTAGTCCTGATGAAGGGTCTTGGCCCGAAACATCAACTGTACCTCTTCCTAGAGATGCTGCCTGGCCTGCTGCATTCACCAGCAACTTTGATGTGCGTTGACAGATTCTTGAATGTGTTTGTCATTCCTGTTTTGACTTGGCTTTAAAAATTAATTGATAGAAGTTCAAATGGTATTATGAATAAAGTTAGTAATACCTCATCATTCTTGTTGTAATTACAACAGAACTCGAAATATTCTGTAAACCTATATTTTAAAAAATGACTGACTGGCAAATACATAAGTGATTACAGGAGAAGTCATTGACTTATTTTAATTTTATTGTATACTTTTGCTGTTTGAAACAAATAAAATCAAATAAAATTATATTGATTCAGATTTATTGATTTATTTAATAAAACTGAAACAATGTTTATCACCTTTTACAAAAGTGTTTCTAGTAATTGTGCAGTATTAGTTTCTTGTAAGCAATCAAACCTCTAAACTTACTTAAAAAAATTACTTCAGGAATATTATACAGGAATGTATATGAGAGGAAAACTTTACCATAATTTATTTGTAATGTTTTTTTCCTCAGGTTGGTACAACAGATTGTTTATTACTTTCATCCTAAGGAGGCACATTTTCTTTTTTCTTTTACAAACCTACTTTCCAACCATGCTAATGGTCATGCTATCTTGGGTTTCCTTTTGGATTGACAGAAGAGCAGTCCCAGCTCGTGTTTCATTAGGTAATTTATTTTGTTTGCTTTATTTTTCTTACCTTTATCAAGATGAAGAATATCAATGTGGTCAATGTCAGCATGGAGATTAAACAAAAAAGTGAAGAATTTATCTCAAAGAATTACAAGGAGCCTTCCCACAATACTGGCTGTGATTTTCCCATTTATCCCATCAAACATATTTTAAATTTTAATGCCAGTGGGTTCTAAATTATACCAATTGTGTGATGGATGCCAACATTCATTAGAAATAGCACTGAGACTGATCTCTGCAGTCAAACTGATTTCAAGTAATTGGACTTCACTTCTTATCCTGTTTCCTGATTCTTATTGCATAAATGAAAATCTGAAAATTCATTGGAGACGAGGATGGGAGAGGGATTTTGCGACAAGGAGAGCATCTTAGAAATGATACAGATATTTGGGATTAAGTAAGATCAGAAAGTTGAATGCATGACTCAATGATTGTATGAGAGAAATGCGTTTCAATTTGTAGGACACTGGCAACTGTACAGGAGAGATAAGAAGCCCTTCTGTTGGAATGGGCCTTATTTGGGTTGAGCTGGGGTCAGTGTTGAATTGAAAACAAAATAATGGAAGAGATGTGGGGGAGTTATTGAGATAGCACTTTTAGAAAGTTAAAGTGAAAGGGCAAAGCAGTAGTCCAAAGCAGAAAAAGAGTTTGATAACTAGA
The DNA here is from genome assembly GCF_030028105.1 of Mobula birostris. Taxonomy (NCBI): domain Eukaryota; kingdom Metazoa; phylum Chordata; class Chondrichthyes; order Myliobatiformes; family Myliobatidae; genus Mobula; species Mobula birostris. Next base: position 51,476,415 of record NC_092375.1, read on the forward strand.
ATCGTTGAGGAAGGGACTGTATTAACAAGCAACAGAGTACGTCTCCAATCAAGAAAAATGGTAAAAAGGCAGAATTGAAAATCCCTTAAATAAAGACGTGAGACTAGAAAATGAAAATCTAGGTTTCATATATAGGGGAGCCAACGTGGCTAGCTTAGATCCGGTATTGTTTAATCAGTAAGGGTTTTTTTTTGGGGGGGAAACAAATCCTTTAGGGGGCAATGAACATAATGACAGAGATTTATTTAAAAATTGAAACTGATTTAAGTTTCAGTTCAGGCTGAAACTAAGGTATGGCAGAAAACAAGCAACGTTTTTGAAAGAATTAATATAAAGCTTAAACCTATCCAAAAGGGAAGGTAATCTGGTAAGAAACACATAAACAGACTCTAAGAACTTCTATAGATAAGTAAAACATAACATAAGTGAATGTGGGTTCATCACAGAGTGAAATTACATGGGAGGTATATTGGGAATAAGGAAATGGTAGAGAGGTTAAATAAATATTTTGTATCTATATTGAGATAACTCCTTTAAACTTCCAGATAGACTGGCAAGGTACAGATGGAGAGTAAATGAAGAGCATTTAAATAAAAGAAAACATTTGAGCAATTAATGTGACTAAAGAGCAATTGACTTCCAGTTCCTGAGGATCTGAAGGAGGTGGCTGTGACAATAGCAGATGCACTGCCTGTCATCTTCCAAAATCCACAAAAATTCTGGAATAGTTCACGTAGATTAAAAAGTAGCATATGTAACTCCACTATTTAAGGGGAGAAAGGGAAGGAAGGTGTAAGAAGATGATAAAAATATTAATATCTGTTATTAGGGAAGTGACTATAAGAAACTTAGAAAATAATAATAGGAATGGGCAGAGCTAATATGTAATCATGAAGAATATCTGCATCTTCTCTATTTCCCGTACATCTGTGCTCACCCCATCTTCCCACCACTATAATAGTGATAGATTCCACCTTGTCCTTACCTCCCACCTCATCAGCCTCCACATCCACCACATTATCCTCTGCAACTTCCGCCATCTCCAAATGAACCCTACCACTAAACATATCTTTACTTCCCCACCCCCAACTCCACTTTCCACAGGGATCACTCCCTCTGCATTTCTCTTGTCTATTCGTCCCTCCCCACTGATCTCCCTCCAGGTACTTATCCCTGCAAACGGCCTAGTGTTACACCTGCCCATACACTTCCTCACTCACCTCTGTTCAGGGCACCAAACAGTCCTTCCAAGTGAGGCAACACTTCACCTGCAAATTTGCTGGGGTCGTCTATTGTGTGCGATGTTCCCATTGTGGCCTCCTCTGTATTGGTGAGATCTGTCATAAACTGGGAGACCGCTTCAAGCACCTCTGCTCCATCTGTCTCAAGAAGGACTTCCTGGTGGCCAAACATTTTAATTCCTATTCCAGTTACGGTTGCGACATGTCCCCTTGTTGATCCATGGCCTCCTCTTGTGCCAAGAAGAGGCCACCTTCAGAGTGGAGGAGCAATACCTTATATTCCATCTGGGTACCCTCCAACCTGATGGCATGAATGTTGATTTCTCACTCTGGTGAACAAACTCCACTCACCTGCACTAGATGGTGTACACCCCAGGGTTCTGAAAGAGGCAGCTGAAGAGATTGTGGAGGCATTAGTACTGATCCTTCAAGAATAACTAAATTCAAAAAACTGAGGCACAAAGGTACTTGGGAGTCCTTGCGCAGGATTCTCCAAAGGTTAGTTTGCAGGTTAAGTCTGTGGTGAGGAAGGCAAATGCAATGTTAGCATGCATTTCGAGAGGATTAGAATATAAAAGCAAGGATGTAATGTTGAGACTTTATAAGGCAAGGATGAGGCCTCAGTTGGACTATTGTGAGCATTTTTGGGCCCCTCAACTTGGAAAGGATGTGCTGGAACTGGAGAGGGTTCAAAAGAGGTTCACAAAAATGATTCCAGGATTGAATGGCTTGTCATATGAAGAGCATTTGATGGCTCTGGGCCTGTATTGACCAGAATTCAGAAGAATGAGTGGAGACCTCATTGAAACCTATTGAATGGTGGAAGGCTTTGATAGAGTGGATGTGGGGAAGATGTTTACTGTGATGGGAAACTCTAAGATCAGAGGACACAGCCTCAGAATAGAGGGGTAGCCTTTTTAGAATGGAGATAAGGAGGAATTTCTTTAGCCAGAGAGTGATGAAGATGTGGAATTCTTTGCCATAGGCAGCTGTGGAGGCGAAGTCTTTATGTACATATATTTAAGACAGAGGTTGATAGATACTTGATTGGCCAGGGCATGAAGGGGTACCGGGAGAAGACAGGAGATTGGGGCTGAGAGAAAAATTGGATCAACCATGATAAAGTGATGGAGCAGACTCGAAGGGCCAAATGGCCTAATTCTGCTCCTATGTCTTATGGCCTTATGGCTAGAAACATCAACTGTTTACTCTTTTCCATTGAAGCTGCCTAACCTGCAGAGTTCCTCCAGCATTTTCATGTATTGAAGAAGTAACCATGTTTAAAAATAATGATTAGTTTTTGTGATTGTTCTAGGCATAATAGGTAAGGTTGAGCCAGTTGGTACGGTGTGATATACATGGACTTTAGGAAGGCTATTAATAAGGTGCCATACAAGAGATTTTTATCAAAATTCGAGTGCATGTTATTTGGGTCATACACCAACATGGATAGAAAACAGAGGGAGGAATAAACAGGTATTTTCTGGGGTTGGGATGTTGTGAGATGCCTCAGTGTTCGGTGCTGAGGCCTCAGATGTTAACCATCTATACTAATGATTTGCATGAAGAGATCAAGTATAACATTTCCAAGTTCACCTATGAGACAAAGGTAGGTGGTAGTGTGGGTGGTGAGGAATTGCTGACAGACTTTGGGAGGATAAACATGTTGAAAGAATGGGTAAGCACATGGCTTGCATTTCATAATGTTCTTAAGCATTAAATGTTCGGGTTGAAGATTGGTAGAGAATCAGAAAAGTATGTATTACTGAATAAGAGAAGGATGAAGCTGCTCTCATTTAGCAAATATACTTGGACAAACTAATAGTCGAAACATAAAGGTCCTGAAATAAAATTCAGCTTTAAACCCCTTTTGTTATGTATAGTTTGAGAATGAATGAAATTAAAGTGAAACTCCAGATTCGTATTCAATGAGAAGTCTGATGTTTGACCTGAAGTTTCATAAAACTTTACTAGAAACGAGTGTGAAGGTGTTCCAATGGTAGTCTGCTAGAAACATAGAAACATAGAGAACCTACAGCACAATACAGGCCCTTTGGCCCACAAAGCTGTGCCGAACACGTCCTTACCTTAGAACTACCTAGGCTTACCCATATCCCTCTATTTTTCTAAGATTCATGTATCCACCCAGGAGTCTCTTAAAAGACCCTATCGTTTCCACCTCCACCACTGCTGCCGGCAGCCCATTCCACACGCTCACCACTCTCTGCATAAAAAAACTTAGCCCTGACATCTCCTCTGTACCTACTTCCAAGCACCTTAAAACTACGCCCTCTCGTGCTAGCCATTTCAGCTCTGGGGAAAAGCCTCTGACTATCCACATGATCAATGTCTCTCTAGGTCCTGAACCTTTCCTTCCTCTTTAAAAGTACTGCTGAGTATTGTTTTAAAGGAATATAGTATTTTCTGCTACTACCTTTCATTACTTTCATTAAGATTACTATATGTGTCTCCAGCTCTAAAGAAATTATTATCCCAAAATATATTTATAATATTGATATCACTAAATTAGAAAAGGGATTGTGTTGTATTTTTATGAAAAAATTTGCTTATGATTGAATGATACCAGTGTTACAAAAATGTTTTGATTATATTTGTGCTGTTATTGCAACCTATTCCCTGAAATTATCATGCATACTTTACTATTTGGCTCTGTCCCAAGACATAGATCAAATTAAGAAAGTTCAATACACTTTGCCAGAAATTTGCTTCTGCATATATACAGTGCACCTGTATATTTAAATGTCTCATGTCCAAAGTTCAAAGTACATTTATTAACAAAGTATGTTTATGTTTACAGTATACAACCTTGAGATTCACCTTCTTGCAGACAGCCACAAAACAAAAAAAACATAGAACCTTTTTAAAGAAAACCCCACACAACAAGATCATCGGGTGTATGAATGAAAAGAACTAATCATGCAAACAGCAAAAGTCAAACAGACATCACACAAAACATTCAACATCAAACCATAGACTCCCCAAAATTGAGTCCACAGCTATGAGCCACCAGGGTGAGTAAAGGCAGTCCAGAAGCCGATGGCAATGGCCACAGCCACCAAGTCAGTCAGATCAGTGCTGTGTTGATGGCTTCATACAACAACCACAGATCCAGTTCTGCGCTGAAGCACCACAATCAAATCACGCAAATAGTAAAGCAAATTCAGTGCAGAGGACATTAAACATCAAACCACAGCCGAAACTGAGTTCATAGCTAAGAGTAACGAGGCACCAAGGTGATCGAACCTTGCTGCTTGGGACCCAAGACTCCTGCATCTTCCGCCAGCAGCAGTGAGAGGGAGACCAATCAAATGCAGGCAGATGGCACTGAACACCCATTCATTTACTGCTCTCCTCCTCGCTGATTTTAATCTTGGTTGCTGCTTTAATTGGTACCCAGTAATGCAGCTGACTACAGGTTCATAGTCCACCATTAGGAATTGACCATTAGAAAGTGACTCAGCATATACCCCCAGTGATGGCCATAGCTGCACTCCACACTAAATCACCCAGGAGACCACAGAAGCATCTGATCGTTCAGTCAGCCCATAAATACATTCTTAAGAGGGAAATTAAAGGCTGTAATCAATCAAAGTTCAAAAGAAGAAGATGAAGTATATTTTTAAAAAGAAGAAGAAATAGCTGAACTGAGCTGAAACTGAATATTTCAGGACTGTTTTTGTTGACTTTGTGGTTTGATGTTTGATATTCTGTCTTTTGCTGTTTGCATGATTTGTTTTTATTTGGGGTTTGATGTTTTTCTTTGAACGGATTCTGTGGTTTTCTTTGTTTCATGGCTGTCTGTAGGAAGACATATCTCAGGGTTATACACCACTTACGTACTTTGATAATAAATATACTTTGAGTATCCAGCAGTTTGGTAAGCTGTCTGCGAGATGTTGCCATTGGTCACTGGATATTCACTAGATACTCTGATTTCTAGAGCTGATGGGCTGTTAGTGTTTTTCTTTTAGCTGAGATCATCACCCTATTTAATCAAAGTGCTGTCAAACTCAATGACACATGATTTTTCAGACTTTCACATTTCCAACTGCCCCATACACCATCTGAAATGGTTTTCCTAATTGCAAACTCCTGTATTGAATAATAATGGAAAAACAGTGGCAAAGGTAAAAGATTTTTAAAATAAGTTATCAAAATTAAGTAAAAGTGTGCATATTCCACTCTCTACTTTGTACGCATTGCAGGAAATTTAGACATAACTTTGCAATAAAGAACATTGTTGCAGAAACCAATAAATGTCATGGTGTAAGTGGCATTGGGGAAATTCCATGCATTTGCACCCAAACTAAATTACATTATTATTTATATTAGTACGTTAGCCAGAACTGTCTACAATTTTAATTGATTCAATAAATTTTTGAAAGAGCTGTTTAAAATTACTATACTCTGTGTGAATCCCATAAACAGGCTTAGATTTTTATGTGTATATTCTGGCTGATCACACAAGATTCAACACCATCTTGATTGTAGCAGTGTCTTAACTGGCACTACCATAAATTGTTTGATCAAAAAGGGGCAAAATCCAAAAAGAACTGGAGATTCAGGCAATTGGTGGATTCTTCACACACTCTCTTCTCCTGATTCAACCCAGGGTTTAGACGCAAGTTCTTTTAATCAATATCGGCTTTGTACCATTAATAATTTTTGTATCTTCTTCATTGAAAGGAATTACAATTATTCTGACAATGTCGACAATTATAACTGGAGTGAATGCTTCGATGCCTCGAGTGTCCTACGTTAAAGCTGTGGATGTCTATCTCTGGGTCAGCTTTCTCTTTGTTTTCCTTTCGATAATTGAATATGCAGCTGTAAATTATATAACCACTGTTGAAGAAAGGATGAAAATGAAACAGAGAGAGAAGGTAAGATATTTGACCTTAATCTGAAGATAGGGTATGCAACATGGATGGGGAAAGTACTTTAAATGTAAATTTCATAAATTATATATAGATATACAATCCAATATATGCATCCCATTGTGTGGTGATTTTCACAAAATGCAATAGGATTATATTCCCAGTGGCAATACATTTGGAACAAACTGCAAAAAGCAAATGAAGTTCTGCAGAATCTATTTTACTATATTTACCATTCGAAACAATTCTATAAATTCCATCTGACATAGCCTCAGTTCATTAATTTCTATTTAAATAGGAAACATCAGTACGAATTGTCTTACACATAGGTGATTTTTTAAAAAATCATGCAAATGAAACAAATACATGATTTTTTTTCTTCTTCAACAAATATATGTCTGGCTTAGTATTTGCTACAGTCAGAAATACACATTGCTGTTAATGAATATATCATTTAAAGTCACCACCAAGTATAGAATTTTATAAGATTGCAAAATTAATCTGCTAAAGTTAACCAGCAGCATGGGAGAACAGGAAAGAAAATTAGTAAGAAAGGGGCCATAAAATGATTTTGAGTTAAACAAAGTTAGTGTGAAGAAAATAAGAAGAAACAATGTAGATTTCTGGAGTCAGGATAAACAAGTTGGAACCTGGAATTGGGGGGAAAGAGAGATGAGACCTTTCATTTTGTGAGCTGGAGAGGGAGGTGGCTAAACAAGTAGCAATGGGAGGAGTAAAGAGTTTGAGGTTGAAATTGTATTTTATGATTCAGTCTGCTTTGTGGCAACGCTGATAGAAGAGGAAAGTGAATCTAAAGCAGATTGGTCATGAGGAGGATATGAGCTCTGAATCTGGCTAAAATCTACCAATGGGGTGGAATCATAACTCATTTAAAAAAGCAATTTTGATTTTTAAAGGTCAACTATCACTGCAACAAGATCTCTCTTCAGGAGTTCCTTCATGCATTATCCTGGGCCCAGTCATTGATAGCTGCTTCAAAAGACTTCTTAAGGACAGAACAGAAAATGTTCGCAGGGGATTTTATGATGTTCAATACTTTTTTACTTCCATTACTGAATTGACCACATTCAACCTCTCAGGGCTATAATTAGCATGAAACTTAACTAGATCAACTGCATAAATTGCTTAGCTAAAATGGCAGGGTATCCTGGGGAGAGTAGTTTACATCACTCAGAAGTTGAGAGTGTGATAAAATACTCTCCACTTGTCTGAATGAATGCAGTTTGACCATGAGTAGTAGCTAATTAAGCTGCTACTTCACAGCACCAGTAACCCAAAATTCAAGTCTGACCTTGGGTACAGACCCTATTGTAGTGTGGATGAAATCACTGGAGAGACAGAGTTACTGGTAGATACAAAGCAGCTTCTTTATTCGACACAACAAGGTACAGCAGGCATCATACAGAGACCCCTTCAGTAGAAAGGTCTGCTAGCCCAATGTGGACCCGATATTTATATGCTAAACACAAAAGGCAATCACTACTTACAAAGTTATAGACAATGCTTCCTTTTGAAGCTACATAAAAACATCACACCTTCTGACTTCATCCTTTCCTTCCGACACCAACATGTCTGGGTTGGTACTCACAGCCTTTAGAAGTACAAGTCAAATCCACAATACATTTATTTGGTATTTTACGTGCTAACATAGAGGACAATTAATATTTATAAAGTATGTATAAGGCTGTCTTTGAAACTACCTGTAAACTTTACACTTCCATCCACAGTGTCTGGCTAGTATTCCAATATTCACAGCTTTTAGGAAATGCATTGTTGTGAACTCAATCCACAGTACTTCGTCAAATAGAAGACTGGTGCCCTTACCAGGGTTATGCTGGGCACAAATGATACAATGGCGGCAGAATTTCTCAACATCCCCGCCCATCCCTGGCCACCACCAGTCCTGTCGGAGGGTTGTGATGATGCTCTGCCTTCCCTGATGCATCGCACCATGATATAACTTTAGTAATATCTGTCTAATGCAGGGTGGGGCCAACACGATTCTTTCCTCCCCATGTGTCCAGCACCCATCTGGTCCCTCCTTTGCTTCTTTTCTCCTCCATTTTTCCTTCTCTTTTGCCTCTACCTCTTCATATAATTTTACTAAGCTGGCTTCTGTCGTTTCCTCCTGCACACTTGCAATTTCAATTGCCTCCTGTTCCCCTGCTTCCTTATTCGCAGTAATGTCTGCCGTCGGAGGATCTGGGAAAACTTTATGTTCTGGAGTGGCCGCAGTCTCTCTGAGTATCCCCTGGTGTTTTTGTTCCTTTGCTATACCCTGAACAGCGGTCAGTGTGTCAGTTTGTATCGGGTCCTGCTTAGGGGGTTTATACAGACCCTCCTCTATTTTAACTGGGTTTAACTTGACTCGACCGCAATCTTGCTTGTGTCTAGCCCACACTGCTGGGAACTGCTGACAAGGAAACCCATAGACCCCATCCGGGCTGCAGTCTCTGGTGACTGGGGCAGCTGTGCCTATGCTAGCCAGGGTGTGTATTCTGTTGGTTATGCCCCTGACTCGTCCATATTATTTCTCCCTTTCCTGAATCTATAACAGCTCCTGCTTCCCTTAGGATGTCTATTCTAAGGATCGCGCCCTCATTATTTGGACATACCCAGAAATACACTGGAAGCTGCACTCCCCCGATTCCTAGTATTTGCGACTCCCTTCTTTCTGCTTTTACTGTCTTCCCTCCTACACCCCTGATATAACTGGCCTGTCCTGTTGTTGGTAAGGGTAAGTCTGTTATCGATACCGATGCCCCTGTGTCCACTAACATATTGCATTGCTGTCCCCCTAACAATGCCGTTGTGTACATCCACGGGTCACCAGCGCTGGCAGTGGAGCCCGCTACCACATCTTTTTTCTGCCCTAAGGGGCACCGTTACTAGCTCTTTGATCTGATCGACAGTCACACTGGTTGCTGATGGGGTGAGTGACTGGGTGTCTGCCGTGATCTTCGCCTGGGTTTTCCCCCTCCCTTTTGGACACCGTCTCCAGCCATGTCCCGATAGGCCACAGCTGTAGCATATCAACTCCTTCACTGTCTTATACCTGGTCTGACAGTCTTTTACTGGGTGGCCTGGCTGCCGGCAAGCAAAACAAACTCTCCGGGACATCACAGCAGCTACATTCACTATACCCACTTTACGATTTCTCTTGCCTTTTCTTTGGTCTATCTCACTGGCCCACTAGACTATCGCAAAGTAGTTGGACCCCACCGTTATACCTAAATCTAAAACTTCCTGGTGGGCTGAGCTCAGGCCTTCCTTCAGCATTTCTGGGAACACTAGGTCGTCCCTCCCTGGATTATCCAACCCTGAATACTCCTCATATGCTCGATATTTACTGCATAATCCATGGCTATCTCGTCAGCCTTCTGGGTCACTGCCATTATCGTTCCCCAGCTACTCTTGCCATCCCCCAGCCGCTGCCTCACTTCCCCTTTAAAAGAGCGATATCTTTCTTCATTACTGGTGCACCCGCTAGTTGCCCATGTACCATCCCGCACCCCCTGGGCCATACTGTCCCATATATTCCTCGGGCACTTTGCTTTCACTAACACATGTATATCTTTAGGGTACATCTGGTGAATTTCAACCGTTTCCTTGAGCTTGCGCCAGAATTCTGAATTCCCACTTGCGACTTTAAGTGAGGGCAGCTCAGACAAGATGCTCTGTTTCTCTCTGGGGGTGAAGGGCTTATGAATAGTCGTAATCAAGGTCAAGGGCTGGCTCGGATCATCAGGGTTCTCAACTTGATGTTACCTGACCTCAGTAGGTGCCATTCTGGTAGATCTCTCTGGGTAAAACCTCTCCCTGAGATATCCCCACACTACGCAAAATATAAAAGATGGGTAGCAGTTAAACAGTACATACTTAAAACCGCAGTGTATGTATTCCACAATCTGCCACTTTTGAGTACCTGAACTCATGATGCCCGCTGTATTCCTTTGCATCACACTTGCAAACACATACACTAAAATGCAGCTTCCCGAACGAGTATACACGCCCTACTCTGGTGTCTCGAATCGTGCCATTGGTTACCACCTTTCGCAACTGGTGGTCCAAATCTCAACAAGTTAACCAAGTTAACATGCAACGATTCCTCACTTACATAAACACACATTCACACGCACACACTTTTATATCTACCAGTTCAGATCTCCGCGTTCATGATACCTCGTGTACCCGTGTACCATCAACTGAACAGATCCAAGTGTGAGTGTTATTTTAGAAAAATACTCACCAACTTAGACTCCTAGGAATGCTGGCCACACGATGAGTCACGAAATATCCCACTCCTGACACCAAATGTTGTAGCGTGGATGAAATCGCTGGAGAGACAGAGTCACTGGTAGATACAAAGCAGCTTCTTTATTCAACACAACAAGGTACAGCAGGCATCATACGGAGACCATTTCGGTAGAAAGGTCTGCTAGCCCAATGTGGGCTCGATATTTATATGCTAAACACAAAAGGCAATCGCTATTTAAAAGTTATAGACAATGCTTCCTTTTGAAGATACATACAAAACATCACACCTTCTGACTTCATCCTTTCCTCCTGATGCCAACATGTCTTGGTTGGTACTCACAGCCTTTAGGAGTGCAAGTCAAATCCACAATATTTTTATTTAGTATTTTACGTGCTAACATAGAGGTCAATTAATAAAATATGGATAAGGCTGTCTTTGAAACTACCTGTGAACTTTACACTTCCATCCGCAGCGTCTGGCTAGTATTCCAATATTCACAGCTTTTAGGAAATGCATTGTTGTGAACGCAATCCACAGTATTTTGTGAAATAGAAGACTGGTGCCCAGTCATTTAAGTGTAAATGAATCACCTACCGAAAAACTCACTCTAACAACCTGGACCTCAATTCCCATGCTCTCTTTAAGATGACTAAGTCCTGTTTCCAACACAACCTGTAAACCCACATACCTGAGAAATTTATTATGTAATTATGTTACATCAAAAAGAAGTGAATTAAAATTTGTTGATGGTATTAATAGGAATAACATGCAATAGTCTGGAAAAATTGCTTATCTAGCATTACCAAGGTTCCAAGCTTGTCAGATTTTCAGAGTTTTACCATTTTAACATGTAATAAACTCAATACTGTACAGGAAAGAACAATTCACTTGACTGGCAGCCAACCACCACCATAAACATTCACTCATCCATGACAGGCCTGTAACTGTTCACTATCTACAAGAAGCATGCAGTTACCAAATCTATACCAAAGCCCATCCCAAATTCCTTAACCCTATCATCAGGAAAGACATAGTAAGCAGACTTGGAAACACCATGTTCTACAGGTGTCTCTTCAAACTTCTTGGAAATGTGTTGCTGTTTTGTCATCATTGGGTGTAAAATTCCTATCCAAGGGCATGTTCACAATGAAAACTGTAACCGACATCATCACCTTCTTGAAGGTAATTAGGTATGGGTAACAATGCCAGTCCTGACAGCAATGCCCAGATCCTATCAACAAGAAACTAAGTTCCCTGCAAGAATTGATCTAAACAATGACCATTAACCAGATGCAATGAAGGGCAGAAACGAAAACCAATAAAGATAGAGAAATGCAAAATGCCAGATTATCAGAGTTTTATTGTAGCAACACACAAGAAAATCAGCACTATCCACAGAAAGAGCAGGTCTCTTGACTGGCAGTCATCTACCATCCACAACTCCATAACATAGCTGTCGTTTGCACTGTATACAAAAAAAAACATGCACTCATCAAATGCGAAAATGAAATGCAGATAGTAGTAAACACAAAAAAAAAATTGAAGATACAATCACTAAAACATTAAGAGTAAACTAGACATCCACTGGTCAAAAAATGGAAGAGTCACTGGTACATGGGGCAAAAAAGGAACAGCTACGGAAACACTGAAAATCATAAAAGAAGACAAAGTTGAAAGAAGATTGTCAGTAACATGCAAAGGATATTAACTAGTCAAATACATACAAACTTCAGTTGAAAACTGGTGTCATTTCCAGCACTATTCTTCTAAAATTAAAGTAGAAATCTATGAAGAAGATGAAGATAATTCACTCCTATTAATTTCTGTTCCTGTTCAAGTGGCTAACCACTTCTTCCAGAGATGCTTCTAGGGACCAGTATAATGGTAATTATAAAAGAAATTGTGTTTGATACTGGCAATTGTCATACTGCAAGATGGCACCAGCGACCAACAGTGTTGTTTTACAGACAGCTCACAAACTACTAGATACTCAAGTAAGTATATTTCTGAACTGCTATTGCTGAAGTCTGCAGTCCGTAATTTCTCTTTTAAGGATGTTCAATTGAACCGACTGAATGATCTGGCACTTTTGTGATCGCCGGAGGATTTGGTGAACTAGACTCTTGAGAGTGCAGGTATGGTGGAGGTGGAAATCGCCGAGGATGGACACTGTGTCGAGTCCTGATGCCGGAAGATGAACCCATGGTCAGCTCCATTACTCTGCGCCGATTAAAGTGTCGAGCGAGATTAAAATTATCGAGGACAAGCGCAGTAAATGAATAGATGTTCAACGCCATCTGACCAGTCTCCATCTCTTCTTGCTACTACCATCAGGTGGGAGATGCAGGGATCTGAGGTCTCCCGCCGCCAGGTTTGGGAGCAGTTGTTGCCCTGTAGCCATTGGGCTCTGGACAGGCTTCACTTGCCTCAGTACTGAACCTACCCTGCAGCTGCGGACACACTTTTGAGGACTCTACAGTTCATGTTCTGTGTGCTTTTGTTTAATCTGTTTAACTATTTGTGCAATTTGATCAAGGCATCAAGGCCATGAGCAAAGGACAAATCAGTGTCCAGCTCTCTACTCTGTGAGGTTTTCTCACTTCAGCACTGAAATGACCCTGCAGCTGTGGTCTACAACCATTGGCACTGAACTGGTTCCGTGGCTGTGGACTCACTTGTGGAGACTCTGTGGTTAAAGTACTGTGTGTTATTTGTTTACTTTTTTTTATCATTTGCATGATTTGTTCTTCTTTTCCTCACATTGGGTGTTTGATGGTCTTTGTTGTGTGGGTTTTTTTTCTTTGTTTTGTGGCTGCCTGCAAGAAGGCGAATCTCAAGGTTGTATACAGCATACATACTTTGATAATAAATGTACTTTGGAATAAGTAAATATTTAAAGGATGTATAAAGTTAAACAATGTCCTTAAAGTATATAAATATTCCTAAGGCATCTGTGAGCCTTTTAAATTGCTATTGGAGGCAAACATTTTGAATAATGGAGGAGCAGTGTGGACCTGAACACTTTCCATTGATGACTGATGCATCAGAGGTATTTACGCGTAAAGTAGTTGACAAGGAGGTTTCCTTGTGATGGAGGTGGTATGGAACAGTTTCATTTTATGACACAAGATGACAAGTTGGATGAATTATGAGCATTATACAAATTAACACTGTCTGCAGCACTGCAAGTTCCAACACAATGATATTCATCCTGAAGGATGCAATTCAGAGTTTTGAGGTGAAAGTCATAAATGACTCAAAAGGACGGGGAGGTTACTGAACAGATAACAGAAATCTCATGTTTGCCAGCAAGAAAACCAGAACTTGTGCCAGTATGGCAGTTCATGCCCTATCCATGAAAGTCACTTGAAAATGTTTCACAGAGAAAAAAGCCCCACTTTGAGCTTTGCCAACTGTCACAATTGCCATGCTTCTATTTGTCTTGATCTCCATAAACTAATATTAAATGAACATATCAATTTAAAGCTTATAAAGCATTTTCAATAATTGAAAACCTTAAGCCTAACATTGAAGAAAATGTAACTTGCATCATGCAATTTTTCTTCCTTACAGTGTTAAAATCACCATACAAATGAAGGCACTAGAAATGCAGCACCATGTCTAAGCCAATGCAAAACTGGACATTAAATTCCCAGAGCTAGATTTGGTGCATTTCAGCAAGTGGTAGCCTTGAATTTGTTAGCATTCATTAGGGTACGTGGCAGCAGTTCTGTGAGTAAATGCCAACAAAATCCAGACCTTTATGCTTAACCAATCTATTAGAGTTGGCCCTAATTATCTGTCACCATTTAAACACTCCCTTTGAGATCTGATCAGCAATATACAGAAATATGGTTCTACCAACATCTGATAGCTAACCAGGGTCAGTTCTCAAGAAATTTCATCACATCACTGGCCAGAATCCTATTGAATGGACTTGAAACATAAGTGGAATTATATTTCTCTATTATATGGGAAGTAGGAAGGAAGTGGATTTTAAATAAAGCTGGAAAAACTGGTTTTATTGAAGTGAATCTATAGATTTGAAGATTTTAGATAAATTTAAGTGTGCTAAATAGATTTACAATTCAGAAAAGGGTTATTGAATTCAAATAATTAAGCTTCCACGGTTGTCTCAGTTCTTTGTGATTCATGAAGGAATTATTATTTTTCAGTTTTCAGATTCCTTTAGGTTGAATCAGACGCAGATCATGGCTTTTGACGGATGCTACCATGATAGTCAGCTGGATCTGTCCCACTATGCTGATGCTCACTTAAATGTACCAAACACTGAAGGCAGTGAACGTGCGTCCAGCCCAAATCCAGGTGGTCAACAAATAGGAAGAAATAAGTCCACGAAGGGGAACATTACCGCAATTATTATAAGGAACAATCATGCTATTGACACTTACTCAAGGGTTTTATTTCCTGCAGCATTTCTTCTTTTTAATTTCATTTACTGGTGTTTATTTTCATGAACTTTAATCAGACCCAATCATTTATTATTTTTGGATTGCAGAGGTCTAGAAGTGTAATACCCATTTAAGGGTGCTCCAAAATTTCTTGATCATATAATGCTATATTGAACTAATGGTAGGTACATCATACAGGAAACAGTGCTTCAGTTTATAATATTTTCTGGCCTGTTCTAAGAAAATACTGTAGTTTTTAGGAGGCTGCCATGTTACAAACTTTTTATAAGCTTTCATTCTTAAAAAGATCTGAAGCTATTATAGAACTTGATGGAAATCACATGTAGACAAGTGTATGACAGCACAGAGGACAAAACAAACAAATTAACTTTCATTTGTATTTAAATCAGATACAGTTGATTTTACTGATATAGTTATATTGGAAAAGAAGAACAGAATATCAGCTTGAATTAAGTTCTGTATTGTATTGTATATAATATGAATATTATTCCAAATTTCCTGGAGACTTTCTTAAATTAAAGGATAAATTTCCAAGCATAAAATACTTTACTGTATTTCTTACTAAAGGTTAGCCGATTATTCTTACAAAGGTTTTAGTTAAATATTTGCATTTATAGAACTTCTTATGTCCTCTGCACCAACCAAAGCACATTACAAAGTTCAAAGTAAAATTTATTACGTATCAGAGTACATACATGGCACCACATGAGACTCTGTTTCTGCGGGCAAACTCAGCAAATCTATAGAATAGTGACTGTAAACAGGATCAATGGAAAACAAATTGTGCGAGTGAAAATATAAATAAATAGCAATGAATAACGAGCATGAAATAACAAGATAAAGAGTCCTTAAAGTGAGACCATCGGTTGTGGGAACACCAAGAGTGTAGCTATCGCCTTTAATTCAAGAACCTGATGATTGAGAGGCAGTAACTGTTCTCGATCCTGGTGGTGTGAATTCTGAGGCACTTGTACCTTCTACCTGTTGTAAAAATTACCTCTTATAACAATGATCAGTGAGGCACAGAGAGATCTGCATTTACTGACAAGTACCTTTATTGTTTAAACTAACAAGTACGTGAATTCATACACTAAATACCTTGTACACACACTCGCTTTCTCCCATACACTACGCTCCTGAATAGTCAAGGAATAGCAAAGGTATTACCCGGGCAAAGGAGTCTACACTGGCCAGGTGTTGTAATCCTGCCACGTGTCTCACGCAGGGTCGCTCATGTTTGTATCTGCAATAGTTATTCTTCGAAGTTACCGCTGCCAGCACACACGAAACAGCCACCTTTTTATCCATTCGTTATCAATTCAAATATTGCATTCCAATGTCATTGGCCACAGGTTATGTGTCTGACCTTTAACACCTTGTTATAGGCTCTGCTCCAAGCCTGCATCCATTTATTGCCCTCTTCCCATCAAGTGACAGTCGATAATTTATGGCTGCTGTTCTCAATCAGCAACAAGCTCGAATCACTCCAGGCAGGCACCAACCCCAACATTCACAAACCAGCATGTTATATCCAACCAAAGAACATCTCACAAATAGCTTCCTATTTGGAAATGATCTCCAGTCCAGCAGATTACATGAAGTATCATTGTGTCTTCTTTAAAATATTGATCAAGCCAAGCATGTCAAGCTCACAAAATGGAGAATAGAGTGTCTTCACAAAACGGCAGCCTCCATTCCCGAGCATGCGGCAAGAACAAAGACAATTAGTCTGTCTGCTTCCACTGTCCTTGATTCATTTGAATTCACTGATTTATAGAATGTAGTTCTTTCTGGCCAACATACCTGATGGCAGCAGCAAAAAAAAACATGGTTTGAGTGGTGAGGATCTTTGATGAAGTATGCTGTTTTTCTACAGCAATGTTTCATGTAGATGTGCTCAATGGTTGGGAAGGTTTTACACGTGAGTACTGGACTGAATCCACTACCTTTTGCAGGATTTTCCACTCAAAGGCATTGGTGTTCCCATATCAGGGAGTAATGCTGCCAGTCAGCACACTTTCCACCACACATCTATAGAAGTTTGCCAAGGTTTTTAGTGACATGCCAAATCTCCAGAGACTGCTGAAGAAGTAGAGGTGCTGTCATGCTTTCTTTGCAATTATATTTATATGATGGGTCCATGACAGGTTCTCTGAGATCCAGGAATTTAATGTTACTGACCCTCTCCATCTCTGATCCTCCAATGATTACTGGCTCATGGACCTCTGGTTTCCCTCTCCTGAAGTCTACAATCAGTTCCTTGGTCTTACTGACGTTGAGTAAGATGTTGTTGTTATTATACCACTCAGCCAAATTTAATTAATCTGTTTTTGTTGTAGAGGTTGAGGCCATTGAGAACATGAAAAGAATTTATAACTTCTTTGAAAAGTGCCAAAATAGTTCTCATCTCTACCCAAAAAGAGACAGAGTATTAATAGAATTGAACCTACATACATAATTTAACAAAAGACTAAAGCTTAGAGAATAAGAGTAAAGGGGCAGATATCCAAGTCAGAGTGAAATACCGCATGGAAGCAAGCTCTTTTGCTCACCAAATGACCATCTGAGTTTAAATATTTAAGGAATTTTTTCACAGGTATACAAAAAACAAAGTTATTGTATGTGTGCTAAACCACCCAAAAGAGGTGTTTAAAATGGTACATCTTGCCCGATATCAACATTTCCCATATCGTTGTTTGAAATTACACATACATTAAAATGTTTTACTTACTGTATATTTCACTATTCACAGTAATAGAATCCTAATAATTTTTGTAGATTAGATTAGATTATGAGGACACGCAGTCCTCTTCTATTGTCATTTAATGATGCATGCATTAAGAAATGATACAATATTTTTTCCAGAATGATAGCACAGAAACACAAGACAAACCAAGACTAAAAAAACTGACAAAAACCACATAATTATAACATATAGTTACAACAGTGCAAAGCAATACCATAATTTGATGAAGAACAGACCATGGGCACAGTAAAAAGAAGTCTCAAAGTCTCTTGAAAGTCCCATCATCTCACGCAGACTGTAGTAGGAAGAAAAGCTCTCCCTGTCATGAGCTTCCAGCGCCGCAAACTTGCCAATGCAGCACCCCGGAAGCACCCGACCACAGCCGACTCTTGAGTCCATCCAAAAACTTCCAGCCTCTGACACCGAGCACCGAGCACCATCTCTGCCGCTGAAGATTTGGGGCCTTCCCCTCCGGAGATTCTCGATCGCACAGAGCAGCGGCAGCGAAACGGGCATTTCAGAAGTTTCTCCAGATGTTCCTCTGTGTTTCTCACGTCAGGTCTCCATCAAATCAGGATTGTGCACGGCCACTACTTAACAAATATGATATCATTTCGGAGCAGCCGTGCGCACTGCGTCGTGCCGCCATCTTCTCCTCCCCTCCCCTATTTTGCAGACGTAATAACAACAATTAGTAAAACCGCTGGTCTTCCCTGAAGGGTCACTTCACAGTTATGTCTTATTGTCCCAATGTAACCAAATTAGCAAATAGGAAGTGCTTTGCAGTTACTTTGATTTATTTTTATTTCCCATTGGTGCAGGAGGCAATTAGCAAAATGTACATGCATCTCAAGGTTTAACTTAATTCCTTTTTATCAACAGGAAAGACTCCATTATATCACAATTCTATTGATGGCTTCACAATGACATGCTAGTCATGAACTTAGCCAACAATTCAACATGAGACCCATCTAATTGTAGACTGGAATCAAGCAAAATTGATTCATCATCCCAATTTCCTCAGTGTAATACTGCATCTTACCTCTACAGCATAAATGAGAAACTGTCCAATCTATGTTATCTTCAATCCAGAATCTAAGTCACTCTAAACTCAGTCATCAAGCTGTAGCATATGGACAATGTTTACTTATGCATACATTCAGAAGCATGTTTATTGTCCATAAGACCATAAGATATAGCAGCAGAATCAGGCCATTTGGTCCCTCGAGTCTGCTCCACCATTTTATCATGGCTGATCCATTTTCTCTTTCAGTCCCAATCTCTTGCCTTCTCCCCGTATCCCTTCATCACCTGACTAATCAAGAATCTATCAACCTCTGCCTTAAATATACCCAATGACTTAGCCTCCACAGCTGCCTGAGGCAATGAATTCCACGGACTCATCACTCTTTGACTAAAAGAAATCCTCTGCATTTCCCTTCTAAAAGGACACCCCTCTATTCTGAGGCTGTGTCCTCTGGTCTTCGACTTTCCCTACCATAGGAAACATCCTCTCCACATCCACTCTACAAAGGCCTTTCAATGTTTGATAGGTTTCAATGAGGTCACCACTTATTCTTCTGAATTCCAGTCAGAAGAGGTCCAGAGCCATCAAACTCTGCCTTTCAATACCTGCTTCTTGATGGCAGCAGGGAGAAGAGAGTGTGTCTTGGAAGTAACTTCTCAACAAAGTTGCTTCCACTAATTCACCACAGTTTGAATTGCATCAACACAGCATTTGAACATTTATGGAAAATAATGTATAAAGATTAAGATCTCAAACTTATAGTCTACTAGGCAAGAGAGATCCTAACCTTCTTGTGTGCTTCTGAATCATGGACTAACTACACCAGGCCCCTCAATGCACTGGACAGGTAACACCAAATGAATCTTTGAAAAATGCTTCAAATTCACAGAGATAACTGAATCAAAGTAAGCAGCCCCAGCATGATGGCTCCATTGCATTCAATCAGCTCTAATGGATGGGCCTCATCATCTGTAGAGATACACACCAGAAGTCCTAAGGCAGACACTTTATAATGGCAAGTGTCAACCAGGTGGAGAGGGATTACAAGGAAGTCAGAGGAAGTAATTCAATGATGTTCTAAAAACTGCTTTGAAGAAGTATCACATCCCCATTGATTTATTGGGAATTTCTGGCTCATAACTGCCCAAAATAGAGAAGGAGGGCTTGGGATGGTATTGAGACCATCAAGTTTTTTGTTCGGAGTATACATTAGTCCAGTATGAATGGCAGAAGGCGTGTATCACTCTCCAAACTACTCAACGACCTGACCTGTCAATGCCTCTGGATTCTGTAGCTGATAGCAATTATGATAAGGAAAGTATCTGTAATGCTACAAACTGAGGAATGAGAGTAAGGACAACGGTAGAAGCGTTATCTAAAAAGCAATGAACAAACTCAACAGCTACCACTCACCATAATTAAGTCCATGACTGTTTTTCTCTTCACATCCTCACAATGCCTCTCATTCTCCAAGATTTTTGCTCAGAAGTGTCCATTATCAATGGGTCAGGGCCGTAGAGTGCCTTGTAAAAGTATTCAGCCCCCAACCTTATGTTCACAGAAATGATTATTACTGATGCGCAATATTAGATTTACACCACCTGTACTGCTTAGAGTTGTGTGATAGTCCGGTCCGTGAGCTCCGTGTTCCGGTTCACGGTCCGGTTCATGATTCCTTGTTCCAGGGTTTCTGGTTTTCCCCAGCTTCTGTTGTGGGCACATATTTCTCGTTTTGGGGCTGAGACATAAATACCTCTGCAAACCAGGGATTCCCTGCTGGACTGTTCCATTTCCCTCCTTGTTCCCCGCCCCCCCGCCCTGCCCTGCCCTGACCTGCCCCACCCCATCCCACCCCACCCGCCCGCCTCTCTGCTTGGATACCTTGTCTGACTCTCTGCCTGCTCACCTAGCCTTTATACCCCACCTGTATTGCTGAAGTTTTACTGCCAGAGCTAGATCAGAGCCTTGTTAAGTCAGGATAAGGAACTGTCTTTTGTTGTGTGGAATTGTCTCTCTGTGTCCACGCCTTTGCTAGGTGGGTCCGGCTGTTTGCCGCCACCTTGTGTTGGGATCTGTCTCTTCATGTTCAGTGTTCTGTGTATGAGTCCCGGCCCTATGTCCTGTTCCCAAGGAGGGGTCCTGGCTCTGTGTTTCGTGCTCCTGTCTCTTCTAATCCAAGGCTCCGTGCTCCTGAAGGCCCTCGTCCAGTCTGTGCCGAGTCCAGTCCTATCCGAGTCCTGTCCATGTGCCTTTACCTGTCCTTGCATCTTGCCCTACCCAGGAGTTCCACACCCAAGCCATGTCCAGTCCTGTAGCCTCACCTTGTCCTCACCTAGTTCTGGAGTCTGAGCCTGAGTCAAGTCCCAGGTTCTGGGTCCTTGCCCAGTCTCTGACTCGGAGTCCGTACCCAAGCCTCGAAGTACCCAAGACCCCCGGCCTGCAGGCCTCAAGACCCAAGACCCCAGCCTGCAGGCCTCAAGACCCAAGACCCCAGCCTGTCTCCAAGCTCAAGCCTCTAGACCAAGACCCCAAGCCTGTCTCCAAGCCTCAAGACCCCAGCCTTTAGTTCTGAAGTCATGTCATGTCCATGCCTGGTTCTGGGGCCCAAGCCCGAGGCAAGGCCCAAGTTGTGGGTCCTTGTTCAGTCTCTGGCTCAGGGTCCAAGCCCTAGTCTGCATTCTTGTCCCTGCTCCTTGTCTGTATCCTGTCATATCCCTACTCTAGTCAAGTCCTGTTCCTTGTACTTCAGTATCTGTGTCTTGCATTTGGGTCAGTTCCCAGCACCCCATTGTGACAAGTTGAGGCCAAGAAGTTCCACTTTAGTCTCATCTGATCTCAAGACCTTCTTCCACATCTTTACAATATCTCCTAAATGATGCTTTGCAAAGTCTTTACAGGCAAGGATATGCTTCTTTTAGCACTAGTGTAGTGTACCTCTAATATTGCGCATCAGCCAGGCAACACCATCCCTTCTGTAGAGTATGGTGGAGGTAGCATCATGCTGTGGGGAAGCTTTTCAACAGCAGGGACTGGAAATCTGTTCAGGATTGATGGAAAGATGAACACTGCTGAATACAAAGAGATCCTGGATAAAAAACCTGTAAGCCTTTGCCAAAAAAGCTTAAACTGGGGAAGAAGTTCATCTTTCAGCAGGACAATGATTTAATAAACACAGCCAGACAACCATGGAGTGGCTTTAAAAGAAGCAAAGCTAAAAGAGACTTATGCAAAAGAACTACTGGCTGTTTCTGCGAGAAGTGGCTCAACTAAGTACTGAGCGAAGAATAATAAGTAGATATGACATTCCACATTTTTAGATTTTTACTTTTTCATGCTATACAATTTTCCTTGTTTTTGGGGAGCATGTAATTCAAAACTAAAAATTCCCAGTTAAATTGATCAAGATCCTTGGTTGTAATCCTCATTTATGTGAACAAAGGTTGGAGGCTGTATACGTTTTTCAAGGCACTGTAAGTACTTTATTTCTCAAATCCCTGATTGTGGCAATTGTTTTGAAAACATCTCTCCATGTTAACAATGCAAAAATAAAGTACTACACATTCAGAAAACCTGAAATGAAACAAAGTATACTGAATATACTCAACAGCACATGTAGAGGGAGTCAGAGAGTAATCCAGTTAATGTTTTCAGCTAATAGCATTTTTACACATCCATTTCAATACTCCTGAATTGTTCGAATAACAGAACAATGTTGCCATCGTTGCATCTGTACAACTACACATCAAATAAATAAAGGCACGCACTCGGGAGATGAAGTTAACGTGTTTATTTACTTTGCAGAGAGAGCAACAGATCAATGCACATGGATAAGTTATCAGTCAATAATTAGTGCTAAAGGGAGTCATTGCGTTAAAAGAAGTTCATACCCCACATTTCCTCCCCCTTTAGATTAATGTAACAAAAAACTGTATATGTAACAAAAATTCAATTTCCCTTTAACAGACGATGTTCAATTAAACATGCTTTCACAATAACAGTCCATAACTATACTAAAGGCTCAGTCTTTTGGGTAGCAGTCTCTTTCTTTCAGGATAGTGCCTCTGGACCTGTGGAGTGGCATCAGGTTTGGCTGGTGTCTTGTCAGAGCCAACTTTCCCTGTTGTGGATGTCTCGTGGGTGTCAGTGACATGATCATCATTGAGAGACAAGTCCGGTGGATGCAATGGGTCCGTCTTGTTGGATGCAAGTGTTCCAGCCGTGATCTTCGGCTGAGCATCCTGTATTTGGTCCACATGACATCTCCACGTATGATCTCCAACATCTGCTGTGTCCATTAGCGGACTGGTTCTTGTAGCTGTCCTACCGGCGTTCATTTGTGTTCCCGGGAATCACATACTAGGACTTCCTGTTCAATCTCAAAGCTCTCAATGTTGGGTTATTCCTTGTTTCTCTTTGCATTTCAGAATTTATTACCGGCAGCTGGTCCACTAATGCTGTGTGGAACACATCTGCTAGGTCACAGAATAAAGACTTTTCCTCTTTAGTTATCAACAGTGACAAGCCGTTATCATTGCTGTGTTGTTTGGTACCCTTGAACTCTACGCCATACGAGTGGGTTCCTCGGAAAAGTGCTCAATGTTACGTCATTGGGATTCCCTTCCTGAGATTGAAAATGGACGCAAACGCCTGATCATCTGTCACTGGAGTAAACTTTTGTCTGTATAGGTAGTGATGGAACTTCCTTACTCTCCATACTAGACTAAGGGCCTCTTGGCCAATCTGTGTGTAGTTGTGTTCTGCGTTCGTCAGTGATCTTGAAGCAAATGCAATTGGACGTTCAGAACCATCTTTCATAGTGTGTGACAAAACAGCACCAATGCGATAAGGGACCCATTTAGGCAGTGATGAGTCATAATGGGTGGGCAATTCATCTGATGTTATTAGATTCTTTGTTTCCTTGAATATTTTTTCACATCTTTCTGACCACTCCCACTCTGCTCCTGCCTGCAATGGTGCATTCAAGGGTGCAGTACTGAAGCATGATTTGGGAGAAACCCATACAGGCCTAAGTATGACCAGAGTTGTGACACATTTTTCAGTTTGGGTGCCTGCAGCACTGCTTCAGTCTTCTCTTAGGCCTTATGTAAGCCATGCTTGTGTGACAGGGTCCTGAATTACCCCTATGAACTGTGCTTTTGAAGAGAGAGAAAGGGAGGGAGGGAGGGAGGGAGGGACAGAGAGAGAGAGAGAGAGAGAGAGAGAGAGAGAGAGAGACGGACGAAGACTGCTCACAGTTTGTTTATACTTTCTACAAGGTCAATGCCTGCTTGTACGTTCTTACAGACAGAGAAGGGAAGAGCTGTTTGAATGACAGTTGGTACTCAGTACTGGGAGATAAATAGAAGGTCGGATGACAGACCTCAGACACATGATTTTGGACACTGAATGAGCTTTCTTGTGCCCACAGAAAAAGTGGGTTTTGGAGGATTGATCAGTGGCTCTCACAGTGTGAACAGGGTGTGACCGGTGGGGAGTTATTCGTGTGTACAACCCCCGCCTGGGTTGATAGTTCCACCACAGAAGAACGGTCCCCTTTGTTGTGGTCACAGTCGGTGACTTCTAAAGGATTTTGGAGGACAACTGGAAGATTGACGGCGACAGCTCACCTGAAGACTCAAATCTCCCTCGCTCTCTCTCCATCACTACTCAACTCAGTACCATCAACTGAACTGAACTTTACTCATCATCTTAAGACTATCTATTTACCCCTAGACTTGAAGAAGCTTGATTTTCATATATTTCCACACTTACTGATATACTTACTTATATATAATCATTGCTAATCTGTTTGATTTATCTGCATTTATATTACTGTATTGCGTAGTTACTAATAAATTCCATTAGTTAATAGCAATACTGGACTCCAAAGTGTTTTCCATTTCTGCTGGTTCTTTAACCCGTCACGGAGTACGTGACACTTGTCAATGACATGTCCACAATGTGAGATTTCATTCTTGAAAAAAATCACGTCTCTCTCTTTGCGCGCAGACCATGGTCACTCAGCCTGGTAAGTACTTTACCATGGCTCTGGAGATGCTCTTCATCACTCTTGCCAGTCATAATGATGTCATCAAGGTAACATTGCGTTCCTGAGATATCTTGAAGCACTTGGTCCATTGCTCTTTGCCAAATTGCTGGAGCTGATACGATGCCAAAGACAAGATGGTTATACTAGAACAGTCCCTTGTGAGTGTTGATTGTGAGGAACTTCCTGCTTGACTCCTCAATCTCCATTTGCAGATAGCCTTGTGATAAGTCAATCTTCGAAAATCTCTCCCTGCCTGCCAAAGACGCCAAAATGTCTTCTATTCATGGCAGGGGATACTGCACAGTACGCAGCACAGAGTTGATGCTCATTTTGAAGTCCTCATATATGAACAGCTCCAGCCTTCCCTTTCTTTATCACCAGGACAATGAGCATCGCCCAATCACTCCACTCAGCCTTGGAGAGAATACCAAACACATCCAAGCTCTACATTCAGCATCCAATTTTGGCAAGGCTTTATGGAATTTTGGTGTTGCTGCTTCATTCAGTTCAATTTTGGCCTACATGCCTTTGAGTTTACCAATAATGTTCTAAAACACCTTCTCATTAGCATTAACCAGCTGTGAAAGCCTTTGGTTAGTGCTACCATTTGGGCTGCAGTTGCCTGTTGATGCTACATTGAGAGCTTTGATTGAGTTCCAGTCTAGTTGGATTTTTCTCAACCATTCAAGTCCGAAAAGTGCTGGCCATCCACTTTTCAACACGTAAAGCTCATAGGGCTTGGAGGTGTTTTGACTCTCTGCATCACATTCACTTTCAGTTTGCCTTTGTGAGACACTTTTTACCTGTGTAGGTCCTTAGCATCACCAAGATCTTTTCTAATGGTAGCTTGTGTTGTAGTCAGCCTCTGATATTACAGACAAAGCTGGCCCTGTATCCATTTTCAGTTTGACACCAGCCACATCTGTTGTGATCCATATTGTAACACCTGTGTTGCTCCAGTCTTATCGTGTGTGACTACTCGTCGCACTCTTTAGAGAAAATCTAATTACACTAGGTGCTAATAGGCCATCAGAAGAACCCAGGTATCAGAAGAAGGCAGTGAATAGAAACCACACACTTCTGGAAATAAGGTTTTGTTTATAAGAAAAAAACAATATGTACAAAATATTTACATGAACAAGAACAATTTAAAATTCAAATATTCTGTTTGGGTTCCAAATGTTAGATATCACCAAAAGCCAAACTCCTGTTTAGTAGAATCAGTGATATTCATTAGAATAACCTTTGTTACTCCAATTTCTCTAACTAATTAGATCTAGTGTTAATTCCTATTTAAAAGTTACGACCAAACTTTCCTTTTTACTCATCCCTAGTTAGTTAGGAAACCAAATATAATTCCTATTCTCAAGTATTATAGTTAGCTTTAATTTCAGTTCCACGCAGTATATCTACAAGTTTAAATTAAAATTCAAAAATTATATATTCAGTTTAACTCCTTTCACAACAATTCTCCAACATCACAACTCTTAAACAAAGTAAATCTCATTCAGTAACTTATCAAAGTCTGTGCAAAAATAATCAAGTCTTGCAGAACATCAATTTCAGATTCTTTGAATGAAAATAAACTTATACATCCAACCGTATTTGCACCATTACACATTTCGTTCCTGTGCTGGTTCTTCATTTTAGTTCGTTGGGTGAAATAGTTGATCATCCACGGTAAGTCAATTCACAAACTTGTACAAAATTTGACCAAGTACCTTGGTATTATTTTGCAGAACTGGTTCCCGACTACATGGTAGGGATTTTGGACACTGGTCTCTGCCGATATTGTCCCATTAACGTTGCTGCATGTTATAGCTGTAGTTTCAATAAATCTTTTATCGCTATTGTCTCTCCTCCATGGGTTTCACCCTGAGGGCTTCAAGTTAGTAGGTTAAAGGTACTCATTACTAATTCCACTTTTAACAGTTTATGTCTTCAGCTTCTAGTCGACGCTGCGTTTCTCTCCTTGTCCATTGTGTCCAGCCCACCCCTCCCTCGCATAGAATTTTTTTCAAAATCTTTTTTTTATATATCGTTAAACTTCGTACAATGGTAAGTACCATTGCAATTTTGGGTTTAATTAACCTGGGTTACAATATGATTTTGCAATCTGCCTCAGTAACGCTATGCAGTTTTAGGCATGATGGCTCACCTTTGTCAGACTCTGTGTTGTCTAATTCAGTCAGTTTATGCATTTGTTTAGTTTCATGTTTGAAACTTTTCACTCTGTGTGGTTTTTCTCTTTAGTTGTGCTTTTTGTCGGGCTTGCACATTCTCTCTATGAGGCCTTGTCTGTGACACTTTCAGCAAACTTTTTCTTTGAACGAACAGTCATTTGCATCATGGGAGGATTTGCCACATCGATGACATTTTTGGCTTTTTGCACCATTTAAGGACATTTTGTGTGTTTGCATTCTGAACTCTTTTTCTGTAATTCTGACACATCCTTTGCTGCAGTCTCCATTGATATTTCAATGGTCAATGCCTGTTCTAAGGTTAGGTCCCTTTCTGACAGTGGCCTCTTTTGAGTGCTTTGACTATGTATGCCACATACAAGCCTATCCCTTAATACATCAGAAAGTCCATCTCCAAAGTCACAGTATTGGGAAAGTTTGCATAGTTCTGCAATGTATTCAGAAATGCTTTCATCCTTTTGACTGGTTCCTATAGTTAAATCTAAATCTCTCAGCTTTTACTAACAGTTTTGGGCTTGTGATTTTGTAAAATTTCAACAATTTCATCAAATGTCTTGCTTGCTGGCTTTCAGGAATTACTAAGTTGCAATAAGAGGCTGTATATTCTAGCACCCAATAAGATAAGAAGTGTGGAGACTTTCTTTTCCTCATCCACATCGTTAGCGTTACAATACAGTTCAACCTTCTCGATATACGATTCTCAGTCCTCATTAACACTATCAAATATGTCAACCTTCCCGACTAAGGCCATCATCATGTTACTTTCACTTTAGTTTTGCTAGTTGGGCGTCTTTCACTATGTATTGTCACTCACGCATCCTTGTGCTAGGATCCGTGATTGCCTTCTCTGTACTGGTTCACTCTTTCCTCTCGCTGTATCTCCCCCTTCCTCTGTGTTCTGTCATCTTGTAACTGTCGATGGAGTTGGTGATATTCGCTGACATTCAGGTTTGTACTCGTCGCCAATGTGTTAAGTCTGTGGAACTACAGATCAGATAAATAAAATACACAGTCAAAGGAGAAGTTAACTTGTATATTCACTTTGCAGAGAGAGAAACAAATCAATGCGCATGGGTAAGTTATCAGTCAAAAATTAGCGCTAAGGGGAGTCACTGTACGGAAAGAAATAGATCTGTATTCTGCAGCCATCCCCTGGATTTTATCACAAACATTTTTTTCCTCTCAGATTCCGGTCCCAACGGACACTTTAAGCAGAAGGACCGCAGTCAATTCTTGAATGTTTTTCATAATTGAAATCACGAACAGGAAAAAGCCAAGGGGTAAAGTGCTTTGAATACTTTTATTTATTTTATGATGAAATTGCCCTCTTTGTCTTGGGGAACTGTAATGTGAGAAAGCGGAACTCTCTGTCGGAAAGGGGGTGATGCCGGGCTGGAATGACGTCGGACCCGGCCTCGAGAAAACACTAGACTAGAGCAACGGCGGCGCGTCGGAGCTGAGCGCGAGGAGGCGGTGAGGCGAGGGGAAGGGAAATGGAATGAGGGTGATAGGGGAGGGGAAGGGAATGGAATGAGGGTGATAGGGGAGGGGAAGGGAATGGAATGAGGGTGATAGGGGAGGGGAAGGGAATGGAATGAGGGTGATAGGGGAGGGGAAGGGAATGGAATGAGGGTGATAGGGGAGGGGAAGGGAAATGGAATGAGGGTGATAGGGGAGGGGAAGGGAATGGAATGAGGGTGACGGGTGAGGTGAGGGGAGGGGAGGAGGAGGAGGGTGACGGGTGAGGCGAGAGCAAGGAGAGGAGGGTGACGGGTGAGGGGAGGGGAGTGGAATGAGGATGACGGGAGTGGAGGGGAAGGGAATGGAATGGGGGTTACGGGAGGGGAAGGGAATGGAGTGACGGGTGAGGGGAAGGGGAGGAGGGTGATGGGTGAGGGGGTGGGCTTGGGTGTGCGAGGGTCGAGGAGCAAAGAAGTCAGAAAAGGGAATGAAATATGAAGATGGAGGTGTGTGAAGGGGAGGGATTGGTATGATTTGGGAGTGATGGGGAAAGAGGAGCAAAAAGATTGGGTAGTGAATGAGTACATCAAAAAAGAACTACCAGTAATAATAGGACATTGAAAAAATACAGTAGACATAAAGAGATTGGGGTGACATTAGAAGGGGCAAAGATTGTCCAAAGAGAGGAGAAAGGACACATTAAAATTATTAAAGTGAATTAAACTGGAGTGAGTAAAGAAGTTAATGGAAGATTATGGAATTGAGTGTGTGATTTCAAATAAAATAGAGAGGTTTGTTGGGTAAAATTAGGAGAGTGTGTGGCAGAGTAATATCACCAGGATAATAACATTGGTTACAAGGAGAACAGAAGGCAGATTGGTAGGTGCTATTCGTATGGAGACTGAGTGAAGATATTCACAATATGGGTAAATTGCAGCAATTGTTGCATAGTATTTGGATGATGATGAGCCCAGTAGTAGCTGGATTGGGAACGACTATGCAAAAAGTGGATGAACTCTGCTGGCATGGTCCCTGGATGTAACGTTGGATAGAGTCCAGACTGCAATATGGTTTAAATATCCCATTGATGAGATTTTTAAAGTTTTGGTGAATATACTTATTCTGCTTGGTACCTACAAATTACAGTGCTGTCACTTGGCATATTTCAATACAGAAAAGTGTTGCAAGTCCATAGCCGTCAGCACCCTTGTTTTTCCCAATCTTTTGCTACTTGCCTACCTTGAGGGTTTAGTTTACAGTGATCTGCCATCTTGTCTTTGGAATGTGGTAGGAAATGGAGCATATGACAAATGTTCAAAGTAAATTTATTATTAAAGGCCTTTCATTGATTCTGTTGTGTTTCTTGGATTTACTGTGTATGCCCACAAGAAAACGAATCTCAAGGTTGTATATGGTGTTATAAATACAAAGTACTTTGATAATAAATTTACTTTGATCTTTTGAACTTTGAAGTACATACGTCACTATACTCAACCCTAAGATTCATTTTCTCGTAGGAATTTACGTACGCCCTATACATGCAACAACTGTGGCAGAGCCTGCTGTTCCAGCATCGGCTTCAATAGCCACAGTCGACGCTGCTCAGCAAACCAGTGACTACCAGAGGCGCAGTACCCATGGTCGACTGCGACCGACGGAGGCTGCGTGTGCGTGCACACACACAAGGAAACACAATAGAATCAATGAAAAGCTGGACACAACAATATGGACAAACATCCAATGTGCAAAAGACAACAAACTGTTCAAATACAAAAAAAACAAACAGAATAATAATAAAAAATAAATATCGAGAACTTGAGATGAGTCCTTGAAAGTGTGTCCATAGGTTGTGCAAACAGTTCATTGTTGGGGTAAGTGAATTTATCCCCTCTGGTTCAAGAGCCTGATGGTTAAGGGGTAATAACCATCTCTGAACCTGGTGCCGTGGGTCCTGAGGCTCCTGTATCTCCTTCCTGATGACAGCAGTGAGAAGAAATTATGATCTGGGTTGGGGGGGGGGGCTGTCCTTGATGTATGCTGCTTTCCTGCAACAGTGCTCCTTGTTGATATGCTCAGTGTTGGGAAGGACTTTACCTGTGATGGACTAGGCTATATCCACTGCTTTTTGTAGGCTTTTATGTTCAAGGGCATTAATATTTCCATACCAGGTTATGATGCAAACAGTCAGTAGACTCTGCACCATACATCTACACAAGTTTGTCAGAGTTTTAGATGACATGCTGAATCTTCACAAACTTAGAAGAAAATGGAGGCACTACTGTTGCTGACTCTTTCCACCTCTGATCTCCTGATGAGGACTGTCTTATGGACCTCTGGTTTCCTCCTCCAGAAGTCAATACACAGTTCTTTGGTTTTGCTGACGTTCAGTAATAAGTTGTTATAGTACTACTCAGCCAGTTTCCAATATCCTTCATTTTGCCTGTGACAATGTACTTAGTAATTTCATCAGCAATCCTGAATATGGCATTGGACCTGTGCTTCCGCACATAATCATAGTTGTAAAGAGAGTGGAGCAGGGGGCTAAGCACACAGCCTTGTGGTGCTGATAAAAGATCGTAGAGGAGATGTTGTTACCAATCCAAACTGACTAGGGTCTGCAAGTGAGGATCCGATTGCACAAGGAGGTATTGAGGCCTAGTTCTTGAAGCTTATTGATTAGTTCTGAGGGGATGGTGGTATTGAATGCCAAGCTGTAGTTGATGAAAAGCATCTTTGCTGTCCAGATGTTCCATGGTTGAGTGAACAGGGGGCTAAGCACATAGTCTTGTGGTGCACCTATGCTCATGGTGATTGTGGAGGAGATGCTGTTGCCAATCGAAACTGATTGGGGTCTACAAGTGACCAAAGTAGGATCCAGTTGTACAAAGGAGATAATTGTGGTTTTTTAGGTCTTGGAGCTTATTAATTAGTTATGAGGGATGATAATTTTGAATGCTGAGCTGTAGTCAATGAAGAGC
This sequence comes from Mobula birostris, assembly GCF_030028105.1. Lineage (NCBI taxonomy): Eukaryota > Metazoa > Chordata > Chondrichthyes > Myliobatiformes > Myliobatidae > Mobula > Mobula birostris. The sequence continues at coordinate 51,507,728 of NC_092375.1, forward strand.
AAGCATATTGATGTATGCATCTTCACTGTCCAGATGTTCCAGAGTTGAGTGAAGAGCCAATGAAGTGGTATCTACTGTTGACCTGTAGGCAAATTGGAGCGGATTGATGTCACTTCTCAGGCAGGAGTTAATATGTTACAATAGTGTAGTGTATGTTATATCGTAATTTTGATTTCCTCTCCTGGCTCCTCCCCCCCCCCCCCGATAGTAACTAGGGTTGCCAATTGTGCAGGCGGTAGCACTGGCTCCCGTTGGTAGGGTGTCGGCGGGAGTTCCTCAGGAAATGGTGCTTAATAATTATCATAACCATATCTAGTAGCTTCATCTGCTAAATCACGCCAATCAATATCTCCATATTCATGTTCCTCCCCTCTTTCAGATCCAAAAGCATATATTATTCTTCTCTGTGTGGCAAGTTGGTTCTGCAACTTTAGTATCTGATTTAAACACTTTGCAGGATTGCTAGTGTTACTCTTCCTTTCCTGAGCTGATTTCTGAATTGCATTCATAGCCATCTTTAAATCATTACACTGTTTCCTTAATCCTTCTACTTCATCTTTCGCTAGTTCAGCTGCTTCCTCGTGTTTACTTTTTTCTTTAAGTAATTTCTCACACTTCATCTGAAACCGGTTCATATGCATCGTCCATATCTCTCTGGCCCTGTAGATCAGTAACCCTTTCTCTACGTAAGCACGAGGAATTCTGCAGATGCTGGAAATTCAAGCAACACACATCAAAGTTGCTGGTGAACGCAGCAGGCCAGGCAGCATCTCTAGGAAGAGGTACAGTCGACGTTTCGGGCCGAGACCCTTTGTCAGGTCTCGGCCCGAAACGTCGACTGTACCTCTTCCTAGAGATGCTGCCTGGCCTGCTGCGTTCACCAGCAACTTTGATGTGTGTTACCCTTTCTCTACCTCCTTTTGGATCCTTTTGTGTTCTTCTAACCTCGCCTGCTCGGCTTCTGCGTTACGCTGGTTTTCTAGGATTCCTGTCGTAACCTACCTCACTTGGCTTCTGCTTTTTGCTGATATTGTAGAATTTCCTGTTGTAACCCATCTCGCTCGGCTTCTGCTTTACGCTAGTATTCGTTTTCTGTTTCTAACCTGTGCTTTTTAGTCCGTGAGCCAGTAGAGTTGGTCAGTACCATCTGAGGGCAATAATACTCAATAGTGATTTTTGGCAAGGTAGACATCTCTAGAGTTAGAAAGTATGTGATAGCATTGCACCAGTGGTAGCTTTATGTGTGCGATCATGCATTTTATAACACTACCCTAAAATAAGCATTTCTGAAAAGTGGCCAACGTATATATTCAACCTAGTGGTATTTTGTGATCAGTGATCCCTCAACATTGAAATTTGTCACAATGATAGCTGAGTTCAAACACTTTTCATCAAATGTTGTTATAAAATTCTACATTGAAAACTATGTCATTGGTGGCATTCGCAGTACAATGCCCAATTTCAGTTGAGTGAATCATTTCATTTAGAAAAATATTTGTTTATTTTGGAAAAGTCAGTAAAAACCCTAGGCCATTAATCACATAGATTTGAAGAGAATTTATTTAGGAATTCAAATAAGTAATCACTTTTTGTATATATTCCATATTAACATCAGTACAGCAGAAAATGTTACCCCAATCCCCAAAAGGTAAAAAACCTCACTTGGAGAGATTTCTGGAGTTTTATCAATGTCATGATATTTTCCATATTGTATCAAATCAAAATAATCTTAAGCTGTTGTCATAGCATATAAAATTACAGAACAATAATTCAAATATGGGGGTTCCACACGGCCATAATCTAGACCCCATTTGTTGTAAAATGAATATATTTGATCAGAGACTGCTTTCCATACTTTCAGAACCTATTAATAATCATAAATTTCCAAGTCTTCCACGTCTTCCACATCTTCATATGAACTTTTCACACTCTCTGAGGTAGATGCCTGGTTCTCACAGTTTTCTGGTCTACACATGTCAGTACACCTGAGGTCATTTGCAACACACATACATCTTGGGAGTGAACATTTTTTTGAACAGTTACAGGCCGGTAGATGCAGGACAGCATCGGGTGCTGGCTGGCCTTCCATCCAGTGCACCACCAACTGTTCAGCTTCCTCTTCTCTTTCCATCTTCCATCCCCTGCCAACAGGGCTTGGCACTTGTGGGTCCTTCTCCAAACATCTTCTCCATATACCAGCCAGGTAGTTGGCTCACTGTGCATGTTTTGTTAAGCAGTCCTTGCACGGTGGAAGTTGATAACTTTCAATTTCACCTTTTTTGGCACAGAAAAGGTGATACCTGAGCTCATTGACCTTGCTTTTGGGGCATACGGGAGACATATAAACGCCTCCAGTTTGTCCATCAGTTCTGGGGAGAGGTCCCATTCCTGACCCAACTCTAAGGGTGTGTCCTGAGTTTCCCTGTTGTTGGTCAGAAGTTTTAGGACACTTGTCTTCCCTTTGCCTGAAAAAACGCTTACAGTCACATCCTGTATATGCGTGCAACCCGATGAGAGCTCTACAAACCTGTGGCAGCAACCTTCCTGATGTCTACAAGCCTTGTATGGGTTCTAGTGCCACACTTCTGGAATAATGGGGCCTCAATCTTCTCACAAAATGATAAAGACGCCTATGTCTTCTGAGCAGATCACTACAGATTGATATCCCTCTCTTGTGGCATGGGCAGCATGGAGAATTAGGCGGCTATCTGCTTCTTGTTGACACTGAAGAGCTGACACCACCTCACTGTCTTGAGATGTGATTCTGTAACATTTGTCATTCACAGTTGCATACAGAATCTTCTGCTGTAGCTTTGCTCTGTACTCCGCCTTCCTCTATTCATGGACTATGAAGCTAATGAGACTATTTTTGTTACTAACTTTGGTCAGGAAGCTCCTCCACTGCCTCACCATGTGTGTGCCTGTGATACATTGCAACTCATGACCAGTCTCTTCACCCCATAGAGATCTTTCACTATCCTTGATAGAGTTCTCTTTGTATGTGTTGAACATAACATCTATTCTGCTACTTTGACTGCCTTCCCTCAGAGCCATACCCAGAATTGTTGTGGCAACATCTCTGAAAGTAACTTGATCACCTTTCACTCTTTGGACCAAGTTCATTCCATCAACCACTGTAGCAGAGTTTCCTGGGAGTTGCTCTTCTACTGCTACATTTTTCTGCAAGGTTGTGGCTAAAGCAGCTTTATTTGTCTTTCTCAGCAATCCTTCTGGTGTGGACAGGGCCCAGGGCAATGGTCCCAGGGGATGAGAAAGGATATCCTCCATACGTAGACTGCGCCCTTGTGCCATCACTATGATGCGTCCAAACAAAGACCTGCGTGCTTTCAAGATGTTTGCCCTCCCATTTGATTTCAGTTCTCTCTTCTTACACATAGGGAATTTATTTGCTGGTGGGTCTTCCTCTTGTCTCTCATCCTTGAAGGTTGCATAACATTGCTCACCAACCTCATATGCCTTCATCAGGTTGGAGGCGATGTCCTTGGGGGCTAACACACAGAAAGCTACCACCGCTGCAATGCTATTACGTATTTTCTAGCACTAGAGGTATATACCTTACCAATTCTATAAGAATTATTCCCCCCAGATAGTACCGGAGGCCCAAATTTGGGGTCCTGGCTCATGGACTATTTCTGTTTTGGTATTCTGTTGTAATTCAATCAAATCCTCAATTAAATAGCCAACTGCTATTAGTTTTTATAATTGTTTAAGCTTCCTGCCCAACAGCTTCCCTTGGGCAATTTTCCAAAGGGCATCCGCAGCAGTTTTCCCTTCGCAGCCAGGTGACTGACAAACTCCTCATATTGTGGCTACTTCCTCAACACACATTTCTGGAGGTATCCCCTCCAATCAAAACAATCCAAGTCCTTTGGATTTGCAGAATTTCCTGAATTCTTCATCCTGGGTAAGTAACAGCTCATCACCCAGCCCCAGATCTCTCTGTACCTCACCCACGTGGTCCAACTCGAGTCTCCTACTGAACGAAGAGATTTATCCTTAAATCTTCAATAGGGATGCTAATTCTGTTACAAGAATCAGCCCTTGTAATAATAATGATCAGGAAGGCATAGAGAGAATCTGAATTTACTGACAAATACCTTTATTGTCCCAACTGAAGAACGTGTGTACTTGGACAACGAACACCTGTGTGCACACCTACTAAGTTTTCCTGACCTTTCATGAACAATTAAAGAACAGAAAATATTATACCAGTTAAAAAGGAGTTTCTGCTGCTGACCACCTGTTCCTCATAGTCCCATTTTAAATCTCCCATGTGTCTGTGGGGAAGCTCACATCCACAATAGTTGGTCTCCTACAATGTACATGAACGATGAGTAAATGAATTGTATTGCCGTACATAAAGAATGTTTCGGAATTGACAGCAAGGCTGCTTCAGCAACCCAACATCACAGTTGTTCACAAACCGACTGCAACTTTGAGGAGGAACCTATCAAGACTCAAAAAGCGCAACAAAATGTGACTGATAGAACGAATGTTATCTACAAAATCCAATGTAGTGACAGTGACAAATGCTACGTTGGCTTCAAACAAGAAGAAAACTATCAACTAGGCTATGTGAGCAGAAGGCACGACCCACTCTTGCTAGTATCAGCTCATGAAAATGAAGGACACCATTTCAACTGGACGACATCCACAGGCTTGACTCAAGCAAGAACAAAAAAAGAGCAAGAATTTCTCAAAGCATGGTTCTCTACAGAAGGATCCATTTACAAACACATCAACATAGATCCGGTATATGGAGAAAAGAGAAACAACGGTGTCAACAATCAATGTATTGCCAGTAATTGTGGGATCTGGACAACGAAGCAAACACTTCCGATGGACCTCCCTCGAAGCTAGCCAATCAGAATCTTCTGCTGAACTAAAGCGTTTTGAACCAGTCAGTTGGATCACGATGTCTAATCAATATCCATTCGGACCCTGGAAGAGTGTATAAGCTGGTATTCTGAGGAGACAACACCCTCAGCTGCGCACTGATGATGGCTTCTCGATTGGAGCCGGAAAGTTTGCGAACATTTTCCCAAGCTTGGTGATCAAGCAAACTTCCAAATAGCCAACCTGAGCTACTAATATTCTGCAATATTTCAAACTTTACATAATAAATAGCTACTCATTTGAGAATGGTCTCAAGTTTAGCAGGTCACTACCTGAAGCGTCTTGTGTGCAATCTGATTAGATTATTGCAGAGCAAGAATCAATTCAGAGTACACAAAATGGGGAGGAAACAAAGACAGTTAGTTTGACTGCTTCCCTGTCCTTCATTCACCTGAATCCATTAATTTGTAAACTGTAGTTTTTTTTGTCTACTTCCACTGTCCTTGATTCATTCAAATCCACTAGACCGTAGTTCCTTCTGGCCAACGACAGTCTGAAATTACATTTTTGGAGCTCTCAGAGTAAGTTGAAGTCCATTGCCTGATCAGCTTCTTCACTTAGCTCTCAGAAGAGAAGTTCTGCAAAACCTAAGAAGTCAAATTCAATTGATTTTCCATCAAAACTATTTTGGATTACAAGAATCTTACTGATCTCAATGTCTATTGCTGTAATCGCTTAACAGATGTTTAGGTACATAATGTAATTTTTGCATTATTATTTTGCATGTGTGGTATAGCTCACTAAATCAAATAGTAACTGTGATTTTTGCTTTAAATTTTAGCTGACACTTGGCCATTATGACGACGCAAAGTTTCAAAAACAGCAAACAAGAATTTAACTTTGGACCATGGAAGCTCACTGCCAACAAAAGTCATATTATGAAATCAAAGGATATTGAGAAGTAATAAATTAGTGCCATCTTTCATTTTTTTAACTGTATTTATTAACTTACGGTATTTTAGCGTTCTGGATCAATGTATTCAATTATTGATGAATGTAGTATGTTATTCTCCTCAATTTTCAAAAAATCTATAAACTTATCCACAATGATAAATGATCATTATCTTATACTGTCTTTATTTTTCATGCTTGGTGGTATGTGCTGAAACTTGAATTCAAATATAGAACAAAATTCAAAGTAAATTTATTATCAAATTACATATACATCAACATATACTGCAGAGATTCATTATCTTGTGGGCATTCATAGTGGATACAAAGAAATACAATAGATCAGTGAAAAGACACACACGACAAAGATGGACCAACAACCAATGTACAAAAGATAACAAACTGCAAATACAAAAAAGGACAACATTGTGAGTTTGTACAGACTCTTAAACTTAAATGCATTTTATTGTTAAGATTTTTCATAATGTAATCTGAATGATTAACCAACAGGTTAGCTGAGGAAATGAAGATGCATTCCCTTCCAGAGATGTTGTTTGGTGATAATGTTTTAAGGGTTCAACATGCTGGTGGATTCGGCATTGTATTTAATGCAACAGATGCCTTAAGGACAGTGGATAATGGACATGGTACAGTTAAAGTAGCATGTGCAGAGGCTTGGCAGGAGAGCAGGTGAGGAAATAGCAATGCAAATGATGAACATTGCTTTTGGAACTAAACATGTTTTTGGTTGTATGGTGATTGTTCCGACATTTGGTTAAATATAACTGGATTTACCTTTTGGAGTTTCTGTTTATTTTTCAGGCATTAAAACTTGATTTTAATTATGAAGAATTTAACTAGAAGTATATCTTATGGATTTCATGATTATATCTTTGCATTATTTTAAAACTGCACAATTATTTTAATCTCAGGGCGGATTCTGAACACTCAAAGGTTGTTAAACCTTATGACTGGACATTTACCACACACTATAAAGGAACATTATTTGGTGATAATTTAAAGCTAAAGGTAAGTTGTTAATTTCACTCTCCTTATTATGTCAGCGATTTTTAAGGCTATTCTCTTTTTAGAGGAGTATACTTGGCAAAATGAGCAATCATTAAACAAGTGTCATTTAAAGTGATGCAAAGATAATAGATACCTGTTCTGATGAGAGACCATCAATACTTTTCCTTTCCACAGATGCTGCATTACCTGCTATGTTTTGCCAGTATTTTCTGCTTTGAATAACTGCCTTATTCCTTGACCCTTCCTATTTTTCATCATTGTAAAGTAGAAAATTAGTTTCCACGGGATATTCAGTACCACAATAATGGAAAGAGAATCCATTTTATATGGTACTCCTGCTACTTCATACTATAGCTATTGGAGACTGTTGGAAAATGAACAAAGTTGTTCAGTGTGTTATGTTATTTTTGATTGAGATGAGCTTTGGACCATGCATTCAAGCTATAATGTATTCTGTCAATTTTAAAATTCATCCTCCATGCCCGTTTCATCTGCGCCAACCTTTAAATGAACTTTTTAGTCCAACTCTCTTGAATCTAATCTCTCTATCTTTTAGCTGCCAAGCCCCCAAACTCTGATACCAATTCCCTGCCACTTTCTTCTGTCCAACAAATCTATCTTTTTGAACACACTATTGACCATTTGCCCTACTTTTTCCTTACTGTGTGGTGTCAAATTTTGCTCAACGATTTCATTCTTTTGAGAAGCACCTTAACATGCTACGTGTAAATTAAAGCTGCTACATAAATGTAACCAGTTAAACAATCAATCGTCGTTCTTTCGCATGAATGGTACATATTCATCTCTTGTAGGTCACTCCCACAACTGAACGCATTGATTTGGAGAAGTTGAAAACAAGAGAGCAAATCATGTATTTTGAAGAAGTTTTGTTGTTTGAAGATGAACTTCATGATCATGGTGTTTCTATGCTGAGTGTAAAAGTGGTAAGATGTATTATATGTCAGTTTCCTCTTGTGGAAAAATAGTAACCATCCGTTATTGCAAAGTAAGCTAATACAGAATTTTTATTCAGCTAAGAGCGCCAGAACAATGAAAACTATTTATTAACTACTAATAATCCACTAAGCAAATGTTGAAAATGCACTATGATAATTTTGTGATGTTTTATTGGTAGAAATCATTTATATCATGTCCATAAACCATTAGGTGTTGATGTTAGCTTACTTGAGGCATTTTAGTAATATGTCCTTCGGTGTGACTTAGTTATTGCAGCCCAGGCCTTTTATTTTGATACTAAAAATCTGAGGTGCAAAGGGACTTGGGAGTCTTTGTGCAGGATTCCCTAAACGTTAATTTTTATAGGGTGAGTCGGTGGTGAGGAAGGAAAATACATTGTTAGCATTCATTTCAAGAGGACTAGGATATAAAGCACTGGAAAGGCCTCGTGGAGAATTGTGAGCTGTTTTGGAACCCTTATCTAAGAAAGGAACTGTTGACATTGGAGAGGATTCAAGGAGGTTCACAAAAATGAGTCTGGGATTGAAAAGCTTGTCCTATGAAGTGTTTGATGGCTTTAGGCCTGTACTCGCTGGAATTCAGAGGTTTCAATGAGGGCAACACTCATTCTATTGAATTTTGAAAGGCCTCTTTAGAATCGATAGGGAGAAGATGTTTCCTATAGTGGGGAAGTCTAAGTCCAGAGGACACAATCTCAGAATAGAGGGGGATCCTTTTAGAATGGTGAAGAGGAATTTCTTTAGCCAGAGAGTGGTGAATCTGTGGAATTTATTGCCACATGTGGCCGTGGAGGCTGTCATTGGGTATGTTTAAGGCAGAGCTTGTTAGATTTTTGATTAGTCAAGGCATGAAAGGATATGGGGAGAAGGCAGGAAATTGGGGCTGAGGGGGATAATGGATCCGCCATGATAAAATGGTGGAGCAGACTCGATGGGCTAAATGCCCTAATCCTGTTCCTATATTTTGTGGTTTACGTTCTAATCCTTATGCTCTTCAGAAACTTATGGCGTAAGTTTCTGTGTATGGTGTTTTCCCAATTTATGGTTAAGATGTCTTTTTTCTGTCGAAATTTTAAATCTTGGTGAATTTAAGTTAAAAGTTTTGTTTACAAAAAGGACAGTACTTTCAAGAAAATAGGAAGACAAGATTATTCAGCCGGCTATTCTGCAGTTATAAAAATTGCTAAGGTTCATCTGTGTTCATTTGTTTAAAGGGCGTCAGTTATTCTTTGTTTGAAATTGTATTTTGTTGCGATACATATTAATTTCTTTGTCACAAAACAATTTTTCTGTTAAATTTTTGCTAACCTATAGCCCAGATATATAAAAGAAATATAGAATTGTTCAATAAGTTCTTGTGGCATAGGAAATTGGGACTGATGTGTGCAGTATGATTGATTATTTCATTTTCCTCTTCCAGAGAGTGATGCCATCTAGTTTCTTTGTTCTGTTGAGATTTTTCTTGAGAGTTGATGGTGTACTCATTCGAACAAATGACACAAGAGTTTATCATGAGGTAAGAATGATAAATAATAAAAGATTCCACAGCTGGATATCTTGTAAAACACACACAAAATGCTGAAGAAACTCAGCAGGTGAGGCAGCATCTATGGAGGGGAATAAATGGTCGAAATTTTAGGCCGAGACCATTCATAAGGACTGGAAAGAAAGAGGGAAGAAGCAAAATAAGAAGTTGTGGGAAGGGGAAGGAGTACAAGCTGGCAGATGATGGATGAGACTAAATGAGGGGGAAGGTGGGTGAAGTAGGAAGCTGGGATGGGATAGCTGGAAGAGGTAAAGGGCTGAAGGAGGAGGAAACTCATAGGAGAGGAGAACGGACCATGGAAGAAAGGAAAGGAGGAGGGAACCAGAAGGAGGTGGTGGATAGGTTAGGAGAAAAGAAAGGATCAGAGGAAAGCAAAATGGGGAATGGAAAAAGAGGAGGAAGGGGGAGAAATTACTGGAAGTTAAGAGAAATTAACTTACAGTAATTCCTATAGGTTGCCATCAGGTTGGGGACTACTGGTGTAAAGTGTTTCTTCTTTAACCTGAGTTTGGCCTAATCATGGCAGTTAAGGAGTTCATGGACAGTCAAATTGGAATGAGTAGCCTCCAGGAGATCTTGTCTTTTGTGGTGGACAGTGCAGAGGTGCTCAACAAAAGTGATCCCTCAGTCTGTGTTTGGTCTCTCCGATGTAGAGGAGAGAATGGATAAACAGATTTGTTTTATTCTTCATTTTTAGTAGGATAATAAAGTTAAGCAATTCATCAATTTATGATTAGTTACCTTAATGCATTCAATCTGCAGTTTTAAATTTGTAAAATGTGAACCTGTCACTCCTTAATTATCCTGTGTACTTTTGGATTGGCCATTAAGCAGGATTATTGGGATAATTATATTATGATCAGATCATCCCCAATCCAATACTGCATGAATGCACCCCGAAGTATTAAATTTTCTCCTACTCATTACAGAATGTTTGGCTATTTTCAGGTTTGGATTAGATGGTTTATAATTTGTTTGGTACTATTACTCTCTGATGAGTAACAGCTATGACTATGTTGTGCTCTCATCTCTGAGTTTGGTACTTAATCATGTAAGACTGCATAAACAAAGAAAAGTTACGCTTTTTGAAGTGCTACCTACAAGGCCTCCAATTGGATGCAAAAAATAGATACCAGGGTATTATTTTGAAGAAGATCAGGGCAGTTATCTGAGTGTCTCAACTATTCCTAAATCAGATTATCTGGTTGTTATCACATTGGTGTTTGTAGGAACTTGCAATATATAATAAAATAACTATTTTATGCATTAGAGAATGGCTATAATTAAAGACAGTACTTTATTTAGATCCGTAATAGTCTAGTTTTGGAGCTGAATTTATCTTCTTCTATCACATCAATTTGGGTTATAATTTTATATTAGCTTGCCCTCTGGTATATCTTCTTACCAAGGGTGAGATTGATCTTTTGCAAGAAGTGCATGCTAGTTTTGGCAATTATATTACATTGTTTAGAAGTCCTCAATTTTAATTTTTTAATTGTGACTTTTTAAGATACCATTTTTTGTATTGTTCTTTAGTGTTGTTAATCTTGAGTCCTCCATTGGGTGTCTTAATCCCTGGTTGAAGTACTGAGAAATAAATGTGCAAGATCATTTGAAAAAGTTGAAGTAATTGAATAATGTAGGTTTGATCAATATAGATAAATTAGGGTGGATTTTATACTTTTCATTTATTATCTCAAGATTTTCAAAATATAATTTGTATTACTAAGGAAACTTTAAGTATTGCAGTTTTCAAAATTCTAATATATTTCTGTTCATTGTTGAACACAGTAGTATTTCAGATGCTGAGCATCTGAAAGAAAAGCTGAAAATTTTGGAAATACTCATTCCACTGTGTGGAACATAAAGGAAAAATCAGAATCAGGTTTATTATCACTGGCGTGTGTCATGAAATTTGTTAACTTAGCAGCAGCAGTCCAATGCAATACATGATATAGAAGAAGAAAAAAATAAAATAATAATAAATAAATAAATATATCAATTACAGTATATGTATGTTGAATAGATTAAAATTCATGCAAAAAAGCAGGAATAATATATACAGGTCGACCTTCACTAATCTGGCGCCATTGGGACCTGAGGAGTGCCGGATTTAGTGAAAATACTGAATTACAGAAGGATCACATCAAGCATAATCAGTGCCGGATTATCGAAGGAACCGGATTTACAGGTAGTCGGATTAGTGAAGGTTAACCTGTATTAAAAAAATGAGGTAGTGTTTAACGGTTCAATGTCCATTTAGGATTTGGATGGCAGAGGGGAAGAAGCTGTTCCTGAATCGCTGAGTGTGTGCCTTCACGCTTCTGTACCTCCTACCTGATGTTGATGTTCCTGGCATAATATTTTTAAAAGAAGGCACAACTCCCATGCATTGTATTTCAGTTTTAATAGGAACTATTAATTTCTCTTTGTTCTTTAAAATCTAAGTTTTTAAAGAACAAAGAGAAATTAAATGTTGGTGTATTTTGTGGTTTAATAAGCCAGCCTCTATGTTGTATATTTAGAGAGAAGTCCAAAATATAATGTAAAGTTTTTAGAAAGGTAAATTACTATAAAAGGTAGTTGCATTATCTAAATAATGAATATTAGTTATTTAAACAGATTTTTCTTTCTTAGGCTGACAAAAACTACCTTCTTTCTGAGTACAGCACCCGGGAAAGTTATGTATCAGCTCTTCAGGTACCTTCTTTAATAGTTGCGATTTGAAATGAAATAACCTGTGAATTGATAGACATCTGGCAGTGCATCACTAAATTAGAAAATTCTTTTCATCTTCTGTTTTGATTATTCTGAAATGTAGGTCTGAATTGTTGATATCTTCAAAGTTCAAAGTACATTAATTATCAAAGTGCGTGTACATTTATTATCAAAGTGTGTATACATTATACAACCTTGAGATTTGCCTCCTAATAGGCAGTCACAAAACAAAGAAACCCAAGCGAACCCATTTTTAAAAAAATACGCCAAACACTCAATGTACAGAGTGGAAAAAAAAACAGATCATGCAAACAATAAACGTAAGCAAGTAGTGTACTGAACTGAAATCCACAAAAAGAGTCATTCCACAGACCCTTAGTTCAGCACAGAACCGAGCAGCAAGCTGAACCAGCCTGTCCTTCACCTCGGCCCTGACATTTTCAATGTGGCCTGGCGCCTAAATCGACATCCAAACAAGGGGTTCAGTTGCTTCAATGCGCTCTGGGGCCTGGACCCACCACCTCAATTTAACCTTTCTAATTTGGCCTGCCACCTTGATTTGGCTTGGCGCTTAAATCGATTGTACCTTGGCTCTTCCTCACTCAGCAAGGAGCCCGCTGCCTCACCTCAGTACTGCCACATAGAATTGCCTCCATTCAAAGGGAAGTTACAGGCTATTGTTTGTGATGATCATTTATCAGAAACAAGTGTGATTAACCAAGTATTTAGTTGTTTTCTTTGTTTCATTGGCCACCAACAAGAAGTCGCTGAAATTCACCAATGACATCTTAAACCAGAATCTTCAAAAGCTGCCTTAGAAATAATTCATTTTTACTGAGTAGATGAATTGCAAATGCATTTCACTTATTGTTAACAGGAAGACCCAACATTCACATTTGGAATGTTCATTGTAGTTAAGAACTAAGGGACTGAGTTGTGCTGCAACCATACAGAGTGTTGGTCAGGTGACATCTGGAGTACCGGTATAGTTTGGTCTCCTTACATGAGAAAAGATACTGGCTTTGAAGGCAGTACAGAGAAGGTCACCAGGTTGATTCTGGACTTGAGGGGGTTAATCTAGGAGGAGAAATTGAGTGGTACACTGGAATTCAGAAGAATCTGAGGGAATCTTATAGAATTATGAAATGGTTGGTTAAGATAGAGGCAGGAAAGTTCTTTCCACAGGTAGGTGAGACGTTCTAGGGCTCAGCCTCAAGATTTGAGAGAATAGATCTAGGCTGGAAATGAGGAGGTAATGCTTTTCCCAGAGAGTAGTGGATCAGTGGAATTCTTTACCAGGGAAACAGTAGAGGCTACCTCATTAAATATATTTAAGACACAGTTGCATATATTTTTGCAGAGTAGGAGAATGAATCAATCCAGAAAACTGAGTTTATATAATTTCAAGTTTTCTATTTTGTCATTCAACCATACACATGAATTCAGTCAAATGAAACAGCATTCTTCTGGGGCCAAGGTGCAAATCGCTGTATTGCCACTAGCATCGTGGTTAGCACAATGCTGTTAGGGATCGAAATGTTCAGGAGTTTGGAGTTCAATTCCAGCCCCATCTCTAAGGAGTCTGTATGTTCTCCCTGTGGAATGCATGGGTTTTCCCTGGGTTCACCTAGGTTTACTCCCACATTCCAAAGACATACCAGCTGGTTAACTGGTCACTGTAAATTGTCCCATGATTAGGTTAGGATTAGTTGGGTTTGCCGGGGGTTGCTGGGGTGGCATGGCTTGAAGGGCCTGCTCCATGCCGTATCGCTAAATAAATAATTATATAAGTTGAAGGTTATGGGGGAAAGATGGGTAGATAGAGCTGAGTCAATGGCCAGTTCAGCCATGATGTTACTGAATGGCTGAGCAAGCTCGATGGGCCGGGTGGCCGACTCCTGCTCCTGTTTCTTGTGCTCCTATATATTGCAGTCTGTGCAGTAATAACACATGAATGGTTAGTTATCCCTTTGTATGGAAATCAATTTTGTAGTTTATGTAGATGTATTAATCCATTTCACCTAAACTCAACTAATGAATATATTGTGTACTCGTATGTTAGCATCTTGGATGGGGCTGGTGGGACGTTGTATAGGTTGCTCTCCAGACATAAACAATATGCTTTCTGTTTTCAGAATGTTCCACAATATCTTTTCACTGATCCAAATGAGATCTCGCAGTATTTACCTCTAAAGCAACTGATCTGCGAGAAATTAGAATTCCCCGAAGGTGTGGACAACAATACCGTATTTGGAAATACACAGATCTGTGTTAATTCTGACGTAGCTGACAGAGAATCAAAACAAACGTGATATTCTGCTATGGGAAGCCGAAAAAGTTTTTAATTGATAGACCAGCGTAATCCTTAAGTAACTGTCGATATACTGGAAAACTACTGCAGTAAATTATGTCTTGTAAAAAGCAGCAGGTAACGATTTAACAGTTGTAAAACAGAATTTATCAAAGGCAGAATTTATTAACTGGGTTGATTGGCAATTCAGGCTTGTTACAATTGAAGCCAAAGTACAACCAGCAGTGCAGCTTTTGTCTGATTTTGATGTGCTGCCTTACTGTTGCTTCTAATTTTTTGCCAGTGAAATCTTGAATAAATTTGAACTCTGAAAGGATGAATGAAATTTATAACTGGTCATTGTAATTATGGAGAAAGTTTGTAGATATACAAAAGATAGACTTAAACTGCACCATTATGTTTTGGTAACACTGGAATATGCAGAGTGCTATGCCACATTTGTTCTTGTCTCAAATTGTAGTAATCTTCACTCAGATTGTAGTAAGTTACACTATTTGCCCACACAAATCAATATAACGCAGTCATTCTCAGCAAGTTACATTTGTGCAGTTTTGTAATGATAACTAGCCATTATAAACCAATAATGGATCTCTCTAAAACTGTGTAATTTAAATAAAGATTGATTTCTAAATAATTCATTCTTGAAGTGACCTGAAGTTGTTTGACTTGAAAACATGATTAATTGTGCAGATTTTTTTTGCATGAGCCCAATTAGTATTTATGGAAGTAAACCACCAGTTCATCCCAGCATTTCGGATGCATTGGGTTAACCAAAGATAATACAATATGACAAAAAAACAACTGTGAATAATTACATATTAGGCCATTTGGCCCATGAACTCTGCAAAAATAAAAGTAAGTTAATTCCATTTTCCAGATCCTGATCCATTTTTTCACTGCTGATAGTTCTTCAACTGCTCAACTTTATGAATATTATAAATGTGTCTGCCATGCTTTAAAGCAATCAGACAAATTGTAAAAAATGCATTGTAATTTAGAACTTGTGTAAAGCTTGTGTTATCATTTCTGAGAAGAAGAGACTACATCTTACTGGAGGAGATTATTAAAAATACAAAAATTCGTAACCATTGTCCCAATTAGAAAATAAGTTCAGTTACACAGTTAGCCTTATAGGAAAAACAGTATTACTAGATTGGTTTTGGGAATGCGGGATTATAGAATAAATTTAAGAAAAATTTGTTAAGGATGAGCGATCCCACTTACCAGGAGAAATCTGATGTTGATGATTTAAATTTGAGGTCTTTTGTAGGCATCCTTTAAAATTCTTGGAAAGGACTTTCACAAATGAAGGTAAAGCAATTTTCCTTGAATTATACCAATCTAATTAAACCCATCCATCTGCAAGTGGACTATATCCCTCTAGTCACTGATGACTGATCACAGGTCTGTTTACAGGCCTCTTAAATGTTATTACATCTTATAACACCTCACATGACACTGTTCCAGGCTCCTACCACTCTGCAATAAGAACTTACCATAAGACCATGAAGCATAGGAGCAGAATTAGGCCACATGACCCATTGAGTCTGCTCCACCTTTACATCATGGCTGATTCATTATTCCTCTCAACCCCATTCTCCTGCCTTCTCTCTGTAACCTTTGATGCCCTGACTAATCGAGCATATCAATCTCTACTTTAAATATACTCTGGCCTCCACAGCCATATAAATGTGAAAAGATGCGTTCCCAGCACTGACCCCAATGGAATGCCACTAGTCACTGGCAGCCAACCAGAAAAGGCCCCCTTTATTTCCCCCTCTTTGCCTCCTGCCTATCAGCCAATCTTCTATCCATGCTGGTACCTTTCCTGTAATACCATGGGCTGTTGTTAAGCAGCCTCATGCGCAGCAACTTGTCAAAGGTTTTCTGAAAATCCAGATAAGCAATATCCAGTGACTCCCCTTTGTCTATCCTACCTGTTATTTCCTCAAAGAATTCCAACAGACTTGTCAGGCAACATTTCCCCTTAAGGAAACCATACTGACTTTGGCCTTTTGTCATGTGCGTCCAAGTACCCTGAAACCTCATCCTTAGTAATGGGACTCCCAACATCTTCCTGACCACTGAAGTCAGCTAGCTGGCCTCTAATTTATTTCTACTGCCTCCCTCCTTAAAGAGTGGAGTGACATTTACAATTTTCTGGTCTTCCGGAACCATTCCAGATTCTCGTGATTCTTGAAACGTTGCCTCCCCAATTTCTTCAGCTATCTCTTTCAAAACCTTGGGGTTCTAGTCCAGGTGGTTTATCTACCTTCAAATTTTTCAGCTTCCCAAACATCATCTCCTTAATAATAGTAACAACACTCATTTCTGCCCCCTATTTCAGCATTTTCACTTAACAACTAGTCTTTGATTTTGCTTGAATTAATGTCTGCTGTATTCACATAGCTCCAGAATACTCCCTAACATACCTTCCTCTTGGGCCCTGGAGAGAAATCTGTGCCAGGAATGCCAAACTTGGAGAATCTGATTCGGTCAGTGACAAAGCACTTTACTTTGGATCTCTTCCCCAAGTAATAATATTAGTCTGCTATTTATCTACACTATCAGTCATCCCGAATTGGCTATCTACAAGAGTAAGCAGGGATGGCAATAAAATGTTCCAGAAATTTGATCACTTTCTTTTCTTGGAAACATTTGTTCTTACTATTTCAATCAGTCTTTAAAATGCAGCTTTGTCATTTGTGTATTTGTTGCCTCCTTCCTTGCTGGCCCATTACACTTTAATCACATCCTTGTCTTTGCCCCGTTTATCTCTGATAACTGAAACTATCAATCATAGTTACAGTAGTTACTGTGTGGGTAGCAGGCACCAACAAGGTAACTTTGTTTGAGCTTCACGAGCAACAGTTCACATTCCATGCCATTCCATGACAGAAAATTATCAGAATCTGACAACCAGTCTCACTGTCCCTTTGGTTGATCTACAGGAGAGTTTGGAATGGTCTCTTGAATTGCTGCAAGGATCTCATCCCAGTGGCACCCCCTCCTGGACTATCTTTTGATTGCTGGCTCAAACATTGAAAGGACCCAGCTTATTTGTGTTCACTCCCTATTCAGGCTGGGATGGCTGCCTTCAGATGCTGCATCCAATTTGTTCTCTTTCTCGATCTGCCTTGCCTTCAAAGTTGTGGAACTTGATGCCTCTGCCATAACTCAGATCCCTTCCCAATTATTTTCACAATATTTTTTGATTTGGATCTATATAACTAAGCATCTACTTCCCAGAACCAGCCTTCATTACAAAGTACCATTACTGTTATTCTTTAACATTTTATTCATGGCTTGCTGGCATGTTTTCTGTGTCTTTTGCATTCACATTCTCATTCCTTTTCATTCACAGATCTGCTTCAATCAGGAGGCTGATGGCCATTGTTTAATTTTCTGTTGTGAGGTTTTTAGGGGCTGTCTCACTTGGTTTGCCTTCTCCCTCTGGCTCTTTATAGTTAGCAATAATGAACACTATATTTTAGCAGACACATGCTGGATTTCAAATACATTCTACATTTGCATTCTTGAAGATGAGAATGAAGATTCAGTTCACTCCCCAAGTGTTACAATCTCCGTCCAAAAGCATAAATTTCAAATTCTAAATCTGAGTATATACACATCACCAATTTCCTAAAATGCCCATTTGTTTCTAGAATGTGAGAATCTCATATCTGCAATAGAGACACACACATTTCATTTTTATCACCTTAACCTGGATTCCACATGGCCTGTGAAGAATTTGGGTCTCTCCAATATCAATTCCAAAGCAAAGAAATAAATAGACAAAAACTATTTATTTAAGACAAAACAAAAATGCATGCTTACACTTTTATTCCTTCTGAAGCTTCACAAATGAACTGAAAAAAGAAACTTGGAGCAAACATTCAATACACAATAAACACATATTCCAAAGAACAAAGGAAATGAAAAGATGGATGGGGCCTCCATACATATTCGCACATTCATATTCACCCTTAATCCCTCTCTCTCCCTCTTCCCCCTTCTCCCTCTC
Organism: Mobula birostris; assembly: GCF_030028105.1. NCBI lineage: Eukaryota > Metazoa > Chordata > Chondrichthyes > Myliobatiformes > Myliobatidae > Mobula > Mobula birostris. Next base: position 51,526,141 of record NC_092375.1, read on the forward strand.
GCTCCCCCATCCCTCTTTCTACCCCCCCGTCCCTTTTTTCTGCCCTTATATTTTCTCCTCCCAACATCTATAAGATGAATAGCCTCCCCAATCTTGGGCAAGAGTCAGTCAGTTATGGATACCGAAGCTCCTGTATCCACTAATGGCCCCCAAAGCTTTTGTGTACATCTGTGGGTGACCATTACTGACTATGGGGGCTGCCAGTTTGACGACTCCACTCTTTGTTTGATTTGGATGCGGTCTTTACTAGTTCTATAATCTAGTCAGCGGTCAGTATGGCTAGGGAAGGTTCTGTGATTTCTGTTTCTTTGGTGGGTGACTGTCACACCTTCGTTCCTCCTTGTGACATGGCCTCTGACCATGGCCTGAGAGGTCACATCTGTAACAAGCAATCGTCTTTACCCATATATGTCTGTTCTGGCAATCCTTAGCTAGGAGCTCTGGTTGATGGCGATCAAAGCAAGATCCCTGTCTTCACGGCAGCTACACCTGCTAGAGCCACCTTACGACCCCTCTTCCCTTCCTTATTTTTTTTTCCTTGGCCCATGAAACTATTGTGGAGTAGATGTATCCCACCGTTATCCCTAAGTCTAAAACCTCCTGGTGGGCTGAGCTCAGCCTTTTCTTGAGCATTTTCAGAAAGAGTGGATCATCTCTTTAATGGTGACCCAGTCCTGAGTATTCCTCATAGGCCTGGTATTTTCACTCTGCATAGTTCATGGTGGGTTCATTGGCTTCCTGAACAACTGACATCATTCCATAGGTATCAGTGATCATTCAGCATTTTTGCATGGTGGGAGTGATTTGAGAAGGTCAAGTCTTGTTGGGAGTGAGTCATTCTCTGGGTTAGCGAGTGAAAGATCAGCAATGTTGCATGGCAGGAACCATTTGAAAAGGTCAAGTTTTGTTGGGAGTGAGTTTTATTTGAACCATGAAAAAGAACCAAGGTTTAAGCAAAGATGCCACAGTGGAGTACCATTGTGTGAGTGGGCCACTGTTGGAGTGGTCAGACTTTTGCGAGAACAGATGCAAGATCTAAGTAAGTCTCTAGTTTTATTTTCTTTCTTTGTCTATTAGTAAATAGCTAGCACACTGAGGATGAGTCCAGGGTTAGCGGTATATTCTTTGTATGAAATGTGGGAACTTTGGGAGGCCTCCAGTTTCCCTGATAACTACATATGCATGAAGCGTACTGAGCTGCAGCTCCTTAGAGACTGTTAAGGAACTGGAGCTGCAGCTGGCTGACCATAAGCTCGTACAGGAGAATGGGGAGGTGATAGACAGGAGCTCCAGGGAGGTAGTCACCCCTGCATTGCAGGAGGCAGATACCTGGGTGACTGTCAGGTAAGGGAATGGGAATAGGCAGCCTGTACAGAGTACCCTTGTGACCATTCCCCTCAATAATAAGTATACTACTTTGGTTTCTGTTGAGGGTGATCTACCAGAGGGAAGCCACAGCAATAGGATCTCTGGCTTTGAGTCTGGCACTTCGGCTTAGAAGGGAAAGTGGAGTGCTGTAGTGATAGGGGATTTCATAGAGGAGCAGACAGAAAATTCTGTGGATGTGAAAGAGACATCCGGATAGTATATTGCCTCTCAGATGCCAGAGTCAGGGATGTCTCAGATTGGGTCCACAGCATTTTAAAGGGAGAAGGTGTGCAGCCGGATACCAATGATACAAATTGATAACCAACGACAAAGATGGGAAAAGGGAGGAGGTCCCGAAGAGTAAGTATAGGGAGTTAGGTAGAAAGCAGAAAAGCAAGACCACCAGGGTAGTAATCTCTAGATTGCTATCTGTGCTGCATGCCAATGAGGGTAAGAATAGGATGATTTGGCAGATGAAAGTGTGGCTGAGGAATTGGTGTAGGGGGCAGTGTTTCAGATTTCTGGATCGTTGTGATCGGTTCTGGAGAAGGTATGACCTGTACAAAAAGGGCAGGTTACACCTGAACCTGAGGGGAACCAATATCCTTGCGGGCAAGTTTGCTAGAGCTGTTGGGAGGGTTGAAACTAATTTGACAGGAGGATGGGAACAAGAGTGATCGGGCTGAGGATGGGGCAGTTGGAAATATAAACAGATGCAGTGTGTAGTCAGACTGAGGAAGTACAAGCAGTTTATAGCACAAAATTGCAGACAGTGGAATGAGTTAAAGTGTAACAGGGGGCCAAGATCAAAAAAGGTGATGAACACAGGACTTCTAAATATATTTAAAAGCACGTAGTGTACAGAATAAGGTAGATGATCTTGTAACGTAACTAAAACTTGTAAAAACAGCAATGTTACGAACTTCATGGGGGACTACGGTATGCATATAGATTGGGAAAATCTGGTTGGTCCTGGATCCCAAAAGGGGGAATTTGTCTATGAGATGGCTTTTTCGAGTAGCTTGAGGTTGAGCCCCCTAGAGGAAAGGCAATTATGGGTTAGGTGTTGTGTAATGAACCATATTTGATTAGGGAGCTGAAGGTAAAGGAACCCTTAGGATGCAGTGATCATAATTTGATAGAATTCACCCTGCAGTTGAGAGGGAGAAGATAAAATCAGTTGTATCAGTATTACAGTGGAGTAAAGGGAACTACAGAGGCATGAGACGCAAGCTAGCCAAAGTTGATTGGAAAGGGACACTAGTAGGGAAGATTGCAGACCAGCAATGGCTGGAGTTTCTGGGAGCAATTCAGAAGGCTCAGATTAGATACATCCCAAAGTTTAAATATTTTAAAGGGAGGATGAGGCAACTGTGGCTGACACGGAAAGCCAAAGATAGCATGGAAGCAAAAGAGAGAGCAAATGCAGTAATATAGCTGAAATTAGTGGGAAGTTAGAGATTTGGGAAGCTTTTAAAAATCAACAAAAGGCAACTAAAAAGCCATAAGGAGAGGAATGATGAAATATGAAGGAAAGCTAGCCAATAATATTAAGGAGGATACCAAGTGTTTTTTTCAGATATATAAAGAGAGGCTAGAGTGGATATCACACCTCTGGAAAATGACGCAAAAGGACAAAAATGGCGGATGAACTAAATAAGTATTTTGCATCAATCTTCACTGTGGAAGACACGAGCAGTATTTTGTGAGTGTCAGGAGGCAGAAGCAAGTATAGCTGCTATTGCTAAGGAGAAGGTGCTTGGAAAGCTGAAAGGTCTAAAGGTAGATACAGGAAGACAGCTGGACCAGATGGACTTCACCCAAGAGGTAGCTGAAGAAATTGTAGAGGCATTAGTAATGATCTTTCAGGAGCCATTAGATTCCGGAATGGTTCTGGAGGACTGGAAAACTGTAAATGTCACTCCACTCTTTAAAAAGCAAGGAAGGCAGAAAGTATAGGCCAATTAGCCTGAATTTAGTGGTTGGGAATATGTTAGAGTCCATTACTAAGGATGAGATTTCAGGGTACTTAAAGGCACATGAAAAAATATGCCGAAGTCAGCATGGTTTCTTTAAAGGGAATTCTTGCCTGACCAGTCTGTTGGAATTCTTTGAGGATATAACAAGCAGGATATACAAAGGAGAATCAGTGGCTGGTTACTTGGATTTTCAGAAGGCCTTTGAAAAGATGCCGCACATCAGGCTGCTGAACAAGATAAGAGCCCATGGTATTACAGGAAAGATACTAGCATAGATAGAGGACTGGCAGGAGGCAAAGAGTTCTGCTTGGCTGCTGGTGACTAGTTGTGTTCCACAGGGATCAGCATCGGAACTGCTTCTTTTCATGTTATACCGTATGTGAATGATTTGGATGACAGAATTGATGGTGTTGTGGCTATGTTTGCAGATGTTACAAAGACAGGTGGAGAGCCAGGTAGTGTCAAGGAAGGAGGGGTGTCTGTTGAAGGACTTGGACAGATTGGGTGAATGGGCAAGGAAGTGGCAGATAGAATCTAGTGTGGGGAAGTGTATGGTCATGTACTTTGGTAGAAGGAATAAAGGCATAGACTATTTTCTAGATGGCGAGAAAATTCAAAAATTGGAGGTGCCGAGGGACTTGGGTATCTTCGTGTAGGATTCTCTGAAGGTTAACTTTCAGGGTTGAGTCAGTGAAAAGGAAATCAAATGCAATGTTAGCATTCATTTCGAGTGGAGCAGAATATGGAAGCAAGGATGCAATGCTGAGATTTTATAAGGCATTGGTTAGACCACACTTGAAGTATTGAGAGCAAATCTGGGCCCATTATCTAAAAAAAAGATCTGCTAGGATTCAAGAGGGTCCAGAGGAGGTTTAAGAGAATGGTTCCAGGAGTGAAAAGGTTAACACATGAGGAGTTTTTGATGACTCGGGGCCTGTACTCATTGGAGTTTAGAAGAGTGAGGGGAGATCTAATTGAAACCTATGGAATATTGAAAAGCTTAGATACAGTGGATGTTTACTACAGTGAGGGAGTCTAGGACCACAGGGCACAGCCTCAGCAGAGAGGGACGTCCATTTAGAACAGAACTGAGGAGGAACTTTTTAGCCAGAGGGTCATGAATCTATGGAATTCATTGTCACAGATGGCGTGGAGGCCAAGTCACTGGGTATTTTTAAAGGAGAGCCTAAGAGGTTTTTGTATAGTAAGGGTGTCAGGTTATGGTGAGAAGGCAGGAGAATGAGGTTAAGAATAAATCAGCTGTGATGAATCAGAGAACAGACTTAATGGGCCAAATGGCTTAATTCTGCTTCTATGTCTTATGGTCATACTCTCACCTCCACTCCCACTCTCCCCCCACCCCTGGCCCACAATCGCTACCTCATTTCTTCCTTAAAATTCTGATACCTATTACTGACATTCCCACTAGTTGCCCAAGTTTCATCCGCACCCCTAGGGTCATACTGTCCCACATAGTTTTGGGCTTTCATCAAGACGTATATGCCTTTGGGGTGCATCTGGTGGACTTTGATCATTTCTTCTAACTTACGCCAAAACTCTGCATTGCCACACACAGCTCTAAGTGAAGGTGTTTCAGACAGAGCACTCTGCTTTTCCCTGGGGTGAAGGGCCTGTGAATGGTGATGATGAGTGTGAGAGGCTGGCTGTGATCATCAGGGTTTTGTCATTGCCTGGTCTCTGTAGGCTCCATCCCGACAGGCAGTACTGGGTATAACCTCTCTAGTTTGTGGTCACTTTCCCACTTCCTGGTCCAGCAGTTCCTAATTTACCTCATCAACTTCCTCAGCAGTTATTCCCATGGCTGCTACCCAGCAGCTGGACCTTAGTCCACTTAATTCTCAGTCTGCCCAGATCCCTGACTAATTTATTCTTGTATTTTTCCAACTGTTCTACCTGATTCTCACCTGTGTCTGTCTCTGTAAGTGATCGAACTGTCCCTCTAGTCTGTCCAGCTCTACCTGTAAACTGCCTTGCTGTTCTCTGTATTCATCCCTTTTCTCCTGTAGCTTTTACTATTTGTACACTATGTGATTCCAGGCACTTTGTTCTCTCTTGCAAATACATACGACATAGAATGAATACTGCTTTATCTCCCTTCCTCATTGTTTGACTTTTTCACCACTGCTAATATTACTCCAGGCTGCTGGTCTTAACCCACCCGATTTTGGCCATTCCCTGTTCAACCCTCTCAAATTTCTACTCTGTATACTCTCTCCTCTTCATAACTTGAGTTCTTGATGTTGCTGTAGCCTTTTTATGTAGTAAGTTAAATATTCCTGCAATATCACCCCTGTTGGGTTTTGATTCATAATTTACTGGCATAATTTACATATTACTATTTAACTATTTATGGTTCTATTACTATTTATTATTTATGGTGCAACTGTAACGAAAACCAATTTCCTCCGGGATCAATAAAGTATGACTATGACTATTCTAGAGTTTTCCTCACACAGAGTCAAACTTACAAACGATGCACTGCTATATGTTTTCCTGGATGAATATACACACACACTATAGCGTTCGAATAGTTTAACTCACACAACACAAGAGTTCTCAGTAGCCACGCTACCCTTACGCAGTTGCCCACCGAACAAGTATCCACGGTCCGTTCTAGTGTCCCAAATGGACAGTGATCACCTTACACACACACACACACACACACACACACACACACACACACACACACACACACACACACACACACACACACACACACACACACACACACCCCCCCCCTAAACTTTCACATATATCTCTTTCGGCTCTCCGCCATGTGCTTTGATACTTTGCGACTCCATGGTCATTGGCCCAAGCAGATCTAAGCACAGGGTGCCATGATCAGAAATACTCACCCCCTTTAGACTCTTGAGGTTGCTGGCCACGTAACTGGATTGTGAACATATCCTGGTCAAACTCTAAACATTGTGACTATGATTAAAGTCACTGTAAAGACACTGAGTTGTGGATCTGAAAGTCTTTATTCGTCATGACAGACATTTTTCTGGAGATCCTCACGGTAGTGTATTACAAATTCAAAGGTACATCACATTTTCATGCCCTTAAGATCAAAGGTAACAGCAGGTGATTCAATACAATTTCAATAGTTACAATGACATTGTTTACTTCCACACATTGGTTTGACAAATGGTTCCTTTGAAGTACGAATTTAGAGTGGAAGCATATCATAATTGATAAGACACCCCTGAAGGTTCAAACACCTTTGCTGGGAAACACTTGTTTACAATGGTGCAAAATCAGTACGATGGCGGTGCACTCGGTCGCAGTGGTCTCTCTGGGTCCAGACAAAGTTGTAATTGTTCATCACTGCTGGATATTAGAATGTCAAGTACTGCAGGTCTACCCCACTAATGAGTTGATTGATGGCAGTAGAGCTGGACTTGTGGCGTACTGCATTGCCGTCTGCTACGCCTCACCAGAGGTGATGTGCAGTCCAAAATATAGTGCAAATGATTGCCTTGGACATTTTTCTTGAGATTGCAAGATCCTGTTGGACATTGGTAATGTAGAATACTGCAGGTCCAATTTGCTAGTTCATTGGTGAGGCTGACAGTAGGGGAGCTGCGTGATCTCAGGTGTCGCGGAACAGGGACTTATGCAGCCTTCCAGCGGTTAAGACGTCAGAGGCAGTGTGGGAGAGATCAGAGCCATAGCAGATGCACTGGAGTCCCTGCTAGGTTGGGGCCTAGCCCCTCCTGTTAGTGCTGCTCCCTAGTGTTCGCTCAGTGCAAAACAAGCTGGATTGTGTTCATCTGTGGCTGCACTGGCACATGTGAGGACAGCTGCATGCATTTTCCTGCAGAAACGTGGCTCCAGGACAACTTCCCATGCACCATCAATCTGCAGGCCGTACCACTCAGGAACTTGGCTAAATTATTTTTTGTGACTGTATATTTTTCTGCTATCATAATTATGTGCCTTGTGCTGTGTGTGGTTTTTGGTACCGTATTTTGCATCGTACCCCTGGAGGAATGCAGTTTCGTTTGGCTGTATTCATGTGTATGGTTCAATGATAATTAAACCTGAACTTGAAATTACTTAAAACCATCGTTGCCTGGATTGATGCAGACCAATTAACACAACCCAATTGGCTTAATATTTGGCTAATACAGATGCAAATGACTCACAGTCATCATTTTGCAAATCTATAGTTTTTACATCTTTCCATGATCTGCCTGAATATCTGTTCCTTTGTGTCCTGCTGACTATTCGAATGTGTGAAGTATAAAAAACAACAGGAATTCTGCAGATGCTGGAAATTCAAGCAACACACATCAAAGTTGCTGGTGAACGCAGCAGGCCAGGCAGCATCTGTAGGAAGAGGTGCAGTTGTTAGTCCTGACGAAGAGTCTTGGCCTGAAACGCTGACTGCACCTCTTCCTAGAGATGCTGCCTGGCCTGCTGCGTTCACCAGCAACTTTGATGTGTGTTGTGTGAAGTATAAGCTCATTTTAGTAATTATGCCTTTCTTATTCCTGAGTTCTACCCATATGGCTTTGCTGGATGACCCTTCCAAAAGGAAGCAGGTCATCTATGCCTATCAATTAGTCTTGATATTTCTCCTTTATAACTTTGTTTCCTTTATCATTTATGCTGACCATAGTAACTTTTTGTTTCATATCTATTATTAAATATTATTAAATGCTATTTTTTCACTGTCTTATTTTTTACAATTCTCATTTTTCTACTTTCAATTCTAACCTTCTTTTAATCTTTGCATTTTAATACCTATATCTATTTAATTTAGACATTTCATACCCACCTAATTACATCAGTTCATAATGAATAATTTCAAGTTAATAGAGTCATAGAGAAACAGGCCCTTTGGTCCATTCTGAAACCATTTAGATTGCCTACTCCCATCGACCTGCACCGGGACCTAAACTTCTCTTGAATGTGAAATGGGGGAGATGCGTTTGACAGCAGAGTTGATGAGCAAAGGAGCACATCTCCTTCGACCGGGAATGGAATGCCTCATCCTGAGAGCAGATGCGGCGGAGACGGAGGAATTGTGAGAAGGGGATGGCATTCTTGCAAGAGACAGGGTGAGAAGGATCTCCCCCATTTCACGCACATCTGCTCTCACTCCATCCTCCTGGCACCCCACTAGGAATAGGGTTCCCCTTGTCCTCACCTACCACTCCACCAGCCTCCGGGTCCAACATATAATTCTCCGTAACGTCCTCCACCTCTAATGGGATCCCACCACTAAGCACATCTTTCCCTCCCTCTCCCGCTTTCCGCAGGGATCGCTCCCTACGCGACTCCCTTGTCCATTCGTCCCCCCCATCCCTTCCCACTGATCTCCCTCCTGGCACTTATCCGTGTAAGCGGAACAAGTGCTACACATGCCCTTACACTTCCTCCCTTACCACCATTCAGGGCCCCAAACAGTCCTTCCAGGTGAGGCAACACTTCACCTGTGAGTCGGCTGGGTGATATACTGCGTCCGGTGCTCCTGATGTGGCCTCTTATATATTGGCGAGACCCAACACAGGCTGGGAGACTGCTTTGCTGAACACCTACGCTCTGTCTGCCAGAGAAAGCAAGATCTCCCAGTGGCCACACATTTTAATTCCACATCCCATTCCCATTCTGACATGTCTATCCACAGCCTCCTCTACTGTAAAGATGAAGCCATACTCAGGTTGGAGGAACAACACCTTATATTCCGTCTGGGTAGCCTCCAACCTGATGGCATGAACATTGACTTCTCTAACTTCCGCTAATGCCCCACCTCCCCCTCGTACCCCATCTGTTATTTATTTGTTTATTTATATACACATATTCTTTCTCTCTCTCTCCTTTTTCTCCCTCTGTCCCTCTCACTATACCCCTTCCCATCCTCTGAGCTTTCCCCCTCCCCCTTTTCGCCGATAACCAGCAGCATTCTGTGCAGTACACACAAAATGCTAGAGGAACCAGGCAGCATGTATAGATGGGCCGAAACGTCGACTGTACTTTTTTTCCATGGATACTGTCTGGCTTGCTGAGTTCCTCCAGCATTTTGGATTTCCAACATCTGCATATTTTCTCTTGTTAGTGATTGAATTGAGTGCAGATTTCTGACAGGAGGCGGAACATTTATTTGGGTTCAGTGTTTGCCGGAAGTTCCGGAGAGTAACTCCGGTCAGTCTGAGACACGCTTTGGAAGGTGCGGTGGGGTGTGAGGGGATCCGGGAAGGGATCGAGCTCTCGTTGACAGGGGCGGCGGGGAGCGCAATATAGAGAAGGGCGGCGTAAGGTACGCACTAGTTGGAGTGGCGGCGGGCACAGCCGATGTGAAATGGAGAGTAACATGGTGGTAGCGACCTCTACTTCAGTCCCCGCCGCCGGTAGCTTCTTTGCGGGTGGCCCGGCCGCTTCCTGACCCGCACCCACCTTTACTTTTGTTTTTTCTAATCTATTTTAAACCGTCTCTTACTTAATCCTATCTACATTCTATAGTTAAAACACCACTTTACTTCATCCTTTAAGTTCTGTCCTTTTACACGGTCTCTGCTGATACTGAGACCAAAGGGGTGGTATACTGGATGCAAAGTATGCCTTATCAACAAAGACCTCCAATTTAAATAAATCATTTTGTGTTCTCAATTGTGAGGAGGTGATAAAGGCCCTTGATGAGTGCAAGGCAGTGGATGTTATCTAGGTGGGCTTCTTTTTTAAGCTATTTGTTAAGGTCCCTGGTGATAGATTGATTCAGAGAATAAAGATGCAGGGACGGGATCCAGGGTGTATTGCAAGTTTGGATTCAGAACTCAATGCTTATAGAAGTCAGAATAGGGGTGGAAGGTTGTTATTCTAGGTGCAGTTCTGACCAGTGGTGTTCTGCAAGGGTCAGTGGGACCTCTCTTGTTTGTGGTACATATCAATGATTTAGATGAAGATGTTGATGGATACAACTTGAGTTGTTCTCTCTAGAGCGTCAGAGGGTGAGGGAAGACACGATAGAGATCTTTAAAATTCTGAGATGCATAGATGGGTGAGAGAGAATATTTTCCCCAGGGTAGAAATGTTAAATAGGAAAGGACATGCTTTTAAGGTTAGAGTGGGGATGTTTAAAGGTGACATAAGATCAAGTCCTTCACAAAGAGAGGTAGTGTCCGGAATGTGTTACCTGGGGTAGTCTTGGAAGCAGGCAATTTAGTGGTATTCAAGAGACTTTTAGATAAACATGAATATGAAGGGAATGGGAGGATATGACATATACAGGAGGAGGGCATGTCATATATATTGGTATGAAGATCAGCACAACATGCACAGTAGCATAGTGGTTGGTACAATGTTTTACAGTACAGGTGACCTGGGTTCAATTCCCGCCACTGCCTGTACGGAGTTTGTATGTTCTCCCTGTGACCACTTGGGTTTCTTCTGGGTGCTTTGGTGCCCCCTCCCGCAGTCCAAAGACGTACCATTGTTAGGTTAATTGGTCATTGTAAAATAATTGTCCCGTGATGAGGTTTGGATTAGATTGGAGGATTGCTAGGCGGCGTGGCTTGAAGGGCTGGAAAGGCATACTCTGTGCTGTATCTCAATTAAAAGAAATATCATACCCTGCCCAGTGTTTACTGTTCTACATAAATTATGCACAGAGGGAATAGTAATTAGGAAGTGGATTTTTTGCTTGAAAGTCAAAGGGAATTGTGTGAGCAGATGCAATCAGCCTGGTATGGTGAATGTCATGCTAACAGCTTGTTCATCATTATTGTCAGTGTTAGGTTGACATTGTATGCAAATTGTAGTATGTAGGGCTAAGGCTAGCAATGATACTGCATCTAATTGTAAGGTGAGAGTCTTGAGGGCTAATGACTGATTGTAGGTATGAATGATGGGGTGCTGCAGCTTGAACGTTTCGAGATAATAGAGCTGCTGAAATTTGAAGGAGCATTCACTGAGCATGATACCTGTGTGATCTTCTGAACGTGTTGGACTATTCCTTTTGTTTAGGCTCCTGCATTGGAATCTACAGAAGCTTTCTATCTGTCTTCTGTTTAGATGAAGGCCACCTCTGTCACTTACCATATCCTCCATCAAGCTCTCCAGTGTTGTGCTCGGAAGCAGTAGTGCTTATTCTTTCTTGTTCTCCTGTCCTTCACTGCTTCCCACACCAAGCATAAACTGTGGTTGTTTAAAATCTGAAATCAAAGCAGAAAATTCTGGGAATGCTCAGCATCTAAGGACAAAGACTCAGTTGATGCTTCAGGCCAGTGAACTTTTTACAAAGATGGCTCATCAAGCTGAAGTGCCAACACTGCTTCTCTTTCCACATACTTCCTCATCTATTGAGTATTCCCAGCATTTTCTGGTTTCTATTGATTTCTCTACCAGTTATTTGTGATTGCTCCTACTGCAGTTAACAATCTAGGCTAGTTTTTGAGTATGGTAACAATTTCAAATTTGGAGCCTTTGGTGATTCATCAGCCAGTTATAGTTAGGCTCGGCTATATAGTTACATTTTTCTGCCAAATGAATAATACGAAGTTTTGTGTGCTGTCTATAATTAAGTTAGTTGGCATATGTTAATCATGCATTATGATTCCTGTATGTGAGGTACATCTAAATAATGTCCAATGAATATGGTATTAACTGCATTAAAATGATAGATCATGTCATTCCACATCACTAGCTCTTCAGTTAGTGTCTTGATCTCTGTATGCCCTTTATTATTAAGGAAATTTTGTTATTGTATTAATTTAGGATTCCTTAAGGTAGTCTTAGCTGGGTGAGGTAGTGGGGATGAGCTGCCACTCCCTGTTAAATGCTCCAAATGGTGTGTGTCTCAAATAGCCCCTGACAACCAAGTACAGCTCTTGGCCTTTGTGTGTAGCTTAGCTACTAAACTTGGCAGAACCATTCCTACTGAGAGGAAAAAGGGCAAAGATGGGATGCTGGCACCTTAAAACCAGTCACTTCGGGCAGATGGGTCTTGTCAGTCATGGTTGGTAGGTCATCTAGGAGAAGAAAAATCCCAGTCTCACGCCTCCACTGTCTTGTGGCTATACCCACTCATGGAGAAGGCTTTGGTGTAAATCCTGAGGGGAGAAAGCTGGAAGTGGAGTCTCTAAGTCTAATGTTGAACTCACTGCTGTCTGGCAACCCCTGCAATACTGCTGGTGCTGAACTCTGTTGGTCTCTGTTGTTCCTTTGGATTTAACAGCTATGTGGAGAGGGGAAGCCTGCTGCATAGGCAACAGCTTACTGTCCCGGCTTGTGTGTCATGTGGACTGCTAGGGTGCAATATCCATGGTCAACCCTGACCAACGCAGGGCCTCATATTAATGAAACCTGTTTGTACCTCTATTGTCAGATCTGCACTCAAAAACACAAACATGTCTTATTTTATCACGTAGTAGCTGCATTAGCATTTATCATTTGCAACCTTTTTTGATTTAAATTAGCATCAATTAGAGCCAAGAATACTAAAATCAATAATATTTTGACAAGATGACCTTTCAACTTAAAATGATGGCTAACATTTTTCTTCTTTCGTGCAGAAATGTTGAAGAAGGCTTGTAGAAAACCAAAAAAAGATGATCCCGACAATTGCAAAAGAATCAAATTGGATTCAGATACTACCAACCTTGTACTCAACTTCCAGAGTCCTGACAGTTTATTTGAAAGTCTGATCTCTCCCGTTAGTAGTGCAGAGTTCTTCAGGGAATATTGGGAGCAAAAGCCACTGTTAATTCAGAGGAATGATCCATCAGTAACTGCTTACTACCAGTTATTATTTAAGTTTGATGATTTAAGGGAACTCTGCATCAATGATGTGTTCTACGGTCGAGATATTAATTTCTGTCGCTGTATAAACGGTAAAAAGAAGGTTTTAAATAAAGATGGGAAAGTCAACTATACACAATTAAAGAAAAACTTTGAACAAAAGAAAGCTACAATACAATTTCACCAGCCACAGAGATATAAGGTACTGTTTGAAAGATAATTTTTTTGTTGTTTGTTACAACTTACTGTTGCTTTTAATGCAAAGAATAAATTTTTTTGTTCCAAAGGATGAACTATGGAGGATCCAAGAAATATTGGAATGTTTCTTTGGCTCATTAGTTGGGTCTAATGTTTACATCACACCGCCAGATTCTCAGGGTCTTCCACCTCATTATGATGATGTTGAGGTATGACTAACAGCTGTTTTGCTGCTCTCGTTTCATTATTTTGAATAAATAAAACGTTTTGTTTGAAGAATTATCTGCTTTATATCATTCTAAACAAAAATGATTAGGACGTCTGTATTCCTATATTCTTGCAAAAAGTGATTAATGGTTAGGTGATATTATTTTCTTACATAGATAATCATTCTGGTGAGCCATTTGTTTAATCCTACATATATTTTGTCTGTGAATTTGTGTTTGAGTGAATGCACAGGCATTCATTATACTTAGTTTACATTTTGTTTTTTCCAGAGTTTAATATTGTTGTGAACAGAGCAAAAAAGTCTGTTAAAGTAAAGTGGAAGATTTTTTAATAGCCTTTTATTAAGGGTAGTATGTTTTACTAAGGTAGTCCGAGCATTACAGAAATGTTGATATTTAAATTTCTTTCACTTTTTTTGTGCGTGTGGGTAGGTCTTTATTCTGCAGCTGGAAGGAGAGAAGCACTGGCGTCTTTACAAACCTACTAACCCTTTAGCTCGTGAATATAGCATAGAAGCTGAAGACCGGATTGGAAGTCCAACTCATGAGTTTATTTTAAAGGTAAAGAATTACCATCATCAGAATATGTTCAATTAGATTTGACAATTTTCTATTTGTTGTGATTTTGTACATCTTTGATGTGACAGGTGACAATGGAATACAAAGGATTTTGGAGACTAAATTAATATGCCTGCTCTCTTGGAGGTTATTTCTGTTAGAATCCTGGGAACCATTGGGAATAGGAGGTGTATCAGCTTTAACCCAGTTAGTTTGACAATGCTGTTTCTCAGGTGATGGTAACAGTATTTGATTCATCTTTGGCATTATTCAGTATTTTTTTATTTTTTAAATCTTTTTATTGAATAAGTATACAAAAAGGTAAGTCATAAAGGCACTAATACACTGTTAGAATATAATAAAATTACAGGAAATATTAGTACAAAAAAATGATACAAACAATGTAACTTAAACATAACATACTAAGGTAACATAATAGTATACTAATTTTTATATATATATATACCAATAGAGAAAAGGAAAACAAAAACCCAAAAAAAACCACCGTGCAACTAACTAAAAGCAAAGCAAAGGAATGGGCTAACTTGGAACCAAGCAGAGTTAAAAAACTTAAAATCACGTCCTCAATCCCGACCTCCATTAAAAACAGTAAAAAAAAACAAGAAGGGTATATAAATATGGAGCAAAAAAGAGAAGAAAAAAAATTACATTAGATGAAAATATTGAATAAAAGATCTCCAGGTCTGTTCAAGTTTAAGTGAGGAATCATAAAGATTGCTTCTAATTTTCTCCAAATTCAAGCATAATATCGTCTGAGAAAACCAAAAAGAGGTGGTTGGAGCGTTAAGCTCTTTCCAATGTTGTAAGATACATCTTTTCGCCATTAAAGTAAGAAATGCAATCATTCTACGGGCTGAAGGAGAAAGATTACTGGAAATTTTAGGTAGTCCAAAGATAGCAGTAATAGGGTGAGGAGAGATATCTATATTCAATACCTTGGAGATAATATTAAAAATGTCTCTCCAAAAAGTTTCCAGGGTAGGACAAGACCAAAACATACGAGTTAAAGAGGCTATCTGCCCCGGACATCTATCACAAAAAGGATTAATATGAGAATAAAAGCGAGCTAATTTATCTTTGGACATATGTGCTCTATGAACAACTTTAAATTGAATTAGGGAATGTTTAGCACAAATAGAGGAAGTATTGACTAATTGTAAAATCTGCCCCCAGTCATCCACGGAAATGATAGACCCGAATTCCTGTTCCCAATCTACCCTAATCTTATCAAATTGAGCTTTCCTAAGTTTCATAATAATATTATAAATCATAGCCGATGCACCTTTCTGACATGGATTAAGGTTAATTATAGTATCTAAAATGTATGTAGAAGGAAGCATTGGAAAAGAAGAAAGTATAGTACTTAGGAAATTTCTAACTTGTAGATATCTAAAAAAATGTATTCTTGATAAATTATATTTATTAGATAATTGTTCAAAAAACATAAGGGAACCATCTAAAAATAAATCCAAAAACCGTGAAATACCCTTAATCTTCCAAATTTGAAAAGCACGATCTGTAAAAGAGGGAGGAAAAAATATGTTACCTAAAATAGGAATCGCTAGCTCAAATTGGTTAAGATCAAAAAATTTTCTGAATTGAAACCAAATACGTAAGGTATATTTAACTATCGGGTTAGATACCTGTTTGAGGCGTTTCAAATCAAAAGGAAGAGAGGGACCTAAAATAGAGCCAAGTGTATAGCCCTGAACAGATTGTAATTCCAATGCTACCCATTTAGGAATGGATAGTATATCCTGGTCAAGTAACCAAAATTTCATATGTCGAATATTAATTGCCCAATAATAAAATCTAAAATTGGGTAATGCTAAACCTCCATCTCTCTTAGCTTTCTGTAAATGTATTTTACCCAGTCTCGGGTTTTTATTTTGCCAAATAAATGAAGAAATTTTTGAATCAACTTTATCAAAAAAAGGTTTTGGAACAAAGATTGGTAATGCCTGAAATATAGATAGAAATTTTGGCAAAAAAAACATCTTAACTGCGTTAATATGACCAATCAAAGTTAAATATAAAGGAAACCATTTAGATGAAAGTTGAGTAATATGGTCAATTAAGGGTAAAAAGTTAATCTTAAATAAATCTTTGTATTTACAAGTAATTTTAATCCCAAGATATGAAAAATAATTATTAATCAATTTAAATGGAAAGTTATGATATAAGGGAAGTTGGTTATTAATCGGGAAAAGTTCACTCTTACTAAGATTTAATTTATAACCTGAAAAGAGACTAAATTGTGCTAATAACTCTAAAACAGCAGGGATGGATTTTTGAGGATTAGAAATATATAAAAGTAAGTCATCAGCATAGAGTGATATTTTATGGGACTTCAAGCCCCGAGTTATCCCAGTAATATTTGGAGATTCTCGAATGGCAATTGCAAGAGGTTCTAATGCAATATCAAATAATAAAGGACTAAGAGGACAACCTTGTCGAGTGCCTCGAAAAAGAGGGAAAAAAGGTGAGCTTAGAGAGTTAGTAGGGACCGAGGCCACAGGAGAATGATATAACAGTTTGATCCAGGATATAAATTTCGAGCTAAAATTAAACATTTCAAGCACCTTAAGTAAGTAAGGCCATTCTACTCTATCAAAAGTTGTTATAAAAAGAGTAACGACCTTTAATAAAACCCGTTTGGTCTTCCGAAATAATAAAAGGAAGTACTTTTTCTAATCTGTTTGCTAATAATTTAGAAAAAAACTTTAGAATCAACATTTAATAAAGATATTGGTCTATAAGATGCACATTGAGCAGGATCTTTATCCTTCTTTAATATTAGAGAGATTGACGCTCTATTGAAAGATTCGGGAAGTTTACCAAGTTTTAATGAAGCCTTGAAAACCCTACAGAACCAAGGGATTAATGTAGGTGCAAAACATTTATAAAATTCTATGGTAAACCCATCAGGGCCAGGAGCTTTCCCCAAATTCATAGAAGAAATAACATTCTTAATCTCATCAGTGGTAATGGGAGTATCTAACATAGAAGACATATCCTGTGAAATCTCAGGGAAGTCTAGGTTATCTAAAAAATCATTCATATATTTAGAGTCTCGAGGAGACTCTGATTGATATAAGGAAGAATAAAAATCAAAGAAGGTTTGATTAATTCCCGCATGATCAAGTATCAGTCGGTCATTTTGATTATAAATCTGATTAATTTGAGATTTAGCATAATTAGAGTTCAATTGGTTAGCCAGCAGTTTGCCAATTTTGTCACTGTGTACATAAAATTCACTTCTTGTTTTCTTTAATTGGTTTACAATCGAGGACGAAAGTAATAAACTGTGTTCCATTTGAAGTTCAGTTCTTTGTTTATATAACTCCTCAGAGGGAGCTGTAACATATTTCTTATCAATTTCCTTAATCTTGTCCACAATTACCAACTCCTCCTGCTTCAGCTTCTTCCTCAAAACAGCAGAATACGAGATAATCTGACCACGAATATAAGCTTTAAAAGTATCCCAAAGAATGTTCACAGAAATATCCTCTGTATAGTTAATTGTAAAAAAAAGATCAATCTGTTCATTCATAAAGTTAACAAAGTCAGAGTCCTGAAGCAACAGCGAATTAAAACACCATTGTCTATTATTTTGTGTATTGGCCTGAATTTTAATAGAAAGCTTAAGTGGAGCATGATCCGAAATGGTTATAGAGTCATAGTCACATTTAATCACTGAAGAAATAAGACGAGAGTCAATAAAGAAATAATCAATTCTTGAATAGGAATGGTGAACATGTGAAAAAAAAGAAAAATCTTTTTCTTGAGGATGCAAAAAATGCCAAATATCCGTCGACCCAGAATCAGAGAGGAATGAATTAATCAAAGTTGCAGATTTATTAGGTAAGGTCCGTAGAGGAGCCGAACGGTCCAAAGCTGGAGATAAACAGGTATTAAAATCTCCGCCCCAGATCAATGAAAACTCATTCAAATTCGGGAACTGATTGAATAATGATTTATAAAATTCCGGACAGTCCATATTAGGAGCATAAACATTAACCAAAACTACCTTTTTATTAAATAGTAGACCACTAACCAGTAGAAATCTACCATTCGGATCAGAAATAATATCATGTTGTATAAAAGTAACTGAGGAGTCTATAAAAATAAAGACGCCTCTAATCTTAGCGTTGGAGTTCGAATGAAATTGTTGACCCTTCCAGAATTTAAAAAAACGTAGTCTGTCCCCCCTCCGCACATGGGTATCTTGTAAAAATAAAATTTGTGCTTTAAGTCTCCGGAACACTTTAAAAACTTTTTTCCTTTTAATAGGATGATTAAGACCATTAGTATTCCAGGAGACAAAATTAATAATAGACTCCATAAACCCTAAAGTCAACCCGCAACAAGGAGGATTGACGATAGGCTCGACCCATGAACCCGGAAAGGGAACAGAACAAATAAGAGATACCGGGAAGAAGAACGCAACCAATACTTCAATAGTGTACATAGCCCAAGAAGAAAGAAACTAAAACATGAAGCCCCTCCCACCACCCCCCACCCCATGACTAAAACTACCCCCATGACTTCCGGTATACGCTCCCTAAAAAAAGTGTAAATATAAAAAAGATCAGCTAGTTATAAAACAGTAAAAGAATAAAAAAAGGTAAATCAATTAAAACAAACACTTAATATAACAGAGAAAAAGCCAGAAAATATAAAAAAAACCGCAACAAACCCCAGACCCTATGAGTAAACAAAAAAATGAAATTATTAACATAAACTAGTTATAAAAACCTACAAAAAGAAGTAGATTTAAAAACTACAAAATTTAAGGCCTCAAAGGAAATACGTAAAATGACGGTGAGGGAATAACCACCCAGAATCCCCTGGGAAAAAGAAAGGAATGACGCAGATAGAAAGAAAGTTTAGCAACCATATTAATTAATCCAAAAATAAACTTTTCTGCCCATATAAGACAAAAAAAAATTAAGACTGACAAATTCACAACCTCTGATCAAACGGAGATAGTTAAAAATTACGATTAAGATGTTGAAGGTGAAAATTGATCCAGATAACTCTGGGCATCCGATGGAGATTCAAAAAAACGGAGGGCTCCATCCAACGTACGAATCCTTAGACGTGCAGGGTAAAGCAGCGCTGGTTTTAAATCCATCTTGTAGAGTTCTGACATCACAGATCTGTAACGAACCCGTTGATCCTGAATTGGTTTACTGAAATCCTCCACGAATCGGAACTTAAGATCCAAAAAATCAATGTAACCTTTAGATCGAACGAAACAAAACAGTTTCTCCTTGTCTTGAAAGTAATGAAAGCGTAAAATGACATGTCGAGGTTTATCTAACTTAGACGAGTATGATGGAACTCTGTGAACGCGATCCAGTAACGGTGGTTGGTCAGGAAATATAGTAGGAAATGCATCTTTTAAAAGTTGGGAAAAATACTTCATAGGGTTATCAGATTCAACAGCTTCACACACCCCAATCATTCGAAGATTCTGCCGTCGCATTCTGGATTCTAAGTCAGAGTTTTTAAAGGTCAGGAAGTCAAGTTTCTTCTTCATTACATTAATTGTTTCTTCGATTTTCTCCATCTTAAGTTCATTTTGTTGCGTGGATTTTTGAAGATCAGATATAGCCGATTGATGTTCCGTAATAGATGATTGTATCTTATCGATTGAATCGGCAATTTTCTGGAAATTAATTGAAATTTCCGCACGAATCAGCTCCGTAACAGAGGTTGAAATTTCCCTTTGAATTAGCTCCGATAGAGCTTTCAAAGTCAATGGTGGTTCAGTCGAAGGAAAATCGGTACCTTTCGGTCTAACCGGAGGTTTGCCGTCCTTCCCGTTTTTTCCATTCTTAGACATAGCAGACCTTAAACGCATCTGATTATCAAAGAGCCCAATTTATTTCAAAATATTGTAAAAGTCAATACCTTAATGGTTAATTAAAATATAGCTGATCATAAGAAGAAAAACTCAGTGGTAATGGAGCGAGTCAAGAACACGACTTCACTCCATGAGCTCTACCGGAAGTCCCCGGCATTATTCAGTATTAACAGGCTGGTAGTATTAATGGCAGACCATTTTGTTTCCCAAAATAGGCCCTGAGCTTTGCAATAGCAATAGATTAGAGGTGGTCAGGGGAAATAACTCAAGGATATTTTCAAACCCTCCTTGGTAACAGTATGACAACTCTACACTCTCTAGCTACTTCTTGGCCCATGATTGCTCAAGATTGAAAAGCAGCATTCAAGATTGTATTGAGTATCTTGAGTCCCTTTTGGAAGCATGCTGAAGCCTAGTGTAAATGGCAGGAAAGGCTCACTACCTCCTGAACTACCCAGCTTCCTCCTGTTCCACATATGGAAATGCCTTCAAGTTGCAAATTGGCTTCATTGTCCACTTCAGAACCCACTGAACTGGACACCTTGCAGAAGCAAGACATCCTCAACCCTGAAGCATTGCCTCATATAAAGATTTTGAATTTTTAGTTCTGCATCTTGCTAATGTGGAATGTAAACTCAAGGCCTAGGCGTTGCTGTTTAAGTTTTCCTGTGATCACAAGACCCTGTCAGACATTGGTAGTGTGGAATGCTGCAGGTCCACTTCGTTGGTGAATGGCAGGGGAGCTGCATGGCCTCAGTTGTAGTGAGGACGAGGCCTCAACCCGAGGTACTGCCTGTATGCAGCTGCCCAGGGGAAGGCTTCGGAATCGGGTGCTCTACCTGAGTGCTGGAGATGGTGTGGTGCGGATTCCATGCTGGAGTAAGTGCTGACCCCTAGTGTTCGCTCAGCAGAAGACACTGAGCAACTGCAGATTACTGTATCATTCATGGGCTTGTTTTTGTGTGACTGAGTTTTACTGTTACATGTGCTGCTCTCTTATATATGCTATATGTTTCTTGTGCTATGTGTGACTGTTGGTACTGTGTGTTGTACCTTGGCCTTGGAGTAATGATATTTCATTTGCCTGTATTCATGCGTATTTATGTATGGTTGAGTGACAATTAAACTTGCAGTACACGCCTAAAATGTGTTTACATATTTTGTTCTTGTAAAACACAAGAAAATGCATGGAACTGTGGTAATTACAGAAACTGTTTACTACTTTTGAACGTCATAGGAAGTCATTCCTGCCTGTGGCCATCAAACTTTACAACTCCTCCCTTGGAGGGTCAGACACCCTGAGCCAATAGGCTGGTCCTGGACTTATTTCCTGGCATAATTTACATATTACTATTTAATTATTTATGGTGCAACTGTAACGAAAACCAATTTCCCTCGGGATCAATAAAGTATGACTATGACTATAACGCTTTAACTCAGTTTTTGGAGAAAATAATGCTGTTTTATGAATTTAGGAGAAATACTCTCACAATATACAGTATGTGACTATTAATAACGACATACTAAAAAGTCCTTTTTCATATCATCCTGTGCCACCAGGTCAAATTTTATTTTATTTTATTTAGCAAAGCAGTGCAGAGGAGGTCCTTCGGGTCCTTCAAGCCATGCTGCCCGAGCAGCCCCAACAAACCTGATTAACCCTGACTTAATCGTGGGACAATTTTCAATGACTAACTACCCCACCCAGTATGTCTTCAGACTGTGGGAGGAAGCCAGAGGACCCAGAGAAAATGCACGCAGTCCACACGGTGGATGTACAGAGACTTCTTTGAACTCCGTACTCCAGAATCGTGCCAACTGTTACGCTACCATGGCGACATTTAAGTTTTATCCGTGGCGTCTTAAGTTTTGTGTTTTTTAAATTTAAGTTTTATTAATAGTTAAAGTGAATTTTAAAATCAATGACCAAGAAAATAATTGTATGATATAACAGTCAAGTGCCAACCTTGACATTCAGAACTTATTCAGTGATTTTGGAATTGGCTGCATTTTTCATGTTCCTGTACTTTGTGACAGGATAATCAATTAGTTTTAATTACAACTTGTGATAGTTTACGAAACAGTAAGTATTACAAATTGTTATAACAGTTGCAATGGATGTGAAAAGGAAATTGCATGTAAATTTGATCTAATAAGGGTGTCCTTTTGCTTTCTATTCTAGCCAGGTGATTTGTTATATTTTCCCAGAGGAACGATCCACCAGGCAGATACCCCAGCTGGAGGTTCATATTCTACCCACATTACTATAAGTACTTACCAAAACAAGTAAGTGCATGTTATACAATAGGAATTCTGCAGATGCTGGAAATTCAAACAACACACATAAAAGTTGCTGGTGAACGCAGCAGGCCAGGCAGCATCTCTAGGAAGAGGTGCAGTCGACATTTCAGGCCAAGACCCTTCGTCCTGACATCGACTGCACCTCTTCCTAGAGATGCTGCCTGGCCTGCTGCGTTCACCAGCAACTTTGATGTGTGTTAAGTGCATGTTATTTTGGCTTAAACTTTGTATATGAGGTTATCAGTTTTTTTATTTCTTTGTGTTTAAGTACAAAAGGTGGAAGCAAGAGTAGAGTTAATCTCTTAACTTTTCTCTATTATTCAATGAGATCATAGCTGTTCAAAGTACATTTATTATCGAAGTATGCATATATTATACAAGCTTGAGATTCATCTCCTAACAAAGCAAAAGCAGCCACGAAACAAAGACACCCAAAAAAACCATAATTTTTTCCCCCACCCATTATGGATGATCTGTATTTGTATTTTCCCTCAGTCTTGGGTACTCCACTAGAAGCGTAGGAGCTAGAGGGTTTGGCGCAGTATCCTTGCTTTTCCTAGTAGTGCACTCTTCTGGAACGAGATCTCAGATATCGTTCCTGGGATTTGTTGGAGCCACTCCACCAGTCCAGGTGTCACAGCTCCAAGCGCTGCTGTCACCACCGGGAGTACTCTGGCTTTAACCTTCCACATCCTTCCTATCTGCTCTTTCAAGCCCTGGTATTTCACCAGCTTCTTTCTTCCTGATGTTACTGTCATTAAGGATTGCCACATCTATTACTATTGCTTTCTTCTGCTCCTTGTCCAGTATTGCTATGTTTGGTTGGTTGGCCAGTACCTGCTGCTCATCTCTGTCATTCTCCACAACCTTCTCAGGTGTTTCCCATTTGGACTTGGGAGTGCCCAATCCATACTCAACGCAAATGTTTCTGTATACAATTCCTGCAACTTGGTTGTGCTGTTCAGTGTATGCTGTCCCTGCCTACATCTTGTACTCTGCTACTGCGAGCTGAATGGTTTCAGCAGGTTCTTTGCACAGTTTCCATCTTGGGTCTTGTCTGGTGTGATAGACCCCTGCTTCTACTGATCAGCACTTGTTCTTGTGCAGTCAAGAGCAGTGCCTTTGTGTTCAAAGGTTTCAAAGGTACATTTAATGTCAGAGAAATGTATACAATATACATCCTGAAATGCTTTTCCTTCGCAAACATCCACGAAAACAGAGGAGTGCTCCCAAAGAATGAATAACAATTAAATGTTAGAACCCCAAAGACCCCTACCAGCTCCCCCTCCCACACTTAAGCGGCAGCAAGCAACGATCCCCCCTCCTCCCACCAGCAAAAAAAAGCATCAGCACTGGCCACCGATCACTCAAGTGTGAGCAAAGCAATAGCAAAGACACAGACTTGCAGTACTTCAAAGACTACTTGTTCACCCAGTATTCGACACTCTCTCTCTCCCCCTAAGAAAGAGATGTCTGTTTCACAGCGAGAGGAGAGAAATAACAAACAACTCACTGGTTTACGATGTTAAAAGTCCGTTGTGTCGCTTTTTCCGAGCTCTGTGCCCAAAGATTTCGCGTCTCTGGGCACACAGCCTTAGATCTTCCATCTCCCATGACACACTGATCTGCCTGGACACTGACCTTCGATCCATCCGTCTCCAGAGCTATGAGATCTCAGCCTTCAGAGACTTCAATAGAACCCTGAAAGGGGAAATATAGAGATACTGAAGATGGAAATAGAGCTGTTTCCAAAGATGCAAGCAAAGGAGTTGCCGTTAGGCACCGATAATCCTTCTAAGCTCCCTCAGCCCTGTCATTTCCAGCCATTGGTAGGACTTCCATATGTCAGCTACCTCTGATATCTGGCGATGGTACATCCCGTGCAGTGGCTTGTCCTGCCATGGCCTCTGGTCCTCTGGCTCTGCTTCACCCACATCTATCCCCTTATCCCCTGCCTGCTGTCTGAGATATTCTCCTACCAGGTCCTTCTTCAGGGGCCATCTTCCTGACATACTCATGGATGTTTCACATTTCTTCCAGGACTGGACTTGGCACTTCCAAGTTCCCATCCTCCTTTATTCCTGTGGGTGTACAGTCACTTGCTGTTGGATTTTGGGTGGAATCTTCCATGTATTGTTAGTAGTTTCTGGGTCTTGATATCAGCGGCTTTCAGTTTGTTCCTTGGCCCGGGCACTATTGCGGCTGGGTATCTGATGACTGGTAGGGCGCATATGTTGATGGTTCTGACCTAATTCTTCCAATTCAGTGGGCTTTTTAGGATCTGTCTCACTTTGTGTCCTTCCTTGTGCCCTCATCGTGGCTAGAATATCAAGAGCAAGGATGTGATGCTGAGGCTTTATAAGGCGATGGTCAGACTGCACTTGGAGTATTGTGGGCAGTTTTGGGCCCCTTATCTAAGCAAAGATATACAGGGATTGGAGAGGATCCATAAGAAGTTCATGAGAGTATTCCCAGGAATGAAAGGATTAATGTTTACATGTCTCTGAGCATGTACTCTGGAGTTTAGACGAATAAGACGGGATCTCACTGAAACCTATTGAATAGTGAAAGGCCTAGATAGAGTGGATATGGAGAGGATGTTTCCTGTAATGAAGGAGTCTAGAATCAGAGGGCAGAGCCTCAGAACAGAGCGACATCGATTTAGAACAGAAATGAGGAGGAATTTATTTAGCCGGAAGGGAGTGAATCAGTGGAATTCTTATCCATAGAAGGCTATGGAGGCCAAGTCATGAAGTATGTTTCAAGTGGATGTTGAGAGATTCTTGATTAGTTAGGATGTCAGTGGTTATACAGAGAAGACAGGAGGATGGAGTTGAAAGGAATAATATATTTGCCATAATGGAATGAATGGCAGAACAGACTTGCTGGGCTGAATGGCCTAGTACTGCTTCTATGTCTTCTGATTTTATGAGCTTGCCGAGGAGTGGGATAATCTGGTGTGCTATTTTCTTTTTTGTCACGATGCTTTCAATTAAGATGCTAAACTTGCTCCAAAACCTTGTCTTTCTGTTTGAAATATATAACTTTTCTCTCATGTAAATCCCCCTTATGCTTTTTAAGATTCTGAACTTTAATCAAAATTCAAAATAAATAGTTAATATGCCGTGCCTTACAGTTTTTCACCTCTTTCATCTCAAAATTATGATCTAAAGCCAAATTCAGTGGAAATTGTTGACTATCTGGTATGGTGTAATGATAATGCATGTGTTGAAAAATAGTTGAAAGTAAGAGTCTTGAAGTCATTGTTCTGAGTGATAGTATAAATTTAAAATTTGACAAAATAAAATACTGATTATGTTGGAGAACTAAAAATGTGATTACTTTCATTGAATGCTAAGGAAATCTGGAAAAAAATAATTTTCATCAGTTTTTGACGATGCTCAACAATGGTTTCCCTGTATTTCCACACTGAATCTTATTAATGCAACAGCTTTTAACACATTTGCAACATGATTTAAAAATATATTTTCTTATTGCAGTAGCTGGGGAGATTACTTACTAGATGTGATTCCTTGGCTAGTGTATGATTCGATGAAAGAAAATCTTGAGTTGTCCAGAGGCCTACCTAGGCAATATCTTATGGTAATAATCTTTAATTATGTTTCGCTTTTAATATCTTTATTTTTCTTATCTATTTGCATATTGAGAACGTGGGCATTAAAACAATATCCTGCTTTCAATACTTCTTAGTATTCTGTAATATATATTTGAAATACATTTTTACCAATTCAGACTTTCTTTTGATTGGTTTACCATACAATTACGATCGTGATGACATGGTCTTTGTCTTAAAATTTGACTTGGACACAAAGTTGGCTTGAAGATGGTAGCCAAATTTTCTGTGCACAGCTCCTTGCTGCAGTCAAGTCTTGATTCTGCCAAAGGCTATCATTGGGCCTCTGCAAGGTATTTCTTTCAGTTGAGAAACTTCGAAAATCAGATGGTTATCCTATAAAATCGTTTTTCAAGTTGAAGCTTATGGATGGGAGATGACACCTTTACCCACATCCCTTAAGGGAAAGCGTGAAACCTCTGACACCCCAGTAGAGGATCCTAGTTGTGGATCTGGGTGATATACTATTCCTCTCAGATGAAAATAAAGCACAGACGTATTTAGAATTTAAAGGTTGCTATTTCGGCAGATGAAGAGCTGGTACAGTTGTGTGATGATGTATCATGCTAATAACTCTTCCCATTTGTATCAGAATTTTATATTTGAGATTGCATAATAACAAAAGCGTCCTAAATTTATATGTAAGGAATTGAACCAGTTGGATAGAAGACCAAAAGTCAGCAATCTCATTGTGATGACTAGAGCATCTACATACAGTACTTATTGTGAGCTGAAATTTGAAGGATGAGAAGCCTTTTTATATGTTGCAAGATGGTTATGTCTCTGCTGGTACAAATTTTGGAATTTCAATAATGGCTGAACAGTCAATGTTTTTTGACATTATCCCATGAAATTAACAGCAGTTTCCAGATTACATTCAATCACACTTTGATGGAAGTCCAGACTTGCTTTTTGTTTTCCTCCTGCACAAAGGGAACTGTGAGGTAGTGTTCTGCACCAGTAATCTTTAGAAATTATTGGTCTGACGAAAACAATCAATATCTACAAACTGTCTTCACCATAAAAGAACCTCTTCAATGAGGAGTTTAATTCTTTTTATATGAGGTGTTGGTGATTAATTTACAACAACCTGTTTGGCCCTTAAAATAACATATCTGTGGATTGTTACTCCACCGGATAGGTATTTCAAAATTCAAATTTGTGAGATTTTTCCTTTTATTAAAATAAGATTAAATTTTTTTTTTGACTTAACCTAGTGTCTTCAAATCTTTTTCACATTCTGAAGTATTTTAAAACATTAAGTTAATAATTGTGCATTTTTGCTTGCAGAGTTTGCTTTGCCTGTGACAATTTTGCCATGTAGTTGACTCCTGAGATTGCTTGGAGTCATAATCATAGAAAACAGGCCCTTTTGGCCCATATAGTCTGTGCCAAACCCTTTAAACGGTCCCATCAATCTGCACCCTTACCATAGCTCTCCATACCCCTCCCATCCATGTACCTATCCAAACTTCTCTCAAAGGTTGAAATCAAAATCGCATCCACCACTTCCACTGGCAGCTCGTTCCACATTCTTATCACCTATTTAGTGAAGAAGTTTCCCTCATGTTCTCATTAAACATATCATCTTTTCCCCTTAACTCTTGACTTCTAGTTGTAGTCTTACCCAACCTTAGTGGAAAAAGCCTGCTTGTTTTTACCCCATCTATACCCCTCATAATTTTGTACACCTTTATCAAATCTCCCCTCAATCTTCTACATTCTAGGGAATAAATTTTTAACCTATTCAACCTTTCCATATAACTCAAGTCCTCCAGTCCTGGAAACATCCTTGTGAATTTCTCTGTACTCTTCCAATTTTATTTACATCTTTTCTGTAGGTAGGTGACCAGCACTGCACACAGTACTCTAAATTAGGCCTCAACAGCATCTTAGACAACTTCAACATAACATTCCTTCTCCTTTACTCGATACTGTAATCTATGAGGCTTGATGTGCCAAAAGCTTTCTTTATAACCATATACACCCGTGATGCCACTTACAATGAATTGTGAACATGTATTCGCAGATCCCTTTGTTCTACAGCATTCTGCAGTGCCCTAATATTGCTTAATGGCAAAATTTTTCCGAAAAGTCAGAGGCTCCTACAGCTATTCCCTGAGAGCACCTCTTTTGAATAGGAGAAACCTGTAGTGGTATTGCAGCCTGCATATTTGGATTCCTTAATTTGCTGAGGAGTCATGAGTAGAACTGAACACTTCGTGTCTGGATTTCAGGTGTGCTTGGTCTATATTTGGCCTAATTTTGGAACTTGGTGACCCCGTCAGAACTAAGGGATCATTTGCCTGACAAGCTGATGTGAAAGGTTTTAATGCAATATTTAAGAAAGTGCATAGAGTTTTCTAATCTCATGTCCTGCTCACTACTCATCCTTGAAGTAGCAGGATGAAACTAGACTGACTGTTCAGTTGGCACTTTTACTTATTGTGGGACAACTTGTTCTCTCTAAGTTTGTTTTTCTGAAATAAGTGATATCCTTTGAAGTGATTCTGTACCTTTTAAGTATAGAAAAGGAACCATGTGAAGTTAAGAATCTTTCCTGCTTTATGCTTTATAGCAGATGAATTCAGGAGCAAATCCAGTAAAGAAACTGAGTGGATTCCTACGAGGATTGGCGGATCAGATAGAGAATGGAAAAGAAACCAGATCATCAGAAATGAGAAAGGATTTTATTTTAAACAGGTTACCTCCGTATGCAAGCAAGACATTGGGTTGTTTAACACAAGGTGATGATTTCCTTCAACACATGAATAGTTTTCCATCTGTGATTTATTTCAAAAATTTGTAAATACTTGTGGAAAAACTTAAAAACTGAAAAGAATACTTTTTCTCCTCCTTATGCCCCATATGCTTCACATGCATCTGAGATCTTTAAGTATTTTGATAGTAAATGCTCTTAATCATGCATATTGCATAATACAAGATTTATGATAAATAACGTAAATATGTAGAGCTATTTAACTTGGATATGTTAAAATATCCATGATGAGATTGATCCATTTCTCTAGCAAAGCAACTGAAGTGTGGCAGACACAGTGATATATAAGCTTCCGGGATGTATGATGTGATGGTCAGCATTTTCTGTTGATGGCCCACTATCCACAATTTCAAGTAGTGATGACTGTAGCAGTTCATACAGATCTTTGGATTTGGGTGCTAAAATATCACACAAATCGTTCTGTCTTTATCTGCATCTTTGGAAAGTCTGAAATCTTAGCAGATTCATGTGGCCACAATGCCTGTTGCTCAATGATGGAGATGAATTCCCCCCAGATGTTCTTGATGTCATGTCTACTGCAGTGAGCAATAATATATGATCAGTATGAGTTGCTGCCACCTGGAATGATCAGAAGCCAAGAAACACAGGGTGACGGAGGTTTGGAAGGTGCTGAATCATTGTGGGTAGAGCTAAGGAACTGCAAGGGTAAAAAGACCTGATGGGAGTTGTATACAGACCCTCAAACAGTAGAAAGGATGTGGTCTACAAATTACAGCGGGGAATAGAAAATGCATGCCAAAAGGGCAATGTTACAATAGTCCTGGGGGGTTTCAATATGCAGATAGATTGGGAAAATCAGGTTGGTGCTGGATTCCAAGAGAGGGAAATTCTAGACTGCCTAGGAAATGACTTTTTTAGAGCAGCTTGTGGTTGAGTCCACTAGGGGATCAGCTATTCTGGTCTGGGTTTTGCTTAATGAACCAGAATTGATTAGAGAGCTTAAGATAAAAGAACTCTCAGGAGTAAGTGATCGTAATATGATCAAATTCACCGTGAAATTTGAGAAGGAGAAGCTAAAGTCAGATGTATCAGTATTACAGTGAAGTAAAGGGAATTACAAAGTCATGAGAGAGGAGTTGTCCAGAATTGATTGGAAAAGGACACTGCTGGGATGATGGCACAGCAGCAGTGGCTGGAATTTCTGGGAGCAATTTGGAAGGCACAGGATGTATACATTCCAAAGAGGAAGAAATATTCTAAAGGCAAGATGACATAACAAGAGAAGTCAAAACCAACATAAAAGCCAAAGAAAGGGCATATAACAAAGCATAAATTAGTGGGAAGTTAGAGAATTAGGGTGCATTTAAAAATTAACAGAAGGCAATTTAAAAAGTCATTAAGAAGGTAAAGTTGGAATATGAAAATGAACTAGCCAATAATATTAAGGAAGATGCCAAAAGTTTCTTCAGATGCATAAAGTGGAAAAGAGAGGCAAGGGTTGATATTAGCCCAATTGGAAATGATGTTGGCGATGTTGTTGTAGGGGACAATTGGCAGACGAACTGAATAACTATTTTGCATCAGTCTTTACTGTGGAAGATACTAGCAGTATGGTAGAAGTTCCAGGTGTTAGGGGTCATGAAGTGTGTGAAGTTACCATTACTAGAGAGAAGGTTCTTGGGAAACTGAGAGGTCTGAGGTAGATAAGTCAACTGGACCAGATGGTGTACACCCCAGGGTTCTGAAAGCGGTGGTTGAAGAGATTGTGGAGGCATTAGTTATGATCTTGTAAGAATCACTAGATTCTGGAATAGTTCCAGAAGACTGGAAAATTGTAAATGCCACTCCACTTATCAAGAAGGGAGTGAGGCAGAAAAATGGAATTTATGGGTCGATTAGTCTGACCTCAGTGGTTGTGAAGATGTTGTAGTCGATTATTAAGGATGAGGTTGGTGATTTGAATGATGGAATTGATGGCTTTGTTGCAAAGTTTGCAGATGATATGAAGTTAGGTGGAGGGGCAGGTAGTTTTGAGAAAGTAGGGAGGCTACAGAAGGACTTAGACTGATTAGGAGAATAGCAAAGATGTGGCAGATGGAATACAGTGTCAGGAAGTGTATGGTCATGCACTTTGGTAGGAGAAATGAAAGGGTTGACTATTTTTTAAATGGAGAGAAAATACAAAAAACGGAGGCACAAAGGAACTTGGGAGTCCTTGTGCAGGATTCCCTGAAGGTTAATTTGCAAGTTGAGTCTGTAGTGAGGAAGGGAAATGCAATGTTAACATTCAAGAGGAATAGTATAGAAAAGCAAGGATGTAATGTTGAGGCTTTATAAAACACTGGAGAGGGCTCACTTGGAGCATTGTGAGCAGTTTTGGTCTTCTTAAAAAGGAAGTGCAGAAACTGGAGAGGGTTCAAAGGAGGTTCACAAAAATGATTCCAGGATTGAATGGCTTATCACATGAAGAGCATTTGATGGCTCTGGGCTAGTATTCACTCAATGTCAGAAGAATGAGGGGTGATCTAATTGAAACCTATCGAATGGTGAAAGGCCTTGATAGAAAGGATGTGGAGGGGATGATTCCTATGGTGGGAGAGTCTGAGACCTGCTTCAGAATAGAGGAATGTCCTTTTAAAATGGAGATGAGGAGGAATTTCTTTTGCCAAAGTGGTGAATCTGTGGAATTCTTTTGCCACAGGCAGTTGTGGAGGCCAGGTCTGTATGTATATTTTAGGCAGAGATTGATAGATTCTTGATTAGTCAGAGCATGAAGGGACATGGGGAGATCAGGTCTGAGGAAAATTGGATCTGCTATGATAAACTGGTGGGGTCAGATTCAATGGGCCAAATGGCCTAATTCTGCTGCTATATCTTACGGTCTTATGGGCAGTGATTTGTACCTGATCAACAAAACAGTGTAGACACGAGTTCATGACTTACCCCACAGAAAGTGGTATTTTGTCAACCCTAGTTAACAAACCTTAGCCATTAGATGCATTTCTCCTCAGACAGATGGAGCTAGGGACAGAACCTTTGAAAGGCCTAAACTGTTCAAGTATTCCTTTCCCTTCTCCATGCCTCTCTGGTAACTCCTGTTTTCTGTGGAGCCATCTATTTGTTCTGGACTTGCTGGAATGCAGGGTAACCACTCCTGCAGCATGATTTGTTTTTTTTAAGCAGAGGGAAACCTGATCCTGGTGACCCACCCAAATTATATCAGCGGTTTGTAATGAAATTTGATCTGCTCCAATTGTGTCACCAGTACACCTGCAGTTGCTGCAATTCCTCTAGTAATGTAGAGATGGGACATATTCCTTCTGTTAGAGTCTATCATCCCAGGCCCACACGGAATTTTACTTGCGTTATTAGTTTCCCATCTGTGTGCATACTGCCTGTTCATGTATGTGGAAGCTGCTGATTGAGGTTTGATTTTTGTGTGCCATAAGTTATAAAATCAGTAGCACTTGCAGTAAGTCTTTGTAGGTGATTGAATTTTCAGGCGTTGGTCTGTTTAAACCTTGAAGGACGTCATTAGAAAGTATGAGAAAGTAAGTAACGTAAGAAAGGTAAATCCAGAAAATAATTTTGAGTTAAATCAGAAAAGTAGAATAAGTTTGAGGTTGGTAAAAGTAAATTTGCGACTAGTGCTAGTGAACACTTAAAACAAAAAATAAGTATGAAATTCTGGAATTAAGCTTGGAATTTTTAGGAAAAAACTAAAATGACTGAGGGTAAGGCAGGGAATATTGTCTACATGGATTTCAGTAAAAGGTTTAACCAAGTCGCTCCCGTTAGATTGGCCAGAAGATGAAGTCACATGGGATCCATTGGGAGTTAGTAAGTTGGACACAAATCTGGCTTGGTCTGAGGTATGAGGTATTGGGTATTGGAGGAGGAGTGGTCTGCGAGGTCCAGCTGTTTGTAATATATATGAAAGTGTAGCAGGTCTGATTAGTAAGTTTTCAGACAGTACAAAAGCTGGTGGGATTGTGTATAGTGGGGATACATCAGGGTAGAGAGCAGTTGGAAATTTGGTCAGAGATATGGCAGTTTGAGTTTAATTTGGAAGAAGTGATGCATTTTTGAAGGGAAAATGTAAGAGGGAAGTTTACAGTAAGTGGCTGAACTCCTGGATGAACAGAACGATCTTGGGGTGTAACACAAGTGGATAGAGTACAGCATTCTTCCCTGTGTAGTCGGGGCATTGACTATGAAAAGCTGGCAAATCTCATTTCAGCTTGTATAAAACTTTGGCTAGGCCATGCTCTAGGAAGGACGTGAAGCTTCGGAAAGAGTGCAGAAGTGGTTCACCAGAATGTTGCTGTAGGGAGAGACTACTTGAATTGTTTTCTCTAAAGTGTCAAAGGCTGATGGGCGACTTGATAGAAGAATATAAAATCAAGAGAAACATAGGCTAGATAACCAGAGCCTTTTTTTGTTTTGCAGGGTGTAAATGTCAAATACTGGAGGCATGGATTTGATATGAGAGAGGGAAAGTTAAAAGGGGATGTGTGAGGCTATTTTTTTTTTACCTCTGGAAGTCAAAGAATATGAAAAGGGAGGTGGTAGAAGCAGATACAGTAACACTGTTTAAGAGGCATTTAGACAGACACATGAATAGGCAGGGAACGTCCATGTTATATAGAATCAGTTAGGTTGGCATTGTAATTGGCTGAATGGCCTGTTCCTATGCTCTACTGTTCTTTGTCAGAGACAGCAGTGAGGACTTCAATAAATTGAGTAAGTGGCTGTCCTTTAATTGTAGTCCAGAGGAAAAACAACTTACCTATAGCTATCAAATGAAGTATTAACCCATAACCACAGTTTTGATCCAGAACTTTCCTACATTTGAGTTGCTTTAAGCTGTTTCCAGTGGATCAAATTCTGTGTTGCATTTTCTTGGAATATTGAAGTAGAAATTATACAATCATGTACATTTTAAAAAATTATAAGGAATATTAGTTAAATTACATTCTTGTAGCAAAACAAAGCAATATGAAAATATTTCAATCTGCTATCATCTTTATATCATGCTGCCTGTGTGATTTTGTTTTGATGGTGCCATCTCTGCTAGTTGGATATTCTGTGTGTTCAGTTATTTGTGTTTTTTTTCCTCTTCTAGTTGGAAAACTGCCCAAACTTAATGATCAAATCAGATTAAGGTTTAAAGACCATGCCATGATTTTGCTTGAACATGATCAAGAAAGGATGGTTAGTATAGACATTAACAAAAATTGTAATTGTATATCTGTCTCATTTTTTAGTTTAAGGACAAATACAAACATGCCATTCAAGATCACTACTTGTGAATTCCAGTACACGGAGGCAGGATTGCCAGTATTAACTTACCCAGAACCCAGTGATATTAGTTTGACTAATATTTTATCTTTTGAAATTAATTTTGTTAGAAGCAGTGAATTCTTTTCTTGTAAATCTGTTGCTTGTAACTAATATGACTAATGACTGTTAGAAAATTTATGAAGTTGTGCACCAAAGTAATCCAAAAACATGTTTGACAAGTAGACGGGCAAAGAAAAGAGAGTAGCAAGTATAGCAGATACAAAGTAATTGGAAAGGCAACAATAACTTAGAGAACTAAATTATTAAGAAGTGTGAGAAATTCTCTGAATGTATAGGATTTAAATAGTTTTTTGCCTTGCTTTGTGCCTGAACAGCTTGTAATCGATGTCAAAAAGACTGGATAGGCACTTGAGATGAAATGAGTTGAGTATGATGAGTTTAAACAAACTTGGAGTGGATCCAGATAGGACTGGAAAGGAAAGGGGCAGAAGCCAGAATATGAAAGTAGATGAAATACAAGCTTGCAGGTGATAGGTGATACCAGATGAGGGGGAAGGATGGTTGGCGGGAGAGAGAGACTGATGTGAGAAGCTGGAAGCTGATAGGCGCAAGAGGTAAAGGGTTGAAAAAAAGGAAATCTGACAGGAGTGGACAGTGGATTATGAATAAAGGGAAGGGTGCGGTGGGGAACCAAAAGGAGGTGATGTGCAGGTCATGATGATGGCCTTTTCAGCTCTGATGAAGGGTTTTGGTCTGAAATGCGGACTGTTTACTTCCCTGCGTAGATGCTGCCTGACCTGCTGAGTTTCTCTAGCATTTTGTGCATGATGTACAAAAAAAGTGTCAACTGGAAATAATTAATATTTGATGGTCCAAAAATTTAAGTAAAAGTTAGACTTAAAATGAACGATGCTTAGCTGATGTGAAAGCAAATTGTGCAGAAAATACGGAGAGTCTGCTGAGAGATATAGATAGGTTAAGTGAGTGGGCAAGGGTCTTGCAGATGGAGTACAAAGTTGGTAAATGCTAGGTCATCCACTTTGGGAGAAAAAAATGGAAGAGCAGATTATTTAAATGGCAAAAAATTTCAGCATGCTGCTGTGCAGAGGGACTTGGGAGTGCTTGTGCATGAGTTACAGAAGGTTGGTTTGCAGGTGCAACAGGCTATCAAGAAGGCAAATGGGATGTTGGCCTTATTGCTAGAGGAATTGAATTTAAGAGCAGGGAGGTTATGCTGCAACTGTACAGGGTACTGGTGAGGCCTTGTCTGGAGTACTGCATGCAGCTCTGGTCTCCTTACTTGAGGAAGGATATACTGGCTTTGGACGCAGTGCAGAGGAGGTTCATCAGGTTGATTCCAGAGATGTGGGGGTTAGACTATGAAGAGAGATTGAGTTGCCTAGGGCTGTACTTGGTGAAATTCAGAAGAATGAGAGAAGATCTTTTAGAAACATATAAAATTATGAAAGGGGTAGATAAGATAGAGGCAGGAGAGTTGTTTCCACTGGTAGGTGGTACTAGAACTAGGGTTATAGCCTCAAGATTTGGGGGAGTAGATTTAGGATGGAGATGAGAAGGAACTGCTTTTCCCAGAGGGTGGTGAATCTGGAATTCTCTGCCCAATGAAGCAGTGGAGGCTTCTTCAGTAAATATATTTAAGACAAGATTGGATAGATTTTTGCATAGTAGGGGAATTGAGGGTTATGGGGAAAAGGCAGGTAGGTGGAGGTGAGTCCATGGCCAGATCAGGTATGATCTTATTGAATGGTGGAGCAGGCTCGACGGGCCAGATGGCCTACTCCTGCTCCTATTTCTTATGCTCTTATGAAAGAACAGATTGATTAGTAGAATTGCTGTTATAGATGTTAAAAACAGCAGACAAACTGTATAAGGCCAGAATGGTGATGTAACATTAGGGTTTAGGTAGCAAAACATACAGAAATTGATGTGCAATAAAGAAACTACTTAACCTTTGTTTAAACCACAATTTGGGATTGTTTTCATAATAAGAGATTACTAAATAGTGATTTGATAGAAGTGCTTAAAAAGAGATAAGGCAGATTAGTTAAAGTGTGTTTTCAGCGCTTGACGTGTCTAAAAGACCTAGGTATTAGATTAATAGTAAGATGCTTATGGAAAAATGTAGGAGAAAATTTTGCATAAAGGGCTTTAGGTTGTAATACCGATGTTAGTAATAGAAGTAAAGATCACCTTATCACATTCAAACAACTTGGATGACAAGAAAAAAGTGTAAGGAAGGGTTAGGAGAAAAGTAAGGATCATGGAATAAGGATTACTCCAAATATAAAGGGTAAAATTAAACAAGGCTGGTTAGATAATTGTACTTTATGTAATTCTTGTCACTACAGGATGAATCTCGAGAAATGATGGTGTACGTTTATCATTCTCTAAAAAATAGCCGAGAAAGCCACATGATGGGGGCTGAAAACAAAGAAGAAGAATGTTTTCAGGTGAGAACTTTTTTTTCCTGATCTTTCTATTGAGGTGGTAAGATTTTCTTTAGGTGACACAGGTTTAGAAAATGAGTCATGATATGAAGGTAAGCTGCAAGCAGAAGCTGTTCAGCCTCTTCAGTCTATTTGGCCATGCAGTGATATCATTGCCGATGTGGCTAAACTCAATCTGCCTTTGCTCTATATCCTTTTAAGCCTGTAGCTAATTTAATATATTTAATTGATTTAAATCTCTCAATCACCATAGACTAACATCAGGATTTGCATATTCCAAACTTCTATCCCCTTTTTTGTTCAGAATCATTGCTTAACTTCACTTTTGAAAGGTTGGGCTCTAATTTCTTGGTTTTCAACCCTAGTCTTTAAATCCCACATTAATAGAAATAAGCTCTCTCTCAGCTATCAGTTTCCTTGATAACCTAAAATTTTAGTCATATGATCCCTAAGTATCCTAAATTTCCGTAGAACAAAATCCAGTTTGTAAAATCCCACATTGAAATTTAATCTTTGAAATACATGTACCACTCTGGCAAATCTACACTGTACCTACCTCCTAAGAGTCTTTTTTCAAGGTTTTCTATCCAGAATTAAACACTGTGATCCT
Source organism: Mobula birostris (assembly GCF_030028105.1). Classification (NCBI taxonomy): domain Eukaryota; kingdom Metazoa; phylum Chordata; class Chondrichthyes; order Myliobatiformes; family Myliobatidae; genus Mobula; species Mobula birostris. Next base: position 51,563,183 of record NC_092375.1, read on the forward strand.
GATGTGGTTGAATAATGGCCTGTACTGTACTGGGAGATTTACTTGCTAAAGTAAATGGCCTAATAATTTCATTTGCAAAAAGAGTAATTTCTTTGTCATTTAATTGTTGATTGAAGATTGGAATGAAAATTTTTTCTTTTTTTTTAAATTTTGTTTTGGATTTTTGAATTAATATTTTGATAATGTTTGAGTGTTTTTAAATGGTTGCGCATGTCGGTGGGAGTCGACTGTCTCTCAAACAATTTAGGGTTTGGGCCTGCAGGGTACAATTGTAAAGTCCTTGTGTGCACAAGGCTTTTGCTAGTTAGCTGAAAGTTTGATTGCTAGTGGAAAATTGCATCCAGATATTCACGTCAAGTATGAATGGGCTTTGAGGGCAGACAACCAAAGAGCTCTCTAACTTAAATTGCTACCATGCACAAATTTGAGTTCTTATTACCCTCCCATTTTTTTTTGGTTCTTAACTGCTTTGTATTTCTGCCATTTACAAGGATATGAGTTATTTTTGGTATTTCTTTATGCCTTGTCCTTTAGTTTTGTATTGTTTCTTGCCCCATTTGTATGTGTTTCTATTTATTTTCTTTCACTTTCTGAAGTATCGTCGCTTTTTGTTTATTATCACATTGTGGCGACCCACTTTCTGGCACACACGAACCGGCTCAAAACAGCGCGCGCAGGCAGAGGGCTGGCCCCAAAAAGGGCGCCAGGCCATCTTCACCAGCAGGGGGAAAATCCCACACGTGGAAAGGGTCTGGGAATATGCATTCCCCACAGCAGTCCCGCCCCAGGGAGGGCGGGAACAGGAAGGCTTTAAAGCAGGCCGTGAAGTTTGAATAAATCTCTTTCATCGCAACTCTAACTCACCGACTCCGTGTGGTTATTCTAGCACTGTGTGTAGTACACCGCTACAATTGGTGACCCCGACGGCCCAAGCGATATTTGGACCAGAGATGACCAACGCTGCATCTGTTCACGCAGTTTCGTTAAAACTGCCAAGCTTCTGGACGAAGCGACCCCATTTATGGTTCGAACAAGCAGAAGCTCAATTCCACATTCGGCAGATAACCTCGGAGTCCACGCGCTACTACTACGTGCTGAGCTCCCTCGACCAGGAGACAGCTGCACAAGTTGAGGAGTTTATACAGTCGCCCCCGGAGAACGGCAAATACATAGCATTCAAAGCCCTGCTCATAAGGACCTTTGGACTCTCACGGCGCGAACGAGCACGCCGCTTAATGCACCTGGATGGTTTGGGAGACAGACCACCATCAGCATTAATGAACGAAATGCTGGCCCTGGCTGAAGGACACAAACCCTGCCTCATGTTTGAGCAGACGTTCCTAGAGCAACTGCCCGAGGACATACGCCTGCTGCTGTCCGACACAGATTTCAGCGACCCCCGGGAGGTGGTGGCCCGAGCAGATGTGCTGTGGAATGCCAGGAAAGAGAAAGGGGCATCCGTCACACAGATCACCAAGCCACGTACCCAATGACAGACCAGACCAGGCCCAGCAGCAGAGCCCAACGAACAATGGTGTTTCTACCACCAGCGGTGGGGCACAGAGGCCCGCCGCTGCAGACCACCCTGCAAATTCCCAGGAAACGCCAGGGCCAGCCGCCGCTGATGGCTACGGTGGCTGGCCATCAGGACAGCCTCCTGTACGTTTGGGACAAGCAGTCGGGACGCCGCTTTTTGGTCAACACCGGAGCGGAGATCAGCGTCTTACCTCCAACGAGTTATGATACCCGCAACAGAGAACTGGGACCCACCCTGAGGGCCGCAAATGGTAGCACAATACGAACCTACGGTACGGCTACAGTTCAGCTCCAGCCGGTTCACGTGGGACTTCACACTGGCCGCCGTGGCCCAACCACTCCTGGGGGCGGATTTTCTGCGAGCCCACAGCCTGCTGGTCGACCTGCAAGGGAAGCAATTAGTCCATGCCGAGACTTTTCAAACTTTCTCCCTGGGTGAAGCACAGTTGCCAGCCCCACACCTGGACTCCATCACGCTGTCCGTCGACGAATGCACCAGGGTCCTGGCGGATTTCCCATCAGTACTGACACCGCAGTTCACGGCAGCCATGCCCAGACATTGAGTACAGCACCACATCCCGACCCAGGTACCACCCCTCCACGCCCGTGCTCGTAGGCTTCCCCCGGACAAGCTCCGACTGGCGAAGGAGGAGTTCAAGAAGATGGAGGAATTGGGGATCAAACTACAGTCCGACAGCCCATGGGCCTCCCTCCTTCACATGGTGCCCAAGGCAACGGGGGGCTGGAGACCATGCGGTGACTACTGCAGACTGAACGAGGCTACAACGCCAGACCGCTACCCTGTGCCGCACATTCAAGATTTCGCATCAAACCTACACGGCGCAAGGATCTTTTCCAAGGTAGACCTCGTCCAGAGATACCATCAAATCCCGGTACATCCGGACGACATCCCCAAAACAGCACCCATCACCCCGTTCGGACTTTTCGAATTCCTCCGAATGCCGTTTGGTCTAAAGAATGCCGCACAGACTTTCCAGCGGCTAATGGACGCGGTGGGACGCGACCTGGACTTTGCATTCATCTATTTGGACGACATCCTCATAGCAAGCAGTAGTCGTCAGGAGCATCTGTCCCACCTCCACCAGCTCTACTCTCGCCTGAGCGAATTCGGCCTTACAATCAACCCAGCCAAATGCCAGTTCGGACTCGACACCATCGACTTCCTGGGCCACAGGTTTACTAAAGACGGGGCAACCCCGCTGCCCGCCAAGGTAGACGCGGTCCGCAACTTCCCCCGACCCAACACAATCAAAGGCCTGCAGGAATTCGTGGGTATGGTGAATTTCTACCACCGTTTTCTCCTCTCAGCAGCCCGAACCATGCGACCCCTGTTCACTCTAATGTCAGGTACACACACCCGGGGTCACACACTCCCGGGGTCAGACACAGAGAGGAGCTGTGCTGACTGAGCTGGGAGAAATCGAGGCAAAACTACTGGATAAAGTTCGTGGAATACTTTGGAGGTGGCTCTAAAAGTCTCTTGGACAACTGAGTGAGTGACGGCGCTGGTGTGGAAACTCAGTGTGGAGTTTCACTGCCGGTTTGGGCTGGGTTTGTTGGCGGCTGCTAACTGCGTAGCTCCCAGCTGCGGCCGCTGGCACCTCGCCAGGAAGCCGGTTCGCTCCAAAACCGGAGGCAAACGCCGTCGTTCCCCCCCATTGACAGCGGGGCAACGTTCCTCCTCCATTGTTTTCCTGATTTTCGTCCGGTGTTGGTGCCAGAGCATCTGGAAGGACGTTTCGGCCTCTCCCGGCCTGGGTCTCTGCAAGTCCGACGGAGCCTTTCCTGGCGTCGAGCCAGCGAGGAACTGTCGACTGCAAACTTTCCCGGCCAGTTATTCGACTCGTTCCAGGACTTCTAACCGGCACTGCTGTAGGATTCTCGGACTGGAAAGAGCGCCAGCATGCCGGACCGGTCTCCAGGGAGTCGTGGGCCTTCGGGGAGTTACGCAAGGGCGGCTGCCTCCCCGGCCTCGGACAACGCCCTTTTTCGGTCGGTGAAGGTGGAACGTGGGGTGCAATGTATTTTGCGCCCTGGAATGACACTAGAAAAGTGTACGGAGGCAATGGAGGACCTTGTTGGGAAAGGTGGTATTCTGGCCACCGAGAAGGAGTTCGGAAAGGCGGTGTTTTATCTGGCGAATGAAGAGCTAGTGCACCGGGCCCTAAGCAGGGGAGTCACGGTAGACAACATCTTTTTACCTATGGAGCTGGTGACGGCCCCCACGCAACGTATCGTGCTTGGGCATGTTAAGCCTTTCATTCCAAATGAGGACTTGCTACCCCCACTGGCCCGTTTAGGGCAAGTAAGGTTGGAGATCACTGCCATCCGACACAAATTTAAGAGATGCACCCTCCGCACCGTAATCTCTTTCTGGTGTCAGGTATTCATGCAGCTGGAAAGGGAGGTCGATGTTGAGGGCCGGTTTACTGTCCGGCATGAGGGAGTGGATTATCAGGTGTACTGGAGCTCCGAGCGCCCGCGGTGCCATGCGTGCAGGGGGGTGGGGCAATTTCGGAGGGACTGTCCTGCCGCCCGGAACCCGAGGGAGCCCATTTCGGGCACCAGTGCCCCAGCTACCTCTGCCCCTGATCCTACTCCTGCGCGTGTGTCTGCGCCTGCATCTGACCCTGCCCCCGCCCGTGATCCTGCCCCAGCCCCTCACCCTGCCCCTGCCCCTACCCCTACTCCTACGGTTGGGTCGGTCCCTGCTCCTCTCCCTGTGGTTCAGGTGGGGGACGGGGTGGAGTCTGTGTGGAGTAAGAAGGCAAAGGGGAAATCCAAACACAGTAAGAAGCGGGCCTTTGAGGCTGCAGAGCTCACGCCCATTTCGCCTGAAGTGGAGCCTGGGGCTCGGGGAGGTGCGCAAGCAGACGGGGCGATGGAAACAGAGAGCGCCGCCCCATCGGTGAAGCCTGCACCTGTGTGCTCCTCCGGTGTGAAGAGGAGAAGGGAACGTTCCCGCAAGAGGTCAGGGGATGTAGATGCGGAGGAGTCCCAGGAAGGGGTGGGAATCCGGGTAGGGGTTGGTTCTAAACCTGAGTCCCCAGATGTAGCCACCAGTCCTGGGGAAGATGGTGTGGTTGTGCAAAAAGCTTGTGATAGCCCTGTTTGCACAAATGAGGCAGCCCTGGAGGCCTCCACCCAGGACCTACAAGTCAGCGCCTCTCTGGAGGCCAGTGTACCGAATAATGTAAGAGGAGACGAGACAAAGCTCTCTCATTCTCAGCACCAGGCTGCTTGTGAATCCCTTGGACCAAAGGTGCTGGGTTCCCCTCTATGCCTGCCCCCTGGGGAGGGCGTTTTTCTGTGCACGTCGACCCCAGCAATTAATGACTTGCAGGGAGTCCCTGGGGATTGTCCCTCCACTGTCGCAAATGTGGATGAGGCTGATGCGACGGTGGAGCGGGCAGGTAAGAGCGAGGTGCCCGCTGCGCGGTATGGGTCACAAGCGCAGCCATCTTTTGGAACATGCGGGGAGGCCGATGGGGATTCTGTCTGCAGTGACGGGTTGGAGGGGGACTCTTTCGATAGTGAAATAATGGACATCCTCACCCCTCCTGAGAAGTCCCCATTGATACCTGTAGAGGAAATTAAGCATTTTATTCTCACCTCTGAGGGTGCCAAGCACCGGCCTCAACTAGCCTCGCTACGCTGGCCCAGCATGCCGAGGCTGGTGAGGTCCCTGCGAGTCATCCTCGGACGAAAGGGAAAGGGAAAGAGGAATGCGGTGGCGGGGAACGACAGACGGCAACTAAAATCTTTCCTAGGTGACCTAGTAAGGGACATTAGAGGGAGAAGCAGCCTCGCTCCTACGGGGGATGGTGGGTCACAGGGTGTCGCTGGTACCGCTCGAGCCCGGAAGGCAAAAAGTAACCTTGCTTTCTTTCCGGACAGTGTGGTGGAGGGCGCCTCCGCTCTCACCGAAATGGGCACAGCTGCTGAGCCCTAGTGTGCTCCCGCCATGAAGCTTACCATAGCTAGTCTCAACGTAAACGGCAGCAGGGGTCCTCTTCGCAGGCATAACAATCTCTCAGCCCTCAGGGATGGGCGGTATACGGTGAGTTTCCTGCAGGAAATCCATACCATCCCTGGGGACGAGTCTGCTTGGCTCCTGGAGTGGCGGGGCGGGGTCTACATGAGCCACCTCAGCTCCATTTCTAGCGGGGTGGCGATCCTGTTGGCCCCGACCTTCCAGCCAGTAATTGAAAGAGTCCAGGACGTTATGCCCGGCCGTCTGCTCCACCTGGTTGTGCGCCTGGATGGCGTACCATTGCATTTTATCAATGTGTATGCTCCCAGGCGCGGTGTGATGCAGACGCGCCTATTCTGCCAGCTGTCCACCCTGCTGAGCTCCATCGATCCTGGGGATTGCGTCATCCTCGGGGGAGATTTCAATTGTACCCTCGAGGCGGAGGACTGTTCGGGCCTCCAACGCGACCCAGCATCGGCAAAAAAGTTAAAGGAGCTAGTCGGCTCCTTTGACTTGGTGGACAGCTGGCGGAATCTTCACCCCAACTCTAGCGCCTTCTCGAGAAGGTCTAGAGAAGGAGGTTCCAGGATAGACCGCATTTACATCTCTCGGGCCTACGTCTCCCGCGTGTCGGCGTCCTCCATGCGGCCGGTGTCGTGCTCAGATCATCACCTTGTGTGGATGGAATTTATTCCACTACACCCTCGGGTGGGATCCGGGTATTGGCATTTTAACAACCGGCTGCTGGAGGACAGCCGTTTCCGGGATTCGTTCCGAGCTTTCTGGGTCTCCTGGAAGGAGAGGCGGAGAGATTTCTGCTCCCTACGGCTATGGTGGGATGTGGGCAAAGCCCACATCCGGTTTTTATGTCGGGAGTACACTAGGGGGTCGACAAAGAGGCGGAGCTCTGAGGTTGAGCGGCTTGAGAGAGCGTTGCTTGACCTGGAGTCCCGCCTCGGTCCGACCGCTGGAGACCAACAGCTGTGGCAGGAATACCAGGAGAAGAAGGACGCACTAAGGAACCTGCAGCTCCAGCAGTCCCAAGGTGCGTACGTGAGGTCACGGATCCAAATGCTGCAGGATTTGGACCGTGGCTCACCCTTCTTCTACTCGTTGGAAAGGTGGCGGGGAGTTCAAAAGCAGCTAGTGGAGCTGCTGGCTGCCGATGGCTCCTCCATCACGGACCCTGATGGAATTAACAACGAGGTCCGTTCATTCTATCGGTCCTTATTCTCGCCTGATCCGTCAAATGCGGAGGCGTGTAATGAGGTCTGGGAGGATTTGCCGAAGGTCAGCCCAGAGGACGCAGTGCGTCTGGATGCCCCCCTGTCTCGGGAGGAGCTGTCCACTGCCCTTCGGCAACTCCGGAGGGGCAAGTCCCCTGGTTTGGATGGACTGAGTGTTGTGTTTTATCAGGCTTTTTGGGATGTCCTGGGGGATGATTACAGCCTTGTCCTAGGGGAGAGCCTAGCCACCGGAGAAATGCCCCTCTCATGGCGGAGAGCTGTTGTGGTCCTACTGCCCAAGAAGGGAGACCTCCGCCTGCTAAAGAACTGGCGGCCGGTCTCCCTCTTGTGCGTGGACTACAAGATCTTCGCCCGGGCAATGACCAACCGTCTGGGTTCGGTAATTGGACAGGTGGTCCATCCTGACCAATCTTATACAGTCCCGGGCCGCTCCATCCAGGACAATGTCCACCTAGTACGGGACCTGATCCACCTAGTCCAGGAGACTGGGACCCCGGCAGCGTTTCTTTCTCTTGACCAGGAGAAGGCTTTTGACCGGGTGGACCACAGTTTCCTGGTGGGCACCCTGCAGGCTTTTGGGCTCGGACCACACTTTGTGGCCCGAGTTCGGCTCCTGTACTCTGCCACAGAGTGCCTAGTTAAAATTAATGGATCATTGACAGGACCTATCCACTTCCGAAGAGGAGTGCGTCAAGGGTGCCCCATGTCCGGTCAACTGTATGCGATCTGTGTCGAGCCATTCCTCGGCCTTCTTCGGCGAAGGCTGACAGGTCTGGTTCTGCGCGAACCGGACATGGGGGTCGTCCTCTCGGCCTACGCCGATGACGTACTCCTCATGATGACAGACCCCTGTGACCTGCGGAGGATGCGCGAGTGCCAAGATGTTTTCTCGGCGGCATCCTCCGCCAGGATCAACTGGGCGAAATGTTCCGGACTCTTAGTAGGCCAGTGGCAGGTGGACTCCCTGCCGGAGGAGATGAGAGCTTTTGAGTGGAGCACCAGACGTCTTCTCTATCTGGGAGTCTACCTGAGTCCTTCTGGGGAGACCTGGCTGGCGAACTGGCAGGACCTGGAGACAAAGGTCATGGCCCGGCTAGGGCGCTGGTCAGGCCTTCTCAGGGTGCTTTCCTATCGAGGCAGGGTGGTGGTCATAAACCAGCTGGTGGCCTCCATGTTGTGGTACCGGATGGTCACCTTGGCCCCCCCCTGCCCCTTTTGTCGCAAGAATGCAGAGGAAGCTAGTGGACTTCTTCTGGGGAAACAGGAAGCACTGGGTCTCTGCAGCGGTTCTGAGTCTCCCAGAAGGAGAGGGCGGACAGTCGCTGGTGTGTGTACGCACACGACTGGCGGCTCTCCGCCTCAGGACGCTGCAGAGATTCCTGTACGCCGAGCACCCTCCCAGGTGGCACGTGTTGGCGACTTTCTTCCTCCGGAGGGGCTGCTGTCTTGCCGAAGATATGCAGCTACCACCGGCGGGCGTCAGCCGTGCTGCTTTGCAGAGGCTGCCCAGCTTCTATCAGGACCTACTGAGAGTCTGGAACATGGTTGCCTCAGGCCGGGAATCCCCTCCTCTGGCAGAGGGCGGGGTCCTGGCCGACCCTTGCCCTGTCTCAACGGATGTCAGTGCGGCTCAGGTGTGTGGAACGACTCGGGCTGAGCTGCTCGTCGGGCCCAGGCCCCGCAGCCTTACCCGAGAGACGAATCCACACAACTTGAGCCGTCTTTCATCGACAGCCACAATCCCATTCAGGGATGCAGGCAGGAGGTACCTTTATGGGCTGCTGCTCCACACCCTCCACTTCCTAGCATTTGTCCACCGTCCCGACACGCCATGGCGGTCGGTCTTTCCACCTGGAGGTGAGGGGGGTCCCCAGTGGAAGTCCCTCTACAAGGGAGTCCTTCCCATGCACCTTGGGGATCTCGGCTGGAGGGTGCTGCATAAGGCGGTGCCCTGCAATAAGTTCTTTAGTTTGTACACGGATCTCCCAGCCGCGTGTCACTTCTGCGGGCTGGAGGAGACCGTGTACCATATGTACGTGGAGTGTGTGAGGCTGCAGCCCCTTTTCGCGTATTTGCGTGGGCTGCTTCTCGCCTTCTGGTTGCATTTCAGTCCCACCCTATTCATATATGGTCATCCAGTAAGGAGGGGGGCACAGAGGGATGAGGATGTCCTTGTCAACTTGCTCCTGGGGCTGGCGAAAATTGCCATCCGTGGCTCCTGGAAAAGGGTGGCAGGAGGTTCTCCCCGGGCGGACTGCCTGGCTATGTTTAGGGGGTATGTTCGAGCCCGGGTGAACATTGAAAAGGAATACGCACAGTCCACGGCGACCGTCGAGATGTTCCGGGACCGTTGGGCTCCGCGGGGTGTAAATGCCATCATTGATGAGGATGGCAATATATTGGTTTAACGTGTATTGTCTGTTTGTAGTGTAGTAAATGTGTTATTCACTGGGTTTGTAAATATTGTATAGCACCGACATTTGTAATAAAGAATTTTGAAAAAAAAAAAAAGGACATTACCTGGGACGAAGAGGCTGCAACCGCTTTCGTTGAAACCAAGGAAGCCTTGGCAAACGCCGCGATGCTAGTGCACCCCAGAACGGACGTTCCTACTGCCCTCACGGTGGACGCATCCAACACAGCAGTCGGTGGCGTGCTGGAACAACTCATCGAGGGTCGCTGGCAACCCCTGGCGTTCTTCAGCAAACACCTACGACCACCTGAACTCAAATACAGTGCTTTCGACCGGGAGCTATTGGCACTATACCTGACAATCCGACATTTCAGGTACTTCTTAGAAGGTAGGCCCTTCACCGCTTTTACAGACCACAAACCGCCTACCTTTGCGTTCACGAAGGTGTCTGACCCCTGGTCGTTCCGCCAGCAGCGACATCTGTCTTACATCTCCGAGTACACGACGGACATCCGGCATGTCTCGGGAAAGGACAACGTCGTGGCGGATGCACTATCCAGACCTACCATACAGGCCCTGTCCCAGGGCATGGACTATGCAGCGCTGGCAGAGGCACAGCAGGCAGACGCTGAGATCCCCAGTTACAGGACTGCAGTCTCCGGTTTGCAGCTCCAAGACCTCCCCGTAGGCCCAGGTGAGAGGACCCTGCTATGTGACATAGCTACTGGCCAACCCCGCCCCGTCGTCCCAGCAGCCTGGCGCCGGCGGGTTTTCGAATCCATTCACAACTTAGCGCACCCCTCCAACAGGACAACCGTCCGGCTGGTCTCCAACAGGTTCGTGTGGCATGGACTGCGTAAGCAGGTCAGTGAATGGGCCAAAATGTGCACGCAGTGCCAAACGGCCAAGGTGCAGCGGCATACCAAGGCTCCGCCGCAGCGGTTCGAACCCACCTGCCGGAGGTTCGACCACATCCATGTGGATATCGTGGGGCCCCTGCCAGTGTTGCGAGGAGCGCGGTACCTCCTAACGATGATAGACCGGTTCACCAGATGGCCAGAGGCAGTCCCGCTCAGCGACACCACCTCCGAATCCTGCGCCCGAGCACTGATCGCAACCTGGGTAGCCCCCTTCGGGGTACCGGCCCACATTACCTCCGACAGGGGCGCCCAGTTCACCTCCAGTCTGTGGTCGGCTATGGCCAACCTTTTAGGATTGCAGCTACACCACACAACTGCCTACCACCCACAGTCGAACGGACTAGTGGAGTGCTTCCACCGTCACCTGAAATCGGCTCTCATGGCCCGCCTGGAGGGGCCTAACTGGGTGGATGAACTTCCCTGGGTCCTGCTCGGAATCCACACGGCGCCCAAGGAGGATCTGCACACCTCGTCGGCTGAGTTGGTGTACGGCGCACCCCTGGTCGTCCCAGGAGAGTTCATACCAGCCCCAAGGGGGCAAGAGGAAGAACCCACAGCAGTCCTGGACAGACTACGGGAGAGGCTCGGTAACCTGGCCCCCATCCCCACTTCACAGCACGGACAGAGCCCAACCTGCATACCCAAAGACCTGCAGAACTGTAAGTTCCTTTTTGTACGACGGGGTGGACACCGGGCACCGCTACAGCGGCCCTACGAGGGGCCGTTTAAGGTGATCAGGAACAATGGGTCCACGTTCGTGCTGGACACTGGGGGGAGAGAGGAGGTTTTCACAGTGGACCAACTCAAACCGGCCCATGTGGACTTGGCGCAGCCGGTCCTGTCTCAGGCACTGTGGCGCAGGGGCAGACCTCCCAGAGGCCGATCCAGACTGTGGACATTGGGGGAGGTATCGCCGGTTCTCGGAGGGGGAGGGTTATGTGGCGACCCACTTTCTGGCATACACGAACCGGCTCACAACAGCGCGCGCAGGCAGAGGGCCAGCCCCAAAAAGGGCGCCAGGCCATCTTCACCAGCAGGGGGAAAATCCCGCACGCGGAAAGAGTCTGGGAATAGGCATTCCCCACAGCAGTCCCGCCCCAGGGAGCGCGCGAACGGGCAGGCTTTAAAGCAGGCCGCGAAGTTTGAATAAATCTCTTTATCGCAACTCCAACTGACCGACTCCGTGTGGTTATTCTAGCGCTGTGTGTAGCACAGCGCTACAACATTGCTTTTCTTTAAGCATCTCTTACTAATCTTTTAACCATTAACTGATCTGCCTATATAACTGGATTGTTAAAATTGGCCTTGTAGAACCTTAGAAACTGATTTTTTAGAAATTTAATAGCAAACAAGTCGTATTATTGATGTAACATTAACTGTTAATATAATGTTCAGCTGTTAACTAAATATAGCTAATTACTAGGTCTATTAATGGTAGCACTTTTGTTTTGGAAAACATTAGAACAGAATTTCTATTTGTAATGATGGCCAAATTATTAAGGTTTAATGTCACTCTCATATAAAACTGATGGCAAGTTTTGAATCTGTTTGATTGAAAAGATCAAGAGGTTCTTTTTGGTGTCATCCTGCATTGATGAATGATATACTATTACTTTCTTCATGTGATCGCATGTGAACTTCAGCTTTTAATGCAGTATTCTTGCTTATTTAACAAAAAGCAATCAATTTGTAAGTCTTGTTTGATCATGGAGTTACAGAAACGGGCTCTTTGGCCCAACTCATCCATGCCTAGCAAGTTGTCTCCCTGAACTAGTCCCATGTCTGCTTAAGGCAACTTTCCTATGCAAACACCTGTCCAGATGTCTTTACACAATGTAATTGTACCTTTCCTATGTCACTTTCTCTGACAACCTGTTCCACATAGTCACCACCTACATGTCCCCTTCAATTCTTTCCCTTCTCTCTAACCTATGCCCTCTTACTTAAGACTCCTACCCCTGGAAAAACATTGTGTCCATCCATCTCATCTACACCCGTCACGATTTTGTATGTCTTTGTGAAGACACTCCTCAGTCGCCTACACTGCAGTTAAGAAAGCCCCAGCTTACCCCATCTCTCATCATAACTTAAGGCCTGCAGTTCCAGACTCATGAGATGAAATGTTCTTCATTCTCACAATTGGTGCATTTACCCTGTGTTTTGCCTGCCATTTTATGAAGGAGGTTAGAGAGACAGTACAATCTCTGAATATCATGGATAATAAGCATTCAGTGTCATATAGTTGTCATTATTTGGAGTTATGTTCCAATTCATCATTTACATCATCTATTTTTGGTTTTGTACCAATAATGCCATTATTTGTGTCAAAAGTCATTTCATTTAGTTATTGTTTTTCTTCCATGCAGGCCCATGGCTTGAAATTTCCTTCTTCTCACTTGGAGGCACTGAAACAGCTTTGGTTTGATGATGCCGTTTTTGTGGGAGACCTTAAAGTAGACTCTAATGAAGCAAAAGAAAATCTTGCATTGTGTTTGTGGACAGAAAATTTAATAGAAGTGCAGTGAATTGTCATATGAATTGGCTCACTGTAGCTTTAGTGCTCTCTAACTGTGTCATTAAAAACATGGAAATGATATTGTTTATTTTGTGGAATGTTACAGCACAAATACCAAGATTTTATGCCATGTGGAGGAAATAAATTAATATTCATATATGATCAACTAATGTGCATTTTCATTATTTTATAAACATATTCCAATATATAATAAAACTGAACAATTCGTGATCTTTTTTCCCTTCCCCTCCCTATGCAGAACTGAACTGAAGAAATCATTCTGCTTGTTATTGCAAACAACAGGAATTCTGCAGATGCTGGAAATTCAAGCAACACACATCAAAGTTGCTGGTGAACGCAGCAGGCCAGGCAGCATCTGTAGGAAGAGGTGCAGTCGATGTTTCAGGCCGAGACCCTTCGTCAGGACTAACTGAAGGAAGAGTGAGTAAGGGATTTGAAAGTTGGAGGGGGAGGGGAAGATCCAAAATGATAGGAGAAGACAGGAGGGGGAGGGATAGAGCCAAGAGCTGGACAGGTGATAGGCAAAAGGGAATACAAGAGGATCATGGGACAGGAGGTCTGGGAAGAAAGATGGGGGGGGGGGGACCCAGAGGATGGGCAAGAGGTATATTCAGAGGGACAGAGGGAGAAAAAGGAGAGTGAGAGAAAGAATGTGTGCATAAAAATGAGTAACAGATGGGGTACGAGGGGGAGGTGAGGCCTTAGCGGAAGTTAGAGAAGTCGATGTTCATGCCATCAGGTTGGAGGCTACCCAGACGGAATATAAGGTGTTGTTCCTCCAACCTGAGTGTGGCTTCATCTTCACCTGTGAGTCGACTGGGGTGATATACTGCGTCCGGTGCTCCCGATGTGGCCTTTTATATATTGGCGAGACCCGACGCAGACTGGGAGACCGCTTTGCTGAACATCTACGCTCTGTCCGCCAGAGAAAGCAGGATCTCCCAGTGGCCACACGTTTTAATTCCACATCCCATTCCCATTCTGACATGTCCATCCACGGCCTCCTCTACTGTAAAGATGAAGCCACACTCAGGTTGGAGGAACAACACCTTATATTCCATCTGGGTTATTCTCCAACCTGATGGCATGAACATCGACTTCTCTAACTTCCGCTAAGGCCCCACCTCCCCTTCGTACCCCATCTGTTACTCATTTTTATGCACACATTCTTTCTCTCACTCTCCTTTTTCTCCCTCTGTCCCTCTGAATATACCTCTTGCCCATCCTCTGGCCCCCCCCCCCCCCCCCCGTCTTTCTTCCCGGACCTCCTGTCCCATGATCCTCTCGTATCCCCTTTTGCCTATCACCTGTCCAGCTCTTGGCTCTATCCCTCCCCCTCCTGTCTTCTCCTATCATTTTGGATCTCCCCCTCCCCCTCCAACTTTCAAATCCCTTACTCACTCTTCCTTCAGTTAGTCCTGACGAAGGGTCTCGGCCTGAAACGTCGACTGCACCTCTTCCTACAGATGCTGCCTGGCCTGCTGCGTTCACCAGCAGCTTCGATGTGTGCTGCTTGTTGTTGTACCCTTTGTGTGTGCTTTACTATTACTTTATATCGACCCCAATCCTTTAGTTTAACTGTGTAAAACTTGAATGTCAGATGTTTAGATTGATTAATAGAGTGGTATAAAGCAAATCAGTGGATGTTTTGTTCAAAGTGCAGTGCTGTAGAATTTATATTATTGATTAAGATTTGCATATGAAAGGCTCTGCTGTTTTGGATGTAATAGAGGATAGAAGCCTGGAGGTATTGTGTGTGATTTTGGGGAATGGAGGAGCACTGGGACCTGCATGATCAGTAGGGTCATTAAAGGATGTGGTGGTCAGTTAGCTGCTGAGGATCATTTGATGGGTTGTGGGGGTGGGGGGCTTGTGGTTCAAGACCAAGCAAAGAGATAGCAGGGTGAAGAGGGAGACTTGGATGGGGAAACTGGTAGCATGGCTATAGCTGCAGAATGGACTGGTTGGGTATTTTTCATGCCTGTTCTATTTATGCAATGTTAGTACCTGTAGATAGTTTAAAATGGAGACAATATAGTGACCAGTTAATTCTGAGAAAATGAGACTGTTAAAGCTTGAGTGTTTAGTAAAGAAAATATTTTAATCCAGTGGTCCAAGATATCTACTTTAGCTAAAATTTAACATTGAATTACATTGTCAATGTCAATGAGTCATCTTTGTGTAGTTTTTTTTCTGGGACCCACATATATATTTGAGGCAAATTTGAATTAAAATAATGAAACAGCTGAAATCCCATTCTTCCATCATCTCATTCATTCTATAATTACAAGGAAACTGCAGGCAAACTTGCTCAAAATTTAATTCGCATTAAAATATTTATCTACATATTGATCACATTTTTCTTAAACAGTATTATACATGTACAAATACAATTCTTAGTTATTAGCAATAATTTAAAAATTAATACAAATGAACTTTAATCCAGGATAAGCTTTATAGTTTGAAGTTGTAGTTACATTAAAAAAAATATAAAAGATTAAATACCAAACTACATGGTGTTTTATCAAAGCAGTAGGGTTTTTTATACTGAAGCCTTTTTCAAGTGAGGTTGTTTCATTTCAGGGTCTTGTAGATTCTAGTTGGATTATATAGGCTTCTGTTGCAATCTACTATTAGATTTCAGCATAATAAGTTTGAAAATCGTCGGAAACATCAAGGAAACATCTGTGTCCTTTGCCCTTAACACTGAGTTGCTTTGTGGAGAGTGGTGATACTTTCATTATATCAATTAGCAGTTCTAGTTAAGTGAAGAATAAGCAGTTAAGTATGTTGTTTTCTCTCAAACGCTGTGTCTGTTTGTCACACAATTGTGCTTCTCAGTTGTGATTATTTGGATTGGAAATAACCTCAACCTTATGGATTTAAATTGCCCAAAATGCATTGGGGATTTATTTTGAGAACTGAATCCAAGCAATGGTTTTAGGTTTCTACTTTTCAGAAGTTGTCTTCCTCATCTCAGCATTTCAATGTCCCAGAACTGTGTGTGTTGTTGTTGTTCTGCCAGGTTTAAAATGATGCTATCCTTGTCATTGAAATTACCACCTGAAAAATAATACAAATATCATTAATAAATACTATAAGTATACTGGTTTGCAATGAATAACAATTTAGATTAAGTCAGAGCTTCTCTTAATAGGGTAAGAGTTTTTATAATGTGGTTGCATTTTTGTATTTTCCTAAATATCGGAGCCAACATTTATAACCCCTTGAGTATCTTAGCATAAAGTTATTTCTGGGAATACTGATAATTTAACCTAGGTCTTGCAAAACCAAGTCAAAGATTGGAGGAGAGACCTCTGCCCATTTGTTGTGTTTTTACTTTAAATGAGTCGTATTTTCAAGCAGTTTTATTTCAAACTCAGGAAATACATACGACAGTGCTTGGTATTCCGCAAGGTGAAAAGTATTTGATGCTAAACTTATAAAATGGCCAACAATTGAGTAAGTAAGATTTCTATTGTTACAGAATTAGCCTATAAATGCAGGCTTTCAGCCCCTTCCAATCATACTAACCTTTTGTTTTATTCTCCTCTCATTCCCATCAACTCTGCTCAGGTTCTACCACCTACATATACTAGGGACAAATTACAGTGTCAAGCTCACCTAACAACTTGGAAGTCTCTGAGACGTGAGGGCACTTGTGTAAATGCTTATGGTCACAGGGAGAATGTGCAAACTCCAAACAGGCAGTTCCAGAGGTCAGGGTGAACCTGGATCTCTCGAGCTATGATGCAGTAGCTCTTAGAACAGCATCACCGTGCCATCCCGAGTTTATTTTCCATAATCTAGTCTCACTGCTGTGTCCATTAATCCCCACCCCCCTCCATCCTTGATTTTCCTGCTACTCATCTGTACCCTGAATAATTTACGGTAGTCAGCCCACCAGCTAATCGTGGGTAGGTACTGTAGATACAGGAGCTTTCAATAAAAACCTGTGTGGTCACAGACTGAATGTGCAAAAGCCCCAGAGGTAGAACCTGAGGTTAGGAATGTGTCTGGGTCACGGAAAGAGGCAGCAGAACCATCTGCTTGCTACTATGCCACTTCAAATTAAAGCATGTGACAATATTGTAAAATATGACTGAGCAGAGCAACATGGAGTTATTAAAAGGCACCATGTGAGAGCAATACAGTGGCATTCTTTGAGAATGTATCTAGTAGAGGAGTTGAAGGAATTTGGTGTTGGTTTTTTTGACAAGATTACACGTGAGGTTGAAGCACATGGAATTTTGGAGTATATATTAGGACAGATTGAGAGTTGTTTAAAAGGTAAGTAACAAAGCGGAGGGATAAATGTGACTTTGGGTTGGTATGATGTGGCATGTGGTATTGCAGGATTTGAAGCCTAGCCCTAGCCAATCACAATCAATATTCAGAATTTGGCCAAGGAAATCCTTCTTGCAAAGGTATACTTCCAAGAATGGCAAATAGAAATGAATTAAAGTGAGTAAGGTAAAAGGGGCAAAGAGAAAACTTGACAAAGAAAAAAATATAGCTTCTTCAAGGTGGGCATTCTTGGAAGAGGAGTGGCAATGACCCAGCTGGGAAAAAACCTGCGGTTCTGGAAATCAGAAATGAAGACAGAAAATCAAGAATACTCAGCAGACAATGCAATTGTGGTAACCAAACAAAAATTGATGTTGCAAGTCTATGATCTTGCATAGAACTGTGGAAATTTGAAAAACTTTCACATTTATCTAAAATGAAAGGCAACCCCTTCTGAGACAGAAAATTGAGTCTTGTGTTTCTTTGGATAATGTAACATTTTACCTTTAATATCAAGTCGAAGATTTAAATCTAGAAAAGAAGTAATGGTTCCATTGCAGTTGATTCTCCATTTCTGATGATTACGCCTATGCTCTGTCCAAAGATTTATTTTTGTTCCAGCTTTTGCTTGACCACCAATGATGTCTATGCATGCATGGTTAACCTGTAGGAAGAGAATTTAGATCGTACTAACTTTAAAATGTAAAGTCGAAAACTAGTCCAGAAATTTGGCAAATTGGAACACTGCATAAATGTGGATATTCTGTGTTTGTTGGCTAGATTTGCCTAGTGTGCTCTGGTATTGAGCTTTGCATGAAGCCTAGAGTTTTAGTTCAATACAACAGGTTACCAGCAAGGGACAATAGCATAAATATTACTGCATTAAATGATAAAACCAGATTTAATCATTAAATTGTTCTGTTTTATAATTTACTGTTGGTTGAATAGCTGTTTTAAATATTTTAGTAATCAATATGATTATTTGAATTAATGTTTCCTGCAGTCTTATCATTTATATGAATATAACAATGGTCATCCTCCTCCATCTCTAGTCATATGTTAGAATGCTTGTGTAACTGGAGTAGTTCAGAATATACTACCTTGGATTTAATGAGTCCATTGCAGTAAGACCACACCTGTGTAGTTCTACCATTGTAAGGACAGACAGATAACTTAGACCACCTTGGGTCTGCTGAGTCTCCACAAACCGTCAGAAATGTCCTTGTTGCCTTATTTTTAATTCTGAAGTACGCTGCAGGCTATTGGAACAAGAATAGCATAAATGAGGATTCAGTATGGTATTTAACAACATTTATTGCAAATGGTCATTGATACTTATCAATTTATTAATCAGCCCTCCAAACGTGCTCTTGGACTATGCAAGGAAATATCAAAAATAGAAACATAGAAAGCATATAGCTCAATACAGGCCCTTCGGCCCACAAAGCTGTGCTGAACGTGTCCCTACCTTAGAACTACCTAGGCTTTACCCATAGCCCTCTTTTTCTAAGCTCCATGTAGCCATCCAGGATTCTCTTAAAAGACCCTATCGTTTCTGCCTCCACCACCGCCGCCGGCAGCCCATTGCACGTACTCACCACTCTCTGTGTAAAAGAAATTTACCCCTGACATCTCCTCTGTACCTACTTCCAAACACCTTAAAACTATGCCCTCCTGTGCTAGCCAATTCACCCCGGGGGAAAAGCCTCTGGCTATCCACACGATCAATGCCTCTCATTATCTTGTATACCTCTATCAAGTCACCTCTCATCCTCTGTCGCTCCAAGGAGAAAAGGTTGAGTTCACTCAACTTGTTATCATAAGGCATGCTCCCCAATCCAGGCAACATCCTTGTAAATCTCCTCTGCACCCTTTCTATGGTTTCCACATCCTTCCTGTAGTGAGGCGACCAGAATTGAGCACAGTACTCCAAGTGTGGTCTGACCAGGGTCCTATATAGCTGCAACATTACATCTCAGCTCTTAAACTCAATCCCACGATTCATGAAGGCCAATACACCGTATGCTACCTTAACCACACAGTGAACCTGCGCAGCAGCTTTGAGTGTCCTATGGACTTGGACCCCAAGATCTCTCTGATCCTCCACACTGCCAAGAGTCTTACCATTAATACTATATTCTGCTATCATATTTGACCTACCAAAATGAACCACCTCACACTTATCTGGGTTGAACTCCATCTGCCACTTCTCAGCCCAGTTTTGCATCCTATCAATGTCCCGTTGTAACCTCTGACAGCTCTCCACACTATCCACAACACCTCCAACCTTTGTGCCATCAGCAGATTTACTAACCCAACCCTCCACTTCCTCATCCAGGTCATTTATAAAAATCACAAAAGAGTAGGGGTCCCAGAATAGATCCCTGAGGCACAGCACTGGTCACCGGCCTCCATGCAGAATATGACCCGTCTACAACCACTCTTTGCCCTCTGTGGGCAAGCCAGATTTGGACCCACAAAGCAATGTCCCCTTGGATCCCATGCCTCCTTACTTTCTCAATAAGTCTTGCATGGTGTATCTTATCAAATGCCTTGCTAAAATCCATATACACTACATCTACGGCTCCACCTTCATCAATGTGTTTAGTCACAGCCTCAAAAAATTTAATCACACTTGTAAGGCATGACTTGCCTTTGACAAAGCCATGCTGACTATTCCTAATCATATTATGCCTCTCCAAATGTTCATAAATCCTGCCTCTCAGGATCTTCTCCATCATCTTGCCAACCACTGAGTTAAGACTCACTGGTCTATAATTTCCTGGGCTATCTCTACTCCCTTTCTTGAATAAGGGAATAACATCTGCAACCCTCCTATCCTCCAGAACCTCTCCTGTCCTCTTTGATGAGGCAAAGATCATTGCCAGAGGCTCAGCATTCTCCTCCTTCGCTTCCAAGAGTAGCCCGGGGTACATCCCATCTGGTCCCAGTGACTTATCCAACTTGATGCTTTCCAAAAGCTCCAGCGCATTCTCTCTCTTAATATCTACATGCTGAAGCTTTTCAGTCCGCTGCAAGTCATCCCTACAATTGCCAAGATCCTTTTCTGTAGTGAATACTGAAGCAAAGCATTCATTAAGTACCTCTGCCATCTCCTCCAGTTCCATACACACTTTTCCACTATCACACTTGATTTGTCCTATTCTCTCATGTCTTATCCTCTTGCTCTTCACATACTTGTAGAATGCCTTGGGGTTTTCCTTAATCCTGTCCGCCAAAGGCCTTCTCATGGCCCCTTCTGGCTCTCCTAATTTCATTCTTAAACTCCTTCCTGCAAGCCTTATAGATTCATATCATTACCTAGTTTTTTGAACCTTTTGTAAGCTCTTCTTGACTAGATTTACAACAGCTTTTCTGCACCACAGATCTTGTACTTTACCATCTTTTCCATGTCTCATTGGAAGGTACCTACTCAGAATCCCCTGAACATTTGCTACATTTCTTCGGTATGTTTCCCTGAGAACATCTGTTTCCAACTTATGCTTTCAAGTTCCTGCCTGATAGCCTCATAGTTCCCCTTACTCCAATTAAACGTTTCCCTAACTTGTCTATTCCTATCCCTCTCCAATGCTATGGTAAAGGAGATGGAATTCTGATCACTATCTCCAAAATGCTCTCCCACTGAGAGACCTGACACCTGACCAGGTTCATTTCCCAATACCACATCAAGTACAGCCTCGCCTCTTGTAGGCTTATCTACATATTGTGTCAAGAAACCTTCCTGAACACACCTAACAAACTCTACCCCATCTAAACCCTTCACTCTAGGGAGATGCCAATCAATATTTGGGAAATTAAAATCTCCCACCACAACAACCCTGTTATTATTACTCCTTTCCAGAATCTGTCTCCCTATCTGCTCCTTGATGTCACTGTTATTATTTGGTGGTCTATAAAAACCACCCGGTAGAGTTACTGACCCCTTCCTATTCCTAACTTCCACCCACAGAGACTCCGTAGACAACCCCCCCATGACTTCCTCCTTTTCTGCAGCCATGACACTATCTCTGATCAACAGTGCCATGCCCCCACCTCTTTTGCCTGCCTCCCTATCCTTTCTGAAACACCTAAAGCCTGGCACTTGAAGTAGCCATTCCTGCCCCTGCACCATCCAAGTCTCTGTAATGGCCACAACATCATAGCTCCAAGTGCTGATCCATGCTCTAAGCTCATCCGCTATAGTCATGATACTCCTCGCATTAAAATAGATACAGCTCAGACCATCGGACTGAGTGTGTCCCTTCTCTATCACCTGCCTTTCCTCCCTTTTGCACTGTCTCCAAACTTTCTCTATTCGTGAGCCAACCTTCCTTTCCTCCATCACTCCCATTCAGTTCCCACCCCCAAGCAATTCTTGTTTAAACTCTCCCCAATAGCCTTAGCAAACCTTCTCACCAGGATATCGGTCCCCCTTGGATTCAAGTGCATTTTAAGTACTTATAAACAAAGCTTGCTGATGCATCTATTACATCCCACCTTGATTGGTGATGTTTTATTGAAATGTTATTTCCTTTTTCATGATGATTCTAATTCCCATTCCCTCCCACCTCTCTCCACTATGGGAACCTCTTTGCTCCTTACCTTGCTCACTCAAAAATCAGCACAGAATTACTTGTTTCTTTCCCAAATGAAATTTGTTGAATTTTTTGAGGAGGTTTAAGTGTGGATTAAAACAGCCATTGTTTTCCCCTGCTTTAGAAGGAAGAGTTAGAGATGGCGAGAATCTAGAAAAGTCAAGTCTGACTTTATTTACTTTGTGATCCCACTCAGCCTGGGTGAGTGTTCTGTGCCTTAGAAGTTATACTATACCACTCGTACAAATGGTAATGATGTAGTATTTTGTTCCTCTTCTATCATAATTAAGTGTTGGATTTTTTTAGTAAGATATAATGCTGACGAGGGTAAATGATCTGCAGTGGCAAGTATTGATAGAAATAATTCTCACATCAAAAAAAAATCCCCATGGTATAGAAAACTTGGTGCTGATATTTAATGGAATCTCCAAAATAGCAATCACTTGTAGTACAGTAATACTTTACATATGCCTGAGGCTTAACTGCATTCTTCTATAATCCTGTCCTTTGCCTGTTGTAAACCTTCATGTACTCTTAAGGAAAACAATTTTTTAAAATGGAAATTAAATCAAATTCAAAAGTGTCAGGGCAGAAATGAGTGTTGTTGCATTTACTAAGGAGAAGGTATTTGGGAAGCTTCAAAGGTGTGAAGTCACTTGGACCCTGATGGACTATGCCCCAGGGTTCTGAAAGAGGTAGCTGAAGAGATTGTGGAGTCATTAGAAGAGATCTTTCAAGAATCACTAGATTCTGGAATGGTTCCAAATGACTAGAAAATTGCAAATGTCACTCCACTCTTTAACATGAGAGGGAGGAAGAACAAAGGAAATTATAAGCCAGTTAGTCTGACCTCAGTGGTTGGGAAGGCTTTGGAGTCACTTGTTAAGGATGTGACTTTGGGGTAGGTTTGCCTTCCTTACTACTGACTAAACCCGACTTGCGAATTTCCTCCCTGATTAGAAAACAGTCTAGGCCTTTATTTTTTTATCTCAGGGCTCTGAAAGAGGTGGCTGAAGAGACTGAGTATGCATTAGTAGTGATCTTTCCACTCCAAATCTGATATGATGCCAAAAAGCATTGCAAACATTTTTTTCCTGAAACTTTGTACAATTGTATCTTCTGTATCTAACCATTGTTGGTAATACATACACACAACGCACCTACATGAACTATGAGGAAGAAAGTTAGAACTTACCTACCATCCAGTAAAAGTTTCAAACTTGCAGCTGTTATGAGATACGTTTCCCTCTCAGTTACTTAGATCAACAACATTAATGTTACCTTCAAAACCAGAGTTAATATTGTCTCCTTACCTGCTGGGTTCACATTTCAAGTAGAAAAGCCCTACAAAATACAGAATCCTCTAGCCATATATCAAATGTTATGGCATAGAACTACCTTGTAAACCATGGATTGCTGCTGTCAAAACTGTCAAGAGTTCTAATATTTTTGAATGTCACTTGTATCAAGTTCAAAAGCAGAAACACTGGTCACATTATTTATGTACTTCAAGCTGCAAATCTGGGCATTTTACCTGTTTTAGAGGATGAAGTGATCCGATTGTTTTCCATCCGCTGAATTTATTCCAGTTGGTTATTTCAGAACATTGTAAAACCAATTGCTTTCCTTTAAAGTTGGCATGTTCATAGACTATCCATCTAATTAGATATAAACAGTATAGTGTGAAGGATTGTGAAATGGCAGCTGAACTTTGAGTATATATGTTCTTATGAAGTACAGTATTACACACACTTCTAATAACTTTCTTTGAACATGATAATGCATGAGGAGATCGTGAGAGGGAGGAACGATGGGGAGCAGAGGAGGGGTCAAGCGGCAGGGCCAGGGATAAGATATTGGATACTGGTGATATCAGTAGGTTTTTACATCTGTAGGTTGTTTTGGAAAGGTGACTGAGTGCCCTAAAGGCCTATCATTAGTTGGGGTTGGGGGACAGAGGTCAAAGAATTTAAGCAGAGGTTGGAAGGTTTGAGGTACATAGATTATTGGCCCATTGTTATAATACACCAGTGAAGGTTTCACAGTAGATATAGTCCAACAGATTCCTGCTGTAATCTTTCCATTTGCATGTTAGAAGAAGTTAATTTTGTAATCACATTAATCTTGTGCAATAATAGCATTTAGTTAGTAGTGCCACTCCTTAAATCAAATGCAAGCTAATTCCAGTTTATTGTATCAATATTTAATATCAATATTTCCTGTCTACTTTTAAAAATCCTTATTTGATAATTGGATTAAAAATTGAGTTAACACAAAATAGCTACTGAGCAGAAAACATTACATTTTACAGTGAATGGTGTTTTTACTGACTTGTGGAATGAAAGTGATGTTGTCAAAACCATCATAGCAGTCCCTGAGAATCAGGCAGATAAACAGAAGTGTTTCTGTGGTTCCGCATTACTTCAGTAAATAAATAGATGTTTTTAACTTATTATACCACAGGAGGCCACTCAGTCCATTGACTCCATGGCCGGCTCTAACAGCAATCCCAAAAATCATATACCCTCTTCTTACTTTCCTGTCAACTCTTTAGTCATCTGTCAACACTAGTATTTACCAACACACCAAAATACTAGTACATCTTTGGGAATATGAGAGTGAACCTGAGGCAACTTCACAGACAGCAAAGAGCTCAGGATTGAACCAGAGTTGCTGGAGCTGTAGAGAAGCTGTGGTGGCTGACAAAACAAAAAAAAATATTTAGGCCTAGCATCAGTTTATGTTTCCTTTTACCTACCATAAATAATATTTTAAAAACGCAGTTTTTGACTCTCTATTAAGCTTCCATTGGTTTACCATAATACCTTGTAACTTCCAAATCATTCTGCTCACCTGCAAAGATGCACCTCAACCAGAATCAACTATTTTCTATGGACTTCATCCTTAGAACAGGATTAATATACCTTCTAATTATCTGAAACATATTCAATAGATTGCCTACTCACGTTCCACCGTTCACCTTTACTGAGTTCGGATATGGATAAAATCCCATCTTCTGCAAGCCACTGGCACCTTCTGTAAGAATCAGTTCCTGACCTCCAAATGAATCAAGGCTATATAAACCAATAGAAGGTATGGAAAAATCCTAAAACAAATAATAGGCTCACACTGAGTTGGTTTTACTGGAAATATACAGGTATATAAGATGAAAAGAAAACAGTTTACCACTAAAAGCTGTTTTTTTACTATGATACTGTGTGTAAGTTGTAAGGTAATTACATCTAATACAACCATGTATTAATATAGAACCTCAACAACTTCTTTCATTAAACAGGCAATGTTTAATTTTTTGTTGGAGCTTTGCATATTATTCTTGCTGGTCATTTTAATCTGAGTTTGCTTCCTTAGAACATGGGCGCCATTGTGGCATAGTGGTTAGTGCGATGCTATTACAGCTCAGGGTATCGGAGTTCGGCGTTCAATTCCGGCAAACTCTGTACCTCCTCCCTGTGGAATATGTGGGTTTTCCCCAGGCATTCTAGTTTCCTCCCACAGTTCAAAGATGTACTGGGTAGGTTAATTGGTCATTGTAAATTGCCCAGTGATTAGGTTAGGGTTAAATTGGGGTTGCTGGCTGGTGTGGCTCAACAGGCCAGAGCGCCTGTTCCGCAGTGCATTGCTAAATAAATCAAATAAAACACATTTCATCAAAGTTGCTGGTGAACATAGCAGGCCAGGCTGCGTTCACCAGCAACTTTGATGTGTGTTGCTTGAATTTCCAGCATCCGCAGAATTCCTGTTGTTTGCGTTTTTAAAAAAACACATTTCATCTACATTAAAGGAATTTTTGAAATGTATCTTGTGCGTCCTCAAATGTGTGTGTGTGTGTTGATTGTTATTCTTGACAACATGAAACTAATCATTTTCAAAGTGATGAAAGAAGTATTGAGTAGAACCATGTTTCTGTAAGAAATGGGTCAGTTCACTTGGATTAAGTTCCCCTTTGTATTCATTGCCATTATCATTGACGTATTCCTCACTAATATGTGGGTACATAAATACATAGAAACACCATCATCTCCAGCTGCTGCATTTTCATTTGGAGTATTTTAATTTTCAAAGTCAATATTCTGAAACTTACTCAGCTAAAAGCTGTAAGGGATTCATTTACCGTGCATGTTGTAATGACTCAAGAAGAAATTGGCCCAGGTTAACATTCACAGTTTAACCAGGAATGAACAGTAAATACTTCACCCACTAGCAATATCATCATTAAAAACATATTGTCTCATGAGACTGCTTTTAACAGTGAGCCACCCAGCATTACAGGAGGAGCAATGCATCTTGTTTAAAGGTGTGGAATAGCCTATCTGTATTCCTTTTCTCTTTATTTACCTATAGTTGCATCTCATGTGAAAGTTCCAGTACTTTAGCACATCCATGGCTCATCATGCTTTCATTTACAACAACCAAGTTTGAGGCCATTGAATGGTGTTTGGTATTCTTCCTGCCTTTTACTGGTCAATAAGTACCCTCAATCTTAAACCATCTCCTGCCATTTAAAGATTTTCACCTTCCTTCCACTCTCATGCAAGTGCGCTTTTGCTTTGGGATCTGTAAATAATAGTATCTAAACAGCAATTCCTCATCTACCTAACAGAACACTAATAAACAATTATAATCATTTTAAATCCTGATATATCTGTACAATTCAAAAAGAAGATATTGGTTGCTTCGCAGAATTGTTGCCAGTTACTTAAGCAGTGAATGCAAATAAACATTAATATTTTTCCTGGTGTTTTTTAAAATCTTCGAATACAGTTCTGACGTACATCAGTCTATGCATTAATCTATGGTCTTTTGGAAACTATCTGGAATTTTTTTCCCCTTTGTAGTATACTATGACACCTTCTTGCCAAGGTATTTAAACAAGGAAGCAGAGGCTTTGGAGGAAAAAGGGTCCATACATTATCAAAGCTGATGACAGAAGGAAAATGGAAGGGAAATTGAAAAAGATAAAGGAAGCCTAGAATTAGTTTCCAAAATAATTTTATGGAAAATAACAGATGAACAAGTCATTGCAGAACTGGCTGTGGAGAGTCAGTCTGGTTGTAAAGCACAGGCATTGATTTATAGCATTGAAAATGACAAAATTAACTTACAGATATGATGGGTTTAAGAGATCTGATTGATTTGCCCGACAGGCATCCTAGGGAATCAAGGTCTGGGTAGTGGCCTTCCTCTAACACATACTGACAGCCACCATAATCCTTCTCATCATACAGTACCCAGCTGGAGAGGTGAGAATGAAAACAAAGTTAATGACTTTTGCATATCATATTTTCAGTATACTGTTGTATATTATAAAAATAATTCCCCCCTGAAGGCCTTACCTATTTTATCCTATTTATCCTCTTAACATTGACAAGTAGATAGAAAAGTCCTGAAGTGAATCTATTTTATTATGGTAAACAGCAACAGGAGCCAGTACTTGTTAATAATAAATGATGTTGCTCCTGAGCAGAGCAAACATTGCATTGACCATGCACTGTCAGGAAAGAAATTACTTTAGAATATCTGCTTGGACAGATATCTAATTTTAAAGGTTAAAATGGACATAAAAGATTGATAAATTTGCATATGGCCCCATGCTTCACTTTGCAATAATAGTGGATTCCGGTTAATTGAGACACATCAGGACCAGTACATTTTGGCCCAATTAAGCAGCCGCACCCAATTAACTTAAGTTTCATAGGAATAGTTAAAAAGATAAACCGTAACAAATTATGTACCTAAATGAAACACAGAAAAAATTAGAACACTAACAATACTACTATAGTACTATAAGACTGTTCTTAATACTTATCAATGGAGGAATTCATCTGCATCATATTTTTTTGACTGTAAGTGAACAAAATCAGCGCAGGCACCTGGTGCCGATAATGAACTGCCTTCATACAGTGCTGTCGTCAATTGCATCCTCTGAATCCTCATTTTCATTGTAGCATTCAAGATGATCATCAATACTTTCAAATTCTTCACATGTCCTAAATAGTTGAAGTAGTGAAATAGTTTCATTTTCACTCCTGGCCGTTTCACTGCTGTTAGTGTTCTAATTTTCTGGCCGTTTCTGGCATCTCCAAGCCTCAATGCTTGAAGCTTCAGTGAGTAAAACTGTCTTACTGGTTATTTCTCACCAACTATTAGTGACAAAAATCACTGCTTTTTGAAGACAAACATGCACAACTGACACTATTTAAAACTGTGCACTTGAAGTACAGTTTAGTGTCCAATGGCTAATGAAGTGCACATACCTGATGCTAGGTAGAAACGATTTGGCAACAGTCTTCTGTCCCAATTAAGCGGCACAGTGTACCAAATAAATGAAGGCAATCAATTAGCTTTCGTTCTTCAAGAGTTGTCCCAAATAAGTGGCTGCCCTGATGAACTGATGGCCCAATTAACCAGAATCCACTGTATGTACTTACTTGTATTCAAATCAACCTTACCATCCATGAAGAACCTTAAATGAATTTGGTTGTAAAGGTAGTAAACTGGGCAACTCTGATACAAATTCAGCGCTTTCTCCTTCAAAGTCAATTCCGTTGTATGCCCGGATCTGTAACAGAGATGTAAAACAATAGTTTTCCAAAATATTTTTCAAAGGGACTTTTCTCTGTAATTCTTATCCAGATGTCACTGCTAGCATTTTGCTATCAGTGGTATTTAGTTGTTCAGCTCTCATACAGTTATACTGCAGAGACTACAAGATTTCTAACCAGTAAATACAAACTTACTTTTGTACACAAATTGAGAAACAGAAAGTAAAAGCAGAACCGAATATAGAACATAGAACAGTACAGGCCCTTGAGCCCACAGTGTTGTGTTGCCCTTAACCTGCTCTGAAATCAAGCTAACTCTTCCCTCTCACATAGCCCTCTATTTTTCATTCATTTCTGTGCCTACCTAAGGGCCTCTAAAATGTCCTTAATGTATCTACCTCTGCAACTACTCCTGGCAGCACGTTCCACACAATTTACAACTCTCTGTGTGTAAAAAAAAATACCTCTAACAACCCCCTATACTTCCCGCCAAACACCTGTAAGTATGACATTTCCTTGAATTAGCCATTTCCACCCTGGGAAATTGTCTCTTTATCTATGTCTCTTATCATCTTGTAACCTCTATCTCATTCTCCTTCATTCCAAAGAGAAAAGGCCTAGCTCACTCTGCCTGTCTTCATAAGACATGTCCTCTAGTCCAGGCAGCATCTTGGTAAATCTCCTCTGTATTCTCTCTAAAGGTTCAACATCCTTCCTATACTAAGGCAACCAAAACTGAACACTATATTACAAGCAACAAACAACAGGAATTCTGCAGATGCTGGAAATTCAAGCAACACACATCAAAGTTGCTGGTGAACGCAGCAGGCTAGGCAGCATCTGTAGGAAGAGGTGCAGTCGACGTTTCAGGCCGAGACCCTTCGGCCTGAAACGTCGACTGCACCTCTTCTTTACAGATGCTGCCTGGCCTGCTGCGTTCACCAGCAACTTTGATGTGTGTTACTATATTACAAGTGTAGCCTGACCAGGGTTTCATAGAGCTGCAACATTACCCCGCTGCCCTTGAACTCAGTCCCCTGACTAATGAAGGCCAACACACCATGCACCACCTTAACCACCCTATCAACTTGCATGGCAGCTTTGAGCGATCTGTGAATGTGGACCCTGAAGATCCCTCTGTCTCTCCACACTGCTGAGAATCCTGCCATTAACCATGCCTTCAAAAATGGACCTTTCAAAATGAATTAGTTCAATTTATATGTGTAAGCATAAATTCTCAAGGCCCGAATAGTTCTCCAGCAGTGATTGTTACTTACTAAGCCTTCCAAGCTCACTCTGATTGCACTAACTTCTTCATTGGTCATCTGTGCACAACCATTTAATGAAGATTACGACAGCAATCTTGCTATTTTGATACTGTACTAGATCATTGAATTAATTTTGGGTCACACTCTAATTGCTGCCTTTATTCTCAGATGGACATTTCTAGAGTCTTTAATGTATTGTTTCAGAGGAGCTCTTAGCATACTTAAAATAGATGGGCTTAACCTTGGTCTTCAAAGACTAAGAACATCACAAAGTTAAGGTGTTTGTTGTTTATCAAAAGAGTACTAGACTCAAAAATGTACAATGGTGAAGCAATGTTAAATAGGAATCTAGAATCAATCAGATTACTTCAATAGCAGTAATTTTCTTCAATAAATATGACTGATAGAACATTGAACAGTATAGCACAATACAGACCCTTCAGCTCATAATGTGCTGACCTTTTAACCTACTCCATAATGATAGGAGTCTCTTTCCATTCAGCTTAGTTGGCCACTTTCTTGTACAATACGTATATCAGAACATTTATACATGTATAAAAGAGCAAAAGCAACAAATAATTTATCAAAAATATGAATTTTCTGGATAGGATCATATATATCTTAGAAAACAAATCAGTGAAGTGTTGTAAACCTTTATCACTGCATCATCCTGCAATTCAGGGAAGCATGTTCAAAATAGATCTGGATGCAGCACAAATAAAAGATACCAATATAAATTAGCAACAGAGGACTAGAGCGCATTCTAATCAGCAACTTTGAGATTCCTACAACAAGGAAGGCAGAATTGTGCTGCTTCCACGAAGGAGGAGAGTGTTGAAGGGAACAATTTCCTGGTGCCTTTACCAACAACTTATCATTATACACAAAAGAACACTGCCACAACACATTTAGAAATTCCTTAATTAATGTACACTCAGTGGCCACTTTATTAGGTACATCTGAACAGCTGCACGCTAATGCAAATTTCTAATTAGCCAATCATGTAACAGCAACTCAATGCATAAAAACATGCAGACATGGTCAAGAGGTTCAGTTATTGTTAAGACAAAACATCAGAAAGAGGAAGAAATATATTCTAAGTGGTTTTGACTGTGGACTGATAGTGCTAGACAGGGTGTTTGAGTATCTCAGAAACTGCTGATCTCCTGGGATTTTCATGCACAACGGTCTGTGGAGTTTACAAAGAATGGTGTGGAAGTCCAAACACATCCAGTGAGCAGCAGTTCTGTGGGCAACAATGCCTTGTAATGAGAGAGGTCAGTGAAAAAAAGGGCAGATGGGTTCAAGCTGACAGGAAGGCATGTTAGCTGAAATAACCACCCAGTGCCACAGTGGTATGCAAGAAAGTATCTCTGAGTGTACAACATCGAACCTTGAAGTGGATTGGCTTAAGCAACAGAAGACCATGAACATACAGAAATACACTTGGAGGCCAGCCACTTTATTAGCAATCTCCTGTACCTGATAAAGTGGCCACTGTGTGTATATTTTGTTGATGCCCATCAACACATCATTTGGAATTGAGCAGAACAGAAGGGGGTCTTACCGCCTTTCAAAAGAATAGTGCCAGCAACTGCAAAATTAAATCATGTTTGTGAAAAAATCTTAATTCTGCAATATAATGTGACATATTTTACCTGAAATAGTGCTTCATTCCCTCCGACAGGTTCCTGTAATATAATTTCATAGAGTATTTGTTCAGTCAAACTAGAAGAGTTGATTATCATTTCAATAAAACACTGTTTTAAACGTTGATGAGTCAATTATGATGAAAATGGTTCAGTTTTAAAAACAGATTTTAAATTCAGAAATAGATATCAGATATTTAATTATTATGACTTTTATGTATTTATATAATCAAAAATTTATATTTAATAATACAAGATTATTGTATATAGCATTTTATCATTATAAAATAAAAAACTGAAAATAAATGTTAAGAAATACAATTTTGTCCCCATTGGAAAGCAATAAATTTTGTCTTTAGTTTATTTCTCCAATAAATTTTTATGTCTGAAATGGAAACTGCCCATGTCAATTTATCTGTGGGCAATGTTGAGTAAACATAGAAAGTTACCACAAGCATCTTCTGATGCCTAAAGACTTCAATAATGTTGCCTTATTCTACAAGATCTCTATAAGGTTGGCTTATTTCTGAATTTGATGGCTCCTCTATGCCTACGTAGATCGACCAGTAGATCAGCCCCGGTTCTATGTTCTAACTATTCTAGGTAAAGAGATTTATCCTGAGTTCTTTAAAGTCATCAGTTTTATGCCCAGTTGTTCTGGTGTCACCTATGGGTAGAAACATCTCCATATATATATAAATGTCAAACTTTCTTGTAACTTAAAAAAATAATACAAGACATTGTTCTGTCTTCCCATTTCTTGAGAATGGAGTTTCAGCCTGCTTATTTGTCTACATTTATAGAACTAAGAGATTATGCCGGATTTCCTGAACTTCCTTTGCATATATGATGGCATTTTTCTTGAAGAATTTCATCAATCATGACTAACCAGGCAACTATTCATTTTTTGACTACCAGAAATAAGTTACCAGTTGTATCGGGTGAATAGATTTAATTGGCTTGTCCGATCCTCCCCAGCTGGTGTGGTTTCTATACACTCCTTTCTCTAGGATATACTGCTCTCCAGAATAATGTTCTTCATGATAGGCCACCCACCTAACATAACGAAACATTATAAGTTATCATTCATCATGAAACATCATTTACAGTACAATATTTAATGCCAGAAGAATTGAATATGTACATACACTCCACTATTGACTTTAATTGACCGAGTTACGGTTGTGTATCCGCTACTTTCCAGGTTTGGAACTGCGCTATTGAGAACGATGCTTTTGCCATTCTTTAGGTCTACTTCTTCAAATAAAGTGATTTCAGGCTTCATATAGTCCTAGTTTAAAAACAGATAGTTAAAATATTGATAGGTGTCAGCAATAACAGGTCAACAGCAGATGCCATTTCATTGGCTCTTCACTAAACCCTGGAACACCTGGACAGGTGCATACATCAAGATGCTCTTCAATGACTACAGCTCAGCATTCAATACATCATCCCTTCAAGACTAATCTATAAGCTCCAAGACCTAGATATCAATACCTCCCTGTGCAACTGGATCCTCATTTTCCTCACTTGTAGACCCCAGTCAGTTCAGATTGGCAACAAAATCTCATCCACAGTCTCCATCAGCACAGGTGTACCATAAGGCTGTGTACTTAGCCCCCTGCTCTACTTGCTTTATACTTATGATGTGAGGCTAAGCACTGCTCCAAAGCCACGTTTAAGTTAGCTGACAACACTGCTGTCATTGGCCAAATCAAAGGTGGTGATGATTTAGCATATAGGAGGGATATTGAAAATCTGGCTTAGTGTTACCACAACAACAATGTCTCATTCAATATCATTAAGACCAATGAGCTGATTATTGACCACAAGAGGAGGAAAGCGGAGATCCTCGAGCCTTCATCAGGGGATCAGGGGTGAAGTGGGTCAGCAGCTTTAAATTCCTCAACGTTATCATTTCAGAGGATCTGTTCTGGGTCCAGCACGAAAGTGCCATTGC
This sequence comes from Mobula birostris, assembly GCF_030028105.1. Taxonomy (NCBI): domain Eukaryota; kingdom Metazoa; phylum Chordata; class Chondrichthyes; order Myliobatiformes; family Myliobatidae; genus Mobula; species Mobula birostris. The sequence continues at coordinate 51,596,151 of NC_092375.1, forward strand.
AAAGAAAGCACAGCAACACCTCTACTTTCGTAGAAGTTTACAAAGATTTGGCATGCTATCTAAAACTTTGACAAGCTTATATAGATGAGCATTGGATATTATACATACTGGTTGCATCATGGCCTAGTATGGAAACACCAATGCCCTTGAATGGAAGAACCTACAAAAAGTAGTGGATACAGCTCAGACAGTCATGGGCAAAGTACTTCCCACCACTGAGCACATCTAGAAGAAGCACTGTCACAGGATAGCAGCATTCATCATCAAGTACCCCCACCATCCAGGCCATGCTTCCTTTTCACTGGTGCCATTAGGAAGGAGGTACAAGAGCCTCAGGCCTTGCACCACCGGTTCAGGAACAGGTATTATACTTTAACCATCAGGCTCTTGAATCAATGCGGATTTCTTCGGTCAACCTCACTCTAACACTGAACTGTCCCACAACCTTTGCACATTGGTTGTTTGTCCTTCTTGTTGTGCATGGTTTTTCATTGATTCTATTGTGGGTTTTTTTTTGTATTTACTGTGAATGCCCACAAGAAAATAAATCTCAGGGTTGTATATGGTTATATATATATATATATACATACACACACACACACACACACACACACACACACACACACACACACACGCGCACACACACATACATAATTTGCTAATGAATTTACTTTGAACTTTGAATAAAGGTAACTCAAACTCATTATAGAACATGATTACTGCACAGAGTTTACTTCCTATTCTTATTGTCTCTTGAATTTTTAAGGATCTTTGATCCAATTTGGAGAGCGGAGATAATCACAGATGTCTTGAGGCCAGACTGGGTAAGGACCAAGTTCTTTTCCTAAAAGACATTACAAATTAGCTGGATGGACAGATATGTTATTATATGTTATGTTTTGCTGGGCTAGTAATCTAATGGGTTGGCTATGATTTAGAGATGCAAGCTTCAAATATCAGGAAGCCAAATGAGTAACTTAAATTCAATTTATCAAGCAAGATCTGAAATAAAAAGCTAGTAGTGTCTTAAAACATACACGATTCATAAATATACTGTTGATAAGAAAATACACCTTACCCATTTATCTGACTTCATACTCACAACAATACAATTGACTTTAAATGATTTGAGAATTAAGGCAGTATTCTCTTCACATCAATCTAATTTATGTAATTGGCAACATTCTTGAAAAAGTCCACCTAGTATGATCTTCACATTAATACTAACTGGGTATTTAAACTGAAGGAAAAATAAATTACCACTCATATTAGGTATCTAGACCACTCAATTATTTGGTAGCTATTGTAATTTGTTTACAAAAGTTTTTCTAGAATGTCCTGCTCTTCAATAGTGTTATTAATTAGTTCCTCTATCTAATCTCAACCAAAATACAATATACTTTTTTATTACAAGGGACATTTATTATTGCATCTTAAGAAAATGATGCCTTCAGTTTAGTTGGTCTGATTGTGAGAACATTTGTTATGTCATACAATTATTTTTCTATCTGGAAATAATGTTTTTTGGAAGTGACATTAAAATTGTTTTAAGTATGTGCTAAAGGTATTTCCAATTGAAAAGAATGGGTTTCCCATCCAACAGTAACTTCATCAAACATGTTTGTGAATTGTTCTGGATCTTCTTAAAAATTTCTCAACTCCCCTCCAGCAAACCTGCATTAAGAATGGAGCTGATCTTCAAAGCTATATAACTTATGGTACCTACACTCTAGAACCAAAGTAATTGAGTTGCTATACACAAATGTAGGGTGGAGATACATCTCTACCAAAGGAGATGTAAGGTGCTCCTTCCCTCCACTACCCTGCAGGTCACCCTTGAGGAAGCAGTTGCACCTGCTTAGCCCCCTGATCAGGGTCACGTGAAACCATTATGAGCAACTGGTGCATATCACAAGTCCTGGTTATGCGACCACTGACGCCAGGCAGACAATCTCTGAAGAGTATTGATAATGGCTGGGGATAATGACACTGTCCAGAAGAAGGCATGGCAAACCACTTTGGCAGAAACATTTGCCAAGAACTATCATGGTCATAAGTGCATGGAATGGGCTGCCAGCGGCGGTAGTGGAGGCAGAAATAATAGGGTCTTTTAAGAGACTCCTGAATGGATACATGGAGCTTAGAAAAATAGAGGGATATGGGTAAACCTAAGTAGTTCTAAGGTAGGGACATGTTCGGCACAGCTTTGTGGGCCGAAGGGCCTGTATTGTGCTGTAGGTTTTCTATGTTTCTACCTACGTCATATGACATGGCACATAATGATGATGATGCTGATACACAAAGGAGAAAAGTACTTGTGTAAGTTTGGAGACAATTAAGCAGATGAGAGGTGGGCTTTACACTCAATATTCATAGGACAAAGATTCAATACCAACATGCTCCCATACTACAACAAAATGGTAAGTGGGATTATTTTTAAGTGGTCACTTCATGGTTGTTAGATCAAGGGGTCTAATGAAAGTTCAATACAAGAGTCTGGAAAACACTGTATCTTGGGAAATGCCTCACAGCAAAGAAAATTTTGAAGGCTATGGAAAATTACATCATCAATGCATCAGCAGAACCTACAGTCAACTAAGGAAAGGGCTATTTGGAAATCAAGACTTTGTCTAATACAAAACTTATCAATGATCAAACAGGTAACAATGATTCCAGTCCTCTTGCTTCAAAGGCTTGATCACCTACAGAAGAAATCTCAAGGCACTAGAAAAATGCCACCAATTCTGTTTGCAGGTATATTTTAAACTGGCAACAATTTGTTTAAGGATTTTCTCATGTTTACTTAAAATTAACAATTATGTTGTGTGCCTCAGCATATTGTCATCTAATGAATCTAGCCAGCTCCTCGTCAAATAAAATGTGTGTGTGTGTGTGTGTGTGTGTGTGTGTGTGTGTGAGAGAGAGAGAGAGAGAGAGAGAGAGAATGAGAGAATTTATCCAAAGAAGAAGAAACATATTTGAACGACCAAAATCTAAAAATGATTCAGGGTATGGCTCAGACTAACTAAATTTCCAAGTCAGGGTGAAGTGTAGCATCAGTACAGAAAAAGAGAGCTAAAGAGAAGAAAACATTTTGGTATTCATTTAATTCACTCAAACCATTTGAAATAATCATAACTCACAGCTAAAATATAGCGCAGTGATTGTACTGTACTGTCAAATCCACCCCATGCCTGCCAGTCCTCATACTCTCCTTCCTCCAGCAGGTACTGATGTCCTTGGTAATATTTTTTTTCGTAACAGACCCATCTGGATAGTAAAGAAAAATCAATTAAAATATTGCTTAAAACAATGTGTCAGCAGGGCTGAAATATTTGTTGAAAATCAAAATAATGCAGATGATAGTAATCTTTTTATGATATTAGTAACGTTTTGATATAGAGAGTGGTAAGTGCATGGAATGCACTTCTGCTGATTGGCTAGAGGCAGATACTTTGGGGACATTGACTGTTCGATAGGAACATGCTTGAAAGAAAAATAGAGTGCTATGTGGGAGGGAAGGGTTAGATTGATCTTGGAGTAGGTTAAAAGATTAGTACAACATTGTAGGCCAAAGGGCCTACACGGTGATGTACTGTTCCATGTTTTTAATTAGTTTAAACTAATCAGCAAAAATAAAAGAACCCTTATGAAATGAGTGATCAAATACAACATTTACACATGCTTTTGTATTGAACCACAACAATTAAATAGTTTTGTTTTACAGCAACTGAATTGCAACATAGTTAAATTTTAGTGAAGATTTCCAGTCAGTTATCATTGTTTCATTGCCTTCCATATTTAGACGACTAGTTATATTTAAAATATATAACTAGTTGTCTAATTAATGAAAATGAGATACAAACATTTCAGAGTTTCCATCAGTTAACCTAAATTATCAGATGTTGCTTATCAAAAAATGTTGTATGTTAACCTTGACAAAATTTTAATATATTATGAAGCATTCCAATATGGATTGTATCTTTCAATGGTTTGGATATGTTGAAATTTAGACCTACCCATATAGACAAAGCCCAGCTACATCTTTAAAATTCCCTGCTTCTGACTGAAGGAACTTATTACAAAATACTGAGACACACATTTGTGCTAAATTATTGCTGTGGAATTTTGAATATTTGTTTTTAGCTAAATGAGTTGGGTGAAACTCTCAATTAATATGGGCAGAAGAATGACTGTTCAACAATGCCAAAATGATGAATCAAGAACATTTTCAAACCATAAGTGTATTAAGTTTTTATTATTCTATCAAATATACAGCTATTCGGGACAGTTCCATATGACAAGCCCTAAGCTTCCTCCAGATCAGAGATTGTTCAATGATACTTCAATCAGTTATGGATATACAGATAAAACTACTTAGAAGAACTTTAAAAAACAGAAAAATAAGTCGATGAAAATCATCAAAGCATTTTTAAGTTATTCAGTTTTTAAAAAGTAACATATGCAGCACATCTGAAAACATGCTTTTTCACTAAACCTATTGATCATAACTTAGTGATACTCACAGTCCATCAATGACACGTATTGAGCCTGCTCCTCGAAAATTATCCATATTTTGGTCTGTAGTTTCATTCAAAAGACTTTTCAAATCTGGTATGTCTTTACAAATTTCCTGAAAATGCCCATTGAACATTTCTTTTTCAAATATTACAATCTAGAATAAGAGATAATTTACTACAGTTAGCATCATTTAGGAAGATAGAGTCAAGAGTAACACAAATGGCTCCTTTGTACTCTTCTTCACAATAATAAAAATCAGAAATACTACTTTACTGACAGGATCTATTTAACAAACAGTTCTTCGCTTTTTCTCTTTTTAAATTTTTTTAAATATTTTATTAAAAAAAATCTACACCCACTACCAAAATGAGCTGGTTGGAATACCTTACCATATAATATTATTATAATAATGGCTCGGATCCATACTTTAATAACAGTTCAAAGATTATGAAAATAAATCAGAAAGGGTCCCTATAACATTAGAAAATCATGTTTAGAATCAGAAATCGAACAACGAATCTTCTCTAGATCTAGGCATAACATAATATCAGATAGCCATTGAGCATGAGTGGGCGGGGTGGCCTCCTTCCATTTAAGCAAGATTGTCCTCCTGGCCATAAGAGACATAAAGGCCAATACCCGCAAATTAGATGGCTGCAATATTGTAGCACTATCCTCAATAATACCAAACATGGCAGTCAAGGGATTGGGCTTAAAACTAACATTGAAAAGTACAGAAAAAGTTTGAACTACATCTTTCCAAAATTCTTCAAGGCACGGACATGTCCAAAACATATGAATTAGTGTGGCCACTCCATTAGTACATCTATCACAGTAAGGGGAGATATCTGTGTAGAAACGAGAGAGCTTGTCTTTAGACATGTGAACTCTATGTACCACTTTGAATTGTAATAAAGAATGACGAGCACATAATGATGAAGAATTAACCAATTTTAAAATAATCTTCCAGCTCTCTTCAGATATGAAAATCTGTAAATCCTTTCCCCAGTCTCCTTTAATTTTATCTAAAGAAGCCTTTTTCAGTCCCAGCAGCAGACCGTAAATGTAAGATATAGAACCATTGTCAATGGGTTTCAGATTAAAAATTGTATCTATTATATTCTTATCTGGACTTGTAGGAAATATATGTAATTGACATCTTAAAAAATCTCTAATCTGTAAGTAACGAATAAAGTGGGTATTGGAAAGGTTAAATTTCGTTGAAAATTGCACAAAAGAAGAGAGATTCCCTCCATCAAACAAATCCTGAAATCATTTAATACCCAATCTATTCCATTCTTTAAAGGATAAATCAATTATAGATGGTTTAAAAAACAATTAGAAAAGATGGGACTCGAGAGGGAGAATCTTAATAAACCAAAATGTTTTCTAAACTGTAACCAAATCTTCAAAGTATGTTTGACCACCACATTGTCAGTTAGTTTACTTAAAGATAAAGGAAGCAAGGATCCAAGTAAAGAAATAATGGAAAATTTCATAACAGAATTGTCTTCCAAAGAGACCCATATAGGGCATTTCTCATGGTTAATGTAATATATCCAGAACATAATAATTAACTGCCCAATAATATAACCTAAAATTGGGTAAGGCAAACCCCCCATTCCATTTGGTTTTTTGAAGGTGAACTTTATTTATTCGAGGTTTTTTATTCTTCCATATATAGGAAGAAAGAATTGAATCCAAAGAGTCAAAAGAAGATTTAGGAATAAAAATAGGCACAGCTTGAAAAAGGTATATAAAATTAGATAAGATATTCATTTTAATAGAATTAATTCGGCCAATCAGTGATAAAGAGGGAGGCAACCAATTAGAAAGTGTTTTTTTAACATAATTCATTAAAGTTAAAACATTTTCCTTAAATAAATCTTTACAATTCTAAGTAATTATTACTCCTAAATACATAAATTGTTTTCTTAAAATTTTAAAAGGAAGGTTAATATCAGTTGGTATTAAATTGTTTAAGGGAAACAGTTCACTCTTATGTAAATTTAATTTATATCCTGAGAACGGACTAAAATTAGCCAGTAAATGGAACACAGATGGTAAAGAGGTTGTAACATTAGGTAGAAAAAGCAATAAGTCATCAGCATAAAGTGACACTTCGTGAATAGTACCTCTCCTTAAAATACCAGTAATCTCTTTAGACTCTCAAAAAGCCATTGCTAAGGGTTCTAATACCAAATCAAAAAGCAGAGGGCTCAAAGGACAACCTTGTCTAGTCCCACGCTGGGGTTTAAAGGGTTCTTGAAAAAAATTAGGAATATAAGGATAGTGCAATTAAAACAAACAAAAAAACCCACGCCAAATTAAAATGGAAGACATGGGTAGTACCCAGCATATGTGGAGAAACAAATTTAACATTTCTTGTAAACGATCCTTCATCAAAACTTCACCAGTTCTGATGAAAAGTTGTTAACCTGAAACATTAACTGTTTGTATGTCCATTGATGCTGCCTGCCCTGCTCTTTTTTCTCACCACTTTGTGTTTATATGTTAGATTTGCAGGATCTACAGGATTTTGATTTAAGGTAAATAACAAATTTGAGATGGCAAAGAACCAAGCAGAGATCAGTCCACTGGATTATAAAGAATATTGAAACATCTGCCTTAATACTGACCAGACTAGATTTGAGATCAATACAAATGACCTTCTCCTTATATCCAGACTTTTACCTATATTTATCTTCTGGTTTGAATTATAAGAAAAATCACTCATCCAAACTTACCGATTTTACAATAAATTTTTCATTGACTTCACTGCCACTTAATAACCAGTTTTTGTTTTCATCTGGTATCATATGTAACACCCCAATCAGACTATTAGTTGTGTTTTTGTAATACTAGTTCTAAACAAGTTTCAGTTCATTATCCTTTGAGTGTACACGTATATAACCAAACAAAAGAATGTTCCTCCAGACCACAGAGCACGCATCTATCACACACAGCAGATAACACAACATATTACCACAAATAAGTTAATACAATATAATTCAAAGTGCATGTAATGCACAAGTACCAACTTTTGTCCTTCTGTCAGAGTTCATCTTGAAGTGGTGCACTCAACTTATCTGGACTCTGGTGTTCCATGTGCTCCAAAGGATTTTGTTACCACTGTGAATTCTATTACCAAATTGAATAAAACTCAGGCACATTCAGTAATACTGTGTGTTGACCAAATTGAAAACCACTGAACAGAAATAATTTGAGCTTGTATTCAGTCCTCAGTGGCATTTATTTTATGTGTAACAGTTATGTGCACAGAATAAAAAGAAAGTACAAGGCAGCATTTGCTTTCATCTGTTTACTGTTTCAAAATCAGCAGTACTATTTGATTTTGCAAATGTGATTTAGTAATAGACTTCTGTACAGTCAGTAACATCCAAACCCATTAAACATGTCTGAAAGAACCAGAATTGATTTCTTACGCAGGGTTTTATTTGTTTCAGTAGCAATAAATGTCAAGAAGTCATTGAAACAAAACAACTTGTACTGTGATGTTCAAGTCATCTGTGTGACTAATTTTAGCATCCATGGATCCATACATACCCTAGGAGACATAGGGTGCTCCACTTTTAGTCCACCCTAAATAAAAATAAGAAAAAGTAATCTTATTTTCTTAAATAAAATAGAGTCAAGGTTGTTAATAAGTAGAGACTAAGCTGTGTAGTCTATGAAGCACATAGTATCATATTTCTGCAATTTACATTCTACTTCCAAACTATCTCTGTGCAACACAATGTGGATAATCTACCTGAGTGAGGCACAGCTGTATACCAGTGTTAGCTAATATCCAAACTCCTTTAGTTACAGAACTATTAGAAATGCACTTAACAACACACATCAAAGTTGCTGGTGAATGCAGCAGGCCAGGCAGCATCTCTAGGAAGAGGTACAGTCAACGTTTCGGGCTGAGACCCTTCGTCAGGACTAACTGAAAGAAGAGCTAGTAAGAGATTTGAAAGTGGGAGGGGGAGGGGGAGATCCAAAATGATACGAGAAGACAGGAGGGGGAGGGATGGAGCCAAGAGCTGGACAGTTGATAGGCAAAAGGGATATGAGGAGATCATGGGACGGGAGGCCTAGGGAGAAAGAAAGGGGGAGGGGGGAAGCCCAGAGGATGGGCAGGGAGTATAGTGAGAGGGACAGAGGGAGAAAAAGAAGAGAGAGAGAGAGAGAGAGAGAGAAAGAATATATATAACAATAATAAATAAATAAATAACAGATGGGGTACAAGGGGAGGTGGGGCATTAACAGAAGTTAGAGAAGTCAATGTTCATGCCATCAGGTTGGAGGCTACCCAGACGGAATACAGGTGTCCCCCGCTTTTCGAACGTTCGCTTTACGAAACCTCACTGTTACAAAAGACCTACATTAGTACCCTGTTTTCACTTTCAGAAGGTGTTTTCACTGTTATGAAGAAAGGCAGCGCATGATAAAAAATCAGCACACGAAAAAATCAGTGCGCGATAAAAGGCAGCGCGCACCCTGAGCAGCCGCTCTCCCCTGTATTCAGAACGGCATTGCTTAATCACATTGCATTGAGCAGCCGTTAGCAAGATGAGTTCTAAGGTGTTGGAAAAGCCTGAAAGAGCTCGTAAGGGTGTTACACTTCGCGTAAAACTAGATATAATTAAGCGTTTCGATCATGGTGAACGAAGCAAGGACAAAGTGAGTTTGGCTTGTGGAAGCTGACGAAGATGATGTTAAAGAGGTTTTGGCATCCCATGACCAAGTACTGATAGATGAACAGCTGATGCAATTGGAAGAAGAAAGGATAACAATTGAAACCGAATGCAGTAGCGAAAGTGAAGTTGTCCAGGAACTGAACGTAAAGCAACTGTGTGAGATTTTCGCTGCAATGATAAAGTACGACTTTAATTTTGAAAGGGTACGTAGGTTTAGGGGATATTTGCAGGATGTTTTGAGTCCTTACAAAGAACTGTGTGATAGAAAAATGCTCAGCAGTCAAACAAGCCTTCCACATCAGCCACAGCAGACGACGAACCTCGACCGTCGACAGCGAGGCAGGCAGTCATAGGAGAAGATGAGCTGGCTGCCCTGATCGATGATGAGATGACACCCCCATGTCCCACCACCCCAACCCCTGGGCCCCAGACAGATACTGTACCGATTCGCGGAGAATGCAGTAGTAGCCGGGAGGCACACAGCGCACCTTTAAGAAAAAAGCCGAAATAAACATGCTAATTAATTAGGTGCCGCCTAGCACATAATTGTCGGCCCAGATCAGTGCTGATGCAGTCGGCAATCGCCTCTGATCTGCCCCGACATTTACGTGCCGGGCAGCACCTAATTAATTAGCATGTTTATTTTGGCTTTCTTCTTAAAGATGTGCTGTGTGCCTCCCGGCTACCCCTGCATGCTTCGCGGCAATGTATCAGTTGGCGGCCTGGAGGGTGGGGGCCACTGCACCACCCCAACCTACGACAACTCAGTCTAGCACACCATCATCAGTGTGCTTGATGTTTTCCCAATTCCGGTAAGTGATACTACACTGTACATACATTATTTCTACTTTATATCGGCTGTGTATTTTTACGTGTTATTTGGTAGATTTGGCAGCTTCATAGTTTAAAGGTTACTGGAGAGTGCGTTTATGCCAACAGCGCTTGCGTGAGATTTTCTGCCGAGAGTGCTTGCGTGAGATTTTCGGTACGGAGATCTGTGCAGGCAATCGTTGTAGAGAAGTATTTCTATTTTGTATAGGCTGTGTATTTATCATATCATTCCTGCTTTTACTATATGTTACTGTTATTTTAGGTTTTGTGTGCAATTGGCATGATTTGGTAGGTTATTTTTGGGTCTGCGAACGCTCACAAAATTTTCCCATATAAATAAATGGTAATTGCTTCTTCGCTTTACGACATTTCGGCTTACGAACCGTTTCATAGGAACGCTCTACCTTCGGATGGCGGGGGAAACCTGTATAAGGTGTTGTTCCTCCAACCTGAGTGTGGCTTCATCTTGACAGTAGAGAAGGCCATGGATAGACATAGCAGAATGGGAATGGGATGTGGAATTAAAATGTGTGGCCACTGGGAGATCCTGCTTTCTCTGGCAGACAGAGAGTAGGTGTTCAGCGAAACGGTCTCCCAGTCTGCGTCGGGTCTCACCAATATATAGAAGGCCACATCGGGAGCACCGGACGCAGTATATCACCCCAGCCGATTCACAGGTGAAGTGTCGCCTCACCTGGAAGGACTGTTTGGGGCCCTGGATGGTGGTAAGGGAGGAAGTGTAAGGGCATGTGTAGCACTTGTTCCACTTACAAGGATAAGTGCCAGGAGGGAGATCAGTGGGGAGGGATGGGGGGGAACGAATGGACAAGGGAGTCACATAGGGAGTGATCCCTGCGGAAAGCAGAGAGGGAGGGGGAGGGAAAGATGTGCTTAGTGGTGGGATCCCATTGGAGGTGGCGGATGTTACGGAGAATTATATATTGGACCTGGAGGCTGGTGGGGTGGTAGTTGAGGACCAGGGGAACTCTATTCCTAGTAGGGTGGTGTGAGGATAGGGTGAGAGCAGATGTGTGTGAAATGGGAGAGATGTGTTTGAGAGCAGAGTTGATGGTGGAGGAAGGGAAGCCCCTTTCTTTAAAAAAGGAGGACATCTCCTTCGTCCTGGAATGAAAAGCCTCATCCTGAGAGCAGATGCGGGGGAGACGGAGGAATTGCGAGAAGGGAATGACATTTTTGCAAGAGACAGGGTGAGAAGAGGAATAGTCCAGATAGCTGTGAGAGTCCGTAGGCTTATAGTAGACATCAGTAGGTAAGCTGTCTCCAGAGATAGAGACAGAAAGATCGGGGAGGGAGGTGTCCGAAATGGACCAAGTAAACTTGAGGGTGGGGTGAAAGTTGGAGGTAAAGTTAATGAAGTCAACGAGCTTAGCATGCGTGCAGGTAGCAGCGCCAATGCAGTCGTCGATGTAGCAAAGGAAAAGTGGGGGACAGATACCAGTATAGGTTTGGAACATGGATTATTCCACAAAGTCAACAAAAAGGCAGGCATAGTTGGGACCCATACGGGTGCCCATGGCTACACCTTTAGTTTGGAGGAAGTGGGAGGAGCCAAAGGAGAAATTATTAAGAAATGCACTTAGCCTGTTGCTTTTCCATCAATATTATATTTGGTAAATTAATGACTTTTAAAATAAAAGTCATCTGGAGCAATCATACGTGTTTATTTTACCACTTCTTTAGAAAAAAAACAAATTGCTTTTTTAACATCCTTCTCCAGTTATATTCAACTAGGACAGCATTTTTTTTAGACTGGAATTGTTTTCTGTGATGTATTTATTACGGGTAATAAATTCTGTATAATATTTGTTAAGGATATATCATACATAATTCCCTTTCCGATTAAACATACCAAAATAGCATGAATATGAACTGACACACTCCTTATATTTTCTATTTTAAAAATACAATTTACAAATCACCTTTGCAACTGTAAAGAAGAATGGCCAACATGAACTGAGTTAATTTGTTAGACGCTCTGCCTTTCTCGAATCAATAAACTTAGAAGCAAGAGTAAAATAAATGGTAAGTGAACTTATTTTTGTTGATATAACTTAGAAGGGGGAATGATTGATTTAATTTAGAGTAAAAGAGAAACACAAGTGGAAACAGGTCTAACTCATCCATGCCCACCATGTTGTCTACCAACTTAGTCCTAGTAGTTGCTTGTGATATCCCTCAAGACCCCTCCAATCCATTCACTTAATCAAATGTCTTTTTAAGGTTGTTATTGTAACTGCCTTAACCACTTTCTCTGGCAGCTCATTCCACATACATACAGTCCGCTGCATAAAGAATTTTCCCCTCAAATCCCTTTTAAATCTTTTACCTCTCAGTTTAAACCTATGCCCTCTAGTTTTTAGTTCCTCTTCCTTGGAAAGTAGACTATATTTGTTCGTCCTGTCTATATCCTTCATAATTTTATACACTTCTGTAAGGCCACCCCTCAATCTCCTATGTTCCAAGGAATAAAATCTTACCTTGTCTAACTTTTCCCAATATGCTAATACTTTAACTCCTGGCAACATCCTCGTAATACTTCTCAGTACACTTTCCAATTTCATGATGCCTTTCTATAACAGGGTGACAAACAGTGTACATAACACTCCAGGTGCAGCCTCAGCAGTGACTTGTATAACTGACTTCTTCACCAATGTTTATTGTGATGCCGCTTTCAGCAAACTAGTGTATGTACTTGTCCTCTTAGATCCTTCCATTCCACAACACTCTCCAAGTCTCCAGGGTGTGACAATTCATTACCCTTGTTTGACTTCAAAAATGCAACGCTCAGCACTTACCTAAATTGAAAGCCATTTGCCAATACTGGGTCTACTTACCTTGCGATCAAGATTCCCTCGTAATTTTTGATAACCTTCTTCACCACTTATTTTAGTATCATCTGCAAACTTACTAACCATACCTTGTATATTCATATCAAAATGATTTATATAAATAATGAACAATAAAGATCCCAACACTGATCCCTGTAGCACACCGTGAATCACAAGCTCCAGTCTGAAAAAACAACCTTTGACACTTACTCTTAGCTACCTGCCATCAGGTCAATTATGTATCCAATTAACTTTCGCTCTCTGGATCCCATGCAATCTAACCTTCCAGACTAGCCTGCCATCTGGGACATTATCAAAGGTAGAAATCTACAGTCTAAGCTGGAATCTGAAGTGTTCCCTTTAGGTTCTTTAGTAACATCTGTGCCTTCACAGACAGGCTCACGTCTCAATTTAATTTCTAATTCAACCCACTATGTCACTGATTGCTGATATAGATAATGAAATGAAGTACTAAATACTGGACTTGGGCCAACATCTTTAAACACAAAGGTGAAAATGCTATCGAGCAAAATGAACTAAAACAGATTAAATACCCATTTTATAAAACTCAAAGAACATATCTTAATAAAATATTTCCTCACCATTTTCAGAGGCCGGAGTGACTTAATATCATTGGATTTTTCTTCAGTTGATATTGGAATTGGCTTGCTACCAGCTTCTAGCAGGGTGTAAGGGCCACAGAAATTTGTCTTATTATAGGCAAGCCAACTAATAAAAGAAACATTTTGAAAATATATGTTAATGGAAAACTGGGTGAAAAAGTCTTCAGAAATTATATAAAACACTACTTTATAATAGTCATACATAAAAATGTATTTGCCTATCTTATATTCGAAAAACAAACACAACTATCAGAAGTTGTGATCTTACAGCTCATGCATTTGTAAATGTGTTTGCTATGTCCCACAAGACAGAAGTTTGTATTAAAGCTCCAAATCTTAGCACACTAAATCCTAGTCCAAATATTAGACATTGTAGATTTTTTAAACATGTATACTTCCTCTTTCAGTGCTCCCCTTTGCCTGAGAAATACTGTGGATTATCTCTCATTGTTTTCTTTGAACAGTAGCCAGTGCGCAGGCACGGGAAGCGTCAGAGACATCAGCAGCAGCGGAAGGCAGGCACAGCACCACCAAACGTGATGAGTTCTTTTCCCTTGCTCAGGAGTTTTTCTTAAAAACAGTAACCAGTGTGCAGGTGTGGGAAGCTTCAGAGGCATTGGCGGCAGCGGAAGGCAGGCTGAGCAGCACCAAATGCGGTGAGTTCTTTCTCCTTGCATGGAGGTTTTTATAATTTTGTAAACCATAAAAGAGAAGTAGGGTCTAGCAGAGCGGCCATTGTTGGAGCGGCTATCATCAGAGTGGCGTCTACAGTCAGAGTGGGAACTTAGACGCTTCGACGAGAAGAGGTTGAGGCCAAAGAAACAGGTAGGAAGGGTAGGTTTTGCCTTTTGCTATTGCTGATTTGGTCTTGGTTGCCCGTAGTACAGTGCAGGCAGGATGGCAGATATGGTAGTGGAATGCTCCTCCTGTAGGATGTGCAAGTTCATGGAACCTGATGGTCTCCCTGATGACTACACCTGTGGTAAGTGTAGCCAACCCCAGCTCCTAAAAGAGTGCAGTAAGGAGCTGGAGCTGGATGAACTAACAATCATCCAGGAAGCAGAGTAATTGATAGGTAAGACTTTAGAGCAGATGGTTACACCCAGCGTGCAGAATTCAGGAAGTATACACTGTGAAAGGTAAAAGGACAAATAAGTCAGTGCAGGGTCCCCCCTGTGGCCTTTCCCCTCAGCAACAGGTATCCCCCTTTGGATACTGCTGAGGGGGATGACCTGTTTGGGCAAGGCAGCAGCAGCCAGACCAAAAGCACCGTGGTCCGCTCTGAGTGTCCAAACGGTAGGGTGAAGTCAGGCGGAGCAATAGTCATTGGGGACTCGATAGCTAGGGGAGCAGATAGGGGATTCTGCAGCAGCAAAAGAGATGCCAGGATAATGGGCTGCCTCCTGGGTGCTAGGGTCCAGGATGTCTCTGAGTGGTTGCAGAATATCCTTGAAGAGGAAGGTGAGCAGCCAGAGGTCATGGTACATATTGGTATCAATGACATAGGCAGGAGAGGGGTAGAGGTCCTGCGCAGTAAACTTAGGGAGTTGAAGAGCAGGACCTCCAAGATGGTAATCTCCAGATTACTCTCAGTGCAATGAGCTAGTGAAGATCAGAACAGGAAGATAGTGCAGATGAATGAGTGGCTGAGGAGATGATGTGTGGCAAGGGTTTCAAGTTCTTGGATTATTGGAACCTTTTCTGGGGAAGGGGTGGCCTGTACAAGTGGGACAGGTTGCACCTGAATTGGAGGGGAACCAATATTCTAGGAGGAGGTTTGCTAATGCTATTGGGGAGGGTTTAAACCAGATTTGCAGGGAAGTGGGAACCGAAGTGAAGAGGCAGAGGATGGGGCAGTTGGCACACAAGTAGAGACAACTTGTAGGGAGTTTGTGAGGAAGGATAGACAGATGATAGAGAAAAGATGCACTCAGTCAGATGGTTTGAGATGTGTCTATTTTAATGCAAGAAGTATCATTAACAAGGTGGATGAAATTAGGCTGTGGATCAATATGTAGAACTATGACAATGTAGCCATTACAGAGACTTGGCTGTCTCAGGGGCAGGAATGGCTGCTGAGCGTGCCAGGCTTTAGATGATTCAAAAAGGACAGGGAGGGAGGCAAAAAATGTGGCATTGCTAATCAGGGATACTATCACATCTCCATAAAAGGAGGAAGTCATGGAGGGCTTGTCTACTGAGTCATTGTGGGTGGAAGTCAGAAACAGGAAGGGGCAATAACTCTACTGGGTGTTTTTTATAGACCCCCCAACAGTAACAGAGACCGAGGAGCAGATAAGGAGGCAGATTCTGGAATGGTGCAATAATAATAGGGTTGTTGTGGTGGGTGATTTTAACTTTCCTAATATTGACTGGCAAGGGGTTTGGATGGGGTGGAGTTTGTTAGGTGTGTTCAGGAAGGTTTCCTGAGGCAATATGTAGATATGCCAACTAGATATTCCATCTTTAACAGCTAAGTATCCAGCATCATGTAAAATGCTTGTTTATGTTTTATATTTCAGCTTTGGTTAATCAGATTGCTGATCAGCAAGATTAGTGCAGTGATCTTTGTAAGTTTTGGTTTTAAGTGTTAGTTATGCTGCTGAAGAAAATTTCAAACTAAAGTTAAATGATAAAGGAGGACAGGAACTCTGGACTCTTGATGCTTATAGCCATTTGCAGAGAAGGGAGGTTTAGTATGAACAGAAATAAACTGCATAAAAATTGTGTGAAATGAAAAATATTTTGTATATAAAAAAACAAATCTGTTACTTTCACTTACATTCCTGAATTGACAGTCAGAGAAGACATTGTAGGTATAATTCCACATTCCCTTATGCAGGCTACCTCACTGTAAAGATAAGTGTTATTGACATTTTGTTGCTGAGGTTCTTGGATGATTTCAATCTCTGGAATGCAGTGATTCTGGAATGAGAAATATTCAACATCTATAATCTTTAAGAAGACCGTTAGTAAGGTTTTATTTGCAGGAACTTTTAATTTTTTACTCCAACCGTGAAACATTTATCTTGAAAATACTATTTTATTTCAATAACCAATTTCTTTGGATTACTGCTTATAGATTAAATGATATTTTAAAACTGGTAAACTGAATTATTGTCATTTTGGATTGTAATTTTAAGAGGATCAATTTAGAGAATTTAACTACATTGTGTTACATTACAATCTACATTGTATGTTTTTTAAGGTCCAACCTGATGAATAACTTCTTATTTTTCATTATAATCTTTATTTCTTCAGAATGATTCTTTGAAACAGACTGGAAAAATTATCACTTTATCTATCAAGTTAGAGACATCTTATCCAGTAATTTGTTTCTTCTCATTGGGAGGGAGACTTACCTTCATAATCCTTTTAATGGAACCGATCATAATTTTTGATGATGTTGAATCCAAGTAAATGTAATTATTATCCCAGAGTTTACTAAGTTCCTTTGGTCCCTCTTCTAAAACAAGCAATTGACCTTGAAATTCAGGCTTCTCATATATTATCCAACTGGAATGAGGATAGATAAACAAAATTAAATATACTGCAGGCAAAACAAGTTAAGAAAAATGTTTCCCTCTGTTGATCTATTCAAGTGAGGGCCAGTCAGTTCAGTTTCCATTTTCAGTTGTTTGATTGTCCTGTTTGCACCACTTTCCACTAAGGTTGATGTAACGAAGACAAATGTTGCTGAACTGCATATAATGGAGCTTATTTCAGTTTACTCTCTATCTGAACCAGCGTAATGACAATTTGAACTTAGATCTTCAGCATGAAATTAAGAAACCAAATAACTTTGTTGAGAATTACTCCAAAATATAAAACCTTTGGTTTAAGATAGGACTGCTGAAGGCATGTGACTACTTAACTAGCGATTACCAAAAATGAGGAATACAACTAAACACTTTATTATTGATACTTTTTCTGTAAAAAGCTATGGTTAACAATCACTACAAACAACGAAGTGGCGAGCGAAGGCGAGGCTAAGCCGAGAGTCGAAGCATACGGGTGTGAGGCGAGGTTGAGGCATATTCAAGGCAAAGTCAGGGCAAGTTTAGTGGAGGAGAGGCAAATTTGATATCTGTCCACCTAAACCAAGAGCGAGGTGTGATCGATTTAAGCACTGGGCTGATTTGGAAAAGTCGGGTACAGACTGAAACATGGTGATGGGGTCCAAGCCCTGAGCATATCGACGTGATTGCCCAGGTCCTAGACTGAGGAATGACCCAATGTTTGAACAATTTAAACGCCAGGCCAAATGGATTGAAAGGCAGTGTATCAGGACCAGAGGCAAGGGTTGGGCTGGTTCTGACTCACTGCTCCGTGAACTTTACTCTGCTCTGAGGCTGAGGCTGAGGCTACATCCTGTTCCGGCTGCTCCGCGCTTCATGTCTGAGGACTCACTTTCCTTCTAAATGCTACTTGTTTACTTTTATTGCTTGCCTGATTTGTATTTTAATCTCTCTCTGCACATTGGGTATTTGTCAGAAATCTTTTTTTTTGATGTTTTTTGAGTTCCTTTGTTTTGTGGCTGCCTGTAAAGAGATGAATATCAAGGTTGTATACTTTGATAATAAGTGTACTTTGAACTTTATATTAACTACTCATTTGCAAACTCATTTAGCTAAACAGTGGACAATGATAAGTGCACAATATTGTACTAGATTCAAATCTCATCCTAATGGATCAATCTTGGTTGCAGTTGGCTCAATAGTTTAAGTGTACAAGATTCAAGTGTACATGTCTTCTGGTAAGAAGGTGGCGTGTTCGAAACAATGCCCTTTCTGGGGCTAGCCAAAGGCGTTTTTGTCTTTTTTTTAAATGTCCTTTTTCTGATTGCAGGACAAAAAATGCTGGACGTTAAGAACTTCAGGTACTGTAGGTTACCCCATCAGCTAACTGCCCATTGGCAGAGGAGCTGGAGAAGCTGGACTTGATGCAGACTGTGTTGTTGCCTGCTTCACGAAGGCATTGGAGTCAGTACCTGAAGACGGTGTGTAGTATTACTGCAAGTAATTATCTTGGATATTTCTCTTGCGATAGCAAGACCCTGTTGAAAATTGATAATGTAAAATGCTGTAAGTCTGCTTCCCCTGTTTAATGGTGAGACACGTGGCGGGGGAGCTGCATGGCCTCTGTTGTAGCAAAGACTAGGCCTCAAGCTGTGGGTTTATCTGTTGCAGCAGTCCAGGGGAGGAGATGTCGGAGGCGGTGTAGTGTAGCATGATGCTGGGTTAGTAGCTGGCCCCTCCCATTAGTGCTACCTCCAGAATTGCATGTGTGCATACATAATTCACCTGTGGACTGCTGAGAACTGCTTGTTCTCGCTGATAACACCCCTGCACGATCAATTTACAGGACATACCACTCAGGGACTTGGGCTAAATATAGTATATATTTTTTGTGAGACTGTGTGTTGACTTCTATCTTATCTGTGCTCTATGCGCTTTGTACTGTGAATGGCTGTTCGTACTGTTCTTTGTATCTTGGCCCCAGAGTAAGGCTGTTTCATTTGGCTTTATTCATGGTAGTTCATATATGGTTGAATGATAATTATATTTGATTCAAAGGAAAAAAGACAAAAATGGAAAGGCCATAATCTTAGGGTCAATATATTAGAATGAAAGGACATAAAGTGAATTGTGCACACAGAACCCTTTTAATTAAGTTTTGGAATAGAAAGATATTCTGAAAGAAATATTCTGAGCATCATGGATGGGCAAAATGTGGCAAGGAAATGCAAAGTGGAAATTGTGACCAAATTAGATAAATGCATCTTAGCCAACTAAATGGTGTCCTGGTTTCTCGGCAAAATTATAATTTTCTTACCATCCTCTGATAACATTTAAAGAGAGTCCTTCGGAAAAAATCCAGCTTGTTGTATCAGATTGATCTGTGAAGATTTCACGCTTGTTTCCATGAAAGTTTAATTGATCATAAATAACCATCTAAATCACCAGAGGAAAAGGGTTTTTAGTTAGTAAGTAAAACATTTGTAATATCTATTTTTCTGTAATATTTTTAAAGAAAAGACTTACCTTCCCTGGCCTTTGGTTGATTTTCAAGGTTTTGTTCTCAACAGGACACTACAACAATAAGCGGTAAATGATACTCATGAATTTAACCAGCTGAGTACTTCAGGTATTTATCTGGTACAGTTACATATCAAATATTTATGTAATGGAAGCACTTAAATTAACTGCTTGCAATAAAGTCTCACGTGTTGCACAGTGGAAATTAAGTGGTCTGACAAAAATTGGTAATGATGATGTAATACAACTGACATAAATGCCAAGTTTTTGAAACTATGCTGACATAGAGACAAATGATCTGCATTGATCAAGTGAACAAAAATTCACTGCCTAAGTTAAAATAAAGTGAATTTGGAAAAGAAAAACATTTGAAAGACCAGTCATTCCAAATTCCACTCCAAGCTGCATTGAAAAGCACATTCAGCTTGCCAGGCTTGACCCAGTGATCTGGGAGGATTCAAAGGAGCCCTTCTTTGACACAGGCTTTGCTTCCTAGAAGCAGAATGAGCAAAAGAAGATCAATTTATTATTAAGAAGAAAAAAGCATGACATTTAGAAAATCGTGAAATAATCAAGCAAAGTCAGAATAGAATACTGACAGGGAAATTGCTTTTATCAAACATGCAAGAGTTCTTTGAGGATGTAACAAAAAAGGGGATGAAGTGGAACCAGTAGATATAGAGTATTTGGATTTCCAGAAGTCTTTTGATAGGGTGAAACAAAAAAGGTTATTTTACAAGTTAAATGTACATGAGGTTAGGGTAATATGTTGGCATGGAGAGGGAATGGCTAACTAACCAAAGACCGTGCAGTCAGGATATACAGGTCATACTTGGATTAATAACTGGGGGAGTGTTAGCTAATACACAATCTATATTGATGATTTGGTGAAGGAATTGAGTGCTTTGTAACCCATTTTACTAAAACAACTACCTATGTGCTTGCAAGCAAAACAAATCTGGCCTAGAAATATTTGTATATGAGTGATTGGGTAAGAAGTTAACAGATGGAGTAAAATGGCAAATGTGAGGTTATCCACTTCAGAAAGAAAAATAAAAAGGCAAAATATTATTTAAATTGAGCAAGACTATAAAGACTGCTTGTACATTAAACATAAAAGGTTAGCTTTCAGTCATTCAAAAGCATTTTTAGTAAAGAATTATGAAGCTATTTGATTGCTGTTTCAGTGCATGATGTATAGAATGTAAAAATAGCGAAATATTATTGCAACTTGGTACAACACTGTTGAGGTCACACTTGGAGAACCGTGTACTGTTTTGGTCTCTGTTTTAACAAGGGGAGTCCACTTAAGCAGAGGGGGTTTTAAGAAATTGATTTTTGGAATGAGAAGCTAAAGAACAGAACAGACCCTTCAGCCCATGATGTGCTGACCTTTGAACCTATTTCAAGAGCAATCTAACATTTCCTTCTTACATAGCCCTCCATTTTTCCTTCATCCTTGTGCCTATCAAAGAATCTCTTAAATGTTCCTAATGTTTCTGGAGCAACACACACAAAATGCTGGAGGGACTCAGCACATCAGGCAGCATCTATAGAGAGGAATAAACAGTTGATGTTTCAAGCCAGTACCCTTCATCAGGAAGTCTCGGCCCAAAATATTGGCTGTTTATTCCCCTCCATAGATGC
This sequence comes from Mobula birostris, assembly GCF_030028105.1. Lineage (NCBI taxonomy): Eukaryota > Metazoa > Chordata > Chondrichthyes > Myliobatiformes > Myliobatidae > Mobula > Mobula birostris. The sequence goes on from NC_092375.1 coordinate 51,617,366, forward strand.
TGCCTGACCTGCTGAGTTTCTCCAACATTTTATGTGTGTTGCTCTGGATGCCCAGCATCTGCAGAATCTCTTGTGTCCTAATGTATCTGCCACACCTATCACCTTTGGCAGCACATTCAATGAGCCCACCTCTCCCTGTCAAAATACAATATTCGAAGTGTACAAAGAGAGTTTGAAGAAGAAGTGCCTATCCATAATGAAATACAGAAAAATGAATGGAAACCTTTGTCAAACATTAGATTTTGAAGGGGAAGGAGGATTATAGTAGGATGTTTTCCCTAATGGGGGTACCTGGATCCAGGTGTCATTGCTTACCCATTTCTAATGGAGATGAGGAGGGATTTTTTTTTTTGTCTCTCAGAAAATTGTGAACCTTTGGAATACTCTAATCTAGAGAACTGTGGAGGCAGTTTACTGAATATTTCAAGGCAGGGATTGATTTAAAAAATTAATAATCTTATTTAACTGTTACCACCTATTACGGTAATTTATATCAACTAGCCCAGAACAACATATTTGACAGTCCGATGTTGATTTTAGCAATGGTGTTAAATCTTATTATTCCACCTAAAGACCTTATTAGATGAAGGCAATAACATACAACTAAAATAAGCACAACCTATGGCCACTGTAGACAAAATGCAGAATATTGGGTAAAGATAACCCAATTGACTTCAGTTAATAAACTATCAATATTCAGTATTTAATATTCTAAATACAGTTAACTCTCAGGATTCCAAGTTACGCAAAAATAATGCCCAAATAACAAAGACACATGGAAGCAATACTTTGGAGCAAATAAAGGAAAACCTATAACGTAGCATCCCTAATGTCATTTGCGAAGTTGCTGTTGGTAACTATAAAACGTTTTAAAGAATGCTATTTCTCGGGAAGCTCACCAAAAATAGTGCACTGCCCAGGAGAAAATATCCAAGGGGAAGAGGGACAATAGAAAGGTTCAAAAGCTACTAAGTATCATATTTCATTTGTAGTATTTTGCATAGTCAAATTGGCAGAGTGATCAAAGTAAAATATCTCAACCAAATTGCCATGTACTTAAAAGTACTGGGGAAAAAGTGTACTGCCTTAGTGGTGGACAGCTTCATATCCATAACTCCTCAACACTACACAACCATGCAAAAAAAACATCAAATTGCAATCAAATAAGGAAACTTCTAGATTGTCTTCTTCAGCTGCCTCTGCAAAGACTTTTTGCAGTAATCTTAATGTAATGCTAATGCTTTATAAAGCATTGATCAGGCAGCATTGGGAGTATGGTGAACTACTTTGGTCCCCTTATCTAAGAAAGAATGTGTTGGCATTGGAGAGGGTCCAGAGGAGGTTAATGAGAATGATCTTAGGAATAAAAGGGTTAATATATGAGGAATGTTTGATGGCTTTGGATTTGTACGTACTGGAATTTAGAAGAAGGCCTTTGATTGAAGCCAATCAAATATTGGAAGGCCTAGATAGAGTGAATGTGGAAAAGATGTTTCCTATAGTGGGAGAGTCCAGGAGCAGAGGGGACAGCGTCAGAATAGAAGGACATCCATTTCGAACCAAATTGAGGAGTAATTTGGGTCTTAAGGGCTTATGGCTTTTTCAGAACAAAAGGTAGGGAAGAACTTAGGATATTTTTTTGTTGTGGATTGTACACAATTCAGGAAGGCCCAAACGGAGAAGGAGAAAAATACTTCCAGGGATGTGACCTGTGCTGAATTTAAAGAGTCCTACCTTTGAATCTGATGAATATTTCAATGCATGTACATCTTCAAAAGGCTTCTGCTGCAAATGAGTGGGTACTTCAGCAGCCATTTCCGATGATGCTGGTGTAACCTTTCCTAAGGTATCTTTAGTCAACTGGAAATAATTATAGAGTATACTACCGACTTCTGATGATGGCATTGGTTTTGGGGAGGTATTGGAATCAACTACACAAATTTCTGCCTGCATTTGTACAGGCAAATTTTGTTCCTCGCTTCTGTCTTGAGAATTTTTTGTTTCCTTTTCCAGATGATCACTGGAGACTGTTGTGCTCACTTCTCCAATCGAATGAGACTTGGTCGAATTTTCTTGATCTTCCTGAACTTCTGGAAGTTTATTTTCTCTCTGCGTTGTATTTACTGATGTTGCTGCAGATTCAAGTACTGTTGCAACAGATTCAGAACCATTATCCTGTTCTTCTGAAGTTGGAGAATGGATAATATTTGAAGTTGTCGTTGATGTCTCACTATCACTTTCCAAATCCTGTTCTTCATATATTGGTGGTAAAGCAAATGGATAAAATGTCCTCCTTTTGAAGCTACGGCTTAATGATGAATCTAGAATTAATGCTTCCTGTTCTGAATCATGAGGTTCCATTTCATCCTCATCATCAGAATATTCTCCAATATATTCCCCGACATCACCATCACATATATTGGTTAAATGTATATCTTCAAGGTCAAAGTTTGCTTGTACTTCAGGAGTTATCTCTGCTTCTTCTTCTTCTTCTAAGTTTGTGAAATCAAAATGTTCAGCAAACTGACTGGACTTATTTTCCTCAAAATCAGCAAATGTACTTTCTTGAGAATAATTTGAATCAGTTCTTGATCTGGCACTACTTTGTTCTGGATCAGTGATGTCACATTGATCTGAAATGTCGCCTGTCAGTTCCTGGCCCACAGAATCTGTGCAATGATTGGCCATCTTTGTTATATTTGAAGATATTTCTGTCCGGGAATCTTCTACACCAACCTCAGTGCTTCTCAGCTCATTTCTCAGGTCAACCCCTTCAATAGACTGTTGTATTTGTACCTGACCATCATTCACTTTGTCCTCAGCTGCTTTAAGTAACAACGCTGTGACATCAGATAGATTCACTGAAGTAGTAGGATCTAAGAGACTAGCATTTGGACCATGATTTATTAAGTCTGGATCAGGCTCCATAGCTGCATGTACATTGTCCACAGGCAACGCAGGCGTGGATATGAAACTTATTTCACGTGATTCCAGTGGTGTTGAGGTATCTTTCTCATCAACGCTATGGACTGCAGGAATGTATTCAGAAATATTTCCCTGTGTTATCACCGATGAGGCCTCACCCTCTCCTTCAGCAATGAAAATTATGCTATTTTCCAACTGCTGCTGTATCTCTAACTGTATTGCCTCTTTCTCTTGTATACCACTAACTTGCATTGTTCTCACTAATTCCTTAGGTATTCCTTTAGCATTGTTATGTACATTTACATTAGTTGTGTCTATTTGTAACTCAACATCTTCAGCAGCATCATTTAATCTGGTAATTGTTATTAGATCTGAACTGGTTTCAACAGTGGTATCTCCTTCACTGGCAGCAGTATTACTGTGCTGGGTATGTGGAGTTACCACTTTATGGAAAGGCACATGATCCACAGCTGAGTCTGCATCAGGTGGAATGGCTGAGTCAGTCTCCAAAACTGCTCCAGAATCTGGTAAAGGCAGTTGGGTTTCATCTGGTATCTGACTGCTTGCTTTTATCTCTTTGCTGATCAGTGCCATTTTCTGTACCGTTCTGTTTCCCTTTTCAGTCACTGGCTTGGTCAATTCTGGTACTATATAGTTGGAGATAGTCTTTATTCTGGAAACTGTTTCACCTTCTGACTTTCTGTTTAGGTTTGTGGACACTTCCTGGTCAATTAGCGGACTCTGATTCGTTAAACTTAACTGGACAGGAACATTTTCATTTTTGGCATGTTTTTCACTCGCCTCAAAACCAACAACTGGATTTTCTTGAGACTCCTTTGGACAAAGTGATATTGTAGAATTAGTTTTAAATATGGCAGTACTCAGTGCTGGATCAATAATATTGCATTGCTCTGAGACTATGCCTATCAATTCCTGACACACAGTATCAATGTCTGCATTGTCTGATTGTGTTGTTTTTAAAGATGTTTCTGGCCAGGAATCTTTGGCGCCAACCACAATGTTTCTCAGATCAGTTCCAGGTTCTGTTCCTTGTATATGATGCTGTGTTTCTATCTGATCATTCTTCACATTATCCCCTCCTTCAGCAATGAGCATTGTGTTATTATCAGACTGCTCTTGAATCTCAGACTGCATCACCTCTCTCTCCTGCACTTCAACTTGCACTGATCTCACAAATTCTGCGGGTATTTCTTCGCCCATATTACTTGCAATTAAATCCTCTGTGTTTTCTTTTAAATCAACATCTTTAGAATCCTTTAAGCTAGCAATTTGTACTAAATGTGATCTTGAGCTTGTTTCTATTGTGGAACATTCTTCACTGTTACTGTGTTTGGTATGTGGTGTTGCTCCATTAGGGGAGGACTCTCGATCCACAGCTGAGTTTGCTTCCGATGGCATGGTTGAGTCACTACCTAAAGTTGCTCCAGAGTTCAACAAACTCAGCTGGGCTGCACCGAGTATGTAGGAGTTTGCTTTTGTCTCCTTGTTGGTCGGTGCCACTTTTGGAAACCTTGGTTTTCTCATCTCACTCATTGGTTTGATTAAATCTAGTAACGGATATTTGGACCTGCTCTTTACTTCAGAAACTGTCTTTATTTCTTTCTTGGGTTTTATGTTTTGGTTTACGGACTCTTCCTGGTCACCAGACTGTTTGGATTTCCACATCTCTGACTGGACAGAACGCATTTGGGAATTGTCTTCTTCTTCAGAGTTTGGGAACTTGCATGTAAAATTGGCATCAGAATTGCCCTGGTAGTCATTTGATTGAGGTAGTTTTGTAGAATTAGATCTCAGTGTAACTGTACTCTGTGCTGGATCAATAATACTGCATTGCTCTGATACTTCTCTTAATTCTTGGCCCTCAGATTCTGTGTTATGAGAGGCCATTTTAGAAGTGGTTTCTGGCCAGGAACCTTCTGCTCCAACCACAGTTCTGCTTTCCTCAGTTCTTAGTTCTGTTTTTTCTAAAGGTGGCAGTGTTTGTATCTGACCATCATCGATTTTATCCTCATCTGCTTTAAGCAATGACTCCGTAGTCACAGATGCAGGAGTTGTGTTAGGTTTTAAAAGACTTGTACTTGCCTCCTGATTTGTTACATTTTCAGCAGCATGTCCAGGTGTAAGACCAATGCCCATAGGCAATACGGGTAATGAATTGATCCCTGTCTCCTGTGATTTAATCACCACTGAGCTGTCTTTCTTAGTAGCATTCTGGAATGATGGAACATATTCCAAAACTTTATCCTGTGCTATCAGAGGCACACTTTTATCCTCTTGTTCAGTACTGTGTGTCAAGTTACTTCCAGAGTTCTCTAGACTCTCTGGCTTCACTATTTCAATCCTTCTCTCACCATCAACTTGTACTCTCTCCTCTAATTTCTTAGGTATCTCTTCAAAAGGATGGTCCTCTGCAAAACTATCTTTGAAATCAACTTCTTCAACAGTGTCCTTTACATTCACGAAGGTTATTAGATTTGTCACCCTATCCTCAGTAGTACTGTTCTCTTTGCTATCTGTAGTAATTGGTTGTATACATGGGGTTTCTTGTTCTGTTGAAAATATCAACTTTCCTGCAGTTTCTTTAGAACTTTCTTTTAAACTGTCACCACTATTTGTTTCTACTGGTTGACCACTGGATACAGCCACTGTGTACACATTGCTTTCTAATTCTTCTTCTGAGTGTATGGAGGCTTTTTTGTCCTCAGCACTGACTTTTAATGTGGACTCTTTACCTTCTAGTTTGACTGAAAATGGCTTAGCTGAGTCCTCATTTTCACTGGTTTTGGTCCTCCTTGCCATTTCTTCACTTGGCACTTTGGAATCATTCAATGCATATTCCTCTGAGGTGTCTTGAATTACTTTATCAGCTGAGTTAGCTACTAAAGCAAATAGTTTTGTTGAATGCACAATTTCAATGTCCAGTGGATTTTCCAGATGTGTATCACTGTCTATTTCAGACTCTACGTTTCCCCCAGTGTTTGAGAAGCTTGAAATTTGTTGCAAACATCTGTAGCACAGATTAGTTGCTGCAGGGCTGGACGTGCAACTTGTTTCCTTGGCTTTTTCATTGCTATCATTTTGTGCTTTAATAGAATCAAGTGCTTTTCTCTGGCTCTGCATTTCCCCAACAAACTTACTTTCTTTGAAAGGTGACTTTGCAACGATCTCAGTATTTGTAAGTGATTGTCTATTGTCTGAATCTAATAACAAATTTGCTGATTCTTGATAGTACCTGTAGAAGATACTCTCGCAAGGTAAGGAAAGCTTAGCACCTCTAGAAACCTTGGGTTCAGTCAAAGGGGCCTGGTCAGAGAGGAATGATTCCGAAGTGAGGTCATGTTTTTTCTTAGAAGAAATATTAAACAACTGAGCAGGGTTTTGAATGTAGAATGATTTCTCTGTCTGTATATAATTTCCATCTGTAGTCTTCTGTGGTTCATTTGTTGAGAAGGCTTCAGAACTTCTAACTCCAGGTGACATTATTACACTTGAAGCCTTTTCTGAAGTAATCGTAAAGACAGTTTCACCTGGTATCTCAAATGTCTTTGTTGATACACCATCAATATTGGTAGTAGTATTTTTGTTACTTTTGGTTTCATTCATTAATTCAGCAATGGATGAATTCTTATTCATCAGCTTTTCCACATCATCGGAAAATTGCTCAGTATTTACATGTTTAATGTCAGCTTCTGTTTTCCTTTCCATTTGATTGTGTTCCCTCGATGGTTTCTCAATTGTATTTTCTGTGTTAGATGTAAAAAGTCCAGTAGATATTCCTGTTATATTATCTTTTCCTGACACCATTGTACATTTATTTGTCTGAGTTCCACTAGCATCTTTCAATTGCACATCACATTTATCACCACGGTCAATGAGCAAAATCTTTGGTATATCTACCTCATTGTTCATATGGACCACGTCCACTGGCTCTGTTAACGAGATACTTTTTGTTGGAGCAGTGGCTTGGTTTGCTATTTCCTGTGCTAGATCTTCCCCCACATATTCAGTTCTTTCAGTCTGCTTCATTGCATCTTTTAACTTTGAACCAATGGTTGCAGAGCCTGTGTGAGTGCCATATTCTCCTGAATCAGTTCTGAAACTCTTGCCAGCTCCATTTGATGGAGATGTATCCAATTGTAATGCTTGCTTCGTGGTGCTCTCTATTGTGTCTGTTCGCAGTGCTGTTTCTTCTTTTTGTTGGTCTTTCAGTTCTACTACACTGCTCATGCCAATGAATGAAGATTGCTGTGCAGGTATTTCACTTTCTGTTTTCAAGTCTGTCAATAACTCAGTTTTGATTGACGGAAATCTCTCCGTGCAGATTCCGTATTGGTCTTCATTCTTCTCACTGTCATGATTGATAGATGGTAACTTTTCCTCTAAAGGCCTTTGGACCTGAGTCATGGTTGGACTATCTTGATTAGTTTCTTCTTTCACTGAACTTTTAATTTGTTGATTGGCTGATGAAGTGGCATTCCTTTCATCTTCTTCAGTGATGGTGGCAGTTAGTGGACTAAATACCTTCTTCAGCGGCCTCCTTCTTCTCATTCTCCTTGCTCCTTGGTAAGTTGAATAAGTGATGATTGGTGTAAGAGAGGCATCTTTTCCATCCTCAGAACTAGTTGATTCATCGGTTCCATTTTGTGAAAGGTGCCGATTATTTTCTTTGCATTTGCCAGCTACAGTTTGCAGTTTTCTTGGGGTTTTGTCATCAACAGCTTTCTTGTTTGAATCTATGTCTCCTTCCACCAAGATGCTTCCATTGAACTTCTGCAGTTTTCTGGGAGTTGGAAAAAAAATGAACAAAATCATTATTTTCACACAGTGTAAATAGTCATCTATGATAGTGGTAGAGCACATGGAAGAGACGAATTCAGACCCATGGTAGATTCAAAAAATGAATTAAATATGACAATTTCCTGGCTACCATTAGAAAACATTATAAGTTATAGAGAAAAAAAAAGCAAACGTTTTGTTCAGGGTATGAGAGTGTTTACAATGACAAAGGACATATAATTGGCTCAACTTCATTTGATTAAATCCTTGATGCTAAAAAAGAGGATCGTGGCAGTGATTGCCATATTTCAAGATCAAATATTTTTAAAAAGCTACTTGTGTATAATTTGGAATGCTGTATAACCTAAAGAAAATGAAAACCCCATTTCTGATACATCACAACTCATAGAAGAGGGTAGCACAATGCTGTCACAGCATTTTGCATCAGAGTTCGGAATCCAGTTCTGGTGTCCTCCATAAGAAGGTTTGTACATACTTCCCATGAAATCCATGGGCTTCTTCTGGGTGCTCTGGTTTCACTCCACAGTCCAAAGATGTACCAGTTATCAGGCTAATTGCTCATTGTAAATTGTACATTGACTAGGCTAGGGTTAAATCAGTAGGTTGCTGGGCAGTATCTCTAAATAAAATAAAATAAAATAAATAAAGTAATTGATATCATACTGTCAGTGTTAGAGGAAATCAAAGAGGAATTTAAAGATAAATCTTTTGACTTCAAAATAAAAGTATCAATAGAAGACCCCACTAAAAGTGCTTGTGAATTTTGGACAACTCCATTTTACAATGTAAGAAAGATTGTAAATAAGTTACAAGACTATCTCTCAAACTGGGATGGATATTCTGTGGAAAGTGACTCACTATCTAAAACCCAGTATCTTGTGAAATGTTGTCCTTTTCAAATACAACAATCACCATTTCTGTAATGCCAGCTGAAACATCTATGAAGCACCAAATGAACAAAATAGAACAGCTATTTGAAATGAAAAGTCATTGACCTAAAATGTTAACTATTTTCCACATCTACCATCTGATCTGTTAAGATTTCCTTCTTTTGCTGTTTTCATTTCAAGATGCTGTAGTGGTTCCCTTACGTTATGGAGTGACCAAGCAACACGGTCTTGAAGAGAAATACAGAAAGTGCTGTACTGCGTAAACTTATGTACAATGAGGCCTTATCTCCCCTTCAAAGACATTCCAGTGACTGGTTTCTCATTGGAGAGCTAAGAATCTAATTCAGCAAGCAGTTTTCAAAGAAATAAAAAACATAAGACCATAAGATATAGGAGCAGAAGTAGGCCATTTGACCCACTGAGTCTGCTCCGCCATTCAATCATGGGCTGATCCAATTCTTGCAGTCATCCCCACTCCCTTGCCTTCACCCCATGCCCTCTGATGCCCTGGCTAATCAAGAACCTATCTATCTCTGCCTTAAATACACCCAATGACTTAGTCTCCACAGATGCTCATGGCAACAAATTCTACAGGTTTACCACCCTTTGACTAAAGTAATTTCCGCGTATCTCAGTTCTAAATGGACGTCCTTCAATCCTGAAGTCGTGTCCTCCTGTCCTAGAGTCAAGTTATTTACCACGGGAAATAACTTTGTCATATCTAATCTGTTCAGGCCTTTTAACATTCGGAATGTTTCTATGAGATCCCCCCCTCATTCTCCCGAACTCCAGGGAATACAGCCCAAGAGCTGCCAGACGTTTCTCATACGGTAACCCTTTCATTCCTGGAATCATTCTCATGAATCTTCTTTGAACTCTCTCCAATATTAGTATATCCTTTCTAAAATAAGGAGCCCAAAACTGCACACAATACTCTAAGTGTTTTCTCACGAGTGCCTTATAGAACCTCAACATCACATCCCTGCTCTTATATTCTATACCTCTAGAAATGAATGCCAACATTGCATTTGCCTTCTTCACAACCGACTCAACCTGGAGGTTAACCTTTAGGGTATCTTGCACAAGACTCCCAAGTCCCTTTGCATCTCTGCATTTTGAATTCTCTCCCCATCTAAATAATAGTCTGCCCGTTTATTTCTTCCACCAAAGTGCATGACCATACATTTTCCCACATTGTATTTCATTTGCCACTTCTTTGCCCATTCCCTAAACTACCTAAGTCTCTCTGCAGGCTCTGTTTCCTCAACACTACTCGCTCCTCCACCTATCTTTGTAACATTGGCAAATTTAGCCACAAATCCGTTAATACCATAGTCCAAGTCATTGACATACATTGTAAAAAGCAGCGGTCCCAGCACCGACCCCTGTGGAACTTCACTGGTATTCGGCAGCCAGTCAGAATAGGATATATTTATTCCCACTCTCTGTGTTCTGCTGACCAGCCAATGCTTGTAACTGCCTTGTAATTTCATGGGCTCTTATTTTGCTAAGCAGCCTCATGTGCAGCACCTTGTGAAAGGCCTTCTGAAAATCTAAGTACACCATACCTACTGCATCTCCTTTGTCTACCCTGCTTGTGATTTCCTCAAAGAATTGAGGTAGGTTTGTCAGGCAGGATTTTCCTTTCAGGAAACCATGCTGGCTTTGGCCTATCTTGTCATGTGCCTCCAGGTACTTTGTAATCTTATTCCTAACAATTGATTCCAACAACTTCCCAACCACTGATGTCAGGCTAACAGTTTCCTTTCTGCTGCCAGCACCCTTCTTAAATAGCGGAGTAACATTTATAATTTTCCAGTCATCCGGTACAATGCCAGAATCTATTGATTCTTGAAAGATCATTGTTAATGCCTTCGCAATCTCTCCAGCTACTTCCTTCAGAACCTGAAGGTGTATTCCATCAGGTCCAGGAGATTTATCCACCCTCAGACCATTTAGCCTCCTGAGCACCTTCTCAGTCATAATTTTCACCGCACAAACTTCACTTCCCTGACACTCTTGAATGTCCAGTCTACTGCAGACGTCCACTGTGAAGACTGATGCAAAATACGCATTCAGTTCCTCTGCCATCTCTGCATCTCTCATTATAATATCTCCAGTGTCATTTTGTATTTGTCCTATATCTACTTTCGACTCTCTTTTATCCTTTATATACTTAAAACAGCTTTTAGTATCTTCTTTGGTATTAGTTGCCAGCTTCCTTTCATAATTCAGCTTTTCCTTCTTAGTTTCCTTCTGCAAGTTTTTAAAAGCTTCCCAATTCTGTATCTTCCCACTAGTTCTGGCTTCCTTGTATGCCCTCTCTTTTGCTTTTACTTTGGCTCTGACTTCATTTGTCAGCTATGGTAGTGTGCTTCTTCCCTTTCAAAATTTCTTCTTATTTGGAATATATCTGTCTTGCACTTCCCTCATTTCTCATAGAAACTCCAGCCATTGCTGCTCTGCTGTCCTTCATGCAAATGTTCTTTTCCAGTCAACTTCGGCCAGTTCCCCTCTCATGCCATTGTAATTTCTTTTATTCCACTGAAATACCGACACATTGGATTTTGTTTTTTCCATCTCAAATTTCAATGTGAACTCGATCATATTGTGATCACTATTCCCTAAGGGTTCCTTAACCTTAAGCTCTCTTATCACCTCCAGGTCATTGCACAACATCCAGTCCAGCACAGCTGATACTCTAGTAGGCTTAACAACAAGCTGTTCTAAAAAGCCATCCCTTAGACATTCTACAAATTCTCTCTCTCTCTCTCTCTCTCTCTCTCTCTCTCTCTCTCTCTCTCTCTCTCTCTCTCTCTCGAGATCCAGTACTGACCTGGCTTCCCCAATCCACTTTCATGTTAAAATCCCCAACGATTATCATGACATGCCTTTTCTTTCTCCTGCTGTAATTTGTAATCCACATCCTGGCTGCTGTTTGGAGGCTTGTGTACAACTGCCATTAGGGTCTTGTTACCCTTGCTATTTCTTAACTCAACCCATAGAGACTCTACACCTTCCAATCCCATGTCGTCGCTTTCTAATGATTTAATATTATTTCTTATACCCAGTTCCACGCCACCCCTACTAACCTATCTTTCCAATACACCATGTTTCCTTGGACATTCAGGTCCCAATGGTAGCAATCCTTTAGCCAAGTTTCAGAAATGGCCACAACGTCATATTTGCTAATCTGTAGCTGAATTTCAAGATCATCCATTTTATTCCTTATGCTGTGTGCATTCAAATATAACACTTTCAGTCCAGTATTTGTTGCCTTCTGTTTTAACCATGCCATGCCTCCATTGCCCTGTAACTCATGCCACTGGCTGTGATTAAACCTCACCTCCAGCCTGTTCTTTCTATAATTTCTGTTGCAAGCTACCTTTGATGTATTTCTGTTTTCCCCTTCCTCAACCCTATCTTCCCCTTCCCATCCCCCTGCCAAATTAGTTTAAACCCTCCCTAAATGTGCCTGCTAGGATATTGGACCCCTTTTGGTTCAGGTGTAACTCATCCTTTTTATACAGGTCGTACCTCCCCCAGAAGAGGCCCCAATGACCCAGGAATCTGAAGCCCTGCCCCCTACAACTGTCTCTCAGCCACACATTAATACGCCTGATCATGCTATTCTTGCACTCGCTAGCACGTGGCACAGACAGCAATTCTGAGATTACTACCCTTTTCAGCTTCCTACCTAACTCCCTGAATTCTCTCTTCCAGACTTCCTCCCTTTTTCTACCTATGTCATTGGTACCAACGTGTACCAAGACTTCTGGCTATTCACCCTCTCCCTGCAGAATACTCTGCACCCGATCTGAGACGCCCTGTACCCTGGCACCAGGGAGGCAACACACCATGTGGGTATCTCTATCAGGCTGACAGAACCTCCTGTCTGTTCCCCTCAGTATGGAATCCCCTATGACTACTGCATTCCTCATCTTCCTCTTTTAAAATAACAATATTTATTATAGTGACTGTTAAAAAGTCTTAATGTTTTCCACACAAACAAACATATTGTACCAAGCAAAAGCATACCTTTTATATTAAATCAGCTGCGTTCCAAATGCTAGAGTTGTAAGATACTGGCCTGCTGCCAGTATCAAGGCACATACATTGGAACCAAAGGTCAGCACAAACCATGCAGCAACTTTTACTACTGTTCACATCGTGGTTTAAAAATAATAGAAATTGAACCCACTTCTGCATGCATTCAGACCTACAGAATTATACAGCTTGGAAACTGAACCTTTTGCCCAACTGGTCCATGTTGACCAAAATGCATCATCTCCAAGCCAGTCCCATTTGCTGGTGTTTGGCCCATAATCTTCGAAATCATTCCAATCCTGTCCAAATGTCTTTTAGAAGTTGTTACTGTATCTGCCTCAACTACTACCTTTGGAAGCACATTTCACTTAGATATCATCCTTTGTGTAAAAAAAACTCAATTTACTTTTAAATCTTACCCCACTCACCTTAAACCTGTGCCCTCTAGTTCTTGATTCTCCAACTCTTGGAGAAAAGACCGAGTGCATTCACCCTATCTACTATATGTCCCCCATAGTTTTATACACCTCTATATGATCATCTCTCAGGCTCTTACATTCTAAGGAATAAAGTCCTAGCCTGTCCAATCATTCCCAAAAACTCAGATCCTCAAATCCTGGCAACACCCTTATAAGTCTTTTATGCATGATTTCCTGTTTAATAACATCTTTCCTATACACAGGTGACCAGAACTGGACATAGTCCTACAAGTGAGGCTTCAACAGCATCCTGTACAACTGCACAATGACCTCCCAACTTTTACACTCAATGCCCTGAGCTATGAAGGCCAGCATGCCTAAAGCCTTCGTTACCACCCTGTCTACCTGTACCTCCACATCCAGTGAACCATGTACTTGTTTTCCAAAATCCCTCCATTCTACAATATTCCCCAGGGCACTGTTGTTTACTGTGAAAGTCCTACATAGATTTGATATTCCAAAGTGCAAAACTTCACACTTACCCAAATTAAACTCCACTTACCATTTCTCGGCCAACTTAGTCAACTGATGAAGATCCTCCTATAATTTTAGATAACCTTCTTCATTGCCCATTATATTACCTATTTTAGTCTCATCTGCAAACTTACTAACCATGGCCTGTACATTCTTATCTGAATCACTCACATCGATAACAAACAAGAATGGGTCCAGCACTGATCCCTGAGGCAAACCATTAGTCACATGCCTCCAGTCCAAGAAACACCATTCCACTATTATCTTCAAACCATCAAACCAATTGCTTTTTTCCAATTAGCCAGATCTCCCTGGATACCATGTGATTTAAACTTCCAGAACACCCTGCCAGGTGGAAGTTTAAAGACCTTACTTGTTTTTGTTTCATATGGCATGGCCCGGAAGGGGCAGACGTGAGTCTCTCCATTTGGATGCTGAGTTTGGATCAATCTTTGTTTGGCATCTCATTCACAGCTGGTCCAACGTGGGTGGCCCTGAGTTGGCATTGCCCGATGGAGTCCTTGAAGTACGCAAGCCTCCACGACTTCAACATCTTAATCCAGGTCGTGGAGGAAAGACTTTACTGAGGTCCACATAAATCACATCACTGTAATTTTTTTGGCCACATCATCAAAAAAAACTCAATCAAGTTGGTAAGATGTGACCTCCCGTGCATGGGCTATGCTGACTACTGCTAATCAACCTCTGTCTTTCCATATATACAGCAGCTATATTTCATCGCTCAGAATCCTCTCCAGTAACTTACCAATCACAGATGTTAAGCTTACAGGCCTATAGCTCCCAGGTTTTTCTTAGCTGCCCTTCTTAAATAAAGGCACGGCAAAAGAATAGATCTATGCTCACCAGCCCTGAAGTTCTCTCCACTGTCACCTAAGTCACCTGCTACACCCTATTTCCAAAGAGTAGGTTGAGTTTTTCTCTGTCCCTTGTAGGGCCCTCTATATATACAAACGTTTGTATATTGCCCAAGAAAACTTTCCTGAATGTATTTACAAATTCCACCACATCTAAGCCCTATGGTAGTATGGAGGTATGGCAGTCCCAGTCTGTGTTAGGAAAGTTCAGATCCTACTAACGCAACTTTATTATTCTTACAGCTCGCCGCAATCTCTCTGCATATTTGTTCTTCTAATTCCTGTTGACTATTGAAGGTCTGTAGGACAATTCCCATAATGTGAGCATCCTCATCTTGTTTCTCAGGACCATCCATAAAGCCTCACTGGATGATCCTTCAGTTATTATATCTCTGACTACTGCTGTGACATTCCCCTTAATCAAAAATGCAACTCCCCTCCTCGTTTTCCTTTGCCTCTATCCCACCTAAAGCTCATATATTCCGGAATATTATGCTACCAGTCCTGTCCCTACCTTATCCATGTTTCCATAATGGTTACAGTATTGCAGACCCATGTAGCTATCCAAGCCCTAAATTCATCCACCTCACTTGTCAGACCTCTTGCATTGAAGTAAGTGTAACTTAATTCAATAGGCTTCCTCATTGCTGGCCATTCTCTTGCCTGTCATTTCTATTCAACTTGCTGTAAATAACTTCTTTCTCATCTGCCTTCTTGATGCTTGGGATCCTACAACATGTCAATTTGGTTTATATATATGTTATGCATAATTTCATGCTTAAAATTTCCCTTTAAGTAGGTCATGCTTGTGATAATTTTTGGATCGATTAATAACCATTAGAAATTGGCCACATCACGTGTATTGCAATGCACCTTTAGCATTTCTGATGTTTGTTTGGCATGAGGAATCATCTGGTCCACTTTTATTAACAGAAATTGGTTGGTAAATATGCAACTGAAGATCTGCATTTTTCACTAACAGTGAGACAAGGAGTAAACCAGAGTAGGTTGAAAGACACACTGACTAAACAGTTTTTATTTGAATATCAATGTTTTCCCCAAGCAACACACACAAAATGCTGGTGGAACACAGCAGACCAGGCAGCATCTATAGGAAGAAGTACGGTCGACGTTTCGGGACTAACTGAAAGAAGTTAGTCCTGACGAAGGGTCTTGGCCCGAAATGTCAACTGTACTTCTTCCTATAGATGCTGCCTGGCCTGCTGCGTTCCACCGGTATTTTGTGTGTTTTGCTTGATTTTCCAGCATCTGCAGATTTTCTCGTGTTAATGTTTTCCCCATTGCCTTTCCCAGACTTATTTTGTTGTGTTTCACTATTGCCCACAGCTATCACTGACAAAGTGCATGGTGTCTCTGCATGATATATTTCACTGCCTGTCCCACCCAGTGACTTGCAGTCTCATACAGTAAGGATGTTTATTGGGACAGAACACCATGTGGAAGGTTGCCAGAGGCATGGAGAGTATGATGTTCCACACCACCCAAAACATATTTTCCCTCAATCCCATGACAACCTTTTATTTAGCCATACAATGAGAAGCGTTCTTTAAAGTTTGGCTCACTTCCCAGAGATCAGCATGCCAATGATGAAGCAACTCTGAATCTGGCAGGCAGACAAAATTGGAAGAGGTGTGGGTAAAGTTTTTCAATTATTCATGGCAAAGACTATCCTTGTTGATCTATTTTCTTGAAAGGACATTAGTTTTACCTGCAGCACCTATGTAGTTCACCAAGATGAGTTGACTATACTTTCTAGACATAAATATTCTTGTTTGCCACACACTCGATTTAGAGGTGGGAGCAATGTCCAAAGAATTGTGCGCTGAATAGCCAAAATCCATTCTTGAAAGTATTTTCAACTGACCAAGCCTTAGGATTAAGTTTTAAGATTGAAGAGGCAAGTTATGGTTGTACGAGTCTGTGCCCTGGTATGAAAGGATGTCTTAACTCTTAATGATCTGTTTTACAAACTTATAGCTCATGTTGACACTCCTTGGTTACATTTAAGAGTTAGTTAGACAGTATTCTATTAATTCTAGGTATTCTGAAAAGAGCTGGAACCAAATCTTGACAGAGTGAAAGAAGCTGAAAGAATATTTCAAATTTCTTGAGCAAGTTTTTCTGGAATGACATGCCTTGAATCAACCTGAGGACGTGACATAGTAGATTTAACTATAATTGATGAGCCAGAATTAGTAAATAAATAATCAAATTGAATGGAAACTCCCAAGTGCAATTAACATGAGGTTTGAAAGGAGTAGAGTGAGTCACCAACCCAAGGTTTCAGTGGTAGATTTGGGTGAAGGTAGGAAGTAATTGCTCAAACTAGAGGTGTTAATAGACAAAACCACTCAAGAAGTGAGTCAGAGTCATAGGTGTCATAAAGAAGCCTTTTGTCCAAGATGAATCCAAGCTGTCCATCAAGTACCCATTTATTATCCCAACATTTCCATCAACATCGGCCTAGATTTTCCTACTCAGTTACAGATGAGGGAAAATTCAGCAGTAAGTTAGTCTACAAACATTTTAGGTTCTTGGATCATTGGAACCTCTTCTGGCGCAGCAGTGACCTGTACAAGAGGGTCTGGTTGCACTTGAACTGAAGGGAAACCAATATACTGTCAGGGAGATTCACTAGTCCTGCTCGGGAGGGTTTAAACTAAGTTAAGCAGGGGAATGGGAACCAGAGCACCAGGTCAGAAAGTGGAAGGATGCAGGAGCAAAGTAATAGATATGATGGGACAGATAGTTTGAAGTGGGTGCATTTTAATGCTAGGAGTATTATGGGTAGAAGTAATGAACAGAGCAAGGATCAGTACATGCAACTACAATGCTTTTGCCATTACAGAGACTTAGTTGAGAGAGGAATTGGAATGGGTACTTAATGTCTCAGGGTTTCAATGCTTTAGAATTGCTGGAGAGGGAGGTAAAAGGGGATGGGTGCAGTTGCACTACTACTCAAGGACAAAATCACAGCGCCACTCAAAGGGAACGTAATGGAAGGCTTGTCCACTGAGTCTATATGGGTAGAACTCAAAAATAGGAAGAGTGCAATCACACTGATGGGATTGAACTGCAGAGCACCTGCCACCCCCCCCCCCCCCAACAGCCACCAGGACATGGAGAAACAGATATGCAAGCAGGTTAAGGAAAGATGTGAAAACAATAGGGTTGTTGTCACGGGGGACTTCAACTTCACTGATATAAATTTGAACCTTCTTATTGCAGGTTTAGATAGGGCAGAATTCATTAGGTGCATTCGGAGGGGTTCTTAACTCAATAATTGAACAAGAGGAGGGGCTGTACTGGATCTGGTGTTGGGTAATGAGCCTGGCCAAGTGACTGACTTTTCAGTGGTTGAGCAGTTAGAGACTGTGACTACAATTCCTTAAGTTTTAAGATAGCTATCAGTAGGTAAGGATAAGTATGGACTTTGTGGGAGAGTATTAAATTGGAGCAGGGCAATTTACAAGAATATTAGGCAAGAACATGCGAGAGTTAATTGGGAACAGCTGTTCTTTGGGTAAATCCACATCCGAGATGTGGAGGCTATTTAAATACCTACTGCAGAGTACAGGACAAGTATATTCCAGTCAGAAGGACGTCAAGAATGGCAAGCTAAGAGAATACTGGATGTCGGGTGAAGTCAAGAAGAAGAAAGAGAAGTATGTAAAGCTTAGGATCAAACAGAGTCCTTTTGGATTATAAAGAAGCCAGAAAAGAACTCAAGAAGGGAACACCAGTTGTAGGGAAGTTTCTTAGGGATAGGATTTATGTGTATTTGGAAAACTTAAGCTTTTGAAAACGTGACAAGGGTGATTGATGAAGAGAGAACTGTGGATGTTGTCTACATGGATTTCAGTAAGCCATTTGACAAGGTCCTTCATGGGAGGCTCATCTAGTAGATTAAGATGCATGCGATCCATGGTGAATTGGCCATTTGGATTTAGAACTGGCTTGCCTCTAGAAGACAGAGGGTAATGGTTGAAGGGTCTTAACTTAGCTGAAGGTCAATGGTTAGTGCTGTTCCACAGGGATCTGTACTAGGACTTCTGCTGTTTGTGATGTATATAAATAACCTTTGATATCTTCATATTATCAGCAAATTTGGCTACAATATACTTGGTAGCTTCATCCAAGTCATTAACTTCGATTGTAAATAGCTGAGGCTACAGCATTGATCTCTGTCTCACCACACTAGTTATTGATTGCAAAATACAAAAATTATCCATTTATCTCAACTATTTTCTGTAACTCAACTATTTTCTCCAACAAGGCCACTACATTCTTTTCTCCCCAACCTGTGTTCTTTTCCTGTGCAATAACCTTTTAGATAACACATAAATGCATCCCTTCTGGATGGCCAACTTATGGTATATCTACTTGTTCCCTTTTATCCACCCTGTTTGTAAAATCCTCAAAGAATGCTCCCAAATTCTTCAAGCATGATCTCCCTTTCATAAGACTATATTGACTCATTCACAATTACAAAGACTAGTGGAGGGCTCATGAATGCGAGATAAAGTATATAAAAGCTAAAGAATATCAGCTGATGGTGCAGTGGCATCAGGACTGGACCTCAAGGTGAATGGTCCAGAGTTCTAAGTCAGCTGGCCCCTTGTATGCTCTCCATCTGTGCTGTGTTAAGCACTGAGCTAGCAACTTGACCTCAAAAAAAACAGTCAAAATGCTAAAGAAACAGCAAAAATGTCACCTGATGCACCACAAGGCTTTAAAGGAACAACAACAAAGAATAAAATGTGGAATGCAACTTGAACGATATTAAGAATACACAAAAGGTTTTAATAAATACATTAAGGAGGATAGTGACCAAGGACTAACACTTGATAAGAAAGGAGCCATACATTGGAGACAGATGAGGAGAAATCTGTTTTCTCAATTACCCCTCTGCTTGTTGAAATACATTAGCTTCTGTTCACATAGCCCTCACTTATCTCTTATTGCTAATGTTTAATCTCTCTCATGGTCTTAACTTCACCCATCACAGCAATCTGTTTTGCCTGCTGTCTCAGTAATGACTGCACTTCTGTATGTATCTTAACCCTCCACTGCCATGTCTGTTTGCTTGGTGGTCCTGCTTCAGCCATCCATGAATTAAGCTGTGAAATTCCTCCTCGAAATCCTTCGATAATCTCCCTGAGACTCTCCCCAATATGTCTAATCGACCCTTTTATAAACCCCATATCTTTTCCTTTAGCCCAGTGTTTGTATGTGTCTAGTCTCACTTTGATGCACGGCAATAACGGCAAGGAAAATCATGTCTGACGAATCTCATAGAATTTTTTGAGGAGGTAACTAGTAGAGTGGATAGGGGAGAACCAGTGGATGTGGTATACTTGGATTTTCAAAAGGCTTTTGACAAGGTCCCACACAGGAGATTAGTGTGCAAACTTAAAGCACACGGTATTGGGGGTAAGGTATTGGTGTGGGTGGAGAATTGGTTAGCAGACAGGAAGCAAAGAGTGGGAATAAACGGGACCTTTTCAGAATGGCAGGCAGTGACTAGTGGGGTACCGCAAGGCTCAGTGCTGGGACCCCAGTTGTTTACAATATATATTAATGACTTGGATGAGGGAATTAAATGCAGCATCTCCAAGTTTGCGGATGACACGAAGCTGGGTGGCAGGGTTAGCTGTGAGGAGGATGCTAAGAGGATGCAGGGTGACTTGGATAGGTTGGGTGAGTGGGCAAGTTCATGGCAGATGCAATTTAATGTGGATAAATGTGAAGTTATCCACTTTGGTGGCAAAAATAGGAAAACAGATTATTATCTGAATGGTGGCCGATTAGGAAAAGGGGAGGTGCAATGAGACCTGGGTGTCATTATACACCAGTCATTGAAAGTGGGCATGCAGGTACAGCAGGCGGTGAAAAAGGCAAATGGTATGCTGGCATTTATAGCGAGAGGATTCGAGTACAGGAGCAGGGAGGTACTACTGCAGTTGTACAAGGCCTTGGTGAGACCACACCTGGAGTATTGTGTGCAGTTTTGGTCCCCTAATCTGAGGAAAGACATCCTTGCCATAGAGGGAGTACAAAGAAGGTTCACCAGATTGATTCCTGGGATGGCAGGACTTTCATATGAAGAGAGACTGGATGAACTGGGCTTGTACTCGTTGGAATTTAGAAGATTGAGGGGGGGGATCTGATTGAAACATATAAGATCCTAAAGGGATTGGACAGGCTAGATGCAGGAAGATTATTCCCGATGTTGGGGAAGTCCAGAACGAGGGGCCACAGTTTGAGGATAGAGGGGAAGACTTTTAGGACCGAGATTAGGAAAAACTTCTTCACACAGAGAGTGGTGAATCTGTGGAATTCTCTGCCACAGGAAACAGTTGAGGCCAGTTCATTGGCTATATTTAAGAGGGAGTTAGATATGGCCCTTGTGGCTACGGGGGTCAGGGGGTATGGAGGGAAGGCTGGGGCGGGGTTCTGAGTTGGATGATCAGCCATGATCATAATGAATGGTGGTGCAGGCTCGAAGGGCCGAATGGCCTACTCCTGCACCTATTTTCTAAGTTTCTATGTTTCTATGTAATAACAAATTGGGACTTACAGTAGGCTACCTGATTCCTCAGGTCTACCTTCCATTCAAAGTCATCATGGCTGATCCATGCTGTCTACAGTTTCTCTTTTGAGCCATTGCCCTATTGTCACTGATCTTTCAAAAAATTATCTACCTTCCCATTTAATACTTCCAACGATGGATGGCATATTTTTCTATATTAAAGGCATTTCACAAATATTATTGCTGATGCCTTGTAGGCATTCCAGAACCTTAACCTTTCACCCATAGTACACAAAATTCATTTGAAAGATAACCAGTGGAATGCTACTGGTCAAGTAACAACATTCTGATCATTTTTCAAAGCACCATTAATCCGAAGAATATGAGACTTCTATGGAAAATCTGTTAATAAATTCTATTTCAAGAGTGACTCCTGCCCCCTCTCTGCCTAATATTATTGATAAATGATTTATAGATTAATCACAATGAGCTAAATATTGATGTGAGTGATGTGCTACACTTACGCTTGCACATTGACTTTTGACAAGGTGTTTTCCAGCCATGTGTAAAACCTAGCCTCTACAAAACAGCTGGAAACTTGGTGAACAGGGGAAGCAACTAGGGCTACAAAATTTTATGTACTTAGCCTATGTTTTGGGAATTGAAAGTGCTATAATGGTTCCAAAAGTGCAACCAATGCACATAATTGTATCGGTAGAATGTACACCATTTTCCATATTTGGAAGGCCATTAACAGTTATGTTGCATGCCTGATATATGCAGGATGTGCAGAATTGGTATTTTTAACCTCTTGCTTTGGCAGTCTGGGGTATCCAACTGCGTCAAGCAGGCTTAATTATGCCAGTGCCTAAGCTCTTAGATCCACAGCGATGAAGTACTTTGAGAGGCTGGTGATGAAATGTTATCAACTCCTGCCTAAGAGGTCACTTGGTTCCACTCTAATTTGCCTACCGTCACAACAGGTCAACAGCAGATGTCATTTCATTGTTGCTTCACTGTGTGCTTAGCCTCATCACTTTATACCTCAGATGGTGAGGCTAAGCAGGTCCAATGCCATATTTAAGTTTGCTGATGACACCACTGTTGAAGGCCAAATCAAAGGTGGTGACTAATCAGCATATAGGAGGGAGGCTGAAAAACTGGCTGAGTGGTGCCACAACAACAACCTCTCACTCAATGTCTGTGAAAGGAAGGAGCTGATTATAGACTACAGGAGGAGTAAACCAGAGGTCCGTGAGCCAGTCCTCATCAGAGGAATCAGAGGTGGAGAGGGTCAGCAACTTTAAATTCCTTGGAATTATCATTTCAGAGCATCTGTCCTGTGTTCAGCACTTAAGTGCCATCGTTCCTACTTTCTTAGAAGTTTGCGAAGATGCACCATGTCATCTAAAACTTTGACGTGTATGTGCAATGGAGAGTATATTGAATGGTTACATCACGGCCTGGTATGGAAAATCAATGTCCTTGAATGGGAAATCCTTCAAAAAGTAGTGGATATGGCCCAGTCCATCATGGGTAAAGTCTTCCCCACCACTGAGTGCATCTGCATGGAGCACTGTTGCAGGAAAGCAGCATCCATCAACAGAGACCCCCACCATCCAGGCCATGCTCTCTTCTCGCTGCTGCCATCAAGATGAAGGTACATGAGCCTTAGGACTCACACCATCTGGTTCAGGAAAAGTTATTACCCCCCAGCTATCAGGCTCTTTTGACAGAGGGGATAACTTCACTCAACTTCACTTACCCTAACACTGAACTGTTCTCATAACTTATGGACTCACTTTTAAGGATTCTTCTTCTCATGTTCTTGATATACAGTATATTGCTTGCTTATTTATTATTATTATTTTGCTTGTTTTTTTTCTTTGTATTTATTGTGAATGCCTGCAAGAAAATGAATCTCAGGATTGTATATGGTGACATTTCTGCACGTTGATAATAAACTTACTTTGAACTTAGAACGAATGTCAAGCAGAATGCAGTTGCAACTGTGATGCTAGTGATCCAACATTAATTTCAGTTTAAGCTGTGAGATAAGCTTGATGGAAGGAAATAATATTCAGCAAAAAGACAGAAATCCTCTTCTTTAAAAAGATCATTAGTACTTGTGGTTTTGTTACAGATTTTTTATGCAATATTGGCTTACTTCACAGAATCATCTCAGACCACAAGCAAAATCACTAGTTTTTATAAAGCTTTTGAATATTATAAGCTGCTTATTAAAA
Organism: Mobula birostris; assembly: GCF_030028105.1. Taxonomy (NCBI): domain Eukaryota; kingdom Metazoa; phylum Chordata; class Chondrichthyes; order Myliobatiformes; family Myliobatidae; genus Mobula; species Mobula birostris. Next base: position 51,640,673 of record NC_092375.1, read on the forward strand.
CTGAAATGTGGTCAGGGAAGGTGTCCCAACTTCATAAGTGACCTAATTCCTTGAATTTTAGAATCCCTTATGTTGTCAAAATATTCAATAGGCAATAGACAATAGGTGCAGGAGTAGGCCATTCGACCCTTCGAGCCAGCACTGCCATTCACTGTGATCATGGCTGTTCATCCACAATCAGTACCCTGTTCCTGCTTTCTCCCCATATCCCTTGACTCCACTATCTTTAAGAGCTCTGTCTAACTCTTTCTTGAAAGAATCCAGAGAATTGGCCCCCCACTGCCTTCTGAGGCGGAGCATTCCATAGATCCACAACCCTCTGTGTGAAAAAGTTTTTCCTCAACTCCGTTCTAAATGGAGGAGGAGAAGATGGCGGTGCGATGGCAGCACGCGCGGCCTCTCCGGTGAATGATATCTGTAATCTGTCAAGTAGGGTACCGTGCACAATTCTGATTTGATTGTGACAGATGTGAGAGTACAGAGGAACATCTGGAGAAACTTCTGAAATGCCCGCTTCGCTGCCGCTGCTACTGTGTGGTAACCAGAATCTCCGGAGCAGAAGGCCCCGAATCCTCGGCTTTGCTTCTTTCAGCAGCTGGGGCGAGGTCGAAGGTGTTCGGGAGCTGTATCGGAGGGGCTGGTCGGAGGCTCGAAGTTTTCAGATGGATGGACTCAATGTCGGCTGTGATCGGCTGCTTCCAAGGCATCGGCAAGTTGGTGCCTGGAGGTTTATGGCAGGGAGTTTCTCCCTTTTGCTGCCTGCTATCGGGGACTCGGGAGTCGATCGACTCGAGGACTTTGAGACTTTTTTTTACCATGCCCATGGTTTGTTCGTCATCAAATTATGGTATTGCTTTGCACTGCTGTAACTATATGTTATAATTATGTGGTTTTGTCAGTGTTAGTCTTTGGTTTGTCCTGTTTCTCTGTGATATCACTCTGGAGAAACATTGTATCATTTCTTAATGCATATATGCATTCTAAATGACAATAAAAGAGGACTGAGTGTTCCCATAATCTAATCTAAATGGTCTACCCCTTATTCTTAAACTGTGGCCTCATGAGATAAAGTGACAAGGCTCATACATATAAATCTTTTAGTTCCAGTGAGTTTGTTGAATAAATGGCTTCGTGCACCTTAAAGAAATCTTTACATGTTATGTAATAAAAAGGTAACGTTTTGGAGCAGTGAAATCCTTTAACTCGTGCCCGCTTTATTGAATTACATTGATTGTGATGCTGGAGGCACAAAGGAACATTGTGGGAGAAAAAAGCACTGACACTAACTCAGAGTTTCTATGTTAAATGATGCTTGTGCAACAATCCTATTGTCTTCAGCCTCACAGAATTAAAATCTTAGTTTGATTTTAGATGATAAGAACTAGTTTTAGCTGAGACCATGTTGATACAATGGTCACTTAACTAGAAATTAATGTGCTAATAACATAAATTGATATTTTGTACCTCACGTCGTTATGTTGTCCTTTAAACTAAATGGAGAGCAACAGCATATGTGTGGACCCAGACCCTGCAGTTTCCTAACTGGAAGGTAGGGTTAAGAATTTCAAATACAGTCAAGGAGAATTTCTCATAATACTTCTACATTGAATTCCCTCAACATAAGAACTATTGCAAAAGTGACAGAAAACTGATTGGGACAAGATGCTTCCAACTCCACTTGAGCACAGTTCTTCGACATTCATCATTAGACCACACTGACCGTACACAAAACCTACTTCAGAGAATAGGATTTATAAAATCTCTATAGATATTAGGTCACAGTTTCTCCAAAACACTTAGAATATTTGGAAAAAAAGTAATCAGTACAGAATGACTTACTGATATGTTGTGGGATCTGTGGAACAAGATGAGCCATTAGGTTTTTTCACTGATCTTCTACTTTCCTTGCTTTGTCCCTGTGGGGTTGAATTAATTGTCTTTTCTTTAGGAATAATAATCTCAATTTTGTTCAAATCATCTGGTTGTGAATTAACAAATCTGTGCCCTGTGGAAGGATTCTCAGGATGGCTCCTCTCCAGTGTATTCCTATCATTTTCTTTGCTATCATTGCTAATACTCTGTGTAATTTGTTCACGAAAAGGCTTCCCTTTTGAATAATTATTCCGATGAGGTGTGTGAGTTCCATATTGATTACCAGTGTTTAAACCTGGTCTACTCTCATTTTTACTTTGAGGTAGGGTTATTGGATTTGATTTGGGTGTCCGACTGAAAAAACCTCCCAATTTCTGTAGAATTCCATCATCTGGTTGTTTCATATTATTTGATGTATTGTCTGGGTTTACAACAGTTTCATTAGCTTTTTGTTTTTCTTGAGATGAAGATGTCTCTTGATCGACAGAAGTTTGTAAACCCTAGAGGAAAGAAACAACACAACCTTATGTTCTAAGACTTTAAAATAAATTTAAACAGCAATTTCACCAAAACAGTAAAACAGAAATAATGATGCATTTTACCTTTGCCAGGTCAGAAAATAACATATTGGCAGTTTTGCCATCTGTTGGGCTCTCTGTGGTTTCCTTGTTCAAAGTCCTAGAGAAAAACATCGTAAGGCAAGCATAAAGCGTACTGTATATAATAAACAAAATAAAATGGCAAAATGTGGAATTTATTGAAAAAGATTGCAAGGGCATATTTTATATCAGTAAAATTGATGTAAATACATTGAAATGAATGTGCAGCAAATTACTGGGTCTGCTTATTAAAAGAGATTTAGTTTCACAGCTCCATTCACACTCGTTGTTTTCTTCAGAGTTGAAAATAGTCTTTATAAAATGTCTTTTCTGTGTGATCCTTGTTGAGTAAATGCTGGGAGGTTCCACACACAATCCTTTAGTCTCTTGGATCTGTGATTGCTTGCTTCTCCCTCCTACCTTCTAGAACCCCCAGAAGACTACCTCCACTCCAATGAAACATTCCCTTACAGATCATTCTTTAATCCTTTGCTAGGATTAAAATATTCCAATTGATCTATGTAACTTTAAATAAATAACAAGAAAGATGCTGCAAATGCACATTCATCATATTAGTTTAGAAGTTTCAGTCTGCACCTTTTTCATTGTCAAATATATTTTTGTCCATTTAGCACATTTTTATTTTAAATTGGTTTGACGTTTAGAGGGAACGTCATTGATGAAAATATCAATTAATTTTTTATGTCAAGAAATTGGGACACTGACAAAGTGATGTAACAGGAAACAAGAAAGGTCTTTTGAATCACCAACATGAGAAAATCTGCAGATGCTGGAAATCCAAAGGAACACATTAAAATGCTGGAGGAACTCAGCAGACCAGACAGGAAAAGAGCAAATAGTTGATGTTTCAGGCCGAGACCTTTTATCAGGACTGGAAAGGAAGGGGAGATGTCAGAATAAAAAGATGGGAGGAGGAGAGGAGGAAGAAGTACAAGATGGCACGTGATAGGTGAAACTGGGAGAGGGGGAGGGGTGGAGTAAAGAGCTGGGAAGTTGATTGGTGAGAGATAAAGAGAGCTGAAGAAGAGGGAATCTGATAAGAGAGGACGGGAGACCATGGAAGAAAGAAAGGGGGAGGAGCATCAGAGGGAGGTGATGGGCAGGTAAGAAGAGAAGGTGTGAGAGGGAAACAAGAGTGGGTAAAGGTGAAGGAGAAGAGGGGGCAATTATCAGAGGTTGAAGAAATCGATGTTCATGCCATCAGGTTGAAGGCTATCCAGATGGAATATAAGCTGTTCCTTCTCCTACCTGAGTATGGGTTCATCATGGCAGAAGAGGAGGCTATGGATTGACATGTCGGAATGGGAATGGAAAGTAGAATTGAAATGGGTGGCTTTTTGTGGCAGATGGAACGAAGGTGCTCAATGAAGTGGTCTCCCACTCTACGACAGTTCTCATCGATATACAGAAGGCCACACTGGGAGCACCAGATACAGTAGATGACCCCAACAGACTTACAAGTGAATTATCACCTCATCTAGAAGGACTGTTTGGGGCTTGAACGGTAGTGAGGAAGGAGGTGATGAGTGGGGAGGGAGTAGGGAGTCATGTAGAGAGAATCCCTGTGGAGTTATTTGCAAGATGCAGAGGCTTGTGGGGTGGCAGGTGAGGACAAGAGTGGGAGGATGGGGTGAGGGCAGACGTGCATGAAATGGAAGAGATGCAGGTGAGGGCAGAATTGACAGTGGAGGAAGGGAAGCACTTTTCTTTGAAGAAGGAGGACATCTCGGTTGCTCTGGAAAGAAAAGCCTCATCATGAGAGCAGATGCGGCAGAGATAGAGAAACTGAGGTCTTTTGAACATAGCCTTGGTAAAAATGTCCACGTTCTATCAAATTAGCTGTCATATCTAAATTGTCTACTGGTCTATTATGTGCGTGTACTATACTTGTGCCACTAAAATATTAGCCCATAAGACATAGGAGCAGAATTAGGCCATTTGGCCCATCATGTCTGCTCTGCCAATTAATCATGACTGATCCTTTCTTCCCTCCTCAACCCCACTCCCCGTAACGTTTGATGCTATGTCTAATCAAAAACCTATCAATCTCTGCCCTAAATACACCCAATGACCTGGCCTCCACAGCCTGTGGTAACAAATTCCATAAATTCACCTCCAGCGAAAGAATTTCTCAGTATCTCTGTTTTAAATGGAATTCCCTCTATCCTGAGGCTGTGCGCTCTTGTCCTAGATTCCCCCACCATTGGGAAACATTGTTTCCATATCTACTATGTATAGGCCTTTCAACATTTGTAAGGTTTCAATGAGATCCACATCCCCCCCCCCCATCCTTCTAAATTTCAGCGAGTACAGAGCTCATATGATAAACCTTTCATTCCTGGAATCATCCTTGTGAACCTCCTCTGGACCCTCTCCAATGCCAGCACATCTTTCCTTAGATAAGGAGTCCAAAACTGTTCACAATATGATGAGGCCTCACCAGTGCCTTATAAAGCCTCAGCACCACATCCCTACTCTTGTTTTCTAGACTTCTTGAAATGAATGCGAACATTGCATTTGCCTTCCTCACCACCGATTCAATCTGCAAGATAACTTTTAGGGTGTCCTGCACAAGGTCTCCCAAGTCTCTTCGCTTCTCAGATTTTTGGATATTTTCCCTGCTTAGAAAATAGTCAGAACATTTATTTCTTCTACCAAAGGACATGACCATGCATTTTCCAATATTGTATATCATTTTCCACTTTCCTGCTCATTCGTCTAATTGGTCTAAGCCCTTCTGCAGCCTTTCTGTTTCCTCAACACTAGCTGCCCCTCCACCAGACTTTGTATCATCTGCAAACTTGGCAACAAAGCCATTTATTTCATCATCTAATTCATTAATATGCAGCATAAAAAGCAGTCCCAACACTGACCTCTGCAGAATACCACTAGCCACTGGCAGCCAACCAGAATTGGATCCTTTTATAAACAAGAAAAAAATCTGCAGACTTTGGAAATTCAAGCAACACACACATAATGCTGGAGGAACTCAGAAGGCCAGGCAGCATCATGAAAAAGAGTGCAGTCGATGTATCGGGCTGAGACCCTTCAGCAGGACTTTAGAAAAAATGATGAAGAGTAGAGTTAAAAGGTGGGGGGAGAGGAGGACGAAACACAAGGTGATAGTTGAAACTGGGAGGAGGATGGATGAAGTAAAGAGCTGGGAAGTTGATTGGCAAAGGAGATAGAGGGTTGGAGAAGATGGAATATAATAGGAGAGGGCAGAAGACCATGGAAGAAAGAAAAGGGGGAAGGAGCACCAGAAGGAAGTGATGGACACACAAAGAAGTAAAGTGAGAGAGGGAAAAGGGGATGGGGAATGGTGAAGGGCAGGCAATTGTTAGAGGTTCCAGAAATCGATGTTCATGCCATTAGGTTGGAGGCTACCCAGATGGAATATAAGGTGTTGTTCCTCCAATCTGAGTGTGGCCTCATCGTGACAGCAGAGGAGGGCATGGATAGACAGATAGAATGGGAATGGGAGTAGGAAGTGAAATTAAAATGGGTGGCCACTGAGAGATCCTGCTCTTTCTGGCAGATGGAGCCTAGGTGCTTGGCGAAGCGGTCTCCTATTCTATGTCAGATCTCACTGATATACAGGAGGCCACAGCCGGAGAACCAGACATAGTATATGACCCCAACAGACTCAGAGGTGAAGAGTCGCCTCACCTGGAAGGACTGTTTAGGGCCCCGAATGGTAGTGAGGTGTAGCGGCAGGTGTAGTGCTTGCTCCGCTTGCATGGGTAAGTGCCAGGAGGGAGATCAGTGGGGAAGGACAAATGCACAAGGGAGTCGCATAGGGAACGATGCCCGCAGAAAGCAGAAAGTCGGGGGGGGGGGAGAGAAAGATATGCTTGGTGGGGGGATCCCGTTGGAGATGGCGGAATTTGCGGAGAATTAAGTGCTGGATGCGGAGGCTGGTGGGTGGTAGATGAGGACAATAGGAACTCTATCCCTGGTAGAGTGATGGGAGCATGGGGTAAGAGCAGACATGCATGAAATAGAAGAGATGTGGTTGAAGGCAGTGTTGAATGTGGAGGAAGGGAAGACCTTTTCTTTGAAGAAGGAGGACATGTCCTTTGTTCTAGAATGAAAAGCCTCATCCTGAGAGCAGATGTGGTGGAGGTGGAGGAATTGAAAGAAGGGGATGGCATTTTTACAAGTAACAGGATGGGAAGAGGTATAGTCCAGGTAGCTGTGAGAGTGGGTTTATAATAAACCGGTAGAGAAGCTGTCTCCAGAGATCAAGTCAGAGAGATAGAGAAAGGGGAGGGAGTTGTCGGAAATGGACCAGGTAAACTTGAGGGCAGAGTAGAAGTTGGAGACAAAGTGGAAGAGGTGGGGAACAGACAGGAGATTCTGTGAGCCTGATAGAGATACCCACATGTTGTGTTGCCTCCCAGGTGCCAGGGTATGGGATGTCTCAGATTGGGTCCAGAATATTCTGAAGGGAAAGAATGCACCCTCATGTTGTGAAGGAAGTCGTTGTGGAGATTGCGGAGGCATTAGCGATGATCTTTCAAAAGTTGATAGATCCTGGCATGGTTCTGGAGGAGTGGAAGATTGCAAATGTCACTCCGCTATTTAAGAAGGGGGCAAGGAAGCAAATAGGAAATTATAGACCTGTTAGCATGACATCGGTGGCTGGGAAGTTGTTGGAGTTGATTGTCAAGGATGAGGTTACGGAGTACCTGGAGGCATATGACAAGATAGGCAGAACTCAGCATGGTTCCCTTAAAGGAAAATCCTGCCTGACAAACCTATTATAATTTTTTGAGGAAATTACAAGTAGGCTAGACAAGGGAGATGTAGTGAATGTTGTATATTTAGATTTTCTGAAGGCCTTTGATAAGGTGCCACATATGAGGCTACTTAACAAGATAACAGCCCATGGAATTACGGGAAGGTTACATACGTGGGTAGTGCATTGGCTGATTAGCAGGAAACAGAGAGTGGGAATAAAGGGATACTATTCTGGTTGGCTGCCGGTTACCAGTGGTGTTCCACAGGGGTCTGTGTTGGGGCCGCTTCTTTTTACATTGTACATCAATGACTTGGATTATGGAATAGAGGGTTTTGTGGCTAAGTTTGCTGACGATACGAAGATAGGTGGAAGGGCCAGTAGTGCTGAGGAAACAGAGAGTCTGCAGAGAGACTTGGATAGATTGGAAGAATGGGCAAAGAAGTGGCAAATGAAATACAATGTTGGAAAGTGTATGGTTATGCACCTTGGCAGAAGAAATAAATGAGCAGACTATTATTTAAATGGGGAGAGAATTCAAAGTTCTGAGATGCAACGGAACTTGGGAGTCCTCATGCAGAATACACTTAAGGTTAACATCCAGGTTGAGTCAGTAGTGAAGAAGGCGAATGCAATGTTGGCATTCATTTCTAGAGGAATAGAGTATAGGAGCAGGGATGTGATGTTGAGGCTCTATAAGGCACTGGTGAGACCTCACTTGGAGTACTGTGGGCAGATTTGGTCTCCTTATTTAAGAAAGGATGTGCTGACCTTGGAGAGGGTACAGAGAAGATTTACTAGAATGATTCTGGGAATGAGAGGGTTAATATATGAGGAACGTTTGTCCGCTCTTGGACTATATTCCTTGGAGTTTAAAAGAATGAGGGGGGACCTCAAAGAAACATTTTGAATGTTGAAAGGCATGGACAGAGTGGATGTGGCAAAGTTGTTTCCCATGGTGGGGGAGTCTAGTACGAGAGGGCATGACTTAAGGGTTGAAGGGCGCCCATTCAGAACAGAGATGCAAAGAAATTTTTTTAGCCAGAGGGTGGTGAATCTATGGAATTTGTTGCCACGGGCGACAGTGGAGGCCAAGTCGTTGGGTGTATTTAAGGCAGAGATTGATAGGTATCTGAGTAGCCAGGGCACCAAAGGTTATGGTGAGAAGGCAGGGGAATGGGACTAAATGGGAGAATGGATCCGCTCAAGATAAAATGGCGGAGCAGACTCGATGGGCCGAATGGCTGATTTCTGTTCCTTGGTCTTATGGTCTTGTGGTAAGTTGATGAGGTCCGCATTGGTGCAGGAAGCAGCACCAATGCAGTCATCAATGTAGCATAGGAAAAGTGGGGGATGGCCTCTAGTATAGACTTGGACCCTAGACTGTTCCAATGTAGCCGACAAAAAGGCAAGTATAGCAGGGACCTATACGAGTGCCCATGGCTACACCTTTTGTTTGAAGGAAATGGGAGGAGACAAAGGAGAAATGATTAAGAATGAGGACAAGTTCTGCTAGATGATGGAGAGTGATGGTGGAGGGAAGGTGGTTGAGCTGGTGTCCAGAAAGAAATGCAGAGCTTTGAGGCCTTCCGGGTGGGGGATGGAAATGTAGAGGGACGGGATATCCATTGTGAAAATGAGATATGGGAGCCAGGGAACTTGAATTATTGAAAAGATCTAGAGCATGTGAAGTATCACATATGTCGGTAGGAAGGGACTGAACTAGGGGGATAAAACAGAGTCAAGGTATACAGATATGAGTTCAGTGGGTTAAGAACAAGCTGAAACTATGGTTCTACCTCAAATTCCAACAGTTTTGTCAGGCAAGAAAATCATACTGGTTTTGTCCTATCTTGTTCTGTGTCACCAAGTACTCCATATCCTTATCCTTAACATTGACTCCAACATCTTCCCAACCACTGAGGTCAGGCTAGCTGGTCTATAATTTCCTTGCTGCTACCTCCCTCCTTTCTTAAAGAGTGGAGAAACATTTGCAATTTTCCAGTCCTCCAGAACCATGCCAGAGTCCAATGATTCTTGCAAGATCATTACCAACCCCGCCACAATCTTTACCGCTACCTCTTTCAGAATCCTAGGGTGCAGTTCATCTGGTCCAGGTGACTCATGCATCTTTACGTATTTCAGCTCACTTCTCATCCCTCACACCCTTCAACACCTGGCACTCTGCTGGTGTCGTCCACTGTGACGATTGATGTAAAATAATGAGGGATTCTTCTTGTCCCCCATTATTATTTCTCCAGCCTCATTTCCTAGCGGTCCTATATCCACTATCATCTCTCTTTATATTAAAAGTATATTAAATCTTAAAAAAGGTTAATTTGAAATTGCAGTAAGAATTATGCAAGTAATGCATACAGAGGTCAGCCATATTTCTACAGATCTAAATCATAAAACAATGAACAAACGATTGTGCATAAAGAACAATGCACCAGGGATTGTGCATGGAGGCATAAGCCATCATATTGGCTATTGCGCAAAAAGTCTCTGAAAGTCTCAGGCTAAAATATCATAGGGCCAAATTTTTATTACAGCTTTGCTGAAGCTGAGAAACCCAATGAAGTAAAGCTGTAACAACTTTGTGTTACCTTTCAAGTGATGCTGATTGGAATTGCTAAATGTGCTCTTGTAGCTTTTTTCTTGGTGTTTATTTAAAATTACACTGATCAATTGGAATATTTTCTCTATATCATATTTTACTTTCTTGATTTGTAATTTTAAGTTAAGTTTTAAGTGTTGTGTTATTATTTGGTTAAAATAGTTAACAGAGGAAATCTCTCTCAATGATAAAACCCTAAAGAATGAAACAGGGTGTGTCAACAATGTGATGCATTGCTTGAATGATGATTCAACAATATGATTAAAAGCCTTCACTGTCTTCTCTCATTGAGACCAGTGATCACAAGAATGTAGCCTTGCTGGATTTGCACAGATAATTACAAAGTTTACCTTGTCACCACAGAAAGTAAATCAAATGACGTTTACTAATACAGGGTAGAAAATCTCTGAATGATTCCCCTATTTCTAACATAAATGGTGGATACACTGTAGGGATATTTCTTCCAGCTTTTAATTCAGTTTTCAGTACATGTTACTACAGATGAATGGAAAAACTCTTATGGAAACCAAAACCCAACATGTGATCATAAAATATAATTAAATGGTTTTAAACATAATCTTGAATGGCATTCTTATACGTTTGTACCCCAGAGCTTTATGTAAACAAGATACCTAGTTGAAAAGACCTGCACCATAAAATGCCTTGGATTGTTATTGCTCATAAAGATGCCTCTTTTACAGGTATCACTTTTGTTTTGAATTCTGGAATCAAATTTCTAACTTAAATCTATATGGAGCTATAAATATATCACCTGGGTAAAACATTAAATTGAAACTGAATTTGTTCTCTTGAGTGGATGCAAAGATGATATGGCACTATTTTGACAATGGCCAGGGGAAATGATTTCCTGTGTTTGGTCAATATTTACCCACAAACATCACCAAAACTAATTGTGTTTTTTGTGGGAACTTGTTGTGTACAATTTGCTTGTCATGTTTCTTACAGTCCAATAATGACTATACCTTGAAAGTATTTCATTGGTTTCAAAAGCGGTACTTTGTAATCATGAAGGATGCTTAATAAATGGTAGCATTTTTTCTCCCTATAAGTACCAAGTCACAGTGTAGACTCAGCAGGGGATTCTTTTTTCTTTAGTTGACGTGCAATCAATTTTATATATGTATGATGGCATCAAGGTTCATAAATTCTATTGCGACGAAAGCACTTTCATGATTTTGAAACAAGCAAAGAGCCATTATGTATTCCACCATTCCTGCTGAATTGCAACTGTTGGATACAAGAAAAAGATTTTTCTTTTTTTGCACGTTATATTTCCATGTCTATCATCTATTGCTCTAAAGTGGTTCAGGATTTATGAAAGACCTTAAATGAAAGTTAAAGAACTGCATCCAAATGACGACCTTCGCTGCAAATGCCAACAACCTGCCGAGAGAATATTGTTGAATGATCAATGATTCAAACAACCTGCAGACCAATGATTCAAACAACTGCAAGGAATTCTCCTTCCGAGAACTTGCATTGAATTGACTTTATTACTTACATGCTTCACACACATGTAAAAATCTTTACGTTACATCTCCGTCTAAGTGTGCAATGTGCAATTTATAGTAATTTATAATAAATAGTATGTACAATAGGATAGCCAATATAACATAGAAATACAGTTGTGTCAGCATGAGTTAAGCAGTCTGATGGCCTGATGGAAGAAGCTGTCCCAGAGCCTGTTGGTCCTGGCTTTTGTGCTACGGTACGGTTCCCAGATGGTAGTAGCTGGAACAGTTTGTGGTTGGGGTGATTCTGATCCCCAATGATCCTTCAGGCACTTTTTACACACCTGTCTTTGTAAATGTCCTGAGTAGTAGGAAGTTCACATCTACAGATGTGCTGGGCTGTCTACACCACTCTCTGCAGAGTCCTGTGATTGAGTGAAGTACAGTTCCCATACCAGGCAGTGATGCAGCCAGTCAGGATGCTCTCAATTGTGCCCCTGTAGGAAGTTATTAGAGTTTGGGGGCCAAACTAACCTTCTTTAACTGCCTGATGTGAAAGAGACGCTGTTGTGCCTTTTTCACCACACAGCCGGTATGTACAGACCACGTGAGATCCTCGGTGATGTTTATGCTGAGGAACTTAAAGCTGTTCACCCTCTCAACCCCAGATCCATTGATGTACATTGGGTTAGCCTGTCTCCATTCCTCCTATAGTCCACAACCAGCTCCTTTGTTTTTGCGACATTGAAGGCGAGGTTGTTTTCTAGATACCATTATGTCGGGGTGATGACCTCACTGTAGGCTGCCCCCTTATTATTTGAGATTAGGCCAATCAGTGTAGTGTCATCAGCAAATTTAATTAGCAGATTGGAGTTGTGCGTATACAGAGACAAAAGGAGGGGGCATAAATGCAAATTTCTATGCCATTTCCACAAAGTTCAATGAGATTCTACTGGCAGACAAATTTGTGGCCTCCTAAATTGTTTAGGTGAGGTAAATACAAGCTTGAGGAACAGCACAATGCATTTCATTGTCCACCTTACACCTTAATATCCTGATGAAGGGTCTCAGCTCGAAACGTTGACTGTTTACTTTTTTCCCCTGAATGCTGCCTAGCTGACTGATTTCCTCCAGCATTTTGTGTGTGTGTGTGTTGCTTGGATTTCCAGCATCTGCAGATTTCTCTTGTCCATAATATCAGAATATAACTTATCCCCATGGCAACATTGTCCCCACTCTGTCAGTGATTTCCCCTTGCTCCCATAAAAGCCTCCCCACACTCTCTACAACAAAATTTTTTTGTTTTCTCGTCCCCCCCATTATTATGGAAGATCTTTAATCTGAAATGTTATCTGATTCTTTTTCTACGGAAACTGCCTGACCTGCTGTGTGGCATAGGGTCATACAGTTATACACATCGTGAAAAACAAATCTTTTGGTCCTACAACCAATATCATCAAAGAAAGGACAGTAAGCACATGGGAATACTATCACCTGCACCTTCCCCACTACTCTGTGCACATTGTAACCCAAAACTATATGACTACTCCTTCTTTGTCATGGAGTCCACATCCTGGAATTCCATACCTAACAACATGGTCGGAACATCTCCACCAGGAGGGCTGCAGGGGTTCAAGGGCAGCTAGGGTGACAATATATGCTAGAATAAAATTAGATTGTCATCTCTCACTCGGATGACATTTTCCTGGCCCACTAATCTACCGGGCTTTGTTACTTCCATATAAATGGCTTCTCTCACTAATTCTTGTACGGCATCAGCACAGACTTGTCCCTTGTCCCTCTCGTGACCTTTCCCCGTAGACCTTTATTCACAGGCTGTTTTCTCGCCTTTCATTCCGTTTCTGCCTTTATATGGGGGTGTATGTAACTTTTGAGGACGCCGATTACCCTTAACTAAAACTTAATAGGAAACAGATCTTAATAATGATAATAAGAAACTCCTTGTATCTCTCCACTGACGATGACTAGTGCCCCGCAGTAACAGCCGACCATCAGTCCTGGGACTTACCCGTCAATGCCGTGTGCGTTTTTCGCTGGGTTTCCTTCCTCGGGAGATTTATTCGAGGAGAATATGTTGGATAAGTTTTTTGCGATGCCCCCCTGCCAGGCACTTGGCACTTTAAACGCATTCATTCTATCCCGACCGACGGAGGGAGCGGTGCACCCCACACTGAAGAGGGAACCCTTCACTGAAACCGAGCGAGGTTGGACTGGTTCGACTTGAACAACTGGACTGACAGAAACAATCAAAATAGCGGAGGAGGAGTCTTCTTATTCAAATAGTTTCTTTGATAGGTAGAGCTAACTATTAAAAAAGGATGTAGTAACTGAATTTTTCAATACGAGACGGCAAATTTCACATCTTAACTCCTGTCCACTATCCTCCATTATTCCAAGAGGCAGAGAAAACCGACCTTATTCTTCAATGACATTTAAAAATAAATTATGATTAAAGTCTTTTTACAAAACAGCAACATAGTCAAGGTTATCTTCACTCAACAGGAAACCTTTCTGGAATTTGTTGCTGACACGTATATTCATTCAGATGGCATCTCAGGACTAAGAGCTGCCGAGAATGGTCTAACAATAACCCTTGTCCATTTAAACGTGAATCACAGTAACCAATTTTGAACGGAGGAGGAAGAAAAATGACGTTACTAGCCCGATGACCGATTTTTGGTCAAAGAATAAATATAGAATCTGAAGAATTAGTTACCTGAAGGAGGCAGTTGGGACTGAAGTTAGGAATCCCTTCTGAGAGATCAGCATTAACAGCATTTCTTCAGGACGTTCCAGGTACTAAACCGAGACTTGAACCATACACCTGATTCAGTGAGGTTGTCGGCAAGTTAACACCTGAGAATAGTGACAGCTCATCAGGCAAAATTAAATGTACAATGACCATAATCCAGTACCACACATAGTGGAAAAACTGTAGTTTCATCTCTACAAGGCATTAATTGAAGAAATTGTTGAGGGAAAGATCAAAAAAGTCTTTTCTCTCTGTCTCTGCTTTTGCTGTCTCACTTGGATTATCTACTGGACAGATTTTTCCTCTCTGATTGCCTTCTGATTTGTATTATGTGTTTTGACTCATAAAATGCTGAAGACCAACCTTTCCAGAATACGTGCTCCATGTAAAACAAAATCATCTAACACCTGCTGAAAACAGCATTTTCATCTGCATGCTGAAGGGTCTCTGCCTGAACATACATAGATTCCCCTCCTTAGATGCCGCCTGACTTACTTAATTCCTTCAGCACTTTGTGAGTGTTCCTCAAAATTTCCAGCATCTGCAGAATCTCTTGTGTTCATTAAGTTTTAATTCTTTAAACAGTATGTTTTTATGTAATGCTTTTTATAAGATTTGATACAGTACAGAAAATAAAAGTGTGTGTGTGTGTGTGTGGGGGGGGGGGGGGGGTAAATGTTGCCCTTAATAGTAAAAGGGATAAAGTACAAACATTTGGAAGCCTCTTCAGATCTGTTCAGGGCATTGCTGAGCTCACACCTCTAGAATTTTTGGTCTCCTTATTTAAGGAGGAATATGCTTAGGTTGGAGGAAGCTCAGAAAAATTGGTAAATGATTTCTGGAATAATGGTGTTGACTTTATGAAGAAAGTTGAGCAGATTGGGATTACATTGATTTTAGTTTAGAAGAATGAAGTGTGATGTTATTGAAGTACAAGACTTGGCAATTTGATGCTGAAAGGATTTTATTCTTCACAGTATCTAGAACTGAATGGATACACTTGGAGAAAGGGCTGCCTCAATCAAGATGCTGATGAAAGTTTCTTCTCTGAAGGCTCTGCATCTTTGGTTTTCTTTACTTGAAAGAGGAAGCTCAATCATTAAACATATCAATATCTGAGGCAACGGACTTTTGATGTACAAGGGAGTTGAGAGATATTGGGAAAAGGCAGAGAAACAGAGAACAGGCCAAGTCAGGATTAGTTGTAACCTTATTTAATATTGGAACAGGTATGAGAAGCCACATGCTCTTATCCTGTTACTACTTCTTTTGTTCTTAATATATAATATAAAACAAAGTTGATCAATTGGATGAATTAAACTCAAAAGAGGCATCACAGGAAGAATGTATAGGTTTCAGCAGAGCTTGTGGAAAATAAGGACTTCAGCTTTAACTTTGGACTTGTGTAGGGTGAGAAAATGAGTGGTGGGGTTGGGAGTTGTGGATGTATGAGAAGATTGCAAGTTACTGTATTATTACTATAAAGTAGTCATGATAACCTGGAATCTGCCCTACCTGCTAAGTCCACTCTTACATGGAGATCTTCCAGCAGTAGTTAATCCACAAAGCTGATTTAATGTCAAGCCACTACCCACGGAAATGCTTTGTCAAGGTAGCTAGGCCATTTTCCCAGATGAC
Organism: Mobula birostris; assembly: GCF_030028105.1. Classification (NCBI taxonomy): domain Eukaryota; kingdom Metazoa; phylum Chordata; class Chondrichthyes; order Myliobatiformes; family Myliobatidae; genus Mobula; species Mobula birostris. Next base: position 51,656,406 of record NC_092375.1, read on the forward strand.
AAAGCTGATAAAGATTATTTAAAAAAATAGAAACATACTAAGTATTTTAAAATGTTAGAAGACACTAAAACATTGAAATTCATTTAACTTAATTTAATAGATTATCCATCTTCCTGGTAGCATTACTTTACGATGAATGGAAGCACTGAATCTGTCACTATTTAAAAAGGAGTCTCCCTTTTAGGATGTGGGGAGAAATCTTTTCAGAAGGGCACATAGGGCAGTGAATCCAGACTGAGTATTTTTAAGGCAAAGTCATAATATACAATGCTACATACTATCTGTGCAAGTTTTAAACACTAGGGGGAAGAAGAGAGCAAAAGGAGATTTCACTAACTGATTCTGTGGGGAGGAGAAATTGAAAAGACAGGCAGGATCAAAGTGGAGGCCACTGGAGGGGGTGGGGTTGGGGAAGAGCTTAACTAGCATCACATCTAATAACAATACAAAGCTCACTAATGAGTGCCAAATTACAATGAAATTAACCATTTTTACCTTAATGTCTCTTTATTTGCACTGTCAAAGTTCAAAGTAAATTTATTATCAAAATGCATATATGTCACCATATACTATCCTGAAATTCATTTTTTTGTCTGCATTTATAATAAACATGAAGAAACACAATATAATCAATGAAAAACTACAAAGATGGACAAACAACCAACGTGCAAAAGACAACAAACTGCAAATACAAAGAGAGAAAAAAATGAACAGTAAATATAGAGAACATGTATTGTAGAGTCCTTGAAAGTGAGTCCATAGTTTTAGAAGCAGTTCATTGCTGAGATGTGAAGTTGAGTGAAGTTATCCCCTCTGATCTAGGAGCCTGATGGTTGAGGGGAAAAACTCTGTTCCCGAACCTGGCGATGTGGAACCTGAGGCTCCGGTAGCTCTTTCCTCATGGCAACAGCAAGATGAGAGAATAGCTTTGATGATAGATACTACTTTCCTGTGACAGCACTCCTTGTAGATGTGCTCAGTGGTGGGGATGGCTTTACCTATGATGGACTGGGATGTATCCACTATACTTTGTGGTCTTTCTCATTCAAGAACATTAGTGTTTTCACACCAAGACGTGATGCAACATGTTAAAATACTGCCTACTGTGCATGTATAGAAGTTTGTCAGTTTTCCATCAATGAACTGTTCCCACAAACTATGGACTTACTTTCAGGGACTTTTCATCTCATGTTCTCAATATTTATTGGATTTACTGAGTATGCCCGCAAGAAAATGAATCTCAGAGTTGTATATGGTGAGATATAGTGCCTTGAAAAAGTATTCAGCCCCAATCCCTTTGTTCACATAAATGGGTATACCAAGCAGGGATTTTGATAACTTTAATTGAGAATTTTTATTTGTGAATCACATGCTCCTTTTTTCACAGTAGAGCCCCCCCCCCCAAAAAACAGGGCAAATTGTAGAGGATGAAAATCTAAAAATTCAAAAACTGTTATGTCAGCAGTTCAAAAGTACTCATCTCCCTTTGTTCAGCAATTACCTGACTCACCTCTCACAGCTATTACAGCCAGTAGTAGTAGTTCTCATCTTTTTTTCTCCTGCCCTGATGAAGGGTTTTTGCTGGAAACGTTGACTGTACTCTTTTTCATAGATGCTGCCCAGCCTGCTGAGTTTCTTCAGCATTTTGTGTGTGTTGACAGCCAGTAGTCTTTTTGGATAAGTCTCTATTAGCTTTGCTCAATGAGATTGATCAAGATCTGGCCATTACTCCTTGCAAAATTGCTCAACCTGTGTTGTTGGGGAGCAGAGGTGGACAACAATCTTGAGGTCTTCCCAGAGATGTTCGATCAGGTTACGGTCAGAACTCTGACTGGGCCACTCAAGGACATCAAATGTCTTCATTTGAAGCTACTCCATGGTTGCTCTGGCAATGTGCTTGGGGTCACTGTCCTGCTGAAAGATGAACTTCCTCCCCAGTTTAAACTTTCTGGCAGAGGCTGGCAGGTTTTTACCCACAATCTCTCTGTATTTAGCAGTGTTCATCTTCCCATCAATCCTGACTAGATGACCAGTCTCTCCTACTGAAAAGCATCCCCATAGCATGATGCTACCTACACCATACGTTACTGTAGTGGTGGTATCACCTGGCTGATGTACAGTAATAGATTTATGCCACATGTACCACTAAGAATTAGGTCAAAAAGTTCCACTTAAGTCTCATACAACCACAAGACCCTCTTCCAGATCTTTATAGTATCTTCTAAGTGAGGCTTTGTAAAGTCTTTATGGGCAAAGACTTTTTAAAGTGGTAAATGTTATGTAAATCCAATACTGTGAATCAGCCAGGTAACAATGGCAGGTGGAAATTAATGCTGCTAAGTGTGAGGTGGTGCACTTTGGGACAACCAAGCAGGGAGAATAAACACAAGTGAATGGTAGGGCTCTGAGATATGCAGTAGAACAAAAGGGACCCAGGAATGTAGACCTATAATTCCTTGAAAGTAGCATCACAGGTAGATAAGATCATAAAGAGAGTTTTTGGCACATTGACCTTCATAACAGGGCACTGAGTGCAGGAGTTAGAATATTATGTTGAAATTGTGTATGATATTGATGAGGCCAAATTTGGAATATTATGTGCAGTTCTGGTCATGATAGACAGATTTATCAACAAGCTTGAAGGAGTGCATAAAAAATACAAAAATGCTGCTGGGACCTGAGCTATAGGGAAAAATTGAGTAGGTTAGGAGTCCTAACCTATTTGGCCTCATCAGTATCATAGAACTTTATTTCCTGGAGCACAGGAGAATGAGACAAGATTTATAGAGGTATTCAAAATTATGCAGGGTATATGCAGGGTGAATGTATTTTCCCCTCAGGTTGGGTAAGAATAGAAATAGAGACTCTAGGTTTAGGATGAAAGGTAAATTATTTAAGGGGAACTTCTTTACTTAAGTGGTGGTGCGAATTTGAAATGCGTTGCTAGCAGTAGTGGTAGGTGTGGGTTCAGATGTAACATTTAAGAGAGATTTGGATAGGTACATAGATAAGATGGGTTTGGAGGGCTATGGTCTGGCTGTAGGTAGATGTGACTAAGCAGAAGATCAGACCGGCATGAAATACATAGACCAAACGGCCTAATTCTACGCTGTAGTGCTCCATGATTCTCTGAGGAGGATCTGCTTTTCCCAGATATTGGTGAATCTGTGGAATTCTCTGCAGGGAAGCAATAGAAGTTACCTTGTTAAATATATTTAAGACACATAGATTTTTGCATCGTAGGGGAATTAAAGATTATGGGAAAATGGCAGGTGAGTGGACAAGTCCACGGCCAATTCAGCCATAATCTTAAGGAATGATCTTAAGAAACAGGTTCAGCAGGCCAGTTGCCCTACTCCTGCTCCTATTTCTTATGTTCTTATGTAATACATGGAAAGTTTGAAAAAAAAATTTTTGTGATAAGTATAAAACTTATACTTGTTGGCAGCTTGGAAGGTGATCACTTCACATTAAGACAAAGTGTTCCAATGATTCTTGTTTTGTCATAGCATGTTGAATCGATCTGTGTCAGAGCATTTCTGAATCTGGAACTTTGCCCTTGCATCTTATTCTTTTTGATCTTCTGAGGCAGCTTAGAAAGACATGGTTACATTTTTTATGACAATAAGTATATATTATTCTTTACTTACATACTTAGCATTTAAATTGATACATCTTCAGTCTAGGTTATTTCTCATCTCGCAAAGGCTCTTCATGTTTTAGTATTCCTATCTGCATTCTTTGTTAATAGTGATATTGATCAATAGGGTGCTTTCTAGCTAGGCACTTGTCTGCTATCTACATCAGATGGTCAATAGATATACGAGCGGTGATTGATAAGTTCGTGGCCTAAGGTAGAAGAAGTCAATTTTAGAAAACCTAGCACATTTATTTTTCCTACATTTACACACTTAGTCCAGCAGTTGTGGAGCACACGGATCCCTTCTTTGCAGAAGTTAGCATCTTGGACCTCCAGAAGTGGTCCACAGCATGGGGTGATTGATAAGTTCGTGGCCTAAGGTAGACGATAATGAGGAGAAACTTCAAACTTCCTGCATTTTCACTCGGAGTTGATCTGCACGTGCATGTAACGAGAGCTGTATAACTCATCTCCTTCTACCTTAGGCCACAAACTTATCAATCACCCCTGCTGTGGACCACCTGGAGGTCCAAAATGCTCTCCTTACCTGCACGAGCAGTTCAACTCTTTCAGTGATAATGCAGAAAGTTTTAAGTTAATAACTGATCTCCTTCTACCTTGGGCCATGAACTTATCAATTACCCCTGCTGTGAACCACTTCTACAAAGAAGGGATGCATATGCTCCACAACCGGGGGACTAAGTGTGTACATGTAGGAGGAGACTATGTTGAAAAATAAATGTGCTAGGTTTTCTAAAATGGACTCCTTCTACCTTGGGCCACGAACTTATCAATCACCCCTCGTAATGGGTAGGACACCATATCAGCTTTCTAGAAAGATTTCTAAAGTTGCACAAAGCTATGCTCATTGGTATATTACAGCTCAAAATATTCAACGTGTACTCACAAGAATTATTTGTTGGCATGGTCCAAAACATGTGTTTTTTGGGTGGCAATTAGTCATTTAGTTTGCTTGGGAATGATGAGGTAATAGATTAACGGTGGACAATGGAGGATAATAAGGCACATAGGGTTATTCATGAAACTGTCAAGGAAAGAAGAGTTACTTTCTTGTTATATGGCCAAAACGTTTTCAGATAGCTTCACAGCAATTAGGGCATCTCGTGCATGAATGTGGGCTGCTGCTCTGGACTATTTATCTGATGTAATTTCTGCCTTGCTACTACCATATTGGTCAATGCATATCTTCTAGATGCCAGTACCTTACCATTGGATGGGTGTTTTTGGTTAAACTTCTCCTGAGCCTCATTAGTTTGTTTCCTCAATAGAACTGACTGTTTTAATTAGGTACTCTCTGTTTAAGGAAGAGTCTATTAGCTTGGAGGTGAGAGTTGATCATGGGTAGACTGATAAAGAATGAATGAATTGTGCTTTATTCCTGGAACCCTGCACATGCCCGCATTAAAGTTGGGTACAGTGAAGCTAACATAAAGGGAGTGAAATAATTTGATTAATGAATACTCATGGCTGATATGAAGGCACTTTGTGAATGATGTGCACATAATCTCTATTGCACCATACCTAACTGTTGGAAAAAAACACACAGCTGATTGCACACTAATTCTAACTAGCTTTAATGTCAAAGGAACCCATCACCTTCACTAATGAATTTAATGATCAGCACACGGTGGTGTATTCCATATTCTTTGAGTCATTTCCATACTTCTACCCCTTTTCTAGCATTGCAAGTTCCTTTCTACTAGTCAAATATTAATAATCTGCATTATAGATTACCTCTAGGATGTAGTCCTACTGTGTAAATACTGTAAGTGTCAAAGATTTATTGGCTTTACTGTACTCTAACATATGTAACGTACTAAACATGGAGGCTCCCTGGAAGCACCGGCTTTACAAATCTGAAATCATGGATCTTTAAGCAGTTAATACAAGCTTCTTTTGGGGTGTATGGGGAGTCAGGGAGGGGTAGCACCTTTGGTAGGGGAACACGTCGCATCCTTTTCAAGGCGGTTAGTCCACTTTTGGTCCCCTCCTGGCACTCAGCTCTCACCTGTGGCTCCTCGTAGATGTTTGCATGTGACAGCGGCCACACCCCGGGCAACGGCTTCGACAAGCCGGCTTAACCAGATGAGGGTAGCCGACGGGTCTCAAACCCTCGTTGAGATCGGGAGATGTTTATCCTGCATGCAAAGATAGGCTCCGGCGGATTGAGCGGACAAGCCCAATGGAAGGTCCAACGATCAAGAAGACAGTCTCTGCAAGCGTCGTGGAACGTGTAGAGCATGACAAAACACAGAAGACATCCTGGTCATCCACTGCGCCTAGTCTCATCTCCAGCTGTCCCGACTCTTGTCTTGCCACTGGATCCAGATGGGAACTGGGAAGAGAGAGTGAGGCTGACGCTGCGCAACTCTCTCTCACTTAAATCCAAATCAAACGCTAGTCTTGACACCATAAACAGTGTTGAGGTCTTCATCAATGGAACGGTGGACGAACCTACAAGCTTTTTCAGTGGACACCAGAAACCTTTAAAAACTCCACTGTTTAAGCTGCAAACTGGCAAATAATCAAGGTTGAATCAGGAATTAACTTTATTTTAACTGTTTGGATATCTACAGTTCACACCCAGTACAATGAGTCCTGTTTGTTAGATGAGCTTTTTCCAGTCTTCACAGCTTAGTGTTTCATTAACCACGCTATCCATTTGAAAAACCCTAACCAGAATTGTGAAACTGCCAAGAGGGCTTTACAGTTATGCTTTATTTACAGCTACAAAATAAAGCAGCTAAAATCTTGCCCAATGACACACACAAACTTCCCTATACTGGCACTAGTTATGATGTAGCCTGTTCCAATCATAGAAACACACACACATGCACTTGAGGATTTTGGTTTTTTGCTGGCTCCTGATAATCTGCCTGCAGGACTTCACCTCTGTTTCAGCTCATGTAACCAGTTGCATTTCCGTCATTTTATCTTTCCTGTTCAGTATATTCTACAGTACGCCTGATATCTAAAATCTGGTACTAATAAAGTAACAAACAATCCTGGAAACACATCCATGGCTGCAAAATCCCTTGCTTGCACCTCTAACTATTGAATCAATGATCAAAACAGCTTTCTTAGCCGCTCCCATTTATAAATGGGCCATATACAGTGCCATACACTTCACTCTTTCAAAAGTCACATCTGATGATTAAAACAAAGTTTAATTACCACCATGCAACTTGCTTTAGTTTATTTTTTGTTTGCAAGATTGGCTCAGGTCAACTAGAAGCATAGCTCTTCACTAGGTCTGATTTCCTATTTCCCTAAATATATTTAATAAACTCTTTAAAGATTCGTGGAGTTGCAATGTGAATCACAAAAGTGCGTTTAGTTTGAGTGACCTAAAAAAATAGACTCAAGAGATCTGCAATATTCCTATTGTCTCCACCATCCTCTATGGAACTATACATTCAGAGAAAAGATCAGGCGTGGAGTATAAATATTTTACAGAACATTTCTAGTCAAAGGTCATGGCAAATCCAATAGAATTTTTATTCTAGTATTTTGATGTTTTGGATAAATTAACTGCATAAAGAGCTTTAAATTGATTCCCTTCTCAAAGGGACAAGAAAGTAACAAACACCAGGCCCCACATGCTCACCAAGTCTATGCTGACCATCGACCACTCAGTCACACCAGTCCTAGATTAATCACGCTTTTTGTTCAGCCTTTTCAAAGCTCATTAGCTCACTGGTAAACAAGTTCCAGACTAACCTGAGAGTGGGCTGTAAAGTGGTTGCCAAGGATGCAGGCAAAACACAGACAGGTCTGATGATATGATCCTTATTGTTTGGCAGAAAGCAGCTTGTGATTGCATGAGGCTACTCCATCTTAGTGACTGGGTTAGAGCAAGCTAATAAATACACTTTATACATGGCACTTCTGATTAATCCAGAAATATTAAAAGTAAATTTCTCAGAGGGTTTTCATTTGTTAGTGCTTGAGCAAAAAGTACTCTTTTCAGACCTATTGTTTAATTTCTTAGTATAGTCCTTAGCAAAATCTACAATATGTAAAAATAGTACACATTATTACTTTGACTATGTACATTATTCTTTCTCTCTTAAGAATACATTTTAAAGACAGAGTAAAGTTTAATCCACAACATGCTAAGATGCATCCGGGACAAATTCAATTCTTGAGTTATGTCGAGTCACATTCTGCTTCATGTCGTACCAGAAGCCTTTGTGTAAGATTGATTTTTTACGTCTTCATTGCTTTGATTTGATCTGGCAAATTAATAACAAAAAGTCAACAATCTTGATGCAAACTGGACAGCAGTGCTTTATTTCTCAGTTATAATTAGCAATCATCCATTATGACCAATAGTGTAGTATCTAAGAATGGGTCCTATCTTTACCTAATTTATTAGTTTTAACAATACAGCATGGAGGAGGCCCTTCTGTTCTGGCCCCTTGAGTCGGGCTAACTAGCAGCGACTCAACCTCCAACAACCTCAATAAACCCCAACATAATCACAGGACAATTTACAACGACCTGTTAACCTAACCGATACATCTTTGGACTGTGGAAGGAAACCGGAGTGCCCAAAGAAAACCACACATTCCATGGGGAGGACATAGAGACTCCTTACAGAGGGTGCCAGAATTTAACCCTGATGCCCTGAGGTGTAATAATTTGTGTTTTCCACCACGCTACTGTGGCATCTTTTCTTCTTTTTTATATAAATTAACCTCCCAGCCTGAAATTCTTTCGGACGCAGGAAAAAAATCAAAAAAATCAGTGCATCCATAGGAAACCCACTGTATCACAGGGAGAAAGTGGAAACTCCTCAGAAACAGTGCCTGAGGTCAGGACTGAGCCCAGTTCTCTAGCTGCTCTTCCAGCTGTGCCACTATGCCAACCGCATCTTTACACATCAATTATTGTAGAAATTCTGGATCAACCTATCGGCATATAATTATGGAAATAATCATCTTGCATTATCAGAGTAACCAAAACACACACAGAAAACAAATATTGAAACTAGAACAATTCTTTAGGAGAGAATATCTAGAAGGGACTGGATGCCAGGCATACTTAAGAAGAAAATGAATAAGGCAAGAGCATGGGACACAACTGTTAAGAATTAATGGACAAAACATTTTGGTGTCAATTCACAATGATTCTGTTTTCTTAAACAGAAGCTAAAAGGGGGAAAAATATCACTGAATGTAATTTGGAGCACATCTGATCAGAACATTGTTAGAACTATGGTTCAATTTTCAACACCTAAACACATCTAGAGAAAATTAAATTTGAATCATTTAAGCTTATTAAAAATGATTAGGTCTTTTAAGAGACTCCTGGATAGGTACATGGAGCTTAGAAAAATAGAGGGCTATGGGTAATCCTGGGCAATTTCTAAGGCAAGGATATGTTTGGCACAGCTTTGTGGGCCGAAAGGCCTGTATTATGCTGTAAGTTTTCTATGTTTCTATGTTTTTATGCACAGATAAGATCTACAAAGGTACATCTTTGCAAAGATGAATTGGGGTGAGGAGTTGAAGGAATGATGGTAGAGGGAAGTACAGTTTTAAAATTAGGTTCTCAGTCTGTTCATTAAATCCGATATTATTATACCTTTGTCTTTCCATTTGCTTTCCTCTCCCTTTCCAACATGCTGACCCCCCCCGATAATAAATCATATTTGTATATTTGCCCTTCAGTAACTCAGCCAGCATCAGTTGTCTGAATTTGCGACTGCTGACATCTTAGGTTTTATTTAGCTCCACTTGATTTCCAATTGCTGATAAACTTGGCAAATTTAACTTTCTTTTCTCTAAGATTGTCTTGATTGCTTGAAAAGGGGTTCAACTGTAAAAATTGCCACACACAATTTTTATCCATTACATCTCTCTTGGCAGGAGTCAAATAACACTTTTTTTTGTTTAAAATGCTATTCATATGGCTCTAAATGAATGATGTGTGCAGAACTATATCTAAAACAAAAGTGAGGAAAATTAACAACTGATATGCCAAATACAATAATTTGTTTTATTATTTGCCTTAATGTAAAGAACAATTCTATTTATTAGGCAGTTTACCGATCTATCATTAGTGCCACTTCCAATCTATTCCACTCTCCCATCTTTACACATCCTCCAAATTTGTCAATGTATTTATCCTTCTAAAAATGTTTTTTTTATCCAATTCCACTACCCCTTGAAAAAGTCAAAACAAATAACTTAAGGCATTGTTTAAAAGCAATAAAATCACTTCTGATTCTATTGCAACAGACATTTGGGGGTGAGAGAAAAGAAACTAAACATGAAATGAATATCCAGCAGAACAAAATCAGGAAAAGTTTGGTTTAACCATATGAAACTATAGTACCTGTATTAAAATATGCCCAAATCCTAGTTTTAAAGTAAGGTTGCTATGCCTTGATACTATTCGCGGTATGTGGCATTTCAGCACATGATGAAGATAATGAGGTTTAATATCAGTATTCTCAAGTAATATATGGAAAGAATTTTCATGCATGTTTTCAGTTAACCCAAGTATGGTTTCTAAAATTCAGTACTCTGATTTTACTGTTGAATAATGCAGGAATATCTTTCAGTGAAAAGCAATTTGTGTGAGCTATAGATATGCAAAAATACTTCCCCTTGTTTCTTAAAAGATGCAGGAAAAATTCTGTACTTTTTGTTTAAAACATTTTTATTACGCCTTAAAAACTGATTTCAGGTATTTCTCTCACTGCTTTTCTATCTTAGAAAGGTCATTTGATTTAGAAGCCGGATTCTGTAAAGGCACTATGTTCCAAGGATGTTTTCAAATCCGCTGTAGCTTATACAATAGGTGCATTTCACTGAACACAATGGTTTATCTCACACGATATACAAATATAAATGTATTCTTGATTATTCTTACTGCTACTTAAAAAATAACATAATGGTATAAACAATACATTACACTGAAACAAAAAATATCACATGAACATTAATCTCCCTGTTACGTTATCTTTCAGATAAACTGCACTCGTTGCTTACCCTATGAAAAAAAAATCTGAATACTAATATCCAAATTTCCAAAAGTAAGATTTAAATATATTACTAAGTTACAGAATTACTTACCATAGAAAAGGAACATTTTGCCTATTGAATCATGCTAATTTTCCAGAGAATAATACAATCTGTGTCATATCCATTTTTATGCACAGTCTTCCAGTATCTTTCAATAAGTGTCTAACCATTTCTCTCTTGAAAGCCCTAATTGGCTGTTTCTATCACTGACACAGGCAATGGGTCTCAGATCACATCATCTCCACATAAAAATAGTTTTATTTTATGTCCTGTTGGTCCATTCTTTTGGATTTGTCTCATGGCCCTTGAATACAATGTAACAGTTTCTCCTGATCTACCAAATGAAAACCCATATAATCTTTTACAGTATTTCTTTTGCAATTCTACCTTCATTCTTCTTATATTTAAGGAAAACAACCCTAGTACCTCCATTCTAAACTTGTAGCTGAAATTATTATCATCATGAAGTTCAGAATTCGTGTACATTAAAAAAAATCAGTTGCGGCAATTTACTGGAATTGCTTTTCATTCTATTTTGAGTTTTTAAAATTCATGTTAAAATTACCCACGACACTGTATAAATCATATAGACATCTGACTATAGTAGTGAAGGAATACTGTAATGTTGAAAATGTTAGGTATTAATAACTAGAAAGTTAATTACAATGTTTTAGGCTGACATCTATGATTCGTTTTGGAAAATCTCCAATAGGATCCCACCACCAAACACATCATTCCCTCCCTCCACTTTCTGCAGGTATCACTCCCAATGCATTTCCCTTGACCATTCAGCCCCCCAGTACTTATCCTTGCAAGCAGAACAAGTATCATGCCTGCCCTTAAGCTCCTCCCTCACTCCCATACAGTCCTTCCAGTTGAGATGACACTTCACCTGTGAGTCTGTTGGAGTCATCTATTGTATCCGGTGTTCCCAGTGGGGCTTCCTGTATATCGGTGAGACCCAATGTAGATTGGAAGACCGCTCCACCTGAAAATGCGGGATCTCCCTTTGGCCACCCATTTCAATTCTACTTCCCATTCCCATTCCGACATGTCAAACCATGGTCTCCTCTACTGCCATAATGAGGAGACACTCAGGTTGGAGGAGCAACACCTTATATTCTGTCTGGGTAGCCTCCAACCTGATGGCATTATCATTAATTTCTCAAACTTCCAGTAACTGCCTCCTCCCACCTTCATCCTTCCCATTCCCCTCTCTCTCCTAATCTCCTTACCTGCCTATCACCTATTGAATGTCCAATCCCTATACACCTCCATTCCCCATGAAGAAGGCCTCAAAGCCCTCTGCTACTTTCTGGATAATAGACCTCATCAGTTTCCCACCGCCACTACCCTCCTCTGGTTGGCGGAACTGGTTCTCACACTCAATAACTTCTCTTTTGGCTCTTCCCACTTTCTTCAGACCAAGGGTGCAGCTATGGGAACTCACATGGGCCCTAGCTATGCCTGCCTCTTCGTTGGTTATGTGGAACACTCTGTGCTCCAAACCTATTCTGGTACTGCTCCCCAATTTTTCCTTCAGTACATTGACGACTACATTGGTGCTGCTTCCTGCATCCATGCTGAGCTCGTCAATTTCATCAACTTTACTTCTAACTTCCACCCAGCCCTCAAATTCACTTGGTCTATCTTGCACACTTCTCTCCCCTTTCTCGATCTCTCGGTCTCCATCTCTGGAGACAGACTGTCCACTGACATCTTCTACAAGTCCACTGACTCTCATAACTACCTCAACTATACCTATTCCCACCCCGCCACATGCAAAAATGCCATTCCCTATTCCCAGTTCCTCCACCTCCGCTGCATCTGCTCCGAGGATGAGGCTTTCCATTCCAGGACATCTCAAATGTCCTCTTTCTTTAAGGATCGTGGCTTCCCTTCTGCTGTCATTAATGATACCCTCACCCGCATCTCCTCCATTTCCCGCACTTCGGCTTTCACCCCATCCTCCCACCACCACAACAGGGACAGAGTTCCTTGTCCTCACCTACCACCCCACTAGCCTCCAGATCCAACACATTACCTTCTGCAACTTCCGCCATCTTCAACAGGGCCCCACCACTAAGCATATCTTTCCCTCTCCACCCCTCTCCGCCTTCCACAGGGATCAGTCCCTCCGCAACTCCCTGGTCCACACGTCCCTCCTCACGGATCTCCCACCTGGCACTTATCCCTGTAAGCGCAAGTGCTACACCTGTCCCTACACCTCCTCTCTTGCCACCATTCAGGGCCCCAAACAGTACTTCCAAGTGAGGCAACACTTCACTTGTGAGTCTGTTGGGGTCATCTATTGCATCAGGTGCTCCCGGTGCGGCCTCCTCTACATCGGTGAAACCCGATGCAGATTGGGGGACCGCTTCGTCGAGCACCTCCGCTCCGTCCGCCAAAACAGACAGGATCTCCCAGTAGCCATTCACTTCAACTCTGCTTCCCACTCCCATTCAGATATGTCCATACATGGCCTCCTCTACTGCCATGATGAGGCTAAACTCAGGTTGGAGGAGCAACACCTCATATACCGTCTAGGTAGTTTCCAGCCCCTTGGTATGAACATAGAATTCTCCAACTTCCGGTAAGTCCCTCCCCCTCCCTTCCCCTATCCCTATCCCTATGTCACTCTGCCCCCTCCTCCAGTTGCCTACCTCCTCCCTCTTGGTTCTGCCTCTTTCTACTACCCATTGTGTTTTCCCGTATTCCTTCTTCACCTTTCCTGCCTATCACCACCCTGCCTCCCCTCCCCCACCCCTTTATCTTTCCCTTACTGGTTTTTCACCTGGAACCTACCAGCCTTCTCCTTCCCACTCTCCCCCCACCTTCTTTATAGGGCCTCTGCCCCTTCCCCCTACAGTCCTGATGAAGTGTTCCGGCCCGAAACGTCGACCGATCTTTTCCACTGATGCTGCCCGACCTGCTGAGTTCCTCCAGCGTGTTGTGAGTGCTGCCTATCACTTTCTTCTGGTACTCCTCTCCTTCCCTTTTCTTCTGTAGTGTTCTATCAGATTCTCCTTTCTCCAGCCCTTTATTTTTTCACCTGTCAACTTCACAGTTCTTTACTTCACCCCTCCCCTCTCTGAGTTTCACCTATCACCTACCTCCTTGTACTTCTTCTTCTCCTCCCCCCATCTTCTGCTCTAACTTCTCATCTTTTTTCCCCTAGTCCTGATGAAAGGTCTCAGCCTGAAACATCAACTATTTGCTCTTTTCCATAGATGCTGCCTGGCCTGCTGAGTTCCTCCAGCATTTTGTGTGTGTTGCTTGGGTTTCCAGCATCTGTAGATTTTCTCATCACCATAGATTGAAATAGATGCATTTCAGAACTAATAAGATCTCTAACCAAACTAAACTAGTATATTCATAGCTTGGCATTCACCCAGTTATGTGGAAAATATCTGATATTAGCCATGTCCACAAGAGCAGGACAAATTCAGGTAAACAGATTGAGGGCATGGACATCTATGCTCTCAATAGACTTTGTTTCCTAATAACCTGCTCATGATTAGCACTTTGGGCTTCATCCATCAGCACTTGGCTCCCAAGCTCATCAAACTTTGGTGCATCTATAGACTAGAGCTGAATTCTAGAGGTGAGGAGTGCTTTCCATGATATCAGGGTAGCATCAAACATCATGTAACATTAGTGCAAGAAGAAAACTGCACATGACAGAAATCCAAAACAACAAAAAAAATCTCTATGGAGAGAAACAGTCAATGTTTCATATCAAGGGCCCTTCACTAGATTAGCAAAAGTGAAAACAACAAGTATTTTCTGTTTTGTCGTATTAAACAGCTCTGATAAATATGAAGCCAATGCATCAAGGGGGAAAGCACTCCAATGGCTGGAGTCATACCTCACACAAAAGATAGAGGCTGTGATGGTAGAAGTCAATCATCCCAGCTCCAGGTGTTTCTGCAGATCTCTAGGCCAATGTGCAGAGCCCAGTTATTTTCAACTGATTCATCAGTGATCTTCCTTGTATTGGAAGGTTGAAAGTTGAGATGTTTGGTGATCATTGCATTTGCAATTCTTTGGGAAATGATGCAGTCCATGCCTGCATGGATGGCTTAAGTAGTATTCTGACACATGCTGACAAGTGACAAGTAATATTCATGTAATATTAATGACCTCAAGGCTATATCAAACATCTTCAGCCCCCTACTCTTGACATTCAAAGGCATTCACAATTTGCAGGAGACTACCAATGACTAGCCACATATTACTGCCACACTGTGGACTACAATATTAGATCAGTTTTTCTGCAGTAAATGCTTTCAAAGACTTTCCATAATTTACAAAGTAAGTTAGGAATGTGATAGAACACTCAGAACATTAAAGAAACTTAATATCATCCAGCATCTTGATTTGCAGCTCATACACCACACTAAGCATTCGCTCCTTCCACCACTATTACATAATAGCCTTGGTGGGAAACCATCTGCCAGGAGGTTGCTACAACTCACTTCTTAAACTCACAAATGTGTATTACCAGGAACTATAATAGAGGCACTTGGGAATATCTTCACTTGCAGGTTGTTCTACAAGTCACTCAACTTCTTGACCTATAAATACTGCATATTATCACTTGTCAAAATCCTGTAAAAACTCACTTAATAATATTGTGGAACCATTTTCATTTAAAACATTCAAGGTTGCCAAGAATAACCTCCTTCTTGAGGAAAATAAAACATGGCCAATAACTCACAAACATGAGAAAGTCTGAAGGTGCTAGAAACCCAGAACAACAGACACAAAATGCTGGAGGAACTCAAGATCAGGCAGCATCAATGGAAAAAAGTAAACATTTGATGTTTCAGGCTGAAATTCTTCCTCAGGACTGAGGAGGAAGGGGGAAAGATGCTTGAATAAAAATGTGAGGGGGAGGGGAAAGAGGTTAGCTGAAAGGAGATATGTGAAGCCAAGTGGATGGAAAAGGTCAACGGCTGGAGAAGAAGGAAGTTGGTTGGAGAGTGCATGATAGGAGAAAGGGAAGGAAGAGGGGACCCAGAGGAAGTAATAAGCAGGCAGGAAGTGAAAGGTCAGAGTGGGGAATGGGACGGGGAGGGGAAATAATGTTCACCATAAGGAGAAATTAATATTCATGTCATCAGGTTGGAGGGTCCCAGATGGGATACAAGGCGTTGCTCCTCCACCCAGAGGGCGGTCTCATCTTCAACATGTTGGAACGGGAATGGGAATTGGAATTAAAATGTTTGGCCACCAGGAAGTCCAGCTTGTCATGGATGGTGTGAAAGTACTCAACGAAGCAGTCTCCCCATTAACGATGCGTCTCACCAATGTATAGGAAGCCCCATTGGAACCACCTGGTTTACTCACATCCTGTAAAAGATGTTAAAAATAACTGCCCCTGAAGATCAATACTTATTTTTTAACTGTAACATAACTTTGGTTGTTTTGGTTTAAATTAATGTTTCTTTTGGCTTCTATTGTTGGTGTGCATACTGTCAGGAACCTCCATAACAGAATTATTGACAAGAGCTATATGGACAGCCAAAATCTTAATACGTTACTTACTGCGTGAACTGATCTGATGAAGAAAACAAAGAACACAAAAAAACACCACCAAAACCAAAAGGAAGATACAGAAGTAAATATATGAATTTTTACAATACAAGATATTTAATAATGCTTTTACATGAAAAAAGTTAAAAAGCAAACTTGTAAAGCTACAACTTATACCTTGGAGCCAATCAACGCCTTCCTGTAGTCCTTCTCCTTTTAACGCATCACTAGCACTGAAAAGGAATGAAAACTACCATCAGATGAGAAGTATATTAGCTGTATGCCAACATGGCTAGTCAAACAAACTACACAATATTTAGTACTGACATCACCTAACGTACAGTTGTTCAAGGCAAGTTTCAGCATATGCATTATGAAAGTATTCCAGGAAGCTTTTCATTGGATTGCTACAGCAAGCATCATGAAAACATTGAATTAGTCAGAAAATAATCAAGAACACAACTGCAGTTTCCTGACGTGCATACTTACTAATCCTTCTTTCAGAAGAGCAGATATATGCCTCATAAAACAAAGATACTATCTTTTATCAATACAGATTTTGTGGCAAATGAAGTACATAAAGAATAAATAGATCTCAAATCATAATTTTACTTCTTTACTGATGAAACCTATGAAGGAAATTCATGTTTTTCTTTGATTTTGCTTTGTTCAGTTACACTTAGTCCTCGCGTAGTGCTCACATGTTACCAAGCAGTTATTCAATTCTTTATTGAAACCTTTAAAAATGGTAAAATTTCATTCTAACCAACACATAAAACTTCTCAAGAGCGGCCACCATTACAGTACACATTCATTCAGCCAATGAGAGCACTATACTGTGAGCCACTCACAGCCAATCACGTATTAGTTCATGCTCTGCCTCCCCCACATGTGTAAACGATCTGACTCCCTTGTCAATTAATTCCATTTTTTTTCACTCAGTGTCTGGAAAACAGCCTGCAACTTCCAATGAGGGTAGTATATCTAAGATATCTAGGAAAAGGATTGGCATGGATGTGAAACTGCAAGTGATAGGGCATTGGAAGCTGGTGAGCATCAGGCTGACGTTGGTGCCTCTTTGAACTTGGTGACATCGACGATCAGAGGAATTATAAAAAATACAGACAAGATAAAAGCTTCTGTAATGATAACCTCAAAGTTATCATCAATGAAGGTGACTTGTTCAAGGAGCCACTTGCTTGAAAAAAATGGAAGATAGACTAAATATATGAGTGAATGACCACACATAACGAAACATGCCCCTAAGCCAGCTGGTAATAATGGAAAAGGCAAGAAGCATCTTCAAACATATTCAAGAAGATGCATCGGTAACATTCACAACCAGTAGAGATTGGTTTGATAGATTTAAACAGCGCAGTAACCTCCATAGCATACATATCTCTGGTGAAACAGCTAATGCAGGCAGCAAGGCAGTCCAGGATTCTCCTGCAACACTGAAGGACAATTATTTGCCCAAGCTTGTCTTCAATGTGGATGAAATGGGTCCATTTTGAAAAAGAATGCCTTCTAGTACTTTCATCTCTCGAGAAGAGAAACATGCATCTGGGTTCAAGGCTGTAAAGAACCCAGATCTCTCTTGCTAGGAGGCAATGCTAAAGGTGACCTTAAGTTAAAGTCTATGATTGTGTATCACTCTGAAACACCACAAGCAATGAAAGGTATTTTAAAGTCAAATCTACCAGTGATTTGGAAATCAAATCAGAAATTTCCAAACTTGACAGTGAAGTGGTATTGTGAGGAGCATGACCTTGAACCTAAAGTATTGTTGGTACTTGATAATGCCCCAGGTCACCCTGATAATCCTGACACGCTTTGGACCTGCATTCCTGTAGAACTGGTTTACCTTCCACCCAACACCACTTCATTACTCCAACCAATGGACCAAGGAGTAATATCGAATTTTAAAGTCTACTACCTTTGTTACACATTCAAGCAATTTGTAAAGGAAACAAAAGGTCAAGACAAACAAACCCTCAAGCAATTTTGGAAAACCTAAAATGTCATGAAAGCTGCAGACAATATCAGAGCAGTCTGGGATTAAGTAACCTCAAACTCCATGAACAGTGTGGAAGAAGCTATGGCCAGAAGCATGGAATGACATCCTAGTATTTCAGGCAAAACCAGTCACCCAAAATATCATTGAATTCGCCAATGAAGTGGGATTAGAGGAGGTTAATGATGGCAATGTTGAAGCATTACTGTATTCTCATGGCAAGAGCCTTAATAATGAAGAACCTTGAGAATTGGCAGGACAACACATCCTGGGTGAATCTGAAGACACGGATGGAGAAGAGGAAACACCAACAAGAAACCTCACCACAAAATTCCTCAGTATTAACATCACCACAATCACACAAATCATGAAACAGTTCATCGATAATGACCCTGAGTAGAAGCAAAGCAATTGATAGAGGTGTTCTTGACATGATTTCCTGCTACCAAGAAATACTTCATGAGAAGAAACTTAAGAAAAGGCAGTCAAATCTCGAGGCCTACTTGAAGAACCAGCCAAAGTTAGAGGAGGGCTCAGCCTAGTTCCTCCTCTAAAATGTAACCACCACCCGCTTCCCTCCATTGCTGCTGCGATGTACAGATTATCCCTATTTATGTGTTTGTTACTTCACGAATTACTGTGTGCACATAAAATACGATCTATTTCAGGTTTGATTTTTTAAAAATCAGGCACACATGTCCATTTACGCAAGGTTATAATGACCCCGCATAGTGCTGATTTACATAGCACTCCACCTCTAAGAGGTCCGAGTGTGCTGGATTTTTTTCAAATGATGGGCACAAATCATCAGGAGGTGGCAACATTCAACATTCTAAGTTCAGTGCAACATAATGTAACCCCTCTGTGCATCATTGCTTTTTAAAGGTGCTGGAAATAACAGTGACAATGCAGTTTTGGGAACAAAGAGCATAAGGTGTCTGAATTTGCAGTTGTAGCTCAAAGCTCATTTAATAGATATAATAACACTTGGGCTTTAATGAGTATAACCATCGTGACATAGCAAGAGGAGCCCTCATAATTCGTTTAATGATCTGAGAAAGTGTGGGAAATTTTCAAGGTTCGGCACCTTTGTCAAACTGGGAGGAGAAAGTTACTTTACCAGCCAATCTGCCTCAAGTCTAATAAAGTGAGCTGTGTTTTTAGTTTGTGTGTAATTTGTCATTATACTAGATTAGTAAACTGCACTGAAACAGATTGGCTATATTAGTATTGAGGAGCTCTTCTTGGCTGATATAATAAAGAATGAGCATCTTAAGATCTAGTCCCTGGTATAAAGATGCAAGCGAAAAAGACAATATCTACTGAGATAGCAATTTCTTTGCAGTGAGTTTTTCCCTTAGAACTATCTAAATTTCATATGAAAAGTACATTTGAGAATATGGGACAAAAGATCAATCTCTAATAGAACACAATTTATTTGAAATTTGGCTTTCAAACAGCACGTATATAAAAATTGTTTGATTTGGAAACTTCCTTTAAAAAAATTAGCAATGGATAAAAGATTTTTAAAACAATACTGTAAAGGTTATTATATTTTCATTCATATTTTTAGAACAAAACAGAATCTACAGTTTTTTCAAAAATACTATTCATTCACTATTATATGGCTGTCAGAACAAACTATAGCCCATTTGAACTTTCATGTGTAATTTACAGGAATCTATACGAGCAAATGGGTGAAGTAATTCATGTTCTAGCCCTGGAAATTTTATTATACATTTTAAGAGGCACAGGATTTACATCCTGTACTGACATCTGGTGGCGAAGCATTGATTCTGTGTTGCACTGACAGATTCAATTTAAAAAATATGTCTGACCCTTAATTGTGGTATTTACTTTAAATGTCAAATATCCTTAGGGGCACTTGAGCAAATGATTTGATCTAACACCAAGTGCCTTTTTAAATTATAGACTGGAGGGTATGCAATTGAAATACAATTCTTTAAAAATTATTATTCACAGAATGTTTGAAGTAGCACTCTATTGAGAATCAAACATAATAAACATACACACTGTAATTCTACTTACCAAATATGCCATGCCTTATCTTTGATATTTTCTAAACGCAACATCTGAGAAACCTTAACAGATGACAAAGCATCTCTGAGGTCCATCTTATTTGCAAAAAACAAAATTGGTATTCGTCTGTGTTTAATGTCTGAAAGAAGGGAAAAACAGCATATTAAAAATGAGTAAAGTTACAATTTATTTTGTTCCAGCACATACAATGAATATGTGGACTGACTCGGCTGATTATCAGACAATATGTGAGGTGATTTAGGGTACAAGTATATATGAAAAGAATACTTTTACAATTGGAATGCAAATATTTCATGCTGGCTACAAATGTATGAACAGGTAATCATAACCATGTAAAATCAGAAGGCAAGAGTCATTATTTTATTACCCAACACAGCATCTATTTTCAACAATTACATTCTAAGCAATCAAAAACTATCCAATATACAAGTCAGTATACTAAGTAATGAAAAATCATAACAGAATTATGCTCAAGGACAGGATAATAATATATGGTTTGTCACGTGTGATTATCAGTGCTTGCTCTTGAATTTCGATATCACTGTATGAATTTAAATTTTAATGTACAATGTTTCAAGTCTAAACATAATGTTGTGTCCCAAATGTTTCTATTCCTAAAGATTAACATTTTTATAATAAATGTTCTGGTATGTTTTACATTAGAATGGAGACTTTGGCTGAGTTAGTAAGGCTACAGATCAAAAATAAGACAAGTAGCTTATGAATTGTTGTACTCCCAAATTTACTGCAGGAGACTATTAGCCTCTAGTAAAAAAATAAAAAAAACTTAAATATGGTCCATCAGTAAAATTACTGGAGATTTACAGTAATGTCCTGTCAATAATATAAATTCAAGTTCCTTTACCACATTTTCATACAAAACAAAATTTTATTTTGCATGTTAATGCTTCTTCTAAAAGTCTTCTTTAGGAAACCTTTCTGAAGTATTTGAATAAACATAATTCTTACTAAGGAATATTTTAATATGAAATAGAAACAACAGGAATGAGAAATCAAACATATGAATTTTGATCAGATTAACAAGTCTCTTTGAAATCCTTTTTACATCAAAATTAAATCCATGGCCTTTTGTTCTATCAGTCGTATTCAAATGCATCTACAATCTTTACCACGAAATCTAATTAATGCTAAATCTAATAATTATAGTAAAAGTAAAATTATTAAGGCTAATAAAGATAATTGTTAAAGTAGCAATCATTAATAGTTGTCAGGATGATCTTTAACCCATGGATATATTTGGGAAGCTTCAGTGCTCTACCATTGAAATGATCAACAATATTAAATTTATACTCTTCCTTAAATAATATTGGCTACTATGATTGAAAAGCACAATATCATTAGTCGTTCAGCAGATTTAGTTTTGTCTTTTTTTTACAACTGTCAGGAAAAAAGGGATTAATATTTCTTAGAATTAAGTTGAAAATGGAAGTAAAGTCAAATGATCTTACCTGGATGATTTAGAAGTGTGTCAAGTTCTTCTTTCGCAACCACCATCCTTAACTTGTCACTGCTATCAATAACAAAAATGATGGCCTGGCCTTCCCTGAAGCGACAACAAAGAGCGATTATACCGTTTCACTTTAATCATGCCACATAAATGCTTTGTGTGCATTAGTCAATGCATTGTATGCTTCACCATTACAGAATTTTAAATCAAAGTTTATTTAACTTCTTTAAACACATTTTAAGAGTCATGATATTCAAAATAATCAAGATCAATTTTTGTCCAAGTTAAATTTAAAGAAGAACTGTTTTTCCCCTAGCTTAAATTCTAGATTTGACTTAATGATATTTTTACTTTTGAAGCGAAAAGGTTTTCAGTTTGTTTGGGCAGATTTAAAAAGGTCTTTAATATTTGGTAAGCTGAGTAGGTGATAGGTGAAGCCAGGTGGGTGGGAAAGGTAACGGACTGGGGGAAGAAGGAATCTGATAGAAGAGAGTGGATCATGGGAGAAAGGGAAGAAGGAGGGTACCTGGGGTAGGTGATAGACAGGTGAGAAGAGGCAAGAGCCCAGAATTGGGAATAAAAGAGGGTAGGGGAGGGAATTTAAAAAAAAACTGGACCGTGGTATACAAGCCCAATCTAATGCCTCAACAAACACATTATATAATAGCCAGTAATATTTATATCAACACTAAAATTAGTTCTCTTGCCAACTTTTTTCCAGTTCTGTTGAACCACAGTGCAGCCACAATTTTAATTAATTTTTATGTTTTATTTAATTTACTCAATGTCAACAATATTGCAATAGACCAAATCAAATAATACCATGAAAACAATGCTGTGTAATCATACATACAATGTATGCAACAACACCATTGGTCTTCTGAAAAAATTGCGAAAATCATAGAGCCCCTTTGATAAATAGAAACTATTTCCTTGCACTCAGTGGTGGATTGATACCAATATCAACTGAAACAGATCAACTTTTTTAGTAGCTTCGTGTTGTACGGGATCCATTATTGACTTAGTGACTGAACTGTTAGCAATTCCTGCAAAATCAATTGTCTCTTCCTAACACTGCATGTGCTTGAAGATATTACAAAGTATTATCTTTTTCCCAATAAATGTGATTAATAAACTAACTTCTTGCATTATGTTTCTTTTTAAGAGCACTGAACTATATTTCCTTAAGTTCTGTGTAAAAGAGTAGTTAACAGTTCAAAATTGAATAAAATGAATCACAGTTTAGACAGGAAAACTATTTATACCAGGTTTAAAATGGATCGTTCTGTTTTAGACTGTATGTTTGTTCCCAACAAAAATTAAATTAATTGAGACTCTAAGACAGTGGATTTATTACAGAAGGATATGTTAGGTCAATGGCTTCAAACGCTTGTTAGGAATTTTGCAAATATTATTGTGATTTATTGTATGCAGCACTTACTTATAATAGTGTTCCCATAAGTTCCGGTATCTTCCCTGGCCAGACATATCAAACACTGTAAAAGATAGGCTAGGGACGGGGAAAATAAAAGACAAAAGTATCAAGACATGGCTACAATACCTGCAAACTCAACATCATGGAACAATCTCAAAAACGGATTCACCCAGAAATTCCACAAATGGACAGTTTGTTTTTCTAATATAAAATCTAGATATCAATATTGACAAAATTAATGGATAAGTGCTTCAGAGGCCGATTTTAACTCAATTATTACTTTGCTTAAGAGCTAGGATATCTTCACCTGAATTGCTAGATTAAAATAGATCTAGTCTGAACCATCAAAACTTCCTCATTAGTTAAGAAGGCACAAAAATGTCTACACTTTCTAAGGAAATTGAGGCATGCTAGGCTACCTGCCTCCATTCTAACAACCTTTGAGAGTGTCCTATCTGGCTGGTACAGAAGAAGTAGCAAAGTGTTGGACTGCAAGACGCTAGAGAAGATAGTAAAAATTGCCGAGAGGATCACTGGGGTTTCCCTTCCACCAATTTGTGACACTTACTGGGAGCATTGCATACAAAGGGCCCAAAGTATTGTTGAGGATCTCTACCACTCATTCCACAATTTCTATGATCCACTACTGTCAGGAAGCAAGCACAAGAGCATCAGGACTAGGTCTGCTAGACTGGGTACAGCCTCTTCCCTCAGGCTATGAGACTGACAAATACCCTGCCATCACTGAGTTCTCGTCAACAAGACAGCGAGTTGTTTACTGTTTATATGTTCTGTGCACAACATGCATTTTGAATTCTATTTTATTAACTTATTTGTGGTAATATTCTGCTTTATGTGCTGTGTGTGATATACGTTTTGTGAGTGCACTGTGGTCCAGAGGAACATTGCTTGGTTTGCTTGTATATACAGTGCCTATAAAGAGTATTCACTTCCCTTGGAAGTTTTCATGTTTTATCATTTTACCACATTGAATCACAGTGGATTTAATTTGGCTTTTTTAACACTGATCTACAGAAAAGACTCTTTCCTGCCACAATGAAAATACTTTTTTTCAAATTGATCTAAATTTATTACAATTAGTAAACACAAAATAATTAACTGCATGATTATTCACCCCCGTCAAGTCAGTATTTAGTGGATGCAACTTTGGCAGCAATTATAGCCTTGAGTCTGTGTGGATAGGTCACTATCAGCTTTGCACATTTGGACACTACAATTTTTCCCCATTCTTCTTTACAAAACTGCTCAAGCTCTGTCAGATTGCTTGGGGAGCGTAAGCGAACAGCCCCTTTCAAGTCCAGCCACAAATTCTCACTTGAATTGTGGTCTGGACACTGACTTTGGCCACTCCAGGACATTAACTTTGTTGTTATTAAGCCATTCCTGTGTAGCTCTGGCTTTCTGCTAGAGGTCATTGTCTTGCTGGAAAACAAATCTTCTCCTAAGTTGCAGTTCTCTTGCAGACTGCATCAGGTTTACCTCCTGGATTTCCTCGTATTTTGCTGCATTTATCTTACCCTCTAACTTCACAAGCCTTCCAGGGCCGACTGCAGTGAAGCATCCCCACAGCATGATGCAGCCACCACCATGCTTCACAGTAGGGACGGTATGTTTTTGATAATTAACCGTGTTTGGCTTATCTTAACCAAAGATCAATTTTGGCTTCATCAGACCATAGAACCTTCTTCCAGGTGACTTCAGAGTCTCTCACATGCATTCTGGCAAACTCTAGATGGGATTTCAGGTGAGGTTTTTTTTCAATAGAGACTTTCTCTTTGCCACTCTCCCATAAAGCTGCGAGTGGCAAAACACCCAGGCAACAGTTGTTGTATGCACACAATACTTCCCATCTCAGTCACTGAAGCTTGTAACTCATCCAGAGTTATCATAGGTCTCCTGGTGGCCTCCCTCACTAGTCCCTTTCTTGTATGGTCACTCAGTTTTTGAGGATGGCTTGTTCTAGGCAGGTTTATAATTGTGCCATACTCTTTCCATTACTTGATAACTGACTTAACTGTACTCCAAGGGATATTAAGTGACTTGGAAATTTTCTTGTATCTATTTCCTGACTTGTGCTTTTCAATAACCTTTTCGCAGAGTTGCTTCGAGTGTTCTTTTGTCTTCATGGTGCAGTTTTTGCCAGGATACCAATTCACCAGCAGTTGGGCCCTCCAGATAAAGGAATCAATTACTACAATCAATTGAAACACCGTGACAGCACACAGGAGATCTCCATTTAATTAATTATGTGACTTCTAAAACCAATTGGCTGTGCCAGTGATGACTTGGTGTTTCATACTAAAGGGGGTGAATACTTAGGCAACCAATTATTCTGTGATTTATTTTTTTAACTAATTTACATGACCTTGTAGAGATCTGTTTTCACTTTGACATGAAAAAGTCATTTTCTGTTGATCAGTGTCAACATATGCCAAATTAAATCCACTGTGATTCAAAGTTGTAAAACAATAAAACATGAAAAAAACTTCCAAGGGGGTGAATACTTTTTACGGGCATAGTCAGATGACAATAAACCTGAACTACTATGAAGCTATACATTATTTTAAAGCTGTAAGCTAGCTAATCATTTCACACAACTCAACAAATGCACTTCCAATTTACATAATTTCAGACATACAAGTATCCTGAGTATAGCATTTTAAACACTAGAGGTCCTACAGATGCTGGAAATCCAGAGCACACACAAAATGCTGGAGGAACTCAGCAAGTCAGGCAGCATCAATGGAAAAGAATAAACAGTTAATATTTTGAACTGAGGCCCTTCATTAGAACTGGAAAGGAAGGGGGAAGAAGCCAGAATAAAAAGGTGGTGGTGAGGGGGAGGAGAAGGAGTACAGTGGGGGAGAGGGGATGAAGTAAGTTAAGTGATGATAGGTAGAAAAGGTAAAGGTCTGGAGAAGGAGGAATCTGACAGGGGAGCAGAGTGGACCATGGGAGAATGGGAAGGAGGAGGGTTACCAGGGAGAGCTGATAGGCTGGTAAGGAGAAGAGGTAAAAGGGGTGCCAGTGTGGGGAATGGAAGAAGAGTAAGGGAGAGGGGGTGAGAGACAGGGAATAAATTACCAGAAGTTAGTGAAGTCGATCTTTGTGCCATCAGGTTGGAGGCCACCCAAATGGTAGATTCCAACCTGATAGCATGAATAATATTACAAACTTCCAGCTGAGTTTGAAATGCATTTTAAGATTTGCTGTTCTTTCCTCTTGACCACCAGTAACATTAAAGCATAAATATAGGAACTTTAAAACTTTAGCCATGTGCCATATTAAGCTCTAAAAGCATAATTAATCCTCATGAATTTAACTTCCAAACTACACTGAATTGACTGTGTTCATTTACTAAGAATATCAACATTGACTGAAAAAGAATTTATTTAAAATATATCCATTGTATTCAGGGATTTGCAGAAATAATGCTTAAACATACAGATAAACATAGATTTTTTGCACTTTAGCTAATACCCCTGATATTTATGGTGAAATCATGTCCATAAATGTACTCAATGAACCCCAAAAGTAGTGCTAAAACTTTCTAATCCAACCAAATATGGTTATTCAGAATTAATTTCCACTCAATGGAATAACACACCACCAACACTATATTGTGAAAAGCTCTGATGAGGGAAATCACATGCCAAACCTCTGTGTTGGGCTATTGACTGGGAGAGGGTCCCTAAAAGCCAATGGCAATAGGTTTATTCCCAGAATGCTGGCAGCAGCAGATTATGGCATTCAAAGCTGGATAAAGAAAACTTTAAAATTGGAGGAAAAAAACTTCCATTGGGTTGGGATGAAAGTTTCAGTAACCTTACATCAAAATGGGTTCATGAATAAGCACAGATAATCGGCATTAGACAATCCCACCTGCAATATTGATGTGCTGAGTCCTATCTTAATCATCATATGCATTCAAACAAAGTTGTTTGCAAGAAAGAACTAATATGGAACAATCGTATCAAAACTATTCTGGAGAGGTATGGTACAGGACCTATTGTCCAGAATATGATTGAAATCTTAAGAAAGAAAGAATTCCAAATGTAGGTTTTGACATGATTTGTCTAATAAAAATATAGTTCTAATTGCTCCCCATATACCTGACCAAACCAAACAGTGAAGCATGCAACAGAAAGTACCCTGAGGTCTTGAAATTCTCTATGCTGAATCCAATGGTTGGAACAATGTCTTGTACTTGAGCCTGTAAAATAAAGACACGATCAATGGAAAATAATATTCAACCTGAATTGTTACAGGTTAGATTAAAATTCCACATCATTTTGCAATATTTTGTCTACTATACTTCAAGTAACTTAAGTACGTCAGTCTAGAAAAAAGAACCTCATGAAAGGGTAATATTACAATACTTCTTTAATGTCATTTCTCCAGCCACATTTATTACAATCCATTCACACCAATAGATTCCCTTCAATGCAAGTGAACATACTTCAAAAATACTCATTTGCTGTAAAGCACCCCGGAACAACTGAAGCATGTGAAAAGTGTTATTCAACTGTCTTTCTCAGTATGGCAGAGATTCTGCATAACTGACTGCTGGCAAGATAGAATGTGGTTTCAAAAAATAATTACTTCAAACCAATATTTAGCATATAACTGAAGCTAGTTGCAAATTTGGCTTCTAACATTTCCACTTCAGTCTCGAACATTGCATGCCTCCAAAAGAAAATAAATTTGGAGCAATAAGCTAGTAAATAAAACAGCACCTTCCAATCCTGCCACTTCCACCGCCAAGGGTAAAGGGCAGGCAACATTTGTTCTCTTTCACATCACACAATTTCCTGATTTAGAAATATACAACTATTCCTTCATTGTTATGGGTCTAAAGTCTGGAAATCCTTATGAAAAAGCCCATCAGCATTTCTGAAAGAAAAAAATTGAGATAGATGATGAATCTGCCAGAAACATGTACAGTTCAAAAAACTAAATGGATTTAATCATCATCAGGCTCAATATTATATGGGGATATTTGTGGATGAATGTTGCGGAGACATTAACTGGTTTAAAAAAAATAGTTTAATATCAATGCTAAAATAACAGTTGTGTCAGAACAATTTAGGGCCTAGGTTTTATCTCAGTGACTTAACTAGCAACTCATCCTTTAGAGTTGGAAATTTAAAAAAAAATTAATGTGCCACCACGCCTCTGCAAAGTACAAGGTTATATCTTGCCATAAAAGCATTCTTAGCAATAGTGGCACCAAGGCCACTAAAATTAATTGATTAACCGATTAGGCATATTTCTGGACTTTCTTAAAACATATTTATTTAACACCCAATCCCTCCTCTGTTTTCTTCAATTGAATAGCAGTAGTTTCTATATTACTGTTGTCCCTTAACTAAAAACTAACCAGATAAAGAGATAGACAGTTCTAACCAAATTATGGTAGACACTGTAATGATACTGCATTCTTCAAAGAAAAGCACTCTTTTATTCTTGAAGCACCTGACAATTTTGAAATGTCATTCTACTTCACTTCTAACTTCAGTCCTTGATAAAACAAAAGTAGATGTCATATTATAAGTGGAATAATGGAATGTGCAATGATAAACAGAGCTTCTCCCATTATTTGCAATACAAACCATTTATTCTACCAGATAACTTTTCACTTTTCTACAATGGAAACAGTTTCTCTCTTACATTGTCTACAATGCCATGATTCTAAACAGCATCTCCAGAATAACCACAAGCCTAAAATATATCTCTGGAATCATTCTGGCAAATTTCAACTGTACCCTTCAGTCCCAGGCTCAAATTTACAAACTCAACCTTTGGGCATCTACCACCTGGCTTGGTGACTTCGGTCTTCGACCTTCGAACCTTCAGCTTTGCCCTCTGGACTTTGCCAACTTGGTACTAACTCCAGGACTCATTGATCATGGGTTTTACCGTCAGACCCATGACCACAGGTTTCACCAATTATGGGTTGGACCTTCGGGCCTCAACTTCTCGACCAGCATGGACCTTCGACCTCAGTAATCTGGAGCGGTATCACTGGTTCTTATGATTCCTGCCCATAAGTACCTCCATCCCTGGACTTGACAATCTGGGGATCATTTCGTCTCCGTGGCACCTGCCGACTTGACTTCAATGATCACTGACCTTTGACCGCAGAGCACTTTAGGCCCTGATTTACATGGACCCTTAACCTTGGTAATCTGGGTTGAGTCTAACACGAGGGGGCACAGTTTTAAGGTGCTTGGAAGTAGGTACAGAGGTGATGTCAGGGGTAAGTTGTTTTTTTTTATGCAGAGAGTAGTGAGTGCATGGAATGGGCTGCCGGTGACGGTGGGGGAGGCGGATATGATAGGGTCTTTTAAGAGGCTCCTGGATAGGTACATGGAGCTTAGAAAAATCGGCGACTATGGGTAACATTAGGTAATTACTAAGCAAGTACATGTTTGGCACAGCATTGTGAGCCGAAGGGCCTGTATTGTGCTGTAGGTTTTCTATGTTTCTATGAGTCACTGGTTCAAATGATTCCCACCTGTATGGCCCTTCAACCTGGGGATTGCTGTTTTCAGAGTCTACTGACCCAACCCCCAGGATCACTCCAACATCGACTTAACACTGGCTCCTACCCTCAACTCTTCATTCTCCTTCATCCTTGACCCTGAACCTTAACATGACCTCCTAAACACCCCATGCCGTCCCCTAAACCATTCCCCACAAACCTAAAAAACTACTAAGTCTGAGCAATGACCTTGATGGACATTGCAGCTCGGCCCCACCTTGACTGGAATAGTGTAAGTGATTAGTAAGAAAATCGAGGAGAGAGGTAGTATGGATGTACGAGACAGAGAATAGGTTGTAGTGAAATGTGAGGGGCAATTGGATTGATGATTGTTGAACCTGATGGGATGAATAGCATTCTTCTACGTTCTATTTAAATGTGAAAACAATATAACATTATTTGGCATCCTAGGCTGCAGATATTACTAATGAGATTGTATGTATTTCAATGTAATAGGTACTGATTAGTAGACACATATATACTCCACACTCGTTAGCTGTGAGGAATACAGAAAATAGTCAATGCCTGACATTGATTCAAACCTATGAAAAGTATGCTGATCTATAATATGCTTATAATGAGAAGTTAGGTGCAGATTCACTCTTTCCAAACCTGGGCCACGATTAAGGGTTTCCTAACTCCTGACAGTTGAATGCATTTGAAAGGAACTGTAAAGTGATGAACCTTGCATCAATTTATACAGGGCTGTGTGCTTAGTTCCCTGCGCTACTTGCTTTACACTTATGACTGTGTGGCTAAGCAAAGCTCCAATGCCATATTTAAGTTTGCTGCCAACAGGAGGGAGATTGAAAATGTGGCTGAGTGGTACCATAACAACAACCTCTTACTCACTCAATGTCAGCAAGACCAAGGAGCTGATTATTGACTTCAGGAGAAGAAAACCAGAGCTCTATGAGCCAGTCCTCATCGTAGCAGCAGAGGTAGAGAGGGCCAGCAACATTAAACTCCTCGGTGGTATTATTTCAAAGGAAAACAACAGGAATTCTGCAGATGCTGGAAATTCAAGCAACACACATCAAAGTTGCTGGTGAACGCAGCAGGCCAAGCAGCATCTGTAGGAAGAGGTGCAGTCGACGTCTTGACGAAGGGTCTCGGCCTGAAACGTCGACTGCACCTCTTCCTACAGATGCTGCTTGGCCTGCTGCGTTCACCAGCAACTTTGATGTGTGTTGCTTATTTCAAAGGACCTGTCCTGGGCCTAGCACGCAAGTGCAATTACAAAGAAACCATGGCAGTGTCTCTACTTCCTTAGGAGTTTGCAGAGATTCAGTATGACATCTAAAACTTTGACAAACTTCTATAGATGTGTAGTGGAGAGTATATTGTCTGCATCATAGGCTGGTAAGGAAACACCAATGCTCCTGAATAGAAAATCCTACAAAAAGTAATGGGTACAGCATAGTCCATCATGGGTAAAGTCCTCCCAATCATTGAGCACATAAACATGGTGAGTTATTGTGGGAAAGCAGCATCCATCATATCAGGGACACCCACCACCCAGGACTACTGCCATCAGGAAGAAGGTACAAGAGCCTCAAGACTCACATCACCTGGTTCAGGAACAGTTACTACCCCTCAACCTTCATTTTTTCTCCTCAGAATATATCATGATTACAATATGAAGATCACTGCCACCCCAGGTTGGAAACCTGGAGCAGATGTACAACCGGGCCTCAGAATGAGACCAGACATGCGGCAAAGCTAGGGGCTGGGTGAGTGCATCAAGAGGGAGAAAAGGAGGAAAGAGAGAGAAACAGCAAAATCCATGGTACAGAGCATAGTATCCAATCACCTAATCATTTAATTTTTGCTCCTCAAATTGTAGTGTAGATAATTTCTACCTAGAGGCACAGGTGATCTGATCTTTATTGTGCAGAACTCCAAGAAAAGCGTAGGAGCAGTATCGGTTATGATAAATGGCCTTTTGAAACCTTTGGGGTCTGAGCATAATCCTGCAATTTCTCTTTCCAGGGAAATTCAGCTTAATCTTATGCTTTGCTTCATAATGGAATGCAAGACACATTCTGAATCAACTACTCTATAACAGCGCTGTTATAACATGAAGATCTATATCAAGCCAATCTGTGACATTGCCTCTGTCCATTTTCAATCTTTCTTGCCTTGAATAAACTTAATCTTCAGAACTAATGGGAGATTGATGAATCTACAGCAACTGTACCCCAGAAGTAAGATCACCTAACTCACTGTAGTTGAATAGCAGTAGGTAGACAATATCAGCATTTAAGCACATTTGAAAGCTGAACCATTGTTGTCTCATTTGTTTGGTTGGGAAGTTGTTGGAATTGATTGTTAGGGATGAGATTACGGCGTACCTGGAGGTACGTGACAAGATAGGCCAAAGCCAGCATGGTTTCCTGAAAGGAAAATCCTGCCTGACAAATCTACTGCAATTCTTTGAGGAAATTACCAGTAGTCTAGACAAGGGAGATGCAGTGGATGTTGTATATTAGGATTTTCAGAAGGCCTTTGACAAGGTGCCACACATGAGGCTGCTTAGCAAGATAACAGCCCATGGAATTACAGGAAGGTTACTAGCGTGGGTACAGCATTAGCTGGTTGGCAGAAAGCAGAGAGTGGGAATAAAAGGATCCTATTCTGGCTGGCTGCCGGTTACCAGTGGAGTTCCACAGGGGTCGGTGTTGGGACCACTGCTTTTTACTATGTATGTCAATGATTTGGACTATGTTATTAATGGATTTGTGGCAAAATTTGCTGATGATACAAAGATAGGTGAAGGAGAATTAGTGTTGAGGAAACAGAGGCCACAGAGAGACTTAGATAGTTTAGGGAATGGGCAAAGAAGTGGCAAATGAAATACAATGTGGGAAAATGTATGGTCATGCACTTGGTGGAAGAAATAAATGGGCAGAATATTATTTGGATGGGGAGAGAATTCAAAATACAGAGATGCAAAGGGACTTGGGAGTCCTTGTGCAAGATACCCTAAAGGTTAACCTCCAGGTTGAGTCGGTTGTGAAGAAGGCAAATGCAACGTTGGCATTCATTTCTAGAGGTATAGAATATAAGAGCAGGGATGTGAAGTTGAGGCTCCATAAGGCACTTGTGAGACCACACGTGGAGTATTGTGTGCAGTTTTGGGCTTCTTATTTTAGAAAGGATATAATGACATTGGAGAGGGTTCAGAGAAAATTCACGAGAATGATTCCAGGAATAAAAGGGTTATCCTATGAGGAATGTCTGGCAGCTCTTGGGCTGTGTTCCTTGGAGTTCAGGAGAATGAGGGGGGAATCTCATAGAAACATTTTGAATGTTAAAAGGCCTGAACGGATTAGATATGGCAAAGTCATTTCCCATGGTAGGGTATTCTAGGACAAGAGGGCACGACTTCAAGATTGAAGGACGTCCTTTTAGAACTGAGATATGGAGAAATTACTTTAGTCAGAGGGTGGTAAATCTGTGGAATTTTTTGGCACGAGTGGCTGTGGAGGCCAAGTCACTGGGTGTATTTAAGGCAGAGATAGATAGGTTCTTGATTAGCCAGGGCATCAAAAAGTATGGGGTGAAAGCAGGGGAGTGATGATGACTAGAAGAACTGGATCAGCCCATGAGTGAATTGCAGAGCAGACCCCGTGGGCCGAATGGCCTACTCCTGCCCCTATATCTTATGGTCTTAAACAAATGAAAAAATGGATCCATCTTAAAATATGCAAGATCAAGACCCTCTTTAAACCTGACCTCACAGCAAAATATTGTTGTCTGAGGCATCAGGAGAAGACCCTGAAGTACGTGGACCACTTCTCAAATATCAGCAGACAATGATCAAATTGATCTTCATCTTCAACACACTGGCACAACTTTTCATTAGCTGAGGAAAAGATTGCTTGAATATTAAGACCTCAAACATGATATAAAGCTCATGGTCTACTGTGCAAGCATAATCACCATCCTTCAAGAAGACTTTGATCATCTACAGTTGGCACTTCATGGCACTGGGAAAAAAACCCAGAAAGCTGCTCCTACAAAACCAATGGAAAGGTAAGCTATCTAACACGAGTTTTTCTCCCGGGCAAACACCCCCAAAATTAAGTCTGGTTACAGTATATTTCTGTAATTTCTTCTAGTTTGAAATATATTTCTTCTAGTTTGATCACTTGCAAACCCAACATCAGACTCAGGCCGCAGATCCCCTTTCTTATATTGTAATGGGAAAAGATTACCAGGTGGACAGAAAAGGTACAAAGATATGCTCAAACTCACCTCAAAAGAAAATAAGAACACTGACAACAATTATGCCATGCCTTTTTCACCACCCTATTGACTCATGTTCACACTTCCAAGGAACTATAGACTTGGACCCCCAATCCCTGGAACACCTGGACAATGAAGATGCATACATCAGCATTCAATAGTAACATTCCCTCGAAATGCATCAATAAGCTTCAAGACATGGGCCTTGGTACTTTCCTGTGCAAATGGACCCTCGATTTCCTCACTGGCAGGCTCCAGTTAGTATGGATTGGCAGCAACAGCTCTTCCACACTCACCAACAGCACAGGTGCACTCAGGGCTCCACAGATAGCAAATTCTACTCAGATACTCTACTCAGATACTCTACTCACTTTATACTTCAAGTTCAAGTTATTGTCATTCAATTGTATACCTGTATACCTCCAAATGAAACAATGCTCCTCCAGACCAAGGTGCACAACACAGTACATGTGATTCACACTACACAACACAAAGTAATATTACCACAAATAAATTAGCAAATAATAAAGCGCATTGATGTCACAAGTTATAAAGTAAACAGTATAACACTACTGGCGCTTCATATGTGATGAGAACTGGGTGGTGGCAGTCATTCAGTAGTCATACGACCTGTAAGAAGTTGTTTCCTATCCCAATAGTTCATAGCTTAATGCTATGCCTGCCTGATAGTAGGGGGTAAAAGTGATTGTTCTTGGACGAATGGGAGGGATCATTGATGATACTAAGGGCCCTCCGTACTTGGCAGACATCTCTGATAGGTGAAGCAGAGACCCTGATGATCCTTTCAACAGTTCTCACAATACTTTGTAGGGACTTTCAGTCAGATGTCTTGCAATTCCTGTACCAAAAAGTGATACAGCTGGCCAGGACACTCTCTATGGTCTTCCTGTATGAATTGGTTAGAATTGGTGGAATGGGGGGGGGGGGGAGGAATTCGCTTCCCTGTATTCATTGGAATTCAGAAGAATGAGCGTGACCTCATTGAAACTTACTGAATTGTGAAAAGCCTTGATAGAGTGGATGTAGAGAGGATATTTCCTATGGTGGGAGAGTCTAAGAGCAGAGGACACAGCCTCAGAATAGAGGGGCATCCTTTTAGAATGGAGGCAAGAAGGGATTTTTTTAGCCAGAGAGTGATGAATCTACTGGATCAGTCATGATGAAATGGCGGAGCAGACTTGATGGGCTAAATGGCCTAATTCTGCTCCTATATCTTATGGTCTTATAATAAATTTACTTTTAACTGTTTATTAACAAAGATCAGATGAAGTCTATTACCCCAGAAGCGTGGTAAGAGGGCTGGACTGCAGGTGAGGCTGAAACAGTGTGGGGTCAAGTTCAACCCCCCCCCCCCCTCCCAAGTATACTACTAGCTAACACCGTGGTTATTAAGAACAATGTTGACGAACTAAGAGCAAGGCTGGGCAACCAAGGAGAACGGAAAGACCTCTGTGTGCTATATCTCACTGAAATGTGGCTTACACTTGCTTCACCTGACTGCTCCATACAACCTGAAGAATTTTCAATTCACTAGTTGGACTATTCAGCATCTTTGGGCAAAGTTAAGGATATACTTCTTAATGAATATCTCATGGTGCTCAGACGTTACAGTCCTAGCAAGTTGCTCACTCAAATTGGAATTTTTCTAATATAGTAAAGAGTTACTCATACTGTGTGCCACAGGAGATCACTTCAGCTATCCTGATGGCAGGTTACATCCCACCTCAGGCAGACATGAAACCAACATTCAATAAACTATATTCCATGGAGAACAGCTATGAAATGGGATACTCCGATGCCCTCTTCATCATTGTCAATGACTTCAAACAGACGGTCTTCAAGAGTACGTTACCAAAATATTACCAGCATGTTTCCTATCACACCAGCTGCCCAAATACCCTTGACCATTGTGACACAACCATCAAAGATGCCTACTGAGCAACCCTTATCCCAGCCCTTCTATATCTGATTTGCCAAAGTGTGGGCAATCAGGCTGTGCTCCTCTCCCTCCATACAAAGAGATCCCTAATCAATCCCTGCCTATCTAAGTGAACACAAATTCAGTCCTTTGGAATTTTATCCATTAATTTCCCTACTATAGAATTAAGGCTTTAGTGAATTGTGAATAGCTAACAATTAAACTTTTCTGCTTAACTTTGTCCACCTCATTCCCTGCAAGTGGACCTAACAAGGCCTTCCCCACTCCTTATTGGGCCAACAATATATCGATTAAGCAAATTTTGAAAACATTTCAGTAATTCTACCTCTTTTGCCCTTATTATTCCAATCAATTTGGGATAAATGAAAGCTCCCAAAATCACACCTCTATATATCCTGCACATTTGTAATTTCTCCCAATCTGATGGCCTGCAAAATACTCAAAGTAGCACAAAAATTCTCTCTTGCTCCTCAAAATCAAATGTATACTTGTATCTATCATCTCAAGGACATACCCTCTCTCCAGCATAGCAATTTCTTTCTCAATCAGCATTGAGAATCTATCACCTTTCTTCCTTCTCTCTTTTCCAAACATCTTATAAATGGGAAATATTCAGTGCTAATCTGTTTTTCAACCCACTCTTCACTTAAGTTTTTTACTCCTGTAATTCACTATATTCACCACATTTCCCTCAGATGCATTCATGCATTCTAAACCCATCCTTGCAGTCTCTTTGTTTTCTCTGACATAATTCTGCATTGTTTTCTTCTTTCATACTATCCAATACTCCTGCTAAAGACCAAATTCTTCTTTTCAAGCAATGTTAGTGCTGGTGTCATCCCAGTTTTGCTTAAACTCTCCCAATTGCAACTTCCCAGCTATCTGCCATCACTCAATCTTCCTAGGTAGGAGCAAGAAGAGTGGCAAAGGAATATTGAGGGGAACCACAAGGCAATGAATAAAGACCATAACTTGATTGCAGTATGTAATTCAGCATGCTCCAGTTAATAAAGTTAGTTTATGGTGGCTTTTAATTTTGCATTGCGGCCAAGATGGTGGTCAGTGGCAGAGAAAAGGTAAAATGGCAATCACTGGTGACAGTACATTAGATCTGCATTTAAAGGCATTTAATTTAGGTTAACATTTTCTACATATGGAATTCCAAGATATTGGTCCAGCAATGAAGAAGTAATAGTAATTAATTTTCAAGTCAGAATAGCATTAAAAAAGCTACAATTACAGGTATTCCAAAGCAGTTGTTACCTTTTTTCCATTTTGGTGCAGATCGAGGCATTCAGGAGTTAGAGTAGAATACACCTTGGCAAGGTGGCCCATACCACTGTCACAGTAGTCTAGTGAGCAGGGAGTGAATATTTAAAGTGGTGAATGTGATACCAATCAAGTCTACTTGATTGACCAACTGGAAGGAACCAGAATCAAAAAAAAAATCATTGTCAGGGTCCCCTTGATAATCACTGGCAACAGAGTTCTTGCTCTGCCAGTTATTTTCACTACAGTAGACTGATTCCACATTGGAGATTCTTATTCAAAGTAAATTTATTATCAAAGTATATACATGTCACCTGAGATTCATTTTCTTGCAGGCATTCACAGTAGAACAAATACATACAATAGAATCAATGAAAAACTACATACAAATAAAGACTGACAAACAACCAATATGCAAAAGACGACAAATTGTACAAATAATAAATGAATAAATACTTAATACTGAGAACATGAGTGGTAGAGTCCTTGAAACTGAGTCCATAGGATGTGGAATCAGTTCAGTCTTGAAGTGAGTGAAGTTATCCATACTGATGGTTGAACGGTAACAATTAGAATCAGATTTAATACCATTGGCATATGCTGTGAAATTTGTTGTTTCACAGTGTCGGCATATTGCAATACATAATAATAATATAAAATACTATAACCACAGTAAGTATGTTGTGACAGACTAGGTTGGCAATGCAAATTCTCCCGCCAACCTTGCCCCTTTGCTCAGTTAATCATTCCTCCTTGTTCTGTCCCTGGTCTAGCTTCCTCAGTAGTTCACAAAATTTGCCCTCCCACTCTGCAGATCTTGGGAGTTCACTACTTACATACTCCAACAGTAAAACAATCACTAACTTGGCTATCCAAAGCAATCCCTTCAGTTAACATACTCTACTGATTTATAACTCATAAAAATAAGGATTCTAGACACAGGCATTCAAAACAGTTTCATTTATTTTCATTCACACTGTTATATAGGTTTGTAGGCAGCAGAATAGCCTCAAAGGACCCGAGGGACAGTTTGGGGCATCCTAAAATAATGCCTGGGTTACTGGGAGCAAGCGCACTACATCTTACGCAGACAGAGTTAAAACCCTCAGTTTAGCTTTGCTGAGGGGTGTGGAGGGAGGATTTGACGATGGATGAATAATTATATTGGAAAGTAAACAACAAAGTGCAGAAAGCCTCTGTATATTTGTAAATTTTTTATATATATTTGTTTTCATTTGTCCATTTGTAAACACCTATTTTCTTCACAATTTTTGGGCAGCTTCTTCCCCCCCACCTGGCACTAAATAAAACCCCTTCTCACTGGTGTGCTGTTGTGGCTTACCATCTGGTTTTTTATCCAACTGGTACCCTTGTTAGGCATGCTTACTGACACATGTATAAAAAGTAGTGCAAAAAGAGAGCCAAAAAAACCCAATAGAAAGGTAGTGTTCATTGGTTCATAGTCCATTCAGAAATCTGATAGCAAGGGGGAAGAAGTTGATCCCGAAACACTGAGTATGTGCCTTCAGACTCCTGTACCTCTTCCTTGATGGTAGTGAAGAGAAGGAGACATGCCCTGGGCATAGGGGTCTGTAATGGGGGTCTGCCACCTTTCTGAGGCATCGCCTTTTGAAGGTGCCCTGGATGCTGGGGAGGATAGTGCCAATGATGGAGCGCACTGAGTTTACTACTTTCTGCAACTTTTTACAATCCTGTCCAGTGGCTTTTCCATACCAGACAGTGATGCATCCAGTTAGAATGCTCGAACTGGTTGCGCCACCAAGTTCAGGAGTATCTGTTCCTGAACCTGGTGGTGTGGGACCCAAGGCTTCTGTACCTTCTTCTCAATGGCAGCAGTGAGAAGAGAGCATGGTCTGGATAGCAGGGAGGTGGTGCGGGGGAAGTTCCTTGATGATGGATGTTGCATTCTTGTAGCAACGCTCCTTGTAGATGTGCTCAGTGGTGGGAAGGGCTTTTCCTGTGATGGCCTGGGCTCTATCCAAAATCTTTCGTGAGCATTTCTACTCTTGGGCATTGGTGTTTCCATACCAGGCCTTCATGCAACCAGTCAGGATACCCTCCACCGCGCATCTAGAGATTTCGATGGCATGCTGAATCTACGCAAACTTCTAAGAAGGTAGAGGTGCTACTGTGCATTTTTTGTAATGGCATTTATGCGCGGGTCCCAGGAAAGATCCTCTGATACGATAACTCCAAGAAATTTAAAGTTACGAATCCTTTTCGCCTTTGATCCCCTAATGAGGGCTGGCTCACACATCCCCAGTTTCTTCATCCTTGAATCAAAAATCAACTCTTTTGGTTTTGCTGACATTGATTGAGAAGTTGTTGTGTCACCACTCAACCAAATTGTCAATCTCCCTCCTATATACCGATTCATCACCATCTTTGATTTGGCCAACAACAGTGGTGACGTCAGCAAACTTAAATATGGCATTGGAGCTGTGCTTAGCCTCACAGTACTCAAAGTGAGTACAGCAGGGGGCTAAGCACCTGCACTCATTGTGATTGTGCAGGAGATGATGTTGCCAATCTGTACTGAAGGGACTCTGCAAGTGAGGAAATTGAGGATCCAGTTGCACAAGAAGATATCAGGGCCCATGTCTTGAAGTTTATTGATCAGTTTTGAGGGTGTGCTAGTATTTAACTGTTCATACCTCACGTATAATTCCTTACTGATATTCAGAAAGGAATGCAAACTTTTTAGTATTTTAGGTGGATTTTCATCTTCTCCAACAACTTGTCCTAATCTACATAATTTCTGCTCACTCTTCAAGGTGAATGTGAACAAAAAGCAAGAAGGCTGCGAGTGAACGGCTGATTTTTGGAGCCCAGGCAGTTGTTACCACTCTGGGTAAAAAAAGAGGCAAGACTGCGCAGGCGCGTGACGTCAGCCAGTAGAGCGTGAAAGGTTTAAAAATACCGCCATATCCAGCGGGCAGCGTTCAGAGTGGGCAGCAGAGTGAGAGGGTAGCAGAGTGATAGGGCTTTGGTTCAATGGGCTTAGGTGGTAACGGAACAAGGTGAGGTAGGTTTACCGGTGTTATTTGCAGAAAGGAGGCAGTATGTGTGTGAGGCCAATTTTTTGTGCTCGGTGTCAGATGTGGGAGGTCCTGGAGTCTCCCAGCCTCCCGGACAGCCACACCTGCACCAGGTGTATTGAGCTGCAGCTCCTAAGGGACCGAGTTAGGGAACTGCAGATGCAGCTTGACGACCTTCGCCTGGTCAGGGAGAGCGAGGAGGTGACAGAAAGGAGTAATAGGCAGGTGGTCACACCGGGGCCACGGGAGACAGACATGTGGGTCACAGTCAGGAGGGGGAAGGGGAAGAGTCAGGTACTAGAGAGTATCCCTGTGGCTATACCCCTTGACAATAAGTACTCCTGTTTGAGTACTGTTGTGGGGGGCGGGGGGAAGAAACAGCCTACCTGGGGGAAGTGACAGTGGCTGTGCCTCTGGCACAGAGCCTGGCCCTGTGGCTCAGAAGGGTAGGGAAAGGAAGAGGAAGGCAGTAGTGATAGGGGACTCTATAGTTAGGGGGTCAGACAGGCGATTCTGTGGACACAGGAAAGAAACTCGGAAGGTAGTTTGTCTCCCAGGTGCCAGGGTCCAGGATGTTTCAGATCGCGTCCACGATATCCTGCAGTGGGAGGGAGAACAGCCAGAGGTTGTGGTACATATTGGTACCAATGACATAGGTAGGAAAAGGGAAGAGGTCCTGAAAAAAAGACTACAGGGAGTTGGGAAGGAAGCTGAGAAACAGGACCGCAAAGGTAGTGATCTCAGGATTACTGCCTGTGCCACGCGACAGTGAGAATAGGAATAGAGTGAGGTGGAGGATAAATGAGTGGCTGAGGGATTGGAGCAGGGGGCAGGGATTCAGATTTCTGCATTATTGGACCCCTTTTGGGGCAGGTGTGACCTGTACAAAAAGGACGGGTTGCACTTGAATCCCAGGGGGGCCAATATCCTGGCGGGGAGGTTTGCTAAGGCTACTGGGAAGAGTTTAAACTAGAATTGTTGGGGGGTGGGAACCGGACTGAGGAGACTGGGGAAGAGGAGGTTGGCTCACAAATAGAGAAAGCTTGTAGGCAGTGCAAGAGGGAGGATAGGCAGTTGATAGAGAAGGGATGCATTCAGACCGAAGGTTTGAGATGCATCTATTTTAACGCAAGGAGTGTTGTGAACAAAGCGGATGAGCTTTGAGTGTGGATCAGTACTTGGAGATATGATGCGGTGGCCATTACAGAGACTTGGGTGGCTCAGGGACAGGAATGGTTACTTCAGTTGCCAGGTATTAGATGTTTTAGAAAGGAAAGGGAGGGAGGCAACAAGAGGTGGGGGCGTGGCACTGTTGATCAGAGATAGTGTAACAGCTGCAGAAAAGATGGACACCATGGAGGGATTGCCTACGGAGTCTCTGTAGGTGGAGGTCAATAGCTTTACTGGGTGTTTTTTATAGGCCGCCCAATAGTAACAGGGATATTGAAGAGCAAATAGGGAAACAGATCCTGGAAAGGTGTAATAATAACAGAGTTGTCATGATGGGAGAATTTAATTTCCCAAATATTGATTGGCATCTCCCTAGAGCAAGGGGTTTAGAAGGGGTGGAGTTTGTTAGGTGTGTTCAGGAAGGTTTCTTGATACAATATGTAAATAAGCCTACAAGAGGAGAGACTGTACTTGATTTGGTATTGGGAAATGAACCTGGTCAGGTGTCAGATCTCTCAGTGGGAGAGCATTTTGGAGATACCGATCATAATTCTATTTCCTTTACAATAGCATTGGAGAGAGATAGGAACAGACAAGTTAGAAAAGCGTTTAATTAGAGTAAGGGGATTTATGAAGCTATCAGGAAGGAAATTGGAAGCTTAAATTGGAAACGGATGTTCTCAGGGAAAAGTACAGAAGAAATGTGGGAAATGTTCAGGGGATATTTGTGTGGAGTTCTGCATAGGTATGTTCCAATGAGACAGGGAAGTTACGGTAGGGTACAGGAACCGTGGTGTACAAAGGCTGTAATAAATCAAGTCAAGAAGAAAAGAAAAGCTTACAAAAGGTTCAGAGAGCTAGGCAATGTTAGAGATCTAAAAGATTATAAGGCAAATAGGAAGGAACTTAAGAAGAAAATTAGGAGAGCCAGATGGGGCCATGAGAAGGCCTTGGTGGGCAGGATTAAGGAAAACCCCAAGGCATTCTACAAGTATGTGAAGAGCAAGAGGATAAAACATAAAAGAATAGGACCTATCAAGTGTGACAGTGGGAAAGTTATGTATGGAACCGGAGGAAATAGCAGAGGTACTCAATGAATACTTTACTTCAGTATTCACTATGGAAAAGGATCTTGCTGATTGTAGTAACACACATCAAAGTTGCTGGTGAACGCAGCAGGCCAGGCAGCATCTGTAGGAAGAGGTGCAGTTGACGTTTCAGGCCGAGACCCTTCGTCAGGACTGAAACGTCGACTGCACCTCTTCCTACAGATGCTGCCTGGCCTGCTGCGTTCACCAGCAACTTTGATGTGTGTTGCTTGAATTTCCAGCATCTGCAGAATTCCTGTTGCTTGGTGATTGTAGTGATGGCTTGCAGCAGACTGAAAAGCTTGAGCATGTAGATATTAAGAAAGAGGATGTGCTGGAGCTTTTGGAAAGCATCAAGTTGGATAAGTTGCCGGGACTGGATGAGATGTACCCCAGGTTACTGTGGGAGGCGAGGGAGGAGATTGCTGAGCCTCTGGCAATGATCTTTGCATCATCAATGGGGATGGGAGAGGTTCTGGAGGATTGGAGGGTTGCAGATGTTGTTCCTTTATTCAAGAAAGGGAGTAGAGATAGCCCAGGAAATTATAGACCAGTGAGTCTTACTTTAGTGGTTGGTAAGTTGATGGAAAAGATCCTGAGAGGCAGGATTTATGAAAATTTGGAGAGGTATAATATGATTAAGAATAGTCAGCTTGTCTTTGTCAAGGGCAGGTCGTACCTTACGAGCCTGATTGAATTTTTTGAGGATATGACAAAACACATTGATGAAGGAAGAGCAGTAGATGTTGTGTATATGGATTTCAGCAAGGCATTTGATAAGGTACCCCATGCAAGGCTTATTGAGAAAGTAAGATGGCATGGGATCCAAGGGGGCATTATTTGTGGATCCAGAACTGGCTTGCCCACAGAAGGCAAAGAGCAGTTGTAGACGGGTCAAATTCTGCATGGAGGTCGGTCATCAGTGGAGTGCCTCAGGGATTTATTCTGGGACCCTTACTCTTCGTGATTTTTATAAATGACCTGGATGAGGAAGTGGAGGAACGGGTTGGTAAGTTTGCTGATGATACAAAGGCTGGAGGTGTTGTGGATAGTGTGGAGGGCTGTCAGAGGTTATAGTGGGACACTGATAGGATGCAAAACTGGGCTGAGAAGTGGCAGATGGAGTTCAACCCAGATAATTGTGAAGTGGTTCATTTTGGTAGGTCAAATATGATGGCAGAATATAGTATTAATGGTAAGACTCTTGGCAGTGTGAAGGATCAGAGGGATTTTGGGGTCCGAGTCCAGTTGACTCTATGGTTAAGAAGGCATATGGTGTATTGACCTTCATCAATCGTGGAATTGAATTTAGGAGCCAAGAGGTAATGTTGTAGCTATATAGGACCCTGGTCAGACCCCACTTGGAGTACTGTGCTCAATTCTTGACACTTCACTACAGGAAGGATATG
Source organism: Mobula birostris (assembly GCF_030028105.1). NCBI lineage: Eukaryota > Metazoa > Chordata > Chondrichthyes > Myliobatiformes > Myliobatidae > Mobula > Mobula birostris. The sequence continues at coordinate 51,700,388 of NC_092375.1, forward strand.
GAAGCCATAGAAAGGGTGCAGAGGAGATTTACAAGGATGTTGCCTAGATTGGGGAGCATGCCTTATGAGAATAGGTTGAGTGAACTCGACCTTTCCTTCTTGGAGCGATGGAGGATGAGAGGTGACCTGATAGAGGTGTATAAGATGATGAGAGGCATTGATCGTGTGGATAGTCAGAGGCTTTTTCCAAAGGCTGAAATGGTTGCACAAGAGGACACAGGTTTAAGGTGCTGGGGAATAGGTACAGAGGAGGCATCAGGGGTAAGTTTTTTACTCAGAAAGTGGTGAGTGCATGGAATGGGCTGCTGGTAACGGTGGTGGAGGTGGATACGATAGAAACTTTTAGATAGGTACATGGAGCTTAGAAAAATAGAGGGCTATAGGTAAGCCTCGTAATTTCTAAGGTAGGGACATGTTCGGCACAACTTTGTGGGCCGAGGAGCCTGTATTGTGCTGTAGGTTTTCTATGTTTCTAATACTGTATCCATGGCCATGAGCATCTGATATCTGCAGGATTTTAAATTCATTTTTGTGAATTAACTAAAATCAATATAAATAGATTGTTGTAAACTACAGATTTTCACTAATCTCCTTTCGGTAATGAAACGTGGTGCACTTACTGAATGTTTAAGTGATCATTTATATTATCAGATATCCCACCCTGCAAAAACTCATTTCATGGAGACAGCACCACCATTTCAGGGAGTTAGCACACCTGCCCCCCCGCCCCCACAACCCCATATACTGCCCCCCCCCCCCCCGGTCGACCTCTAAGGGTGCACGTATATTGGACATTTGATTATGAAAGAACACTACAATTTATTTGACACATATTGAAACTATTTACACACACACACATTTTATATATATATATATATATATATATATATATTCCTTGTTGAGTATTTTGTTGGCAATCTCAATGCTAATGCAAATAGCTTTTCTATTTCTTTTGCAAACTTTCCTCGTACTGTGATGTGGTTCTGCTGAAAAGAACTGTGAAATACTTGAGCAGCCTCCCCTGCAATTAGCCTCCCTAATATGTTGTGGTCCCTAAAAGAAATAAAAGCATAAGGTGTATCCTTATTATATTGTCTTATGTAATACTTTGTTTAGTGATTTTGTCTAATCTGTAAACCAATCTGTAATCTGTAAACTGGGTATATACAGAAAATGTGACTTTAAAATATGTACTTATACATTATCATGGAGTTGTTTTTAATTCTATTACAACTGTAAGCACATTTACAGGGAGTTTGGCCTCATCGCGTAGGACATCAATAGAGTAGCTATGCTAATGAACAAATGACACGTGTTAAACTCACCTCAACATGTCTTTTACAGTCCTAACCCACCATGGGCAATAGAAAAGTCACTGTTGCAAACAGTGCAGTGAGCAACACTGTCATTATTTCTGACCCCTATTAGGCAGGGGTACACTTCAGTGTAGTCTGGGGTGAAGTGCATTTTATATTTTCTTTTTTTTGAAACACTCTGCCATGGCGGTGCAGGACACTAAACTGAACTGATGGAGAGACAGAGGTTGACTGTAAAGCCCGCCCACAGAGATAACTGATAGGTCTACTTATCAGAAAGAGAGACCAATCAGGATGCTCGCTCCCGCTCTCATTTCCGGGATATTGTATATAATTTACGGGTGTCAGGGAGCTGCTATTAATATGCGGGAGACTCCCGGAAGTTCCGGGAGAGGTGGGATGTCTGTATTATCCTGATTGACTCATAACTGCCCTCTGCAAAGGCCTAGCAGACAATTTACATTAAGAGCAATCAGGGAAAGGTAATAAAATAATGGACTTAATACCAGAATCTTGTCAATTAATAATACAAAAAGAATGCTGAGACTTTACAGAGGGTGCAAAAGAGATTTACTAAGATGTTAGCTGAATTAGAGGGTATATGCTACAAGTTGAAAAAATGTGGTCTGTTTTCTCTGGGCAGCTGAGGCTGAGGGAAGTTAATAAAATTATGAAAGACATAGATGGAGTGAACAGCCAGAATTCCCCCTCTCCTTTGGATCGGGATTACAGAGCGTCGTGGGAGCTGAATTGTGAAGGAATGCAGTTTTTTAAAAAAACTTTTTCGAGTGCAAGAAGGGCGAGACTGCGCAGGCGCGTGACGTCAGCAGGACCGTGCGGAGAGTTTAAAAAGGCGACCACCCTATACAGCAGGCAGCTGTTGGAGCAGGCAGTGGAGTGAGCGGTAGCAGAGTGTAGGGCTTTGGCTTCAACGGGCTTCGGCGATAAACAGGAAGAGGCGACAGCAAAGCGCCAACTCTTTTTTCTCTCCCCCCACCACCCCTTTCGCGAATCGGCCTGGACAGACAGGAACAGCAGGGCTCTCACAGCTAACGGTTTAAAAAGTTTGTCTGTTTGGCGAGGTAAGTGGGTGAGTAGACTTATTTTTCCTGTTTCATTCATGTAGAATTAGATAGCATGCCTGCAGGGTTAGTGCTCTGTTCAGGGTGTCAGATGTGGGAATCCTGGGAGACTTCCAGCCTCCCTGATGGCCACATCTGCGCCAGGTGCACCGAGTTGCAGCTCCTCAGAGACCGTGTTAGGGATCTGCAGCTGCAGCTTGATGACCTAGTGCTTATCAGGGAAAGTGAAGAGGTGATAGACAGGAGCTACAGGGAGGTAGTCATCCCTAGGCTACAGGAGTCAGAACACCAGGTCACTGTCAAGAGAGGGAAGGGAAATGCCCGGATAGTGGAGAGCACCCCTGTGGCTGTCCCCCTCAGCAACAAATATCTTGTTCTGGATGCTGTTGAGGGGGATGACCTGACAGGGGACGCCCACGGTGACCGGGTCTCTGGCACTGAGCCTGGTGCTGTTGTGCAGGAGAGAAGGAGGGAGAAGAGAAATGCGGTAGTCGTGCGGGATTCCATAGTCAGGGGAACAGACAGGAGATCCTGTGAGCCTGACAGAGATACCCGCATGGTGTGTTGCCTCCCAGGTGCCAGGGTACGGGATGTCTCGGATCGGGTCGTGAATATTCTAAAGGGGGAGGGTGAGCAGCCAGTTGTCTTGGTACATGTTGGTACCAATGACATAGATAGGACAAAGGAGGAGGCCCTGAAGAGAGATTTCCAGGCGTTAGGAAGGAAGCTGAGAAGCAGGACCTCCAGGGTAGTAATCTCGGGATTGCTACCTGTGCCAAGTGCTAGCGAGGGCAAGAGTAGTCGGATCAGGCAGATGAATGCCTGGCTGAGAGACTGGTGTAGGGGGCAGGGCTTCAGATTCTTGGATAATTGGGATCTCTTCTGGGGGAAGTATGACCTGTTCAAAAAGGACAGGTTACACCTGAACCCGAAGGGGACCAATATCCTGGCGGGAAAGTTTAATAGAGCTGTTAGGGAGGGTTTAAACTAATTTGGCAGGGGGATGGGAACCGGAATGATAGAGCGGAGGAAGGGAAAAACAGAAATAAATCTAAGATAGTGAGCAGTAAAGATGTCAGGAAGGACAGGCAGGTGATGGGGTAAATGTGTAGCCATTGGGATGAGTTGCAGTGCAATAAAATTGCAGTGAAATCAAAGCAACAAGTATCAAATACTGGTCTTAAGGTGTTGTACTTAAATGCACGCAGCATAAGAAATAAGGTGGATGATCTTGTTGTACAGCTACAGATTGGCAGGTATGATATTGTGGCCATCATTGAGACCTGGCTAAAGGATGCATGTCTCTGGGAGCTGAACGTCCAAGGATACACGGTGTATCGGACGGATAGAAAGGTAGGCAGAGGGGGAGGCGTGGCTTTATTGGTAAGAAACGATATTAAATCATTAGAAAGAGGTGATATAGGATCGGAAGGTGCAGAATCTTTATGGGTTGAGCTAAGGAATAGCAGGGGTAAAAGGACCCTGATGGCAGTTATTTATAGGCCTCCAAACAGCTGCAGGGATGTGGACTACAAATTACAACTGGAAATAGAAAAGGCTTGTCAGAAGGGCAGTGTTATGATAATTGTGGGGGATTTTAACATGCGAGTAGATTGGAAAAGTCAGGTCGGCACTGGATTTCAAGAGAGAGAATTTGTAGAATGTCTGCGAGATGGCTTTTTAGAACAGCTTGTTGTTGAGCCCACTAGGGGATCGGCTGTACTGGATTGGGTATTGTGTAATGAACCGGAGGTGATTGGAGAGATTGAGGTGAAGGAACCCTTAGGAGGCAGTGATCATAACATGATTGAGTTCACTGTGAAATTAGAAAAAGAGAAGCCGAAATCTGATGTGTCGGTGTTTCAGTGGAGTACAGGAAATTACAGTGGCATGAGAGAGGAACTGGCCAAAGTTGACTGGAAAGGGACACTGGCGGGAAAGACGGCAGAGCAGCAGTGGCTGGAGCTTATGCGAGAAATGAGGAATGTGCAAGACAGGTATATTCCAAAAAAGAAGAAATTTTCGAGTGGAAAAAGGATGCAACCGTGGTTGACAAGAGAAGTCAAAGCCAAAGTTAAAGCAAAGGAGAGGGCATACAAGGAAGCAAAAATTAGTGGGAAGACAGAGGATTGGGAAGTTTTTAAAACCTTACAAAAGGAAACCAAGAAGGTCATTAAGAGAGAAAAGATTAACTATGAAAGGAAACTAGCAAATAATATCAAAGAGGATACTAAAAGCTTTTTCAAGTATATAAAGAGTAAAAGACAGGTGAGAGTAGATATAGGACCGATAGAAAATGATACTGGAGAAATTGTAATGGGAGATGAGGAGATGGCAGAGGAACTGAACAAGTATTTTGCATCAGTCTTCACTAAGGAAGACAGCAGGATACCGGACACTCAAGGGTGACAGGGAAGAGAAGTGTGCGCAGTCACAATTACAACAGAGAAAGTACTCAGAAGCTGAATAGGCTAAAGGTTGATAAATCTCCTGGACCAGATGGAATGCACCCTCGTGTTCTGAAGGAAGTAGCTGTGGAGATTGCGGAGGCATTAGCGATGATCTTTCAAAAGTTGATAGATTCTGGCATGGTTCCGGAAGACTGGAAGATTGCAAATGTCACTCCGCTATTTAAGAAGGGGGCAAGGAAGCAAAAAGGAAATTATAGACCTGTTAGCTTGACGTCGGTGGTTGGGAAGTTGTTGGAGTCGATTGTCAAGGATGAGGTTACAGAGTACCTGGAGGCATATGACAAGATAGGCAGAACTCAGCATGGATTCCTTAAAGGAAAATCCTGCCTGACAAACCTATTACAATTTTTTGAGGAAATTACCAGTAGGCTAGACAAGGGAGATGCAGTGAATGTTGTATATTTGGATTTTCAGAAGCCCTTTGACAAGGTGCCACACATGAGGCTACTTAACAACATAAGAGCCCATGGAATTACAGGAAAGTTACATACGTGGATAGAGCGTTGGCTGATTGGCAGGAAACAGAGAGTGGGAATAAAGGGATCCTATTCTGGTTGGCTGCCGGTTACCAGTGGTGTTCCACAGGGATCAGTGTTGGGGCCGCTTCTTTTTACATTGTACATCAACGATTTGGATTATGGAATAGATGGCTTTGTGGCTAAGTTTGCTGACGATACGAAGATAGGTGGAGGGGCCGGTAGTGCTGAGGAAACGGAGAGTCTGCAGAGAGACTTGGATAGATTGGAAGAATGGGCAGACAAGTGGCAAATGAAGTACAATGTTGGAAAGTGTATGGTTATGCACTTTGGCAGAAAAAATAAATGGGCAGACTATTATTTAAATGGGGAAAGAATTCAAAGTTCTGAGATGCAACGGGACTTGGGAGCCCTCGTACAGGATTCCCTTAAAGTTAACCTCCAGGTTGAGTCAGTAGTGAAGAAGGCGAATGCAATGTTGGCATTCATTTATAGAGGAATAGAGTATAGGAGCAGGGATGTGATGTTTAGGCTCTATAAGGCACTGGTGAGACCTCACTTGGAGTACTGTGGGCAGTTTTGGTCTCCTTATTTAAGAAAGGATGTGCTGACATTGGAGAGGGTACAGAGAAGATTCACTAGAATGATTCCGGGAATGAGAGGGTTAACATATGAGGAACGTTTGTCCGCTCTTGGACTGTATTCCTTGGAGTTTAAAAGAATGAGGGGAGACCTCATAGAAACATTTCGAATGTTAAAAGGCATGGAGAGAGTGGATGTGGCAAAGTTGTTTCCCATGATGGGGGAGTCTAGTATGAGAGGGCATGACTTCAGGATTGAAGGGCGTCCTTTCAGAACAGAAATGTGAAGAAATTTTTTTAGTCAGAGGGTGGTGAATCTATGGAATTTGTTGCCACGGGCAGCAGTGGAGGCCAAGTCATTGGGTGTATTTAAGGCAGAGATTGATAGGTATCTGAGTAGCCAGGGCATCAAAGGTTATGGTGAGAAGGCTGGGCAGTGGGACTAAATAGGATAAAATGGATCAGCTCATGATAAAATGGCGGAGCAGACTCGATGGGCCGAATGGCCTACTTCTGCTCCTTTGTCTTATGGTCACCCCCAAGGTTGAAATGTCCAACACTAGAAGGGCTGTATTTAAGGCAAGAGGGGGCAATATGTGGGGCAAGATTTTTCTTTAATATACACAGAGTGTATACATAGATGGAGTGGACAGCCAGTATCTTTTTTTTTTAAATTACAGGGCCTGTACTTAAGGTGAGAGAGGGAGATGGGTGGAGTAAGATTTTTTTTAAATATACACAGAGTGGTGGGTATGTGGAAGGCTGATGGTGGAAGCAAACCCAATAGAGGTGTTCAAGAAGCTCTTAAAGAGGCACGTGAATATGTAGGAAATATAAGGAAATGGAAGACCTTGGTGATCAAACTCCTACTCCTTGGTCTAAATACACCACTGTGCAACTGGGTTGGACTTCCTAATGAACTGGCCTCAGATAATCAGGATGTACAACCACTCCTCCTTCCTCATCATCCTGAACATGGGTGCTCCCCAGAGCTGGTGCTGAGCCCATTGCTCTACACTCTGCTCAGACATGACTGCATGGTCAAGCACCAGAGTAATCACATTGTCAAGATCACCAATGACATGACAGTGGTGGGGTTCATCACCAACAACGATGAAACGGCTTACAAGGAGGAGGTGGAAAAGCTAAAGGCTTGGTGCCAGGTAAAAAACCTCTTTCTTAATGTCAACAAGATAAAGGAGATGGTCACTGACTTCAGAAGAACTCTCACCCTCACACACCCCTTTACATCGGTGGCACAGCAGTGGAAACTGCAAGCAGTTTCAAACCGCTGGGAGTGCACATCACACACAACCTCTCATGGTACTAGAACTCATCCTACACAGTCAAGAAAACTTATCAATGCCTCTGCCTTCTGAGAAGGCTGAAGAGAGCTGGACTTTGCACATCCATAGCTATGTCTTTCTACAGAGAGCACCTGACAAATGGCACTGAGGCAGACATGAAGGCTCTACAAAGGGTAGTCAAAACTGCCCAATGCATCACCAGCATTAGCCTATCCCTTAACAAGGATTAAATACGCACACACAGTCAGTCACCTTATAAGATCAAGACCAGAAAATACAAGAGCAAAATTAGGCCATTTGGTGATTGAGTCTGCTCTGCCATTTCATCATGGCTGATCCATTTTCCCTCTCAGCCCCAATCTCCTCCCTTCTTCCCGTAACCCCCATGTCTTGAGAAATCAAGAATCTATCAACTTCTAACTTAAGTATACCCAATAACTTAGCCTCCACAGGTACCTGTGGCAATGAATTTGACAAATTTACCACACTCTGGCTGAAGGAATTACTCATCTCCCAGTAGTTTGAGGAATTATATTGAGTTTAAGAGCCGAGAGGTAATGGTGCAGCTTTATAGGACCCTGGTCGGACCCCACTTGGAATACTGTGGTCAATTCTGGTCGCCTCACTACAGGAAGGATGTGGAAAACATAGAAAGGGTGCGGAGCAGATTTACAAGGATTTTGCCTGGATTGGGGAGCATGCCTTATGAGAACAGGTTGAGTGAACTCGGCCTTTTCTCCTTGGAGCAACAGAGGGTGAGAGGTAACCTGAAAGAGGTGTACAAGATAATGAGAGGCATTAATCATGTGGATAGTCAGAGGCTTTTTCCCAGGGCTGAAATGGCTAGCACAAGAGGGCATAGTTTTTAGATGCTTGGAAGTAGGTACAGAGGAGATGCCAGGGGTAGGTGTTTGTTTGTTTGTTTGTTTTTTTACGCAGAGTGGTGAGTGTGTGGAATGGGCTGCAGGCAGCGGTGGTGGAGGCGGAAACGATAGGGTCTTTTAAGAGACTCCTGGATAGGTACATGGAGCTTAGACAAATAGAGGGCTATGTGTAAGTCTAGGCAGTTCGAAGGCAAGGCCACGTTCAGCACAGTTTTGTGGGCCAAAGGACCTGTATTGTGCTGTAGGTTTTCTATGTTCTAATTGTCCTCTGGTCTTAAGACTCTCCCACCACAGGAAACATCCTTTCCACATCCAATGTCTTTCTCTTCACACATTTGCCATACCACAGAATATGTTCCATATTAGTAAATCAAAAGAAATTTTCTAGTGAGTGTAAAGAAATATTTATCACACACTATCAATTGGAAAGACACTACCCAAATGGTAAAAACACCGTTTCTCTGACAATATAACATTTAAAATTGAAATAAAAACAAAAGATTTTACATTCATTTGACATACTTAAATAGAGAATCACTTGATTCCATTGTGTGTGCTTTGCTGAATTTTTTTTAAATATGTGAAAATGATTTTTTTCCCCCAAGGTTAAAATCAATGACCATTCTTCAGGTTTAAATTTCATGGTTTATTATAAAATATTCTACATTTAATTACTGGTCTTGACAACTAGAATGCGAAAAAGCCCCCAGAACTCCTAGTCAAAGAGTGACTACTTCTCTGCCAAAGAGAGAATATTTCACCTTGGAGGTAATGTCACGTTTAGTTTAATCAATGATGGCACACACAAAGGAACTGCCCAAAGGAATTACTGTCTGGGCTCAAACAAAAGGCTGGCCACTTGGATGACACAGCAAAGAGACTTTGATACCAAATGGCTGCTGGCAATTAAATGAGAATCAGCACTTCAGAAATTGAAAAAAACTAAATTATATCTGGGAAAATTAATGAATGTCTCAGATTCATCACCCTCTTTGTATATTAATTTAACATACATGAAGAAGAAATAATATTAAAAGTATCATGGTTAACATTTTCTAACTTATATTAATCTTCTAAGCCAGGGATCCCCAACGTTCTTTGCACTGCAAACCGGTTTAAAATTGACAATATTCTTGTGGACTGGCCGACTTGGGGGGGGGGGGGGTGTTCAAATAGGGTTAAACTCACCTCAACATGTCTTTTACAGTTAGGGTTGCCAACTTTCTAACTCCCAAATAAGGGACAAAATTAGCAGTCAAATCCCGGGACACTTGTGTTTACCATGTGTCCCACATGGTAAACTACCATGACCATGAAGCCTTGCACGGGCACCTCTGTGCGCATGCGTGATGTGCGCATGCGCGTACGTGCCGATTTTTTTCCACAGATTGGGGGGTAGGGTTGCCAAAGTACAAGAGTAGCAGTCAAATACATTGTGTTTACCCCGAGAAAGACTACAATGACCATGAAGCCTTGCACAGGCACCAGTGCAAATGCGTAACTTGCGCATGCGTGTACGTGCCAATTCTTTAAAAATCGTTTTTGCTGATTCTGTTGGGGGAGGGGGTGTTAATCACGACCGGAATATAAGTGATAAGTGGCTAATACACTCAATTTCATTTCTAAAAGGGTTTATCTAACGAATTTAATATTAAACACACAGCGCATATTTTCCTCGCATGAATATAGCGATCAGACAATTATCAGGGAGGACAGGGGAGCTTGAAGTAAGTGTTGAACGAACTTCCAGTAGAGGTGGTAGAGGCAGGTTCAATATTATCATTTAAAGTTAAAGTGGATAGGTATATGGACAGGAAAGGAATGGAGGGTTATGGGTTGAGTGCAGGTCGGTGGGACGAGGTGAGAGTAGCGTTCGGCACGGACTAGAAGGGCAGAGATGGCCTGTTTCCGTGCTGTAATTGTTATATGGTTATATAAGTCACTTATAATAGCATCACAATATTTTAAGTAGCGTTTGGATATTAAACACACAGCGCATATTTTCCTCGTATGAATATTTAAAATCATTGCAACGCATCAATATCGCTGAATCAGTGGGAGCCCTGGGCTTGTTTTCCTGCAACAAGACGGCCCTATTGAGGGGTGATGGGATACAGCGATACTCGAACGGGGTTCCTTATGTCCAGTCTATTCCACAATTTAGTTTTCGTTGCATTCATTGCAGAAAACTCTGCTTGACAGCGATATGATGTTGGAAATGGAAGCAACATTTTCAGTGCTTTCCTGACTATCTCAGGATAGTTAGCCTTGACTTTGATCCAGAATGTCAGCAGAGATGTTATGTCAAACATACTTTTCAGCCCGTCGTCATTTGCAAGCTCGAGGAGTTGATCTCCTTCCCGCGCTGACATGGATGACGCGCGGGTAATGACCTCGCGTGCGTTCAAGCTCAACAGTGGCCGTGACAGGGAATGAGGAAAGGTGCAGCTGACTCCTATCGCCAAATCATATCGTTCCCTCGTGGCCCGGTAGCGCATGCCTTGCGGCCCGGTACCAGTCCACAGCCCAGTGGTTGGGGACTGCTGCCATATGGGACAAACCAATTTAGCCTAATATACAGGATGTTCCGGCAAATACGGGACAGTTGGCAACTTTATGTTCAAGTTCAACAGTGCTTGACAGGGAATGAGGAAAGGTGCAACTGACTCATATCGTTTCCTCGCGGCCCGGTGGTTGGGGACCGCTGCTCTAAGCAAAATGTCCAGAGCACATTAACCCACAATTCGATAATGCAATTGTCCTTTAAGTGGGATTTTTATCCACAAACTTGTGTCTCAGAAGTGGAATGGAAATGTGACTACTGATCTACAAATTACTCAAATAAATGAATGAAAGAAATCAATGTAAGATAGGAACATAAAATCAAATAAGAAACAAAAAACTGACAGACTGATAAGAAATCTAGATGAATAATGTGTACAGAAAAAGCAAGTAAAGAAATAAGACTTTGTCAGACAGAAGAGAAAGTGGTTAAAATGTGTATAATTTAGAGAGAAAAGTTACATACAGATTTATGTGAACTTAGTTTCATTTTATTGTATAATCCATACAAGAAAGCACAGAAGAACTTACATTTGAAGGCTTCAAGTAATTAATAATAGTTGTTTTTCCACTATTATCCAGCCCTAGGCACAACACATGAACCTCCTTCTTCTTTAAACCAAGCCAGCCAGCTAGTTTGTCAAAAAGACCCATGATCTTGACTCCAGATGACCTAATTAAAAATATGAAGAGTTAAATTTTAAAATGTAATGTACAGATTTCAGAATTAAGCAACTTCTTTAAGTGTATAATATTTTTAAAATAACTCTCTTCACTAATAAGCTCCTAGTCATAAACACAAATAAATAAAAATCACATGAAGGCTTGTAGTCCTATAACAATGGTTTAATGGATTACTGAGGAATAACCTGACATTGCAATGGAAGCTGATTTAATTGGGTAAATAGTATGAGCAGACTACAATCACGGATTACCATGCAAGTGCTTTAAATAATACCACCCTTGAGATTTGTCTTTGCATTTGAAATGCTCAAAGTTCAAGTTCAAAGTAAATTACCAAATTATGTATGTCACCATATACAACCCTGAGATTCATTTTCTTGCAGGCTTAGTCAATAAATCCAATAACCATGATAAAAGCAATTAAAGACTGCACCAACAGGGCAGCCAACCAGTGTGCAAAGACAACAAACAAGGTAAACACAAAAAGAAAAATTAATAACAAATAAGCAATAAATATTGAGAACACGAGTTGAAGAATCCTTGAAAGTGAACCCATAGGTTGTAGGAACAGTTCAGTGATGGGGCAAGTGAAATTCAATAAAATTATCCCCCCCGGTTCAGAAACCTGACGGTTGAGCGGTAATAACTGTTCCTGAACCTGGTAGTGCGAGTCTTGAGGCTCATGTACCTTCTTCCTGATGGCAGCGGTGAGAGGTGAGCATAGTGCAGATAATGGATGCAGCTTTCCTGTGACAACACTCCATGTAGATGTGCTTAATGGACTTTAACCGTGATGGACTGGGCCGTATCCACTACTTTTTGTAGGATTTTCCATTCAAGGGCATTGGTGTTTCCATACCAAACTGTGATGCAGCCAGGCAATATACTCTCCACCACACATCTATAGAAGTTTGTCAAAGTTTTGGATGTCATGCCAAATCTTCGCAAACTCCTAACGAAGTAGAGGCTTACTTCATAATTGCACTTATGAGCTGGGCTCAGGACAGGTTCTCTGAAACAATAACACCAAGGAATTTAAAATTGCTCACCCTTTCCTCTGATAAGGACTGGCTCATGGACCTCCAGTTTCCTCCTCCTGAAATCAATTATCAGCTCCTAGGTCTTGCTGACATTGAGCAAGAGATTTTTGTTATGGCACCACTCAGCCACATTTTCAATTAATTTTCCTTCTATATGCTGTTTCGTAACCGCCTTTGACTCTGCCTACGAGAGTGCTGTCATCAACAAACTTAAATATGGCATCACACATCAAAGTTGCTGGCGAACGCAGCAGGCCAGGCAGCATCTCTAGGAAGAGGTACAGTCGACGTTTCAGGCTGAGACCTTTCGTCAGGACTTAAATATGGCATTGAAGCTTTGCTTAGCTACACAGTCATAAGTGTAAAGCAAATAGAGCAGGAGACTAAGCACACAGCCTTGTGATGCAGCAGAGCTGCTGAAGATCGTGGAGGAGATGTTGTTGCCAATCCAAATTGACTGGGGTCTGCAAGTGAGGAAATCGAGAATCCAATTGAACAAGGCGACAGAAGACAAAGTCTTGTTTAGTTTGAAGGGGATGATAGTACTGAATGCTGACCTGTAGTTCTTGTAGAGCATCCTGATGTATGCATCTTCATTGTCCAGATGTTCCACGGTTGAGTAAAGAGTCAATTAAATGGCATCTGCTGTGGATCTGTTGTGTCAGTAGGCAAACTGGAGCAGATCCAAGTTGTTTCTCAGGCAGGAGTTGATATGTTTCGTCACTAAACTCTCAAAACACTTCATCGCTGATAAAATGCTCAAATGCATCAAATGCCCTGTGATGACATTTTTTAAACATTAATAAATTCTAATTGAATCAGATATACTTTAATGAAATACAGTATATATCTTGTGATACACACAAATGCTAGAGGAACTCTGCAGGCCCGGAGCATCTATGGAAAAGAGTAAACAGTCAATGTTTCAGGCCAAGATCCTTCATCAGGGCTATTACTTTGATTTCCAGTATCTGCAGACTTTCTCTTGTTTGTGATAGATCTTGTGATTTTCAATTTTAAATATATAAATATATAACAAATTGTAATTTGTTATTTCTGTATAAAACATATGTACTTTCAAGGAACTTAACAGAAAACTTGTCACACACTCAGCACCAGATTATGGGAAAAGCTGAATACAGTATTTAAATACCCCAGAGGTACAGTAAAGCACCTCTCTCAGAAAGAGGTGACAGAGGATTGGAAGATGTAATTGGAACATGTGTAATCCTTGAGGGTAGAGTTAAGACATTTTAAGGTTTAAAAGACCCTGATGGCAGTTATATATAGGCCTCTGAACAGTAGCTAAAATTTGGGGTACAAATTATAATGGGAGATTAAAAAAAGGCATGTAAAAAGGACAATGTTATAATAATCATGTAGGATTTCAATACGCAGGTAGATTGGGATAATCAGGTTGGTGCTGGATTACAAGAGATGGAATTTGTAGAATGCCTACAATATGGCTTGACAGATCAGCTTGTGGTTGAGCCTACTAGGGGATCAGCTATTCTGGAATGGGTGTTGTGTAATGAACCAGATTTGATTATGGAGCTTAAGGTAAAGGAACCATTAGGAGACAGCAATCACAATATGATAGAATTCACCCTGCAGTTTCTGAGATATTGTTGATATAGGACAACGTTGTGCATTTCAATGCACTTTGAGTAAAGTCTGAATTTCTCTCCTTAGTAAGCATCTCCTGATGAAATTCCGAGGGTGAAATTCTGTTGTTCTGGAGTATTTTTAATAAGTGCTTCCCTTCCCAGTCCCGAAGTTTGGTGATGCTCACGAATATATCAGAAATGACAGCGTGACTGCTCAAACCTCACGGCATCACAATTGCTCACAAACCAGTGGCAACTTTAAAGCAGCTTGTCTCAAGAAGCAAGGTACCAGTAAAGACAATCGACAAAAGCGATACGGTGTACAGGATCACCTGTGGAAACTGCAACAATAACTATGTTGACCAGACAGGACGCAAACTCTCAACCTGTTTACAGGAACACAAACTGATGGGACGGAGACATGATCCACTGTCACTGATCTTGGTACATGAAGACTGAGAAGACCACCACTAACTGGGATACCTCAGAGGTTCTGGCGCAGGCCAACATGAAGTAGGCATGAGAATTTTTAGAAGCATGGCTCTCTTCTGATAACTTCATCAACAAACATATAGAAATAGATGACATCTACGAACTGGTAAGAGCCAAAGAAACCTGAGCCAATAGAATTCAAAGGTCTGAACAGGTAGCCAATCAGGACTGAGGCAAGCAAACAGGGGCCTATATAAATGCAAGCCCTCCCAGAGAGAAACACCGACAACTGTGCACTGCGAATGTCACTTCGACGTCTGCAAGCTAATTGCCAAGCATGCGAATACCGCATCAAACACCTCAACCCACGCTAAAAGTATTCACCACCAGTCCCATTATCTTACCTCACATTTCCTTCCAACTTATTACTTACAAATCCAACAGCAACCCTTCCCCCACCCCCCAACTATTTCTACTGCCACCGACCTACACTAGGAACAATTTACGATAAGTAGTCGGAAGCTCATATGGCATTATAGCTCCAGGGTTGTGCTCCCAACAGGTTTTTTTCCGTTTTTTTTGTTAGTAGGGGCTTTTTTGTCTAGTTAGTAGGGGTACTTTTTTCCTTCTTCTTTTCCAAAAAGAATAGTTTTAACATTTTGTTTTTTCTTATTATTATTGATATACTGTTTAGCTTGGTTAATCAGTTATTTGATAGTTTAATGCTTATTGTACATATTGATATGTTGACTTGATTACTTTAATGTATTTTTTGTTGATTTTCAATAATAATTAATAAAAAAGATTTAATCATATTTAAAATAAAAAAAAGTAAGTAGTCAATTATCTTACCAGCATATTTTGGAATGTAGGAGGAAACCAGAAAATTAGGAGAAAGGAGGACACCCAAACGCCACCCAATATAATATTGATCCCAGGTCACTGGAGCTGAGTTGGCAAATGTGATTATTGATAAGAATATAGAACGAAAGTTGGTAGGCAGTTTAATATCTTTTCTAGAGGTTTACACTTATTAACCAGTGAAGAATACCTTGGGTTAAGAAACATAAATTCTGCATTCAGTTTTCTTGAAACTGATTTTGTAATGCTTGTTGCTAAAGAACTTAAATACATCCCTGGAAGCTGTTGAGAACTTCACATACATGGGCTCATCAAGTGCCAGCTATTGGTCATTTGATACCAAAATTGCACATTGCAAATTCTAAGTGCTATGTCCAAGTTGAGCACTCTGACAGTGAATACCAAATTAGAGTCTACCAAGTTTAGCAGCAAGACTCAGACAACAAATGCAAGGTATATGAAAATGCATAACAGTTTCCATTTGTTGCGTACGCACAGCTTATATATCTTCTTGTGGTGGAAGGTTACCAATATAGAGGTCCAGGAGTGAGTTAAGCCCATCAAGATTCATTCAGTTATATACTAACAACATTTAGAGTGGATTGGTCACATTCATTGAATGGGTGACAATTATTTTCCCAAGGTAAGGTGATCTGCCACAGGTTCATAACCTGCTGGATGACTATACTTTTGTAACAAGATAAGCTGTAAGAAAATATGAATATGGTGGGCAATGACATTGACAACAGCGAGAGTCAGACAATGATATATTGATAGATATTAACTTAATTTTCTCCCCTCTCTCTCCGGAGACATTGTCTAATCTGCTACATATTCTCCTTTTGGTCTTAGGTTTGAACAATAGCTCTGATCTGACCTGCATTTCATGGTTTTAATACTTACTTTCGTTTGCTTTCTCTCCCACTTCTCTTCAGTTTCTCAACCAGATAGCTCCACAAACAATAGAATAACCTTGGTAATTCTGGCTTAGTATTATCTGAGATACAGCGGATTCCAGTTAATTGGGACACATTGGGACCAGTACATTTTGGCCCAATTAAGCAGCTGCCCCAATTAACCGAAGTTTCATGGAAATAGTTAAAAGAAAAAAAAAGACAAGCTACTGCTGAGGAGGAGCTGAGGAGCAATTTATGCATTTAAATGAAATACAGAACAAATTATAACACTACCAATACATTAACTGTACTATAAAATTGTGTATTAGTTCCTAACAGATATTGACAGAGGTATTCACCTGCCGTGTTCTTTAGATTGACTGTAAATGAAAAAAATGAGCAGGCACCTAGTCAAGATAATGAACTGCCTTCACACAACGTTTTAGATGATTGCATCCTCCAAACCTTCATTGTCACTGTAAAGTTCAAGATGATTGTCGATACCTTTGTAGTTCCTAACTTGTTGAAGTAGTGAAATCATTTCACTTTCAATCCTGGCCATTTCAGGCATCTCAAAGCCGTAATGCTGAAACCGTGGTGAGCGAAATGGTTCCGAATTGTCTTGCTCCTTATTCTGACAAAAATCATTGCCTTTTGAACACAAACTGACTCTATTTAAAAACTGATTGCTTTCAGCACGAAGTAGTGTCCAACAGCCATGCAACTGTACACGACTGATGCAAGGTAGAAACAGTCTCCTGTCCCACTTAAGCAGCATAGTCTCCCAAATAAACAAAGGAAATCCCAGCTATTTTCTTGATTTAGTTTTTGTTCTTGAAGAGTAGTCCCAAATAAACAGCTGCCCCAATTAATCATAATCCATTGTATTCCCTTTGCTCAACCATTCCACCCCAACTTCTCAGCAACTTAAATCTAATTTCCCTCACTTCTCCACATCTGATGAAGTGTTTTTGACTCTAAATGTGAAAATCATAAATAGAAACAGCAGTACGTCATGCAGCTTTTTAACATGTTCTACCAATCATGGAAATATGGCTGTTTCAAGTCAACTTTCCTGCTTTTCTCCCATAACTTTTCATTTTTGTAACTCTCTTTTTCTTTCCATAGATGCTGAACTTCCCTGCCATAAGATTATTTTCAAATTCAACTTTCCAATGTCTACAGCTTTTTGGATTTAAAATATATTTAAACCATTAAAAATCATACCTATCCAGGAAGTTTGTCTGTGTCCACTTGCAATGACAGTAACTTCAGTGATAACTATTTTAGCTGAGAATGTCTGATGCCTTTCTTATCCTTGCAGAGGACTTCAATCAGGCTTGCTTGAAGAAATCTCTGCCCAATTACCATCAGCATATCACCTGCAGCACCAGGAGGCATAAAACCCTCGACCACTGCTACACTACCATTAGGGATGCCTACTGCTCCATTCATAGACTGCATTTCTGGAAATCTGATAATCTCCTATCTGCATACAGGCAGAGAGGAAAGAGCAAGGCACCAGAGGTAAGGACAACAAAGAGATGATCATGGGAGACAGAGAAGTGGCTATGGAATTGCTTCGAGTGGTGGACTGGGCCATGTTCAAGGTCTCATTAGAGGACCTGAATGAATACATATTCATCTGTGCACATCTATACTCACATCATTCTAGAGATGTGTGGTAGAGAGCAACCTAACAAGATGCATCACTGCATGGTATGAAAACTGCACTACAGAGGACAGGAAGGTTCTACAATGGGTAGTCAAAACTGCCCAATGCTTCACAAGCACCAGCCTCCCTGCCAACAAGGACACATATTCAGAAAGCTGCTGGAAAACGGCCAGCAATATCATGGAGGATCCCATCCACCCAGCTCAGGGAGGAGGCTATGTTGCATCCACACAAGGACCACCAGACTAAAAAGTAACTATCCCCAAGCAATAAGGTTGCTCAACACCTCCACCCACTAATCCATCCCTCTACACCCCCAACCACCACTACTTTATCATTTCCTGTCAGTCACCTTATGAACAGACATTGCTGTGCCTAGCATCACTTTATGGACATAAAATCAATCTTCACATATAAGAAATCTTATGTATTTATATTTTTTGTGTTTTTTATTATTGTGTTCTTCATCTTATTGTGTTTTTTTGTGCTGCATCAGAGCCGGTGTAATAATTATTTCATCCTTTACAATTTTGTACTGGAAATGACATTAAACAATCTTGAATATGCCATCATTGTCACAGACTTCATAAAGATATTCACAGATGAACGTGTCCCTTCAAATCTATTCAACGTATTTCCAATCAGAAGCACTGAATGAACAAAGGGATCCGCAATTTGCTGAGGGATAGATCAGTGGCATTCAGGACTGGCAACTTAGGAAGCTATAAGAGGTCCAGGTATGACCTCTGGAAAGCCAACTCACATGCGAACTGGCAATTCCAAACCAAATTCAAATCACAGGAGGATGCTTGACAGTTGTGGTGGGGCTTGAAAACTATCACCACCTACAAAGCAAAACCAAGCAAGATTATGTGAAGAAACATTTGGACAGTGAAGGTGAATACATCAGGATGTTCCTCATTGAATACAGATCAACATTCAACAGTATAATTCCCTCAAAACAAATCACTAAGCTGTAAGACCTAGGCCTCAATACCCCCTTGTGCAACCGGACCCTTGACTTTCTCATTTGCAGATCCCAGTTAGTATGGATTGGCAACAACATCTCTTCCACAATCGTCATCAGCACAGGGGCACCACAAGGCTGTGTGCTAGCCCCTTGCTCTGTTGTTTTATACCTACGACTTAATACAGTTTCAATGCCATATTTAAGTTTGTTGATGACACCACTGTTGTTGGCCAAATCAAAGGTGGTGATGAATTAGAACATAGAACATAGAATAGTACAGCACATTACAGGCCCTTCGGCCCACAATGATGTGCCGACCCTCAAACCCTGCCTCCCATATAACCCCCCACCTTAAATTCCTCCATATAGCTGTCTAGTAGTCTCTTAAGTTTCACTAGTGTATCTGCCTCCGCCACTGACTCAGGCAGTGCATTCCACGCACCAACCACTCTCTGAGTAAAAAACCTTCCTCTAATATCCCCCTTGAACTTCCCACCCCTTACCTTAAAGCCATGTCCTCTTGTACTGAGCAGTGGTGCCCTGGGGAAGAGGCACTGGCTATCCACTCTATCTATTCCTCGTAATATCTTGTATACCTCTATCACGTCTCCTCTCATCCTCCTTCTCTCCAAAGAGTAAAGCCCTAGCTCCCTTAATCTCTGATCATAATGCATACTCTCTAAACCAGGCAGCATCCTGGTAAATCTCCTCTGTA
Organism: Mobula birostris; assembly: GCF_030028105.1. Classification (NCBI taxonomy): domain Eukaryota; kingdom Metazoa; phylum Chordata; class Chondrichthyes; order Myliobatiformes; family Myliobatidae; genus Mobula; species Mobula birostris. Next base: position 51,719,947 of record NC_092375.1, read on the forward strand.
CCCTTTCCAATGCTTCCACATCCTTCCTATAGTGAGGCGACCAGAACTGGACACAGTACTCCAAGTGTGGCCTAACCAGAGTTTTATAGAGCTGCATCATTACATCGCGACCCTTACACTCTATCCCTCGACTTATGAAAGCTAACACCCCATAAGCTTTCTTAACTACGCAAACACGAGGAATTCTGCAGATGTTGGAAATTCAAGCAATACACATCAAAGTTGCCGGTGATCGCAGCAGGCCAGGCAGCATCTCTAGGAAGAGGGACAGTCGACGTTTCAGGCCGAGCCCTTTCATCAGGACTAACTGAAGGAAGTGAACTGGCATACAAGAGAGAGAATGATAATCTGGTTGAATTATATCACAATAACAACCTCTCACTCAACATCAGCAAAACCAAAGCGCTGATTATTGACTACAACAAGGGGAAACCGGAGGTCCACGACAGAGTTCTCACTGGAGAATCAGAGGTGGAGAGGATCAATAATCTTACATTTCCTAGTGTTATCATACAAGATGAACAGCCTTGGGACCAGCACACAAGTGCCATTACAAAAAAGGCACAACAGCACCTCTACTACCTTACAAGTTTGTGCAGAATCAGCATGTCACCTAACTTTGACAAACTTCTATACATGGATAGTGGAGAGTATCCTGACTTCTTGCACAATGGCCTGGTATAGAAGCACTAATGTTCAGGAATGGAAAAGCCTATAAAAAGTGGTGGATACAGCCCAGTCCATCACAGGCAAAGCCCTCTCTACCACTGAGCCCATCTACAAGGAACGCTGCCAAGCAGATCCATCCGCAAGGAAACCCACCACCAGGCCATGCTCTCTTCTCACTGCTGCCATCAGGAATGACGTACAGGGATCTTGTGTCCCATACCACCAGATTCAGTAACAGCTATTATCCTTCAGCCATCAGGTTCCTGAACCAACATGAATAATCTCAACTCTGAACTGATTCCAAAACCTATGGACTTGCTTTCAAGGTCTCTACAACTCATGTTTTGAGTATTATTTATTTTTTGTATTTGCACAGTTTGTCTTCTTTTGTATATTAGTTGCTTGTTGGCCTTTGTGTGTAATTTTTCAGTAATTCTATTGTATTTTTGTTCTACTGTAAATGCCTGCAAGAAAATGAATCTCAAGGTAGTATAAAGACATCGTTAGTCTTGCGAGACCATGGATCTGCGCCTGGAAAGTCTTCACTCTCCAGGGCGCAGGCCTGGACAAGGTTGTGTGGAAGACCGGCAGTTACCCATGCTGCAAGTCTCCCCTCTCCACGCCACCGATGTTGTCCAAGGGAAGGGCATTAGGACCTATACAGCTTGGCACCAGTGTCGTCGCAGAGCAATGTGTGGTTAAGTGCCTTGCTCAAGGACACAACACGCTGCCTCAGCTGAGGCTCAAACTAGTGACCTTCAGATCACTGGACTGACACCTTAACCACTTGGCCATGCGCCACACATATATGATGGATAATAACATGCTTTTCATCATGGCCCTGAGCCTTAGTCCATTGGAGTACTTTATTTTTAAATGAGATTTGAAGCTGGATTTATTCTCCACATTATAGTCCTTGCAGCACATAACACAGAACATACAGCAGTACAGCACAGTACAGGCCCTTCAACCCACAATGTTGTGCTGACCTTTAACCTACTCTAAGATTGATCTAACCCTTCCCTCCCACATATGCTAGAAGGAGATGAGCCTTCACCTAGATGCCTACCAGTGATACTCTTGAGGTACTTAACAGAAAGCACAACAGCTGAAAAGATCTATAACTGACAGCACCTCGAGGACAACAATAATTATGAATTTCTACTACAAGTTATGTGACTTCTTATTTTGAACTTTATCTCTTCCTTTTTGGTTTCGAATTAGAATTTGATCAAAATTCTTGGGCTACCAAATAAATACAGATTTTCCTGTGGAAATTTTCAACCAGCATGCAAAATGAACAAATCACCAATTGTGTTATGTCAAATTTCGTAAACCATTGAATGAATGCCTGAACAGTTCCAACAATTTAACTCTTTGTGAGCTCACTATATAAGGTAAACACTGTAGATTTGTTAATCTCTAATGTTTGTTGATAGCAGATGGATTATTTCTTAGTCTTAGGCACCATTAACATGAGAATGTCTGTTAATGACTAAATGCCTGTTAGTCACTTTGAAAGCTAGGCTGATGGATTCTTTCTTAGGCTACATCCACACTACGCCGGATAATTTTGAAAACGAAGCTTTTTCTCTTCGCTTTGACCCTCCATCCACATTGAAATGGCGTTTTCATCTCCCGAAAACGGAGCTTTTCTAAAACACTCTCCAGAGAGTGTAAATTTGAAAACGATTGTTGCGCATTGTAGTGTGGACGGGGTAAACCGAAATACTTAAAAACGCTATTATGACAACACCACAACAACAATGCTTTTTCTGCTTCTGCCCGGTACTGTGCAAGCACTTCCGGACGGCTGTTATAACGCGCAGTCGGTGTGAACGGTGTGAGAGTTAAATTGTAAAGTGAGCTTTTTTGACCAGATCCCCTAAATTGATTTGATTGAGTCTATCTTTAAAAATATTAATGTCAGAAATACTGCGCAGGTCTGGCAGCAGAAGATTCCACTCTCTTGCTGATGTTGGGTAGAGGATGGCTTCATGCATGTGTTGTTTACTTTATAGTCTACATTAATAGCTTGTTTGGAGTTAATCATCTCCACGTTCTCCACTGCTTTGCTGACTTCGTACTTGTTTGTAACTCGCAAAAACAGCTCGACTTCATTGTCTGTCTCAACGAAGAAGTCTGGTCTGCTTTTTCCAGCAGAGGTTTTCTTTGTATTCCTTGAAGACATTGTTGAAAGCTTTCTTTCGCTGTTGCTGTTGGTACTCTAAGTTTTGACCAATGGAAATAGCACAACGCCGCAGTGGAAATGTAAATATTATACCGTTTCCTCTTCACTTGTTTTCTGTAGATGTGTCTGCGCATGCCCAGTAGGAGTAATTTGCCCAAATATCCGTTTTAATGTGGACAGAGATATTTTGAAAAAAGCCTAGTGTGGACACCTGTTGTTTTTATTCGAGACCGGCATTTTCAAAATTATCCGGTCTAGTGTGGACGTAGCCTGAGCGTCTGTCAAATTGGCTTGATGGACACAGGTTTATTGCTTATATGCAAAATTAATGCCCTTCTGTAAGTCCAAAACATTGGTGGACAAGAAGTGACCATTGAACTGTCTACCACTGAACACCGTTGAACATGGTCTTAATGAACACATGTATTGTTTGAATGAAACAAACCAAGCTGAGCTAATGACATGAGAAAAAAAGATCAAAGGGTTTGTCGGTCTCTGTGTGTTTCTCTATGCTCGTGGAACTTGTACTTATTGGAGTACCTTTCCCTGGGTTCTTTGGAGTTCACCTGGGCTGGAGATCACAATCGTTGCATAGAACTTGGGGTGATTTCACTAGTGAGTTCCCTCAACAACAGCGACAATCAAGTGGTGACTAAGAATCATGAGCCCTGAAATAATTATGACTTACTACATAGTATTTTGTGCGGTTTATTTGTTATTTTCTATTTTATGATAATAAATTAGGCTTGTTACTTTATTGTGCTTGTACACAATCCCTGGACACTCAAATTGTATGGGTTTGATCAGCACAGCCCATTATACCACTCTATCTACAAAAACCAGCTGAGTCAAAAATAGGGATTACACACTGTTCTTACTGTTATTTTTCTTTGCATTAACTATTTGCCCTAGTTGTTTTTAAGTATTGACACAGTATTGGCTTCAATCTGCAATTCTCCCGCTTTCTGCTTTAATCTTTTCTGTTTAATTTTATGTTGTTTCCCCCGTCCAATATGTCTCACTTTCATCCATTTTGAGCACTTTCCTCAGCCAAATCCAAAATTAGCATATTTAATTTAGTTAATCTAAATATTTCTGTTACCAAACAAAATTTAATCACATTAACAATTTGATATTAGTAAACAGGATCCTAAAAACTTGGTACAATATACAAATGAATTGGAAGGATTGGTTTTGGAAAGAAGTAAGATTTCTCACACGACATTATTAACAAAAAAAAGTGTTTTCCAAGCAGTAGGGACAGGCACTGTATTTACTGGAAAAATTCTAGTCTTCCTTCAAATAGGCTTTTATTTCCAAGAGTTCTGGCCAAATGGCCATCAATGATGCACAGTGAGTATCTACACTAGAGTGCAAACCTGGATTTCTGTATATGCATCTATGGAATGGGATGCTACACAAACTACATCTGGCATTTTTAAAGAGCCAAATAAACTGCCATTTCTTTACACCAAGTCTCCCAAAACCTCCATTGTGCAACTTGGTAGGATCCATGTCAACACTTGTCACATTCAACTCTATAATTGAACATTCTCCCATGTTTATCTGACATTCATCTCTGGATGAGAAATGATTTATTTTAATTAAACATTGAGAACACTAAGGTTATCATCTTTAGCTCCTGCAATGTACCAGTAACTTATTCCCAAACCATTGCCTTTGTCTCTCTATTTTGCCTATCATTCAATGACATATTGACAAAGGCCCTTGTGGCTAAAGGGATCAGGGGGTATGGAGGGAAGGCTGGTACAAGGTTCTGAGTTGGATGATCAGCCATGATCATACTGAATGGCGGTGCAGGCTCGAAGGGCCGAAGGGCCGAATAGCCTACTCCTGCACCTATTTTCTATGTTTCTATATCAAAACTTCTTTGAGGATCTCAATATTCCCTCCATTTCCAATGTCACATGATCCTCCTTTGTAACTTCACCAATTCCATCCTTTCACCAGTTTATTTACTAATGAATCACTTAAATACATATTCATAATTTTGTGATGACCACTCCAGTGCCAATGTGAGGAATCTCCAACCTTTCAGTTTTAGTTTACGAAGACTTTGGTTTTAAAAATCCTCTCCAAGGTTTCAAATTCATTTATGCCTCACTTTCTCATTTAGTCCTTCCTGGGATGTCTGTGCTCCTCTTACCCATTTGCAGTTTTTCTCTGATCGACTCACAAGCTCCAATGACTTCAGCCATCTAACAAATGGAATTCATGATCAAAGCTTCTCTTTTAAAATGCATCCTAAACATACCTATCCCGGTTATCAGTCCTTTGGGCTGCCAACATTTTCTCAAAAACATTTCTGTTATCATGGGATATGTTACTTCATGAAAATTATATAAAAACAAGTTGTAACAATGACGTGAATGATATTTCAATAACAATGACAGCGGTTGTAAAAGCTGGTTGTTAATAATGAAATAGGTAGCCATGATTTCAATTAATGTTATTGCTTTATAGTTCACTCCAGAGGGTTGAAGGTGCTCCACTGGTCTGTCCATTTCCATCATTAAATTCGCATATAAAATACTTACCAGATCTGTTCTTTCAATGGATTGTCTGTAGGCAACTGGTCCTTTTCTGCTCAACTCTCCCCTCAAAGCAACTGCAGTCCCCTTCACCGCCCAACCTCTCTGATCGCCCTGAACCGGAGCACTAAATCTGCTGGAATCCTGGCATTACTGAAAGTAGTAGCGTGTTCCAAAGACGTGAAAAATAAAATAGCAACCAGTAGCATGCAAGTCAAAGAATCCAGTTTACGAGTACGCACATCCTCGGTCAGTTTAGCGTAAGCCGCCTCTACCCAACGTCTATTTACAGCCCGAAATCGCGTTGCTAGGGAGCAACCTCTTACCACCTGAGGGAGAGCCAGGCCAAGCTTCCGGTGGTTGTCGGAAGTGAACATGACGTCAGAGGGGCGGGCTGGGCTATCGTTCTTTCTGCAGGCACCGTAATTCGAAGTGAGGTGTGTTAAAAACAGAAAGTGGTTGGTACGTTATGCAGCATTTGTGGAAAGAGAAGATGCATTAAGGTTACAGGTCGGGAGTCTGAGAGAAATAAATAAGGAGGCGGTCGTGCAAGTGGCTTTGTAGAGGACGAGACCGGAGTCCCTTTGTGGTATCTGTTCGGACGGCCTCCGGTCCCCAACCCGTTGGAATTTGTTTCAGCTCAGCTACATCAGTGTGCGCCTGCAGCACTGTCCACGGCCAGTCGTTTCAGCTGCATCCTGTACAGTTTTTTAACCAGAATTTCCACCGCCAAACTCCTGCCTGGGTTAAAACAATAGGGTCTTAGAGTTGGCAGCACCAAAAGGGGCCATTCGAGTCCATAACCACACCATTTGCCTAAATTAAGGCCATATAATTCTATACTCAAGCGTTCTAAATGTCTCTTAACTATAATAATGGTATCTGATTCCACCATCTCCTCTGATATTAAGTTCCAGTTATCAATCACTGTAAACAAAAACCGCTCAAACGTTCTGATTTGAAATCTATGTCCTCTTGATTTTGGTATACTTACCATGGGAATGTATATCAAAATCTGGAGAAAGCAAAGCTCAGCTTTCATCCATAACATATCTTGTTCTGGATGCTGTTGAGGGGGATGACCAGATAGGGAATGCCCACGGTGACTGAGCCTCTGGCGCTGTTGTGCCGGAGAGAAGGAGGGAGAAGAGGAATACAGTAGTCATAGGGGATTCCATAGTCAGGGGACGGACAGGAGATTCTGTGAGCCTGATAGAGATACCAGCATGGTGTGTTGCCTCCCAGGTGCCAGGGTACGGGATGTCTTGGATCGGGTCCTGAATATTCTGAAGGGGGAGGGTGAGCAGCCAGTTGTCTTGGTACATGTTGGTACCAATGACATAGATAGGACAAAGGAGGAGGTCCTGTAGAGAGATTTCCAGGAGTTACGAAGGAAGCTGAGAAGCAGGACCTCTGGGGTGGTAATCTCGGGATTGCTACCTGTGCCAAGTGCTAGCGAGGGCAAGAATAGCAGGATCAGGCAGATGAATGCGTGGCTGAGAGACTGGTGCAGGGGGCAGGGCTTCAGATTCTTGGATAATTGGGATCTCTTCTGGGGGAAGTATGACCTGTTCAAAAAGGACAGGTTACATTTGAACCCGAAGGGGACCAATATCCTGGCGGGAAAGTTTAATAGAGCTGTTAGGGAGGGTTTAAGCTAATTTGGCAGGGGGATGGGAACCGGAATGACAGAACGGAGGAAGGGGAAAGCAGAAATAAATCTAAGATAGTGAGCAGTAAAGATGTCAGGAAAGACGGGCAGGTGATGGGGCAAATTTGTAGCTATTGGGATGAGTTGCAGTGCAATAAAGTTGCAGTGAAATTAAAGTGAAAAGTACCAAATACTGGTCTTAAGGTGTTATACTTAAATGCACGCAGCATAAGGAATAAGGTGGATGATCTTGTCGTACAGCTACAGATTGGCAGGTATGATATTGTGGCCATCACTGAGACGTGGCTAAAGGATGCATATCTCTGGGAGCTGAACGTCCAAGGATACACGGTGTATCGGAAGGATAGGAAGTTAGGCAGAGGGGGAGGCGTGGCTTTATTGGTAAGAAATGATATTAAATCATTAGAAAGAAGTGATATAGGATCGGAAGGTGCAGAATCTTTATGGGTTGAGCTAAGAAATCGCAGGGGTAAAAGGACCCTGATGGTAGTTATTTATAGGCCTCCAAACAGCTGCAGTGATGTGGACTACAAATTACAACAGGAAATAGAAAAGGCTTGTCAGAAGGGCAGTGTTATGATAATTGTAGGGAATTTTAACATGCGAGTGGATTGGGAGAATCAGGTCGGCACTGGATCTCAAGAGGGAGAATTTGTAGAATGTCTGCGAGATGGCTTTTTAGAACAGCTTGTTGTTGAGCCCACTAGGGGATCGGCTGTACTGGATTGGGTATTGTGTAATGCAGCGGTCCCCAACCACCGGGCCGCAAAGCATGCGCTACCGGGTCGCGAGGAAACGATATGATTTGGCGATAGGAGTCAGCTGCACCTTTCCTCGTTCCCTGCCACACCCACTGTTGAGCTTGAACGCACGTGAGGTTATTACCCGCGTGTCATCCATGTCAGCGCGGGAAGGAGATCAACTCCTCGAGCTTGCAAATGACGGCGGGCAGAAAAGTATGTTTGACAGAACATCTCTGCCGGCATTCTGGATCAAAGTCAAGGCTGAATATCCTGAGATAGTCAGGAAAGCACTGAAAACGTTGCTTCCATTTCCAACATCATATCGCTGTCAAGCAGAGTTTTCTGCAATGAATGCAATGAAAACTAAATTGCGGAATAGACTGGACATAAAGAAACCCCTTGGAGTATCACTGTCTCCCGTCACCCCTCGATAGGACCGTCTTGTTGCAGGAAAACAAGCCCAGGGCTCCCACTGACTCAGCGATATTGGTGTGTTGCAATAATTTTATATGTTCATACGGGGAAAATATGTGCTGTGTGTTTAATATCCAAATGTTATTTAAAATGTTATGATGCTGTTGGCTTATAAGTTATTTATATAACCATATAACAATTACAGCACGGAAACAGGCGATCTCTGCCCTTCTAGTCCGTGCCGAACTCTTACTCTCACCTAGTCCCACTGACCTGCACTCAGCCCATAACCCTCCATTCCTTTCCTGTCCATATACCTGTCGAATTTTTCTTTAAATGTTAATATCAAACCTGCCTTTACCACTTCTGCTGGAAGTTCGTTCAACACTTACTTCAAGCTCCCCTGTCCTCCCCTGATAATTGACATCACTATATTCAATCGAGGAAAATATGTGCAGTGTGTTTAATATTAAATTCGTTAGATAAACCCTTCTAGAAATGAAATTGAGTGTATTAGCCACTTATCACCTATATTCCGGTCGTGATTAACCCCCCCCGAACAGAATCGCCAAAAACGATTTGTAGAGAAAAATCGGAAGGTACACGCACACGCACTGGTGCCTGCGCAAGGCTTCATGGCCATTGTAGTCTTTCTCGGGGTAAACCCAATGAATTTGACTGCTACTCTTGTCCGTTGGCAACCCTACTACCCCCCCCCCCCCGTCGGCTGGTCCGCAAGAATATTGTCAATATTAAACTGTTCCACAGTGCAAAAAAGGTTGGGGACCCCTGGTGTAATAAACCGGAGGTGATTAGAGAGATTGAGGTGAAGGAACCCTTAGGAGGCAGTGATCATAACATGATTGAGTTCACTATGAAATTTGAAAACGAGAATCCGAAATCTGATGTGTCGGTATTTCGGTAGAGTAAAGGAAATTACAGTGGCATGAGAGAGGAACTGGCCAAAGTTGACTGGAAGGGGACACTGGCGGGAAAGACGGCAGAGCAGCAGTGGCTGGAGTTTATGCGAGAAGTGAGGAAGGTGCAAGACAGGTATATTCCAAAAAAGAAGAAATTTTCAAATGGAAAAAGGATGCATCCACGGTTGACAAGAGAAGTCAAGGCCAAAGTTAAAGCAAAGGAGAGGGCATACAAGAAAGCAAAAATTAGTGGGAAGACAGAGGATTGGGAAGTTTTTAAAACCTTGCAAAAGGAAACTAAGAAGGTCATTAAGGGGGAAAGGATTAACTATGAAAGGAAGCTAGCAAATAATATCAGAGGATACTAAAAGCTTTTTCAAGTATGTAAAGAGTAAAAGACAGGTGAGAGTAGATATAGGACCGATAGAAAATGATGCTGGAGAAAATGTAATGGGAGATAAGGAGATGGTGGAGGAACTGAATGAGTATTTTGCATCAGTCTTCACTGAGGAAGACATCAGCAGTATACCGGACACTCAAGGGTGGCAGGGAAGAGAAGTGTGCACAGTCACAATTACGACAGAGAAAGTACTCAGGAAGCTGAATAGTCTAAAGGTAGATAAATCTCCTGGACCAGATGGAATGCACCCTCGTGTTCTGAAGGAAGTAGCTGTGGAGATTGCGGAGGCATTAGCGATGATCTTTCAAAAGTTGGTAGATCCTAGCATGGTTCCGGAGGGCTGGAAGGTTGCAAATGTCACTCCGCTATTTAAGAAGGGGGCAAGGAAGCAAAAAGTAAATTATAGACCTGTTAGCTTGACATCGGTGGTTGGGAAGTTGTTGGAGTCGATTGCCAAGGATGAGGTTACAGATTACCTGGAGGCATATGACAAGATAGGCAGAACTCAGCATGGATTCCTTAAAGGAAAATCCTGCCTGACAAACCTATTACAATTTTTTGAGGAAATTACCAGTGGGCTAGACAAGGGAGATGCAGTGGATGTTGTATATTTGGATTTTCAGAAGGCCTTTGACAAGGTGCCACGCATGAGGCTACTTAACAAGATAAGAGCCCATGGAATTATGGGAAAGTTACATACGTGGATAGAGCGTTGGCTGATTGGCAGGAAACAGAGAGTGGGAATAAAGGGAACCTATTCTGGTTGGCTGCCGGTTACTAGTGGTGTTCCACGGGGGTCCGTGTTGGGGCCGCTTCTTTTTACATTGTACATCAACGATTTGGATTATGGAATAGATGGCTTTGTGGCTAAGTTTGCTGACGATACGGAGATAGGTGGAGGGGCCAGTAGTGCTGAGGAAACGGAGAGTCTGCAGAGAGACTTGGATAGATTGGAAGAATGGGCAAAGAAGTGGCAAATAAAATACAGTGTTGGAAAGTGTATGGTTATGCACTTTGGCAGAAGAAGTAAATGGGCAGACTGTTATTTAAATGGGGAAAGAATTCAAAGATCTGAGATGCAAACGGGACTTGGGAGTCCTCGTACAGGATACCCTTAAGGTTAACTTCCAGGTTGAGTCAGTAGTGAAGAAGGCGAATGCAATGTTGGCATTCATTTCTAGAGGAATAGAGTATAGGAGCAGGGATGTAATGTTGAGGCTCTATAAGGCACTGGTGAGACCTCACTTGGAGCACTGTGGGCAGTTTTGGTCTTCTTATTTAAGAAAGGATGTGCTGACGTTGGAGAGGGTACAGAGAAGATTCACTAGAATGATTCCGGGAATGAGAGCGTTAACATATGAGGAACGTATGTCCACTCTTGGACTGTATTCCTTGGAGTTTAGAAGAATGAGGGGAGACCTCATAGAAACATTTTGAATGTTGAAAGGCATGGACAGAGTGGATGTGGCAAAGTTGTTTCCCATGATGGGGGAGTCTAGTACAAGAGGGCATGACTTAAGGATTGAAGGGCACCCATTCAGAACAGAAATGCGAAGAAATTTTTTTAGTCAGAAGGTGGTGAATCTATGGAATTTGTTGCCACGGGCAGCAGTGGAAGCCAAGTCATTGGGTGTATTTAAGGCAGAGGTTGATAGGTATCTGAGTAGCCAGGGCATCAAAGGTTATGGTGAGAAGGCGGGGGAGTGGGACTAAATGGGAGAATGGATCAGCTCATGATAAAATGGCGGAGCAGACTCGATGGGCCGAATGGCCAACTTCTGCTCCTTTGTCTTATGGTCTTATAACCAAAGTACTTCTATCCAGGGAGCAACTTGGTAAATCTCCTCAGAACTCTCCAGTGGAATCACATAATCGCTATAGTGAGTGACAAAAACTGCACATACTTGATGTGTGGTTTCACCAGTGTTTGTAACTTTAAAGTGTTCTGACTCATGAAAACAAGCATACTAAATGTCCCGTTCCCCACTTTCGAGAAACTGTGGAATTGAACTCCTGACCTTTAAGGTCCCACTGTTCATCAGAATTCTTGAGCGCCTTACCATTGTCTTACCTCTTTAATTTTTCAAAATGCATCACTATATACTTGTCAGAATTAGATTCCATAATCCATCACTCTGCCCAACTGAAGCCTTAGACAACCTTGATAGCTATCCACAAACTGACTTTTGTGTCATCTGCAAATTTACTATCATGCAACCAAGTCATTAATATATATCAGAAACAATCCTGGTCATAGCACTGATCCCTGTAATACATCACCAATCACAGACTTACAATGAGAAAGCATCCTTCAACCACTACCATCTGCATCTGAATGCACGATCAATTTTGGATCCCATGAGGAAGTTTACCTTGGATACTTATACTGGACATCCTATCATGCAGAACCTTGTCATATGCTTTACTAAAATCCATATAACCTGCACCTACTGTTCTCCTTTCATTAATCTTCTTAGTTACCACCTCAAAACCTCTTTGAGGTTTGTAAGGCAGAATCTTCCCTGCACAAAGCTGTGCTAACTATAAATACATAAAGGAATGCTGGTAACACTCAGCAGGTCAGGAGAAAGAAAGATAGTTGGAGACCAGTTATTGGAACCATCAGATAAAGGTACTCCGACTTAAAATGTTAGCTCTGTTTCTGTTTCCACTGATTCTCTGAGACTTGCTGGTTGTTTTATTTCAGATTTTCAGCATCTATAACTTCCTTGATTTTCATTTACTCTTGAAATAATCTGTGCCTATCCTTGCTTAAAACACACATACATTATAAAGATAAACATAATTCCTTGACTTTTAATATTTCTAAATGCAGCTATTTATTCACAATTCTGTTAAGTACAGCTATCAATTAAGAACTTACAGATTTTTAGCAGCAATGATGGAAAATACAACTATGTGGGATGAAAATATACTAGTTCCTTAATTCTGAAAGTGAAGTGATATATTTCTACTATGAATCCCTGCTAATTGTAAGCACACAGAATGTCCAAAAATTCTTTGTCACTTATCTATAGTAAATGAAATAATTTTCCTGACAAACACAATTGTACCACTTATAATGGCAAACTGGAGGAAAGAATACAAAGATATGGTTATTGTGCTTGGATTATGCAAAACATTAGTTGGGTCAAGGGTATAGAGTGGTGTGCATAATTCTAGTCACTGCATAAAATGATATAGTTTCATGAGAGTGAGTTGAGGTTTGAAGATGTTATGGAGGGAGATGCTCAGTTATGAGGATAGATTTGGTAAGTTTTGAAGGAACAGGAAGCTGAGAGCTAAATTATTGAGATACAGTGCAGAATAGGCCCTTCCGGCCCTTTGAACACCACTGCTCACCAAACCCCAATTTACCCCTAGCTTAATCACAGGACAATTTACAATGACCAATTAACCTACAAACTGATACATCTTTGGACAGAGGGTGGAAACCCACACAGTCATGGGGAAAACGTTCAATCTCCTTACAGACAGTGGGAATTAAACACACAGGTATTGTAAGGCATTGTGCTAACCACTGCACAACCATGCTGCCAATTAAATTACACATTTAACTCTGTAAAAAAAAAATGCTTTAGACTCATTACTGGGAGGGCATAAGTTTATGATGATAGAACAGTTAGAGGAATTCAGAAAACATGCCCCTCCCCACAGGAAAGGTGCATCAATAATGAAAAGACATCCTTTTTGCATTCTTTATGTTTAAGATCATTAGCACTTCTGGGCATGTTTGAGATTTGGAATAGTTCTTGGTCTTCTATTCAAGGTGAATGTATGTGAAATGAACTTTATTTATGAAATTTGCAATTATATAATATATTAATCTGCTGTAATATTCTGCACCATTTGTCATCTTTTTAGGTAAACCTAAGTTGCTTCTGCACCTATTTTGTGGCCTCTGATGAACCCAATCAAGGCACTTCCACAAATGGGGCAGGGTGTGCCTGATGAGGTGGGAGACCAGATAGTTCTGAGGAGATACTCTTGCCATTTACACGAGCTTTCTATGTGCTTTTGAACCACTGCCTTGAATACCTCAATACCATCTGAATGCTTTTTCTGCATTTTATGCGGTATGGAGTGGCAATAACCAGGAGTCAGTCCAGGATGGTGCAACTTTTCAAACAGGGTTTGAACACATCCTTGAATATTTTTCTCTGTCCTTGTAATCTAACCGTGTTATATCTTGGAAGTGATCCACCTGGTGGAGCACTTCCCTCTGAGTGTAATTAGGATCTCAGTGCTAAGGTTATTGTCTCCCTTATTTCCAGTCGGTTGAAAGAATTTTGTGGTGACGACTTTATTAGCTTTCACTGCCTTGAGGTACCATCTGTAAGTAGCCCAGGTTTCAGAAGTATATGGGAAAGCAAGTATCACTGCTGCCAGGTATGCAATAAGTTTTCTGTTGAATTGACAGACTGATAATCAAATATCCATTTTCTCAATGCTTGTGCATTGAAGGCTTCCCAGTTTCCCCAATAATCTCTGTTTTTATTGACTAGTGCAGCCCAGGACATGAGAAATCGCTTCCCAGTATCCCGCTGTGAACCTATATTGTTGGAGGGTAATTTTGTATAGTGGGGCAGGTTGGTAGGGGACCTTTGTCTTGTCATTCTTCAGTGAGGAATTAGCAATAGTTCTGAGTATGCACAAACTCAAGTGTTGCCTACATATTGCGGTGTTACCACCAATCACTTAATTATTTTTGATTGAGATAATTAAATTATGTTAACATGGCATCAATATTCCACCAACGCACCTTCAAAGTTTTGAGGGCTTTGACACATAATCCAAAGTCTAATTGAAGGAGACCCTAAGCTGTAGCCTTTTCCTATATAACTTTTATAATAGCTTTACCAAGCTTCAGTGTATTCATTAGCATGTAATGCTCCTTAGAATATGCCAACCTGCAACATTTGATTGCAAATAGCTTTTGCAATTAAACCACCTTCTGGGGTGTTCTTGGCTAAAGTACTACAGCATTGGTAGGACCCCTGACATAATCAACTTATGCATGTGCAATATATACTGTTTTCCCCATTTAAGGTACTGTCAATTTTGAGATCAGGCTCTCTTTTGTATTAATTCCCTTCCCAAATGCACTTGCAGGAATGGATATTTGAGGATTGTCTTGGTCACATTTTGGTGAATCAAGAAACCATTTCCTTTATTTATAAGGACTTGTTCTAAAACATCTTAAGGTTAAGAGACAAATCAGAGTCCCTGATGTATTACTGTGTGGTTTGGTGATAATCCAGCACATCATAGAAATTACGAAACAAATACAAATTTTTCTGGGTAAAAGGACACAAATAAAAAAAAAGCTACTTGAAAAGTGCAGCTGAGACAGTCTCTGCAGAGGGAAACCATTCAGATCAGTGATCTTGCATCAGTCAGTGATGCTCAGAGTCACAGAGTCACAGTCAGAGACAAGAGCTAAACAAGGTAGAACGCTGTAATAAAACAGTAAATGACGGTAACACTCAACAGATAATCATAAATCTGGAAATCCCATGATAACTGTATTGCCTTATAACTGCTCCTGAAGTGGTAGCTCAGTGAGATTTATGTCATTCCCACCGTCTCAATCTCTATGCACTAAATTAAAACACTGATTGCATTGCTCATTGTATTTACTGTGCTGCTGTTTTTTAAAACTATTATTTTACTTCAGTGGCAATAACAAAAAAATGACTGGAATTTTCAGGTAGAATTTATGGAAGACAAAACTCATTGAACAGGTGATGCTGCAGCCTGGTTTCATTTAGGCTTCAGCTTACCAAAGTAATTCTGTAAAACCTTTACTCCAGTTTGGAGCCAAGAAAATATTCCAGTTTCAATTTGCAGAAATAATTGCCTATTCTTTGCTGCTTTCACTGGGTTTAACTGGCACAGAGGATATATTAGAAAGCCAGCAATGATATTAAGCCTTCGTGATAAGTATTTAAATTATCTATGCTTAATCAGAATTGTTTAAAAAAAGAGCTTCAAAGACAGTGCTGACCAGCCTGCTGACTTCCTCAGCATTTTGTGTGTGTTGCTTCAAGGACAGTGACCCATATATTTTTGAACCAAGAAGAGATGGGCAGGAAGATTTGCAAAAGTATGGGTTTTCCATTCATCTTGCAGTGTTTAACTGCATGATGCCTTTTGCTATTTTTAGCCAGTAGATTTCCCACCTGATCCGTGGGTGCAAAAGCAGTAGAGTAGATGCCAGTCAGTAAGGTGTCTTGGTGAGATTGAAGTTGGATTTTGGTGGTAAGCTAGTTTGGTAGGAGGTTGGGGGCCTGAGGAAAAAATCAGTAGGCTGAAAATCTAAGCTGGGAACTGAAGGGAAGGAAGGAGTTATTCAGAAAGGAAAATACAACGAGTGGCTTGAGGCAAGGGGTACAAGCATAAGGGTGCCTTAATAAATCATGTCCAAATTAGGTGTAATGATTATAACAGACACTTGGCTCAAACAGAGGCAGGACTGATAATTAACATTTCTACACACACATTGTTTTGGAGGGATAGGGAAGAAGAAACATTTGAGAGTTTTGATTCAGTGGAATGTTACAGTGCAGGAGAGAAAGGATGGTGCAGAGTGAACAAAGAACATGTTTGGTTAGAGCCAAGGAATAGAGGAGGAATTATCACCCTGATGGGTTTATTCTAAAGGTAATCAATGTGAGAAAATAATGCAGAGAGATTGTTGGGAAGTGCAAAATCTAGAGGATAGCTGTGAGAAATAACTTTCCCCAGTACAGTATCTGTTGCTGGTTTTACAGATAATAAGTGATTTGATGTGAATTTCAGTATTTCATCTAATATTCTCACAAAATATAAACATTGTAAGTGTTTAAGCCAGGTTAACGGCAGTGTAACTGATATTCTAATTGCACCAATTACAGATAAATAGTCAGTCCAGACCTACTCAATTACTGGTCATAATGTCTGCCATAAATTCTGCAAAATAATAATGATGACATTCAACACCATCATTCCCTCAGTATTGAACAAAAAGTTTCAGAACTCGGACCTGCATGTCTCCCTCTGTAACTGGATCCTTTGCTTCCTTATTGGGGGACTACAGTCAATGCAGATTGATAATAACATCTCCTTACTGACAATCAGTTCAAGCTCACCTCAAGAAAGAGGAAGTTGGGAGAAAATAGCTCAGTCCTTATCCAAGGATCAGCAGTGGAAAGGGTGAACAGCTTTAAGTTCCTGGATGTCACCATGGAATTTCTGCTGTTTAATATAAGTGACCTGTGTGAAAACACAGATGGATGGGTTAGTGAGTTTGCAGATGATACTGAGCTTGCTTGTTTTATGGATAGCGTAGAAGACTGGCAAAGGATATAGTGGGATACAGATCAGTTATAGATACGGGTGGAGAAATGGCAGATGGCTTTTAGCATGGCCAAATAAGAACATAAGAAATAGGAGCAGGAGTAGGCCATCCAGCCCATTGAGCCTGCCCCGCCATTCAATAAGATCATGGCTGATCTGTTTGTAAACTCAGCTCCATCTACCTGCCTTTTCCCCATAACCCTTAATTCCTTTACTATCTAAAAACCTATCGAACTGTTTCTTAAATATATTTAGTGAAGAAGCCTCAACTGCTTCCCTGGGCAGAGAATTTCACAGATTCACCACTCTCTGGAAAAAACAGTTTCTCCTCATCTCCATCCTAAATCTTCTCCCCTGAATCTTGAGGCAATGAGCTATAGTTCAAGTCTCACCTACCAATGGAATCAACTTTCCTACTTCTAATCTATCCCTTTCAAAATTTTGTATGTTTCTAGAAGATCCCCTCTCATTCTTCTGAACTCCAGAGAGTATAGTCCCAGGCGACTCAATCTCTCCTCATAGGTTAACCCCTTCATCCCTGGAATCAACCTGGTGAACCTCCTCTGCACTGCCTCCAAAGCCAGAATATCCTTCCTCAAGTATGGAGACCAGAACTGCTGCAGTTTAGGAGATCAAATGTAAAAGAACAGTGCATTGTTAATGGCAAGAATCCCTAACAGTGTTGATTAGCAGCAGGATCTTGGGGTCAAACTTTATAATTCCCTGAAAGTGTCTACACATGTTGATAGAGTGGTAAAGAAGCGATATAGAGTGTTTGTCTTTATTAGTCAATGAATTAAAGTTCAAGAGTGGGTAGTTATGTTTCAGCTTTTTAAAACTCCAGATAGACTGCATGTGGATTGCATCATTTCTAGTTGCTCCATTATAGGAAGGATGTTGAGTCTTTGGAAAGGGTGCAGAATAGGGTTTTACTAGGATGCTGATTGGATTAGAGGGCATGTGCTATAAGTAGACATTGCACAAACTTATGATATCTTCTCTGGAGTGACAGAGGCTGAGGGGAGATCAGATAGCAGTTTGTAAGATTATGAGAGGCACAGAGTATATAGCCAGTATCTTTTACCCAGGGTTGAAATGTCTAACACCAGAGCACATGCATTTAAGATTAGAAGGCTAAGTTCAATGAAAGTGTGTGGGGCAAGTTTTAAACAAGGAGAGTGGCGCAACAAGTCCACAGCAGATGCAATTTCATCCACTCTACACTCAACCCTAGAACATCTAGACAGTAACGAAGCATACATCAGGATGCTCTTTATCGGCTACAGCTTGGCAATCAAAGTTCAAAGTAAAATTTATTATCAGAGTAAAATTTATTCATTATCATATTACCACATACAACCCTGAGATTCTTTTTCCTACAGCCTACAGGGATGAGGTCCAGCACCTGGCTGTGTGGTGTGCTGATAACAACCTGGCCCTTAACACCCAGAAGACCAAGGAGATTATTGTGGACTTCAGGCATGCTAGGAGCCCCACTGGTGTCCCCATCTACATTTGTACATCAACTGAGCTGTAATGGAGCGTGTATCAAGCTTCAGATTCCTTGGCGTCCACATTTCCAATGATCTCACCTGGTCCCTGAACTCCTCCATCCTGATCAAAAAGACGCAACAGCGCCTTTATTTCCTGCGGAGCATCAAGAAAGTTCACCTCTGTCACAGGATACTGACAGACTTTTACCGCTGTACCATTGAGAGCGTACTCACCAACTACTTCTCAGTGTGGTATGGCAATTATCCCGTATCGGACCGCAAAGCACTCCAGTGGATGGTGAAAACTAACCAGTGGATTATCGGCACCTAATTGCCCACCATTGAGAACATCTACCATAAACGCTGCCTGGGCAGGGCGAAAAACATTATCAAGGATGCATCTCACCCTAACCATGGACTTTTTACTCTCCTCCCATCCGGTACGCACTGCAGGAGCCTCTGCTCCCGTACCAGCAGGCTCAGTAAGAGATTCTTCCCTAGACTGTGACCCTGCTGAACCTCAAATCACAGCGCTAAGCAGTATTGCACCCATATTGGACTGTCTCAGTCCTTTTATATTTGTATGCTGTAGCCCTTACTTTTTATTCGCTGTTATTTTGTAAGTAATACAGGTACTATTCTTTTGCACTTCTGGTCAGATGCTAATTGCATTTCATTGGCTTTGTATCTACTTGGCACAATGACAATAAAGTTGAATCTAATCTTTTTTTCAATCATTTTATTAAGTTTCAAAATTAATAAACATAATAATAGTAATGATACAAAGAGATGGGGATTACATTAATAACGGTTAATATGTACAAGCACAGATTCCAGGTAACAAATATAGTTTAGCCTCCCAATCTCATAGTAACTAACCATGAAAAAGATATTTTATAAAGAAAAAAAAACTCAACTAAAAAAAAACAACTGAAAAAACAAAGATTGGGCTGTCATATTGCGTCGGCTAAAATTATTATTTGTTGTTAACTCTGCTCCTCTATACATGCATAAAATACTACTACAAAGGATTCAGAAAGAGTCAGCTTACATCATATGAAGATATTGAATAAATGGCCTCCAAGTTTCTTCAAGTTTAACTGGTATGTCCAAAGTTGAATCTAATCTAATCTAATCTAAAATACTTAGCAAACCTGCAGAACAGTGACTGCAAATGGGATCAATGAACAGCAAACTGTGCAAATGCAAATATAAATAAATAGCAATAAATAACAAGAGCATGAAATAACAAGATAAAGAATCCTTAACATGAGACCATTGTTTGTGGGAACACCAGAAATAGGTTGTGTGTAGTTATCCCCTTTTGTTCAACAGCCTGATGGTTAAGTGGTAGTAACTGTTCTTGAACCTGGTGGTGTGAGTCCTGAGGAACCTGTACCTTCTACCTGATGGCAGCAGCAAAAAAAGAGCATGGCCTAGCTGTTGAGGATCCTTAAGGATGGCTGCTGCTTTTCTACAGTAACATTTCATGTGGATATGCTCAATGATTGGGAGGATTTTACCCATGATGTACTGTGCCAAATCCACTTCCTTTTGTAGGATTTTCTGCTCAAAGGCATTGGTGTTCCCATACCAGGCCATAGTGCAGTCAGTACACTTCCCGGCATACATCTACTGTATAGAAGTTTGTCAAGATTTGGAAGGCATGCCGAATCTCCATAGGCTCCTGTGGAAGTAGAGGTGCTGTCATGCTTTCCTTGGAATTACATTTATATCCTCCCCTAAAAACTAATCAATAAACTTCAAAACCTTGGCCTCAATGCCTCCTTGTGCAATTAGATCCTCCATTTCCCCACTTGTGGATCCCAGTCAGTTCAGATTGGCAACGATATCTCCTCCACAACCTCCATCACACAGGTGCACCAGAAGACTGTGTGCTTAGCCTCCTGCTCTACTCGCTTTACATGTATGACTCTGAGTTTAAGCACAGCTCCAATGTCATATTTAAGTTTGCTGACGACACCAATGTCATAGGCTGATTCAAAGATGATGACGAATCAGCAATTAGGAGTGAGATTGGAAATCTGGCTGAATGGTGCCACAACAGCAACCTTTTACTCAATGTCAGCAAGATCCAGGAGCTGATTAATGACTTCAGGAGGAGGAAACATAGAAACATAGGAAGTAGGTGCAGGAGTAGGCCATTCAGCCCTTCGAGCCTGCACCGCCATTCGTTATGATCATGGCTGATCATCCAACTCAGAACCCTGTACCTGCCTTCTATCCATACCCCCTGATCCCTTTAGCCACAAGGGCCATATCGAACTCCCTCTTAAATATAGCCAATGAACTGGCCTCAACTTGTTTCCTCTGGCAGAGAATTCCACAGATTCACTACTCTCTCTGTGAAGAAGTTTTTCCTCATCTCGGTCCTAAAAGGCTTCCCCTTTATCCTTAAACTGTAACCCCTTTTCTGGACTTCCCCAACATTGGGAACGATCTTCCTGCATCTAGCCTGTCCAATTCCTTTAGGGTTTTATACGTTTCAATAAGATCCCCCCTCAATCTTCTAAATTCCAGCGAGTATAAGCCTAGTGGATTCAGTCTTTCATCATATGAAAGTCCTGCCATCCCAGGAATTAATCTGGTGAACCTTCTTTGTACTCCCTCTATGGCAAGAATGTCTTTCCTCAGATTAGGGGACCAAAACTGCACACAATACTCCAGGTGTGGTCTCACCAAGGCCTTGTACAACTACAGTAGTACCTCCCTGCTCCTGTACTCGAATCCTCTTGCTATGAATGCCAGCATACCATTCGTCTTTTTCACCGCCTGCTGTACCTGCATGCCCACTTTCAATGAGTGGTGTATAATGACACGCAGGTATCATTGCACCTCCCCTTTTCCTAATCGGCCACCATTCAGATAATAATCTGTTTTCCTGTTTTTGCCATCAAAGTGGATAACCTCACATTTATCCACATTAAATTGCATCTGCCATGAATTTGCCCACTCACCTAACCTATCCAAGTCACCCTGCATCCTCTTAGCAGCCTCCTCACAGCTAACACTGCCGCCCAGCTTCATGTCATCCGCAAACTTGGAGATGCTGCATTTAATTCCCTCGTCTAAGTCATTAATATATATTGTAAACAACTGGGGCCCCAGCACTGACCCCACTAGTCACTGCCTGCCATTCTGAAAAGGTCCCGTTTATTCCCACTCTTTGCTTCCTGTCTGCCAACCAATTCTCTATCCACATCAATACCATACCCCCAATACCATGTGCTTTAAGTTTGCACACTAATCTCCTGTGTGGGACCTTGTCAAAAGCCTTTTGAAAATCCAAATATACCACATCTACTGGTTCTCCCCATCCACTCTACTAGTTACATCCTCAAAAAATTCTATGAGATTCGTCAGACATGATTTTCCTTTCACAAATCCATGCTGACTTTGTCCGATGATTTCACCGCTTTCCAAATGTGCTGTTATCACATCTTTGATAACTGACTCTAGCATTTTCCCCACCACCGATGTTAGGCTAACCGGTCTATAATTCCCCGGTTCCTCTCTCCCTCCTTTTTTAAAAAGCGGGGTTACTTTAGCCACCCTCCAATCCTCAGGAACCAGTCCAGAATTTAAAGAATTTTGAAAAATTATCACTAATGCATCCACTATTTCTTGGGCTACTTCAAGCACTCTGGGATGCAGACTATCTGGCCCTGGGGATTTATTTGCCTTTAATCCCTTCAATTTACCTAACACCACTTCCCTACTAACATGTATTTCCCTCAGTTCCTCCATCTCACTAGACCCTCGGTCCCCTACTATTTCCGGAAGATTAATTATGTCCTCTTTAGTGAAGTTTCAGTTGGTCTGCCATGTCCTTGTTCCCCATGGTCAATTCACCTGTTTCTGACTGTAAGAGACCTACATTTGTCTTAACCAATCTTTTTCTTTTCACGCATCTATAAAAGCTTTTACAGTCAGTTTTTATGTTCCCTGCAAGTTTTCTCTCATAATCTTTTTTCCCTTTCCTAATTAAGCCCTTTGTCCTCCTCCGCTGGACTCTGAATTTCTCCCAGTCCTCAGGTGAGCCGCTTTTTCTGGCTAATTTGTATGTTTCTTCTTTGGAATTGATACTATCCCTAATTTCCCTTGTCAGCCACAGGTACACTACCTTCCCTGGTTTATTCTTTTGCCAAACTGGGATGAACAATTGTTGTAGTTCATCCATGCGATCTTTAAATGCTTGCCATTGCATATCCACCGTCAACCCGTTAAGTATCATTTACCAGTCTATCTTAGCTAATTCACGTCTCATACCTTCAAAGTTTCCCTTCTTTAAGTTCAGAACCCTTGTTTCTGAATTAACTATGTCACTCTCCATCTTAATGAAGAATTCCACCATATTGTGGTCACTCTTACCCAAGGGGCCTCTCATGACAAGATTGCTAATTAACCCTTCCTCATTGCTCAATACCCAGTCTAGAATGGCCTGCTCTCTAGTTGGTTTCTCGACATGTTGGCTGACTCTACTTCCTCAAGAGGCTAAAGAAATTTTGCACGTCCCCTTTGACCACCACCAATTTTTATAGATGCTCCATAGAAAGCATCCTATCCAGATGCATCGCAGCTTGGTATGACAACTGCTCTGTCCATAACTGCAGAGAGTTGTGGACACTCTCAGCACATCAGGGAAGCTAGCCTCCACTCATGGATTCTCTCTACACTTCTCACTGCCTCATTAAGGGAGCCAGCATAATCAAAGATACAAAATCATAAAAGCATGTACCCCAGGCTCAAGGAAAAATTTATCCTGCTGTTCTGAGACTATTGAACAGTTTTGTAATGTGATAAGATGGACTCTTATGTGATTTTGTAATGTGATAAGATGCATTCTTCAATGCCCTACTGTTTACCATGTATGTCCTATTTTGATTAGTCCTACCAAAATGTAGCACCTCACATTTATCAGCTTTAAACTCCATCTGTCATCTTTCAGCCCACTCTTCTAACTGGCCTAAATCTCTCTGCAAGCTTTGAAAACCTACTTCATTATCCACAATGCCACCTATCTTAGTATTATCTGCATACTTACTAATCCGATTTACCACCCCATCATCCAGATCATTAATGTATATGACAAACAACATTGGACCCAGCACAGATCCCTGAGGCAAACCACTAGTCATCGGCCTCCAATCTGACAAACAGTTATCCACCATCACTGCCTGGTGTCTCCCATCCTGCCACTGCTGAATCCATTTTACTACCTCAATATTAATACCTAATGATTGAACCTTCCTAACTAACCTCCCATGTGGAACCTTGTCAAAGGCCTTACTGAAGTCCATATGGACAACATCCACCACTTTACCCTCATCAACTTTCCTAGTAACCTCTTCAAAAAATTCAATAAGATTTGTCAAATATGACCTTCCATGCACAAATCCATGTTCAGTGTTCCTAATCAGGAGAGGAGAGGAGAAGATAGCGGCGCAATGCAGCTCACAGTGGCCACTGCGGTGATGAATATCTGTTATCTGTCAAGTAGGGTGCCGTGCACAATCCTGATTTGATGGAGGCAGATGTGAGAGCACGGAGGAACATCTGGTGAAACTTCTGAAATGCCTGTTTCACTGCCGCTGCTGCTGTGTGATCCAGAATCTCTAGAGGGGAAGGCCCCAAGTCCTCGGCTTCGCTTGTTGCTCGGCGGCTAGGGCGGGGTCAAAACTCTCGACAGAGATAGTGCTCGGAGGGCTGGTTGGAGGCTCGAAGTTTTCGGACAGACTCAGTCGGCTGTGGTCGGGTGCTTCCAGGGTGCTGTATTGGCAAGTTTGCGGCGCTGGAGGTTCATGGCAGGGAGAGTTTCTCTCTTCTACCGTCTGCGTGAGATGATGGTCTGTTGGGATTTTGAGACTTTTTTTTACCATGCCCATGGTCTGCACTTTATCAAATTATGGTATTGCTTTGCACTGTTGTAACTATATGTTATAATTATTTGTTTTTTGTTAGTTTTAGTCTTGGTCTGTCCTGTGTTTCTGTGATATCATACTGTAGGAACATTGTATCATTTCTTAATGCATGCATTTCTAAATGACAATAAACGAGGACTGAGTGTCCTCATAATCTAATCTAATCAGACCCTGTCTATCCAGATGATTATATATACCATCTCTAAGAATACTTTCCATCAATTTACCCACCACTGACGTCAAACTCACAGGCCGATAGTTGCTAGGTTTACTCTTAGAACCCTTTTTAAACAATGGAACCACATGAGCAATATGCCAATCCTCCGGCACCATCCCCGTTTCTAATGACATTTGAAATATTTCTGTCAGAGCCCCTGCTATTTCTACACTAATTTCCCTCAAGGTCCTAGGGAATATCCTGTCAGGACCCGGAGACTTATCCACTTTTATATTCCTTAAAAGTGCCAGTACTTCCTCTTCTTTAATCATCATAGTTTCCATAACTTCCCTACCTGTTTCCCTTACCTTACACAATTCAATATCCTTCTCCTTTGTGAATACTGAAGAAAAAAAATCGTTCAAAATCTCCCCCATCTCTTTTGGTTCCACACATAGCTGTCCACTCTGATTCTCTAAGGGACCAATTTTATCCCTCACTATCCTTTTGCTATTAATATAACTGTAGAAACCCTTTGGATTTATTTTCACCTTACTTGCCAAAGCAACCTCGTATCTTTTAGCTTTTCTAATTTCTTTCTTAAAATTCTTTTTACATTCTTTATATTCCTCGAGCACTTCATCTACTCCATGCTGCCTATATTTATTGTAGATCTCTCTCTTTTTCCGAACCAAGTTTCCAATATCCCTTGAAAACCATGGCTGTCTCAAACTTTTAACCTTTCCTTTCAACCTAACAGGAACATAAATATTCTGTACCCTCAAAATTTCACCTTTAAATGACCTCCATTTCTCTATTACATCCTTCCCATAAAACAATTTGTCCCAATCCACTCCTTCTAAATCCTTTCGCATCTCCTCAAAGTTAGCCTTTCTCCAATCAAAAATCTCAAACCTGGGTCCAGACCTATCCTTCTCCATAATTGTATTGAAACTAATGGCATTGTGATCACTGGACCCGAAGTGCTCCCCAACACATACCTCCGTCACCTGACCTATCTCATTCCCTAACAGGAGATCCAACAGTGCCCCTTCTCCAGTTGGTACCTCTGTGTATTGCTGCCAAAAACTATCCTGCACACATTTTACAAACCTCAAACCATCCAGCCCTTCTATAGTATGGGCTTCCCAGTCTATGTGTGGAAAATTAAAATCTCCCACAATCACAACCTTGTGCTTACTACAAATATCTGCTATCTCCTTACAAATTTGCTCCTCCACTTTTTGCTCCCCATTAGGTGGTCTATAATACACCCCTATAAGTGTTACTACACCTTTCCCATTTCTCAATTCCACCCAAATAGCCTCCCTAGACGAGCCCTCTAATCTATCCTGCCAGAGCACTGCCGTAATATTTTCTCTGACAAGCAATGCAACACCTCCCCCTCTTGTCCCTCTGATTCTATCACACCTGAAGCAAAAAAATCCAGGAATATTTAGTTGCCAATCACACCCCTCCTGCAACCATGTTTCACTGATAGCTACAACATCATACTTCCAGGTATCAACCCATGCTTTAAGCTCATTCACCTTTCTTATAATGCTCCTCGCATTAAAATAAATGCATTTAAGAAATTTTCCACCTCTTACTCTCTGTTTATCACTAACGGTGCAAACAACTTTACTATTTTCTTTTTCTTCCTTCTCCCCTACATCTGTTCCTACACTTTGGCTCCCCTCCCCCTTTGTATCTAGTTTAAATCCACTGGAGCCTCTATAGCAAACCTACCTGCAAGAATATTTGTCCCTCTCCAGTTCAGATGTAAACCGTCCCACCTTCCCTGGAAAACTGCCCAGTTATCTATAAATCTGAAACCCTCCCTCCTGCACCATGTCTTCAGCCACATATTGATATGCGCTATCTTACTATTTCTAAACTCGCCTGCACTTGGCACTGGTAGAAATCCTGAGATTGCTATCCTGGAGGTCCTGTCCTTTAACTTGGCGCATAACTCCCTAAATTCACCTTTCAGGACCTCCTCACTCTTTGTACCCACCTCATTGGTCCCTACATGGACCACGACATCCGGCTGTTCACCATTCCCTCTTGAGAATACTGAGAACCTGATCTGAGATATCGCGGACCTTGGCACCAGAGAGGCAACATACCATCCGGGATTCTCGATCTTTTCCACAGAACCTCTTATCTGTCCCCCTTACTATCGAATCCCCTATCACTACTGCTCTCCTCTTTTCCCTCCTTCCCTTCTGAGCTGAGGGTCCCATCTCGGTGCCAGAGACGCAACCACTGCAACTCGTTCCTGGTAGGTCGTCCCCATCAACAGTATCCAAAACGATGTACTTATTATTGGTGGGAACGGCCACAGGGGTGCTCTGCTCATTCTGTCTATTCCCCTTCTCTCTCCTGACAGTCACCCACCTACCTATCTCCTGACTGTTAGGGTATCCTGATTCTGATTGAAAACACCATACTCAAATTAATAAAAGTAATATTTTACAGTTTGATATTTCACTTTTGCTATATTATCTATATTTTCCAACCTTAATTAGTTTCTGTTAAATGTATAAACATAAAAATATTTTGCAAACTTGCTTGAAGTCCATTGCCTACTCAGTTTATTTGAAGGTGAAGCTGCAGGATAGTGCTGATCACCTATAGATGGCAGTATGTTGCAAGTCATGTTCAAAGGGAGAGCCATTCACATTATCAAACCAACTAAATCTTTTCAGGCTGCATTCTTCAAGGTTAGTGATACACATTGTCACTTTACTGCTAATCAGAAATTCAAGCCAATATCAGAAAATGATCCAAACATTTTTCTTACAGGTTGCATTCCACAGGAAATTAACTTTTTATTGCAGGAAGCTTTATGACAATTTGACAAAAGTTATTATTGCTAGTTTAATGTGAAAAAAATTTGAGCAATAACCAGAATGCTGTGCATTTCTGTTCGGTAAAGTGAGAACAGGCTTAGAATGAAATGCATTTAAACTTTAATGTAGAATGGCACTTTAAAAGATTCAGAAAGAGGTTAACAAGTGCTTTAGCAATCTTTCTGAAGCCAAGAATATTTTTCCCAACCTATTTCTAGTTTTATGGTCTTTGACCTCTCCTGTCACCTGTACACATCTCTGACCTTACTTTCCATTGTTCCCTGCTTTCTAAATAGTCAGATGAATTAAAACTTCATTGATAGTAAAGGACAAAAGGAACTGGCTGATTGAAGTTCATACCACTCAATCCAAGCACTATTGCGGCTTCAAGAAAATATTGATAAAATAAAATAGTGACAGAAAACAGTCACTGAAAAGTGGGCACTGAAAGAACATTGTTAACTGCACTGAAAATGAGCTCTGAAATTTCCTTACTGTAGACTAATTTGGAAACTTGGAATACCAGTGGCATGCAAAAGTTTGGGCACCCGTGGTCAAAATTTCTGTTACTGTGAATAGCTAAGCAAGTAAAAGATGAACTGATTTCCAAAAGGCATAAAGTTAAAGATGACACATGTCTTTAATATTTTAAGCAAGATTACTTTTTTTATTTCCATCTTTTACAGTTTCAAAATACCAAAAAAGGAAAAGGGCTCGAAGCAAAAGTTTGAGCACCCTGCATGGTCAGTACTTAGTAACAGCCCCTTTAGCTTGGAAACACTTTCTGTAGCCAGCTAAGAGTCTTTCAATTCTTGTTTGGGGGATTTTCGCCCACTCTTCCTTGTAAAAGGCTTCTAGTTCTGTGAGATTCTTGGGTCATCTTGTATGCACTGCTCTTTTGAGGTCTATCCACAGATTTTTGATGATGTTTAGGTCGGAGGACTGTGAGGGCCATGGCAAAACCTTCAGCTTGCACCTCTTGAGGTAGTCCATTGTGAATTTTGAGGAGTGTTTAGGATCATTATCCTGTTGTAGAAGCCATCTTCTTTCCATCTTCAGCTTTTTTACAGGCGGTATGATGTTTGGTTCCAGAATTTGCTGGTATTTAATTGAATTCATTCTTCCCTCTACCACTGAAATGTTCCCCGTGCCACTGGCTGCAGCACAAGCCCAAAGCACGATTGATCCACCCCTGTGCTTACCAGTTGGAGAGGTGTTCTTTTCATGAAATTCTGCACCCTTTTTTCTCCAAACATACCTTTGCTCATTGCGGCCAGAATGTTCTATTTTAACTTCATCAGTTCACAGGACTTGTTTCCAAAATACTTCAGGCTTTAGATGTCCCTTTGCAAACTTCTGACGCTGAATTTTGTGGTGAGGACGCAGGAAAGGTTTTCTTCTGATGACTCTTCCATGAAGGTCATATTTGTGCAGATATTGCTGCACAGTAGAACAGTGTACCACCACTCCAGAGTCTACTAAATCTTCCTGAAGGTCTTTTGCAGTCAAACGGCGGTTTTGATTTGCCTTTCTAGCAATCCTATGAGCAGTTCTCTGGGAAAGTTTTCTTGGTTTTCCAGACCTCAACTTGTCCTCCACCATTCCTGTTAACTGCCATTTCTTAATTACATTACAAACTAAGGAAACGGCTACCTGAAAACGCTTTGCTATCTTCTTATAGCCTTCTCCTGCTTTGTGGGCATCATTTATTTTAATTTTCATAGTGCTAGGCAGCTGCTTAGAGGAGCCCATGGCTGGTGATTGTTGGGACAATGTTTGAGGAGTCAGGGTATTTATAAAGTTTTGAAATTTGCATCACCTGGCCTTTGCTAATGATGACTGTAAACAAGCCATTGCCCTAACAAGCTAATTAAGGTGTGAGATCTTGGTAAAAGTTATCTGAGAGCTCAAATCTCTCAAGGTGCCCAAACTTTTACATGGTACTCCTTTCCTTGATTTCACTCTAAAGTTATACAAAACAAAAATAATACACTAATCTTGCTTAAAATGTTGGAAAGAATGTTTCATCTTTAACTTTATGACTTTTGGAGATCAGTTCATCTTCTACTCACTTAACTATTCACAGTAACAGAAATTTTGACCAGGGGTGCCCAAACTTTTGCAGGCCACCGTATCTACTCCAGTTAGTAAACATCAAGAACTTTAGATTTATTTCATTTTACAAGGTAAATGACACAGCAGGTGTTACATTAACAGGCAGATTTTATATGTTATTTGATGAATCTCTTTAGTTTGAAACAAAAGTGACTATTAAGCTGATAGTGCTAATGAGTTGAAATCAAAACTCATCTGACCTGTTCACATCAATTAAAATAGATCTATCAATTGTCAAATGGGTTACTGTCTAAAGTACATGGATCTGAATTTTGATTACTCAAAGAATTGAAGCTGAATTTTGCGGCATGTTTATCTCTTGTACCTGATTTTCTATAAAGCTATTTAAGAGCAAGCATTGATGGAAGATGTCAAAATACTTTAGCCTAGGATACTTGACTGACAAAATACTTGCAACAAGTCATGCAACTCTGAATATCAGCTGAATGATACACCTTCCAAATTTATTTTGCTTTTTATTCCAATAACAGTGGTTCTAGATTAACATTTTCAAATGTTTTGAGGAAAATACTACATACTCAAAAACATTCTGCTTCAATGGGACCTACATTACAAAAAAATGTTTCTTGTGATGAAGTATTATTAGATTCTCATCTCATCTGATTTAATAGACTTAGCAGCACAGTGTATATTCAAAGAATGTACACTCATTGATTATGTTATTAAGTACACCTGAACTCCTGCTCGTTAATGCAAATATCTAATCAGCCAATCATGTGGCAGCACCTCAATGCATAAAAACATGCAGACATGGTCAAGAGGTTTAGTTGTTATTCAGACTAAACATCAGAATGGGGAATAAATATAATCTAAGTCACTTGTGAAGTAATTGTTGGTGCCAGATGGTGTGGTTTGAGTATCTCAGTAACTGCTGTTCTGGGATTTTCACACACAAC
Organism: Mobula birostris; assembly: GCF_030028105.1. NCBI lineage: Eukaryota > Metazoa > Chordata > Chondrichthyes > Myliobatiformes > Myliobatidae > Mobula > Mobula birostris. Next base: position 51,750,346 of record NC_092375.1, read on the forward strand.
AGTCTCTAGGGTTTCAGAGAAAGGTGTGAAAAACCAAAAACATCCAATGAGCCACTGTTTGTGGGCGAAAATACCTTGTTAATAAGCAAGGTCAGAGGAGATTGGCCAGACTAGTTCAAGCTGACAGGAAAGTGATACCTGATTAAATCTTGTTTGTCTTTGGCAGTTTTATACCATTTCACTAAAGGCACACAAGATATCTATCTGTTACAGATTGAACACCCTTTATAGGAAAATCCCAAATCTGAAAACCTCCAGAATTTGAAAATTTTGCAGTGCTGACATGACACCACAAATGGAAAATTTCACAAGGCATTGGGAGGGTTCCCAGGTGATGCATAGATCTCTGTGCACTACAGCAGTCATTATAGCCATACCTTCGGTCATTACCCACGGTGATTACCATGTGCTTTGTGCTTATTCCCTCCTCTGTGCTGTGCAGATATTGTGTAAACGTATTATATAAAGCTACCTACAGGCTATATGTATAAGCTGTATATGTAATTTAAATGGATTTTGTGTTTGGACTTGGGTCCCATCTGCAAGCTATCTCATTATATAGTGCCTATAAAATATATTCACCCCTCCTTGGAAGTTTTCATGTTCTATTGTTTTACAAAATCAAATCACAGTAGATTTAATTTGGCTTTTTTGACACTGGTCAACAGAAAAAGTCTTTAGTGTCAAAGTGAAAACATATCTCTACAAAGTGATCTAAATTATAAAATATAAAACACAAAATAACTGATTGCATAGGTATTAACCCCTTTGAAGTCAGTATTTAGTAGATGCACCACTGGCAACAATTACAGCCCTGAGTCTGTGTGGGTAGGTCTCTCTATTAGCTTTGCACATCTGGACACCGTAATTTTTCCCCATTCTTCTTTACAAAACTGCTTAAGCTCTGTTAGGTTGCATAGGGATTATGAGTGAACAGCCCTTTTCAAGTCCAGCCGCAAATTCTCAATTGGATTTAGGTCTGGACTCTGATTTGGCCACTCCAGGACATTAACATTCTTGTTATTAAGCCATTCTTGTGTAGCTTTGGCTTTGTGCTTGGGGTCATTGTCTTGCTGAAGAACAAATCTCCCAAGTTGCAGTTCTCTTGCAGACTGCATCAGATTTTCCTCCAGGATTTCCCTGTATCTTGCTGCATTCATTTTCCCTTCTACCTTCACAAGCCTTCCAGAGCCTACTGCAGTGAAGCATCCCACAGCATGATGCAGCCACCACCTTGCTTCACAGTAGGGATCGTGTGTTTTTCGTGATGTGTGGTGTTTGGCTTACACTAAACATAGCATTTAGTCTGATGGCCAAAAAGCTCAATTTTGGATTCATCAGACCATTGAACCTTCCAGCTGACTTCAGAGACTCCCACATGCCTTCTGGCAAACTCTAGCCAAGATTTCACGTCTTTTTTCCAATAGTGGTTTTCTCTTTGCCACTCTCCCATAAAGCTGTCACTGGTGAAGCACCTGCACAACAGTGGTCATATGCACAGTCTCTCCCATCTCAACCACTCCTCCAGAGTTGTCATATGTCTCCTGGTGGCCTCCCTCACTAGTCCCCTTCTTTTACAGCCATTCAGTTTTTGAGGATGGCTTGCTCTAGGCAGATTCACAGCTGTGCCATATTCTTTTCATTTCTTGATGATTGACTTCACTGTACTCCAAGGGATATTCAGTGACTTGGAAATTTTCTTGTATCCATGTCCTGACTTTTGCTTTTCAGTAACCTTTTCACGGATTTGCTTGGAGTGTTCTTTAGTCTTCATGGTGCAGTATTTGCCAGGATAAAAACTCACCAGCAGTTGAACCTTCCAGATTCAGGTGTATTTTTACTACAATCAATTGAAACACCTTGACTTCACAAAAGTCTCAAAAAATAGATCTTCATTTAACTAATTATGTGACTTCTAAAATCAAATGGCTGCACCAGTGATGATATGGTGTGTCATATTAAAGGAGGAGTGAATACTTATGGCATCAATTATTTTGTGTTTATACTTGTAATTAATTTAGATCACTTTGTAGAGATCTGCTTTCACTTTGACACGAAAGAGTCTTTTTTGTTGATTATTGTCAAAAAAGCCAAATTAAATTCATTGTGATTCAATGTTGTAAAACAATAAACATGAAAACATCCAAGGGGGTGGGTGGGGGGGGGGGAGAGAATACATTTTATAGGCACTGTATGCATGCAAATATTCCAAAGTCTAAAAAAATCCAAAACCTGAAACAATTCCAACCCCAAGCTTTTCGTATAAGGGGGCTCAAACTGTAATAATATTTCTTCCCTTCCCTTTGTTAATTATCTAGTTAATAAACCATATTGTGATTTCTTCAGCCATACAAGGCCTTTGAACTTTGAAATTTTAATATATCCAAAAGTTAACATTACATTTCACAGATTTATGCCTAATTAAGTAATAATTCACATCTACAGCTATTTCAGTAAGCAAAAATGTAACAATCAATTTCAAAACAGTATTAAATCATTAATGACAAGAGAAAAATTACAAATGTTGTTTTAGATTTAGTATGATTATGTATAATTGACATCTAACATTCCACTGCAATGTAGAAGGAATACTGTCATGTCCAAGATGCCCCCTACTTATGAGACTGCGAAGCCAATCTGTTCATATAGTTCAAGCGGATGTAAAAATCTTGTAGGACCTTTTGAATATTTCCCTGTGGTGTGGCCGTTATGATCATGGAAAGACATGGGGTTGTCCTTCATCTTTGGTGTTTTTGGGATCTTGTGTGCAAAAGGCCTGCTGCCAAGACCTTGACTAAATTGTACTTCAAAATTAGTCATTGCATGTAATTTTAAACAGAGGTCCTAAGTTAATTTAAAATCCTCACCTGAATTTGGAAGTTGACAAATAAAGAAAAAAAAATGACATTTTTGTCAACTTCAGTAGCTGTTACAATTTTATTAACAGCTTGACTTTCCGTGCTGCAAATTCCCCTATTCAAGTAGTTGATGCATGAGACAAGCTGAGGAATTGAGAACAGAGATAAAAATGAGGAATAATACTACACATGTGCAAACACTAAATGGTTAAGAGGAACGTTATGGAGACTGGAGAAGGATGGGATGGTTGCAGGATGATTGTGAGGGTTATTTCAAATGTGAACCCGATGTTTGTTGCATCCTCAACTCTCCATAAAACTCTCTGAAATTTGGGTATTATTTGGTTTATTACATCAGCATAGAATATGTATAAGTATACTGTACCTGTAAATTCATGTCACCTTAAGCAATCATGATTTTTTAATGCTTACAGAACAATATATCATATTTTTAATAGTATTTTACAAAATTGGTTTGTTATAGCTGGCAAAGCTCAAAATCTGGGCTTCTGTACCACCTTCTGAAACTGGATTTTTGACCTCATTAGGAGACCATAGTCAATGCAAATCAGAAATAGCATTTCCTCCTCACTGACAAATCACCACGGGTGCGCCTCAAGGATGCGTGCTTAGTTTACTGCTCTTACACTCTTTCTCCACTCGTACCTGTTGTGGTGATATCACATGTAAGAACGTGATTGGAGAGAGTTCTGAGCATGCGCAGAAATGATAGAAAGATCCAGAAGCATGGCGCTGTAAGACGTGTGGTTGTTGCTGTTAAATAAAAGTTCTATTCTTCCAGAATATGGTTCTTTATTAGAAACCCACGGTACATATTAATAAAAAGAACACAACACCTGTGTGGCTTGGCATAGCTCAAATACTATCTATAAATCCTGGACATGCCGTCTTCTCATTACTACCATCAAGGAAGAGGTACAGGAGCCTGAAGGAGTACACTCAACTTTTTAAGAACAGCTTCTTCCCTCTGTCATCCACAGAAAAGGAAATAACAAAAGGAGTAACACTTTTCAGAAATGAGCTCCTATCATTTTCTGACTAACGTCATCCATCAACCAAGAATATCAAAATAGGTTAATTTGGAATACTTGACTCTCTCTTGCTGTTTTCATTAATCTATTCACCAGAAAATTCTGGCCTAACCCTTTTAGTTATTTTCCATTTGTTTTATCCATTCCTCTATACTTTTTTGCAACTTAAAATTAACTTGTATCTGTCTTTCCCAGTCTTGATAAAGGTTTTCAATGTGAAATTTGAATTGTGACCTGCTGACTTACAGTATACCAGTATTTAAATTTTTTTCTGTCAGATTTTGACCATCAGCAGGTTTCTGAGCAACACACACGAAATGCTGCAGGAACCCAGCAGGCCGGGCAGCATCTACGGAAATGAGTAAACAGTTGACGTTTCGGGCTGAGAGGGTCTCAGTCCGAAAACCATAGAACCATAGAAACTACAGCACAGAAACAGGCCCTTTGGCCCTTCTTGGCTGTGCCGAACCATTTTCTGCCTAGTCCCACTGACCTGCACACGGACCATATCCCTCCATACACCTCCCATCCATGTATCTGTCCAATTTATTCTTAAATGTTAAAAAAGAACCCGCATTTACCACCTCGTCTGGCAGCTCATTCCATACTCCCACCACTCTCTGTGTGAAGAAGCCCCCCCTCATGTTCCCTTTAAACTTTTCCCCCTTCACCCTTAACCCATGTCCTCTGGTTTTTTTCTCCCCTTGCTTCAGTGGAAAAAGCCTGCTTGCATTCACTCTATCTATACCCATCATAATTTTATATACCTCTATCAAATCTCCCCTCATTCTTCTACGCTCCAGGGAATAAAGTCCTAACCTATTCAACCTTTCTCTGTAACTGAGTTTCTCAAGTCCCGGAAACATCCTTGTAAACCTTCTCTGCACTCTTTCAACCTTATTTATATCCTTCCTGTAATTTGGTGACCAAAACTGAACACAATACTCCAGATTCGGCCTCACCAATGCCTTATACAACCTCATCATAACATTCCAGCTCTTATACTCAATACTTCGATTAATAAAGGCCAATGTACCAAAAGCTCTCTTTACGACCCTATCTACCTGTGACGACACTTTTAGGGAATTTTGTATCTGTATTCCCAGATCCCTCTGTTCCACTGCACTCCTCAGTGCCTTACCATTAACCCTGTATGTTCTACGTTGGTTTGTCCTTCCAACATGCAATAACTCACACTTGTCAGTATTAAACTCCATCTGCCATTTTTCAGCCCATTTTTCCAGCTGGTCCAAGTCCCTTTGCAGGCTCCGAAAACCTTCCTCACTGTCTACTACACCTCCAATCTTTGTATCATCAGCAAACTTGCTGATCCAATTTACCACATTATCATCCAGATCATTGATATAGATGACAAATAACAATTGACCCAGCACTGATCCCTGTGGCACACCACTAGTCACAGGCCTCCACTCAGAGAAGCAATTTTCTACCACCACTCTCTGGCTTCTTCCATCGAGCCAATGTCCAATCCAATTTACCACCCCTCCATGTATACCTAGCGACTGAATTTTCCTAACTAACCTCCCATGCGGGACCTTGTCAAAGGCCTTACTGAAGTCCATGTAGACAATATCCACTGCCTTCCCTTCATCCACTTTCCTGGTAACCTCCTCGAAAAACTCCAACAGATTAGTCAAACATGACCTACCACGCACAAAGCCATGTTGACTCTCCCTAATAAGCCCCTGTCTATCCAAATGCTTGTAGATTCTGTCTCTTAGTACTCCCTCCAATAACTTACCTACTACTGACGTTAAACTCACCGGCCTATAATTTCCCGGATTACTTTTCGATCCTTTTTTAAACAACGGAACAACATGAGCCACTCTCCAATCCTCCGGCACTTCAACCGTAGACAGCGACATTTTAAGTATTTCTGCCAGGGCCCCTGCAATTTCAACACTAGTCTCCTTCAAGGTCCGAGGGAACACCCTGTCAGGTCCTGGGGATTTATCCACTTTAATTTTCCTCAAGACAACAAGCACCTCCTCCTTTTCAATCTGTACAGTTGCCATGGTCACTTGATTCCCTCAATTCCATAGATTTCATGCCAGCTTCCTTAGTAAATACAGACGCAAAAAACCTATTTAAGATCTCCCCCATTTCCTTTGGTTCCGCACAAAGCTGACCACTCTGATCTTCAAGAGGACCAATTTTATCTCTTACAATCCTTTTGCTCTTAATATACTTGTAAAAGCTCTTTGGATTATCCTTCACTTTGACTGCCAAGGCAACCTCATGTCTTCTTTTTGCCCAACTGATTTCTTTCTTAAGTATTTTCTTGCACTTCTTATACTCCTCAAGCACCTGATTTACCCCCTGTTTCCTATACATTTCATACAACTCCCTCTTCTTCTTTATCAGAGTTGCAATATCCCTTGAGAACCAAGGTTCCTTATTCCTATTCAATTTGCCTTTAATCCTGACAGGAACATACAAACTCTGCACTCTCAAAATTTCCTCTTTGAAGGCTTCCCACCTACCAATCTTTGCCAGAGAACAACCTGTCCCAATCCACGCTTTTTAGATCCTTTCTCATTTCTTCAAATTTGGCCTTCTTCCAGTTCAGAACCTCAACCCTAGGACCAGATCTATCCTTGTCCATGATCAAATTGAAACTAATGGCGTTATGATCACTGGAACCAAAGTGCTCCCCTACACAGACTTCCGTCACTTGCCCTAATTCGTTTCCTAACAGGAGATCCAATATTGCATCCCCTCTAGTTGGTCCCTCTATGTACTGATTTAGAAAACTTTCCTGAACACATTTTACAAACTCTAAACCATCTAGACCCCTAACAGTATGGGAGTCCCAATCAATGTATGGAAAATTAAAATCCCCTACCACCACAACTTTATGTTTCCTGCAATTGTCTGCTATCTCTCTGCAGATTTCCTCTTCCAAGTCTCATTGACTGTTGGGTGGTCTGTAATACAATCCCACTAATGTGGCCATACCTTTCCTGTTTCTCAGCTCCACCCATAAGGACTCAGTAGACAAGCCCTCTAATCTGTCCTGCCTGAGCACTGCTGTAATATTTTCCCTAACAAGCAATGCCACTCCCCCACCTTTCATTTCTCTGCCTCGATCACATCTGAAACATCGGAACCCTGGAATATTAAGCTGTCAGTCCTGCCCCTCCTGTAGCCAAGTTTCACTAATTGCTACAACATCATAATTCCACTTGTCAATCCACGCCCTCAACTCATCCGCCTTCCCCGCATTGCTCCTAGCATTGAAATATATACACCTCAGAAGATTTTTACCACCACTCACAACCTTTCTATCAGCAGATTTGCTTAAACTTTCAATATCATTTAGTTTCACCCCAGCCACACTGTCAGCTCTGGCACTCTGGTTCCCATCCCCCTGCAAATCTAGTTTAAAGCCTCCCCAATAGCACTAACAAACCTCCCTGAAAGGATATTGGTCCCCCTGTGGTTCAAGTGTAACCCATCTCTCTTGTACAGGTCCCACCTGCCCCAGAAGAGGTCCCAATGATCCTGAAATCTGAAACCCTGCCCCCTACACCAGTTCCTCAGCCACTTGTTCCTCCTCCAGAGCATCCTGTTCCTACCCTCACTGGCACCTAGCACAGGTAGCAATCCTGAGATTACCACCCTTGAGGTCCTGCTTTTCAACTTCCTACCAAGCTCTCTATACTCACTGTCCAGGACCTCTTCACTCTTCCTTGCTATGTCATTGGTGCCTATGTGCACCACGACATCTGGCTGATCACCCTCCCACTTCAGAATGTCATGCAATCGATCAGCGATGTCCTTGACCCTGGCACCTGGGAGGCAACAAACCATCCTGGATTCTCTGTCACTACCACAGAACCTCCTATCTGCACCTCTAACTATCGAGTCCCCTATCACTACCGCTCTCCTCTTTTTCCCTCCTCCCTTCTGCACTGCAGAGCCAGACTCAGTGCCAGAGATCCGGCTACTGCAGCTAGTCCCAGGTAAGTCATTCCCCCCAACAGTATCCAATGCGGTACACTTGTTGCTGAGGGGAATGGCCACAGGGGAACCCTGCTCTGCCTGCCCTTTCCTCTTCCCTCGCCTGACAGTGACCCAATTTCCTGTTCTCTGCTCCTTTGGCGTAACTACCTCCCTGTAGCTATGATCTATAATCTCCTCATTCTCCTGAATGATCCGCAGGTCATCCAGCTCCTGCTCCAGTTCCCTAACGCTGTTTGTCAGGAGAGGCAACTGGATGCACCTCTTGCAGGTGTCATTGTCGGGGACACCGGAGGGCTCCCTGACTTCCCACATCCTGCAAGAGGAGCATTCCAACATCATGCCTGGGATTCTCTCTACACTAGACAATCTGAACAAAAAACTTACGGGAATCTACCCTGGCCTCTGCCTGTTCTCGCCGAAGCCTGTTTGAGCCAAAGCCGTCCCACTCTGACTCAGTCCACTCCGACGATGGCCGCTGTATATGGTGGTCTGCTTTTTAAACCTTGGCGCGCTACGTCACGCGACTGCGCAGTGCAGACCCTTCTCCCCGAGCAGTTCTTTAAAAAAAATGACTTTTTCGACCCGAAATTCTTCTGCTCACTTCTTCAGCTACTTGCTGAAAAAGTTGGATGTTCACTCATTTCCATAGATGCTGTATGGCTTGCTGAGCTCCTCCAGCATTTTGTTTGTGTTGCTTGGATTTCCATCATCTGCAGATTTTCTCTTGTTTGTGATCTGTAGATTTCTGTCTTTTTTTTCAATGGGAAGTTCTGTATTTGGTTTACCACTATATATAGTGCAATTATCGATCTTAAAAGTTCCATCTAGTTCTACATCAGTAACATAATTGCACACTGAAGATGCAAATAAACATGAATATAGAATAGATGATGTTTAATAAAATAAAATGTAATATTTCCCATGTTTTATCATTTTATGTGAAAATAGAAAAGAGAAGAAAATAAGAACTTTTACTTATTTACTACTTCATACATCATCAGCAATTGATTTGCAATTGAAAAGATACTTATAATGTGTTATTTTTAATTGCAGTATCTGACAATAAGCAATAGAATAAAAGACTGGTTGATATATTTTGGTATTCTGGATTGAAGGATGACATTAGTCAGAACACCAGATAAGCCCATTTTTTAAAATTGTTAATCCTAGATGATCTTCTACACCTATGCACTGTTCCCTCTAAGCTGTCCAGTAACTGAAATGCTACTGCTCACATAGCCTTTGTTGCCTGTTACATACCTCAAGGAGATCTGTGACTTTTTTTTGTGAGAATGATGTAATGGTCTTTTGGAGGTCACCTGATGTAGTTTTCCCGCCGATGTGAGGTCATGTGAGGACATGTTCACCATAAGTATATAAGGGAAGACCTCAGATGACGCAGTTAGTTTTTAGTTTTTAGTTTTCCAGCTAAACGTTAGTGTATCTCCATTTCTGTTGTGTATTTATTTTATGACTCAGTTTCATTTTTAAAACGGAGTGTTACATTCTGTTGCAAGACACAATAGTGCTGGACTGGCAATTTTTGCTAGATGTGTTGATGTACCTTTTTCCAGCAGTATTGGAGAGTGAAGACTTCATCGAAGTACAAGATATGAAGGATTAAAGTAAGTTGGGAGTGTTCGACAGTTTAATAAAGGATCAACCTTATTGAGTCTTCGTTGAAGAAGTAGCGACCTGCATTAAAGATAACTCTTGCCAAAAGAGGAAGGAAGTTCATGCGGGATTTGCTCTCTAGAAACTAAGGTCAGTTGTTTTAAGCCGTTTATTTCCTTTATCGCGAATCCTTTGGACAGAACCAGCAGGAAAGTCGTGTCTATGAAGAAATCCTTCTCCAGAGAAGTCTCTCCCAATTGAATGTATAAATCTGTTGGACTTTTGAATTTACCATTTTAAGAACCGTATTTGACTTTATTGCTTTAAGAACTGTTTTCGCATTTAATACTTTAAAAACCAGTGCTGAGTGATGATTTGTTGAACGGCCGCATAGCGGTTAACATCCGGTTAAGGTTTTTGTTTGTTTTTTATTGTTTATCCGTGTTTAATAAATGTTTAGTTGTTTTTATATAACCTGTCTCGATTGATATTCATTGTTGCTGGTTACGTAACATACCACACAGCTGGAATTTTCTTGCATATATAATGAAAGCGTTGCCTCAAAAATATCTGAATATTACTATGATTTCAAACGTGTTGTTTCTGGGAAAGTTAAGACTAATTTAATTAAGACATTCCCTGATATGTTGAACTATGTGCTTAGAAACGAAGAATTTGAAGAATTGTCAATTGTTGTTGACATCATTGGAACATTTCCAGCTTCTTGTGCTGACTGTAAATATGGATTCAGTCTTACGAATTCAATCAAATGTAAATGAAGAAACAGACTAGAAGTGGAACATCTGGATGATCTAATAAGGATTAAGATATATCTTCCATCTGGATGTGAAATTAAACTGAGCAGTGTTATGGACAATGGATTTATATTAAAGAGACAAGAAAAAGTTTACAAAATGTGAAAGATTTTCTTTTTTGTACGATATTTCTTTACACCTTTCACTTAATGAATAAAATCAGAAGTAAGTGATTTTTCAAATTTCATTATAAACATTCATGTATGCATATTACAAAAAAAAATTTAAAGTGCTGCACAATTTTCAGGCCTCTAAAAATTTCCTGCTCAAATCAATGGTTGTTCTGCGCTGCTGTAAAGAAAATTAGAGGGGACATTGCACCTATCTATTAGTAGTGGAGTTGGAAGTTATTTGTAAAATGGTACATTGACCTTGCAGAATTCTCTCAGAGCTGCCCTGATTGTCTGCTGGAATGGAAGCTGAAATCTTCACCTTTCACTCATGCATGTTTCCACTTCAAAGCCAAACATTTAAGTAGAATCTCTCCTGGCCTTGATAAATAAATGTTCCTCTTCTATAGGACTTCCTTTCCAAAAACTCTGATGTTACTCAGTATCCCATTTTATCAGAGTAAAATAGTCTTATGAAGAAATTACACAAATGTTATATAAATATGAATGAATTGTCAGCCTATATCAGTGGTTTCTTTATGTTTTTTCATTTCTAACATATACAGTATAGAAATCTCCCTCAAAGCCTATTCTACGAGTATAGTACTCCTATTCTTACCAACAATCCCCATACATATCACTTCTAAATTAACTTCTAATTCTGCCCAATTATCTACAAAGGTGACTTCTCAAACTTCAAAGCCCAAGTTTCATTCACTGTTTCCTTATTCTTGGTCTATCATTGTCATAACAATTGCTTACTAATATCCTACAATCTGAAACCCTCCCAAAACCTCATTCACATTTTAAAGTCTCCTAAAATATCTGTCATTCTGATTTACTTAACTGTTTTATTTAACTCTCTTAATTGTCAAAGGCACAGAAGGAGGCTGCTTAGTGCATTGATTCCAGATCAGAAGATTGTAAAACAATCCAAACAGTCCTATTCCCATAATGCTTCCCCTCCAGTCCTGTAAATAATTATTTTTTCTCAAATACACATTAAATTTGAAAATCCAGAATGACTGTTCCACCATCCTTATAAGCAATGCGTTCAAACTCCTGCCCACTTATCCTCACCTCCATCAAATTATCTCTGAACAGAGAACAGAAATCTCCTCTTGCCATTTTGTTGTAAGAACAACTCCAGCTTCAACAGTCTAACCTTATACCTTAAATATGTCTTCACTAGAACCATTCTAGTAAATCTTTCATGTGCTTTCTGTAGGATCATTACATCTTTTCAAAAAAATGACATGAAGTGCAAGCAATGCCCCATTTGTCACCTAACTGGTGTTTTATAAATAATAAACACCAATTCCTTGCTTTCATACTTTGCATCCATTTATGCCCAAGTGCAATCAGTTCATTCCTTGCCAGTCCCTGACTTCCTCCTCACATTATGCAAATGGCATTATGAAATTTAAAGTTTTTTCCAGAGTTTTCTGTATCAATAGTGTGTTACATTTCATAGAAGTGGTGCCATAAGGAAGGAATTTCAATCATATTAATTTACCATCTATACTCAATCTTCATCTGCAAAAATCGATACATGGTTCAAAAGTTGTTTTTTAAATTCAGTATTTCACAAGAATTAATGACAAACTACACTCGAGTTTACTTGACCAAATTCATAATAAATAGTCATGCACACTTACCACAGAACAAATGCATAAGGCGATAGTCCTGTCATACTTTTCAAGTTACACCCTTGCACATAAGCCTCACATTAAACATTTGACTTTTTATCTCTTACAATTCCTTGTGTATTTTATTGATGCTGTCAGTACTCAAACATTTTTACATACAAAGCTTGTGTTACAATTGGCAGCTACCAGATGACAGGAAATTTTAGAATTGCAGTGGCAGATGGCTTTAGTTATGACATATAAATTTGGAGAATGACAGAAGGTAAGTAAATAGAGATAAGTTAGAAGTCTAGTTTCTGTAACAGTTCATGTACAGATATCAAAAAATCAGAAACCTAATTCAGACTCAATTTATTCTTTCCTTGTGAATATTGATTATACATTTAGATATGAGAAATTGAAATAAATAAATTCAGTTATTTTGCTAATGAACTTTGCCATCATTTCAATAAGAAAACACAATTTCCAACTGCTATACTAAACTATATTAAATAGAATTTTATTCGTGTAATAAAATTTTTTGTTAAATCTTGGTAATTCTTAGTGCTGTGTCTATCATTTTAAATAGACATTTACAGATGTGAAATGTGGTTCTAATTATAATCAAAGCAAATCATCATTCCTGTTTCTGGAAGCATAAAAATGCATAAACATAAAATGTTTAGAAGGAATCCATTTACCCCAGTAGTTCCTGTGTGAGGCACAATTAATCAGAAATATTCTAGTAGTTTTACCTTGATCTTCTCCCATATTCCATTTCCTCCTAAATAAAGTTTTAAAAACTTATTTTTTGAGGAGTCCACCTCCAGCATGTGGCAGAATGCTGGGAGCATTTGCTTGGAAAATGCTGCCATCTGCAAGGTGTATCAAGTGTAGCAGTTATAGTGGATGCTGGTCTTGAACAATAGCTTGCAAACTCTGAATGCCAGGTTAAATAGGATGAAAGATTCTGTACTTTGGCCTCTCATTGCTCCATTGATCTGCAGCAAAGATTTCTCTAATATGTCAGAAACAATTTTGTTGCTTCAGATGTGTCTTTGGCAGCAGCTTTGTGGGCACAAAACTCAAAGAATGACAGCCAACAGTATCTGAGTAGCCTTCTTCTAACTCCATAGAAACTAAAGAGGTTGGACCATTTAAAGAAAGGTAAACATTTGTCAGTGCACAAGATTGTGAACGTGGTTTTACAAATGTTAAATTTTTGATATCTATTTTGAACAGGGTAAGTTACTGTATTTCTTTCTTATCGTATACATCTTAGTTTGGTGGATGGGAAGAAGCCCTTGATGGTGGAGGAACTGAATTGGGTGTGAAAGTGGGGCTTGGTTAGAGGCGTTACAGGGGGGAAAGTGTTGGTGGGAAGTGGGGAGAAATTGGCATTTGAGTATGCAAAAATAGCTTTTGAGTACAGGTTTCCCCCGCCATCCAAAGGTAGAGCGTTCCTATGAAATGGTTCATAAGCCGGAATGTCGTAAAGTGAAGAAGCAATTACCATTTATTTATATGGGAAAAATTTGTGAGCATTCGCAGACCCCAAAATAACCTACCAAATCATATAAAAATAACACATAAAACCTAAAATAACAGTAACATATAGTGAAAGCAGGAATGATATGATGAATACACAGCCTATATAAAGTAGAAATACTTTTCCACAATCATTACCGCACTGTTCTCCGTAGCGAAAATCTCATGCAAGTGCTCTTGGCAGAGAGAAGGCGCAAGTGCCGTCAGCAAAAACACAGTGCAAGTGCTCTCCAGTAACCTTTAAGCTATGAAGCTGCGAAATCATACCAAATAACATGTAAAAATACACTGCCGATATAAAGTAGAAATAATATATGTACAGTGTAGTATCACTTACTGGAATTGGGAAGGCATCAAGCACACTGACGATGGTGTGCTAGGCTGAGTCGTCGGAGGTTGGTTAGGTGCCGCCCGGCACGTAAATGTCGGCCCAGATCAGACGCGACACAATCAGCAATTGGCTCTGATCTGGGCCGACATTTATGTGCCAGGTGGCACCTGATTAATTAGCTTGTTTATTTTGGCTTTTTTCTTAAAGATATGCTGGATGTGTTCCGGCCACCACTGCATTCTTCGTGGATTGGTATCTGTCATCTCATTGTCAATCAGGGCAGGCAGGTCATCTTCTTCTATGTCTGCCTGCCTCAATGTCGAAGGTCGAGGTTCGTTGTCTGCTGTGGCTGATGTGGAAGATTTGCTTGACTGCTTAGCCTCGTGCAATTTTAGATGATACAGTTCTTTGTAAGCACTCAAACCATCTTGCAAATATGCCCTAAACCGACGTACCTTTTCAAGATTAAAGTCGTACTTTATCATTGCAGTGAAAATCTCATGCAGTTGCTTCACGTTCAGTTCCTGGGTGACTTCACTTTCGGTCTGTTCGCTACCGCATTTGGTTTCAATTGTTATCCTTTCCTCTTCCAATTGCATCAGCTCTTCATCTATCAGTTCTTGGTCATGAGATGCCAAAACCTCTTCAACATCATCTTCGTCAACTTCCACAAGCCAAACTCACTTTGTCCTTGCTTCGTTCACTACGATCAAAATGCTTAATTATGTCCAGTTTTATACTTAAGTGTAACACCCTTACAAGCTCTTTTAGGCTTTTCTGATACCTTAGAACTCATCTTGCTAACGGCTGCTCACAGGCACATGTTTAAACAATGCTGGCTAGAATGCCGTTCCGAATCCGAGGGAGAGCAGCTGCTCGGGGCGCACGCCACTTTTTTCACACGCTGCCTTTTTTCATAACAGTGAAAACACCTTCTGTTAGCAAAAACAGGTATCTAATGTAGGTCTTTTGTAACAGTGAGGTTTCTTAAAGCGAACGTTCAAAAAGCAGGGGACACCTGTATGCTTGTTGAATGGGTGAAATAATGGAACCTCAAAAAAACAGAGACAGCCTGAGCAGTATAAGCTGTGATATGCAATGCAAGCAACGTCTTCTGTCCTTTTTGTTTCCATCTTCCTCAAAATTCACCAAAGTTCGTCAATGCTCTCCAGCTCATTCTTCCTGTGGGTCAAAACTTAGTGTTATTGAAATAACGTGCAAGCTATGTCACCCACAGCCATTCTGAAGACCCTGTTTATCATGAACTGAAAAGAATTTACTCATATATCATGACAACAAAAATGGATGTTTAGTATGCCAATGACTTGTTTGATTTGTTCACACTCCATGCATTCTAGTATCGACGATGGAATATGGGTCCCCATTTCACACTACTTGCTATCCTTACCATAGCAGTTTTAGTTTTATTTGTTCAATTAACCTTTCTTACATCTGTGGTAAACTTACTGAAACCATTACACTGCTCATTATGACTGATGTCATAAGCCAGTTGACATAAGTTTTCAGTCATCCATCTTATATTCTTTTCTCTGAATGTGTTATCTTGAAAATGCCCTGGAAGTATGAACAAGCACAGGAATTGGAATGGCAGGTACTTTGACAGCCTCTGGAAGTGGGAGCTATCAGGCAGAAAATATTGTTCTTATCATCATCTGATGTGACAATTTGAGCCTCTCAAGCCCCTGACGGACAAATGCATGGGCAAATTTATACTTAGCTTTTAACTATTGTGTGCTGAATATGATCATAAGATATAGGAGCATTTTGGCCCATTGAGTGGCCCATTTGGCTCCCAGCTTAGGTGGCACAACAACCCTCAATCCCCAAAAAGAGGCTACCTCGGTTAAGGGCATGTTCATCCCTGAGTTGGTATAAATGAGGAAATTGGAATTTCTGCTGCAACCATGTTGGGTAGTAGAAACAAAATGTAGACCTGAGATAGCGTGGAGTCTTTTCTGGTTTCCCTTTGGATCATCTGCTGTAAAAGGGAGTCTTCTGATTTGCGTTAGGGAGAACACTGTACATCTATCATTCTGCACATTTATTTATTTATTTATTTATTTACATAAATAAATAAATAAATTTCCTCTGCATCAGTAAGGAAATGTAATGCAAAGTTTAAAGGGTGTTCACTTCCATCACTCATAATATGTGACATAACTGCACCTATACAATAAGGCAGGGCATCACAGGCAAACTTCACTGGATGATGTGGGTCATAATGTGTGAGTACAGTCTGATGTCACAATTTCCTGTACCTTTTTGAAAGCCACCTCACACTGCTTTGTCCATTACCATTTCTTCAGCTGAAGCACAGTACCTCTGTTTGGCAGGAATCTACCATAGTAATTGCCACATCCTAAAAAGGACCACAACTGTGACACATACTTTGGTCTTGGGGCATTCACCACTGCTTGAATTTTCTCGGCACACTTGTGTAATCCTTGTGTGTGACCACAGCAAGAGCTGAGTGATTTATAGAATTCACACTTGTTACATAATGCTCTGAGCCCATAACCTTCTTATCTTTTTCACACTTTCTTGAGATTTTGGAGATGTTCTTTGTCATCCTTACTGGTAACAATGATGTCACCCTTACCAGTAACAATTATGTCATCCATGTTACACTGAGTGCCCGGATAACCTTGCAGAACTTGGTCCATAACTTTCTGCCAGAGTGCAGCTGTAGATGCTACTCCAAAAATAAGCCAATTGTAGCAATAAAGCCTTTTGTGAGTACTTATGGTGAGAAACACTTTGGACTCTTCTTCCATCTCCATCTGTAGGTAGGCCTCAGCTAAGCCCACTTTGCTGAAGTGTATCACTCCAAAAAGGTTTGCAAAGATATCCCCTATCCTGGGCAGAAGGTATTGACCTACTTTCAGTACTGGGATGATGGTGACCTTAAAATCACCACAGATCCTGACAAACCCATTCTTCTTGGCTACTGGGATAACTGGCATTGTCTTTGGACTCCATTAAACCTTGGAAAGAATTTATTTAGCCTCCATGCTATCTAGCTTACTTGCTACTTTATTATGTATGGTATAAGGAACCATATGGGCTTTGTAAAATTTTGACATGACATTTTCATTTAACACTATTTTGCCATCCTTGAATACTACTTTGGCATCATCCAGTACCTTTCTTAATTCATTTTGAGTTGACTTTACTGCAGAGGATGTGGCATGCAAATAGTGGATGGATCTCCAATCAAATTGTAGTGGTCTCAGTCAATTACGTCACCACAATGTTGGCCCTCCTGTTTTTACCACATATAAGTTCAATGTGGCTTGTTGTTTGTTGTATTTCACTGTTACCAACATCATTCCCACAGGAGTTATCTATCTTTTTTCCAGTATAAGTTGTTAAGTGGATATTGCAGGCTTCAGTTCAGTATCTTTGAAATGCCCTTCAAACACTTTATAGAATGACTGAAACAGCCAAGCCAGAGTCCATTCTGTTTTAGTTAATTTGCTATTCACTTCTGGTGTAAGCCGTATTGCTTGTCCTTGAAGGCTACCAACCCTGTGTCACTCTCATTACTGTCAGATTTTTCATTGACAGCATGCAGATTAGTGTTCTCTTTAAAGCTGCAACTTGACATTTTAATCTCTTTCTCTTCCCTGTGCAGTCCATTTACTTTTGTCTGCCTGAAATTCTCTTTGCATGTATCCTACTTTGTTGTATTTTCTTCAAGTTTCTCCTTTAAACTGCATGCCAACTGTAACACAATCTGTTCAGCCAGGCAGGTTTCTGTTTAGGTGTTAGAATTTTGTTCATACCCACTTTTATTCCTGACTGCAACTCAATTGCGTCCCTGTCTGCTATTTCCATTGATACAGTGATTTTGACTGTTATTTTAAATGTGAGTTGTGCTTCAGTTAGGAGCCTTTTTTGGATGCTTTCTTGCAGGATTCCACAAACTAAACAATCTCTCACTGCATCATTAAGCTAATAACAGAATGCCTTGACAATCTCTTCAATTCATCCACATATGCTGAAATGGATTCTCCTTCATTTTGATTCTGCTTATGAAATCAACAATGCTTTGGGTTCTAAATGTTTCTTCATTACTTTCACGGGATCAGCAAAGCTCATTTCGACTGGTTTGGTTGGAGCAGTTTAACTTCTAAGCAAACTGTTTGCTCTCACACCAGTAGCACTCAGCAAAACTGGCATTCGCTTCTCATTGGCTATTTCATTTGCTTTAAAATATAGCTCAGTTCGTTCACTATGCAATATCCATTTATCTCTTGTGTAATTGAATACATCTATCTTTCCAATGTAGCCAGCCATTTTTTACTTTTTTTATTTATGATTATTATCAGCCGGTTCTCACTCTTTATGAACCTGTGAATTTATCCATTTTCTGCCTGCCATTAAACTCGATCTTTTTTTCTTTTCTGAAGAAACCACATGCTGTGTTTTTGACACTAATGTCTCCCTGCATTTTTTATTATTTGGACATTTCTTTCTGCCTCTTGCGAAGAAAGAACGTGCTGCATTTCAACAGGTAAGTGGTCGTCTCTGGTTTGACTTTTAAAACTTACTTGTTGCTGCTGTTATGTTTTGTAACTCCAAAACATAAAACTTATCAAAGGAAAAATAAGGGAGGCTGAGAGATGGATATAAACCTTGTTTTTATTTTTTAGCAAAGTATGTACACATGGCGTGGTGGTGTAAAGATGTATGACATTCATGTACTTCATACATACAACCCATAATAGATTACGTAAGTATGAAAGAGTGCTCAATCAAGCAATATATTTACAATATTTCTCAGATATTACTGAAATATCTGTAATAGAAGGAGGAAGAGAAGATGGCGGCGCGGTGCAGCGTGCGTGGCCTCTCCGGTGAATGATATCTGTAATCTGTCAAGTAGGGTACCGTGCACAATTCTGATTTAATGGAGACAGACTTGAGAATATGGAGGAACATCTGGAGAAACTTCTGAAATGCCCGCTTCGCTGCTGCTGCTACTGTGTGGTAACAGCAATCTACAGAGCAGAAGGCCCTGAATCCTCGGCTTTGCTTGTTACAGCAACTGGGGTGAGGTCGAAGGTGCTCAGCAGAGGATGGCGCTCGGGAGGCTGTATCAGAGGGGCTGGCCAGAGGCTCGAAGTTTTCGGATGGACAGGCTCAGTGTCGGCCGTGGTCGGCTGCTTCCAAGGCATTGGCAAGTTGTCGGTGCCTGGAGGTTTATAGCAGGGAGTTTCTCCCTTTTTGCTGTCTGCTATCGGGGACTCAGGAGACGATCGGGACTTAAAACTTTTTTTTTACCGCGGCCATGGTTTGTTCTTTATCAAATTATGGTATTGCTTTGCACTGCTGTAACTATATGTTATAATTATGTGGTTCTGTCAGTGTTAGTCTTTGGTTTGTCCTGTTTTTCTGTGATATCACTCTGGAGGAACATTGTATCATTTCTTAATGCATGTATGTATTTCTAAATGACAATAAAAGAGGACTGAGTGTTCTCATAATCTAAAATCTAAAAAAATGTATTAAATACACAACACTATCAACCACCAATTTAAATATGCCCAATGACTTGGCCTCTACAGCTGTCTGTTGCAATGATTCCACAGATTCATTACTTTCTGGCTAAAGAAATTCCTCCTCATCTCTGTTCTATATGGACGTCCTTTTCTGAAGCTCTACCCTTTGGTCCTAGACTCTCCCACTATTGCAGGTACCCTCTTCATGTCCACTCTTTCAATATTTGGCAGATTTCAATGAGATTGCCCCTCATTCTTCTAACTCCAGCAAGTATAGGCCCAGAGGCAACAAACGTTCCTCAGATATTATCCTTGTCATTTCCAGGATCATTCTCATCAACTCCCTTTGGACCCTTTCCAATACCAACACATCCTTTCTTTGATATGGGACACAAAATTGCTCATATTACTTCACATGCGGTCTAATTAATGCTTTATAAAAACTCAGCATTACATCCTTTCCTTTATATTCTAGTGCTGTTGAAATGAATGCTAACTTTGCATTTACCTACCTTACTATCGACTCAACCTTCAAGTTAACCTTTAGGGAATCTTGCACTAGGATTGCCAAGTCACTTTTCATTTCTGAATTTTCACCTTGTTTACAAAATAGTTTACACCTTTATTCCTTCTACTAGAGATGACCATGTACTATCCTTTGCTGAATTCCATCTGTAACTTCTTTGCCTATTCTCCTAATCTGTCCAATCCTTCTGCAGACACTCTGCCTCCTCAACACTACCTGTCCTTCCACCTCCTTGTATATCCCACAAATCCAGATCATTAAGATATAATGTGTAAAATGGTGGATCCGACACTGACTTTTGTAGGACACCACTCGTCACCAGCAGCCAACCTGAAAAGATCCCCTTTATTTCCAATCCTTGCGTTCTGCCAGTCAGCCAATCTTCTGTCCATGCTAATATTTCTTCTTGAGGAAACCATGCTGAGTTTGGCCTATTTTATCGGGTGCCTCCAAGTACCCTGAAACTGCATCCTTAATAGTGGATCCTTAATATCTTGTCTACCACTAAAGTCATGCTACTTAGCCTATAATTTCCTGCCTTTTGCCTCTCCCCCTTTTAAAAAAGTGAAGTGACAGCTGCTATTTTCCAGTCCTCTGGAACCAATCTAGAAACTAGCGATTCTTGAAAGGTTACTACTCATGCCTCCACAATCTCCACAGCTACCTTTTTCAGAACCCCCATGTGTAATCTATCTGGTCCAGGTGACATCAGACCTTTGGTGAACTTGACTTCAGTCCTTCAGCTTCCCAAGCACCTTCTCCTCAGCGATAGTGACTACACATATTTCTGCTTCCTGATATTTTTGAATTTCTGGCATGCTGTTGGTGTCTTCCACAGAAAAGACTGACACAGATTACCTATTCAGTTTGTGCAGCATCATTTTCCAGTGGTCTTGCCTTTCTTTTACTCTTTATACAGTGGCATGCAAAAGTTTGGGCACCCCTGGTCAAAAGTTCTGTTACTGTGGATAGCTAAGTGAGTAAAAGATGAACTGATTTTCAAAAGACATAAAGTTAAAGATGACACATTTTTTTAATATTTAAGCAATTTTTATTTCCATCTTTTACAGTTTCAAAATAACAAAAAAGGAAAAGGGCCCGAAGCAAAGGTTTGTCACCCTGCATGGTCAGTACTTAGTAATGGGGTGTATGGAGCATCAGGGAGAGATAGCACCTCTGGTGGGGGAACATGTCACATCCTTTTCAAGGCGGTTTATCGACCTTTGGTCCCCACCTTGCACTCAGCTCTCACGTGTGGCTCCCTGTAGCTGTTGGCATGTGACAGCGGCCACACCCCGGGCAACGGATTCCACGAGCCGGCTAAACCAGGTGAGGGTAGCCGATGGGTCTCAAACCCTCGGTGAGATAGGCAGTTGTCTATCCCAGCATGTGAAGACAGATTCCGGCTGATTGAGCGGACGAGACCAATGGTAGGTCCAACGGTCAAGAAGGCGGTCTCTGCAAGCATCGTGGAATGCGTAGAGCAGGACAAGACATAGAAGATGTCCTGGTCATCCACTGCGCCTAGTCCCATCTCCAGCCGTCTAGACTCTGTCTTGCCACTGGATCCAGATGGGAATTGGGAAGAGAGAGTGAAGCTGACGCTGCGCAACTCTCCCTCACTTAAATCCAAATCAAGTGCTAGTCTCGACACCATCATAAAGCTGGCTGGTGGCGCAGTGACATCAGCGTCAGACTCCAGGAACGAAGGTGCCTGAGTTCGAATCCAGTTGAGCCGCTCCTAGGCACGCTTTCCATCCGTGCCTGGTTGAGTGTCGAGCTAGGAACTCGACCTCGTAAAAAGTACTAATGGTGTCGAGGTCTTCATTGATGACGATGGACGAACCTTACTTAGTAATACCCCCTCTGGCAAGTATCACAGCTTGTAAATGCTTTTTGTAGCCAGCTGAGGGTATTTCAATTCTTGTTTGGGGGATCTTCACCCATTCTTCCTTGCAAAAGGCTTCCAGTGCTGTGAGATTGTTGGGCCGTCTTGCATGCACTGCTCTCTTGAGGTCTATCCACAGATTTTCAATGATATTTAGGTCGGGGGACTGTGAGGGCCATGGCAAAACCTTCAGCTTGTGCCTCTTGAGGTCGTTTATTGTGGATTTTGAGATGTGTTTAGAATCATTATCCTGCTGTAGAAGCCATCCTCTTTTCATCTTCGGCTTTTTTTACAGACGGTGTGCTGTTTGTTTCCAGAATTTGCTGGTATTTAATTGAACTCATTCTTCCCTCTATCAGTAAATGTTCCCCGTGCCACTGGCTGCAACACAAGCCCAAAGCATGATCGATCCGCCCCCGTGCTTAACAGTTCGAGAGGGCTTCTTTTTATGAAATTTTGCACCCTTTTTTCTCCAAACATAACTTTGCTCACTGCAGCCAAAAAGTTCTATTTTAACTTCATCAGTCCACAGGACACGTTTCCAAAATGCAAGAGACTTGTTTAGATGTTCCTTTGAACCTTTTGAATGGAACTTCTTGCTTAAAATATTAAAATGTGTCATCTTTAACTTAAGCAACACACATCAAAGTTGCTGGTGAACGCAGCAGGCCAAGCAGCATCTGTAGGAAGAGGTGCAGTCGACGTTTCAGGCCGAGACCCTTCGTCAGGACTAACTGAAGGAAGAGTGAGTAAGGGATTTGAAAGTTGGAGGGGGAGGGGGAGATCCAAAATGATAGGAGAAGACAGGAGGGGGAGGGATAGAGCCAAGAGCTGGAAATTACAGATGGGGAGCAGTGAGAGATGGTTTCACTGAACTCCCGTCGAAGGGAGGATCTAAACTTCTTCGATGTAGGAATCACCGGAAGAGGCTTCGCAGTAGTGAATTTAAACGCAAACAACAGGAATTCTGCAATTTTTTTTCATCTTTAACTTTATGCCTTTTGGAAATCAGTTCATCTTTTACTCGCTTAGCTATTCACAGTAACAGAAATTTTGAGCAGGGGTGCCCAAACCTTTGCATGCCACTGTATATATGAAAAACATGTTGTCATAGTCACTTGTATTATTAGCTAGCTTACCTTCGTATTTCCTCTTTCCTCTCCTTATTGAGTTTTTAGTTGCCTTCTGTTGGTTTTTAAAACCTTCCCAATCCTCTAACATTGCACTAATTTTTGTTTTGCTTTTATGCTGTCTTTGACCTCCCTTGTCAGTCATTGTTACTTCATCCACAATTTAAAATGTTTCAGCTTCCTTGGGATGAATCAATCCTGCATCTTCCAAATTACTCCCAGAAACTCCAGTCATTGCTACTCTACTGTCATTCCTGGTGGTGTCTCCTTCCAATCGTCTTTGGCCAGCTCCTCTCTCATGCCTCTGTAGTTATGTTTACTCTGTTGTAAATATGATACAATATTTTAGCTTTTCCCTCTGAAATGCAAGTGTGAATTCTATCATATTATGATCAATGCCTCCAAATCATATTTGATTCATTACACAACACCCAATCCCGAATTGCTTTTTTCACAAGCTGCTTTAAAAGGTCATCACATTGGCGTTCTACAAATTTCTTCTCTTGGGGTCCAGCACCAACCAGATATCTCAATCTACCTGCATAGTGAAATACCCCATGACCATTGTGGCATTGCCCTTTTTATACGTCTCTTCTATCTCCCATTGTAATTTGCAGCTCACATCCTGGCTTCTGTTTGTAGGCCTATATGTAACTCCAACAAGGTCTTTTTATCTTTTCAGTTTCTTAATTCTACCCACAATATGGCCGCATGTGCTCCTCTGCTACTCTCTTCTCTCCAATACAGCTGCTGCTCTTGTAGGTCACTGCCTTCATCTGACATCTAATTTAAGGTAAGTGGTGCACATGGTTATTTGACATTCTCGAGCTTGAGACTGTAGTTTGCACCTCTGAATTCACTATGCGTATAATTTGTCACCAGAAGGATTATGAACATGCCATTTGCAATTGACTTCAGTTCCCTTAATTTGTTAAGATCTGACCTTGCTTTCACAGATGGGTGTCTGGAAATCCATAGATCCAATTTAAACAGAAGTTCCAAATCATTAAAGTGTCAGAGTATCTATGTGGCAACTCATCTGTCCTGAGACCATCAGTTGCATGCAGTCCAAATAAGAAAGTCAGTAACCTGGAGCTAGTATCTTGATGAACTGTCATTACTAACAATTTTCATCCCTACCACCAGCTCTGAAGCCAGGTTAAAGTTCAAACCTTTGTTCTCATGACATAGATTTCCTGAACTGGATTAGAGCATAATGCAATAAATATTTAGAGGCTTTTATTATTCTCATCGTTGAATGACAGACAATATTTTGTTCTTCTGCTACCCAAGTAGTTGGTTCACCTACTGTTACTTTCAAACCATTATCCTACCTTTCAATAAGTTAACTATGAAATAAATTAACCTGCTTAGCTTTATCTCACAGTCCCTAAACCATGAGTGCAAATTGATGGATGCTAAAATTAGTCAAATGTATCTTTGTTGAAACTGAATAAACTGCTACAGATTATCATTATAACATGAAATTAATATTGCATAATTTGTAGGTTAATATGTGAACTTTCTTAGAACTTATTTCATGGCAAATCTCAACATATGTGGAAAAAAAATCTGAAATATATTTTATTAGATTTGGGCAGCTGTGAGATTGCAACACATTTAGAACATTATAAAGTGGTAGCTGTGGGACTGAAGTAGAAATTCACTTGAATTTTGACATGTTATCTTACCTTCATCTTTAGGTTCATTTGATCTTCATTCATTCATGCAACAAATTTGTTATGTACAGTTTTCAGGCTGAGAATGCGATGGAAGTCTGTTTTAACTTGCCTATTGATATTTCCCTCTTAGGCTTGCTCATCTCAATCTTTCCATGTGTCTTTAAGACAAAGTGATGTAAAGTGGAAAATATAGCCTGAAATATTTGTTTTATAACTTGATGTATTAATGTAGTGCAATCAGATGTCAATTGCATGTTTTTTTTTGGGTGTCTTGCTCTTGCATCCTTGGTTTGAATTGTTACATCATAAACAGCAGCTGAATCAGATACTTCCAAAAATGCCAACTGAATTTTATTTTAGATCTCCTTTCCTCCTAGTCACACATACCACCATCCACATTAAGTATTGAATTTACTCTGAGGTGGACACATCTACAGTATATTTAGGCTAAAACTGTTCACACGACACTGCTTTATCATGCTACCTGCAATAATAGCCTTTCCTGGGAATATTACAGAATGAAAATAATTTAAATCCTGGATGAGGATAGTACAGTAAAGGCCAAGTATATGTGGTAACCTGCAGTTATCCTCTGAGAGGACATTCTCTCAAATTATCTAAATTGTATTGAAGTATAAAGGAGCAATCCTGCAGATTCCTCCTTCAGCAGCTCAAGAAAGCATGAGGAGGTGAAGAGAAAATGGAAACCAGTATCAAACCAATACACAATGTATACCTCAGGGAAAGAGTTAGAGTACATTTTACAGAACTATTACTGAAATACAATACAAAGCATCAGTCAAAATGATATCAAAATATGAGGAAAGAAAATAGCATAGCCGGAGGGATGTAAACACCAAGCTATAACAACAAACCAAAGTACTCTGATGGTGTGATGCATGGTATGAACCTCAAATTGAGCTGGGCAAGAAACAAATAAAGTACAAGAAATGAAATGGTTACTTCTAAAGCAAACAATGAGGCTCCAAAATGAACTAGAGATGACAGGTTTGGTGATGCATGAAAGAGAAGCTCCAAAATCAAGGAATGAAATCCTGAGAAGGGAGCTAAAAATGAGTTGTCTGTTAGGTGTGTAATATGTTGCTTTAAACTGATTCACCTATTTGGATGTGAAATAATTGCTTTTGTTCAGAGAAAATTAGGAAGATTTGCAAGTTACAACTATATGTGCTGGTCTTTACATGGAGTTTAATGATGAAATTCTCAACCTTACGTGAAGACTTGCCTTTAAAAATCAATGCCTGGTAGAAATAGATGAAACACTTGAAGTGTGTGTTTATTATAGTCCAATAAAAGCCAATTTACCAGCCCATTTCTGCCCCCTAACTATACAAATCCAGCTTGATTTTCAACAATTTTTCAGTAAAGAATCAATAGCTGAAATTTGAATTTTCTCCCCACAGGAAGAAGAATGATAAGCAAATCTCAATAAACCTATCAATTCCATCAAGCTGGGTGGCTGTTCATAATTATGATAATATTCTGATCAACTATCCTATGCCACTGATACTTGTAGAATGAAAAAAAAGTCTATTCTTCCCTATTGAGCTGTAGTATTGCCAGATCTACAGTTTTTCAAACATTTCAGAGAAAGCTTTCCTAAGAAGTGTAATACCTTGAATGGAAAATAATCATTTGGTCTTTCCCTCCTCTTTAAGATTTAATGATCAGAAGGGGAGATAAATTTCCATTAGAGCTGCTTAATTAGATGGATAAGATAATTAGGCAAAAGTAAAATTTGAACCAGATCCAAATCAGGGAAGACATCAACAGAATGTGAATAAAAAGCAAAGAAAATCCTGCAAACTTTGTACAATTAGCAAAGCAAATAAAACCAGTCAGTTAAATCTACTGGCTGCTTGGTGTATTGCTAAATGAGGGATTATTTGCTTTCTATAATTTTGTTGTTTGTGCACAAATGATCTGCTGCATTTCCTACATTGCAGATTTTCCAAACATCGACAATTCCTTTCCTCCACAGATGCTGCTCAATTTTCTGGTTTCCTCCAGCAGATTACTTATTGATTCAGAAGAAAGCCATCCACTCTAATTGAGGATCTGGAGGTGGCTATACAACCACATTTTTCTTTCATAACGTTTAGAGCCCTGTCTGAGAAAGTATTTCACATTGTTACAAGGCGCAACCATTTTTGGTATCTGTCAGAACAATCGTGTTTACATAAGAAGGTCTCCTGAAACAATTGTCAGTCCAGCATTGGAATTCCAATACTGTATAAATTTTGACCACTTAATAAAAAAAATAACTCATTTTCCTTGGCTTTAATTATGCCAACTTCCTATCCTCTCTTATAACATTTTGAAACCTGCTCAGAACTCAAATGGCCATTACCTCAATGAACATCTCTCCCATCAATGTTCCACTTTCTGAATCCAGGCCCGGATTTCTGGGTGATCCTAGATTGGGAGACTGCTTCACTGAAAACCTATGCCAGAAAAAGTGGGATCTCCTGGCAGCCATCCATTTCAATTCTGCTTCCCATTCCCATTCTGTCAGCCCATGGCCTTCTTTACTGCTGCGATGAGGCCCACTCAAGTTGGAGGAGCAACACCTTATATTCACCTAGGGAGCCTCCAACCTGATAGCATGAACATTGATTTTTTTGAACTTCAGGTAGTTGCCCCCTCCTCAGCATTCCACATTCCTGTTTCCCTCTCACTTTTTTCCCCACCTGCACATCATCCCCTCCCCCCCCACCAGTGCTCCTCTTTCTTCCCTTTCTTCTGTGGTCTTCTACCCTCTCCTATCAGGTTCCCCCTCCTCCAGCCTGTAATCTCATTCACCAATCAGCTTCCCAGCTCTTTACTTCATCCCTCCCCCTCTTCCAGTTTCATCTATCATTTACCAACTTGTTCTTCTTTCTCCCCTACCCCACCTTCTTACTTTGACTCTCACCTTTTTTTCCAGTCCTGATGAAGGGTCTCAGCCTAAACATCGACTGTTTATTCCTTTCCGTAGATACTGCTTGACCTGCTGAGTTGCTCCAGCACTTTTTGTGTGTTGCCTTGGATTTCCAGCATCTGCAAATTTCCTTGTTTTGAAATTCACCAGGCTTTGGTATGACAATACCCCATAAGCAGGCCCCAAGACACTTTTCTAAATCTCTCCACCAAGATGTGATCTCCAGGCAAGTACTTCCCCTCACTGCTTCTTCCACTAAATCTCCTGGCACTAACTTCAGTGAGCCCTGCTGTTCAACCACCCCTCCTCCTCTGGCTCTCTTCTCCGAATACTCTTCTTTCCAGGTTCTGATTGGGATGCAAGTTGCTAGGAATCTTTTCTTCAACTCACAACTGCACCCTACAACTGAAACCAAGATGACACTGGTGAACCTCAGTGGCATTCTGTGGGCTATGTACAATAACTCTAAATAGTTTCACTTTAAGTACTGAACTTTTAAGTCAACTTAATGATCTACAGATTTCACGATCACCTGAAATATTTTCCAGACCAAGCAGCCTTATGCAGATGAAGGTTCTTTACCATGACTCGAAGTGAGGTTAAAGGGGCAAGACTCCAAATCAGGCTGAAACACATTGGGATGAGGCACCCTCTGCCCTCCATCTTGTTAGGAAATGTACAGTCGCTGGAGAACAAAATTGAGGAGAAGAGGGCAAGATTGCTGTATCAAGGGGAAATGAGGGATTGTTGTATTTTATGTTTGAAGAAGACATGGCTTGATCCCAGCATGCCAGATACCGTGATCAGACCTGAAGGCTTTTTGATTCACAGAAAGGACCAAATGCTGATTTGGAGAAGGAAAAAGGTGGAGGTGTATGTTTCATGATAAACTCTTTGTGGTGCTCCGATGTGGTGGTTTGGTTGAACTTGTGTTCTCACGACCGTGCAGTCTGTCCTATCTACCTAGGAGTGCTCCTCCATAATCCAGACCACAGCTTACATACCACCAGCTGCCAACTATAATCAAGCGCTCGAGATACTGTGTGATGCCATCTCCAAACAAGGAACAGGCCATCCCAAGGCATTTCAAATCATAATTGGGGCCTTCAACCAGATTTGTTTGAAAGAAAAATCTGTCTAATTACCACCAGCATATAACCTGTAGCACCAGAGTTCACAAAACAATAGACCACTGTTATACTAAGATAAGAAATGCCTACCATTCTATGGTCAAACCACATTTTGTAACTCTGATCATTTGACTATACCAGCATACAGGCAGAGGCTAAAGAGCAAAGCTCCAAAGATTAGGATAATAAAGAGATGGTCGTGGGAGGCAGAGGAGTGGCTAGAGGATTACTTTGAGTCAGTGGACTGGGCTGTGTTCAAGCACTCATCTGTGGATTTGAATGACTACACCATGGCTATCATAGACTTTATTAAAATAGTTGTAGATAGTTGTGTCCTCACAAAATCATTCAGAGCTTCCCCAACGACAAGCTCTGGATGAACCATAAGATCCACAATCTGCTGAGGGCCAGATCAAAGGCAATTAAGTCTGATGATCCAGAAAGTCACAAGTGGTCCAGGAACAAACTCTGGAAAGCAATCTCATGGGTGAAGTGGCAATTCCAGACTCTTGAATCAACGAAAGATGCTTGACAGTGGTGGCAAGGCTTGAGTACTATCACCTCTTATAAAGTTAAATCAAGCGACATAGTTGACAACAGGGCTTCACTTCCAAATGAACTCAATGCCTTCTATGCTCACGTAGACTGTCAAAACATGGAGGAATTATCACAAACTCCCACAACCCCAGATGATCCTGTGATTTCAGTCTCTGAGACCGACATGTGAGCAGCCTTCGTGAGGGTGAACCCATGAAAAGCTTTCAGCCCAGATGGGGTACCTAGCCAAGGACTAAAGACCTGTGCTGATCATCTGGCTGGAGTGTCCACTGAGATCTTTAACCTCTCACTTTGGCAGTCTGAGGTACTCTCCTGCTTCATTGAGGCCTCCGTTAGTCAGGGTTGACTGTGGATGTTGAGTCCTAGCTGTCTAGATGTGCAAGCCAGTGCAGTATAATATGGAGAGCAAGCTGTTGCCCATGTGGCAATCTCCCCCTCGCCATGCAACTGATGAACCCAAAGAAATGGCAAAGATTGATACAGTTTGGTACCAGCATTGTCATAGGAGTTTCCAGTCAGCGTTGAACTCAATGTAGGACTGCTTCAGGGATGCCAACTCGGGATTTTTCCCTGAGGGTTTACTACTTCCCCATGAGTGGGTATAGCCACAAGGCAGCGGAGGTTTGAGATTAGAATTTTCCTTCTCCTAGATGAGAAGCGAACCATGGCTGACGAGCCCCAGCTTCCTGAAGTAACTGGTTTTAAGGCACCAGTAACCTACCTTTGCCCCTTCTCCTGTCTGTAGAAATGGTTGTGCTGGGCTTAGTAGCTAAGCTACATGTGAAGGCCAGGAGCTAGACTTGGTTGTCAGAGGCTATTTGAGTTGCTTGCCATTGGAAGCATTTAAAAGGTAGTGGGAGCTTGTCCCCACTACCACTCCCGGCTATAACAACCTGAAGGAATCAAGCAGACTTTAATTATACTGGGGCCTCAGAAGAATGTGGTAACCTGCCCCAGTGACCAGTAGCACTAACATCTAGAGTGATGAAACGCTTTGAGTGGTTGGTGATGAAACACATCAAATTGTGCCCAAGAAGTGACTTGGATCCACTCCGATTTGCCTACTGGAGCAACAGGTCCACAGCAAATGCCATCTCACTGGCTCTTCACTCAACCCTGAAACATCTGGACATAAAAGGTGCATACATCTGGATATTCTTTATCAACTACAGCACGGCATTCAGTACCATTATCCCCTCAAAACTAATCAATAAGGTCAAGGCCTTGGCCCCAATGCCTCCTGTGCAATTGAAACCTTAATTTCCTCACTTACAGATCCCAGTCAGTTTGGATTGGCAACAACATCCCCTCAGCACAGGTGTATCACAGGGCCATGGGCTTGGCCTCCTGCTCTTCTCACTTTATACTTACAACTGTGTGGCTAAGCACAGCTCCAATGCCAAATTCAAGTTTGCTGACGATACCACTGTCATAGACTGAAACAAAGGTAGTGCAGAATCAGCATATAGAAGGAAGATTGAAAATCTGGCTGAGGAGTGCCATAACAACAACCTCTCACTCAACTTTAAAACTCAGAGATTTTGTAGATTTTAAAATAATACAAATTATGTATAAAGTAAAAAATGGACAGCTACCACAAAGTATCCAAAGGTTGTTTAAAATGAAATAAAGTCAACATGATTTGAGAGGAACATGTATATTTCAAAAACAAAGGATAAGAACAAATGTAAAAAATGATTGTATTTCAGTCAGAGGAGTGAACCTATGGAACAGTTTTAGTGAGAATTTAAAAACGTGCACCACACTTAACAAGTTTAAAAAATTATTTAAAAATAATTTATGAGCAAATATAAAATTCATGATTTACTATAAGTGGGAGTAATGTAAGTAAATGATACTTGGAATTGGATTTTGTGTTAAAAGATTATGAAAGCTTTTGTTTTGATGTGATGATTGACACCAAATATGTTGTTGTATAAGTAAGAGCGGTAGGCGTAATAAACTGTAGTCTACACCCTTTCGGTCTGTTTTAAAGAATATCTATGTTTTTTGTTGTAATTTTGTCCTGTGAAATCATTGTTGAAAATTATGCTTTCTGTTATATTTGTACTGACCAAAATAAATTTCATTCATTCATTCATTCAAATGTCAGCAAGACCAAAGAGCTGATTATCGATGACTTCAGAAGGAAACCAGAGGTCCATGAGCCATCCTCGCCTGAGGATTAGGGTGGAGAGGGTCAGCAACTTTGAATTCTTTGGTATTATTATTTCAGAGGACCTGTCCTGGGCCCAGCACCTATGTGCAATTATGAAAAAAGCACGGCAGCACGTACTTTCTTAGGAGTTTGCGAAGATTCAACATGACATCTAAAGTTTTGACAAACCTCTATAGATGTGTGGTGGACAGTATATTGACTGGCTGCATCACAGCCTGGTATGGAAACACTGATGCCCTTGAACTGTAAAACCTACAAGAAGTCATGAATACAGCCCAGTTCATCATGGGTAAAGCCCTCTCCACCATTGAGCACATCAGCATGAAGCATTATCACAGGAAAAGAGCATCCACCATCAGAGATTCTCACCACCCAGGTCATGTTCTCTTCTCCCTGCTGCCATCAGGAAGAAAATACAGAAGCCTCAGGACTCACAACATCAATTTCAGGAACAGTTATTTCCCATCAACCATCAGGCCCTTGAATCAAAGGTGATAACTTCACCCAATTTCACTTGTCCCATCATTGAAAAGCTCCCATAACCTATACTCTCACTTTCAAGGACTCTTCATCTCATGTTTTCAATATTTATTGCTTATTTATTTACTATTCATGTTGGGCACGTGGCCAAGTGGATAAGGCGTTCGTCTAGTGATCTAAAGGTCGCTAGTTTGAGCCTCAGCTGTGGCAACGTGTTTGTGTCATTGAGCAAGGCACTTAACCACACATTGCTCTAGTGTCTGTGTGAGGAGTGGCGCCCCACACAGACTTCCAATCCGCACCTTGTAAGGCATGAAAATGCCTGACGCAGGCCTCTCATGGTCTGAATCGACGTTCCCCTCCCCTATTTACTATTATTATTTCTTTCTTTATGTATTTGCACTGTTTGTTGTCTTTTAGATTAGATTTTTTTTAGATTATGAGGACACGCAGTCCTCTTTTATTGTCATTTAGTAATGCATGCATTAAGAAATGATACAATTTGTACCTCCAGAATGATATCACAGAAACACAAGACAAACCACGACTAAAAAAAAAACTGACAAAAACCACATAATTATAACATATAGTTACAACAGTGCAAAGCAATACTGTAATTTGGTGATGAACAGTCTCTCGAAAGTCCCATCATCTCATGCAGATGGTTGAAGGGAGAAACTCTCCCTGCCATGAGCTTCCAGCGTCGCAAACTTGCCGATGCAGCATCCTGGAAGCACCCGACCACAGTCTGAAAACTTCGAGCCTCCGACCAGCCCTCCAACACCGAGCACCGAGCACCATCTCTGCTGAGCGCTTCGACCCCAGCCCCTGGTCCAGTATGCACTGGTTGATTGGTCTTTCATTGATTCTGTTATAATTATTATTCTATTATGGATTTATTGAGTATGCCGGCAAAAAAAGAATCACAGGGTTGTCTATGGTGACATATACGTATCTTGATGATAAATTTATTTTGAACTTTGAACTTTGTGGAGGACACATGAGTGTACAAAGCTCCTGTAGCCTGGGTATCACAGATTTATTTTGCAAAAAACTCATGACAGAAGTGGTCATTGTAATGTCATTGATTCCTTTTATTCAAACCTTTCAAATTCTTTTAACAGCCAAGGAAAAATGTCATCATTTTATCAGAGTAAGCTTTTGGTGAGACAAGTTTTCCTAGTGAAAAATCTTTTCACAAGTTGTTTCCAGTGTCTAAGCAGGAATTCCATTTCGCACACCACTGAACAATGTCATAAAAGAAATGAACAGTTTGACCAGGATTGACAAAGTTAAGATACTGTCTTCTGGTGGATAAGAAATATGTTTTGGCAACCATAACATGTCAGTACAGCACTTAGGAGAAGTGTGTGCTAAGGTGACAATGGAAGAGGCAAACATTGGCTTGCACTGGATACAATGCAGGTAACACACTGCAGGTGAGGGGATATGTATGGAGAGAAAAATAGTTAGGTAAATGACTCTTCCTCTGACCTTTTATAGGTCAGAATTAAATCATTATGTCTACTTATCTGTGGCTTATTATTGAGTGTCCTTTTTGGTCTCTTTCGCTTAGGTTCAGAGAAATTTCCATAAGCAGCAGCAAGAGGTTATAAAGGAAAAACTGGCTTGAGGGCACATCAGTTACCCTAGATATGTGAGTGGAGCTGTCTAGTAACACAGATCAGTACCCCCTTACACCTGCATCTCTCGTGAAACAATCCTGTGTATTGAAGAGATTGTTTAGTGCATTTTACACCCTTTGCAGGGCACATTAAAGTACATCACATGAGGTACAGAGCATCAGGACTAGGACTGCCAGAATGTGTAACAGCTTCTTCCTTCAGGCTGTGAGACTAATGAATACCCTGCCACCATTGAGGTCTTATCACTAGGACAGCAGTCTGTTTACTGTTTACTTGCTCTGCGCACTACATGCATTTTGAATTATATTTTATTTATTTAGGGTAATATTTTGCTTTTTTTTGTTGTATGCGATTAATGATTTGTGGGTGCACCGTGGTCCCGAAGAACATTGTTTCATTTGGTTGCAGATACGTACAGTCAGGTGACAATAAGCTTGCACTTGAACATGAAAGGAAACCATCCATATTGGGGGTAGGTTTGTAGTTATTAGTAATGAGTACCATTATCTGATGTAATCTAAGCCACCTAACACAAATCTGATTGGTGAGATAAATTTATTCATTAGACAGCATTTAGACATAAACAAGTTGCGCTCCCTACGCGACTCCCTTGTCCATTTGTCCCCCCCATCCCTCCCCATTGATCTCCCTCCTGGCATTTATCCTTGTAAGCGGAACAAGTGCTACACATGCCCCTACACTTCCTCCCTTACCACCATTCAGGGCCCCAGACAGTCCTTCCAGGTGAGGCGACACTTCACCTGTGAGTCAGCTGGGGTGATATACTGCATCTGGTGCTCCCAATGTGGCCTTCTATATATTGGCGAGACCCGATGCAGACTGGGAGATTGTTTCGCTGAACACCTACGCTCTGTCCGCCAGAGAAAGCAGGATCTCCCAGTGGCCACACATTTTAATTCCACGTCCTATTCCCATTCTGATATGTCTATCCATGGCCTCCTCTACTGTAAAGATGAAGCCACACTCAGGATGGAGGAACAACACCTTATATTCCGTCTGGGTAGCCTCCAACCTGATGGCATGAACATTGACTTCTCTAACTTCCGCTAATGCCCCACCTCCCCCGGTACCCCATCCGTTATTTATTTATATCCACACATTCTTTTTCTCTCTCTTCTTTTTCTCCCTCTGTCCCTCTCACTATACCCCTTGCCCATTCTCTGGGTTGCCCCACCCCCTTTTCTTTCTCCCTGGGCCTCCTATCCCATTATCCACTCATATCCCTTTTGCCAATCACCTGTCCAGCTCTTGGCTCCATCCCTTCCCCTCCTGTCTTCTCCTATCATTTTGGATCTCCCCCTCCCCCTCCCACTTTCAAATCTCTTACTAACTCTTCCTTCAGTTAGTCCTGACGAAGGGTCTCGACCCAAAACGTCGACTGTACCTCTTCTTAGAGATGCTGCCTGGCCTGCTGCATTCACCAGCAACTTTGATGTGTGTACCAAACTCCAATTGGTTTCTGATTGATGTGGTAAAATATAAATGTGAAGGATTTATCTGATGCCATTGAGAAATATTTTTTTCGCTAAGACATCAAAATCATGTTCTTATACCAGATGTTTCCTTTTGGATAAACTAAGTACTTCAAACAACATATTTAAATAAATAACTAGATTGAAGTGAAGAGCAAGCAGTTTCAATAGATACGTGGCGCCGAACATATCTGTGCCAATTACTTGATAGAGGATATCCACCGAAGAGCTCTATGTGGGTTGTATATTTGTGACCTTCACATCTTTACACTGCAGTGTAAAAACTGGGAAGCGTAAGTCCTTCATGATCAGAGTCATTAGAAATATTTCAAAAAGGGTAACTAATTGAAGAAAGTGGTTGCTGTTATCCACCTATCATTGTGTTAATTGAAAATTTTAAAATTAATTACAAAAATGGCGATCTCTACATGCTCGTTTAACAACCCCATTCAAAAGCCTAATGTTACGCTGAAAGATTTGACATAAAGTATAGCCAGCTATCTCTCCCTAGTTGGTATGATCCGTCCCTGTGTTCAGTGCTGAAGTAGAATGGGAGGTGTGATATGTGCCTGTCCCTCACCTCACTGGCTTGCACTGCAATGGGTAGCCATGGATGTCAAGAACACACTGACGCACACAGAACACTTTTTGGTAATTCACTGTTGAAAGATTTCAGCCCCACATGTGTCCATAAGATATCCTTTAGCTTTAACTTCAATGAAGATATGCACTGAAACATGCTTAGTTTTACTAAAAGGAAATATTGAATATAATTTTTGATCTCTTGGGGAAGAGGATCCTTTATGGCTTTAGATGAAATCTTAACTATATTTTAATAGTTCAATCAGACATTATTGGAATTTGTCATCCTCCTTATATTTAAATGCCTAGTTAATGTCTAAATTTATCCGCCCAATCTGCTTTGTATTAGTAAGTTTATGTTAACTTTTATACTTCCAACCTTCCATTATCCACGGCAAGGTGGCGTGGTAGCATGACACTATTATAGCTCGGGGCGTCGAAATTCAGAGTTCAATATTGGCATCCTCTGTAAAGAGTCTCTGTACGTCCTCTCCATGGAATGGTGGGTTTTCTCCAGGTCATCCCGCTTTCTCCCACAGTCAGAGACGTACTGCGTAGGTTAATTGGTCATTGTAAATTGTCCCGTGATTACATTAAGATTAAATCGAGGTTGTCAGGGGTTGTTGGGTGGTGAGGCTTGAAGGTCCAGGAGGGCCTATTTCGTGCTGTATCTCTAAAAAAAAATAAATAAATAGATTAATTAATTAAGATATATCTATGTGATTTATGATGTTTTCCGGCTGCAGTGTAGTGCAAGACATAAAATTACTTTAAATTGCAAAATAAATAAATAACGTAAAAGAAAAATGAAATAAAGTTCATGGAGTGAGAGACCATTCAGAAATCTGATGGCAGAAGGGAAGAAACTGTCTCTGAGTCATTGAATGTGGGTCTTCAGGCTCCTGTATCTCCTTCCCAATGGTAGCGATGAGATGAGAACATGTTCTGGATGGTGAGGGTCCCTAATGGTGGTGCCATGTTCCTGAGGCACTGTCTCCTGAAGATGTCCTAAATGGCGAGGAGGATGGAGATGGATAAGTCTACAACTTTCTGCAACCTCTAGCAATCCTATGCATGGAACCTCTGTAGTAGGCTGTGATGCAACTAGTCAGATTGTTCTCTATAGGCATTTGTAAGAGTGCCTGGTGACATACTGAATCTCCTCAAACTCTTAATGAAGTAGAGCTGCTGGCATGCCTTCCTTGTGATTGTATTAATGTTAATGCAATAAGCCTGACACATAAGGCAGGTGAGCTCAGGGCATGGATAGGCACATGGGATTTTGATATTTATTTTACTTCACTTTATTGTCACCAAACAATTGATACTAGAGAGTACAATCATCACAGTGATATCTGATTCTGCGCTTTGCACTCCCTGGAGTACAAATCGATAGTAAATAGTAAAAATTTATATTATAAATCATAAATAGAAAATAGAAAAGGGAAAGTAAGGTAGTGCAAAAAAACCAAGAGGCAGGTCCGGATATTTGGAGGGTACGGCCCAGATCCGGGTCAGGATCCATTCAGCAGTCTTATCACAGTTGGAAAGGAGCTGTTCCCAAATCTGGCCATATGAGTCTTCAACCTCCTGAACCTTCTCCCGGAGGGAATAGGGACGAAAAGTGTGTTGGCTGGATGGGTCGTGTCCTTGATGCCTGGCAGCACTGCTCCGAGAGCATGCGATATAAAGTGAGTCCAAGGACAGAAGATTGGTTTGTGTGATGTGCTGGACTGTGTTCACGATCTTCTGCACCTTCTTCCGGTCTTGGACAGGACAACTTCCATACCAGGTTGTGATGCACCCTAGAAAAATGCTTTCTACGGTGCATCTATAAAAACTAGTGAGAGTTTTAGGGGACAGGCCAAATTTCTTTCTACGTTATGACAGAAATATGGTTGAAGAATGGGCCAGACTGGCAACTGAATGTTGTGAATTGCATATGCCTCTGTCATAATAGAGGAGCTAAGAGGGAAGGTGAGTTGTGGTTCTGATTAGGAGAAGAGCATGGTAATATTTAGAGAGGATATTCCTGAAGTAATGTGGGTCAAATGTAAGAGTAACCACTTTGATAGGTTTGTACTTTTGCTCACCCAATAGTCAGATAGAAATATAAGAACAAATATGTGAGGGTAAGTAGGGTTGTAATAAAAGGTGATTTGAATTTCCTGATATTGACAAGGGCTGTTATAGTACTAATGAATTAGATGGGGCAGAATTTGTGAAATGTGTCCAAAAAAGTTTCCCCAAGCAATATCTAAATGATTCTACTAGAGAGCAGTAGCATTTGATTTTTTCCTGGGAAATTATGTTGTGCATGGAAGTGTCAGTGAAGAAGCATATTGGAACCTATGATCATGATCGCATTTTAAAATAGCTATTGCAAAATGCAGGATGGTTCTCAATTAATTTTGATGCCATTAGACAGGAACTGTTGTTTAGGACAGTGGTCCCCAACCACCGGGCCGCGGACTGGCACTGGGCTGCAAAGCATGTGCTACCGGGCCACGAGGAAACGATATGATTTGGCGATATGAGTCAGCTGCACCTTTCCTCATTCCCTGTCACACCCACTGTTGAGCTTGAACGCACGTGAGGTCATTACCCGCGCGTCATCCATGTCAGTGCGGGAAGGAGATCAGCTCCTCGAGCTTGCAAATGACGGCGGGCTGAAAAGTATGTTTGACAGAACATCTCTGCTGGCATTCTGGATCAAAGTCAAAGCTGAATAGCCTGAGGTAGCCACGAAAGCACCGAAAATGTTGCTTCCATTTCCAACATATCTCTGCAATGAATGCAACGAAAACTAAATTGCGGAATAGACTGGACATAAGGAACCCCTTCGAGTATCACTGTCTCCCATCACCCTTCAGTGGCACCGACTTGTTGCAGGGAAACAAGCCCAGGGCTCCCACTGATTCAGCGATATTGGTGTGTTGCAATGATTTTATATGTTCATACGGGGAAAATATGTGCTGTGTGTTTAATATCCAAATGTTATTTAAAACGTTATGATGCTATTGACTTATAAGTGACTTATATAACCATATAACAATTACAGCATGGAAACAGGCCATCTTGGCCCCTCTAGTCCGTGCTGAACGCTACTCTTGTCCTACCGACCTGCACTCAGCCCATAACCCTCCATTCCTTTCCTGTCCATGTACCTATCCAATTTAACTTTAAATGATAATATTGAACCTGCCTCTACCTCTTCTACTAGAAGTTCGTCCAATACTTACTTCAAGCTCCCCTGTCCTCCCCTGATAATTGACTTATCATTGTATTCATGCGAGGAAAATATGCGCTGTGTATTTAATATTAAATTCGTTAGATAAACCCTTTTACAAATGAAATTGATTATATTAGCCACTTATCACCTATATTCCGGTCGTGATTAACACCCCTCTCCCCGAACAGAATCGCCAAAAACGATTTGTAGAAAAAAATCGGCATGTACATGCATGCGTACTGGTGCCCGCACAAGGCTTCATGGTCATTGTAGTCTTTCTCGGGGTAAACACAATGTATTTGGCTGCTGCTCTTGTCTGTTGGCAATCCTACCCACCCCGCCCCCCCCCCCCCCACCCCGGGTCGGCCGGTCCGCAAGAATATTGTCAATAATAAACCGGTTTGCGTTGCAAAAAAGGTTGGGGACCCCTAGTTTAGGAGAAGCTGTTAATAGATGTCTGGCAAGTGTGAAGTTTTTAAAAGTGAGGAGGGACAGTTTAGAGTCAACATGTTCCTGTTAGAGTGAAGAGTAAGAATGACCGGATTAGGGAACCTTGTGTGATGAGAGATATTGAGGCACTGTTTAGAAACAAAAGAAGCATGATTCTGCACCTGGCATCAAGCAACTCCCTTGAATAACAGAAGGGATCTAGAAGTATACTTTAAAAAAATCTGAAAGACCAGAAGGGGCATAAAGTATCCTTGGAAGATAAAGTAAATGAGAACCCTAAGATTTCTGGTAAAATGGCAGCGCATTTGGATGCAGTGACCTCTTTGGGGCCAACAGAATGTGTTTTTGTCCTTTTTAAATGTTTTTTTTTATGATTGGAAGACAACGCTGGACATTAAAAACCTCAAGTACTGCAGGTCTACTGCCTCGTTGAGCTGCTCATTGTCAGAGGAGCTGCAGGAACTGACTTGGTGTGGACCATGTTACTGCCTGCCACAGGGAGGCCTCAGGGTCAGTGCGTGAGAGTGGTATGCAGTCTAAAAGCGACTGCTGTCTTGGACGTTTCTTTTGTGATTGCAAGACCCTGATGAAGATTGGTCATGTAAAATGCTGCAAGTTCGTTTCCCTTGTCTATTGATGAGACAGATGGTGGGGAGCTGTTGTAGCAAGGCCTCAGACTGTGGGCTTTCCCATTGCAGCAGCCTAGGAGAGGAGATGCCAGAATCGATGTAGCAGAGCATCCATGCTGGTTGGGACTGACCCTCCAACTGGCGCTGCATCCAGTGTTTGATCGGTGGAATGGCAAGTCGGACTGCATGCATACTTGAACTTGAAGAAATTCTATAAGCATATAAAGTTCAAATGAGTAATTGGGCAGAGAATAGGAGAGAGATGGGTATAATCTTAACAGTTAAAAGATGTTTGGACAAATTCATAGCTAGGAAAGATTTAGAGGGATATGGGCCAAATGCAGGCAAATGGGACCAGATCAGGAAGGCATCTTGATTGGCAAGGATGGGGCCAAAGATCGTGCTTCTGTGCATAGCTCTGACTCCATGACTAAAATAAGTAATGGCGGTTATCATGATTCAGTAATATCATAGTAATTTATCATTAACTGGATTGCTAATGATACATTAACAGCGATCAGTGACTGAATTGATATAAAGTGGTAAAATTAATTTAGAATTACATTATTTAGATAAATAACAGATTATCTGCGTTATGGATAGCCAGAGCATTGATTAGATTAAATGTTTGTAATTAGCAATGTTTCCATAACATGTTCAGCTTTAGCTTTATGGATGAATTAGTTGCTTTAATTTCTTCTGAAGTAATGATTTTATCCTTCAGAGACTTTGATCAATGGAAGTTTATCACAAATATCAGGCACAATGGGTCTAATTTTGAAATTGTGTGTCCAAGAGATTTAGTGAGGTAAAAAATGCTAGTTTTTGAAAAGTGCCATACTTTACAGCTGAGAAAACATTTTGGAAATTTAATCTTTAGTGTTTTGGCCCAATGGAAATTTTAGATTATCAATTATTCTAAACTTGTCCTGGGAAAATCTAGCAGTTGTAGGTTGGAAGGAATGTTAAATTTCAACAGTCCCAGACCTAACCTAACTCCCTCAAACTGCTACTTTCATTTTAAATGGAAATGGAATTTGTGGGGATCATAGACTCATTTCCAAGAAATGGGTTGTTCAATTAAATATTCAAATGAGGTTGCAGACCCCAGCTATTCTCTCTCACTCTCCCAATTTTCCACAGTAGCTGAAAATCAACAAGAGCTGCTGCATGAGAGAAGTAAACGCTTTGTCAACAACACTCGCACAAAATGCTGGAAGAACTCAGCAGTTCAGGAAGCATCAGTGGAGAGGAACACACAGACAAGATTTCGGGCTGAGACCCTTCATCCATAGTCAATACCTGCATGGCTGAATTCCTCCGGTGTTTTTTATGTGTTACTCCTGATTTCCAACATTGGTAGAATCTCTTGTGTTTATTAGTACTTTCTTAACACCATGTTGGCAATGAGAAGAATCATTTTCTGTCAGATTTCAAGCTGGTCTGCAGCCAGAACTCCTCCTTTATTCTGATTTTCTTTGTAATCACTGACCTTCTTGGAATCACTAACTCACCTATG
This sequence comes from Mobula birostris, assembly GCF_030028105.1. Lineage (NCBI taxonomy): Eukaryota > Metazoa > Chordata > Chondrichthyes > Myliobatiformes > Myliobatidae > Mobula > Mobula birostris. The sequence continues at coordinate 51,791,879 of NC_092375.1, forward strand.
CTCACCACAATCTCATGTTCAGTATTGGAACCTTCTATTCACACTGTGCACAATCACTTCATGAATTCCAGTGCAGAAAGTGGGAAGGCTACCCACCTCACACTGTGCTCACCTAATGATTAGGCTGACTCCCTGGTAGCAAATCAATCAATACCAAAAGCATTTTTGCTCTTGAGTTAAAATTCCAAGGTGCTATGACCCGAATTCCTGACCTCTCCAACCCTTTGGAAATTGGGGCACAATAAGGATCAAGGGTTTGAACGCTTATTCTTAAAAAATCTAGCAAGGATATATTGATGCCCTTATGATTAAGCAGAATAAATATCACATCTTTCTGTGTGCAAGGCAGTCATCAAGATGTGAGAGAAAGTATTGGTTAGGATAGTTCAGTGTAGCTTAATTTAAACCTTGCCTTCAGGGTAATTATAATGGCTCCAGGATGTAATGTTCTCATCTATTTATATCAATGCAATAGAGCAACATCATTACAGGCAGAATCATTACAAGACTCTCGTAGTATTAAGCATCCCCATGGTGCTGCTGCAAGCATAATTACGCACTGGGCAAGTTCAGATATTGATGGAACACTGTCTACCCCACCCAGCAATCTGGCCCCACCTCTCCTGAATCTATCTCAATAAGAACAATTGTTTTCGTGACTTTAGAGCTTCAAACCACATTCAGCTATATTAAAGTGAAATCCTTTGTCCAGCTGAATGAGGCAAGGCACTGACTAGTTTTGAAATAAAAATGATTCTCTGATTCATTACCCTGTAACAGGATTGCAGAGATGCTCTGTCAGTAATCCCTGAATACGCTCTAATGTGAATCTCAAAAATTGCTTTTCGAGAGCTTGCGTGTTGATTGAAATTGAACAAAAGTGCAGATAGAATCCCAACAACTAGATCAAAGATAATGAATGGTTGTTTGCTTTCACTGCTGCCAGTTGATTGAATGTATACCAGGCTGAAAGGTATACAGCAGCTTAACAATTGAAGCAATGTGATAAGTGTGCTGCCTGTTAGACTCGGAGCATCTCAGGTGCTTTATAAATATATACGGTACCTGGAATGTTGCATTAGTTACCACACTAGGTAAAGAAACAACATATATGATGGAGCTTGGTGTACGACTGAGAAGATCGCACAGATTAGGGATTATAAAAAGACATTTAATCAGAAGGTTCAGAAAGTTAAGACCTTTAGATTTATATTGCCCATATCCTTCAAGTACCTGAATACCATTTAAAATGAAATAGTTCAGTGATTGTACTTTTTCCGTAAATAACTTTTATGGTGTAATTGAACTGGTCTCTTAGTTGAGGTATACAGACATTCTCATCGCTTTTGTTTTCTACAGAGGAAGATATGAATTCAATCTGAAAGCAGCAAAAATATTAGTAGTAACATGAGATTAATTAGCTGTTATAAACTGAACAACCTCCGAGAATAAGGATATTGTGACAACTCGGTACAGGGTTAAGTCATTGTGTGGATAAATAGGAAGCTACCTCATTATTCTCAGAGAAAGTAATCATGAGAATGAATGAATTGAAAGTTAAAACTAATACATGGATGGAAGGAAGAAAGTAAGGAAGAGATATATAGTGTAAATGAGAAAGTAAGTAGGATAACTAATTAAAACATGAACTTAAAATGAAATGGATGGAGAAGAGAAAGGAAATGAGAATGTGAGGTCCACGGACTGAGGGAAGTAAATATTTGACATCAGTAGGGAGTCTGCCCAGTTCCTTTTTATAATAAGTAAGGAAAAGAAGGAAATTTCCTGTCTTAGATCCAATTGGAAGGTTGAGGCAAGGAGGAAAAGTTATCCAAAAGGATCTTCATTTCCTCTTGGAAGTGTACAATGGAACATTTTGGAATGTTTAAGTGCCCACTAATCCTTTGGGTTCTTTCACACATCTTTCATGAAAAGACAGATCTCACTGAGTGTAGGTTCTTCCCTGTGGTCCTGGAATGAGATTAAGTGGGGAAATAATGTGACCAAGGTGGCACCGCACTGGATATTGTGTGCAGCTTTAGCAAGGTAATTAAACTCATAGTGTTGTGGAGTTGCAAAGAGCAATTGCTCATGACAAAGGAGAAAAGCATGAAAATACTGAAATACTTGGAAAGGTGCAGAGCCAGATGGAGTCCAGCTTGAGGCTATCTGTAAGCTGAATTGTCATATAGCATGCAAACAGATAAATCTATTCACATGACAACAGAACACTAAAGAATCACAGAAACTGCTGCAAGTAAAACAAATAGTTCTTAGTAGCAAGCCACTGCCTTGAAACATAAAGGCCATGATACTCTAAGCAAAGCTTCCTCAACGTGCTTTCTTCTTCAGGGCACTCTGCGTTTGGCCAGCTGCTCCAATGCACCACATGAATTATGGATGCAATTCTCTAATCTGAATAAAATATAGTGCCCTAATGAGCCTGGTGTGAGCTAGGTGCATAGGCTGTCAGAGCTACAGATGCTTGTTGACTGATTTATCAAGCACTCCATGTATTAAGCACTTAGCAAGCCTCAAGCCTCAGTATCACATGATACTGAATGTTAGCACACAACAACCATTTACAAGACGCTGGTGCAAGATAACATCTCTTAATAGCTTTAGCATTTTTTGAGTTATTAAGGTTTACTTTGTATCATTATTCAAAGTGACACAAAATTTTCCAACTGACTAAATTATGAAGACTCAAAATCAGACATCCAAACACCAAGCTATTCTTAAGAATCACTCCCCCAAATGCATCCTTGGACAGAGGCTTTTGTCTATGTGTGGCTGAATCATTTGTACATTTTTTTCCTGACAGCCAATTTTTAAGTCCAATCACCTTTTGACTGGATAAAGAGAAGTTTATTCCCTATTTTGGCACTGAGAAATGTTTTACATTTAGTAAATAGAAATTAGAAAAATTAGTAGATTCTGGATAACTTAATCCACTCTGTGAAAGGAGATCATGAACCTTTTGACTGGATAAAGAGAAGTTTATCCTTTTGACCTTTTGACTGGATAAAGAGAAGTTTATTCCCTATTTTGGCACTGAGAAATGTTTTACATTTAGTAAATAGAAATTAGAAAAATTAGTGGATTCTGGATAATTTAATCTACTCTGTGAAAGGAGATCATGAAGGCAAAAGGCTAAGTTATAAGGAACATTTGACATGGACTGGAGTGGGGAAACCTGAGAACAACAATGGCTTGATCCTGTATTAAATGGGATTTACCTGACTACTTAACGTTGTTTATTAGAGATCTACCTGCCTCAGATTTAAAATCAACAATTGGCTCACCATCAACTGTTTTGTAGGAGAGGGCTGAACTTCTTTTGCCCTCAGTGTGTATGTGGACTGGATTGACCCATTGTGACCCATAGACTGTTCTGAAGTACCATATGCAATGTAGGCTCACTACCAACTGGCATGTTGAACCCTTGACTGAGGTGGGTAACCTGGGCCTCTGGTGAACTCCACACCACTCATCAATCATCAGTATGTGAACAGATGATATGCATCTCCCAGCTGATACAAACTGAAGCTGATGGAGATATTTTTTGACTCTGTTCTTGTGTGGGATGGGAAAAATCACATATCTACCATTCACTCCAAACAATCACAGCTGAGATGCATCATTAAGACTTTACATGCCAGGAAGAGCAAACATAAAATACTAATGATAAATAACTTGGAAGCCTGCTTTACCCTCTGTTAAAATATGGAAATACCTCAATAGAACATGCAATATTACTTTTCTGAACTCCTTCCTTCCATTTGAGAAAAACCCGAAGTTTTTTTCTCTAATCCTGCAGTTGTGAATTATGCAAAAATAACACTGACCATTTAAGAACCCAGATGCACAATCAATCTGTGGTAGAGTCATGGACTGAACAAAAGGCATCCCATAGAATAGCACTGAGTGCTATTTTGATCTTTCCTGGTGGAACCAAATGTAACACAGATGGTGTTAGCTTGCACCATATGCACTTGCACTTACAGTCAATTTAATATTAATTTGATGCATGGCTGCACCAGAGTCCAAATCACCCAAGCCATTTTAAGCTCTTTACTTGTGTGTGAATACATTTGTGTTTGCATTGGAGGTAGACTGATGCACTGGCACAAAATAGTATTTTAATAAGATACAGCTTGCTTGGATCATTTTAGTATGCTTACTCAACCATAAATAAAAGTGTTGGGCCTGGGTCGTAGCATCAAAATTTATTTTACTAGGAATGCAAATAACAAAAATAATTTTCCTAATTCCTTCTTTGGGATTTGAACAGGATTGTGTGCAATGTACAAATTCAATGGTGCTATAAACAGCAACGGATCATAAGAGTATAAAATTACTTGTAATACTTTTAAACAAATGTTTAAGTCTCTGATATTAAATTCTATTCTCTGTCATTCTAATGTAGAGATTAAGCACTGTGCATTAAAATGCAGAGAATAATTTTATTCTCACTTCTACGTTGGTAGAAAACAAATAATATTATGCAAATTTTTAATTGGAATATTTAGGCATAACGTGTAACCTTGAACAGTTCACTTCTCTAAAGAATCTCAGATTGGGGATGGAACTCTAGGTTTCAAAATTGTGACAGATTTGCCCACTTGAATTTTGTAAACATTAAGAAGCAGAAAATAAATGAACTAGTAAAACTGTTATAAAATCAGCTTGGCAATTAAAGAGCTGTTGATACAATTTCTCCCATTGAAGGTTTTTAGCAAATCAAAGTCAGTCTGAATAACTTCCAAGATTTTCAATGACATTTGCTGCACTTGTTGTAAAAGTGACAACTGCCCAAAAACTTCATGTTTCAAGATATTTTCAAAAGATAAATGGGAAAATGGCAAACATCAGCTAGTCTGACAGTGTAATTATAGAGCCATGGAGCAGATTTGGTCAGCCAGTCAATCTGTTCTTTTCCCAGACTCCACTTACCACATCTGATAAGTCGTAACAAAATGTGACAGGAGCCTGTTCACTTTCAGGAAACCACTATTCACAGTGTCATAAGATGGCTGGTTTACAATGACAAACTATCAATTGGTTCTCACCTTGCAGTCAGATGGCTGTGAATTCAACACCCATATTGAAGACCTGAAGCATGACCTCATCTGGGGTATCAGTACTGAGTGAATGATACATCTTTTGGATGAATGGTTAAATCTGGACACTGTCTTGTCAACATTTAAAATCCAAGTGCAATATTTGAAAATGAAAGGTAGTGTTCTTTAGTGTCCTAACTAACGCTTGTTCCTCATATATCAGTGAAGCAGGCTTTTTATTATTATTTCTGCACACAGTTTGTCTGTTTCTTCAGCATTACAGTAGTGAACAAATTCTAAAGTTGGTAACAAACCATATCCAGACATTGTGAAAGGTACTATTCGGTCAAATCTTGCTGGTTGTTGCCTTCCAAACTGTGAGTATTCAACAATTCGAAAGGAAGTAGGTCTTGCACTTACCCAGACTGTGAATCTGCATTTACTGAGTGATAGATAGCAGTGTGTCTATCTCTACACTTCACCATTGTACTCCAAGTGGAATCTAGTGAAAAAGGCCAATGTTAATGGAAAATCTCAAGAATTATCTACAGAACTGCCTACACAAATTTGGATCTAGCATAGTATTTGAGACCCCAATTGAGATTTTAGTGCTATAGATTAATTGGCAAAAGAGAAGATAAGCTTGTTTGCTTTCTAGGTTTTAGCTTAGCCTTTTTAATTATGTCTATGTGTTTTTAATTTTTTTTCTTTCTGAATGTGCTGAATGGACTTTTACATTGCAAAGAAATATGGAAGCATGGTTCTCTTCATCCAACCGAAACAAGAAAGCGTGCAGAAAAAATTTAGGTGATGTTGCCAAATCTACAGTTGTAGGAAGAGGATGGCCAGACTAGGTTTTTATTCCTTGGATTGTAGGAGAATGAGGAGCAACCTTATAGAAGTGTTTGAAGTTATGAGAGACATTGATGAAGTGGATGGTCAAAAGGTACAGCCATTGTTGACAATGTTTCAAGTAAGTCTGTGTGTGACAACAGCTTTTCTGAATATTCACCTTTTGGTATCTCTGTTGTCTGTCATATGGAACAGATGAGGCTCTTGGTGTGATCAACTCAGTTCTGAAAAAAAATCATTAAGGCAGCCAAATATAGTATTAGACCACTCATCAATAAGATTCAGCAAACCCAGAGGTAGATGGTAACAGTCCATGGTAGAGGAGTGCAAAACTAGGAGGGGGGTAGATTTAGAGTAAGAGAGAAAAGATTTAAAAGAAAGCTGGGGGCAACAGCTGAGAGGTGGAGGGCGGTGAAGATATGGAATGAGCTGCCAGAAGAAGTGTTTGAGGCAGGTACAACTGTATCACTTAAGAGGCACTTGGACAAGTACGTGGAGGGCTATGGGCCAAATAAAGGTGATTGGGACTATTTCAGTGGACATGTTTGGTGTGAACTCATTTGGCTAAAGGAAGGGCCTGTATTCCTACTGTTTGCTCTATGACTCAATGCTTCTGAGCCAAATGTGCGTATGCAGTCCCAGTGAGCTCTGGCCCTCAGTAAAAATGTAACATTCTTACTATCTTTGTACTACTTTTTGCACCACATTTTTCCTTTGACTAGGTGTTTGACGTGACCTATTTCCTAAACCCACCATCTAGTGTAAATCCTGAGAAAGAGGCCATCTGAAAGCGTAACTAACCCTCTGCTGCCAGCTGCTCTCTGCTTTATACAGTTGTGGTCACCCCATTATAAGAAGGATGTTGAGGCTTTGGCAGGCATGTGCCTTCTAATGCAGTAAAACTTGGGTTGTTTTATCTGGAGTGACAGAGGAAGACGGGGGATCTGAAAGAGATTTATGAAGTTAGAAGGGCATTGAGAGAGTAGACAGACAGTATCTTTTCCCCAGGTTTGAAATGGCTAATATTAAATGGCATGCATTTAAGGTGAGAGGGGGTGTTCAAAGGACAAAATACTCTACAGATGCTAGGGTCAAAGCAACATTCATGACATGCTGGAGGAACTCAACAGGTCAACAGGTCAGGCAGCATCCGTGGAAATGATCAGTCAACGTTTCGGACCAGGTCCTGACAAAGGGTTCCGGCCTGAAACGTTGACTGATCATTTCCACAGATGCTGCCCGATCTGCTGAGTTCCTCAAGCGTGTTGTGAGCGTTGGGTGTTCAAGGGAGATGTGAGGAGAAGGTATTTTACACAGAGAGTGGTGGGTGCCCGGAATGCCATGCCCGTGGTGCTGGTAGAGGCAGAGGCAGATGTATTAGGGATTTTAAAGAGACGTATGGATAGGCAGATGAATGTGAGGCTATAGATATTGTGTAGGCAGAAGAGATTAGTTTAGTTGGCTATTTGATTACTAATTTAATTGGTTCAGCACAACGATGTGGGCTGAAGACCATGTTCCTACAGAAAATAGAAAGCAGTCGACATTTCAGGCCTAGACCCTTCACCAGGACGAGGAAGTCCTGATAAAGGGTCTCGGCCTGAAACATTGACTGTTCATTCTTTTCCATAGATGCTGCCTGGCCTGCTGAGTTCCTCCAGCATTTTGTGTGTGTTGCTTGGATTTCCAACATCTGCAGATTCTCTTGTTTGAGATTGGGCATGTTCCTGTGTTGTACTGTTTTATGTTCTGTGTTCTAGCTCAAAGAGTAATGATTTTCCAACAGGTATGTTTGATCTAGGAGAATATAAATACAAAGGCTTCAGTAACTTTATCAAAAGGAAAAATATGAAATACATCTGCAAAGCATAGAACATGACAATAGATTGTCAGAATGGATTTCAAAAATAAAAATCTAGCTTGATCAAACTGATTGAATTATTTGAAGAGCTCATGGAAAGAGTGAGGGATAACGATGGAATTTATTTAGATTTCCACAAGGCTTGCAGTAGGGTGTCACATTATTGATTGATGTTTATTGAATATAAACTTCAATAAACTATATCCATGGATATCATTTTTTAAGTACAAGAAACATTATTAAAGAGTTTTCTTTGCTAATAAAGCCGATGATATAGGTAAACCATTTTTATTAGCAATAATTATTACACAAGATATCCAAATGACAAGAGGACAGTTTTTTAAATTTGCTAATAAATAGTTTAATAAATGAGCTATTTTAATCTGTAACACTTTCAATGCTTCAATAAGAAATAATAGAAAAATAAAATACAGCAATAAGTAACTTGTACTTTGTACAAAATCTCTTTACATCGTTGTTCAGCAGATATTTGCCATACAGCATATTCTGTGTGAATAAATTATTTAGATCCAGACAACACAATTCTATCTGTCCACTCCCAGCTTTAGAGAGCTGAAACTCTAATTATTATTAACTCTTGGCATGCTGGTACATTGTGCAAAATTTACATTAATTGATAATTTTTTAATGAATAAATGCAGATGGTCCATAGAGTGCATTGTTTTGGTTAACATTTGGAAAAGATTTCTGTGTTGACTAGAGATCAAGCTACAATTTTAGAAATCACAGAAGCCTGACAAATATTTGTGCAACATTTACATTAGTGGTTGGCTGCCACTGACGGGAAGCTGTAAATTGCTGCTCTAAAAATTGTAGAAGTGACTGAGAAGGTAATAAAATGTCATAAGATCGGACACTTGGGATCACTTCTGTAGCCAGCACAGAAAAGCCTGAAAATATCAATCAAAGATTATTGTGCCACTGGACATTGCTAACTTGAAGAATAAAAGGGAAATATCAATCCTTTTGATGAGCATGGTTGTCCTTAGAGCATACTGTCTTACTTCACATAAAAATTTAAGATTAGCTTTATTTGTCACATGTACATTGAAAGATCAAAATATTCAGTGAAATGAGACATTTGAGTCGATGACCAACACAGACCGACTGTGCTGGGGCAGTCTACACGTATTATCGTGCTTCTGGCACTAACATAGCATGCCTACAACTTACTAACGCTAACCTGTACGTCTTTGGAACGTGGGAGGAATCCAGAGTACCTGGAAGAATCCCACGTATCCCATGGAAGAATGTACCGTACAAACTCCTTAAGACAGCAGTGGGAACTGAACCCTCATCTTCTGATTGCTAGAGCTGTAAAGCATTTTGATAACCTCTATGCTACCATGCTGCCTTACATTATTGACAAATTACTATTGCTTTCTTAATTAATTAATTAATTGTAATGTAAAGTATACATAAATGTGCACATAATTAAGAACAATTATTTCCTTGCTGCTATACAGGCCTTTGACATTCACAAATTGTTTACTGTTGTGATATGGGCAGCCAGTTCATTTCAAGCTACTATGAAGGTGAGTGCTCCAGGCACATAAATGTTATCTGTATTCATTCAGCATGTGATCTCCCATTTCTCCCACTAAGGATTACCTCCAGTTACTCACACAAATTAAACTGGAACTCAGTCGACAGGATTAAGGTGAATTGCTCCTCAACTACTTTGGAGGAAGTAAAGTAAGAATCACCTCAGACAATCACTATGGACTAAAGTGTGTCAGAAAGAGTATTACATTGTAATATAGAAGTCCTATCCTTCATTGTTACTGAGTTTAAATCCTGGAGCTCCACAGCCAACAGCATTGTGGGAGGATCTTTGTCAGAAAGAATTTGGTGAATGAAGAAATTGGTTCAACACTAACTTCACAAGGACAAATAGGACCAGGCAATAAACGCTGCCTTGCAGTTGGCACCCAGTTTCTAAAATGAATTAAAAGATTATAAAAAAACTGTTAGGATTACAAAAAAAAGGGATTGGAAACTTCTTATCATTTGCTTTACTTCTACCAGATCCTACATATCAAAAGTATTTCGCCTCCTCTTTCTAATTCATGTAATAACTACACTTCCTTCGGTTTCCTTTCAGTGGCTTTATGGTTACATTTTATTTTAATTCACTTAATTAAAGAGAAAGTGTCAAGCAACAGGAAAGTATGTAAAGGCTATTCAGAGAAGAGCGAGGCATACTCAGTTTTGCAGTCTGATGGGATCTAACAAAAAGAAGATTCCATTGGTGGAAAATGTCTCCCACCAATGGCTAGGTAAGTCTGTGGATATGATTAGTTTAAAGTAATAGAGATTGGCATATTGAAGCACCTTCAATAACTCCAAAACACTGAAGTTGGGTAAAATACTGAAAGGCTTTTATTCGCTGTACAATACGCCCCTCTGCTGACTGCCCCTGTGGCTCCTCCCACGGAATCCTGAATAAAGGTGATTCTGCCTTGCCCCTCCCCCTCAGTCCGGGGGCAGACACTCACCATGGAGGTCGTATTGTACAGCGAATAAAAGCCTTTCAGTATTTTACCCAACTTCAGTCTTTTGGAGTTATTGAAGGTGCTTCAATTTTATTCACTGTAAATTTTAAAGCATGGAGCATGCTCTGAGACCCGACAAGTTAGACCTAAAATCCGCTTACCATCAGCTCCCCATCGGCTGGGAGGACCGCCCTTACACTGCCTTCGAGGCGGACAGCAGGCTTTATCAATTCCTGCGCATCCCCTTCGGTGTCACGAATGGTGTATCTGTCTTCCAGAGGGCAATGGACCGGATGGTGGACCAGTGCCAACTGAAGGCCACGTTCCCATATCTGGATAACATCACCATCTGCGGTCACGACTGGCAGGATCACGACAACAACCTCCGAAAATCTCTCCAAGCGGCCAAAGCTTTCAATCTCACCTATAACAAGGACAAGTGTGTATTCGGGACCACCCAACTTGCTATCCTTGTGTGTGTCGTGGAGAATGGAGTCATTGGCCCTGACCCTGACCGTATGCGCCCCCTGTTGGAACTCCCTCTTCCCAATACCCTCAGAGCCCTCAAAAGGCGCCTGGGCTTCTTTTCATATTACGCCCAATGGGTCTCTAACTACGCAGACAAGGCCCACCCCCAGTCAATTCCATCACATGCCCCCTCTCAGCCAAGGCCCATGCGGCCTTCAGCCGCATAAAAGGGGACATTGCCAAAGCAGCAATGCATGCGGTGGATGAGGCCATTCCCTTCCAAGTAGAGAGTGACGCCTCTGACTTTGCGCTGGCTGCTACCCTCAACCAGGCAGGAAGACCAGTGGCGTTCTTCTCCCGTACCCTTCAAGGCCCTGAAATTCGGCACTCTGCAGTGGAGAAAGAGGCCCAGGCCATAGTGGAAGCTATTAGGCACTGGAGGCACTATCTCGCCAGCAAAAGGTTCACCCTGCTAACTGACCAGCACTCAGTCGCATTCATGTTTAGTAACCAACAGCGGGGCAAAATCAAAAATGATAAAATTCTGAGGTGGAGAATCGAACTCTCCATCTACAACTATGACATCATGTACAGGCCTGGGAAGCTCAACGAGCCCTCCAACGCTCTATCCGGGGGAACGTGCGCCAACGCGCAGATCGACCGGCTATATGCCCTACATGTAGATCTTTGCCACCTGGGAGTCACCTGGCTTTTCCACTTCGTGAAAGGCCGGAACCTGCCTTACTCCCTTGAGGAGTTCAGGACGATGACCAGACACTGCCAAGTCTGCGCAGAGTGAAAACCGCACTTCTACCGACCTGAAAAGGCACCACTCATCAAGGCCACCCGCCCCTTTGAGTGACTGAGTGTTGACTTTAAGGGCCCCCTTCCCTCCATCGACTGCAATGTGTACTTTCTTAACGTTATCGACGAGTACTCGCGGTTCCCCTTCGCCATCCCCTGCCCCGACACCACTACCACGTCAATTATAAAAGCCCTGCGCAAGTTCTTCACTCTGTTCGGATACCCATGCTATATCCACAGTGACAGAGGGTCCTCGTTTATGAGTGACGAGCTGCGCCAATATCTACTGGCTAGGGGAATTGCAACTAGTAGGACCACGAGCTATAATCCCCGGGGGAATGGACAGGTGGAGAAGGAGAATGGCACGGTGTGGAAAGCCACACTCTTAGCCCTCAGGTCAAAGGGACTGCCGGTCTCCCGCTGGCAGGAGGTCCTTCCCGAGGCACTGACAGTTAACCCAGTTACAACATATATATGGTTTACCTCAGATATAATAGGCAGATTGTGCTCACACAGAACCAGTGTTTTTATAAAGAGTCAGTGGTGAAATCTACCCCACTGAAGATAGGGCCAGGGGAGAGGGGGTGGAAGTGAACGGGTGATGGGTGTTGGAATCAATGGCCTTTAATACGATCCTGTCTAATACCGCAAAGGAGAGCAGCAAGTCTAAGCATTTTGAGGGTTTCTGAAACAAGCAGCAAAGGATGATCAAACTCCTAAATAAAAGGGGAAAAGAAGTGATGCAGTCATGCAGCTTGTAGAGCTGCAGTCTCACAGTTCCAGAGGTCCACAATGACTCGGGTGTGATGCTGATCTCTGGCTCTGTCAGTGTGAAATGTTCACATTCTCACTGTGTCCTCCAAGTGCTCCTCCTAATCCCAGCTTTATGTGGGTTGGCTGCTAAGTGGTAGAATCTGGGGGCAGGAGAAGAATTAGTGGGTATACAGGGAGAATAAGATGGGGCAGGTGCAGAAAGAGTACAAATAATTATCTGATGGTTGGCCTGGATTTGATGGGCTGAAAAGCCTGTTTCCATGCCAATGATCTCTTGAGAAACTGCACCAGCAGGACATACATAAATGGATTACAGAACTTCAATAAGCAAATTAAATAGAAGAAGAATGATGATAAGAATATTTCTCCCAGTGGCTGGGTCAGGAAAAGCTGTGGTGGGGGGAAAAAATGAAAAGAGGTATTAAAAAAGTATTTTGTGTCTTCACAGTAGAGAACAGTAGACAAATAAACATGAATAACGTAAAGTAAATTAGTAAATAAGAGGTAATGGAGCCATCAATGGGTCTGAAAACTACCAGTTCTCTGGGCTTCATGGCCTATATCCTAAAAATGGAGGTTGCAGAAATAGGGTGACTACTTTGATTGTGATTTCTTCAAATTCCCAACACTCCACGAATGTCCTGCTGGGTTACAAAATAGCAAATGTAACATTGCCATTCATATGGAGAGAGCGAGAGTGAGAGAGGGAGAGGGAGATGGAGAGGGAGAGGGAGGGGGAGAGAGGGAGAGGGAGGGGAGAGAGGGAGAGGGAGGGGGAGAGAGAGAGGGGGAGAGAGAGGGGAGAGAGAGAGAGGGAGGGGGAGAGAGGGAGAGGGAGGGGGAGAGAGGGAGAGGGAGGGGGAGAGAGAGAGGGGGAGAGAGCGAGGGAGGGGAGGGGGAGAGAGAGAGGGGGGGAGAGAGAGAGGGAGATGGAGAGGGAGAGGGAGGGGGAGAGAGGGAGAGGGAGGGGGAGAGGGGGGGAGAGAGAGAGGGAGGGGGAGGGGAGAGAGAGATGGGGAGAGAGAGAGAGGGGGAGGGGGAGAGAGAGAGGGAGGGAGGGGGAGAGAGAGAGGGAGGGAGGGGGAGAGAGAGAGAGAGAGAGAGAGAAAGAAAGAAAGAAAGAAAGAAAGAAAGAAAGAAAGAAAGAAAGAAAGAAAGAAAGAAAGAAACCCGGCATCAGTAATCAGAAATCAGTGGAGTTTATTATTATTGAAATGATAATGCTATCTTAGAAATATATTACCTGACAAAGAAGAATCAAATGAAGATTCTACTTGGCAGATTTATCAGGAGATTATTGCTTACATATTAAGAGGGAAGATAAAGCACAAACAACATATTCAGATTCTCAAAAGTTAATGTTCTATGTTGAAGGCTGTTGTATTGGATGGGGATTTATTAAGATGGATTTTAGATAGGTTAAAGTAAAGACATTTAAAAAGTAGAACTTGGTGACCATGCAAAGCTGGGTGGGAAACTATGCAAAGATATAGAAGAACATAGGCAGATGACATGGGTGGAGAATAATAGGGGCAATTGAGTTTCTTTGGTTAATAGGAAAAACAGAAAATCTTGTAAAGTCTTTTAAGTTATTAACTACTAATATTTATCATCATAATCTAGGTGTTTTCAAGCATCACAGGAAGCTGGAATCCAGCAACTCTAAACAATTAAGAAGGCAAATGTACATTCTCTATATAGTAAAGGATTGGAATACCATAGCAGGAAAGTTTTCTGGTATTTGCACAGGGCATTGTAAAGCCTCTACTTGTTCTACTCCCGCTCCTGCAATAACGCCCCCCTCACACCATCAATTTTTCTCTCACACTAGGGAAACTTGCAGTGTTAAACTGTTATCAAGTTTCTGGGATGCAAGAAGAAACTTAAGTACTTGTTTGGGTGGGGGGGGGGGAGAAGATACATGGACCCAGGGGGAACCTTCACGCTCAATATTGATAGCATTGGATGTCAGAGCCCTGAGGCCACTGTGCCCTCGCAAACTACATTAAAAACTTCTCAACTCCTAAATGTCCACAGGCAGCATTAATATGAGAAAGTAGGAATTTAGTGACTAGATTTCAAAATTAATTAAATAATATAATATTTTTATATTAATATTTATTGCTGAACTCTGAAATAGTTAAAAAAGAAATGAGGTAAATGCATTACTCAAAAAACAAATTAATAATTTAGAATTATTAAAAAATGGCTAAGAAACAATAAGGCCAGGGAGAAAGTTTGAACAAAAAGATTGCTGATTCCAAAGGTTGCAATATTCCAACTTACATAATTCTGAAGAATTCCTGTCAGAAGTTCACTGATCGTACTTTCTAGAAGAAATCTACACGTGCATCAATTTTGATATTTGTTATACCATTGCTCTCCAAAGGGCGGCAGCAGCAGGAGCAACATTAGTTGTTAGTGCTCAAACTGGAATCTGGTATTTCCCAACTCTTTCATTTGTTACATGGGAAATCTACACTCGGCATTTAATATCACTTCCTGGAAATATCAAATGTTCAATGGCTACATTTAATTTGGGTGGGTTTATATCCAGCTGAGAACTGGGTGTTAAAAGTTGAATGCCTTGGACAGCATCTGTTCAAAAATCTATTAAATAATGGTACTAGCTGTCTGAAATAGAAAAATGTCATAACTCACCATATAAAAATAAGCTCTACACTGTGTTAGCTCCAAAGTTACAGTTACATGGAGCAAGGGACAGTTCCTTTCTCTGTTGTCAAAATCACATATCAACTTATCAAGCACAACTTTATAATTTTGTTTCAGTGCAAACCTTTTTATTTTGCCGTTACTGTATTTAGTTTGTGTTTAACTAGGATCTATTAATGTTCAAAACAAAATCTGTCATTGGTTACTGCAGAGCATCTTTAACAAGAAACGACAGGTGGGCCTGCAAACAAGGACACCCGGATGAAGGGCCAAATTTTTTCTCGATCAATGTTGATTAAAGTGCTGTGTATTTCTGTCATTTTCTGCTTTTTTTTTCTGTATGCTCAGCCTTTCCTTTCCAGTAAACCAAAATATTACGTTTTCCACTTAAGCTATTAGTTCTACAAAAGCTCCATGAGACTAATCACTATTGACTAATAGATTTGTTAGCAGAAATTATACTCTTTGTTAGTCTACTGGTGAAGTTCTTAAGGTGGATGTTCTTTCGTCCAGAAAAATCTTCACCAGTAGCCTTTAAGTGTTCAGATTTATCCTTACCTGATAACTTTCATTCCTGTCAAATGCTAAGTTTCTCTAGAAGATTGGATTTATTTTCACATTGATTTTGCTTACTTTTACATCAATGGGATAACTATACGTTGACAGAATTCATCAAGATGCAGGGAAGTTAAGATGATAAGTGTCATTTATCATTGAGCTATTCTTTTGTTCAGTCCCTCAGAAGACCCTCATTGGTGGAATTTGTTTTGTAATTTAAATCATGTCAGTATTGATGTATTTGATTAAATTGTGCATGTGGCATCGTAAAGTTGGAATACATAATTATCAAATTACCATATTATATGTCTATTAGTTGCATATTTTCTCTAAAGTTGAAATCAATTTTAGAGCCTTTTTGTAACAACACTTGAGGGATTCAGTGGAAGTCCTGGGAGGTCCATGTAATATGAAATGGTCCTCCATGATGTTTTTGAATACATCAAGATAAGAGATGTTACAATCAAGGCTTGAGGTATTTGCTTTGAATGTAGCTGCCCTCTGCTACTGGTTGAAGCCAATGATTAGACTAGCAAGGTTGCCTCACAAAAACCACTGCAATTTCTGTGGGGGACAGTACCCTCCGATATTTATGTGGGATTTTCGGTGGCTGTGGTGGGGAGAGGTGGGTAGAGTGATAGCCATATCTCCCCTCCCCTATTTTGGGAGTGTCATTTCAACTCCCGCATGGTCTCTTTGCTGATGCAGAGGTTCAGGCTGCAAGAGGTCAACAGCTGCACTTCAGAAATGCTCATTGGCAAATAAATTGGAGTGGTGAGTAGATTTTGAGAAAATCCACAGCCTGATAAAAGTATAAGGATGACTAAAACTCTCCACTAGGTTTGAGGGGAGAATTCAGCTGGACCTTTCTCAGTCAAGGAAAGCCTATCAGCTTGGGCCTCTAGTGGTCAGATTTCCTTGCTCAGTCACTTGTTAGATCAACCTACGTATACTAAAAATTGATTAGCTCGTAACCTTCCTGCCTTCTTGAAAGAACAAATTAAATTTCAACACCGTGCAAAGCAGGTGGGTGAACCACTTATCTGATTGTAACTAGCAGCCTTCTGCCAGCAAGTTAAGTCTTAAAATCATACCTTAGAACTTTTTTAGTGAATTCCTGCAATGAAAAACAATTTTACCAATCTAATTTTCACCTGGTGTTACAAAATGAAAGATGAATGGTTGAATATCTAGATATCATCTCAAAGGCATACAGGCTGATCAACAAAATGATCAGGGATTAAGGACTGATGAATCCTTACTTTTATTGCAAGACAAGAGATTGGTGATAATGTTAAACAGGTGATTATATGCTAATTGCTTTCAGTACAAACATACAACCACACAACATAAAAATGGTGCTTAGAATGAAGACCAACAAAAAATGAATTGAATGTGCAGCCTCACCATCCATTCCATTTCACCCTTTCAGTGTGCAAGCAAGTTTTAAATTGGATACCTTCAAGTTTAGTTGATCCCTAGTTTGACCATATACTAGCATACCAAGAGTTAATTTCAAAAATAAAAAGATAAAACAAACCTTTAAAATCTGTACTGATAAATTACAAAAAGAGCAACATATTAAAGTCAAACTTTTGCTTGCACATTTGATAGCAGCAGCTAAACAGTCACAAACATGGAAAACTGATTGCTTCTCAAACTATAATTCTAAATGTATCAATACTGTTGCAGCCACATGGCTATTAGAATATTACTTTAGGGGATATTCATCTACACATGAAGTCTTCTTTAAATAACAATGAGAAAACTGGCAATAAGTGTGTCTCAGACTCCACTTTATTAGCAATATTTGTAAGCTATATCGGTAATTGGTTTGTAAAGTTTTAGCTAAAGGATGGAAACTTGTAGAGGATTAAGATTCATATTGAAAACTTCTCCAAATGAAGAATATGCTAACTGTCAACATATTGAAATAGACAAAGCTAGGCATTGTAGTTATAAAATGTTCTCCCACTGAAATTGCTGAGACATTACTCAATGGTGTTCAAAGAGCATTCACACATGAAATCCTTTCTCCTGTATGTGGAACATGTGCTGTCTTAAAGTCTGTATACTGCTCACTATTCGCCTCTGATGTCCTATTAATGTGACACCAATTCTTCTCACGTCGCTGGAATAAAACAGAGTAAAGCTGCTGAGATCTGCCGATATGCTAGAGATTGGAAATTTACAGTACAATAGCTTATTGCCAACCAGGACCAGGAAAGCAGACAATTCAACCTTCTGGTCTGAGAAGGAAACAACTGACAGCTGAGGAAAATGGAAATGAGCGTAAACGTTTTTCATACACGACAGCCTGGAATAAAGGCAGCATGTAATAGAGATTAAAAAAACAAGAGTGACACTGTAATTATTACCTTTCTTTGATCCAGCATGTACTATCAACAAAGGTTACAGCACACAAGGTCAACATTTAGTTGCGTCCATGTTAAAAATTGATGATTGGTTCATCATTTCAGAGGATCTGTCCTGGGTCCAACATGTTAATGCCATTACAAAGAAAGCCTTTACTTAGAATCTTGTGGAGATTTGGCATGGCATCTAAAACTTTGACAAACTTCTATAGATGCATGGTAGAAGGTATATTGACTGGTTGCATCATGGCTAGGTATGGAAGCACTAATGCCCTCGAATGAAAAATCCACAATAAGTATTAGATACGGTCCAGTCTATCATGGGTAAAGCCCTCCCCACCATTAAGCACACCTACACGGAACACTGTTGCAGGAAAGCACCATCTATTATCAAGGACCTCTACCATCCAGGCCAAGCTCTCTTATCACTGCTGCCATCAGGAAGAAGGTACAGGAGCATCAGGCCGCACATGACTAGGTTCAGGAATTAGTCCTCAACCATCAGGCTCTTGAACTAAAGGGGATAACTTCACTCAACTTCACTCACCCCATCACTGAGCTGTTTCCACAACCTGTGGACTCACTTTCAAGGACTCTTCATCTAATGTTCTCAATAATTAGTGTTCATTTATTATTATTGTTATTATTTTCTTTTGTATTTGCACAGTTTGCTGTCTTTTGCACACTGGCTATTTGTCTGTCCTGTTGGGTGTGGTCTTTCATTGATTCTATTATGTTTCTTGGATTTACTATGTCCACAAGAAAACAGATCTCAGGGTTCTAAATGGTGACATACAGTGCCTAGAAAAAGTATTCACCCCCTTCCCCAGAAGTTTTCATGTTTTATTGTTTTACAACATTGAATCACAGTGGATTTAATATGGCTCTTCTGGCACTAATCAACAGAAAAAGACTTTCTCATGTAGGTGAAAACAGATCTATACAAAGTGATCTAAATTAATTACAAATATATAACACAAAATAATTGATTGCATAAGTATTCACTTCCTTCAAGTCAGTATTTAGTAGGTGCACCTTTGACAGCAATTACAGCCTTGAGTCTGCGTGGATAGGTCTCTATCAGCTTTGCACATCTGGACACTGCAACTTTTCCCCATTATTCTTCTTTACAAAACTGCTCAAGCTCTGCCAGATTGCATGGGGATCATGACTGAATAGCCTTTTTCAAGTCCAGCCACAAATTCTCAATTGGATTTTGATTATGTGCAGTGTTTGGCTTATGCCAAACATAGTGTTTAGACTGATGGCCTAAAAGCTCAATTTTGGTTTCATCAGACCATAGAACCTTCTTCCAGCTGACTTCAGAGTCTCCCATATGCCTTCTGGAAAACTTCAGCTGAGAATTCATGTGGTTTTTTATCAACCATTGTCGTATGCGCAGTCTCTCCCATCTCGGTCACTGAAGCTTGTAACTCCTCCAGAGTTGTCATAGGTCTCTTGGTGACCTCCCACACTAGTCCCCTTCTTGTACGGTCACTCAGTTTTTGAGGACGGCCTGCTCTAGGTAGATTTACAGCTGTGCCATATTCTTTCCATTTCTTGATGATTGACTTAACTGTGCTCTGTGATATTCAGTGACTTGGAAATTTTCTTGTATCCATCTCCTGACTTTTGCTTTTCAATAACCTTTTCACAGAGTTGCTTGGAGTGTTCCTTTGACTTCATAATGTAGTTTTTGCCAGGGTACTGACTCACCAACTGTTGAACCTTCCAAATACAGGTGTATTTTCACTACAATCAGTTAAAATACCTTGACTGCACACAGGTATCCAAAAACAGTTCTCCATTTAACTAATTATGTGACTTCTAAAACCAATTTGCTGCTCCAGTGATGATATGGTGTGTCCTATTAAATGGGTGTGAATAATTATGCAATCAATTATCTTGTGTTTTATATTTGTAATTCACTTAGATCACTTTGTACAGATCTGTTTTCACTTTGACACAAAAGAGTCTTTCCTGTTGATCAGTGTCAAAAAGCCAAATTAAATCCATTGTGATTCAATGCTGTAAAACAATAAAACATGAAAACTTCCGGGGGGGGGGGGGGTGAATACTTACAGGCACTGTATATGTACTTTGATAGTAAGTTTACTCTGAACATTGAAAAAAATTGCATTTTGAGAATGCTCTGATCTGTCCAAACTTAAGTCTGCTTTAGAGTTCAGAATCAGAATCAGGTTTATTATCACCAGCACATGTCGTGAAATTTGCCTGGCATTTTAATCTAATCCTCTATTAAGAATAAGTACAAGTATTTAAAGATGTTTTGGCATTTGAACAAATGAAAATTATAAGCACTCGTGGAAGGGGAAAAGTATGGATGTGAAGTTGAAACGGTAAATAATACGGGAATTATTGTACATTCTTCTGTATGGAGCATGGAAAATTCAGACATAATGTCCCATATTAGTTTATGAGCTACTTTAAGAAAAAACAGATTCACTGATGATTCTTCATTTCCATAAGTATTCCTCCAAGATTTTTTACCTAAGTTTTTGGGAACAGTGGAGAAGAAACCCAGGTGAATCTTTGATTTCTAGTTATTCATTTTAAGGTTTCCACAATGTCAAATATTGATATGTTAATAAATATGAATTCAAAACAGACTCCCAGATGTTATATCTGGCAAATGACAAAAATGAATTGGAAGATTATAGATCTGTACCTACCATCTGAGGGGTTAACGATGTAATGGCTAGTACTTATTAGGTTGAGATTTGTCACACAATAAAAGTGAATAGCTTAATATTTCACTTACTCAATACTCATCCTTGTGACAGAATCCAAAGTGGTGATGCCTGCAGCCATAAAATTGTTCTTGTATTGATCCATCTTGATTGAGTCCAGCCAATCATTCACTGAGACAAAGAAAGAGAATTCTGGGAGTTCACCCGGTGATTCTGGTAACCTGCATGAAAGCAAACAGAAGACCTCATCTCTATTCTTTTTTTCCCAACAAATGCACTGGTATTATTTTGTCATCTCCAAAGATATTGCATTTTGTTTCATTTGACAAGAATTCAATTGAGTCTAACACAGGGGAGCATCAACAAAATAGATTTGAGTATCTGTAATATGCATTTGTTTCACTGCCTCAGTTCACCACCTGAACAAAAAAAGGATTTTATTTTCTTAGGTCTGCCATTAGTTAATGCTTAGCGAGTAATATTTGTGAATAAACCCAAATTATGCAATGCTCTTCAATATTTAAACAGTTTAGCTTGGGTAAATCTGTCCTGAGCTTCCCACAGGGTTTACGTATTCTTTCTGGGCTACAGTGCCCAGAGATGAATGTATTTCTCCAGATGAGACTTAACTGTATTTGCACACAGCTGTGCAGAAAACCTTAGCCCCTTCATATTCAAGATATTATATAAAATCCAAAAGTAAATCAGTGTTTTGTAATTTTTTAAAAACTAGCTCACTACTTCATAGTGCTTTCAGCATTTGGACATCTAAATTTCTCTGCTCGCCTACAGTTCCTACGTTCTTGTAACCAATAGTGAACTGGTTTATTAAAAGTAATGCACACAAAATGCTAGACGAACTCAGTAAGTCAGCTAGCATCTATGGAGGGCAAGCTAGCAGTTGAAGTTTCAGGCCAAGACACTGGTTCACAGAATTATTTTCCTATCAAAGTTATAATTAAGTGTACACTTAAAACACAGCTTTTAGGAAACTCATCAAAGTATTGAGTACAGGAGTTGGGATGTTATGTTGAAGTTGTATAAGGTGTTGGCGAAGCCGAATTTGGAGATTGTGCGCAGTTCTGGTCACCTCCTACAGGAATAATATCAATAACACTTAAAGAGTGCAGAGAAAATTTACAAGATTGTTGCCTGTGTTATAGGGAAAGGTTAAACAGGTTAGCATTTTATTCTCTAGAGTGTCGGAGAATTAGGGGAGATTTGATAGAGGCATACAAAATTATGAAGAGTATAGGTAGGGTAAATGCAAACAGGCTTTTTCCACTGAGGTTGGGTGAGACTGGAATTAGAGGTCATGAGTTAAGGGTGAAAGGCGAACTGTTTAAGGGTAACATAAGGGAGAACTTCTTCACCAAGAGGGTGGCAAGAATGTGGAATGAGCTACCAGTGGAAGTGGTGGATTTGGGTTTGATTTCAACACTTAAAGAGGTATTTGGATAGGTACATGTATAAGAGGGGTATGGAGGGCTATGGTCCAGGTGCAGGTTGATGGGACTAGACAGATTGATAGTTTGGCATGGATTTGGTGGGTCAAAGGGCTTGTTTCTGTGCTGTAGTGTTCTATGACTCTATAAAGAAGGAAACAAGAGTATCGGAGTTTAATACTGCCATGCTTGTCATATTTTAGGCATTACCGTCTGCTTACTCTACTTGTTCTATGTTTTTGATATTTTCTTTCTTCATTTAATTTCCAGAAAATAATTAAATTGACTCCTTAATAAATGGCGATGGAGCTTGGTTCCAAGACAAAACTTTGAAGAATGCTCTTAGCCTTCTGACTTCCAATGCAAACCATGTGAACATGTTCTGCCCAAAAAGAATAAACACACTGAAATGTTTGGGATACAAAAACTGGACAGAAAACGTCTCTGATTAGGAACAAACAGTCGGCTGAAGGAAATCAGAGGGTTGAGCAGCATCCATGGGAGGAAGGAAATTTTTAATGTTTTGGGTTAAAACCTGGCATCAGGTCTGAGAGAGGAAAGATGAAATGGCCAAAATAGAGGCGAGAAGGAGACTGGCAAGAAAGGATTCCTAGGCGAGTGATGGACTGAGGAGGGGTGTAAGATGACAGACAGGTTGTGCCGGGTAGGAGAGGTGGATGGCGGTGTTGTTGGAAGACTGCGGCAGATGAATGACAGACAGAGGCAGAGAAAGAGAGAGAGAAAAAAGAAAAAAAATGACAGATGGAACGAAGTGTCAGAGGAGAGTCTGCTGATGGGAGGCAGCTGCTGGAGGGAGATAAGCAGGAACACAAAGTGCTACCAGAGCTGGATTCAGATAAGTAAGGAGGTGAGAATGGAAACCATTCAAGAAGACGAGAGAGGTCACTTTAACAAGGTCCATTTGGAATCAGCTTTAACAGCATTTGAGTGGTTGATAGGCGCAATATCCAAAGCATAAAAATCTGTCAGGTGGTCCGCAATCTAACAATTACACTGTAAAATTGACAGACAGTGAGGAGCAGTTGCTGCTGTTTCTAATTGAAGACCTTGGTTCACATGAATATTCTTTCCAGGAATAAAACAACAAAAATTGGCAATAGAAAAGGTATTCAGTGAGACATTCTGAATTTTGGAAATGGAATGCTTGCTAATCTGCTGCATATGCCAGTCTTCTCACCCTAGGAAGGAATACATATCTGAAACAAATCTTTCTTTATCTAGCAGCACTAATGATGTGCAAATAAAGCAAATAGTTATGCAAATTCTCAATATCTTTCTAAGTAATTTTCAATGAATGCCTCATTGTTGATTTTGTTTATGTATTTTAAATTTATGAGATTTGTGATATGATTCAACTTCGTGCTTTATTTTATATAAGATTACTGATATAAATTTAGCAGGTGATTAATAACAGTTGGTCCAAAATATAATTTCATTACAATTAATAAACACATAGGGCTCCCAAGAAAATAGAGTAATTGAAAAAAATTGTATTTTTGCAGACTTTTCCCCAGCAGTGGTAAAAAGTTGCCTTGCACGTTAAAATTTATTTACTACACAAAGTTTTATTATACATTGGTAAAGATACTTCCACTGAGCTTAAAAGCAAAAAAAAGTACCGAAATACCATTTGACATAAATAAGATTCTAGACCATAGGATTCAAGAGGCTGCGAGTTCTCTCACTAATTTGTGGTGAGGAGAGATGAATATACCAAAATCTAGTGACTGACCAGTGGTGACAGGGAGGATATAGGGCTAGTGGAAGAGACAGGGGTTAGGCAAAACAACAGCTTGACAGGTTTTAAAGATTAGCATGATTAATACAAAATGGGGTATTTTTAGACAAAAATAGAACTGAGAAGACAAAACTCTAGAGTTTGATATATCTGATGCAATTGTAGACATCACTCCCATCCATTGTTTCCATTTCGGCAGCACAATTTCATTTTCATAAATTGAGTATTTCAGACGAAATTATACAATGATCCGCCGTTTACTGTGGTGAGGCTTCTTATAGCACGCAGATGAAAAACACTGCAGATACTCAAATCTGGAGCAAAAAATGAGCTGCTAGAGAACTCAGCAGATCAGGCAGCATCTGTCATCTCAGGTCGTGACCCTTCATCTGCGGGAGAAAATGGATAGTTTAGGTCCTCCACAGATCAGCTGGCAAGGGTACTTGCATACATTTTTGTTCTCTTCCTACTTCAATCTCAGGTTCTCATTTGCTTTAAAAAGACCACTATTGTCCTGTACCTAAGACAAAAAAAATCCTTTGCAACTTCCACCACCTCCAAAGGAATCCGACCACTAAACATATCTTTACTTCCCCTCCCCTCTGCTCAGTGACTCCCTCAGTGATTCCTTTGACCAATCGTCCCTCCCCATTAATCTTCCTCCTGGCACTTATCCCAGCAAGTGCCCTAAATGCTACACTGCTCATTCACCTCCCTTCAGGGCCCCACACAGTCCTTCCAGGTGAGACAACACCTGACCTGTGAATCTGCTGGGGTCATCTATTGTGTCTGGTGCTCCTGATGCAGCCTCCTCTACATTGGTGAGACTCGTCATAAATTGGGGTACTGCTTCATCGAGCATCTCCACTCCATCTGCCAAATGCGGAACTTCCCGGTGTCCAAACATTTTAATTCCCATTCCCATTCCCATTCTGACATGTTGGTCCATTGCCGTCTCTTTTACCAAGATGAGGCCATCTCAGGGTGGTGGAGCAACAGTTTATATTCCATTTAGGTAGCTTCCAACTTGATGGCATGAATATCAATTTCTCCTTCCAGTTAAAAAAAAATTCTGCTCCCCTCCTTCTTCCTTGCCCCACTCTGGCCTTTTACCTTTTCTTACCTGCCCATCACTTCCCTGGGTTCCCTCCTCCTTCACTTTCTTCTATAGTCAATTCTTCTCTCCTATTAGATCCCTCCTTCTCCAGCCCTTTACCTTTCCCACCCTCCTGGCTTCACTTATCACCTTCTAGCTATCCTCCTTCCCCTCCCCACTTTTTGTTCTGGCATCTTCCCCTTCCTTTTCAGTCCTGAAGAGATGTCTTGGCTCAAAACGTCGACTGTTTATTCATTATCATAGACGCTGCCTGACCTGCAGAGTTAGTTCCTCCAGTATTTTGTGTGTGTTGCTTTGGATTTCCAGCATCTACAGACTTCCTTGTACTTACAAATAAGGTAATGTGCCTTAATGATTACTGCCTGGTAGCTTGGACATTCACAGTCATGAAGTGCTTTGAGAGTCTGGTGAATGGCATACACCAACTCCAGCCTTCCTAACAAAATTGATCCACTGCAATTTGCCTGCCACCAAAACAGCTGATGCCATCTATATTCATCTCTGGAGAATCTAGATAATTGAGTTACCTATGCTAAGTTACTGTTCTTCTTCTTCTTCTTCTTCTGTTTCTGGCTGTTTAGACGCATCTAGGCATATTACAGCCCTCCGCAGGATGTATAATTAATTATAGAACTTCAAGGAACTCAAATTCTCAAATACAACCTAGTCTCACGTATAAACTGAATAATAGACTCTTCAATCAGATGTTGATTCTCTTGATGGCCAAACAGAGATTTAATAGAAAACCAAAATAAATTTAAGCCAGATAGCCTCTTGAACTACATGCTTCTTTCAATTTTGTATCGATTACAGCTCAGCAAAACACGCTGGACTGTCTCTGGACTACCACAGTCACATAATCCAGTAGGATGTTTTCCTATTATCTTTAAATAATAGTTTAACTCACAATGCCCCAACCTAAGTCTTGTAAATTTCACCATATCTCTACGACTTAAAAGGTAACAGTCTGAGACCTTTTTAACCAGTGGGTGACTAGAAAAATAATGCCTGCCCCTTAATTCATTTTTCCAATCCTCCTGCCACTTCTTCTCTATACCTTTCTTAATCCTACTTCTCAATTCTGCTCTGCCTAGGGGAACTCTAATTTCTACTTGCCTGCTCTGTAAGGAAGACTTTGCAATGCCATCCACAATTTCATTTCCCTCCACCCCAGCATGCCCAGGTATCCATGAAAATCTAACTGCACAACCCACCTTCCCTATTCTAAACAGCACCAAGAGGATCTCAGTAACTACGTCAGGACGAGCTTTTGATTTATTCCCTTTTATTGACTCGAAGGCAGCAGCAGAATCTGAACAGATGATAACCCTATGTGGTCAAGAGTCTTCTATCCACCATAAGGCCCAGAAAATTGCTAAGAATTCTGTTGCAAAGACAGAAACACCATCTGAAACCCAGTGACCAATCTTAACTCCAAGTTGAGACACATACATCCCAAATCCTGCCCTACTGCTCTCTGGGTCCACTGAGCCATCAGTAAAAATCTTCAAATAAGATGGAGTAAAGGAAATTACAGTGGCATGAGAGAGGAACTGGCCAAAGTTGACTGGAAAAGGACACTGACGGGAATGACAGCAGAGCAGCAGTGGCTGGAGTTTATGCGAGAAGTGAGGAAGGTGCAAGACAGGTATATTCCAAAAAAGAAGAAATTTTCGAGTGGAAAAAGGATGCAACCGTGGTTGACAAGAGAAGTCAAAGCCAAAGTTAAAGCAAAGGAGAGGGCATACTAGGAAGCAAAAATTAGTGGGAAGACAGAGGATTGGGAAGTTTTTAAAACCTTACAAAAGGAAACCAAGAAGGTCATTAAGAGGGAAAACATTAACTATGAAAGGAAGCTAATAAATAATATCAAAGAGGATACTAAAAGCTTTTTCAAGTATATAAAGAGTAAAAGACAGGTGACAGTAGATATAGGACCGATAGAAAATGATGCTGGAGAAATTCTAATGGGAGATAAAGAGATGGCAGAGGAACTGAACGAGTATTTTGCATCAGTCAAAAAGGGACGGGTGGCAAGCAAATTTGGTCAACTATGTCTTCCTCAGTCAGTTTCAATTTCACAGCCCAGTTATTAACCAAATCTAAAAATGGGTATCTTTTAATTTTACTTTGGCGCTCCGACTTCCCTTGCAAAAGACACTGTGGACAGCTGTGATTGAATCCATTTAGGTTTACCCAATACGGCAGGCCCAACTGAATTCGTCTTAAATGTAGGGGCACTTCTCCCATCTCCACACATAATGCCGGGACTGATGTTGTTCTAAAAGCTCCACAACAGAGTCTAAGTGCTTTGGACTGCACAGTGTCTAGTTTTCCAAGCACTGCTGTAGCAGAGTAACCATAAGCAATACAACCATAATCTATAACTGATTTAATCATAGCTAGATATATTAAGTACATAGTTTCCCGCCCTTCTCCCCAGTCGCATCCAGTAATACTTCTCATAACATTTAAAACTTTCTCACACTTTCCAATTGTTTTATCTATATGAACCCTCCAAGTAAGTCTTTCATCAAACCAGACACCTAAAAACTTGAATACCTTGATTTTTTCTACTGGACAATCATATAGACTTAATTCACAATCAGGAATCTTTCTTCTCAAGCCAAAAATCGTATATTTGGACTTAGAAGCAGAAATCCTGGAACTCCATTTATTAGCCCAGTTTTCAACTGATCTTAAAGCCTTTTGTACCTGCCTTAATATATACTTGGTGTTTCTTCCTCTTTTCCAGATTGCACCATCGTCTGCAAACAATGATTTGCGAAATCCTGTCCCTACCTGATCAAAGATATCATTTATCATGACATTAAAAAGAACTGGACTAATGACACTTCCTTGAGGTGTACCATTACCTGTTTTAACTAACTTGGAGCTTGTTCCGCCTATTCTTACTTGAATTGTCCTTTCCTTAAGGAAATCTTTGATCCAATTAAACATTCTACCTCTAATTCCCGCATCATAGAGTTTAATTAATAAGCCATCCTTCCGTAGTGAGTCATATGCTCTTTCAATATCTGGAAGTACACGTACCATTACTTCTCTATTTTGAAATGCTTTTTTAATATCATGATCTAAAACGGCAACAGATTCCATTGTTAATCTTCCAGTTCTAAAACCATTTTGATAGGCAGCAAAATGTCCCTTATTTTCCAAGAAATAAGCAAGTCTGTTGGTGACCATTCATTCCATAATTTTACAAAGCACTGACGTTAAAGCTATAGGCCGATACGAACCAGGACTAGACGCGTCCTTACCTGGCTTTAAAACTGGAACTACCACCGCATGCTTCCATTCTACTGGTAATTTTCCTTCTTTCCACACTGAATTAAACAATGCTAGAATTTCTATTAATATAGAGTCATCTAAATGCTTAAGCAATTCATAACACAGTCCATCCCTACCAGGAGAAGTGTTTGAACCTGATTGGACAGCTTCCTGCAATTCCTGAAGGGAGAAAAACAAATTTATGAAGCTATATCATCCAAACTCCTGTCCAATTTCCAACTTTCCTTTAACATAATTTCCTTTCTCAAATCACCTAACTCTCCAGAATTGTGTAATGCTTGGAACACCTCTACAAACATATCAGCCTTTTCCTTATTGGTTACAGCTTCAATATCTCCTTCCAGCAAAGCTAGGACAGATGGTTTCCTATATATCCCTGACATTCTGTGAATGATCGTCCATAGCTGCTTTATAGGTGTCTTAGGGCTCAGAGTTCCACAAAATCTTCTCCAACTATCCCACTTTGCATTTTTAATTACTCTCTTTGCTACTGCTCTTTCCTTTTTATACTCCATAACATTATCTAATACTGGGTACTTTCTTAATTTCCTGTAAGCTCTAGTTCTGTTTCTTACTGCTATATCACAATTTTTATTCCACCACGAAACTAGTGCTCGAACCTTAAGTACATTCTGTAGCAGAATAGTCAACTGAGCAACTTCATGAATTATAGAACAGAGGGATTCATTCCAATCGTCTATGGACCCCTCGCTATTAATCTCTTCTATTATATTATCAGCTTTCTCCTGGTACTCATCCCAATGGGCCAAAGAAAAATTATACCTAGCAGACCTCTCCTCAACTTCTACTATCAAATTTCTACCAAATTTGCATAATATACCCTACATAATATAGGGTAGTGATCACTTCCTCGTGTGTACCTGTCCATAACATCCCATTCCCCAACCCTAGCTAAGTTTGAGGAAGTGATAGATAAGTCTAAGTGAGTACAAGTATTCTTTACAATATTAAATCTTGTAGGCCTTCCGTTATTTAGCAGTACCATGCTGTATTTAGCTAGAAACTCCTCTACTACCGCTCCATTACTATCTTTACTTTCACTCCCCCACATAGGATTATGGGCTTTGAAATCTCCACCCAGATTACTGGGGATTTTACCTTATTCATAATTTCATCCAAATCTGGTAACATCATATTACCTGGATTATAAAAGTTTATCAGTTATTTGACCACGAGAGCTCCAAAACTCCACAGCCACAAATTCAAGGTTAGACTTAAAATCAAGTCTTCTAAACTGGAGTCCCATTTTTATGAAAGTTGCACACCCTCCACCAGATTTACCTGTTCTGTCAGCTCTCAAACTATCATATCCAGGGATCACAAAATCTAAATGAGGCTTTAACCATGTCTCCTGTATACAGATCAAATCAGGCTTGTCTTTGAAAATTCCAACAAATCTTTTTAATTCTTGACCATTTGCAGATAAACTTCTCGTGTTCCATTGTAATATTAAAAACATCCAAATACTAATTATTGGCCTCTTCATCCACATAAAGCTCCTCCGTACTCTCTGATCCCGACAACTGGGAAGTATTCAGTGATTGTTTGTCTGTCATATACTCGTGTAATTTTTACGGCAAAATCTATTTTATATCAAAGAATCTCTCTGCAGCTCCAACAGCTACTTTTATCATATCTGACCTCCTGGCTGTAGTTTTAGCCCCGACCAGTACATCAACAACAAACGCCACAAAACACTCTTTAGTCATCAACAACATGCCTGAAGGAACCAGAGTTGGAGAACTCAGAATGAACTGACTCCCCATCATTCCAATCTTTTCTTTACTTATCCTTTGCTCTCTATCAACTTTCTTTACTGCTTCAGCATATGATATTTTTTGTTGGATACTAACGTCCTGAATCTGCTTTGCCTTACTAAAATACTCACATCCTCTGAATGCCACTATATGGTCCCCTCCACAGTTACTGCGTTTAGGCACCGCTGTCTTACATGCTTTAATATCATGATCCTCTCCATATTTCATACATCTTCTTTTACCTCCACATGAACCAGCAACATGTCCAAATCTCTGGCAATTATAACAGTGTAAGGGAAGCCTAATGTATTCTCTAACTTGATAAGACATGCACCCAAGCTAGACTCTAGTTGGAAGAATATCACCTGCAAAAACCAGTAGAACAGGAAAATCCCAATTACCACCTTCTCTTGATAATAATCGTTTGGCTTCAATCACTCGACCACCTTTAATATTGTCCAAAATTTCCTTTTCAGTCATGCCAGACCAAATACCATACACTACCCCCTTAACTCCCTTCCTTTCTTTCGGAGTAATACATTCCACTTTCACAACCAATTTTCCCACCATTTTAGCACTGTTATATTGGTCAATGTCTTTGCAACAAATTTTCAGCAATCCATTAGACAAAATCTTGGCCTGGAATCCTTTACCTATTTGGTTCTCTAATGCTGCTGCCACTTTCAAAGGATCAAGGACTCTAAATCTTCCTTCCCCTTCCTTCTGACCTTTAAGTTTATACAGAACTATAAATTCCTCCAATTCACCTATTTTCCTCAATTTGTTGTCCCCCATTACTTCAGGTCTTTCACTTGATGCACCCCTTTTTTGGCTATCCTTACTTCTGGAGTATTCCACAGTCTCCCGCCCTCCTCCTTCAATCTCAACCACCACCCCCCTCCCTTTTGCAGCCATAGGCTACAAACTACCCTTTCCAAACTACTAGGCTCCTCCACGCCAAGTTATTGCTTGTTGACTACAGCTCTTGTCTTTAATACCATAATTCCAAGCAAACTCATCTCCAAACTCCTAGACCTGGGACTCTACATTTCCCTTTGCAATTGGATCCTTGACATTCTGACCAACAGACCACAATCAGTCGGGCCAGGCACCAAAACCTCAGCCTCAATTATTCTAAACACCGGTGCCCCACCAGACTGCAGCCTCTCCCCTACTCTACTCACTATATATTCACAGCTGCAGGGCGCTATTCAGCTTTAACTCCATCTACAAGTTTGCAGATAATTCCACTGTAGCAGTCTGTATCTCAAATAACAAAGAATCAGAGTACAGGAAGGAGATAGATAACCTAGTGGCATGCCATGACAACAATATTCCCTTCAATGTCATCAGTAGAAAAGAGCTGGCCATTGACATTGGAAAGGGGTGCAGTACACACACCTATTTGCATCAGTGGGTCTGAAGTTTGAAAGCTTCAAGTTCTGAAGAGTGAATGTCACCAACAGTCTGTCTTGGTCCAATCGTGTAGCCAAGAAACACCTCCCAGCCTCTGCTTCCTCAGGATGCTAAAGAAATTTGGCATGTCCCATTTGACCCTCACTAATTTTTATCATGTGCATTTTATCCAGATGTAGATGAATCAGAATCAGAATCAAGTTTATTATCACTGGCAGGTGTCGTGAAATTTGTTAACTTTTCCGCAGCAGTTCAATGCAATACATAATATAGAAGAGGAATATAGTGAGAAAAGGGCATGCCTTCGGTGCTGGGGGTCCTTAATAATGGACGGTGCCTTTCTGAGTCACTGCTACTTAAAGATGTTCTGGGTACTTCGTAGACTAGTACCTAAGATGGAGCCCACTAAATTTATGACCCACTGCAGCTTCCTTTGGTCCTGTGCAGTAGCCCCGCCCCCACACTAGACAGTGACGCAGCCTGTCAGAATGCTCTCCATGGTACATCTATAGAAGTTTTTGAGTGTATTTGTTGACATACCAAACCTCTTCAAACTCCTAATGAAGTACAGTCATTGTACTGCCTTCTTCATAGCTGCATCAGTATGTTGGGACCAGGTTAGGTCCTGAGAGATCTCGATATCTAGGAACTTGAAACTGGGATGGTGGGGGGGAGGGTAGGAGGGGTGGTATTACTGGTCAGGGATACTATTACAGCTACAGAAAGGGTGGGTAATGTAGCAGGATCCTCTTTTGAGTCAGTATGGGTGGAAGTCAGGAACAGGAAGGGAGCAGTTACTCTATTGGGAGTATTCTATAGGCCCCCTGGTAGCAGCAGAGATACCGAGGAGCAGATCGGGAGGCAGATTTTGGAAAGGTGCAAAAATAACAGGGTTGGTATCATGGGTGACTTTAACTTCCGTAATATTGATTGGCACCTGATTAGTTCCAAGGGTTTGGACAGGGCAGAGTTTGTTAAGTGTGTCCAGGACGGATTCCTGTCACAGTATGTTGACAGGCCGACTAGGGGGAATGCCATACTAGATCTAGTATTAGGTAACGAACCAGTTCAGGTCACAGATCTCTCAGTGGGTGAGCATCTGGGGGATAGTGACCACCACTCCCTGGCCTTCAGCATTATCATGGAAAAGGATAGAATCAGAGAGGACAGGAAAAATTTTAATGGGGGAAAGGCAAATTATGAGGCTATAAGGCTAGAACTTGCGGGTGTGAATTGGGATGATGTTTTTGCAAGGAAGTGTACTATGGAAATGTGGTCGATGTTTAGGTTTCTCTTGCAGGATGTTAGGGATAAATTTGTCCCGGTAAGGAAGATAAAGAATGGTAGGGTGAAGGAACCATGGGTGACAAGTGAGGTGGAAAATCTAGTCAGGTGGAGAAGGCAGCATACATGAGGTTTAGGAAGCAAGGATCAGATGGGTCTATTGAGGAATATAGGGTAGCAAGAAGGGAGCTTAAGAAGGGGCTGAGGGGAGCAGGAAGGGGGCATGAGAGGACCTTGGCGAGTAGGGTAAAGGAAAACCCCAAGGCATTCTTCAATTATGTGAAGAACAAAAGGAGGACAGGAGTGAAGGCAGGACTGATTAGAGATAAAGGTGGGAAGATGTGCCTGGAGGCTGTGGAAGTGAGCGAGGTCCTCAACGAATACTTCTCTTCGGTATTCATCAATGAGAGGGAACTTGATGACGGTGAGGACAATATGAGTGAGGTTGATGTTCTGGAGCATGTTTATAGATAGATAGATAGATATACTTTATTAATCCTGAGGGAAATTTGGTTTCATTACAGCCGCACCAACCAAGAATAGAGCGTAAATATAGCAATACAAAAAACCCCAACAATCAAACAACAAAATACAAACTATGCCAGATGGAAAATAAGTCCAGGACCAGTCTATTGGCTCAGGGTGTCTGACCCTCCATGGGAGGAGCTGCACGTTCGATGGCCACAGGCAGGAACAACCTCCCGTGCCGCCAAGTATTGTATCACGGTGGAATGTGGCCGAAGTCCAACAGTAAAAAGTTCAATATCCAGTCTGCAAACACATTCCTCGATTGTAATATACCCCGGATTGCACCATCTGTTGTTAGCCAGAACAGTAAGCACCCAACTCCTTTACGCTTACCGCTCTCAATGCACTTCCGGTCAGCCGGAACGGTATTACCCACTGAACTCCTCTTCTCCAAAAGTCTCTGTTGTCTTGACCCGGTCCTCTTTCCTCGACTTTGTGATCCCCCTCTGTGTGTTTTCCTCTGGATTTCAGCAGGGGTGTCCACAGCTCTGTTCGCTAAGCTGGCCGGTCTTTGCTGGTCCGTGGAATATACAATGCAACCTTGATTCTGTCCCGCGTGTCGGGATGTAACCCTTTCCAGCGCTAAAGAAAACCCAAATAAAACTCTCTCTACCAGCATGTTAGAGAGGGTGCAGCTTCGACATGTTACCGTGAGAAAAAAAATACAAAAAATAACATAAATTGAAAAGTAAGAAGAAGAAAGTAAGAATACTAAGGCAGAGGAGGTGTTGGAGTTATTAAAATACATTAGGACAGATAAGTCCCCGAGGCCTGACGGAATATTCCCCCGGCTGCTCCACGATGCGAGGGAAGAGGTTGCTGAGCCTCTGGCTAGGATCTTTATGTCCTCGTTGTCTATGGGAACGGTACCGGAGGATTGGAGGGAAACGAATGTTGTCCCCTTGTTCAAAAAAGGTAGTAGAGATAGTCCGGGTAATTATAGACCAGTAAGCCTTATGTCTGTGGTGGGAAAGCTGTTGGAAAAGATCCTTAGAGGTAGGATCTATGGGCATTTAGAGAATCATGGTCTGATCAAGGACAGTCAGCATGGCTTTGTGAAAGGCAGATCGTGTCTAACAAGCCTGATAGAGCTCTTTGAGGAGGCGAGCAGTCATATAGATGAGGGTAGTGCAGGGGATGTGATCTATATGGATTTTAGTAAGGCATTTGACAAGGTTCCACACGGTAGGCTTATTCAGAAAGTCAGAAGGCATGGGATCCAGGGAAGTATGGCCAGGTGGATTCAGAATTGGCTTGCCTGCAAAAGGCAGAGGGTCGTGGTGGAAGGAGTACATTCGGATTGGAGGGTTGTGACTAGTGGTGTCCCACAAGGATCGGTTCTGGGACCTCTACTTTTCGTGATTTTTATTAGTGACCTGGATGTGGGGGTAGAAGGGTGGTTTGACAAGTTTGCAGACGACACAAAGGTTGGTGGTGTTGTAGATAGTGTAGAGGATTGTTGAAGATTGCAGAGAGACATTGATAGGATGCAGAAGTGGGCTGAGAAGTGGCAGATGGAGTTCAACCCAGAGAAGTGTGAGGTGGTACACTTTGGAAGGACAAACTCCAAGGCAGAGTACAAAGTAAATGGCAGGATACTTGGAAGTGTGGAGGAGCAGAAGGATCTGGGGGTACATGTCCACAGATCCCTGAAAGTTGCCTCACAGGTAGATAGGGTAGTTAAGAAAGAATCCAGAAGAAGAAGAAGAAAATAAGAATAAGGATTACAAGCTCGAAGGAGATAGGTGAAGCCAGATGGGTGGGGAGGGGGGATGAGTAAGAAGCTGTGAGGTGATGGGTAGCCTTCAACCTGATGGCATGACCATGGCCTTCTCTTCTGCCACGATGAGTCTATTCTCAGGTTGGGTGGGGAGGGGGGATGAGTAAGAAGCTGGGAGGGGATAGGTAACCTCCAACCCGATGGCATGACCATGGCCTTCTCTTCTGCCATGATGAGGCTACTCTCAGGTTGGAGGAGCAACAGCTGATATTCCGTCTAGGTAGCCTCAAATCTGATGGCATGAAGATCAATTTCTCCAACTTCCAGTATTTTTTTCTACCTCCTCCTTTGCCCTTCTTCATTTCCACACTCTGGCCCCTCTCTTACCTTTTCTCCTCACCTGCTTATCACCTCGCATTGGTGCCCCTCCTGCTGACCTTTATCCTATGATGCACTCTCCTTTCCTATCAGATGCCTTCTTCTCCGGCCCTCTACTTTCTCCACTTAGCACCTCCCAACTTCTTACTTCATTCCCTCTCCCCCACCCACCTAGCTTCACCTATCAGAGTACAGGAAGGAAATAGATAGCCCAGCCTTCTACTCTTTCCCCTCCCCCTCCCTTCTTATTGTGGCATCTTCCCTCTTCCTTTCCAGTCCTGATGAGGGGTCTTGGCCCAAAATGGTAACTGTTTATTCATTTCCATAGATGCTGCCTGACCTGCTGAGTCCTTCCAGCATGTTATGTGTGAAACTTCTCAGCTTATTAAACTTTAAAAGCCTTCCAGATTTGCCCCTCCTATTGGGCAGAAATTTAAAAAGATGCCTGAAAGCACACACCACCAGGTTCAAGGACAGTTTCTATCATACCGTCACGATAAAATGAACTCTTGACCTTACAATCTACCTCACTTTGGCCATGCAGCCTATAGACTGCCTGCATTGTACTTTTTCTATGACTGTAACACTTTATGCTGCGTTCTATTATTGCTTTTCCTTGCACTAACTCAATGCACTGTTGTAATGAAATGATCCATATGGATAACATGCAAAATGAAGTTTTTCACTGTACCTTGGTACATGTGACAAGAATAAACCTGTTTCGATGAAGGATCTTGACCCAAATTGATGACCATCCATTTCCATCAATTATTAAGGCATCCGGTAGTCTTGCGAGACCATGGATCTGCGCCTGGAAAGTCTTCACTCTCCAGGGCACAGGCCTGGGCAAGGTTGTATGGAAGACCAGTAGTTGCCCATGCTGCAAGTCTCCCCTCTCCACGACACCAATGTTGTCCAAGGGAAGGGCATTAGGACCCATACAGCTTGGCACCAGTGTTGTCGCAAAGTAATGTTTGATTAAGTGCCTTGCTCAAGGACACAACACGTTCCCTCGGCTGGGGCTCAAACTCATGACCTTCAGGTAGCTAGTCCAATGCCTTAACCACTTGGCCACGTACCCATCCATAGATGCTGCATAACCCACTGTGTTCCTCCAGTTGCCTGTTTTTGTATCTTATCACATGTGACAGGCATTGCACTTATTTCCTCAGCCTTCAATAGTAATTATTTTGCCTTGCAAATCACTAGAAGTGCCACTTGATTGCCGAAGAGGAGCCAAAATAAGAATAGAGCATGCTAGAAATACTTACAAACTCTGGTAGCATCTGTGGGAGAAGAAGCATTATTTACTTTTATGGTCCCAAACTCTTCACAGGAATCTTTCTAAGCAATGACTTGCCCACAGATGTTGACTCACCAGCTGAATACTTTCAGCATTTTCTGGTTTTATTTCAGATCTCTGGCAAATGGAGTGTGTTGCTTCTGCCAAAAGTGTGAGCTGATAGGATTTAACACAGTTAATTCCAGGAGGTATGAACCCCTGGCCAAATGAACAGGGCACCCAGGCACTTGCACGAATGATGGTCCCAATATTTCATGCTTTAACCATTCATTCAAAGGATTTTTGCAAAAGAGCATATTGTAGAGAAGAACTGAAGGAAATGC
Source organism: Mobula birostris (assembly GCF_030028105.1). Taxonomy (NCBI): domain Eukaryota; kingdom Metazoa; phylum Chordata; class Chondrichthyes; order Myliobatiformes; family Myliobatidae; genus Mobula; species Mobula birostris. The sequence goes on from NC_092375.1 coordinate 51,828,894, forward strand.
AGTGCTTTGATTAAATCGGGATGTTTTAATTTTTATCTAAAATATTCTTGCAATGTATTTCATTAATGTTAGGAATGTGGCTGCAGAAGACTTATGGTAACTTAGTGTAAAATACTTGGTTAGAAATTAAGCAACACACATCAAAGTTGCTGGTGAACGCAGTAGGCCAGGCAGCACCTCTTCCTAGAGATGCTGCCTGGCCTGCTGCGTTCACCAGCAACTTTGATGTGTGTTGCTTGAATTTCCAGCATCTGCAGAATTCCTGTTGTTTGGTTAGAAATTAAGTCGAGATTGTAAGTGTAGTACAAGGTGCATAATTTTTACATTGCACTTTTAGTACCTGTTGCTAAGCACAAATTTCTTTCTTATTATCTTTGTTGCCATGGTGCCCCTATTAAAGGAGCAAAGAAAAAGCCATACAACACAGCGTGACCTTTTAAACATTTTTTCTTTAAACTAATGTAACTACTTCATTGGAATTCATACATACCTGCACCAATTCCCTACACTGAGTGATTCTACACGAAACATGTTTTCTGTCTCCATCAGCTCCCTCCCATCCCCTCCTCCTCACTTCAGTGAAAGTAAAGCAGTGACGTTAACACATGGTGAAGAAAACAGGGTAAAGCAGCTGTTTAACCTCCCCTCAAAAATGGAGCTTTCACCATAGGCAATTATTTCAGTGGAAATACCAAATCCTTTTTCAGCTGTCTGATAATCAATATTAATTATTTTTATCTCCCAAGGTGAATGAAATGCGGACAACAGTCTGGATTATTATTATTTTGGAAAGTTGGACTCTGGGTTGTTAGCGCACAGAAAGCTTTGCCACAGGGAATAATTGAGGCAGAAAAATTACATCCTTTAAGTGAAAATAGCATTTGAAGCAGATTAAGTAATGGATCTGTAGGAAGAGGGAAAATAACAAGGTCATTTTGGAATTGTGCCACTGAAGAATCTGTGGAGTATTGTATTGACTGAGGTTATTTGTCCAAATCACCTCACTCAATGCTGTGGGTAGGTACAGGTAAATTAACAGCCGAAGTAAGGCATGTTATAAAATACAGCATCCCCGCCACTATACCAACACAAAATCTAAGGGGTAATATTTTTCTCATTTATCACACAGAATTAATTTGTAAACACAGGTGCAAGGAAACAATTTGTGGTTTGTCAATTAAAAGCAAAAACATTGATCTTTCTGCAAGGAGAGATTCTGTGAAACTGAATAATTTAATTGAAAGTGCAAATTATAGATATCTCTTTCTTGGAATATTTTCTGTCCATTCAAAGCATGTCTGGCATAAATGGTGCACAGGGGAGTTTTGCTCTGTTATCAGCCAATTAATTGGAGTATAGTGTGCAGTTCAGTTTGCTCTACAGAGAAAGCAGTAACAGTAGAGAGAATGCAGAAGAATTTCATCAGGATCTTACCTGGAATGGTGGATTCTGGTTTTCAGGTGAGAATGGCTATGCTGAGTTTATCCTCATGGGAAGTTGGAGTCTGAGGGAGTGACCTTCTAGAGGTTTACAAAGTTATGAGGGGCAAAGACAGCATAGCCAGACAGGGCAAGGGATTCTAGAATTAGAGGGAAAGGGGGAAATTTAAAGGTGATCTGAAGGTAAGTTTTATATAAAGAGGAATGTGGCTACCTGGAGCAAACTGCCAGGTGAGGTGGTGGAGGAAGATAAAACTACATTGCTTAAAAGGCATTTGGATAGGTACTTGGGTACGAAAGGCATAGAGGGATGCAGGTCCAATTCAGGCAAATGGGATCAATATGGATAGCCATCATAGCCATGATGGGCCAAAGGGCCTGTTTCTGCGCTGTTTAATTCTATCAATAATTCAAGTTATCGAGCAACAATTTTATGTGGAGAGTTTCAAACCAGTCTTGACTCTGGCGTACTAAATTTGCAAATATTTTGGAGTAAATTTACAAACTGATGTGACAAATACAGAGACCTGGAAACATTGCACCATTCCAAACTTACACCATTGCTGTTACTGAAAGTTGTTGAGAAATACTTGAAACTTTTCAGTGTACCCACCCATGTACTTCTTCCACTAAGGTCTGAAGGCTGCTGGGATTACGAATCACCTTGTCTAAGAAGCTGACGATTTCGGTGAACTTTGGCCTGTGATTACGTTCCTTTTGCCAACAATGAAGCATGAGCTGATGGAGGGTAGCTGGGCAGCCCATAGGGGAAGGAAGACGATAGCCTTCTTCTATCGATAAAATAACCTACAAGGAAATTTTTGTTTCTTCAGAAATGCAATTTAATTTACATGTTTTAAAACAAGCTGTAAGAGCAACAAACATTATTTTCGTAGTAACACAGAACTGCATATCTCTGCAATGTGCTTTCCCATTCAAATATCTGTCCTAGTTTCCTTTGAAGATAGAAAATAAACCTGCCTTCATTACTTCCCTGCAGTGTGTTCCAGATTATAACCACAGATGGCATAAAAAAGTTATTCCTCATGTCATGCAACACACATAAAAGTTGCTGGTGAACGCAGCAGTCCAGGCAGCATCTCTAGGAATAGGTACAGTCGACGTTTCGGGCTGAGACCCTTCGTCAGGACTAACTGACTAGTAAGAGATTTGAAAGTGGGAGGAGGAGGGGGAGGTCCAAAACGATAGGAGAAGACAGGAGGGGGAGGGATGAAGCTAAGAGCTGGAAAGTTGATTGGCAAAAGGGATATGAGAGGATCATGGGACGGGAGGCCTAGGGAGAAAAAAAGGGGGAGGGGGGAAGCCCAGAGGATGGGCAAGGGGTATAGTGAGAGGGACAGAGGGAGAAAAAGAGAGAGAGAAAAAAATAATAATAAATAAATAACGGATGGGGTATGAAAGGGAGGTGGAGCATTAACAGAAGTTAGAGAAGTCAATGTTTATGCTATCAGGTTGGAGTCTACCCAGACAGAATATAAGGTGTTATTCCTCCAACCTGAGTGTGGCTTCATCTTTATAGTAGAGGAGGCTGTGGATAGACATATCAGAATGGGAATGGGATGTGGAATTAAAATATGTGGCCACGGAGATCCTGCTTTCTCTGGCAGACAGAGCGTAGGTGTTCAGCGAAATGGTCTCCCAGCCTGTGTCGGGTCTCGCCAATACATAGAAGGCCACATTGGGAGCACGGGACACAGTATATCACCCCAGCTGATTCATAGGTGAAGTGGCGCCTCACCTGGAAGGACTGTCTGGGGCCCTGAATGGTGGTGAGGGAGGAAGTGTAAGGGCATGTGTAGCACTTGTTCCGCTTACAAGGATAAGTGCCGGGAGGGATATCAGTGGGAAGGGGTGGGGGGGTACGAATGGACAAGGGAGTCAGGTAGGGAACGATCCCTGTGGAAAGCAGAGAGATGGGGGGAGGGAAAAATGTGCTTAGTGGTAGGATCCCGTTGGAGGTGGCGAAAGTTACGGGGAATTATATGTTGAACCCGGAGGCTGGTGGGGTGGTAGGTGAGGACAAAGGAAACCCTATTCCTAGTGGGGTGGCGGGAGGATGGGGTGAGAGCAGATGTGCGTGAAATGGGAGAGATGTGTTTGAGAGCAGGGTTGATGGTGGAGGAAGGGAAGCCCCTTTCTTTAAAAAAGGAGGACATCTCCTTCGTCCTGGAATGAAAAGCCTCATCCTGAGAGCAGATGCGGCGGAGGCGGAGGAATTGCGAGAAGGGGATGGCATTTTTGCAAGAGACAGGGTGAGAAGAGGAATAGTCCAGGTAGCTGTGAGAGTCAGTAGGCTTATAGTAGGCATCAGTAGATAAGCTGTCTCCAGAGATAGACACAGAAAGATCAAGAAAGGGGAGGGAGGTGTCGGAAATGGACCAGGTAAACTTGAGGGCAGGGTGAAAGTTGGAGGCAAAATTAATGAAGTCAACCAGCTCAGCATGTGTGCAGGAAGCAGCACCAATGCAGTTGTCGATGTAGCAAAGGAAAAGTGGGGGACAGATACTAATATAGGCTTGGAACATGGATTGTTCCACAAAGCCAACAAAAAGGCAGGCATAGCTAGGACCCATATGAGTGCCCATGGCTACACCTTTAGTTTGGAGGAAGTGAGAGGAGCCAAAGGAGAAATTATTAAGAGTAGGGACTAATTCTGCTAGACGGAGCAGAGAGGTGGTAGAGGGGAACTGGTTAGGTCTGGAATCCAAAAAGAAGCACAGAGCTTTGAGACCTTCCTGGTGGGGGATGGAAATATATAGGGACTGGACATCCATGGTGAAAATAAAGCGGTGGGGGCCAGGGATCGTACCCCAGACGTTCCTTCGTTCGTTCGCTCGTTATTTATTTATTTGTTTATTTATTCATTCATTCATTTATTTCTACTTCTGTCCCTCTCACTATACTCCTTGCCCATCCTCTGGGCTTACCCCATCCCCTTTTCTTTCTCCTTAGGCCTCCTGTCCCATGAGCCTCTCATATCCCTTTTGCCAATCACCTGTCCAGCTCTTAGCTCCATCCCTCCCCCTCCTGTCTTCTCCTATCATTTCGGATCTCCCCCTCCTCCTCCCACTTTCAAATCTCTTACTATCTCTTCTTTCATTTAGTCCTGACAAAGGGTCTCGGCCCGAAACATCGACTGTACCTCTTCCTATAGGTGCTGCTGGCCTGCTGCATTCACCAGCAATTTTTATGTGTGTTGCTGGAAATTCCAGCATCTGCAGATTTCCTTGTGTTTGTATTCTTGTACTGTATTCCTTTACTTATAAAGTACGCATATTTCTAGCCAATTTCTTCACTTGCACTGTCACTTCAACTGATTTGTTTACCTATATCTTCAGATCCCTCTATTTCTATCTCCTTTTAATTTTCTCCTTTCTACTTTCCCACTACTAATCACTTTACATTATATTCAGTCCACCAGTAGCCTGCCCATTCCATCTCCCAATCTATATCCTCAGACGCTACTACCATTCTCAACACAGTTCACCACTCTTCTTTATACAGTTCATATTCCCTGACTGATAACATGACTGGGGTGGATCATCACAGAATGAACAACATTACGACTAATTCTCATGTTCACTGAAGCTACTGAAGACTTCTGCAATTAACACAGTAAGTTTTCAAAGTGATATTATAGTTTAAGTTTCTGCCTAAATTAATTTTCATAATTACAGAGGGTCATAGGGTCATACAACGCAGTAACAGGGTTTTTATTCCAGTTTATCTATGCCTAGGATCTTGCCTGCCAATAGCAATCACACTTGCTTGCATTAATTCCATATCTCTCTATGCTCTCCTGATTTAATCAAGCACCTCTCCTGCTGTTCCTGACCCCTTTTGTAAAGGTTTCATAGCGAAAGTATGGGTCCAGAAGAATTTTCTACCTTAAAACAACTTATGGATATCATGCAGTTTAAAATCTAAAAATTAAAAGCAATTTGTAACAAAATTAACTATATAAATAACATACATCTTGGTTGGACATCTCCCAGTAGGGTCTTTCGCCATATGACATGACTTCCCACATTACAATCCCATAACTCCATACGTCACTTGCTGAAGAGAACTTCCTATAGGCTATTGCTTCAGGAGCAGTCCATCGAATAGGAATTTTTCCACCCTGTGTCAAGAAACAACCACATGTGAGTTAGCTGTACAGTAAGATACAAGCATATAATCTTATGAACATATGAATTATGAAAGGAATAGCCTACTCCAACCATCCGGCCATCTCCACTATTTAATATGATTGTGTCCAAATTCTGCATTCTTATTGATCCCATGCAATCTTCTACCCTTTCATTATCAGTTATATATCTAAATTAACCTGAAAACTATTTATTTCTTTATTTATTCACTTCCACTGCCCTTTGTGGTAAAGAGTTCCAAGTAACTTTGTGGGAGAAAAAGTCTTGCCTCATCTCTTTCATGATGGCATTCCTTTATTTTCAAACAGGAAACATACGACACTTTCTTATTCTGCTTATAATTTTGTCTACATTGATATTAATCTAACAAATTCACATTCTTCTTTTATAATTATTAAGTTTCTGGGAAATCTTGGTCTTGCAATATCTAAAGTTTTGTAAATGTCTGATACTTAGCAAAGTTTAGACAGGACTGACCATGGTTTGCTGGCAACCTTGGGGATGGTAATGAAACTGGCTGATAGTCAGGCTTGAGGTCTTCTCACAGCTAGTAGGACTAAGGCTCCAGGAAAACAATAAACTCTATGTAAATTTTGAAATTAAGCTAATACTGCCAGGATATGTAAATCTATAGAATCGATTTCCTGCACGTACTTGGCAAGGCAGATGATGGTGGTATGGTGAGGTGCATGCAGGTCACTGGCAAAGATTGAAAAGGCATAGATGTTGAAAATTAAACGGTTATAAAGGCACAACATTTTTAAAATGAAATGTTCTATATTACTTTTCAGCTTTCCAAAGTTTGTATAAGGTGCAATGAATGAGCATATCAACATAAAATGAAGGTTTGAGTCGGATGTCCAAGAAAGAAAGTTAGTCCATAAGCAAGTGAGTTTGCTTCCTCCCTCAATAAAAGGTTAGGTGATCACAGCTCTAACTCTTTTACCAGAGCATTGGAGAGGGATAGGAACAGGCCATTTAGGAAAGCATTAAATTGGAGGAAGGGGAAATATGAAGCTATCAGGTAGGAACTTGGAAGCATAAATTGGGAACAGATGTTCTCAGGGAAATGTATGGCAGAAATGTGGCAAACGTTCAGGGGATATTTGCGTGGCATTCTGCATAGGTACTTTTCGATGAGAGGGAAAGGATGGTGGGGTACAGGAACGGTGGTGTACAAATGCTGTAGAAAATCTAGTCAAGAAGAAAAGCTTACAAAAGCTTCAAAAAATTAGGTAATGATAGAGACCTAGACGATTATAAGGCTAGCAGGAAGGAGCTTAGGAATGAAATTAGGTGAGGCAGAAGAGGCCATGAGAAGGCCTTGGCGAGCAGGATTAAGGAAACCCCCAAGGCATTCTACAAGTATGTGAAGATCAAGAGGATAAGATGTGAGAGAATAGGACCAATCAAGTGTGACAGTGGAAAAGTGTGTATGGAACCGGAGGAGAGAGCAGAGGTACTTAATGAATACTTTGCTTCAGTATTTACTATGGAAAAGGATCTTGGTGATTGTAGGGATGACTTACAGCAGATTGAAAAACTTGACATTAAGAAAGAGAATATGCTGGAGCTTTTGGAAAGCATCAAGTTGGATAAGTCGCCGGAATTGGACGAGATGTACTGCAGGCTACTGTGGGAGGCAAGGGAAGAGATTGCAGAGCCTCTTGCAATGATCTTTGCATCATCAATGGGGGCGGAAGAGGATTCAGAGATTTGGAGGGTTGCAAATGTTGTTCCCTTATTCAAGAAAAGGAGTAGAGATAGCCCAGGAAATTATAGACCAGAGAGTTTTACTACAATGGTTGGTAAGTTGATGGAAAAGATCCTGAGAGGCAGGATTTATGAACATTCAGAGAGGCATAATATGATTAGGAATAGTCAGCATGGCTTTGTCAAAGGCAGGTCGTGCCTTACGAGCCTGGTTGAATTTTTTGAGGATGTGACTAAACACATTGATGAAGGTAGAGCAGTAGATGTAGTGTATATGGATCTCAACAAGGCATTTGGTAAGGTACCCCATGCAAGGCTTATTGAGAAAGTAGGGAGGCATGGGATCCAAGGGGACCTTGCTTTGTGGATCCAGAATTGGTTTGCTCATAGAAGGCAAAGAGTGGTTGTAGATGGATCATATTCTCCAGTGGTGTGCCTCAGGGATCTGTTCTGAGACCCCTTCTCTTCGTGATTTTTATAAATGACCTGGATAAGGAAGTGGAGGGATGGGTTAGCAAATTTGCTGATGACACAAAGGTTGGGAGTGTTGTGGATAATGTGGAGGGCTGTCAGAGGTTACAGCGGGACATTGATAGGATGCAAAACTGGGCTGAGAAGTGGCAGATGGAGTTCAACCCTGATGAGTGTGAAGTGGTTCATTTTGGTAGGCCAAATACGATGGCAGAATATAGTATTAATGGTAAGGCTCTTGGCAGTGTGGAGGATCAGAGGGATCTTGGGGTCTGAATCTATAAGGACACTCAAAGCTGCTGTGCAGGTTGACTCTGTGATTAAGAAGGCATTCGGTGCATTGGCCTTCATCAACCGTGGGATTAGGTTTAAGATCTGAGAGGTAATGTTGCAGCTATATAGGACCCTGGTCAGACCCCACTTGGAGTAGTGCTCAGTTCTGGTCACCTCTCTACAGGAAGGATGTGGAAAGCATAGAAAGGGTGCAGAGGAGATTTACAAGGATATTGCCTGGATTGGGGAACGTGCCTTATGAGTATAGGTTGAGTGAAATAAGATGATGAGAGGCATTGATCATGTGGATAGTCAGAGGCTTTTTCCCAGGGCTAAAAAGGCTAACACGAGAGAGCACAGTTTTAAGGTGCTAGGAAGTAGGTACAGAGGAGATGTCAGGGGTAAGTTTTTTTACACAGAGAGTGGTGAGTGTGTGGAATGGGCTGCCAGTAATGGTGGTGGAGGCGGACTCAGAAAAATAGAGGGCTATGGGTAACCCTGGGTAATTTCTAAGGAAAGTACAGATTTGGCACAGCCTTGTGGGTCGAAGGGCCTGTACTGTGCTGTAGGTTTTCTATGTTTCTATGTTTCTATGAATAGGACTTTCCCTATATAATGGTTAAGGGCACTGACTAGATAATAATGTTCTCTTGGGTTTGGAAATGATGGAAGATCTGACACCACAAAAGTGCACAGAATGAAACTGTACATTGAACTTAACAGTAACAGTTTTGTCTCTGCTCTTGTTATAACTATGTGTCATGTTCTATTCTAATAAGTGACACTTCAGTGTAACAAGGGACAATAACTGTTAGAAGTGCCTTATTTTATATGTTCCTTTAAAGTGTGGTCCCAACCACTTACTCAAGTTATGTTTTTCAGCATGCAAACATCCAACTCTTAACCATCCCCAGATTAATTGCCCTTTACATCATTGCTACTTGTGAATGTGGGAGCCTGACAACTGCTTTGGAACATGCTAGCTATATTTCCAAGACTTGATAATACTTAAGTTACTCATTTCACTTTCAATAACTGGATGCATCAAAATCAAATGCATTCACCTGGAGTTCTAGCAAAGGTTGACCAATAGTTTCAGAAAAGGAGACATAGCTTTAAGCACCTAAATCCTTGAGTGAACATTGTAAAGAATGCTGTGTGAACGTCCATCCAATTTGTGCAGCAAGGGAATAACACAAGCAGACAAAAGGCTAAGAAAAGCCAAATACTGAAAAAAATGTGGTGCATATATGAAACCAGAGAAAATCTTGCAGATGCTGGAAATCCGAGCAACACACACATAATGCTTGAGGAACTCAGCAAGCCAGACAGCATCTATGGAAAAAAGTACAGTCAACTTTTTGGACTGAAACCTTCTAGCACTCAAACAAGAGAAAATCTGCAGATGCTGTAAACACAAACTAGAGAAAACAAGCCAAAGGGTTTCGGCCAGAAACATCAAATGTACTTTTTTCTATAGACGCTGCCTGGCCTGATGAGTTCCTCCAGCATTTTGTGTGTGTTCTGGCACATATCTGAGAGGGATCTGAAAACAAGTTCTCCAAATTTTATTGAAGAGGAGAATTAACAGTTAGAGAATGTAAGGTGCTGGTGTTCAGAAGGTTTTGGTACTCTTGTATCAGAATCATTGGAAGCTCACAACCAGAAAGAAATTCACTGACTTCATGTACCACCTTGTTATTTGTTACCCAAAGAAATTCTAGCTCACAGAAGGTATGGATATAAAACCCTAATCCCTACTCATCATTGTCATTGATTTCCCTTCTGCTTCAATTCCCATTTATTGTTTATTTTCCTTCTCTTTCATTCATTCTGATCTATTTTCCCAATCTACTTTCACAAATTTAACTGCAGCACAATTGAACAGGACTCCACCTGACAACAGATGGTATTTACACTCAGTGGCCGCTTTATTTGGTACCTCTTGTACATAATAAAGTGGCCACTTAGAGTGTGTCTGTGGTCTTCTGCTGCTGTAGCTCATCCATTTCAAACCTCAATGTGTTGTGCATATAGAGATGCTCTTCTGCACACCACTGTTGTAGTGCGTGGTTATTTGAGTTACTGTTGCCCTCCTGTCAGATTGAACCAGTCTGGCCATTTTTCTCTGACCTCTCTCATTAACAAGATGGTCTTTTTGCCCACTAAACTTGCACTCACTGGATTTTTTTTTTGCTTATAGCACCATTCTCTGTTAGTTCTAGATACTGTTGTGTATCAAAATCCTAGGAGATCAATGGTTTCTTAGATCTCAAACCATCCCATCTGGCACCAACAATCATTCCATGGTCAAAGTCACTTAGGTCACATTCTTTCCCCATTCTGATGTTTTGCCTGAACAACTAGTGGACTTCAGGATCATATTTGCATGTTTTATGCATTGACTTGCTTTAGCCACATAATTGGCTAATTATGAATCTGCATTAACAAGCAGGTGTACCGATGCACCTAAAAAAGTGGCCATTAAGTGTATATTTTTTCTCCTAACCAGTAGCTTCCAAATATTTTTAAAGTGCAACAGTTCCGAAGGCACATGTGTTAACAATGACCACCATATTCCCAATATCAAAATTATCCAGGGATGACTATATGTGGCTAATTATTTTGTGATATAATATTATATGAAACTGGATTTTCAGAAGGTCAATAGCAACATCCTCATGAGAAGCTGAAGGCAATACAGACTTTAAATTCAAATTTTTCCAAAAGCATTCTTATTTGCCATTGGCCCCACTAATAGGAAAGAACCTCAATTTAGTCTATTTATTAAGAAAATTGAGATGGGAAAGGGGGAGTAAAGAACAGAATAGGAGCATGCTGATTGGAAAAGCCTTCAACTGTATCAGCAATGCTAACATAAGAATCAATCCTCTGCCTGCAAATGACTGGAATACACATACAATATTTTAGAAATCCTCAGCATAGATCAAAGCTGTATATCCTTTGCTCTCCATTGTCAGGCTGCTTCTTATTTATGGATTCCCAGTCCCAATCCTCATCAATCATGCAGCATTTCATTGCTTCCTGCACTAATTTACATTTAATCTTGCCATGCAAACAGCAGCTTCTAAATGTAAGTTTCTCAACATATATATATATTTTTAAAGACTAAGTAAAAGCAAGACTTGCATTTATATGCACCTTTCATTAACTTTGGATGTCTGACAGCAATTCAAAGCTTGTGAAGCACTTTTAAAATGCAATCACTTGTAGCACAGAAAGAAAAAATTGAAAACACATCACTAAAACACAGCAACATGATGGAACCAATGTTGCATTCAATGGAATTTCAGACATACATTAATACACACAACTACAAAATAAGCACGTACATTCAGCAAAAAAAATGCAATGAATTTCTAAATTCACGTTTTCTTCTGTTTATTATCCCCTCATCTTTCTTCACAATAAAATCTATTAAAGAATAAAAAAGGCAGATCACCTCTTCCTGTACATAATCCTTCATATTCCTGATCAAAATTTAATGTAATCAATGCACTATAATAAAGTTTCTCAATCTGTTTTATTTAGGGATAATATTAATAACAGTATTAATATTAGTGCCCCCAGCATGTATTCAATGAAATAACCTATTTCCAATTGTAAGAAGCATATGCTGTGTCTGTCCACTGATCATCTCTCCATCCATGTGGCTACATCTTTCCTAATTCCATGTCACAATCTTTGTTAGAACTCTCTTATGCTATGCTTTATCAAATGTTCTTCAAAAATCCCTGTGTCTGACACCCACACAATTTCATTCATTGAGCTGAATTTAGAGTAGCTTTGTCCTGTTGATTTCTGCCCAATAAAAGATGAATTGAGAGTGCTTAAACTCAACTCAATCCTAACCTTTAACATTCTTGAGCGAGAGGCGATCTTTATCTTCTCTGCATGACTGATTTGAAACCAATTGTCGAAGTGAAAGGACAGATAGTTTCACTGCATGAATTCTCAAAATCAAGATCCAAAGCAAGTAGGCTCAGAACTATTTTGTCATCATCTTAAAGCTTCTGGCTATTTTTGACATACTATAGTACACAGAGTTAATTACGGTTGGTATCGATTATTTTGTATAAGTTCAATAAAACTGTCTCTGTTTAGAATTACTCAGTGATTGGATTTGAACTGGCAAACAGCTTTTTTTAAATGAGCATATCTATCCTATTCTTTATTTAAGCAGAGATTTGACAAAATTGCTTTTAGCATATCAGATAATGACGAGTATTTCTTCTAATGCTGGGGGAAGAGATAAAAAAAATAAAAAAAAATCTTTGCTGTGTCACTTCCCTTGGGTTTGGTTATATATAACAAAACCTAAAAAGCATTCTTAAATATCAAAACAGTCCCTCAGCTCATTATAGCATTTTGTCATCCATTACATAAAACAGGCCCGAAGCAAAGTGAAGTGTGATACCAAAGGAGTTATAAATATCACACCAGAACCAGAGCTCTCTCATGCAGGTTTTCATTGCTATAGCTCTAACTAGTCTCTTACTCTGACGAATGATGCTTGGTTGAATAAAAGGATTATTTTGAGCTTAAATGTGGTCATGCTGCATAAGCATATATATCCGGGTTATTCTGCAGCTAAAATACTATTGTGAATACCTCAGGGTATTTATACTTTATACATAAAAGAAATAGATTTGTTTATTTAGTTATTATATTTACATAAGTTTCATTCATGGACAACCATGACATGAATATAAATAGTGCAGTGCTATTCTTTCATATGTTTAAGGGATGCTATAAAAGTTGCATGCTGTGCAATGAAACAATATTGTTTCAAAATTCTAAATATTGCAATCTGCATCTGGAATGATTTTTGGGATCTAATCAGGGACAGGCTGGACTAATTAAAACAATTCATCAATCTGAATGAACACAGCGACAGAGTGGCAGAAATGAAATCCCTTTTGCCACCATGAGTACAAAATAATATTTTGGTATAATTAGGGGCAGAAGCAATACTGTGGCCTAGTTCGGTTAATGTCTCAAGACATAATTATTTTTGAAATGATACAGATTCAGATTCATTTATTTATCACATTTACCTTGAAATATGCAGTGAAATGCAAACAGGCTTTTGTAAATGCAAGCAGGCTTTTTCCACTGAGTTTGAGCAAGAGTAGGATTTGAGGGTTAAGGTTTAAGGGTGAAAAGTGAAATGTTTAAGGGGAACATGAGGAGGAATTTCTTCACTTAGAGGGTGGTGAGAGTTGGAACGAGCTGTTAGCAGAAGTGGTGGATGGGGGTTTGCTTTCAACACTTGAGATGAATTTGGATAGGTGCATGGATGGGAGGGATGTGAAAGGCTATGGTCCAGGTGCAGGTTGATGGGACTAGGCAGAATAACAGTTCAGCAAGAACTAGATGGGCCAACGGGCCTGTTTCTATGCTGTAGTGTTCAGGCTTCTACCTTTGGTATTGACCTTAGGATTCATCAGTCATGGGACTTTGAAATCTGGGCCTTGGACTCTGGACTTGCATGGACCTCCAAACCCAGACCTCACCAACCTGGGAGTCACCAGCCCTTGCACCTCCTACCTGCATTGTCTTCTGACCTCAGGTCTTACTGACCTGAGAAACTCGCTGACTGGGCGTGGGAAACACTAGGCTTCATGCATAGTTCTGCTGACCTCACTCATTAACCATGGGGATCGCTGATCTTCGTCTCAGTACTTGCTGACCTAACATTCACCCACAGCCACCAACTTGACTATTGCCAACATACTGAACTCCTTCACTTATAGATCAAGCATCCAAATTTTGGAACAGTAATGCAAGAAGCATTTTGAGAAAATGCTTGAAATAGTGTTTAGTTTGTGTATGTTTACTGCTTATTTCCCATATTTCAAAGAGTGAACAAGTAAGCTCTAGCAGAAATCGAAAGCACAGGACAATGATCTTGGTTGCTTTGTGTTAACCCCATCCGATCTTTGACTGGACCCCTAACAGTCAATTGTTAATAAGTGGAAATGAAGTTACACATCAGTAAGGAGAATGCTAACTTGGCTCGGGCAGAGAAACCCAATATCTGTCCTCTGATTAGCATGATGTTGTAGTTTTAAAAATACAACCATTTCTACCCAGACATCTGATATTAGCTTTGATCCCTGGGACCTATCAAGTGGATTGTAGATAAATGAAATGCAATGCCTTCATTAAGAGGATGATCACTATGAAGGCAATTCCCAGCCCGGTTTGCAGTTGTCACGGTGCTGTCATGAACTGGTGCTGATGGACAGCCGGTGTATTTGGAAGTAAGATCTATGCCAGTCATGGGCCTGTATAGGTTTTGCACCGTAAGTGCAGTGGGTAAGTTAACTAACTATGAAGGCTCATAACCACCAAATTAATAAATTACTGGGATGAATTGCACTGTCTGGAATTTATATCCACTCCCAAGTAAGTAAGTCCAGGATGTTCGAGGACCCAATTCTGGTATGCAATGAGCTAACAACTCTCTATAACCCCGCTCTGTTCCTAGTAGAGCCTTTTTTACTGGGGGCCAGTCTCATCCTACAACTATCAGACCTGGCCTAATGATAATGAGGATTTTTAAAAATCACTTATATTATTTTAATGTTTTAAAATTATTTACTTAATATTACTTGAGGTCACAACTCATCCTAGATCCATATCAGGCAGGCTCTTTTGTCTTCCCCTATTACATTCAGGCTAAGAACATACCATTCTCACCCCCTGGATATAACTTCCTCAACGATGTGGTGTTAAACAAATTTATGAAAAAATTCAATTTCCTGCTGTTTAATGAATATACTAATCTACCCCTTCAAATAGCGAATGCCTGAAATCAGGTGGCTCAGTGGGCGAGCACGTGGTCTTCATTGTGATAAGTCAAAATTCAATACCAGCTGGCTATGAACAAAAATCTAATAATCCCAAGAACATTCTCAATTTTGGCTGTGATTCCAACAAGGCTTATTAGAGTTCACACATCAAAATGTAGAACTTTGAACTCAACCAGTGGTAGATATGAATGTATGATTTTCACAGCAAGACACGAGTAATAGATCTGCAATCCCATGAGCATTGCTGGGAAGGAGGCCTGTCCAATAACAGACAAATATGAGGTCCATGTCTTTGCCTTAGTTTCTAAAGAACAGACAGTTCTGTCACTAAGATCTGTCAAGCTTGTGAACTTTTATATTCTAGTATTCTATAGGGTAAACTTGCAGCTTCTTCCATCTGTTACAAAGCCTAGCAAGATGTTCAGCACTAGATAGGAGAAAGTTGGTGCAGACTAAGGAACAATGAGTGGCTAACACTTATAAATAACTTCAGCATTTAGCGATTTGTTTTTCATAATGCATTTAATACAATTTTATAGAAAATCTGAAGTAAACAGACAACAAAAATCATGCAAACGGAAATGTGAAATGAAATGAAAGAATTCAATTTTGTTTTTATACATACATTGATATTTAATTCTACACCAGTTTTTCATAAAAAGTTCTTCATAGAACTTGTAATTGTTCTAATTTACAATTTACTAGTACAAAAACTACTGATGGAAAATTTGGTTGTACTGGACATTACCTTGGGCACTAAAAAGTTCAAAAATAATATCCAAGCTGCAAAGCTCTGACAGTTAGTCACACTATATACTAAACTGGCAAGGACAATAGTGGAACAATGCAGAGCGGGCAGATTATAGTATTAATCAGTTTGGCTTCAACTAATATCTTTCCTTCAACGTATATGGCTGAACAAAGGTTTTAAGACCTCAAACTATAGGAGCAGAATTAAGCTATTTGGTCCATCAAGTCTGCTCTGCCATTTAATCATTTCTGATTTTTGTTTCAACCCTATATTCTCCAGCCTTCTCCCCACAACCCTTATCCCCTTACCATTTAAGAACTTATATCTCTGCTTTAAATGCACCTTGGGACTTGGCCTCCACAGCAACAAATTTTACAGATCCACTGCCACCTAGCTAAAGAAATTCCTCCTCATCTCAGTTTTGAAGGGGCATTCCTTTATTCTGATGCTGTGCCTTTGGATTCTAGACTCTCCTGCTAATTTAAACATTCTCTCTATGTCCATTGTTTCTGGGCCTCTCTGTAGTTGGTAGGATTTTGTGAGATGTCCCTTCATCCTCCTGAATTCCATTGAGTACAGGCCCAGAGACATCCACAGGTTAAACCTTTCATTTCTGGAATCATTCGTGTGAACCTCCTCTGGACCCTCACCAGGCCCGGCATTCCTTTCTTTAGATAAAGGGCTCAAAATTGCTCACAATATTCCAAATGTGGTCTGATCAATGCTGACCAAAGGCACAGAAGGAGAAAGGAAATCCCATCATCGATCATCAACTGCTAGCTGCAAGTTCACAGGTTAATATATACTGGCTCTGCTGTAATTCAATAAGGGTTTGATTTTTTTAAGAGTTCTTTAAAGTTACTAATCTCTGGAGGGAGTAATGTGCCAATTACTAATTGTTCTGATGTTCAAGCCTCTCTGCATGGTAATTGCTTCCATTTATGGATACGTTCATGGGCATTTCCCTTACAGAGGCATGAAGGGGAAAGTGTAGCTTAAAAATAACCTATTCACCATTAGTGCATTCTGTGCGGAGAATCCCAGTGGAGTTCCCAGCAGCAGGGTTGTTGTTTCTCTGAAAATCTCCTCAACCCTAGCTGACTGACATTCCTTAAATGATACCAGATTAAAGATTAGCTTTATTTGGGACATGTACACCAAAACATCGAAGCATACTAAGATGTACTGGGTCAGTCCGCGAGTTTACCACGCATCTGGTGCCAACATAGTATACCAAAAACTTACTAACTCTAACCCATACAGCTTTGGAAAGTGGGGGGAAATTGGAGCACCCAGAAGAAACACATATGTCATGGGGAGAACATACAAACTTCTTACAGAGAGTGGTGGGAACTGAGCCCTGATCACTGATCGCTGGTACTGTAACGTATTGTGCTAACCACCACACTACCACACCATCCCTGCTAAGCTACCATTGCTTGGTTCCTAGTTAAGTTTTAACAGGTCAACTTTGCCAGTAGTACTGGCAGCATTGAGAGCAGGACCAGTTACTGGAAAAGGAAGATGGACAAAGAAGGAGTGAGAGGAAGAAGGTCTCACAGCAGGACATGAGTACATCGAGAACACTTACATGAAGCACTGCCACAAGAAAGCAGCATCTATCATATTAGCCCCCACCATCCAGGCCATGTGCTCATCTTGCTACTGCCATGATGCAATAGGTATAGAAGCCTCAGATCCAAAACCACCAGGTTCAGGAAGAGTTAGTACCCTACGACCATCCGGCTTCTGAATCCACATGGATAACTTTAATGGCCAATACTCTGAACTGATTTTACGACCTATAGACTGATGTTCAAGAACTCTTCACAACTCATGTTCTCAGTATTTTTCTATTTGCACAGTTTGTCTTCTTTTGCACATTAGTTGTTTGTCAGCCTTTGTTTATGTGCAGTTATTTATAAATTCTATTGTATTTATTTGGTCTTGTAAATGCCCGCAAGGAAATGGCATGGTAATGTATATGTGAGAGTAAATTTACTTTGAACTTTGAAGATATCTATGAAGGATGCTCAGAAAGTGAGACTTTCCTCCCTGAACAAAGATGTTTACGCTTAAGAAAGGCCATGCTCATTGAAACCTGCTACTTGCTGCAGCACAACATAACATGTCAAGATGAGCAGGGTCTACATGGCTCAGCGTCTATTATTCAGAGAACTAAGGTTCTTGATGAGACACGGAGCCACTCAACAGCATTGCCGGCACTGCATGCTGCAATCTACTAACTAAACAGCCAGCCATCTTGCAGCTGTGGCATGGATTCTTCCAACACCACATCTCCAATGCATGTTTTCAGAGACTATTTTAGACATATATCCCTTATAAAGAAAGGCTAAGAACCATTTCTGGGAACATAGAACATAGAAATCTACAGGACGTTACAGGCCCTTCGGCCCACAATGTTGTGCCGACCTTGTAACCTACTCTAGAAACTGCGTAGAATTTCCCTATCCCATACCCTCTATTTTTCTAAGCTCCATGTACCTATCTAAGAGTCTCTTTAAAGGCTCTATTGTATCCACCTCTACCACCATCACTGGCAGTGAGTTCCATGCACCCACCACTCTCTGTGTGGAAAAACTCACCTCTGACATCCCCCTTGTACCTACTTTCAAGCACCTTAAAACTATGCCCTGTTGCGTTAGCCATTTCAGCCCTGGGAAAAAAGCCTCTGGCTATCTACACGATCAATGCCTCTCATTATCTTGTACTTCCCTATCAGGTCACCTCTCATCCTCTGTCGCTCCAAGGAGAAAAGGCCAAGTTCACTCAACCTATTCTCATAAGGTATGCTCTCCAATCCAGGCAATGTCCTTGTAAATCTCCTATCAAGGAGATGGGTTTCTCAAAGAAATAAATATCTGAGAAACATTTTTGAGAAAAATGATAGCTGTTGACTCAGATTTATTAACCTAGGGCCTAATAAATATGAAGTAATTTTAATTGATTTATCATAAAATTTAGTGTTGCAATAGAGTAGTTCTGTTGCGATGTCTTCTATGAGTAGAAAGAAGTGAGATTTCCTTACCATCACACTCACTGTAGAATTTATGAATGTTTCTTCTCAAATTGCAACATTATTGCTCAGATGACCATTGGAGTTAAAAATTAATGTCGTTTTGCCTAATTAGCACTTGAGCAAAATTAAAATCCTGGTATAGTAAAATTTTCACTATTTTTGATTATGATAAATGGAGTGTAGATGTTGTGGTGAAGTAAGTCACTCAAGTGTATGGACCTTCTGTTCTTCCTGATTCACCTACAGTGACTGTCATATTATTGAACACGTTACATTTGCCCCTGTAGAATTTCTAACTTAGTAAATGTTGACGAGGAGCACATGAGTGTGAATGTACAGCTGTAGTCTACTGCATTTTAAGACAATGCACCAAGGGTAATAAAAGGTCCTAATGTGTTACCTGTGTTTTTTATTAATATTAAAGATATGCTGAGCATCTTACATGAGGAAAGTAGTCTAAAAAAGTGTATATTTCCTTGCATGATCAAGTCCCAGAGAAAAATCTTATGTCTTCTTTGTGTCTGAGTTCCGAGAACATCCAATTCTTTTCACTGCAGTAATTCATTCACCAGATTAAAAACAAGTTCAGGAAAAAAATCAGAGCATGGGGCTGCCAAATCTCACTTTGATTTAGCTGAATTTTCTCCTTTAAGATTTCTCAAAGGAGTTTAACTGTGCTTAAGATGTAACTGCCTGAACTGATACAATCCTAGAATCCAATATGTGTTTAGAGATTATGGTATCACAGTATACATCAAAATTGACCTTTTACAGTGGACATGAACAGTAAATTGGAAGATTCATGCTAGATGATAGATGCAATGAGCTGGTCAAATCATAAGCACAGCCACTAGATGTTTCACTTACCCCTGAACTGAGGTTATTTTACTTATGTCCCATCAAGTATAACAAGTACACTTCCTTTACAGAGACTAACTAAAGGAGCTGCCAGATCTCAAGAAGTTGGCTCGCCGTGCACTTTGCAGTATGCAGGGATGTCAAAAGGTTCTGGCTTTGCTGTCAATGTCATATTCCAGGAATAATTTTCGTTTAAAAGTTATAATTACAAAGTTACACATACATGCCTGCACATGTGAATTGGTTTTCACGCTTAAGAAGAAATCAATTGCCCAGTGTTAAGTGTAAATGTAAACTTTACTTCTTCAGGTGATATAACATAGTCCAGTTTCTCTAGTCAATTATGAAGGCTTGGGGATGCAGAGCACATCAGAAAAAATAAACTGAAGCAATGATTCTGTACACACAACACTACTGATCCACTACTATCTATAGCCATCTTGACCTACTACTATCATATACATTGGAGTTGAGAAGGGGACAAGATTGCAAGTTGTGTTGTATCATATCCCAATAGTTATTTCCTTCACAGAAGATATAAAGGTTCATAACCCCACCTCATTTTACTGACCTCCCTGGAAAATCCTAAATCCCTGTACAAGGCATGCACATTTACTCCCACAGAGTTATTATACCCATCATCAAAATGTGGATAAGTTGCAGCAGTCAATCCTTCATGTGGATATTCAGCAAGTATTTTGTATACCTCTTAAACTGTATTTGATTCCAGTCACTAGAACTTTCATCCTGTAAAATGCCAGCATTTGTCCTAAGATAGAAGTGCCTGCAGTTACACTATCTGATAGAACGTGGCACACCGATGCAATTGTAAATGGCCCTGTAGTGTGCACTGATGCTGCTGATCAGTCTCTGTCTGGTGTTCCAGTCTATGAGTAAATATCAGAGCAGCACTATTCATCACAATTACTATGAATGGCAGAGTATGAAGCAAATGTACAGATATTGCGTCACGCACACACAACAGTACAACCATGTGCATCCGGAGTAGATGGCATATCTATTGAATTGGATGTACTCCAAAAATGAACTGAGTTGAAGACTGATGTACTTCTGATTGCTGCTGATGAATACATGTGTAACATCTTATTTGAAAGATCTGTCTGGAGATTTCTACTTAATATAGGAAAAATAATATGAGCTATCAGCACAAGGATAGATGAAAGCATCTGTATGGGTATAGAATTCAGTGACATTAAGTCATATTCCATAAAGCCTCTTGGTCGAATGCATATTATAATAAATAAGCACTTAGACGGTTCTCATTCAAACCCCAATGAAATGATTATCATTGCTTACTGATGATGTTTGACTTACAGTTGTTGTGTATGCAGCTTCAGGGTCATCTTCCAGCACTCTTGAAAGACCAAAGTCTGACACTTTGCAGACAAGGTTCCCATTGACAAGTATATTGCGAGCTGCCAAGTCTCGGTGTACATATCCCATGTCAGACAGGTATTTCATGCCAGATGCTATTCCACGAAGCATGCCCACCAGTTGGATGACTGTGAAATGTCCATCATGTTTCTAAGAGTACAAGAGTTTAGAAAGCTGCATTAAATACAGAAAAAATTTATGCTACTAGATGACAGCTCTCACCATGAGTGAATGTGAAATAATTTTGCTCCAGTTTTTCATATATTGTACAATATATATTTTTTAAAGTATAATGGTTCTATAAACAATGTAATGCTTAAGTTTCATAACAACTTCAATGCATTTTGTTTCCACCATTAAATCAGCCTAAACCAATTTTTGCTGTTAACCCTGTAAATGCTGTGCCATGGAATTTTTACATTTATTTGCCAAAGTTTCTTGATACCTATTGATCTATATCTTAATGTTACATTTTTCACAATATCTTTAAGCTATTTTATAAACTTCCTCTTCAATTAGTTTGTTTAAATCAATGTTGTTTAAAAGATTTGGAATTGACAAAAATCTTTCATAATATTCTAAATGTTTAATACTATTTAAATCTTTATGAAACAATACAATTAAACATATCTAAATATCAAATTATTTAAAACTGTTATATTTTAGTCAGATAAAGCTGAGTAAAAGTACTGAGGGAAGACTAGCCTAGATCTAATATAATGGTGGAACAAGCTATGGAAAAGATATAGCTAATTGCAATTCCTTATAAACACAGACTAGTTTCGTTGTAGGGGTGGTGGTGGTGGTGGGAGTGTCCCCTCAAATGCTTTTCACAGTGTAAGTGAGGTATCCTTTGCTAGCATCGTTTGTTAGTGACAGGTTCCCAGGTTGAAGTCAGTCTGGCTGACAGGCTTGTTTCCCAGGTGGCTCCACAGCAAGCTGAATTGGAAAAGAAGGATGAGACACTGGGTATATTTTTATGTGTGGTCAAAGGGGGTATGTGTGAGGATTTCTGATTGGGTGGGCCATAGGTTAAGTGGGGATAGGTCTGGAAGAAGTACAATTGTCCACTTTGTCCAGAAGTAGTGTTGTAGAACTTCTCCCCTAAATTGTTCTTGCCTCTCACAAGCTGCCACATTTTCCATCATTGGGGTAAACTGCCCATGTAGATAAATTTGGAGTCAACAGTTGTATCAAAGTATGAAATAGGCCACACATTCTGAAAGCTTACCAACGTATCTCCGGTAGGTTAATTTGATAAATATAAATTGCCCCAAGTGCGGACAGGTGGTAGGAGAACTGGGATGGGTTAGGCGGTAGTTGAAGGGCATGTGAGAGAGGCTTCATGGAAACAAGTGGTAAAATGGGGATGATAAGAATGGTTAGGGCTGTCAGAAACTCTATGAGCCAAATGGGCTTTTCTAATGTCCTAAGAGAAGTTCTTGGGGCACCATGGTAGCGCAATGCTATTACAGCCCAGGGCATCAAAGTTCAGAGTTCAATTCCAGTGTCCTCTGCAAGCAAGTCTGTATGTCCCTTCCCATGTGTGCATGGTTTAGTAGGTTAATTGGTCATTGTAAATTGTCCAATGATTAGGCGAGGGTTAAATTGGTGGGTTGCTAGGTGACGCGGCTCAAAGGGCCGGAAGGGTCTGTTCTGCACACTATCTCTAAGTAAAAAAATGAATAAACAAAGAATATGAAAATTAAAAGTTTTAGTGTCAGGGTTCAGATTTGTAAAATCTAATATCTGTCAATGATCCCAAATCAGAGGTTTGTAGTTTTTGAATCCATTGCATTTTTTTTCCTCACAATTCATCTAGCTAAAATAATTTCCAGCCCACCCTCTGCTTCATGTTTACTCTCTTCCTCCTTTATATTTCTCCCCTCCCAAACCTACTTTCCAGATCCTTTCTACCCATGATTTGTATAATTTCTCCTTTCACTTTGCCCAGTTTGGAAGGCTGCAAGGGCATATTATTACTGTGATGGGAGTTCTCATCTGGGCTCAGATCCTTGCAAAGCCACAGCCAGTGCACTCTCTGTCAGACTGTACAATGTGTTCACTTTGCTGTTCAAAGAGGGAGCCTTGTCATTGGCAGTACCTAGAGAAAACTCCGGCATGCCATGCTCAATATTTGTGACAACGATATGAATGATCAGCAAATTGGGAGCAGTGTGCACCAGGAGATGAGCCTTGTTGAATGAGGCATTCAGTGGGCTGTTGAGTACCAATGAATCTGCAGCAGGGCAACAGGTTGGATGAAATTTTTGTGATTTTGTTCTTACATTTTACTGAAAGTAGAATCAGAACAACCATAATCAGAAACATTCCCCAGATCACCAAGAAAATGAATTGCCTTGTGAGGAACGTAGGCTAGTCTCACAAGACAGGGGAATTAATAGTTAGGTTCCCAGCTGGTAGTAAAGACTTGTGGTATCATTCACAACACAGCAGGCACCAGACCTTCATTTCACCTGTGGCTGTATTCAGAATCAGAATCAGATTTAATATCACCAGCAAGTGTCATGAAATTTATTGTTTTGAGGCAGCAGTACATTGCAATACATAGTAATGAAAATGATAAATTATAGTAAAAAGTATATATTAAAAAAGTAAATAAGTAGTGCAAAAAGTGAGGGAAAATTGCTGAGGAAATGTTCATGGATTCATTGCCCATTCAGAAATCTGATGACAGAGGGGAAGAAGCTGTTCCTGAAATATTAAGTGTGTGTCTTCAGGCTCCTGTACTGCTTCCTTGATGATAGCAATGAGAAGAGGGCACGTCCCTGGGCATGAGGGGGTCCTTAATGATGAATGCCACCTTTCTGAAGCATCACCTTGTGAAGATGTCCTGGATGGAAGGGTGGATAGTGCTTATGATGTGTTCAACACTCTGCAGCTTTTTCCAGTCCTGTGCAGTGGCCCCTCCAAACCAGACGGTGATGCAACCTGTTAGGATGCTCTCCCTGGCACATCTGTAGAAATTTGTGAGTATCTTTGGTGACATAACAATTCTCCTCATACTCCTAATGGAATATAGCTGTTGTTGTGCCTTCTTTGTAACAGCATCACTATGTTGGGCCCATACACTCATAAGCATGTGGATGTATTAAATTAATAAGTTAATTCAAATACCACTTCGCTATACAGTAGTCCATTAACATTAATAGCCATGAAGACTCACAACTACCTTATCTGAAAATCAGATCTGCTTTTGATATGACATCAATAATAAAAATAGATGGAAGAATATCTTGGGGAATGCAAAATATTCTGCACTTGACACCGCATATAATTCCAAATCAAAATCTGCTTGCAACAAATAATTTCAGATTTATTCAGAAATAGTTTATACATTAAAATTATATTGTACTTTAATCTGTTGGCTACCTCACCCTCAGAAATGAATCCAGGGATCCATTTTCCATATATTCAACAACTATCATTACTGGCCGGCCTGTGGGTGAAGCAAAAGGAACAATCAATACATTAAACAAAGTGCATACATCTTGGCTCCAGTGCAGGACTGAGAGTTTATTGCAATTGTAAATTTACTTGCACAGCTATCTATTTTGATGATTAGAAAGTGATAAACAGTCATACATTTGAGCATTAATAACAGATGTAATGAGAGCAGGAGAATATATTAAATCCACTGCGGGCACAAACTAAACCTTCCACAAACTTAAAAAGCACTACCATTCACTCTGTAATCTCTGAACAAACATTTAAACATTAATTTGTCTGCTTTAGACTGCTTTTGTGAATTCTTCCTCTGTCTTTCTGAAGACTGCTAAAGTTCAACCCAGAGAGTGTGTTGACCTCTACGTGTACTCTGTCTTGACCGAGTACCATGAGAAAAACTCATAGCTGGAAGTTTCTATCCCATGGAAAATATACTGGAAAATCTGGTGCCGACGAATCACTCTCACTTAGCAATGTTTTTACTGCGACACTGCGTTTTCATGGACTTTGTGGGACTCATAGGCCATATCGTAACATTGGTCTCATCTCACATGAATGCACAATTGGTTCTCATTTCAACCATGCATGCATAAGGTTTAGGGATAATGAGACAAAGTGCATGCAGCAAGTAATTTGCATTCAATGGATGCAACAAATGTAATTATCCTTACTTAATGTGATTTACAAAAATCTGAAGGGTGAGAGTGATAGAGAAAAACATGACTGCACTCATGCTAAATGCTCCTCTGGCAATTTATATTCAATCCACAACTAAGGATGTAAAAATATGTAATACTGAACAGACAGCTGTGAAAATGCTGCAACTGAATTCTATTTTCATGTTTTTTTAAAGACACAAATATAAGTTGATATTTTTAAATTCACGCCAGCTCTTAAGTATGTTCAGAAAGATGCCTGGCCATATATTGAAGCTAATCGTGTGTCCAGTGTTAGCAACCAATCAATTGACCTATTGGAAATTGGTGAAAATTTGTTAGGGTGCTTTCAATATGGCAAAAACTCATCTGTGCAGGTCCCAATGACAGCTAAGTCCCTGAACAATAGAGAGGTCTCTAAATCGTTTTTTCCTTTCTCTGCCTTGTGTCTAGCCAAACCTAAGCACATAGTAGAGGCAATCTGCCCAGAGTTATCATAAAATGAAAGTATTTTTTCACAGCAGCAACAAAGCAAGCTATGAAAGAACTGTGAAAACACCGGCAAACACCCAATTGGCATTGAATCCTAGATTAATGATTTTGAAAAGCATTTCAATAATCTGTTAATATGTTTATTTTGTTCTTTTAACAAAAGGACATGTAGTGTTAATTAGCCCCACTATGATATGAATTAATGAGTAGGGGGTGTTTGGTTTAATAGTTTGGTTTGTCATAATTCTGGATGAAATCACTTCATTTGCTGCCAGAATTATAAAGGAAGATACACAAAGATTAATGCATATGTATGACTGATGCACCCAATATATCAATGAATCTTAGAAAATCTTAATGCTCATGCTGGCTTCCAGTTCAGATTGGCACATTCCTAAAAGATCCTTTATTATCCAAGAGAACATGCTATTCCCTTGTTTTGCTCATGATTTGAATATAAAAAGAAACAAATTTTTGAACCACAAATTTTAGTACATTGGCACGATCAAATTCAGACCCAGAGTCTATACCAGTCAATCTTAATTTCACTTAATTGTATTCTAAAAACAGCAATAACTTGCTACAAATTAGAAAGCAAAAAACATATATCGACCAGAACATGGGAAATAGGAAATTGGCCTTAAGGCCTCTCGAACTTACTCCATTCTTCATTGCTGTGACTGATCCTCAACCCCAGATATACTTTTGCCAATCCTCATATCCATTAATCAGTGGAGTTCTAACATCTATTCATCTCAGTTTGGAACACACTCCAAAACCGAGCATCCACAACCCTCTGGGGCAGAGACCCTCCTCTGCTCAGTGCTAAATGTCTGACCCCTCATCCCCACACTGTGCCCCTAATTTGAGATTTTACTACCACGGGATTTAGACTCTTGGCATCAACCTTACACATCCCTTGCAGAATATCGTGCACTTCAACAAAACCATTGCTCATTTTTCTAAGCACTGAATTATTGTGCTCTCATTGGACCTTATCCCAGGAATTAGTTTAGTGAATCTTGAGAGAACCAGGCTGAAGTAATATTTTCAATTAATGAGAACATTGGGATATTAAGCTACCTTTAAGGCTGTTTCACTACTTTAAATATGCTCAATATTTGAGTGGCAAAATGCTGGCACTATTTTGTCAATGAATTATGATATCTGTTGTTCAAGGTCTCCAGGGCACAGCCATTGTATTGTGTCAAACAGCAGGGAAGGTGGTCTAACAAGGGTAGTGGAGAAAGGCATAAACCATCTCAGAAGTTCATTAGAAGAGTCAGGGAAGAGCAAGCAATGGCCAAAGTTAAGGTGAGAAAATGAGGAGGCACAAAGGAGAAATGTGGAGGTGAAACAGCACTACAGGAGAAGAAGTTTTTGCCTTGAAATGTAATCATGGAGTACAATGTACTTAATATGCGATGTGTTGAAATTGTTAGTAAAACCCCATTGCCTGATGTGCACAGTCAGGATTCTTAAGATGATGCAAAAGCACACAAAGACTGCCGAGCAAACTCGGTAAAGTCAAGTAATATAAAATGCTTGGATGATTCACTACAACACATACAAGGTGCAGGAACAGTGTAGACCTTGAAGAATGAAGGTGACCTTAAGAAATGACTGAGGCCTGTTTCATCATTAAAGGGCTTGACCTTTCATGGGCTACTGGTGGTGAACTGAAGCCCTTCACCTTCCTCCATTGGCAACCCTCTCAGGTTTTCAGGTTGGTGATCACTCCACGGTCCCACTGATCTTTTCTTGTTCTCTTGGTTATCTGCTCAATCACGTCACCCTTGGATTCTCTTCCCACTACAATTCGTTCTTGCTGGTCAATAATCTTGCCTGGCCACTTGAATATCCAACAAAACTTCAAATGTCTTTCTCCTATCTTTGCAACAGTTGGAGTTGCCAGTGTATGTCTGCACCTTAAACATTTACTCTACTGCACACCACTCTCGTAGAGTCTTGTACACAGTGTGAAACTGAAATCTAGGACCCTTGCTCCCTCCACAGCTCTGCTGCAAGTCTTCTTTCCATTACAACTTTTAGGCCCTTTATTGTTGACAAATTGAAAACAGCGAATAAAAGGTAAAAAGTAATGTAAGAAAATATAGCAGACATATATATGGATTCAGTGCCCTAAGGGACCAGTTTTCATGCTCCACCACGCTGGCCTGACAATAGGCCACAGGCCCCACGGTTGTCAATGCATTTCATGACTGTGAAGAGTATGAAATCAGAGTGTTGGTCCTGGTGACCTTCCTCCATTGGAAGATACTTACAGTGAGAGAAAAGAAATGTTTGTTATAGGCTACCATTGATTCCAGAGTCGAACAGGTCTGATGCCTTTCCTCTTCAGTAGAAACAAGTTCCTTTAAGAGCTGTTTCAGCAGCAGTCAGAATCCTAATTGATAGTTGCAAGCAACACAGACATCCAAAAATGAGAGCTAACTTCAGAACAGACTGAATTTAAAACCATGTAACCCACATAAAGCTGTGGGGCCTGATAACATACCTGGTCGGATGCTGAGGGACTGTGCAGCCCAGTAAAGAAAGGTTCTGACAGCCATCTTTAGCACCTCTGTGGAATGGTCCATTGTCCCTGTAGGCCTTAAGGCAGCCACCATTATCGCAGTGCCCATTGACTACCTTACTGACTACTGTCCATTGGCACTGACCTCAGCAATAATGAAATGCTTTAAGCAGCTAGTTATGGATTGCATTAAATCCCATCTTCCTGCTACATTAGACCCTTTCCAGTTCACTTATCACTCAAATCGGTCCACTGATGATGCCATATCCTCTGCCCTCCACTCCAACCTGACCCACCTGGAAAATGGATGCAGTTTATTGACTTCAGCTTGGCATTTAATACAATCATCCCTCAGAAGCTGGTGGGTAAACTGTCCTCATTGGGTCTCAACACATCTCTCTGTAACTGGATCTTGGAGTTCTTGACAGAAAGACCCTGGTCAGTCCGTGATGGCAACAACATCTCTATCTCCACCACGCTGAGCACTGGCTGTGTACTCAGCCTGCTGCTGTTCGCCCTGCTGATGCATGACTCGACTGCTAAATTCAGCTCAAACCCAATCATCAAGCTCACTGATGGCCTCATCAACAAAGACGACAAGATGGCATACGGAGAGGAGGCAGAGCAGCTTGTAGAATGGTGCGAGCACAAGAACTCGAGTTTCAAAATGGACAAGACCAAAGCAATGATTGTCTAGGCTGGAAGGAAGGTGCAGGCTGACTAATCCTCGCTGCACATAAGCAGATCCTCCATGGAGAGATTTAGGAGCACCAAGTCTCTGTAAGTGCACATAACGGAGGATCTCACCTGGTCCTTCAGCACTAACTCGTTAGTCAGGAATGCGCAGCGGCATCTCCACTTCATGAAGACACTGAGGCGAACAAGGCTTCTCCCTTAGCTCCCCTCCCCATCCCCCCCTAACAATTCTGGCCACGGGGAGTATCTGGGCCAGGTGCATCACCAAATGCTACAGGAATTGCAAGGTGTTTAACCTCAAGACCCTACAAAGGATTGCAAGAACTGCTGAGAGGATCATTGGGGTCTCTCTTCCACCCATCTGAGATTTTTATCAGGAGCGCCGCCTACACAGAGCCCTTAGCATTCTCAATGATCCCTCCCATCCATGCCATAATCTATTTGACCACCTACCATTATACAGAAGGTACCGTAGCATTAGGACAAGATCTGTTAGGATGAGAAGCAGCTTCTTCCCCTGGGCCATGGGACTATTGAACTCCCTGCCACCACCCAGGTCTCATCACATATGAAGTGCCAGTAGTGTATGCTGTTTACTTTTTAACCTGTATTGTATTTTAAATGCTCCTTAAGCTAATTGTCAATCTTCTGGAACATCATTATTTGTTGATTTATTAGTGGTAATTTACTTTATACATTGAGTGTGAGTTATATGTACCGTGTTGTGTGTGAGTTATATGTACTGTGCTGTATGTGAGTTATAATGCACTGTGTTGTGCACCTTGGTCCAGAGGAACGTTGCTCATTTGCCGATATATATGTGTATGGTTCAATGGCAATAAACTTGAACTTGAACATCTGGGCAGATGGTGTGGAGACGGCATCACAGATAAATTGGTCATTGGCATCACTGTTTGACACAATAAAAATGGCACAATGCAAACCAATTTCCACTGGGCTTTCATGGGACAAATTCAACTCATTCAACTCCAATGTGAATGAAAAAGCAGTTTCACATTGTTGAAAGCTATTGTGCTCCTAATGCAGACACACATGCAAAGAAAACCATATGAAATATGACACTTTAAAGGGGTAAATGATTAGCTATAAACTCTTCAATAGAAGATAATTCATCTTATGAAAACATTTTCTGATTAATGAAGATATAACATACACATTAAGTCAAATTAAAATTTACCATTTTCTGAATAATCTCAAACCAGATATATTGAGAACTCAACTTCTGATCATTATTCCAAACATGAAAAACATTTTTATCTGAGAGTTATTTTAACCTCATTCCATTGGTTTGAATAAGAATTAGAATGTCAAACTTGCTTCTCACCTACCCAATTCCAAATTAATGGTCTAACAAGCCGATCATACAATCTCTCTTCCCAAAATCATCTTACTGTAGCTAACTACCAGTTTATCACCCTTCTTCCCCCACACAGCAATTTCCAAAGCTCTTTCCTACTGCCAGTATTTGGGTTAAAATGATGCACAGTCGAGGCTCTAAGGCCCACGATGCTGTGCCCACCTTGTAACCTACTCTAAGATCAATCTAACCCTTCCCTCTTACACAGCCCTCCAGTTTTCTATCATCCATGTCTCTTTCTAAGAGCCTCTTAAGTGTTCCTAATGTGTTTTCCTCTACAACACCCCTGACAGCCAGCACTCTTTATGTAAAAAACTTACCTCTGACATCTTCACCCCCGCCCCCCCCCCCCCCCGGCATACTTTCCTCCAATCATTTTAAAATGATATCACCTGATTTTAGACATTTCTGCCCTGGGAAAAAGTATCTGAGCTATATTTCATCATCATGTACACCTCTATCCAGTTGCTTCTCATTTTCCCTCATTCTAAAGAGAAAACCCCTAACCCACTCAAACTATCCTCCGAATCCAGCCAACATCCTGGTAAATCTCCTCTGCACCTTCTCTGAAACCTCTACATCCTTCCTATAATGACAGTTATAATGCTTCATTACCTCACAGCCTGTTGAACCCTGCTTAGACCCACACTTGGAATATTGTGTTCATTAAGTTCTTGAACTCAATCCCCTGACTAAGGAAGGCCAACACACCATAACAACCCTTTCAAGATGGCCGAATAAGTTGCTCAGCCCTCATAACCTTTTGTGGATACATATTGTAAATACTGTCACATCTCAACCCGCTAAAGTACAGAGAAATGCTCATAAATGTATGAAAAGTGAAATACTTTTTGTAACGACTCCCTCCAAACGAATGATGTTTGGGTGGTCAAACTGGCCCATGATGCTTGCTTCTCTGAGAAAATCCTTTCGCTGTCTGTCCATGTAACCTCCTTTTAAGGTCTTAATAGCCACGGGAATCTCCCTTTTCCCTGGTGTCTTTAGTCGACCACTGCAGACTTCTCCAAACTCCCCTAAAAATGCACATCATTAGGATAAGTGACTCAGGACGCTTGGTAAATAAATTTGCAAAATCATCAAGTGTATGTGAGTTAATAAGGTCATTTTAATTAGCATGTCTAAAATACTCTGTGTAAAGTAGTTAACAGCTTTAGTACATTGATGTAATATTCTTGCTATAATCTGCAAATAGATAGGATTCAAGTGCATAATAGGATGGCCTGAGCACAGTTTGCTTCAGGGTTACATTTCTCCATAAATCAATGTATGTATTATCTCGCTATGAGAGCCCAACTATGTTAAATCTCATGTGTACTTGTAGCGTGTGTAATTTGCAGCTAATTTTTTTGCTCATGAAATATTGTTAATGACTTGCAATGTCTGCTCTATATATTCTATTTTTTCTAGGCAGTGGGAAATCTTTGTACATTATCAAGCATTTTTTGATGGATATATGGAAAAGATTAAATTATTTTGCGCAATGAATTCAACGTTCAATTATGGTTACTTTCACGTTGAAATGTTATCTAAACTTTTAGAGATTGAAATAAGGCTTACATCAAAACCAATGCACTAAACTTGCAGAAAGCAAACGGTGTAGCTTCCCCACAGAACATTTAAGATCACCTAGAATTTTACATGAAAGTTGATATTACTTCACACTTCGAAGTTAACTTCACAAACACAATGAAGTCGGCTCATAAAAAGTGAGAGTTTGACAAATGCAAATAAATAGTTGACTACCACTAGTTTCATTATCCAAAAAAGATATTGCTCAGAAATCCATCCTTCATCATGAAATGTCTATGTAATATAGCACTTTGTTCTTTTTCTGAAATTTATTTTCATTGGCTTCAATGGAATGGCATTTTGGAAATAGAGCAGAACTCATGGCCACTATTGTACATTGCATTTAGCATCACTGACAGGAGGTGATTTTTAAAAATAAGGATACTTTAAAATAAGGATGTGAAAACCATAGAAAGGGTGCAGAGGAGATTTACAAGTTTGTTGCCTGGATTGGGGAGCATGTCTTATGAGAATAGGTTGAGTGAACTCGGCCTTTTCTCCTTGGAGCGACGGAGGATGAGAGGTGACCTGTTAGAGGTGTATAAGATGATGAGAGGCATTGATCGTGTGGATAGTCAAAGGCTTTTTCCCAAGGCTGAAATGGCTAACATGAGAGAGCACAGTTTTCAGGTGCTTGGAAGCAGGTACAGAGGAGATGTCAGGGGTAAGTAATAGTAAGTTATTCTATCAGCAAACACTAGAACTGGATAAATGACACGGTGGCTGTTTAGACTCTGCAAGATTCACAGGTTTTATTTTTAAATGATAGTGTGCAAACCATAATAAACCCTAGAACTAAGGAACATTAAGCTCTGGGGATCAGATAAGTAATCTGAGTGCTAACACTATTACCCAAGTGATTTTCTTTCCAGAAGAGGTTTTCAGAGTTGGAATGGATGTTGTATACTTGAAACCAATCACTCTACATGGCTAATTATTAGTAGTAGCACAAGGAATCCCCACTGATTGTCTTAATAGACTTTTTTTTAAATCCATAACTTTTAACAAAAGAATAACTAGTTATGAATGAACTAGCAAAAGAGGTGCTGATAATTTTGGAATTGACATGTGTCATTTGCTTTCTTACAATATATGTAAAATGTTGAGGAAAAAACTCACCTAGAAATCCCTAGCAAGACTGTAGCATTAGGCATGATTCATAATCACTTGTTAGCAGCGTACTCTGATTTCAAAAGAACACATTTAGAAAGCAGAGTAGAACATGCTGATCCAGCTAAATTGCTTAACAGTATTGACTGGGCATCAGTTGCCAGGAACCTTTACTTTAAATAATTGTTTATGATTTCACTAATTGGCTTCTTTAACAGATAACATTGTAAGTAGATTTAAATGAATATGAAAGTGGCGCCTTTCTTTACTGCTTTGCTTGGTTGCGTTAAGGAAAGGCCACTTAGGATTGAGATAAGGTGAAAACTGCAGCCAATGATTTCAAAAAAAGATCAACATTTTAGAGAGTTTTATAAACGCTGATATGATAATTTAATATGTTAGGGTGTGATAATACAGCGTTAAGTGCTGTCTGATATCTGACAAAATGCTTCCCAGCAGCACTTCTATCATTTGGAGATCCCAAATGGATTGCGTTCTAAGGGAAACAATGATTAGATTGTCAGACAAAGAGAGGGTAGAAATGGAGCCAAAGTGGTCTTTATTCGAATGTCCGCTCTTGTGTGTGCAAGTATCCTTAAACTACCAGATGGGCTAATTACAAATAACATGGAGGAATTTGTAAAAATCTAGGCACATGGGATAAAGCATAAGAGAAAGTCATGAGTCTAAAAGAGGACAAATTGCCGCTTGGTGATGCGAGCTGATGGTTTGCACCTGAAGTTTCAAAATGTAGTTGCTGCAAAGAAAGTGGGCCATTGGTTAAACATTTTCAAAACTTGCAAATTTCCAGAAAGTTAGAAGAAGATCGGAAAACAGCTAAAGTGACTCCCTTCATTATAAAGGGATGAAGACAGAGGAGGGGAACTACAGGTTACAAGATTCTGGAGTTGATAATCAGCGGAAATAAATAATCATGTAGGAAAGCTGAATATAGGTAGACCAAATCAACATGGTTTTATGAAAGGTAAGTCATGCTTGACAAATTTGCTCAGTAGAGGGAGGGTTGATATCGGGGGCCATATAGACAGTCTATTTAGATTTCTAAAAGCCATTTGTCAAGTTGTCACATAAGAGGCTGGTGTATAAAGTAAGAGCACAACATATTTGAGGAAGTATTGGTGTAAGTTATGAAAGCTGGCTGTCACACAGGAAACAAAGTGTTGGAATAAATGGGTTCTTTCCGAGCTGAAGGGGTGCAGTAATTAGTAGAATGCTTTGGGGTCACTCCGTGGTCCACAGTTGCTTATCATTTATATTGATGATCTGGAGGAGGGAACAACCTATAAGGTCTCCAAGTGTGCAGATGCAACAAAATCAGGAGGGCAGGTTGCAATGAGGATTTGTGATTCTGCAATGACATACAGATAGATACAGTGACTGAGGAAAAACCTGCAAATGGAGCTTAAAATGGAGAAGTGTAAGCTCATGCTCTTCAGTAAGAGGAATCAAAAGGTGGATTATTATCTTACTGGACAGGGACTGCAAATGAGTGAAGCTTAGAGGCTGTGCATGAATCACAAAATGTTAGCAGACAGGACCAACAAGAGGTTAAGAAAGCAATCAGCATTTTGACCTTTATTGCAGGGGAGTTAGAGTTCAACAACAGGGAATGTTTGTCACAGTAATGCAGGGTGTTGGAGAGACAATTCCTGGAATTCTGTACATATTTTTGTTGTTTTACCTAGAAGTGGACATAAGAAGCTGATCATTTAAAATTTAGGTGTGTAGAAATTTCTTTTCTCAGAGAGTGGTGTATCTCTGGAATTCGCTCCCCCAGAAGGCAGTGCAGGCTAGTTTTAGATATATTTTAAATGGGAATAGAAGAACATTTATAAGATAGAATTGACTGTTATGGGGAGGGTTGAGGCCACCAGATATTAGCCATGATTACTTTGAGTGGCGGGGGGTGATTTAAGGAGCCTGGTGGTCTACCTCCTGCTCTTATCTTCTTTTGTTCTTCTATTCACCCTCTGACAATAATGATGAAGGAGACCTCTTGAACTACACTCACTGCCACAAGAAATGAGACTTGCTCCTTTGCTGGTTATCACCCACTTGTGTGGCAATTCTATCATTTAGTCATTTAGTTTGTGGCTGGGCAATTCACTGTCACTGCTCAGCAAGATAAAAGTCAAATTTAGCTGACTGCCTCCAGCCTTTAGTAACAGCTTGTGTTCCAATGGAGTTTTCATTTACTGATCAGCAAGTAGCCTCTAGTAAGTACACGTTGATCACAAAATTACGTCCATTCATGAGGATAGAACAGGTGCCACAGTGATATTGTCAAATTAGCAAGCAGCATCCTACCTCCTTAGTATGCTCCCAGAAAGGAACCCTATCATTCTGCATTCCTGCTTATTTGCAACACATGAACTAGATGAATTCTTCCCATCGCACACTCCTTAAAAATACATTAAGTGTTTCCTTCTGACCTTAATGCATAATTTAATTCCCATTAGAGTTAAAATGCGAATGTTGTTACATTGATAAATCTCAACTTTCTTCTAATGGCATTTATGACAAACCTCCTAAATGTCTACTGTTTTTGAAGTAATGGCATTTCATATTGCTAATCTGCCTGAGGAATCCACCATTACTGAACCCAATGTGTTGGGAAACAAGCTCAACTCCACTGACTTGACAGTGTTAATCAGCCAACAAACAGACACAAAAATCTTTACACAGAGGAGCAGCTTTAAATACTAAGCCCAAATATAACTAAAGAGTTTACATTCTGGATTTAGTTTGGGTAATCACTGTTTTGAAGTATAGGCAGCTTAACCTGTCTGGCCTATTTTCAAAACCAATCTCAACTAGTTTTCGAATAAGCAGATTGATTTATATTGTTTTTGATGGAATGGTGGGTGTGGGGGTTGCAGACATGATTCGCATTAGCCTTAAATGAGGTAGGGATCAGGGAGCGGGTCAGATGACCAGTGAACCTTAATGGCTGGACTTCAACAGGACATTTTACTGGAATTCCCTGGGTTCAATGATCCTTTTTCCTCAAGTCTATTGCCAGTCTAGCAGGAATAGTTCTTTGCTGGGATCAATGTTAATGAATGGTCTATGGCAGTTGTTAAGAAAGGTAAAAGATTCAACATTGATTAGAGGGAGACTGGTAGGGGGTGTTCAGAGAGAATACAGCAAGGTTGGCCCAAGGCTTAAAAGGAAAGCTCCGCATGGCATATTTGGTACTTTTAAGGGAACTTGATATTAAATATTACACATTCCAGTTGTATCTTTTCTACTGCATCCCTGCCAACACCATTACACTGTGGTACAAAGGGCCTTGCTTCTTTCCTACACATTGCTTTCTCTTCATCTCAGAAAGTAGATTAACATCAGGACAAGTAAGAAGAGAGTGAAAAGAGTGGAAGTCTGCCTAATCCTGTGAAATGACTGCAGCAGCCGCACCCCCCACCCCCATCACCACTAGTACCTCACACTCGCTAGTTTCTGCAGCTAAACTGGAAAATAAGGGTGCCACAGAGCTCTCTGCAAAAATAGCTTACAGGAAAAATTATGAATTCATTGCTAGGGTCTCATAAAATCATGGATTTCAGTACATAAATGGCCACTTACGGAAATCTGGAATGTTCTGAATGTTAGAGGTGATGCATTTAACTAGTCGATCCCTTACAGAGACCAGTGCATGAGCAGCGAGTCTCTGATCAGCGGGCACCATTTTGTAGATGTGGTGGGTGTGGTGGACAAAAGCATTAACCCTAAGTTAGATTGGGACCAGTGAGGGGCTCAGATGTTGATGCAGCCTCAGTATTTGTCAGGGCAGACATCACTGAACCCGCAGAAAGAGGGAAGTGAAGTAAGTGCTTTTCCTGATAATAAAACAAAGTAAGTGCTTCACTTACTTCATTTTACTTACCTGGAATGTTTTGCATTATTTGCTTAAGGTTGAATATCAATTTTAAAAAAAAACCTTGAATTAGTTAAATATATTTCAATAATTAAAATCACGACTAGAAGCATTCAAAAATTGTCAAAAAATCTTTTAATCAAAAGCAGCTGCAGAAGCATTCTGGAGGCAGGATCTCAGCACATGATGCCTGTGCCTGTGCCTGTTCTCCCTTTAAGCCCACTCTATCTCACCAGGTTATTACTGAGGTTTTGGGTCAAGTCTTTCAGTCTTCCATAGCCTGACAAATTGTGGGGGGGTGGGGGCAGACAGTGAGACTGGCCAGGGTCCTACTCCAGGACATGCCTTTCCTAGTTTTCAAGGCTCTAAGTCGTCAGGCTTCAATTCATTATTTAGGCAGATCTAAAGGAAAGTGCATCAGACTGAAAGTATTAATCCTAAATGGTTTTACACAGAATAAATGATTAGATATTTTGCTACAAGAGAAATCCTTTGTGATTCTACACGTTGGAGATGACAGCTAACATGAATTTGTTTGGCTGGTTAACTGTATTGTTATTTGGCATTATTCCAGATATTAAATGATTTTGTAAAAATGTTTGTAATTGACATTAATATAGCAAATTCAAATACTACTAATTAAAATGCAATAACTATGATTACTATTGACAAGTTATGAAGATCGCAGTTCATTTTCATATCCACTATTGGAAATCCTGTTTTTCAGTGAAACATATCGGGGGTTCTGGTTTCATTGCTTTCTGGTCTCGACGAGATTTTGTATAATTTGTGCTTTGCGCACTGCAAGTTTGTATAAGGCTGCAGAGGGTTGTAGACTTCGCCAGATCAATTCTGGGCACAACATTCCCAATTACAGTGGACATCTTTAAGAGGCAGTGCATTAAGAAGGTGGCATCCATCAGCATGGACCTTCACCTTCCACGCCCTCTTCTCACTCCTACATCAGGTAGGAGGCACAGGAACCTGAAGGTCCACACTCATTGATTCAGAAACAGCTTTTTCCCCTTCACCTTCAGATTTCTGAATGGTTTATGAGCTAATGAACACTACCTCAGTATTCCTTTATTTTTGATTTATTTATTTATTTTGTAATTTATAGTAATGTTATGTCTTTGCATTGTATTGCTACCACAAATTAAGTCATTTCACTATATGGCAGTGATAATAAATCTGATTCTGATTTTGTATAATTAAAATAGTTCCAGAAACACACTGTTACAGATATTTCATTCAGACTTTTGCATCATTTGCAGAAGAATGCATTATGTTCTGTACTGATCATTGCAGTACATCCCAATTGATCACTCAGAAAATAAAGGTAATATCCATTCATGAGTGAGAACCTCTTAGAATTTTTATATATCTCCACAGCAAAAGGAGTGGATTTCTCAACACATTTACAGATGGCAAAGAGTTATGAAAATCAGCAGCGAAAGTTTTATACTTTTAGACTTGAAGAATATTTCCACAGATGCATACAAAATAATATTAAGAATTAAAATGCCAAATTTGGAGACTATTTCTTAAAATTGTATCCATTCATGGATGGCTCTGAGAAAAAAAAGATTCTTGTACCATATGATCATGGATTGTAGCTGGGAGAGATTATATGTGGATAAACACTGGCAAGACAAAAAAATGTTGAAGTGCAAGTGACTAAATTGGAGAACAAAATTATTGAACTGTTTGGGGAAATATAAATGGATTAAAATGAAGTAATAGCGTCGGTTTTCTAAAATCTTGAAATTATCCATTCATTTATCATTGACAGATAGCAAAATCTCCTGCTATCCACAATATATTTGCTGGTGATATATCTTGTGGAGAATATTCTTAAAGTGACTTGATACAATCCAATAATGTCGTAAATCAATCAGCAAACCTCAAGCAATTCCTAAACAACTGAAAAATGCTTTGATTGATTTGAAGCATGGAGGTCACTCAATATTTTACTTAATTGTTTATATACAGCACATAGTGATCTTTTTGAAATTTATTTTTGAGATCTTGTGGGAGCAGATCCACTATCACAAGGCGATGGAAGAATATTAAAGGGAAATAATATAGAAGAGCATTGTTGTGGCTTGTAGGGGAGGGATGATGGTGTATAGGCTCAATGCTTTTCAAATGAGTTGCCACAAGTAGGATGGACTGTATGTCTCCTGATGTGCTGCAAGAATTGAGGATTTTGTCATATTTTGCCTTTTTAGAGCAATGGGTAAAAAACATGTAAACTATCTAGTCCATGTAATGGTGTTATGTACATTTAAGTAGATCAATTAGATTGCAGCTTGAGTTTTAAATAAAAAGCAAAACCCAAGTCCAATCCAAATCCAAATAGAGAAGCCAAGATCTTTAAGACGGTGTCTGGAAATTGAGAAGTAAAAAATAGTTATATTGTTGAAACGTAGAATCAAGAATTAACATGCCAAATTAAAGATATGTAAATTATAAGCAAAGGAGTGGACTTTTCATTCCAACATCAAGGAATTCTGCAAATCAGTTAGCTAAGAAGACCATTGAATTGTTTTCTTGAGATTCAGAGAAGAAATTGAAGGACAGGATTGGACAACAGATAGAGTAAAAGAGAAGTTTTGTTATGTACATAAAGTTTTATGTTCTCATTGCTTGGTATATTTTATTAATAGGGCTGTTTAGGGATGGCTCTTGATCAGAATTTCTCAATTAACAAAAATTAGACAATCAAATGCTGTGAAATCATAGTCAGATATGCTGAAGTGCTTCTCTGAAATTCTCTCCTATACTAACAGAAATGCTAACCACATTGCAAATACTGTACGCTAATACATTCATCAGTACGGCAGAGGTAGTAATTTCTGATGAGCATTTTAATAGTTTAAATTTATTTCCCAGTGCTCATTCAGACCCTGTTTTATTAAGCTAATATTTCTGAACATGGCCTATAGGAGTGACTTGCAGATCAAGTTCCTTGGACAGCTCAATCTGCTAAATGAATACACAAGACCAAAACATTCTTTTATCTGCAAGAGGAATGATTCAAATGAATTTTCTAATTTTTTACCTGCTCCAATCACTCTCTCTATGCGAATTCTGGAGGGGTCAATTTCTTTTGCAAATTCATGCACTGCTTGAGATGGGTCTTCGTAAGTATCAGGATCAATGTATGTTCTTATCCCTGGGACTCTGACTGTAAAGAATTAAAACACAATTTTACATTGGTGAGAATAAAATAAACACGGCATGACAAAGAAATCCTCCTTTGATGTACTGGTTGATTTTGGTCACAATGTATCGGCTTTTCACTAAATATTTTATCAGCACATTCAAATATTTTGGAAGTTACTTGAAATTTATGCTGTTAAATCATGTACATAATGAGAATTTGTGAAAAGCTTCTTGCTTCTCCATGTGGAGATGAAAGGCTCAGCAACTGAATTATCATGGAAACAGCTGTTTGGTGAATATAAATACACAGGCAATGAATGATGCACAGTGGAGTAATGAACAAGACAGCTTCTTCTCTTTACATTATTCTTCTATTGTGTTCATAATTCTGGCTACTATGATGGAGAATAATATATTCATGTCAAGAATATGAAATAACAACCACAGCACTTTAGTGTTAGACCTTTATATGTTTTCAGAACATTGAGTGATCTATATCCCTTTGTAATTTCCATGGGAGTTCTCTAGGTTGTTTATTGAAATATCAATCGATTGTCTGGAGTAATAGCAGAGACAGACATGACTATTTATCTTGTTCAGAGGGCATATCAGCTGAATCCCACAAAAAGAGGAGAAACCCATAAATGAAACTTCCACTTAGTCGGGATTTATATTATTAAAAAAGACTCAAGCAGACAACTATTATTTTACAGCAAGAATTCTGTTCTTCAAAGTTGCACTAAAAATGTCACAAATGCTAAATGTCCTATTTTGCATTAAATTCTATCACAAAAAAATAATATAATGCAGCTTACATGCTGGACGAGAAATCTGCTCCGGCTAGCGCTTGGTATCAAACCTCTTTCAACTCTGGTTCCTCACGAAGTTGAGATAACATAGTAGAAATTCCATAAAGTAGGCTCACAATATAAATCTATCTATTATTCAATTATTGAGAAACTAATTACAAAGAAAAAAAACTCAGTTTATTCAAAAATGTATATTACATTATACTTGGTTTTCTTTCTAGCAGACTTTCCTCTCATTCATAGAATCTGTTTCTTGTTTCTGCACTAGCTCTAAAATGGCTTAAGTTCAGTTGGCAGACTTCCTAACACAGCCACTTGAAGACTGTAGTAAGTAAAAACCCTGGTCTCTAGATGAAGCCCACAAATGGAACAGAGAAGAAAAGACATGGTGGTCTCTTGGCCTGTAACCTTTGCGTCTTCCTCATTCGTGCAGGAATTCCAAACTTCCTATCACAGATGGTGCATAAATGCTGGTATGGAACAAATATTTCCCAAAGAGTTCTCCGAAGAGTGTGTTCTGGGTTTGTCAGAATTTGAAAGGAAATGCCAACTGTAATAATTCAAGATTTTGATGGAGCAGGAACTCAACATGCGTGTTAATGATAAAATGACAAAATATCAGTGGTAGAAGTTTCAAGAGTAATTTAGTGTCATTCAGAACTGGATTTTACCCATAAGTGGATAAAGAATCTGTGTTAGCAAAGAGAGCAGCCATGGGTGATGAGGTAATTGACGACATGAAAACAAGGGAAAACAAGAAGACCAAATCTGCACAGCTAACTGTAACTGGATGTAAATGAAAGGTGCCAAAAGGTGACAAATGGCAGGAGACCGAAGAAGAGTACAAAAACCTGCATGCAAAATCAAAATTGACAAAAAGCATTTCTGGACATTTGCTTGGAAAATGAGGATGATTAGAAGAAATATGGGACCCTTGTAAAGATGATCTTATGGGCAAATACACAGAAACATCTTGCATGTTTAGTAATTAGTTTTCATCAGTATTACAACACTGGCCCAGAATTTTTGGAGAAAGGTTAATAATTCCTACTACAATGGACAACATACACCTGCATTTCTGCAAAAATGCAAAAGCCCCAAAGTTACTGACAGGTACTTACGTGGTGGTGATAAGCCACTTTCATGATATGCTGTGGTTCTTCTGGTGAAGGGTACTCCCTCAGTGTCCCAGGTAGTGAGCTCTGGGATTCTGCCAGTGCCTATGAAGCATTGATGATATATTTCAAAGGCAGGAAAATGTGTAGCGTGGAGTGTTCATATATGCTGCTGCTTTTGCCTGCCTTGCTGGCTGAGATCACAGGTTTGAGTGTTGGGATACATTTAGCAACCTGAGTGTGATGATGAGAAGGCTTTAGGCTGTCAGAAATTAGGATAGTTGGATACCCAGTGTTTGACCTGCTCTTGTATCTAAGGTATTTGTGTGGCTGGTCCAGCTGAGTTTCTGGTCAATGGTGACTCTCATGATAAACGTGGTGGGAGACACAACAAAGGTAACATTGCTAAATATTGATAGCAGGTTGTCCATAAATTGTAATGTACTGAAAATATGTTACACTGTGGAGTACATTAGTGAGATTTCAGTCATGGCCTGCTTGCTGCTGTAGGTTTTGGATTGCCTGAGACTCAGGGAACAAAGGAAACAAAATGATAAGAATGGGTTCAAGGAATCAGGTTGGACAGACAGTGAAGTGGTGGGTGTCAGCCTTCGGGGGAATTGGTAATATAAGTAGATGTAAATCAGGTCCTTGGGGGGAGGAGAAGGTTTGGATGTCAATAACTGAAGGATCACTGAGCAAGGACAATTGACGACTTGGAGATTGGTATGATTGGGAATTGGAACTGTCAGGGGTTAGAGGGATTGGGAACCATTAATGATTGAATTATTGGGACTAATGGGAATTGGATGCTGGGGAATATCTGGGAACCTGTGGTTGTGTATATCACTTATTAGAGAATAGGGAGAATTAAAGCCAGGAGGATTAGGACCGTGTGGGATCAGGACATACAGAGATCTGAGACCACTGGGGATCAGAAGGTTCAGACTATCAAGGATTAAAGATCAGGATCTTTAGGGATTGAAAAAATTGACAGATATAAGGGTCAGCTCAGTTGAGGATCAATGTTTGATCCATTATGGATTGGGACCATTTTTTAAACGGTGATCTTTAGATCTAGATGTCCACAAGAGGAATCATCGACTCTGTATCATCCTGTCAGGGCTCCTCAGGACCTTATGCTTCTATCAATTCCTTTTTTGCCCTTCTACACTCCTGTGAATGCAAGTCTAGCCTTTCCAATCTTTCATTATTAAACAACCCAACTATTTCAGATAAACATCTCTGAGCTGTTTATAAAGTATTGATATCCCCCTTCAATAAGGAGCAGGTCGTCAACACTGAAGCATAGCTTTCTGTTATAAACAATAACATTTTATTAACTCTGTACTAATTATTTGTA
The DNA here is from genome assembly GCF_030028105.1 of Mobula birostris. Taxonomy (NCBI): domain Eukaryota; kingdom Metazoa; phylum Chordata; class Chondrichthyes; order Myliobatiformes; family Myliobatidae; genus Mobula; species Mobula birostris. The sequence goes on from NC_092375.1 coordinate 51,872,124, forward strand.
GTAACTGAAAAATAATCTTGTTCAAATCTTGTACTTGACCTTCTTTAGGCTACATGCTTTTAGAGTAAATGAGACAGAGTACTACAGAACTGAAACAAGCCTTTGACCCATCTAGTCCACACTAAGCTGTTATTCTGCCTCGTCCCGTCGACCCATACCTGGACCATAGCTTTCCATGCTCCTACCATCAATGTACTTATCCAAACTTCTCTTAAATGTTGTAATCAAACTTGCATCCACTACTTCTGCCGGTAGCTCGTCCCACACTCTCACCACCTCTGAGTAAAGAAGATAGCCTTCCTCACTGTCCACTGCAAATTTGCTGATCCATTTTACCACATTGTCATCCAAGTCATTAATGTAGATTTCAAACAACAATGGATCTGGCACCAATCCCTGAGGCACACCACTAGTCACAGGTCAGAGATGCAACCATCTACTACCCCTCTCTGGCTTCTCCCGTGAAGCCAAGGTTGAATCCAGTTTACTATCTCATCCTAAATGCCAAGCGACTGAACTTTCTGGACCAGCCTCCCATGCAGGGCCTTACCAGGTGTCAAGGTTTCCTCAGCTGCTTTGTAGATGGCATTAGTTCTGCTACTTCCCTCACTACCCCGTGCCCTCACTGAAATTGTTGGTGCCAGCTTCCTTCTGAAGGTTGTACCAATGGAATTCATAAACTAAGTTCTGATCTTTCTTGAAGCACTGACTGCAAGTTCTGTACCACTGAATTAGGGACAAATACTCACCAAAAAAAAATTAACTTTAGTAGGGAAAAAAACAGCACTTAAAAAGTATCAACTGCACAGGATCAGATAGCTTCCATCACAGGATTTTAAATTGAGTAGTTGAGAACATTATGTTTACCTAAATTTAGTGGCATTCTTTTAGATTGAAAAAAATATTCTCATTTGGACAAAATAAAAAAAAACTTCTTTCAATATAACTCAACTTATTCAAAATAAGGCAAAATCCTGAGAACTCTGTATAATATCAGTAAGAGATAGGCAATTAATGTGTTTTCTAAGTGCAGAAGTGGCAAAATTGCTGTTTGCCATTGTCACCAGCAAGAACCTCATTGAACTGTTTATAGAATTAGCCAACTGAATGCCTGAACATAATGAGGTCTGTTGGTAATAATAAAGAATAATAATCCATTTTGTATCACCTTGCAATATGTCAAACTTCTAAGAAACAGAAAACAAAATTGTCAAGCCTACTCTGTAATTACAGTCTGGATTTATGAAAGTATAATTTAGAATAGTAAATAATTCATTAATATCACAAAACTTTTGCAGGTTCTGGTATTCTTTAGAACATTATTCTATATGACATTAATAAAGTGATTTGATCATTGATTTTTTTTAGAGAACAGTCTAAGATTGAGTTAAAATTTCTTGGATCTGATAAAGAAAAGAGGATGCTAAGGTTTAGGTTTGTTTTATTTGATCTAATGGTTTTTTGCATGTCATCTGCATAAGCATGAAAAAGGGCTTTTATTTAATATTAAAATTCAATATTTTCCAAACCTGATCCGAGACAATGGTGCATCTCAATGTTTACGCAGGCAAAGCTAGAATGAAAGATGCAAACTTTATGTTAACTTTAGGTTGGAGAGAGAAGCAGGTTGGGTGTTTTTATGGTCAGGCTTATGACTCCCTACACTGTGCTCTCCAACTTGCTGAACATCTCCAGGAATTTCTGATTTCAACCTAAAATAATAGAATTGCCAAAATGCTGCTGCCAAAAGTGGTATTTGTTCAAATATGGAATTGTTGCCAATTTTGAAGAATAAATCTGGATTCATTTGGATGAATATGGATTTTTCAAAAGACAAATACCTTTGTATATATAAAAAATAAACCTGTTAATATATTATTGGTATTCTTTCTCTCTGTTTTTATTTCTATCAATGGTAACTTCTGTTATGCACAAAATATTTTAATTTTAAGTTTAATAAACCATATTTTGTGATTTGTTTCAGAACTGGACCATTACCAGTATTTAATCAATACCGAGAGAATTTATATCTTGCTGGAATTTGGCAATACCCTCTTTGAAAACTATAAAACACATATATTACAAGCGGCAGAGATATGTCTATCAGATTCGTATTTGATTCAGAACCCTCTTGAAATCTCTAGCATTGAGAGGCTGAAATACTTTTAATTACAGTTGACTTTCTCTGTTTCCAGTTCATTCACTCAGGAAATTAATTTGAAGAACTGAATCATTAGCACTAAATTCTGTGAACATAACATGTAAATTCAGGGAATTATGTTCCCAGTGCAAAGATTTGTTTCGATGACATATTAATCCAGGCACAGCCTCGATTACATAGAGTGGATTTTCAATTGCTCCATGTTAATTATTTGTGAAGAACAACATATCAATAGCAATTGAAACTGAACTTTCTTAAGCCATTATACTGATGTAACAGTCATCAGGCTGTTCCTGCAATTGCTGATAAACTAATAGGGAGTCAACAGGTATCCATAGAAGTTGCCTGAAAGTACAGTACACCAACAGTCAGTCCATTCAATCAGCCTAGTAGTCAATGCTCCTGCAAAAACAATAACCCTATGTACACACTCACTATCATATCCTCCACTTGTCTTTTCATCACCAAACTAACTGATTAATATGGAGTGTCAACATAACTTTTCCCTAAATTTGATTTTCCACCAATTCACCACATTTCAAATTTAATTTCAATAAGTGCAATTATGCCTAATGTACTTCTGGTCCTGATTTTAATATCAGTTTTTCTCAGGGACTACGCCAGACACAGGGAATGAGTGGAGACATCTAAAAGTGAATGGGAAAATATTCCATGCTAAATCATCGTCGTCATCATCGTCATCATCATCATGGTAACTAATTATTCAATCATTTTCTATAAATAAATACAGGCCTAAATATGACAGAGCGCCATAGGAAGTCATTCCTGCCTGTGGCCATCAAACTTTACAACTCTTCCCTTGGAGGGTCAGACACCCTGAGCCGATAGGCTGGTCCTGGACTTATTTCATAATTTACTGGCATAATTTACATATTACTATTTAACTATTTATTACTATTTTTCTATTACTATTCTATTACTATTTATTATTTCCATGACTATTTACTAATAGTAATATTACTATTACTACTTATTATTTATGGTGCAACTGTAATGAAAACCAATTTCCCCCGGGATCAATAAAGTATGACTATGACTATGACTATGACTATGACTATGACATGATGAAAATCCCGGACATAAAAGGTTTTGGAAAACATACGTCTATAGTCACCCATACCTCCCCTATTACAAACACATGGCTTCACATGGACCTGTAATACAGCATAGTGGCATTGAAGAGGAGTTTGCATGTTCCCTTTGTGACCCAGTAGGTTTCTCCCGGGTGCCCTGGTTTCTTCCCAAATCCCATTTGGCTACTGTGAATTGTCATGAGTGTAGATAGCTGCTATGAGAATAGAGCTGGAGGGCTTGATGGATATGTGGGTGAGGACAGGTTATTGGAGAGAATGGGATTATTGGGAATGGTCTAAGAGTTGACATAGACTTGATGGGACAAACAGCCCATTTATATCAAGAAATAGGAGAAAAGTCCTCCAGCTATCATCCTATGTTAGTCACTTACCATTTTGTATCTAAATGAAGCTTCAGCACTTTTATAAAATGCAACTAAATACAAAATTAGGAAAGTAAGTACTTCAAATTTAGGAAGAATATACTTCCTCTGGCCCTGAATGATAAACTCTGGGACACTTTCATTTATTTAGCATTTGATGGCTTTGTTTCAGATTCTATGAGAACATGTTTATGGCTTCACTGGAAATATTAAACAAAGGCCACCTTCACCAACATTATAATGTGAGATACTGGGAGATCTGCAATCATTTATTTTGAGAATAATGTTAGTTGCTTGGTCACCGCAAGCATGTCTTCTGTTTACTGGTCCCACCATAAATACAGGCCAGGCAGAGTAATATTTACTGGTGTATCTGCCACCCAGGCCTGTTGCTAAACTCTGTGATTCCCAGAATATGCTGTGACTCCCACCCCAGCCTGCCATGGGTTGGAGTTTTCACTGCGCTGAATTCTCAATCTGGACATTAGAATAAAGATTAGATTCAGTTTCTGTTAACATCCTACGTAGTGTTAATATTCTACAATATTTCTAATATAGTTTACTTATGTTTAAATTTTTAAATGTTCTTAATTATATAACCATCTTTAAGTGTTGTTGACTTTCAAAAATGTTGTTATAAAGCTTCACGTGGGCAGGAATTGAGATCCCATTTGGGGGCTCTGAGGGTTAGGTCTTCAGAGGTGTGCTGGCAGGACCATGGCCTAGTTGTTGTTGATGCCTTGCTATTCCTTGTGTGTTAGCTATGGGTCTGCGATGCCCTGGACAATAGAACCAATACATTCTTGTATGTAAATTGTGGTGAGAATAGTTGGGGAGTGGACTGAATGGAGCGTGGTGTGAGCTGTTAGGTTTGGGCAGTCTTGTGTTGCATCCTGTGTAATCACATGGAAAATAGGGATTTTAAATAGATTTGGAGATTATGAATGTTAAAATGAATCAGAAAACGTGTCAAAACTCAGACCACAATTTCATTTTGTCCCAGTGCTTAGCTAGATTCAACTTACTGTGACCATTTTGAAAATGTGTTCTCCTCTTTTCATCAGATTTCATTTTTGCCTTAATATACCAGCGACACCTTAACAAACATAAGAGAAGGAAAACAATGAAATATGTACCAAACTGCCTTTGAACTTCAAATAATACATATCAACCTCAATGTATTTATCAACGCAACTCAGGTATTAAATTAGGCAACATGTTAGAAGTGTCTGTCGGACAACAGACTTGCAGTTAGATCTGTGGGAAGAATAAGGGATGGATTGCTTTCTTTGCAAGAGACTTGTTCAATAGAAATGCTCCAAAGCATATAAAATCTAACAACAATGACTGATGTTGTTTAATAATGTCTAGCATGCTACACAAGAGGCACTAATGCACAATATAGATTACTCTCAGCAGAGGACATTATCTCGACAAGCAGGCCTTTGTTTATTGTGCATGTGAGTTACAATCACCCAGTTGTGAAGCATCATTCTAGATAATGGTAATGTAATTACCAATTAATCAGTACTTTGACATCGAAACATTAATGAGTAATGTGGTTTTATGGATAGCTTAAAATATCTTTCTCTGTACTTTTGGGTCCATTACAAGCCAGAGGCATTCTGCTATTTCTGTTTCTCCCATATTCTATTATGGGATCTACAGAAAAGTAAAGTATAACCAATGGATCATTGGAGAATAGAAACAATAAATTTATGCTCACTGAAGTTTCTGGTGGTTGGTTATTAAGTACAAACAGAGAACTGAAACCAATGCAATGCTATTGTTTAGAAGAGAGAGAAGGTAATCAAAATGAGCAATTATAAGTCAAAATACTTGTTGTCTAGTGTCTTAGCGAGTCAAAGATATCTCAATGCATTTCACACAATAATTACACATGTTCCACAATAATAATTTATGTATTGCAGAAATGTAGCAAGCATCAAACAAGTTCCTTACATGCCCCAACTGAATAGACATGGAGGACTTTAGTTGGAGCCCAGTAAACCAATGCAAAATCTCTGCAAATGCTGTACTGAAACCAATGTACAGCATTCTACTTTCTGACACGTTCTCTATTTATTCAGATAAGGGCTATGGGCTTTGACGGCATATTTATTGCCAACACCTAACTACCCTGAGAAGGTGGTGAGCCCAGTCTTAGCTTCTGCATTACATTTAAAGGAGGTGCTCTTGTAGAGTAGGGAGTTCCAAGATGAGGTTCAAAGTGACATTGCAAACATCTTGGGTGTGACAGAGGAGCTTGAAGCTGGTGGTGCCTGTAACCCATTCTTAAGGCTGTAAGTTCAAGTGATCTTCACAAAGAAGGGCTGGTGAGTAGCTGTGGCAAACCGTACGAGAGTACGCACTGTGCTGGAGACAAAGTGAGTGAACCTCTGGATGATATCTGAGCTTCTGGGGAACTTTTGGGATTGTATTCATCCAGGGGTGCATGGAGTATCTAGAGACGGGTAGCACCTTTGGTGAAGGGACTTGTCGAGTCCATTCTGGGGCAGTACATCTACCTCTGGTCCCCACCAGACACTCAGCTCTCACATGTGGCTCCAAGTAGCTGCTTGCATGCGACAGTAGCCATACTCTGGTACACTGCTTCTATGAACGGGCTACACTAGGCGAGGGCAGCCCATATCCTGGTGAGATCGTGTCATACTAGACCTAGTGTGCAAAGTCAGCTACGGTGGACAAGACAGACGAGATCCAGTGGCTAGGAGGGCAGTACCATAATGCTCTGTGGAGAGCTAAGGGCACGACAAGGCACAGAAGAAGTCACAGTCATCCACTGCAACCAGGGAGGACCGCAGTTTGTAACATTTGTTCGTACCACTGGACCCTTCTGACGTTGAGCGAGTGGAACTGCCCCATCGCAACAGATTTTCCACTTTAAAAATTCTCATACTCATGTTTCCTGTCATCGTTGGACGCGATGGACGATCGCCATGTTCATCCGAGCAAGGGCAGAATTTTCACTCACACTCTTGGCATACCAAGCAGATCTTTGAGTAGTTAAAGCAAGTCTGTTGCTACTGAATATTTGATCCAGTAGCCATAAGATTTAGTGACCAGAACAGATTGTTTTCTGGCCAAGGATGACCTAGAGAATGTTGAAGGTGGGGATTCTACAATATCACTGAATCAAGCCAAAGTAGTTAGCCTTTCTCTTGCTGGAGATGGTTCGTGCCTGGCACCTATGTAGCATAAATGTTTGTTTTATTGTCAGCCTGAATCCAAATGTTATTATGTGCTGTCACAATTTGCCTCATTGTCAGTTTCTTGTATGATGCCAATAATCTCCCAAATAACAGATTGGAATCCACTGGCTAAGATTTTGAAAAATTCCTATCAAATACTTACTGTGGTACGTTAACATTAACAGGCATGGGCTAATATTTAAAATACAAATTACTCTCTAAGCTGTTAGAAACAATTAATTATGTGAATGTCTTCATATAGATTCATATTCTACATAGAAATGTGAAGAGTCCATTTGTAAATAAACTTATATCAGTGTTGTTAGAATTGTGATTTATTTGTAAATTGCAACCATGACACAAGTTATAATGATCCCATTTCTTTTGAATAAAATTCACTGTAAAACCAAATAACAAATTCTTACATAGGTCCACAGTACAAGGCATCACAAAGATTCTCTCTTTCTCTGTCTCTTGTGTCTCTCTTTTTCTCTCTCTCTCTCTCATGTGTGTGTGTGTCTCTCTCTCACGCTCCCCCCCCCCCACACACACCCGCCCACACACAGAACACAGAAGGAATTGGGTACCTCTAAGTAATCTTTAAAGAACTTAGTGTCAGCATTAGGCTTTCAAGATTATTTGCAGTTAGATAAAAAACAATTAGATGGGGAGGAAAAGTGCCCCCCCCCCCAACTCGCTGCTCAGACAGGGCTCCAAACAAAGGATAACCCATGTTGCATCAGAACTGTAATTTTCCATTTTCCACACCAGCTCATGTATGGGTTCTCTGAACAAAATTAACTATTATATCTAAATTGAGTAGAATATGTGAATCACTGGACCAGAGGTTGAGGTTAATAAGACATTAGTAAGATTAGAAACAGCAAATGTCCTTCCTAATCAGTGCAACCATACCTTCATCCTAATCCACACGGATCCTTGATTTTGCATCAGTGCACTCATTTAGGAGTTGTTCAACCCTCTGTTGTTGAATGTTCATTTAGCAGCAGAAAGGATTTTCCACCCATGTGTTTAAAGGATAGTTTCATTACCTGTTGGGTTAATTTCTTTTAGTTGTTGATAAATTTAGGCATGTTTTTCTAGGTCCTAAATTGCAGGCAATGAGGTGTCAGACTTTCTGATGATTTTGAAGATTCTGCATTGATGCAAAGGCAGGTACATACTAAGAAGCATTCTCCTTGGAGTACAAGCCTGATAGTGTAAACAGAAGGCATACTGTGCAAGACAGGCTGCTGAAATAGTGGAATCAGAGGGGAAGAGTGAACATCAGAATTACACAGGGAGTTCAGGAGGCAAATCTTCCTCATCCTAAGCAAGGTACAATGTATAAGATATCCACTCTACAGTGAGGATACCGCCACAGAAATCCCCACCTACCGCAAATTTAGAACATAGTGAGCCCAATTTGTTCATGTTTTTTTGGTGAATAAACTGTCATGCAACTGGCCACTTGTAGGCTAGAGTAGTAGCATGGCACCTTCTGAACTTGGAGCATGTTATGTTTTCCTAATGTTATTCCCAAGTTTTCCTCTTTGAATAACATTGATTATAAATGCCAATGTCAAAGGCAACAGAAGAAGGTAGTCTAAGAATTTCTTTAACACTTTTGCCATTAACGTTGAACTTCAGAATCTTCAGGGACTGCCAAAGACAGCTAGTTAGTTCCCCACAGAAAGGAAAAAAAAACAGACAACTTCCTTCAATTCCTTTTATAACACACCATCTATTGCCTGACTACAAATGAGCACCAGCAGGGGACTGGAAACAAATTGTGCATTTTCCAGAAGCGTGAAAAGGAGAAAAGGATAGAGGAAGGAAATGCAAGGTTGTACTTTTGCCAATTAAAATTAAAATTATATCATGTCAGGAGATAGCTGAACAAAACAAATTAAATGAAAACAATTTTTTGAAAAATAGGGCTTTTAACATTAACCTAGTCTTGCTATCATGAGACATGTTCCTCAGGTATTTTGTTTCTCATTGAGGCAACCTTGGTTAATTTGTTTTTATATCAGGGAAACTTCTGTTTTATTCAAGTTCAGATTCAAGTTTAATTGTCATTTGACCATACACATGAATACAATCAAACAAAACAGCATTCCTCTGGGGCCAAGGGGCAAAACACAGTACCAATAGTAGCACACACCACAATGCACATAAACCACACATGATTACAATAGCAGAAAAAGTACCATTACAAAATAATAATATAACCAAAGTCCCTGAGCGTCATGGCCTGTGAATTGGTGGAGCATGGATGTTATCCTGGAACCACATTTCTCCAAGAACTAGCACGCAGCCATTCCCCATCATGCTCCAGTGCAATCCAGCTTGTCTTCCACAGAGTGAGCGCCGATAGGAGGGGGCCAGCCCTGAACCCAGCACGGCTGACCACTGCACCACACCGCCTCCGGCATCTAACTCTCCTGGGTGGCCACAGCAGGCGATCCCCCGGTGTGAGGGCCTGGTCAATGCAGCAACTGAGGCCATGCAGCTCCCTTGCCGTTGGTCTCACCAGCGAACTAGTGAACTGGACTTGCAGTATTCTCCATTATCAATGTCCAGCAGGGTCTTGTGATCACGGGACAAATGTCCAGGACAATCATTTGCCCCATTTGTTGGACTGTATACTGCCTCCATGCACCGCCTCTGATACCTTCTCTCTGGGTGGCTGCAGCAGGCAGCAATACAGTATACTACAAGTCCACCTCCACTGCTACTGAGCAACTTGCTGATGGCATAAACCTGCAGTACTTGATGTTCTTAATGTCCAGCAGTGTCAACAATTACCAACAATTACATCTTTGTTTGGATCCAGAGAGGCCGCTGTGATCGAGCATGCCTCCATCTTATTGGAAATTCTTGTCCTATTTCTTTTGAAGTTATGCTTGGATGTAGAAACCTCAAAGCCCGATCAACAAGGTCATTCCATGAGCCTAATAGCCTGGAAGGTAGAGGTCACAGGCAAGCCAGACGTATTGGAATTTATCAGAGGAGCCATTAGTCTGGGACCATGGGATCATACTTACATAAAGGCAAGGGGAACGGAGCCCAAGAATAAAAGCTCTGCCTCTGTCCCACATGAGATTGCCTTGCTCTGTTCAGGCAATGGAATGCAGCCAGAATCTTTCAGATTTGCAAAGTTCACTACAACACAGGCTATCCAGTTTCCCATTGAGCTATTTCTCATTTGATTTCTCATTTAATTCACTTTTCTATCTGCCTGACTTTTCCTAAAAAACAACATATAAAAAATACCTGTAGAGGTGCTTTTGAAGCAGCTTTTCTTTTACTGTATGGGATGAGAGCATTTCTGACAGGTCAGTAAAACAAAGTGTGACAGTGCACCATTTTGGACCACTCCAGTTCTTCTGGTGAAGGTGCTTCCACAATGTTGTTTAGGAAGGAGTTCCTGGATTTACACAATGAAGGAATGGTGATACAGTATATCTCCAAGGTCTATGTAACTTAGAATGGAACCTGCAGGAACTGGTGTCTCTTCTTTCTGCTCCTCCCTTGCAAGTCTTGGCGGTTAAGGTCATGGGTTCGAGAGGTGCTATCAGAATAGCCTAATCAACAACCAGACCACTCTTGGAAATTAACGTTCTTATCTTTAACCTCCAAGTAGAATGTTCACTAGTCACCTTTCTCTTGTGTAATCACTCAGATCAGAAATAGACTGGATAGGGCATTATAACTACAAACCTATGCCCTATTAGTCAATGGTGAAAACAATCACTTTGAGTACTTTTAAATCATATGCATGTGACAGATTCAATCATGCAGTTATAAATATTACACATTGGCTGTTTATTTTCATATAAAAATATCACAACTCAAGCGGATATTTTCCAAGCATGCTGGCATCTCATTCCCACAAATGTAAAATTAAAATATGAACCATAAGAAATACAATCTATGATCATTAAATATTAACATAGTTCAGAAATGATTAATCTTTCAAAATTCATTCAGTTTGGGAAATGTTTCTTTCACTTGGAAAAGTACACATCACTCCAGGTTTTCTAAAGGATGAGAGCCCTATGTCTGTTATTAGGAAATTACCATAGTCTGCAGTTAGGGTACAGTGAATGAACATCTTGAAAATGGTCACAAACACAGTTTAGAGAGAACCAACATGGACTTATAAAGAGGTTTTATGTCTGATGAAATAGGCTGAAATTTTTGAAGAGACGTCTAATATAGTGGTCAGAGAATATGTTGAAGTCTTTCATAAAAGAATTTTGCCTCAGGTGGCATTGAAGGCAATTTATTGACACAGTTAGAAAGTCACAGAGAATGAGGTGGAGAACTGGGATTCTGAGGAAGTTTTATTACTCATATTGTACAAATTACAGTGTCCCACAAAAATCACAGTATTTAAATGAATGGGACAAGGATCCCTCCGTCCGAATTGACAGAAGACACGAAAACAGGTAGCATAGCAAGTAGATAAGATACATTTTAAATAGATTAGTAAAATCCTAGCCAAGCACAAAGTCATTCACAATAGTCCTAAAACTGGTTAGAAAAATAGAAGCTCTTAAATTAAAAATATGAGGTGAAGATCAGTGTGAAGATTATGAAAATATCTTGGTCAGATACAAGATAATCATAAAGGCGAAGGAATATTGTTTTTTTAATATTAAAATAGAATACAAATTGATAAGTGACAGGAATAGCTAAATAATTCCAAGTTGGACAATAGATCCCAAGTTGTATCCAAAGTGGCTTGGGGGATAGGAGACAGAGGGTGGGAATGGTGGAGAGTTGTTTTCCTGACTGAAAAGCTATGACCAGTGGTATAGTACAGGGATCTGTGTTGCGACTCCAGTTATTTGTGATATATGTTAACAACTTGAACGTGAAAGCATGAGGAATGATTGGTAAACATAAAATACTCTGCAGATGCTGGGGTCAAAGCAACACTCACAACATGCTGGAGGAACTCAGCAGGTTGGGCAGCATCCGTGGAAACAATCAGTCAATGTTTCGGGCCGGAACCCTTCGTCAGGTTCTGGCCCGAAACGTTGACTGATCGTTTCCACAGATGCTGCCCGACCTGCTGAGTTCCTCCGGCATGTTAGGAATGATTGGTAAGTTTGCAGATGGCATGATAATTGGTGGCAACGTGGATGGTGAGGAAGATTGTCTAAAGCAGGATATGGATTGGATAGAAAGTTGGACATAACCTTGGGGCACCTATTCTCAGTGGCCTCTTTTTTTAGGTATACCTGTATATCTGCTCATTAATACAAACATGTAATCAGCCAACCAGCAGCAGCAGCTCAATGCATCCACACATAGTCAAGAGGTTCACTTGTTGTTCAGACCAAACATCAGAATGGGGAAGAAATTGATTGTGGAATGCTTATTGGTGCCAGAAAAGGTGGTTTATTTCAGAAGCTGCTGATCTCCTAGGATTTTCACAACAGCCTGTAAAGTTTACAGAGAATGGTGCAAAACACACACAAAAAAAACAGTGAGTGGCAGTTCTGTGAGTGAAAATGTCTTGTTAATGAGAGAGGTCAGATGAGAATGGCCAAACTGGTTTAAGCTGTCAGGAAGGTGACAGTAACTCAAACAACCATGTGTTACAACAGTGGGGTGCAAAAGAGTATCTCTGAATGCACATCACGTTGAACCCTGAGATGGATGGGCTACGGCAGCAGAGGACAGCTATACACTCAGTGGCCACTTTATTAGGTACCTTCTCTATGTAATAAAATGGCCACTGAGTGTAAACTGGGACAGCATAGCCTTGTTCTTATTGATGAATTCTTATTTTCAAAATAAACTCAGCAAATTAGTACTCATGATTTCTTAAAATATCATCAAAGTAGCAACAGTCTCAACTATATATTTCACCTCTTAAGAATATACATTCTTAATAAAAAATGAAAAACATCAGAAGTAATATCAAAATAGACAAGGCACTTCTTAAAAATGGAGTAGATTTTGATTGTGTGGTTGTGTGAATTATTGACATGAGTCATTGTTTAATATCACTTTTCAATTTCCAATGGTATCAGTAACTAATCAATATTGAGAAATTTAAAAAAAGGTTACCAATGTATTTTACACCAGCACACAAAAGAAAAATCTACCAAGTATGATTGTACTGGCTAGATATGACATTAAAGAAGGCTCACATCCTTATTAAGAAGGATGCAGAATATATGCATTACCTGCCAGTGATTAGGAAGAAGAGGGTTAGGATAATGAGGAGAGTGAATCCTCCAACTGCAGCGGTTGCTATGACCAAAACTTGCCCCTGTTCTGTGGCTATATCAGATGCTAGAAAAGAAATGGGAGAAATACAGCACTGAAAACAGCAGCATCACACTCTAATAAAAATATAGTATGTAGAAAGGGCTGCAAGTTATTAATTGTCTGGCAGCCAGTCACATTAAAGTCTCTCAAAATACATACCAGGATACATAGCTTCAGTAATATGTTAACATCATACAAAATGCTAAATTAGCATTTTCACTTGTTTTAGTACACATGAAAGCTAGAACCACATAAACACCAGTTTACATTTATTTAAAAAAAACTATTAATTTGAAATATTTATCTCATGGAATTACTGTACTAGGGAATAACTAGGGAGTTAGTTTTTTTACATCCAGATGGTTCGGTGTGCAATAACTGTGGTTTAATTAGCCATAGAAAACTCACTTTGTCTTCAAAAAATTTAGCACAAGGTTTTTAAGCAGAGGGCCATATCACTGAAAGCAGTAATGCTGTACAATGCATGCTTGAAATTCACAAAATTTCTCTGGATTTTGGAGCAATGACAAAGAATACTGGAAATTTCACTATCATTACCATTGTAAAGTACAAGCAAATAAAGTACTGAGTCGATAAACTGTACGAGCAAAGGATCATGAATGCAAAGGACAAAAACATGACTAATCTTAAAACAACACGCATAAAAATTGCTGGTGAACGCAGCAGGTCAGGCAGCATCTATAGGAAGAGGTACAGTCGACGTTTCAGGCCAAGACCCTTCGTCAGGACTAACTGAAAGAAGAGATAGTAAGAGATTTGAAAGTGGGAGGGGGAGGGGAAGATCCGAAATGATAGGAGAAGACAGGAGGGGGAGGGATGGAGCTAAGAGCTGGAAAGTTGATTGGCAAAAGGGATATGAGAGGATCAAGGGACGGGAGGCCTAGGGAGAAAGAAAGGGGGAAGGGGGAAGCACGGAGGATGGGCAAGGAGTATAGTGAGAGGGACAGAGGGAGAAAAAGGAGAGTGAGAGAGAATAAATAAATAAATAAATAAATAATGGATGGGGTATGAAGGGGAGGTGGGCCATTAACGGAAGTTAGAGAAGTCAATGTTCATGCCATCACGTTGGAGGCTACCTGGACAGAATATAAGGTGTTGTTCTTCCAACCTGAGTGTGGCTTCATCTTGACAGTAGAGGAGGCCATGGATAGACATATCAGAATGGGAATGGGACATGGAATTAAAATGTGTGGCCACTGGGAGATCCTGCTTTCTCTGGCGGACAGAGCGTAGGTGTTCAGTGAAACGATCTCCCAGTCTGCGTTGGGTCTCGCCAATATATAGAAGGCCGCATCGGGAGCACCAGACGCAGTATATCACCCCAGCCGACTCACAGGTGAAGTGTTGCCTCACCTGGAAGGACTGTCTGGGGCCCTGAATGGTAGTGAGGGAGGAAGTGTAAGGGCATGTGTAGCACTTGTTCCGCTTACAAGGATAAGTGCCGAGAGGGAGATTGGTGGGAAGGGATGGGGGGACGAATGGACAAGGGAGTCACGTAGGGAGCGATCCCTGCAGAAAGCAAAGGGCGGGGGAAGGATGTGCTTAGTGGTGGGATCCCGTTGGAGGTGGCGAACTTAAAAATTGAGAGAGCAAACATTTTTAGTACTCACAGTGGTCTTTTCATCAGATGAGTTTTTAATATGTGTGTAATACAAATAAACATGGTTTTTCATGTCTACAATCCTTTTTTGGTGCCAGGGGTTATAGCCATGTTCAAGGTACCTGCTACATGAATTTATCTATACTAATTATGATGTAATTACAATTAGTTCAAATGATGAACCATGTCAGGAAATAATAGTGTATATTAATTATAATTGTAAATTATAGTATTAATTAACTGCATTTTGAACTGCTAATTTGTTCCAGATTCAATAATGTTACATAGTTTATATTTCTTTGATTCTGAAAACCCATTTATTAGTCATAGGTTAACACAGAACATTGAATCCAGTGGCAGACAATCTGGTTTATACAAATGATAACACAGTGAGAATGTCTGTAATGACAGCAACTCTTGAAATTGGCTTTAACTGTTCACATTTAATTGGACCCTGACAAGGAAATTCTGTATATATTAAAGTGGGCTGCTGATTCAATTTTATAAATAAAAAAAGGAAAAAAAAACAATGAAAATTAGAATTGTTAAAAAGAAAGGGTTGAAATATGGCAGACTTAATGACCTTTTTCAGAGCAGGAAATGTGAAGATAAGTGAGCAGTTGTGGGGTGAATGTGTCCTTTCTGCGTTACTGTTGCCTTCAGATTGATGATGATAATTTTCCAGGCTTTCCTGGCAGTCTTTAACCACCGGTGTCAGCACCTTTACAAATGTAAATGTGTGGCTAATGAGCAGATCTGCTCAGGATTCTTCAGTGAAACACGAGTACATTTGCTAGAGAAAAAATACAAATACTGTATATTCCCAGATCTCCTGACCAACAGCCAACAATTGTCAAAATAATGATGTAAATGAAATATCAAATTCAGATTAGAATTGATCTATGAAGTCTAAAACTTGCTGCCAGGCTAGGTGGTGCTCTACAATTGGTGATGTGTAAACACCTCTGTGCCTTTTTGTTCATTCACGAAATATATTTCCTACCAAAAGTTAAATCAAGTTATTTCCAAACACACTTAACAAAATTATTAGTGTTAATTGTTACACGTTAATCTTAATGCTCTGAAAATTAACTATTACAAACATGGAATCTCATTCATTCAGGTTTTAAATGCTGTTGGAGATTTTAAAAATAGGGTTTCAACTTAAAATCTTCACATTTTTTCTTTGTCTTTTCATTGCTCATCATCTAATCTTTCTTTTCCTTTATTTATTTCTCTTCCTTTGTTTAGTTTGGTATTGAATTCAATATTCTAGTTAATGCTTCCTTCTCAATCTTTGCATTACAGTTACAACCCATCAGCCTGTTTGTGTAAGGAGATAGTTACTTAGTCTGAAGAAGAAAACATGTCATTTCTTTCCCAATGTCCAGCAACTTTGCGTAGATGTTATTGTCAAATTTAAATTGGTGGGGCTAGTTTAACTAACAGCTGGCACTGGTCATTGCTTAACTAAAACAAATCTTACACTACAATCGCTGTGCTGGATACATTTTGTCTGCTATACTTCATGCTTTACAAAAGTGCATTCCGGTCAAATGCTTGAAATTCTTATGTTGTAAAAGATGTACAAGCTTTTTCCCTTCCTTCTGCAGCCCTTTCAGAACCAATATGGACCAGAAATTTCCTCGGAGGTCAGTTGCTTGGCTACTATAATTTCAACATACATAGCCCCACTGTAAACTCCGTATGCATATGACAGATTTTGACAGTTTTCAGAGGTTTAACAAGATCCCATAAATCATACAAAAAGTCCAAATAGCCGCGGACCTCCATTTGATAATCATAAAATGTGTAAATGATTGAATTGGGATTATTTTTAAGCTTGTCAAATAACATGATGGCTGACTTGGTGTCAAAGTATAACCTGCGGGGAGTTAAAAACATCAGTCTGCAGTTTTCTAAATGGATGTAAAAGGTTTGTTAAAATTTTAAGCCAGCACTTAAACAACAGGAACAAAACCAATTACTTGGGGATAAATTCAATTAATTTTATCTAATCAGCAATTCCTGAATTATAATTGCAGACTTCCCAAAATTTTGTAGTCATATTTGATTAGGCTTTAATGCTAGTTAGTCTGATAAATTTCATTATCATGTTACATCAGTTCACAGACTACTGGGTTAGCATCACACACACACTTATTGAATTGGTAAACTTGTGTTAAACACCGCAATGTGTACAACAATGTTCTTTGTAGTCATTTATAATGATTCATTGAGATATACATACTGAATAGGTTAAGGTGTAACATTTATATGAAAAACATCATTGTGCTTTCCATACTTAATAACGTGCGACTCTCAGTATGAATATATAATTTCCCCAGGACTCCAGGATCAAAGAACTTTGCATCTCACTGAATGTTCCAGAAAGAGTTACAGTACCACTTAGGATGATGTGCAATCACTCTAGTGAAGGTCATTCTGTAGAAATTGAAAGCTGACGTGGATGAGAAAACTTACTAAAGGCTTTTCTGAGATTCCTTCACTGGAGTAACTGCATACCTCTGCAGAACAGACAAGATGTTTTGCATTTAAATAAATGATGCTTTGCAAAAAAGATGTTGCAATATATTGTCTCTCTCCATCGCAAACTGCATGATTAATATTGCTTTAGTTTTGATTAACATAATAGTTTAGGGTAAAAAAAAAAGGATGTAGTTTGTTTCAAATGCCACAGTAAGGGTGAAAACAATGAAATAATTTCAATGCTTTTAGGGAAAGCTTAACAAACTTAGTGCAGAGATAAAACAAAATACAACCGCTATCCTATCTAAACAAGAATGCCAGTGAGTCACTAATCTGTGAGCAATTAGGTTGTAATTTGATTTCTCTGAAACATGAATTCAGTTATGAAGAATCATGTTGTGGTAGTGAGGGCATCATCGTTTTTTCATCCATGGGATGAAATTCAGCAAATCAGGTGGTAATGTACAGCATCATATATAAGAAAATGTTAAACAAATCATTTGACATTTGACACCAACTTGTTGTTCTGGTATACATGGTGTTAATCAATATTGCAGCATGCTTTGAACAAATCAAGGAACAAATACTTGACTTCTTTCACTTTCCAGTATTCCACTTTTTTTTTGATCGCTTTGACTCTTTAACATGGTTCAGTTCCACAGCCACCTTTCAGTAACTCAACAAAGTGTCATTTTCTTTAATGAGCTTCAGCAGTGGTACCAGACTATTTAACTGTAGAGCGCTCTCAGTCAGCCGAGAATGTTCATTAGTTTTCCTTTCCATAATCAAGACTCACTGAGGCCAGTTGTGGTAGGCTTAGATTGGGTAAATCTCCAATGTCTGATCGCAGATCCTGGGGTTTACCTAATTTGACACATTCAGCTCTTACTGAATAAAGAATTTGAACCATCGCAGAATGTAACTTTTCAAACCTCATTAAAGAACTCAGACCTAGAATCACTGCAGCAGAGAGGCCATTTAACACATCAAGTCTGTGCTGTTTCCTTGCACTGCAATCCTGCCAGTTCATTCCCCAACTCCTTCTCAAAAGCATGCAAATTATTTCCAGTCCAATTTCCTTTCAAAGGCACTGATTCTGTCTCCACCATCCTTAAGGAAATTGGCTCCACTCCCCAACTACTTCAAATAAAATCTAATCAAATTTAATTACATTCAGACCATACATGGATACAGTCAAAAGAGACAACATTCCTCCAGGGCCAAGGTGTATAATATATATTCAAAATAGCAAGAGAGTGAAAAATATACACACACACACATCATTAGGCAAGAAAACAAATCCAAGTCCAAGTCCCTGAGCAACATGCAAATTGATTGCACAGCTCCCAGTGATCAAGCCTGCCATTCCACTGGTCAAACACTGAAGGGCAGCACTGATAGGAGAGGCCTGCTCCCAACTGAGCAGGGACTCCATGCTATAGCACCTCTGGCATTGTCTCACCTGTACTGCAGCAGCAGGCAAGCCCGCCTGAGGCATAGTCCTTGCTACAACTCATCAATATCCAAGAGGGTGCTGCAATTGCAAGAGAAATGTCCAAGACAGTCACTCGTGGTTACACTGCATGCTGCTTTTGTGCACCAACTCTGATGCCTTTGAGTAGGTGGCAACAGCATGGTCTCCACCCAGGTTATCTCCTCCGAACCTTCTCTGGCCCGCCACCCCCTTCTCCTTCTCTGGCCTGTCTGCCAGCTTCTCCTTCTCTGACTCATGCGTTGGCTCCTTTGATACCCCAGCCGGTGACTCTGTTGTTCTTGGAGTCCAGTATAGTCTTACTATAGTAAAAAAAAATTGAAAAATGCACTTTTGGTTGGCCTCTGAGAGTCCGCTGCATTCGAATGTGCCACCAGCTTACCGGAAACTCCTGATTAAAAACAATTTTCTTAATATTTAAGACTGTTGCAAATTCTAAGAACTCGGTCACATGAGTGACTAATCATAATTGTACCAATTTTCCGTGGGACCGAGGAAGGATAATTGTGGCTGTGTTTTGAAGGAACATAATGGTTCTGGCAAAATTATGAGTTTTTCATCAATTTTATGGTGTCCAGACCTTTTGAAGTCTGTGACTGTGTGCTGTTACAAGTGGTCTATGGCAATTGGGCATAATTAGGGCTTGAAGGTAATTGAGGGAGTCAATCAGGGACAGGGAATCTGAAAAGAGCAGAGACAGGGAAGGGAGAACATAATTGTAGGAAGAATTGCTCCTGCAATCACTTGCTACTATTTCCATCTCACTGCTGAGTTTCCTGAGCATGGCAAAACCGACTTGCCAGTCATTAAGTTGGAATCAAGTGGCCTCTTGGAACATAAGTTAGATGTTTTAAGGTTTCCCGCCTTTTTAAGATGGGCACTTATATGGCCACAATCTGCCTTGGTAAAATTGGCAACAACCTTGGGTTGGAGGTCATATTTCACCTTTTTTCCCATTCTCATTTCCTGACATGCTTACTCTCTCAGAAGCCACAACATCTCAGTACACGTGACATTCTCTTAATTTCAAATTTAGTTTCAATGTAATGAATATAATTATAGTGTATTTGAGTGTCCACATTTTACAGTGTATGTTCAATATAACATTACAGTTTCAAGAATGAATTACAATCTGTATTATTGTGTTATATACCATTGGTGTTAAGTGCAGGAAACAGATATTGTAATTTTTAACCCATATGTTGTTAGCCTGAAAATAACCATATTATAAACTACAAACTTGAATCTTAAAGTGCAATTAAGCTTTACGAACAAGATATAACACTTGTTATGTTCCTAAATATAAAAATCTTTTTGACTTTGTGTTCTTTCTTCCATCTTCCTCATTTTTTTCTCTCTCCCTTTCTCCCTACACCCTCCTCTGCTTATCAACAGACACAAAATGTTGTAACATACCAGCAGGCCAGGCAGCATCCATGGACATGAAGAAGCAGTCAACGTTTCAGGCTGAGACCCTTCTTCAGGACTGAGAAGGAAGGGGGAAGACATCAGAATAAAAAGCAAGGGTGATGGAAGGATGAGAGCTAGAAGGTGCTAAGTGAAACCGGGTGGGTGGGAAAGATAATCGGCTGGAGAAGAAGGAAGTTGTTAGGACTGGAGAGTGGACCATAGGAGAAAAGGAAGGAGGAGGGGCACCAGAGGGAGGTGATAGGCAGGTAGGGAAGAGGTAAGAGGCCAGAGTGGGGAGTAGAGGAAAGGGAAAGGATGAGGGAAAAATAATTACAGGAAGGAGAAATCGATGTTTGTGCCATCAGGTTGGAGGCGACCCAGATGGAATATAAGGTGTTGTTCCTCTACCCTGAGAGAAGCTTCATCATGGCACAAGAGATGGCCATGTACCGACATGAGAATAGGAAGAGGAATTAAAATGGTTTGCCACTGGAAAATTCCACTTCTGGGGAATGGAATGGAGGTGCGCGACAAAGCATCTTCCCCCTTCCTTTCCAGTTCTGAAAGAGGGTCTCAGACCAAAATGTTCAAAGTTCAAAGTAAGATTTATTATCAGAGTACATACATGTCACCACATGACCCTGAGATTAGTTTTCTGCAGGAATACTGAGCAAATCTATAGAACAGTAAGTGTAAACTACAAACATCAGGAACTGTAAACTGTAAGCAAACTGTGCACATGCAGATATAAATAAATAGTAATAAATACTGAGCATGAAATAACAATATAACTGTGGTAAACCGTATATATATGTTGTAACTGGGTTACCTGTCTGGACACGCCCCTCTGCTGACTGCCCCTGTGGCTCCTCCCACAGACCCCTGAATAAAGGCGATTTTGCTATTGCTCCTCCTCCTCAGTCCAGGGGCAGACACTCAACATGGACGTCACGTCTTACTGCGAATAAAAGCCTTTCAGTACTTACCCTACTTCCAGTCTTTCAGAGTAATTGAAGGAGCATCAGTAACAGAGTCCTTAAAAGAGTGAAGCTATACCCTTTTTGTTCAGGAGCCTGATGGTTGAAGTGTAGTAACTGTTCTTGAACCTGGTGGTGCAAGTCCTGAGGCACCTGTACCTTCTATCTGATTGCAGCAGCGAGAAAGAGCGTGGGTGGTGAGGGTTTTTTATGATGATTGCTGCTTTTCTATGGCAATGTTTCATGTAGATGTGCTCAACGGTTGGGAGGGCTTTACCCGTGATGTACTGGGCTGAATCCACTACATTTTGTAGGATTTTCCACTCAAAGGCATTGGTGTTCCCATACCAGCCCATAATGCAGCCAGTCAGCACACTTTCCACCACACATCTATAGAGTTTGCCAAGGTTTTCGATGACATGCCGAACCTCCACAGACTCTTGAAGAAATAGAGGTGCTGTCATAGTTTCTTCACAATAATATTTATATGTTGGGTCCAGGACAGGTCACCTGAGATAGTGACACCCAGGAATTTAAAGTTACTGACCCTCTCCACCTCTGATGATTACTGGCTCATGGACCTCTGGTTTCCCTCTCCTGAATTCTACTACCAGTTCCTTGGTCTTATTGACATTGAGTGAGAGGTTGTTGTTGTTATTACACCACTCAGCTAAGTTTTCCATCTCCCTACTGTATGCTGATTCATCACCCCCTTTGGCAGAGCCTACAGTAGTGGTGTCATCAGCAAACTTGTATATGGTGTTGGTGCTGTACTTAGCCACAGTCACAGGTGTAAAGTGAGTAGAGCAGGGGGCTGAGTACACATCCCCATGGTGCTCGTGTGCTGATGAGATTGTGGAGTAGATGTTTTTGCCAATCTGAACTGACTAGGGTCTACAAGGGAGGAGATCCAGGATCCAATTGCACCAGGTAGATTTGAGGCTCAGGTCTTGGAGTTTACTGATTAGTTTTGAGGGGAAGATGGTGTTAAATGCTGAGCTGTAATTGATAAAGAGCATCCTGCTATATGCAGGGTTGCTGACCTTTTGCATCACAACCTGGTACTCCAGCTGCAGTGCTGTCGACAAAAAAGCCTTGCAGAGGGTGGTTAGGGGAGTAGAGAAGGTTATTGGGGTCTCCCTACCTTCTGTCCAAGACCTCTTTCAGAGTCGATGCCTCCAGAAGACACGGTACATCATTAAAGACCCCTCACACCCTCTCCATGAACTGTTTGTTCTTCTGCCATCAGGCAAACGTTACAGGAGCATCAAAACTAAAACCACAAGGTTACTAAACAGCTTCCTCCCACAGGCAGTCAGATTGTTAAATAGTTGCTCTACCTGACTCTGCTCTGGACACTTATAACTGATTTTAACTGACATGTGGCTGTTGTGTTTTACTATTTATTGTTATGTTTATTATTTAGTGTTGTGTTTGTTATGCTATGATTGCACTGCTCCTGGGAAATGCTGTCTCATTCTGCCCTGCAGAGCTGATGTATGGTTAGAATGACAATAAAGTTTTTTGAATCTTGAGTCTTTGAATCTTGAATCGTGTATGAAGAGCCAACAAGATAGCATCTGCTATAGACCTTTTGCTTCTGTAGGCAAATCGGAGAGGATCCAAGGCGCCATTCGGATAGGAGCTGATATGCTTCAACACTAGCCTCTCAAAACACTTTATCACTGTGGATAGAAGTGAAACACATCAGTTCCTTGGCTGCGTAAGTCCAGGAAAGACAGCCTCCGGCCCTGACAAACTCGTAAGATTGAGACACACTTGATTCCACCCCAAATCCTGGTTTGTGTGGATGCTATGTAATTTGCTACTCTGTTACAAATTATTGCCAAAAAATAACAGATAGTACACTGCATACGATTAAAGGAATTATGTTTATGGATCTTAACTGAAGGGTCAGTAAAGAATAACAAAAAGAAAAGGCCCATTCTAATTAAACAGTCAAATGTGCGCAAGTTGGAGCCCATCTTGAACTTCTCTGGCACTCATGTGCCGGGCCCTCGTTCAACGTGAAAGATCACACCACCTTCCGAATGTTGCTCGCAATCCACCTCGAACAAACAGGTCTCCCACCGGATCATGTGCTACGACTGGTTCTCCCCAGTGTCTTCCCTCTTCATCTCCTCTCAAACAAAAAAAAACCAAACCCAGCCTTTTGTCCCTCACCAAGAAAACCTCCTGCTAATTGGATGGCACACATTCCACATCATCCCTTATCTTCGACGATAACTCAAACAGGCTAGAAGCAGAACAGCAGCTCTTACAGAGCTGCTAAATGAAATACCTACAGCATAACAGTAAAGATGTGAACCAGGGCATTACATAAGTGCTGCTGGGCTATAATCATTGAGACAAGTTCCCACAGTGTTCTTGGATACTGGTACAATTGAAGCCTGCTTGAAGCAGGTGGGTACTGCTGGAGCTAGAGGTTGAAGATATCCGTGAATACATCAGCCAACTGGTCGGCCCAGGTCTTCAGTACTTGGCCAGGTACTCTGACCGGACTGGATGCTTTCCTTGGATTCTCTCTTTTGAAGGCAGCCAGCCCACATGTCATCTTCGGATACGAAGACCAAAGGATCATCGGGAAACATGGGGGTGCACGGGTTCCTCCCTGTTCTGGTGGTCAAAGTGAGCATAGAAGGCATTGATCTCATCTGGAAGTGAAGCTCTGCTGTCCCCTATGTCACAAGATTTACCTTTGTAAGAGGTGATGGCATTCAAACCCTGCCACAGCTGTTGAGCATCCCTCATTGTTTCCAGTCTAGTCCAGAATCTTCACTTTGCCCAGGGGATGACTTTCCGGATATCGACTGTCTATTCATTTCCATAGATGCTGCCTGACCTGCTCAGTTCCTCCAGCATTTTGTGTTTCTTTAGATTTCCAGCATCTGCAGAATTTTAGTGTCTATGATTTACTCTGCCGATTATGCTTTCTCCAAATCCTCATCTCTCCAATTTTATCCCTTTATCTCCCTCCTCTCCTCTCCCTATTCTTGATTGAATTTAAGTAACCTCTGTACTCTAATCCTGGTTGATCTGAATACTATATGAAGTTTTAGCTAAGCTCAAATGCAACCCAGAGGAGAACAATAGTGTTAGAATTTCAGCAAGTGCTAAGGTCACCTAATAATTAGTGACTGAAAGACATCTAAATATGTAGCTGTTATACTTAACAGCACGTGATCTCATGAATACATATTAATCAACAAAACATCCCTCAAGGCAACAATGTAGGTGATCTCCTATTATGTGCAGCATCAATTGTTCTCAGTCCTATAATGAGTCCTAGCTTATGGGAGGAAACTATCTCTATTAACAACACACACCAAATTGTGGAGGAATTCAGTGGGCAGGTATCATCTTTGGAGAGAAATAAACAGTCAAAATTTCAGGCCGAGACCCTTTATCGTCATTGGAAAGGAAAAGGGAAGAAGCCTAGAATAAGAAGGTGGGGGAGGGGAAGGACAAGCTGGCAGGTTGGTAGCTAAAACCAGGTAAGCAGGAAGGAGATGCGTGAGTATGGGGATGAAGTGAGGACCTGGGAGGTGATAGGTTGAAAAGGTAAGGACCTGAAGAACAAGGAATCTGATTGGAGAAGAAATTGGACCATGGGAGAAGTGGAATGAGGAGGGGCACCAAAGGGTGTTGACGGGCAGGTGTAGAGAAGAGAAGTAGTAAGAAGGCAGCCAAAATGGAGAATGGACGGGCAGGTGTAGAGAAGAGAAGTAGTAAGAAGGCAGCCAAAATGGAGAATGGAAAAAGCGAGAAAGGGGAAGAGGGAGGAATGACCAGAAATTAGAGAAATCGATATTCAAGCCATCAGCTTGGAGTTTACCCAGATGGAATATGAAGTGTTGCACCTCTAACCCGAGAGTTCCCTCCTCATGACCATAGAAGAGATCACGGACAGACAAGCTGGAGTAGAATCAATGTGCTGAATGACTTAATTATCCTGCTATGTCTTATGTTGGAATGGGAATGAGAGGTCAAAATGAAATGTGTGGCCACCGGGTGTTCCTGCCTTTTGTGGCGGACAGAACAAAGATGCTCAACCAAGCCACCGTTTCCACCTTTTGTGTCCTAGCTCTATAACATACGTCAATATAGGATGAGCCAGACAAAGTAGTTATCTAAAATAACAGTGACAGCTTGGTCTGGCAAAAAATGAACTAAACTAAGAAACATAGTATTTTAGTCACAATTTAACACCAAATGATGAAATTGCTGAGGAATTTATTAAATATTCAATGTATAAGCTCACTCAGTGGTTTCCTCTACTTCAGTTGGTCAGCTGTCCACTATCAAATCCTGCCACAAAACAGACAGGTTGATGACAGTTAACAACAACAATAAGTTGCTAAGGAACTTCATACACAGCAAAGGAACCCCTAAGCATGAATGTTTTTATCATTGGAAAACATACCATAATGCATACAAGCAATCAGAACTAGCGACCGACTGACGCACCGCCCGAACAGCGGCGGACAGGCAACAAATTGGTTGTGGCCGAGTCCTTGCTACAGCCAAGACCACACAGCTGCCCCGCCATTTGCCAATAAACCAATGAACTGGACTTGCAGCAGTCCACACCACCATTGTCCAAAAGGATCCTGCGATTACAAGAGAAGTGATTAACACGATCACTTGCGGTAGACTGCACGCCAAGTCCAGCTCCTTCAGTTTCTCTGCCAAGGAACAACTGGTTGATGGGGTAGACCTGTTCTTAATGTCTGGTAGGGTCTTGCAACCATAGAAAATAAAGTTTAAGAAAAGACAATAGCACCTTTGGTTGACCCTATAGACACTACTGCATCTCATTGTGCTGCATCTTTCAAGGTAGGGAAGCATAGATTTTTGGTTACTGGGGGAAATCAAGGAAAACATCACTAAAGTGAATGATCAGTTCATTAAATGTTAGAGCAAACATACCAAACAAAGTAGTTTTCTCTGGCTCTCATTTCTCATGGTCTCATCTTCCTAATTATTCAAATTGTTTTCAGCTATATCTAAATGTATTTGATCATCAAAGGGAAATAGAAACAAGAACACAGCCTTCTTACGGCATAGGCTTTCAAAGACTGTCAGATTTTTAATGGGATGTGGCTTCAGTCTGTGTACCTGAGGCTGAATCGTCTCTTTCGAACTGTGGGAAAGCAACAGCAGCAAAGTCTCCGGGGTATGGGGAACTATGTGGCAATAACAACCTGTTGCCTCTGTTGCTGTGAAGGAACTCTCAGTAGCAATTTGGCTATAGAGCAACTTTAGAATAGCTTGGCCACAGTAACCAGAGATTTCCATATCAACTTTTCTTATGGTCCCTCAGTAAGAATTTCTTCTTAATTTTAATGTTCAGCTTCATGCTGAGGGCTTGCAGCCAACAAAGTCAGTGAAACTATTGAATTCATCTCACTTTGGAACTCCTGATGACCAGAGGGCAGAAATTCTCTCTTTTTGCTCTGCCTTGAAACCCACAGAGAGCAGCTTGAGTAACGGATTTACCATAATTTAATAATCTAAAGCAAGGCAGTGGGAGTACTAATGTAGAATGAAGAAGAGTATCTAAATGTAGAAAAATGGCTGATAAACCAGAAGTCAGTTATTATGATGAGAAAACTCTCGAGAGCGGAGGATTCAAATACTGTCTTTTTTGTTTCAGTTCATCCATAATTAAAATGTGATGCTCCCAAATGCACTGTAGCAATATGTATTCAATTAACTCCACCAGGAAAAAATTAATGTTGGATCTTGTTCTAGTTCCATACATTGAGAAATCTGTGTGGCAAAGATCTGGCCTAGTGCTATAAGTTACAAGGTTAATTCACTTTCAAATAGAACCTCAAATTATCTTCACAACTTGACCTTAGTCTAAGATTCTTTAAACCAAGTTTTAATATCAAGAAGCTGTAATTGATGTTGGTTCTTTTCTAGCAGATGGACTGTAAGGTAAATAAGATGGTCCTCTGGTTTTGGGGAAAAAAATATTTGCCACTTTGGGGAAAGCAAACACCTACTCCATAGTGTAAGGATGGTATATTCAGCTACAGCACCAACTGTGAGGTCATGGTGACCAGCTGCCTCTTTGTTTATTATAGAGTGCTGAGACATGCTGTTTGCCCTACAAATCAGCAACAACTTTCACTTACCTTCCCTAACTACTAGAGAAGGTAATTATCAAATTAAATTCAGTGAACCCTACAAAAATGCAGACACTTGGTGTTTAGTAGTATAAAACTAATTCAGTCAGCTATGTGGGTGTGCCCTGTTTAAAATGATATACAGAAGCTCAACTGTCCTCTTGGGGCAAATCGAAACATACCAAAGGAGGAGATTCATCAGATGTTGCCTGCGATGGAGAGCCTCCCTGATTGAGTAGAGACTACATAGGCTGGGTTTGCTTTCCTTAGGGGAAGGAAAGCTGTGGCATTGACCTGGCAGAGGTGTTAAAATCTATGAAGGGGCTTACTGTAGGTATGGGAGATAGTAGCAAACTTCTCTTTCATTGCAAAAGTGCCAATGGATAGAAGGCATAGGTTTAAGTTAAGAGGAGATGCAAGAATTTTTTTCAACTGGAGTGTGATTGGAGTTTGGAAAGCATTCTCAGAGAGGGTGGTGGAGGCAGACACTCTCAGAATATTTAAGTAGTACTGTACCGAGATGAACACTTTTTTGAGGCACAGATGGATATGAATCAAGTTTGGTCAGTGAGATTTATGGAGGCAGGTACTTGATGATTACCATAGACAGGGTGGGCTGAAGGTCAGTTCTGTGCCATGACTCTGCACAATTCTCAGCAAAGTGTATGGTAAGTATGAAGACACTAGAAATGAACAAGAACAGTTTTAATTTCAGTTGGAAAATGTGGATTTTCTCAAATTTTCTGTAAAATCCTTTGAATGATGTCTCTGATAGACCTTAGCAAAGAACATCATCACTCCCTCCTTCAACATTACACTCCACTTCTAAAATTGGGATGAGTAAGAAAGCTAATGGTTCAGGATAAGACTACAACTTCCTTCAGAAACACTTCAAACTATAGTCTAGAGCAGGGGTGGCCAACCTTTTACATTCCATGCGTCAATTTTTTCACTCACGAATTCAGATGCACCATACAACTCTTGTATCCCCAGAATTCTTGTAAAAATATGTTAATATAGAACTCATGCATGAAAAAATCACATCTAAGCTCGTGCGTGAAAAAATCGATGCATGGAATGTAGAAGGTTGGCCACCCCTGGTCTAGAGCATACATATTATGACCAGCCTCAACAGCACTGCCATATCAACTTCCATCATTATTTGCCTAGGATTTTTGTAATCGAAGAATGTTAGCTTTCAGATGAGTGGGAGTAGCATACAGAGAATGGGTGCTGGGACTCATACAAGAAGGCTATTACTGTAGTACCCTTCCTTAATTGCTGCAAGGAACGTTAGAGTATCAAGCAGACAGGAAAGCTAGTTGCTGAGATCATGGCAGGGTCATTTGGAATAGAAGGTGCAGAGCCTGGGACAGGTAGGACTGCTGATGCTGAGGAAGAGAACAGGATGTAAAACTATCAAAATAGTGTGAGAAGATTTGTTAAGGGATAGGGGATTTGTTAGTTAGGGGGTGATGCTGAGACCGCAAGTAAAGCCAGAAATCAAAAGGTTAAGCATGGTGCAACTGGTGTTATGAGCTGTATATATTTCAATGCAAGAAGTATTGTATGAAAGGTGGAGGAGCTCAGGGCATGGGTCAACACTGAGAATTATGACGTTGCAGCCACTAGTGAGACTTGTTTGCAGGAGGGGCAGGACTGGCAGCTCAATACCTTGGGGTTCCGTTGTTTTAGACATGACAGAGTGGGAGGGATTAAAGGAGGAGGGGTGGTGTTATGGCAGTGCTCCATCAGAACTGACTGGAGAACTCAACTAGTGAAACAATATGGGTGGAACTGAGAAATAAGAAAGGTATGACCTTGTTAATGGGGCTATATTGTAGACCACCCAACACTCCTAGGGATTTAGAGAAACAAATCTGCAAAGAGGTCGCAAACTGTTGCAAGAAATGTAAGATTATTATGGCAGGTGATTTTACCTTTCCACATATTGACTGGGACCCCAATACTGTAAAAGGACTAGATGAGGTAGAGTTTGTCATATATGTTAAGGAAAGTTTCCTTCATCAGGTCATAGAAATTCTGAGGAGAGAGCACGCGATACTAGATCTGCTATTAGGGAATGAGTCTGGGCAAGCAGCAGAGGTTTGTGTCAGGGAACACTTTGCATCCAGTGACCACAATACCATTAGTTTCAAAGTAAGTATGCAAAATGATAGGTCTGGTCCATGGGTTGAGATTCTATATTGTAGCAAGGCCCATTTTGATGGTACCAGAAATGATTTGGCAAGTGTGGACTGGGACAGGCTGTTTTCTGGCAAAGGTACACTTGGAAAGTGGAGGCCTTCAAAAAAGATATTTTGAGAATACCAAGCTTAGATGTGTCTGTCAGAATAAAAGGTAAGGATAATAAGTGTAGAGAAACTTGGTTTTCTAGAGATATCGAGGCTCTGGTTAAGAGAGAAAAGGAGGTTAGCTGGAAAAACAAGGTGTTTATGGAATATAAGAAATGCAAGAGAACACTTAAGAAAGAAATCATTAATGCTGAAAGAAGGCATGAAGGAGAATCCTAAGGGATTCTATGGATCTGTTAAGAGCAAAAGGATTGCAAGGGACAAAACTGGTCCTCTGGAAGACCAGAATGGTAATCCACATGTAGAGCCAAAACAGATGGGGGAGATTTTAAATGAATTCTTTGCACCTCTATTTATACAGAGTTTATAGAAGTGAGGCAAAGTGGCATCAACTTCATAGATACTGTACAGATTACAGAGGAGGAGGTGTTTGCTACCCTGAGGAAAATCAGGGTTGATAAATCCTCAGGGCCTGACAAGGTGTTCCCTTGGACCCTATGGGAGGCAAGTGCAGAAATTGCTGGGGCTCTAGCAGATATATTTAAATCATCCTCAGCAACAAGGGAGGTACCAGAGAATTGGAGGATAGCAAATATTGTTCCACTGTTTAAACAAGGCTCTAAACATAAATCAGGAAATTATAGGCCAGTAAGCCTGATTTCAGTTATGGGAAGGTTATTGGAAGGTATTCTAAGGGATTAGATATATAAGTATATGGATAGACATGGACTGATTAAAGATAGTCAGCATAGCTTTGTGCATAGTAGGTCATGTCTAACCAATCTTACAGTGTTTTTCGTGGAAGTTACCAAGAAAGTTGATGAAGGCAAGGCAGTGGATGTTGTTTACATCGACTTTAGTAAAGCATTAGGCATAGTCCCACATGGGAGGCTGGTCAAGAACGTTCAGTTGCTCGGCATTCAGGATGAGGTAGATTGGGTTAGATACTGGCTTTGTGGGAGAAGCCAGAGAGTGGTAGTAGAGGTTTGCCTCTCTGACTGGAGGCCCGTGACTAGTGGTGTGCTGCAGGGATTAGTGCTAGGCCCTTTGCTGTTTGTTATCTATATCAATGCTCTTAATGATAATATGGTTAACTGGATCAGCAAAGTTGTATATGACATCAAGACTGAGGGTGTAGTGGACAGTGAGGAAGGCTATCATAGCTTGCAGAAGGATTTGCATCAGGTGGAAAAATGGGTTGAAAAGTGGCAGATGGAATTTAATGCAGACAAGTGTGAGGTTTTGCACTTTGGTAGGACCAACCAGGGTAGGCAGTCCCAATGCTTTCTGGATGGACTAGATGGGGCAAAGGGCCTGTTTCTGTGTTGTACTTCTCTATGAGTTGATGATTGGTAAGTTCTGGAAGTGGGTGGTAGGGACTACAAGGGAGGAGAAGGGCCTGTGTGGTAATTGGGACAGCTGTGTATTTCAATTGAAATAGCACATTGGCAAGTAGTAAGAGATCATTGGCCTGAGACTGAAATTGGGTGTTGGAGATAGATACTACGGTATTTAGAGCTATACCAAAACAAGACTGATTCATGACCTATATCAAAACATGTGAGATCCGTGGTCTCAGTTCTTCATATAGAAGACCAGAAAGTAAATTATTATAGGGCATCTTCAGACTGCACAGAGTTAAGCAACATGAAAAGGGCTGGAGGAACACTGTAAGTCAGGCAACATCTATCAAGGGAAATGGACAGTCAACATGTCTAGCTGAGACCCTTCATCAGGACTAATGAAGGCCTTGATGCCCATTGCCCTCCATAGATGCTGCCAAACCTGCTGAATTTCTCCAGTGCTTTCTGCTACTCCAGATTCCAGTAACTGCAGCTTCTTACATCATCTCTGAGCAGAGTAGGCATTACTTACAAGTGTGTCAAAAGACATCTAGCAAGGAAAATTACAAAGAGGTTTTTGTGTAACCATGCTTGTGAGGTCAAAACTGAAGTTGTGTACCACCAGGTGGGAGGCATTCAGCCTTGATGTATTAGGTGTGTTGGGCTGTCCTGGGAAAGTTAACCAAGTGATTCGTAGATGAGCTGAGCAATCCTTGTTAAGATTCTAGTAGCCTTCCGAAATTGTTGTATTTTTTTGTTATGACATTGCATTTTTATGCAGTAGTGAGGAGGGAGGTTTTGCAGTTGCAGTTTGAAATCATGTTTTGCTGCAGTGCTTCTCACTTTCACAGTCTCAATTCAGTTGACTCAAGTTGTACATAATGGATAGGAGGGTTATCAGAAATTTAAATAAATAAATATGAAGCAGAAAACATCTGGAGTGAAATATTATGAAAGGATCCACAGTGATTCTAATCATTAATAAAATAGAGTAATATACATCTTCAAACTATTAAAATTTTTCCTTTCCAATTGTGTAAAAGTAGCAATACGTATTTCTAAATAAACCACTTAAGAGAAGGGAAGTGAGACTCTGACGGAATTGAATTTCGCTTCAGATGGAGCAGCTGTAATATTCAATCTCAATAAGATTTTTCCAAGTCAATCAGGTGAAATTTGAAGGTCTTTCAATCATTTGAATGTCCTGACTTAATTTGTCTTTTTCATTGAGCTTTGTTGTTCCCTTGAGCACTTTAGAAGAAGCTGCACTGTGTGGTATCTTCTTTGTGAGGTCAAGTTGTACAGCATGCTGTCCTCAAGATACCAGAAAGACTATATTACAGAATGCTTTCAGACTGATCAAGGGACCTGAAGTATACATTCAGAATACCAATGGCATTCACAGTTATTATTCTCTATTAAGGTCAACATGTTCCCTGGGAAACTTATACTGGATGCTGGTTATCTATGTTACCAGTAGAGGATAGTCTAACTTTCTCAGAAACCATCCAGAGACTTGTATTTCTAGGTCAAAGCTAGTGCGTTGCCCTGATTTATAAGTGACGACTCCCAGAAAGTAAGACTTTACTTGCTGGATGTAAACAAGCAACACCGTGAGATAGTAGATCCTTTCCTGTAGGTCACTTTGAACAAGGGTCCAGGTTAGGCCATGTGGGTGCAATCTAATGCTCTGTGCATGTTCTGGAATCCAACCACAGTGCAAATAGGCGGCCAAACAGAAAATGGTGCACAGGCTGATGGTTGGAATTTATTGACAATATGTACTGAAAAAAAGTATTTGAGGTAGCAAGTTTAAGCCAGAGTTTTGAAAAAATTTACATATACCTTATTGGTGCCACACTTGCATTTCTGATTTTTCCTTGGCATGGTTCTTACCATAGGTGCCAAGTTGATAATATTGTTACTGTGATAATACAGGTCAACATTCAGGAAACTATGAAAAATGAGAACACCAGGTCATTGGAGCTTTATTTGTGTTCGCCAAATATAAAAACAAACAATAGACCAAGCAACAAGCAAAGCAGCTGGAAGTTGTGATCTGGAAGGGACAGCTCTGGTGCCACTTGGGAATTAGTAAATTCCTTTGTAAAGAACTTTATCTGGACAGATTAGACATGGACAATTCAGACTACCTTCTCTTGGTGCATGGGAAAAAGGCTCAATAGATCAATTGTCCTTTTATCAATGTGTTAATTTGGTTAATTCGTATCTGAAAAGATTCACATCACGCTTGGCTTGTTCTTCTACAAAGATCACTTGATTTCTAATCTTTTGCAAAATTCATATCTTACAACATTTCTTTCATTCCAGAGTCAGTGTTAATTCACAGAATGGCACACATCACGAAGTAAAACATTATAGCAGATGTTAATATCTATTGTTATAGATACTAAGAATGTTTGAATTTATCTGGAGCCAAAAACAAACACATGATTTCCAATCAGCAAAATTTCCTTATTAGACAATTAAACTCCGCTACAACACACACAGACAAAATAACAGGTCAGGCATCATCTGTGGAGGGGAATGGATAGTCCATGTTTTGGGACATGAGCCTTCATCCAGACTGGAAAGAAAGGG
The DNA here is from genome assembly GCF_030028105.1 of Mobula birostris. NCBI lineage: Eukaryota > Metazoa > Chordata > Chondrichthyes > Myliobatiformes > Myliobatidae > Mobula > Mobula birostris. Next base: position 51,905,672 of record NC_092375.1, read on the forward strand.
ATCAGAAGCCAGAATAAGAAGGCAGTGGAAGTAAAAGCTGGCAGGTCATAGGTGAAACCAGGGGAGGGGGGAGGTAGATGGATGAGGGAGGGGGAATGAGGTGAGCTGGGAGGTGATGGGTAGAAGAGATAAAGGGCTGAAGAAGAAGGAATCTGATAAGAAAGGACAGAGGATCTTGGAATAAAAGGAAGGAAGTGGGGAAACCAAAGGAAGTGAAGGACAGGCCACAAGCATTGGGAGGAGAAGAGAAAGGATAGAGAACCACTAGAATGGAAGAAAACAAAAAAAGGTGTGGGGATGGTGAAAACATCAAGAATTGGTTACTGGAAGTTAAGGAAATTGATCTTCAATCTACAGCAACAAACATAAAATGCAGCTGGTCAGGCTGCATCTACGAAGAGGGATCAACAGTTGACATTTTGGGTCAAGACCCTTTATCAGGACTGGAAAGGAAGGAGGAAGAAGTCAGAATAAGAAATTGAGGGGATGGGAAGGAGTACAAAATGGCCATCAGTGTTCATGCTATCAGGTTGGAGACTACCAAGATGAAATATGATGTGATACTCTTCCAGCCTGTGGTTGGCCTCATTAAGGCCACAGAAAGACATAAGGGTGTGGGAATGGGAAGTCAAATTGAGATGGGTAGCCACTGGGAGACACTGCCTGTTGCAGCAGACAGAACAAACGAGTTCAACAAAGTGGTTCCATAATCTGCATTGGGTCTCTCCGATCTAGAGGAGGCCGCACTGGGTGCACTGGATATAATAAATGTCTCCGGGCAACTCGACAGGTGAAGTGTTGCCTCAACTGGAAGTACTGTTTAGGGCCCTGAGTGGTGGTGAGGGAGGAGGTGTAGGGGTAGGTCTAACACGGTTACAGGGATAAGTGCCAGGAGGGAGACCTGTGGGGAGGGACGAATGGACAAGGGACAAGCAAAGGTTGGGGGAGGGAATGATATGCCTGGGGGTAGGATTCTGTTGGAGATGGCAAAAGTTGCAGAGAATAACGCGCTGGATATGGAAGCTCATGGGCGGGCAATGAGGAAAGGGGAACCCTATTCCCGTGATGTAAGAAGGGCTGAGAGCAGACATGCGAGAAATACATAGTGTTACATTGCTGGATCCATATTATATACTAATAATTATGCTACTAAATGTCTACAAACAATAATACTACCAGTATAACCCCTTCTTCCATTTTCATTCCTTTTTCCTCCACCCCTTCCCTGATCCTTCAGTCTTCCCATTTTTGTTCCACCCCAGTCTCCCCAGCACCGCCCTTTGCACCCCCACCACCCTTCGTCCATCATTGTCCTTTTCCCTTCCTGGTGCCGTCCATCCGATCCCACACCCATCTGCTCCCAACTGTCATTCATGCCTCTCCTCTCCTCTAGTGCTTTTCATTCTCACGACCTTTACTTATCTGAATCCAGTTGGCCATCTTCCCTCTCCACTCCTGGTCCCGATGCAGGGTTTTGGCCTGAAATATTGACAAATTCTCTCCTCCCACGTGCTGCTCAACCTGCTGAGTTCCTCTCAGCCAGCTGTAAGATATTGCCAGTGTACTGTCCTCCTGCTTTGCTTTCATTTATTTCCTTCCTTTCTTTTCCACAACATATCATTACAGCAGTGATTTAAAATTATATCCACATGTAACAGGTAGTGGAGAATATAGAGCAATGCAAGTCACATTTCAGCATTTTCAAGTTTTTCGATAATAAGCTGTCACAGTGGGTGCTTTCAGAGTATGTTTTATAAATAATCAAGAAAGCATATTATGTAGGAAAGGATATTTTAAGGCAAAAATGAAATAAAGTATATCTCCTGCTCAATTGTTTAAGTAATGCAGTAAGCAGAATGTATAGGATTTTGGTTATGTGAAAATTCCTTTTGGATGTCTGGTCTGTTATTAACACCCTACCTGAAAAGCAGTAACACTTTGGCAACCTCCAAGGTCAATACTGCTGGTCAACAATAATATTTACAGACAATTTAGAAATACTTTAGAATTCTCCATAAAATATGGTTCATAAAGAAATTATATTATTGTTTTAATTAAGATAACCCTTTTGAAATGTTAAATAGTTTTTATATTTATTACTGAAAATATACAAACAATGAAATGTTCAAAATTCTCTCAGTTGCCTCCAACTTCCACTCTGCCCTTAAAGTCACTTGATCCATTTCTGATACCTCTCTCCACTTTCTCGATCTCTCTGCCTCCATCTCTGGAGACCAACTGTCCACTGATATCCTTTATAAACCTATTGAATCCCACAGCTATCTTGACTATAGCTCTTCCCACCCTGTCTCCTGTGAAAATATTGTTCCCTTTTCTCAGTTCCTTCATCTCTGTTGCATCTGTTCCCAGGATGCTTTCCTTTCCTAGATATCAGACATGTCCTCCTTCTTCAAAGAATAGGGTTTCCCTTCCTCCACTATTGATGTTGCCCTCACCCACATCTCCTCCATTTCACTGTCTTAACAAGAATAAGTTCCTCTTGTCCTCACCAACCACACATTAGCCTCTGCATCCAACAAATCATTCTCCACAATTTCCATCATCTTCACCTGGATCCTACCACCAAACATATCTTTATTTCCCCTGCACTCCCTGCATTCCACAGGAATTATCTTCTCCATGATTTCCTTGTACTTTCATCACTCTCCACGAATCTGCCTCCGAGCAATCATCCCTGCAAGTGGCAGAAGTGCTCCACCTGCCCATTCACTCCTCCCTCACCTCCATTCAGGGCCTCAGCTGTCCTTCCAGGATAGGCAACTCTTCACCTGTGAAGCTGTTAGTGTCTTCTACCATATTCCAATGTGGCCTCTTCTACATTAGAATGACCCAACAATTGGGGGATCGTTTTGTCAAGTGCCTTCGCTCCATCCGCTAAAGGCAGGATTTCCCAGTAGCCAACCATTTTAATTCCTATCTCCATTCTCAGTCTGACATGTTGGTCCAAGGCCTCCTCTTCTACCACTAACAGCCCACTCTCAGGTTAGAGAGGCAATACTGTAAATTCTGTCTAGGTAGCTTCCAACCTGATGGAATGAACATCGATTTCTCCAACTTCCAGTAATTTTCTATCCTCTGCCCCTTCCCTCTTCTTCAATTCCTCACTCTGTCTTCTTACCTCTTCTCCTCACCTGCCTCTTTCACACATGGTCCACTCTCCTCTCCTATTGAATTCCCTCTTCTCTAGCCTTTTCCACCTATCACTTCCCATTTTCTTACTTCATCATCCCTCCCCCCACCCACTTGGCTTGACCCGCCCAATAGCTCCTGGACTACAATTTCCCCAGAGCATGCTACCCCATACATGGAGTCATCAATTGTTTTAGCAAACAATTTTTAGCTAACCTAAGAGCACTAACATGTAGCACATAAAATATTCTGCATTTTATTGAACTTTCATATCTTGATGCACTTAGCTACAACAGAAACCGCAATCATAGGGGTTTTTTTTTCTTTTCATTTTGGCTCAGCTTCTAGAGTGGTAATTGTAGATAACTGGATAAGCAGTAAAAATCTCTCCCTTTAGTTTTCTGAAGGCCAAGTGCCATTGCTAACATCTCTCCTAAAATATGATTTTGGGAGTACAACAAGCAAATAAAGAAAGCCTCTTCTCAGGTACTAAGCAACGAATTTAAAAAAAAGCAAAACCAGTCAGAATAAGAAACATGAATAGAAAATGTTGGAATAATCCCACACGTTGACGATCTTTCATCAAAATTTAGTTCTAATATGGCTTGAACAGTTGAGTATTCCAGCATTTTCTAATTTTATTTCAGATTTCAGGTTTGCAGTATCTTTGTTCTTGTCAACCAATCAATAAAAGGACTGATAAAATTATTAATGATCTTATGGTATATAGCAATTGTAAGCCATTTTATTGCTCCTTCATGCAATCTGTGTCACCTGAAGTACGTTATTCTTGTATTCTGATATATGTGGGTTTATCATTTTCAACTGATCTGAATTCAGTTAGAAGTTATGTACCAATAATTGAATTAGCCATGAAATATTAGCTAGAAACCAGAGCATAAAAAAAATGACACCTTGTTTCTTCTTATTTGGATACAGAATTAAAGACAATAATCTGCTGATAAATGATAGGTTTTGAAATGATCGCTGTTAGAGTATCAATAGGTTTCTAGAGCAGTTAATTGAAAAACCAGACAATGTGGATTCATGCTCATTTTGGTTGTCTGGAACGAGGGTGTGAAGAAGGAGGAGTGGAAGTTACATGTAATTCAAAGGAAGCACTCTAGGTACATAGTAAATATAGAACTATCTTTTGATCTTTAGCATATAAAATGTTATGTAATATTGGGGCTAGCAAACCTCTTCCTCCAAAAGGGTCTCAATATGATGCCTGCTGTGTCTCCTTGTCTTGAATAAAAGACTACTTCATATCTGCCTACTGTCTGTCCAGTGACTTTGTTCACATTACAACAATCAGGAAAATAGTATTCAAATTCAGTACTTAACATGGGTAACAAATGGCATTATATATCATTATATATCGTGGGAAAAATGTGCTCAATAAAAATTAATAGCCTGAAGAAGAAATAATAAAGATTCTTAGTTTTTAGGTATGCGCCATTGCAGATTATTTTAAAAAATGCATTTGCTCTGCTAAATAGATCAAAGCAAATAATTCACAATGTGATTAAACATTAAACTAAATATTTATGTTCAACAATACAGATAAACCTACATTCGTCTCCGGTCTCAAACTCAAACTTCTGACTGTATCTGCCATATCCAGCTGCAGTTCGGGCACGGATCTGAAATACATATTTCGTAGCCTGCTTCAGTCCATTAATGACTACACTGGGAGATTTGGACCTTGTGGAGGAGTAGCTGAGCTGTTCATGTTCCTGCATAAGAGTAAGGATAAATTACAAGAAGGTCAAAACAACACCTACTGCTGATTATAAAGGTCAAGAGTTTGACACTTCCTCCACCCAACCAATATAAATATGAATATTTTTGCATTGCATGAGTAACTTCTATTTGGTTGCAATTCTTGTTCACCAAGTTTAATAAGGGGAAGAACTGAACTATTTTCCATTTTCGACAACCATCACTTCCACGCACAGAGTCGATGTAAAGAACTTAGGGAAAAGTGTGTATCAAAGTGTGGCAAAATTACAAGAAACTTTTCTTCTTTTTCTGTATTTATCTATTGAAACAAACTTTACCAATGTACCTTAGATGAGCATCATCCTCGAGCTCACTTTGTGGGAGATTTTAATAATTTAAACCCATATGTCTAACAGGGGAAGAAGAAAGCAATGTGTGCTAGATTCACCTCTAAATCAGAAATGAAGTAATCCTGATCACAACTAATCCATAATCCACTTGTCCACATCAATCAATGTCATTGTTTTAATGGTTTCAGAAAAGAAAGTATTATTGATCCTTAGAAAATGAATAGCTATACTCGTGTGTTAAAATTGTGCTTGCCAAAAGAACACATTATTTTGTTTGTTAATTTAAAGAAAGTTGAAAAAAGTGTGCATTAGAAAATTAGTGCTTAATTGTTTTTACATCAGAATAGTTTGCAATGTTGAAAGTTTTTACTTTTCAGTTGTTCTCTGACAACTCCTTTCCTTCTTCATTATGAGGTAAATAACAGAGCAAGTGAGCCAACTATATCTCTTAGACATGATTTGAGAACTAGGGCTACACTACAACATCGACTTCACTCTGCTGCAGCTACTGTCATTCATTCATTTGGGATAATGTAGCCTGACTGCTACAGCTAGAGTTAGAATTTCTTGTCAGAAATGATGATTTATGGAAAATTACATCTATAAAATGGGATTGTTGGACAGTGTTCATCTGTCTATACTTACTATAAAGTGCAGATGCCACATTTCGCTTCTTTGCATTTGGTGCTGGATATAAGCAAATTGCACAGTGTGACAGGTACTTTTTCAGTTTCTTTTAATGCTGGTCTTGTTTTATTTCCGTGGCGATTGATGCTTATATCACTAATGCAGCTATTTCCACAGCATACAGGGAAGGGTCATAATATGATCTGCCGTTGTGGGTTCTACATTTCTGAGCTGCCAGCAATTGCTGATCTAGACTGCTCTATGTACATGTCATTTGTTTTACATCTAATCTTGAGAAGCAATCCCCATTTTAATTCTGCACAACTTGGATTCGAATCATTAGATTTTCATTTCTGGGTTGATATTCGTCACGGAATGAAAGAGCTGTGAATAGCAATATGAGTGAGCCAGAACAACAAACCTGATAATGAATTCTGTTTCTATTGAAACATTGGGTGATATAACAGTGAAAAGCGGCATTCTTTGTCTGTTTGGTTAATTTATTACTGGTGGTGTTATTTGTGCTAAGTTAGAAGGTGCAGGATGAAATCTCATTGGATGTTGCTGCTCACTTTCAGTGTTAAGTGATTGAAAATGGACTCTTCCCAGGATGAAATAGAATAGCCATTATTTCTATGTTATTTCACATTCTCCAGAAATTTGACTGAACACTTCCCAGCATGAATTGTCATTTTCAGCCTGACACAGATCAAGTGACACCAGTCAACTTCGAATATTTCCTCTAGGGCTCTGTCAGGTGATTTAAGCCATGTTGTCAAGGGAGGGTTGGGAACTGACTGCTCCTATACCAGTGAGGTTTAATCACACTACTCTGGGCCCAGTTACCTACCCATCCTGCTTTATACTGGCCTCCTCCACCCATTAATCTCAACCATGTCTCCCCAATGAATCAGGCCTTAAGCTATGGAACCACCTCTCCACCAAGCAAAACAATGTCATGTCCCTGATTACTCCCTGCTTCAGTCCCTCAATCAATTCCAGGCTTCACTCCTTGATAACTCTCTTTCTCGAGACTATCACTGATCGTCTCCAGTCCTGATTCTCAATCATCTCCAGCTTGACACCCCGATCATTCCCAATCATGACTCTGATCACTCGACTCCCATATCCTTGCTCTTAAGATTTTTAAATGATACTTAAGTCAATGAGAAGGTGCTTTATTTTCACACTGAGAGATTTTTTGTAGCTTTTTATGTTCTTGCCAGGAATGACAAATGAACCTGTATCCTGTGTGCTGGATACACCTCAAACTTTTCTATGCAAGTATATTGACATCCTTAATTGTTAACATTGTGAAGGGGATTGCCTTTATACATCTGTGACATGTAGCTCACTAAATGAGCCGCCATCAACTCAAATCAAATTTGACTGTAAGTTAAAAATACCATTTACAAGGGAATGGATATCAGTGCTGTAATCTCAATGCTCATTGAGGAATGTAAAATATTGAATGTGTGATTAGGGCTGTAGTATTTCTACATATCATCAGATTCCTACAATTGTGCATCTGCGTTGCTGAGATTTCCAGACACACTCTAGTGTGCAGATATTTAAGCCTGGTCCATATTTGAGCTGTGATTTAATACTGAGTTTATTAATAATAATGATTAATGTTTGGAAATTTACATCAGCTGATTATCAACAGAACAATTTTTTCTGTTTCATAGAAATCAAGACTTAAAGTGTAAATTGTGAAGGCAATACTTTAATTCATTTAAAAACAGTGCCAGAAGTTATTACACTGCTCTTCAAATGTTATAAATTTCAATGTGAACATATCACTCTTAAGCCGTGAAACATCTCAGGAGCAAAAAATTCTTTACAGTGATATTTCCAATACTTTTCCTTACTTTTTCATAGTACTTTATCTCGTAGTCCAGAATGATTCCATTTGGATGCTCAGGTTCCTGCCATGACAGACCAATACTGTTCTGGGATGCCCAGTCTTTCCTCAGAAACCCAATCAGAGAGGGAGCTGGAAGGACAAAAGGTTTCTGTAAAAATATTCATAGGGAAAACCAACTCAAGTGAATCTCTGGCTTTTGGATCAGTAGAGCAGCACTCCTCACTGTGCTATAATGCAACATGCTATTGTGGTTATTCCAATTTCACAGGTGGATGCCCTCAGTGTCTTGTTACCACTGTTGTTAACTCTATCACCCACTATGCTTTATCAATAACCCTGACACTGCATCTTCCTTAATAGATGGATCTAAGTGGCCATTTGACAAGTGGGTCACGAATAGTACCAAGAATCTAGTGCTGCTCTATTTTATATTTTAGTGCTTTATAGAAAGCATAGGAAAAACTGCTTCTTTTTGTTAATTTGCGGCAGTCAGAAATATATTAACAGATATATTATCCTAGTATACAACAAAGCTCTCTAATAAAACCTGGTGAACATTTATGCTACCTATTCTCTTATACATATATATTTTAGAAGTTATATATGTTATACATACATATTATATACAGTAGCTTCTGGTTAATTGCGGCAGCCACTTATTTGGGACAGCTCTTAAAGAACAAAATACATCAAAAAAAATAGCCAGGATTCCTTTTGTTTATTTGGGACACCATGCTGCTTAATTGTGGCTGGAGACTGTTGCTGAACATTTTCTAACTAGCGTGAGTCGTGTGCACGTTGTGTGGTCTCTAGACACTTCACCGAGCTTAGAGCGAGCCGTTTTTAAATCGTGTAATTTGCATGTTTGTGTTCAAAAAGCAGTGATTTTTGTCACTAATAATCAGTGAGTAATAAACAGTAAGACAGCTCAGAACTGTTTTGCTCACTGTGGTTTCAAGTATTCGGGCTTGAAGATGCCAGAAATGCCTGGGAGTGAAAACGAGAGAATCTCACTATTTTAGCAAGTTCGGAACGATGAAGAATTTGAAGGTATCAACAATCATCTTGAATGTTGCAATTAAAATGAAGATTTGGATGATACAACCTTCGGAAGCACTGTTTGAAGGCAGTCCACTATCTACATTAGGTGTCTGCATGATTTTGTTCATTTACAGTCAATTGAAAGAACACAGCAGCATACACTGAGTGAATTCTTCTGTCAATAGCCATTAGGAACAAAAGCACAGTTTTATAGTACTGTAGTAGTTTGGTAGTGTTCTAATTTATTTCATTTACATACATAATCTGTTACTCAGTTAAATGGAATTTTATCTTTTTTTTTAATACCTCTTCAAATATTTCAATGAAACCTAGGTTTAGGCTACTTGGGGCAGATGTACTGGTCCCAATATGCCCCAGTTAACCAGAATCCACTGTATATATTTAGGATGAGTATGATGCTGGGAAGGTCAGCATTTTATGGCCCATTCCCATGCCACAATAAGCAGGTCTAAGGTGATGTGATACAATTGTTTCTGACAGATGTTCTAAACATCCTTCTCCACCAGACAGCAAGTACACATGCGATTGAAATACCAACTAGAGAAACTCAGTCATCAAGGGAAATCAGATTCTAGTGACAGTCTTTAAAAAAAAAATCAGATTCTAGGCTTCTGATTGGAAATCGGATGCTCCAGTATTAGTTACCAGGTAAGATTAATATGTTTTACTAATTGCAAGATTCTACTCACTAGGGTACAGAGATACTTAAAGCCGTTCTGCACAAAAGTAGAAATTCGAGTGATTAATCAAAACAACTTGTTTCCCACTCCATCACTTCTAGGGGTGATCTATTCACATTATGAATGATAGATAACAGCATAATCTGTGATTATTATAGACAGAAAAAGCAAGCACTTAAACATACCTTTAAACCTTCACTTTAAGAGTTGTTGCACTCTACGCACTAACAACAGTTTTTAACTTAATATGTTCTTCATCAAAAAGAGCTGAAAACAACTTTTGAAAATGTACTGACATATCAAATAAAAGTAAAAAGCCTTTGAAATTTAATTTATCATTTCAGAACACGAGTGAAGGCTTTCTTGAATTGGAAAATTCAGTCACTCTTAGACAAAACTAGGTATAGTCCATGACGTTAAGACTTGGTGAATTGGTAATGGTGCACAGAGATTTGAACAATGTGTCTCCTACATCACAGCGGCTAGCCTCAGCATTTATGTTGCATGTGGCTTAGACCACAGTTTTTTGTTTTGGAACATCAAAATAGTTTTCAATAACGGAAATTTAAAGCACAGGAGGTGATTTGGCCCATCGTGTCTATGCCAGACAAAATTAACTGTAGATCGATTTCTATGTCTGGCTTTTGGGTCCTTAATATCGCACAGATCTGTCAAAGAGATTTGACAGGTAGTATCAAAGAGATGGTCTTTAGTTATGTGGAGAGATCAGAGAGGTTGGAGTTATTCTTCTTGGAACATAATTTAGAGATGAGTTTACAAAGATCTTGTGACACTCTAGGGGTTGACAGCACGCCCCTGCATTTCTAATGTCTAGGACTGTTTATTGTTCTTGTGTTAAAATGCTTTTGCAGGGTTATGGCGAGAAGTTCCAGTTCATTTGTTGTTACATTTTAGCTTGGGTTGTGCAGTTATTCGCTTATGTATTTGTGGGTCACCCTAACTGTAACCAGGGTGGGTGATGGTCACCTCCCCTGTCTGAGTGAGACTAGTTGGGTGCACTCTCCGGGTCATGGTGCCCGGTCTGTTTTGTGTTTATCACAATAAAATGGTTGTTGAGTTCAACGGGCATCCTTGCCTGTCATTATGCACCGAATGCTCTCCACAATATTAAATACCATGAATAGTTCTATTAGCATAACTCATTGGAAACTCTTTCCAATGGCAGAAGAACTGGTAATGGGGTGATGGGTGTTATGAAGTAACAGATCTAACTTGACTGGCTAAAGCAATAAAAGTGATAAGAGGAGGCATGATCTGCACAAGCTATAATTTGAATAGGCGTTAAGAGCAAGTCAATACTAATTTAAAAGGAAATAAAATAAGTTCTTGGAAGGAAAAGTGGGGCTATGTCAAAAGCGTGAAAGGCTAGAATTAATTAGCTAGTTAAAGTACTGGCATAAGCACGATGGGTCATTTGGTTTCAATCAGAATTTTATATTATCAGGAAAAGAATCATGGCATGATTTAGCGTAGATCTACCTGACCATAGACAATATCCAAATATTGCAAGCAATGACATAAATGTAACAATCAAAATTTCCAAGGTGCATTGAGTACATCAGCATTTACCAGTAAAATCCACTTTTGCAAAAAGGTTCAACAGCATGTAAAATTGAATGTGTCTGAATGTCGCAAAAAGCAATTGAAGATAATGGCTGTAAAACTGGTGGTAACAACGACATTACCTAGACAGCACATTTCTGTACTTACTAATCCAGAACTTGAAGTGTTTTGAGCTTACCTCTCCCTGTCAGCTGTGTCTGACAAACATCAGCATGGGAGTTAAGCTTGCTGCAATGTGCTGAGACAAGTCTAATAATACCTCTCAGCTAAGCTCCTCAGGCCACACATGGCTGTGTCAGGCATTTGTAGTCTTTCATTCTCTCCAGCAGCTGAATTAGACGGAGCTGTGAAACTATGTCTTCAGGATAGTGTCATGACAGAAACTTTGGTGAACTTAAATTATTTTACTTTGCTGAATACCTGCCAGCACTTTAAATATTCCGGAGGCTGCAAACTACTTGTATCCTGAATACTGCAGAATTAATAATATGGACACAGGTTTATGGTGAAGCTTTTATTGGTAGGAGTTGGGCCAAAAAGGGTAACGTAAAGGAATTAATGCAGAGGGGTTTATGGAAATTGGTGCAATGAGTAATAGGAGATGGTGGAAGTTCATCCTTGCTTTCATAATTGAACATAATTATGCATAATAAAGTTCATTTTTTGTCATCAGTTTGATGCCATGGAGTCATCGAGGAAAAGAGCATAACAACAGGCCCTACGACCCAACCGGACAAAGCCAAGCACAGCACCCTCCCTGCTATTTGCAGTTGCATGCATTCAGACCATAACTCCACCCCCAAGCCCCTCCCCTCTCTGTACCAAGTCAAATGCTTCTTAAATGTTGCAAATATACCTGCCTTGCCCACTTCATCCAGCAGCCCACTACCCTTTCAACAAATTATATACCTGTATTCCCAGATCCCTTTGTTCTACCACACTCCTCAGTGCCCTGCTGTTCACCATGTAAGACATACTGTATTGGTCCTACCAAAGTGCAAAACCTTACAGTTGTCTGCATTAAATTCCATCTGCCATTTTTCAGCCTGCTTTTTCAGCTTATGCAGATCCTTCTGCAAGCCATGATAGCACTTCTCGCTGTCCACTACACCCCCCAGTCTTGGTGTTATACACAAATTTGCTGATCCAGTTAACCACATTATCATCCAGATTATTGATATAGATGACTAAACAACAAAGGACCCAGCTCTGATCCCTGTGGCACAGCACTAGTCACAGGCCTCCAATCAAAGAAGCAACCGTCTACTATCACTCTCTGACTTCTTCCACAAAGCCAAAGTCCCATGCCTTACTAAAGTCCATGTAGACAACAAATACTGCCTTGCCTTCATCCACTTTCCTGGTGATTTCCTCGAAAAACTCTGCAAGATTAATCTCCCACACATGAAACCATGCTGACTATCCTTAATCTGTCCACGTTTCTACAAATACTTACATATCCAGTCCCTTAGGATACCTTCCAATAACTTTGCAACAACTGATGTCAGGCTTACTGGCCTATAATTTCCTGATTTATGTTTAGAGCCTTTTTTTAAACAGCAGAACAACATCCTCCAGTCCTCTGGTACCTCTCCTGTCACTAAGGATGTGTTAGATATCTCTGCTAGGGTCCCGGCAATTTCTGCACTTGCCTCCCATAGGGTCTGAGGGAACACGTCAGGCTCTGGGGATTTATCCACCCTGATTTGTTGCAAGGTAGCAAACACATTCTCCTCTGTAATCTGTACAGGGTCCATGAAGTTGATGCTGCTTTGCCTCACTTCTATAGACTCTGTATGCATCTCCTGAGTAAATACAGATGCAAAGAATGCATTTAAGGTCTCCCCGATCTGTTTTGGCTCCACACATGGATTACCATTCTGGCCTTCCAGGGGACCAGTTTAACCCTTGCAATCCTTTTGCTCTTAACATATCCGTAGAAATCCTCAGCATTCTTCTTCACCTTGTCTGTTAGAGCGACATCATGCCTCTTTTAGCCTTACTGATTTCTTTCTTAAGTGTCCTCTTGCATTTCTTGTACTCCATAAGCTCCTCATTTGTTCCTGCCTGCCTGTATCTGCTATGCACCTCTGTTTTTCTCTTAACTAAGTCTTCACCCAGGGTTCCCTACACTTGTTATCTTAATCTTTTATTCTGACAGGCAAATACAAGATTTGTTCTCCCAAAATTTCATTTTTGAAGGCGTCCGACTTCCAAGTGTACCTTTGCCAGAAAACAGCATGTCCCAATCCACACTTGCCAGGTAATTTCTGATACCTTGGCCTTTCTCCAATTTAGAATCTCAACCCACGGATCAGAACTATTGCTTTACATAATTACTTTGAAACTAATGCCGTTGTGGTCACTGGATATAAAGTGTTCCCCTACACATACCTTTGTCACCTGCCCTGTCTCATTCCCTAATAGCAAACCTTGTATTGCATGCTCTCTTGTTGGGACTTCCACATACTGATAAAGGGAACTTTCCTGAACACATATGACAAACTCTATCCCATCTAGTCCTTTTACAGTATGGGATTCCCAGTCAATATGTGGAAAGTTAAAATCACCTACTATAACAGTCTGCAATCTCTTTGCAAATTTGTTTCTCTAAATCCCTACGACTGTTGGGTGGTTTGTAATATAGCCCCATTAACATGGTCATACCTTTCTTATTTCTCAGTTCCACCCATAATGTTTCTCCAGTCTGTCCTGATGGAACACTGCCATGACATTTTCCATGACTAGTAATGCCACCCATGTCCTTCAATGCATTCCGCTCTGTCACATCTAAAACAAAAGAGCCCTGGAACATTAAGCTGCCAGTCCTGTCCCTCCTGCAACCAAGTCTCACTAATGGCTACAAGGTTGTAATTCCAGGTGTTGATCCATGCCCTGAGCTCATCTGCATTTCCTATGATATTTCTTGCATTGAAATATACACAGCTCAGGTATAAGTCACACCATGCTTAATCTTTTGATTCCTGACTTTGTCTGAGGTCTTACCAACATCTGTCTCCACAACCTCTCCACTAACTGTTCTGGCACTCTGGTTCCCATCCCCCTACAACTGTAGTTTAAACCCCACCGTACAGCATTAACAAACCTTCCTGCTAAGATATCAGTCCCCCTCCAGTTCAGGTGCAAAACTTCCGTTCTATACTGGTCCCACCTTCCAAGGAAGAGAGCCAAATGATTCAAAATCTTATGCCCTCCCTCTTACACCAACTCCTTAGCCATGTATTGAACTGCATAATCTTCCTATTTCTGGTCTCACTAGCACGTGGCATGGGTAGCAATCCTGAGATCACAACTCTGGAGGTTCTGTCATTTAACTTAGCACCTAACTCCCCGAACTCTCTATGTAGAACCGCATCAATTGTCCTACCCATGTCATTAGTATCTACATGGACCATGACCTCTGACTCTTCACCCTCCCGTCCAAAACGCTGAGTGTATTTTTTTTCCAGAGATGCTGCGTGGCCTGCTGAGTTCCTCCAGCATTATGTGCACATTGCTCAGATTTCCAGCATCTGCAGATTTTCTCTTGTTTATGACAAAGTAAGTATATATATACTGTATGTATATTAAATAGATCTTTAAAATGTGCAACAACAGAAGGAATATATATTTTTAAGAAGTGAGCTAGTGCTCACGGGTTCAATGCCCATTTAGGAAATGTATGGCAGAGGGGAAGAAGTTGTTCCTGAATCACTGAGTATGTGCCTTCAGGCTTCTGTACCTCCTACCTAACGGTAACGATGAGAAGAGGGCATGTCCTGGGTGATGGGGGTCCTTAATAATGGATGTTGCACCGCCCTTTGAAGATGTCTTGGATACTAGGAGGCTTGTACCTAAGATAATAAACCAATTACTGATTATATTTTCCTTCTTTCCCGTAATAGAGGAGGCTGTTCAGCCTGTCAAACTTACTAGCTCTCAGAGTAATCCCCTTTCCCCACTTATTTCCTTCCAAACTACTCACTTCACATGCCCATTAACTCTATCCTGATTCTTCTGCCCAGCTACACCAGTGCTAATTTATGGTGATCATCTAACCTATAGACCAGCTCATCTTTGGGACGTGTGAGGAAACTAGAGTACTGGAGGAATCCCAACAGTCACAGGGAGAAGGTACACCAAAGATCTGACTTGGCCTCAGGTCACTGGAGCTCTGGGACGGCAGCTCAACCTGCTGAACCAGTCTGCAGCCGTCTGCCATTAAAATTCATTATGTTGAAACTGATGGAATGCACAAGCAGGTCTCTTGGAAATCTTTGTAACTGAGGAAGATGATTCAAGTTTCAGATTTTTTTTTGGCAGATTTGAGGGCGTTTAAAATCTACTTATTTATCACCTAAAAATGGGAGCAGATCAGAGGAGGATGCAGGGCAGCAGGTTTTTAAAGCGCATCTCCTTCCTTCCTGTCTTCCCATATTCTGTCTATGACATCAGAACATGTAAATCACTTGCAGGAAAATATAACACTTTACCAGTGATGGTAATTAGAGTAAAGATAAAAATACTTCATCAGAAGCACAACTGTTGTGCTAAACAACAAGTTCAAAATATACAAAATTCCATATAGAAAATCTACAGTACAATACAGGCCCTTCGGCCCACAAATTTGTGCTGAACACGTCCCTACCTTAGAAATTACTAGGTTTACCTATAACCCTCTATTTTTCTAAGCTCCATGTACCTATCCAAAAGTCTTTTAAAAGACCCTCTCATATCCGCCTCCACCACCATTGCCGGCAGTCCATTCCATGCACTCACCACTCTCTGAGTGAAAAACTTACCCCTGACATCTCCTCTGTACCTACTCCCCCAGCACCTTAAACCTGTGCCCTCTTGTGGCAACCATTTCAGCCCTGGGAAAAAGCTTCTGACTATCCACACGATCAATGCCTCTCCTCACCTTATACACCTCTATCAGGTCACCTCTCATCCTCCGTCGCTCCAAGGAGAAAAGGCCGAGTTCACTCAACCTATTCTCATAAGGCATGCTCCCCAATCCAGGCAACATCCTTGTAAGTCTCCTCTGCACCCTTTCTATGGCTTCCACATCCTTCCTGTAGTGAGGTGACCAGAACTGAGCACAGTACTCCAAGTGGGGTCTGACCAAGGTCCCATATAGCTGCAACATTACCTCTCAGCTCTTATGGACTCGGACCCCAAGATCCTTCTGATCCTCCACACCGCCAAGAGTCTTACCATTAATACTATATTCTGCCATCATATTTGACCTACCAAAATGAACTACCTCACACGTAGCTGGGTTGAACTCCATCTGCCACTTCTCAGCCCAGTTTTACGTCCTATCAATGTCCCGCTGTAACCTCTGACAGCCCTCCACACTATCCACAACACCTAGGACCTTTGTGTCATCAGCAAACTTACTAACACATCCCTCCACTTCCTCATCCAGATCATTTATAAAAATCACGAAGAGTAAGAGTCCCAGAACAGATCCCTGAGGCACTCCACTGGTGACCGACCTCCATGCAAAATATGACCCGTCTACAAACATTCTTTGCCTTCTGTGGGCAAGCCAGTTCTGGATCCACAAAGCAATGTCCCCTTGGATCCCATGCCTCCTCACTTTCTCAATAAGCCTTGCATGGGGTACCTTATCAAATGCCTTGCTGAAATCCATATACACTTCATCTACTGCTCGTCCTTCATCATGTGTTTAGTCACATCCTCAAAAAATTCAATCAGGCTTGTAAGGCACGACCTGCACTTGACAAAGCCATGCTGACTACTCCTAATCATATTATATCTCTCCAAATGTTCATAAATCCTACCTCTCAGGATCCTCTCCATCAACTTACCGACCACTGAAGTAAGACTCACTGGTCTATAATTTCCTGGGCTATCTCTACTCCCTTTCTTGAATAAAGGAACAACATCAGCAACCCTCCAATCCTCTGGAACCTCTCCCGTCCCTATTGATGATGCAAAGATCATCGCCAGAGGCTCAGCAATCTCCTCCCTCGCCTCCCACAGTAGCCTGTGGTACATCTCATCCAGTCCTGGTGACTTATCCAACTTGATGCTTTCCAAAAGCTCCAACACATCTGCTTTCTTAATATCTACAAGCTCAACCTTTTCAGTCTGCTGCAAGTCATCACTACAATCACCAAGATCTTTTTCCACAGTGAATACTGAAGTAAAGTATTCATTAAGTTCCTCTGCTATTTCCTCCGGTTCTATACACACTTTCCCAGTGTCACACTTGATAGGTTCTATTCTTTCACGCCTTATCCTCTTGCTCTTCACATACTTGTAGAATGCCTTGGGGTTTTCCTCAATCCTGCCTGCCAAGGCCTTCTCATTGCCCCTTCTGGCTTTCCTAATTTCCTTCTTAAGCTCCTTCCTGTTAGCCTTATCTCTAACACTACCTAGCTCTCTGAACCTTTTGTAAGCTTTTCTTTTCTTCTTGACTAGATTTATTACAGCCTTTGTACACTATGATTCCCGTACCCTGCCACAACTTCCCTGTCTCATTGGAACGTACCTATGCAGAACTCCACAAAAATATCCCCTGAATATTTCCCACATTCCTTCCATACTTTTCCCTGAGAACACGTTTCCAATCTAAGCTTCCAATTTCCTGCCTGACAGCCTCATAATTCCCCTTACTCCAATTAAATGCTTCCCTAACCTGTCTGTTCCTATCTCTCTCCAATGCTATTGTAAAGGAAATAGAATTATGATCACTATCTCCAAAATGCTCTCCCACTGAGAGATCTGACACCTGACCAGCTTCATTTCCCAATACCAAATCAGGTACAGCCTCTTCTCTTGTAGGCTTATCTACATATTGTGTCAAGAAACCTTCCTGAACACACCTAACAAACTTCACCCTATCTTAACCCCTTGCTCTAGGGAAATGCCATTCGATATTTGCGAAATTAAAATCTCCCATCACGACAACTCTGTTATTATTACACCTTTCCAGGCTCTGTTTCCCTATCTGCTCCTTGATATCCCTGTTACTCTTGGGCGGCCTATAAAAAAAACACCCAGTAAAGTTATTGACCCCTTCCTGTTCCTAACCTTCACCCACAGAGACTTCGTAGACAATCCGTCCATGGCGTCCACCTTTTCTGCAGCTGTGACACTATCTCTCATCAACAGTGCCACGCCCCCACCTCTTTTGCCTCCCTCCCTGTCCTTTCTGAAACATCTGAAACCCGGCACTTGAAGTAACCATTCCTGTCCCTGAGCAATCCAAGTCTCTGTAATGGCCACCACATCATATCTCCAAGTACTGATCCACGCTCTAAGCTTATCCACTTTGTTTACAACACTCCTTGCGTTAAAATAGACACATCTCAAACCTTCAGTCTGAGCACGTCCCTTCTCTATCACCTGCCTATCCTCCCTCTCGCACTGTCTACAAACTTCCTCTCTTTGTGAGCCAACCTCCTCTTCCCCAGTCTCTTCAGTTCGGTTCCCATCCCCAACAATTCTCGTTTAAACTCTCTACAGTAGCTTTATCAAACCTTCCCGCCAGGATATTGGTCCCCCTGGGATTCAAGTGCAACCTGTCATTTTTGTACAGGTCCCACCTGCCCCAAAAGAGGTACCAATGATCCAGAAATCTGAATTCCTGCTCCCTGCTCCAATCCCTCAGCCACTCATTTATTCTCCACCTCACTCTATTCCTATTCTCACTGTCGCGTGGCACAGGCAGTAATCCCGAGATTACTACCTTTGTGGTCCTGCTTCTCAACTTCCTTCCCAACTCCCTGTATTCTTTTTTCAGGACCTCTTCCCTTTTCCTACCTATGTCATTGGTACCAATAGGTACCACGACGTCTGGCTGTTCTCCCTCCCACTGCAGGGTATCTTGGACGCGATCTGAAACATCCCGGACCCTGGCACCTGGGAGGCAAACTACCTTCCAAGTTTCTTTCCTGTGTCCACAGAATCGCCTGTCTGACCCCCTAACTATAGAGTCCCCTATCACTGCTGCCTTCCTCTTCCTTTCCCTACCCTTCTGAGCCACAGGGCCAGACTCTGTGCCAGAGGCACGGCCACTGTCGCTTCCCCCAGGTAGGCTGTCCCCCCACCCCCAACAATACTCAAACAGGAGTACTTATAGTCAAGGGGTACAGCCACAGGGGTACTCTCTAGTACCTGACTCTTCCCCTTCCCCCTCCTGACTGTGACCCACTTGTCTGTCTCCCGTGGCTGACTAGCTGGATATTAGCCTTTAGCCTTCCGAAACAAGTAAAGACTATTCTTCATTTGAAAGCTTTTGTCACCAAGAATCATCTGGAGGACTGATCCTGCTCCGATGAAATTTCCGGTGTGAAATATTAACTGTTTCTCTTTCCACTTGCTGCCTGACCTTCTGAGTATTTCCAGAATTTTATGTTTTCATCTACAAAAGTTTATCACAATAGTTCAGCACAGGTAGAAAATATAAACTCACTGCATCAAAATAAACTCATTGGTTTGAAATTTGTAAGTTGCTCACTGAAGTACAATAAAAATATGTGAGACACTCCATCCTTTTAAGTGCGTTGATAAAGTTAAATATGCAGCAAGAATGATGCTAATTAGTAATTGGTACTTTCCCTTCAAATGCATTGCACATCATTTTCACAATCTGCAAGAAGGAGCTGTTGCAGCACATTCTAAGGACCTATCAAACCGTTTTTTTCGAGGCTGAAAC
The DNA here is from genome assembly GCF_030028105.1 of Mobula birostris. Lineage (NCBI taxonomy): Eukaryota > Metazoa > Chordata > Chondrichthyes > Myliobatiformes > Myliobatidae > Mobula > Mobula birostris. The sequence continues at coordinate 51,925,409 of NC_092375.1, forward strand.
TGTTACATATTTTATTTGTGGAACTATTTTCTAATACTATATAGTAACTATAATTAATAATACATTCAACCATAGTCAGGACTTATCTGGTGCTGAAGAATAAAGCTGCAGATTCCTGTTAGAGGTTGAATGGAAGCTATAAATTTTTTAAGTAATTTATTTCAAAACAAGGCCTCAAAAGAAGGTGTGATGAAGAGTCAGCACTTCACCAGGCCTTTATTTGGATAAGGCTCAGACCAGATATGTGTTTCTTCTGTTGCTTACTGATAACATTAACACAAAGTATTGAAAATCAGACATAATTATAAGTGGAAGAAGTCAATCATTCCAAATTAGAGCTTCTGGCCAATTGTTTACTTCTAGTTAATGGCATTGAATGTGTAAAATGCCTAAACTGAGGTGCATCAAGCTCTTTATTCGAGAGACCTTTGCTTGTCTGGATGTAAAGGACTAAGAGAGCTATGTGACAGATTCCAATTTTCATTAGAAGCTGCCTAAAAATTTGATACTATGATGGTGTGTGTGCTGAAGATACTTTTCACATCCTCACAATCTGATGCACATAGAACGACGTTTAAAACAACATGTAAGAGGGCAGAGCAAAGTTAAAATGTGCTAATCGGCGACTCCTTTGCTTGCATTTCTATCTTTGATATCTCTTTTTTATTCTTTTCAAGGTTCTTTTGAAGACCCTGACCTGGAGTCACACTCTGACTTTGCTTCTTTGCAGGAAAGGGATCCGCTCCCGGGGCCTCATGACCGGCTGCTTTTTGATATGCCAAGAACATGGCCTGAAAGACTAGTGTGTCTTCAGGGTGTTGGATTTTCGTGGCACTGGAGAATGGGCTGATTCAAGGCCAGTGCCCTGACTGAGGCGTCGCAGGAGAACACGGAACATCGGGAGTAGTGGGCTAGCTGCTGGCTGGGCGCCCAGAGACCTGAGTCTTTCCGGGGCCAATTCTCCGGGCGCAGGGTTCGGAAAGAACGACGCGACAGACTTTTAACATCATAAATCGGCGAGTTGTTTGTTATGTCTGTCCTCTCACTGTGAAACAGGGAAATCTCTTCTTCCCTTATTAAAGAGAGAGAGAGGGAGAGAGAGAGAAAGCCTGTGGTATACCGAATTACCGGGTGAATGAGTAGTCTTTGGGGTACTGCAAGTCTGTGTATTTATTGACGCTTTGCTGCACACTTGAGTGCTCGGTGGAGGGTGCAGATGCTTTTTTGCTGGTGGGGAGGGGGTGGGGGTCATTGCCTTGCTGCTGCTTGTGCGTGGGAGGGGGAAACGGGGGGGGCTTTGGGGTTCTGATGTTTAACTGTCATTTATTCTTCTGGGGACATCTCTGTTTTTGTGGATGTTTGCGATGAAAAGAATTTCAGGTTGTATATTGTATAAATCCCTCTGATGTTAAATTTACCCATTGAAACTAAAAATCAGAGTGCAAGTCACTCGAAGTTGTTATGCTTATTTGACTACTATTGAACTTGCCACTTTGAAAGTGGGATATAATATCACTTATTTTGAATTGGGTGGACTTGCAATTAGCTCAAAGCATTTTACTGAAACACTTAGGTCTGGTTGGTATTTATCTGGAAGAGGAGCCACAGCCCCTGAGTGAAGTTCTCCATGCTCGCCTGGAAACTGCTAAGGCTTCATGGGCTCTTGAAAGTCAATGCGGTCCAGCAGTAACACAAGTCATGCATGTGCAAAGGAAAATTCTACGTGATATCTAGTTGTTGGCATTACCATGTACACCCAGGTTTCTGCTCATTTGTACTTCAGAGCTCAGAAGACCCCAAAGAGAAAATAATGGACACAAAAATTCTGGATGAGCTCAGCAGGATCTATGAAAATGACGAAATAAACAGTCAACACACACAAAAAATGCTGGTGAACGCAGCAGGCCAGGCAGCATGTATAGGAAGAGGTACAGTTGACATTTTGGGCTGAGACCCTTCGTCAGGACTAACTGAAAGAAGAGATAGTAAGAGATTTGAAAGTGGGAGGGAGAGGGGGAGATCCGAAATGATAGGAGAAGACAGGAGGGGGAGGAATGGAGCGAAGTTGACGTCTTGGGCCAAGATCCTTCATCAGGACTGGAAAGGAAAGGGGAAGAAGCCAGAATAAGAAAGTGGAAGTGATAGGCAGGTGAGGAGAAGAGAAGAGATAAGAGGGGAGCCAGAGTGGGGAATGAAAGAAGAGAGAAGAAAGTGAGGGGAAAGAAGCCAGAAAAATTGATGTACATGTCATCAGGTAGGAAGCTACCCAGACGGATTTTGATCCTCCAACCTGAGAGTGGCCCCATCATGACAGTGGAGGAGGCTATGCACCAACATGTCAGAATGGGAATTGGAATTAAAACAGTTGGCTACCAAGAAATTTTGTTCTTAGCGTACGGAGTGAAGGTGCTTGATGAAGCGGCCCCCCAGTTGTGGGGTTTTACCAATGCACCAAAGGCCACATTGAATCACCGGACATAGTAGATGACCCCAACAAATTCACAGGTGAAGTGTTGCCTCACTTGAAAGGACTGTTTGTGGTCCCGAATGGAGGTGAGCGAGGAGGTGAATAGCATTTCTTCCGCTTACAGGGATAATTGCCAGGAGGGGAGCCAGTGGGGAGGGACAAATGAACAAGGGGATCACAGAAGGAGTGATCCCGGCAGAAAGCAGAGAGGTGGGGGAGGGAGAGGTAAAGATGTTTTTGGTGGTAGGGTACCATTACTGATGGTGCAAGTTGCAGAGAATAATGTGCTGAATTCGGAGGCTCATGGGTGGTAAGTGAGGATGAAAGGAACTCTATCCCTTTTAAGCTGGCGGGAGGATGGAGTGAAGGTAGATGTCCAGGAAATGAGATCAGGGTGAGGTGGATGAAGGGAAAGCCCCTTATTTGAAAAAGGAGTACATCTGATTCCTTCTGGGTAGCCTTCAATCTGATGGCATGAACATCGATTTCCCCCTCCCCCTTAACTCTTCTTCAATCCCCTACCCTGGCTCCCCTCTTAACATTTCTCTTCTCCTCACCTGCTATCACCTCCTCTTGGTGCTCTCCTCCTCCTCTTTATCCCATGGTCCACTCTCGTTTCCTATCAGATTCTCCCTTCTCCAGCCCTTTATGTTTTTTACCTATCATCTCCCAGCATCTTACTTCACAACCCCTTCTCACTCACCCACCTGGTTTCACCTATCACCTCTGTTGTACTCCCTCCTCTCCTCCCAACTTCTTATTCTAGTTTCTTCCCTCATCCTTTCCAATCCTGAAGAAGGGTCTTGGCCTGAAACATTGGCTGTTCATTCACTTCCATAGATGCTGCCTGGCCTGCTGAGTTCCTCCAGCAATTTGCATGTGTGACTCACATGTAATGCCTGATTTTCAATTATTGTTCTTAAGTGTTCATTGAAATTAGATTACATTGCAAAAACACATGATCTGATTTCAAGGCAAATTCTGTTGCTTGAGTGGAAAGTAACAGTAATAGAAAGTAACCCTAACCCTGATGCGTAGGACACCAGAGATAATCCCCACTGTCACACACCTCACCCTATCCCCAAATCTATTATGATGCTGTTCAAAAATTACCCTGGGATCTTTAAAATTCAGTTGATAAAACAATGCGCTATTCGATGTTTCATCTACAAAATTAACATCTTCCCTAAGTTCTGCAGTGGAGGGTCAATATAGATTTTCTGTTCAAGCTTCCACTGTGGGAGTTTTACTCACAACCTTACGACTCACTGGCAGGGATTCTATCCCAGACGACCACTGATAATACTCCTCCAGAGCCCTGTGTTCCCATTGACGGAGCTTATCTTACTTGGAAATATTATCCTGCTGCTGACTCTATTGAACCATTTTAGATATGGAGGAGCACAATGATACCAGAATAATTAAAAACCAAGCTACATAGTGCATTATTAAAAACATGGATTTGTAATTTCATGTAATGTCTTCATAATCTATAAAGGTACTTTCAACCACGCATCCAGATTTTAGTTTGGGTCAATGTCAGCTAAGCTACTAAGGGGAATATTTTTACAACAAAGAATACTTGCAGTGAATTGAAGGATGTGGACCATGAAGGACGGTGAACAGGAGGGCACTGAGGAGTGTGGTAAAACAAAGTGATCTGGGAATACAGGTCCATAATTCACTAGAAGTGGTGTCACAGGTAGATAGGTCATAAAGAAAGCTTTTGGCAAATTGGCCTTCATAAATCAAAGTATTGAGTACAGGAGATGGGATGTTATGTTGAAGTTGTATAAGACATTGGTGAGGCCAAATTTGGAGTATTGTGTGCTGTTCAGGTCACCTCTGATGTAAACAAGGTTGAAAGAGTACGGGCAAAATTTACAAGGATGTTGCTGGGTCTGGAGGACCCGAGTTAAAAGGAAAGATTGAATAGGTTAGGGATTTATTCCTTGGAATTTAGAAGATTGAGAGGAAATTTGATAGTGGTATACAAAATTATGAGGGGTATAGATAGGGTAGATGCAAACAGGCTTTTTCCACTGAGGTTGGGTGGGAATACAACCAGAGGTCATGGGTTAAGGGTGAAAGATGAAAAGTCTAAGGGGACCATGGGGGGTTTTCATTCAGAGTGTTGTGAGAGTATTTATGAGCTTCCAGTGCAAGTGAAGCATGTGAGCTCGATTTCAATGTTTAAGAGAAATTTGGATAGATACATGGATGGTCCGGCTATGGAGGACTATAGTCCTGGTGCAAGTTGTTGGGAGTAGACAGGTTAAGTGGCTCAACACAGACTGGATGAACTGAATGGCCTGTTTCTGTGCTGTACTTTTCTATGACTCCATAACATGGAGAAAATTAATAAGTTTTCCAGTAGGTTTATGGAAATTTTACATAATTATGAAGGGTGACATATAGTATATTCTTTATATTTAGAGTGTAACCAATGTTTTGTTTTTGAGGATCAGTACAACTGTGATGGAAGATTTCCCAATTTTTCCATTCCAATGAAAAATTTTTCTACATATTTTTCTATTCACTGTTCTTCCTAAAAAGCTCCACTTCACTGTTTTCCGTAGGCTTCCATTCAGGAGATCTTCACCAACTCTTCTGAACCATCAATGTTCACCAAAGAAAGTTCTATGTTCTGTTTTTGCAGTTGCTATTGGTATCATCCACAAAATACAACTTAAGTTTTGCTCTTTATATCGCAAAGGTGATCTCATAACAAGATCCAGAAAGACTGCAAGCAAAGTGTTGCCAAGCAAAGAACTCTGTTTTCACTTAATCTCTACATTCTGTCCTTTAGCCATCTATTACACTGTGCTGATCCTTAACTTTTGATAAGTTTGTCAAAGTCATTGAGTTGTAGAGTACTACAGCACAGAAGCAGGTCCTTTAGCCCAATTAATTCATGCTGACAAGACCTTTTGCCTAGTCCCATCTACCTGCACCCAGAGCATATCACTCCAAACCCCTCCTACCTATGTACCTATCCAAATTTTTCTTCAATGTTGGAATTGAACTTCTGCTGGTAGCTCATTCCATACTCGCACCACCCTTTGAGTGATGTTACTAAACGTAAATGTTAAGTTTAGAAAATCTGAAACACTGTTTTTTTAATACTGCACTGAAAATGTAGAGTGAAAAATGCAGTGTTGAATTCAAATTGTAATTTGCTGCGCAGACCATCTGCTAACTGTTAATTGAACGCAAGTGAAACCTTATTACATGCAGAAAGCTTTTTGTTATTTTGCTAAAGGAAATCAATGAATAATTTTTCAAGATAATAATGTGCAGATGGTCTCAAATGACTTAATTTACAATGTGCTAGTTACTTAATTGAAACTGTTAACTTTTGCATCTCTAACATTAAGCACTTTGAAACATCATTGAAAAGAATGAAATTCTCAAACTCACAGTTCAGCTTGCAAGACGATTCAAAAACTGATTTTATGACAATATTTTGTGTAAAATCACCTGGTTCACATGCATTGTTCCAAATACAGAAATCTATTTATTGTACATTATTTCTTCATAGACTTTAGCATTTTAGTTTGAAAATAGAGTTCCTCTGGAAGTTTTGATGAAGTCATTGGCAGGTTTCATGGTATTTGCCAAGTAAATTGATCTTGATTTGGATGATAGCACAGAGTCAACATACTTAAAGGGTAATATTCGCCATCTGGCTCTGGGAGTGAGTATTAACCTATACCATTCTAGTGTGGATCATTTCCAGAGTGTTTTCTGGAAAAGTACTTATTTTTGGCCTTCATCTGTTCAGAAATGTTGTGATCAGATATGATGCTGTTTACAGTGGACACTCTTGAAAATTCAATGTGTGTGCCTTTATGTCCCTTTCTTGCACTGATATTTTAATTAACTTTGAGAAATAAAGACTGCAACCTCCTATCTAGATTGATATTTTTTGATTAACAGAAGACAGAAGGGTGTCAGCTCACTAAAATAACAAATAATTAATAACATTTACTAAACTCTGAACTTTGCAAAGTTAGAGTTTATAATTAGGCATCGTTGGAAGCCTTCAAAGAGCACTGTGTAATATTTGCGCAAACACTGCAGATTCTGGAAGTTCAAGCAACACACACAAAATATGCTGGTGAACGCAGCAGGCCAGGCAGCATCTATAGGAAGAGGTACAGCTGACGTTTTGGGCTGAGACCCTTCGTCAGGACTAACTGAAAGAAGAGATAGTAAGATATTTAAAAGTGGGGAGAGGGGGAGATCCGAAATGGTAGGAGAAGACAGGAGGGGGAGGGATGGGATGGAACTAAGAGCTGGAAAGTTGATTGGCAAAAGGGAAACGAGGCTGGAGAAGGGAGAGGATCATGGGACAGGAGGCCTAGACAGAAAGAAAGGTGGTGGGGGAACCCAGAGGATGGGCAAGGAGTTATAGTGAGAGGGACAGAGGGAGAAAAAAGAGGCAAAAAAAGGGGAAAGATAGATAGATAGATAGATAGATAAATAAATAAATAAATAAGGAATCGGGTATGAAGGGGAGGTGGGGCATTAACGGAAGTTAGAGAAGTCAACGTTCATGCTGTCAGGTTGGAGGCTAACCAGACGGAATATAAAGTGTTGTTCCTCCAACCTGATGTGGCCTTCTATATATTGGCGAGACCCAATGCAGGCTGGGAGACCGTTTCGCTGAAGACCTATGCCCTGTCCGCCAGAGAAAGCAGGATCTCCCAGTGGCCACACATTTTAATTCCATGTCCCATTCCCATTCTGATATGTCTATCCACGGCCTCCTCTATTATCAAGATGAAGCCACATTCAGGTTGGAGGAACAACACCTTATATTCCGTCTGGGTAGCCTCCAACCTAATGGCATGAACATTGACTTCTCTAACTTCCATTAATGCCACACCTCCCCTTCGTACCCCATCTCTTTATTTATTTATTTATTATTTTTTTCTTTCCCACTTTTTTCCTCTCTTTTTTCTCCCTCTGTCCCTCTCACTATAACTCCTTGCCCATCCTGTGGGTCCCCCCCCCTTCTTTCTCTCTAGGCCATGATCCTCTCCCTTCTCCAGCCTCGTATCCCTCTTGCCAATCAACTTTCCAGCTCTTAGCTCCATCCCTCCCCCTCCTGTCTTCTCCTATCATTTTGGATCTCCCCCTCCCCCTCCCACTTTCAAATCTCTTACTATCTCTTCTTTCAGTTAGTCCTGATGAAGGGTCTCGGCCCGAAACATTGACTTTACCTCCTCCTATAGATGCTGCCTGGCCTGCTGCATTCACCAGCATTTTTTGTGTGTGTAATATTTGCTTCATCTTGCTGATTTCACAGCGTAAAGATGACTTGCTTCTGTCCAATTTCTCTGGATTCTATGAGGCTTATGAGGCTAATGAGGCCAATGTGGGATCTGTTGACTGACATAACTGGGCAATTCATACCCAGGGTGATGGGTGAGTCGATGGGTTCTACTGGAGATCACCCTGGTACTCCAGCTGCAGTGCTGTTGACAAAAAAGCCTTGCAGAGGGTGGTTAGGGGAGCAGAAAAGGTTATTGGGGTCTCCCTACCTTCTGTCCAAGACCTCTTTCAGAGTCGATGCCTCCAGAAGACAAGGTACATCAATAAAGACCCCTCACACCCTCTCCATGAACTGTTTGTTCTTCTGCCATCAGGCAAATGTTACAGGAGCATCAAAACTAAAACCACAAGGTTACTAAACAGCTTCCTCCCACAGGCAGTCAGATTGCTAAATAGTTGCTCTACCTGACTCTGCTCTGGACACTTATAACTGATTTTAACTGACATGTGGCTGTTGTGTTTTACTATTTATTGTTATGTTTATTATTTAGTGTTGCGTTTGTTATGTTATGATTGCGCTGCTCCTGGGAAACGCTGTCTCATTCTGCCCTGCAGAGCTGATGTACGGTTAGAATGACAATAAAGTTTTTTGAATCTTTGAATCTTGAATCTTGCATCATGCAGCCCTAACACTGTTTTCGCTGGACCTTTGCATACTTTTAAGGTTTTGACTGACTTCCTGAATGTTTCTTTTCCATTCTGAGTAGTCCCACAATACAGTAATGATTTACAATTTTCAGGAATATCTGCAAAAATTCTTGATCTGTGGGTCCCAGCCAATGGACTTGAAAGCTTTAATGATAGCTAAATGAGTTTGCAAGATTTAACATTAACATGGCCTGAGAGAAGATTTATCAGGGGGCTGCCCTTGGAATTTTGCTAGACTTAATTGTTTAGCAGTTCTATAGCCAAAACAAGCCCACAAAATGTATTCAAATTCAAATTCACTTCTTTCCTTCTTGCTGTTCCAATGAAGAGAAGGATGCCAAAAAGGGCCTCTCGGAGCATCCATCCAAGTACTGTCAAAAATCACAAGTTGTGAAGCTTACTTTAAAAAATATAACATTTTCTGAAATTCTTTAGAAAGAGGCACAATAAACTAGATAGAATTATGTAAACTGTTTAAATCTGTCCTTATTCAGTCCCCCACAACAGTGGAAAATAACAGAGAAATGAATTTATCTGTTCTTTTTTACATGCGTAGAGACCGGCTGTTGTGTGAATTAGGGTATGATCTAGAGTGCTGTATGCATCCTACACAAAGCCAGTGCCAGGACAATGGCAAACCAATCAGGCAGCTTCATTAAATAATTTACTTAATAATGACAGCCTCCATCAGACCCGTTAGACCTTGTCAGCTAAGTCAGTTGATTCCCACTGAAGCAGGACAATTGGGAAGAGGACAATTTCTAGTCTGGGCTCTGAATGTTTTGAAGTACAGGTTTCCCCCGCCATCTGAAGGTACAGCGTTCCTATGAAACGGTTCGTAAGCCCAAATGTCGTAAAGCGAAGAAGCAATTACCATTTATTTATAAAGGAACATTTTGTGAGCGTTTGCAGACCCAAAAATAACCTACCAAATCATGCCAAATAACACATAAAACCTAAAGTAACTGTAACATATAGTAAAAGCAGGAATGATATGATAAATACACAGACTATATAACGTAGAAATACTTTTCCACAATCATTACTGCACTGTTCTCCGTAGTGAAAATCTCACGCAAGCGCCGTCGGCAGAAAATCTCACGCAAGCGCTCTCGGCAAAAACACAGCGCAAGCGCTCTCCAGTAACCTTTAAGCTATGAAGCTGCCAAATCATACCAAATAACACGTAAAAATACACAGCCTATATAAAGTAGAAATAATGTATGTACAGTGTAGGATCACTTACCGGAATCGGGACAGTGCCGAGCACACTGATGATGGTGTGTTAGACTGAGTCCTCGCAGGCAGGGGTGGTGCAGTGGCCCCCACCCTCCAGGCCGCCGAGCAATACATTGCCGCGAAGCATGCAGGGATCCAGCGGTAGCCGGGAGGCACACAGCACATCTTTAAGAAAAAAGCCGAAATAAACATGCTAATTAATTAGGTGCTGCCCGACACATAATTGTTGGCCCAGATCAATGCCGATTGCCGATTGTATCGCCTCTGATCTGGGCCGACAATTACGTGCTAGGCGGCACCTAATTAATTAGCATGGTTATTTCGGCTTTTTTCTTAAAGCTGTGCTGTGTGCCTCCTGGCTACTGCTGCATTCTCTGTGAATCGGTACAGTATCTGTCCGCGGCCTGGGTGTTGGGGTGGTGGGACACTGGGGTGTCATCTCGTCATCTGTTTCCATTAGAGCAGGCAGCTCATCTTCTCCTACGACTGCCCACCTCGATGTCGAAGGTCGAGGTTCATCATCTGCTGTGGCTGATGTGGAAGGCTTGCTTGACTGCTGAGCCTCGCGCATTTTTCTGTCATACAGTTCTTTGTAAGGACTCAAACTGTCTTGCAAATATTCCCTAAACCTACGTACCCTTTCAAAATTAAAGTCGTACTTTATCATTGCAGTGAAAATCTCACACAGTTGCTTCATGTTCAGTTCCTGGATGACTTCACTTTCAGTCCGTTCACTACTGCATTCGGTTTCGATTGTTATCCTTTCCTCTTCCAATTGCATCAGCCCTTCGTCTATCAGTTCTTGGACATGGGATGCCAAAACCTCTTCAACATCATCTTCGTTAGCTTCCACAAGCCAAACTCACTTTGTCCTTACTTCGTTCACCACGATCGAAACGCTTAATTATGTCTAGTTTTACGCTAAGTGTAACACCCTTACGAGCTCTTTTAGGCTTTTCCGACAACATAGAACTCATCTTGCAAACGCCTGCTCACAGGCACGTGTTAAAGCAAAGCAGTTCCGAATCCGGGGAGAGCGGCTGCTCGGGGCACACGCTGCCTTTTATTGCGCGCTGATTTTTTTCGCGTGCTGAATTTTTTATCACGCGCTGCTTTTTTTTTGTAACAGTGAAAACACCTTCTGAAAGCGAAAACAGGATACTAATGTAGGTCTTTCGTAACAGTGAGGTTTCGTAAAGCGAATGTTCGAAAAGCGGGGGACACCTGTAGTCTATTCATGGAAGTTCTAATACTTGCTGTAGGCTGTTGCCAGGCAATCTCAACTGCAGCTTAACCAATAAGCAGTTGTCTGGTACACACAAAATGCTGGAGGGATTCAGCAGGTTAGGCAGCTTCTATGGAGGGAAATGAACAGTCGATGATTTGAGTTGAGAAACTCCATCAGGTCTGGAAAGAAAGAGGGCAGAAAACAGAATAAAAGGGTGGGGGAGGGGGAGGAGGAGCATGAGCTGGCAGGTGATAAGCAAGATTTGAGGGCAGGGGGGAGTGTGGATGATCTGAGGTGAGGTATTAGGTGAAAGACACATAGGCCTGAAGAAGATTTCGTTCAAATTGTACCTTGGCACTTGGAGAATTTAAATTTAACTAATCAGTTAAAATGAATCTAGGAAAATTACTTCAGCCAGTAATGTTGGGCCTGAATTTGCATGGTTTTAACTCAAAACTATCTGGTTCACCATTGTCCTTCAAACGAAGAAACCTGACACCCTTATTCAGTTTGGCCAATATTAATCATTCCAGACTTAAAGCAATATGGTCAACTTTTATCTGCCTTTTGAAATGGCTTCTTATTAAGCTAGTCAGTTCATGCATGGTTAAGGACAAATGATAAATCATGTTTTTGCTGCAAAACCCACATCCTGCAGATGGATATGATAAAATGATGCCACTAAACATGTTTCTGAAGCTGTATGAGTGTAGTAGGAGACCCTAATATCCTTTACTTTCCCTTTGGAAAGCAAGCACACAAAGACTTAGGCTACGTCCACACTAGACTGGATAATTCTGAAAACGCCAGTTTCGCGTAAAAACAACAGGCGTCCACACCAGGTGTTTTTGAAAATATCTCTGTCCACATTAAACCAGATATTTGAGCGAATCTCCTCCTACTGGGCATGTGCAGGACACGCAGAAAACAAGCGAAGAGGAAACAGTATACTTGGTGTGTGTTTGTCCAGTTACAGACTAGAAAAACTTAAAAGAAATTGCTGTTGGCTCTCGTGCAGGAGGACTTAAAACTAAAAAGAAACAATACTGGAGTATGTGGAGGCAACCGACAGGGAGTTCACGGACAGTATGACCAGACTGACGATGAACATTGAAAAACTGACTAACTCTGTTGCATTAATAAAGCACCTTGTTAAATGTATAAAACATGTCTGCATCAGTGTTATTTTGTATTTCCATACAATGTTACATTAGGCTGTTACACATCTGTTGTCAGAGAAGTACTTGCATAAATAGGTAAACCACCTTCATTCAAGCAAGGACAGAAAACAAGGCAAAGTGAGTATACTTATTTATTCAGTAAGCTATGGGTCAAAGTAATTGCTGAGTACATTTCTAACTCTTCTGGCTTCAGTCTTGTTGCAGTCTGTTCTGAAATTGTTGGGTTGTGTGTGGGGTTGCATTCAAGAAAACAATGAAATGTCGCGCTGCCGCCATCAGTTCTGGCATGTCATGACAGCGTTTTTAAAAAATATCCGTTTACCCCGTCCACACTGCTCTGCATAATCGGTGTTTTCAAATTTACACACTCTGGAGGGCGTTTTAGAAAATCTCCGTTTTCGGGCGAGGAAAACACCATTTCAGTGTGGACGAAGGGTCAAAACGAAGAGAAAAAGCTTCGGTTATGGATTTATCCGGTCTAGTGTGGACGTAGACTTAGTCTAATTCCCATGTGTTATTAGAATAGAAACTGATGATCAATCACAGTGAATAACACATTTGGTAATTTCCAAATCCATTGACCAATGTTTGACTGGTGAACGCTAGCTCTCAAAATGCATTTGGCAAATTAGGCTGCTTTGTAAGTACGTAAGACAATAATATTTGTAATTAACAACAGGATTCCACTTACTCATTGGAAGGGAATTTCTGGTCTGGGTAAAACAATATATTGTTGAATTCTCATAGATTTCAAAAATCAGAGAATATGAGTCCTGGCCAGGGATAATAAAATCAAACGTCTGCCTTAAGTTATTCATCAGCTTGAAAATTCAACCTTAATCAATGATCAAGATTTTACCATTAATATTCCATGGACCAATTCAACCATTTGTATTCATCAAAAATAATCAGATTAAGAATATTGTGAAAATTTATATGTCATTGGTTTGAATTTGGGGTAATTCCCCAAAAGGTGAAGCCCTAAGTGGTTGATATGCAGCCCTCCTCCCAAGTTATCTGATTCGTAATGCAATTTAAGCTAGGTTGGAAACTGCAGGCTTTGTGACCTCACACATTCTGATCCTTTTCACAGGGAAGTGTGTCAGGGAATATGCTTGTAAAAAAACTAAACTGATAAGATTTAAAGTCATGTACTTGAGTGCATTGATATCGCAGATGTATGTGGCACCATAAGCAGTGTTAAATTTACATAGATAGTAATACATTATGGAAATAAGCCAAACACTTGCAAATTGTTCAAATGTGACATAATCTGCTTTGGAATTAAATAGACTTGCAAACAATACTTTCTAAATGATCACGAAGTAAAGACTAGAAGCAAGAGAAGCCCAAAGAGTATAGGTGTCCATGTTCATAGTTTGTGAAGGATGCTGAATGGTGTATTGGAATGCTGGCCTTACATTTAATCTGCATGAATATAAAAGTTTAAAGTTATGTGGAGCTCCAGTTAGACTGAAAGCATATCCCAGCATCCTGTTTTATGAAACATATATTAGATTTTAGACATTACCAATTTACCAGAGTGAAATCTGAAGTCCAAAGGTTATTAAGAGCAGCTATGCAATTTGAACTGTATTTCTGGGAATTTAAGGGGGTTGATTTGATTCTTTTCAGATTGTTAAGGAAACAGATGGGCTAGATAAAAATAGCCTCCACTGGGTGGAGATTTAGAAATAAATTCTTTAGACATGAAGATGGGAATCACCTCTGCAAACACAGAACACGGAATACTTTCAACTCTCTTGTACAAATGTTGTTGTGTCAATGAGTAATTTTATTTCAGGGTTTAATAGCGGTCAGCATGTCTCTGAAATGTGGAGAAAGAGTTGATTGGTTAATTGTTTTATGTTTTGTTGCTTAAGGGATACATTTTAGACAATGCTTTTCTTAAAACAGTGCCTTGAGTTCTTTTAAATCCATCTGCAAGCATCAGTTGAAAGATTCACCGTTAATACATCTGTTGGCACCCTAACCTGTTACTTTCCATCTCTCTCAATTACACTCACATTTATAATGGTTGACACATTGTGTCTTTTTCTGTTTCACTGCAATAGTATATTTGGACTTGCATCTGCTTCTCTCCAATTGTTTCTTTGTGATCTATTCTATCTGTATTTTCCTCTCCTGCTTTCTTTTGTTACTCTTGCAGTCATAGAGCAACATGGAAAGAAGCCCTTCAGCCCAACAAGCACATGCTAGTTCCAATTTCCGATGTTCGGCCCATCCCTCCAGGCCCCTCTTCTCCACATATTCAAGTTGTTAAATGATATTACTCTACCTGACTCAATTACTTCCTCTGGCAGCTCATTTCAAATATCCACCATATTCTGTATAATAAAGTTGTCTCTAAGGTCTATGTTAAATCTTTCCCCTCACACCCTATGCCCCCTAGAATTGGCTTCCCTTACCCTGGAGAAGACTGTTACTGTCCATCCTAAATATGCCTCATAATTTTAGACATTTCTATAAGGTTGCTCTTCATTCCCTTATGTTCCAACGAGTAAAGACTTAGCCTGGCCAACATCTCCCTGTAACTCAGGACCTTGTAAATCTTTTCTTCTCTCTTTCCAGTTTAACCACATTTTTCCTACAAGAGGGTGACCAGTACTGTACACAGTACTCCAAACATGATTTAGACCACTGCAACATAATGTCCCAGCTCCAATACTCAGTGCCCTGACCAATGAAGGCCAGGGTGCTAAACACCATTTTCACAACCCTGTCTACCTGCAGTGCTGCTTTCAATGAACTATGTATTTACACTCTCAGGCCCCTGTGTTCCATTATACACCCTTGTGCCCTACCAATCATAGCATAAGTCCTGCTCTGGTTTGACTTTCAAAGATGGTTTAACTGATCAAGATCCTCTTCTAATCTACGATAAGCTTCTTCACTTTCAACAATACTTTCTAATTTTGTGTCATCTGCAAACTCGCTGATCAAACCTTGTGCATTCACATCTAAACCATTTATGTAAAAAATGAATAACAAGGGTCCTAAAATGGACACCTGTGGCACAGCACTAATCGTTGGTCTCCATTCTGAGAGACAATCTTCAACCACCACCCTCAGCTTCCTATCTCTGGCGAATTTTGAATCCACTTAACCAGTTCTCCCATGATTCTCTGTGACCTAACCCTCAGAACAAGCTACTATGCAGGACCTTATCAATGACCCTGCTAAAGTTCAAACAGACAACATCTACTGCCTGTCCTAATCAGCTCTTTTGGTTACCTCTTCAAAGAGTTCTAAAAGATCTCTCAAACATGACATCCCACACACAATGCCAGGATGACACTTTCTAATCCGATGGAACCTGCCAATCCAAATGCTGGAAGATACAAAGGCCTCTGTCTTTCCCTATTTCTGGAGCAGTTTCTGGATAAATCGATCCACTGACAATGCAATAGCCTCTGCCCTTCACTCTGTCCTGTCCTACCTGGAAAATGGGGTTGCTTATGCCAGACTGCTTTTTATGGACTTCAGTTCAGCGTTCAACATTATCATACCTCAGAAACTGGTGGGGAAACTCTCCTCCCTGGGTCTCAACACCTCCCTCTGCAATTGGATACTGGACCTCTTAACAGTAAGGCCACAGTCAGTCTGTGTTGGGAATTCACATCACGGATGACCTCATCTGGTCCTTTAATATCACCTCTCTGACTAAGAAGGCACAGCAGTGCCTCCACTTACTAAGAAGATTGAGGTAAGCATAGCTACCTCTCCCCAACTTTGTGTTTTACAGGAGCACCATTGAGAGCGTCCTGACAAGTTGCATCTCCATCTGGTATGGGAGCAGTTGAGCATTGGGCCGGAAGGACACAGACCACAAAGGACTGTGAGATCAGCTGAGAGGAGCATCCATCAGGGACATTTATCAGGAGTATTATTATGGATTCCACCCAACCATTCAGCATCCTCTTTCACTTTCTACCATCGGAGAGGAGACTGCGATTCATAAAAACAAGAATGGTCAGGATGAGAAACAGTTTCTTCCCCAAGGTCGTGAGGGTCCTGAACTCCCTGCTGCATTGTATTTGAAATGTCACTGGTTAATCTGTTCTGGACCCTACAATATTTAATATAGATGCATTTTAGCTTGTTATTTATGTGTGATTCATCCGTAGATTTTATCCTCACCTTCATAAGTTATTGTGCGTTATGTGTACTACTGTGCTTTATACCATGGTTTGAAGAACCGTTGTCACATTTCTATATAGATTATATGATCATATACATTACATACATGTATGTAGTTAGACGACAATAAACTTGACTTGACGATATAAACATTAACTTCCTAATAAAATGTAGTCAAGGTGTTACCACTGGATAGTTATGATTTTGTGCAACACTTATGGTGAAGCACATTTAGTAGGGCCACAATATTAACATATTTCTTTCCAAGTAAGCTGAGTAATCAGGATGATGACTAATGTCCCCTCTAATTCTTTTTTACACAGCTGCATGGGCCAACCATAGCTCTGAGCTGGAAATTTTTATATGATCTGAAAACTGCATGGCACTTTAAGTAGTTTTTATATAATATACACATCAAACAAATACAAGCCACAAGTAACCAAGGTCAGGCAGTCAAAACCACTGGCAGGCACAGTGGCAAAAATAAAATGTTTTGACTTGATGGTGTCAGCGTTCAGTGAGCTGGTGCTTTATTGACAATGAACTACCAACTTCCATTCCACGTTTATTGTTACAATTTGTAACAGTTTTGTGGCTTGGAACAGTGACAATGTAAATATGTTGAAGCTCTAAAATATTTCAAAGTAAAGGTTGTGCTATTATTATTTAGAAAATTTATGGATTATTTTATTAACACATCATTAAACAGAGGGTATTTCACTATTATATTAATGTAGATTTCAAAATTATATTAGCATAATTTCAAAATTATATTAATATATTATATAAAAGAAAATTTCTGAAAATGGCAGCAAAGGGTATGTGAGGGGGAGCATTTCAGTTACTGCGTGGCCATGCACCCGTGCAATTTAGAAGGAACAGTGGTGATTGCATTCACAATTCAACTTTGCTTCAGCTTTTAAAGGAACATTCAAAACATTAAATTAGCTGCACCATAAATGTCAGTCAGAAAGAAGTCTGCAGGTGTGCTAACCTGAAGATCAGTGACTCCTTAGTAAACTTATGCTAGGAATGTAGCGGTATACAGAATACCTTATAATCTGATGGGAGAAGAGACCTGTGCCTACTCTCAAAGAGGGACAGCTGGAGATGACCACAAAATGGAAACCAGCAATGTGGCTTCCTGTTCCTCGGTTCAGCACTACAGTTTCACGGCCCCAGCAACAGATTCTCTTATATTATGATAGAAATTACACCGAGCCCCCTGAATCCATCTTCTCATCCCCTTAATCTGTCTTCTTGTCTCCTTTCATATATCAAGATTACTTCCTCTTACTTACCCCTGGAACAGGACCCCACCAAAAAACGTCAAACCATTGTCTCCAGCACAATCACCGCCCTTATCAACTCCGGAGACCTTCCATCCTCAGTCGCTAAACTCATTATTCCCACGCCCCGTACCGCTTGGTTTTACCTCCTCCCAAAGATACACAAGCCTGACTGTCCCGATAGATCCATAGTTTCTGCCTGCTCCTGTCCAACCGAACTTGTATCTGCCTACTTGGACTCCATTTTGTCACCCATAGTTCAGTCCCTCCCCACCTACATTCGCGATACATCCCATGCCCTCCACTTCTTCAATAACTTCCAGTTCCCTGGTCCCAACGGCTTCATTTTCACTATGGATGTCCAATCCTTATCGACCTCCATTCCCCATCAAGAAGGCCTCAAAGCCCTCCGGTACTTCCTGGGTAATAGACCTCACCAGTTCCCCATCACCACTATCCTCCTCCGGATGGCGGAATTGGTTCTCACACTTAATAACTTCTCTTTTGGCTCTTCCCACTTTCTTCAGACCAAGGGTGTAGCAATGGGAACTCGCATGGGACCCAGCTACGCCTGCCTCTTTGTTGGTTATGTCGAACAGTCTGTGCTCCAAACCTATTCTGGTACTGCTCCCCAACTTTTGCTTCGATACATTGACGACTACATTGGTGCTGCTTCCTGCACCCATGCTGAGCTTGTCAATTTCATCCACTTTACTTCAAACTTCCACTCAGACCTCAAATTCACTTGGTCCATCTCTGACACTTCTCTCCCCTTTCTCGATGTCTCGGTCTCCATCTCTGGAGACAGACTGTCCACTGACATCTTCTACAAGCCCACTGACTCTCATAACTACCTCGACTATACCTCTTCCCACCCTACCACATGCAAAAATGCCATTCCCTATTCCCAGTCCCTCTGTCTCCGCCGCATCTGCTCCCAAGATGAGGCTTTCCTTTCCAGGACATCTCAAATGTCCTCTTTCTTTAAGGATTGTGGTTTCCCTTCTGCGGTGATCAATGATGCCCTCACCCGCATCTCCTCTATTTCCCGCACTTCGGCCCTCACCCCATCTCTCCGCCACCACAACAAGGACAGAGTTCCCCTTGTCCTCACCTATCACCCCACCAGCCTCTGGATCCAGCACACTATCCTCCGCAACTTCTGCCACCTTCAACAGGACCCCACCACTAAGCACATCTTTCCCT
Organism: Mobula birostris; assembly: GCF_030028105.1. Taxonomy (NCBI): domain Eukaryota; kingdom Metazoa; phylum Chordata; class Chondrichthyes; order Myliobatiformes; family Myliobatidae; genus Mobula; species Mobula birostris. Next base: position 51,944,168 of record NC_092375.1, read on the forward strand.
CTCCACCCCTCTCCGCTTTCCGCAGGGATCGATCCCTCCGCGACTCACTTATCCGCACGTCCATCCCCATGGATCTCCCACCCGGCACTTATCCCTGTAAGCGTAAGTGCTACACCTGTCCCTACACCTCCTCTCTTGCCACCATTCAGAGCCCCAAACAGTCCTTCGAGGTGAGGCAACACTTCACTTGTGAGTCTGTTGGGGTCATCTATTGCACCCGGTGCTCCCAGTGCGGCCTCCTCTACATCGGTGAAACCCGACGCAGACTGGGGGACTGCTTCGTCGAGCACCTGCACTCCATCCGCCACAACAGAGAGGATCTCCCGGTAGCCACCCACTTCAACTCTGCTTCCCATTCCCATTCAGATATGTCCATACATGGCCTCCTCTACTGCTATGTTGAGGCTAAACTCAGGGTGGAGGAGCAACACCTCACATATCGTCTAGGTAGTCTCCGGCCTCTTGGTACGAACATAGAATTCTCCAAGTTCCGGTAATTCCCTCCCTCTCGCTTCCTCTATCCCTATTTTACATCACCTCCCACATAGCTCCGCCTCCTTCTACTACTGCGCATTGTTCTCATGCCAATCACCTCCCTGCTTCCCGCCCCACCCCTTTGTCGTTCAAATTACTGTTTTTTTCAACTACCAGCATTCTTCAAACCCTCCGCAAAGTTCTTCCTTCAGACCTGGTGAAGGGTTTCGGCCCGAAACGTTGACTAATCTTTTCAACTGATGCTGACTGACCTGCTGAGTTCCTCCAGCGCATTGTGAGTGTTCCTAAGATCACTTTTGCTTTTTTGTCTGTGGACCAATACACTGTCCAACCATCACTGACACACAGCCTCCTCCTTCTACAAAGTCCGCCCTTTTCGCAGGCGCCAAAGGATGCTCCCTAGCATTCAGCATTATTCTCTCACATTCTCTCTCTTCTTGCGGAAGAGAATGCAGAATGAGGGAGGGTACCTCCCAGCCACCTCACATCTGCATAGCAGGTAACCCTTGAGGTAACGGGCATGATCGAATCCATGACCTCCAGGCAAGGAGTTTCACAGATACACGGTGACAGAACTCCAGCTCATTCATGACAATGATGACAATAGAACACTCTGAGGTCTAGTGTCATCGGCCTTATGCCTCCCATTAGCCAGCTCAGTTACTCAGACGTTATTGGGTCTGCCAGGAAAGATAGTTGGGGTTTTTAAGTCAGTGTTTCACCTCAGATGAGCAAGAGTGATCTGAGAAGTCAAGTACAGTGGTGGAAGATGTTGGAGGAGGGTTCAGTACTTCCCAAATCCCCAGGATCTGACAAGGTGTTCCCTCAGACCCTGTGGGAGGCCAGTGCAGAAATTGCAGGGGCCTAGCAGAGATATTTAAAATGGCCTTACCCACAGGTGAGGCCCTGGATGATTGTCAATGTTGTTCCATGGTTTAAGAAAGGCTCTAAGAATATACCAGGAAATTATAGTCCAGTGAGCCTGCATAGTGGTGGGAAAGTTATTGGAAGGTATTCTAAGGGACCAGATATTTAAATATTTGGATAAACGGGGACTGATTGGGGATAGTCAACATAGCTTTGTGTGTGGTAGGCTGTGTCTAATCAATCTTATAGAGTGTTTTGCGGAAATTACCAGGAAAATTGACGAAGATAAGGCAGGAGATGTTATCTATACAGACTCCATCAAGGCCTTTGACAATGTCCCACATGGGAAGTTGGGCAAGAAGTTTCAGTTGCTTGGCATTCAAAATGAGGTAGCAAATTGGATTAGGCATTGGCTTTGCGGGAGAGTGATAGTAGATGGTTATGACTTTAACTGGAGGCCTGTAACTAGTGGTATACTATGGGAATCGGGGATCAGTCTATTGTCGTTTGTCATCTATATCAATGATCTGGATGATAATATAGTAAACTGGATCAGCAAATTTGCAGATGTTTGGGGTCATTCTGGATAGCAAGAAATGCTATTAAAGCTTGCAGTGGGATCTGGACCAGCTGGAAAGTTGGGCTAAAAATGGCAGATGGAATTTAATGCAGACAAGTGTGAGGTGTTGAACTTTGGGAGGACAAACCAGGGTAGGAATTACCTGGTGAGCAGTAGGGCACTGAAGAATGCAGTAGGAAAGAGGGATCTGGGAATACAGACCCATAATTCCTTGAAAGTTCACAGTCACAGTTAGGTAGAATCATAAAGAAAGCTTTTGGCCTTCATAAATATAAGTAATGAGAACAGAAGTTGGGGAGTTTTGTAAGACATTGGTGAGACCTAATTTGGAGTATTGTATGCAGTTTTGTCATCTATCTATAGGAAAGATGTCAATAAGATTGAAAGAGTGCAGAGAAAATTTATAAGGATGTTGCCAGGACTTGAGGACCTGAGTTCTAGGGAAAGGCTGAACAGGTTAAGACTTTATTCCCTGGAGCATAGGAGAATGAGGGGAGATGTAAGGAGTACAGCATGGACTAGATGGGCCACAGGGCCTGTTTCTGGGCTGTAGTGTTCTATGACTCTACTTCCCAAGGTTTGCTTGGTTAAGCACACAGTCTGTGTCTTGTAGGTTGTCAATGAAAAGGGCACTCATGGTGCAATGAGTTAGCTCACATCCCAAAGCCATAGTGTGTAGTTGCAGAAAGACGAAAGACAGTCACTTCAAGTACAAGTGGAATGATGCAGTGACCGCTTGCTTGATATCTGCTCCCATAGAAAGAGTAGCCAGCCATGAGAATTGTCAAACATAATAATGACATCAGTGCTTGTCAGAGCTTACAAAGGGCTTTGAAAAGGATGCACATTACCACACAATCTATCAGCAATACACTGTCTGCAATAAAGTGCAGAGCAACTTTTTCAAAGTGCAGAGCAACTTTTTCAAAGTGCAGGAAGACCCCGGGAGTCTGGGTGGTGGAAGGGGACAAGGAAGTGGGATCTTTAATTCAAGCTATTCCCTGACTCTTCTTCCCTTCACCTCTCCCCACAGCCATCTCAGTCAGTCCCTGCCATTTGCTCTTGTCCCTCAGCAGCTGATCCCTGAGCCTTTACCGTTGCAGATGAAAAATATGTTGCTGAACTCTCACAGCTATCAAAGCTCAGAGAGCACTGGCAAACAGCATGTTAACCACAGCAGCAGGGATCTGAGCCATCTGCCTCTGCATCTGCTGAAACCACAGTGGCCACATCACATAGGATTTCTACGAAGAGGAAGCGTTCACCAGGGAATGCACATCAGTGCTCCAGACAAAGTTAAGAACATTGTTTAAATCATCTGCACTTGCATAAACAATATTCTTGATTACTTTTAGTTAGTGCTCTTTCAGTGTATGAAGCAGTGGGATATAAATTAGTATTGAGTATCTAGGGTTTAGCAGGGCAAGCACGTGATCTTTGCAAAGTAATACACACAAGATGTTGGAGGAATTTAGTCGGTCTGGCAACATCTATGGAGAGTAATAAACAGTTGACGTTTTGGGCTGAGACCCTTCATCAGCCCCAAAATGTTGACTGTTTATTCCGCTCCATAGGTGCCGCCTGACCTGCTGAGTTTTTCCAGCATTTTGTGTGTGTTACTCTGAATTTCCAGCATCTACAGAATCCCTTGTGTTGATGACCTTTGCAGGACTGGTTTGCATTGGTTGAATTGGGAGCTGAAGGAAATGCCCAAACGTTCTTCCTAATAATGAGGCAGCAAAGTACAATCACTTTTCTTGCACTTGCATCACTATCATAATTGCCAGTCCTTGTTAAGAAAGACACTACCCTCTCTTGCTTGTGTTTCTAGTAAATCCTTTATGACACACCAACACCATGCCATAAACTTAGGGGGAGCACAGTGAACGCAACTTCAGATCCATTGAGAAACCTGAGGTGCGTCTTTAAACGGTTATGACAAGACGAGTGAGACTTTGAGACATCAGATTGCTTTGGTTACAGCTCCTGGGACTCATTTGTTGAATTCCTCATGAGCTTTATAATTGTCTTGTTTTAATAATTGTTTCCAAATGGCCAGCTGTTGTGTCTGCCTGGAGATGTGAGGGGATCAGGCAGGATGGACTGGAGATAAAGACGGAAGCATCATGGCAGCCGTCCAAGAATCCTGCAAGAGGTGTTGGCGTACCTTCCAGCAGCAGAAGAGCGGCTGCAGGCCGATGGAGGGGATGACATCATAGTCAATGAATGCTCCTGCTTTATCTATAGTGGCTTTGATTGTCACATACTGACTGCCGATATCAGCCAGCACGTGTGAGGTCAACTTAACATGACTTCACCCCCAGTCCTTTGCTGCACTCTTGCCTTATCTGCAGGAGCTCAGGAAACTGATGCATCACATTACCAAACTAAAGCTGTCTTTTTTGAGGATATTCATCTACACAACCCAGGAAATGCTCATGACTGAAGCAAAAATCAACAAATTAGCAGATGATTTCTTACATGGCATCATTTTGAGCACATGAAGTAATGGCCACAAGTGTACAGTGGTGCTAGAAAGTTTGTAAACCCTGTAGAATTTTCTCTATTTCTTCATAAATGTGACCTAATATGCGATCAGATCTTCACGTAAATCCTAAAACTAGAGAAAGAGAACCCAATTAAATAAATAATACAAAAACATTATACTTGTTCATTTATTTATTGAGAAAAATTATCCAATATTACATGTATCTGTTGGAAATGTTATGTGAACCCTTGCTTTCAGTAACTGGTGTGACATCCAATTACTGAGAGCAATAACTTCAACCTAACATTTCCGATAACTGTTGATCAGTCCTGCACATCAGCTTGGAGGAATTTTAGGCCATCATTCCTTACAAAACTGCTTCAACTCTGGGATGTTGGTGGGCTTCCCTGCATGAACTGCTTGCTTCAGGTCCTTCCACAATATTTCTATAGGGTTAAGTTCAGGACTTTGACTTGGCCATTTCAAACCACGAATTTTCTTCTTTTTAAACTATTCTGTTATTGATTTACTCTTGTCTTTCAGATCATTGTCTTGTTGCATTGCTCAACTTCTATTAAGCTTCAGGTGACAGACCGTTACCCTGATATTCCCCTGTAAAATGTCTTGATACAATTTTGAATTCATTGTTCCCTCGACGGGTGCAAGCTGCCCAGACCCCGAGGCAGCAAAACAGCCCTAAAACCATGATGTTCCTTCCACCATGCTTCACAGTTGGGATGAGGTTTTGGTGTTGGTGTGCAGTGTTCTTTTACCTCCAAACAAAGCAATGTGCATTTCTGCCAAAAAGGTCAACGTTTGTCTTATCTGTCCACAGAACATAGTCCCAAAAGCATTGTATGACATCCAGATGGTCTTTTGCAAACGTGAGATGTGCAGCAATGTTTTTTTTTCTGGAGAGCAGTGGTTTCCTCCTTTGTGTCCTTCCTTGAACACCATTCTTGTTCAGTGTTTTTCTTATAGTGGACATGTAAACAGAGACTTTAGCAAGTCCTAGATATTTCTGCAAGTCTTTTGCTGTTATCGTTGGGTTCTTTTTCATCTCTTCAGCATTGCACATTGTGCTCTTGGTGTGATCTTTGCAGGAGGCCCACTCCAAGGGAAAGTAGCAACAGTACTGATTTTCTTCTATTTGTAGATCATTTCTCTTACTGTGGACTGATGAACTCTCAAGTCTTTAGAAGTGCCTTTGTAGCCTTTTCCAACTTCATGCATCTCTACAATTCTTCTTCTAAGGATCTCTGAAAGTTGTTTTGATCAAGGCTGGTGCACATAAACAACAGATCTTTCTTGGAGAAGAGCAGGCTCTGGCAGTAACCTGACTTTGTGTGTCTTTTTTATAGGGCAGGGCACCTCTAAATCACACACATTCAATCTGATATCATTGTTTGGAACACCTGACTCCAAATAACTTTTGTAGAAGGCATTACCCTAGGGGTTCACATACTTTTCCCAGCAAATACATGTAATATTGGATCATTTTTCTCAAAATGAACAAGTATAAAGTTTTTTGTGTTATTTATTTAATTGGGTTCTGTTTATCTCCTTTTAGGACTTACATGGAGATCTGATCACATTTTAGGTCATAATTATGCAGGAATAGAGAAAATTCTATAGGGTTCACACACGTTCTAGCACCACTGTATTAAGTTTCCTGTAGTTGGAAAGAATGGTACAATGTAAAGGAGAATGAGTGTTGAAGAAGGTGGAAGAGTATGTAGAACACAGAACAATACAGCACTGTCTTTGCCTCGTGTGATTTTATATACTTTTCTGAAGTCATCCCTCAGCCTCTTAGCCTATCCAATCCCTTGTCATAGCTAAAATCCTCTAATCCAGTCAACACCTTGGTGAATCTCCTCTGCACTGTCTCCAGCACAACACCCTTCTTATAGTATAATGACCAAAACTGCACACAATATTCAAAGTCCAGCCAAACCGGTGTCCTTTAAAATTGAAACATAATTCTTAACTTTTATATTCTATGCCCTGACTTGTGAAGCAAGCTTGCCTAATACTTTGCTCACCATTCTATTGACCTGTATTGACTCTTTCAGTGAACTATGGGCTCAAACCCAACGTCCTTCTGTACATTGACTTTCCTTAATACACTGCCATTACTGTACAAGATTTACCCCTATCTAACTTTCCAAATGAATCACCTCAAATTTATCAGGATTAAATTCCATCTGCCAATACCCTTTCAACTTTCCAACTGATTGACATCCTTCTTTAGCTTTTGCCAACCTTCTTTGTTATCCACAACACCACTGGTCCAGAGAGTTAAGCAGGAAACAGTTCATTCAGAAAGCTGAGAGGGGAGGGGAGAAAAAATCCAGCAAAAACAGCAAGTTGAAAGTGGTGTAATTGATGGAATCTATTGAATGGGAGGGCTGGTGAGATGAAAGAGAACATCACCATTTTTCTGGTTGGAAGAGAGTGAGGTGAATACAGAAATGCCAGAAATGGAGAAGGCAGTTGAAGGCCTTGTACTAAATTGGGATGGTTTAGAAAGAGGACCATATTGGGAATCATTGTTGTGGAAAATGGTGCCATTGGACCAGATCCGAAGAAGCTGGAACAAGTACTTAAATAATTTAAGTACAAGACTTAAATAATTTAACCTCTTCATCATGAAGGATGATTGCATTTCTTACTTTAATGGCTAGAAGGTCCATTTTGTTGAATTGGAAAGAGATTAACCCTCCTACTGGATTTCATTGGTTTTCATAAACTATGGTGTGTTTGAATTTGGAGAAAATTAGAAGTGCAGTTTATGACCCTTCCATTAAGTTTGAAAAAACTTGGAGGCCGTTCATTCAGCATTTTCATTTGATGTAATTTGATCATTCCCAAACTTGTTTTATCTCTCTGTACTGTTGTTGGAGGGGAATGGAGTCGTCGACACTAAGGTTTTCTTCTTTTCCATGTTTAAGTTGTTAGTTTTGCCCAAGTCTTTTAGCTTAGTTGATTAATTTTGTTTTTCTTTGGGGATGGGGTTTGCTTTTTTTTTTTGTTTTGTTTTTTTTTTCTTTTTCTTGATTTTTTTCCCAGTTTTTTTTGCTTTGTATTATCCGTTGTTAGTTCTACATGATTGGGAGCTTTGTTAATTTACACTATTTGATTTTACAATTACTTTTCTTAAGTGTAACAATATATCTCCTACTATTTGTATTATTGCTATGTTTTGTTTCTATATTTTGAAATTAATAAAAAGATTGAAAAAGAAAAGGAACAAGTACTGGAATGGAATGCCATCCTCCACAGGAAGCAAGATGCGAGCTGGTATAGTGAAGATTGCTGTGGGAGTCCATGAGGCTGTGATGGATCATGATCACTGATGTATTCCTTAAGTTGGAGATAGAAAAGGCAAAAAGGGAAGGATAGAGTCAGAAATTGACCATGGTAAAGTGACCCTTGAGGAGAAATTGGCAGGAATAGTGATGAAACTTTCAAGTTGTGCAGGAGAGCAGGAGATAATCATCACAATTTTGGAAAGGCCCTGAACAGGATGGAAACAAACACTATCAGTCTGACTTGTGGAGTACTTCCATCACTTTCTGGTTTTATTTCAAATTTCCAGCATTTGCACCTTATACTATCTTGTATCACTGTACTGGTACCTCAGATACCATTTGTCATTCTACTTCCACTAGTGCCTTTAATTCTACCAGGACTCTCCCTTCCAGTGACACCATCCTTCTATAATAACCTACCTTCTCCCGAAACTCATGTACCACTGCAACTTTTGTGATGGTTCTGCCAATTCAAAAAGAAGGAAACCAGAAATGAAAATGAAATAAGACCAGGGATTATGAAGGTGAAGATGAAAAATGCCTGTCTAGTCAAAAGAACAAAAATCAGAATTGGGAAGCATGCCAATGTAAAGATTTGCTGTAGACTGGACTATATACTGCACTTTGAATGATGAAGTGCAAAGAAAAACATTTAGATGAACAAAACATTAGTGTTCACAATGTTGAGAAGGAGAAACATTAAACTGTTCAGTGAGAATTAAGTGTGAGGGCAATTTTGTTTTCTTTGTGAAGAGAATATATTTTCATACAACTGAAAGGAGATTACAAATTCATATTTACATGTTAAAATACAAAGATGCAATGGATACCTAGTATTGGAAATGTTGGAACAGGAGATGTATTTTAATATAATAATTGAGGAAGCAACTGTTTAAAATACTGTGTATTGCTATTAATTGTATGATTGATATTTTGTTGAGTTATAATACATTTAAAAGTAAGCCGTCTCCTATTTTACAACAACATACCCAGATAACACAATATAATGGACTGAAATGCTTCCATTATTCTTAAATTATCTTCTGTCCAAATACAATTTACTATTTGCTGAAAATGAATAGTATAAAATACACACTCAATACAAATGCAGAAATCATTACATAAAAAAATTCAGTCAGAATACATTGGGTAGTTTTGCATTGTTTCAAGAAAGTGCATTAACCTTCAACACACTATGAGCATTAATGCTATGATTCATTTCTAATATCATTGCACATAAAAGCTGGTAACCAGATTTTACAATTTATAGTTCTATTAAAAATAAAAACTACTCTGCAGAAGTTTATACCTTATTGACATGGAGGCTCAATGGTAGACTCTAACCCACATTTTAGACAATGTTAATTGTCATATGATTAAAATAATTTTCTTGAAACAGCAACAGAATTCCCAAAGCACAGAGACAGTTAACACATCTGGAGTATTGCGACTGTTACTCTTAACCTAATTGAAGTACTATTATTTTTAAAAATCATGCTGAAATTTCTGGGTATCCAAAATGATTTATTGTTTATGTATTGGTGTGCTTGAATGGAACAGGAATTATGGCTACATAAAGAATCATACTTATTGTGTTCATGTTTATGTGACTGCTGAGAGGTATTACTGTACAGGTCCTTATTGCTGTGCTTGTCTGACTAGGACAAGAGATTGACTAGGACGTGATAAGTGGGCGGTGAATGTACCAAAGTTTCATTTCTACTTATCCCTGTTTCAGGTTTTCCGTACTTTGGTTCTGTACTGGCAAACACCCAAACTGAACAATGATTAGTGTTAAGTTTTATACAGTGAATACTCCATAATATTCTGCACATAATTTATTTCCTCCTGCTTCCTTCTGTCCTGAAAGTGTCAAACGATTTTAGGATTATTTATCTATTCGGCATAGAAAACAACTACTTGGGTCCTGATGAAAGATCTCGGTCTGAAAAGTTGACTCTTTATTCCTCTGCATAGATGCTGCCTGATCTGAGTTTTTCCAGCATGATGCATGCCTTGGCCTGATATCCCTGTACAGGCATCTTGCAAGAGCAGTTGTGCCTAAACCCATATCCCGTATCCCTTTTAAATATTTATGTGACCAACTTCCATCACTTTTGACGTGGTGCATTCAACATCCAGTTTGTTTCTCTTTTTTCTCCATCAAAATCTATTACTTTGAAAATCTCTACCCTTTGATCTTCTCTGCTTCAAAAAGCAATCCTAACTTTTCAATTAACATTTGTTTGTTATGTGCCATGTTGTATGATGTGGGAGATCATTGTCTTTCCAAGACCATGATTGTTCTTGGCAAATGTTTCTACAGAAGTGGTTTGCCATATCCTTCTTCTGGGCAGTGTCTTTAAAAGATGGATGACCCCAGCCATTATCTACACTCTTCAGAGCCTTGCGTCAGTGGTTGCATAACCAGGGCTTGTGATATGCACCAGCTGCTCATACGAGCATCGACTGCTTGTTTCCATGGCTTCACGTCACCCTGACCAGAAAGGTGGGCAGGTGCTACACCTTGCCCAAGGGTGACCTGCAGGCTAGCGGAGAGAAGGAGTGCTTTTCACCTCCTCTGGTAGAGACGTATCTCCACCCTGCCACCCAGTTAACAGTTTTGTCAAATAGTCTACCATTCCTGGACAATGAGCATTAACAGTATATTAGACCATGGAGGAAAACAAATCTCCACCTAATCCCTGCTATTAATTGATTTTGACAAAACAGTGACCTTTTGAGCTGCAGAGATTGAATAGTAATTGGGAGAACTCTCCTGAAAGGTCATCCATCTGAAATCCGAGTTGTTTCTCTTTCCGTCGATGCTGTCTGATCTATAGAGTGCTTCAGGCATTTTCAAAATCTTTCAGAATTCAGCACCTGTGACATTTTGCCATTGAAGTTATGCTAAACTTTATTAAACAAAAGAATGTATGAACTAGTAAATGGTTTTTAACCTTGGCACCACACTACAAAAAAAGTCAATGTTTCAAAGCGATTTACAAGAATGGAACTGAGAATGGGGGGACCCTAGTTATGTCAGGGGATTGGAAAGGCTAGAAACGTTCCCCTTGTAACAGTAAAGGTTAAGGAGAACTTTGACATGGTCAAGATCATGAATGGCTTTCTATAAAATAATCATTGAAGAATTGTTTCCCATAGGCAAGAGTCTTAGTTCTGAGGGCAGAAATACATGATAGCAGACAAAAGAACTAGAAATGGCATGGGGGAGGGGAAGAAATAAAGTGCAGAGTGAAAACCGTAATGATCCTGGGACCCAGGGGGTGATGGAGGAGTCAGAAAAATCATGCCAAAAATAAGGAGAGAGTAAGTGCTGGGATATCGGGAAAGATCTTGAGAGTGGGTTTATTTGAATAGAACTTTCAAAGAACAGACACTGTAATGTTGGTTCGATTGGCTCTATTTGCAGTATCATTCTCATAAAAAAATGAGGAAAGTGGTGTCAGGAAAGTGCTCCTTAAGTGCATCCAAAGAGATTATATTAACCGTGGTGGTGATGGGAGAGCTGACATTTTGTTCTGTACAATGGAGACACATAAAAATTCCTCCCTTTTTAAATTCCAGCCTAATGACTGTAATTGTAGCATTTCTTATATGCTAGTTGTGTATCAGAACTTCATCCTTTGAAGTGGTTGAAACTGTTTTTAGTGGAAAACCCACCTATTGGACGGTTAGAGCCAAGAACTTCTGTTACAGTTAACCCTGACATGGATGGAATTTCTTTGTTACGTACTGCATACACAACGATACAATCACAAGGTGTGATGTGCACATTTGATTAACTGATGGAAACTAGATAAACGTTTGCCACCAACGATCATTTCCATTTCTTAAAGTAAAAGTGTTGATTACATCATGCATAAATCAAGAAGCATACATAAACTGAAGGTTCTCCTGTGATATAGTGTTTATTTTCACTGATGCCTCAACATTAATATCAAGTGGAACTCCTTAGCAATGAAGCAGCACCAACAAAGTCAGCAACGTTTATGCACTAGATATGATCAGTCGCCCAAATGATCAAATTGGTGTGACCAAATCACAGAGTTAAGCCTTCTTGCTGTGGGAGGTTTCAGTATCCTATTTCAGTGCTCTTTCACATTAATTTCCCCAGACCCTTTCAATTTCTCAGTTACTTGCACTCTCATGCACAGACATTTATCCTTCCTCTTCTTGATTTTTCTCCTTCCTCTTGGTTTTCCATCCACCCACTTCCAGTAACAGAATGACAACCTTTGGAGAGAGGCATGGAGAGAGTCTTTAAGAGTGAAGTTGGGAAGTGACTGCTGTTTGTGGTTGCTCATGTAGGCTTCTTATGCATTTAAGTGGGAGAAAATCATAACAGCAATATCTCAGTGCAAAGATGGCTCAATTCAGTGATATTTTTCCCATAACTTTTTCAGCATTGGGGCAAAGCACAAGCGCACACTTAGAGCCCTTTTCTCTTTTTAAATTAGAAGAATATGAGGGGTCTCACTGAAACTCTGACAGATTGAGAAAGGCAAGATGTGGGGACGATGTTTCACTACTGGGGACATCTAAAACAAGAGGGTTGTGTCTAAAGGATTGTAGGACTGAGCTGAGGAGAAATTTCTTCCCTCAGAGAACGGTGAACCTGTGAAGTTCACTACCATGGAAGGAAAAAAAAATTCTGGATGCAAGAAGTTTTGAAAAGAGAGTGAGATACAGCATTGAGATGGAAGGTTCACCACAATCAAAATTAATGGGGAAGGAAGAAGGAGGGTCAAAGGGTCTACTTACTTTCTATTTCTCTATGATAAAATATCAACAACTTTGGTAAGCATTCCAAATGCTGTAATAGAAATAAAATACAAAATATCATCATGTTAACCTGTATGCTAAAGAATTCAGGATACCTCCATAATCTTCATAAGTTGTGCAATAATTTTATTCATATGACTTTTCTTTTCAATTTTAGTGATTGCACTAATGATAGCATCTGCAGACCGCATTGATGTCAATTGCTAGCTTTTTGTTATAGTGGGTTTCACCATTACCATTTAAAAAATAATAGGTCTCCTTTGCAGGCTGCTCACATCAGTTTGTACTCTATCCAAACCTACTGTCTATCAGTATTTTTTTCCTTTTCTTTATTGCATTGTAGTTGCTAACTAATCAAAGATTGAGGAAAGAATCATGAGCTAAAATGTGATGTGTTTGAAGACAAAAATATTTGCATAGAAGTGTGAAGCTATAGAGAATCACACATGGCACAGGTCAGACTGATTTTCTTTTCAACTGACCTCAATGGAAGTTACCTTCCTGTGTGTGGTAAAACTAGCTGTTAGTTGATTATTTGCCCATTCAGCATCAACTGTACATAATATATAATAATTTTTACCTCAGAATCAGAGGATTGCAGGTTCAATCCCAACCTCAGGAACAACAATTAAAGTGACATTCCGGTGCAGTATGAAGGGATGATCCATTCCATCCTTAGCCAAGGATTTTATACTAAAGCAACACACACAAAATGCTGGAGAAACTCAGCAGGCCAGGCAGCATCAATGGAAAAGAGTACAATCAATGTTTCGGGCCGAGACCCTTCAGTAAGACTGGAGAAAAATGATCAGATGCTGCCTGGCCTGCTAAGTTCCTCCAGCATTTTGTGTGTGCTGCTCGGGTTTCCAGTATCAGCAGATTTTCTATTGTTGGTGATTTTATACTGAACCTGACTTCTCTTTTAACTAGATGAGAAGGATCTCTTAGTACCTTCTTGACGAGGAATCGGGGAATTATTCCTGGGATTCTGGCCAATATTTATCCTTCAGTCAATGGCAGTAAGATTGTCTTGTTAATGTCACAATGCTTTATATGGGGCAAATTGATCACCGCATTCCCTGAGCTCCACAGTGACTATATTTTAACACATACTTCATTGGCTGGAAAATGATTTAGGATAAATTGTATGGAGCACAAGACAATTGGAGTAGAGGTAGGCTAATTGGCTGCTCAAGTCTGTCTTCTCATTATTATGATAATAGTTGATCTATGTTGGTCTCAACTTCGCTTCTGTGATCTACTTTCCTCATTAATATATATCACGATGTAACCTCCACAATCCTCTTTCAGAAGCATATTTAGATTTTAGTTGCAAATTAAATCAGGACAAAGGGTACTGAAAGCAGTCCTCTAGGGAGTTATTAACATTCTAGAATGATAGGAATTTGAACAATGCATAAGTAAGGTGCATTTGGCTCACGTTTACAGAAAAGAACTTTGGAGTTTCATGACAGTGTAATTATAAAAGGGCAAAGAAAAAGCAGCTTGGCAAATAAACACACAATTAATAAACTTGGTAGTTTGAATCCAAATGAATTATTTGAGATTTTTTTTTTAAGATTTGCACACTGCCCTACTGGATTACTTAATGTGCTCAGAATCCTCAGTACCTTTAACAAGTTTAAGGTGCGAAAATATGTTGCCACCACATATTGCAATCTCTCATAGATACAAAAATGTAGAATGAAGCAAAGAATAGTCTTTGCAGGTCCCTATTAATGGACCAGGGGTAAAAGATTAAGTAAGTGTGCTTCCTTGCTAAATAAGTCTCTTTGCACAATGTTCCAGTATTGTATGTTATTGATTGATGAAACTTGCAAATTAATAAATTCTAGTAATTTGCCATTCAGTAACACTTTGTTGAAAAATTGTTAGTATAGTATATACTTCATAATGTACTCTATATACTTATATACTTAAATACTATGGTACATAGTTTGAAAGCATTAATCAGTATTGGCAGATATTTGGAGACAGATTTCTTCATGCTAATGAAAAATATAATACTTTTGGAAACTTCAAATATCAGAAAACCAAGCCAGGAAGCTCAACAAAATGAAACATAAACTTTATTTTGTTCTTCATAGATGTCACCTGAGCTGCTCTGCATTTCTCATGTTTTCTGTTCTTTAACTCGTGTTATCTTCGTTGTTTTCATAATATATCATTATTTAATGTTTGAAAGTGGTTACAAACAATTACATAATTCTTTCAAGCTTAAACTTTCCATACCGAATTGTGTGGATGAGTTGACTTCTTAGACATTGCAATGCAGTTAGCATGAATTCAGAACTGATAGACAGTAAAGTTGAAGCCATGGAATTTCCTTGGAGCAGCTTGCCACCTATGCTTGGCATCCACTAAACACAGCAACATGATCTTAGCTTGAGAAAGTTTCTTGATGAGAACCTTCTCAAAGAAACTGGAATCAAACTTGAAACTGCAAGGCTCTGGATAGTGCAGTGTCTTCTGATAATATGTCTTACAACAATCTTTTGCCAGCTAATTAAGCCACAACACAAGGCTGAACCTGCTTTAAAAGGGTTTGAATCCTTATGAATATCTCTAGCATTCAAAAACATTGTAAAAAATAAATATACGAATAACTTTTTTGAGAAGGCATTAATATAGTAAAAATATAGTTAAATCTCTTAAAAATCTAAATGCCTTCGACTTGACTAATTTGATTTAAAAAATTAGTTAAAACTTGCTTTTCTCCCTTGCAGCTGTTCATCACCAGGGCTGCATTTCCCTTTAAAATCACCACAATCCCATTTCTCACATTCCAGTCCCCATACTCCCTTTAAACTAAGTTCTATTTCCTGTTCTCTTTTTAAATTCTCCTGGTTCACTGGAAAATGTCCCATACTACTGAATAATGTCTAAAAAAACATGAATTTAAGGTATGTTGGGGTATTAATAGGTAGCCAATAGTCTGGAAAATATGCTCGTCTGGTATTGTCGAAGTCCCCAGTGTGTTGGATTCTGCAGTTTTACCATAGATCCTTAATATAGAAGTGATGGAGGTCATTGAATAAAATAAATTGTACAGTACTACTGTGCTACATTGTTTCCATTTATATAAAGTGACTTCAACTTCACATTTTTCTAAACTGTGCAGTGTAATTTCAGCATGGTCACCAAGTCACTGAGGCAAGTATTGCACATTCATCTCTAGAGACAGCCAACTCTTATCAGGTGTGCGTGTGCTTTCCGCACTGCAGCCTAGATGTACGAAACACACTGGAGGTCAGATACCAACACATTTGACCTGCTCTGCTCCTAGATAGCACTAAGTCCTGTTGCGTCTTGTTGCATTACAAAGCTGACTGGGGAGAGGGACTGGCAGATATACTCTGCACAAACCAGAGATGACTGAAGTCTAGAGTTTTTGCTTGGTAACTCATTTTGGTTAATGTTTTAATCAATGTGTGTGATGTGAATGTGATTTTCAATGCATTCATACTTAATTCTGAAAAAAGTAGCTTAATGTATTTCTAAGTGGGAGGGCACTTGAGGTGAGAGGTGTAAAGGGAAGGGGATATGTGGGACAAGTTCCTTTACACAGAGAGAGAGATGAGTGCTTGGAATACACTGCCAGGGGTGGTAGTGGAGGCAACTATAATAGTAGCATTAACAGGCTCATTAGGTGGACATATAATGATGCAGAGAATGGAGGGATAAGGAGATTGTGTCAGAAGGGATTAGTTAGGCATTTAGTTACTGGTTTGATGGATTCGCCCAATATCGTGAGCAGAAGGGCCTATTCCTGTGCTGTACGGTTTGATTTAATCTGTTCTGACTTGTTCCTGATCATTTAGAAACAGTGTCAAAATCTTTTATCAATATAAGATGTGGGGACGCTGTCAGGGTGGTCAGTAAGCAAGACCTTAACTTCCTCTGTCGATGCCAAGATGCAGCATGTGGGTGGATTCAGCTTGGGGATGGACCAGCATAGCAGAGCTGGAGGAATAATGGGAGCTGTGTGACCACAGAAGATAAATGGAACCATTCTACGAGAGCTGAATGCAACTTGTGTGCTGGGCGCAGCACATTTGGCCCAAGGCTAAACTAAATTTTAATAAGTTGCAAACAATGTATTTAAAACTTCTGTTTCACATTTTTGGGTCATTGGAGAATCAACACGGCAATCTCGATAATGACTGTAAAATAAAAATAAGCTGGCGTTAAGACAAGGGATCAGGTTTGATCCTACACACAAACACCAATGCCCAGAACTTGACTTGTTAAATTTTAACAACAAAGCCTGTTCTAATATTTTTCATCAGTCCTTTTTAGTTAAAGTAATTGACATTTAATGAGTTTACATTGCAGGCAGAATTATTAAATTTTGTTTCACACTTACATTAGTGGTGTAGAGCTGATATTGTTCAAGGCTTTTCTGGAGGTGGCTCCTCCAAAAGAGAGATTTCACACCTGGCATGAACAGGCTGATGGCAGTTTGGCAGGTGAGTTGGAATAACTTCATTTTGATCTGAAGCCAAAAGTGTTTTACAGAGAGCACAGAGAGCTGCATAATTTCCCACCTACACTTCGAGCAGATTCCAGTTTCAAACAAACACGAGGGATAATATTATACCATCGGTGTCACCTGACACTTATGGTTCGAGAAATTCAACAAGAGAATATGATTTTAGTTCATATTGTGATTTTGACACTTGCAAATAATACACACTATTAATTAATATGTCTTCATGCCAAATATTTGGAATCCAAATTGACGGCAATACCAGCAGTTTTATTTGAAGTTGATAGAAATGCTACATCACTGGATGTGAAATGCTTAACTACCTCAGTACTTAAATCTTTTATCTTTACAATGAAACAGATATGCTAAACAGTTTAGTGAGAGCACTTTAGTAAAACAATTATAGAATATTCATATTTATCATTATATTATTTAATGATAACAATAGATAGGATCTATAAAAATTAAATCTTTTTGTTCCAATTCAAAAGTAATTCCTAAAGTCACTGGTGTTTGATACTTTGAAATTGAATGCTCAGCTTTTTTATTCATTACAGAAATCTTCTAGGGTAATGTCAGTGCACAGTCAACCCCTCCTTGTGAAATTTATTCATGCAAATCCATTAATATATATAGGAATGCATGTCTGAACAGCAAGAGTATTGGAATATACGAATGTTTAGTATAAATTGAATGTGGATATGCCTTTAAGCTTATGACTTGTTGTTTGTTAGATATAATTCACCTTCAGTCACAATATGTTTTAGCATCTCTTTCCTTGTTATTTGAACAGCAATAAATAAATAATTACATATGTAACATCAGTGGTGAGTTTGAGATATTGCTGCTTCAAGAAGTAGCAAGCACCATGGCAGCAAATTTGTGAGCAATATAACCAACAAGGTGCCTGAGCAGCTGACAGCAAAAACCTTGAAGTAACATTTCACCTGAACATTTGACTGTTTCATCAGAGTCTGTTGATCAGCCTAAAGGTTTTATTAAAGGGATGCAACTTTAAAATATTTTAAGATTGAATTCTGTGGGAGACGTTAGTGTGTAGCTTGAATTATGAGAACATAAGAACGGATGGTTCAACATGGAGGGCTTATCATTCGAGGAGGTTTACACAATGACCTCCATCACAACATTGGCATTCAAAATTATGAGGCAACATTCTGCAGGGTCTGATCCGTGAATACAGGTGTTTTCCATGCAAAAGAGAGTGCTGAAGCTAGTGACTCATTTATTGCCCATAGTGATGGATCACGTGGGTACAGGTCACTCAACGAAATACCCTTGAATCATGAGCTCCCGAAAGATGGAAGGGACCATAACAACCAGAGGTGTCAAGACTGTAAGAGGAATTCATGCTATCTACATGTTAGTAGATATATGCTGGTGGCATGGGAGGTTGAGGTCACTGATGTAATGAATGCTTGTCCTTTGCTTAGCGTGGGAGTACTCACTGCTGGGTCACATCACATATGAACAGTTGTTCAATGTGAGATCATCACGTAGCTGGGAGGGAGCCAGGAGCCATTCAACACAGACAGATCAAAGCATGGATCCACTTTAATCACTCCCACATGGGCTGCCACAGGCGTAGCTCCAACATTGGCCGAATTTCGTCCTGGGAGCTGGTCGCAATGTCTTGTTGCCGACATGGGGACTGACGCCTTGAAACTTCTCTGGTCAATCAGTCTCACTCTCCATTCCTCCAGCTCAGGGATAGTCACTGACCTTGGCCACAAACACCAAATTTCTTCAGTCTTCTTGCAATTCTCTCCTGACTCTGCACTGGTGCCTCTCCACTGTTTCTCTATACCTCTGCCTTTCTGCCTCTGGTATCCAGAACAGAGAGAATTAGTGTGGATGACAGAAACAGAGATGGGAGTGTGGGTTTGCTGGGGGCGGGTGTGCTGAAGTGTGTGAGAGAGTGAGCTGAGTACTTGATGGCTGGCCAAACATAAAATCCACAATTTCTGCGAAACTACAGACTGAGCAGGGCCTTACTGATTAGGGTTCTCAGAGCCACAGGGCCTTCAGCCCACCGAGTCTGCACCAGTCATCAAGCACTTAGTATTACACCTGTCCTATCCTAACTTGTTTTATTCTCCCCTGGATTTTATCACCTACACTAGACTCAATTTATAGTGGCCAATTAACTACCAGCACTTCATTTTTTGCCATGTTGGAGGAAAGTGGGGCACAGTGTTACACAGAGAATGTGCAAAGTTCAAACTGACTTTAGCAGAGGTCAGCAGTGGACTCAGCTTGGTGGAGTTAGAGGCGGCAGCTCTACTAGTTATATCACTGCACTTCATTATTCATCAGAATATATTGATGATATGATGTAATATATGCTGCAACTGTACAGGGTACTGGTGAGGCCACGTCTGGAGTACTGCGTGCAGTTCTGGTCTCCTTACTTGAGGAAGGATGTACTGGCTTTGGAGGCCGTGCAAAGAAGGTTCACCAGGTTGATTCCAGAGATTTGGAGGTTAGACTACGAGGAAAGATTGAGTCGTCTGGGACTGTACTCACTGGAATTCAGAAGGATGAGAGGAGATCTGATAGAAACATATAAAATTATGAAAGGGATAGATAAGATAGAGTCAGGAAAGTTGTTTCCACTGGTAGGCGAGACTAGAACAAGGGGACATAACCTCAAGATTCCATGAGTAAATTTAGGATGGTGATGAGGAGGAAATGCTTTTCCCAATGAGTGGTGAATTTGTGGAATTCTCTGCCCAATGAAGCAGAGGAGGCTATCTCAGTAAATACATTTAAGACAAGTTTGGATAAATTTTTGCATAGTAGGGGAATTAAGGGTCATGGGGAAAAGGCAGGTAGGTTGAGATGAGTCTGTGGTCAGATCAGCCATGATCTTATTGAATGGCGGAGCAGGCTTGATGGGCCAGATGGCCGACTCCTGCTCCTATTTCTTATGTTCTTAATATTTTATTGCTAATATGGATTTTTTCACTTTTTTAGGAATGCAACATAACATGTATTAAATTAGTACATATTTCAGGATGATATGTACTAAGTCATCTAATTTTTGACATGCAATGCATCAGCCTCTGTTGATCACTGAGTGTTGTTTACCTCCAATAAAATATATTAAGAACGCTGTCCTCATTACTTACGCTACGAACATAGATACAGAAGAAGGGATTGTCAATAGTTTGCCATTTTGTTGGGGGTGAGGGGGTGGGGTTGGGTTATGGAAATTTTGCATGAAACAAGGCTGAAGTTTGTCTGCTGGGACTTTTGTTAACCTTGAGGTAGAAGCTGCAGTTTGAAAATTTATGTTCCTTTTTGTTGTGCCTTACTACTTACTTCCTTGCCTCATGACAATAAGGCTGCAGTTCCCTCACCATCGGCATGGCTGCAGGTTTGTAAGTGACCTCCTCATCAGTCTCCCAAAAATGACTACCACCAATGAGTAACAGGCCCAAATCCCAATGGAGAGACAGTTTATATGGAGTCATCCATATATTACTGATCATCATGGTAACTTCTACACAAATCATGAAAGACAGAAGCTAACAAATTAATGCATTAAACAGTCCACACCAAAGATGAAATGTTTGACCAAAGAACCTTGTTTATTCTTTTGCCCCAATGGTTGGAGAAATTTAGTGAGTTGAGCAGCACCTATGGGGTCAACAACATACCCTGCAGTTTGGTGCTACCGATTCCAGAATCTACTGTCTCTGATGTCTCCTTGTGCATCCTTTTGGTATGTTTCCATCTTCCTATCAGGGGCTTCAGCAGGAACTTGAAAATACTCTATTGTGAGTATTATATAGTCCCCTATCCCCAATAGCAATAGAGTAACTGAGAAAGCAGATTTTGGAAAGGAGCAAAAATAATAGAGTTGCTGCCAAGGGTGAATTCCAATTCCCTAATATTGATTGGCACCTCTTTAGTGCAAGAAGTTTAAATGGGGCAGAATTTGTCAGGCGTATCCAGGAAGGATTCCTAACACAATACGTGGACAGACTGAAGAGAGGAGAGGTCATTATGGATTGAGTACTCGGCAATAAATCTGTTTAGATGACAGATCTCTTGGTGGGTGAGCATTTTGGAGACTCACTGACCTTAGGCAGGGACCGGAGCAGACAGCATGAGGAAGTATTTAGAGGGGTGAGGGCAAATTGTGATTAGGCAGGAACTTGGGAGTGTAAATTGGGAAACATTGTATTCAGAGAAATGCACAATGGAAATTTGGTGCTTGTTTAGGCATCACGCTTGGGGTTCTGGATAGATTTGTTCCACTGAGGCTAGATAAGGATGGTAGAACAAAAAACATAGAAATTTACAGCACATTACAGGCCCTTCATCCCACAATGTTGTACCGACCATGTAACCTACTCTAGAAACTGCCTAGAAATTCCCTAGCACATAGCCCTCTATTTTTTTATGTCCAATGTACCTATCTAAGAGACTCTTAAAAGACCCTACTGTATTCACTTCCACCACCACTGCCAGCAGTGCATTCCACGCACCCACCATTCTGTGTGAAAAATTTACCTCTGACATCCTCTCAGTACCTATTTCCAAGCACCTTAAAATTATGCCCCCGTCTGTTAGCTCTTTCAGCCCTGGGATAAAGCCTCTGGCTATCCACACGATCAAAGTCCCTCATCATCTTATACACCTATAAAGGTGAAGGAACTGTGCTTGACAAGAGATGTGGAATATCTAGTCAAGAAAAAGACAGAAACATACTTGAAGTTTAGGATAGAAGCATACTTGAGCTTTAAGAAGATAGATGCATACTTGAGGTTTAGGAAGCAAGACACAGACAGGGCCCTATAATGTTATAAGGTAGCCAGGAAGAAGCTTAAGAAAAAACATAGAAGAGCTTGAACAGGACATGAGAAGGCCTTGGTGAGTAAGATTAAGGAAAACTCCAAGGCATTCTACATGAACGTGAAGAACAGAGGAATGGTTAGAGTGAGGGTAGGACTAGACAGGGATAAAAGAGGAAACTTATGCCTGGTATCAGAGGAGGTAGAGGGGGTCTCTAATCAAGACTCTACTTCAGTATTCACCAGTGAGAGGTACCCTGACAAATATGAGATCAGTGCAGAACAGGCTAATATACTGGAATGTGTCGATGCTCCGAAATAGGATGTGCTGGAACTCTTGAAAATCATTAGGACAGTTAAGTCCCGAGGACCAAATATGCTATATCCAAGGTTACTAAACAAAGCAAGGGAAGTGATTGCTGCACAATTAGCAATGACCTTTGCATCCTCATTGGCCACCGGAGTAGCACCAGAAAATTGGAGGGTGGCACAGGTTCCAACAGAACATTGACAGCATGCAGATCTGGGCTATGAAGTGGCAGATGGAGTTCAACCTGGAAAAGTATGATGTGATTCACTTTGGAAAGTCAAACTTGAAGGCTTAATACTGGGTTAATGTCAGGATTCTTTGCAGTGTAGGTTCAAGTCCATAGACCCCACAAAGCTACGAAGCAAGTTGATAGGATGGATACGAAGGCATGTTGTGGGCCAGCCTTCATTTGTCAAGGGATTGAGTTGAGGAGCCACAAGGTAATGTTGAAGCTCTATAAAACTTGGGCTATACCGCATTTGAAGTATTTTGTTCAGTTCCAGTCACCTTATAATAGGAAGGATGAGGAAGCCTTAGAGAGAGCGCATAGGAGATTTACCTATACCAGGATGCTGCCTGGATTGGGGAGCATGTCTTATGAAGAAAGGTTGAATGAGCTAGAGCTTTTCTCTTTAGAGTGAAGGAGAATGAGAGGTGACTTGATAGAGCTGTATAAGATAATAATAGGCATAGATAGAGTGGACAACCAATACTTTTTTCCCAGGGTGGCAATAGCTAGTTCAAGGGGGCATGATTTCAAGGTGATTGCAGGAAAGTTTAAGGGGAGATGAAAGAGGTAATTTTTTTTACACAGAGTGTTGGGTGCATGGAACATCCTGCCATGGATAGTGTTAGAGGTAAATATATTTTAGAGATATTTAGAGATATCCTAGCTCCTTGCTTCATCCCTACTTTAAAAAGTACGGCACAACATAATAGGCCAAAGGGCCAGTACTATACTGTATTGTTCTAAAAGCAGTCAGCAGCAACCCTGAATCAAACTGGCTCAACTTCAGATTGTGCAATGTTAGCACGAGTTGAAGTTGGCATCCATGGGGCCACTGTTGGAGTTACAGTGGTGGGAGCACAAGTCCTGTCAAACTGACAAGGACAAGCAATTTATACTTCAAGTTGCCACTGCTGCTCCCTCAGGACTGGGCATCCGTTCGCTGAGCAATCTCCTGGAGGATGGATTGCTGGAATGCTGACATGCTTTAAGTCTCACTTGACAGTGGAATCCAGAGCTAGGTTGAACTCATACAATTTACAGTTGTTTTATTGTCTAACGTTGCTTCATATCATGTTAACTCCCTGGCAGTAAATATCTTCATCTCACTAATGAAAATCTTTCTCAGCATACTATTTTACAATTCAAAAAAAACTCATTTCTATATCTATTTCTTAGAAAAATTATTATATTTCTGAAGGAGATTTTAAATTTGCATATAAATAAAGGAATTCGATGAATAACAGATACATTAGTATACCCAGAGAACGCAGTCTGTGAGAGCAGAATGAAACAAAAATGATTATTTTCAAGACATGCACTTAGTATAACGATACCAATGTCATTTGAAATAATCATTTGCTCATTCTCACCTCGTTGACAGTACTGTGCACTCCTGGTTCACACTAAACCTCAGAAAAAAGTCCCAAATTGATTCAGTGTCGAGCTGTCATTAGCCAAGCAGTCTGTTCTCATTATCTCCCTGAACAACTCTCCCAAATTGAATTGAATGTATTTCCACGCTACAGACAAGAAATCCCTGGAGAACAGAATTAAAACTTCTCCCTAATCTTTTCACTCAGAACTTCTGTTGTTACCTGTATCAATAATCAAATCCACTGCCCTGCCCTTTATGGCTTTTGTTTCCATAACACAAAACAGAGCAGATATTCATTCTAAGGGTAGGATAGGAACTGTCAGTAAAATGAATGTCCAATACAATTACACATAGACTATACAAACTAATGAAGTTTCAGTTTCCCCTCACCATGTCATTGTCATCAATGCTTACGTGCCTACAATGCCCAGCAGAGTCAAACCCAAAGAAAACTTCTGCACCGATCTTTACCCCATTGTGAAAGCAATACCTCCTGATGACGAACTTCTCCTGATGGGTGAGTTTAACATCACAGTCGGAAACTAATTCAGAGATTTGAACAGGGTACTAAGACATCATGGCATTGGACTTCTACTGCTAAACTTTCGTGCTGACAATGGCCTGTCCATCACGAATACACTCCTCATGAAAGCCAACAAATACAAAAGAACAAGGATGCACCTCAGGTCAAAACAGTGGCACATTATCATCTGTCGCAGGCAGGACATTCGTGATTTCAAGATCACTAGGGTGATGTGATAACAGCACATTTGGAAAGCGGTGAAATGATTGGACAAAGTCAGCATGGATTTGTGAAAGGAAAATCATGTCTGACGAATCTCATAGAATTTTTTGAGGATGTAACTAGTAGAGTGGATAGGGGAGAACCAGTGGATGTGGTATATTTGGATTTTCAGAAGGCTTTTGACAAGGTCCCACACAGGAGATTAGTGTGCAAACTTAAAGCACACGGTATTGCGGGTAAGGTATTGGTGTGGGTGGAGAGTTGGTTAGCAGACAGGAAGCAAAGAGTGGGAATAAACGGGACCTTTTCAGAATGGCAGGCGGTGACTAGTGGGGTACCGCAAGGCTCAGTGCTGGGACCTCAGTTGTTTACAATATATATTAATGACTTGGATGAGGGAATTAAATGCAGCATCTCCAAGTTTGCGGATGACACGAAGCTGGGTGGCAGTGTTAGCTGTGAGGAGGATGCTAAGAGGATGCAGGGTGACTTGGATAGGTTGGGTGAGTGGGCAAATTCATGGCAGATACAATTTAATGTGGATAAATGTGAAGTTATCCACTTTAGTGGCAAAAATAGGAAAACAGATTATTATCTGAATGGTGGCCGATTAGGAAAAGGGGAGGTGCAATGAGACCTGGGTGTCATTATACACCAGTCATTGAAAGTGGGCATGCAGGTACAGCAGGTGGTGAAAAAGGCGAATGGTATGCTGGCATTTATAGCGAGAGGATTCGAGTACAGGAGCAGGGAGGTACTACTGCAGTTGTACAAGGCCTTGGTGAGACCACACCTGGAGTATTGTGTGCAGTTTTGGTCCCTTAATCTGAGGAAAGACATCCTTGCCATAGAGGGAGTACAAAGAAGGTTCACCAGATTGATTCCTGGGATGGCAGGACTTTCATATGAAGAAAGACTGGATGAACTGGGCTTGTACTCATTGGAATTTAGAAGATTGAGGGGAGAACTGATTGAAACGTATAAGATCCTAAAGGGATTGGACAGGCTAGATGCAGGAAGATTGTTCCCGATGTTGGGGAAGTCCAGAACGAGGGGCCATAGTTTGAGGATAGAGAGGAAGCCTTTTAGGACCGAGATTAGGAAAAACTTCTTCACACAGAGAGTGGTGAATCTGTGGAATTCTCTGCCACAGGAAACAGTTGAGGCCAGTTCACTGGCTATATTTAAGAGGGAGTTAGATATGGCCCTTGTGGCTACGGGGATCAGGGGGTATGGAGGGAAGGCTGGGGCGGGGTTCTGAGTTGGATGATCAGCCATGATCATAATAAATGGCGGTGTAGGCTCGAAGGGCCGAATGGCCTACTCCTGCACCTATTTTCTATGTATGTTTCTATGTATGATGCACGGTGCGCAGTGCTGGACCAATCATTGACTGGTCAGATCCATCTTCACACTAAATATTGTTCATTGTTTCACAAGAAGCCAAAAAGTCATCAGACAGTCTCTTAACATTGGGAAGCTGAAGCAATTTGAAAATCGTGAGCAATTCAAAGGCAACCTTGATGACAAGCTGTTGTCCCATGGGCCCCTCACTGGAAGCACAACCTAAAATGAGACTCATTTAAAACTGTGGTGATGGAATCAGCAATATCCGTTCTTGGATCGAAAAAGAGGCTTCACCAAGGCTGGTTCAATGAAAATTAGAACGTTGCCAAGATACTGGCAGAGAAGCATGGCAGAACGACAAATGCTCCAAATTAAAACCAGATCACTTCAAATACTCCAGAGCAGGGCACAGGCTGTCTGACATAGAATGCAGGATTAGTGGTAGGAGAAGAAAGCAGAAGACACCAAAAACCCCAACTTGTACTTCAGTGCTAGTAAGGCAATCTGTGGACTGCATACACCAAGCACACCCTTCCACTTCTGTCAGATAGCTCAGGGAGAAGAACAGCATCAATGCCAGGTGGAAGGAATACTTCAACAACCTGCTCAACAGGTCCCTTTCAGTCGACCAGATCCCGTAGAAGACTTTTGTTGACATTCTCAAACTTCCTCCTATGTTGGATGAGGTCAAGAAAGTCATTGCTCAAACCAGCTCTGGAAAATCCCCTGGGAAGGACAGAATAACAACTGAGATCTTCAAGTGAGCAGATCCATTTGTAATCAAAACCTTCTACTGCAATCTTATGAACATCTGGGAAGAAGACATGCCTAAAGACTTCAAGGATGCCAAAATCATCCTGCTCTTCAAGAACAAGTGAAGCAAAGCTGACTGTGGTAACTACCGAGGCATCTCCCTCTTGTCCTTTGCTGAGAAGGTTCTAGCCCATATAATTCTCAACCACCTAATAACAAACATGTGAGAAGCGAATCTCTCTGAGCCACAGTGTGATTTCTGCTTGGGTCGCAGCACCACTGACATGGCTTTAGCTGTTTGTCAGGTTCAGTAAAAGTGCATAGAACAAAAATTGAACTTGTGTGCCATTTTCATAGGTCTAACCAAAGTGTTCATCGTGGTCAGCAGAGAAGCGCTGTGGATGGTATGGTTGAAGCTGGGGTGCTGTTGTAGATTCGTCAAGCTCATTCGCCTCTTTCATGACAATTTGACTGATCTCGTCCTGTCAAACAGAGAAGTTTTAGAGCCATTCAGCATTTTTAAAGTTGTGAAACGAGGGTGCGTGTTGGTTCATGTGCTTTTTAACCTATTCTTCACATGCATGCTAAACCATGCCAACAGAGACCTTGAACATGGAGTGTATCTGAAATACATGCTTGATGGATCACTCCCTGGCCTGCATCATCTGAATGCCAAGTCGAAGATGAGAAATTTGTCCTTGAAGTGCTCTATGCTGATGACCGTGCCCTGATGGCCCACACAGAGTCCGATTTCCAACTCATTGTCAACCGCTTTGCAGAAACTTCTCGTCTCTTTGGCCTCACCATCAGCCAGGTAAAGATGGAAGTCCTATTTCATTCTGCTCCTGGATCTGCTATTGCCCTCCTTCCATCACCAACAAGGGAACAAAATTGAACATGGTAAATCTGGTCAGGTACCTCAGCACCATCATCTGGAGTGATGGCTCCCTGGACAAGAAAATCAATACTAATATTTGCAAAGCCAGACAGAACCTTAGCTGCCGGCATTCACGTATATTGAACCAGCACAACATTCGACCACTCACAAAGCTCAAGGCGTACAATGCTGTCGTCATGAGCAGTCTCTTTTATGGCTGTGAAATATGGACTGTTTACAGAAGATAGCTTAAACAGCTAGAGCATGTCCACATTCACAGCTTGAGGTCGACTGTAGGCATCCACTGGCAGGACCGAGTTACAAACATGGAAGTGTTCAACAGAGCGGAGACCACAAGCACTGAGGCTATGATCGTGAAATCTCAGCTTCGATGGACAAGACATGTCATACACATGGATGACTCCAGAATCCCCATACAGCTATTGTATGGCATGCTATCTCTGGGTAAGAAAAACCAAGCTAGGCCTCACAAGAGGTTCAAAGGTTGTGTGAAATCTAAAATCGCAGAGGCTGGAATTACTCCAAAGCAGCTGGAACAGTGCGCACAAGACCAGGCATGGTAAGAATCACCATGACAACTTTGAGGAGAGGTGTTGTGTGACCTGTTGGCTGCCTGAGAGCGACAGAAAGATGCAGCAGCCAATACTGCAGATGACTCAGGACAGTTCCCCTGCACTCACTGTGAACATGCTTGTTGTTCAAGCCTTGAACTCCACAGTTACCTTCGGGTCCGTAACAGATAAACTGCACAAGAATGAGTGTCATTATCGAACATGATGCTTGACCATCATGCAAACCTTCTAACGCTTTCCAAGCCACATAAATATATACTAGGAATAAACCACATATAAAGTACACCTCCAAAGGGGTTGTGTTCCTAAGAAAACCACCTATATTACATTTTTTTATAATGCAAAGCACTATTAAAAATTGACAAAATCTCTTGTTCTATTTGCATTTGGTATTTATTTGCTATTTTTTTCACACATAAATTCTGTAGGATAAAATGTTATTCAGTATAATCAAAGTTTTGATAATGACTTGTGAACTTTGTGAGAGCAAATTTCCATTATCTGAACTGCCATTACATTGGGGGAGAGGTTGGTGAGATACACTGTATTAATTATTTCCAGTGCAATCTTTTAAATGATCAGATTAATTCTGTTTTAATAAATGGAATCAAAAAATCCTTCTCTGTCATGTTGATTGTTTATATGTTGATTTAATATAATAAATATGTGCACACAGCCCCTCAAAGGTACAGTTCCAGTCATTAAGGGGCAAATTAGGCCATTCAGCCCATTGAGTCTGCCCCTATTCCATCATGGTTGATTCATTATTCCTCTCATCCTCATTCTCCTGTCTTCTCTCCGTAGCTTTTGACATCTTGACTAATCAAGAAACTACCAAGCTCCATCTTAAATATTGCTGATGACGTGGCCTCCATAGACCTCTGGCTAAAGAAGTTGCTGTTCATCTTGGTTCTAAATGGATGTTCCTCTACTCTGAGACTGTTCCTTCTGGTTTTAGACTCCCCCAGTATAGGAAACATTCACTCTACTAAAGCCAATAGTACCCTAAGTGGGCGATATCACTCCTCTGAGGATGGTGGGAATTTCTAAGGGGGCGATAAAGATCAAGGGGATGGTGGGAGGGGGCTTCTCAATAGCAAGGAGACAGCTGAGGGATTGTAGGTTTAATTTAAGAAATTAATTACTTATTATAAGCATTTGAGACTCAGTGCTTCATAATTGATTACAACAATCATGTAATCATCTCATCTCTTGCTAACGCACCATTCTATTAGACTTCACTCAAAGGGTGTTATAGTTGTTAAAAAGCAATGTGACACTTCTGTACTTGACATATCATGAGAAATCTGGACTGATGAAATTGTGTTATTTCTGGGCCCGGCCCGCGCATTTTTGCCATTCTGTATTGCAGTACAGAGTTAGCTAGTATGATTCCCATACTCTAGTTATGCCATAATGCAATTCCTGTAAATTAGTGTATGGAATTCAATGGGTAAATTTCAGAATTTGCCCTTTCAAGTGGTCTTGACACATACAGTGGCATGCAAAAGTTTGGGCACCCCTGGTCAAAATTTCTGTTCACGTGAATAGTTAAGTGAGTAAAAGATGAACTGATCTCCAAAAGTCATAAAGTTAAAAATGAAACATTCTTTTCAACACTTTAAGCAAGATTAGTGTATTATTTTTGTTTTGTACAATTTTTGAGTGAAAAAAAAGGAAAAGAGCACTATGCAAAAGTTTGGGCACCCCAAGAGATTTGAGCTCTCAGATAACTTAATTAGCTTGTTAGGGCTATGGCTTGTTCATAGTCATTGTTAGGAAAGGCAAGGTGATGCAAATTTCAAAGCTTTATAAATACCCTGACTCCTCAAACCTTGTCCCAACAATCAGCAGCCATGGGCTCCTCTAAGCAGCTGCCTAGCACTCTGAAAATTAAAATAAATGATGCCCACAAAGCAGGAGAAGACTATAAGAAGATAGCAAAGTGTTTTCAGGTAGCCGTTTCCTCAGTTCGTAATGTAATTAAGAAATGGCATTTAACAGGAACAGTGGAGGTCAAGTTGAGGTCTGGAAGACCAAGAAAACTTTCTGAGAGAACTGCTCATAGGATTGCTAGAAAGGCAAATTGAAACCTCCGTTTGACTGCAAAAGACCTTCAGGGAGATTTAGCAGACTCTGGAGTGGTGGTTCACTGTTCTACTGTGCAGCGACACCTGCACAA
Source organism: Mobula birostris (assembly GCF_030028105.1). NCBI lineage: Eukaryota > Metazoa > Chordata > Chondrichthyes > Myliobatiformes > Myliobatidae > Mobula > Mobula birostris. The sequence goes on from NC_092375.1 coordinate 51,974,459, forward strand.
ATATGACCTTCATGGAAGAGTCATCAGAAGAATCCTCACCCCAAAATTCAGTGTCAGTAGTTTGCAAAGGAACATCTAAACAAGCCCGATGCATTTTGGAAACAAGTCCTGTGGACTGACGAAGTTAAAATAGAACTTTTTGGCTGCAATGAGCAAAGGTATGTTTTGAAAAAAAAGGGTGCAGAATTTCATGAAAAGAACACCTCTCCAACTGTTAAGCGTGGGGGTGGATCGATCATGCTTTGGGCTTGTGTTGCAGCCAGTAGCACGGGGAACATTTCACTGGTAGAGGGAAGAATGTATTCAATTAAATACCAGCAAATTCTGGAAGCAAACATCACACTGTCTGTAAAAAAGCTGAAGGTGAAAAGAGGATGGCTTCTACAACAGGATAATGATCCTAAACACACCTCAAAATCCACAATGGACTACCTCAAGAGGCGCAAGCTGAAGGTTTTGCCATGGCCCTCACCGTCCCCTGACCTAAACATCATCGAAAATCTGTGGATAGACCTCAAAAGAGCAGTGCAGGCAAGATGGTCCGAGAATCTCATAGAACTAGAAGCCTTTTGCAAGGAAGAATGGGCAAAAATCCCCCAAACAAGAATTGAAAGACTCTTTTCTGGCTACAGAAAGTGTTTACAAGCTGTGATACATGCCAAAGGGGGTGTTACTAAGTACTGACCATGCAGGGTGCCCAAACTTTTGCTTCGGGCCCTTTTCCTTTTTTGTTATTTTGAAACTGTAAAAGGTGGAAATAAAAAAGTAATCTTGTTTAAAATATTAAAGAAATATGTCATCTTTAACTTTATGCTTTTTGGAAATCAGGTCATATTTTACTTGCTTAGCTATTCACAGTAACAGAAATTTTGAGCACGGGTGACCAAACTTTTGCATGCCACTATATTTCTCTAGCTCACATCCCAACCAGCATATCACTGCCCCACTTTGTGTACTTTTAGGTGGAGAGCTATCATGATATCATAACTTCCCCCTTTATTGAAAGCAGCATTTGAGGTTGGACTTAAACAATAAGCAATTGACAATGCCCGTTAATCTGTAACAAAAGTGGCAGAAGAGGACCAAGTAAAAAGGAAGTGTAGGCAGTATAGTGTGGAGTATCTGAAATTATAGATTTATACCAGCACAAATCAACCAACAGCAGCCAATATGTCTGTTGTGTGAAAAAGGGACAAGACATCACTGTGTGGTTATTACTTTCTTGAAAAAAGCTATACCTAACATATTTACCGTTCACTGTGTAATTCACAAACAACATCTTGTCACAAAAAAACATATGTTATCGGCTGCACAAATTATTAAATACAGGCAACGAATCTTTGCTTCTTGGTTTTGTTCACTTTATAAAAGATGAAAGCAAGGTTCAGGATTTCTTACTTGCAAGGGGACTAGACACAGATATGAAAGGGGAGTCAATATTTCGGGTTGTTGAGCAATTTTTCAAAGAGAAAGACATTCCGCTGACCAATATTCTTGTTTGTGCAACAGATCAGGCACCATCAATAATAGGATGCCAGCTTGGGGTTATTATTTTCATGAAAAATCTGTGCCTAACATATTTACCATTCACTGTGTAATTCACAGACAACATCTTGTCACAAAAAAACAAAGTGATCAGCTGTACACATCATTAAATATTGTTATCACAGCAGTAAATAAAATCAAGTCCCATGCTCTTAATTCTCAGCTATTTCAAAAGCTTTGCATTGAAAATGATACAGTTTGAACACTTGCTGTTGCATACAGAAGTCAGATGGCTCTCAAAAGGAAACGTCTTGAGATGCTTTTATGTGCTTTTTGAAACTGTGCTAAAATTCTTTGAAGACTTGAATGCTTCATTGAATAATCAACTCAAGAATATTAGATATGACACTGTGTATTTGTCAGAATTATTCACAAAGTTTAATGAAATTAATCTTCAATTGTAAGGAAATGATGTGAATCTTATCAAAGTCTTATCAGTTGTCTCCAGATTTTTATCCAAGTTAACTCTATGTGAGTGCAACATTGGCCAGTTTCCAAGTTTCTCTGAGTTGGAAGAGAAAGAATGAATATCAGATCTTCAATTTTATTGTGCCCTGGGTGAGCTGCCTAAGGTATGTCAGACAGACTTCCAGATCTTCTCTTGATCCAAGTTCCAGATTGGGTAATAAGTCCATTTCTGATCATTCGTAAAAGGGAATTAACAAGAAGGATGCAGGAAGAACTGATCCTGTTATAAAATGACTTTGAGCTGAAGATGACGTTCAAGATATAAAGACTTTTGGTTGCTGAAAAAAAATCTCTGAATGCTATCTTGCACTGTGGAAAAAGGATCAAGGTGTTCTTTGTTGCCTTTCTGACATCACAGTTAGCGGAGCACAGTTTCAGTACAGTCAACTAACTTCTTTCAAAGTAATGAAACAGACTGCAAAATACCGGGGATCTCTGACTCCTTCTCAGTGAGAATCAGTCTGATGCAGCAAAGTTGATAACATTGCGTCAGGTTCATCTGTTTCCTTGATAGGTGAAAAAGCAATGAAGTAGTGAAGTTGGACTACTAATATATGCCTTAAAATTGTTGATGAAAATTGTTTTTACTGTAATTAAATACAGAAATAGCTATAAATAGATTTGAATAAATTCTGCAATTATTTGTCACTGCTTTGAATCTGCAGATCCTATTTTCTTTCACTGTACGTTGTAAATCAAAATCCTTTATAGTTTTTATGTATCAGTCTGAAAGGGAGAGTGGAATGCTTGGAATGTGGTCAGAGACCCAGGGAGGGTGGTAATTGAACAACTTTGGGAACCATTGATCTAGGCCTTTCAATATTTGATAACTTTCAATGTAATCCCCCCTCATTCTTCTAAACTGCAGTGAGTAAAGCTCCTGTTAAGCTTTTATTTCCAGAATTATTCTTATGAATTCCTCTAGACCCTCTTCAATGCCAGCACATCCTCTCTTAGATAAGGGACCCAAAACTACTCACAATACTCTGCATACGGTCTGACAAATGCCTTATAAAGCCTCAACATTACATCCTGGCTTTTCTAATCCAGTCCTCTTGAAATGAATTCTAACATTGTATTTGCTTTCTCTACCACTGACTGTTAACCTTTAGGAAACCTTTACCCCTGACTGCATGTTAACCTTTAGGGAATCTGCACAAGTATTCCCAAGTCCCTTTGCACCTTTGATTTTTTAAAATTATCTTCCCATTTAGAAAATCATCTATGCCTTTATTCTTTCCACCAAATTGCATGACCATGCAGTTCTCTACGCTATATTACACTTGCCACTTTTTTGCCTATTCTTCCAATCAGTCTAAGTTCACTTGCAGATTCCTGCTACCTCAAAACTACCTGCCCTCCACCAATCTTCCTATCACTCACAAACTTGACCACAAAGCCATCAATTCCATCATCCAAATGATTGACGTAAAACCTGAAAAGAACTGTTCCCAACACCGACTCTAGTGGAACATCACTAGTCTCTGGCAGCCAGTCAGAAAAGGCTCCCTTTATTTCCTCTCTTTGTCACCTGCCAGTTAGCCAATCTTCTGTCTATGCTGGTGCCTTTTTTTATAACACCATGATCTCTTATCTTTTTAAGAAGTGTGGTATATTGTCAAAGGCTTTCTGAAAATTCAAGTAAACATCATCTACTGATTCTCATTTGTCTATCCTGCCTATTATTCCAACAGATTTGTCAGCTAAGATTCTCCCTTACTTTGGCCTATTTTACCATGTGACTCCAAGTACCCTGAAATCTCATACTTAATCTCATACTATAATTTCCTTTCTTCTGCCTCCCTCCCTCTTAAAGAATGGAATAACATTTGCAATTTTCATTCCTCTGGAGCCATTCCAGGATCTATTGATTCTTGAAAGATTGCTACTAATGTATTCACAATCTCTTCAGCTACCTCTTTCAGAACCCTGGCTGTTGTCCATCTGGCCCAGGCAATCTACCTTCAGACCTTTCAGCATACCAAGCACCTACTCCTTAGTAAAGTAGCTACCCTCACTTCTGCCTCCTGACACTCAAATTTCTGGCATACTGCTAGTGAAGACTGCCACAAAATATTTAAGTTTGCCTACCACTTCTCTGTCTCCCATTGCTACCTCTCCTGTGTTATTTTCCAGCAGTCCAACGTTCACTCCCAACTCTCTTTTACACCTTATACAGTGTAGTTGAAAATATCTAATACTTCTTATATTATATGCCCTCTTTTTTACTCTTCTGCTGTCTTTGACTTCCTTTGCCTGCCATGGTTGCCTCATCCTTCCTTTAGAATACTTCTTCTTTGGCATGTATCTATCCCGTGCCTTCCAAATTGCCCCAGAAACTCCAGCCATTTTTGTTTTGCCATTATCCCTGATAATGTCCCTGTCTAATCAACTTTGCGCGGCTCCTCTCTCACGCCTCTGTAATTCCCTTTACTTCACTGTAATACTGACACATCTGACTTTATCTCCTCTCTCTCTCTCAAACTGCAGGGTAAATTTGATCATATTATGATCACTGCCTCCTAAGGAGTCCTTTACCTTAGGCTCCCTAATCAAATCTGGTTCATTACAGAATGCCCAATCTAGAAGTGCCTTTTCCCTAGTGTGCTCAACCACAAACTGCTCTAAAAAGCCATCTCATAGGCATTCTACAAAGTCGATTTCTTGGGATCCAGCAACAATCTGATTTTTCCAATATACCTGCATATTGAAAACCCCCAAGACTATTATAACATTGCCTTTTTTACATGCCTTTTCTACTCACATTGTAATTTGTACCCCCACATCTTTGCTCCTGATTGGAGGCTTGTATATAATTCCTATCAAGGTCTTTTTATCCACAAGGATTCTACATCTACCAATCCTATGTCATCACTTTCTATGAATTGATTTCATTTTTTACTAAGTGTTACCCACTTCCTTGGCTTGCCTGGTTGTCATTTTGATACAATGTATATCCTTGGATGTTAAGCTCCCAACTATAACCTTCTTTTAGCCATGATCAGTGATGGCCACAATGACATACTTGCCAATACCTAACAGCACTACACGTTCACCTATCCTGTTCTGTGCACTGTGTGCATTCAAATATATCACCTTCAGTCCAGTTTTCATTAACATTTTTGATTCTGCCTCAATATTAAACTTCATCTTATCTCTCTCTTCAGCAGCTTGAACGGGGCATGACTGCGCAAGCACGTGGAGGTCGGCCAGTGAGAACAGCGGGAAGAGCTTAAAAGCGAGCGGAGTTTAAAAGGTGACAGTTACTTCTTCAGTAGTTTGAACAGGGTATGACTGCACAAGCGCGTGGAGGTCGACCAGTGAGAACAGCAGGAAGAGTTTAAAAAGAAGACAGATTTACAGAGTGGGCTACAGAGTAGTGGGAGACAGAGTAGGAAGGCTTTGGCTTAACAGGGCTTAGGCAATAAGGGGTCGAGGCCAGGTAGATTATCTGTTTAAAATAAAGACAGAAAGTACGTGTGTGAGGCTGGTTTTCTGTGCTCGGTGTCAGATGTGGGAGTTCCTGGAGATTCCCGGCCTCCCGGAAGACCACATCTGCACCAGATGTGTTGAGCTGCAGCTCCTTAGAGACCGCGTTAGGGAACTGGAGCTGCAGCTCAATGACTTTCATCTGGTCAGGGAGAGTGAGGAGGTGATAGAGAGGAGCTATAGGCAGGTAGTCACCCCAGGAACACAGGAGTGAGAGAAGTGGGTAACAGTCAGGAGAGGGAAGGGCAAGAAGCAGGTGCTAGAGAGTACCCTAGTGGCTGTCCCCTTTAACTATAAGTATTCCTGCTTGAGTACTGTTGGGGGGGACGGCCTACCTGGGGGAAGCAATAGTGGTCAGCCCTAGTACAGAGTCTGGTCCTGTGGCTCAGAAGGGTACGGAAAGGAAGAGGATGGCAGCAGTGACAGGGGACTCTATAGTTAGGGGGTCAGATACGCGCTTCTGAGGATGCAGGAAAGAAACACGGATGGTAGTTTGCCTCCCAAGTGCCAGGGTCCGGGAAGTTTCTGATCGTGTCCACAATAGCTTGAAGTGGGAAGGAGAACAGCCAGAGGCCGTGGTACATATTGGTACCAACGACATAGGTTAGAAAAGGGAGGAGGTCCTGAAAACAGACTACAGGGAGTTAGGAAGGAAGTTGAGAAGCAGGACCTCAAAGTTAGTAATCTCAGAATTACTGCCTGTGACACGTGACAGTGGGTATAGGAATAGAATGAGGTGGAGGATAAATGCGTGGCTGAGGGATTGGAGCAGGATGCAGGGATTCGGATTTCTGGATCATTGGAAGCTCTTCTGGGGCAGGTGTGACCTGTACAAAAATGATGGGTTGCACTTGAATCCCAGGGGGACCAATATCCTGGCAGGGAGGTTTGCTAAAGCTACTGGGGAGAGTTTAAACTAGAATAGTTGGGCGGTGGGAACTGAACTGAAGTGATGGAGGAAAGGGAGGTTAGCTCACAAATAGAGAAAGCTTGGAGACAGTGTGAAAGGAAGGACAGGCAGATGATAGAGAAGGGACGCACTCAGACCGATGGTTTGAGATGTGTCTATTTTAATGCGACGAGTATCATGATTAAAGCGGATGAGTTTAGAACGAGGATCAGCACTTGGAGCTATGATGTGGTGGCCATTACAGAGACTTGGATGGTGCAGGGGCAGGAATGGCTACTTCAAGTGCCAGGCTTTAGATGTTTCAGAAAGGACAGGGAGGGAGGCAAAAGAGGTGGAGGCGTGGCACTGTTGATCAGAGATAGTGTCACGGCTGCAGAAAAGGAGGAAGTCATGAAGGGTTGTCTACGGAGTCTCTGTGGGTGGAAGTTAGGAATAGGAAGGGGTCAGTAACTCTACTGTGTTTTTTATAGACCACCCAATAGTAATAGGGACATCAAGGGGCAGATAGGGAGACAGATTCTGAAAAGGTGTAATAATAACAGGGTTGTGGTGGGAGATTTTTAATTTCCCAAATATTGATTGGCATCTCCCTAGACTGAGGGGTTTAGACGCGGTAGAGTCTATAAGGTGTGTTCAGGAAGGTTTCCTGACACAATATGTAGATAAGCCTACAAGAGGAGAGACTGTACTTGATCTGGTATTGGGAAGTGACCCTTATCAGGTGTCAGATCTCTCAGCGGGAGAGAATTTTGGAGATAGTGATCACAATTCCATCTTCTTTACCATAGCATTGGAGAGGGAAAGGAACAGACAAGTTAGGGAAACATTTAGTTGGAGTAAGGGGAAATATGAGGCTATCAGGCAGGAACTTGGAAGCATAAATTGGAAACAGATGTTCTCAGGGAAATGTACGGAAGAAATATGGCAAATGTTCAGGGGATATTTGCATGGGGTTTTGACTAGGTACGTTCCAATGAGACATGGAAAGGATGGTAGGGTACAGGAACCATGGTGTAGAAAGGCTGTTGTAAATATAGTCAAGAAGAAAAGAAGATCTTACAAAATGTTCAAAAAACTAGGTAATGATAGGAATCTAGAAGATTATAAAGCTAGCAGGAAGGAGCTTAAGAATGAAATTAGGAGAGCCAGAAGGGGCAATGAGAAGGCCTTGGTGGACAGGATTAAGGAAAACTCCAAGGCATTTTACAAGTATGTGAAGAGAAAGAGGATAAAATATGAGAGACTAGGACCAATCAAGTGTGACAATGGAAAAGTGTGTATAGAACCGGAGGAAATAGCAGAGGTACTTAATGAATATTTTTCTTCAGTATTCACTATGGAAAAGGATCGTGGTGATTGTAGGCATGACTTGCAGTGGACTGAAAAGCTTCAGCATGTGGATATTAAGGAAAAGGATGTGCTGGAGCTTTTGGAAAGTATCAAGTTAGGTAAGTCACCAGGACAGGATAGGATGTGCCCCAAGCTCCTGTGGGAAGCGAGGGAAGAGATTGCTGAGCCTCTGGCAATGATCTTTGCATCATCAATGAGGAGGGGAGAGGTTCTAGGGGATTGTAGGTTTGCAGATGTTGTTCCCTTATTCAAGAAAGGGAGTAGGGATAGCCCAGGAAATTATAGGCCAGTGAGTCTTACTTCAGTGGTTGGTAAGTTGATGGAGAAGATCCTAAGAGGCAGGATTTATGAACATTTGGAGAGGCATAATACAATTAAGAATAGTCAGCATGGCTTTGACAAAGGCAGGTTGTGCCTTACAAGCCTGATTGAATTTTTTGAGGATGTGACTAAACACATTGATGAAGGTAGAGCCTTAGATATAGTGTATATGGATTTTAGCAAGGCATTTGATAAGGTACCCCATGCAAGGCTTATTGAGAAAGTAAGGAGGCATGGGATCCAAGGGGACATTGCTTTGTGGATCCAGAACTGGCTTGCCCATAGAAGGCAAAGAGTGGTTGTAGATGGGTCATATTCTGCATGGAGGCTGGTGACCAGTGGTGTGCCTCAGGGCTCTGTTCAAGGACCCCTACTCTTTGTGATTTTTATAAATGACCTTGATGAGGAAGTGGAGGGACGGGTTAGTAAGTTTTGCCGATGACACCAAGGTTGGGGGTGTTGTGGATAGTGTGGAGGGATGTCAGAGGTTACAGCGGGACATTGATAGGATACAAAACTGGGCTGAGAAGTGGCAGATGGAGTTCAACCCAGATAAGTGTGAGGTGGTTCATTTTGGTAGGTCAAATATTATGGCAGAATATAGTATTAATGGTAAGACTCTTGGCAGTGTGGAGTATCAGAGGGATCTTGGGGTCCGAGTCCATAGGACACTTAAAGCTGCTACGCAGGTTGACTCTGTGGTTAAGAAGACTTAGGGTGCATTGGCCTTCATCAGTCATGGGATTGAGTTTAAGAGCCGAGAAGTAATATTGCAGCTATATAGGACCCTGGTCAGACCCCACTTGGAGTACTGTGCTCACTTCTGGTCGTCTCACTACAGGAAGGACGTGGAAACCATAGAAAGGGTGCAAAGGAGATTTACAAGGATGTTGCCTGGATTGGGGAGCATGCCTTATGAGAATAGGTTGAGTGAACTCAGCCTTTTCTCCTTGGAGCTTCGGAGGATGAAAGGTGACCTGATAGAGATGTACAAGATAATGAGAGGCATTGATCATGTGGATGGTCAGAGACTTTTCCTCAGGGCTGGAATGGCTAGCACGAGAGGGCATCGTTTTAAGGTGCTTGGAAGTAAGTACAGAGGAGATGTCGGGGGTAATTTTTTTACGCAGAGAGTGGTGAGTGCGTGGAATGGGCTGCCGGTGGCGGTGGTGGAGGCGGAAATGGTAGGGTCTTTTAAGAGACTCCTAGATGGCTACATGCAGCTTAGAAAAATAGAAGGCTATGTGTAAAGCCTAGGTAGTTCTAAAATAGGGACATGTTCGGCACAGCCTTGTGGGCCGAAGGGCCTGTATTGTGCTGTGGGTTTTCTATGTTTCTATGCTTCTCTGCAATTTTGCCCTATCATCTGCTTGTTATTCCTCCCAGTCTCACTACACACGGCATCTACTTTTATACCAACTGCCACATCACTCTGGCCAAATTAGTTTAGACCCTCTACCTGCTTTTTAAAGCTGCCACGTAAACTCCACAAGGAACTGTCTCCAACTCTCTTTGTGATCTCCCACTCGACAATAAGATCATGGCTGATCTGACTTTCACCTCCTCTTATCAACTCCCATAGCTCTTGATCTGCTGTCGTCCAAAGTCCACCTGATAGCTTCCATAGTTCTCTGGGACCACCTGACAGCAGAAGTTCTTCCTCATCTTCATGTTAAATGGGCAGACTACATTTCTGAACTGAAGTATGCAAGTTCTGGGTTCTCCCATGAGAGCAAACCTTCTTCAGAAATGGTGTTTAGTAGAAGAATTCCTTTTCGCCACACAAGGTGCAAGTTCAGCTTGATTCCAGTGTTTCTGGGAACTTCTACGGCTTTCTATGTCTGTAAGCATTAGCCATCTATTCTCACTGATAGCATTGTTTGTCTCTTGCATGTCTTTGCTAGTAGACTCGCACATTGGCTCCCTAAACTGTGCTGAGTTACAGTGAAGATGACTGCAGAGGTTCCAGAAAATGACACTCTTGGCCTATCTGACTCAGTTTCAAACCACTATCTGACTATGAACCGCTACCTGATTTATAACTCTCTTAGGGGTCCTTTGAAGTATTGCACAAGATTGTTTATGTTCCAATTATGACTAATTGGGCCTTGATTTAACAACTCATCCAAAAGATTGATCTTCTGAGAGGGTAGCATACCCCACACACTACATTTCATTGCCAACCATCTGTATGATATAAATGAGTGTGCTGAATTTCCATGCTGGGTTCCACATTGCCTGCTGCTTTTATCAAAACATGGCATTTCCTCCACTAGAGATCTCCCAAAGAAATCTCAGGCAGTACTATTGGAGGTCAAAAATATTTTATAGTTTTTGTTTCTACCTGAGCTCAATGAAAAACATCAAGTCATGTCACGATGGAAGCAGTTCACTTGAATTCCACCAGCATGGAAAGGGATGAAGGAAATGACTATTTAAAGTCAGAGAACTCAACTTCTAACAACTCCTTAAATGGTCCAAGCATGTTATAAACTGACAACGTACAGGTTTTTGACAATTTCCATTCAAGTACATTCTGTCTATCAACAAGGGTCATTTTAAAGAACTAAATTAAAAGGTTATTGAGGAGGAACCCAACTAATGTTCAGTTCAGTGAATTTACTGCTCAATGTCATTCTCAGCAAAATTAGACATGACAGGTAATACAGGTAACAATTGGAAAGAATGTTAAAATAATAACAGATGATTTTAAGATTAAACATTATCTCATCAAATAGTCAAGATACATTAAAAGTCCAATTTATAGTCCAAAATTGCAAAGAAACATTTCAAAACTATCAAGGGGGTGCATTTTGGTTTTGGTGTATCAAACATACAGGGTAGTGACGTGGTCCATCCTCATAATATAAATGAAAGATAAGTAATATAAGTAAGAGGAGACTCCTCTTCAAAAAAAAGTAATTATTACTTCAATTTAATATATATTTTATGGATATCTTCCAACCTAATTGTCACTGCATCTGTTCAAATTTTATTAATATTTTATATTGCTAGAAGCAACAGCATAAGTGATTTGTATACAAGCTCGCACAACTAATTTTTTTCAACCAAAAATCTGTCAGTTTAGTGCAGACATGGCAATGGAGAAAAGCTCCCGAACAGTGGGAGCTTATGGGACAATTACAATCAGTTGTTCAGTATGAATTATTCAAGTGACCAACAGCCACCACATTCATCACTTTTATGATTGTCAAAAGCATAATTCACCAAATGTTGATGAATGACTGTTCTATCATAATGTTGATCACTGAAGATGGTGTTCTTAGTATAGTTACAGCACAGATCCTGTGATGTATTGACACAGGCTGCCCTCAAACCCAAGACTTTTGAGAAGGGGAAGGGTTATTCATTGAGTAGATTTTCCTTTCACTGTCAAATTAATGCCTGCTGTAACATAAGTTAAATTTGGTGTCCTGTGACAGTCAAGCACCAGCTGCCTGAAATCGCTTTAGGCCAGCAAAGGAAAATGACTGAGCCAGATTTTTAACAGCAGCTGGTCTCACAAGGCAAGAACAGAGTCCTTGCGTGGCTTAGAGCTTAAGTCTTTAGTAAAAGTGCATATTTAGTCCATTTTCAAGGAGACAAGAAATATTTGGCAGCATGTGATATATTTCAATGGTCAGGTTCCTTAGTCCCTGACCATCATGCCCCTTGAAATTTTCTTGCTGCTAATCTTTTGCTAGATGGCAGGAGACTAACACTGAGAACAAATAAATTGACCCAGCTCTCACTGCTTAGTTGCATGCTAATTTCAGACTTTTAAAACAAGCACTGATTCAACTTGGTGCCCAATTTTCTCCCTTTGGTTAAAGAAATCCCTCAATATAGTGTTGATGACTGGTCACTAACATCCCATTAGAAAAATACCCATCTTCATGCAGAGGTGAACAACTTGGAGTTAACATCAAATTCAGATGCTTATAGCAATAAGCTTGACACAATATTGCAAACTACATAGAGAAAGAGATGGTGAAAAAGCTGTGGAAATTGAGAGATCTGAGATCTATGATAGCACGATGAACCACCAGTGGACCACAGCCAAAGTGAGCTTCAGTGGCTCTGTAGCATTTTCTCATAAGGCTGAAATCTGGAGCCGTGAAGCCAATGTTTTAAGGATTTCTCAGTTTAGCGTGGAAATGAAACGTCGAATCAAAATTTAGCTCCTGCTGCTGTTTTGCTAAGCAATCCTCATTGCCCCTGACTGTTAAGACTATTAATCTCTTTATTATGGCAAATGGTACAACGTTAGTCATTTGGAGTCTGAAAGATAATCCTCCAAAGGAAGAGATTTGGAAGTCTTACTTGCTGGTGTCCATCTGCAATGCAGACGTAAAAGTTAGCTTGGGCCTTTTCTTGGAAGACTTGGTGCTCTCATGGTGGTCAATTCAAACACTGGGCCTGATCTTCCATTGCCCAATGTTCAAGGGCCACCTGCACCTGGCACCTAATGTTCCTTCCAGGTGGCATGGCTCAGCACAATGCAATGAAGTGGAGGATCTCTTCCTATGTAGCCACTGGCCGTGCTAACACAATAGCGTTGGCCGACAGTGGGGCCCTGCCCCCAGGCTCATTAGGTGTGAACTGATCATTGTCATCAAAAGTAAGATAAAATTCACTTTATTGTCACATGTACACCCAGACATCAAAACATAGAGTGAAATGTGTCAAATCAAATCAGTGAGGATTGTGCTGGGCAGCCCACAAGGGTCACGATGCTTCCAGCATCAGTACCTCATGTTTACAACTCACTAATTATAACTGTAAATCTTTGGAATGTGGAAGGAAACCGGAGCACCAGGAGGAAACCCACACAATTATCGGGAGCATGTACAAACTCCATACAGCCAGTGGCGGGAATTGAACTGCAAACGGTGAAAGCTGGCACTGTAAAGCAATGTGCTGTTACACTGCCATGTTACCTATACACGAACATTCAAAATGTAAAAAAAATAAATTTAAAGATCAGTGAAAGACTAACAGATACACAGTTACATTTAAATGATAACAGAATTAAATAAAACACTTCTTCTACCCTTCACCCAGCAGCCGATGTCTCCATTCATTTTAATGGCATCCTGTACAGGTATCAGGTTTAATCTACATGGGCTCAGCAGGCAGATTTTGCAACCCCAGAGTGGCAGTGTACAGCTGTCCCTGGATCAGACATCTGATGAGTGGAAGATTGCATTGAGCCATGTTCAGGAATAGGGCAGCTGTGGGTTTATTTGCTGTGGATCTGGGCAAGACTTAGGAAAACTGCACCATTGTTAGTCTAAAGCACAATTTGCAAATGTGCCAATCAACCATCAAAGAGGCAAAAACTGATTTTCAATGGCAGGTCTGTTATAGAAAGATGTATCCAATGGGGCCAAAAATATTCGAAGCAAAGGTTAGCCCCTAGGCCACTTGGCCTTCAAATATCCCATGTGTGGAATAATGGTCCTAGGAAAGATAATATTTTACAGTTCTATGGAGAGCCATTGCCCACATTAGAGATGAAATATATGCTGTCAAACTTGACAATGATAGACAAATCATTGTTCAATAGTGATTACAGTGATATAAATAGAAACCAATCAAAAGTGTTACTGAAACCAACAGTAAGTCGTAACAGGTAAAAGATCAGATAAAAGAAGGATAAAAGCACCCTGGACTAATTAATGAATTATTACTGATGGCAGGTCCAGCTTCCTCATACTGTCAAGCTCAGGAATTCTTCCAAATTAGTTCCCCTGATATCATCAGAATACACAGCTCATGCAAAAAGTGCCCAGAAAGGGAAAAGAATACTACTAGCAAAGGGCATTAAAGGCAATCAAAGTTTGCTTATCAGAAAAATTCATACTTCAAAGTATTTATTCAATGATCTATATATCTCCAAAAATATGCATATACATCTGCTGGAATTGCTGCTGAATATTAATATTTACCTGAAGTAAAATGACAATGAAGTCTAACCAAACATAGATGATTTTACCTGAACAATGTGTCTAAATGATAGGAATTTTAAATTCATAGAAAATAGTGGCAAATTCTGTTGAAGAGAACATATACAAAGCTGTTGAATTTAAAAACCCGCTTGATAGCGATGCACTGGACATATTTAGGCCACACTTATCTCTTCCAGGGGGACAAATCCGACATCTCTAAGTATTCCCTGGGGTCATGAGCAATGCCAAACATGTTTAAAATAAAAACAAGCAAAAAACTTATTCCTCAAATCATAACATGGAAGTGAGCTATTCAGCCCATCAAGTAATGGTAACTTTCAGAAAAATTACATCAATCCCATTCCTCCACTTATTTCTCTGTCATATACTGCATTGTCTCACATGAGTTAATCAATAACCCCTTGACCCTCACACCATCTGCCAATGCGAGGGGTTAATTTATAATAGCTAATTAATCAGGGATGTGGGAGGAATCTGGACCTTCCAGGGTAACAGGGAGGTCATGAAAACGCCATACAGACAGCAGTGGAAGATGGAATTGAGGCTGAGCTGGTGGAACTGTGAGACAGTTACACCATTTCCATCACCACTGTGCTGCCTTTAAAACAAGGATAAGAATTTTAAAGTTAAAAAAAATGCAGGAAAAACTGGCAGCCTTATTTACAACAGAAAAGGCGATTTGGGCCTTTGGGGTCAATGTTGGATCCCAGGAAAGCAACCCCATCTGTCCTATTTCCTCTCTCTCTCTATTTCCCTGTTCCTATAACACTTATATATGCATTTTCCTTCTTTTGTTATTTTTACTTACCCCCAGTAAAGATTTCTGGAAGCCAATTAACCTAAACTTGCATCATACACCCGGGAGCTCTCTTCAGTTACTTGATAAGATAACCGTAGTCTTTGGCCAGGAGCAGGTGTCGTCAGGTGGTGCCCAACCTTCAGAGAGTGTTTCAACCCTTAACCAGTACACTCTCCAGCTGGCCGGTCAGCAGTGGTGGCCAGGTCACTGCCCATCTGCTCCTGACTTCCAGCTCAGCTCCTCTCACCTGCTCCGTACCCAGCAAGAGGCTCTTTCTGCTTCCTCCCCCATCCTGTGAGCTGCTTCATTCTTACTCTTTTCATCAAGGCCAGGAGGAGACAACAACCTCCATGCTGCACTTGGCGGGAACCCTCTACAGTAAATCTGCATGGGGAATAGCCACGTCTGCCATCCTTTGACCCTGCACTCCAGGACAAAGGACTGGTATTTCAGGGCCTTCCTCTCATGAGCCTCCTCACATCCTTCTTCCCATGGTACTGTGAACTCCACCAAGATGATTTTCTTGTCTTGGGTAGACCACAGTGCGATATCTGGTCAAAGTGTGGTTTGCACCCCCTCCGGGAACTGCAGCTTCCTCCCCACATCAACCCTCATCTCCTATGATTTGGTAGTTAGCAGCAGATTGGACTTAGGCCTCGTTGATATAACTGGTGTGGCCCTCTCCTTGACGAAAATGACTGCCCTGTTTGCCTCTTTGTCAGCTGGTCTCTTTTTACACCTCTCCCACTTCAGTGTGTCAGCTAGGGACAGCAGTTAGTGATATGGAAAAACACTGGAGCACTCTAGGTCCAAAGAAAAAATTCCAAATTCTACACAAACAATACATAAGGCCAAGATCAAACAAACTGCCATAAGTCAGCATTGCTAAGGGAATAAATTGTTAATGAAATTCTCAACCATGTTTTCAAATCTCTCTTTGTTTCTGAAGGCTTCACACTACAAATCCCTTCACCCATCTTGGACCCTCCACTCTTTCTGACAAACTTCTATAGATGTGTGGTGGAGAGTATATTGACTGGCTGCATCACAGCCTGGTATGGAAACACCAATGCTCTTGGATGGAAAATCCTACCAATAATAGCGGATACAGCCCAGTCTGTCATGGGTAAAACCCTTCCCACCATTCAGCACACCAACATTGAATGCTGTTGCGTGAAAGCAACATCCATCATCAGGGATTCCCACGAGCCAGGTCATGCTCTCTATTTTATTCGGAGTTTGAGGAGGTTTGGTTTGTCACCTAAAACACTTGAAAACTTCTACAGATGTACCATGGACAGCATTCTGA
The DNA here is from genome assembly GCF_030028105.1 of Mobula birostris. NCBI lineage: Eukaryota > Metazoa > Chordata > Chondrichthyes > Myliobatiformes > Myliobatidae > Mobula > Mobula birostris. The sequence goes on from NC_092375.1 coordinate 51,990,622, forward strand.
CTGGCTGCATCACTGTCTGGTATCGGGGCGGGGGGGGGGTTGCTGCTGCACAGCATCGAAAGGAGCTGCAGAAACTTGTAAAGTTAGTCAGCGCCATCTTGGTTACTAGCCTCTATAGTATCCAGGACATCTACAAGGAGCAGTGTCTCAGAAAGGCGGCGTCCGTTACAAAGGACCCTCAGCACCCAGGACATGCCCTCTTCTCATTGTTACTATCAGGAAGGAGGTACAGAAGCCTGAAGGCACACACTCAATGATTTAGGAACAGCCTCTTCCCCTCTGCCATCCGATTCCTAAATTCCTAAATGGACATTGAACCCATGAACACTACCTCACATTTTAATTATTTTTGCACTATTTTTAATTTATCTATTTAATATTCATATTTTATATATATATATACACACACACTTACCATAATTGATTTACTTATTTATTTTTTCTATATTATCAGGAATTGCATTGCCCTGCAGCTGCTAAGTTAACAAATTTCACAACATACACTGGTCGTATTAAGTCTGATTTTCATTCTGATTCTGATTCTTGCTGCCGCCATCAGGAAGAAGGTACGTAAGCCTCAGGACTCACACCACCAGCTCAGGAACAATTACCCCTCAACCATCAGGCTGTTGAACCAGTGGGATAACTTCACTCAACTTCACTGAACTGTTCCCATCACCTACAGATTTACTTTCAAGGACACTTCATCTCATACTCTTGATATTTATTGCTTATTTATTTTTTATTATTTTTTTCTTTTGTATTTGCATAGTTTGCTTTTTGCACGTTGGTTGCTTGATTGTCCTGCTGTGCGTGGTCTTACATTGGTTCTATTATGGCTCTTGGCTTTACTGAGCATGCCTGCAAAAAAATCAATCTCAGTGTTGTGTATGGTGACATAGATTTACTTTGATAATGAATTCACTTTACTCTTTGTACTAGTTCTGCTCCAGCCCACAGAACTGTTAGCTGAAGAAATTTCAGCTATCCTTGCATGTAGTGTAGCACTCTGCACATTTAGCAACATCTGTAAGGATAACCTTGTGCCGATCAACACTTCTGATTCTCCCTCCTTCTTCTCTTTGTTGACTTTTGTCTCCCTCCGCGCTATGGCAAAGACTGGATTCTTTGCTTTTGCAACAACAATAAAAAAAGGAAATTGCTATTCATAAAACTGCAGATTTTTCTTTTTAACTCACGGAGAGAATGATGGCAATGGTGGCAAAGGCAAGAGGTAATGATCATCCTAATTGCCTTAAGGTGGTGCTCAGGAGCTACCTTTAGACTTTGTGAGGAAAAGGGGCTCATTCCAGAGTGTGAATTTTCAACACTACAGCTGGGATGCTGATTTGCTGTATCCAGGATACAGCACACAGTCGTCACATAAACTGTTTAGCCAAAGACTAGGTTCCACAAGGGTGGGGATCTCAGGATGAGTTAAAATAGCCATCATTTGGTACTTCTTTGCTTACGGACTGGGTTCTGCAATTTTTGAGGAGGGATGCTGTGGTGATCACAGGTTTCATTTCTGCCTTTATCTAATGCCATATTAATGCATGGAACCCAGAGGGAGAAGCCCCAAGACCATTTCATACACCACTATACGGCCACACTGGTGATCATGGTGGGGGAAGGAAGGAAGCTGGAAGGGTGGTGTGAGCTTGAATATCAGACTGTTCACCAATCTCTCCTTTTTGAGGAATTTCTCCAGATGTTCATGAAATCTTTGTACCTAAACCTGGCACCTAGTTTGAAGCCAGTCAGGTCATCTAGTTTTATTTTGTTTTATATATAGTCTTGTTTTATAATATAGTCTTGTGGGATAACTTCATGTTTTGTTCAGCCATTTTGAGGATAAGTTATAATCAATCATTTTACTACTGGTCTAGAGCTGCATACTGCCCAATGTTACGGACAATAGATTTCTTCTTTTAAAGGAAATTAGCAAATCTGATGTAATTTACTTTGGGCTGTCTGACCAGCTGAATTCCTCCAACAGTTTTTTTTCACAATGATCTATTGCCTTCACTGACACTATTACTGATATAAACTCTTTATTCCAGATTACTTAAATCCTCTAACTGTCTTGGTGGATTTTGAACTGAAGCTTCCAAATCATCATTTTCTGGCTCTCAATATTAGGTCAACAATTTAACAGTTTCTTCCCCAAGGAGAATGAGGAGATTATAGATCGTAGCTACAGGGAGGTAGTTACGCCAAAGGAGCAGAGGACAGGAAATTGGGTCACTGTCAGGCGAGGGAAGAGGAAAGGGCAGGCAGAGCAGGGTTCCCCTGTGGCCACTCCCCTCAACAACAAGTATACCGCATTGGATACTGTTGGGGGGGATGACTTACCTGGGACTAGCTGCAGTAGCCGGATCTCTGGCACTGAGTCTGGCTCTGCAGTGCAGAAGGGAGGGGGGAAAAAGAGGAGAGCGGTAGTGATAGGGGACTCGATTGTTAGAGGTACAGATAGAAGGTTCTGTGGTCATGACAGAGAATCCAGGATGGTTTGTTGCCTCCCAGGTGCCAGGGTCAAGGATGTCTCTGATCGATTGCATGACATTCTGAAGTGGGAGGGTGACCAGCCAGATGTCGTGGTGCACATCGGTACCAATGACATAGCAAGGAAGAGTGAAGAGGTCCTGGACAGTGAGTATAGAGAGCTTGGTAGGAAGTTGAAAAGCAGGACCTCAAGGGTGGTAATCTCAGGATTGCTACCTGTGCTAGGTGCCAGTGAGGGTAGGAATAGGATGATCTGGAGGATGAACAAGTGGCTGAGGAACTGGTGTAGGGGGCAGGGTTTCAGATTTCAGGATCATTGGGACCTCTTCTGGGGCAGGTGGGACCTGTACAAAAGAGACGGGTTACACTTGAACCACAGGGGGACCAATATCCTTTCAGGGAGGTTTGTTAGTGCTATTGGGGAGGCTTTAAACTAGCTCTGCAGGGGGATGGGAACCAGAGTGCCAGAGCTGACCGTGTGGCTGGGGTGAAAATAAATGATGTTGAAAGTTTAAGCAAATCCGCTGATAGAAAGGTTGTGAGTGGTGGTAAAAATCTTCTGAGATGTATATGTTTCAATGCTAGGAGTATTGCGGGGAAGGCGGATGAGTTGAGGGCGTGGATTGACACGGGGAATTATGATGTTGTAGCAATTAGTGAAACTTGGCTACAGGAGGGGCAGGACTGGCAGCTTAATATTCCAGGGTTCCGATGTTTCAGATGTGATCAAGGCAGAGAAATGAAAGGTGGGGGAGTGGCATTGCTTGTTAGGGAAAATATTACGGCAGTGCTCAGGCCAGACAGATTAGAGGGCTTGTCTACTGAGTCCTTATGGGTGGAGCTGAGAAACAGGAAAGGTATGGCCACATTAGTGGGATTGTATTACAGACCACCCAATAGTCAATGAGACTTGGAAGAGAAAATCTGCAGAGAGATAGCAGGCAACTGCAGGAAACATAAAAGTTGTGGTGGTGGGGGATTTTAATTTTCCATACATTGATTGGGACTCCCATACTGTTAGGGGTCTAGATGGTTTAGAGTTTGTAAAATGTGTTCAGGAAAGTTTTCTAAATCAATATATAGAGGGACCAACTGGAGGGGATGCAATATTGGATCTCCCGTTAGGAAACGAATTAGGGCAAGTGACAGAAGTCTGTGTAGGGGAGCACTTTGGTTCCAGTGATCATAACACCATTAGTTTCAATTTGATCATGGACAAGGATAGATCTGGTCCTAGGGTTGAGGTTCTGAACTGGAAGAAGGCCAAATTTGAAGAAATGAGAAAGGATCTAAAAAGCGTGGATTGGGACAGGTTGTTCTCTGGCAAAGATGTGATTGGTAGGTGGGAAGCCTTCAAAGGAGAAATTTTGAGAGTGCAGAGTTTGTATGTTCCTGTCAGGATTAAAGGCAAATTGAATAGGAATAAGGAACCTTAGTTCTCAAGGGATATTGCAACTCTGATAAAGAAGAAGAGGGAGTTGTATGAAATGTGTAGGAAACAGGGGGTAAATCAGGTGCTTGAGGAGTATAAGAAGTGCAAGAAAATACTTAAGAAAGAAATCAGGAGGGCTAAAAGAAGACATGAGGTTGCCTTGGCAGTCAAAGTGAAGGATAATCCAAAGAGCTTTTACAAGTATATTAAGAGCAAAAGGATTGTAAGGGATAAAATTGGTCCTCTTGAAGATCAGACTGGTCGGCTTTGTGCGGAACCAAAGGAAATGGGGGAGATCTTAAATAGGTTTTTTGCGTCTGTATTTACTAAGGAAGCTGGCATGAAATCTATGGAATTGAGGGAATCAAGTAGTGAGATCATGGAAACTGTACAGATTGAAAAGGAGGAGGTGCTTGCTGTCTTGAGGAAAATTAAAGTGGATAAATCCCCAGGACCTGACAGGGTGTTCCCTCGGACCTTGAAGGAAACTAGTGTTGAAATTGCAGGGGCCCTGGCAGAAATATTTAAAATGTCGCTGTCTACGGGTGAAGTGCCGGAGGATTGGAGAATGGCTCATGTTGTTCCGTTGTTTAAAAAAGGATTGAAAAGTAATCCGGGAAATTATAGGCCGGTGAGTTTAACGTCAGTAGTAGGTAAGTTATTGGAGGGAGTACTAAGAGACAGAATCTACAAGCATTTGGATAGACAGGGGCTTATTAGGGAGAGTCAACATGGCTTTGTGCGTGGTAGGTCACGTTTGACCAATCTGTTGGAGTTTTTCGAGGAGGTTAGCAGGAAAGTGGATGAAGGGAAGGCAGTGGATATTGTCTACATGGACTTCAGTAAGGCCTTTGACAAGGTACCGCATGGGAGGTTAGTTAGGAAAATTCAGTCACTAGGTATACATGGAGAGGTGGTAAATTGGATTAGACATTGGCTCGATGGAAGAAGCCAGAGAGTGCTGGTAGAGAATTGTTTCTCTGAGTGGAGGCCTGTGACTAGTGGTGTGCCACAGGGATCAGTGCTGGGTCAATTGTTATTTGTCATCTATATCAATGATCTGGATGATAATGTGGTAAATTGGATCAGCAAGTTTGCTGATGATACAAAGATTGGAGGTGTAGTAGACAGTGAGGAAGGTTTTCAGAGCCTGCAGAGGGACTTGGACCAGCTGGAAAAATGGGCTGAAAAATGGCAGATGGAGTTTAATACTGACAAGTGTGAGGTATTGCACGTTGGGAGGACAAACCAACGTAGAACATACAGGGTTAATGGTAAGGCACTGAGGAGTGCAGTGGAACAGAGGGATCTGTGAATACAGATACAAAATTCCCTAAAAGTGCCGTCACAAGTAGATAGGGTCATAAAGAGAGCTTTTGGTACATTGGCCTTTATTAATCGAAGTATTGAGTATAAGAGCTGGAATGTTATGATGAGGTTGTATAAGGCATTGGTGAGGCCGAATCTGGAGTATTGTGTTCAGTTTTGGTCACCAAATTACAGGAAGGATATAAATAAGGTTGAAAGAGTGCAGAGAAGGTTTACAAGGATGTTGCCGGGACTTGAGAAACTCAGTTACAGAGAAAGGTTGAATAGGTTAGGACTTTATTCCCTGGAGCGTAGAAGAATGAGGCGAGATTTGATAGAGGTATATAAAATTATGATGGGTATAGATAGAGTGAATGCAAGCAGGCTTTTTCCACTGAGGCAAGGGAGAAAAAAAACAGAGGACATGGGTTAAGGGTGAAGGGGGAAAAGTTTAAAGGGAACATTAGGGGGGGCTTCTTCACACAGAGAGTGGTGGGAGTATGGAATGAGCTGCCAGACGAGGTGGTAAATGCGGGTTCTTTTTTAACATTTAAGAATAAATTGGACAGATACATGGATGGGAGGTGTATGGAGGGATATGGTCCGTGTGCAGGTGAGTGGGACTAGGCAGAAAATGGTTCGGCACAGCCAAGAAGGGTCAAGGGGCCTGTTTCTGTGCTGTAGTTTCTATGGTTCTATGGTTCTAGGCTGTGAGACTGCTGAGCTCCCAGCCACCTCCCAGGTCTCATCATATATGAACAGCCAGTAGCATTATACTGTTTACTTTCTAACTTCGGTCGTAAATGCACATCATTGTTTTTTAATTTATTTGTGGTAATATTACTTAATGTGCTACATGTGAGTTATATGTACTGTGCTGTGTACCTTGATCTGCAGGAATGAAGTTTCATTTGGTGGTATACATGTCACATGGTGTGAGCAGAATTATCTGCAGCTTAATGTGAAAAAGACTAAGGAGCTGGTGGTAGACCTGAAGAGAGCTAAGGCACCGGTGACCCCTGTTTCCATCCAGGGGGTCAGTGTGGACATGGTGGAGGAGTACAAATACCTGGGGATACGAATTGACAATAAACTGGACTGGTCAAAGAACACTGAGGCTGTCTACAAGAAGGGTCAGAGCCGTCTCTATTTCCTGAGGAGACTGAGGTCCTTTAACATCTGCCGGACGATGCTGAGGATGTTCTACGAGTCTGTGGTGGCCAGTGCTATCATGTTTGCTGTTGTGTTCTGTGGCAGCAGGCTGAGGGTAGCGAACACCAACAGAATCAACAAACTCATTCGTAAGGCCAGTGATATTGTGGGGATGGAACTGGACTCTCTGACTGTGGTGTCTGAAAAGAGGATGCTGTCTAAGTTGCATGCCATCTTGGACAATGTCTCCCATCCACTACATAATGTACTGGGTGGGCACAGGAGTATATTCAGCCAGACTCATTCCACTGAGATGTAACACAGAGCGTCATAGGAAGTCATTCCTGCCTGTGGCCATCAAACTTTACAACTCTTCTCTTGGAGGGTCAGACACCCTGAGCCAATAGACTGGTCCTGGACTTATTTCCTGGCATAATTTACATATTACTATTTAATTATTTATGGTTTTATTACTATTTATTATTTATGGTGCAACTGTAATGAAAACCAATTTCCCCCGGGATCAATAAAGTATGACTATGACTATGACTATACAGGTGAAATGGCAGTAAATGTGAACTTGAACTTCTCTGTAACACTTTTCTTCGGAATGTGACATTCAAAAGTACTTCATTTCAAGCTGAATTACTTGGCTATTAAACTCTGGTAGTTGGAAAAGGATGATTCAAGAAAACTCAAACAACAGGAATTCTGCAGATGCTGGAAATTCAAGCAACACACATAAAAGTTGCTGGTGAACGCAGCAGGCCAGGCAGCATCTCTAGGAAGCACCTTCCTGACGAAGGGTCTCGGCCTGAAACGTCAACTGCACCTCTTCCTAGAGATGCTGCCTGGCCGGCTGCGCTCACCAGCAACTTTTATGTGTGTTGATTCAAGAAAACTGGTGGATGCTGGAGCTTTGTATGAATTTCATGGCACCACATTGTTTACTCCAGTGCTCCATTTGAGCCCATTTCCCTTCAGCTCTGTGGCAAGTGTCTAAGCCTGGGACAAAAGGCTCAGAACATAACTCATCTGATTATCATTCTGTTCCAGACTCAAGCCCCTTTCTTTACATGGGTTGATATTGGAAAGTCTAATTTTTAAAAATAGCTACATTTGTGCTCATGAATGTTATCATTTGACCATACAGTAAATAAGTGCATGTGAAAATAAGATGAGGACAGGTTTGGATCAGTCTCTGTTGAGGTTGAATAACAAGCTGTTTCTCACCACAGTAAAAAAAATCTAATTAATATAACAAAGTTGCTGCAAAGTGCTTCCCAATCAATGGATGACTTTTAAAGTGCAATCAGTGTCATTGAATGAGCAACTATAATAGGCAATTTATTCCCAGTAAACTGTCCATGAACACAAATCACTGACGGAGTAGATGATATTGCTGGAAAAGATAGCTGAAGGGAGAAAGTTGATCAGACTATGAGATGACTGTCTCCTCCACTTCAGATATAACCACTGATCTAGCACCTCTGAAAATCCAGCCATCTTGCAGCCCAGCAATGTAATGCCAGCCAAGATTCTGTTCCTGCACACTGAACTTAACTCTTTTGATTTAAAAAGATGAATGAACACTACTGAACAATTTATAGGCACAAGAGATTCTGCAGATACTAGAAATATTGAGAAACACACACAAAATGCTGGAGGAATTCAGCAAGTCAGGCAGCAATCTATGTAAGGGAATAAACAGTTGACACTTATTCCCTTCGGTCTCAGCCCAAAATGTTGACTTTCTTTCATGTGTAGCTGAACAGTTTAGGTTTGTGCATTGAGGACGCTGACCTTACTTTTAAGGAACATGAATGAGCAGGTAGTCTTGTGAGGAACGTTTGGACAGGTGAGGCGTGAAGCCACTGGAATTCCGAAGAGTGAGAGGGGACTTGATTGAAACAGACAATAAATATCCTGAGGGGCACTGAAAGTGAAAGTGAAGGAACTTGAAAGTGGAGAAGATGTTTTATCATCAGAGGATTTAGAAATAGGGGTCATTATTTTAAAAGTGGTCATACATTTAAGACAGTGATGAGGTGTTTTTATTTTTCCGAGTGTGGTCAGCCTTTTAAACTCTTCCTCAAAGTGCTGTGGAAGTAGCCTGTGAGTACTTTAAGGGAGATGAAGCTGGATTCTTGATAAGCAAGACAATGAAGGGTCACCAAGGGAAGGCAGTAATGTGGAGTTGAGGTTAGGATCATAACTATAAAATTTTGTATATCCTCAAAGATATTCAGTGAATGTGTGCATGCATCTAGGAACTGAGATGATGCAGTTAAGCTTGAGTACTTCATTTTATTGGAGATGGGGCACATCTCTTTTTGCCCCCACTTTGTGCACCCACCTGCCAAGAACAACTCCAGTTTCCAGCCTATAGGTTTGTGGTTGCTGTTATAACTTTTTGTGTTACAAATAGGTGTTTTTCTTATTTTTGAGAGTTTTGCACTCAATTGACACTTGCTAATGATAAAATTAACACACAGAGTTCCACAGTTAACGGGATAATTCACAGAAGAATAATCTTCATGTCATTATTGACATAATCTATTAAATATGTTCATTATCAGCTCACATTTCTCTATGAAATTTAAAGAACATAATAATTGGCACTCCTTTAGGAATAACATATTAATGGTTTATGCTAATTTGGACTAATTTAATATGAAAATTACACTAATTTGGAAGAGGGCAGGGTTTCCAATTACTTGAAAGCTGGTACCTGCCATTTTGCAAAGTTAAGCGGATAAAGCCATGGAATTTATTAAATAAACATTCTTAAGAATTGTGTACAATATAATCATGGAGTCAATTGTACTGATTAACCATAAATTATATTCTTAGTGTAATCTGTGCCAGCTTCCTGTTGAGTGTACCAAAAGCAGGCAAGGGAAGGTGGTAAAATCAATTCTAAGAACATCCAAAGACTATGTATTTGCTTAAGATATGTGGCCTTTTACCTTTAAAGGAAGATTACTGAACTCATAGAACTGAGAAACAATTAAACCTTTAATTAGCAACTATTATATGAAATCAGCTTGAATATCAGTCTAAAATGCTGACACAGAGTGGAGAACTGGACTAGCATACAATGAAGAATACTGCTACTCAGTTGTTGGATGGATTGAGATAGAAGCAGCTGATTCAGAAACACTACCATGCAAATGCTTCATGCTAGCATATGTCATGCACAGAAGCATGACTTTTCTATAAGTAATTTTCTATAAACAGTGGTCATTTTGCATTGCAATGAGATCTTAACAAACTGAGGTATTTTATTTCTTTAATGTTAGTACATATGCAGTGTGATCCAAGTTTAACAATTCACTCCATTCAGCCCCTGGTCATTCTGACGATATGCTGGACAAACATCAGGACATATTTGATGCTGAGGAAATATACCAGTGTTATTTTTCCTCCTCTTGTATATGACTGATAGGAACAAAGGCAAGGCTCTGTATCCAGGTTTCTTGGGTAGATGCTAAGCTGAAAATAGAAAAGGTAAACACTGCAGTTTGTGGGTTGTGTTCCAGGATTGGAAAAGGTGGGGCTATGAAGGATAATGTTTTAAATCTGTGACACTGGAAACCAAAAGCTGACTTGGTAAAAGCCAGGAATTTGATATACGCTTCCAAAATACAGTAAAATATATAGGAAAATATTGTGTTTTATTATATTTTTGTGTAAAGGCAATCAGCAGCAGAAAAATGATATCCCTTGCTTAAGATCATCTCATTTCAAGGAATTAGAATTAGGGGATTATACCAGGTTCAGTTTTATCCTGACTGATTTGTTTCCACTCACAGTGACAGTCGTAAGAGTATGGTGATTTCAACAAAGGTCAGTATGGAACACAAACATAGTTTCCAAAAGCTGATTTTCCTCGAAAGCAACATTGCAATTGTTTCTATTCATGCAAAATAGCCATTGGTATTAAACATTGGCATTGTTTGTTTTTTTTACTTATTAGCCTAAAGGATTAACTGTGCATGCACCTGTTTGTCAATTAGACACCAAATATCCTGTTTTATATATCTGAAAGGCAGACTTATTGGAAAAATTGTTTCTCCTTTGAATACATTTTCCAGTAAAACATAAGATTCCAAGGAGCTACTTTCATATTTGCATTCATATTTAATCAACCGAAGCGATATTAACAGTTAAGATGGAATATCTTGTACCCAGCAACAGTAGGCTCAACATAAGAAATTATTATTGGAAGAGATCTTAGTAACTTATGGCACAGCAGGAGATGCAGGTTATCCATTTTGTCTATGTTGGAAATCCCTCAGAATCCATCATAAACTGAAAACATTTTTGTGAACTTGAATTGTTGCAGGATTAAAAGGAAAACTGGATAAGTAGTATTAATGAAAGACGATTTCAGTCAACGATCTGATTACACAACTAACTTTCTTTTATTTGAGGTGAGCCATACTTTCTTGATATTCAAGTCATTGTTATCTAATAATATTTTGGAAATAGATTATCCATAATAGCAGAAACAAAATCTGGGTAAAGGAAGACTCCTCCTTGGAAGCTAATTGATGATATTAGGCTGAGACATTATGCCCTGCCAGAACTGCTTTCAAGAGGTTTGAAATTAGTACCAGAAGCCGATTGACAAAGATTAACTGGTCTTACTGGGCATTTTATGAAATAGACACAAATAATATGGGTGGCTTTCAGGTGACCAGTACATCCCAAAGTTATTGCACAAGCCCTCCTATTCAGACTGTTATACCAGGAAGCATACAGCCCAAGGACTCATATAGCCTGTGCACTGTGCAAGCGAATAATGAAGTCAGGCTCAACCCAATGTCAAGAGATTCTTACTGATACAAAGGGGAACAAGTCTTTCAAGGAAGGAGGTACCATAGACTAGGGCAAGAACTGTTAGGATGGAAACAGCTTCTTCCCCCCAGGCTGTAAGACTACTGAACTCCCTGCCACAACCCAGCCTCATCGCGCATGAAGTGCAAATAACATTATACTTACTTTTTAGCTTGTGTTGTGAATCTATTTTATTATTTGTTAATTTACTAGTGTTAATATTACTTTGTGTTATGTGTGTGAGTTATATGTACTGTGCTTTGCACCTTAGTCTAGAGGAATGTTGTTTCGTTTGGGTGATATACATGTATATAGTTGAATGACAATAAACTTGAACTTGGGCTTCAAGCCCTGCTTTGATTCTTGCCACTGGGTGGCACCTAGGGCTAAACAATCATATTCCAAACACTATTTTATGTAAAGTATAAAAAGAACGAGAAAGAGACCAAGTTTGAAAGAGAGACGTAGGTACAGGAGATTAAACTACAGTGTATAGTGCACAGTCCAAAACATTTTATGACCAGATATTGGAACTGGTGTTACGAATACAGATTTCAGAGTTATGAGTAGAATATATTCAGGAGCACTGGCTTCCTGGTGGGGAAATACAATACAAATGGAAATTAGATAAATTTATTTCACAAGCAATCAGAATGAGTGATTCAAGTCACGAAGTGGTAAGATTACAGATTTAAGAGAAACCGGAGTTGCTTCCTCAGCTTTTCTATCACTGTTGGCCTTTCCTGCCTCATGTAAGATCCACTTGGATTAATTAATAGTGATTGTTTGCCAGAATTAGTCAAATAATTCATTAATTTTGCTGCATGAGTCAAATTTAAGAGAAATATTATTATTTTTTAATTCAATAATCCAATATGCTCCATTGTTAATTTTAACAACTTTGGTGTTCCAGTTTCTAGTATCTTCTCTTTCAGCTGACACAGCATCCACTTCCAGCGGTTTTCTGAAGGCATTCCTCCTGTGACCAGCATTGCAATATTTCATTTTTAGGAAAAAACAGCAGTGCACATCAAACAAAAACAATTATCATAACTTCTGTAATTTTTGCTGATCAGAGATTTGAGAAGTTGGCTGATACTTCAACGTGCAAGGTACACTAAATATGACATGGGTGTGCATAAGCTAATGAAGGATGAAGTCAACTGGGTATTTGAGTACAATAATAAATATTTTAAATGTAATGCTCTGTGAAATAAAGAGCAGATATAGGTTCTGAAACATAGGAGGGATGAACAACATGTTCTGGTAAAAGGCAGGACATGGACTGATTTGGACAGGCTGGAGATTCTGCAGGGTGGGGAGTGAAAGGCTTGCAAAGAGATATTGGGAAAATTTTCAAGTGAACTATAAGAATGGTCAGTGGCTTCAGTCTCAGTCTGGGTGTTGTGGAAACTGAAATAGTTTTTTTTATTTCAAAATATACTTTATTCAAAAATAAAATTATATACAATAAACCATTCAATAACTTTCCATCCTTTACATACGTTTCCATCATAGTCTGTACATATCAGTACTTATGGCCACCCACATGGCACTCCAGTTGTTCACCTTACCACATCCTTGTTGAGGGGCATACTCCCCGCCACCGACCCCTCCCACTCCCGCGGGTGGAGAAACCTATACCGTGGTCCTTCCCCACCGGGCCCTTGCGGTGGCTGCACCGAGTTTCAGTGCGTCCTTCAGCACGCACTCCTGCAGCCAAGAATGTGCCAGTCGGCAGCATTCTCCCACGGACATCTCCATGTGCTGGTAGATCATCAAGTTTCGGGCCAACCAAAGAGCGTCTTTCACCGAGTTGATGATCTGTCAGCAGCACCAGATGTTGGTCTCCGTGTGCGTCCACGGGAACAGCCTGTAGATCAGAGAGTCCTCTGTTACGCAGCTGCTGGGGATGAAATGTGACACTAGCCCGTCCATCCTCCTCCACACCCTCTTTGCGAACTGACAGTGTGCAAAGAGGTGGGTCACAGACTGTTCCTCATTGCAGTCCTCCCGTGGGCAGTGGGGTGCGGAGACGACGTTCCGGGCGTACAAGAGGGCTCTGACTGGGAGGGTCCCTCTCACCGCCAGCAGGGCGAGGTCTTGGTGCCTGTTGGTGAGATCTGGCGATGAGGCATTTTGCCAGATGAACTGGACGGTCTGCTCAGGGAACCATTCCACTATGTCCATCACGTCCTTCTCCTGCAGTGCCTGCAGGACATTACGTGCTGACCACTGCCTGATGGCCCTGTGGTCAAAGGTGTTCTCTTGGAAGAACTTTTCTATGTAGGACAGGTATGCCGGCAATGACCAGCTCACTGGGGCATTGCGCGGGAGTGGGGCCAGGCCCATCCTTCGTAGCCAGGGCGACAGGTAGAACCTGGGCACATAGTGGTACTTGGTGCCCACATACCTGGGTTCTACACACAACCTTATGCGGCCACATACGAAGCTGGCCATCAGGGTGAGGGCGACATTGGGGACGTTCTTGCCCCCCGTTGTCCAGGGACTTGTGCATGATGGTCCGTATCACCCGCTCCATCTTGGATCCCCAGACGAATCTGAAGACAGCTGCTTTAGTGACAGGTGGCTCATGTATAAGAGCATCCAAGCAGATTTACTTTATGCCAGCATGAGCAGGAAGCAACAATATCATAGCCAAAATGAGCAATGTTTACAGCGGGACCTAAAAATGATCTTCCTTGTAATCAACTGGCATAGTCTTAACACTATCCCAGACTAGATTTCTTTTTTATCTCTCTCTCAATTTGCATTAATGTCATCGCATTCATTTAGTTATGTAATTATGCATAACATATGTTAATTTAAGTTTATGTTAACTTATGTTTGTCATGCTTATATAATGTACTGTGCTGCTGAAAAAAGCTAATTTTCATGGTATTCATAAAATGAGTATGTATGCCTATGACAATAAACTTGACAATGACAATGACAAACAGTTTGATATAGGGATAGCTGGTTTGATGGTTGAAATTATTGTGGAATGGAGTGAATGGTTGGAGAATTAGCGCTGAATGCAATCAGAGTACTTAGGAACAAACAATTGATTATTGGAGATTCTGTAACAGAGGGAGCGGAGATGGAAAAGGAGGCAACAACTGGAGTTGCGCTAACTGTTCGGCAGCAAGTTTGAGTCCCATAATACTTTTGTTAAATTATATGTTTTAATGTGCTGAGCAATGATTTGCTTTGATAGTTACTGGGGTATAATAAACTACAGCAATTATGCATGGGTTAATCACTTTTATTTGCATTGCAGCACCAAACTCTGGTGGATTAAAAACCAATCACCGGATTGTTTTGGGACTGTGAAGCAGTACAGAACCCAACTCCATGATAGGTTATGATAGCAGTCTCTATACTTAGCTTTCATCCCTCATTAAATAGTTTTAATACAATTGATTTATGTGCTACTTTAACACAGTTGTTAAGCTATTTGTTTTTAAATGGATCAACAACTGTTCAGAAACCCGTGCCTATTGTAAATTCTTGAAGTGAATTGTCCTATCAGTAGAAACACAGACTGGAGATGAGACACTTCCCAAATGACAATTACGAGAATAAATAACAAATTAAATTCAGAAACTCCAGCGTAATCTCTTGGCAGTTGATTAAAAATGAGAATCAGCAACAATCCGGGAGCAAGTTGACTGCCAGTTAGGTTGACTCTGTTGGGAGACAGCAAAAAGCATGTGGAGAGGAAGAAATAAAGTAAAATAATAAGCTATAATTTTCCTCATTATGGTATCTAAAGTGGCAAGGAGACTAGAGGGAAAAAAACCCCGTGCTCTGTGGTGGTTAAATTTTCACATTGCTGAATTTAGTCAAACTCGTACAATAAGATTAATGGAAGATGAGGTTAGCCAGTGCTTCATAAACATCATCTTATTTATTGTACTATTTGGAAATAGTAGAGCAACCAAAGTGGTTGGCTTACTGTAGCAAAAATAAAGCTTAAAATCACTCTTCAACATTGCAGTAATTCAAAAGAGTTGAGCCAGCGAGCTTGCTCCATTGTTTTTTAAACAAGGACGAAGGCTTCTGAACTCCCTGCCGCATCGTATTCGAAGTGTCACTGTCTTATCTTTTCTTTATCTTACAATATTTAATATTAATGCACCTTAGTTTGTTATTTTTGTGTGACCCACCTGTAGATTTTATACTTACCTTCATAATTTAATGTGCGTAATATGTGTTTTATGTGTACTAATGTGCCTTACGCCCTGGTTCAAAAAAAATGCCGTTTTATTTCTATACACATTATATTGTTATATAAGCAACACACATCAAAGTTGCTGGTGAACGCAGCAGGCCAGGCAGCATCTCTAGGAAGAGGTACAGTCGACGTTTCAGGCCAAATCCTGACGAAGGGTCTCGGCCTGAAACGTCGACTGTACCTCTTCCTAGAGATGCTGCCTGGCCTGCTGCGTTCACCAGCAACTTTGATGTGTGTTGCTTGAATTTCCAGCATCTGCAGAATTCCCGTTATATTGTTATATATGTCATTTACATGCATGTGGTTAAATGACAATAAACTTCACTTGACTTGAGAAAGAATGGTGAATACATTTTAAAATGGCGATCTTCCCCTTTGATGGTAAAGCTTTACCTCTCTCTCTCTCAACCAAACCTTAAATAGCTTGGAATATAACCTGCTGACTTTACTAAAAATCAAGCATCTAATTAAAATTTTGGTAGGCCTTGATACTGAGCAGGGGTATATTGTTATATTGAATTTTAGTTTTTTTAAATGATCACTTTTATTAAAGTGGGTGATCTGAGAGATAAATGCTTTTACCCATGTTGAGCCTGCATCAATATTGAACAAGATCCCTGGTCAAATGTGGACAAAACTGCTTTCATTTTATTTTTGCAACATTTCTTTGTTTAACCTTCAGCAATACTCCCATAAATTAATTCTGAAAATGCACAGGAAATTGTATAACTGCGTATGGTAGCTGGATCTAAATTAGAGGTCACAGATGGGAACAGAAAGTTATAAAGAGATATGGGCAGACTAGATAAGTAGATAAAATAGTTATTCATTTTGGAATAGTGTTAGATTATGCATGTTTGATTCAAGAATGGTTAAGAGCATAATTCCTCTAATGTTAAAATCTAGACTCTGAAACAGCAAGAGGATTTGGATGTTCATTTACATGATTTTTTAAAATTAAGTACACAGGTATAAAATAATTATAATCCAAAATCAAATGAATCATTGTTTTCTTATTCCGTGAGGCTAGAATACAAAATTTGGTTTTGATTTCTCTGTTAGTCGGGAAAACTGTGTTCAGGTTTGTCTCTAAATCTGAAGAAGTATGTGTCAACCTTGAAGATGGTGTGGCACAAAAACACCAATATTAATCAAAGGGTTAATTTAGAAGGAATTGCAATATAACAATTTCTCGGATTTTAGGAAATAAGTTTCTCAGATTTTAGGAAATAAATGGATATTTTGAATGAGGTATTTAAAATTATAGGATGATTCAACCGGGTACAGCCAGATAAACCATTTGTTCAGGTGGGCTTTCTTTGTCAAGGCAGAATTGCAGAATAATGACTTATGAGCAATATCAGCAAATATTTTTCCATACAAATAGAAATGTGAAACAAATGGCTATGAGTGTTGGTAAGTTGAAAACTTCGATGTGGAGAATTATAGTTTTTTTTAGGCATGGAGAGTTACAGCGCAAAGGTAACAAATGGAGGACAGACACAGATCAGTCATGATGTGCTGAACAGTGCATCAGCCTCAAGGAGTGCACTTGTGTTTCTATGTCCCAAAAAGAAACTAATTATTATTATTATTACTGAATGACAATGGGACTTCAATTCAGGAAAATACACAAAATTAGGCTATTTTGTTAGCCAGGTAGGATTTAGGATCGTCCCGTTAACTAGGTCAGCCAGAAATCAGTACCAGTACAAAGTGCCAGAACCTGAGGCTGACAAATATCAAAACTGGAGTATCCACTGACACCTTTAACTTAATGTCACTGAAAAACAAGTGTGATATTTGAGCAATGGGGGCATTATAAATGTCAAAATCTAAAATCAATGTCTTAATTTGCAGCAGAGGCCAGTGTTTGCAGGAACATTTTGGTAACTGCACACTTTTTTAATAGAACTACACCAGACTGAACAAATGAAGGCCCATCCTACTGATCTGTGTAACGTTAGCCATTCAAAGGGGATACTTAAGTTTGATAGACTTTTTTTTAAGTGGTATGATGAGGCACAGTGTGAAGAAAGGAAAGAAGTCTATCACCATTACTGGAAATTCTTCCATAATTATTTTTAGAAAATCATATGAAGATACAATTACAAGACACCTACTACTTAAAATAATCAGAACCTAATTCATTCAAACTGAGATGTTCTCTACCATTGCTTTTTGGTTCAGAGCTTTGACTTTGAAACAAATTGGCTTTATAATTAAATTTATTATTGTTAAACAGAACTTCTTTTGAAACACCTGTGTTGTCTATTTTTTGGCATCAAATCCTCTGGGATCTGTTGCTGACATTCACACTTACACTCAGGTGAGGCTAAGATTAACAAGGAAAGGCCATTTCAGGTTGGTACTGAAGGTGATGGTACTACGAACTGTGGGATGCTGGATTTGTTGGAGGGGTTGGCTCAGGTGAAGTGTTCCTGGAGATCCAGCACCTCACAGTGGAAATTAGTGCTGCTTTTGGTCTCCTCCACCGTTGCTGGTCGTACAGGTTCATTCCTCAAAGCTTCAAAATAATATAGCGTACAGCATGCAGTGAGAAACCTGGAAACTCATTCAGTGGTGTACTCCAGAGCTGTCCAAAATGGCCTGGATAGACAATGGGTTATTTTGACAGGTGTCTGACCTAGTCAATGACATTTATGGTGGGTGCAGAAAGGAATCATGAGTCACATAGAAAGGGACCTTCCTTATTGTGAGTTGCTGGCTTATATCCTGATCATTACTGCTACCAGAAGACAGGTGGTCAGCTCGAATGATGTGCTTTCTGAGCTTGCAAACACACATCATGCTCATGGCATTGTATTCCTGTCCAATTATAATGGCGAGCAGGCAGGGCATTGCAGATCAGTCTTTGACATCTGGGATCCCAGCAAAATCAGCGAAAACCTTAAACAAGAGTTTCTGACCATGGGAGGTATTATGTATGTTATCCTCCACTGCTAATAATAAATGTCACTGAAATATGCCAAACTATTTAATTCATAATTTATTGACATGTTGTCATGAGATATTGGTATTTAGTTAAAATGTATAGTCTTTGAAATGAAATTACTAATACAGTAACACTGATATTTAAAAAAAATTCTAATGAGCATACTGTCTGATTCTCTGCAGCAGTGACCCACATGGCCACATGCCTTTATGGAGACAAAGTTAAGGTATCATTGATTAAATGTTGAACAGTGATATTAGCAACGCACAGAATCAAAAAAACAATTTCATTGAGGTTATATTTTATTTCTATGCCACTCAGTTGATAAATTTTGATTTGACGGTTACACAGAATAAACATTAAGACATACTATAAAAATCTTATGCACCACATAATTTTCTTTCTGTTGAGATCAAGAGAGCCCTGATTGTATTACTGCTTCTAGTAACTGGCAGGTTTATCAATATCAGTGCAAAATCTGCCTAAGAAATTCAATTACCAATTGACTAAAAAAAACACAGCCATGCTTTGAAAATAAAGTGAAATGCCAGTAAGTAAAACAATGTAACAAAATAATATGGATTCCTGCCTGTCACAGATGTGATAGGTACCAAATCGATACTTTAATCCTTTGCAATTAAGTAAATTTAGCAATGGAAAACAATGTAACATTTGTCTGAATCTACCAGAGTGGAACCACAATAGTGGAATTATCTTAATTTTATTAAATAGTTATTCTTGGATATCAGAGTTTAGCAGGGGGCATCAGAATGTACAATGTTCACAAATTTTGAAGTAATTAATTGAATTTTTCCTAAAGTATCTCAAAATAATCTTGTTACAACTATTTGCATTTATATTGTCTTTGGACGAAGGGTCTCGGCCTGAAACGTCGACTGCACCTCTTCCTAGAGATGCTGCCTGGCCTGCTGCGTTCACCAGCAACTTTTATGTGTGTTGCTTGAATTTCCAGCATCTGCAGAATTCCTGTTGTTTGCATTTATATTGTGGTTATATTTAGAAAAGTGTTTCAAGGCACAGTAAAATGTATTAGCAGGAGCAACCAAAACCGATCAGGGATGTGGATTTTAAAAGTGATGAGAGAGTGAGTGGGAGTGAGTGAGTGAGTGAGAGAGAGAGCGAGTGAGAGTGAGAGAGAGAGAAATATGAGAGATAGAGAGAGAGTAGAGAGAGATAGATAGATAGATAGAGGGATATATATTTCTTTCAGTGGCTAAAAGCATTATCATCCAGTTCTCGGTTAGGGGAGGAGAGATGAAGGGAGGATTCCAGAAATTGTTTGTTCTTCTGAATAATTAGACTAAAATATACAAACCTTAGGAACAATGAGTTCATGAAGGAATTTAAGTTTCTGGGTAAGAATTTTGTATTGGAAGTGTAGGGCAAAATGGGAACCAAATAAAATTCAGGAAGATCAGAGTAAAATATGAATGGAATGCTGTCTGATAAAGAACATGACCAACAACGTTCTGAATAAGCTTCTCAAGTTGAAGTTAGCAAGTGTTTAAGGCAGGTGGGAGATCATTAAAATACGGCACTGATGAGTGTTTCAGTGGAAGGTGTGTCGGAATGGAGAATGTGATATAATATAGGAGGTATAGACACATAGTAGAATATAAGTTTGTAAGCCTATCTAAGATATGATAGTCTAGGTAGTCTAAGATAGTATAGATAAGCCTGTGGCCAGTTTGTGAATGTAGTTGGTGGTTAAGGTACTAAAGGAACTGAAAGCTACAGTTAGAGTTTTCCTTTAGAGATAATTATGGCTTGTTCACAACTAGAAATCAACATATACATAGCTCGCACAGGGTTAAGGACAGAGTAGAGCTTATGGAGTAGTAGGTACGAACGTCATCAAATTCACACGGATGGATGAATATGCTATTTTTGTGAACGAGGAAAATTATGGTTCTGTAGACCACCAGAGGTGATTTGACTGCATAGGTAAAAGTAGACTGCAGGAAGAGAATTGGTAAATTGTTAAATTGGTTTATTCTTGCCACATGTACGAAGGTATAGTGAAAAAATTGCCGTGCATACTGTTCAAATGGATCAAATCAATACAATAGTGCATTTAGGAAATACAAATTAAAGCAATAACGGAGTGCAGAATAGAGTGTTACAGTTACAGAGAAAGTGCTGTGCAACTAGACATTTAGACACAAGGTCATAACGAGGTAATTGTAAAGTTAAGTATCTAAGAGGGAACTAATCAATAGTTTAATAACAGTGGGATGGAAGTTGTCCTTGAGCCTGGTGGTACGTGCATTTAGGCTTTTGTAATTTCTGCTTGATGGGACAGTGTTGAAGAGAAAATGTCCGGGGAGGATGGGGTCTATTATTATGCTGGCTACTTTACTGAAGAATACACAGAGTCAATAGAGGGGAGGCTGATGTGATTAGCTGTTTCCACAACTCACTGCAGATTCTTGTGGTCTAAGGCAGAGCAGTTGCTACACCAAGCAGTGGCTGGAGAGAATTTTTTTAAGTTTGAATGAACAAGACTGGAACTGAATGAAGGTGGCTTCATTAACATGACAAGCGTAGAAGGACAGCCAAGGTTGAGGTATTTTCCTTGGTCCACAATAAAAACACCAGGATCAAAAACCTAGGAACTAATTTGTTTTGCAAATACACTGAAAAAAACTCAGTGAATAGCAAATACTTACTTCTATCTTTCAGATGATGGAGAATTTAGCTCTAGATTTGAACTCTGAGTAGATACCAAATGGGATACTCTTACCAAGTGTGTAAGGGCCCTCCCACTTCAATGGATGAGTAAGATCACAGAACCCATCCATCAGATAGAAGCCAATGCATGTTAACTTCAATAAAAACACAAATACAGTCACTTTGCAGGCTGTATTTGTCTTCTAATTAAAGGTAAACAAACACAAATTAGTCTGCAAAGCCTTTCACTGTTTCACACTGCTTCTAGGGGAGGAATGCAAAGGTGCAAGAGTAACAAAGTTCCAAGTTCAAAGTAAATTTAATATCAAAGTACATATATGTCGCCATATACAACCCCGAGGTTCATTTTCTTGTGGGCATACTCAGTAAACAAATGCTGAACCTTCACAACTTGCTCAGTGGATAAATGTAGAAAGATGTGACAAAGCATATATACAGTTAAAATCTCAGAAACAGACTTCAATATGTTGGCTCCCTAGCACTATAATCCTTCTTTCCCGGCCTTATTTTCTTCTTCAACCTTTGTGGACTTTTCACAGACACAATGTGGTAAAACTTGTGGGTTGTTCTCTTGTGAATGAATAGGTGAAGGATTATGAAGAGTAATGATTGGACAAAACCAAATTCCATGCTTCAACTACACAGCTCCCATCATATTTCAGATATAGCAAAGGATACAGCATAGGTTACATGGCCCCAAACTTTTGGTTTACTTTTCCTTTATCCCAGTAAGAAAATGGGGAAAAAATAAGACATTTATACAGAAGGCAATGAGACCATAAATCATAGGAGCAGAATAAGGCCATTTGGCCCATTGAGACTGCTTCACCATTCTATCATGGCTGACTTACTATATGTCTGAACCCTTTTCTCCTGCCCTCTCTAAATAACCTTTGATGCATTACCAATCAAGAAGCTATCAACCTCTGCTTTAACTATACATGATGACGTGGCCCTGACAGCCATCTGTGGCAATGAATTCCACAGATTCACCATCGTCTGGATAAAGAAATTCCTCCTCATCTCTTTTCTAAAGGGATGTACTTCTATTCTGAGGCTGTGACCTCTGGTCCGTGACAGGAAACATCCAGGTCTTCAAAGTTCAATAGGTGTCAATGAAGTGAAAGATTTTCATTCTTCTAAACTCTAATGAGCACAGGCTCTGAGCCATCAAATGCTCCTCATATGTTAACCCTTCCAATTCTTGTGAACCTCCTCTGGATCCTCTGCAATGTTAGCATGTCTTTTCTTAAATAAGGGGCTGAAAACTGCTCACAAAACTCCACATGCAATCTTACATTTTATGCTGTGATTCAGAGTAAAGTAAGAGACAGATATTCTGATGTATTTTCGGTTTCCTCCACATACCGTAATTTGTATCAAAAAACTAGCAGTTACAAAAGACAGTATAGTATCCTCAGAATGACATCCTGAGATATACATATTCAGAAGGGAGATTTCTGTTCTTTCATCCCGTGTGAGTACTCACAAAAACAATTGACTACTAGCTAATATAGGTATCTAAAAATAATCCAGCAGGTTAATGCAATGGAGAAAGTAATCAGTTTTGCACAACTGCCCAAAGATATTCATAAAACATGCTGTCTGTTGTTGTCCTTGTGGGCAGGCTTGCCAGAGCTGTTCAGGAGGGTTCAAACTAACTTGGCAGGGGGATGAAAACCAGAACAATAGTGCTGAGGATGAGGTAGTTGGTTTGCAAACAGAGGCAGTGTGCAGTAAGACTGCTAGCAAGATGAGGCAAAATTGCAGTCTACAGGATGAGTTGCAATGTAAAGGGTGGACAAAAGTGAAAGGGTGAATACAGGAATGGAGGTGTTATATTTGAATGCATGCAGTATACGTAATAAGGTAGATGAACGTGTAGCACCGTTACAGATTAGCATGTATGATGTGGGCATCACTGAATTGTGGCTGAAAGAAGATTATAGCTGGGAGGTTAACATCCAAAGATACTCGTTGTATCAAAAGGACAGGCAGGTAGGCAGAGGAATGGAGTGACTCTGTTGGTAAAAAATATAATCAATTCATTAGAAAGAGGAAAAGGTGTTGAATTGTTGTGGGTAGAAATAAGGAACTGCAAAGGTAATAAGACCCTGATGGGTGTTATATACATACAGATCCCCAAACAGTAGTAAAAATGTGGTCCACAAATTGCAACTGAAGATACAAAATGCATGCCAAAGGGCAATGTTAGGATAGTCATAGGGGACTTCTATAGGCAAGTAGATTGGGATAATTAGGTTGGTGCTGGATCCCAAGAGGGGAAATTTCTAGAAAGCCTGTGAGATAGCTTTTCCGGAGCAGTTTGTGTTTGAGCCCATTAGGGGATCAGCTATTCTGAATTGGGTGTTGTGCAATGAACCGGAATTGATTAGAAAGCTTAAGATAGCCTCAGGGCTTAGTGATCATAATATGTTAGCATTCACCCTTAAATTTGAGAAGGAGAAGCTAAAGTTAGATGTATCAGTATTACAGTGGTGTAAAGGGGATTACAAAGGCATGAGACCAGAGCTGGCCAAAATTGATTGGAAAAGGACACTAACACGGATGATGGCAGAGCAACAATAGCTGGAATTTCTGGGAGCAATTTGGAGCAGGATATATACATCCCAAAGAGGAGAAAGGCAGGATGACATAACCGTGGCAGACAAGAGAAGTCAAAGTCAACTTAAAAGCCAAAGAGACAGCACATAATAGAACAAAAAATAGTGGGAAGTTAGAGGATAGGGAAGCTTTCAAAGACCAACAGAAGGCAACAGAAAAAAGGGAAAGATGGAATACAAAGGTAAGCTATCCAATAATAATATTAAAGAGGATACCAAAAGTTTCTTCAGATACATAAAGTGTAAAAGGCAAGTGAGAGTACATATCAGACTGCTGGAAAAGGATGCTGGAGAGGTAGTAACGGGGAAAGGAATTGGCAGATGAACTGAATAAGTATTTTGCATCAGTCCTCACTGTGGAAGACACTAGCAGTATGCCAGAAGTTCGAGTGCATCAGGGACAGAACTGTGTGAAATTGCCATTACTGGGTAGACGGTTCTTCAGAAACTGAAAGGTCTGAAGATAGATACCCGGACCAGATGGTATACACCCCATGGTTCTGAAAGAGGTGGCTGAAGGGATTGTGGAGGCATTAACAATGATCTTATAAGAGTCAATTGATTCTGATATTGTTCCAGAGGAATGGAAAACTGCAAATATCACTCCACTCTTTAAGAAGGAAGAGAGTGGAAATTATAGGCCACTTAGTCTGACTTCAGTGGTCGGGAAGATGTTGAAGTTGAATTTTGAGGACATGAATTTGGGATACTTGGAGGCACATGATAAAGAAGGCTATAGTCAGCATGGTTACCCCAAGGGAAAATCTTGCCTGATAAATTTGTTGGAATTTTTTGAAAAAGCAGGAGAGACAAAGGAGAATCAGTGGATGTTGTGTGCTGGCAGTTTCTAAAGGCCTTTGACAAGGTGCCATGCATGAGGCTGTTGAACAAGTTAAGAGCCCGTGGTATTACAGAAAAGATACTAGCATGGATGGAACATTGGCTGATTGGCAGGAGGCAAAGAGTAGGAATAAAGGGAAACTTTTCTGGTTGGCTGCCGGTGACTAGTGGTATTCCACAAGGGTATGTATTGCGACCACTTCTTTTTATGTTCTAAGACAATGACTTGGACGATGGAATTGATAGCTTTGTGGCCAAGTTTGCAGGTGATATGAAGATCGGTGGGGGGGGGGGGTCAGGTAGTTTTGAGAAAGCAGAGAGAGGATACAGAAGGCCATGGACAGATTAGGAGAATGGGCAAAGAAGAGGCAGATGGAATACACTGTTGGGAAGTGTGTGATCATGCACTTTGGTAGAAAAAAAGGGGTAGATTATTTTCTAAATGGAAAGAAAGTTAAAAAGATCTGAGGTGCAGAGGGACTTGGGGGTTGTCATGCAGGATTCTCTATAGGTTAAATTGAGGGTTGAGTCGGTGGTGAGGAAGAGAAATGCAATGTTAGCATTCATTTCAGGAGGATTAGAATATAAAAGCAAGGATTTAATGTTGAGGCTTTATAAAGCACTGATGAGGCCTCACTTGGAGTATTGTGAGCAGTTTTGGGCCCCTTATCTAAGAAAGGATGTGCTAACATTGGAGAGAATTCAAAGGAGGCTCACAAATATTATTCAGGGACTGAAAGGCTTGTAAGATAAGGAGCGTTTGATGGCTATGGGCCTCTACTCAGTGGAATTTGGAAGAATGAAGGGTGATCTTATTGAAAGCTGTTGAATGTTGAAAGACCTCGATAGAATGGATGTAGAGGGGGTGTTTCCTATGGTGGGACAGTCAAAGACCAGATGGCACAGCCTCAAAATTGAGGAGTGCCCTTTTAGAACGAAGATGAGGAGGAACTCTTTAGCCAGCGAGTGGTGAATTTGTGGAGTTTGTTGTCACTGGCAGCTGCGGAGGACAAATGATTTGGTATATTTAAGGCAGAGGTTGATAGGTTCTTGATTAGTCAGGGCATGAAAGGATATGGGGAGAAGGCATAAGATTGAGGCTGAGACGGAAAATTGGATCAGCCATGATGAAATGACAGAGCAGACTTGATGGGCCAAATGGTCTAATTTTGCTCCTATATCTCATGGTCTTATGGTCCAAAGTATCCCTCTTCCATGGAGGCTTCTCAAAATCAGTTTACTTCTAAAATTCTTTCGGAAAACAGATTTAAAACTTTTGATGAAGTACGGTTTGAGTTTGTTGCAACAAAGGCAGAGGAATGTGTGGTTCCACAGGTTTACCACATTGCTAGGTAAGATAATGCAAAGAATTAGGTGGCAATTTCCTGTTTGAGAGGCAGTGGTGTATTTTTTCTCGAAAATATAAAAAGAAAACTAATGAAAGGAATTGTTTTGACTTGTTTCTAGATTAACTTCATGAATAGGTTGAAAGTTGCTCTGTCACTTGGCTTGATAGCAGCAAGTGATTATTGCTGGTTGACTTTGTGAATGATTATTGTGTGTTTCCAGTTATAACATAGCACATTATTAAACTGTCTAGAATGTAAGTCACCTAGATAATTTCTGTTTAATGGTTATTTAATATCTAGAAAAATAAATAGTTTTAGTGTTCTCTAAGGGGATGCTGCTCCCAATTATGCTTGGCACAAAGTCATGCTTCATTTTAGTGGAAATGAACACTTTCCAATGCAACAACCCTTAAGTGGAAGAAAGGTCAAGAGTATATGAAGATTTCTCAATATTTTGGTGCAGGGGAATCAAATGCCTGGCTGCAGAAGATGTATTAAAAACCTGTGGCAAAATATACAAGATACATTGAATCAAAGCCTTGCATCAAACTCTAGCAATGCACTGTATACAAATCAATAATCAATATGAGAATAGTGCTTACATTTATTACGTATTTCTCCATATTTTATCATAATGTTGATGTAATCCTCCAAGAGATTGAATTTTGCTTAGGAAAGAAATTAAATCTCATATTCTATTGGTTTAGCTGAGACTTAACAAATGAGATTAATATTTTAAATGGCCTTGTCAATGGAAACCTCCAAGGACAGGTTTTATCATGGTGTGAACATACTTCATAATCTCTGTATGCTTTAATTTATATTCTAATCTGCTGTTGACTATAAAAGATATGACTTTGCAATATAACTTTATATTCCTCCCAAGGGAATGACATTGTGTCACCATGGGGCCTAGTCACACAAGATGTTTTAACCTCCAACCAAAATATTGTACATAACAGATTTGACTGTGCACATTTGATGACATGGTTCATTTTACATTATTTATGAATCCTATGGGATTATGCCAGAGTGTTCGCCCTAGCAATTCATTACATTATAATCATTTTTTTTCACTCCAAGTCCATTAATTTAATTTGTACCACTCAGTGGATGACTTCCTTAGCAGTACAACAGACAGTCCTTCAGCCTAAATGATATCTATTCACAACAAATATGACAGGAGAAGAATTATTTACCCTTTTAAATCTCAATTATCATCTACATACTGAATAAACTTTCTTCCTTTTACCCTGTCCAACGATAACTTAGTCCTATTTTACTCTTAGACACTTAACTTGGATTCAGATTTCATCAGCTTTTTCATGTCAAGCAAAAGGTTGTCATGGTAAGTTATGTACAATAATTTGTAGGTTATGAGTACATATATAACTCTGTGCTTTGCTTTACAAACCACTGATCAGCACACCTGCCAATCTGCAGTTACATTGTTCAGAAGTACAATATTCTGCCAATCTAAACTGACTCATCCAAGGAATAATTCTGATAGTCCCAGTATTGAGCCTTTCACCATCTTGCTATCATTATATTCCTCTTCATTATCTCTAATAGCCTTCTGAAGGCAGTCATTGATCTGTCTCCATCACCACATCTGAATGCATCGGCCACATGTTAACCTATTCCATCTATTTATTGCTGTTGAAGTCCTTTATCACTTTTCTCATATTTGTGCTTGGTATTCCGAAGTCATGAAATCAAACCTAAATCAGCAGTAGTCCAGATATGACCCTCCAGTTGCAAAGAAGTCCAAACAAATACATTCAAGTCAATCCTATATTTATTGTCCTTTAGCCCTTTGCCTATTTTCTATACTTGCAAATAAAGTAAATGATCTCTAGTCTAAAAGCTAAGTGGTATTCAAATTAAAGAAAAATCAAGAACATACGGCAATTGTGTTTTTATGCAACTGATGTAAATTTAATTGTTATTTTTTTGTTCTGTTGGGCTGGATAGTACTGAATTATGGCCAATAATTCCCAATCCTATCCAAATACATCCAAGTTCAAAGTCAGTTTACTATATCACAGTTTGGTATTCAAACTGCTTTGTCTGGGCGCACCAGAAACTGCAGAGAGCCACAGTTCAGGACATCACAGAAACTAGCTTCCCCTCCATGGACACTGTCCACACTTCTTACTGCCTTGGTAAAATAACCAACATAATCAAAGACCCCTTCCACATTGGATATTCTCTCTTTCCTCTCCCCCCTCATCAGGCAGAAGATACAAAAGCCTGAAATCATGCACCACCAGGCTCGAAGAGAGTTTCTATTCCATTGTTATAAGACCATAGAACATCCCCATAGCACAATAAGACTCTTCACAAATGGGAGTAAATTCTTCAACTAGTTAATACTTCTTCAGTGTGTGTCAGACATGCTTTGATACAATTTAAGGTGGTTCATAGGGCTCATATGTCCAAGGATAAGTTAGCTTGTTTTTACTGCCATATAAATCCTGTTTGAGATAGATGTAATTCCCAGGTAGCTTCCTTGACACATATGTTCTGGTCTTGTCCTCTTCTAGAAAAATATTAGAAAGATATTTTTGATACTATTTCAGTAGTTCTGTGTATTGATTTACAACCTCATCCTATTACTGCAATTTTTGGACTACCAGTGATAGACTCTAGTCAGTTATCCTCGTCAGCTTGTCGTCTAATTGCATTTGTTATATTAATAACCAGAAGATCCATTTTAATAAAATGGAAAGATTCCAATTCCCCTACAACATTTCAATGGTTTTTCCAAACGATAGCATGCCTAAACTTGGAAAAAATTAGGAGCGGTACTTTGGATCTTTCGGTTATATTTGAAGAGACTTGGAGGCCATTTATTCAATATTTTCATATGATGTCCTTTGTAATAATTTTTTGTTCATGTATAGAGCAGAGTTAACGACAAATAATATTTTAGCCGATGTAATATGACAGCCTAATCTTTGTTTTTTTTTAGTTTAGTTTTTTTAGTTCAGTGTTTTTTTTCTCTTTATAAAATATCTTTTTCATGGTTAGTTACTATGAGATTGGAAAGCTAAACTATGTTTGTTACTTGGAATCTGTGCTTGTACATGTTAACCGTTACTAATGTAATCCCAATCTCTTTGTATCATTACTATTATTGTTATGTTTATTAATTTTGAAACTTAATAAAAAGATTGAAAAAGAAAGAAAGACTCTTCACAATCTACCTTGGTGTGACCTTGCACTTTATTTTCTACCTGTTCTTTGCAAGTTGTCGGCAATTGTAATACGTTATTCTGTGCTCTGTTATTGTTTTACTTTGTATTACCTAAATACACTTGTAAAGAATTGATCTGTATGAACAGTATGCAAATCATATACACCAGCCATTCTGCAGATGCTGGAAATCCAGAGCAACACACAAAAAAGTGCTGGAGGAACTCAGCAGGTCAGGCAGCATCTACAGGAGGCCATCTTGCTGTGATTATTTTCTTCATTTTTTTAATAGCCTTCTGAAGGCTCTCAATGATATGTGTCCACCACCCAATTAGACTGCATCAGCCAAATGCTAACCTATTCCACTTGACTATTGCTCAGTCTGAAATGTCGACTATTTATTCCTCTCCACAGAGGCTGCCTGACCTGCTGAGTTCTTTCAGCATTTTGTGCTTGTGTTGAACAGTTTGCAAGACAAGTTTTTCTACTGTACTTTGGAATATTTTACAAAAATAAACCTATGTACCAATTTACATAACATCTTTCCTGTGGGTCAAAGCATTTAAGAATCTGTGCACACAGTGCATAAATATTAACCACACTGGAGGTCAAATGGATATATCTGACCTCTCACTCCAAGCCGAGACAAACAGATGACATTTCAGGCCGAGACCCTTCATCGGGACATCATGCAAACTAGGCTCCCTCCATGGACTCTGTCTACACTTCTTGCTGCTTTGGCAAAATAATCAACATAATCAGAGACCCCTTCCACCCTGGATATTCTCTCTTTCCTCTCCCCCCTCATCAACCGGAAGATACAAAAGACTGAGATCATGCACCACCAGGCTCCAGGAGAGCTTCTATTGCACTGTTATAAGACCATAGGTGTTGTTTGTGGTGGGACAGCTAAGAACATGCAGTGAAAAGAAGAAAAAGAAACAAAGAAGTAAGTTTTCTTGGTGAAGAATGTTGGCATAAGGCAGAGGTTCCAGAAATGAAGAGAATCTAGAATGGCCCCTTGAATCCAGAGGCAATTCCAGATATACCTGAACTGAATGGCTGCATAGATATCTTATCTGATCCCTCAGGGTGAGGTCACCAATCTTCACCAAAGCCTTAAGCGAAAGTGAACTTTCTTCTTTCTTTTTCTTAATTACACGTTATGTTTTGAGCTAATTCAGAGCAGCTTAATTTATCTTAAACAGAATTTATTTAATTTCGCTGATTTAAATATAGTGGATTCTAGTTAATTGGGCAGCAGCTTATTTGGTACAACTCTAAAAGAACAAAAATCAATTGAGAAAATAGCCAGGACTCCCTTTGTTTATTTGGGACAACATACTGCTTAATTGGGACAGGAGGCTGCTGCCAAACAGTTTCCAACTAGCATCAATTGCATGGACTTGTCTGGCTGTTAGACAATACACTGTGCTTAGAGAGCACAACCTTTAAATAGTGTCAGTTGTGTATGCTTGTGTTAAAAAAGTTGTGATTCTTGTCACTGATAATAGAAATAATCAGTAAGACAATTTGGAACTGTTTTGCTCACTGAGGTTTCAGGCATTCAGAATTGGAGATGCCAGATATGGCTGGAAGTGAAAATAAAACAATTTCACTACTTCAGCAAGTCAGGACCTACAAAGAATTTGAAGGTATTGACAATCATCTTGAATGTTACAATGAAAATGAAGATTTGGATGATGGAATCATTGAAAGTATTGTTTGAAGACAGTCCATTATCTGCACTAGGTGTCTGCACTGGCTATGTTCATTCACAATCAATCAAAGGGAACATGGCAGCGTCCACTGGATGAATTCCTCCATTGATAACTATTAGGAACTAATTCAAAGTTTTATTATACTGTAATGGTATTGGTAGTGTTCTAATTTGTTCTGTATTTCAATTAAATACATAATTTATTACTCAGTTAAGGGGCAGCTGCTTAATTGGACCAAAATGTACTGTTCCCCATGTGACTTAATTAGGCTGAGTCAACTGTCTATAACTGTTAATTTTTTTAAATCAGTGAAGAATATTTCAATTGTACTAAATCATTGGAAACATCTGGAGAGTTACAGAGGTCATTGACAATGCAAGGTGGCAGAAAGTCACCATGACAGTCAGGGCAGGACATCCATAATAATGTACCAATATCTCCTCATAACTCTCCATTAATAATTTCATGTTGGCTTGCCTGTTCCAGTGTCTATAAGGTTTTTTTGTGAATTGCTGTTTTTAACAGTTTCCCCACTACTAATATTGAGCTGCCAGTACAGGAATAATAAATAGTTACCAGCACTTCTACAGTTCATGTTGTTATTTCTTTCAGCAGCCTAGTTTCTTTCAGGTTTTGATTTACCTACTCCAATCACTAACATCTTTTCTGCCTCACCTCTACCTATTCTTATTCTCATTAATTGAATTGACAATCTACTTGTTTACTGCTGATTTGGCAAAGTTCTCATTTTTTAGTAAACACTGATGCGAAGTCTGCATTTAGTATCTGAGCCAAACTTCCTGATTCAAACAAGCAGATAGCCGCTTTGGCCCCAGTGCTCCTCTGACTACTCTCAGTTCCTCTATGGACCTACGGGCTCCAAAGAAGAATCAATTTCATTCAGACAGGAGAAACAGACAACACAGCACGGTACTTAGCCATTAGCGTATTACAACACCAGTAACCTGGATGCGATATCCCTCCTGACCCACCCCTGTTTGTAAGGAGTTTTCATGTTCTTCCCTTGATCGCGTGGATTTCCTCTGAGTACCCCACTTCCCTGCCACATTCCAAAGATATACGGGTTCACAGGTAAATCGGCCAGGTGGGTCTAAATGGGAGATGCTGACTCATTGGGCTGAAGGGGCCTGTTACAGTGCTGTATATCTAACTAACTAAAAAGGATTGCTGAGATGAAAAAAAAAATTGCTCACAAAGTTCTTTCATAAGTCACGTGAGAAGCATCACCCGTCACAAAGCAGTAATGCAAGTCCAAGAGAAAAGCCTTGGAAACATCCGCAAATTTCGATAACCTGCACACATTTCTCACATGCAAGCTGTGCATTAAAAGAACTTTATCTGGGTCAGATTGCACTGGCAATCATTTCCAGGTGAAAGAATGCCCATCAGGAACCTAGTCCAGATACAACGGCACATCATTCAGCTGAGAATTGGCTAATGATTTCCTGGCATCATTTAGGCATCTAGTGATTTCACATTGCATGCTTCCTCCATTACTGATACAAACTGGATATTCTGGGTGCAACCTGCGATCTCTGTTGAATGCTCACTGAAAGACAAGGAAAACATTATGTGCAACGAGCAATGAGGTAATGATCAAATCTATACAACATCTGTTAACCTCAGAATTCAACGATCAGTGTGATGGAGATGACCAGACATGGTCCCTTCAGTGCTCAAAAATCAACATATGATCTGGTCCACAGGGATCTGGAATGCCAGCCTATTTTTCCATTATTTATTTAAAATGATATGTATTCATTGATTCCAGTTTTCAGTTGTGAGAATGGCAGGACAATCATGTGCAATTTAATGCAAAGGCTCCTAAATGTTGCCAGTTATCCACCCTCCTTAGATACTGATCCCCAGTGGAATCTAGGAAAACCAGTTGAATTGATAAGAATTTAAAGTATTTACAAATATTCTTATAATGTTGAGTCTTCTTGCATAAAGTATGAGTGCTTTTTAAAGTGAATCGCTTCATTATTACCTTCCATCAAATTCTCTGATCCAAACACCAAATTGTTAAACTACTGTTAGTTATGGCTTGAATTTCCTCAGATAACTACTTCAGGCAAGGACAGCACAGTAACTGGGTTTTAGGAAACATCATTATACCTCTGTCTTCTTCTTAGGCACTCTCTTCATTCATTTGCTTTCAGTCTTGTTTTGTGGTTTCTGAGGTGACTGATACAGCCAGTATAGGCATTGCTGACACTTGGGGCAGGACTAATGTGGATAACGAAGTGGATGCTTTGGGAGATAGTGCACTACCACCACATTTTACACTGTGAGCTTTCAAGGTTTTCATCACTATCCCAAATGCTCCCTCTCTGCTTGGATAGCCATGGGCCAAATGTTCCCAGGAGTTAGCTGGAATGTTGCGATTCTTCAAAGAGCGTTTGAGCACATCCTTGCATCTTTTTCACTGCTTGGTAACCAGCTGTCACAACATCACCTGAAATAGTGCTCCTGTTTAGGGAGCCTTATGATGGTTATACAAACAAAGTGGTTTGCACAGTGTAGACAACTAATTCTAACAACGTCCTCAGCACTGGGGTGTTGACTTAAGAGAGATTGCTGATATTGTATTTTTTTTAATAAAAGCAGCATCCATCATCAGGGAACCCCATCTCTCTTCTCACTACTGCTATTGGGAAAAGGTACAGGCACTTCACGATTCACAACATCAGGTTCAGGAACGGTTACTACCATTCAACCATTAGGTTCTTGAACCAAAGGGAATAACTTCACTTGCTCCATCATTGAGATGCTCCCAGAACCGATGGACTCACTTTCAAACTCTTCATCTCATGTTTTCAATATTTATTGCTTACTTATTTATTATTATTATCATTTCTTTCTTTTTGTATTTGCAGTTTGTTGTTTTTTGCACGCTGGTTGAACACCCAAACTGGGCGGTCTATCCTCGGTTCTATTATGTTTATTATTCAACTTAGAATTTACTGAGTATGCTCAGAAGAAAATGAATCTCAGAGTTGTATACGGTGTGATGACGAACCAAGTTATCAGAAGATTGATACTGATGAGAGAGATAAGGGAGACAATGGAGAAGCGTTCAAAATGTTAAAGAGAGAGGAGAGAGATTAACGAAAAGAGACACAGTTCCGAGTATTGACAGACCGGTTGCTTTGAACCTGAACTGTTTCAAGTTTGATGGACAGGCGATACCCCAGCAGGAGGATAAAAGGGACAGGTTCGCTGAGGCACGACACCACGAGATCATGAGATAACGAGACCCTGGAGAAGTGGTGTGCCCCCACAAGTTGGTGAAAGTTTGGAGGTCTGGTCGTGGGAACCGACCATAGACGCACAGGGTGAAAAGGTACAATCGGCAGGAACCTGGTGTGTGTGTCCGCCCTTGCCTGGGTGCCGGGTTCACCGCGGAAGAACGATCATATCCGGAACGGAGGGGTCACAGTCGGTAACTACGGAAGACATAAAAGGGTTCGCCCGAAAGCTAACTGCGAAGAACATCAAGGTCTGCTGAATCAGATTTGCATATCTTTCTCTCTCTCTCTCTCCAACGGCACAACAGCGATTACTGTGAACTGTACTAAGCTGAACTGAACTCTGCGTCACTTGAGACTGGTCATTTTACCCCTAGACTGCGATAGAGCTTGATTGATTCCTATTATCCTAGTTCTGGGTACATGTGTGTTTTATCATTGCTAACCTGTTGCATTTATATCCTTACGATTAGAGTACTGTGTTACTTATTTCTTTAATAAAACTTTCTTAGTTCCAGTAATCCAGACTCCAACTAAGTGGTCCATTTCTGCTGGTTTGGCAACCCAGTTACGGGGTACGTAATAACGGATAAGTATATGCACTTTGATAATAAATTGACTTTGAACTTTTAAACATGAGAACAGCCTTCAGGAAGACGAACCCAAGGAAAGAATTTGACCCAGACTGGGAACCTGGCCAAGTATTAAAGGACTGTGCTGATCAACTGGCTGCAGTGTCCACTGATACCTTTAACCTCTTGCTTTGATCGTCTGAATTATCCACCGTCTTCAAGCAGGCATCAATCGTACTGGTGGCTCAGAAGAACATGATAGCCTGCCTCAATGACTATCATCCATTGCGATGAAGTGCTTTGAGAAGTTGGTGATGAAACATATCACTTCCCGCCCGAGGAGTGACTTCAATCCACTCCAATTTGCCTACTGCCACAACAGGTCCACAGCAGATGCCATTTCATTGGCTTTCCACTCAATCCCATAACACTTGGTCAGCGAAGGAGTATACAACAGGATGCTCTCCATTGAAAATAGCTCAGCATTCAATACAATCATCCCCTCAAAAATAATCAATAAGATTCAAGTTCAATTCAAGACATCAATACCTCCTTGTGCAACTTTTGATCTCCAATTTCCTAACTTGCATACCCCAGTCAGTTCAGATTGGCAGCAGCATCTCCTCTACGATCTCCCTCAGCAAAGGCTGTGTGCTTAGTCCCCTGACCTACTCACTTTATACTTATGGTTGTGAAGCTAAGCACAGCTCCAATGTCATATTTAAATTTGCTGATGATACCACTGCTGTTGACTGAATCAAAGGTGGTGATGAATCAGCATATAGAAAGGAGACTGAAAATCTTACTGAGTGATACCACAAAAAACAAAATCTCACTCAATGTCAGAAAGACTAAGGAGATTATTGACTATAGGAGGAGGATATTGAGGTCCATGAGCCAATTCTCACCAGGGGATCAAAGGTGGAGAGGATCAACAACTTTAAATTCCTTGGTGTTATCATTTCAGAGAATCTATCCTGGATCCAACATGTAAGTGCTATTACAACAGAAGCAGAGCAGCACCTCTACTTTCTTAGAAGTTTGGGAAAATTCAGCATGTCATTTAAAACTTTGCAAAACTTTCTATAGATGTCTGGTTGCATCACAACCTGGTATGGAAACTCCAATGCCCTTGAATAGAGCACATTGGCATGGAGTGCTGTTGCAGGAAAGCAGCATTTATCATCAAGCACCTCCACCATCCAGACCATTCTCTCTTCTTACTGCTGCTATGCAGAAGAAGGTACAAAAGCTTCAAGACCCACACCACCAGGTTCAGGAAAAGTTACTCAATCATCAGGCTCTTGAACCAAAAGGGATAACTTCACTCAACTTCACTTGCCCCATGTTCCCACAATCTATGGATTCACTTTCCAGGACTCTTCATCTCATCTTCCAAATACTTACTGCTTATTTATTTATATATATATTTTTTCTTCTCTTTCTCTTTGTATTTGCACTTTTTTTTGCACATTGGTTGTCCCATTGAGTGTGGTCTTTGATTCTACTGTTTCTTGCATGTACTGTAATTCAGTGTTATATATGTTGAGATATATGTACTTTAATAATCAATTTCCTTTGACCTTTTAACTTTTTCCTCCAAGTGAACTTGGAGGTTTTTGTGGTGATATTTTTTCTGTGCCTTGCAATGTCTGCTGCAGGATTCCAAGTCTCAGTAGCATATAGGAGGACAGAAATCATTGCTGCCAGGTGGCCATGAGTTTTATGCCTGGTCTAATAACTTGACCTTCAAGTAGCCTTTTTCTTAACTAACAAAAGGCTGAGCTGACACATTGAAGGTAGTGGCTCCTGAGATAGGGGAGGTGTTCCACATTTTCCATGTTGCACTGTAAACTTTTATTGTCAGAGGAGAGCATGGTGGAGTGAGTACATTTTGGAAGGGGGTCTTGGTCTAATGTAGGGTCTAAGTTCTCATAAGCATTAGTGAAGCAATGTAACATCTTGGAGCTGGGTATCCAAACCTGCCCAAAACACAAGCACACTGCAGACCATCTACTGAGATTCAGATTGCCATAGTTCTGGACTGTTGTCACAGTAAGCTCAAGAGTTTCCTCTTAGTTGTGAAGGAGTTCCCACAGAAGGTTTGTAGGAGGCGAACTGCAATGTTGCGTTGAAAATGATTGAGATGAGTATTGGGACAATGATGCAGCTTTGTTTGATGACATTCCTCACTGAGATTGGTTCTGTTCTAGGCCTGCTGGTTGATATCATGGCTTGTACACTATCATGGAGAGGTGTAAGATGAGGATAAATTTATCTGGGTAGCTGATTAAGAGGATGGTGTTCACCATCCTCTAAGATGCAGTGAGGTCAAAGAAGCCTATACTGAACAGATGTCTAACAACAACCAATTTTCTCCAAACCATGTTGATTCTAGATCTTTGCAGACAATTATGTGGCTGACAATAAAATCTTAGCAAATAAAATTGACAGTTGAGAAAAGGATGCCAATTTGTGAGAATTAGCTACACCAATTAAAAGTCTGCAGTATAAATCAAATAATTGATTGACCTGAAAAAAATATTTGCACATACATTGTTCTTGCTTTCATCAAAAAAAGGTTCTTAAAATGTCTACTAATTTCTCTGATGTATATCTAAAAACATTTATAATTCCCTGCAGAAAATACTGTTATTGTCTTGAAGTGCTTAATTATTCATTTATTAGCAATTAGAGTATAACACAATAGGCTGGGAAGGAGTTGAAAAGACTATAAATACAGCAAAGATCCATTTACACACCAAGTAAAAATCCTTGTAAGAAAACAATCAACAATTTTAAGATTTACTCATTCAGCTAGTGAAAGGACTGCTGATGGTTCCGAAAAGAATCAATGCTTTTTTTGTAGTTCAGATGGAATAAACAGAGAAATCCTGCATAAAAAATCACATATAGCTACATAAATAATCTGTACACTGAGTAGCTATCTGCTGCTCTGTGAATAGAAACTTCTACAATCTAGAAGTGGGGTAATTATTTGTCAAGAGAAAGGAATCAAGATTTCAAATATATTATTGACACAAGACTTAACTCAGTGTTTTAATGCTTCTTCAGTGCAGAGGAAAATTTGTAGCATGGCACACAAATGTGTAGTTATTCTATTAACAATACATTTTCACTAACGTGATTTTCTAATTTACAATATTCAAAAAACTAATGTGTTATTCTAAGGTTATGTTCAAGGATAAAGCCACTAGTCTGAATTATTTCATACTATCAAAAGTCTGTAAAGTGGAAAGTAGACAAAGATACAATTCTTTTTTATGTGCTTGTCTTTTGCCAAGCCTTAAACTTAAATTAGTATCTCCTGACAAATATGAATCAGATTGAAGTGATCTCAATTTCACATACAGGCATCAAAGAAAATGCTATCTGTTCATTGTCTCATATTTCAATGATAATTATCAGCTTGACTCAGTCTGAGAATGGCAGAACGCCCCCCACCCATGCTATATTATTGTACAGTCATCAAAACTCCCATCAAAAAAAGCTTTTTCTCTCTTATATTCAGCTATTTTGGATGATTTTTGCGCTACTTAGGCAAGTAATATTCTTACAATGACTGATGATAAATTTTCCTGGCTTAGCATCTTAAGTCAGCAACAAATTCTCCCAAATACAAACAGTACAAGCCAAATATTTCATCATAGGTTCTTTACTACAATTCTGTTCCAGAACCCCCTTGCCTTTCCAGAATCAGAATAAGGTTTAATATCACCGGCATGTGACGTGAAATTTGTTAACTCAGAAGCAGCAGTTCAATGCAATACATAATCTAGCAGGCAGAGAGGAAAAAAATTAAAAAAATAAACAAGTAAAACAATTACATATATTGAATAGATTTTAAAAAATGTGCAAAAACAGAAATGCTCCAAAAACAGAATCTGTTCCTGAATCGCTGAGTGTGTGACTTCAGGCTTCTGTATCTCCTACCTGATGGTAACAGTGAGAAAAGGGCATGTCCAGGATGCTGCCTTTCTGAGACACCACTCCCTGAAGATGGCCTGGGTATTTTGCAGGCTAGTACCCAAGATGAAGCTAACAAGATTTACAACCTTCTGCAGCTTCTTTCCATCCCGTGCAGTAGCCTCTCCATACCAGACAGTGATGCAGCCTGTCAGAATGCTCTCCACGGTACATTCATAGAAGTTTTTGAATGTTTTTGTTCTGAGAAAAATCATTACAAATATATCCTGCACCAGTGAATTTTCAGTTTTATTATATTGCTACATCTATGTAATTTTACACATGTAAACAAAGGAGCTGTACTATATTATTAAATATATAATAATATTGACAAATGTTCATCACGTAGAGTAAAACTCTGATGGTCTGGCACCCAATTGTTCAGATATCCTGCTAGTTTTGCACCTGACTCTCTCATTAGCTGAGAATGTGAGCTGTAGACCCACAGTACGAGTGCAATCAGATCCAGGGGTCTGGAGTGTGGCCTGGATGTGCAGCATGAGGGTCGGAAGTGTTTGTGGCTGAAACTGGGGTCTGGAGTGATGTTTTCT
Source organism: Mobula birostris (assembly GCF_030028105.1). Taxonomy (NCBI): domain Eukaryota; kingdom Metazoa; phylum Chordata; class Chondrichthyes; order Myliobatiformes; family Myliobatidae; genus Mobula; species Mobula birostris. Next base: position 52,029,880 of record NC_092375.1, read on the forward strand.
TCTCCCTTCAATCTCACTGGTAAATTTATTATATTATGTTAAAAAAAAGTGAAATATCATGTTAAAAAGAAGTGAAATAAAGTATATATCATGTATATATCAAAACATATATCATGTTAAAAAAAAGTGAAATAAAGTACATAAGTCCATAAGGCATAGGAGCAGAACTAGGCCAACTGGCCCATTGAGTCTGCTCCGCCATTCAATCATGGCTGATCCTTTTTTTCCCCTCCTTAACCCCAGTTCCTGGCTTTCTCCTCGTAACCTTTGAAGCCATGTCCAATCAAGAACCTAACAATCTCTGCCTTAAATACACCCAGCGACCTGGCCTCCACAGGTGCATGTGGCAACAAATTCCACAAATTCATCACCCTTTGGCTAAAGAAATTTCTCTGCATCTCTGTTTTAAAAGTGCACCCCTCTATCCTGAGAATAAACGAGGCCTTTTCGAGTTGGCTGCCAGCGGCCAGTGGTGTTCCTCAGGGGTCAGTACTGGGACCACTACCTTCCACATTGTTTGTCAATGATTTGGATAATGGAATTGATGGCTTTATGGCAAAGTTTGCAGATGATACAAATACAGGTGGAGGGGTAGGTAGTGCTGAGGAAGCAATGCAATTGCAGCAGGACTTAGACAAATTGGAAGAATGGGCAAAAAAGAGGCAGATGGAATAAAGTGTTGGGAAATGTATGATAATGCATTTTGGTAAAAGGAACAGTAGTGCAGACTATATCTAAATGGGGAGAAGGTTCATATATCAGAGGTGCAAATGGACTTGGGAGTCCTCGTGCAAGACTCTCAGAAGGTTAATTTACAGGTTGGGACTGTGGTAAAGAAGTCAAATGCAATGTTGGCATTTATTTCAAGGGGAGTAGAATATACAAACAAGGAGATAATGCTGAGCCTTTATAAGATACTAGTCAGGCTGACTTGGAGTATTGTCAACATTTTTGGGCACCATATCTCAGAAAGGATGTGTTGTCATTGGAGAGAATACAGAAGAGTTTCACGAGGAGATTCTGGGAACGAAGGAGTTAACATATGAGCAGCGTTTGGCAGCTTTGGGCCTGTACTTACTGGAATTTAGAAGAATGCGGGGGGGATCTCATTGAAACCTACCGAACGTTGAAAGGTCTAGACAGGGTGAATGTAGAGCAGCTGTTTCCTATGGTGGGGGTATCCAAAACTAGAGGGCACAGACTCAAAATTGAGGGCCGAATCTTTAGAACAGAGGTAAGGAGGAATATTTTTAGCCATAGAGTAGTGAATCTGTGGAATGTTCTGTCACAGACTGTGGTAGAGGCCAAGTCCGTAGGTATACTTAAGGTGGAAGTTGATTGTTTCCTGATCGGTCAGGGTATCAAAGAGAAAGCAGGTGTATGGGTTGAGTGGGATCTGGGATCAACTATGATGGAATGGCGGAGCAGACTCGATGGGCTGAATGGCCTAATTCTGCTCCTATGTTTTATGGTCTTATGGAGAAATTACATCTAAACTCATAAGGGTCTAATATCTTTGCAGGCAGGTTTGCTAGAGCCGTTAGGGAGAGTTTAAATTAATTTGTCAGGGAGTTGGGAAACAGAGTGATAGAGCTTTTGGTTTACAAGCAGAGGCAGTGTGTAGCGAGACAGTCAGGAAGACCAGACAGATGGTAGGGAAAAATTGCTGTCAATGGGTGTGTTGCAGTGTAAAAGGGGGACAAATTTGAAAAAGGTGATAGATACAGGACTGAAGGTGTTATATCTGAATGCACCTAGTATATGTTATAAGGTATTTGATCTTTTCGTGCAGTTAGAGACTGGCAGGTATGATGTTGTGGGCAGCACTGAGTAGTGGGTGAAAGAAGATCATAGCGGAGAGCTTAATATCCAACGATACACATTGTATTGAAATGACAGGCAGGTACACAGCGGGGGTGGCATGGCTCTGTTGGTAAAAAATGAAATCAAATCTTAGAAAGAGGTGACATATGATCTGAGATATAGAATCCTTGTGGGTAGAGTTAAGAAACTGCAAGGGAAAAAAGGCCCTGATGTGAGTTATATACAGGCCTCCGAACAGTAGCCAGGATGTAGGCTACAAATTACAATGGGAGACAGAAATTGCATGCCAAAAGGGTTATGTTACAATAGTCATGGGTGATTTGCAGATAGATTGGGAAAATCAGGTTGCTGCAGAATCCCAAGAGAGAGAATTTGTCAAATGCCTACAAGATGACATTTTAGACAGCTTGTGGTGGAGCTCATTAGGGAATCAGCTATTCTGGATCAAGTGTTGTGTAATGAACCACATTTGATTGGGGAGCTTATGGTAAAAGAACCCTTAGGAGTCAGTGATCATAAAATGACATAATTCATCCTGCAATTTGAGAAGGAGAAGCTAAAGTCAGATGTATCAGTATTACTGTGGAGTAAAGGGAATTATAATGACATGAGAGAGGTGCTGGCCAAAGTTGATTGAAAGGGGATACCAGCAGTGATGATGGCAGACCAGTTCGGAAGGCACAGGAGAGATACATCCCAAAAAAGAAGTATTCTAAAGGTGGGATGACACAACTGTGGCTGACAAGGGAAGTCAAAGCCAACATGAAAGCAAAACAGAGGGCAAATAATATATGAAATATTAGTGGGAAGTTCGAGAATTGGGAAGCTTTAAAAACCAACAGAAGGCAACTAAAAATGCCTAAACAGAGAAAAGATGAGATATGAAGGTAAGTTAACCAACAATAGCAAAGAGGATATCAGACATTTTTTCATATATATATATGAGAGGTGATGGATACTGGACCACTGGAAAATATGCTGGAGAGGTAGTAATGGGGGACAAGGAAATAGTGGATGAAATGAAGAAGTATTTTGGATCAGTCTTCACTGTGGAAGACAAGAGCAGTATGTCAGAGTTTGTGAGTGTCAGGGGATAGAAGTGAGGGCAGTTGCTATTACTAGGCAGAAGGTATTTGGGAAACTGAAAAGTCTGAAGGCAGGTAAGACACCTGGACCAGATGAACCACACCCTAGGGTAGCTAAAGAGATTGTGAAGGCATTAGTGATGATCCTTCACGAATCACTAGATTCTGGAATGGTTCCAAAGGATTGGAAAATTGCAAATGTCACTCCACTCTTCAAGAAGGGAAAGGGGCAGAAGAAAGGAAACTATAGGCCAGTTAGCCTGATCTCAGTGGTCAGGAAGATGTTGGAGTCAATTGTTAAGGATGTGGTTTTCGGATTCTTGGAGGCAGACAATAAAATAGGCCATAGTCAGCGTGGTTACCTTAAGGAAAATCTTGCATGACAGATCTGTTGGAATTCTTTGAAGAAGTAACAAGCTGTGTACTTGGATTTTCAGAAGGCCTTTGACAAGGTGCCGCACACGAAGCTGCTTGACAAGTTAAGAGCCCATGGTATGACAAGAAGGATACTAGCATGGATAGAGCATTGGCTGCTTGGCAGGAGGTAGAGAGTGGGAATAACAGGAGCCTTTTCTGAATGGTTGCCAGTGCTAGAGGTGTTCCACAGGGGTCAGTGATGACACCATTTCCTTTTACATTACATGTCAATGATTTGGATTACAGAATTGATGGCTTTGTGACTATGTTTGCAGATGATATGAAGATAGCTGGCGGGACAGGATGTGTTGAGGAAGCAGACCGACTGCAGAAGGATTTAGTTCATTAAGGAGAATGGACAAAGAAGTGGCAAATGGAATACAGTGTTGGGAAGTGTATGGGAATGCTGTTTGGTAGGTAGAAGGAATAAAAGTGTATACTATTTTCTAAACAGGGAGAAACTTCAAAAATATGAAATGAGAGAGACTTTGGAATCCTTGTGCATGATTTCCTGAAATTTTATTTGTAGATTGAGTCGGTGGTGTAGTGGGCAAATGCAATGTTAGTATATATTTTGAAAGGATTAGAATATAAAAGCAAGGATGTATTGGTGAGGCTTAATCAGGCACTGGGGGAGGCTACACTTGGAGTATTATGAGCAGTTTGCGGGCCCTTATTTAAGAAAGGATATGCTGACATTGGAGAGAGTTCAGAGAAGGTTCACAAGAATGATTCTGGGAATGAAAGGCTTATCGCCTGAAGAGCAATGGATGGCTCTGGTCCTTTACTGGCTGACATTTAGCAGAATGGGGTGATTTCTTTGAAACTTCTTGAATATTGAAAGGCCTAGATAAACTGAATGTGGAACAGATGTTTCCTATGATGGGGGAGTCCAGGACCAGAGGGCATGGCCTCAGAATAGAGGGATGTCCATTTAGAACGGAGATGAAGAGGAATTTCTTTAGTCAGAGGGTGGTGAATCTGTGGAGTTTGTTGCCAAAGATGGTTGTGGAGGCAGGGTCACTTGGTGTATTTAAGGCAGAGGTTGATAGATTTCTTGATTAACCAGGGTGTGAAAGGTTATGAGGTAAAGGGAGGGGAATGGGGTTGACTGGAAAATACATCAGCTATGATGAAATGGCAGAGAAGATTTGATGGGCCAAATGGCCTAATTCTGCTCCAACATCTTATTGCCAAAACATCAGTTGCACTACAACCAAGGTCCCGATGTCACTAGATTATTGGAGTTTTATTGTACTAATTTACTTGGCCTAATTTCATACAATCCCTGACAATTATCAGATACTGGTCAATGTCATTCCACCAGAACTTAAAGATTCACCCCAAAATTACGGTTCCTATTTACTTTGCCCCCCAGTCCTTCAATTGACTTTTACTTAGTTATTTCATCAATCACAAATTATTCTCCCTGATCACCAGACATTGCAGACACTGGTGATGAAAACTTAACCATAACTGGGACAATGTGTACTACTATGTATAAAAATATTTAGAATGATATTTAAGATGTAAGTACATGATGAACCAGCTCATCCAGTTTCCATCCTATGTGGCTTCAAAAAGCAATAAATTAATTCCCAATTGAGTACCTCAGGTCTTTCTTGAATCAGTTCTAATGAAGGGTTTTTGACCTGAATCATTAACTTTGTTTCTCGTTCCGCACATACAGCTTGACCTGCTGAGAGTTTCAGTATTTTTTTTTATTTTAGACTTCCATCTAATTACACAGCCATTGATCATATGTTCACATGGTAAGATGCCCTTTTTGTATATTGCTACATACTTATACTGTAAGTACTTATAAGTACTTAGACTGTACTTATACATTGCATCCTTTTAATCTTCTAATGTCCTCTTAAAATGGACACTCTCACCCCATTATTTTGCCTCTGAGGTCCATCTGGAAATTGTAGTGGTGCTCCGACATTTTGTTCGACGGACTTGGCAGAATAAACGTTATTGTGTCAGGAAGGTGCTCACCCAAACCATGTATATCCTATTCACAATTGCCTAACTGCAACTGTAACCGTCAGAGGAACTTGGCGGTGAGGGTGGGTAGCTTGATGGGATGGGAAGTTGGGGGGAGCAGGGGATTGGGCAGTTCTTGCTAATAGAGTGAAAATAGTCACTAATTGTGCTATCTGAAAGTGCTATTAATAAGTAATATTGATCCTAATTGCCAATCACAGCAATCATTGATCGATTGATTGATAGGTATACTGTGTGGAGTAGGCCCTTCTGGCCCTTTGAGCCATGCCACACAGCAACCCACTGATTTAATCCTACACTAATTACAGGACAATTTACAACAACCAGTTCACCCGCCAACCGGTACGTCTTTGGACTGTGGGAGGAAACCGAAGCCCCCAGAAGAAACCCACGCATTCACGGTGAGAACGTACAAACTCCTTGCAGACAGTGTCAGGATTTGAACCTGGGCTGCTGGTACTGTAAAACATTATTCTAGCCACTACACTATTGTGCCACCCCTAGTTTGAGCTTGCCCAGGAGTACCAGAGCAAACACCTACAGGATAAGTAGTCAGGATCTGATTAGGTGTACTTTTCATAAAGCAGTATATGTTCCCACTTCCACTTGAGCTGTGATATATACCAAATTCAGCACCTTTTTGCAGGATGCCTCACTACTCAAATGCATGGTACAGAGATATTTGGAAGCGGCTACAATTATCTTGGTGGAAGAATGTTGCTTTCATGTGGTTGAGAGGCTACCATGTTCTAATATCCCCAATAGTGATTCCTTCAGGAGCTTATGTTCCTGGTGGGCCACCCTTGGGAGAGGGAGGAAAGGTGAAGGGACAGATTCCTGATGGAGAACAGTCCAAACAGTGGGGCAGCTGGAGAAGGGTTAGGGCATCAATGGTTGCATGATGGAAGAAGTCTGCAAAGAGGAAATGGCTCTGGTATGCATTCAGTTCCACCAGCCGCCAAGATTGTGTGGAACTGAATGCTTGCTGGAGTTCCCACACTAAACATGACATGGGAGGGCTTACATCAGATCCAGAAGCCCTGCGATAACAAGGAATTGGTGCTTGGTACTGGGCATGGGGCCATGATATCTAGGGCCCCCCGGCCGATGGTCTGCATACAAGCAGCTGACGTGTGATAAATTCTGGGTACCTGTGCTCAGGATTTGGTGAGGGGAGGGGTGGTGAGTGGTGGATCCTTCAGTAGCTTCTGCTGAGCACCTGCCTTTAGGGTACCCTCAGTTACCTGAGATCCACCTAGTCGAATGGAAATCTCCTTTGATTCCAAGGGACCACCGCTGATGGAAGTGTGCAAAGTGTCTGGGTAAAGGGATGGGTAACTTCAACCATGCTGCCCTTCTACCTACTGTTCTGCTGTATCAATGCCTGGATATTACCTATTCTGTATATGGACCAACATTAATTAGCCTGGAACTTGTTTATACAGTCAGTGGCCACTTTATCACTTACTTACTTTATACTTTGTCGCCAAACAGTTGATACTGGAATGTACAATTATCACAGCGATATTTGATTCTGCGTTTCCTACTCCCTGGATTACAAATACTAAATATTAAAAATATTAAAAATAGTAAAAATTAGTAAATATTAAAATTTTAAATTATAAATCATAAATAGAAAATAGAAAAAATGGAAAGTAAGGTAGTTCAAAAAAACCGAGAGGCAGGTCTGGATATTTGGAGGGTACGGCCCAGATCCGGGTCAGGATCTGTTCAGCAGTCTTATCACAGTTGGAAAGAAGCTGTTCTCAAATCTGGCTGTACGAGTCTTCAAGCTCCTGAGCCTTCTCCCGGAGGGAAGAGGGACGAAAAGTGTGTTGGCTGGGTGGGTCGTGTCCTTGATTATCCTGGCAGCACTGCTCCGACAGCGTGCGGTGTAAAGTGAGTCCACGGACGGAAGATTGGTTTGTGTGATGTGTTCGCCATGTTCACGATCTTCTGCAGCTTCTTTCAGTCTTGGATAGGACAACTTCCATACCAGGTTGTGATGCACCCTAGAAGAATGCTTTCTACGGTGCATCTATAAAAATTAGTGAGGGTTTTAATGGACAGGCCAAACTTCTTTAGTTCTCTCAGGAAGTAAAGGCGCTGTTGGGCCTTCTTGGCAGTGAACTTTGCTTGGTTGGACCAAGTCAGGTCATTTGTGATATTGACCCCGAGGAACTTAAAGCTTTTGACCTGCTCCACTTGCTCACCACCGATGTAAATGGGGTCGTGCGGTCCGCTACTCCTTCTGAAGTCAACACCCAATTCCTTTGTGTTGCTGATGTTGAGAGATAAGTTATTGTCTTCGCACCATGCCAGCAGGTTCTTAATTTCCTCTCTGTACTCAAACTCATCATTACCCGAGATATGGCCTACAATTGTTGTGTCATCAGCAAACTTATATATTGAGTTTGATAGAAACTTGGCTACACAATCATGGGTGTACAGTGAGTACAGCAGGGGGCTGAGTACACAACCTTGTGGGGCACCGGTGCTCAGAGTGACTGTAGAGGAGAGCTTGTCTCCTATTTTTATAGCCTGGGTCCTGTCTGTGAGGAAGTTGAAGATCCAGCTGCAGATCTGAGTGCTAAGGCCCAGGTTCCGGAGCTTAGGAATCAGTTTATTTGGAATGATGGTATTAAAGGCAGAGCTGTAGTACACACGTACACCTGCTCGCTAATGCAAATATTTAATCAGCAAATCATATGGCAGCAACTCAATACATAGAACCATACAAACATGGTCACACCAAACATCAGGATGGGGATGAAATGTGATCAAAGTGATTTTGACTGTGGAATGATTGTTGGTACCAGACAGGGTGGTTTGAGTATGTAAGAAATGCTGATCTCCTGGGATTTTCATGCACAACAGTCTCTAGAGTTTACAGAGAATAGTGTGAAAAACAAAAAAGCATCTAGTTCTGTGGGTGGAAATACCTTGTGAATGTTAGAGGTCAGAGGAGAATGGCCAGACTGGTTCAAACTGACATGAAGGCAACAGTAACTCAAATAACCATGCATTCCAACAGTCGTGTGGAGATGAGCATCTCTGAATGCAGGACAGGTTGAACCTTGAAGTGGATGGACTACAGCAGCAGAAGTCCATCAACGTACACTCAGTGGCCACTTTAGCTTGGGAAAGCAGACTCTGCAGTTAGACTTCAGTGGATAGGAGCCCGGTGACATGACAGAGTGACAAGAGTGCGGTCTCCATCAGTATGACATAGACTCTGGAGTGGCTCTTCAAGGGTTGAGAGTTACAAATGCAAGAGCTCTTCAAAACCACTGGTCACAGCCAACTTCCACTAAAGTTAACAAAGTTTCAAAAACAATCATATTTATTGAAACACAAAAAAGGTCATAACAAAAATATTTTTCAAAAGGTACACGATGCACTGGTGTTCTAATCGTGAAGAAAATCCTGAGAAACATAAAATAAATCAAAGGCTAATTTGAAAGGCACCAATAATTATTAAAAACACTATTATATATGGCAATACTAAAATTATTACAGTGGATTTCAATTAATTGGGACATATCAGGAACAGTACATTTTGGCCCAATTAAGCGGCTGCCCAAATTAGCCAAAGGTTCATGGAAATAGTTAAAAACTTATTAAAAAAATTAAACTCCTGTTTAACTGAGTAATGAATTATGTACTTAAATGATGTACATAACAAATTAGAACACTAACAATACTACTACAGTAACATAAAACTGCAGTTCCTAATAGTTATTGATGGAGGAATTCATCTGGTGTATACTGCTGTGTTCTTTTGATCGACTGTAAATGAACAAAATCAGCGCAGACACCTAGTGCATATAATAGACTGCCTTGATGATTGCACCCTCCAAATCTTCATTTTCATTGTAACATTCAAGATGATTGTGGGTACCTTCAAATTCTTTGTAGTTCCTAACTTTTTGAAATAGTGAAATTGCTTCATTTTCACTCCTGGCTGTTTCAGGCATATTCAAGACTGAATGCTTGAAACTGCAGTGTGCAAAACAGTTCTGAATTATCTTACTGCTTATTTCTCGTCAACTAAGAGTAACAAAAGTCTTTTTTTTAACATAATCATGCGCAACTGCCACTATATAAAAATTGTTTAATGTAAGCATGGTATAGTATTTAACAGTACATAACTGAAGGTAGTTAGAAAGTTAGGCATCAGTCTCCTGTCCCAATTAAGTGTCCTCAATAAATGAATGGAATCCTGGCTACTTTCTTGATTAGTTTTTATTCTTTAAAAGTTGTCCCAAATAAGTGGCAGCCCTGATTTATTGATGGTCCAATTAATAGGAATCCACTGTACTCAGTTGTATTGTTATGGGCAGAGCTTGTAGTCAATGTGTGCTCCGTTTATCTCTATGGTGTACTCCTGTACATAATAATGATGTATTACTACAACCTAAAACTCAAGTACATAATCCCTCTGTGAAAATGGTAAATAATTTATCTCTCTGTAATCACTGGGGGACATCAACACAGCAAGAATGCTGCACAATTCTTCTTGAATTGAACAAAAAGGTCTAACTTATGTCTGAAGTATTTCTGAAAATGTTATGGTAAACTTTAAATCAGTAAATGAGGGATCAAAAAGGGGATCATATCTTGGACAATAAATTTATGAAAACTATGTGTGCATTTATATATAATGGACTCAACAGGAAAGAAATGAGGAACTTATTAGACGAACATGTGATTTATGGCTTCTCTTGGTATTTAAGGTCACATTCACTTAAAATACCATTGTTCATCCAAGAGATATGGCTCAAAAAGAAAATGACAAAGACTTAAATATGTAGTTAGTGTCACAGAGATATACGTATTACCTGCAATAACCCTCAGTCTGGTAACAAGTACCCTAATGCTTATTCCAATTTGGCATTTTCAGTCGGCAAATAAACTCAGAGGAAAGTCACCTTCACACAGTCGGGGCACTACTTCAGCTGCCCAGTTTACGCTGGCACTGTCCTTTTTACATGATGTCAGAGGCTTTCTACTTCTCCTTTGAAAGAAGAAATTAGCTGTTGAATGCCTTTTCCAATCAGTGTCATTTTAATTTTCCCGAGCTAGTAATTAACTTCCTGCTTAATTTGTCACACTTAATTTAAATTCTACCAGGACAGACCTGTGTTGATGGTGAGGTGTGCAATGCTGGCAGCTGTGGCGGACAGAGGTAGTAGCCGCTGGCAGTCCTAATTTGTCATCTTTGATTAAAATTCCCTTGTCAAAGATTGAGGCCTCATAATGCGACTGGCATTTTTAGATTGGACAACAAATGTGAAAGTAAAAGTAGCATTAAGAATGAGCTTGCTTGGATCAGCATAATCAGCTCCATAATTGACTCTGTCCTTGGAACAATGTGTAGACCCAGAAGATTTATGGATATGAAACAGTAAGTACGAGAGACAGTGACAAGCGCCACGTCTGCCTTAAGTTTAAAAAAGAGGCACCAGTAAACATTAAATCATATTTAGTGTTCCAAAGCTCATAACAGTAAATAAACTAGATTCACTTTTGAAAGTTCTTTTGTTATCTGATTTACTATATACATAAAGTAATACCATATATAATTGGTGTTCCAAAGCTCTTAACTGCACATTTTCTTTTGAAGTTTCTTTTGCTATCTGCTTTACCATATACATAATGTTATACGCACACACAAGTTTTTTTGTTTAATTTTGTCTTTCCTGCCACTATCTTGAAATCAGTGAATTATATATTCAGCTCAGGTTTCCCTGGTAACTTCCGTATCCTACCTTGGGGGGGAGGCAATGTATAATATTAACTGAGAAATAAAAATCAAACATTTATGAGTGAATACAGTAGATACAGGACTTTCACCCTTTATCACCTCCCAGCTTCTTACATCATTTTCACTCTCATCAGTGGGCAATATACAGTGCATCCTATAATCAACATCATTAAAATCATCTGATTATCTTGGAACCACTGTCTTCTTCTTTGTGGGACCTCGTTGTATTAGCCAACCATTTCTCTCTATTACAATGGCCACCTCACTCTGTTAGTGACTGAGTGTCTGCAAAGCACTTTGGAAGTGTCCTGAAAAGGTGTGAAAGTGTTTAAGACCACAACTATAAGATATAGGAGCCGAATTAGGGCATTTAGCCCATCAAGTTAGCTCCACCATTCAATCATGGCTGATCCTTTCTTCCCCTCCTCAACCCCATTCCATGGCCTTCTCCCTGTAACCCTTGATGCTGTATCCATTCAAAAATCTCTGCCTTAAGTACACCCAATGAGCTGGCCTCCACAGCTGCCTGTGGTAAAGAATTCCTTAAGTTCACCACCCCCTGGCTTTCTCTGTATCTCTGTTTTAAATGGACACCCCTCTATCCTGAGGCTGTACCTACTTGCCCTAGACTCCCCCACCATGGGAAACATCTTTTCCACATCTACTCTGTCTAGGCCTTTCAACGTTCGAAAGGTTTCAAAGAGATCCCCCCTCATCCTTCTAAATTCCAGCAAATACAGACCCAGGGCCATCAAATGTTCCTCCAATGATAACTCTTTCATTTTTGGAATCATCTTATGAACCGCCACTGGACCCTCTCCAATGCCAGTACATTTTTTCTTAGACAAGGAGCCCAAAACTGTTCACAATACTCAAGGGGAGGCCACGCAAGTGCCTTATAAAGCCTCAGTGTCACATCTAGGGTGTTCTGCATAAGGACTCCCAAGTCCCTTTGCATCTCAGATTTTTGGATTTTCTTCCCATTTAGAAAATAGTCTGCACATTTATTTCTACTAATAGAATAGTCCCCAAATAAAATAAACTCTCTCTTTACCCTCCTTTGAAAATGGTCATTGTGGCTTACCTCCAGTCTAAGCTTGGCTGTGTATCTCTATTTAATATCCATAATTACAAACTTATAACACCATGGAGATCTACCTGTATATCCTTGTGTAGACTGTGATAATATCAGTACACACAGAGTTGTGAGATATAACAGAACAAATGAGCAGGATGTTTCCAATTTTCCTTGTCTTTTGTTAATGCGTTGTTTCTCTTAGAAAGACTTTGACTTCAATTCATTAACAGTTGGCCTGATTCCATTATGCCTCACCAGGGAAGCTCCATCTGCCACCGTCAGCTATTTTCTCTTCAGAGTTAAACTAAATAGCCAAATTAGGTTATAAAACTTTGAGCAGATTAAACATAATGGCCACAAACTCAAAAAAAATAGGACACATTAGTTCATTTCTGATGAAGATTGGCTAAGTGGTTGATGTCAGTGAAGCTGATTTAAGAAGAGCATCAGCAGAGTATCCTTATCAGTTACTGATCAAAGTATTTTCCCAATTGCCCAAATGAAATCTTTCTCACTGTTCTCTTGAACCAAGCATTTGCTCCACAAAATGCATGGGGACAGGATAGGGCCTGGGTCTGATCAATGATTCATCGGGTTGAAATGCATTTGCTTGCAGCTCTATGACACTTTAAGTACCATTGTCAAAAACAAATCAGTAGTCTCGTTTTTGAAGTTTTCAAATGGACATGTGGATTTTAGGAAGCACGTTTCAGATTTCTACTTGCTTGTTGTGTGTTTTTCTCTATCACCCCGATAGTATGTGACTCGAGCTTTAGATTATGCAATTAAGAGAGAACCATCAGTTTGAAGTAGAATGCTTTATTCTGTGCTATGTATAGTTTTGAAAAGTGTGTTTTGCATGGGGTTATAAATCGAGTGATTACACACAGAAAGCTACCACCGCTGCAATGCTATCACATATTTTCTGGCACTGGGGTGTATAACTTGTCAAAAATCACTGTAAGTATTATTCTCCCCAATGGAACAGGTGGCCCAAATTTGGGGTCCTGGCTCATGGACTAACACTATTTTGGGCAATCTCCAGAAAATAATAATTTACCCTTAACTGCTGTAACTTTTTAAATTATTTTAAGCAACTCAGTCAGACCACCCTTTAATCTTCCATATTCAAGGGTTTACCTGGAGACTCTATGCAATCTGATTTCATTGCTTAACTCCTTAAACTCCAGTATCATGTCAGTGAACTTGCACCTTCTAAAAGATGAATAGATTGTTTCTCAACTGTTGAATCCAGAATGGAATTGTACTTTAGATGGGAATTTATCAAAGTTCTATATAAAGCAGCCAGTATTTTGAATCACAGGCTCATAGAGAGTTAGATCACTGTTTGGTCCTTCAGACTACTGACTTGATGCCAATGATTAAGTACTTATTTACACTAACACTAACCCTATTTCCACCAGCTTCTCCTGGGCTCTACTGCTTCCCTACACACAAAGGACAACTTACACTGGCCAATTATTCTGTAAACCCGTGTGATTTTGGGACATAGAAGAAAATTAGAGCATCCAGAGGAAAGCCATGTGGCCTGAGGGATGACGCGCAAAAACTCTACACAGACAGCACCAGAGATCAAGAATGAGCCCATTTTGTTGGAGCTTTGAGGCAGCTGTTCCAGGTAGCTGTCTCACTGTGTTAACCCTTTGTACATCAGTCCATACAAGGTAAAGGGCAGCATTCCATTTGCTCTTTTAAAAATTTTCCACTACCACTCTACGCATATCCTCTCTGCTCATTAGCATATTCTATCTGTTCACTGTTCAGAAAATGTATTAATGTATACTGCCTGGATTTAATGAGGACATCATCTTTTCCTCCATTAAAATCATTCTGCCACAGATTTGCCCACTCCCACTCTTTCAATGTTCCATTCCCGTTTACAACAGATATTTTATCTATAAACGTAATCACATCAGAAAACTTAAAAATGGGTGTTTTCACATCTTCAGTTACAACTACATCTTCCACAGAGTCATCATTGGTGTAGTCCTATCAGATTTGTTGCTGCCTTTACCCTGATCTCTGACTCTACGTTCCATCCAGTTCCCAAACCAAGCTGCAAGCTTGTCTCCTTTTCTATGGCCTACAAATTCACTGTTGAGTAGTATTGTTCAATACAGTGTATGGTAGGCATACATGTTCTACTTGATGTTTGAAATCATGTTCCCTTAACTTCAAGGAAACTCATTTTCAGAAGAATTTTGGAGGTGTGTATTATCTGAAATCATTCTGTGTTCAAGAAGACAATGAGATGAGTTGCTGTTCCTCAAGCAAACTCTGAGCTTCTTTGGAATACCGTTGGTGGGCAAAGACAGAGAGGAAGTAGGATTAAGTATTAAAGAGACAGGTGACCAGATAATGCTTGCTTGCATTTACTTGCTAATTAAACACCTGTGTTCTACAATGCATTTTGTTTTCCCAGTGCTGAGAGAATCACATTGTGAATGTGAATAATATATACTAAATTAAAAGTCACTGCTTCATCTGGAAGTAGAAGGGTAGGAAGGTTTCTTTTAATATGGTAGTAATTACATCCACTGTGGATTTTTAACAATTCTGCATTTCTTGATTTCTAATGACTATCACTACCTGCCCCATTTTATACTTGTCCACTCTCTTTCTCTTAACATACTTAAGAAAATTATCATCTTTGATGTTTGTTACAATCCATGTCATGTACTTCCTGATTACAACTCTTTGCCTTTCTTGAGATCTCTCAATCTGTGAGACTTCTCTTTAGTCTTGCGCAAACTACAACTTTCACCCTATGCCATCTTTCATTCAGTTTGTCAACCAAGTTCATTCAATTAAATGAATCTTGCCCTTTAGGTGTATGTGCAGATCTTGAATTCTGGAAAATATTTCTTTTACTAATTACCTGATTCATAAATGGATTTATTCTTCCCACTATATTTTGGGTCAAATACTGCCTGATTCCTCAGAGTTTGCCTTACACAAAGTTAAAACTTGATTTGTGACTCACCATTCTCCCTCTCCAACTCAATTTTAATGATATCATCCTATAATTCCCACTAACTCCATGTTCATTACTGTCAGATCATTGACTAATTTAGGATTATTACTCATCAGTAATCATGAACCTGATGTTTGCTATGTCAAGAACCCATTCTCCTAGAAGCAAAATATCACGCAGATGCTGGAAATTAGAAATGTAAGAATAAAATGGTGGACATATTCAGCAGCATATAGCATTGAATGGAGACGGGGTTAATGTCTCTCTGTGCGACTTTTAAAAGTGTGTATTTTTAATAAAGTACATTTCATTCTATATTTAACCTTCTCCTAGAATCCTGCATGACTCTTGCGTTTCAATTAAATGATTTAAATAGATTTATATTCCATAGATTTACTCCCTGAGTGGTTTGCTGTGAGCAATGGGACATGTTTCAGCTTCGCTCTTTGCTGGGTATTACAGGTACACGGAAGGAAGCAAATTCAAAATGATGTCTAAAAAAAGGAAGCATGCATGTTATAATCCACTGAAAAGCTTTGTGGCCTGCTTTTCTGAGGTTAGCTAAGATCGCCATTTTCTTAAACCAATTATTGTGAAGTTCAGGTCATTACTAAGTAATTAAAGTAAACCTTTTGAACCGACAATACAAAAGTTTCCTCTATTTTGTTACTTCAATGTTATTAAGATATAATCATTAGAGAACACTCAATATTTTCTGGAGTAAATACCATGACAACTGAATTTCACTCTAAGTTATGACATAAACTATGGATTGGAAATGGCAAATGATTAAATATGCACACATTGCAACTGTTTGTGCTATGCCATGCCTTGTTTTAGTAGAAATAAGCTTGTAGAAATTTGCATAGATCTTTAAGAATTTTTCTAATTTTGTTTGTTAAGAAAAACTTTGGCAAACTATTTTGACGAACTTCAACTACTGACAATTTCACGAGAGCTTGAAATCCTCCTTTTGCTTGTAATCCAGTTAAAACCAGGCTGAATGAACTTCAAAGGATTTGCTGGATAATGTTTGCCTATGTAAGTCTAACTAACACAGAAGAAGATGTTATCATTTAAAACTTCATCTAAATTACTAGGTTTGCACTTTTGGAAATAAGCCCAAAGATTAACAGTCTTCACTGAAAAATATAAAGTGAAAAAAATCTAAATTAAAATAAGACTTACCAAATTGGAATACAAGTCATTAAAAAGGCAACTCTTGATTGATTTTAAGTTAAATATAAAATATTATAAGTGCTTCTTTGGAAAACACTTAGATGTTCATATAATTGAGACTTCATTATTTTACTTAATTGAAAAAAATAAAATTGCAGTGGTCCACCCTGTTGTATGTGGACTTTCATTGATTGTACTGCGTTTCTTGTACCTACTGTGGAGTTTCAAAGTTGTATATGTTGACATATTTTGATAATGACTTACTCTGAAATATGAAAATTAATTGTGTAACTTTCCTTATTGCTACTGAAAACCCCTGTGTATTGATTCCTGGAATATAAATATAAAATGTTATTTTATATCTCTTCATGCCTTTTGACATGAATCTCAGGGTTGTACAAGAAATGGTGAGATATATGTACTTTGATAATATATTTACTTTGAACTTTTTCATCTTGACTGAATACTGATACCTCTAAATTAATTATAAATATTTGAATGCAACAAAATGCTTATATGGCATAAAACCATATCATGTTCTCATTTAGTGCCATAGGAAAATTCAGTTTAAGGGTCTTCTTTATGTTATGAGGAGAGGCATTAGATCCCTATGGTTTAGAGACTCCTGGAAAGTGAAAATGCCATAGATCTCTAAAGATAGTTACTAATCTTGTTCCCATGAATTAAATACAAGAAACTGAGTTTTATCATTCAGTATTTTATAGATAATGCATTTGCAGGCAACTTGGGAATGAAAAAAAAACAAATTACTGAGCAACAATGTTTGTTCTGAAAAACATACCGCCAAAATATCAAGATATTTCACAACTTCTTGCAGAGTCTTGGCAAGCATTTATTTCTAAAACTGATTAAGCTGGAGACACTCAGCAGATCGAAATGCAGCTATAGAAAGAGAAATGTAATGAATTGCTTTTTGTGGTTTTAGAGTGTTAGTGAAAGTGCTTGTGTAGGAAAGCATTGCAATTGATTCAGTTATTGAGAGCTAAGTGAAATGCCTTATTTAGACCACTGACAGTGCATCAGTTGTCACCATTGCATACTTTGAAATAGTCAATTGGTGCAATAGCTTAAAACAAACCTCAAATGAAATCTCATGAGGCACCTGTCATTGAGGAGAGAGTAGAACAGTGCAGTGGGGTAAGCAAAGCAGTGGCCAACACATTGATGCATTCATGAAGGAAGCATGCTCGTACCTCTATTTCATTAGGAGCTTGAGGAGATTTGATATGTCATCAAAGGCTCTCACAAATTTCTACAGGTAAATGGTGGAGAGCATTCAGCCTGGTACAGAGGCTCTAATGCACAGGATTGCAGGCAGCTGCAGAGGGTTGTAGTATCAGCCAGTTACATCACAGAAGCATCTTTCTCCACTATCGAGGATTTCCAGAGGCGGCACCTCAAGGAGGTGGCATACATTATTAAAGATCCTCACCATCCAGGATATACCCTCTTCACATTACTACCATCAGGGAGGAGGGAGAGGATCTTGAAGACCCGCACTCAATGTTTTAGGAACATCTTCTTCCTCTCTGCCATCAGATATCTGAGCTCATGAACATTATCTCATTATTCCCTTTTTGCACTATTTATTCATTTTTATAACTTGTTGTAACTTTTATGTTTTTGAACTGTAGTGGTAATCCAAAAATAAAAACAAATTCACCTACATATATCAGTAAAAATAAGCCTGATTCTGATCAGATTGATTGTGGACTTCATTGGTTTGAAATGTTAGCTCCTTGGTGCATCTTCCCCCCATTAGGATGGTGATCTGATGAATATGCTTATGACAAGTGTTACTGACAGCAGGCAAGCCACCAGTACTGAGCAGCCACCAAATGTGGTCAATATTTCAAACAAAGTAGAATGCAGCTAATGTGAGAAGTATATTCTGTGCAGAGGTCAGATTTTTCAAAATAACTCTCAGAAATTACTGTAGCAAGCTACGCAGACCACAGGATCGGGGACCCATTCATTGACTTGTTATATTCAATGCCTTTGTTTATGCATAGTGAGCTGTGAGACACTTTGTACATTGTCTAGACTTAGCTGGCTGGGCACTGATGTGCTATGTTCATGCTAATTATCTGTGTGAAGAGAGTGATAAGCTTTTCATTTTGTTAAAAAAGTGCTTATTTTTCATTGCTGGCAAGGTCAGAAGTTATTGTCCATCTCCCATGATGCCTGAACAGAAAGGCTTGTTGGAGGCAGAGTCAACACATTTCTATTGGTGTGGAGTCACAGAGCAGCCAGGCTGAGTAACGGCGGCAGATTGGAGACACCAGAGATTGCAGGTGCTTAAATCTGGAAGAGATAAGCAGCAGCTTTGGAAAGAAATGGACAGTTTACCTTTTGGATTCAGACTTTCATCTGGTCAGAAGGAAGGCAGACTTCATTCCTGTAGGACATCATAAATCAGCAAGGTCCTTGTGATGATTCATAGTTTTGTTATCATTACTGTTAAAACTAATTAAAAACTTCTTGAATTATGGGTTATTAACTGAATTTAAATACCATTGCTTCCGTAAACTCAGGTGTTTGGAACATTAGTTCAGCTCTGATCACTTAACTACTGAACCATCATGGTAACCATGGAGTTAAAGATTTAGTAGGCCACTGCTGAAAATAGTCTCTCTGAGAGACTGGGACCCCTATTTTACATGCAGGTAATATTTCCTTCCTCCACTCTTCTGGGAGATGAGGCTGTTGATGCTCAAGTGGGACTTGCCCCAGGAGCTTTCCCTGATGTCCTGCTCCCCTTGGTCTTCAGCCTATCCTTCATACCCTTTGGGAAGCAACTAAGAATCACAGAGAGCGCAGTCTGGGCACAAGAGGTCCTCCCAGTAAATACCACACCTATCAATGATGGCAGTCTTGATGAGCTCTGGATCGGATGTGATGCCTCTGAGGGAGTGAGCTCTGTGTTGGTGGATGTATCATTGTTTCCCACCCTGGTGTTTACAATTTGCCCTGAGTGGTCAGCCTTGTCCATAATGATGCCTCCAGTTATGGACCTGCCACACACTGAAGGAGTATCTCAGCAGATAAACACTGGACAAAATGTTCACCATTAAACGGAGCAGACTCGGTGAATGTTGGGAGCAGTCTGAACAGCCTGCAATAGGCACTGAAGCTGCAGGTATCTCAATGTCTCCAGTACATCCCTTTAAAGAGTAATCAAAGCAACACGTTGGTACAGTGTGCTCCCAGCCCTACTGAATCTGTCCACAATATTCAAAGATCAAGTACGCTAGTATTCCTCGTGCCCAGAAAATTTTACAATACTAGCATAAACTCCTCGAGGTAAGACTGCACAACTGGCTCCTGAAAAGAAAGATATTGCTAATGGAGTCACTTCCTTGGCCTTATTTTAATGTTTTAATATTGTATTTTCTTCTCTTTGCCTAGTGCCAGAGCAAGATTAATCCTCCCACCTCCTCCAGTCAAACACATCCTTAATAGTACCACAATTTGCCCTAGCTGCTGAACAAGCCCACTTGGCTTGCTGGGCGTCCTGAAACCACTCTCCAAATGGTGTTCCAAGTGTGTAATTGAAGTTTTTTTTACCATGAGGCTGGTGCCATGCTGCTATTTCAATGGATGTACTAGAGTTTCCAGACATTGTTCCTTCTCATTTATTCTGCCACAATGTATTTTGCAGGAATAATTATAACAGAAATTCTGTGGCAAAAAATCAGCAGAGTTGGGACGTGTACTGTATCCTTCTTCTCATACATTGTCATTAATGGCTTACAGGAGAATTATGATTTTTCACAAACTTAATTTGTTGCTGATTGACTTATGATTAATGTCTTCCTGAATTCACTTTGACCAGGGGGATCATAATCAGAAACTGAAAACTGAAAAGGGGAGGAATGCTGGAGCTCTCTCCAATATTCCAAAATTTTGAATATGAAACAAGCTTTGGAGAAAAAGTATCATTCCAAAAATATTTTACGCAGTTGTTCTTTTTTCCTATCAAAGCACATATTGATCTACTTATGAAATATGCCCTATTGGCAAATAATTTGCTGCATAGAAGTATACTTCAGAAGCTGTCATTTACAAAATAAAACTGAAAAAAATATAATCTTTTTGCAAATTGTATATTTTTTGTAAGTAATTTTAACTGATGGTTAATATTGACTAGAAAGAATACTGGACCATTGACGCTAACACTGTGACTACAAAGACCAGGAAGAACTCAGCTTCTCTGTGCCCAATCTTCACATCACTCCTCTAAAAACATGATAAAGCTCAAGTTAAAATGGTGATGGAATGCACATTATTTATGTAAATAACGGAGAAGTAAGAATATCTGAACTGAACACCATATAGGAAGATGCAGATTGACTGATTAACAATCAAGCCACTGTGTTCAATAGTTTTTATACCATCTCTTCACCCTAGCTGCATTATATAAGACCCATACATATGATGCTAATTAAATTACTTCAAAATGGCAACTTTATTTCTTATAACTCTATTATCAAGATAAAAAAGCATAGATGTAAGAAGAACAGGAGCCTTTCCAAATTCTCTGTCACAATGAGTTGAATTAGCAGTATAGAATTCCCTAATTACTATTACAATGACAGTAAGATCTTCCCCAAAAACTAGAACAGTTCAAAGAGAAGACACGATACATCTCCTCTGATAGACCAGAGACAAGGAAATAAATGTAGCCTCTATCAATTATTGTAAAATTAGAATAACAAATTAGAGACAAATTCAAAACACTCAGTATCTTTTGAATTAGTTTGGTGAAGTTTTTGCCCTTCTCTTGGGTACAGATTAATACTGTACTATTATTTTTAGATTTTCTGCTTTTACTTTATTTTAAACAATCAGTGTTTTAGTTCTAATTCAAATTATTGTATGAAAATGTAAAAAAAGGTTATTTTCAAGTATTAAATAAAGTAATTTGAAGCCTAACTTGAATACATGGAAACTTAAATTCAGTTGAAATAAATGGACAAGTAAATTAACCAGTTACATCTTCATGGATCACTGCATTTTCAGTTTTAGTCTGCTCTCCTGAGGTGATGGCAAGATCATCCTTTTGAAACCAGTAGGATCTGTCATTTAATGTGCACATTGACACCTAATGTGACAGCTCCAAAACCCAGCTGTAATTATAAGTGTGGCCTTAGCAGGGAAGCCATTGTAGCTCCAATTTAAATTGTAACTTAAATATGTAGTTTGCAAATAGCATGATTACAAGTTGTCGTATTGTTATTCAAAATTAACACAAAAGCACCATATTCGTATTCTAGAAGTACTTTTAAGTAATTCTATAAAATATCTGACTTTTGTTGCCTTATTTGCCATTGCACTGAAATATGAACATTTTTGTTATCTTTTAAATTATTGATTTAATTCATTATAGATCCTCAATGAAAGAGAATTAATAACTATAACAATTAAAACTTTCATAATATGAATGTAAATTAATACTCAGAATAACACCATTACATATCATTTTCTCTAAAGCACACATAGCCACTTGTGATCACTTTTAGGTTCATTTCTCCCCAAAGAAGACCTATCATAATCTTGCTTCAAAATGCACACAACCTTCAATTGCTTCAGGCATCAAGGTAAGAGCTGAGAGATTTGTATTCTTCATGTAGCATTCTGATAATGCAAACCCTGAGGAGAACTGAAAGGAGGTTTTCATAATTTGCTGGTATTTATGATTAAAAACAATTCCCTACTGCTGGACTATGAAAGTTAGCAGCAGCAGGTCTTCAATATTAAGGCAGTTTATTGACAAATGTATTGCACTTAGAACTGTAAAACTGATTTTAGTAGAGCTTCCTGATGGGAGCTTCATCTAATTTTCATTTTATTTACAGAATAGATGCTATCTAATTAAAACAGCACAGCTACAACTGTTTGCTTATTAATTCTGAAAATTACTTTAGTACTTAGTGAGATTGGTTACCAGAAAGGTGAAGGAGAAGGTGATATTAACAGCCCAGGTGGTAAAATAGTTATAAACATCATTCCCTGTCATTGCAATTCTGGAAGGTCAGTGGAAGTAATCATCTGGACAAAATCAAACTTAATGCACTCAAAGAGCAAACTTACTGAGGTTGTGTCATTAAATGCCTAAGGTACGTGTCTTAAAATATTAAACTTTCTCATTTAATCAATTAATATAGACAGCATACTTTTCTCAAAATTTTCACCGGTTGCAGTCAATTCTGTTTGCAAAGTTCTTTTACATTTAAAATAAAAAGTGAATATTAATCTCACAATTCTTTTAAACTTTACTATCAAATTTCATGGCACTTATTGCTTTAATACATTGTATAAATGGCCCCTGTGCTTTCAGATGTGAATCTGAACATAAAACACTAAAAGGTTGTTTCACTGAGGTCAAATCTACATTTGTTCTCACTGTGTGTCAAAATCTACATATGGTCCATGAGGTCGACAATATCAGAAAGATACTTCCTTGGCCACAGGCCAAGGACATTCACATCATCTGTCCTGGTTATGGTTAGTGGACTCAACTCGGTCTGATCAAACCCAAGATATTCTTAAATATGTAAGGTGCTGCTTTAACCTGTAGTATCTCTATGAACTAAGTCACTGAAGAATTGTTGTTTATGTTTTTCCTCTCTCCTTCTCCCTCACTGAAAACTTTTTTTTCCCATGTATTATATCAGTAAAAGTCTACTATTTAAGTTTTCTGTCTATGGCAAAGACCAGATACTTTTTACGACTGCTGGGGTAATGAAGATTATGCCAAGTGAAAATTAAACAAAAGTACTGACTAATTTATTGCACTAAAACAATGGATATGGTATTTGTTTCTAAACATTCTTTGCTAGAGCTCTTGAGTATGGTTTACAGTAAACTAATTTGGCAGGATGATGGGAATTGGAATGATAGGGTTGAGGATGGGCCAGTTGTTATACAAGTAGTTGCTGTGTGTAATAAAATTGTGTGGAAAGACAGGAAGATGATAGGGCAAAATTACAGTCAGTGTAATTTGATGTGTTGAAGTGCAACAGGGGGGCAAAATCAAAAAAGGATGATGAATACTGAAATGGTGATAGACTGAAGACGTTACACGTGAATACGTACAGTATATGGAATAAGTTAGATGACCTTGTAATGCATTTAAAGATTGGCAGGTATGACATGGGCATCATTGAGTTGTGGCTGAAAGAAAATTATGTGAAGGAGCTTAACGTCCAAGAGCACATATTGTATGGAAAGGACAGGCAAGTAGGCAGAAGGTGTGAGGTGGCTCTGTTGGTGTTGTGAAATGAAGCCGATTTGATTAGCAAGGTTAAGATGAAGGAACCCTTAGGAGTCAGTAATCTTTATATGATAGAATTCACTCTGCAGTTTGAGAGGGAGAAGCTATCGGTATTACAGTGGAGTAAAGGGAATTACAGAGGCATGAAAGGAGCTGCCTAAAAGTTGATTGGGATAAGGCACTAGTAGGGATGACAGAAGAACAGCAATGGCTGGACTTTCTGAGGCAAATGGAAGATGCAGGATGGATAAATCCTGAAGATGAGGAAGTTTTAAACATAGAAACATAGAAAACCTACAGCACAATACAAGCACTTTGGCCCTTTGGCTATAGGGTTACCCATAGCCCTCTATTTTCCTAAGCTCCATGTACCTATCCAGGAGTCTCTTAAAAGACCCTATTGTATCCATCTCCATCACTGTGACCGGCAGTGCATTCCACACACTCACCGCTCACTGTGTAAAAAACTTACCCCTGACATCACCTCTGTACCTACTTCCAAGCACCTTAAAACTGTGACCCCTCGTGCTAGCCATTTCAGCCCTGGGAAAAAGCCTCTGACTATCCACATGATCAATGCCTCTCATTATCTTGCACACCTCAATCAGGTCATCTCTCATTCTCCGTCGCTCCAAGGAGAAAAGGCCGAGTTCACTCAACCTGTTCTCATAAGGCATGCTCCCCAATCCAGGCAACATCCTTGTAAATCTCCTCCGCACCCTTTCTATGGTTTCCACATCCTTCCTGTAGTGAGGGGACCAGAACTGAGCACAGTTCTCCATTTGGGGTCTAAAGAGAGGATGAGACAAATGTGGCTGACAAGGGTAGTCAAAGACAGCATAAAAGAAATAGAAATGGCATATCATATAGTAAAGATAAACCACCTGGTCTAGATGGACTACACCCCAGTGTTCTGACAGAGGTAGGTGAAGAGCTTATGGATGCATTAGTAATCACCTTTCAAGAATCCCTAGATTCTAGAATGGTTCCAGAGGACTGTAAGTTTGCAGATGTCACTCCATTCTTTAAGAAGGAAGGGTAGCAGAAGAAAGAAAATTACAGGCTATTTGGCCTGACTTCAGTGTTTGGGACGATGTTGTTTCCGTTATCAAAAACAAGTTTTGGGGTACTTGGAAGCATGCAATTAATTAGGGTGAAATCAGCATGGTTTCCTTGAGGGAAAATCTTGCCTGACAAATCTATTGAAATTCTTTGAGGAAATAATAAACAAGATAGACAAAGGAGAGTCAATGGATATTGTTTACTTGGATTTTTAGCAGGCCTTTAACAAGGTGCTGCACATGCGGCTGCTGAACAAGGTAAGTGCCCATGGTGTTACAAGAAAGATACTAGCATGGATAGAAGATTGGCTGACAGGCAGGAGGGAAAGAGTAGGAGCAAAGGCAGCCATTTGATGTAATGCTGACACTCTACAAGGCATCGGTCAGACCACACTTGGAGTATTGTGAGCAGTTCTGAGCCTTTATCTCGGAAAAAATGGGCTGGCATTGGAGATGGTCCAGAAGTTGTTCACGAGAATTATTCTGGGAATGAAAGGGTTAATGTATCAGGAGCTCTGGGCCTGTAGTTGCTGTAATTTAATAGAATGAGGGGGCTTTCACTAAAACCTATCAAATATTGAAAGGCTTAGATAGAATGGATGAGGGAAGGTTGTTTCCTAGAGTAAGTAAGTTGAGGACCAGAGGGCACACTTCAGAATATAATGACTCTTTTAGAATGGAGATGAAGAGGATTTTGTTTTTAGCCAGATAGTAATCAATCTGTGGAATTCTTTGCCACAGATGGGTGTGAAAACTAAGTCACTGTGTAAATTTAAAGTGGATGTTGATAGGTTCATGATTAGTCACTATGTCAAATGTTACAGGGAGAAAGAGAGAGAATGGGGCTGAGAGGGATAATAAATCAGCTATGATGCAATGGCAGAGCGGACTTGGTGGGCCATATGGCCTAACTCTGCTCCTGTATCTTATGGTCTTGTCTTTCTTAGATTGTTGTACTCACCACTGCATATGCCCAACTGAAATTAATTTCTTCAAAAGTTCCTGGCAAACATTTGTTTAAAACTGCATGTAAAAACTTGACTAAAAGTATCACAGAAGTTCTGTGTAAAATATGAAAGTGGAGTATGATAGGCCAAGAACAGCTATTCTATAATGAAGATGTGAGGCTCGTCCCTCTTTCGGAAGTTCAGCAACACCATGTGCTACCTTCAAGGCTGCAGCAGGGCAGGGACAATTATACACTTCCTGCTGGAGAAAAGTGCAAGGGATATCTGTCGTAGTTCATCCCCAACAACTTGACAACACAAGACTCTATGCTCTACAGTTTATACATTAGAACCCTTACTGAGGGGGACATCGACTAATAATGTAAGATCACCAGCTAGGTGAGAAAGGCCTAAATGGCCAAAACTCACCAGTTATCCTCCAGAAGGGATTATCCATGACTGAATGTCATCCCTTAACCCAGTGCCTAACAGCAGCAAGTGTGAGAGCAGGAGAATTTCTCTCTGTTGAGGTCATTTAAGCCTTGTGAGGTCAGGAAATGCTATTGTTAATTCACTCATTTTCTTTGCTCAGTCTAAATGTCTGGCATCAGCTGCAAGAGACTTAACACTGGCTGGAAGGATTAAGGAGCTTGCTAAAGAAGGTAGAAGTTTTAGAGATTGAATTTGAGCAAATTACCACAGTACCTGCAGGTAAAGGTACCAATAGAAACATAGAAACATAGAAAATAGGTGCAGGAGTAGGCCATTCGGCCCTTCGAACCTGCACCGCCATTCAGTACGATCATGGCTGATCATCCAACTCAGAACCCTGTACCTGCCTTCTCTCCATACCCCTGATTCCTTTAGCCACAAGGGCCATATCTAACTCCCTCTTAAATATAGCCAATGAACTGGCCTCAACTGTTTCCTGTGGCAGAGAATTCCACAGATTCACCACTCTCTGTGTGAAGAAGTTTTTCCTCATCTTGGTCCCAAAAGGCTTCCCCTTTATCCTCAAACTGTGACCCCTCCTTCTGGACTTCCCCAACATCAGGAACAATCTTCCTATATCTAGCCTGTGCAATCCCTTTAGAATTTTATACATTTCAATAAGATCCCCCCTCAATCTTCCAAATTCCAGACAGTATAAGCCCAGCCAATCCAGTCTTTCATCATATGAAAGCCCTGCCATCCCAGGAATCAATCTGGTGAACCTTCTTTGTACTCCCTCTATGGCAAGAAGGTCTTTCCTAAATGCTGATGTCAGTGCGCTAAACCTCACTGAGCTTTGTTGGTGATTTCAACTGACTGTAAATCTCTCCCATCTGCACGTGCACCTTCAAGATCATGTGCCACTGTGCCATCGTTGGACTTCACATGGGGTCCAGCAGCTGGGTTCAGACCTATCAGAATTTTCCAGCATTATGCTGGGTTATTGCCTTTAAGATCCTGTCCCTGAATAGATCCAAGACTGGTAAATTCAGAATATTATTTTAAAACACAAATTCCGAGCCTGAGTGGGGAGACAAGTTCAAAGCCGGAACCAAATAGTTCCATTTGTGAATATTAATGCAGTATCATTCTGCAAGGATGGGGAAGTGTTTGTCTTAATCAGTATTTATCTTGTGTTCCTGTGTCACTTATGTTGCTAGGAATCTTTTTAGACTTGAAACTCTTTAATTATTTTCCCACTGCACTGATTAAATTAGGGCAAATACTTCTATTTACATTTATTGATGAATTGATTATGAGGTAAGTAAGTCAGTTGACATAGTACTTAGTTTGTAATGAATGTCAAACAGCACTAAGTATCACAATTAACTGGTGACTGACAAGTCATGCAATGCTATTTTATGGATAGGCCAATTGACACAACATCTTCAGTATTCTAGATTTATCTACTGAATACCTGAAAATACTTTAATTAACTTTTCTTGAGAAAATCGGAATGTATAAAATGAAACTTTATAAATGCACAGATATAGGTTAATAAAAATAAAATGAATAAATTAATATAATAAAAGGTAAAAGAAAAAAAAACAATGAAGTTGATTGTGTTCTGCTCAGGACTACATCTTTAATGTTCAGGGTTCTAGTTAGGATTGGAATCATTCTATGAAACTAAGCAGATCCTAGATTCTCAGAGAACCATATTAGCACATAGAACACAGAAGAGTATGGCACAATACAGGTCCTTCAGCCCACAATTTTGTGCCAAGCTTTTAACCTATTCTAAATCAATCTAACACTCCCCTCCCACATAGCCCTCCATTTTTTCTTTCACCAATGTGCATATCTAAGTAGCTTTTAGATGTACTAAATGTACCTGCCTCTACCAGCACCCCCGGCAGTGTGTTTATGCCCCCACCACTCTGTGTAGAAATTACCTCTGACATCCCCCTGGTTTCCTCCAATCAACAGAAAATTATACCTCTTCATATTAGCAATTCTTTTTGCCCTGGAAAACAGTCTCTGGTTGTCCACTTCATCTGTGACTCTTATCATCTTGCACATCTCTATCAAGTCACCTTTCATCTTCTTCCACTCCAAAGAGAAAAGCCCTAGCTCACTAAACCTATCCTCCTAAGACATACTCTCTAATCCAGGCAGCATTCTGGTAAATTCTGTCTGTACTAAAGCTTGCACATCTTTTCTATAATGAGGTGATGAAAACTGAATAGAATACCCTAAGTGTGATCTAACAAGAACTGCATAGAGCCGAAACATTACCTCGCGGCACTTGAACTTAATCCCCTGTCTAATGAACACCAATGTACCATATGACTTCATAATAACCCTATCAACTTGCATGGTAACTTGTCTATGGACGCGAGCCACAACATTCTTGTTTTCATCCACACTGCTAAGAATCCTGCCAATAACCCTGTATTCTGCTTTCAAGTTTGACCTTCTGTAGTGAATCACTTCACACTTTTCTGGATTGAACACCATCTACCACTTGTCAGCCCAGCTCTGGATCAATATCCTATTGGTACCTACAACAACCGGCTACATTATCAACAACACCACCAAACTTCATGTCATCTGCAAACTTACTAACCCACTCTTCCACTTCCTCATCCAAGTCATTTATAAAAATCACAAAGAGAAGGGGCCCCAGAACGGAAACTGGTCACCAGCCTCCAAGTCAAATACACTCATCTACTACCAACCTTTGTTTTCTGTGGGCAAGCCATTTCTGAATCCAGGCAGTCAAGTTTCCCTGGATCCAATGCCTCCTGACATTAAGAATGAGCGTACATTGGGAAAGCTTGTCAAATGCCTTACAAAACTCCATATACACCACATCCACTGCTCTACCTTCATCAATTTGGATTGTCACTTCCTCAAAAATTCAATCAGGCTTATGAAGCACAAGACCATGTTGACTATCCCTAATTAGACTAGGCTTTTCCAAATGGCCGTGTAATGCCCTGGTTAAGATTTCCACTGCTATGCTGTAGGTACTTCATTTTAGCAGTTTCTGCAATAGCACTGTGACCTGCTGGGAGAATGTTCTGGTTTCAGCTAGAGATAAGAAACCTTGCTGTTCAACTTAGCATTGTTGCGTCAGCTGATCAGGATAGTGGAATCGAGAGAAATTTCCAGAGAGAGCAGGGCAGAGAGTATATATGTTGGACAGTAGTTCAGGGTCTTTTTGGTGGGAGCTGAGGAGAAGGACAGGAGGGAAGATGCCTGAGAATGCCACCGGAAGGAGAGACCCCATTACACAAAGTGCTTTGTGCAGATCAATAGCTCCAAGGAGGAACGGCAATATTCCTGAGAGAGAGCCTGTTTGCTCGAGGTGGATTTCGAGTGAAGTTCGGAATGTGGTGTGTGCTTTCTCGCAAACCTTGTGTCCAGTGCGTGAGTAAAGACGACTCCAGGATGAGCTCCAACTTTATATGCACATTGGGCTGGTTTAACTGTAATGGGCCTTTCTATTTTTTCTTTTCTCTTTCCTACTTCTTTATAGTTCTATTCAGTGTACGATCTGTTATTTCTTGACGACCAATAATAGTGCATGAGCAGTATTTACACAGCATTCACTCATATCGATGTTTAATCGGAACATCACAGTGTTCCTGTTTGGTTGAACCCCAAATCATATCGACCTTCGATGTTTATTATTTGTGAAAGGTGGCCTTCTCACCGCTGGATCACATGGCTGTTAGAAGAGCTGGCTAACGAGCCAAGTTTGCATACGAGTCTGGTTGGGGGGAGCGCGGGGGCTACACTTGCAAATGCTCTCTATAAGAATTCTCTCCAATATTTTACCCACCACAGATGTAAAATGCATTGGTCTATCACTCCCAGAATTACCCCCATTATTGTTCTTGAACAAAGGAGTAATATTTTCAACCCTCCAATCTTCCAGTCCTACTCCAATGACCAGTGAGAACACAAGGATCATCGTTAAAGGAGCAACAAGCTCTTCCCTCACATCCATAGTAACCTAGGGTATGTCCTGTCTAGCTCCAGGGATTTATCTACCCTAATTTTTTCAACTGTTCCAGCAGATCTCCTTTTGCATTGTCAATGCGTTTCAGTGTATTAATCTTTTCTATGCTGTCTTCACATTTGCCAAGGCCTCTCTCACTGGTGAATACAGAAGAAAAAATATTCAGATTGATCTCCCTTACCTCAAAGTCAAGGTCAATTTATTACCCAAGTACATAAATGTCACCATATACAACCATGAGATTAATTTTATTGTGGGAAATACAAAGAAATTAAAAAAAACAAACTAAGTAATAATAATAAATAAATAAGCATTAAATATTAAGAACATAAGATATGGGAACAGTTCAGTGATGGGGTGAGCGAAGCTGAGTGAAGTTATCCCCTCTGGTTTAGGAGACTGATGGTTGAAGGGTATTAACTATCCGTGAACCTGGTGGTGTGAATCCTGAGCCTCCTGTACCCCTTTCCTGATGACAGCAGTGAGAAGAGAGCATGGCCAGGGTAGTGGGGGTCCCTGTTGACGGACACTGCTTTCCTCCAACACTGCCCCTTTATATGTGCTCGGTGGTGGGGAGGACTTTACCCGTGATGGACCGGGCCATATCCACTACTTTTTGTAGGATTTTCCATTTTAAGAATATTGGTGTTTCCATCATAGGCAATCATTCAAATTGTCAATGTACTCTCCACTGCACATCTATAGAAGTTTGTCAATGCTTTAGATGATATGCTGAATCTTTGCAAACTTCTAAGAAAGTGGAGGTGCTGCCATGCTTTTTTTATTATGGCACTTATGTGCTGGACCCAGGACAGGTCCTCTGAAATTATAACACTGAGGACTTTAAAGTTGCTGACTCTCTCCACCTCTGATCCCCTGAGGAGGACTGGTTCATGGACCTCCAGTTTCCTCTTCCTGTAGTCAATAATCAGCTCTTTGGTTTTGCTGATATTGAGTGAGATGGTTGTTACTGTTGCACCACTCAGCCAGATTTTCAATCTCTCTCCTGTATGCTGTTTCATCACCACCTTTGATTTGACTAATGACAGTGCTGTCATCTGCACACTGAAATATGGCATTGGAGCTGTGCTTAGCTACACAGTCATAAATGTAAAGCAAGTAGAGCAGGGGGCTAAGTGCACAGCCTAGTGGTGCACTAAAAAATGATGATAGTGGAGATGTTCTTGCCAATCCAAACTGACTGGGGTGTGCAAGTGAGGAAATTGAGGATCAAGTTGCACAAGGAGGTATTACAGCATAGTTTGGAGCTTATGCACAAGGAGGTAATAAGGCTTAGGTCTTGGACCTCCTCCAGCTTCAGGCACGTGTTTCCTCTTATATCCCTGATCGGTGCTACCCTCACTCTATTCATCTTCCTGTTCTTCATGTATGTGTAGAATGCCTCCGGGCTTTTCTAAATCTTACTCACCAAGACTTTCTCATGTTCTCTTCTACCTCTGCTAAGTCCATACTTAAGCTCCGTCCTGGCTACCTTGTACTTCTGTCGGGCTGTGTTTGATCCTTGCTTCCCAAACCTTAAGGATGCTTCTTTCTTCCTCTTGACCATACGGTCCACATCTCTTGCACAACCATGGTTCCTTCACCCTACCATCCTTCCCTTGCCTCTTTGGGACAAACCTATCTAGAGCTCCATATTAATGACAAAAAGCATGGAAAAGAATAAATAATTGATTTAGCACAGGTGAGGAGTAGGCATCAACCTTTACCAGAGCATGCTTTGTTTCATATTTTTTAAAAATTTGAACTTGATAGATATTGAATTTTTCTAATGTAAGCATGTTAGAAATCTTAGCATTTGTGGGGGAAAAAGAAAATATCAGAAAAGTAGTCATAGGGGGCGGGTGCACACCTTGGTTAATATCATAACTTGCAAGCTGCCATGGAGGAAGCATGAGATGAAAATTAACTTTAATTTCAACACTTTTATCAGTTGTTATTTTTCCACAATGTTGCTTCTTGATTCCTACAAAATTCCTGTCAGACAGCAGTTAAGCTTCTGAACTAATAGGGAACTGTACTCTAGAACAAAGGCCACCTTTGTTCTCAGAAAAGAATCTGTAGTATGCAGTTGGCACATATATTTGCATATATCTGGCGGCTGAGCTCCAAGCCTATGTCAATGCTTTAACAAATCATATGAGAGAATTGGTTTCATAATGAATATCCATAAAGCTTGCTTGCACTGCACCACACTATTGTTCCACGAAAAAAGATTCATGGCAAGACCTTGGAAAACATGGACCACTTCCCATTTCTTCAGAGTTACTCTCAGTGAAAGCAGCTATCAGTAATGTAATTCACTTTATTAATAAGCATAGCCTATGATTAATTGAGGAGAATGCTATTTGAAGGTATCAAGATTTTAAGGTCTACCTGGGTAATCCTAAACTTTTATCAGCTTCCAAGACTTGGATGATATAAAGTGTGTATTTCAGGACACTGAAGAAGTACCACTAACATTGCCAAATTCATTGGAAGGATATTTGGATCAACGTTGGTGTCCTCTCCTAGGTCAACATTTCCAGTTGTGAGGCTTGAGTAATACTCTCTGT
The DNA here is from genome assembly GCF_030028105.1 of Mobula birostris. Taxonomy (NCBI): domain Eukaryota; kingdom Metazoa; phylum Chordata; class Chondrichthyes; order Myliobatiformes; family Myliobatidae; genus Mobula; species Mobula birostris. The sequence goes on from NC_092375.1 coordinate 52,062,575, forward strand.
TTCTGTGCTGCCTAACTCTACGACTCAATTAACTACACAGTGTGCATCACGCTAACCACGTGCCTGATACCAGACTCCCAAAATATACATTCTGATGACTGTCCTGAAAAGAGAACTGCAGTTGACAGAGGATCAGATTCAGATATATGCTGAGTACCTGCTTGAAAAAATGTAATATCCCCACCCACTCTGTCCCTAGACCAAAGTGGAGAAAGTGTGTTTGAAATGGTACTGAGAAACTCAAGGCCAGGCACTAGGGATCTCACAGGCACACAGACTTCCTTCAAAAGTGGCACCATCTCACAAAAAACTAGCCCCCCACTTGCCCTGACTATGTATGTGCCTAGGGTTCCCAACCAACCTCATCAGTCACCTCAGAATTCAGATCTAAGTGGAAGTAAAATCATCACTGAGGCTCATAAACTTCCAAAAAAGAAAAAAAAAAGATTATGTACAGTGCCATTAAAAAGTATTCACCCCCTTTGGAAGTTTTCATGTTTTATTATTTTACAACATTGAATCACAGTGGATTTAATTTGGCTTTTTTAACACTGATCAACAAGAAAAGGCAATTTTGTGCCAAAGTGAAAACAAAGGAATCTAAATTAATTACAAATATAAAACACAAAATAATTGATTGCATAAGCATTCATCCCCTTTAAGTAAATAGCAGATGCACCTTTGACAGCAATTACAGCCTTGAGTATGAGTGGATATGTCTTTATCAGCTTTGCACATCCGGACATTGCAATTTTCCCCATTCCTCTTTACAAAACTACTTAAGCTCTGCCAGATTACATGGAGATCATGAGTAAACATTTGTTTTCAAGTCCAGCCACAAATTCTCAATTGGATTGAGGTCTGAACTCTGACTTGTCCACTTCAGGGCATTAACTTTGTTGTTTTTAAGCCATCCCTGTATAGCTTTGCCTTTATGCTTGGGGTCGTTGTCTTGCTGGGAAACAAATCTTCTCATAAGTCGCAGTTCTCTTGCAGACTGCATGAGGTTTTCCTCCAGGATTTCCCTGTATTTTGCTGCATTCATTTACCCTCTACCTTCACAAGCCTTCCAGGGCCTGCTGCAGTGATGCATCTTCACAGCATGTTGCAGCCACCACCATGTTTCATGGTAGGGATGGTGTGTTTTTGAAAATGTTCTGTGTTTGACTTATGCTAAACATAGCATTTGGTCTAATGGTCAAAAAGCTCAATTTTGGTTTCATCAGGCCATAGAACCTTCTTCCAGGTGACTTCAGAGTCCCCCACATGCCTTCTGGCAAACTCTAGCTGAGGTTTCATGTGTGTTTTTTTCAACAGTGGCTTTCTCTTTGCCACTCTCCCATAAAGCTGTGACTGGTGAAGCACCTGGGCTACAGTTGCTGTATGCACAGTCTTTCCCATCTCAGCCACTGAAGCTTGTAACTGCTTCAGAGTTGTCGAAGGTCTCTTGGTGGCCTCCCTCACTAGTCCCCTTCTTGCACAGTCACTCAGTTTTTGAGGACAGCTAGCTCTAGGCAGATTTACAGCTGTGCCATATTCTTTCTATTTCTTGATGATTGACTGAACTGTACTGTAAGGGATATTCAGTGACTTGGAAATTTTCTTGTATCCTTCTCCTGTCTTGTGCTTTTCAATAACCTTTTCACAGAGTTGCTTGGAGTGTTCTTTTGTCTTTATGGTGTAGTTTTTGCCCAGATACTGACTCACCAGCAGTCAGACCTTCCAGATACAGGTGTATTTTTACTACTATCAATTGAAACACCTTGACTGCACACAGGTGATCTCCATTTAACTAATTATGTGACTTCTAAAACTAATTGGCTGCACCAGTGATGATTTGGTTTGTCATTTTAAAGGGGGGTGAATACTTATACAATCAATTGTTTTGTGTTTTATATTTGTAACTAATTTAGATCACTCTGTAGAGATCTGTTTTCATTTTGATATGGCTGTCTTTCTCTGTTGATCAGTGTCAAAAAAAGCAAAATTAAATCCATTGTGATTTAATGTTATGAAACAATAAAACATGAAAACTTCCAGGGGGGTGAATACTTTTTATAGGCACTGTATGTACCACAATTTCATGGCTTAGAGCATTCTTCATTCTTCCATCAATACTACTAAGCCAGGTGACCAAGTAAGGAATTCAGAAACAAAGCCTGCAGTCTAACATAGCTGACAGGTTTCCTGATTCTCAAGGATGGGATATCTTTTCTTAATTTTATTTATTATGACTGCTCATCTCATATCGATTGTAAATAAAAATTACAATGAAGAAGGGCTGATAGATTCATGCAGCACTGAGAGAAATGAAGGCCATATGCACAATATTTTCCTCAAACAATCAGAATCAGGTTTATTAACACTGACATACAGTATGTCATGAAATTTGCTGATTAGCAATTCAGATGTCATCAGCAAAGAAGAAAAAATAAATCACACCAGTTGGTAGAGACAATTACAGTGAAGAACTACATTACCAATGAGATGTTGGATTTAGGTGTAATCTGAAACAGAAGTTAAAAAAATCGTCATATAAAAAGAACAGGTGTCAGTATTGCGGTCACTTTCATCGTCATTTTCCAGAATGCTTTATTTATTTAGCTACCAGTTTCAACTAGGCAGTATCAACATGTCTTTTTGGCTTTAAAAATTTCAAAAAATGAATAACCTGCACAAATTGGATCCAAGAGCCAAAGTGATCTGCAGCAATGAGGTGAGGATTCAGATTAATTCAAAATGTGCTTTCACACATAAACAAAAGTAATGCTAATCGGTTGTTTTTGTCTCAATTTCAGAATAATACTTGTGGGTGTGGCTACCAAAATAACTAACTACCATAAGACCAAAAGAGCATAAAACATAGGAGCAGAATTAGGCCATTCAGCACATCGATACTGCTCCACCATTCCAACATACTGATCCTGGATCCCACTCAACCCCATAAACCTGCCTCTCGCTATATCTTTTGATTCCCTGACCAATCAGGAAACGATTAATTTCCGCCTTAAATATACCCACAGACTTGGCCTCCACTGCAGTGTGTGGCAGAGCATTCCACAGATTCACTACTCTACAGCTAAAAACATTCCTCCTTACCTCTATTCTAAAAGGTTGCCCCTCAGTTTTGAGGCTGCCCTCTGGTTCTGGATACCCCCACCATAGGAAGTACCCTCTCCACGTCTACCCTATCTAGTCCTTTCAACATTCAGTAGGTTTCAATGAGATCCCCTGCATTCTTCTACCAAGCTGTTGTGGAAGGCAGACAAGCTGCTTCAAACAAACAGACATCAGCAGCACATTACCACACAGTCATAATTATATAACTATAACTAGTCGCAACACTTCTCCCTAGATAATAGTTTATGATAATGATTTAACAAGATGAGAATCAGAATCAGGTTTATTATCACTCATATGTCATGAAATTTATTAGCTTAGCATCAGCAGTACAATGCAATACATGATAATATAGAAAGAAAAAAAGAGTAAATCAATTACATTAAGTGTATATACAGTGCCTGTAGAAAGTATTCAAACCACCCCCCCCCACCCCGGAAGTTTTCATGTTTAATTATTTTCAACACTGAATCACAATTGATTTAATTTGGCTTTGTTTTTGACACACTCAAAAGAAAAAGACTCTTTCAAGTCAAAGTGAAAACAGATCTCTACAAAGTGATCTAAATTAATTACAGATATAAAACACAATATAATTGATTGCATAAGTTTTCAGCCCCTTCAAGTCAGTATCTAGTAGTTGCACCTTTGGCAGAATTACAGCCTTGAGTCTGTGTGGATAGGTACCTATCAGTTTTGTACATTTGGACACTGAAATTTTTCCCCATTCTTCTTTACAAAACTGCTCAAGCTCCGTCAGATGGCATGGGGATTGTGAGAGAACAGCTATTTTCAAGTTCAGCCGTAATTTCTCAGTTGGATTGAGGTCTGGACTCTGACTTGGCCACTCCAAGATATTAACTTTGTTGTTATTAAGCTATCCCTGTGTAGATTTGGCTTTATGCCTGGTGTCATTATCTTGCTGGAAAACAAATCTTCTCCCAAGTCGCATTTCTCTGGCAGACTGCATCAGGTTTTCTTCCAGGATTTCCCTGTATTTTGTTGCAATTTATTTTGCCCTCTACCTTAACAAGCCTTCTAGGACCTGCTGCAGTGAAGCATTCCCACAGCATGATGCAGCCATCGCCATGCTTCACGGTAGGGATGGTGCGCTTTTGATGATGTGCAGTGTTTGGCTTATGAAATACATAGTGTTTGGTCTGATCACCAGAAAGCTCACTTTCAGTTTCATCAGACGACAGAACCTTCTCCCAGGTGACTTCAGAGTCCCCACATGCCTTCTGGCAAACTCTAGCTGAGATATCATGTGTGTTTTTTTCAACAGTGGCTTTCTCTTTGCCACTCTCCCATAAAGCTGTGACTGGTGAAGCACCCAGGCAACAGTTGTTGTATGTACAGTCTCTCCCATCTCAGCCACTGAAGCTTGTAACTGCTTCAGAGATGTCGAAGGTCTCTTGGTGGCCTCCCTCACTAGTCCCCTTCTTGCACAATCACTCAGTTTTTGAGGACAACCTGCTCTAGGCAGATTTACAGCTGTGCCATATTCTTTCCATTACTTGATGATTGACTTAACAGTACTCCAAGGGACATTGAGTGACTTGGAAATTTTCTTGTATCCATCTCCTGACTTGTGCTTTACAATAACCTTTTCACAGAGTTGCCTGGAGTGTTCTCTTATCTTCATGTAGTCTTTGCCAGGATACTGAGTCGCCAGCAGTTGGATCTTCCAGATACAGGTGTATTTTTACTACAATCAATTGAAACACCTTGACTGCATACAGGTCACCAAAATCAGATCTCCGTTTAACTAATTATGTGACTTCTAAAGCCAACTGGCTCCAACTGGCTCCACATATTAAAGGGGGTGAATGAAACTTTTAAGGCACATTCATTACCATAAGAGAGAAACTGCAGGCAACTTAGGAAAAACAATAGAGGTTTCCCCCGCCATCTGAAGGTACAGCGTTCCTATGAAACGGTTCGTAAGCTGGAATGTCGTAAAGCGAAGAAGCAATTACCATTTATTTATATGGGAAAATTTTGTGGGCGTTCGCAGACCCAAAAATAACCTATCAAATCATGCCAAATAACACATAAAACCTAAAATAATAGTAACATATAATAAAAGCAGGAATGATATGATAAATACACAGTCTATATAAAGTAGAAATACTTTTCCATAATCATTGCCTGCACTGTTGTCCGTAGCGAAAATCTCATGGAAGCGCCGTCAGCAAAAACGCAGCGCACGCGCTGAAAATCTCACACAAGCGCTGTTGGCAAAAACACTCTCTCCAGTAACTTTTAAGTTATAAAGCTGCCAAATCATACCAAGTAACACATAAAAATATACAACCTATATAAAGTAGAAATAATGTATGTACAGTGTAGTATCACTTACGGGAATCAGGAAGACAGCTTGCTGAGCACACTGATGATGGTGTGTTAAGAGTGAGTCGTCGGAGTTTGGGTGGTGCAGTGGCCCCCACCCTCCGGGCAGCGACCCGATACCAATCCGTGAAGCATGCAGGGGTACAGTGGTAGCCGGGAGGCACACAGCACTTCTTTAAGGAAAAAGCCGAAATAAACTGTCATGGTCCGGATCGGGGTCCCTTTAAATTTACTTTGTTTATGTTATGATCCGGACCGTTGACTCCCTGTTTCCCTTTGGCTCCCTGTTTTCCCGTGTCCCTCAGCCTTGGTGATTGAAGGCAATTTACCCCCGGCTGAACCGGTAGTTTATAGTCTCCGGCTTTCAGCCGTTTGGCGCAAAAGCGTTTGCAAAGTCACCAAGGTACCGTGTGCCAATGTCATCTGGCCGGAGCAAGCCTAGTCTCGGCCCAAAGCGAGTGTCAGTAATTTGTCTTTCCTCAACGGAGCAACCCTGTCAAGTTACCTCGCCTAAGCGAGCCTGCAAAGTTTCCTCATTGAGGTGGGTCCGTCAGTTAACCTGCCGGATGGAATCAAGAACCGCTGTCCACTGTTCCTGGGCTGAGTCGAGAGCTCGCCACTACCCAGAGGCTCCAAATCAAGTCCTGGCTCAGGGGGCATCCAAGTACCGAGTCAAGTCCTGTTCCTGGCAGCATCCAAGTACCGAGTCAAGTCCTGGCCCTGGCGGCATCCAAGTTTCGAGTCAAGTCCTGGCCCTGGCGGTCTGTGTTTCCTGTCCTACCCCACTGTCTGAATCCCTTCTCTGCCCCTCTCGCCTCTGGCCCTCGTCTGTAGCCCTCGCCTGCACCTCGGTCTAGTTCTATCACTGGAGCTAGATAGGTACTGTCTGGTGTTCTTTCGTGTTGATCTTGTCTTGTCCTCGCCTCCGCGGGGTAAGTCAGGCCGTCTTGCCGTTGCCCCGCAGTGGGTCATGAGTCCCGGCCCTATTTCCTGTACCCAAGGAGGCGAACCGACTCTGTGTTCTGTGTATGTTTCCATGGTTCCATGTACCTGCTCTCCCGAGACCGAGGCTCTGTTTTGCCATGTTCCTCCTCTCCCTAGCCCATGTCATGTCCATGCCTGGTTCTGGTGTCCGAGCCCAGGGCACGACCCAGGTACTGGGTCCTTGCCCAGTCTCTGGCTCGAAGTCCATACCGTAGACTCTTCATGTCGCCACTAGTTCTGGGATCCAATTCCAAGTCCTAGCCCAGACCCCTAGTCCCAGCCTAGTCGTAGTCCTGAGTCCTTGTCCAGTTCGCTATTCCTACTTCTGCTTTGCTCTCCTGGTATCAAACGATAAACTCAATTTAATTAACCTCACAAGATGTGTCTTGCATTTGGGTCCACCCTTGCTCCCAATGCCCCACCATTGTGACATAAACAAGCTTATTAACTAGGTGCTGCCCGACACGTAAATGTCGGCCCAGATCAGAGGCGATTGCCAATTGCATCGATCTGGGCCAACAATTGCATATCGGGCGGCACCTAATTAATTAGCATGTGTATTTTGGCTTTTTTCTTAAAGATGTGCTGGGAGCCTCCCGGCTACCGCTGCGTTCTCCGCGAATCAGTATCTGTCCGCGGCCTGGGGGTTGGGGTGGTGGGATACTGGGGTGTCATCTTATCGTCGTCTGTTTCCATTAGGGCAGGCAGCTCATCTTCTTCTATGACTGCCCGCCTCGATGTCGAAGGTTGAGGTTCGTCGTCTCCTGTGGCTGATGTGGAAGGCTTGCTTGACTGCTGAGCCTCGCGTATTTTTCTATCATACACTTCTTTGTAAGCACTCAAACCATCCTGCAAATATCCCCTAAACCTACGTACCCTTTCAAAATTAAAGTCGTACTTTATCATTGCAGCGAAAATCTCACACAGTTGCTTCACTTTCAATTCGCTACTGCATTCGTTTTCAATTGTTATCCTTTCCTCTTCCAATTGCATCAGCTCTTCATCTATCAGTTCTTGGTCAAGAGAAGCCAAAACCTCTTCAACATCATCTTCTTCAGCTTCCACAAGCCAAACTCACGCTCTCCTTACTTCGTTCACCACAATCGAACTGCTTAAGTATGTCTAGGTTTACGCTAGGTGTAACACCCTTACGAGCTCTTTCAGGCTTTTCCGACACCTTAGAACTCATCTTGCAAACGACTGCTCACAGGCATGTGTTTAAGCAATGCCGGCAAGAATGCAGTTCCGAATCCGGGAGAGAGCAGCTGCTCGGGGCGCGTGCTGATTTTTTATCGTGTGTTGATTTTTTTCGTAACAGTGAAAACACCTTTTGTTAGTGAAAACAGGGAATTAATGTAGGTCTTTCGTAACAGTGAGGTTTCGTAAAGTGAACGTTCGAAAAGCGGGGGACACCTGTATTCCAAAAATACTAATGTGAAAATAAGCAAATTGCTCGATGTTTTTTTTATGTTAAAATTCATTTTTTGGTAATTCCAATATTGTTCATGGATAATGCATAAAGTGCAAGAATTGCTGCATAAGAGAGGTTATCCAAACTCCATTCCAAAGGAGGGAGATGTTAAATAGCCAAAGCAGACATGGGGACTATATCTCCCGGGGCAACTGGTGGTGGGGTCTTTCAGAAATCCCTGCTTTTCTAATTCTTTTAAAGAGTGACAGCGTATGAGAGAGTGAGAAGAAGATAGAGTGATATGATATCCTAGAACTGAAAGGCCTGCGGAGATCAGGAGTACTTTTACAGCTGTTGTCAGACAGAATTTAGCGACCACCAGTGTGGCTTTCCGCCTGACAGCGAGAAGGGAATCCTTCAGATGCCTTTATCGAAATAGACACATGAAAGGCAGGAAAGAAAGGAATACTGACCATGTGGAAGCAGCTGGGATTAGTTAGATTGACATCACGGTGAGTGCCGATATGGTGAGTCTGTTCTTGTGCTGTACGTTTTACGTTTCAGAATTTCCGAGTAACAACCTTTCCTTGTTTCCATAAACATTGTCATGATTAACATCTGAAATCCAGTTTAGTGTATTTTGGCCATTTCCACCATGTCCAAAATAGCTTTCCTTTCCAAACTAGACAATAGAATCATAAACACACAGTCCATTGTGATACCTGAGGAGGAATGGATGCATAGCATTGGATAATTGTAACATGGACATTCTAATCTCCATTGCTATCGACAGACATAATTCTGTTTTATTGGATAGCAGACATCAAAGTGTTATAGATACTGAAGTAAGTAAGCATCTGTTACTGTGTACGTGCCAGCTGCATTTGTCTTATAGATAGCAAACAGAGTGTAGCTGGATAAATTGTTCATAAAACCCCTCATCAGTAGTCATTCAGTAGATCACAGAATTTCACTAAAAGTATGATCAATGTGCTTTGGTGAAATTTATAACTCAATGTGCCTCTTAACTATTGTTTTAAAACCTACTTAAGTGACAGAAACAGACATGCAGGATATCAGATAAATTTCAGAATAAAAAATAAAACACGTCTCTCGGGCCAGCCAAATTTGCATATCAGTTTTTTTATTTAGAGATACAGCAAGGTAACAGGCCCTCCCACCCAATGAAACTGCCCTGCCCTGCCCAATACACCCATGCGTCCAATCAACCTACTTGTCTTTGGAACGTGGGATGAAACCAGAGCACAGGCAATTGTGTGAAGAGCGTACAAACTCCTTACAGACTGCAGTGGGAATTGAACTTAGGTTGCAGGCATTTTAATAGCTACTGTACCACTCCTAGTTCCAACTATGGAGAGTAATTCTGGAACTTTCAACCCAAGGGCTCAAGTCCATTGAATCAGATCAAATGTACATTTACTTTAACCCAAAATGATTTGAATTGGGGTAGATTAACATCAGAGATTGGTTCAGAACTTCTGTTAATTAACAAATCTGATGCTGCAAAGAAACTGAAGGATCAATCAGGATTTTGTGGTGGAGACAGTCAGAGCATTAAAAGGCACAAAGACATATATGCTAATGATAATGATGATAACCATAGAAAATGGATACACAGCTTTAGGATGTCATTCAAAATGATCATTAGCAAAATTAATAAATTTAAACCAAGTAATTCATCACTTCCATCTATTCAATCAAAGGAACTCATTCTTTTCTGTGGGCGAGAATAAGATTCCCAGATGCCTCCCAAGTGGCAGGGTCCAGGATATCTCGGAGCAAGTCTTCGGCATTCTTACGTGGGAGGGTGAACAGCCAGAAGTCGTTGTCCACGTAAGTACATATGGGTAGGACGAGTGACAAGGTCCTGCATATGGTGTTCATGGATTTAGGTGCTTAATTTCAAGGGTAGAATCCCTAGGATTATGGTCTCGGGATTGCTACCCATGCCACATGCTCGTGAAGCCAAACTAGGAAGAATATACAGTCTATTACATGGACAAGTAGAAGGGAGGGCATAATATTTTTGGATCATTGGGCTCCAGGGAAGGTGGGTTCTGTACTGACGGGACGGTTTGCACCTGAACTGGAGGGCAACTAATATCCTAGAAGAAGGTTTGTTAATGCTGCACGGCGGGGTTTATATTAGAGTTGCAGGGGAATGGGAACCAGAGTGTCAGAACAGTTAGTGGAGAGGTTATGGAGACAGATGTTGGTAAGACCTCAGAAAGGAATCAAAAGGTTGAACATGGTGCGACTAGTGTCCTGAGCTGTGTATATTTCAAAGCAAGGTGTATCGCAGAAAAGGTGGATGATAGTGCCGAAGATGAGGTAGCTGGTTTATAAACAGAGGCAATGTGTAGGTAAGGAGAGGCTGTTGACATGGAAAAATTGCAGCCAAAATAGGATCAGTTGCAATGTAAAAAGCGGACAAAATTGGAAAGGGTGAATACAGGACTGAAGGTGCAATATTTGAATGCATGCAGTATACAGAATAAGGTAGATGAACTTGTAGCACAGTTGCAGATTGGCAGGTAGGATGTCGAAGGCATCACTGAATCATGGCTGATAGACGGATATAGCTGGGAGCTTAATGCGCAAGGATGCACATTGCATCGAAAGGACAGGCAGGAAGGCAGAGGACGGCGTTGTTTTGTTGGTAAAAAATGAAATTGAATCATTAGAAAGAGGTGACACAAGGTTGGAAGGTGTTGAATCTTTGTGGATAGAGCTAAGGAACTGTAAAGTCAAAAAGACCCTGATGGGAGTTGTATACAGACCCCCAAACAGTAGTAATGTTGTGGTCTACAAATTACAATGGGAGATTGAAAATGCATGCCAAAAGGGCAATGTTACAACAGTCATGGGGGATTTCAATATGGAGGTATATTGGGAAAATCAGGTTGGTGATGGATTGCAGGGGGGGGTGGGGGATTTCTAGAGTACCTTCGAGATGGCTTTTTAGAGCAGCTCATGGTTGGGTCCACTAGGAGATAAGCTATTCTGGATTGGGTGTTGTGCAATGAACTAGAATTGATTACAGAGCTCAAGGTAGAAGAACCCTATGGGGCAAGTGGTCATCATATGATCAAATTTACCCTGAAGTTTGAGAAGAAGTTAAAGTCAGATGTACCAGTATTACAGTGGAGTAAAAGGAATTACAGAGGCATAAGAGAAGATTGGAAAAGAACACAAGGACACTGATAGGGATGATGGCAGAGCAGCAATGGCTGGAAATTCTGGAAGCAATTTGTAAGACACAAGATATATACATCCTAAATAGAAAGAAGTATCCTTAAGGCAAGGTGACACAACCGTGCCTAACAAGACAAGTCAAAGCCAACAGAAAAACCAAAAAGACAGTATATAATACAGCAAAAATTAGTGGGAAGTTAAAGTAGAGGGAAGCTTTCAAAAACCAACAGAAGTCATTAATAAGTTAAAGATGGAATACAACAGTAAGCTAGCCAGTAATATTAAAAAAGATTCCAAACATTGCTTCAGGTACATAATGTAAAAGAGAAGCGAGAGTGGATATTGCACCATTGGAAAATGATGCTGGAGTAGTTGGAGCGGGGCAAGGAAATGGTGGTAGAACTGAGCAAGTATTTTGCATCAGTCTTCACTATGGAAGACAGTGGCACTATGGTGGAAGCTTTAGGTGTCAGGGGCCATGAAGTGTGTGAAGTTACCATTACTAGAGGGAAGATTCTTGGGAAACTGAAAGGTTTGAAGGTAGATAAGTCACCTGGACCAGATGGTGTACATCTCAGGGTTCTGATAGAGATGATTGAAGAGATTGCATTAGTAAAGTTCTTTCAAGAATCACCAGATTCTGGAATGGTTCCAGAAAAGTGGAAAATTGCAAATGACACTCCACTCTTCAAAAAGGGGAAAGAGGCAGAAGAAAGGAAACTACAGGCTAGTTAGCCTGACCTCAGTGGTTGAAAAGATGTTGGAGTCGATTTTTAAGGATGAGGTCTCAGGAAACTTGGAGGGTCATGATAAAATAGACCATAGTCAGCAGGGTTTCCTCAAGGGAAAATCTTGCCTGACAAATCTGTGGAACTATTTGAAGAAATGACAAGCAGGCTAGACAAAGGAGAATCAGTTGATGTTGTGAACTTGAATTTTCAGAAGGCAAGGTGCTACACATGAGGCTGCTTAACAAACTAAGAACCCATGGTATTTCAGATTCTAGCATGGACAATGCAGTGGCTGATTAATAGGAGGCAAAGAGTGGGAATAAAGGGAGCCTTTTCTGGTTGGCTGCTGGAGACTAATGGTATTCTACAGCAGTCTGTGTTGGGACTGATGCTTTTTATGTTATATGTCAATGATTTGGATGATGGAAATGATTTTGCAAAGTTTACAGATGATATGAAGATAGTTGGAGGGGCAGGTGGTTTTAAGGAAGTAGTGAGACAAAGAGCGGAAATAAATGGAGTGTTTTTTGGTCAGGAAGTGTATGGTCATGCACTTTGGTTGAAGAAATAAAAGCATATACTATTTTCTAAATGGAGAGAAAATACAAAAAAAACTGAGGTTCAAAGAGACTTGGGTGTCCTTGTACAGGACTCCCTAAAGGTGAACTTGCAGGTTGAGTGTGTGGTGAGGAAGGTAAATGCCATGATAGCATTCATTTTAAGAGGACTTGAATATAATAGCAAAAGTATAACATTAAGACTTTATAAAGCATTGGTGAGGCCTCACTTGGAGTATTGTGAGCAGTGTTGGGCCCCTTATCATAGAAAGGATGTGCTGAAATTGGAGAGGGTTCAAAGGAGGTTCACGAAAATGATTCTTGTATTGAGTGGTGTCATGAAGAGAGTTTGGTGGCTCTGGGCCCGTATTCACTAGAACTCAGATGAATGAGGGATGACCTTATTGAATCATAAAACGACTTGATAGAGTGGATATGGAGATGATGTTTCTTATGATGGGAGAGTCTAAGACCAGAGGACACAGCCTCAGAACAGAGCAGCATTCTTTTAGACTGGAGATGAGGAGGAATTTCCTTAGCCAGAGAGTGGTGAATCTGTGGAATTCTTTGCCACAGGCAGCTGTAGAGACTAAGCCTTTATGCATAATTAAGTCAGAAGTTAATAGATTCTTGATTGATCAGGGCATGAAGATAGAAGGTAGGAGATTGGGGCTGAGAGGAAAATTGGATCAGCCATGATGCAATGACGGAGCAGACTTGTTAGGCCAAATGGCCTAATTCTACTCCTATACCTTATGGTCTTATGGTCTTTTCAATTGATTGCCATCTACTTTGCCATAATATTGTTTCACTTACCCTTATTTAAAAAGTATGTGTATCCAATTGTAAACATGTCCAAATGTAAATAAATTTACATTTTCAGAAGAATATAGTTTCACCTAATCTTGGTGTTAGAGCATATTCTGGACTTAGAGTGTATAGCAAAGTACTAAATTTTGCATTAACTTCAATAACCAGTCTTTGGACCTGAACGTGGACTGTAGATTAAAGTTAAAGTGCAGCTCTGGACAATAGGTTCCTTGAGCTGTGAACAACAGTTAATTATAAATATGGACAATGGTGATTATCAAACAAGAGAACATCTACAGTTGCTGGAAATGCAAGCAACAGACACAAAATGCTGGAGGAATACAGCAGGCCAAGCAGCATCTATGGAAAAGAGTAAACTCTCGATGTTTCAGGCTGAGACCCTTCATCAGTGGTAATTAACATTCATTTTGGGTGTTGGGCATATGGTGTGAAGAAGGAGATGTGAAAGCCATATATAATTTAAAGGAAGCACTGTAGATACATTGTAAATATAGAACAGTCTTTTGATTTTTAGCATATAAAATGTCATTTAATATTGGGTCAAACAGGCTGTTTCTTCTGAAAGTGTCTCAATATGAGACTGCTTTGCTGCCGCTGTTACTGTGTGGTAACCGGAATCTCTGGAGCTGAATGCCCCGAAATCCTCGGCTTTGTGTGTTTCAGCGGCCGGGGAGAGGTCGAAGGCACTCGGCAGAGGATGGCGCTCGGGAGGCTGTATCGGAGAGGCTGCTCAGAAGCTCAGAGTTTTCGGACGGATGGACTCGGGGTTGGCTGTGGTCAGCTGCTTCCAAGGTATCGGCAAGTTGACGGTGCCTGGAGGTTTATGGCAGGGAGTTTCTCCCTTTTGCCGCCTGCTATCGGGGACTCAGGAGTCGATCGACTCGGGACTTTGAGACTTTTTTTTACTGTGCCTACGGTCTGTTCTTTATCAAATTATGGTATTGCTTTGCACTGCTGTAACTATATGTTATAATTATGTGGTTCTGTCAGTGTTAGTCTTTGGTCTGTCTTGTTTTCTGTGATATCACTCTGGAGAAACATTGTATCATTTCTTAATGCATGTATGCATTTCTAAATGACAATAAAAGAGGACTGACTGTTCTCATAATCTAATCTAATCTAATATGATGCCTACTAAATTTCCTTTTGTTGAATAAAAGACAACTTCATACCTACCAGCTGTGTCTCTCTGGTGACTTTGTTCACATTACAACAGATGTTATTAATCCTCCTTTTGGATTGTGTAATCTTTGAATTTAGTACTTAGTTTGTCCAGTGATCTGAGTTTTTGAGCAACCTTCTGCAAGTGGCTGAAATTCATGCTGCTTGGCAGAGTAACACATTCTGGGTTTGTTACACGAACAGTCAGTGCCAATTTGACTATATTCAGGAAAATGTACACGGCATTAATAAGATATCTTGCTGAAAATAAGAGCAGATGTTATTTGTTGTATAGATAAACCATAGGTCTCAAACTGTGACATGTTTGTAATCAGAATCAGAATCAAGTTTATTAACACTGGCATGTGACGTGAAATTTGTTAACTTAGCAGCAGCAGTTCAATGCAATACATAATCCAGCAGAGAGAAGGAAAAATATAATAATAAATAAAATAAAACATAATAAATAGACAAGTAAATTAATTATGAATATTGAATAGATTATTTAAAAAATGTGCAAAAACAGAAATTCTGTATATTAAAAAAAGTGAGGTAGTGTCCAAAGCTTCAAAGTCCATCTAGGAATCAGAAGGCAGAGGGGAAGAAGCTGTTCCTGAATCGCTCAGTGTGTGCCTTCAGGCTTCTGTATCTCCTACTTGATGGTAACAGTGAGAAAAGGACATGCCCTGGGTGCTGGAGGTCTTTAATAATGGGCGCTACCTTTCTGAGATACTGCTTCCTAAAGATGTCCTGGGTAATTTGTAGGCTAGTGCCCAAGATGGAGCTGACTAGATTTACAACCTTCTGCAGCTTCTTTTGGTCCGGTGCAGTAGCACCCCTCCCCATACCAGACAGTGATGCAGCCTGTCAGAATGCTCTCCACGGTACAACTACAGAAGTTTTTGAGCGTATTTGTTGACATGGCTAATCGGCATATTCTTAACAGTTCCATTTTTACAAGCTTGTTGAAACAAGAGGTTTTATCATATATGCGAAAAAGAGATCAATGCAGAAAGGACATGCAGCCCAGAGAATGGACTTGGACATACTTTTTTGGGGCGAATGGAAACTGTAATGGGGGGTTTAATTGAACATCTTTAATGGTATAACTACATGCTATCCTTCTGGCTAAATGTGTAAATTAGAACTCCAGAACAATCTCCTCCCCTTTGAAATCCTGCTACCATATTACTCAATTTCATATTTTTCTGCAAATCCAGTGAAGTGACAACAAAAGAGTTGGCACGTAAGGAGAAGGTTAAGAACAGATCTCCTTACTTGGAGTGGAGTTGTCTGTTCACAGTATTCATAATGAACAAGCATGATAGTTAGATAGATAAGTACAGCATTAGCTCTTGATTCATCAGCTCCATGAGACCTTGTAGAAAAGATGTAAGCCATTACAGATATGTGATAATTTGATTTCTTTTTCAAAGATGATCATTTCAGTTGGCAATGTAAAGTCTTGACTAATAAGACTTTTGGAAACAAGCAAGACGAGTTCAGTGGGTACGTAGAATCCTCCTTATACATCTATCATTAAGAAATAATTAATTTTAGAATTGTAACTGACTGTTATGCATAGATTAGAAAAGAAGTGCAGGTTTTCTTGATAATATAAGTGTGAACAGTGAGCAAGCTCATCATACTTCTTGTCCTTGGATTCCGATTAATGCCAAGGACATCTACAGTAACCGTCTCCAAGTCAGTCGTCGTAAATTGGACTGACATAAAAATATGCTTGTATAAAAAGCAGATGAGCAGAAGGGCATGAAAGTTGTACTGTATTAAGTATTTCGTTCTGTTTTAGATTGTTTTGTTAATCCTTTGCGTCACTTAATAGAAACACATAGGTCATGTTCTTTATCAATTATTTTACATGTTGTTTTAGTCATAGTGTTTTAGTCATAGTGTTTTATATATTTTTGTTTCTTTTACCTTGTCACTTATTATACTCTAATAAAAATACCCTGCAGCAACTTAGGAGTGTTCCTTCTCCTTCATTGATCTGAATCCTTGAAAATTCTTATCATTCCCTTTCAAATGGTATTTGTGTAAATTAAAATTAATTTCTTAATAGCCTTTTATTTTCAGTTTCCAAACTTAATAACCCAACAAATTGTTCATTGTGGTGAATTACTACTTGAGTCACAGACTAAACACAGAAACGTTAAACCTGGAGAACTTTAATCATTCTCAATTCAATTGGCTCTCTGGAGAGTAAAGAAAATTATCAATGGATGCCTATTTAATATGTAGAAACTATTATTAAAGGGACTTATTAATGGAAGGTTAATGAATATACTAGAAGAAAGTATTTTCAAATGTCTGGAAAACAACATATATTGATTTTTTAATGGGGTTGAATCTGTAGTGACTCTTCTGGACAATCCAAATAGTCCCATTCACCCCCACTCTTCCATGTTGACTTAAACATGGGCCCTCTTGAACCAACATTTCAACCTTTGAAAACAAATTTCCTTTATTTACTTTTAAACACCCTTATCAAATTATCTTTCAGCTTTCTCTGTTGTAAAGATAAAAACTACCACCCTCACTTTCTTCTTTATCCACTTTGACAAGATCTATAGCCCTACTCTCTTTGTTACATCAAAGATCTCAACTAGGTTGGTGAGCCACAAATTGTTTTGGGAGTCACTTCGCTACTACAAATATTGTCCAGCCCATGCTTCTCCAAATGAGAATTAAAACTGTCCTTGACAAACTTCTCACTTAGAGCATGATGTGCAATCCTCCAGATCACATTTATCTGCAAGAAAGACTGAGAAAATGCACAGCTGGTATAGTGTCCAGTCTTGATCTCTTTGTCTGGATAGGAAGAATTCTATGAGAATCAGGTAGCGTGCCATTTTTCTATGATGTCAAGCTTTCTTTCTGACTATTTTTTCTCCTGTCTAACAACCCAATGAACTTTTCTGCTGCTTTAGTACTTGGAGAAAATGTTTTAGGAAATCAGATAGGATTTCTTCTCATTTCCTTTCTGCTCCAAATCCCATTGGGTTGAGGCTTGGACTGGGTCACAGAGAGATGAGCAAGTAAGCAATGGACCTTTAAAATGGTTGTCATTAAAACCTGGTGGTCACAGAAGGGCAAAAATCCTGGTGGTCACAGAAGGGCAAAAATCTCCACTGGAATTGCCTGTACAGATGCAATTCAGCAGAGTAGTGGTCCAGGTCAAATTTGTCTCTAGAAAAAGAAATCAATTTTCAGATGCATGACAACAAAAAAGTGTCTTGAGTCCAAAATACAGCCCATTGTGATCCCTTTTTTTTTAAACTATTATACAGTTTAACCTTTTCTTTTAATCCCCCTTAGATTTTCCTATATGTTTTCTTAACTTCTCCCTAACTCTTTCCTAAATCTGTTTTTTGTTTGATTTTCTATTATATTTCAAATTTAACATTTGTCCCAAAACTGTTTTTATTTGGGCCTGCTTTCCTTGCCTTCCAGACTAGTTTAGCATTCAAAGCTCTGGCTTTTCTTCAAAAGAAAATACCTCATTGAATGCTTAAAGCACCACTCCAAATCCCACTGAGACTACTTTTCCATTCATAACAACACAGTGATACAACATATCATTCATTTTTCTCCACATTTCCCAAATCACCCATTCTCTCAATTTAATAATTTCACTGTTAAGTACACACAATAACTGAGCATCCACATATCACTGTGGAGAACTCCAAAGATACACAAACTTCTAACTAAAGAAATGGTCTTTCATTTCCGTTCCAAGTAGATTAGATTTTGTCCTTTGACTATGATGTTCTACACTCTCACAGCAGAGGGAACAGCCTCCCAGCCTTTACACACATTTCTGAAAACGACTAACATGGTATCAGTGAAATCATTTCCCATTCTCCAGTAACTCCATTGAATACAAGATTATCACATTGTATACCGTCCTTCATCTCAGGAATCAAACTGATGAATATGCACTGCATTCCAAAGTAGGCATATCCTTCTTTAGCCACAACTTACCATTTGTAGTCTTAGCAATACCCATCACAATTTCAGCAAGAGTTATTTTCATTCATTGAATAAGTAAGTTGGGAAATATATAAAAACGTGATGTACGAGGGGTGATTGATAAGTTCGTGGCCTAAGGTAGGAGTCAATTTCAGAAAACCTAGCACGTTTATTTTTCCTACATTTACAGTACATACTTAGTCCAGCGGTTGTGGAGGATACAGATACCTTCTTTGTAGAAGTCGGCGTCTTCGACCTCCAGAAAGTGGTCCACAGCAGGGATGATTGATAAGTTTGTGGCCTAAGGTAGAAGGAGATGAGGAGAAACTTCAAACTTTCTGCATTTTCACTCAAAGAGTTGAACTGCACGTGCATGTAACAAGATCTGTACAACTCATCTCCTTCTACCTTAGGCCACGAACTTATCAATCACCCCTGCTGCGGACCACTTCTACAAAGAAGGGATCTGTATGCTCCACGACTGCTGGACTAAGTGTGTACATAGAGGAGGGGCCTAAGTTGAAAAATAAATGTGCTAGGTTTTCTAAAATTGACTCTTTCTACCTTAGGCCACAAACTTATCAATCACCCCTCGTATCTGAGTCACAATCTGGAATTCTGTTTTGATTAAGGGAAAAAAGGACATTTTTAAACATTACTAAAGACAGTTATTCTATGGAGGTTCTACCAATTCCTATTGTAAAAATCAACATTTGGATACATAGCAATTGGCCACAGTGCACAAAAATATTAAAACTTTTAGTGGAGATATATGTAAATATTCAAGGAAAGATTGTTCAATGTTCATATGTAATCTCAATATCAACGTGAATTGAAAGAAGCTTCGTATGCGCCTTTTAGTGTTTGGAGCAACTTAGAGAAATCACCTACCGTGGACCCAATTTTCTTTTGTAAAAACGTTATTTATTCAATACACAATAGTTCAGATTAGTTTGTATTAGTTTAGAAATACACAAATTAGTGTTACTACTATCACAGTACAAAAAGAGACTGATAGCACATGAAACAATCCACTTTAGTTGCTGATAGATTTCCTGTTCTGTTCTATGGCAGACACAGGATAAGGTTACTGAGCTAATATTAAGGAAATGGTTGAAAATCAGGTCTAATAGTAAAAAGGACACTTGTGGAGGTGAACATGATTAAATACTCCAGAAACATAATATGCTACAGGGACCATGGAAATGTCATCTGTATAATACTGATCAAGGATAAATAATATAAATTTCACTGCTAGGTTAAAATCATGGACATTTTTGCCTGATTACCTTAGGTAATTGAGATAAATTGCTCAGTACAGCTTGGAGTCGTAGAAATGTTATGGCACAGAAGCATGCCTTACAGCCCTTCTAGTCCATGCCAGCTCCTGGTAGAACAAATCCAAAAATTCCATTACCTTGCTCATTTTCCACAGCCCTAAAATTATTTCTACAAGACAAGAGTCTAACCAACTCCTCCTGACATTTAATAGAATTACCATTTCAGAATCCCCAAGAAACACATCCCAGGGATCACCAGTAACCAGAAATTTAACAGAACAGGCACATAATACATTGCTTAAAAGAAATGATCAAATGCTGGGCAATCTGTGCTAAGTGACCAATGTCACAACTTTGTAGAAATTTGCCATCCTGGCTTTCCAGCTTGTTTCCTTCTCAGTTCTTAAGATGTTTAACATCATTTGAGCCACTATAACTACCTGCTCAGATTTCATCCAATAGCCTCGCAGGAACAGTTCCAGTTCCAGGGTGTCAATATCTCTGAAGATCTGTCCTGGATCCAAAATATTATTGCAACTACAAAGAAGGCATGGCAGCGGTTGTATTTCACTAGGAGTTAGAGGAGATTTGGTATATCGCCAAAAACATTCACAAATTCCTACAGATGTATCATGGAGAGCCTTCTGTCTGCATCACTGTTCGGTATGGGGGGGGGGGGCTACTGCACAAAATTGAAATAAGCTACAGAGAGTTCTAAACTTAGTCGGCTCCATCATGGGCACTAGCTGTAATTCACATTTTTTCTATTATCGTGCATTGCATCATACTGCTGCTGCAAAGACAACAAATTTCACAATATATGCCAGTGATATTAAACCTGATTCTGATTCTTAAACATTTGTTTCTTCTTCCAGTGCTGCACTTTGCCTGAAGGAAATAACAGAGCAGCACTGTAGCAATGCTGCTTGGCTTGTTTCAGTTTGAAGACACAGAATGACACCATTCAGCCCATTGAGTCTATGTGGCTCAAGGAGTAATCTCATCAGTCTTTTATCCCCCCACTTATTTTCCATGGTCTTCAACTGCCTCTGGGTCACCTACTACTCTCCTATCCTAGCGAGAACTAGGACTGCCAACCAGAACATCTTAGGGAAGTGACAGTAAACCCATATGATCAAATTCATCAACAGCACTGGAGTTCAGGATCAAACCCAGGCTGCTGGAACTACGGCAGCAGAGCAAACTGCAATGTCACCTTGTTTCTTCTGTAACATAGGCCAGAGCTACAGCCTCTACCATCCAGAAGGATAAGGATAGCTAGTACATAAGTTCTCCTCAAGATCACAAAACATCCTGATTTCCAATTACAGCGTTATTCCTTCACAGTTATCCAGTCAAACACTGAACTCACTACTTAATAGCACTGTGGAGTACTTAGTGTATGATGGTGCAAGGTTCAAGGGAAGAGCTCACCACTATCACCTCAAGGGTGATTGAAGACGACCCTTAAATGTTGGCCTTGCCAGCAAAATGCACATTCAATATTCGCATAAAAATCTGGCGTATCTTAATTGGTGCTAGCTTTGATCATGTCAACAACTTGTAAGGTAAGTTCCAAGTCAGGGTTCAACCTGAATTTAGCACATATGTGATAAAATAAACTTCATGTAGGCCAATTTCTCAAAATGTTAAATCTGACAATTCCAGGAGTAATAATACAGGTAGATAGTCATGAATATTAGATCATATTGCAATGTTAACTACTGAACTTTATGCACATGATTGTTCAGAGCGCTAAAATCAAAACAGGAAGATCTCAGAAAAAATAATAGAAAAAGAAAAGAGATAGCAGGGTTTGGACAAAAGTACTGTATTGTCGATAGAAATTGTTGAGTTCATTATTCTGATTTATTATAAGACGAGGGTACTTCATTTATCATATAAATTTGTTACTCACTTCCAATGATCTAATTTTTCTACTTATACTTGAGATTCTAAATTTTCATTATCCTGGAAAGAAGAGGCTGTCAAAAAGAAGCACAGACCTGCATTTATACAGCACCCAACTTGAGCCTAAATTCTTCAACTCATATTGTGGAGATTCTCCACAGTAAGCAGCAGGGAAATCTCTGTAATTTCCCGTTCCCAGTTGGAAGACAAGTGCATTTTGCTGCTCAATGATGAACTGCTGATAGAAGTTTCTAGGATGCCACAGGAAACAGTTGAGGCCAGTTCATTGGCTATATTTAAGAGGGAGTTAGATATGGCCCTTGTGGTTAAAGGGATCAGGGGGTATGGAGGGAAGGCTGGTACAGGGTTCTGAGTTGGATGATCAGCTATGATCATACTGAATGGCAGTGCAGGCTCGAAGGGCCGAATGGCCTACTCCTGCACCTATTTTCTATGTTTCTATGGTTCTGAATCCTCTGTGCATGTGCAGAAATCTGGATGTTGCTGCAATCAAATACTGCAGTCAGCTATAGCTTAATGTATGATCTGAATGAAATAACCCACTATATGCTGTCTTTCCCAAGTCTACACCAAAACACAAGTGCATTGATGACTGCCGTGAGGTATGAACCCACAACTTACAAACTCAGACGAGAGCAGGCTACTTACCAAGTGAAGCTGAAAGTGAGAAAATGATGAAAACAAATGAAATCACCATGGGAAAATAATATGGAATTTGACATCATGGAGAAATCGACTAGCATGATGAATAAAAGGGTGAGTTAACTATTTGCAAAGGTCTCTTCCTTTATTTACAATCTAATTGCTTCTGGAAATAGAAGTCAGGATTCACTGCCTAGAAATAATCTAAGTTTTGAATTTTAACTACCCTTAATGATGTAAACAGACGAGTCCAAATATTTAGAATTTAAAATTAGATCTGGCTGCCCTGCTTTCAATGGATTAAAGCTTCACCATGTCAAACATGTGAGGTGGATACGTCTCGATAACCAATTTCAATCTTAATTTGCAACTCAATTATTCATGGGCTATGCAGCTGGAAAACAACTCAGGGGTTGGCATATGGTCTCAATTTCCTTCCTTAAGGAATAGATGATTGGATGTGAGAAGCATTCAAGTTCTAATGAAAGTTTAGTTAGTTAGTGTTTTCTCTGAGATAAAATTCTGCAGCAATAGCAATATAAACTCACCAGCACTGGAACCAAATCTATGAAGGGATAACAGGAGAGCACTTACCTGCCTGATTAGTGACGATGGTGAGAATAGCAAATTGCCTGGGAACCATACTCTCACTGGAGACACCATTCACTGACTCGATCTCAAATGTGTAGTTCATGTGGGCAAGAAAGTCAACGACGGTCACAGATGTATTTGTTAGACCGGTGTTTCGAGGCAGGAAACGCATCCCTCCTCCACAGAGTGAGCATTTCTTAGGGCCTAAGCCACACATCTTACAGATGACGTTGTAGGTGAGGTCCTTTCGTCCCCCTGTGTCGACTGGTGGACTCCACTCCAGGATCAGTGATGAGTCATTAATGTTGAAAATGACGTTACGAGGGGTAGAAGGAGGTCCTGACAAAAAGTAAAGCAGAATATTAAAGCTACTTCACCCCTTCAGTTTCAGGACATCTTCATAAAACTTAAATCAAAACCCAAGAGGTCCATGGGGTCAGGATAGTATAGAACTCCAATTGTATAATAATAGCCAATAAAAGCTGTGGAGCACCTTGTCATCATAAACCTGTAATTAACTCAAAATATTATATTGAAAAGTCAAGACCTTTGGCTCTATGTTATTTCATTGATTGTTTTGCTAGACAACCATTCCTATATTTTTGGATAAAATAACCCACTAATATTGAAGCAATTTTAATATATTATTTTCTTCCATGCCTGCAAAATAAACCTCTGAAAGGTTATAGAGGGCAAGGTGATAGAAGTTAGGTAGAAATATGACGGGAATACATAACTGTCAAGGTGAAGTAAGAACGAGCAAAAGATAAACAGAATATATTAAGCTACTGCCTTTAGAGAAATTTAAATGAGGCAGACAGAACTTTTAACAAAAGCATTTGTCTTCTTTTATACTATGGAGATCATTCAAATCCAGACAAGAATGAAGAGTTTTTCCTTGTTATGCTAATGAACCTAAAATGGAAGGAGCTTGAGTTGTGGGAGTTCAATTCCTTGTGGATATTTATCAAGGGACCACAACATTCCTTCAATTAGGACTAATTGAGGCTAAAAATAACTTTATTCTTAGCTACCTTGATATAATTGTCAAAGTTCAGGAACACTGCTTCTTGGTACCAATTCAATGTCATGCTGTTCTGTTGCTATTTACTTTGATCGAATCGTTTAATATGCAGTGTAAGCCTATGATCTCTGTATGCAAACTATGCTGTAGAACGTAGAACATCACATGAAGATATGACAAAATATCCATTCAATAACAGGATCACAAATCCCACCGACTACAAAATGACAAGACAAGAATGCAGTTCAAAAGAAGAAGTAAATTCATGCTTGACTTTGCTTGAAATAACACGCGTGAAAAAATAATCCTTTCACTCAGGGTAGAAAAATATCAGCAACTTTGTCCTTCAGAATGCATTATTTGGGTATCCATGCAGCACTTTTTTACATTCAGATTGGTTGCAAACTTGGTGACACATTTGAGCCCAAGATGATCCATGTCCACCTCCACATTATTGCTCTGCCCAAGTCTAGAAGGTCAACAAAGCAGTTGCTCAATTTGATTTCAGTCTCACCGATGCAGAGGAGCACTGGAGATACTGAGCAATGCTAGGGATTTCTATGTGAAAGTTTGTCTCAGATGGAAGGACTGTAGGGCCCTGGATGATATTGAGAGGAGGAGGTTTAGGGTCAGTTACTATAATCTCTCCCTTATCATTACACAGGGGAGTGGCTGGGGAAGGAAAGGGATGGGAAAGGATTGATACACAGACCAGAGAGTCACAAGGAGACTCTCTCTGTGGAAAGTGGAGGGGAACTAAAAATGTCGTTGGTGGTGGAATCCCGTTGTAGCTGATTGAAATTGTAAAGAATGGATATGCTGGATGCATAGGCTAATAGAGTGATAGGCGAGGACTAGGAGAGCTCTAATCCAGTTCTGCGCGGCAGGGGAAATGTGGGAAACAAAGGGGTTGCAGGTGAGGGCTTCTTCAGTAACAGTGGAGGGTGGGGAACACTGTTTTCTTAAAAGAGAGGACATCTTGGATGGTCTCTTCTAAAGAACAGATGCAGCAGAGATAGAGAAACTGAGACAAAGGGATAATATGCTTACAAATGACAGCTGTGGAAGTCACTTGTAAGGATATCATTGTGGATTTGGATACATTGTAAGTATACTGTAGATTTGTAGTATATTTCGATGGATAATCTAGGGATGCAAAACATGGTCAGGAGTCATAGGTATCTTTTCTTAAATGTTACTAGGAGGTACATTCTATAATGCATTGTTTTAAATTATATGAAAATTAAAGCAGAAAATACTGGAAATGCCTCTTCAGAGTGGACATAACTTGTAGAGAAGAGGCAGTGAATAAGAATGCAAATACAAAATAAAGCAAATGAACTGCAGATGTTGGAAATCTGGAATTGTAACAGAAAATGCTGAAAGTACCCAACAGGTATGGTAGCATATATGTAAAGTGAAAAAGGGTTAATGTTTCAAGTTAATGACCTCTCATTAGTTACTTCCACACATTGACAATCCTGCAGTTCTGATGAAAGGCCATCAAACTCAAATATAATTATCTCCCTCTGTACATACAGGCTGTCTGACTGGATGGGTATTTCCAGTGCTTTGTGTTTTTAGTTAAGCTAACTAGTCCCGATTTTTGGTGTTTGTATATATTATGCCATCTCATCTCCTTCGCGTTTGTTCAAAGTGTATTAGAAAGTAAACACCTCTGTACCTGTAAAATGGAAAATAATGATTAGCATTTGTGAAAACACACTAGCATTTCCCTCTTCAAAGCAGCTAGACAAATACTACATAGAAAGAATAAATGCATCTGTGGATGTAGTCTTGTCATTTTTGCTTCTCATTTATTAAAAAAATTTGAAATTCTGAGAAAGATGTATCATTAAGTGTATACGATTATTTAATTTCTAATGTACTTGAGTTGTTTCCTACTTTGATTTATCAGTCTGTAGATGGAACTTGAATTAAAAATACAAAGATTAGTTTTCTATGTGTCTATTAAAACTGAGAATTCCCATTGGTGCCTCATTGATTAATAGAGATCACCCCTCCTTATGCAATTGTCTGTACCTTCAAAACTTTAACAGCCTCCACTCTGGGAATGAATTTAATCTCTAATGTTTACCTTTATAAATAAAACACAGGTTTTTGATAAAATCTATGTTTCCATAATCTGTTTGGAAGTGAGCGGGTATTTTAACATCTTTATCTTCTACCGGTTACATCCTTACCATGACATTCCTGCATCTGATGTCCTTCTCCAAAGCCTTTTATTTGCCCCGTATGTTCCTCGTTCAGAAATTTTTATTGATTTTCTTCCCTCCTCCCTCCTGGTTTTTGAAATTACTTTCTTCTAATTTTTCAATGTTCTCTTCATGCTTGCCTGTCTTTAATCGTTATGAACACTAAGACCATTATAGGTTGTTCAATAAAGATGGCAAATGTTGCCTGCTGTAAGCAGCTGTTTTCTCCAGCAGTCAAGAAAACAACATACTGAGAGAATTCAAGGTTCCAAAGTAAACTTGGGCTTCCAACAGAATTAAAATTATTAGGTTAGAAATGTAATTACATTACACCTCCTTAGTAAGTTTTTTTTGTGATTGAAAATTTACTTCAGCCAGAGTGAGATGACCACTGATAGCTGGTTTTACATTATTCTGCATATTTAACCAGGCAGTTTGCATGCTTGATGTGATTTCTATGTCAGTTCCTCGTGGAATAATGCCATTTCCCTGGGTGTCTCCATTTGGAGTGCTTTGAGGAAATTAGATCAGGTTAGCCTGGGAGTGACAAATGACAGGTACTGCTGAGACAATTATGCCATCATTGTGCAGCGTCAGATTGGGACCTTCTGAAATCAGTGTCTTACTTCAGTTCTTTTGTACTCCATTCTCACAACACGGCAACAATCCCAGCCCACTGAACTTGACCATGACCTCTGGATGCCATCACCTGAAAGGATAGGTACCGACAGTTGATCTCCCCCATTACTTCCCACTATCCTGATCACCCTGGTGTCAATCCACCTTGACCATTCTCTGACCTTCCCACCTGGCTCTCAATTCCAGTCTGTGAATGTTTAAGGGGATGACTTCGCCTTTGCCTAATCCCAAATCCTGCAGCAATATGTCAAAATAGATGGCAAAATCTATTAATGAAAGGTTTTGAAGGAAAAACTGGGAAAGTGGAATGGAATGGGATATTCCCTTAGCTGGCCCAGGACTGCCTGGTTGAGTGGTCTCAATCTGTAAGAAGATAATACATTGAAGCAAGCTGCTGCAGTTGATTTTATTCCAGCTAGCACTCAGTTAAGGAGCTACAATGAAAGCAAACTTTTATGAAGCAAAAGCTTACACTAAATACTGCATGAATTAATCTGCTAATCACACCCTGACAAGTGTCCATCTTGTAGGTGAATATCTAGTGGGACTGTTATTTCTCTTGCTCAACAGCTTGCTTCAATAGCTACTGCTCTCACGCGTGGGTTTTTGGATTTTCTAACACTTTGATTTGCATTATAAATATCACTTTTGAAGCACCTAATGAATAAATACAAAATTACACATATCCTGCAGTTCTACAAGGGATCTAAAATATCGAGGGTTAGATTTCAAACATTACTGAGACAAATGTTTTCACAGCCAGGATAGAACTCCTGCAGCCAAACAATTAGCAAACAAGACAGACAACTTTACTTTCCTGAAAGTATTAGAAGCCAGGTTAAATAACAAGACTGAGTCGTATAGTTAGGTCCCACAGAAACAGGCCTTTGGGCCCATCTCACCCATTCCAACCATAGCTACTCCCTTTAGCCTGTATTTCTCCTATATCCCGCCAAGCACTTCATATTCGTGTACCTGACTAAATGTCATTTAAACATAGCAATTTTAACATCCTCTGCTGCATCTCCTGGCTGCTTGATTCATAGCCCCAGGACCCTCTGTGTGAAAAACTTGCCTCTCTGGTTCCCTTTAAGTCTTTCCCTTCTCACCTGAAGCCAACAGCCTTTAGTTTTAGACTCCTCTATCCTGAGAAGAAGACTGCAACCATTCACTGAAGCTGGCTGCAAGTTCATTTCAAAGTGTCATTGAAAAAGTGAGCAGAACAAAACCTTTAAAAGTAAAGCAACACACATCAAAGTTGCTGGTGAACACAGCAGGTCAGGCAGCATCTGTAGGAAGAGGTGCAGTCGACGTTTCAGGCCGAGACCCTTCGTACGTTGACTGCACCTCTTCCTACAGATGCTGCCTGGCCTGCCGCGTTCACCAGCAACTTTGATGTGTGTTGCTTGAATTTCCAGCATCTGCAGAATTCCCGTTGTTTGCTTTAAAAGTGAAAGCAAGTTTATCTTTAGCAAGTTTTAGGAGAGGATGGATAAATAGCACTGCAATGTTATATATCTCTGAGGCTTTCATCCATCAGAATCAGCAAAATGCAATATGTAAATTGAACAACCATTCACACATGAAGGATCAGAACTTATATACAGTATATGAATTTCACAAGGGCAGAAGGTATGTCTTTTTCCCAGATGATAATAAGTCCGGGGAATAAGTTGGTAGATCGTGCAGAGAGTGCTAATGGATTGCATCCCTTCAAAAATAAGCCAGATGAGCTCCTGGTTTAGGCTAAGATTACATGCTGACTGCTGTGACCTGGAGACCTCCTGGTTCTGCCCAAAGAACCTCAGGCCTGACATATTAACAGTGTTTCTCGTTCGACAGATGCTGCCTGGTCTGCTGAACGTTTTGGGCATTTTCTGTTCTTCTTTTAGATTTTCAGTCTCAGCAACACTTTTGATTTTCAAACTGAAGGCTCCTGGACATTCATTTGATAGCCAAACAAAGTCAAAAGGCAAGATACATTTTTTTCTAATGTATCTGAAATACTTCCTTTGCATTGACCAGTCAATTTCATGACCACCTGTAGTTGGGGTAGGCCTGGAGTCTGGGGACCAGTGTGGGAGGGTGGCATTACAAATCAGTGCGAGAATGGAAGCAACACACATAAAAGTTGCTGGTGAACACAGCAGGCCAGGCAGCATCTCTAGGAAGAGGTACAGTCGACGTTTCGGGCCAAGACCCTTCGTCAGGACTAACTGAAAGAAGAGATAGTACGAGATTTGAAAGTGGGAGGGGGAGGGGGAGGGGGAGATCCAAAATGATAGGAGAAGACAGGAGGGGGAGGGATGGAGCCAAGAGCTGGAAAGGTGATTGGCAGAAAGGATATGAGAGGATCGTGGGACTGGAGGCCTAGGGAGAAAGAAAGGAGGAAGGGGGGAAGCCCAGAGGATGGGCAAGGAGTATAGTGAGAGGGACAGAGGGAGAAAAAGGGGAGAGGGTGAGAAATAAATAAATAAGTAACGGATGGGGTACGAAGGATGGGGTTCCTCATGTTTGAGAGAATGGAAACAGGGGCTTGATTGAGCAGCTAGTCCTCTCCAATGTACTTGTTTTAAAACTGATTGTGCAAAGTAGCTTGAATACCTAATTAATACTGAATTCATATATTACAAGAAACACCACTCGGCCACCTGAGAAACCTCCTAGGTTTTCAGATATTGAAAGGTGAGCATTCAGTTGGAGGACTACAAAAATAACCTGCAAAGCTGTTGTGTTCTTCTATCATCTCTACATGGTGCACTTCAAACTGGGGTACTTTTCCATCCAACACGAAGTGTTATGATTCTGCAGGAAGCCACCATCTGTTTATTCGAGTAGAAAATTAATAGACTGCTATGAATGGATTCAGAGTGGACACCCACAGCTGCTTCCAAACTCAGGACAAAAGAAGTAGGTCTTATTTTAATTATTATGAACAGTGAAAGGAGAACTTTGAGAAGAAAATGAATAGTTCATTTTCCATTGTTGGCTGATACATTAGATTTTACATGCTGATGCATGTGAAGACGTGACTGTGGATAAGTTGCAAAATTGTAATCCAAAATTGTGTACATAACTTGATAATGAGCAAAGGCACAGGAGATCAGTTTTAGTCTGATAATAATTGCAATGGTAATTGAAAATAAATGGATTATAAAACAAATTGTGCTTCTTGGATATACTATGCCAAGAGGAGCAATGTGAACCATTCCTGGTGCACTTTAACCTATAAACATAAGAGATTCTCTTTACAGATGCTGAAAATCCACAGCAACACACATAAAATGCTGGATGAACTCAACAGGTCAGGCAGAAGAAGGAAGTGTGGGGAGGGAAAGTAAGACAAGCTAGAAGGTGATAGGTGAAGGCAGGTGGGTGGGAAAGGTAAAGAGCTGGAGAAGAAGGAATCTGATAGGAAAGGACAGTGGATCTTGGGAGAAAGGGAAGTAGGAGGGGACCCAGGAAGAGGTGATGGCAGATGAGGAGAAGTAAAAGGACAGAGTGAGAAATAAAAGAAGGAGGAATGGAGATGGAAAAAGTAAAAAAGGAAAGAAAATTACCAAAAGGAGAAATTGATGTTCGTGCCATTAGGTTGGAGACTACCTAGATTGAATATAAGGTGCTGCTCTTCCATCTTAAGAGCGACCTCGTCGTGGCAGTAGAGGAGACTATGGACTAACATGTTGGAATGGGAATAGGGATTAGAATTAAAATGGTTGGCCACTGGGAAATTCAGCTTTTGATGGATGGAGTGGAGGTGCTAACAGTGGTTTTCCGCTTTACATTGGGTCTCACCAATGTAGATGAGGCCGCATTGGGAGCACCACATATATAGTCAACCCCAACAGATTCACAGGTGAGGTGTTGGCTCACCTGGAAGGACTATTTGGGGCCCTGAATGGAAGTAAGGGAGAAAGTGAATGGGCAGGTGTAGTATTTCTGTCATTTGCAAGGATATGTATCAGGAGGAAGATTTGTGGGGAGGGATAAATGGACAAAGGGATTATGGAGGGAGCGACCTATGGGGAAAGCGGAAAATAGAGAGAAGATGAAATGTAAATATGTGTTTGGTGTAGGATCCCTTTGAAGATGGTGGAAATTATTGAGAATGACGTGTTGAATGTGGAGGCTCATGGGATGGTTTGTGAGAACAAGAGGAACTCTATCCCTGTTATGCCAGAGGAAAAATGTGGTAAGCATGGATGGTTGGAAGATGGGGTGAGCATGGTTGGGCGACCCAGACTGTGTGAAATTTAAAAGCAGCACTTCAACTGACATATTCAAAGTATAATTTTCTAGTTTGAGGAAGAGTCTCTCCTGAATAAATGGGTGCTCTAATGATGGCAGGGTCTGGGATAGTGCTTTCAAGAAGTCAAAGAGATCTTGGCATGTTTGTGAAGAACAATCCCTCTGGTGGCTTGCTCTTTGTGGGTAGGGACCATAAAGATTGAGTGTTGGTCCTTTAAATAAGAAGACTTCAGGAAAATATTGTCAGTAAAATCTGATTGTTATGTGAATAAAATGCATGGCTGTTTTTCCCGAACTTAGAGGTTGAAAATACAACAGCCATTAAATTTTGTACTTGGGTTGACATCATTTGTGGGAGCTGTATGCTGGAAATAGGTTTGGGCAAAACCAAAATCCTGCTAAACACGAAGGACCTGAATATACAGGTCAGTCATACTTATGCAGGACAGATTATTTTACATTTATAAACACAAGAGATTCTGCAGAATCGGGCAGCATCTATGAAAATAAATTAGTAATCGAAGTTTCAGGTCAGGACCTTTCATCAGCACTGGAAAGGAAGGGAAAGAAGCCAGAATAAGAAGTTGAGGGAGGGGAGGGAGTACAGGTTAAAAGTTACATTTGAAGCCAGGTGGGTAGGGGAGGGATGATGAAGTAAGAAGCTGGAGGTAAGAGGTAGAAAAGGCAAAGGGCCAGAGAAAAATGAATTTGGTAGGAGAGGAGAATAGACCGTGGGGGAAAAGGAAGGGGGAGGTGATAGGCAGGTGAGGTAATGAGCCGTTTAGTCAGGGGCCAGTTTGGGGAAGGGTGAGTGGGAAATTACCAGAAGTTAGAGAAATTGATATTCATGCCATCAGACCAGAGGCTATCCAGACGGACACTCATTAGTCTTACAACATACAAACTGAAACAAATGCCATTTAGATGAGTTACTGGACTAGCACAGAATGAACCATACCTATAAATGAACCTTTCAAAATCTGGTTGAGAAAACTGCCAGTGATAAATAATGGCAGTGCGCACACTGCAGGTAAATTACTATTGCACCACATTACCTCCCTCTGGAGCTTGTCACTTTAATGTTATTCATGAATATATTTTAATTTAACATTGGAAATGTATTATAATTCATTTTTGATTTGATTTACAAATTCATAATTATACCTCAAAATTAAGGAAAGCTTTTAAAATTTATGTAAACATGTATTAATTAATAAACAAATTAAGCACTTAATTTATGGATGAATTTCTAAATGTATTAATTAACTGAGATTATTTTGTCATTCCTGAAATGCTTTAATAATTTATGGATGAATTTATAAACACATTAATTAACTTTTAGTGCATTTACTCATGCTCACATAAACACATTGTAGCAAACTGCTTTAATAGATGCTTTCCTGGGACTTTGGTATCAGTGTCAAATTCTTCCGTTCAGGTTGAGGGAGAAGGAGAATCTGAAGTAGAACTAACCATATCATTGCTTTCACCTAAAGCAGGCTTTTTAGAACATACCACCTGTTACAAGTATAGCTGCTGTTCGTTCACTCCCAGTTCAATTAAGGAGAGTATAGTGTATTATCGTATCATTATTTGATTAATAATATTTATAATTATACAATTATTTATAAACCAGTAATCTGAAAAATTATGAAAGCTTTTGCTAAAATACTCTGTACAGTAATTTAATGCTTATCATACAGTCCTTTAGTGTTCCTCTTATGAAGGCTTTAAGTAACAAAGTTGAAACATACTATGCTCAGTGAAATGAAATTATGTTCATGTTTATAGATATAAATATTAATTTTTTGTTGGTCATTATTCTACAAAGAGCATGAATATTAGGACCACTTGTTTTATTTTCCACTAAATTAACCGTGAAAGTAGAACAGAGAATATTAGATTGAAAATAGTATAGATTTATTAAAAATCATTAATTTTTCTTCTAATAAATTAACAAAACTTGGTGTGTACAACATACACATCAGTAATTGGTGATAGAAATACTTAATCTGTGCACACTTCTTTCCTGCTGTAATACATTTGTTGTTTCAACATTTTCTGAAATATTAACATAAAACAGGATTTTTGTGCATATGTCAATATTTGCACATTAGGTATATATAGAACATAGACCGTTACAGCACAGTATAGGTGCATCAGCCCACCATGTTGTCCCGACGTTTTAATCTACTTCAAGAAAAATCTAACCCTCCTACATAATCCTCCATCTTGCTATCATCCACATGCCCTTAGTCTACCACCACCCCTGACAGGACGCTCCACACACCCACCATGCTCAGTGTTAAAAAAAACATCTCTGACATCCCCCCTGTACTTTCCTTAACACCATCTTAATATTATGCACCTTGTATCAGCCAGTTCCGCCCTGATTAGCCATTTCCACCCAGTATCTCATGCTGTATCTCATTTCAACTTATTAAAAAACTATTGCATTCATGAGAGGGTAGCTGAAGCACAGAATGACTTTGATACATAAAGATATTTTAGCAGAAGGTTTCACCATGTGCAGATTTCTTTAGAAATCATATTCAGATTATGTTATAACCAACAGAATATTGCCTTGGTCACTTCAGGGCACCACTTATCTTGCCACAGCAGAGATCTGCCCAACTTAATACATAGAGCAAATTGCATCATAGGTCATGCAGCCACAATTCCTCCAGTGATGGCAGAAATTGAAATCATAGGAAGGAATCCTATGTCCTTCATTAATGATTCACACAAATATTGAACACTTTGCATAAGGTTTGAGAATGAGATGGCAATAAATGGGTATATACTCTCCGATTTATCTACTGTCCGCTGCACTGCCCAGCCTCACTTATCAGTGGGTAACATGACTCCACTTGAGCTCCCTTCACTGATCACTGTCTGATTTTTTAAACTATCATTTGTTTCCTGCATGTTGTGACCAAGGTCGATCAGCCCACAACTCGCTAGGGCTTAGTGCCACTGACAGGACAGAAAATCGGGCTGTGCACTTAAGTGCCAGCTAGCAGCAGTTTTCAAATAGTTTTAACTAATTTTGCAAAATTTCCTAAGGAGTAGGAGTGGGCATTAACCTTGTATACAGTGCTTGTTCATCTCACCAGAAGAGTGACAAATCCAGTTTCTAGGACCGTGGAGTCCTATTTCCACTTTTCTAACGACAAGCACCTGAGCAGATGTTCCCTGCTGATTGTACAATCAGAAGTGGTTTTGCTGTGCCTTTCTGCACCATCTTTGCCTGCCCAGACACTGTCTGGACAACTGTGGCCTGCTTCAAGTTAATTTCCATAGGTACAGATCAATATGCTCAGTAAAAAAATTAACACCATAGGGGAGAAATTAAATTCACAGTTATCATTTTGTAAC
Source organism: Mobula birostris (assembly GCF_030028105.1). NCBI lineage: Eukaryota > Metazoa > Chordata > Chondrichthyes > Myliobatiformes > Myliobatidae > Mobula > Mobula birostris. The sequence continues at coordinate 52,096,878 of NC_092375.1, forward strand.
TACTCAAACCCCAACAGCGAGATGCATCAAAATAGCAGATTTGTGCCTGCCACTTACTGCTTTCAGTTCTGATGAGATCCAAAGCTTGATTTGAGGTGAATCTCAGATTGGCTAGATCAACATCTACAACATTTATTCTGCCAACTTGCCTCCATTCAGATCACAAACCGAATTCCTCCTTTTCTGTTTCTTTGTATATTTCATTTAAATTTAGATATTTATATTGCTCAAAATTTTCATACTTTGCTTTATTAATGCAAAAGTTTTCAGAATTCAGAATTTTTGACTCCTTAATCTATGCTCATTTGATATTTTTAGTTATTATTTATTATTTATTAAACTTTAAGAAGAAAATACGGAGGAAAATAATTCTAATTCCAAATAATTTTATAATGTGAACTCTAGCAATAGATTCCCAAACTATTGATGGCTTAGCGAGATGTATTAGAATGGGCACGTCCATATTGATTAATATTCTGTCTAGACTAATTAGATTTGGCCCAGTCTCTACCCCCATTGGTTCGTCATTTTACTCCAGCTGGGCAATTACTTGATGGATTAGTGTCTGACCCTTGTTGATCAAATCCCCCATCCATCTGGCTTTCTCTTTCAGCATTTATAATGATGCAGAATTCAACAAATCAACTACTTGTAAGTGAAATTTAAAGAAAGAAAAAGCAGCAGATGTTTAAGGTCCGTTAGTAAAAATAAAAAATGCTCAGCAGGCCAGACCACATCTGTGGGAAGAGAACCAGAGCTAACATTTCAGATCGAAGACCCTTTCTCATACCTGAAACATAAGATCTGTTTCTCCTCCCACAGACACAGCCTGACCTGCTGGGTAAATTAGCAACCATTTGAACTACTTAGCCTTAGCCAGCAATTCCCAAGTGAGTACTTGGCCTTGTCCTAAGATTATTCCTTTACAGTATTCCTCTCAGGGTCTCCCACTACAAAGTGCGTGGCACTGTTTTGTCCCATAGACCACCATCTTATCTTCTGAAGCATCTGCTCAAACTGCACAAAATGTAGGAATTGAAATATGAACAATATTTGTAAATGAATCCATATATCCCTACACTTTAACAGCATTTCATCTGCCAAACTCATTTTCATCTCTGACTCCAATGATATCAGCTCATAACATACTAATAATCACATGTGTGAGGATTTCCTGTCAATAAAATCTTTCTTCCTGTTGTCAATCTTCCACATCATTAATTTATAATGGAAATTGTCTGTGTAAATTTGTCACACTCTCGCACCAGTGACAGCATAATATTGTTCCCAGTTTTGCAGCTCTCAGCTACATTGTAGGAAACCCTTGATGTTTTATCAGACTGAACACTACTTCTAAATTGCAATTAATTTTATCTAAAAATAAATGAAATCACATCATCAAAGTACAATGTAATAACAAGGAAAGTGAGTTTTAAACTGGGGCAGTGATGTAAACTTAACCAATTACTGCCACTTCCTAATGCTTCTTGGGTGCCGAGGTAGCATGGCAGGTAGAGCAATGCTAACACATCTCAGGGTGTCAGGATTCTGAGTTCAGTTCTGACGTCATCTGTAAGGAGTCTGTACGTCCTCCGCATGGAACATGTGAGTTTCTCCAATTGCTCTGTTTTCCTCTCACAGTCCAAAGACCTACCGGTTAGTAGATTAATTACTTATTGTAAATTGATGATTAGGCTCACATTCATGATTAGATTAGGATTAATTGGGGCTTGCTGGGTGACATGGCTCAAAGGGTAGGAAGGGCCTATTCCATGTTGTATCTCAATAAATAAATAAACCCATTTCACCCAAAGAAATTTCACCATAGGAAGCATTAAATCTGAATGCATAATAGCTCAACATCTGACGAGAAAAAACTGCAGAGTTGTTGACACAGTTCAGGACATGACAGTCTTCCCTATTCTGTCTCTATTTCTCACCACCTCAATAAAGCAGCCAGCATCAATACAGACCCCACCCACCTGGGGCAATCTTTCTTCTCCCCTTTTCCATCAGGCCGAAGATAAAAAGCCTGAAAGTACATACCATCAGGCTCAATAATGCTTCTACCTGCTGTTATCAGACACTTGAATGGACTTTTTGTATGATAAAATGGACTGTTACCTTCACAATCTACCTCGTTATGACCCTACACTTTATTGTTTACCTGCACTACACTTTCTCTGTAGCTGTTACACTTTTTCCTGTATTGTTATTGCTTTATCTTGTTCTGCTTCAATGCACTGTGTAATGATTCAATCTGTATGAATAGTACGTAAGACAAGCTTTTCACTGTATCTTGGTACATGTGACAATAATAAATCAATATCAACAGCAAAGATTACTTTGAGCCTTCATCCATACAACATTGTAATGAGATAGCAGCCTGGATCTTGCAGCCTGCGGCAAGCTGCTTGTTCTCAATGTAGACATATGAGAAAGGTCATTGTTACTGATGTTAGCTTTCTAATCCAGGAATACTCACTCCTTGAACGTAATTCTTCAGATGTTATTATAGGATTCAAATTCATGGCTCAAGATCAGTAATTCAGGGCTCAGAACACCAGACCAATAACTTGACCACTGTGCTGTTGTACTCAATGAACATTACAGATCCTAATGACCTGTGTAAAATATGGAGCGCAATGTATATGGCCACCACACACACTTTGTGTATTTAAAGCTCTATTATACAAAATAGATTGCTTATTGCAGTTGTACTGCTTTTTCATGAATTACCCTATCTTCCTTCAGGTGAAAGGAACTTAAATGTCTTACTAGTATTGTGATATTGTTAACATTGCTGATTGAGTACATTGCTATTGAGAGCATTTCTTTACGATATGCTCCACTGGCACTAACCTACATTCACCTCCCTTTTCGATTTTTCTTCTGTCATGCTTTTTCCATTACTCTCTCCTGATAAGCTTCTCCTAGCATGTTTTGAGTGACTGCCCGGCATTAGTGTTGAAGAATTACCACAACTTTCCTAGCCAGAGTGGGGTCAAAAAAACAACGGTAAAAAGTGACTCTTCTATGTTTGTGAGTCTGACTGTGAGAATCTTGAAAGTGCTGACACTCATTCATGGAGGAAAATGCAGAAGATTTCTCTGTCTAACACCCCAGAAGACCAGTGTCTATATGGGAACAAATTATTTTAAGAGGCCTTGCATCATTACTACTCAATAACCAAGGAATAAAATGAGCACAGCCAGAGCTTACTGTCCAAATGACTGGCAATACAGCTTCAAAGTTGCACTGAAGTGCCGCTATTCATGAATACAAGGGTGCCAAGGTTGACATCATCCATGGATGTAAGCATTGAGTCATAGAGCACAACAGTACAGAAACTGGCCCTTCAGCCTTTCTAGTCCATGCCAAACTGTTACTTTGCCTCGTCCCATCAACCCGCATCTGGACCATAGCCCTCCTTACTCCTCCCAAATTTCTCCTAAATATTGAAATCAAACCACACCCACTACTTCCACAAGCAGTTCGTTCCACACTCGCATATCCTCTGAGCGAAGAAGCCTTCTCTCAGGTTCCCGTTAAATATTACACCTTTCAGCCTTAACCTATGATGTCTGGGTTTAATAAATAAGCAGTGCGTTGTTTTGCCTTGTTAGAGAATTACAATCTGGATCTGGTTGTCATCATTCAATGCTTTAATATGTAATAGTGTCAAATTAGCTACTGTGATAAAACATCATAAGAGATTATTAAAAGCCATAACTTAATACTTAGACTGAGATAGCAATCTTTAATATCAAAAACTAAAATAACACAAAGAACTCCCATTAGGATTTCTGTCAATCCAATAACTTTTACCTTAAATTGACTTATTAAAATATTACCTATCAGATGACACTATAATTAGACAGATTCGTAATAATTTTGTGGAGAGCGGTCATTGGCAGAGCATAAAGCATAGATCTCATAATGTTATGAGAACAGGTCCTGAAGAAACAATGGAGAATATGAACATACAGTAAATGTGAAGGCTGCCATTTGCATTGATCTGATGCTGTCTGACTTGTTGAGTGTTTCCAACTTTTTTTGCTTTTTCTATAGACTTTAAGCAGCTGAATTTTTTTTGATTTTTAGATTTATGGTCATGGTTGTATTGAAAATCTGAAGAATACATTTATAACTAAAAAGGTATCAATGTTGCACTTATTTTTAAATGTTACTGATCAAGTTTGTTTTGGTTATTAGTATCAAGGTATGCTCTATAAGTAAGTCTAAACCGAACAGCTGGAACTTGTGCGGAGGAAATCAGAGCTCCTTGAGGCAGTTTTCCTTAGGGAATTAGAGGTAGAGAGGACAGCAACTTCAATTTTCTTAGTGTTATCATTTCAGAGGACCTTTCCTGGGTCCAGCAAGTAAATGCCATTACAAAGAAAGCATGGCAGGCACCTCTACTTTCTTAGAAGTTTGCGAAGATTCGGCATGTCTTCCAAAACTCTTAAATACTTCTACAGATGTGCAGTGGCGAATATATTAACTGGTTGCATCACAGCTAGTATGGAAACACCAATGCCCTTGAATGGAAAAACCTACAAAATGTAGTGAATACAACCCAGCCCATCACGGGTAAAGCCCTCTCCACCGTTGCACACTTCCGCAAGGAGAGCTGTTGGAAGAAAGCAGCATCCACCATCAAGGACCTCCCAGCATTCAAGCCATGCTGTCTTCTCACTGCTGCCATCAGGAAGGAGGTACAGGAGCCCCAGAACCCACATGACCCGACTCAAAAACAATTGGAATCCCTCAACCAGAGGGATAACCACTCAACTTCACTCACCCCAACAATGAACTGTTCTCACAACCTATGGACTCACTTTCTTTCTAATTTTTTTTTTCATTTTTAAATCTTTTTTATTAATTATTATTGAAAATCAACAACAGAGAAAAATACCTCAAAATAATCAAGACAACATATCCATATGTAGAATAAGAGTTAAACTATCAACCAAACTGAACAGTATATCAATAATAATAAAAAAAACAAAATGTTAAAGCTTTTTTTTATGGAAAAAAGAAAGAAAGGAAAAAGAACCCCTACTAACTAAAACAAAAAAAACCCTAATAACAAAAAAAACGGGGAAAAAACCCATTTGGAGCACAAAACCGAAGCTATATGCCATACAAGCTTCCATAAAAAAAAGACATCAATCCGCCAACCAAATCCATATATCCCAGCATCAGAAAAGGACCATCTTTATTAACTCAAATCAAATGATAATACCGGGCAAAAGAACCCCACCTTTTCTCGAAGTCAAATCTAGGATCAAAAGATCGACTTCTAATTTTTTCCAAACTAAGACATAACATCACCTGAGAGAATCACTGTATCAAAGTGGGAGCAGAGGCATCTTTCCATTTTAATAAAATAGCCCTTCTAGCCAATAATGTGACAAATGCAATTACGTATTGGTCTGATATAGAAATACCATGAATATATTGAGAAATTATACCAAACAAAACTGTCAATTTATTAGGTTGCAAATTGATTTTTAAAGCTTTGGAAATTGTAGAAAAAACAGATTTCCAAAATTGTTTCAATACAGAACACGACCAAAACATATGTGTCAATGTAGCTATCTCAGTTTTGACACTGACTATTTACATTAGGAATGGACTCACTTTCAATGACTCTTCATCTCATGTTCTTGATATTTATTGCTTATTTATTTATTATTATTATTTTGCATGTGTTTTTTTTTGTATTTAGTGTGAATGCCTGCAAGATAATGAATCTCAGGTGTGTATATTGTGATATATGTGTACTTTGATAATAAATTTACTTTGAACTTATTTTCTATCCTACATATTATGTTAGCAGCCACAGAGATGAATTAAAATCCTGAAAAAACGGCCCTGAAATATGCCAGTTGATTGGAAAGTGAAAGTTTTGTGAAGACCTTCATGTTGGCTGCATAAATATATATCCAATAAGATAAAGCAATCCTATTGCATTTAACAGATTACGTCTATTTGAATAGAAAGGACAGCATTAGGCTCTATAATGATTCAATTGAAACACGTATTCGGCCACAAAATATCCTTTCCATTTTTGTATAGAATCAATTTGTCTTTCACATTTCTTTCCTTTCCAAAATCCCCAAATGTATTACAGCTTCCTAAATCCAATGTGTCTAACCTAGCACTTATAAATATTCAATTCAATGCAAATTCACATTCTTCAACATTAGCAAAAATGGACTCACTGGCAAAAAACCATTTCGTTGCTGAAAGCATGGTCTTGCTGTGTATTAACTTGGCTGTCATTGTTTGTGCAGAATGTGGCCTGTTACGCTACAAAAATGGCTTCTATAATGTAATTTCACGCTCCCAATGAGAGATGGATTAGACATAATCTCTATAAAGTGATTAACGTAGCCCACACCTTACACCAGTGAGCAGGCATATCATAATTCTAGAAGGGTTCAACACTTATTTGACTCCAACAATGTCACTTCCAGCTTCCTAACTGCAGCCTTGACAATTAAGCATTATATTAAATGGGAAAAAAGAACTCCACAAAAGCATCATTTAAGTAAATGCAGTTAGCTGCTGGATTATTCCTCATAAGTGTTGACATTTATTTGTACTTGGTTAGAGTTCCAATCGTAAAGACTGTTGTCTGGCATATAGTGGATTAGTCTGGTAAAGATTTGTACACAAACGTATTGCCTCAAGACAAAAGCGGGCTTGTAGAGCTTCTTCTTGGTGTTAAATATGAAAGAGGAAGAAGGAGAGGCAGCTGGAGAAAGGATTATCAGTCTTGTCTCTTCTCCCAGTGCCCAGCACTACCGTCTCCATGGGAGTTAAACATGCAGATAAACCTTTCTATCTGTTAATACAACCCATTGCCTCCTAATGTGCACCTTCCACACCTGTAAAAGAAAGTGTTGTGCAATCAATGTTGCCATCTGTCATGATTTTGTCGCGCTGTGTGTGTCAAAGTCAAAGCCGAGTTCATTGTCGTATGCGCAAGTACATGTGTGCACAGCTATGAGGAAAAACTTACTTGCAGCAGCATCACAGGTACATAACATTGTATAAACAGCTTCCACAGGAAAGAAATCATAAATTAATCATTTATCATACATAATTTTTACAATTAAAAGAAATAAAAACAAAGTCCATTTTAGAGCAAGGTGGTCAAAATGGCTATAGTGATTAGAGTTTTGCCAGTTGGTTCAAGAAGAAATGAGTGGTTTAAGGGAATTAGTTGCTCTTGCGGGACTTCAGGCTCCTGGACCTCCTGCCTGACCTAAAAGGATGGTACACATAGAAAAACCATAGAAAAACTACAACACAGAAACAGGCCTTTTGGCCCTTCTTGGCTGTGCCGAACCATTTTCTGCCTAGTCCCACTGATCTGCACACATAGAAACCACTTGGTAGCTACACTCCAAGAGATTGTTAAGGGAATCAAAGACTCTTCACTGGAAGCTTCCACAGATTCATTTTCTATTGCTGTGGCCTAACCTGCTAAATGTTACCAGCTTTTTCTGTATTCAATTCAGGTTTCCAGTGGTTTTGTTTTGATTTCCATGTTATCATTGATGCCTTCAGTGAAGCATGCAAAGGAATGGGCTTTACGCTAAACATTCAAAAGACAAATATCCTCTACTAAGCTGCTGTCACCACACAACGTATATCTCTGAAAATTGGGATCCAGGACAAAGTACAGGAAAACATGGGTCACATTCTGTATCCATGGAGTCACTTCCAGAAAAGGCAGACATTTACCAGTCCTCAGCCCACATACCCAGGTGATCAAGATCCTCCTGTAAGTTTTCATAACCCACATCAACACCCATTTTAGTATCATTCACAAATTTACTATGCATACCTTGTACATTCACAACCAAAATAACAAACAACAAAAATCCTAGCACCAGCTGCCGAGCCATGAAACATAGGCCTCTAGTCTGAGAAACAACCCTCAATTATTACCCTCTTCTTCTACTGAGCAAATTTTGAATCCAATTTGTTCTTTCCCCCTAGATCCCATGTGAATTAATCTTTTAGACTAGTCTGCCATGAGGGAACACGTCAAAGGTCTTTTTGATGTTAATATTGAGAACATAAACTGCCCTCCCCTCCATCTACCCTCTTGGTTACCTCCTTACAGAACTACAGGAAGTTTGTCAAACAGAACATCCCATGCACAAACCATGTTAACTGTCCCAAATCAAATCCTGTGTCTCCAAATGTTGCTAGATCCTATCCCTCAGAATCTCTCCCAGCAATTTACCCAGCACAGTGTCAGCCTCATTGGTCTGGAGTTTCTTGGCTTGCATTTGCAGCCCTTTCTAAACAGTGGTACCACATTAGCCACTCTCCAGTCCATTACAATCTCACCTGAGAGAAATGATGAAGCAAAAATCTCTCTCAGAGCCTTCACGATCTCTTCTCTAGCTTCCCATAAGCAAGCTTAATCCATCTTAATGCACCTTAAATCCTCCAAAACCTTCTCCCTGCTAATCTGATTGTTGTTGAATACAACACCACTCATTTCCCCCCTTCCCTTTCCTTGACATCCACTATATTCTCCACAGTAACAAAAATGATGAGAAACATTTCTTAAAAATTGCATGACAGTATTTCCTTTAGTTCTATATGCAGACAACCACGCTGAACTTTAAGGGTACCAATTCTTTCCCTACTCCTGTAGAATCTTGGGATTTGCCAGTCCTTCTCATGTCATCTGTTTGCCCTCCTAACCTCTCTCAAGCGCACTCCGACACTTCTCATCAAGAAATTCATTAGTTCTCAATTGTTCATGCACAGTATATACATCTTTATTTTGATTAACCAAACTCTCAATATCTTTTGTCAACCAAGGATTCCTAAACCTGCCAGCCTCGCCTTTCACCCTAACAAGAATATGCAGACCCTGTACTCTGGACATCATACTTGGAAGGCCTCCCACATGGAAGACACTCCTTTCCCTGCAAACAATCTCACCCAATCAACCACGTCAACCTCAGCAAGATCCTTCAACAACAATATCTGGGCCACCTGGAGCTCCCTGCAAAGTACTAGAACTTTAAACAGAAGAGTTCCCAAGCCTCCCCCTCCCCTCCCCCACCTTGGCCAATCAGCTAAATAAGCCTTATTGCCAGTTTGATAAGGACAATCAACATTTATCTGTTTTCACTTGCGTTGATCCTGATATGCTGAGCCCCTGCCCCTCCCTTTCACAACCACTCCTATGTCACCCATTTCCCCTTCATCCCAGCTCCATTCACCTTCTTCAGTCTCCTCCCCCTCTTTCCTCCTCCCTCTATCCCACCCAACACCTTCTGTAAAGCAAGAAGACATTCTCAAACTCTTTAGAAAGCAGAACATTAGGAAAGCTGCAGTCCCTAATGGTTTCTCACCTGGAACTCTAAGGTACTGTGCGGATCTGCTTCACTGTGTGGGGCACATGTCTTCACTGAGATATTTAACACCTTCCTGCAGTCCTCCAAACTGCTTTAAAGTTGCTACAATTGTTCCAGTTCCCAAGAAAGACAAGATCACTGGACTTAAGGACTATACGTCAGTTGCTCTGACTTCAGTGATTATGAAAACCTTTGAACTTCTGACGTTGGCCTACTGATCCTCTTCTTGACCTACTACAGTTTGCTAATGGAGCAAATCACTCAGTTGAGGATGCTGTTTACTTGTACCTTCATTACATTCTTCAACATTTCGACTCCCCCAACACCCATGAGAGGACCTTGTTTAAGGATTTTCGGTCTGCTTTCAACACCATTGTTCTGGATTTGCTCCATAGCATGTTAACCCAGTTAGATGTACCCTACAGTATCTGTCAGTGGATTACAAACTTCCTAACAGGAAGGAAGCAGTATACAAGGCTGGGTTCCTACTTGTCCAATCCAGTGTCTATAAGCACAAGCTTTCCCCAGAGTTGTGATCTTTTACCCTTCCTATTCTCCCTTTATACAAATGACTGTACCTCAGCAGTGAAATCCATTAAGTTCCTAAGTTAGCAGAGGACATGACTGCAGTTGGTCTCATCTCTAATAATGATATGACCTGCTATCAAAGAGATAGGTCGTCTCGCAGTGTGGTGTGCTCGAATCAACTTAATACTTTCAAATTATCCCCAAACATTGCCCCATGCTTTCCCCACAGCCCTGTATCAGTCCCCGAGCTTAATGCCATCAAGACAGTGGAAATGACGATTGACTTCTGCCGACAATCCCCACTTGCCCCCCTTGGAAATTAATGCTCAGGCTGTGTCTGTGGCCGTGTCACTCAAATTTCTGGGGACTACCATTGAAGTGAGACAAACACATTATGCTTTTCGCTAGGAAAACCCAGCAGAGATTGTTCTTCCTACTCCATCTTAGGAAACTTAACATCTCAGAGCATATCCTGATGAATTTTTAGTCAGCCATCATTGAGAGTGTTATGACGACCTCTCTCACTATTTAGTTTCTCACCATCTCCTCCTTCTCCAAGTCCAGGTTGTAGTGAGTGGTCCAGTCAGGGGAGAAGATCACTGACTGTGAGCTACTGTTGTTAACAGGCCTGTTCATCACTAGAATGAAGAAAAGAGCTGAAAAAATTACAACTGATTCCACCCACCCCAGCAGTCACCTATTCACCAAATTGCCAACAAGGAGATGCTACAAGTCCATCACCACCTGGACTACATGTCATCTCTGAGGTTCTTTCCTGTTGTTATGCAGCTTCTCAACAAAACTCACTCGGGTGTAATACCCTCACTGTCCCTGCACAACATACATTAAATAGAATTTGTGTGACTCAGCCACAGACACAGTCTGATCATTAATTTGCAAGGGAGGCTTTCTTTCCTGTTCCCCTTCTTCAGTTGGTAATTATTGAGTCTGTTCATATGTTCACATTTATTTAAATTTGATTATTGATGTTTATGCATGTGAATGTTCTGCTAATTGCCCATGGCTGTTTGCACTATTGTCTTCTAAACTGTTGGCTAATATTGTGTCATCTGTTATGGTAGTGTCCTGTGTTTTATGCTTGGCACCAAATCACAATCAATTCTGGTACGTATCACACACTGATTCTGATTGTGATCCTGATTCTGTCTAATGGCTCCAAAATTTGCTCTGCCCCAGTTCAGGAACTTAACCTGTGAACTGGCTGTATTCTTCTCCATAACTGTTTTAAAACTAATAGAGTCATGATCACTGAACCCAAAGTGCTCGCCAGCAGACACTTCTGCCACTTGCCCTGTGCCATTTACAGGTAGGAGGTCAGGTGTTGTATCCTTTCTGATAGATTCTTCTATTTATTAATAGAGGAAACTTTCTTGGATATATTTCACATATTCCACTCCATCCAAGGCTTTCACACTATGGTTCACCCAGTTGTTATTAGGAAACTTAAAATCTCCCACTAACACTATCATATTATGTTTATAACTAGTTGTATTCTCTCTATATATTTGCCTCTCCAATTCCCAAGGACTATTAGGGGGCCTATAATAAAATTCATTCAGAGTGACTATACCCTTTTCTAAGTTCCACCCATGTGTCGTCACTGGATGATTGCTCAAGAATATTCTCTCTGAGGACCATTGTTACATCTTCTTTCATCAAGTAGGCAACTCTTCCTGCACGTCTGTCATGCCTTTAGCATCAGTATCCAGGAATATTCAGCAGTCAACTCTGTCCTTCCTCAGCTACGTTTCTACTATGGCCATGATATCCCAGTCTCCAGAGTTAATCCATGCTCTGAGTTCATCCATTTGACCTATCAAGTAATTGAATTGATAAATAGAGATTAAACCATTAGTCTTTCCTCTCCTTTTATTCTAGACCTGTCTAGCCTGCTGATTTAATTTGCCCTCATTGGCTGCAGTATTATCTGCTGATTTGTCCTCAGCCACTCTATTGACCAGGGCCTACCGCCATCATTCTAGTTTAAATGGGAGTCAAAAGCAGGAGGATGATGAAAGCAACTGTACAGCTGAAATCTCAGATAAAAACTAACATCCATTACAAGTAGACTGACTCCCACAGCTGGCTTCACCACTCTTAATCCCACTTTAAAAGATTAGCTTTATTTGTCACATGTGCATTAAAACACTGAAACGTACAGTGAAATGCATCAAATTGCATCAACGATCAACACAGCCCCAAGATGTGCTGGGACCAGTCCACAAATGTCGCTATGCTTACGGTGCCAATATAGCATGCCCACAACTTACTAACCCTAACCCGTACATCCTTTGGAATATGGGAGGAAACCAGATCACCTGGAGGAAATCTGCACCATCAATGGGAGAATGTACGAAGTCCTTACAGGTACTGGTGGGAATAGAACCTCAATTTTCCAGTTGGCTGGTGCTCTAAAGTGTTACACTAACCATTATGCTACCATGCTGTACCTTATCTCAAGTAAGGTCCTTATCATATAGAAACATATATTAAATTATGAAATGGATAGAGGCAGGAAAGTTGTTTCCACTGGTAGATGAGACTAGATCTAGGGAACATAGCCTCAAGATTCAGGGGAGTAGATTTAGGATGGAGATGAGGAGGAACTACTTTTCTCAGAGACTGGTGAATCTGTGGAATTCTCTGCTCAATGAAGCAGTGGAGGCTATCTCAGTAAACCTATTTAAGACAAAGTTAGATAGATTTTTGCATAGTAGGGGAAAGAGCAGGTAGGTGGAGAGGAGTCCATGGTCAGATCAGCCATGACCTTATTGAATGGAAAAGCAGGCTTGAAATGACCTCATTCTTCCCCACTGCCATTGTTAATGAAGCACTTGACCAGATCTCATTGATTTTCCTTGCCTCTGCTGTCACCCTATTTCCTCTACAACCAAACAAGGATATAGTTCCCCTGGTCCTCACTATCCATCCCACCAGGCTCTGCAGTCAACAGATCATTCTTCACAATTTTTGCCACCTTCAAAGAAGTTCTAGACCAGACACATCTTCTTCTCTCCTCTCCTTTTAGTATTTTGCAAGGACTGTTCCCCTCAAGGCACCCTGTCCATACTTCTGTTCCCACCAATTACCAGAATCTTTATGTTACTTTACCTTTTACAGGTTGGTCAACACTTGCCCTTTCATCTCTTCCCTTTCACTATCCAGCACCTCACCTTCCACCCGCACATGTTTCAGCCTCCAAGTTCAAGTTTATTGTCATTCATTCATATACACGTATCCAGCAATACATCCAATCCTAGGTCTATATCTTCACCTTACAGCTGCTTCCCTTCGCTGACTGAGCAGATGAACTTACAATTTATCTCCATGGTCACCCTTTCACACCTGTACCACCTCCCCCACCCATCCTGAAGTTTAACAAGTTTCTTTTCTTTCCTTCCCAGTTCTGACTTCAGCCTGACACATTAACTTTGTTTCTCTTCTCACAGATGCATCTTGATTTATTGAGCATTTCCAGTCTGGAAACTGGAGTCTTAAGACCTGGAAGACCCACTAACTCAAAATCTGCAAAGTCCTCTAAATCCATTGGCAGGACCACTGTTAGAGTCCTCTGGCAAACCAAAGTCCCAGCACTGAGACTTTCACATGCTCAACCAACTTTGATGTGCACATTTCTAATCTTGACAATTATGGTGTGATTATTTCACATCTTCTTGTTCTGCTTTCAACTGCTCAGTGTTACTGTCCTTGCAATGACCCCTTTTCCCTCCACCTTATCAGCACAATTCTGGAACATCTCCTGAATATTCAGTATATTTATCCTTCTTCCCATTCTTCCACCATGCAGGCTCATGGATCTATCTTTCTTGGTCAGCTTTTGAGAGTCATCCACTGCACTATGTTCAGAGAGCCTTGGCATTGGCAGCCACCCTAGATCCGTTCCCCTTTAAGGTCCTAAGTAGAGCTTGGATATAAAGTTTAAAAAATCAGCTTTGTTTGTCACATGTACTTCAAAACACTGTAAGCTACAGTGAAACACGGCATTTTGTGTCAATGACCAACACAGTCCGAGGATTGAACTAAGGGCTGTATGCAAGTGTTGCCACACTTCCAACACCAAAATAGTATGCCCTCATCTCACTAACCCAAACCTAACTATACACCTATGTCTTTGGAATGTAGGAAGAAACAGGAGCACCTGGGGTACCCTGCAGTCACAGAAAGAGCATGCAAACTCCTTACAGACATCAGCAGCAATTGAATCCTGATCAGAGATAGCTGGCACTGTAATACCGTTATGTTACTGTATGATATTTGACCCCGGCAATGTGTGAAGCCATTGAATTGTGTGGGGCTACCTGGCTACATACAACAATCTCTGAGATGAGCAGGCAGCATAAATCTGTTATCCTGTGGCCTTGCAGCCAGTGGGCATAGATTAATCATAGGTTGCGAGTTCTGTGTCTATTTGTGAGGGTGTATCCACATTTAACTTGTGTAACCTTTTATCCTTCACAGTCTCCTCAATTCTCACAACTTTCCTTCAAGAAACAAAGATTGCACTATAAAAGTCTTTATTTCACCTACACTCTATTCACGAATAGCTCTAAATTATTATATTTGCATTTATTTTGACTCTACATTCATTTTAAGATCAGGTAGCTAGACGTAGCAAGGGTGCTTTTATTAATTTTTGTTTTTGGACAGGTACTTAGTGAGAAACCAACACATTCACTGAATTTTGTAGAATTGATATATCAAAACTGATACAAATATTCATTGAGTTATTTTGTCAAATAGATATAAATTTAACATTTTCTGTTTTGTAATCTTACCTCCCATTGAATTAACTTAAACTGTTTACTTTAAACCTTCAATTCCATACTTCTGCAAAGACATTGACCTTGCTTCTTGTCAATCATTCTTTCTGTAGTAAAAGTAATTTCAGTAAATCCCAAACCTTAATTTCTATCTCAGATTTTATGAGGAACCATAGCAAAATATATTTTTGTAAAATAAAAGCCCAAAGCATTCACGAAGTTACTAACAGTGTTATATTGGGATGAAATAGAACTCTTACAATCAAATAATTTAGCTACAATTTGCTCAATTTTACTGGCTACAGTTTTTAATTAAAATTCCTATGCAAAATCTTAGTGATTATTAATTATAGGCATCACTAAAATGTGAGTATGTTTTTATTCAATGATGTATATTCATTTATATTTACCCCAATTATAATTAACTGCTATTCACCTCTGTAGTGCCGATTGCTTTGATAAGTTTCCCTTACAATAACCAGAAAATTATTCATCTTTCTTTCATAACTATCATCATGTATTCAGTAAAAAGCCTCCATCATATTCTACAAGTTATGTAAAAAGTTAACAACCTAAATCCTTGTAAACTTGAATGAATCATTACCTCACCAGAGCAAGGTGTAAGCATTTGCATTTGTTAGCAGAAGAGTTATTAATCAAAATAGATGAATTGCTGTCAACTCTGGACATCTTTGTCACAACCACGGATTCTGTCATGGGGTCTGCGTGCCCTCGCAGGAGGGTTGTGGAACAGGGTTGGAAATCACACTTTGAGAGTTTGCACTTTCCAGCTGATTAGTGTTTCATTGTGGTAGTTTTCTACTCCCTTCCTCTCGTTCCAGTCTTGTCCAGACTTGACCAGAAGCACAGCAACATTTACACTCCCTTCTTACCTTCGTTCTTGATCTAGGAAAGAAGACTATTGTTTTGACTGATGCTGTGATGAATTACTGCTTCCCAGCTACAGAGTTGGTGTTAGCTTTCAGCTTGAGAGTTTTAGTGAATGGCCCTGTTGGGCTAGTGTTAACTGTTCTTCCTTTTTCCTGCACAGATCTTATTAAAAGTCTGTGAACAGTTCATCCGCTTCAGTGTCTCTTCCTCTGCAATTGAGATACAACAGCACACTTTTGTTAGCAAGTCTTGACCAACTAAAATGGACCTAATGGAGAGAGAACAGTTGAGCTCAGCCCTGAATTTCGTTGGGCAAAAGGAGAGGGTCTGATGTCAGAAGAGCCTGGTTTGGCTGATGTGGCTCGTACAGTACAACAGCTACACATAGAATGGCAAACCCTGTCCAAACCAAAGCTCGTTGGTCAGGCGGAGAAGAAGTTAACGTCAGTGGAGTTTGGGTTGGCTGTAATGGCTAATGCTGTGCAGCCAGCCCTCACAGCACTCACAGTGATGGCTCAGCAACTCACTACTGACAGACAGAATCATGTGGTAGCCATTACTGTTCTTTCAACCACGGTTCAGCAACTCACTACTGACAGACAGAATCAGGTGGCAGCCATTACTGCTCTCACTACTGCGGTTCAGCGACTCACTACTGACAGACAGAATCAGGTGGCAGCCACTACTGTTCTCACAACCGTGGTTCAGCAGCAACAGCTTCAGCCAGGGCAGTCCCACTCCCAGGATCTCCTACATCTTCTCCTGTTACAATCTCAGCCACGAATGCCGTGATTCCCTTCGCAGTTTCCAGATCAGAAGTGAGTATTCCTTCACCAGGCAGATACTCTGGTGACCCTGACGCCTGCAGGAACTTTATTACCCAAGATGAGCTGACCTTCTAAGCCTCGCCAGTTTGGTTCGGTGGTGATGCGCGTAAATTGGCTTACATGGTGAATCTCTTAGATGGACCCCAACTCAGCCTGTTCATCGTCTTATGAGAACTAGATCCCCTCCCCAACAGCCCAGTCCTTCCAACAGTTCATGGTTGAGTTCAAGAGAGTGTTTGATCTTCCATTAAGGGATCAGGAGAAAGCACACCAACTCCTGAACCTATGCCAAGCGACGAGGACAGTGAGGGACTGCTCGAATAAAGTTCCACACACTTGCAATTGAGATAGCTTGTACCAAGGGATCCCTCATCAGTGTTTTCATGCATGGAGCTGGCACGAGATTACAATGGGTTGGACAGTCTGGATGACATGGTAAATCCAGACGTTCAAACTGACAATCCAGCAACTGAGTGGAGCAGAGAAAGAGTGCCCAAAGCTTGCTACTCTTTGGATCACTGTCTGTTTTCACCCATTCCTCATCACTCAGTACCCAGTCAAAGGAGAAGCCTATGCAGTTAGAGCTCATGTGCCTGTTGTAACTTCTACTTTGGAAAAGGCACACTCAACAACCTTATGCCCAAAGAAACAACTTTATCTCGAATGTCAAAACCAATATGTATAAACAAAGGCTTTTACAACCCGTACGGCATGGTAGGAACACTATATACAAAGCACTGGAAGTAAAAAGAATGGAAGTAAAAAAACCCCCATTATCCTAATTAGTATTAACTTACTTTTAATAATGCTCACATTACAACAGTGCCGATCCCAGAAGGCTCCTGCTTTTACTGTGGTGATCCAGGACACTTCCAGACATCATGTCCCAAGTGCCCAGTAAAAGAGGGTACCTGTCAGCAGGAGGTGGAATTCTGACAGGCCGATTCTCCCTGCAAGCATTATCCTCTAATTGCGTAATGCTCCCAGCTTCCTTGTTGTAAGGGCCCCAGACCCATTAGCTTCAGGCATTTTTTGACTCCGTGGCAGCCGGGAACCTCATGGATATCTCTTTGGCTCAGAGATGGTGAGTTCTGACTCAGCAATTGAGGGGCGATATCGATATCAATCCTCCAGATGGTTGGTCTCTGGGCACTGGCAGGATTCACCTTTCCAAAGAACTCCAAGTTGTTACAAAAGGCAATCGTAAGGAACAGCTCTCTTTCTTTACTTGTTTTGTCGACCTATCAGGGTCCAGCTCAAACCATTGTCAGTGTAACCACTCCTTTGCCAACAGCTAAAGTAGACCTGTTTGGTGTATGCTGACTTTCTTGTGGTCTTCAGTAAGAAGAAAGCCACCTCCCTGCCTTCTCACCAGCCACATGAATGCATCATTGACCTCCTACCCAGTACTAGTCCTCTTTTCCCTCTCCTGTTCAGAAATGCTGGCTATGGAAGAATACATCAAGAAGGATTTATCATTTCTAACAACCTCGCCAGCAGGGGCGGGGTTCTTTTTTTGTGAGCAAGAAAAATGGTAAGCTCTCTCCCTGCATTGATTATCAGCCCCTCAACAACATCATAGTTAAGAACCATGACCCTCTTCCCCTGCTTGCCTTTTTGTTTGAACATCTACAAGCAGTAACCACATTCTCCAGGATAGATCTGCATAGTGCCTACCACCGGTTCATATCCGAGAAGGAGACGAGAGGAAGTCAGCATTCAACGCCTCCACTGGCCACTATGAGCACCTCGTGCTGATACTTGGTGTGGTCAACACCACTGCTGGTTTTCAGGCCCTGATCAACGATGTGCTCTGGGACACATTGAAACAGTTTGCTTTTGTGTTTTTGGATAACGCTCCGATCAATTCCCGCTCTCACCAGGAACACGGCCAGCATGTCTGGAGGGTTCTCCTGCGGCTCCTCAAGAATAACTTATACGCCAAGCTAGAGAAGTGTGAATTCTATAAAGAGCGAGTGTCATTTTTAGGCTATATACTCACCCGTTCCAGAGTTCAAATGCACCCATGTAAAACTCAGACAGTCACAGAATGGCCCAGACTATCTTGGGTCAAACAAGTGTGGTGCTTCATGGGGTTTATAAACTTTTATCGCCACTTCATTAGAAAGTTCAGTTCCATCATGGCCCCATGGGCTTTGCAGGATTCCAATAGACAAGTGAAGCAGACCGAGCATTCTCGGAAATGAAGTGAGGCTTTACCACTGCCCCAGTACTGCAACACCGGGACCTATTCCGGCCATTCATCATCAAGGTGGATGCATCAGATGTTGGCATTGGAGCTGCACTTGCCCAGTGCTCCTCTGTGGATACCTGGCTGCAGCCCCGTGCCTTTCTTCCCTGTCACTTGACTCTGGGCAGGTGTAACTATGATACTGGTAACCGACCACTAGCTGGAGGGGGAAAAGTATCCATTTTTGGTATGGACAGATCACAAGAACATCTCCTACATTTCGGACGTTAAGAGACTCAATTGCTGCCTAGCCCGTTGTGCTCTCTGCTTCACCTGGCTTAATTTAATCTTCACCTACCATCCCGGCAGTAAGTATACAAAGGCCGATACTTCTTCCGAGGATGATGCCAATGCAGAGCCCTTCATTCATCGCTCATGCATTGCTACTCTGGTAACTCGGGGGACAGAGGTGGAGCTGACAGCCTCCCAACAGTTAGATCCAGGTCCAGCTGAGAGACCTCCCAATCAGCTGTTTGCTCCTGCTACGGTGTACCCCAGTTTTGAATGGGTTCACTCTTCCCATCTGGTTGCCCATCTAGGAATTCAACGGACCCTGGAATTTATCAAAAGACAATTTTGGTGGCCACCTATGTCCCAAGGCATCCACGACATTGTCAGTGCCTGTCCCACTTGTGCCCAGAACAAGACATCATGCCGGTGTCCTATAGGTCTGCTATGCCTGTGCCTCACTGCCCCTGATCCCACCACTCGATGGATGTCATCACTGGTCTGCCTCTACCTGAGGGAAACACTACCATTCTGGTAGTTGTGGACCAACTTTCCAAGGCTGCCCACTTCATTGTTCTCCCTAAGCTCGTGTTGGCTTGTGGGACTGCCTCCATCATAGTTCAGCACGTGTTCAGGCTGTATGGCTTCCCTCAAGGCAGAATGTCTGAGTGAGGACCACAGTTCTCGTCCCTTTTTTGGAAGGCCTTCTGTTCCCTTGTGGGAGACACAGCCTATCACAACCACAGACTCTGCCATGGGGTCTTCATATCCCCGCAGGCGGGCTGTGAAATGGATTTGGTAATCTGCTCATGAGTGTGTATATTCCAGCCAATTAGTGTTTCAATGTGGTGGTATTTAACCTGCTTCCTCTTATTCCAGATTTGTTGGGACTTAGTCAAAACCATAGCAATGTCTATGCTTCCTGCTTACCTTCGTCCTGTTCCGGGAAAGAAGACTGTTGCAATTGACACTGTTACGGAGTGGTATTCATTTAGTCGTAAGCACTGCTTCCTGGACACAGTGTTGGCGTTAGCTTTCAGTTTGAGAGTTTTAGTTAATGGGCCTGTAGGCCTCGCATTTATTGTTTTTTTTCCCTTTTTCCCAGCACAGTTCTTATTAAAAGTGAGTGAACTGTTCATCTGCTCCAGTGTCTCCCCCTCATGAGGTACTCATAGTACAGACCATAACCACATACTTGTGTCAATCTTAATTTTTTTAAAATCATGTGGACTGAATTTTGTCAAAGAATCTCTGTGGGTGGAAGTTTTTTATAGACCACCCAATTGTAACAGGGATATCAAGGAGCAGATAGGGAGATAGATTCTGGAAAGGAGTAATAATAACAGGGTTGTTGTGGTTTGAGATTAATTTCCCAAATATTGATTGGCATGTCTTTAGAGCAAGGGGTTTAGATGGGGTGGAGTTTGTTAGGTGTGTTCAAGAAGGTTCCTTGACACAATATGTAGATAAGCTGAGAAGAGGAGAGGCTGTTCTTGATCTACTATTGGGAAATGAACCTGGTCAGGTGTTAGATCTCTCAGTGGGAGAGCATTTTGGAGATAGTGATCATAATTCTATCTCCTTTACCAGATCGTTGCAGAGGAATAGGAACAGACAAGTTAGGAAAGCATTTAATTGGAGTAAAGGGAAATATGAAATATGAGGCTATCAGGCAAGAACTTGGAAGCATAAATTGGAAACAGATGTTCTCAGGGAAATGTACAGAGAAAATGTGGCAAATGTTCAGGGGATATTTGCGTGGAGTTCTGTATAGGTACGTTCCAATGAGACAGGGAAAGGATGGTAGGGTACAGGAAACGTGGTGTACAAAGGCTGTTGTAAACCTAGTCGAGAAGAAAAGAAAAGCTTATGAAAGGTTCAAAAAACTAGGTAATGATAGAGGTCTAGAAGATAATAAGGCTAGCAGGAAGGAGCTTAAGAAAGAAATTAGGAGAGCCAGAAGGGGTCATGAGAAGGCCTTGACGGACAGGATTAAGGAAAACCCCAAGGCATCCTACAAGTTTGTGAAGAGCAAGAGGATAAGACGTGAGAGAATAGGACCAACCAAGTGTGACAGTGGAGAAGTGTGTATGGAACTGGAGGAGACAGCAGAGGTACTTAATGAGTACTTTGCTTCAGTATCCACTACAGAAAAGGATCTTGGTAATTGTCGGCATGACTTGCAGTGGACTGAAAACCTTGAGCATGTAGATATTAAGGAAGAGAATGTGCTGGAACTTATGGAAAACATCAAGTTGGATAAGTCACCGTGACCAGACAAGATGTATCCCAGGCTACTGTGGGAGGTGAGGGAGGAGATTGCTGAGCCTCTGGCAATGATCTTTGCATCATCAATGGGGATGGGAGAGGTTCTGGAGGATTGGAGTGTTGCAGATGTTGTTCCATTATTCAAGAAACGGAGTAGAGATAGCCCAGGAAATTATAGACAATTGAGTCTTACTTCAGTTGTTGGTGAGTTGGTGGAGAAGACCCTGAGAGGCAGGATTTATGAACATTTGGAGAGGTATAATATGATTAGGAATAGTCAGCATGGCTTTGTCAAAGGCAGGTCATGCCTTATGAGCCTGAGTGAATTTTTTGAGGATGTGACTAAACACATTGATGAAGGTAGAGCAGTGGATGTAGTGTATACGGATTTCAGCAAGGCATATGACAAAGTACCCCATGCAAGGCTTATTGAGAAAGTAAGGAGGGATGGGATCCAAGGGGACATTGCTTTGTGGATCCATAACTGCCTTGCCCACAGAAGGCAAAGACTGGTTGTAGATGGCTCATATTCTGCATGGAGGTTGGTCACCAGTGGTGTGCCTCAGGGATCTGTTCTGGGACCCCTACTCTTCGTGATTCTTACAAATGACTTGGATGAAGAAGTGGAGGGATGGGTTAGTAAACTTGCTGATGACACAAAGGTTGGGGGTGTTGTGGATAGTGTGGAGGGCTGTCAGAGGTTTAAGCGGGACATTGATAGGTTGCAAAACTGGGCTGAAAAGTGGCAAAAGGAGTTCAACCTAGATAAGTGTGAGGTGGTTAATTTTGGTAGGTCAAATATGATCACAGAATATAGTATTAATGGTAAGACTCTTGGAAGTGTCGCGGATCAGCGGGATCTTGGGGTCTGAGTCCATAAGACACTCAAAGCTGCTGCCCAGGGTGACTCTGTGGTTAAGAAGGCATACAGTGCATTGGCCTTCATCAATCGTGGGATTGCGCTTAGGAGCCTAGAGGTAATGTTGCAGCTATATGGGGCCCTGGTCAGACCCCACTTGGAGTACTGTGCTCAGTTCTGGTCACCTCACTATTGGAAGGATGTAGAAACTACAGAAAGGGTGCAGAGGAGATTTACAAGGATGTTGCCTTGATTGGGGAGCATGCCTTATGAGAATAGGTTGAGTGAACTTGGCCTTTTTTCCTTGGAGCGACGGAGGGTGAGAAGTGACCTGAAAGAGGTGTACACGATAATGAGAAGCATTGATCGTGTGGATAGTCAGAGGCTTTTCCCCAGGGCTAGAATTGCTAGTATGAGAGGGCACAGTTTTAAGGTGCTTGGAAGTAGGTACAGAGGAGATGTCGGGGTAAGTTTTTTACACAGAGAGTGGTGAGTGCGTGGAATGGGCTACCGGCGACAGTGGTGGAGGCGGATATGACAGGGTCTTTTAAGGGACTCCTGGACAAGTACATGGAGCTCAGAAAAACAGAGAGCTATGGGCAATGTTCCCTCTAAGTTTTAGTAGTCAGTGAGCGCAAAAATATTATGTTGTGCAAATATTTTTCCTGTGACAAAAGTATGTGCACTCTGAGTGCACACATGGCACAGTTGATGTAGATTTACAAAATATTTGACATAAAACTGCACAGAATAACAACAAAATAACATACATATTTAAGTCACTCAGTTATTTTTTCTCTCTCCTGTCTTTGGCATTTACCCATTCTTTGTAAACTCTATCTAAAATAATAGAACTTCCATCCAATTGATAGCTTTTGATTCTCATTAACATATCGAAATGACATTCATCTAAAACAGTGGTCCTCAACCTCCAGGCCACGGACCGATACATTGCCATGAAGAACCTGACATTTACATGTCAGGCGGCATCTAATTAATTAGCTTGTTTATTTTGTTTTTTTTCTTAAAGATATGCTGGGTGTGTTCTGACCACCATTGCACCACTGCATTCTTCGCGGCAATGTATTAGTCCGTGGCCCAGAGGTTGGGGACCATTGACCTCAACGGTTTCTCAGCTTGTATTTGAGTTGATTCATTAGGCTAAAACCTCGCACACAGTCCACACTAGACGCAAGAAAGGTTCCCCCAATATCCATCAACTGTGCAAGGTCGCAAAACTGTTCATTTTGAAGAACAAATGCCACCATTTGAGCAAAGTTTGAAATCGGTTTGGATTTAATTTTTTCTTGCACGGAAATTTGAAATCATTAAACTGTCTAACTATTACAATATCTTCAGTTAGAAAATCACGATGATTCGGACATTAGGCATTAACTTGTTCATCGCCAAATGTGAAGTCATAATTTGCAGTTGCGGAGAAATCAAAAGCAATTCTTGTATCTCAACTTTGATCTCCTCTGGGTTTGATAGTTTTCGCTCTCACTCATCTGCACTCAACCGTAACATGCGTAGCACTCCTGTAACGGGTAATGATGGGTTCTGTTGCCTGAGCTTTTGTACACCGTCCAAATGCGATTTACTTGCCAAATGACGCTTCAAAAAGTCAAGTTTCTAAATATCATCCCACTTCTTTCCACTAGCAAGTTCTCCAGCAACTTTTGCATCACGACAATACAAACAGATAACTCCAGTTTCCAAATCATACATAAATATTTCTCGTAGCTGAACGTTCATGGCCTCATGAGCTTTCTGTGTAAGTTTCTACTATTTTGTTAAGCCATTCAATTTTAAACAAATTTGCAGTTCTTTTGCACTTCACACACCCTTCGCTTCTTTTGAATTCAACATAGTGAATCAATATTTTTTCCAATAAAAACTTAGTAAGCTATCTATAGGATTTGAAACAGATCTTTGTAAACTTTACGATATGAACACTGTCCATCAAAGATGGCTGCCACCGTGATGCAGCTGTACAAACTGGAACAGGAAAGGTGAGGTGATGTAAATTAGTGACGTGCATTGTGGTATTTGAAAAACCGACTAACTAGTTAACAGAAAGAGTTAGCTAAAAGACAATTTTCAAAAAGTATAATTATTAATTACTACATTATTTTAGGTAACTAAACTTTTGTGTGCATATTAATTTCCTTTGTGCACTGGTTGAAAAACGTGCGCATGCGTACACGTGCACAGCTCAGAGGGAACTATGGCTATGGGTAATCCTAGGTAATTTCTAAGGTAAGGACATGTTCTGCACAGCTTTGTGGGCCGAAGGGCCTGTATTGTGCTGTAGGTTTTCTATGTTTCTCTGATTCACAGCAAATCTGCATAATTTCTGTTCAGTAGAAAGCTCTCATCTATCAGTTTATTTTTCCAAAAAAATACAAACTTCAGGGATCTTCCTTCAGCAATATGCAGACTGGCAAGGGAAAATTGGTAAGGTTATCAGTTTCTTTAGAAGGAACACTGCAGATCCATTAGGGGATGTGGAAGTTTATCACTTTCTTGTCCAAATGAGCACAAAACTTACACAAAGATCTCCTTGCTGCAAGTGTTTGTAACCCAGGTTAATTAAAGCCAAAGATGCAATGTTAGAGGGCTCCACCTGTGGAGGGATTTTCACAAGGTTTACCAAATTTTATAAAGAAAGAGAACTTGGTGAGGGGATAAAAAGCTAAGTGACAACGAGGTGGGGCTGACGCAGGCACAGCAAGTGAGAGGAACATAGCAAACTATTGGAAACCAAAGATATGAACTGTTAAAAGTGGAATTAGTAGTGAGTACCTCTACTCTACTTACTTGAAAACCTCAGGGTGAAACCTGTGGGGGAGGGACGAAGCATTAATTCATCTATTGCAGCTATGGCTATAACAAGCAGCAGCTATCAATATCGACAGAGACAAGTGTCCAAAATCTCCACCGTGTAACCCGGAATTAGTTGTGTTAAATCATACCAAGGGATTTAGTTAGGATTTTTTTCTCTATAAGTTTGTGAATTGGCTTTCTGTGGATGATTAACTATTTTGCCCAACGAACCAAGAAACAAGATGGCGAGCCACCCAAGATCAAAGAACCAGTGCGGGAATGAAATGTTTCAAAACATAAAGGATTTTTATATGGTTGGATGTATAAGTTTATTTTTATTCAAAAGGATCTGAATTTGATTTTCTGGAACTGATTATTTTTGTGAAGAATTTGTTAAGTTACTGAATGGGATTTACTTTGTTTAAAAGCTGTGATGTTGGAGAATTGTCATGAAAGGAAGTAAGCTGTATATATATAATTTTTGATTTTGAATTTGAATATGTAGATATACTGACTGGAACTGAAACTGAAGTTAACCATAATGCTTAAGAAAAAAACTCAATTAGTTTTCTAACATATCTGTTGTATGTGGCATTGTTCCAGACTCCAGCAGCAAAGCCTGAGTGATAGAAGTTCTTTGGTACTATAGCGAGGAATTTTCCAACTCCAATATACTTTCTACAAGTGTTGACCATGAGTAAACCACTATCCCCTGTGTTGCCTATTGTTGGGGCAATTCAGTATATTTTAGATTTCAAATATTCTGATAATTTAAAACTTTTGAAATTAAAGTAAACATACAAGAAAACAGATAAGAACACACATACATACATACATATAAATAAATCGTAACAATTAAAAGAAATAAAAAAAAGGAGACTTATATTCCCTTTGGCTTCCTGTTCCACTGCTTTACAATCCCCATTGAAACCAATGGGGTCTCTTGCCCTTCATCAACTCTAGAGAGGGCATGTGTGCCTAGGAGTGATTTGTCAGTATCGTTGAGGAATCTATGAGGGACTGGGCTCTGGATCTGCAATCCATGGGAAGTTCACCAATAAGGCAAACTCACAGTTCCGAATCTGGGAGTAAGTTCAAAATTGCCCATTCTATGGTCCATGCTCGGAAGTCCTAGAGTTACTAATATTTAAATGACTAAAAGCCAGCAGTTCCACTCAGAACCATGGATATTAACTGGTGAGAACGGGCCACCTTCCTTTTAAATAAACTAATTTCAGGGAAACAAGTTACATATATACAGTAAATTAATTGTTTTAAAGGGGAAAAATTAGCAATGGTAATTGATCTCACAGTGCACTGCATCCTCGTTAGTATGCTTGGGTGTATGTGAGAAGGAATACCCAACCACATTTATATAATTCGTTGCAACACATGGCTGAATAATAAGTAAAGCATTTTTTTCGTGTGGTTACAGGAAATCTAATAATTTAATTTTCTCTATGGAAGAGGCCGCCAGTTTTACTGCTTGCAGGTTATACTACACTTGGGGAAATCCGAAGTGTTAATTGACACATGTGACACAGTTAACGGATAGCAGTACCTGACATCTAAAGTACATTGAATGTAATTACTGTGTAGTGAAATCAATTATAAACCAAAAGAAATAAATAAAACATTATTTCTGTCTGTACCTTGAAAATAACAAACCTACTTTAAATTAGATTAGTTAAAAATTTAAACTGATGAGGTATTTTCGTATGTATTAAAATTGAATGACCAAACCGACATCTTGAGAGTATTGTTTGATTTATTTGCGGGTTCCAATATGTTTTTTAAGAGATGGAATATTGGTTGAAAAATTTCCTTCTCTATTTTCTGTGTTTGTATCATGCTACATGATTCTTTCCTTTTGTTATTCAGAACAATGAGTGAGGGTGGGGAATTCTGGACAAGGGTCTCACTGCATCCTTTTTTCCATATCTTCACGTTGCTAAACTTCATGCATATTTCACTCTGGGGGTACCTCATGCTGACTTGCATGATGAATGATTAAATAGCTTTTTAATTGCTGTTAAATTATTCCAGCTAAACTGTGATTTCATGCAAATTTTAAGCTGTAATGGCATGCAGTGAATCATTTACCAAGATTTAGAATTTGGGACAATGTGAGCCGATTAATTCTAATTGTGTAAGAGTCAAGAATTATGCGAACTAGTGGCCATTTATGAATATATCCTGATTGCATTGTTCTAGCTTATGCAGGCTACGTCCACACTAGACTGGATAAATCTGTAACTGAAGATTTTTCTCTTTGTTTTGACCCTCTGTCCACACTGAAACGGTGTTTTCGTCCCCCGAAAACGGAGCTTTTCTAAAACACCCTCCTGAGTGTGTAAATTTGAAAATGCTGATTGGGCAGAGTAGTGTGGACGGGGTAACCAGAGATTTCTAAAAATGCTGTCATGACATGCTGGAACAGATAGTGGCGGCAGCGCGGCATTTCATAGTTTTCTTGAATGGAACCCCCCACACAACCTAACAATTTGAGAACAAACGGCAATGAGACTGAAGCCAGAAGAGTTAGAAATATACTCACCAAATACTTTGACCCATAACTTACTGAATAAATAAGTATACTCACTTTGCCGTTTTCTGTCCTTGCTCGTATGGAACATAGAAACATAGAAAATAGGTGCAGGAGTAGGCCATTTGGCCCTTCGAGCCTGTACTGCCATTCAGTATGATCATGGCTGATCATCCAACTCAGAACCCTGTACCTGCCTTCCCTCCATACCCCCGATCCCTTTAGCCACAAGGGCCATATCTAACTCCCTCTTAAATATAGCCAATGAACTGGCCTCAACTGTTTCCTGTGGCAGAGAATTCCACAGATTCACCATTCTCTGTGTGAAGAAGTTTTTCCTCATCTCAGTCCTAAAAGGATTCCCCTTTATCTTCAAACTGTGACCCCTCCTTCTGGACTTCCCCAACATCGGAAACAATCTTC
This sequence comes from Mobula birostris, assembly GCF_030028105.1. Taxonomy (NCBI): domain Eukaryota; kingdom Metazoa; phylum Chordata; class Chondrichthyes; order Myliobatiformes; family Myliobatidae; genus Mobula; species Mobula birostris. The sequence continues at coordinate 52,124,727 of NC_092375.1, forward strand.
CTGCATCTAGCCTGTCCAATCCCTTTAGAATTTTATACGTTTCAATAAGATCTCCCCTCAATCTTCTAAATTCCAGTGAGTATAAGCCTAGTCGATCCAGTCTTTCATCATATGAAAGTCCTGCCATCCCAGGAATCAATCTGGTGAACCTTCTTTGTACTCCCTCTATGGCAAGAATGTATTTCCTCAGAATAGGGGACCAAAGCTGCACACAATACTCCAGGTGTGGTCTCACCAAGGCCTTGTACAACTGCAGTAAAACCTCCCTGCTCCTGTACTTGAATCCTCTTGCTATGAATGTCATGAATGAAGATGGTTTACCTATTTATGCAAGTACTTCTCTGACAATAGATGTGTAACAGCCTAATGTAACGTTTCATGGAAATACAAGATAACACTGATGCAGACATGTTTTACACATTTAACAAGGTGCTTTATTAATGCAACAGGGTTAGTCAGTTTTTCAATGTTCGTCATCAGCCAGGTCACACTGTCCGTGATCTCCCTGTCAGTTGCCTCCATACGCTCCAGTATCTGTTCTTTTTTAGTTTTAAGTCCTCCTGCACGAGAGCCAACAGCTGTCCATCAGTTGGCAATTTCCTTTTAAGTTTTTCTAGTCCATAACTGCACAAATGTGCACTTTAACTGCGAGATTCAACACCAAACATGTCGCTTGTTTCCTGTAGATGTGTCCTGCGCATGTGCAGTAGGAGGAGATTCGCCCAAATACCTGTTTTAATGTGGACGGAGGTATTTTCAAAAATGCTTGGTGTGGACGCCTATCGTTTTTACGTGAAACTGACGTTTTCAAAATTATCCAGTCTAGTGTGGACGTAGTCACAGTGGAATTGGATTGCTTGACACAGGAAAAGAAGGTGATATGCAGGTAATTGTAAGGTACCATTAACAAATAGGGATCTAAGCATGAAATTACAAATAGATTTAAGATCATAGAACGAACCTTATCAGTTACAGTCAATATTAATAGAGGACAACAGGACAACTATGACACGACTATTGAAGTTAAATAAGCAGCAGTTCCTTGACCTTATGGAAATTATAGAAAATTCAAAAATTCTATTCTATATCTTAATTAAATCTTAATTCATTAAGTTTTGATGCCTGTTAAAGCAACAAAATTCCAGTCAGTAAGAAGAGGATGGTTAGGAAAACAGTGATGGCAGGCTAACAGTTCTGTACAGAAGTACCCGCTAGCTCTGTGAATATGTGTTTCCTACAACTGCCCACAGTACGGTAACTAGCCAGCATAACTAGGCTCGGAGCAGTTAGCCATCAGGTGCTAAACTGAACCGACCGAATACACTTTGTATTTGGCTCTTTCACTCTGTGTCAGCCAATCTAGCACTGTCCTGTTATTTGAATGGGGTCACTGACATGCGTGGAAAAGATTAGCTAGGTAGAGTGCTTATTTTTCACACAGTTTATTCTTTATTAATATTCAGGTCTTTGATTAATTTACTTATTAAAGGAATTTTAATTAATAAATACTATATCAGTTTGTTTTTTTTTACTTCCAAATGTCCATTGACCATTGAAAGGCATTTGACAGCTCGGGCTGATGGACAGCACCAGCTGCAGAATGGTTGTTGTTCGGAAGCTATCCCACTTCATGTCAACGGGATCCTGAGGATATTGGAATTCTCCAGTTACAAAAAGCAAGTGCAACTCTGAGGATCTTACAGCAGGTGTTTACACAATGTCTTCTGGCTTGATCCCACGTGACTGTTGGGACAAGCTAAAGAGTTGATGCTAAATTCAATAGCTTCTCCTTGGCTCTGTATTAATACTTGTAGAGTTAATAGGTGGGCAGAGATATTGATTAAGGCAGTGTATTTTGTTGTTAAAGAATCAACATTACCAACATTTGAACATACTCTGCATTCAAAACATCTAAATAAGTTTGAAATAATTAGGCAATGCACAATATCTTTTATATTCTACCCAATGATGTGTTCACAATTTCAGAACAGTTCTAAAAACTTCAGTTTTTTCCCATACTTATACATTATGCTGAAGCAGATTCTGTGTGCATTTATGCTGTGGCCACATTCTCAGAGCGAGTGGTCATCTGAAAATTTCCTAAACAAGAATGACATTTTAACATATTGACTTATTTCAATCTAATATTATTACTTCCTGTATCAGCAGATAATTCAATTTCATTGTTTGTCAGAATAATGAAAGAAACATTATTTGACCAAGTTATTAATGTGCAATCAATAAATACTGTACTTAACAAAAAAAATTATTTACTAATAATTTAAATATGGCACTTAACTGGAGCTTTGCATAAATATACTCCCAGCTTGTTTTGAAAAGGATGCAAATTTCAGTTGTAACCTGAGAGAATTCTGATGATACACTATAGATTGTTCAAATATTGTAAATATTCAATCATTAGCATCCTAGGAATTACAGATATAAAGTTGATGACTTCCTTACAGATTGTTAGGAAAGTGGAACTATTTTCAAGTTGCTGCTTTTTTGGAATACTCGCGTGGAAATACTGAAGCTGGAGAGTAGAGTTTAAATCATTTTATATGATGGGAGCACATGAAGCACATGTCTCCTTAAGGTCGAAGTGTTTGTTTGATCTTGTTTCTATTTATTGAAGCATGCACTCATTATTCTCTATTTCACCATAGGACCATATTTTATGGTCTTCAGTTTCTATCAGAGAATGTGAAAATAGAGATAGAAATGATCAGGAACTGAGTGGTAGTTGATGTTGCTGTGACCCATGTTGGGTCCTGGTCATTGAAACAAATATTTGCATACAAGTAGGAGAGGTAGAACCAAGTATTACTCAGGAAGGTTCTAACACACTCATCCCCCACAACTGCTAATCCCATGTAAGTGTGTAGACAGACTGCTTCAATCATTGGACTGAGATTCGATGACAGCAGGTTGGAAGGTCTCCAGAGAGCTGCTCATTAATTGCAGATTTTGGTTTCTGGGATCCTGCGTTAAAGTGCACGCGTTGGGAATGCAGAGTAAGTGAACGGTGCATGCGGCTGGATCTTCAGTTCATACCTGATTCTCTTTCGAGTCCGGCAACTATTAGGAGCTGGAAATACTGGCCAATTCCTAGCTCCATATCCAAAAATCGCTGGTGGATCAGTGAAATTACAGTCATTTGAATGACTTTGTTAATTTTCAACTTAAAGGTAATTTTAAGTGTTTTTGGTTTATTTTTTGCTGATTCGTGATACCCATGTGTTAAATTAACAACCAGCCGTTTAAATTTAAATTTTTAAAAATATTGTAAGTTATGGCAGCACTGTGATCCAGCTAGTGGAGCTACTGTCTCACAATTCCTGTAACCTGGGTTCAATTCTGACTCCAGTACTTACTGTGTGGAGTTTACACATTCTCTACCTGACTACTGTGTGTCCTCCAGGTGCTCCATTTTCCATCCACCTCCCAAACATCTGTAGGTTGTTAGGCCAATTGGACATTTGCTGTCAATGTGTAAGTGATAGGATTGGGGGAGGGGGAGCTGATAAAAATTGTTGGGAGAAAACAAGTACTGTAAATGGATGTTAGATGGTCAGCATAGCATTGGTAAGTGGTAAGACTGTTCCTGTGCTGCTTCCCTCTCACACGTCATGACAGAATTATTTAAATTTTCATATTTCTGTTTATGAAAGGCATCTGGATATAGTGAAGAGGCATTCAGATAGCTCAAACTGTGCAGGATTACTAAAGGGGGGTGCGTGGGTCTGAGGAAAGGGCTTTGTTTTCCATTGCCTGTGCCTCAGTCACTGCTCTCACGTCAACTGAGGCAGTGATGTAGGTAGCACCTGAGGAATCGTTTGGCCACAAGAGGTTATAGCAGCTCTGAGGCCAGAGCAGGGAAAACTGCAAGGAGTGGATCAGGTCAAACATGATCCTGAAAGTGCTATTGCATTAACTACACATGGCATTTCTTTCATTCTTCAATCCTTAAAACATACTTAACATTCATTTATTAGACTACTTGAGTGTTCTCTGAAACAAAGGAGGTGCACCTGATGTGCCTGTTGGTTGACTGATTTTCAATGGATTATTGAAATTCAAATGTGCTCCTACAATGGGAAACATAGCAAGAATTACTTTAGCTTTGCTACCTGTTATAATTAATTCCTCATTTAAAATGATTGCAACCAGTGCTGTGTTCTATTTACAAAGCACAGACGAGATGAAGATTAGACACTGGGAATTAAAGGCCAAATTGTAGTTTTCTTTTACCTCCTCCCTGCTAATTTGCAGGATAACATGATTTTAAATGTCCAGCAATAAATCTCCTACAACCACACTCCCCCACACTGCTGACTCCCACCCCTATCTCAGATTCAGGTATACACTGTTCTTGGGGGTTGCACTCTGACAGGGGCTGTTCAAGTCATGAATATAAAACCCTGCAGACAGGTTTTCTAGAGCTGTTGGGGAGGGATTAAATTAAATTGGCAGGGGTATGGGAGGCAGAATCACAGGTCAGAGGATGGCGAAGTTGGTGTAAGGGAGGATACAATGTGTAGAGGGGCTGTGAGGAAGGACGGCAGTGGATAGGACATAAAGGCAGTCAGTTGGATGGGTTGAAATGTGCCTGCTTTAATGCAAGAAGCATCAGGAACAAGGCTGATGAGCTTAGAGTGGATCAGTACATGGAACTACAATGTTGGGGTCATTACAGAGACTTAGCTGTCACAAGAGCAGAAATGGCTGCAGGATGTTCTGGGGTTTAGATATTTCAAAAGGGAAAGGTAGAGGTAAAAGAGGTGGGGAATGGCAATGCAGATCAGAAATAGTACCACAGTTGCAGAAAGGGAGGACATTATGGAGATATCATCACACTGAGGCAGTGTGAGTGGAAGTCTGAAACAGGAAGGGAACAATCACTCTATAAACACCCCAATAGCAAAAGAGACACTGAGAAGCAGATTGGGAAGCAGATTATGGAAATGTGCAAAATTAATATGGCTGTTGTCAGAGGTATCTTCAATTTCAATTTCCCTAATATTGATTGGCACCTCCTTAGTGCAAATAGGTGCAGATGGGCACAGTTTGATAGGTGTGCCCAGGAAGGATTCTTAACATAATATGTGGTCAAGGTGACTAAAGGAAAGGCCATATTAGATATAGTACTGGGCAATGAAGATAGTCAAGTGTCATATCTCTTGAAGGGTGAACATTTCCAAGAGAGTAATCACAACTTGCTGACGTTCACAGCCTTGGATGGGGATAGGAGCAGATGACATGAGGGTGAATAGTGATGCTATTAGGCAGGAGCTTTCATGTATAAACTGGGAACAGATTTAGGGAAATGTACAACAGAAATGTGAAAGTTGTTTAGGCTTGACCGACTGAGGCAGGGAAAGGATGATAAAGTGAAGTAGCCATGGTTAATAAAGGAAGTAAAACATCTAGTCAAGTGCAGTACGTTAGACTGCAGTTGCACTATTGTGTTCAGTGCTGGTTACCTCAATATAAGGATCCGGAAGTTTTAGAGAGGGTGCAGAGGAGCTTTTCATAGAATAGTACAGCACAGTACAGGCCCTTCGGCCCACAATGTTGTGCCGATCCTCAAACCCTGCCTCCCATATAAGCCCCCACCTTAGATTCCTCCATATAACTGTCTAGTAGTCTCTTAAACTTCACTAGTGTATCTGTCTCCACCACTGACTCAGGCAGTGCATTCCAGGCACCAACCACTCTCTGAGTAAAAAACCTTCCTCTAGTATCCCCCTTGAACTTCCCACCCCTTACCTTAAAGCCATGTCCTCTTGTATTGAACAGTGGTGCCCAGGGGAAGAGGCGCTGGCTATCCACTCTATCTATTCCTCTTATTATCTTGTACACCTCTATCATGTCTCCTCTCATCCTCCTTCTCTCCAAACAGTAAAGCCCTAGCTCCCTTAATCTCTGATCATAATGCATACTTTCTAAACCAGGCAGCATCCTGGTAAATCTCCTCTGTACCCTTTCCAATGCTTCCACATCCTTCCTATAGTGAGGTGACCAGAACTGGACACAGTACTCCAGGTATGGCCTAACCAGAGTTTTATAGAGCTGCATCATTACATTGTGACTATTAAACTCTATCCCTCGACTTATGAAAGCTAACACTCCATAAGCTTTCTTAACTACCCTTTCCACCTGTGAGGCAACTTTCAGGGATCTGTGGACATGTACCCCGAGATCCCTCTGCTCCTCCACACTACCAAGTATCCTGCCATTTACTTTGTACTCTGCCTTGGAGTTTGTCCTTCCGAAGTGTACCACCTCACACTTCTCCGGGTTGAACTCCATCTGCCACTTCTCAGCCCACTTCTGCAGCCTATCAATGTCTCTCTGCAATCTTTGACAATCCTCTACACTATCTACAATACCATCAACCTTTGTGTCATCTGCAAACTTGCCAACCCACCCCTCCACCCACACAACCAGGTCGTTAATAAAAATCACGAAAAGTAGAGATTCCAGAACAGATCCTTGTGGGACACCACTAGTCACAATCCTCCAATCTGAATGTACTCCCTCCACCACCACCCTCTGCCTTCTGCAGGCAAACCAATTCTGAATCCACCTGGCCAAACTTCCCTGGATCCCATGCCTTCTAACTTTCTGAATAAGCCTACCGTGTGGAACCTTGTCAAATGCCTTACTAAAATCCATATAGATCACATCCACTGCACTACCCTCATCTATGTGCCTGGTCACCTCCTCAAAGAACTCTATCAGGCTTGTTAGACACGATCCACCCTCCACAAAGCCATGCTGACTGTCCCTGATCAGACCATGATTCTCTAAATGCCTATAGATCCTATCTCTAAGAATCTTTTCCAACAGCTTTCCCACCACAGACGTAAGGCTCACTGGTCTATAATTACCTGGACTATCCCTACTACATTTTTTGAACAAGGGAACAACATTCACCTCCCTCCAATCCTCCGGTACCATTCCTGTGGACAATGAGGACTTAAATATCCTAGCCAGAGGCTCAGCAATCTCTTCTCTCGCCTCGTGGAGCAGCCTGGGGAATATTCCGTCAGGCCCCGGGGATTTATCTGTCCTAATGTATTTTAACAACTCCAACACCTCCTCTCCCTTAACATCAACATGCTCCAGAACATCAACCTCACTCATATTGTCCTCACCATCATCAAGTTCCCTCTCATTGGTGAATACCAAAGAGAAGTATTCATTAAGGATCTCACTCACTTCCACAGCCTCCAAGCACATCTTCCCACCTTTATCTCTAATCGGTCCTACCTTCACTCCTATCATCCTTTTTTTCTTCACATAATTGAAGAATGCCTTGGGGTTTTCCTTTACCCTACTCGCCAAGGCCTTCTCATGCCCCCTTCTTGCTCTTCTCAGCCCCTTCTTAAGCTCCTTTCTTGCTTCCCTATATTCCTCAATAGACCCATCTGATCCTTGCTTCCTAAACCTCATGTATTCTGCCTTCTTCCACCTGACTAGATTTTCCACCTCACTTGTCACCCATGGTTCCTGCACCCTACCATTCTTTATCTTCCTCACTGGGACAAATTTATCCCTTACATCCCGCAAGAGATCTCTAAACATCGATCACATGTCCATAATACATTTCCCTGCAAAAACATCATCCCAATTCACACCCGCAAGTTCTAGCCTTATAGCCTCATAATTTGCCTTTCCCCAATTAAAAATTTTCCTGTCCTCTTTGATTCTATCCTTTTCCATGATAATTATAAAGGCCAGGGAGCGGTGGTCATTGTCCCCCAGATGCTCACCCACTGTGACCTGACCCGGTTCATTACCTAGTACTAGATCTAGTATGGCATTCCCCCTGGTTGGCCTGTCCACATACTGTGACAGGAATCCATCCTGGACACAGTTAACAAACTCTGCCCCATCTAAACCCTTGGAACTAATCAGGTGCCAATCAATATTCGGGAAGTTAAAGTCACCCACGATAACAACCCTGTTATTTTTGCACCTTTCCAAAATCTGCCTCCCAATCTGCTCCTCTGTATCTCTGCTGCTACCAGCGGGCCTATAGAATACCCCAGTAGAGTAACTGCTCCCTTCCTGTTCCTGACTTCCACCCATATTGACTCAAAATAGGATCCTGCTACATTACCCACCCTTTCTGTAGCTGTAATAGTATCCCTGACCAGTAATGCCACCCCTCCTCCCCTTTTTTTGCCCTCTCTATCCCTTTTAAAGCACTGAAATCCAGGAATATTGAGAATCCATTCCTGCTCTGGTGCCAGCCAAGTCTCTGTAATGGCCACTACATCATAATTCCATGTATGTATCCAAGCTCTCAGTTCATCACCTTTGTTCCTGATGCTTCTTGCATTGAGGTACACACATTTGAGCCCTTCTACCTTACTGTCTTTACACCATTTATTCTGCTTCTCTTTCCTCAAAGCCTCTCTGTATTTTAGATCTGGCTTTACTCCATGCACTTCTTTCACTGCTCTATCGCTCTGGGTCCCATGCCCCTCGCAAATTAGTTTAAGCCCTCCCGAACCATACTAGCAAACCTACCTGCAAGGCTATTGCTCCCCCTCGAGTTCAGGTGCAACCCATCCAATCTGTACAGGTCCCACCTTCCCCAGAAGAGATCCCAATGATCTAGAAATCTAAAACCCTGCTCCCTGCACCAACTCCTCAGCCACGCATTCAACTGCCATCTCCTCCAATTCTTACCATCACTGTCATGTAGCACTGGCAGCAATCCTGAGAATGTCACCCTTGAGGTCCTGTTCTTCAGCCTTCTGCCTAATTCCCAAAACTCACACTTCAGGATCTCATCCCTCTTCCTGCCTATGTCGTTGGTCCCAACATGTATCACGACTTCTGGTTGCTTTCCCTCTCGTACCAGGATGTCGTGCACCCGGTCAGAGACATCCCGGACCCTGGCACCCGGGAGGCAACAAATCATGTGGGTGTCCTTCTCACGTCCACAAAATCTCCTCTCTGCTCCCCTGACTATAGAGTCTCCAATGACGACAGCTCTCCTCTTCTCCGTCCCACCCTTCTGCACCACAGGGTCAGACTCAGTGCTGGAGGCCCTGCCACCGTGGCTCACACCTGGTCGGTCGTCCCCGCCAACAGTATCCAGGACGATAAACATATTATTCAGGGTGCTGCCTGAATTAGAGAGCATGTATAATGAGGAGAGGTTGAGCAAGCTTGGACTTTTCTCTTGGAGTGAAGGAGGATGAGAGGAGACGTATATAAGATAATAAGAGGCATAGACAGAATAGATAGCCAGCATCTTTTTCTCAAGTTGGAAATGGCTAACATGAAAGGAATAATTTCAATGTAATTAGAGGAAAATATAGTGGTATTGTCACAGAGGTAAGTTTTTATTTTTACACAGAGAGGCAATTGCTTGTACTACACTACCAGGGCTGATGGTGGAGGAGTTTACATAATGGATATTTAAGAGACCCTTAGATAGGCAGACATGGATGAAAGAAAAATACTTTTGTTTACGTAGTCTATAGATGGCAAAAATTACTTTCAAACCAATGCTAAATCTCAGCAGTTGGCCTGTGGTCCTGCAAGGTACAGCAAATCAAGTGCTCATTTGGCTGACTTAAGTGTGATGACCACTTCTACAACCACTACACTATGAGAACTCAAGATATTTATCTTCCTACTCCTCTCCAATTGGCAAAACAGTTATACAGGGATAATACTGGGTATACAATGACAAGTGACATACCTCATTTCTCGCACAAGGCAAGGGCATGATGGAATATTCTCCACTAGCCTGCATGAGTTCAGTTTTAACATTACCGAGTGCAGATTCCTCATGTTACATCCCATTCTGCTGGGTAGAAACGTATCACCAATCATTCATCATGACCAGGTCCAAATCCTGCAGCTCTCCACCCAATAGTATGGTATGTATACTCTCACCAAAAGGACTGCAGCAGTAGCTCTTCACCAGTTTACCAGGGGCATTAGGAATAGGTAGTTAAAGCTCCCTTGTCAGCAGTGCACTCATCCTGAAATGTGAATAATATGACTCTATTGCACCAATGGCTGGTACAATTGTGTATAGGAATTCCAGTCAATTCCAATGCATGTGCCAATGTGATCCGCTTCCATAACTATGCGCTGCCACATGAAGGTACAAAATGTACTGAGGTCAGCTATGGTATTAAACCCTAAGAAGTCAGGTATACTGTATACTTGGCCTTCCAATTTGCATCGAACTTGGTTGCATTGCCATGAATAGGGCTGCCACCTGTCACTCAGAAAATAAATTGTTTGTTATTTTTACTTTATTTTACCTAACAATTAAAATAGTAATATAAATTAAGCTGCTTGTGGTTTTAAATAAATGTAATATTTGTCATGAGAATTTGTGACCGTTTTGTAAATTTTCAAGCATCCTTAAATATATTTTAATGTTTCTGAACATAGCTGTCAGCAGCCAGTCTATCAGGGCAGTTCGGGAAGGGGCCTTGAATGGAACTGCCTGTGGTCTCTGCTGCAGGTCCTCTGTGCTTTGCATAACAGCTGTGGCTACCAGACTTTGAGGATATTGAAGGCTATGAAACAAGTGAGAGAGCGAGATCTTGCAGGGCAGGAGCCATTTGAAAATTGCAAATCTCCTGGGTGTGAGTCATTGTTTTGAAGTAGTGAGTGAGAGAGCGATATCTTGCAGGGTGGGAGCCAATTGAAAACCGCAAGTCTTGTTGGGAGTGAGTTGTATTTGAGCCAACAAAGGGAAAGAAGTTGTAAGTGGATCAGATATTGTGTGAATGGGCCAGTATTAGCGTGGTCTGGCTTTGACTCCACAGGCTTGGGTAAGCACTGACAGAGGTTCTGAGTAAGTTTCCAGAACATTTTGTTTTCTCTATTGGTATATAGCTAGTGCACAGAAAATAGATCCATAGTGTTGTGAATTTAATATTTCAGCAGTATTACTTGGGAGTTTGACTGCTCCAGCTAAACCAGCCAAAATAAATCATTGAGCGATAGAGAAGTTCAGCACGGAAACATGTCCTTCAGTCCATTTAGCCCATGCTGAAACCATTTGAACTGCATACTTTCACTGACGTGCACTGGGACGATAGCCCTCCATATCTCTACCACCCACGTACCTATCCAAACTCCTCTTAAATGTTGAAATTGAGCTTACATGCACCACTTGTGCTGGCTGCTAATTCCACACTCTCATGACCCTCTGAGTGATGAAGTTTCCCCTCATGTTCTCCTTAAACTTTTCACTTTTTACCCTTAACTCATAAACTTTGGTTGTAGTCCCACCCAACCTCAGTGGAAACAATGTGCTTTGCTGATATCGTAAAAGTAATGCAGAAACATTTAGAACTGAACCCATTGTTGAGTGCATTTAAGTCTCATAAGCAAAATCAAAAGGAAGGGGAGTCCATTTCAGCATATGTGGCTGAATTGAAGAGATTGTCTGAGCATTGTTAGTTTGGTAATGGGCTTAATGGTGCAGTGAGAAATCATATAGTTTGTGGAATCATATAAGAAAACATTCATAAATGGATTCTAATTTAAACACAACTTACATTTACAAGAGCAGTTAAAATAGCTGTATCAATAGAAACAGCAGAGATGAAATTGAGTTGTTGTCAGGAATGAAAGTGAGTGTGAACAAAATTGCAGCACCTAAACAGAAACTGGCCCAGTTGAACAAATAGTGTTACCATTGTGGCAGGGGCTCACATTCAGCAACCAATGCAGATTTAAAGGAGAAACTTGCAGAAAATGCAACAAAGCAGGTCATATACAAAAAGCATGTTGGGCAGACAAGAATAAATAGATTGCACAGAGAAAAGAAAAAAATAAAAAGTGTAGTTGCTGTTTCAAAAAGAGCACCAATCTGCATGCTACTGATGAAAAATCTGAGAATGATGAGAGTGACACAGGACTGCCTCACCTTACAATTTACAATGTGAAAACTAACAAGAGACAAGCAATATGGTTACCCCAGAAGTGAACGGCAAATTAATAAAAAGTATTTGGACACTGGTTTGGCTGTTTCAAATATTCCACAAAATGAGTTTAAATGGCATTTCAAACATATCAAACTGAAGCCGCAGATATCCAACTAAGAACTTATACTGGGAGCAGTGAAATAGAACAACCAACAAGCCACACTGGGCTTGTAAGAGGTAAATAAAGGAGGGCCAGTATGGTTGGGTTGTGAGTGGCCGAGACAGCTACAGCTTGACTGGAGATCCATCCATGATTTGTGTGCCACATCCATTGTAATAGAGTCAACTGAATGTGAATTAAGAAAGGTACTGGATGACATAACTGTATCCATGCTATATACCATGAATCATTACCCAACAGAGGGTAAACAGGTGTTGCTGCCTCTGGTTGGAAAGAATATTGGACCAAGGAAGATCATGCAGCTCAGAGGGATCGAGAAAGTGTCGAGAGCAGTGGTCCGACTACAAAAGTTTTCATAAGCAGCATATCTGAGAAAGCTTCTGATATGTTAATCAGCCAGTTATTTGTGAAATGTGGCTTGGTTTGAAGCTGAAGAGAGTTCAAGGTGCTTCAGGAAAGCAAATAGCATTCCACATTTGTGAGTATAAAGAACCAGAATCTACTCTGTGTGCATTAAGGTTATTACATGAACTTCAAGTGGGAGACAAAAAGGTGCTTGTAAAAGTAGATTCAAGGATGAAAGCCTAGCTGGATGAATGGAAGGCCAAAAAGAAAGGAGTCGATAGAGATACAAAACCAGAGGATTTGACAGCTGATGTGGCGGATGAGGAAAGCAAGAGGACAGATCGGATTGTAAAGGGAGCAATGGAAGGATTAATAAATTAATACTGCAGTGAATGAAATGCACCTTCCCAAGTTCTAGTTGCACATCCTAGAAAGAATGAAAAGGAAAAGAAATAGAAAGGCGTGAAAGAGAAAAGGAAGGTGAGAAAGAAAAAGAGCAGGATTGGGACCGTGAACGAGACCGTGAAAGGGATCATGAGAGAAGCAGGGATTGAAGAAGATCCAGAGAGATGCATTCTATATTGAGTTGGAGTTTATAGCTAAGCAGGGAGGAATGTTGTGTATTTAATATTTCTATAGCATTTAAGTAATATTATAAATATATTGTTTGATTAAGCATTCTTGTTCATTTAAATAATTCATTATGAGTTATATGTAAAAATAATTGAATTGCATACATCATAATGCCACCACGTGATACGTGCACACTTCAATTAAAGTAAGCACAAAGCGAGATACATTATTCTGGGCTTCCTTGTTTTCATTTTGATTTATTTTTATGTTTTAGATTTACAAAACAAAACAAAAAACTAGTGATAAGTTCCTTGTATGAGATGTGGAAACTTTGGGAGACCTCTATTCTTCCTGATAACCACATCTGCATGAAGTGCACCAAGCTGCAGCTCCTCAGAGACCTTCTTAAGGAACTGGAGCTGCAGCTCAATGATTTTCAGCTCATAGGGAGAATGAGGATGTGATAGATCGGAGCTGCAGGGAGGTAGTCACTCCTAGGCTGCAGGAAACAGGTACTTGGGTGACTGTTAGGAGAGGGAAAGGGAATAGAACAGCCAGTGCAGAGTACCTATGTGACCATTCCCTTCAGTAATAAGTATACAGCTTTGGATACTGTTGTTTAGGAACAACCTAATTGAGAGAAGCCATAGCGAGCAGGTCTCCAGGAATGTGGGCAGTAGAGGCAAGTGGGAGATTCATTGATTAGGATAATAGAAAGGAGGTTCCGTGGACAAGAACAAGATACTCAGATGGTTTGATGCCTCCCAGCTGCCAGGATCAGGGACATCTTGGAATGAGTCCACAGCATTGTTAAATGGGAGGGTGAGCAGCCAGAGGTCATGATCCACGTTGGTACCAATGACATGGGTAGGATAAGTGACAATGTCCTGCAAAATGAATTGAGGGAGTTAGGTGCTAAGTTAGAGAAAAGGACCTCTACGGTTGTGATCTCAGGATTGCGACCTGTGCCATGTGCTTGTGAGGCAAGAAACAGGAAGATTATACAGTTTAATACATGCCCATAGAGTTGGTGCAGAAGGAAGGGCTTCAGATTTTTGCATCATTGGGATCCCTTCAAGGGAAGTTTGGACATCTACAGAAGTGGTGGTTTTACCTGAATTGGAGCTGGAAGGGGCTTACTATCCTAGCAGGCAGGCTTGCTAGTGCTGCACAGGAGCGGGGTGGGGCGGTGTTAAACTGGAGTTGCAGGAGGCTGGAAATCAGAGTGCCAGAACAGGTAGTGGAGTGGTTGAGGAGAAAGATGTTGTTAAGCCTACATACAAGGTCAAGAATCAAAAGGTTAAGCATGTTGGGACTAACATTCTGAGCTGCATATATTTCAATGCAAGGACTATTGTGTTATAGGAAAGGTGGATGAGCTTAGGGCATGGATCAGAACCTGGAATTATGACATTTCAGCCATTAGTGAGATTTGGTTGCAGGAGAGGCAGGACTGGCAGCTCAATGTTCCATGGTTCCATTGTTTTAGAAGTGATAAAATGGGAGGGATTCCTAATTAAGGAAAATGTCACAGTAGTGCTCAGTCAGGACAGACCAAGAGCTCGTCTAATGAGATTTTATGGGTAGGACAGAGGAACAAGAAAGATATGATCATATGAATGGGATTCTATTATAAACCACCCAATAGTCCATGGGATTTAGGGGAGCAAATTTATAGAGAGTGCAGACTGTCACGAGAAACAGAAGGTTGTGATAACAAGTGGTTTTAACTTTCCACATATTGACTGGGTCTCCCATAATGTAAAAGTGCTGGATGAGAAAGCAGTTATCAGATGTGTTCAGGAAAGTTTTCTTAACTAGTACATAGAACTCCCAACTAGAGAGAGCGTGATACTAGATCTCCTATTAGGAAATGAGATAAGACAGGTGACAGAAGTTTGTGTCGGGGGACACTTTGCATCTCGTGATAATGCCACTAGTTTCAAGGTAATTATGGAAAAGATTAAGTCTGGTCCTCAGGTTGAGATTCTAAATTGAAGGAAGACTAATTTCGATGGTATCAGAAAGGAACTGGCAAGTGTGCATTGGGACATGTTGTTTTCTGGTAAAGGTGTACTTGGTAAGTGGGAGGGCTTCAGAAGTAAAATTTTGACAGTACAAAGCTTGTATGTTCCTGTCAGAATAAAAGGCAAGGATAACAGGCTTATGGAATGTTGGTTTTTGAGAGATATTGAGACTCTGCTTAAGAAAAAGAGGAGGTGCATAACAGATATAGGCAGGCAGGAACAAATGAGGTACTTGAGGAATATAGGAAAATCAAGCAAGCACTGAAGAAGGAAGTCAGCAAAGCTAAAAGAAGACATGAGATTGCTCTATCAGATAAGATACAGGAGAATCCTCAGGACTTCTACAGATATATTAAGAGCAAATTAGTAAGGGACAAAATTGGTCCTCTGGACGATCAGAGTGGGCATCAATGCCAGGAGCCTACAGAGATGGGGGAGATCTTAAATGGATTGTTTACATCTGAATTTATTCAGGAACACAGACACAGAGTCTATAGATGTGACAAAATGCAGTGGCACTATCATGGAGGAGGTGTTTGCCATTTGAGGCAAATTAGGGTGGATAAATCCCCAGACCCTGACAAGGTGCTCCCTTGGACTCTGTGGGAAGCCAGTGCAGAAATTGCAGGGGCCCTAGCAGAGATATTTAAAATATTCTTAGCTATGGGTGAGGTGCAGGATTGGTTGATAGCTAATGTTGTTCTGTTGTTTAAGAAAGACTCTCAGAGTAAGCCATGAAATTACAGGCCAGTGAGCCTGACATCAGTAGTGGGGAAATTATTGGAAGGTATTCGAAGGAACTGGATATATAAGTATTTGGAGAGACAGAGACTGGTATAGTCAACATGGCTTTGTGTATGCCAAGTCATGTCTAAACAATCTTATAGAGCTTTTCAAGGAAGTTACCAGGAAAGTTGATGAAGGCAAGGCAGCGGGGTATCTACATGGACTTTAGCAAGGCCTTTGACAAGGTCCTGCATGGGAGGTTAGTCAGGACAGTTCATTCGGTTGGCATTAAAAACGAAGGGTCTCGGACTGAAACGTCGACTGTTTATTCCTGTCCATAGACGCTGGCTGACCTGCTCAGTTCCTCCACCATTTTGTGTGCGTTGTGTTAGATTGGATTAGGCATTGGTTTCATGGAAGAAGCCATAGAGTGGTAGTAGATGGTTGCCTCTCTGACTGGAGGGCTGTGGCTAGTGGTGTGCCACAGGGATTGAGTCTGGGTCCATTGCTGTTTGTCATCTATATCAATGATCTGTAGTAAACTGGATCAGCAAATTTGCAATATTACCAAGATTGGGGTATAGTGGAAGACCATCAAAGCTTGCAGCAGGATCTGGACCAGCTGGAAAAATGGGTTGAAAAATAGCAGATGGAATTTCATGAAGACAAGTGTGAGGTGTAGCACTTTGGGGGTGGAAGGGGGTACCAATCAGGGTAGGTCCTACACGGTGAGCGGTGTGGCACCGAGGAGTGTGGTAGAACAGAGGGATTTGGAAATAACTAATTCCTCAAAAGTGGCATCACAGGTAGATAAGGTCATAAGGAAAACTTTTGGCTTTCATAAACAAATGCATTGAATACAGGAATTGGGATGTTATGTTGAAATTATATAAGACATTGGTGAGGCCTAATTTGGAGTCTTGTGTGCAATTTTGGCCACCTACCTGCAGGAAAGATGTAAATAAACTTGAAAGAGGCAGTGAAAATTTATAGGGTCATTGCTGGGACTTAACACCTGAGTTATAGGGAAAGGTTAAACAGGTTAGAATTTTATTCCCTAGGACATAGAAGATTGAGGGAAGATTTGATAGTATACAAAATTATGAGGGGTATAGATAGGATAAATGCAAGCAGGCTTTTTCCACTGAGGTTTGGTGAGACTACAACTAGAGGTCATGGGTTAAGGGTGAAAGGTGAAATGTTTAAGGGGTGCATGAAGGGGAACTTCTTCATTCAGAAGGTGGTGTTAGTGTGGAACAAACTAGCAGTGCAAGTGTTGGACGAGGGGTTGAGTTCAACATTTGAGAGAAATTTGGATGGAATAAGAGTGGTAATGAGAGCTATGGTCTGGATGAAAGTCGAAGGGACTAGATGGGCTGAAGGGTCTGTTTTGTTGCTCTGGTGTTCAATGATTCTATGACTGTAAACTGAAACATGGTTTTGATTGAGCATAATTCTGCCATTAAATATCTTAATATATTGGCTCTGTACCTTTTAGACAATAGACAATAGGTGCAGGAGTAGGCCATTCAGCCCCTCGAGTCAGCACTGCCATTCACTGTGATCATGGCTGATCATCCACAATCAGTACCCCATTCCTGCCTTCTCCCCATATCCCTTGACTCCACTATCTTTAAGAGCTCTATCTAACTCTTTCTTGAAAGCATCCAGAGAATTGGCCTCCACTGCCTTCTGAGGCAGAGCATTCGACAGAACCACAACTCTCTGGGTGAAAAAGTTTTTCCTCAACTCCGTTCTAAATGTCCTACCCCTTATTCTTAAACTGTGGCCTTTGGTTCTGGATTCCCCCAACATCAGGAACATGTTTCCTGCCTCTAGCATGTCCAATCCTTAATAATCTTACATGTTTCAATCAGATCCCCTCTCATTCTTTTAAATTCCAGTGTATACAAGCCCAGTCACTCCAATCTTTCAACATATGACAGTCCCACCATCCTGAGAATTAACCTCGTGAACCTACGCTGCACTCCCTCAATAGGAAGAATGTCCTTTCTCAAATTTGGAGACCAAAACTGCACATAATACTCCAGGTGCGGTCTCACCAGGGCCTTGTACAACTGCAGAAGGACCTCTTTGCTCCTATACTCAACTCCTCTTGTTATGAAGGCCAACATGCCATTAGCTTTCTTCACTGCCTGCTGTACCTGCATTTTCTGGTGCATTTCAACCTAATCCAGGATCTCAGCTGCTGGTTCAAAACAAGTGTGAGAAGGCTTACTGCCTCCCTTTCAGGCAGTGAAATCCAAATTTCCATTGTCCTGCTGACACAGTTCTGGACAACACACATGGTTGCACTGAAGATAGTGCAGAAGAGATTCACCAGGATGTTTCATGAGATGGAGTGTTTCACTCATGAGGAGAAAGTGGATAGGGTCAGTTTGTTTTCTTTGGACTGCATGTGGCTGAAGAGCAACTGATAGAGGTATACAAAATTATGAGAGGCCTAGATGGGATGTATAGGAGGAAATCTTTCACCATAACAGAGGTAACTAAAACAAGAGGGCAAAGACTGAAAGCGAGGAATAAGATTTAGAGGGGATCTGAAAGTGAACTTCTTTACCAGGAGGTGAATGGAATCTGAAATGTACTGCACAAGATGGTGATGGAGGTAGATGCTCTCACAACACTTTAGAAATATCTACAGTATATGTACACTTGAATCATTAACAGATACAGTAGAAGACTAAGGCATTGCTAATTCGGACCAGGATAGACAGGAATTTGAAGGTTACGCCAAAGAGTTTGTTTCTGTGTCATATGAGACAAAGACTTTTTTCAACACTCCTATTCTGTTTACTAAAACTCTGCCCGTAATGTGGTGATCAGGATATTGCATGCTATGTGGCTGCAGCAAAATTCATTCTTTAGCCATTTAAAAAACTCAAACCTGAAACAGATGATGCATTTACTTACTTGTACAAGCCATGGTGGGTGGGTCTTTTTCAGCCCTGAAGTAATTTTTGTCACATACACATACTTCTGATGCCTCTTCATGGGAGGAGCTATGTGGAGGACATTTAGAGCACTTGATGTTTCCAGCAAAGGCTTTGTAGAATCCATGTCCGCAAGCTGAAAAGAATTACAATTACATGAATGTAGATAGAAGATTAATAATTACCATTCAGTTAATGCATATTTTAGAGATAATGGCACATACTCTCTCTGGCTTTAAGACACTGACTTTGCAGTCTGTGTAATTTATTCTCAGTAGGTTTAACACTTCCTCGAGCCACAGTAGTATTTTGGATCTAGAGCCTGGAATAAAGCCTAACATCTGGACATTCTGGGATTGAATTTCAGGACTTTGAGGTGGGAATACTAAGCAGACTCCCGAGTCAGATAGTTGGGAAAGGAGAAGGATCTCGAATCTGGAACACTGAAACCAAGAAAACAGGGGAAGTAGAAGGCCACCTGTGCTGCTCCATTTAATATGATCATTGCAGATCTATGCTAGTTTTCTCTCCTCTTCTGTGCCAGTTCCTCATAATTCTCCTCAATCTTTTAAATGTATATCTATCTTCATGTTAAATTCAACTAACGATCTGACTTCCTCTTGGGAAGTCTAGGATGAGGGAATGCTGCTATAGGGGCACTAGGTCTTAGGAGGCTGTAAAGGGGAACATAGACATGATGGTCTGAACTATTACTTTGGCGCATTGCTTGTAGCCTTGAATGTGTTCTTCAGGAATAGCACTATCAGTTGGTCAACCATTTTCCTTGAGTTCTAAAGAACAAAACCAAGGAAAATGACATCACAACCACACCTGCCCCCTTTGAACTACCAGGCAGTCCTGTTATACCCATTCTCCATCATCATCCAGTTCCTGCTTTTAAGTGTTCTCAATAAAATTCTCTTGCACCTTTCATACGTTTGGCAGGATTTTCCTTGTTTCCATTTGTATAGGGCTCAGTTCCAAGGCGTAGGAGTGGGAGCAGGATCTACCGCAAGCACTACAATGTCGATACAACTCTGGAAGTGAATAAGGTCCTGCTTGAGCTTTAAGTCACAAGGAAGGCATCCTATCCACCAGGCTAAGCCCTCATTCCCTCCACCGCTAGCACATGATGGTTACATTGGGCATCATTTACCAAGTACTGAACACTTACTCGTCTAGGTACTTGTAAACCCACAACCTCTATCAGAGCACCAAGCACAATGACAACACCACCATCTGCATTTAGCACTCTAAGTCACACACCATCCTGACTTGGAGGTAAATTCCTATTCCTTAATCAAGACTGGATCTAAATCTTGGAATTCCCAAGCACACAGCGCTGTGAAAGTAGGAAAGCACGAGGTAGGCAATAACTGCTGACATTGCTAGTGCTGCCCTTTATTTCTGCAAATGAATAAAACACATTCCAAATAACAAATATCACCGTTTTTATTTCACATATTATTTAAAGTACTTTAAAATATCCGATGTTTTACCATCATAATACTTCAGATCTTTACACCACAAGGTAGATATTGCCCAAGCATTTCTTTTGTATTCTGTAGTGAAATCACTTAGCCAATCACAGAAAAGATTTTTAAAAGGCAAGATGGCAAGCTTGGTTGATTTCGCTGTCCGGAATTGTTCACCTACAGCTTCAGCTAAGGCAGAAAATACGTCACACAATGCTATGGGTGGATCTGAATGCTGGGTAATGTTTGATTTAAAACCAAAGGTGGAAAAATTAATAGTTAATATGAATATTTTTTGAGAAATTTGACTAAACATATTATGATCAAATACTTCTATATTACGGAATTAACATCAAACTTACTCAAAAGTATTCATAGATTGCATAACTGAGATTTAATCAAATATTCTTGGAATCACTTTACCCAATATTTTCATTGCCAAAATTATTCAAACGTTGTATCTGGAATTAAATGTCTCCCTGGGGTGGAGATGGGGGAAGGAAGGTAAAATTGTTATCTGTGGCAATGTTTTAGAGAAAAATGGAATGAGTACAAAATGGGATCATATTTTATACATAATTGTTTTACCACAATTAATGTCAGCAATCTTTCCTGTCTCCTGGTGGAGCAATTAATTGCAACAAAGCTGAAGCTTCTCTGTTTTTACTTTTGATTAGAATTGTTTCAGCTCTAATTTACTTCAACAGTATTTTTAGAACATATTTATTATGTTTAAAGTAATTTTCTGCATGACAATGAAATTATTTTTCTCTATGAGTACCTGTCAAGGAGTAATAACAGGGCTTCAGAGTGGACTATTTTCCACTTTGCACTCAGTGACAGCATTCAGCGCTATTAAGTATGACAGCCTAAATGCAATGCAAATCTCCTTCAGACAGCTTTGGAATTCACCTCAAAATATATCTTCAGATTATAACCCTTTACTGCACATTTTTTACGCTTTGTAAGGTTGAAATTTTTCCTATCCTGTGCTGTTACAGCAGGTTAACTGGAATAATATTTGCTCAAAATATTGTCAGTATCAGTGAGGATATCCTAATCAATTCATCTAAGCACAAGCCTTTCAGCTGAAGAGGATGATTTTAAATTAATTGGAAGATCCAATTCTGAAAACAAAATCCATGGAGAACGTATGTGCACATACTGTGGTTTGGGATTCTGTAGCCGTGTTTTTTCAAAAATGTATACAAACCAAGATGAGGACAAGACATGATGCAGGTCTGAAAGGAAGCAGGTTTCCACCAGAACCAAAGATTGTAAAGATAAAGAAGTTTATTACTGACCAACACAATCTGAGGGTGCGCTGGATGCAGGCTGCAAGTGACACTGTGCTTCTGGTGCCAAAAAGTACACCCACAACTTACTAAATCTAACCCTAACCTGTACACTTTTGGAATGCGAGGGGAAACTGGAACACTCAGAGGAAACCCATGCAGTCATGGGGAGAAGATACAACGGCCTTACAGACAGTGATGGGAGTTGAACCCTGAACACCGGTTGTCAGCATTGTAAAGCATTGTGCTAACCACTCTGCTGCAATGCTGTTTCGAGTGGATACAGTGGATTTGACATCCATTGGCTGTGGATAGAAACTTGTTAGCATAAATGCCAAATAATAATCAGATTATCAAAGGGAAGTCACTTGGGAGACTGCCAGCACTTTTGCTTGTTAAATCTCCTTGAACTCAGAATATCTGTGGAAACTCCCCAACAACCAAAATGGATATCTCCAGGGGAGATTACAATTTGTTATCATGTCCTGGTCAATAAAGCCTGCAGATGGTGGAAATTCAAGCAACACATACAACATGCTGGAGGAACTCAGCAGGTCCGGCAGCATCTATGGAGATGAATAACCAGTCGATGTTTTGGGCCGAGACCCTTCTTCAGGACTGAGAAGGAAAGGGGAAGATGCCTGAATAAAAAGGTTGGGAGAGGGGAAGGAGGCTGGCTGGAAGGTGATACGTGAAGCTAGGTGTGTGGGAATGGTCAAGGGCTGGAGAAGAATGAATCTGATAGGAGAAGAGAGTGGACCATAGAGAAGGGGAAGGAGGGGGGCCCAGGAGGAAGGAATAGGCATGTGAGGAGGTAAAAGGTAAAAGAGTGTTTTTTTTTACTGTAAGGAGAAATCAATTATTCATGCTATTAGGTTGGAGGTTACCCAGACAGAATACAAAGTGTTGCACTTCCATCAAGAGGGTTGCCCCATCATGGCACAAGAGGAGGCCATGGACTGTCATGTAGGAATGGGAATGGAAGTCAGAATTAAAATGTTCTGCCACTGGGAATTTCTGATTTTGCTGGATGAAACGGAGGTGTTCTATGAAGTGGTCTCCCAATTTACAACAGGTCTCAGCAATGTAGAGGGGGCCTCACTGGGAACACCAGACACAATATATGACTCCAGCAGATTCGCTGGTTTGCCTCACCTGGAAGAACTGTTAGGGCACCCGAATGGAGATAAGGCAGGAGGTGACTGGGCAGGTATAGCAAGTAGGCCACTTGAAGGGTTAAGTGCCTTGAGGGAGATTGGTGGGGAGGGAAGAATGGACAAGGGAATCACAGAGGAAGTGATCCCTGTGCAAAGGGGGGGAGGGAGGTAAAGATTTGTTTAGTGCTATGAATTTAATGGAATTGTAGAGGCTACATGAAGAGATTACATTGTTCTAGAAAGATAAACTGATTATGGCCAACACAAAGCAGAGATTTTCCTACTAAATTATTTATTACTGTCAGTAATTGCTTTGACAGCAATTTCAGATACTAGCATTAATCTGTTGTTTCTCCAAGCATGGCATTTTCCTTCAAGGTATGTTTTCAGTGTAAAATTTCTAAATTGATGGAATAATAAATAATTCACTTTGTGATCTGCAACATTAGGCTCAATTAGAAATGCACATATTTCATTGACTGTCAACTGAACAGAAGTGTTACCAGATGTTGATATCAGTCAGGACACCTCCTACAATGGTTTGTATTATGAACTTCATCCTAACTTTTAGAACTGTAGTTGGATTTGAACAGCTTCTACACATTGTGTATTTATCAATGTATACTGTAAGAGCAAGTTCTCTGTAACTTATCCGATTATTTCCCCTCTAGATCAGCCAATGCATCTATTCATCATCTTTCCCAACAGGTGACATGGCATTGAGGGGCTGAGGTTGTATGGGTAAGTCTAAGTGGATTGGAAACATTTCTTTGTTGTTTGCATCTTCATGATCCAGAATTTCCTGGTAGTAGCAAGTCATGATTGCATGCTGCAAGCCTACCCACTAGGTCTAGCTTTAGATTGTGTGCTTCTCTTGGTGAGGCCCTCTTTGGAGAAGCCATCCTAATTCTTGCCAATAAGGTCCTGAATAGCACATTGTATCAGGAAGATCTGGGGGATTGTATGAGGTCAGGCCTTCTCTTAACCTAGCTGATTGCTAAAACTGTCAATACCTTCGACTTTTCTGAATATCTGACATTTGGAAACATAAAAAAACACATATACAAAAACTACCAAGATTCTGTCAAGACTATTCGATATATTATGTGAATGAGTCAGAACTGTAAGCATTCCTTTGACAAATCTAGACCCAGTGCTTCTTATCTGTTAATGTTTTCTTAAATAAAAGGTCAGTAACATGTTGTAAATTAGCACAAATAAGGGATTAAGTGGGTAGTTAAACTAGAATTTGTCAATAGCATTGTCACTGTTCTAATATTTATTTATTTATTGACATACAGGGTGGAATAGGCCCCTTCATTCCTTCCACTCACACTGCCCAGCATTCCCCCAATTTAATGCCAGCCTAACCATGGGACAATTTACAATGAGCAACTAACCTACCAACAAGTACGTTTTTGGAGGGTGAGAGAAAACAGGAGCACCCAGGGGAAACCCACTTGCTCACAGGGAGACCAGACAATCTCCTTCCAGGCAGCCGCAGAAATTGAACCCAGGTTGTCTGTACTGTAAAGCTTTGTGCTAACCACTATGCTACCCTGCTGCCCCTTATAATGAATGGCATTAGTAACAGAAATAAAACGTGAACCTTAACTTGTAGTGCACAGAATACAGGGCATTTTAAAAATATTTAACAATTCTATAAAAACACTGACAACAAGAGGTATTTGCTATCTGTACACTGATCTATGAGCATTTCTATAACCGATGGTCTATAACATAAAATTCCCAGCATAAATAGGAGCAAACCTAAATAGATGCAGATATGCACCTGCTAGTAAATCTGACAGTACCACCAATGAGTTGCAGCTATGTAAATTTAGATTGAACCAGTAAAATAAGGGCATGATGTTGTGCTGCTTTTTCTTTCTTAGTGTAATTAGGGAGCTCTTACATTCAGGTATCTAACAAAATAAAATCAGCTCTTCCAGAGGCATTGATTGGTTTAAAATCTTCTCTTCTGTCATTACAGAAAGTACTGCTTGAAGCAATTAGGTAATTTTACCACAGGTAGTGGCATGACACATGCTGAACTGACTTTTGTTCATCACAATATTAATGATTAAACAATATAAAAATAGTAATAATTTAATTGGCATGACCTGTGGAAATTCAATTGCTCAGGGGGTGGAACAAGCTAATATACTGACTGAACCACCCTGAGATTCAATTGGCAGCAGCATGGCTAACTCTTAACCAGCCACTGAAAGTGGCTAGTAAACAATTTAAATTAAGGACAGAATATTGAAATTATACATGATGGTAACTTTCCTAATTTGCTTACGTGTCTCTTCCTCCATATCCATTCTGTGTTACAATTGAGGATATATATTTCCCCTAGCTTATAAGTTTAGTTTCTTCTTAATGATGGCTCCTTTACCTTTCTCTGCTAAAACAATTTGTCATTTAATAAATTCATGTTGCTCTAACTCTCTGTTTTGCAATTCTACATTTTCTGTATTTGTCATACACTGCGATATTTAATTCATAATCATTTTATTTCTCCAGGCATATCTCACTAACTCATGCTCTCTAAATCTGATCCTTTGCAAATATATTGTCGCCCCAGTTTCACTTTTTAAAATTTAACATGCACGAATTCAACTGACTTTATACGTAGTGATTAAATTATCTAATGTTGTCTTCTGTTTATTATCATTGTAGTTTCATCAAATCCAGTTGATCCATCTTCCTGGGAAATATTGTAGCAATAAAATTGTTTAGGTTTTACCATTTGGATATTGCTTCCTGTGACTTTATCTTGGGTATCCCTCAATATGTTTCAAGATATCGTTTCATGCTATTTGAAAATTGAATTTAAATTTCTTCTTTAACCTTCCAATTTCTTATTGACTTCATTTCTTGTCTTTTTAAATTCTTTCTTGTTATGACCTTTCCAGTTTTGGCACATCATTTCAGTCATTATCTTGGTCTATAATTTTCGTTATTCTCTTTACAAGACTGAAATTTTTACCATTTTTTTTATATTTGTTTCATTATTTAGTTCACTCCTTTTTATTAGTTAGAAAATAGCCATAACACAATATCAAAGGTACTCACAAAGGGAACCGCAATTATGGGTGATTTTAATCTGCATATTGATTGGATTAATCAATCTGACGAGTATTGTGGAATTTGTAGACTTCATCAGGAATTTCATCTTAGCGCAATATATTATATCCTAAGAACAGGTGATTTTAGAGTTTGTCATTATAAATAGGGAAGATTAAAAAGAGATCCTGTAATTTAGGATACCCTAAAGAGTAGTGACCGCAACCTGCTGTCAAAAGAAGATGTCCACAATTAAATAAGGTCAATTAGAGAAGTATGAAGGAAAGCTGCTGAAATTATCTCAGAAAATAGGCTAAAGAAAAGGTCAGAAGATGAGTAGGAACAGATAATTAAACAGATATTTCATAATGCTCAGCAGTAATTTATCCCAATTAAAAAGACTGTTTCAATGTGAAAGGGAAACAAGGAGGTCAGAGATTTTCCATTTAGATTAATGATCTGGGTGAGGAAACCAAATGTAAAGTATACAAGTTTGCTACTTCTATGAAAATAGTTTGGAGTGCATGTTGTGATGAGGATATTTGTTCTTTGCAGCAGGGTCTAGGTAGTATGAATGAATGGTGAAAACTTACCAATGGAGTTTAGTGTGGGAAAATTTGGGGCTATGCACTTCAGTAGGAGGAATCAAAATGTAGGCTATCACCCAAATACAGGGCAATTATAAATGAGTATAGTACATTGGGATCTAAGTGCATGAATCACAAAAAGATTATCAGGCAGCTGGAGCAAGTAGTGAGGCAGAGAAAAGGCATCATGCACAAAATGCTGGAGGAATTCAGAAGGCTAGCCAGTATCGAAGGAAAGGAGTATAGTCGATGTTTCGGGCCGACACCCTTCATCAGGATTGGAGAAAAATAAAGATGAGGAGTCAGAGTAAGAAGGGGGGAAAGGGGAAGAAGAAACACAAGGTGATAGGTGAAACCTGGAGGAGGGGATGGGTGAAGTAAAGAGTTGGGAAGTTGATTGGTGAAAGAGATACAGGGCTGGAGAAGGGGGAATCTCATAGGAGAGGACAGAGGGCAATGGAAGAAAGAAAAGGGAGAGGAGCACCTGAAGGAGGTGCTGGGCAGAAGAAGCAGGAAACTGACAGGAGAGGAGCGTAGATATTGGGAGAAAGGAAAGGAGGAGGGGCACTAGGTGGAGGTGACAGGCAGTTGAAGAAAAAGGATAAGAGGCCAGAGTGGGGAAATGAAGAAGAGGGAACAGGGAGGGGAAACATACTGGAAGTTGAAGACGTTGATGTCCATGCCATCAGGTTGGAGTCTATCTAGACAGAATATGAGGTGTTGCTCCTCCAACCTAAGAGTGGCCTCATCATGGGCAAAGAGGAGACCATGGACTGACATGTCCGAATGGGAATGGGGATAGGAACTGAAATGGTTTGCAACCAGGATATTCCACTTTTTGTGGATGGAGCTGAGGTGCTCGACATAGCAGTCCCACAATCCGCATCAGGTCTCACTAATATAGAGGGGACCAAACCGACAGCACTGAGTACAGTAAGCGACCCCAACAGATTTGCAGCAGAAGTGTTGCCTCACCTGGAGGAATTGTTTGGGGCTCTGAATAGAGGTGAGGGAAGGAGGTGAATGGGCAGGTGTAGCACTTCTGCCACCTCCAGGGATGAGTGCCATGAGGGAGATTAGTAGCGAGGGACAGATGGTGAAGGGAATCACGAAGGGAGCAATCCATGCAGAAGGCGGAGAGTGTGGGGAAGGTAACAATGTTTAGCTGCCTCTTCTGACTTGACTGAAGCACCAGTAGATTAATGTAGTCAGGACAGGTAGCAGAATGAATGGCCACTGCCTTCTAGAAAAAAGCAACATGGGGGGAAAGGATACCATTTCAGAGTGACAAGAGGAGGGAAGTGGGTTACAAATAAATGTGCTGGAACCACTGACGTTTATAACCTTAATTAACAATTCGAACAGTGGAATCAAAACCCTGGAATGTGTAAATTGCTACCACTACCACAGGAAGCAGTCCAAGCAAGTAGAAGCGGAATATTTAACTTTTACTTATACCTGCAAATTTGTAGGTATAGTTAACAATGTACTGGTCTGCAAGAAACTTGAAGAAGATAGCAATAAATTCGCCAGAACCCAACATTGCTGCCAAATTAATTTCAAATTGTTACATGTAATCTATTACACTTTGGCAAGAAGAAAATGAGGTCATACATTACTTTAAAAATACGAGTCTAAACAGGATGGAGACAAAATGGATTTGGGAGTACAAATGGACAAGGTGAGACACAGGTCAATGAGGCCTTGGCACAAAAGAACGAGTTTCTGGATTATTTCCAAAGGAATAAAACTGAAAAATAGAGAAGTTGTACTGAACTCTTATTGAATTTTCAAGTGCGATTGAACTTCAGTGTGCAGTTCTGGTCAGTATATTATAATAAGGTAATAAAGGTACTGACAAGGGCAGCGGAAGTGGGAAGTTATACCCATTAAAAAAGAATGAGTCTTTTTTATCTTGGCAAAGGAAAGCTGATGAGTGAACTGAAATGTCTGTGAAAGCATGAATGGTTTAATTATTTAAACATTCCTTTGTGGAAATCCAAAACAAAAGGACTTCATCTTAAGATAGTCACTAAGATGTTGAATGGGAAATTTAAAACAAGTCTCAATACTCAGAGTGATGAGAATGTGTAAACCATGTGCACAGCTCTGCCTCCTGTCAAAGGTGCTAAATTTTTGAATGTCCCTGACATTCAGAAATATTCAGGAATGCCAACATAAATAATGAAACAATTAAACATTTAAAAAATCACTTAGAAATACAGCCAGAAAATTGCTGCCAGTAACTTCAACTTTTTTGCAGAAGTCCAGAAATTTCTAGCATTTAAGGGGACATGCCAGCTTCTTCATTTTGAATTTCTGGCATTTCCCTACGAGTTCTGTGCTGTACAATGACAAACTATAGCATCAGACCTTGTATCCATCACATCTATATTTGCATAAAAAGATTTGATCATGCCCTCAAGTTTTGCAAAAAAGCTCTTAAAATTAATTTAATTTTGAAAATTGACATTGAATTCCTCTTTCGGACCTCATCAGTGGTGAGAGGAGGAAGTTTACCTTTAACAATTGCTGCAGTGAAAGAAGCTTCCACATTTTACTTCTAGCTGTTTTGCTGCATCCTTTGGATTCCAACCCTCCTGCCATGGTTTCTCCAAGTCAAATTCAAACCTTAGAAAAATCTGAACTTCTATTAAATCTCTTCATAACTTCAACTCCTCTTAGAAAAAAAACATAGCTTCTCCAGTCCCTTTACGTGAGTGATATCCAATCATCTCTGGTACCATTATGGGAAATCTACCCTCCATTGGACAACTTCCTTAATCAATTCTTTGAGCTACCTACCAAACCAATTCCATAGGCTTTGACAGTTCCTCTGGTGGTCTGGATCACTATCTGGTATGGGGTGGCTACCGCACAGAATTGAAAGAAACTGCAGAAAGTTGTGAACTCAGTCAGCTCCATTATGGAGACTAGCTTCCTTAGCATCCAGCTAATTTTCAAGGAGCAGTACCTCAAAAAGGTGATATCTGCCATTAAGGACCCCCATCACCCAGGATGTGCCCTCTTCTCATTGCTATCATCATGAAGGAGGTACAGGAGCCTGAAGGCACACACTCAATGGTTCAGGAACTGCCTCTTCCCCTCTGCCATCAGATTTCTGAATGGACAATGAACCCATGAACACCACATCACTTCTTTTTTGCACTACTTACTTAATTTAACTATAATATATATTTAATGTAATTTGCAGTTTTTATTATGTATTGCAATGAGCTGCTACTACAAAAGCAACATATTTTTGCACATACTGGTGATATTAAACCTGATTCTGATTCAATTAACTCTTATACTGCCGTCCTAGTGTTGCCTAAATTGTGGTGTCAAACCCTGTATTATAGTGAAAGGAGTGATGTATTTACAACAACTTACTGATATCTAAATGTCAATATATGATGCTAAAGATGCTTGAGTCATTTACTACTTCTTCTTCTTGTAAAGTTTAATGATGGTTGGCGGACCAACTTAGGGTGTATTACTGCCACCTACTGAGTTGGAGTGTGGAGCAAAGAAACAGGAAGTATCCCCACTAAATCAAATACTATCAAAAGACGAATTTTTTTCAGAAAGTTAAATACGCACTTATATACAATATAATTGCACTGATTTCCTAACAAACTTTCCATGTTAAACTGCATCTGTTTCAAAGATTTTAATTTAGCGATTAGCACCTCATAGGAACTGCATTCAAATATTATATGCTGCATCAGTTCTTGACTAGTGCACGCCTTATAAATGCTCATATCATGCATATTAACTTTGAAGAAGAAAGTATATAACCTAGTATGTCCAATACATAAACATATAAGTATAATTTCTTTAGTCATTAACTTTCAGGTAACCATATGTTTTAATGAAGCAACTTCACTGGAATCAAGCTGTCAATTAAAAATGCTTAATTCTAAAAGGTAGCTTGACTTTGAAAGTGAAAGTATGCATTCATTTTTATTGAAAAGCAAATAGCTGCAGATGCTGGAAATCAGAAATAAAATAGAGAACACAGGAAATACTCAATAGATCGGGCATATTGGTGGAAAACGAAGTTCAAAGTTTAACGTATATTTATTATCAAAGTATGTACAAATTACATAACCTTCAGATTTGTCTTCTTACAAGCAGCCACAAAACAAAGAAACCCAAAAGAACCCATTTAAAATAAAGACCAAACACCCGATGTGCAGAGAGAGAAAAAAAACAAATTATGCCGACAATAAAAGTAAGCAAGTAGCATTCAGAACAAACTGAGTCCATCGACATGAAGCACAGAGCAGCCGCAGCCTCAGCCTCAGTTCAGCACAGAGCCGAGTTAACATGGCAGAGCAGTCAGCAGAACCACCCCGACCCTCTTGATCCGACACATTGTCTTTTCAAACCGTCTGTCCAGGCATTAAAGTCGTCTAAACATTGGGTCATTCCTCACACTAGGACCTGAGCCCTGTTGCTTCGATATGCTCCGGGCCTGGATCCCACTGCCACGTTTCAGCATGCACCTGACCTTTTCAAACCTTTCTGGCACTGAGATTCATCAAGCCTTGCTGTCGCTTTAGGTGGATGGTCCTCAAATCTGCCTCTCTTCTGCTCGCTCTGATTTCACCTCAAATATGTCTTGACCTCACTCTGACCTTTGGTTAAACATGCCTCGCTCTCTCCTCGCACCTGCACACTTTGACCCTCGACTCAGCCTCACTTTGGCTTACCATGATTGTTTACCATGAATTTTACAAGAAAATGTGTTACTAATAAAGTATTTAGTTATATTCTTTGTTTTGTTTGCCGCCAGTTAAAGAAGCCATTAATGTTTCAGATCAATGACTTTCCATTTATCATCAACCTGAAATATTAACTCTGTTTCTCGACTTTTCCAGTTGGCTGACCATTTCTGGAGGAGGATTCAATGGGCAACAAGTATTCTCTGCTATTCTCTTTGTTTAAATCCCATTATTTTGATTATGAGTAGTAACTGTAACAATACCCCCTTACTGATAGAAGTCTTTTGAGATAATGCTCTGGAAACATTTTTCCCCTATTTCTTCAAAATTGAAACTTCGTTGCTTGACTATAATTGGTATTATTGATTTCTTTTCTGGTCTTAGCAGGTTTTCCATCCATTACTTCACATTCACAGTGAGAAAGTAAAGAAGGAAGACAGTTAAATAATAAACAGATTCCGAATATAGCAGAATCAAAGGTGAAGGTGAAGAAAGAGATAAAGCAAAGGCAAAGAGACAGTGAGAAACAGGAAAGGAATGGCCATATTCTTCAACTTATTATCATACTATAACAGTGTAAAACATCGCATTCAGAGAAATATTACTTGTTATGTGTAATAATATTTCCACAGTCATGCCTATAAGCACCTACTGATTTCAGAATGAAAGGTTAATTGAACGTGGAAATGCCGAAATTTCTATCAGCACATTGTCAAAACATGCTACTTTAAATGATTTCTCATTTTCCAAGTGAATAGTCCATTGATTAGTAAAGTAACAAGTGTGCTTGATGCCTACACACACCAGTGTCATTCTGTTTATATGCGTGAAGAACAGTTTGAAAGCAAAAACTCACAAATGCAGTTGAAATAAGATGATCCCAAATGTACTGAAGACTTTAATTTCCCGATAATACTTGCATATAAGTGATACAATAATACAGTTATCTCAATATGCAACACCATTGCCATGGTTAATTATTTTATTTATATTTTACCCAGATTATTAAACAATTTCATATGAAAAATATTAAAGAAATCCCCAATGAGGATAACTGGGACATTGTGTGAAATTGCTTCAGTCCCAGGAGTTGTCTTTGAACAGAACTAGAAAATTCAACGAAACATCAGGATGAGTTGTTTGACTAAATGGAACAAGATTGACTTGTAAGGGCTGAATGTAGGAATTTGTATCCACCATGAGGGTTTCACCCTCTGGGAACTTGCTTCAACAGTTCATACATAATGTCTCCATTACTTCCTTCCCATCAGTTTTAAGACGAACTGATACTAAATCACATTGACCATGCTTATGATGTCCCAGTACAAACTCTTGACAAGCAGAAGTTCCAACAGAGTTGATTTTTAATATTTTTAGAAATGAGAAAGAAGGCATTAAAAAAACACAAAAGAGTATTGAACCAAAGGTGAAAGGCTTGAGAAGTTTGAGTGAATCTTTTCTAATGGCTTGAAAGTCTCCTTTCCCTAAACCTTTGAAACATGCTGAATAAAATCAATTTGGTTAGTCTTCACTCAGCTCCTGCTGTGTACAAGTCTATATCACAAAATAATTTGACATCAAAACTGGTGTACTTTCACCCACAGCTCAAACACAGAAATAGAGAGAAAATCAATTTATTCTTATATTAATTCAACAGGCAGGTTCCTTCAGAGCAGGGGAGATATTGCACATTACTAGCCAAGAATAAGGCTTTCATCTGCATTCAAAGCATAATACACTTGGTGTTAGACTGTGATCTTTTGCCTTTTTCTTTTTTTATCAACACTCGGCCACTGTCATGTTTAGGTTCTGAAAATGCTTATCTAGTGCTTCTGGAAGGTTATAGCTTCTGTTTCAAGTGCTATCTGGAGTAAAAGTTCTTTTGAATAAAAGAGGAGGATAAAAACAGAACTTTTATCAGCACAGTAAAATTGTTACCAGTTTCCTAAACACAGAAAACATTCTTTCATTGCTAATCCTCCCAAAACCATTGAAGTGAGTTACAGCTTTTCAGTTTGGAGTGAAGGAGGATGAGAAGTGTCTTGATAGAGGTATACAAGACGATAAGAGGTATAGATTGTGTGGATGGTCAGAGACCTTCTTCCAGAGCAGAAATGGCATATAATTTCAAGATGATTGAAGGGAAGTATAGCGGGGATATCAGAAGTAATTATTTTTTACACGGAGAGTGTTGTGTGCATGGAACACCCTGCCTTTGGTGGAGGTAGAAGCATATACATTATGAACATTTAAGAAATACTTAGATAGACACATAATGATAGAAAAATTGAGAGCTATGTTGGCGGAAAAATGTAAGATGATCTTAGGTTAGCTTAAAAGGTCAACGCAACATGGTGATCTGAAGGGCTTGTACTGTGCTGTAAGGTTTTACCTTCTAGCTTCTAAAACTGTACAACAAGGTACCTAGGTCTTTTCCAGCAATTTCTGTTTTCAACTGTAGAATACCAGCATCTACAATTTTCACCTACACAGCTAATGTCAATTAGTTTGCCTCCTAACCTTTCACACTTGAGGAAAAGTACTTGGGACACCAGAACATTAGTAGTGCTGGCAACGGGGTGGCAAGAGCATTCATTTGATACCCTATCATTGAGATTAACATGACCAGCAGGGCAGGCCTTTAGAAAAAAGTTCCTGTTGAATATGTGCTTGTTTACCTCGGACCCTGGACCTTCTTGATTTATTCAACTTTTTTTTGTTTTATTAGTCCTCTTGTACGTTAGAAGGGCTTTTGCAGCTGATGACAGCAATCAACAATAGTGGAAAGTTGAAGGTGACACCTTCCTGAGAAGACAGAGTCTCCAGAAGGAGTCTGGGTGGGATTGACTCCTCCAACTAACAGCAAGGAAGACCCCAACCCAGACTTCAGTGCATTTACAGTGCTCACACGTAAGTAATATTGAGTGGCATTGTAAGGCATCTGACATTTCTGATCAGGTTCAGTAGTCTTCTTGCAGCAATGTGAGAAGTGCAGCCAACAACTTTGCTGCAGCAGTATATGCTCCAACTTGAAAATAACTCTCCAGTGCAACATATCTCTAACCTTCTGCTTTGTATCCTTCATTCCTTGCATTATTCAGAGAACCTTTTTTTGTACTTTATTTCATCATGTTCCTCTGACAGTGGCTTGCTCAGACTTTCATTTTAGTTTCTAATTATCATACAAATAATATCTGGTTCAAATGCCATGTCCTGAGGTAGAAAAAAGAGATTCATAACTGCTTCTTTTTAAATTGCATTTTTGCCCCACTTTCACAGATCTGCACATGTAGACCTGCAGCTTTCTGTTGTGGAGCTTCATGCCTCCACGGCATTTAGGCTTTAAATTCTTTCACAGCTTTTGCAAAAGCAACTCAAAAATCTTTTGGATTGAAATATATCTATCACCCAGTGTGCCTTCCTGATTCTGTCTTCATTCATCCTCACTATTTGCCATGCCTGTTTACTGCTATCTCAGATTTCAAAAGTTTTCCTGATTCTACTTACAAAACATTTATATAGATTGACAAGTCAAAAGGTCCCTGCTCAGATTTCTAGAGCATATCATTAGTCATTAATTTCAGAAGTACATTTCCCTCTACTCTCAATCTCTTCAAAATCTCACTGCACTTTTAATATAATCTGCCTTTTTATATCACTTCTCTCTTGAACACGTCATGAATAAAAGTTAAGCTCTGATAAAAGGAGTCACCCCGAAACATCAATTCTTTTCTCCTTCCGGCAGAACATTTCTATTTCATGCATACACACCCATCTCTTGATCTACTCAAACATTCCTTTAATTTCAATTCAACTGTGTCTTAAATTTGGCAACTTATTCTAACACGTTTTGATTGAAAGTGTAACACCAGCCTCTTTTAAAGCTAATAATTATGCTCAAACTTCTACTTGCAGTATCTACACTAATATGTAGAATATACTGAGAGCCATTTTATACAAAAATCCCTTTTGCAATGCCACATTACTCCATTTCACCAATGAATGGCACATGGTGTGCTAATTAGCATTGGAAAATACACATGTGGAACTCTGATTGGCACTAATAAGTGGCCTCAAATCTGTTTTGGGAGAAAAGCAAGCTGGCTGTTTCAGGCTTGATTGAAAATCCCATTGGCTAAACGTAGGGTAACCAAAATGTCCTTTTCAACATTAAATGAATAAAAATGCAACGGTTAGCTACTCAATTTGCCAATAATAGTGGGACAAACAATATAAGAAAATTGCCCCCATTATAATAAATTATGTTTTACATGGTCTTTCTGCATAAACATGGTGAAATGTCACACATGGTAATAATGTTCCATTATTCTACTGTACTTTCTTGCTTTACTTTCTAAGCAAGCCCATCTCCTAATGCATCTGCCATTCAGTATACTTACCTCAACATCACTTTCCATTGTTTTCTAGAAAATGCACATAGTTAACTGCCTATATTTATGCTACAGAATAGAAAACATAACCATTGTAGAAGCATAAGTGGCTTGAATACTCAAAAAAATGAAGGAACAATTCCATTTGATTTTACAAAATTAACTTTACTTGCCACGTGAAACAGGGTAGTGGTTAGCACAACACTATCACACCTCAGGGCATCTAAGTTCAGAGTACAATTCTGAGGTCATCTGTAAGGAGTCTGTACGTCCTCCCCACAGAACTTATTTTTTTTTCTGGGTGTTCTAGTTTCCCTCACAATCCAGACATACTGGTTAGTAGGTCTATGTAACTTGTCCCGTGATTAGGCTAGGGTGAAATAGGGGGTTGCTGGGAGGTGCAACTTGAAGGGCAGTAAGAGCCTATCCTACGCTGTACTTCAGTAAGAATAATGAATAAAAACAAAATCTCTTTGGATTCCTCCATCTTTCAATCTCCTCACCAGTTTTGTAGGTCATACATAATATTCCTGTTATAAGGAGGGCTATGTGTAATGTAACAACCTGTCTAAACCAATACATTACCAATTTTTTGTACCTTTCAAATTTCTTTAACTTCTGTTGGAGAACATAAAAGTTACTGCATTTTGTAAGATTGTAAAGATGATTGGAGAGCAAGGGGAAAAAGTCATCCATCAACTTAATCCAAAGTGAGTTGCAATAACTACTGACCTAAATAAAATGGCTTGTTCTCAAAGACAATCTGACAAATGCTCATTAATGTCAACTATGTAGACATCTTGGTCAATCAGTTATTATTGGCGGGTATGATCTACTTAGCAACAAATTTAAAATTAATTTTATATCTTAACACTTTGGGAACAGCAGTGCAGCTTAATGAAATCTGTGTTAGGAAGCACACTGATTAACACCCATAGCCTTTTTGTGGCTTCTCAATCCTATCCGATCGGTGCTGGGGATGAAAGGTGGCAGCAGATGTCCTGTTCTCAATGGGACAGAGGAGGAAAAGGAAGTTGTCATTTGGCAAAGCTCTCAGGTTTTTCCCTAGATACTTATTAAAAGCCAGTTACAGAGGACAAGAAATGTACTCAAGGCTTAATATAAACCTTTGAACTAGCAGTTATCAATTGCAT
Organism: Mobula birostris; assembly: GCF_030028105.1. NCBI lineage: Eukaryota > Metazoa > Chordata > Chondrichthyes > Myliobatiformes > Myliobatidae > Mobula > Mobula birostris. The sequence goes on from NC_092375.1 coordinate 52,161,315, forward strand.
CGTATCATTCTCAGTAAAATTTACAGAATTAACCTTGCGGCCATTTGGCCAGGTAATTGGTGACACCAGAATTATAACAAATCAGGGACCATCACATTTATAGGAACTCTATTCTCCTAAGAACATGTAGTTTGGATGGATGAGAGTGTAAAATTACTTGATTTTCTTCCTGGTGTTTATTTTTATCTATTTATGGTTTTGTTGAATTTATTCAGAGCCTCATTACAAAGTACTCCAAGTAATGAGAAACTATGACCTACAGTTGAAACAAATTTTTAGTCCAAGATTCGAAGCTTTTCTTCTTGCTATAACGGTTCAGGTGATAAGTGCCACTGACTTTTCCATTACATTGCTCTTTCCTTTATAACTTCCTGAATTGAATGTGTGAGAATTTTTATTTTAACAGAGATTCAGATAACTGTTTTATTTTGAAGATTGAAGGAGACCACATGATAGCTTGTCATTTGGTTGGATGTGAAAGAATGCTTAGACAATTAGAATTTTAAAGGAAATTACTTGCCTTTATTTTCCTAGTAAGTTGCCCCTTTGAATCCAATCCAAACAACCATAAATATACCAGAGACATATTTTAAGCTTGACTAAGGATATCATTCATTATATTGATCAAATAAAACCACTAACTCAGGACAACATCTTTTTGTGCGAAATTAGGCTCTGTAATTTACATAGTTTAATGAATAATATGTGATTAGTTTAACCAGCATTAATAGATTCTAAAATTGCACAAACTTGATAATGCTTAAATTCATGCATGATCCAATCAAACTAATTTTATACAATGCAAGTTATTTTCCACATAAATATGACTCTCAACAGAATTTGAAAAAAACCTTTTCACAATCAAGGTTGACCTTGAACAATTTTACACCAAAGTAGTCATATTCCAGAGGCTTGTGAATACAGTACTCATAATCTCTCTTTCTTTGTTAATTTGCTAATAATGTAGGTTCATTTTCTGAATTTGCAAATTGGATCTTTACACACTTAGTTGCTGAGATAACAGAACAAACAAATCCTATTCACATATTACTTAAGGAAATAACTCTGAAATTTAAAAAAATGAAGTCTATCTTAAAAAAATTCTCTTTTGGTAGGCTCAAATGAAGACTTCCTTGAGTACCCATACTACCTGTTTAGCTGTGAAAAATCCTGGAAGAAAGGTTTCCTCAGATTGCTTTATTATAAATACATCTATATGGAATCCATCTACAGTCTCACTTGGGATAAAAGTGCAATGAATTGAAGTCCATGCAAGCTGTCAATTTTAAAACAGCATTCTCAAAGCACATATCCTCTCTAGAAGATATTCCATTTAAAATCCATTTTTACCATAAATTTCATCTTTCCTCATAAATGCTGAAGAGAAAAGCTTTTGTGAAGACAATTAACATACCACACAGCAATCGTCCAGCGTTTCAATGAAGAAACTCACAACAAATAAATCACAGAGATGAAGGATGATCATTCCTTGGACTAAAGATAGTGGATCCCCAAAATCAAATACAACCATTCAGCGACATTAGGTTAACAAAGGGAACCCCCTCAGTATTATTAGACCAGGTTAACATCCAGAAGTCTTGTTGGACTTGCATCTGTTTAAGTATTAGGTGATGTTAGAATCAAATTAACAAACCTTGAAGAGGATGGGCTACAGCAGCAGAAGACCATGAACAAACAGTCAGTGGCTACTTTATTAGGTACAGGAGATATGTTTGCACATCAGAGGGTGAAAAATGATGGTGCCAATCCCTGCCCTATCTTTTTGCCAAGAAATTAATCCTGGTTGTAGTGTAAATGCATTATCCTCTCAGCAGTGTTCAATCCGCTGTAATGAAGATGGAATGTAATGCACTGGTGCAGCCATCAATTTGCTTTACTGGCCAGGGGTAAGTTTCACAGCAATTGATAATCAGCTGAGACCATACAGCAAAAGTCCATTTGTTGTTATGTGTGGTAAATGTGTAATATTGTAACCTGTTGCACTGAACTCTGCTACTCAAATATGGACTCCACTGAACTGCATAGATAGTGCATACAGTGAAGGAACAAATTTAGTCCTATTGCATCATAGGTGCATGGAGGGGCTGGGGGGGGGGAGAGCTGGAAGTAGAGGTAGATGTTATATATAAGGTCAGGAATTTGTGATTGATGACATTAATTTCAGGAAACCTGAATTTGGCTGGTCAAGGAAAACCTAAAGAACCATTTTGTTCTAACATTAAGAAAATAGCTTTTATGTAAAATATGTTTCAAACAATGAGAATACATTTCCTTTAACATAAAATCACATGTTCTGCAGAACACTTTACCAGAAGGGGTAAATCTCACTTTTCAGAAGGATAAAGTGGTATTTGGAAGGATAAGACTCTAAGTAAATGTAATTTTATCTTTACCATTTATAATAATCAAGAATTAATATTTTTAGAATAACTGATAACCAATTAATTATTTTTTTATTTTTTGCCAGAAGCCTTGAATCTATTTTTATATTTTATAACACATAATAACATTAAAACACCTATCTCCTTGGGATGTTGTTCATGCATGGATCAGTCCAGAAACATGACTAGATAATGAATCCTTACTTCTTTCTGTTAGATGGCAAAATTTAAAGGAAGTGGCTTGATTTAAGATGTGGACAATCCTTTCACCATAGTTAACTACTGAAGCTCATTGGAAATTCATAATATTAGCTGCTGTTTTTTTTAAATGTCACTTCTAAATTTTTAAAATCACATGTTGAAATTTACAGTTTTCCTTGCTTGTTCCTCTTTAACTTGTTGGGCAGACCCAGAACAGTCTTCACTCATGCTTGGCAGTGGCTATTTTGAAGTTATTACATTGAAGTAAAATGCAAGCACTACTCATTGGAGCATTCAGCCTATCAACGTTCCATGAGAATACCCTCCTCTGAGTGCCTATTATCATTTCAAAATATGATTATGAAAATATGTCCCATGATCATTCAATTGCACACTTTCCAGAGAATATCAGAGGTCCTCACTCTATTATCACTCTCAGCAAGAATTAAAAGTGTTCAAATATATGTTGTGAACACAAGCGGAATAAAACTATACCCCCTGCTAAGATTGAGTATAATAAACATACTTGTTCTTTCTCTTGATGTGATGCCATTTCCATTGAGCAAAGTAACAAACTAAGAAATTTAAAACTGCCGGTTCAGAGGGAAATAACTTTTAGCCTAGAAGCAATAACTTAAGATCAAGCTATAGGGCCTTCCCAAAGGCATATCATTTAATTCTCTTCTGTTGGAAGCACTGACAAAGTTGAAATAAATACCTCCCTTAACCTTGCAGACATAATATTAAGTTGTTGCAACACACACAAAATGCAGGAGGAACTCAGCAGGATAGGCAGCATCTATGGAAAAGAGTACAGTCAACATTTCGGCCCAAAACATCGCCTGTACTCTTTTCCATAGATGCTGCCTGGCCTGCTGAGTTCCTCCTGCATTTTGTGTTGCGTTGCTCAGATATCCAGCATCTGCAAATTTTCTCTTGTTTGTAATGTTAAATTGTTGTTTACTAATAATTTCTCCAGTTACTTCTCGGTTACTTCTAAACACTGCTCAATACAAGAGGACATAGCTTTAAGGTAAGGGGTGGGAAGTTCAAGGGGATATTAGAGGAAGGTTTTTTTACTCAGACAGTGGTTGGTGCGTGGAATGCACTGCCTGAGTCAGTGGTGGAGGCAGATACACTAGTGAAGACTACTAGAAGACTAGTGAGACTACTAAAAAGGTATATGGAAGAATTTAAGGTGGGGGGGGGTATATGGGGGGCAGGGTTTGAGGGTCGGCACAACAATGTGGGCCGAAGGGCCTGTAATGTGCTGTGCTCTTCTATGTTCTATGTTCTATGTTATGGAGCATTTCCATTTGGAGATTTCTTGTATAGTCGGTCCACCACCATTTTTCCAAGGGGAACCTGTGATTGACAAGTGCTAATATTGCCACTGGCATCCACATGTAAAGAATATTTAAGACAAAATATAACCTAATAGTTAAAAACCTTTACTTGCAGTCTTCATCGTGTCTTTAGTTTAAAATTTTATCTTTTTCACATTACTAGAATGAAACCGAATAGAAACATCTTAATTATTTTATATTTCCCACATCAGGGCAAGTACAAATCATCCACACCATGGTTTAAGCTTTTAAATCTACATTAAATACTATGACTTGACCTCTATAAAGTGATTAACAATGAAGGAGAAGCCATAGACATTTACTACACTTACTCGTTATCTTTCTGTGGGAAATTGCCCTGCAATTGGCTGTCATTAGAAAGCGATTTGCCTGCAGTGCCCTCTGCAGGGTTTCTGGGACCTGTGGGAAAAGAGCAATGTGCAGTGTGTTCTACCAACAAGATGGAACAAATGTTAATCTGTCGGATTTTGGAGTGGGTAGCAAGGGTTAGGTTTTGCTTTTAACATGAAAAATGCCCCTAGAGTTCCTTAGCAGAGAATTATCAAACAAAGGAAAACTACAGCAGGAGATAAAATGGAGATGACCTAAAGTTTAGTCAAAACGTGCACTTTAGATAACAATTTAAAAGCAGTAAAAAGCAATGTGATTAAGGAAAGAAATTTCAGAGCTCAGGGCTCCAACAGCTAAAGGCACAGTGGCCAATAAAATACCAATTAAATTTGTGATGCTGAGAAGATTGACATGGGAGCAGGTTACATTTGGTGAGGATATGGAGAAATTAGACAAACAAAAGGATTTTGGAAGTCTAACAGTTATACAAAAAACTCAATTTTTTATCTGCATAATATTGCATTGAGCAATACAAATTTTCAAGGCCTGCGTTTGGTCAGCTGTCTTGAAAAAATAAATTGATGTATCTTGGAAATAAGTAACCAGTCATTTAATATCACAGAAAAAAATGTAGGAAAATTGTAACATACAACTTGGTCTAGAAATAGGTAAAATGAAAATAGCAATCATATTGAACCATTACTTGTGAAGAACATGTCAAAAGCACTGTTTTTGAAGATCAAAACAATTAATGTCAGGAGGTCAATAAAAATGTTAACAGGAAACTACAAAAAAATATGAGAGGACCTTTTTTTCTTTGCAGCATAAATTGAACAAATGACAATTAAAAGAAATGAAACTAATTAAAATAATTGACTAATTATTTTCCCTATTCACAGACAATAGGCAAAACAACAAATTATTCTTTCTATAATTTAATGAACCAAAGAAGGCTATTAAAGGTTTTACTTAAATAAAAATTAATATAAAACAAAATGGCAACAACAATCTTTTTTCTGTTAGGAAGGAGCAAAGAAACAATTCCAAAATTTTATTCAACATGAATATAACCATTGTACAGTAGTACATAAAGTTATTTATTTAACTGGATTCAACTATTAAAAATACTCTGATCTGAGTTTTCCACTGGGATGAGCTTGGTGGAAAATGGTAAGGGTCAGATTCCCATCCATTGCTTTAATCCTATTCAACTTTGCAGGTCTAGAACCAAATACTTAACAGACCCCTGCCACACTAAGAAACAATGGGTATGGTGGTTGTTATGAAACATATCAACTCCTGCCTGAGAAGTGACTTCGATCCACTTCAGTTTACCTACCAGAGTAACAGGTCCACAGCAGATGCCATCTGATTGGCTCTTCACTCGGCTCTGGAACATCTGGACAGGAAAGGTGTATCCATGAGGATGCACTGTATCAATTACAGCTCAGCATTTAATACCCTCAAAGCTAATCAATAAAGTCCAAGACCTCAGCCTCAGTACCTCCTTGTGTAATTGGATCTTCGATTTCCTCACTTGCAGACCCCAGTCCATTCGGATTAACAACATCTCCTCCATGATCACCATCAGCACAGGTGCACTGCAAGGCTGTGTGCTTAGTAACCTGCTCTGTTTGCTTTACACTTATGACTGTGTGGCTAAGCACAGCACCAACACCATATTTACCATTACTGTAGTCCAAATCAAAGGTGATAATGATCAGCATATAGGGGGGAGATTGAAAATCTGGCTGAGTGGCGTCACAGAATCATAGAAAATTTCAGGACATAATCAGGCCCTTCAGCCCATCTAGCCCATGATAAAACAATTTAAACTGCCTTCTCTCATCAACCTACTCTAGGACCATAGCCCTCCATACCTCCACCCTCCATGTACTTATTCAAACTTCCCTTAAATGTAGCTGATACCACACACTCATGACCCTCTGAGTGAAAAAAAGTTTCTCTTCATGTTCCCCTTAAACTATTCACCTTTTATCCTCTGGTTGTAGTCTCACCCAACCTCAGTGGAAAAGTGCTTACATTTCCCCTATCTATACCCTTTATAATTTTGTATATCTCTATCAAATCTCCTCTCAATCTTTTATATTCTAAGGAATACAGTTCTAACCTATTCAATCTTTCCTTATAACTCAGGTTCTCCAGACTCGACAACATCCTTGTAAATTTTGAATGTACTCTTTCAAGCTTGTTTACATCTTTCCTGTAGGTAGGTGACCAAAACTGCACACAATACTCCAAATTAGACTTCAGCAACGTCTTATACAACTTCAACATTACATTCCATCTCTTGTACTCAACACATTGACTTATGAAGGCCAATGAACCGAAAACTTTCTTTACGACCCTATCTACCCGTAGCGCCACTTTCAACAAATTATGGACCGGTATTCCCGGATCCCCTTTTCCGACCACACTCTTCAGTGCTCTACTATACACTGTGCAAGACACCCTGGTTGATCCTACCAAAGTGCAAAACTGCACACTTGTCTGCATTAAATTCCATCTGCCATTTTTCAGCCTATTTTTCCAGCTGCTGCAGATCCCTCTGCAAGGCATGATAGCCTTCCTTACTGTCCACTACACCCTCAATCTAATGCAAATTTACTGATCCAGTTAATCACAGTATCATCCAGATCATTGATAAAGATGACAAACAACGAAGGACCCAGCACTGATACCTGTGGCACACCACTCTAATACCACTCTCTGGTTTCTCCCACAAAGCTAATATCTAATCCAATTTACTACCTCAACTTGAACGTCGAGCGACTGAACCTTCTTGATCGACCTCCAATGCAGACCTTGTCAAATGCCTTGCTAAAGTCCATGTAGACCATTACCTTGCATTCATCCACTTTCCTGGTAACTTTCTCAAAAAACTCTAAAAGATTGGTTAGACATGACCTACTATGCACAAAGCAATGCTGACTAATCTTATTCATTCCATGTCTATCCAAGTACATATATGGTTCTTTAGAATAACTTCCAAAAACTTTCCCATAACTGATGTCTGAATCACTGGCCGATAATTTCCTGGTTTATCTTTAGAGTTTTTTTTAAAAGTGGAACAACATTGACTATCCGCTAATCCCTGGGTACCTCTCCTGTTGCTGATTGATTTAACATCTCTGCTGGGGCCCTAGAAAGTTCTGCACTGGCCTCCTGTAAGGTTCAAGGGGAAACCTTGTCATGGCCTGAGGATTCATCCACCCTGATTTGCATCAGGATAGCAAACACCTCCTCCTCTGTAATCTGTACAAGGTCCATGAAGTTGATGCCACATTATCTCAATTCTATGGACTCTGTCCCTCTCCTGAGTAAATACAAATGCAAGAAATTTATTTAAGATCTCCCCCATCTGTTTTGGCTCCAGTCATTGATCACCATCCTGATCTTCCAGAGGACCAATTTTGTCCCTTGCAATCCTTTTGCATATCTTAAGTACAGGTATCTGTAGAATCCCTGAGGATTCTCCTTCATCTTGTATGCTAGAGCAACCTCATGACATCTTTTAGCCCTCCTGTTTTTTTTAAGTGTTCTCTCGCATCACTGATACTCCATAAGTCTCTCATTTGTTCCTACCTGCCTATACCTGCTATGCACCTACTTCTTTTTCTTAACCTTTTTCTCAATATCTCTTGAAAACAAAGGTTCCCTACACTTGCCATCTTCACCTTTTATTTTGACAGGCACATACAAGCTTTGTACTCTCAAAATTTTGCTTTTGAAGCCTCCCACTTACCAAGTATACCTTTGCCAGAAAACAGCCTTTCCCAATCCACTCTTCATAAATCATTTCTGATATAATCAAAAATGGCCTTTTTCCTATTTAGAATCTCAACCCACGGATCAGACTAACCTTTTTATATAGTACTTTTGCCAATGGCTTTGTTTTCACTGGATGCAAAGTGTTCCTCTACACAAACTTCTGTCACTTGCCCTGTCTGATGTATCAGATGTACAGTGGAGAAAATGGAATTACAGAGGCACGAGAGAGGAGTTGGCCAGAATTGAATGGAAAAAAAAACACTGGCAGAGATGACAGCAGAGCAGAAATGGTTGGAATTTCTGGAAGCAATTCAGAAGGCACAGGATATATACTTGTAAATCCCAAGAAGGAAGAAGTATTCTAAAGGAAAGATGACACAACCATGGCTAACAAGAGAAGTCAAAGCCAACATAAAAGCAAAAGAGAGGGCATATAACAGAGCAAAGATTAGTGGGAAGTTAGAGGATTGGGAAGCTTTCAAATAGCAACAGAAGGCAACTAAAAAGCCATTAAGAAGGAAGAGATGGAATATGAAAGTAAAGAACATTAAAGAGGATACCAAAGTTTCTTCAGATACATCAATTGTAAAAGAGGTGCGAAAGTGGATATTGGACTGCTGTAAGATGATGCTGGAGAAGTAGTCAAACAGGATAATGAAATGGTGGGCAAACTGAAGAAGTATTTTGCATCAGTCTTCACTGTGGAAGACACTAGCAGAATGGTGAAAGTTCCAGGTGTCAGGGGGCAAGAGGTATATGAAGTAACTAGACAGAAGGTTCTTAGGAATGAAGGTAGGTAAGTCTACTGGACCAGATAGTGTAAGCAGAGTTCTTAAAGAGGTGACTAAAGAGCTTACAGAGGCAATATTGATGATCTTTCAAGAATCACTAGATTCTGGAATGGTCCTGGAAGACTACAGAATTGCAAATGTCACAAGACGAGAGAGAGGCAGAAGAAAGGAAACTATAGGCCAATTAGTCTGATTTCAGTGGTTGGGAAGATGTTCGAGTTGATTATTAAGGATGAGATGTCAGGGTAGTTGGAGGCAGATGATAAAATAGGCCATAGTCAGCATCATTTCCTCAAGGAAAGATCTTGCCTGATGAATCAGTTGGAATTTTAAAAAAACAAACAGGAGAGACAAGGGAGAATTGGTTGATGTTGTGTACTTAGATTTGGAGAAGGCCTTTCACAAGGTGCCATGCATGAGGTTGCTTAACAAGCCACAGGTCAATGGTATCACAGGAAAGATTCTGGCATAGATAAAGCAGTGGCTAATTGGCAGGAGGCAAAGAATGGGAACAAAAGGAGCCTTTTCTGGCTGGCTGCCAGTGACTGATTCTTTTTACGTTATGTGTCAATGGTTTGGATTATGGAATTCATGGCTTTGTTGAAAAGTTTGCAGACAATATGAAGATGTGGAGGGGCAGATAATTTTGAGGAAGTAGAGAGGCTACACAAGGACTTAGACAGATTCGGAGAATGAGCAAAGAAAGCAGATGGAATACAAATCCGGAAGTGTATGGTCATGCACTTTGGTAGAAGAAATGAAAGGGTTGACCATTTTCTAAATGGAGAGAAAATATAAAAACTGAGGTGCAAAGGGACTTGGGAGTCCTTGTGCATGACTCCCTAAAGGTTAACTTGTGGGCTGCATCTGTGGTGAGGAAGGCAAATACCATGTTAGCATTCATTTTAAGAGGACTAAAATATAAAAGCAAGGATGTAATGTTGAAACTTTGAAAAACACTGGTGAGGCCTCACTTGGAATATTGTGAGCAGGCTTGGGCCCTTCATCTAAGAAAGGATATGCTGAAACTGGAGAGAGTTCAAAGGAGGTTCACAAAAATGATTTCTGGTTTGAACAACTTGTCATACAAAGAGTGTCCGATAACTCTAGGCCTGTATTCACTGGAATCCGGAAGAATGAGGAGTAACCTCATTGAAATCTATCAAATGGTGAAAGGCCTTGATAGAGTGGATGTGGAGAGGATGTTTCCTATGGTAAGAGAGTCTAAGATCAGAGGACACAGTCTCAGAATAGAGGGGCGTCCTTTTAGAACGGGGATGAGGAAGAATTTCTTTAGCCAGAGAGCGGTGAATCTATGGAATTCTTTGCCACAGGCAGCTGTGAAAGCCAATTCTTTATGTATATTTAAGGCAGAGATTGATAGGTTCTTGATTGGCCAGGGCATGAAGGGAGAAGGGAAGACTGGGGTTGAGAAAAAAATGGGATCAGCTATGATGAAATAGCGGAGGAGACTTGATGGGCCAACGGCCTTATTCTGCTCCAACATCTTATGGTCTTATGGTCTCATTCTTTAATAGCAGATCCAAAATGGCACTCTCTGTCATTGGGATATCTACATACTGATGAAGGAAACTTTCCTCAGCACATTTGACAAACTATATCCCGTCATAACATGGTCATACCTTTCTTATTTCTGTCATAATTCCAGGTGTTGATCCATGCACCCAGCTCATCCAGCTTTCCTACAATGCTCAAGGACACTAGTTGCACCTTGTTCAAGCTTTTGATTCCTGGCTTTCTGTGAGGCCTTACAAACTGCCTTCACAACTTCTCCACTATCTGTTCTGGAACACTGGTTCCCATCCCCCTGCAACTCTAGTTTAAACTCCACCATGCAGCATTAACAAAACCTTCCCAGAAGGATACTAATTCACTTCCAGTTGAGTTTCAAACTGCCTCTCCTGTACAGGTCCCACCTTCCCTGCAGGAGAGCCCAAAGATCCAAAAATCTTATGCCCTCCCTCCTACACCAATTCCTTAGCCACATGCTAAACTGTATAATATTTCTAGCTCTGGCTTTATTAAAATGTGGCATGAATATAAATCCTTGGATCACAACACTGGAGGTCCTTTCCTTTAACTTAGCTCCTAACTCCCTGAACCCACTTTACTAAACCTTGTCACTTGTCCTACCTATGCCATTGGTACCCACATGGACCACAACCTCTGGTAGCTCACCCTCCCACTTAAGGATGTTGAGGACTTGATCCGAGAAGTCCTAGAGCCTGGCATTCAGAGACAACATACCATCCGAGAATCTTGTTCTCACCCACAGAAACTCCTTCCTGTTCCACCAACTAACAAATCCCTTATCATTACAGTGTGCCTCTTCTCCCCTCTTCCCGCTGAGTCACAGAGGCAGACTCAATGCCAAAAACCCTACGGCTGTGTCATAACAAAAACCACTCACTCAAATTCAGCAAGACCAAGGAGTTGATTATGGACTTCAGGAGAAGGAAACCAGAGGTCCAGAGGTCTCATTGGCAGATTAGAGGTGGAGAGGATTGGTAACTTTAAATTTCTAGGTGTTATTATTTTGGAGAACCTGTCCTGGATCCAGTACATAAGTGCAATTATGAAGAAAGCTCAGCAGCGCCTCTACTTCCTTAGAAGTTGCGGAGATATTGCATGGCATATAAAACATAGTCAAGCTTCAATAGATGAGTAGTGGAGAGTATATTAACTGGCTGCATGGCGCGTGGCCAAGTGGTTAAGGTGTTCGTCTAGTGACTTGAAGGTCGCTAGTTCGAGCCTTGGCTGAGGCAGTGTGTGTACCCTTGAGCAAGGCACTTAACCACACATTGCTCTGCGATGACACCGGTGCCAAGCTGTATGGGTCCTAGTGCCCTTCCCTTGGACAACATCGGTGGCGTGGAGAAGGGAGACTTGCAGCATGGGCAACTGCTGGTCTTCCATACAACCTTGCCCAGGCCTGCACCCTGGAAACCTTCCAAGGCACAGATCCATGGTCTCACGAGACTAACAGATGCCTATAATTGACTGGCTGCATCACAGCCTGGTATGGAACCACCAATGCCCTTGAAGGGAAAATATTACAAAGGGTAGTGGATATGGCCTAGTCCATCATGGATAAAGCCTTCTCGACCATTATGTCCACATGAAACACTGTCACTGGAAAGCAGCATCCATGGTTAGGGACCACCACCATACTCCACCCACCGAAGGACATGCTTTCTTCTTGCTGCTGCCATCAGAAAGAAGATACTAGAACTTCAGGACTCGCACCACTAGGATAGGAAAGGGTACCACCCCTCAAACATCAGGCTTTTGAGCCAAACAAGATAACTTCATTCAACTGCACTTGCCTCATCATTGAAATGTTCCCTCAGCCCATGGACTCACTTCCAAGGACTTTTCATCTTATGTTCTCGATTTTTATTGCTTATTTATTTATTATTATTGTTGCATCTTTGGTATTTGCACAATTTGTTGCCTTCTGCACTCAGGTTGAATGCCCAAGTTGGGCAGTCTTTCATTGATTCTGTTATGGGTGTTATTCTATTATGGATTTATTGAGTATGCCTGCAAGAAAATGAACCTCAGGGTTGTATATGGTGACATATATGTACTTTGATAATAAAATTTCCTTTGAACTTTGAAATAAATAAAAAGGCTGGCCTTAGACTCTGTTCAAAGGTGAAAGGTATTCAACCTTTGAAGTCCAACTTTTCTGAAAAAGGTGCATCATCCACTGCTGATACATACTCTTTCTCAGTTCCACCTTTGTCTCACCTCACCTCTGGATCTGCAATCAAATTTATTTGATAATAGGTGATATATAGCTTTGGATATTTTGCAACAATACAGGCACTACAATAGTATAACTTGACTTGTGCATAGTATTTATTAATTAATATATGCTTCAGTGTTCTGCAATACTGATAGATAAATCCTGATAGATTTGATGGGAATGACTTTGAGGAAATTACATGTACGATAACTTACACACATTTCTGTATATATTGAATAAGATTCACTATTAATAAACAAATTCCAATATTCGATAATAATTCAGAATTTCAGAATAATAATTTATAATACTTTAGAAACTATATATTTAAGAGTTTCCAAATATATTTGTGTAAAATATGTGGTTATATTATAAATATGATAAATTGTTAAGATCATTTGGCAGTAAGACTATGGGTAAAATCTCGTTTGTGGGTGAAAATGACAATCAGCTGCATCTCACTGTGAACCGCACTTGACGTGAATTAAATGTTCTTTCTATCTCCCAACTAAACACCTTTAAAATGCATAATCAGTTGTGAAAACACTGAATCAAAATGCAATGAAAATTGAATTGGCTGCAAAATTCTGTTCTCAGGCTGACCTGCCACTGTGCCAGTGCATGTTCAGCTCACAATAAAGAGCTTCATGATTCATGACTCAGATTAGGACACTTATCAAGTCCACTTTATTTGAAAAGTTATGTAAACTACTATCACCAGCATTCCTTTATTTTGATTTGAGACATAGTTGCTTTGATAGCAGTAAATTATAGTTTTAGGACTTTAAGTCTTTCAAAACTTTTCGTGATAAAAATTTACTCAGCATTACAAAGTAACCTAACACACTATAAATACCCAAGCCTTTTCTGTTATGTGTTCTAAGAGAAGCGCCATGGGTCTAACGCTTTAACAATTTTATTTTTATTTAGAGATACAGTGTGACCCTTCCAGCCGTTTCAGCCAAGCCACCGCAAGGAGCCTTACAATCCCGATTTAACCCTAATGGGATCACGGGACAATTTCCAATGACCAATTAACCTATCCGGTATGGCTTTGAACTGTGGGAGGAAACAGGAGGAGCCAGGGGAGCGCCGTGCATTCCACAGGGAGGACATACAGAGAACGTTGGAATTGAACTCAAAACTCTGGTGCCCCCGAACTGTAATAGCGTTATGCTAACTGATATGTTACCTGTTTTTACAGAAATATATTTTCCATGGTGCACTCGCAGCTTCAGGACACCATACATCAATCATAGTACAGAAATTAAAACATCATTAATCTAAGCATCTGGTTGTAACAATCCTATCCTGGGAACAAATTAACCTTGCTCTTCAAAGATGACATGCCCTGCATTCAAATTTCTAATCAGTCCTTGACCTCAGCTTTGCTTTCAGACTGATCTCTTCAGAATGAACATCCATTAATTATACTGAAAATGAAAGGAGCATTTGGTATATTTTGAGGGAAAACTATCTGGACCAATATAAATGAATATAGTAGCATTAATTTTTCCAATTACCCAAATGTCAACTTTGGGGGCTTTTTAATTTATTTCACATTAGAGGGAAGATTATGACTGACTGTGAGTATCATCTGACCCTTCTAGAGTTGATTGAAACCCAGAAATTATCCGGTGCCACCAAAGTTCTGTTGTAGCCCATAAGATGTAGTCTGAAGCCGGTTGTGCCTGATCCTCCAGTGGGTGCTACAAAAACTGTTTTGAAAAGTTTTGAGTAATTTACTGAGTCATTTATAAATATCTTGAATTTGAAAATATATGGCGTCCAGTTTTTCTAAAGAGGTTGTAACGCCTATATTGAATACTATTTAGATTCTCATTAAACTTCTCTCTGTACTAATGCTGCCATTCCATTTGTGTACTGAAGTTAAATACATCATATTTTCCCACATTACATTCCATCAAGCATGCTCTCACCCATTCACTCAGATTTTCTCTATTCCTCAGAAGTCTCATTGCACCTTTCTCCCTACTCACAATCACACCAAGTTTTGAATCAACGGTAAACTTGATAAATTTGACCTCTTAGATATAACTTGTGAATAGTTGTGATCTGATGAGCTCAACCATCCACAACCTGCTAAAATGCAAAGACCCATTTCTACCACTGATCAATAACCAATTCTCAATCCATTCTTTGTATATTTATTGTACCTTCTTAACAACTCACCTTCTGTATGATCTGCTTGTTCATTGTGATCTTCCTCTCTTTCCATTACAACTGCGTCCATTACTCAGTAACCTGAACCATGATATAGTATCATCCGTTAAATCACACATACACAGGAAACACAATAGAGTTCCCTCGCAAAGTGAGAGTGAAAATCATTGCACACAAGAAAAACAAAAATCAGTGGTGAATATGATCAAGCACCTTTTGTTGTTTACAAAATTTAACTAAAATCAAGCAGGGTGCATAATTAGCAGATGTGTAAGTGAAATTCATTCTCTATAAATCTTGATTTAAATCAACTCTCTGAAGGTTAGATTACATGATGGAGGAAAGTTCAATGCCTTCAGATGTGCTATGGTGCTTCTCATATTTATTTAAAACACCCAAGACAGCCTTAAAACCATTTTCAGTTGTCAGGAAAATGCAGGAATCCATTATTGAGGATTTTGTTACAGAGTATTCAGAAAAGCAGGAAGAGCTCATTTTGTTTTATGAAAGGAAAATCTTTTTTAAGAAATCTAGTATGATTCTTTTGGGAAATACTTAGCAGGGTAGGAGCTGGAAGCTGTGGACATGGATTTTTAGAAGGCATTTAATAAGGTATGACATAAAAAGTAAACTAAAAGTTCATGAGATTGAAGTAACATGCCTATATGGCTGGAGGAATATTTAAAGAACAGAAGACAAAGAATAAATTGCTCTTTTTCAGCTTGGCGTGCTGTTCCTAAAGGACACTGCAGTGATGTTAATACTGGACTTTCACCCATTCACAAGTTCATGACAGATGAATAGCCAGGACATAAAATTTCCAAGACTGCTAATCACATAAAGTAAGGCAGGAAAGTGAGCTGGGAAGAAGGCTTAATAAGGAAGTATGGATTCTATAAAGAATAGCTTGAGGAATGGTTAAAAGCTAGAAACAGCGTTGGATTTGAACAGGTATTTGCAGTTAAGCAGGCTGTGATGAGTGGGATACCACACGGATCGTGGCTTGGATTCCAGGTATTCACAATCTACATGAACCATTTGACTAAAGGAATAAAATACCATATTTCCAAGTTTGCTGACCATTGTGAGTGGAGAGAAGGATGTAAGTAGATTTGTATACACATGATGTGAGTGAGTGAAAACATGTATGTCGAGAAACATAAGCTATTTGACCTCAGTACGCAAAACAGGAACATTGAGTACTTTGCTTAAATACTGGTAGTTTGGGAAGCGTTGATGTTCAAAGGCTGTTAGGCACTCTTGTACATCATCAAATCTAATAAGCAAGGCCAGAAAGCAATTAGGCTATAAGACCTAGGAGGAAAATTGGGTAATTTAGCTCATTGAGTCTCCTCCACCATTCCATCATGAGTGACTTATTATCCCTTTCAATCCCATTCTCCTGCCTTCTTCACATAACCTTACGAATCAAGAACCTATCAACCTCTGCTTTAAATATACCCAATGAATTGGCTCCACAGCTTTCTGTGGTAATGAACTTCGCAGATTCGCCACCCTCTGGCTAAGTAAGTTCCTCCTCATCTTGGTTCTAAAGGGACAGTCTTCTGTTCTGAGGTTGTACCCTCTGGTCCTAGAGTACCCCTCTATTGGCAACATCCTCTGCTTGTTCACTCTACCTAGGCCATTTTAATATTTGTTTGGTATCAGTGAGATGCCCCACTCATTCTTCTAAATTCCAGTGAGTACAGGTCAAGAGCCAGCAAGCACTGCTCATATGTGAACACTTTCATTCCCAGTATCATGATCATGAAACTACACTGGACTTTCTCCAATGCCAGTTCATCCATTCTTAGATTTGGGACTCAAAACATCTCACAGTACTCCAAATGCAGTCTGATAAAATGCCTTACATCTTTGCTTTTATATTCTAGTCTTCATGAAATGAGTCACATAAGTAGCTGCATGAAAAGATTAGGCTTTGTGCAGGATACTTGGTGTCCCAGCTTTTAAATTATCAGTTGGCTTGTAAATTTGACACTTGCTCCTCTCGGATATAAATTGTGAATACCTGAGATCCAATTACTTTCACTAATCACAACCTGCTAAAATGCAAAGACCCATTTATTCTCACTCTGCCACTGACTGATAACCAATTCACAATACATTCTTTGTAGACTCCATGTATCCTTATCAAAGAATACTGTATCTTTGTTGTACTCCTCCTTTGGCAGCTATATCGGTTTCTAAGTAAGGAAACCAAACCTTAAACAATTCTCTATGTGCTGTCTCACTAAGGTACTAAATATAATTACAGTAAGATATCTTTTCTCTTGTACTCAGATGAGGAGATAATTCTTTAGAATTAACAGTCTTTGGAATTCTCTACTGAGAGGCTTTAGTTCCTGTCCTCCTGTCTTGGCAAGGACCTGGACCCACTGCAGTTTGACTATGCCACAATAGGTCAACAGTAGACGCAATCTCAATGGCTCTTCACACAGCCTTAGACTACCCGGACAATACAAACACCAATGTCAGGATGCTGTTCATCGACTATAACTCAGCATTAAACACCATCATTCCCACAATCCTAATGGATAAGTTACAGGGGCTGGGCCTCTGTATCTCCCTCAGCAATTGGGATCGTCGACTTCCTAACTGGAAGACCACAATCTGTGTGGATTGGTGATAACATCTGCTCCTTGCTGACGATCAACACTGGTGCATCTTAGCGGTGTGTGCTTAGCCCACTGCTCTACTCTCTATATACACATGACTGTGTGGCTAGGCAAGTACCATCTATGAATTTGCTGATGATACAACCATTGTTGCTAGAATCTCAAAGAGAGATGAGAGGGTGTTCCGGAGCGAGATATACCAACTAGTGGAGTGGTGTCGCAGCAACAACCTGGCACTCAATGTCAGTAAGACGAAAGAGCTGATTGTGGGCTTCAGGAAAGGTAAGACAAAGGAACACATACCAATCCTCACAGAGGGATCAGAAGTGGAGAGAGTGAGCAGTTTCAAGTTCCTGGGTGTCAAGATCTCTGAGGACCTAACCTGGTCCTAACATGTCGATGCAGCTATAAAGGAGGCAAGACAGTGCATGAACTTCATTAGGAGTTTGAAGACATTTGGCATGTCAACAAAAACACTCAAATATTTTTATAGATGTACTGTGGAGAGCATTCTGACAGGCTGCATCACGGTCTGGTACGGGAAGTGGGGGGGGGAATAATGCACAGAACCAAAAGAAGCTGCAGAGAGTCGTAAATTTAGTTGGCTCCGTCTTGGGTACTAGCCTACAAAGTACCCAAGACGTCTTCAAGGAGCGGTGTCTCAGAAAGGCAGTGTCCATTATTAAGGACCTCCAGCACCCAGGGCATGCCCTTTTCTCACTGTTACCATCAGGTAGGAGATACAGAAGCCTGAAGGCACACACTCAGTGATTCAGGAACAGCTTCTTCCCCTCTGCCATCCGATTCCTAAATGGACAATGAACCCATGAACACTACCTCACTTTTTTCCACTGCTCCCGGCAGCTGGAAGTGGTCTCCCCTGTTACTCGGCCCGACCCAGGGTGCACGACGACGCGACCCGCCAATATCATAGAGCTGACAACAACACACTGCATCGATGGAAACCTGGAAAGATGCACTACTTACCGAGGAAGCGTGGGAAAAGAGCTGGGCTGCTGTTCAGATTGAAGCTGAAGGTCTTCAGGGTCCCTATGCCCACCATCCTACTAGCTAATGTGCAAGCCATAGAGAACAAGGTGGATGATCTTAAAGGGAGACTCACCTACTGCAGGGAGATGCAGAACTGCTGTGTATTCTGTTTCACCGAGACCTGGCTCTCCCCTGCCACCCCCGACTGTGCCATCCGACCGGAGAGATTTTCGATCCATCGGATGGACCACACGGCATCTTCGAGCAAGACGAGGGGAGGTGGTGTCTGCCTACTGATCAACACTGGGTGGTGCTCGGATACAGTGGCACTGACAAGCCCTGGAAGCCTGGAACTGGAACACCTGTCGGTGAAGTGTCGTCCCTACTATCTGCCATGGGAATTCACCTCGGTCATAATGACAGCGGTCTACATTCCCCCCCAGGCGGACGTGGAGTGTGCTCTAAACATACCGTATGCCAACATCAGTGAACTTGAGACCAGGTATCCGGAGGCTTTGCTCATTACAGCCGGGGACTTTAACCAGGCCAACCTCAGAAAGGCGCTGCCAAAGTTATACCATCATGTCTCCTGCCCCACTAGAGGCCCGAATACACTTGACCACTGCTACACAGCAGTCAGGGATGCCTACCATTCCATCCCACGACCTCACTTTGGAAAATCGGACCATCAGGCCGTACTCCTCCTCCCGGCTTACAAACAGAAACTGAAGCGGGAGGTCACGGTGTCAAAAGTAGTGTCACGTTGGACGGAGGAAATGGATGAGGTCCTCCATGATTGCTTTGAATCAGTGGACTAGTTAGTGTTCAAGGACTCGGCAGCTAACCTTGATGAGTATGCCTCAGCTGTCACGGACTTTATCTGGAAATGCACGGAGGACTGTGTGTCTCACAAGACGATCCGGGTATTCCCTAACCAGAAACCTTGGATGAATTATGAAGTCAAGTCCCTTTTAAAGGCTAGAGCTGCAGCTTTTTAGGTCCGGGGATACCAGTTGTTACTCGGAATCCAGGTGTGAACTCCGGAAAGCCATTAAGGGCGCCAAGGGGCAATATCGAGCCAAGTTGGAAGCCCAGGCTAACCAAAGGGATGCCAGTAGACTATGGCAGGGTCTAAATGAGATCACTGGGCGCAAAGAAAAGGCTAGGAATATCAATAACTGTGGCGCTTCTCTTCCTGATGAACTTAACGTATTCTACTCAAGATTCAAACAGAAGAGGAGTGTCCCGCTCCCTCCGGCTGAAGGGCCTTCCTGA
The DNA here is from genome assembly GCF_030028105.1 of Mobula birostris. Lineage (NCBI taxonomy): Eukaryota > Metazoa > Chordata > Chondrichthyes > Myliobatiformes > Myliobatidae > Mobula > Mobula birostris. Next base: position 52,181,055 of record NC_092375.1, read on the forward strand.
AGATAAATCCAAGGAAGGCGACGGGCTCAGGTGGCATCCCAGGACGGGTTCTCCGGGCCTGTGTAAGCGAGCTAGCTGGAGTGTTTGTTGACATCTTCAACTGCTCCTTGCTTCAGTCTAAGATCCCCTGGTGTTTTAAGAAGGCAACGATAATCCCAGTGCCGAAGAAGAGCAAGGTGGCATGCCTGAATGACTATCGACTTGTGGCTCTGACATCAATTGCTATGAAGTGCTTCGAGAGATTGGTTATGGCACATATCAACCACAGCCTACCGGTCAACCTCGACGCTTTGCAATTCACCTACTGGAGCAACAGGTCAATGGCAGATGCCATCTCGCTGGCCCTACATTCCTCCTTAGAACACCTGGAGAATAAAGACACATACGTAAGGCTACTTTTCATTGACTACAGCTCTGCCTTTAATACCATCATTCCAAATAAACTGATTTCTAAGCTCCGGAACCTGGGCCTTAGCACTCAGATCTGCAGCTGGATGTTCAACTTCCTCACAGACAGGACCCAAGCTGTAAAAATAGGAGACAAGCTCTCCTCTACAAACACCCTGAGCACCGGTGCCCCACAAGGCTGTGTACTCAGCCCCCTGCTGTACTCACTGTACACCCATGATTGTGTAGCCAAGTTTCCATCAAACTCAGTATATAAGTTTGCTGGTGACACAACAATTGTAGGCCGTATCTCGGGTAATGATGAGTTTGAGTACAGAGAGGAAATTAAGAACCTGGTGGCATGGTGTGAAGACAATAACCTATCCCTCAATGTCAGCAAGAAGAAGGAACTGCTTGTTGACTTCAGAAGGAGTAGCGGACTGCACGACCCAATTTACATCATGGTGTGCAAGTGGAACAGGTCAAAAGCTTTAAGTTCCTCGGGGTCAATATCACAAATGACCTGACTTGGTCCAACCAAGCAGAGTTCACTGCCAAGAAGGCCCACCAGTGTCTTTACTTCCTGAGAAAACTAAAGAAATTTGGCCTATCCCCTAAAACCCTCACTAATTTTTATAGATGCACCGTAGAAAGCATTCTTCTAGGGTGCATCACAACCTGGTCTGGAAGTTGTCCTGTCCAAGACCGAAAGAAGCTGCAGAAGATCGTGAACACGGCGCAGCACATCACACAAACCAATCTTCTGTCTGTGGACTCACTTTACACAGCACGCTGTGGGAGCAGTGCTGCCAGGATAATCAAGGACACGACCCAACCAGCCAACAGACTTTTTATCCCTCTTCCCTCCGGGGGAAGGTTCAGGAGCTTGGAGACTCATACGGCCAGATTTGGGAACAGTTTCTTTCCAACTGTGATAAGACTGCTGAACGGATCCTGACCCAGATCTGGGCCGTACCCTCCAAATATCCCGACCTGCCTCTCGGTTTTTATGCACTACCTTACTTCCCATTTTTTTATTTTCTATTTATGTTATAATTTAAATTTTTAATATTTACTAATTGTAATTATTTTCAATATCTTTAATATTTAATATTTGTAATCCAGGGAGTGTGAAGCACAGAATCAAATATCGCTGTGATGATTGTACATTCTAGTACCAATTGTTTGGCAACAATAAAGTATAATATATATGATTTCTGTTTTTACATGATTTTTAATCTATTCAATATACATATACTGTAATTGATTTACTTACTTATTTTTACCTTTTCTTCTATATTATGTATTTCCTTGAACTGCTGCTGCTAAGTTAACAAATTTCACGACACATGCTGGTGATAATAAACCTGATTCTGATTATTATGAAGGCCATATACTGTATATAGATCCTAGTCACTGCATAAGTTCATGGCTGAGATTATTATTGGTCTTTAGGGTGTAATGGGAATAAAAAAATCACGGGATCTGCCAGGCAAGTGAATGTTGATCAGCTACTGATTGACAGAGCAGCATCAAGGTACAATGTGGTCCCATGTGGTTTCTATTGCTTATGTTCTTAGTTGTACTATGATTTCAAGAAGAAACTTGTTCTTTTTTTGTCAAATATAAAGATTTTTGGAACTTTGCCTTTTTCAAGTCAAGCATTATTTTAATCTTTAATTTTCTTTAATACTTATGTTTGTCAGATATTTGACTATCAGAAGGGGAGTTCCCTCCACAAGGGCCATTGCTACTTGTTGGGAAGTTTGAAGCAAGTTTTGCGCAACTTCTGGCAATTGTGGTAACTCAATGTCAGTATTTTGGTGCAGGATTCAGATTTAGCACCTTACCAGAGAACTTGATCTTGGGGAGATACTATTTGGATGACAGAAACATTGTTTGCTTCCTATGTCCAGAAGTGTCAGGAGCATGTACAGACATAATATTTGGAATCTTACCCACTTGCTTTTGCTTAGGCTTTCAGGAAGTCATTACACAGAGTGGCAAGGATTTTTAACATTTCTTCAAAGATCAAACCACAGTTCTATTAAGTACCTTGTTTGTTGGGGGAAAAGAAAAGTTTGCTCAAAACTCTGCTTTAATCCTGTCAGTGTTATTTCAAGAAAGAATACTGATCACATTTCAGATCCTGTGATCATTGTCATTTTAACAATCTGGAGAACCAACGGAGGAGTTATCCTGCATTAATCAGGGGGTAAAATCACTGTTTTAAATTCGGACGCCTTGGGCTTTTAAGAGTTGGAGATAGGAATTTTTAACATTTTCTCGAATATCAGCACTGTCATTGATTCACATTAGCTGGTGAAATATAGAGCTCTGAAATTAATAGAGCTTACGGCTGGTTTTGGAAGATACATGTTCCCAGGAGCTTAGGGATGATATAAAAGGTAGATGGAAATTTTGTCCATGAACTTGTTCCTAAAGTTTCTCCCAGTTTAGGAAAGTGAATGGAAAGCTTTCTGTGTGTCTTGATCCAAATTTACCTCAGGATCATCAATTCAGTGCTGAGCCAGCAAATTAGAATCATAAGATCCTCATGCTCGGGTGAACTACTAGAACTAGGTCCTCAGCGTTCTGAGGTCACTTTCTCTGCTGTAGACTTCTTTATTTTACTAATACCACAATGCTCTTAACATTCCCTGTGGCATCGTCTAAGCTTCAAAAGCATTATTCACCTCATATTCTTCCCTGCTGCAGTCAAATTCATTTAGATTTCAACATTTGAAGCAGTTTTCTAATGCCATTGGGTTATTTTACACATTCAGGTTGTTCACTGCAGTGTAACTTCATAACTTAATGAACTTTCCCTCCGTCCCTCACTGGTTCTGTACAGCAAACCTGCCATTTACAATTGCTTCCCACAATTGTATTTTTGCTTTCTAAATTTCATGAACTGTATACCAAGTCCTTTGGAACAGAATCTCTCAACTATCTCCTTCCTACCACATTACAATAGCCACTACTTGAGAGTGCCTTATTTTTATTCTTCTTAAAATTTCCTTTGTTTCTGTCAAATGCCTCAGTACTATTTCCTCCTGACATAACTGTTCTCCCCACATTACTGTCACCTGCAAATGGTAGGTTTTAATCACAATGCCTCAGTAGCCTTAGCTTTATCCACAGAGTTCCTATGCAGTGAAGTCCCTCTTCCTAATTCTCTTAATCTCTCAGATCTCTTTCTTCTTTTAAGACACTTCTTGAAATTTACCACATTGATTGAGCTTTGAATCACTTGCCCTAATATCTCCCGCAGTGGTTCACTGTCAAGTTGTTTGATGATGTTCTTGTAAAGCACTTCAGAACATTTTATCATGTTAATAGTGGTCTATAAATTCAAGTGCTTCTTGCTGATTTTGTTGCTGCAATCTAAACACAAGGCTCTCTTATTTGACTTCCAGAATTAGGTATCCTTTTGCATAGTACAGATGATAATCAATTAGAACATATTAGCTGTGACATGTCTGGTTGGTAGGAGAATTTTACTCTATGCAATTCCCTTCATCAAGACTAGAAATGAAGGGGGCAAGACTATTTCTTCACCAACCAATGAGGAAACACTTGTGCATAACTTTATTGTGCTTATTTTATGGATATAAAAACTGTGTGACAACGTGATGGTATTGGGTTTGCTGTCCGTGAAGTACTGAACTCAAAGATCTTAAGCCCTATCCAATATATTAAGCTGACAGCATCCTCACTAAAGGGAGGTTATACTGTAGTTACCTACTCTTCAAAGGCTAGATCACTTTCCTGTTTATCTTCTGTGGCAAGTTTAGCTGCCAATATCCACTATTTGAGCATTGTATCCCCTCTCCCTATCAAGGAAGAGATACCTTCAAGTAACAAACACTCAATTTATTTCAAGCAATACACGTTTAAAATCAGGTAAGTTCTTAAAACACATTTAAAACTCACGGAGAGTTTCTATCTTACAAAAGATCTCAAAATTACAAACCACTTCTAAAATACAAAGGATTTCCAAAACACAGCTACAATTTCCATGAGCTAAAAAGACGTACCAACAAGTTGAGATGAATGGATCATCCATTGCATAAACCGAAGGCCGAGGAATGGATTCTAGTCATCCAATCTTTCTGTCATTCTTCTTTCATTACTTGACCATTCCTAACAAGCCTCTTTAACATTTATACAGTTTTTTTTAACTAATTGCTGACTTTGCACAGGTGGTCCAAAAGCTTCTAGAGACACCCAAAATTAATGCTGTGAGGGCTGAGTCTGAGTATGCAAATCTCCCAACTACAGATAGATCAGCTATTTGATGTGCTAAGTGATAGTATCCGTCTGGTCTGCAAGCTTCCTTGAACTAAATAAATTAGCCATTGTTGTCTAATTCAATGCAAGCCCAATTAAAGTAACTCCACTGTCTTTCACTGCATTTATTGAGCAGAGGAAAGCATGAAGCCTTAAGATTTTTTTTTGTGTGTGGGGCACAAGTGTTATTCAAAAAATTAATCATGTAATCTACCAATCATTTATTCCATAATTTACATGGAGCATTAAATGGATTTTATACTATGAATATTTCTACAGCCACATTTCTTTGCATTAAAAATAATTGAAATGGAAATAATTTTCTGGTACACGAAACAAGTATATCTGAATATTGTACAGATTAAACATTTTTCAAAAGTAAAAGCTCCTGGGGATTTTTTTTCTTGCCACAGACAGCTGTGGAGGCCAAGTCTCAATATATATTTAAGGCAGAGTTTTATAGACTCTTGATTGGTCAGGGTATGAAGGGATACAGTGAGAAGGCAGGAGATTGGGGCCAAGAGGAAAATTGGATTAGCCATAATGAAATGGTGAAGCAGCCTCGATGGCTAAATGGCCTAATTCTGCTCCAATACCTAATGATCTTATTTTTTGATGATCAAAATAAAACTGGGCACTGCAGCTCATTCTAATAGACCTCCTATTCCCATACTTAACTGTGTGTCTCTGGATTGATAGACAAGAGTCAGATGATGATGACTATGCTGAGGATTCTTCAAGCCTCTCTGCTCTAGAAAACTAAAACTGCTCGCCACAGGAACCAAATGCAGCATTGGGTTATAATAAATCATACTCTGCTTATATTATTTGAATATTTTCATTCCTAGAAGTCATGTTGTTTTACTAATAAAAAAAAGAATGAAGAGGTCCAAGAAAACCATTTTCACGGGAACAATGAAATTACATTCTGTGAGTAAGAGTAATAGCCGTGATTTTGTTTTATTGTCTGATTGTTGTATATCATGATCCATCCATTCCACCAAATCACACAGCCATGTTTCCAAATATTTCTCTTTTCAACGTCTATCCATCAATTCAACTACAAAAATTAACCATGTAATCTACCAATCATTTATTCCATAATTTACATGAAGAGCATTATTTGGGTTTCATGCCATGAATATTTCTACTGCCACACTTCTTTGCACTAAAAATAATTGAAATGGAAATAATTTTCTGGTACACAAAACAAGTATATCTGAATATTGTACAGATTAAACATTAATCAAAGGTAAAAGCACCTTTAATGAGCACTAGAAAAATGCCAAAGGTAGTGAACTGATTAAATATTAATCATTTTTAAAGCCTGAATTAGGAAATGGTTGTTACTCTTTTAATCAGCACATCACTCCTTGTTAGGTAGAAATTAATTCTTCAGAATTTAGTTGAAAGTAATTTCGAGAAATTAATCCCCAGCCTATCATAATACCGTTTATGGCGAGGTACTTACTTTGTTATCATAAGACCATAGTCAATCAAAATAGTTGAATACCTGCATTCGGAAAAGAGAAGTGTGTGTGTGTTTGTGTGTTTGTTTCACACTTGAAAATATACCCTTAGTGGCCAATAAATTAGGTACCTAATGAGTGTATGTTCATGGTTTTTTGCTGCTGTAGACCATCCTCTTTAAGGTTCAACGTGTTGCACATTCAGAGATGCTCTTCTGTACACTACTGTTGTAGCATGTGGTTACAACATAAAACTGTCACTCACTGGATGTTTTTTCTTTGTTACTTTATTTGTACTGTTCTCTGTTAACTCTAGACACTTTCTGAGATACTCAAACCACTTCATCTGGCACCAACGATCAGTCTACAGTTAAAGTCACTTAGATCATATTTCTTCCCATTCTTAAGTTTGCTCTGAACAACAATTGAACCTCTTGACCATGTCTGCATATTTTTATGCACTGAGTTGCTGCCATCGCGATTGGCTGATTAGATATTTCATTAACAAGCAGGTATCAGGTGTACCTAATAAAGTGGCCACTGTGTGCTCTTACTTTATTGCTGATTTTTATTAATTTGTTCATTTTTGTATTCTTAATGTGGTCTTTTATGTAACATAAAGACCATAGATGTGGAATTACCGCAGTTGAAGAGGAAACATGTTTTGATTGATGGAGAACTCTAATTGCCTGCAAGCTAAAACAAAATTTTTTACAGCTTACTTTTATATATTTATAAAAATAATGTTTACAGGGAGAAATGTTCTATAATGACTATATTTTGCTACCTTCATTACTGGCACTGCTACACACCTGTATATTTTAGCAGTCTGAACCATGAGGTTTTCTCTGGATGACTGAACAGTGTGTTTAGATTGTAGAATAGGTGCTTTAGGGTTCCCATTGGGGGAAGAAAATACTAAACCAAACAGAAAATGCAATTATATATCTTCTCCTCCAGTTAAGCAGGTAATTTTCCATCATAGCTTTTTGCTCAGGAGCCATTGTCGGTCCTACTTCTTTCTCTAAGTAGAAGGATAGGAAAGGATAGGAATTAAAAATTGAAATTCAGACTCAAATACGTGAGAGAGAACATTAATGCAGAGGACACATAGCCAAGAAACTCTACCAACTTGCCTTTAATTACCTTTGAGTGAATTAACACATGGAATTCTTGTTCTTCCCTCCCAAATGTAGATTGCCTCCCAAATGTCTATCTGTGAAGGCCAACATCAAATACAATTACTTATTCTGCTGAAGGCTGAAGAAAATAATAAGAAACCCATGTGTTAATTCACTCAAAGGTGATGGAATGCAAGCTGGTAGAGTTTCCTGGCTACATGTTCTCTTTGTTAATGCTTTCTCTCATATATGTTTGTCTGAATTTCAATTTTTAATTCCTATCCTTGCCAGTGCCACACATTAACAAGTAAAAGGATTCCAGTTACAGTCTGTCTGAAGTATTTAAGGGCTGTGTAAATCGATGTGGACTGGCTGACCTTTGCCTTCATCAGCATTCCCAGGGTGTGCAGCGGGTGCTTGATGGAACAGCAGGGAGCAGGTGGCAGCAGAACAGATTTAAAATGAACTGTGGAATCTGCTTCAGCAGGGACTGAAGCAATTAATTTTACATCATAGAGCACCATTTGGGGTTCTAATCAGACACTCATTGAGTTCTGTGCAGTCATCTCACAACATAAATGTATGAGCCAAAAATAAATATTGAACTGCTGTGAAAATGCCATTGTGTTGTGGAGAAACTGGCCATTAAAAAAATACCTTGATTGACTTAGTTATAATGCAAATGTTATCTTGATTTCTTCTGGTTTTGGCTCAGGTTCAGCTATTATTATTTGATTTTCCACACCTTGTTTTCGCCCATATTTGAATTGAAACTGGCTGTAACGAAACAAATAATGTGAGGAAACTTGCTGGGCCACGGTTTCTAACAACATTAGACTTTGGTTGGCATTGTTCAGGTATGACTAAGTTTTTTTAAAGGATCTATTGCAAATTGAAAATGTCACGGCAAAGCATAACAAGAAAATGGGCATCTCTTTAATCAACTGTGTTGAAGAGGCTCCTCCAAACTAGGCCTTTGTCCATCTCCAGATTATTTTTTCCACCATATTTTGAATTTCCAAGTGTCCAGTGTTATGCTTTGTAACCTCAAAACATTAAATTAAAAGGAAGACATGGGAGCCCGAAATGTGTGTCTAACTTTGTTCTTTAAGTGAAGTGCACCATTTATCATGTGGTAATGTCATGACGTATGTAATTCACATATTTATACCTATAACCTGTAATGAATTATATAAAAAACAAAGAATGCTTAATCAAACAATATGTTTACCAAGATTACTCAAATATTACTGCAATGTTAAACACACAAGACCTAGCCTCAGAAATTCTCTCCCCGATGACACTTCATTTTGCAAGATGTCCTTGATATCTACCTCCTTCACCAAGTTTTCGCAGTTACACTACATCTGATAGTTTTCCAATAAAAAAATCAGATGACTTTTAAATGCAAGTTGCTATTGCAGTGAATTAGTAGCAAGAGAATTGTAAGGGAAGTCTAAATATGATTGAATAAATGCACTCTTAAAGCAAGTAGAGGAAGAATTAGCAAGAAGGAAGTTTTAAAATAACAGAACCATGAATAAAGAAAATATTTCTTTTTCAATTTTGTAATTTGTTTCAGTTTGCCATTATCATCAAATAATGGCATCAAACTGCCTCGCTTGAGTTTGACAGTGTGTTACATTTTCAAAAGTTTTTACAACTAAATAACTAATTTATGCCCAACAAGCAATTGGTGCTTTCAAGATCAAGGTAGATGAAGTGAACAATGGAAATATTGTAAAGTCATTAACTTTTATTTTACTGATTAAGTGAAATCATTTACTGATGCATGACCCCTCCCATCCTTTCAACAATCTCTGCCTACCATAAAGTAGGAGGTTGTACAGCATTAGCACAAGAATCAGCTTTCTTCCCAGGACCTGGGTGAACTCCCCACCACGACCTACCTTTCAACACATATAGAAACATAGAAAATAGGTGCAGGAGTAGGCCATTCGGCCCCTCGAGCCTGCACTGCCATTCAGTATGATCATGGCTGATCATCCAACTCAGGACCCTGTACCAGCCTTCCCTCCATACCCCCGATCCCTTTAGCCACAAGGACCATATCTAACTCCCTCTTAAATATAGTCAATGAACTGACCTCAGCTGTTTCCTGTGGCAGAGAATTCCACAGATTCACCACTCTCTGTGTGAACAAGGTTTTCCTAATGTCGGTCCTTAAAAGGCTTCCCCTTTATCCTCAAACTGTGACCCCTTGTTCTGGACTTCCCCAACATCGGGAACAATCTTCCTGCATCTAGCCTGTCCAATCCCTTTAGGATTTTATATGTTTCAATAAGATCCCCCCTCAATCTTTTAAATTCCAGAGAGTATAAGCCTAGTCGATCCAGTCTTTCATCATATGAAAGTCCTGCCATCCCAGGAATCAATCTGGTGAACCTTCTTTGTACTCCCTCTATGGCAAGAATGTCTTTCCTCAGATTAGGGAACCAAAACTGCACACAATACTCCAGGTGTGGTCTCACCAAGGCCTTGTACAACTGCAGTAGTACCTCCCTGCTCCAGTACTCGAATCCTCTTGCTATGAATGCCAGCATACCATTCACCTTTTTCACAGCCTGCTGTACCTGCATGCCCACTTTCAATGCCTGGTGTATAATGACACCCAGGTCTCGTTGCACCTCCCCTTTTCCTAATCGGCCACCATTCAGATAATAATCTGTTTTCCTGTTTTGCCACCAAAGTGGATAACCTCACATTTATCCACATTAAATTGCATCTGCCTTGAATTTGCCCACTCACCTAACCTATCCAAGTCACCCAGCATCCTCTTAGCATCCTCCTCACAGCTAACAATGCCGTCCAGCTTCATGTCATCTGCAAACTTGGAGATGCTGCATTTAATTCCCTCATCGAAGTCATTAATATCTATTGTAAACAACTGGGGTCCCAGCACTGAGCCTTGCGGTACCCCACTAATCACTGCCTACCATTCTGAAAAGGTCCCGTTTATTCCCACTCTTTGCTTCCTGTCTGCCAACCAATTCTCTATCCACATCAATTCCTTACCCCCAATACTGTGTGCTTTAAGTTTGCACACTAATCTCCTGTGCGGGACCTTGTCAAAAGCCTTTTGAAAATCCAAATATACCACACCCACTGGTTCTCCCCTATCCACTCTACTAGTTACATCCTCAAAAAAATTCTGTGAGATTCGTCAGACATGATTTTCCTTTCACAAATCCATGCTGACTTTGTCCGATGATTTCACCGCTTTCCAAATGTGCTGTTATCACATCTTTGATAACTGACTCTAGCATTTTCCCCACCACTGATGTTAGGCTAACCGGTCTATAAATCCCCGGTTTCTCTCTCCCTCCTTTTTTAAAAAGCGGGGTTACATTAGCCACCCTCCAATCCTCAGGAACTAGTCCAGAATCTAAAGAGTTTCGAAAAATTATCACTATGGGCTACTTCCTTAAGCACTCTGGGATGCAAACCATCTGGCCCTGGGGATTTATCTGCCTTTAATCCCTTCAATTTACCTAACACCACTTCCCTACTAACAAGTATTTCCCTCATTTCCTCCATCTCACTAGACCCTCTGTCCCCTACTATTTCCGGAAGATTATTTATGTCCTCCTTAGTGAAGACAGAACCAAAGTAGTTATTCAATTGGTCTGCCATGTCCTTGTTCCCCATAATCAATTCATCTGTTTCTGTCTGTAGGGGACCTACATTTGTCTTAACCAATCTTTTTCTTTTCACATATCTATAAAAGCTTTTACAGTCAGTTTTTATGTTCCCTGTCAGTTTTCTCTCATAATCTTTTTTTCCCTTTCCTAATTAAGCCCTTTGTCCTCCTCTGCTGGACTCTGAATTTCTCCCAGTCCTCAGGTGAGCCGTTTTTTCTGGCTAATTTGTATGCTTCTTCTTTGGAATTGATACTATCCCTAATTTCCCTTGTCAGCCACGGGTGCGCTACCTTCCCTGATTTATTCTTTTGCCAAACTGGGATGAACAATTGTTGTAGTTCATCCATGCGATCTTTAAGTGCTTGCCATTGCATATCCACCGTCAACCCTTTAAGTATCATTTGCCAGTCTATCTTAGCTAATTCACGTCTCATACCTTCAAAGTTACCCCTCTTTAAGTTCCGAACCTTTGTTTCTGAATTAACTATGTCACTCTCCATCTTAATGAAGAATTCCACCATATTATGGTCACTTTTACCCAAGGGGCCTCTCACGACAAGATTGCTAATTAACCCTTCCTCATTGCTCAATACCCAGTCTAGAATAACCTGCTCTCTAGTTGGTTCCTCGACATGTTGGTTCAAAAAACCATCCCGCATACATTCGAAGAAATCCTCTTCCTCAGCACCCTTACCAATTTGGTTCACCCAATCTATATGTAGATTGAAGTCACCCATTATAACTGCTGTTCCTTTATTGCACACATTACTAATTTCCTGTTTAATGCCATCCCCAACCTCATTACTACTATGAAGTGCAGGTAACATTATACTGCTTACTTTTAAACTTGTATCATATATGCACCTTATTATTTGATAGTTAGTTTGTGATAATGTTACTTTATATGTTATGTGTGTGAGTTATATGTACTGTGTTGAGCACCTTGCTCTGAAGGAGCATTGTTTCATTTGGGGTATACATGTGAATGGTTGAATGACAATAAACTGAACTTTAACTTGATTACAGAACTTCCCTTTTTGTGCATGTGCATATGCTCAGCGAAGTCTAAAGGCTGCACTGGCACAAGTTGACGTATTGACACTTCAGTGAACTTTTTCATCAAGAATATGAGAAAATAGAAGTAAATCCGCAACCTGATCCCTCAGGCCTGCTCTGCCATTCTGTTTGATTATAAATGATCTTTTCCCAAATTTCAACTCTTCTTCTGTGCCAGTTCTCCATTACACACAATTTCTTGACCTTTTAAAACTTATCTACCTTGTCTTTAAATATGCCAGTGCCCTAAACTTCACAAGTTTCTCTTTAGGGTAGAGAATTCCTGAGACTCGTCACTTTCGGTCCTTCAGCTGAAATTTCAATCCGTTAGGTCCCAATGCCTGTTCAGATGGAAGGTCTCCAAGGGTACAATGTGAAAAAGAGACACAAGAGATTCCACACATGCCAAAAAACTTGAGTTACATGCAAAAAATGGTGAAATAACTCAGCATTTATGTAGGGAAACTAAACAGTTGCCTTTTCAGGCCATGATGTTCATCAGGATTTGAAAGCAGCTAATTTGGGCTGAGATCTTTCTAGAGCTGGTGAAGGTCTCTGCTCACAATGTCGACTGTTTATTTTTCTCCATAGATACTACTTGACCTGCTGATTTTGTCCAGCATTTTGTGTGTATTACAATGTGAAAACAAATAGTTTTCCCAGTGCCTTTCTGGCACTTACTTCTCAACCCAGTCTGCCACAGCAGATTAAATGTTCACTTGCAGTTTGTGAAAGTGACTGCATGAACTGGCTTCTTGATTTCCTTTCACAAAGGCAACTATCAACACATTGATAGGAAGTGATGAGAAAAGCTAAATGATGTTAAAACATGATAAAATGTAAGCTCTTGGTTTCTGCTTAAACATCAGAATTCTAAAATAACACTGAGCCCAACAAACAGCATCCAGTATTTATGTTATTATTCCTTTTATTATGTCCTCATAGTTCAAATCCAAGACAGAATCTCAAGTGTATTCCTTGAATGGCAAAGTAATGACATCATCACTCAAAACACAATACAATCACAGAGATCTCACACGTTCTGGGAGACATCAAGAGGAGGACTGATGGTGTCGTTAAAGAATAACATTTTGCAGTGAACAGTATTTCCTTATAATAATATAATAATTTATTAGGTCATTTGGAAAAATAATGAAATGTAATTAATAGTTGTTTCTGCAATGCTCAGTTCCAAAATATTGTGTTATGCATTACTGTTCAATGCTCTGGAAATATCACCTTCATCTTTCAGAACCTTCATTCGTACCCATCATATAAAAAAATTCTAATTTGAACCAGCATTTGTCAGAATTGGTCTGCTCTCGGAGAATAAAAGTTTCAAGGCCTCTTAAACAGCAGGTTTCATCAAAACATGGATTAGCATTTAAAAATACTTGATGCATTTTCTTTGGGACTCATATATGAAACAAAGATTCCTTTTGCAAAATTTCTCAAAATATGTGACTAGACTAAAATATGAAAAAGGAGTACAGAGCTTTCTATAAATAGACAAAAATCCCTACAGTGAAAACAATCTGCAGATTCTGTTTGAATATTAATGGATCTGCATGTTGACTTGCACCCTCAATTGACTGGAAACATCACTCTGACGTGAACATGCCAACAAACAATATTGCCAAGTCATACATATTTGATTATCTTCATAAAATTCCTGTGTGCTCTGGAGAATACTCAGATTCTACTGCAAAGTTAACTATTACATATGCACCCGTTTATACAACATATTGCTTGGATTCTCTGATCTGTAATTTATTTTAAATTGTTCTGATATTTTCAATTGTTACCCAGAATCCAAGTTACATTTTTTTTTTGCAATCACACAAAAACAACTTTTGACTCCTGTAACTTTCATAAAAAATTCTCTAGTATGAGAATGGTCCTTTCTAAAGTAATCTATCTACAGTTCATGATTTTTTTAATAGTTACATGCTTTAACTTTAATGAGCAGTTTCCATTATATCATGAATTGTCAAATTAATAGTTACTAATTTTAGTTATACTTCAAAAGGAATATAAATGAACAGCTTTGATGTTTGGAAAGTAAACACTAAGAAATAACAAAATGGGAGAAGCAATAATAGTCTTGAGCTTTGCTATTAACTGTAAACAAACTATTGAACTGGTATCCAACTGAAATACAGAGTCTTTGGATTAACTCAGCTTATTTATTATTTGTATCTTACATCCTTAAAAGGGCAGATACCTAAAACAAAGGCAATAAAGTGGAAGTTTAACCCTTAAAGAGAATTATATTTCTGTCTTATACTTCATTGTAAAACTTACTTTGAATAGTGTAAAGATTTACTTGTAAAATCTTTATGCCTACATGAGCCGATATTGTAGACTGACAGAAGAAAAATAATTTCAAGATTCTGCGTACTTCCTAACAACAACTTTATATTGGAAAATATATTACAACTTCTATCAATTCAAAAGAAACATAATTAAGCAGAATAAGTCTCAAAAATTAGACATGTGGTCTTAAGTTGCACTCGAAGTTCCTTGACTGACTGACCTTTAATTTCAGAGATGGAAAATTGCTGACAATTTGACCTGAGGTTAACACGATAACCTTCAAGATGCTTCACATTCATATCCAAGTGTGAGTGAATGCAGAAATCCTGAAGCTCCTCACTGACAATTCCTGACTATGGTCCAACAGTGGATTCCTGGCAGAGTCCACTGACAGAGCACCAGTTTCCTGCAGTTTCTCAGCAGTTGCATGGGCAATTCTGCTTGCTCAATCACGGGTAAGATCAAAGACTGCAATCATGTCAAATGGACCAGAATGGCAGTGAGAATTAGGTTCAAACCAGATAATTCACAATTTTTGCTTGAATTTATTTAATTGTTTGAAAATGTTTGCTTGTATTTTTAAATGGCTTAATTTTAAAGAATTTTCATTTTAAAGATATTTGTTTAATGCTATCATATTTTTATATGTTATTGAAACTTTGTAAATGTTAACCTTCAAAGTTTTATAACAGGTTGTTAGTGCTTGAGATGTGGATAATCCAACTAAAATAAGTCAATGTGATGGCAATCCCAGTGGTGGCCCCTATATTGTGTACAATCTTGTCAACTTGTTTGCAGTTGCTTTGTGATCACAGTTGCTGCACAAGTACCATGGGCGAGTGTGAATTTGACAGGTGGGGGAAATGAATGAAGACAAGAGATTCTGCAGATGCTGGAAATATTGAGCAACACTCAAACAAAAAAGGGTTGGAGGAACTCAGAAAGCCAGGCAGCATCGATGGAAGGGAATAAGCAGTCCAGGTTTCAGGCTGAGACACTTCATCTCATGAACTGGAAAATAAGGGGGCAGAAGCCAGATTAACAAGGTGTGGGGAGGGAAGGAGAGGAGTACAAGTAGGCAGGTGGTAGTTGAGACCAGGTGTGGCGGAGGGAAGATGAAATAAGAAGCTTGGTGGTGATAGGTGGAAGAGGAAAAGGCTGAAGAAACAATTTAATAGAAGTGGATAGTGGACCATGGAAAAATGGGAAGGAGGAGAGGGATCAGGGGTAATTTCTTCCATTTGCCCCTTTTTCCTTTCTTCATCCTGATTCCCCTCTCATTCCTTCTCCTCACCCCCTCTCCTGCCCAGAGAGACTCTTGGGCCACACGAAGCTCAGTTTAGTCTCTGCAGTATTGTAAAAAGTACATAAAATATTATAAGGGGAAGTAATGTTTATGGGGAAAAGGCAGGTAGGTGGAGATAAGTCCATGGCCAGATCAGCCATGATCTTATTGAATGGCGGAGCAGACTCAACCGGCCAGATGGCCTACTCCTGCTTCTTATTCTTATGTTCTTATGCAAGTATGATAATATTGAAACATAGAAAAATAGAAAATAGTTGCAGAAGTAGGCCATTCGGCCCTTTGAGCCTGCACCGCCATTCAGTATGATCATGGCTGAACATCCAACTCAGAACCCTGTACCAGCCTTCCCTCCATACCCCCGATCCCTTTAGCCACAAGGGCCATATCTAACTCCCTCTTAAATATAGCCAATGAATTGGCCTCAGCTGTTTCCTGTGGCAGAGAATTCCACAGATTCACCACTCTCTGTGTGAAGAAGTTCTTCCTAATCTCGGTTCTAAAAGGCTTCCCCTTTATCCTCAAACTGTGACCCCTCGTCCTGGACTTCCCCAACATCGGGAACAATCTTCCTGCATCTAGCCTGTCCAATCTCTTTAGGATTTTATACGTTTCAATAAGATCCACCCATCAATCTTCTAAATTCCAGAGAGTATAAGCCTAGTCGATCCAGTCTTTCATCATATGAAAGTCCTGCCATCCCAGGAATCAATCTGGTGAACCTTCTTTGTACTCCCTCTATGGCAAGAATGTCTTTCCTCAGATTAGGGGACCAAAACTGCACACAATACTCCAGGTGTGGTCTCACCAAGGCCTTGTACAACTGCATTAGTACCTCCCTGCTCCTGTACTCGAATCCTCTTGCTATGAATGCCAGCATACCATTCGCCTTTTTCACCGCCTGCTGTACCTGCATGCCCACTTTCAATGACTGGTGTATAATGACACCCAGGTCTCGTTGCACCTCCCCTTTTCCTAATCGGCCACCATTCAGATAATAATCTGTTTTCCTGTTTTGCCACCAAAGTGGGTAACCTCACATTTATCCATGTTAAATTGCATTGGCCATGAATTTGCCCACTCACCTAACCTATCCAAGTCACCCTGCATCCTCTTAGCATCCTCCTCACAGCTAATACTGCCGCCCAGCTTCGTGTCATCTGCAAACTTGGAAATGCTGCATTTAATTCCCTCATCTAAGTCATTAATATATATTGTAAACAACTGGGGTCCCAGCACTAATTAAACTGAAAGGATAAAACCAGCAGGAAATTCTATACATTTTTTTTCTGTCTCTGGAAAAGAGAAGAGTGAAAGATAAATTGATAATTGTTTGCATAATCTGATAAGGTAAATTTAGAATAGGTGATTATACTATAGTGACAATGGGATTAGAGCTGTTGCCAAAACTAGGGGCTGAAAGCCATCACTAATAAATTTGGTCCTGGGTTCGAGAGAGAATGTTAAAAATATGCCATACTAATTTGGAAGTGTTGTTCAGATGAATGATATGGGTATTTGAAGCAGGAAAACAAAAATTTGTGAGTAAGTTTAGGATGAGATGGAAACATTTTTTAAAAAAATACACATAGGGGATGTTTGCATTGCAGGCAGAGCCAGCATTTAATTGTCCATCCCTCAAGAAGGTGATGGTGAGCTGCCTCTTGAACCACAGCAGTCCTTGAAAATCCAACAAGAGAAAATCCAGCTATTACCCCCAACATTCAATGGCATTACCATCACTAAGGTATACCCATAATGCTTTTAGGAAGAGAACTCATAGATTTTGACGCGGTGATCGTGAAGCAGCAGGGAAATAGTCAGGACGATGCGTGACTTAGATGGCAACTTCCAGGTGGATGGTGTTCCCATGTTTTTACTGCTCTTGACCTTCTTGCGGGTAGAGGTTTGGTGTGTCTCTGCCGTGCGTCCTGTAGATAGTACAAGTTGTGCGTCGGTTGTGAAGTGAGTGAATGGTTGTGGAGAGGGTGCCTATCAGGTGGGTTGCTACGTTTTGTATGGTGTCAAGCTTCCCGAGTGTTGCTGAAGCTGCACTTGTGGAGAGAGCTTCGTCACACTCTCGACTTGAACCTCGCAGATGATGGTCACGCTTTTAGGAGTTACTCACCCCAGAATTCCAGCCTCTGATGTACTCTTGTAACCACCTTGCGTATATTGCTCCTGTTTAATTTCTGGCTAAACATAACCCCCAGGATATTGATACTGGGGGACTTAGTGATGTAATGTCATTGAGTGTCAGGGGGTAAGAGATTACTTGCCACTTATAAGCCTAGATCTAGCTGCATTTGGATGAGACCTACTTCATTATTAGAAGAGTCACAAATCGTGCGGAATATTGTGTGATCATCAGTGAACATTCTGACCCCCAATCTCTGTATCATTGTACTCCCGTAAAAAAATTTTTGTGTTCTTTAATATATTCAACAGAATATGTGCACTTTTAAGAGTGACATAAACTTTATTAATGCAAAAATATACTAGAGATGCCAGGTGGGCTGACACAAAATGCAATAAATTTAGAAACTCATTTTACGAATTTGAAGGTGGGATATGTATGAAGGCACAGGCACAGGCTGTTCTGAACAGGGAAATCTGACACCTCAGTAGCTGCAGAAAGCAGATTTCTGTGCAATATTCCATGAAGCTGGTTTACAAACTCAAGGGCTTTAATAGTTGATATTAAATTAAATCTGGTACATTACATCTGTTTCTTTTTAACAATAAGTGCTGATTCAGGGGCAAAGTGTGCTCATCGTAAATCCCCAGATAAATAACTGCTAATTATAAAGAGATACAGGCAGAATGTGAGGTAACAGCAAAACAGTAGCAGGGGACATATTACTCAGGCCTTAGCACTAACCTTGTTGTTTATTACGGTACACTAGCCTATTTTGTACATAGTTTATTCAGAGTAAAAACATACTTCAAGCACTCTTGAGATACAAGAGCTAAAGAAGACATTATCTGATTTGCTGAACAGAGAAGAATGTCACACAAGATATTCTATGTACACCTTCAGAGAAAGGGAAGATTTTATCTGTGCTGCATACCTTTCACAGACCTACTTGATTTCTCATTGTGCTCATGCACTGAAATTACCTTCCAGTTTTCAGAATAAGCACCTTTCTCACCCACAATAATCCTGCTTTACCTATCAGAAATTCATTAAATTCAAATGGTGCAGAAATTACAGTAAAATCCTTAGAATATTCAATTAAAGTGCACTTTAAATAAAAAGGCTCTTACTTTGTGGGAACATAACTCATTTGTTAGAGAAAAAAATATTTTTTCCTAAACATTAAATTATACCCCAAGATAAATTTCAAGCCTTACCATGCAGGCTACCAGTGAGGTTTTAACACTATTCATATTAATGGACCATTTTCCAACATACCAGTAAGGATCCACACTGAAATGTGTAATTTTGTGCAGTAGTTACAGAGCTAGTACATTACCCAGTCTATACAGGGAAAATTTACTAAAGTACAAAATGAAAGAATTATTAAGCCGGTACCCGATTTGGCAAACACCTGACTCGAACACCAGATTATTTTAAACTTAAACATAACTCAAGACATGCCAATTTTTTTTTTAGACACAGGATCAGAATTAGTTCAGCCCATTGAGTGTGCTCTACCATTTCATCATGGCTCATCCATTTCCCTCTCAACCCCATTCTCTTGCTTTCTCCCTTTAACATTAGACACCCTGACTAATCAGGAACTTACCAAACTCAGTTTAAATACACGCAATGACCTATCCTCCACAGCTGTCTATAGCAATGAATTCCACAGATTCACCACCCTCTGGCTAAAAAAAATCCTCCTCATCTTTGTTCTAAATAGATGTCCCTCTATACTGAGGTTGTGGTCCTTGACTCCCCACCATAGGAAACATCCTCTCCACATACACTCTATCTGGCCTTTCAACATTCGATAGGTTTCAATGAAATCACCTTTCATTCTTCCAAGATCCATTGAATAAGGGCCCAGAGCCATTAATTGCTCCTTATACAATATGTCTTTCATTTCCAGAATCATTCTCGTGAACCTCCTTTGAACCCTCTCCAATGTCAGCACATCCTTTCTTAAATAAGGGGCCCAAAACTGCTCACAATACTCCAAGTGAGGCCTCACCAGTGCCTTATAAAGCCTCAGCATTACATCCTTGATTTTATATTTTAGTGTCTCAAAATGAATGCTAACATTACACTTACCTTCCTCACCATCGACTCAATCCACAAATTAACCTTTAAGGAATCTTGCACAAGGTCTCCCAAGTCGTTTTGCACCTCTGATTTTTGAATTTTCTCCTCGTTTATAAAATATTCTGTGCTTTTTTCCTTCTATCAAAGTGCACAACCATACACTTCCAGACACTGTATTCAATTTGCCACTTCATTGCCCATTCTCCAAGTACTTCTGCAGCCATTCAGTTGCCTCAACACAACCTGCCCATCCACCCATCTTCACATCATAGGGAAACGTGCCTACAAAACCATCAATTTTGTCATGCAAATCATTAACATACAAAGTAAAAAAAAAGCAGTCCCAATGCCAACTGTAGTGGTGCCCTGTAGAACACCACTAGTCCCAGCAGCCTATCAGAAAAAAAACCCTTTCGTTCCCATTCTTTGCCTCCTGCCAATGCTCTAAATTGAGTAAAAGTGTTTGTACATATCGGTTTTCAGTGGGTAGTTAATTTTTCCATGTCACTAAGATTTATAGCAGACCAATGGTTGCCTTATATTTCCCTTAAGGTTGTAGTTACCTTAAAGTTGCACCTATTATGTTACAAAAGTTAACACCTTGAATCGCAATGCAAAAGAACCTATGTACTGTATATTGGTTCTGTATCAATGGCAGAAACACAGAAACTACTGATATCTCAAGTAAAACATATTGATAGGACAACTCAGGAGGTCTGGCTACTTAAGTAACTACAAAATTAATACTTGAGGTCTATGGTCTTTCATCTGGATACGATAAAATGTTATCAAGTTGAACCATTAACTTTCTCTTTCTCTCTCTCTGCCCTTAGATGCAGCCTGATCTACTGAGTCTCTCCAGCTTTTCTGCTTTTATTTAAGTGTTCCAGCATCAGAAGGACTTTTGCTTTTCTATTACTGCAGTCTGGTGATCGGCAACATCTGCACGTCCCTCTTAGGAAAAGTAGCTTTCTCTTAATGTAGCTTCTCTGGAAATCTCTGTGAACATAGTGGACCAAGGGGCCTGTTTCTGTACTGTGTGACTCCATGAAATAATCCTCCACTGGTGCACTGAGGTCTACGTTTCCACCATTAGGAGTGAGACAAGGCAAAGGACTGGGGTCTTAAACCAACATCTAGTGGCAAACACGCAAAGAGATTGGTGGAGTTACAATCCTGAAGGCAGCAGTATTAGGAAAAGATGAGACATAAGGGGATGAAATATGAGGAGTAAGTATACTAATCTGGAGGCTTTGGAAGAAAAATGAGTCAAAGGAAAAGGTCAGCGATACCTGGTATATGATTGGATAAAGGTTACTGAGGGGTGAGTAGATACTTTCCAGGGGCAGAGTGAAGGAGTGGAGTCTCAAAGTATTTGGATCATGGTAAAAGGTTTCACCATCAGATAAACAGAACTGAAATGAACATAACATTATGGACATGAAAATTGTTGGTCTACGCAAAGTCTAAAGGAACAGCTCTGGGTGAAAGAAGCCCCCAAGGAGCCACAATGTCAGGTATATTCTTAATCAGCGACCAAGAGAGTATAGCTTTCTTTTAATACTCCCATCGCTATTCATATTATAGCCTTTGCTTCATCAGAAGAAACACAAAGTAAGGGCCACATACTTTTTTTAAAAGACAAGGTATATATAGGCAGTATAAAATATTACAGCAATTTAATGCTAGACTTTTGATGTATGCATTTAAACATTCACACTCCCAATATGGTACTGCTGCTGCTAATCATTGTGGTCCTATTTTTCACTTCCATTTTAATGGATTTTTTGCACTCCTGACATCATGACTTCAAACCATTGTTCCACTGGGATTATAATAAATGTTCTACATTATGTTGGGCTGGAAAATTAGATCATACCGATTAAAATGCATCGTGCTATATGATGTTCCAGATTTTGCAATTATAATGATGGCAAGACTGTCAGCAGTCACCATCCTGAAAACAAAGCAACTTCTGAATTACATGCATAAATTGCCCGATATTTTTCTCATCATTGTTTTTAATGATTCCCTGCTCTTCCACAGGAGGTGCTGTTTTACAATCTTTGCTAGCATCTTGAGAATTTAGTGCAATGATGTGAACTTCAGGTTTTGAGGAGCTGTTCCACCACACAGTGCCTCAACAATATTACAACTTGTTACAAGAGGGATTAGGAAGTTTTTAACAAGATCCAAAGCCACAACTAACACATGCCTTATCTTTGCCCTACAATAAGTATAGATTGCAATCTAAAATGCTTCTTTATTATTTTAAAGTGTATTCAATTTCTCATTCTACATTAATGTGTATGCGCTCTAATTTCTTTTGGAAAATGTTTAAAATACTTTTTTTTTCTCAAGTTGTGAACTTCTGTTTCTGATTTGTTATCTGACAACTATTCAAGATGCTGATAACTCAACAGGCTTAATGGCATCAAAATTGCTGTACACCAGGAATCACCATGAATGGTTACTGACATTGACTTGCACTGATACACTGAGATCCCTAGATGGTCATCTTTCTTTGAGCCGCATTTAGCAGCACATCTTTCAATGTGCTGCTGACTGCAAAGTCTGAGCCATTAGCAGTTAGCTTCTGAAGTAATGACTATTGTGTGGTATTTGAACGAAGTGATATTAGTCTATTTGGCCCTTCTAAAGTACACCGCTCTTGGTGCAGCAAACTGGCCAGTCTCACCCCATGCTCTGCATTGATTTTCCTTTTGTATCTAGCCAAAGTCAAAGAGGCTGGTTCTGTTCTGGGGGTGGAACTGGAGACGCTGGTGGTTGTGTCTGAGAGGAGGATGCTGCAGAAGCGACGGAGCATTATGGACAATCCCTCGCACCCCCTCCATGACATACTGGACAAACAGAGGAACACTTTTAGTAAAATACTGATTCCACCAAGGTGTACCATTGAATGTCACAGGAGATCCTTTCTCCCTGTGGCTATAAGGCTCTACAGCTCCTCCTCCTTAAGTAAGCAAGTATATGGTTTCATTGTATACCTGTATTTTGCACTATTACTTTCACTGCACATTTTGTATTTTTTTTGTACCTCAACGTTTACATTTTTATTTTAAAGTATATATTTCTGACTGAACAACCTTGCAACAATAATTTCCTTTGGGATAAATAAAGTTGTATTTATATTTCCACTTATACCATCCTTAGAGATAACATGTTCCATAGCATAACTACTCTGTGTAAAAAATGCTTTATCTTGCACTGCTATTGTAACCTGCACCCCAAATTTTAAACCTTTGCCCTTGACCCTTGAACCATCTGCTAATGGTAACATCCTCCCTTTATATAAATTATGTTTGTATTTAAAATAGTCATAAATTTCTAGTACAAGTATTTCACAGATAAGAAAACACTTAGGAACACGTAATGAGAGGCATAGATAGGGTAAATGCAAGCAGGTTTTTTTCCCCCTCACTGAGGTTGGATTAGACTAAGGGTTAAGGGTTAAAGGTCATGAGTTAAGGATGAAATGTGTAATGGGAGGAGCTTCTTCACAGAAGCTGGTGACAGTGTGGAACAAACTGTGTGTAGAAGTAATGGATATGGTTCTCATTAGAATAAATACACTCATGTTCTTAGAAGCACCAATAGAACTTGAATTGGTTAGATTCTCAATGAAGCAGAACCAGGTATATTTGTTCCGAGTAAAAAGAAAATCTAATTAAGGGTCGCATGCAGTTTACTAATGATAAAGAATATTCGAGACTTGAAAAGATTCATATGACCTGGGAAAGTGATGAAATGCTGCAGACAATGCAGTATATTAATTAGACTGTGACTTTGTGAGCAAAGGTGGCAAGTGAAATTAATGTTATCAGAGAATTAACAGATCTATGACCACTGTTATATGCTAAAATGCTGAAGAAGCATGATTAAAATCTGTCGATCACTCATCTATAACTTTCAGCTGAAGAAACTACTGAATAATTGCTTGTTCACAGCTATCATCCACAAGTGTTAAGTCTAAAGGAAATCTGAACAGGTGCAGATATCATTCAAATAACATGAAACTTTCGTCAACCACAGTAGAACACAGGATGTGTTTCTTTTTCCTTGGGGTGCAGAACTGGAACAATTCAGGCTAAAATTTTAAGGGAAGTCTGAGGCATCTATTGTTACTTTGAATATCTTGTTGAAAGCATTTCTGGTGTTTTGTCAATATGGATATTAGAAACTTGTATTCAGCTACAAAACTACAATTTCACTTATACATCATTAATGGCATATTTTTCAAACATCAAAGCAATTAATAAATTAATCATTGATATGATATTAGATTATGATGTGAGATTTTCTCACATGTATATCAATGCAGTAACACGTGAATAATTAACTTATTTCATAGCTTATAGTTTTGATGAAGTATTGGCAAATTCAGATATAAAAGACCCAACAGATTCTGCAGATGTTGCTTGAGTAATACACACAAAATGCTGGAGAAACTCAGCATGTCAAGCAGTACCCATGGAGGAAAATAAACAGTCAATGTTTCAGGCTGTGAGCTTTCATCAGGATTCATGAATCAGTTACATTACCACTTATTTATGTAATAAATTACAGAACCACTTATTCTAGACACAAGAGGTATGGCAGATGCTGGAAATCTACAGCAATACACACTATGTGAGGGGGAGTTCAGCAGATCAAGTAGCATCTATGATGGGAATAAACAGCTGATATTTCAAGCTGAGACCATTCATCAGGATTTTGATGAAAGTTCTTGGCCCAAAACGTTGCCTGTTTATTCCCATCCACAGATGCTACCTGACCTGCTGGGCTCCTCCAGCAAGTTGTGTGTACCACTTCTTCTATTTTTTTTCAAATCACTTTAATGCATTCTTCATTCACTCTTTAATTTACTGTGGAAGTGTTATGATCTGTCATACACCATCTGTCTCCCCGAGAGTGGCAGGGCAGAACATAAACCAGGAAGTTAACAGATTCTACTATTATTATAATGCCTCATAGATGAGTTTCGATAGGAGTGTTGGTGATGGAGACACTGATCTCTGGAAGAAGGATCCTTCACACAAATTTTTAACTCATTCAATCTCAGGAGTATAAAAAGTAACGAAAGGATTTATCAAATGGAGGTCTGGCAGCAAACCATGCTCCTTTTGTAGAGAGTGGTGTAATACCACTGCCATGACAATGGACAGATTTTCAACTGATCCAATAGCTCTGAAGTGGAATTCACAAGATATGCCGGGTCATCAAGTAGGAAAATTGTAATCCATCACAATTTACTTCATGGCCTGGCACTTCATCATCACCATTGAGCCTAGGAACCAAGTGATCCAGAAGCCAACTCACATTCCTGTTCCAGTGTGGCTGTAACATTAACATCATCCCAGTTGCTGGTGTATACACTGTCCACACAATGCAGGATAAATCCAAATGTTCTAACTTCCTCATACGAGTCAGAGACCATTTTGATTTGGAAACACATAATCTGTTCCTTTAAAATCACTTGTTGTTGTTGTTCCCTTTCACGCCTTGAGACAAATCGGGCAGCATTTGTTGTTGTTTCCTTAGCATTCTGACATTTTTTCAAAAAAACACAAGGCTGAGTTGCTAGCTTGACGCTCAACTCAGCATGGATGGAATGCATGCAAATCAGTTGGTTCCTTTAAAATAATAAATATTCTGGAGCTGCACAGGGAAGGCTCCTGAGTCTGTTTACCCAATATAACCTCAAACAAAAGATCACCAATGCTTCTCCTTCCTCAAGAGACTAAAGAAATTTGGCATTTCCCTATCGACCCTTACCGATTTTTATCATTGCGTCAAAGAAGCCATCTTGTCCAGCTGCATCAATATGTCAACTGTTCTGCCTATGTCCAACTGCAGAGATTTGTGGACAAAGCTCAGTACATCAAGCAAACCAGCCTCCTCTCCAGGCACTATGCCTATACTTCTCACTACCTCTCAGTAAAACAGCCAGCATAATCAAAGACTCTTCTCACCCTAGATATTCCCTCTTCTCTCATCAGACAGAAGGTACATCAGAGATGCCTTCCTTCTTCAAAGAACGGGGTTTCCCTTCCTCTATCATTGATCCTGCCCTCACCTGCGTTTCCTCCATTTTCCAAACATCCGCACTCACCGTATCTACCCACCTCCTTAACAGTGATAAAGTTCCTCTTGTCCTTACCTACCACCCCATGAGCCTCCACATCCAACATGTCATTCTCCACGACTTCCGCCATCTCCAAACAGATCACACCATCAAACATATCTTTACCTCCCCCCTCCACTTTCCGCAGGAATCACTCCCTCCGTGATTCCCTTGTCTATTCACCCCTCCCCACTAATCTCCTAAAGCGCTCTACCTTCCCATTCACCTCCTCCCTCACTTCCATTCAGGGCCCCAAACAGTCCTTCCAGATGAGGCAATACTTCACCTGCGAATCTGCTGGTGTCAGTGTCTTGTTTTTACTGATTTCTCTGAGTAACCCAAAAGGACCCCCCCGCCCCCCATGCTCCTTGATGCAGGTTTCCACTGTGTGCCCCGTCTGGCCAATATACACTACACCGCATTCACAGGGAATCCTGTAAGTGCCAGCCGACCTGAGTCCCAGGTTACCTTTGACCTGCATAAGCGGTGATTTGAGTTTCCTTATGGGTTTGTGCATGGTATTAATCTGGTATTTCTTCAGGATCCTGACGATCCTTCCAGAAACCGTGGAACTATAGGGAAGAATGGCGGTAGCAACCGGTTCATCCTCATAGTTAGGTTTCCTGGTTTTTCTGTCGGCCTCTTTAAGGGCCTAATTGACACCTTGTAGTCTTTCTGTAGGAATGACTGGATGAGCACTAACCAATCAGAAGGGTTGGACTACAAGGGTATAAATACCACCAGACTAGACACGCCTATGCATCATCCCTGATGAAGATGGCAGAGTTTGTCCTTGAAGCATTGGATGTAATCGAAACCTGTACCCAGCTGGAAGACAGAGAAGAGCATACAGTGCCCATAAGAAGTATTAATTTCATACCCCTCTGCTTTGGAAGTGTTCATGTTTTTTTGTTTTACAACATTGAATCACTGTGGATTTAATTTGGCATATTTGACATCGATCAACAGAAAAGCCTTTTTCATGTCAAAATGAAAACAAATTTCTACAAATTGGTCTAAATTAATTACAAATATAAAACACAAAATAATTGATTGTATAATTATTCACCCCCTTCAAGTCAGTATTTAGCAGATGCACCTTTGGCAGCAATTACAGCCTGGAGTGGGTGGATAGGTCTCTATAGCTTTGCACATTTAGCTACTGCAATTTTTCCTCATTCTTCTTCACAAAACTGCTCAAGCTCTGTCAGTTTGCATGGGGATCATAAGTGAACAGCCCTTTACAAATTCTTAATTGGATTGAGGGCTGGAATCTGATTGGACCACTCCAAGACATTAACTTTGTTGTTTTTAAGCCATTATTGTGTAGATTTGGCTTTTTGCTGATTTTCTCCTAAGTTGTAGTTCTCTTGCAGACTGCATCAGGTCTTCCTCCAAGATTTCCCTGTATTTTGCTGCATTCATTTTATCCCCTACCTTCACAAGCCTTCCAGGACCTGCTGCAGTGAAACATTCCCAGAGCATGATGCAGCCACCACTTTGCTTGTGTTGCGCTTGTGATGGTGTGTTTTTGATGATGTGCAGTGTCTGGCTTACAGCAAACACAACATTTAGTCTGATGGCCAAAAAGCTCAAATTTGGTTTCATCAAACCATAGAATCTTCTTCCATCTCACTTCACATTCTCCCACATACCTTCTGGCAAACTCTAGCCAAGATTTCATGAGATTCTTTATTCCCAAAAGTTGGTTTCTCTTTGCCACTCTCCCATAAAGTTGCGACTGATAAAGCACCCAGGTAACAGTTGTTGTATGCGCAGTCTCTCCCATCTCAGCCTCTGAAGCTTGTAACTCCTCCAGAGTTGTCATGGGTCTCTCAGTGGCCTCCCTCACTAGTCTCCCTCTTGTATGGTCGCTCAGTTTTTGAAGACAACCTGCTCCAGCCAGATTTACAGCTGCACCGTATACTTTCCATTTCTTGATGATTGACTTAACAGTACTCCAAGGGATATTCAGTGACTTGGAAATTTTCTTCTATCGATTTCCTGACTTGCATTTTTCAATAACTTTTTGCAAAGTTGCTTAGAGTGTTTTTTTGTCTTCATGGTGTAGTTTTTGCTTGGATACTGACTCACCAGCAGTTGGACCTTCCAGCTACAGGTGCATTTTTATGACAATCAATTGAAACACCTTGATTGCACACAGGTGATCTCCATTTAACTAATTATGTGACTTCAAAAACTAATTCGCTGCAACAGTGATGATTTGGTGTGTTATATTAAAGGGTGTGAATACTTACTGTATACAATTATTTTGCCTGTTATATATGTAATTAATTTAGATGGCTTTGTAGTGATCTCTTTTCACTTTGACGTGAAAGAGTCTTTTTCTGTTGATCAGCATCAAAAAAAAGCCAAATTAAATTCACTGTGATTCAATGTTGTCAAACAATATAACACAAAAACTCCACGGTGGGGGGGGGGGGCAGTGGTTATTACTTTCATAGGTACTGTATATGCTGAGAAAGCACTAGATCCTTTTTGTTCCACTTTATTCTACATTCTGTTATTGGTTTACCTTGTACTACCACAATACACTGTGTATTGATTCCATCTGTTTGAACAGTATAGAAGACAATCTCTGTATATGTGACAATAATAAACCATTTTCAATTCCAGAAAAAACATACCCTTCATCTCCTTAAGGGGAAATAAGCAATGAACACCTATGTAAACTTCATGTTTACATCCCAATGTTTAACAGTCCACCAAAATATAATCAATGTAAAATAGAACTTAATTTATTCTCATTATACCCTTGAAGAAAGTTAATCTAATCTATTTTCCCATTACTTCAGGCATGAGGACATCAAACAGTCAGATCCCTGTGACTAACTACTTCTTTACTGAAGTTTGAATAATTTCCTAATTCAGTACTGTCCTGCTGAAATGGACTTGGTACACCCAGGAACTAGAAGTAGAGAAAGAATATTTCAGATAAATGCTTACATCTTGGATTACTACTCTAATATGCCTAGTTTATCCATGAGAGTGAGAGTATCAATTTGTCTTTCTACACTAAGTTGCAACTCGTTATTTTTCTGAGCCAATGCTAATAAAGCTGAAGGAATGAAGACAACATTTGTATTTAAAATGATGGCCAGTATTTACAACAGTGAACATTTCATGTATCCCCAATGGAGCCATTATTAAAGAAGATTTGATACTAAGCCAAATCCTGGTCAAAGATCAACACACACAGAATGCTGGAGGAACTCAGCAAGTCAGGCAGCATCTATGGAAATGAATAAACAGTTGATGTTTTGGTCCAAGATCCTTCATCAGCATTGGAAAGGAAGGGGACAGAAGCCAGAATAAGAAGCTGGGTGGAGCGGAAGAATACAAACTAGACACGGTAGATGAAACCAGTCAGGGGAGGGGGGCGGATACTGGGCAAAATGGTGGATTTGAGAGAGTGTGTCAGAAAGAGGGGTGCAGAAGGAGAGAAGTTTAAAGGAGTTTGTGATCCCAACGTTTAGGGTCTGAGCATGAATTGCATTATCATCATCCACCCTCTTCAATATCTAAGAATATCTTAAATCATGTGTTTGCTCATTTTGATTCAAAAATAAATACCTGCAGAAGACAATTGCTTTTTTATAAAATGATCAATGGCCAAGATGTGGTTCTCGAGATAAAGCATTGCATTTTCTGAATATAATCCTTCTGTTCATTTTTCACCAACAAATACCTTCTGCTTTCTCTATTTTGTTTAATAAGAGGTACTCAACTGATTTTCAGGTGTGTTTCTATTGCAAGGCAACTCTATTTTATAGCACAAGGAAATGGTTTCACAAGTGCTTCGACTCACTTGAAAAGTAATTGTGGTTTCTGGCATTTGAGCGGCCTCTTATTACCACATTGTTGGTGGCAATTGAACAGAATGATACACAACCAATTTTGTAAAAGAATTTTGATGTTTTCTATCAGCTGAAGGCCAAGCTAAATAGCTTAAGTTGGCAGCATATATGCAGTCATCGGAACTGATCCCGTCTGTATTTCGTTCGAAAGCTACTTTGCTGATAAATTGTTCTGACATTCATACATCATCATGCAGTTGCACAGCACTCAAGCGGCTGAGAGACAACGACCACTAACTTGCTCTTTTCTCTTGTCAGGTAAGAAGGATTGCCAGAGTGTCTTTTTTTTACATTGGAAAGTTGCCACATCCTAGTATTTCTATTTTAAAGAAAATAAAGTTTTAGTCAATTTTTTGATATCATGGTACAAACATAAGAATAAAAAGAACTTGTTGTTGTGTTTTTTTTCTGCATTCCTTTCATTAATCTAAACTACTCAAACTAAATACATTACAAAAATATTTCAGGAATTAATAATTGTTTTTAATCAATGTCTTGATGGAAGTCTCCTCTAGGGCATGCAGCCTACTACAACCCTTCCAAAATTCCCTTGGGGATCCTAATGTTGCAATGTTATGATTTACCTTGAACCCGTATCTCTGACACACTAACAAGAATTCTAAAGGGAAAATAATGCAGACCTGCAGCCATACCTTTCACATCATTAGGTAATACAATTATCATTTTCTTCTTATTACTAAAACTGGAATATTTATTAATCTCTATATTATTGAACAATTGCTACAGCCCAAAATTGAACTTAAAAGCAATCAACTAACCACACATTTCAAGGTAAGGCAATTAAAATGATATTTTATTGTATTCCCTGTTAATGTCTCATTTGTTAGTCTCTCCAAAAATCTCTGGTTTATTCACTGTGTTAGCTGCGGGCTGTACATTCTGAGCATGTGCAGTGAACCAATTTCCCAAGATGCAGTTTGTCACCTGGACTACTGCAATAATTTCCTTTACTCTTTTCCCTTATGTATATGCACATTGCCTGCTCCAAAACTTGTGTTCCAGCTCTATGAATAATTATGCATAGCTGCTAGCTTTTCCCTTGTGTGAGCAGCTAGTACAAGATCCCAGCTATCAAATCCAGATTAAAGGGATGTGTGTGCTTAAAAGGTAAGCGTATAGATGGAGGGATGAAGATATTTTTTAGTTTTATCAGACTTCAAAATCAATTTCACACATTTTAGATTCAGTGTAAATTAAATAAAATGAATCTCAGCATGGGATATAAAACCGATTCTGCAGGCAGGTCAATAGGATGATACACAGCTGTTCCAGGGATAGCAGTGAAGGTAAAAGGGTGCATGATGTGGCAAAAGAATTGCTTGATCCCCAAAAGACATCACTTAGTGTGGGCAAATTAGGTTATTTATTCGGTGGGGGAGTTTACCTTTGCATTTTCATTTGTAACTGTGATCTTATAATTGGGAAAAGTGAAACAGAACTGTGAGTTAAGAAGACAATAGGTACTGGAAAATACAAAAAATTTCATTTGAAAATTCTTAAGTTTATTACATCTATAATATTAACCAAACATATTTAATCATTGTTTAGTGGGCCAAGTTTCTATTGTACCTAATATGGAGGCATATATAGTGGAAAGTAACGTGTTTTCACAAGCCACACTTGACTGATGTTAGTCCACAGAGAAGTAGACAATCCCAAACTAGTACAGCATTCAATTGGAATGATAAAATGCCTGAATAATGATTAACAAATGTCCAAAAGGAAGGTAGAGGGTGTAAAGTAAAATGTGGATAAAATTAAGCAACAGGAAAATGGAGCAGAGCCTTGTCTTCAGATTAACATGTTTAAATATAGAAATTAAAACATTGCGTTCTTCTTCAAAACTAATTAATAATGAATAGCACTGTGAAAACAAATAAGTACCTTAATTGAGATTGTCAGTTTCATAAATATTTATTATAATTTGCTGATTTAAATATTAATTATTAACTAGACTGTTGGATCACAGCTGGTAAAATAGCACTTTAAAACTAACACTTCTTCGGAGTGGTCAGTTGTTTCGCAATTCATCTCACACTGAGTTTTCTGAACTTGATAGTGCTGCATGCACGAATTGAGGTCACATAAATTGAACAGAGCATTTGACAGACAGCCTGTAAATGGCCATTTTAAATGGCTCCTCTATTATTGTCCTGCCAGGCACTTGCGAACAGGGAGCAAAGAAAATACTTGTTTAAAAATACCTTAATAGAAGTAAACAATAAACTATATTTTAAAAAAACATTAAGATAGATAAGTCACCAGGGTCAGACAGAATATAGACTAGGTTATGATGGGAAGTGAGAGAAGAGATTGCTGCCCTTTTGGTGATGATGTTTGCATTCTCTCTGGACACTGGAGCAGTACCAGTGGATTGGAGGGTGGAAAACAGTATTCCTTTGTTATAGAAAGGGATTAGGAATACCCCTGGGAATTACAGACCAGTATGTCTTACTTCAGTGGTGGGCAAATTATTGGAGAAGATTATTTGAGACAGGATTTATGACTATCTCGAGCAGCATATTCTGATTACTGATACTTGGCATAGCTTTTAGAGAGGCCTGACTGAATTCTTTGAGGGATTGACAAAGCTTATTTCTGAAGGTATCAGAATCAGGGTTGATATCACAGGTATATGCCGTGAAATTTGTTGTTTTGCATCAGCAGTACAATGCAATATATCGTAATGAAATAAGCTATACATTACAATAAGAAATATATTTAATTTTAAAATTTAAATTAAATAGTGCAAAAAGAGAATTGAGGTAGTGCACATGGGTTCATTGTCCATTCAGAAATCTGATGGTGGTGTCGGGGGGGGGGGGGGGTGCTGTGAAAGCTGTCCTAATGTGTTGAGTGTGTGTCTTCAGGCTCCTATACCTCCTCCTGGATGGTATTAATGAGAAGAAGGCATTAATGTGAAGGGTCTCATTAATAATAGATGCCACCTTTTTGAGGCATCGCCTTTTGGATTAGATTATTAGATTATGAGGACACTCAGTCCTCATTTATTGTCATTTAGAAATGCATGCATTAAAAAGTGATACAATATTCCTCCAAAATGGTATCACAGAAACACAGGACAAACCAAGACTAAAACTGACCAAATCACATAATTATAACATATAGTTACAACAGTGCAAAGCAATACCGTAATTTGATAAAGGGCAGACCATGGGCATGGTAAAAAAAAAAGTCTCATGTCCCGATAGCCCCATCATCTCACGCAGACGGTAGAAGGGAGAAACTCTCCCTGCCATGAACTCCAAGTACTGCAAACTTGCCAATACATTGGAAGCACCCGACCGCAGCCAACTCTGAGTCCATCCAAAAACTTCGAGCCTCCGACCAGCCCTCTGACACCGAGCACCGAGCACCAGCTCTGCCGAGCGCTTCGACCCCACCCCGGCCGCCAAGCAACACAAAGTCGAAGACTCGGGGCCTTCCCCGCCGGAGATTCTGGATCACACAGTAGCAGTGGCAGTGAAACAGGCATTTCAGAAGTTTCACAGATGTTCCTCCCTGCTCTCACGTCTGTTTCCGTCAAATCAGGATTGTGCACGGCACCCTACTTGACAGATAACAGACATCACCACCGGAGTGGCCGCTGAAAGCTGCATCACGCTGCCATCTTCTCCTCCTGCCTT
Source organism: Mobula birostris (assembly GCF_030028105.1). Lineage (NCBI taxonomy): Eukaryota > Metazoa > Chordata > Chondrichthyes > Myliobatiformes > Myliobatidae > Mobula > Mobula birostris. The sequence goes on from NC_092375.1 coordinate 52,214,581, forward strand.
TTAAAGATGTCCTCAGTGCAGGGGAGCCTAGTGTGCGCGATGGAGCTGGCTGAGTTCATAACTTTCTGCGGCTTTTTCCAATCCTGTGCAGTTGCCCCTCCATACCAGACAGTGATGTAACTAGTTAGAATGCTCTTGACAGTACACCTGTGGAAATTCGCTAGAAACTTTGGTGTCATACCAAATCTCCTCAAATTCCTGATGAAATATCACTGCTGTCATGCCTTCTTTGTAATTGCATCAATATGTTGTGCCCAGGATAGATATTCAGAGATGTTGACCCCCAAGAACTTGAAATTGCTCAGCCCTCGATGAGGACTGGTGCTTGCTCCCTCCACTTCCCCTTTCCTGAAGTCCACAATCAATTCCTTAATCTTACTGATGATAATTGCAATACCACTCATCCAGGGAGAAGGCTGGATGTGCTTTACACTCAGTGGCCACTTTATGAGGCAATTCCTGTATCTAATAAAGCTGCCAGTGAGTGCAAGTTCGTGGTCTTCTGCTGCTGGAGCCCAGGTGCTGAGTCAGCTGTTGATTCTAGCCACGACCAACCTCTCAAAGCATCAAAGCATTTCATCCCCGTACTGGATGATAGTCGTTGAGGCAGCACACACTGCTCTGCTTAAAGCTTCTTTGATTATTTGAGTTATTGTGGCCTTCCTGTCAGCTTGAACCAGTCTGGCCATTCTCCTCTGACCTCTCTCATCAAGAAGGCCCATAGAACTGCAGCTCACTTGGTGTTTTCTGTTTTTTTTGCACTCTTCTCCTTAAAGTCTAGAGACTGTTAAGTGAAAATCCCAGGAGATCAGCAGTTTCTGAGTTACTCAAACTACCCAGTCTGGCACCACCAGTCATTCCATGTTCAAAGTCACTTAGATCACATTTCTGCCCCATTCTGACGTTTGGTCTAAGCAATAATTAAACCTCTTGACTATGTCTGCATGCTTTTATGCATTGAGTTGTTGCCACACGATTGGCTGATTAGGTATTGGCAAAGAGCGGGTGTACAGGTGTATCTAGTAATGTGGCCACTGAGTGTATGTGTATTTTAGTAAGGCATTTGATAAGGTTCCTGGTGGTAGGCTCATTCATAAAGTCAGGAGGAATGGGTCCAGGGAAATTTAGCTATGCAGATTCAGAGTCAGCTTATCCATTGAAGGCACGGAATGGTAGTAGATGGAGGTGGGTAACCAGTGGGGCTCTGTAGGGATCTGTTTGGGGACCCCTGCTCTTTATGATTTTCATAAATGACCTGGATGGGGAAGTAGTAGGGTGGGTTAGTAAGTTTGCAGATGACTCAAAGGTTGGTGGAACTGTGGATAGTGTAGTAGGTTATAATGGGACATTTATGGGATGCGGAGCTGTGCTAAGAAGTGGCAGATCTAGTTAACTCAGAAAATTGTTAAGTGATTCACATTGGGAGGTCAAAAGGGTAAACAGTTGATGTTTTGGGCCAACACCCTTCAGTCCTGATGAAGGGTCTTGGCCGGAAAGGTCAACTGTTTGGACTTTGCCAATGGATGCTGCCTGACCTGCTGAGTTCCTCCAGCATGTTGAGAGCATTGCTTGGAGTACTGTGCTCAGTTCTGGTTGCCTAATTATAGGAGGGTTGTAGAATCTGTAGAGAGGTGTAGAGAGACTTACCAGGATGCTACCTGGAATAAAGAGCCTGCCTTATGAAAAAAGGTTAAGTGAGCTAGGGTTTCTCTTCTTGGAGCAAAAAAGGGGTGAGAAGTGACTTGATAGAGGTGTACAAGATGATAGAAGCATAGATCGAGTAGATAGCCAGAGACTTTTTCCCAGGACAGAAATGGTTAATATCAGAGGGCATAATTTTAAGATTATTGGAGGAAATTATAGGGGGCACGTCAGAGCTAATTTTTTTATGCAAAGAATGGTGAGTGCTTTGAATACCCTAGGGTGGTGGTAGAGGCAGCTAAATTAGGGGCATTTAAAAAAACTCTTAGACAGGCACATGGATGAAAGAAAAACAGAGGGCTGTTTTGGAGGGAAGGATTAGTGTAGGTTAAAAGGTAGGCAAAATATTGTGGGCCAAAGGGCCTGTACTGTGCTGAAGTGTTTTATGATCATGCGCCGAATAAGGTATGAATTCACAAGTTCTCTATCAAAAGTTTACTGGTGGTATATAAGACAACTGTTACTAGATAACATGATGCAATGAAGGAAAAAGAAACTACCTAAGTCACACCTGTAACATTTCAATTTACTTCCCAAAACAAATGGTAAAGCAAAACCTGGAATGAATCACCCAGCTATTATCTTTTATAAAGGGCTGAACTTCATGTAAAAATGCAGTGAAATATAATTGAAAGTCCATCTAAAAATACAAAATGCAAGAAAGCATCTTCATAAAACTAATCATGCATATATATTTAAAAAATCTGAATCAGACAGTGTTTCTTGGTGCGCTGCTTTTAAAGATGATTTCCACTCAGGTGGTTGCAAAATATTCAAATACTCCAGATGCAAAGAGTTTTAAAATTTAGTACTATAAAGTTGATTTTCTTTTATACAGTATTAGAATTCTGAATTTTTTAGGCCATAAAACTGACGAGCAGAATTCGGCTATTCCACCAACGGAATTTCCGCCACCATTCTATCATGCCTTATTTACTATCCCCCTTAATCCCAATCTTCTGCCTCCTCTCCATAATTCGTTGATGCCCTGACTAATCATAAACCTATTGAACCTATTGGCCTCCATGCTATCTGGGGCAGTGAATTCCATAGATTGACCACTCTCTGGCTAAAGAAATTCCTCCTCATTCCTGTTCTAAATGGACATCCCTCTATTCTGAGGCTGTGCCCTCTGGTTCTAGACTGCCTCACTATAGGAAACATCCTCTACACATCCACTCTATCTAGGCATTTCAATGAGATTTCACCCCACCCCCCAACTCATCTAAGCTCCAATGAGTACAGGCTCAGTGCCATCAGATGCTCCTCATACTTAACATTAAATCTTTTATTCCCAAAATCATTCTCATGAACCTTGTCTGGACACTCTGCAATGTCAGCACATCTTTACTTAGATAAAGAACCCAAAAGTACTCATAATTCTCCAAGTACAGTTTGACCAATGCCTTATAAAACCTCAGCATTACATCCTTGCTTTTATATTCCGAAATAAATGGTAACATTGCATTTGCCCTCCTCACCACTGACATGACCTGCAAGTTAACCTTTAGGGAATCTGGTACGAGGACTCCCAAGTCCCTTTGCACCTCTGAATTTTGAATTTTCTCTCCATTTAGAAAATAATCTACAACTTTATTCCTTCTATCAAAGTGTATGACCATACACTTCCTTACACTATATTCTATACGCCACTTATTTGCCAACTCTCTCAGTCTAAGTCCTTCTGCAGACTCCCTACTTGCTCAATACCACCTGCCCCTCTAGCTACCTTTGTGTTGCCTTCAAAAGTTGGCCATAATGTTATCAATTCCATCATTCAAATCAGATAATGTGAGAAGAAGTGGTTCCCATACCAACACCTGTGGAACACTGTTAGTCACCAGCAACCAACCAGAAAAATCCTGATTTATTCTAACTCTTTGCCTCCCTCTAGTCAACTAATCCTCTACCCATGCTAGTATTTTTACTGTGATACCATGGTCTCCTATCTTGTTAAGCAGCCTCATGTGCAGCTCCTTGTCAAAGTCCTTCTGAAAATCCAAGTATACAAATTCCACCTTCTCTCCTTTATCCATCCTGCTTGTTATTTCCTCAAAGAATTCCAACAGGATTTGTCAGGCAACATTTCCTCTTAAGAGAATCATGCTGACTTTGGCCTATTTTATCATGTGCCTCCAAGTACCCTGAAACTTCATACTTAATAATGGACTCCAACATTTTTCCAATCACTGAAGTCAGGCTAACTAGCCTAAAATTTCCTTTTTTCTGCCTGCCTTCCTTCTAAAAGAGTGAAGTGGAATTTACAATTTTCCAGTCCGTCAGAACTATTCCAGAATCTAGTGATTATAGAAAGGTCATGATAATAATCTCTACAATCTCTTCAGTTACAGTACCTCATTCAGAACTCTGGTGTATAGTCCATCTGGTCCAGGTGACTTATCTAATTTCAGACCTTTCTGCTTCCCAAGCACCTTCTCCTTAGTAATAGCAGTGACACTCACATCTACCTCCAACACTCTTGAATTTCTGGCATACTGCTAGAGCCTTCCATAGTGAAGCAAAATACTTAATACATTTGTGCATCCTTTCTTTGTCCCACATTATTACTTCTCCAGAGTCATTTTCCAGTAAGTAGTCTGTTATCCACTCTCGGCTCTCTTTTAATCTTTATCTATCTGAGAAAACTTTTGGAATTCTCTTTTATATTATTGACTAGCTTACCTCCATATTTCATCTTTGTCTCCTTATGGCTTTTTTTTGGGCCTATTGATTTTTAAAAGCTTCTCAATCCTCTAACTTCCCACTAATTTTTGCTATATTGTATACCCTCTTTTTGCTTTTATGCTGTCTTTGACTTCCCTTGTCTGCCATAGTTGCATGGTGCAATTTCAAAGTTCCAAAGTTAATTTATTATCAAAGTACAAAAATGTCACTATATGCAACCCTGAGGCCTCTTTTCTTGCAGGCATACACAGTAAAACAAGAAACACAGAAGAATCAATGGATGACCACACCCAACAGGGCGGACAAGCAACCAATGTGCAAAGGACAACAAAATATGCAAATATTAAATACAAATAATAATAATAATAAATAAACAATAAATATTGAGAACATGAGATGAAGAGTCCTTGAAAGTGAGTCCATAGGTTGTGGGAACATTTCAGTGTTAGAGCAAGTGAAGTTGAGTGAAGTTATCTCCTCTGGTTTGACAGCCTGTTCCTGAACCAGGTGGTGTGAGGCCCCTGTACCTTCTTCCTGATGTCAGCATTGAGAGGAGAGAGTAGCCTGTGTAGTGGGGGTCCTTGATGATGAATGCTGCCTTCCTGTGCTCTGTGTAGATGTGGGGAGGGCTTTATCTGTGATGGCCTAGGTTATATCCACTACTTTTTTGTAGAATTTTCTTTTCGAGGACATTAGTGTTTCGAATAATAAAATGCGATTCTTTTCCTCATATTACTTGTACGTTAAAGGTTGCAAATATTGGTGAATAATTTGATTAAGATTCAATGCCATCTGCATTTTTTGGACATATTTGCAAATATGATGTTCTCTTGATGGTTCTTCTCCACGTTAGGACTGCACTGCAATAAAACCTTGCATGTGCTGCTGGACCAGGTAATAGTTGCAGAATGTCATTCACTGAACAGTTAAGGTAGTGAGCTGACTGAGATGTATTAAATCACTTAAGCTCCTTTTGGGGCAATACCTGCTATAATTTTTTTCAATGGTAGTGAGTTGATAACTACTAACCACCATTACAATTTGAGTAGAACCCAATGAGATCTGGTTTGTTTTGCCTCCCAGAGGCCTTGATAACATTAACTTAGTGTTTAGCATCTGTGTCAGAGTTTGGTTGTTCTGAGCTGTTTCAAATATCATATTAATCAGTTTAGCCCCTTGACATGAACAACATTACCTTGCAGGGAAAACCATCACAGATGCTTTGCGGTTGGCATATTGTGTGTTATACATCAAAAAGTCAATATTTAGCTGACTGAATAGTAATCCCATACTATTATTTCTCTTACACTATCTAAAAGTGTGCCATGACCACTTCACAATCTGATGGTCAGACGATACTGGTCAGACCTTCATTCTAAACACCTCTTTGCACCAAATGTAACTACTACAGTTCCGTTACATTTATTTGATTTGAAAAAAAAATTGGTCCTTATCTTGTGATTTGATTTTGTTCTGAATGAAGAGCAATAACTAGCCTACAAGATACCTTTAATAAGTACAATTGCGATCCACAATGCTGAAAAAGCAAACTCTGTGAATGCAATTTAGTGCACACATGCAGTGCTTGGCCACAGCAACCATAACAATGAGTGTGGGTAGAATATCTCAGCAGTTTCCATTTCAATGGCTACACAAATGGAGCTGGCACTAGGCCAGCACAAATATAATTGGACCATAAATTGTGTCCATTTTCCTTCCATATGACATATAGTTTGTCCGTGCTTGTGTACAATAAATATTCCAGGAATACAGAATTAACACTTGTATGTGGTAACTTTAGAATTACAGACTTGGGGAAAATTTTAACTCTGGAAATTGTTTATAAAGAAGATGCCATAATCAGTAGGTAAGAGTTGTTTCATTTATAGCGCTATGTTTAATTAATAGGCAATATGTGTGCATCCAATAAAGAGTCATTTACGGTTTCATGATAGCACATGCAATTAAACATTAAAAAAGAACTTCAGAGTGATAAATTCACGGACAAACCAGCAAAGCCGAACTAAGGCTCAGCAATGTATATTCTACCTGCATTGTCCTTCAGGATAAACAAACATAGCTTATATTGCTGAACTGTTAGCTCATGTGATTAGAGGAGTGGATTTGCAGAATAAGTATATTATATCACCCAGAAATACCAGCGCCTTCCCAATGGGTAAATCCTGTAATAGTTATAGATACCAATCCTAAGATTGGACCATGATAAATTAATCATTAAATATAAAGTTAGAATTAAAAATATATGCCAAGCTTTTGAGACTGTCAGAAAATAAAAGTGTGCAGTGATCAAAATGGGTGATTTGTTTATTCCAGTTCAAACCCATGTAGCCCAGACACAAAGTTTGACTGTGGCCTTCTTTATATCATCCCGGTGCCCAGCCATCACCAATGATATTTTTGGTTGCCTTTGCAAACACATGATGGACTAATTATGTGAGTGGCTAATGACTGCTTACACTAGCCGGCAGATGTTAAACCCATGCCTGTACTACTTTAAGCGCAGGAGTTTTGCGGCTGCCTCTGGTTAGAGAGTACATTTTACTCTTTTCTGAACCATGATGAAAACATGGCTTATCACACGTTAGAGTGGGTAGCTGGGTATCAGCATATGGATCTGGAGGCAGTAAGTAAAAGAGAGCTACTCTTCCTAAAGAGGGTCCAGAAGTCCCCTTTGTTGGCAGTAAATTGTGGGAGGGGATAGCAAACAACGTTATTGTACAGAGTTAATCTCCAGCATTATGAGATTTAATCTCATCCATGAGGTTAAAGTTAGTCTAAATATCAAAGCCTATCTCCCAATAAACTGAACTACAAACCTCGTCTGTTGCTACATGCAATATATTTGCATATCCATTTCATCTTTCATCCTCCTCCTCACACCCCAGTGTCTTCATCCAGGGCTTTTTCTTCTGAAGTTTCATGCACTTCGTATTTGACACCCAAACCTTTACCATAACATTACCTTTATCTTTCTTCTTAAAGATCTCCAAGCACACCCAGCTGACCAGATCGAGGGTGAGCACCAAGAGATGAAAGAAGGCATGGTACATTCTGACTCACACTCATCATCTATGATACTGGAGTTTGCACACTATGAAGGTAAATTGAGAAATGGAACCTTATGGTAGGACACTGGGCACTATTCACAATTGGATTTGGCAGAAATTTAAAGCTTTGATCTGATCTGATTGTAGGATGACGATATGGTTCTGTCCAAGGCAGGGGGCTCAACCTGTAGTCTATGGACCACTCGGTTAATGGTCGGGGTCTTTCACATAACCAAGGTTTGGAATGCCTGGTCGAAGGCATATGGCTTTCGCAGTTTCACTGATCTATTGTTGTATTTCCATTAGAAGCAACTCAAACAAAAGATGCCACAGGAAATTTCTCGGTTGTTGAAAAGTCAAAATGCAGGAATGTACTTGCAGCACATCTACATGAAGCGTTGTCACAGGAAAGCAGCATTCATCATCAGGGACCTCCACCACCCAGGGTCATGCTCGCATCTCACCACGAAGTTACAGGAACCTCAGGTTCCACACCACCAGGTTCAGGAACAGTTATTACCCCTCAGCCTTGAGGCTCTTGAACCAGAGGGGATAATTTCACTCAGCTTCACTTACTCCAGTGCTAAACAGTTTCTGCAACCTAGAGGCTCACTTTTAAGGACTCTTCATCTCATGTTTTCCATATTTAATGTGTATTTATTCATTATTTTAAAAAATATTTTGTATTTGCAGAGTTTGTTTTTCTTCGTACACTGGTATTCTGCCCTTTTGAGTGTGGTTTTTCGTTCACTCTATTACAGTTACTCGGTTTATAGTGAATGCCTGCAAGAAAACAAATCTCAGGGTGACATACTGTATATGTACTTTGATAATAAATTTACTTTAAACTTTGAAACATCGTATGCAAAAAAAATGACTCAGGTGTCTGACTGGCCCTACCTAATCATTTATTTTGTCAATTTAAATACCAGGAACGTAATCCTGCAAAAGGGTTCATGTTTCACATATCCGAATTAGGTTCATTGTCACTGTCTTGTATGACAGGAAATTTGTTTGTTTTGAGGCAGCAATACAGTGCAAAGGCATACATTTCAAAATGAATACTGTAAATACTGCAAAATAAAGGAATACAGAGATGGCATTCACCTGTTGACTTCAAAAAATCTGATACTGGGAATCAAGAATCTGATAGTTGTTTTTAAATTGTTGAGTGTTGGTTTTCAAGTGTCGGTACCCCTTCGCCAATGGTAATAGTGTGAAAAGTGTACTGTATGTCCTGGATGGTGAGGGTCTCTAATTAGGCATCTGCCTTCTTGAGGCACTGCTTCTTGAAAACATCCTTGATGGTGGGGAGTGTTCTGTCCATGATGCAGAGCCTACAACTCTGTGATCCCAAACCAAGATCCCATCGGAGACTCCATACCAGGCTGTGCTGCAACTAGTCAGAATATGCTCTACAGAGTATCTGTAGAATTTTGCAAGTTGTTCGTGTAATAACAAATCTCTTCAAACTCCTAATGAAGTTGAGCTTTTGGCTTATGCTATTCATGATTGCATTGATATGTTGGGCCCAGGGTACATCCTCAAAGATGTTGATATCCAGGAAGTAAAGCTGCTCACCCTTTCCACCGTTGACCCCTCAATGGGACTGGTGTGTGAATTAGTTTCTAATGGTGGAGTTGTCAAGGTGCCGTCATGACAAGCTTTTTTTGGTATGCTCATCGTATGGGTGTCTTGGGCATCTGAAACCTGGCGGAGCCCATCCCTCTCCAGGTTTTTTTCTTTTACATGGTCGAGTTGTTAGCTTGACACTCAACCCAGGCACGGATGGAGAGCGTAAAAGGGAGCCGGCCAGATTCGAACCTGGGACCTCTGGCCCCAAAGTCCAGCACTGATGCCATAATGCCACCAGCTGGCACAGTATGGGTCCATCACATTAAAAAGGTGGGTAATCACTGTGATTTTATACCCGACTAGAATACTGTCTTCTAGTTTATATCTTTTCATTCTTCAAACCAAAATGTAATCCTTTACAACATTAATTTACTTTGCCATATTAACTTTTTCAAATCAATCCACATTTTTCCAAGCTAATTCTATTCCTGGCCATTGTTTATCAAATCTTCTCCATCATTTGGATTAGATTGATTGGCCCGCATTTACTGGATCTATTCCTGAAATAATGAAGTAACAGTTGGAATTTCCCAGTCCTCAGGTACCACACCTGAACCTATGTCTGAAACATTATGGCAGGCCCCTGTTACTTCCTCCTTTACTTTACTCAGCATCCTATGATCAATTCATCCACACCAATTATTTATTCTATTTGTGTGGCCAGCCTTTCTAGCACCTCCTCTTTAGCAATTCTTAGTCCATCTGGAATCAGAAATGTATCTTTTTTTTGAGATTCCATCAGCATTTTTCCCTTGGTAAAGATTGATATAAAGTACCCATTTTGTTTTGTAGCCATGTATTTCCTTCCTGACTAAATTTCCTCTTCGATCAGCTATGGCTCCTCTTACAACCCTTTAGCTTTCATATTTATAGAATATTGACAGTATGATCAAAGCTTTAGATGTATATTACTTTAACATTGTCTTGCAAGATTAAAGGGCATGTTTCATACAACAAAACTTCTTAGAGATTATACAAGTGCCCATGAGAATGCTGGACTGAACGAGGAGCAAACAAAGTCAGGGAAATGAAAGCTATTTCTATAAAAGAGGACAGCAGAGAGTTTCTTAAAAGTGAGCAAAGACAGTAGACCCAAGGATAACAATGGATTTATAGCTGCACCAAGTATTAGGGAAGCACACACAAGTTCCAGGTATTTTTAGTTGGAGTGGGTGGAGGATGGCAGAGACTGATGAGGAGAGGCTATGGCCTCTTCCTTATGAACATTTATCTAAAATGATGCATTAACCTGTAGCTAAAGCAGATACATGAACATTTGCCTTACGACTGAATGGAAGCACCACTCGTATTTGAAAGGCCAAAAAATTTAAACTCATTTACAGTACATGTCCCTAATTTCAGATGTAAAGGAAAATAATAGATGTAAGCCCTATGTTGGAGTAAATTTCTTCCTTTTGATAAGGAACTTGAGTGAGTACAGTTCACTTTCAACAACTAGGAAAAAATAAAATGAACTCAAATAGATGGATTGAATCTTATCTTGTAAAGATCATACTTAAGATTGATAAATTTGAACTAAAGAATGTATAAAACAAGACTTAGGAGTAATATGAGGGTGGAGTGTAAAATGAGCTGCCAGCAGATGTGGTAGATGTGGGTTTGATTATAACATTTAGATTATGAGGACACTCAGTCCTCTTTTATTGTCATTTAGTAATGCATGCATTAAGAAATGATACAATGTTCCTCCAGAATGATATCACAGAAACACAAGACAAACCAAGACTAAAAAAACTGACAAAAACCACATAATTATAACATATAGTTACAACAGTGCAAAGCAATACTGTAATTTGATAAAGAACAGACCATGAGCACGGTAAAATAAAAAGTCTCAAAGTCTCTCGAAAGCCCCATCATCTCACGCAGACGGTAGAAGGAAGGAAAACTCTCCCTGCCATGATCTTTTAGCGCCGCAAACTTGCCGATGCAGCACCCTGGAAGCACCCGACCACAGCCGACTTGAGTCCGTCCGAAAACTTCAAGCCTCCGACCAGCCCTCCGACACCGAGCACCGAGCACCATCTCTGCCGAGCACTTCGACCCTGGCCCCCGCAACAGGCAGTAGGCAAAGCCGAGGATTTGGGGCCTTCCCCTCCGGAGATTCTCGATCGCACTGTAGCAACAGCAGCAAAGCAGGCATTTCAGAATTTTCTCCAGATGTTCCTCCGTGCTTCTCACATCTGTCTCCATCAAATCTGGATTGTACACGGCATCCTACTTACAAATACAATATCATTTCGGAGTGACCGCACGCGCTGTGTCGCACCGCCATCTTCTCCTCCTCATTTGCAAGAAGTTTGGATAAATACATGGATGGGAGGGATATGGTTTGGGTGCAGATCAATGGGACTTGGCAAAATAACAGTTCAGAATGTACTAGATGTTCCAAGGAGTCGGTTTCTGTACTGCAGCTCCCTACCACTGAGTAAAGCAATTTGTCGATTTATTGGGAAGCGGAATGAGGAAGTGCGAATTAGATAAATGCAAAGCAACCACATCCATATTTGAAATCCACAGCTTTAGTATTGTTGCTGCCAACCACTGATGATGTTGTTTCTCAGTTCTACCTTGGCAGCTTGCACCAAAGCAATATTTCACACCAGAGGTTTGAGGAGGCTGGATCCTGAGTGGTAGTAGAAGAGGAAAAAAAAGTCATTTTCGAAAAAAAGCCAATAATTGAACTCTATGGGAAACAGAGATGAAACCTGGAGTAGAGCAGACGCAATCATTGTGAATAGTAGGGCATTTCTGAGGGCCAGGTAACCTGCTCGCTATGATCTTGTGTACTTCCCCAAGTAGATAATCATCTTATTAGTCTCGTTATAATCATCAACAAATTGTTCAAGATAGGCAACATTAGAGAGTATAAAACTATTATATTCATACTAAAGATCTCCACATACTGATTTTAGGCAGTTCTAGAGATAGGCATTCAGGGATTGGAAACGACGTGAGAAAGTTTTATTTGTGTTGCAATTTTGACAAGTTTGGAACATTTAAACATTCTTTACAGCCAATGAGCTATTTTTGAAGTGTATTCAGAATAAACAACTTGCTCATAAAGAGCATAGCTCATTGAACAGGTCTAGCATATAAATATCGCTGAGGTCAGTTGGATTTGTCAGCAGTGTTAAGAGACTACAGGCTCGATCAGCCCTCTCACTGCACAAAGATACTGATGATGAAGGAAGAACAAGGAAATAGTTTCTACTGAGGGAATTTGAGCAATTAGAGACTATATTCAAAATGGAGAACCAAAAAGGTAATAATCTTCTGATTGTTACCTGAGCCATGTGTAAATTGGCACTGGTGAATAAGATCATAGCTGAATGATTGGTGTGGGAGAAGTGGGACATTGGAATGACTATTGGCAAAGGAGAGAGATGTTCTGGTGGGACATGCTCTGACTGAACCGTGCTGTGACCATGCTCCTGGGGAATCACATAACTGAGCTATAGATAGGACACTTAACTAAATAGAGAAGGTGTTCTACAGCATGGAAAAGTATGGATAAAGTGAAAAGGAAGGGGAGTGCAGGAGAAGTTACTGAAGTCTCCAGAATAAAGAACAAGACATGAAGTTTGGAAGGGAATAAGGTTTTAACTTCAGACAACATTGTGAGAAAATTGAAAACAAGAATGGTGAATTCAGGGTTGAAGATGTCAGATTTGAATGCTTGCACATTACAGAATAAGGTAGATGATCTGGCAGCACAGTTAGAAACTGGCAGGAATGGCATTGTGAGCATCAAAGAATCATGTTGAAAGAGGATCAGAACTGGGAGTTTAACATCCAAGGATAGGCATGGTATTGAAAGGACAGGCAAGTGAGCAGAGGGCTGGGGTGGCTTTGATGGTAAAAAAAAATGAAATCAAATCCTTAGAAAGAAGTGACATAGGATCAGATGTAGAAACCTCGTGTGTAGAGTTAAGAAACTGCTTGGGTATAAAGGTCCTAATGAGAGTCATATACAGGCCTCTACATTAGCCAGGTTGTGGGGTGTAAATTACAATGGGAGACAGAAAAGGTATGTAAAATGGGCAATGTAACAATAGTCATGGGGGATTTCAATATGCAAGTAGATTGGTGAGTTTGGGTTGGTGCTGGATCCCAAGGGAAGGAATTGGTAGAATGCGTATGAGAGGGATGTTCAAAGCAGTTTGTGGTCAAGACCACTAGGGAAAAGGCAATTCTGGATTGGGTGTTATGCAATGAACCAGGTTTGATTACGGAGGTTAAAGCAAAGGAACCCTCAGGAGGTAGTGATCATAATATGATGGAATTCAGCCTCCAACTTGAGAGGGAAAAGCTAAAATCTGATGTATTGGTACAGTATCATAGCAGTTAGCAAGACACTTCATGGTGCCAGTGAACTGGGTTCATTTACCTCAACTGTCTAAGAGATTCATACATTCACCCAGTGATGGTGTGGGTTTCCTCCAGGTGCTCTGGTTTCCTTTCACATTCCAAAAGACATATAGGCTAGTAAATTATGGGCATACTATGTTGGCGCGAAAGCATGGCAACAGTTGCGGGCTGCCCCAGAACAACCTTGAATTGTATTGGTCGTTGACACAAATGACGCATTTCACTGCATATTTTGAAGTATCAATAGACGTGATAAAAACATTGATCTTTAATATATTTTACAGATGTGTAAAGATAATTACAGTGGCACGAGGGAGGAGCTAGCCGAAGTTGATTGGACGGAGACACCAGCGGGGATGACACCTGAGCAGCAATGGCTGGAGTCTTTAGGAATAACTCAGAAGATTGGTTCATCTCAAAGAAGAATTATTCTAAAGAGAGGATGAAGCAACCGTTATTGACAAGGGTAGTCAAAGATAGCATAAAAACAAAAGAAAGTATAGCACAAATGAGCAGAAAGCTAATGGATTGGGGAGCTTTAAAAAAAAGGTCACTAAAAATACAATGAAGAGTGAAAAGATAAAATATGAAGGTTAACCTATAAGGAGTGTTTCCTGGCCCTGGGCCTCTACTGGCTAGAGTTTAGAAGAATCGGGGGATCTCATTAAAACCTACTGAATATTGGAAGGCCTAAATAGAGTGGATGCAGAGAGGATGTTTCCAATAGTCAGAGAGTCTAGTACCTGAGGGCATGTCTTCAGAATAGAGAGAAGTTCCTTTAGAACAGAGATGAGGAGGAATTCCTTCAGCTAGAGTTTGGTGAATCTGTGAATTTATTGCCACAGATTGCTGTAGAGGCCAAGCCAACGGGTATATTGAAAGTGGAGGTTGATAGATTGTAGATTCGTAAGACCATCAAAGGTGATGGTGAGAAGGCACATGAATGGGGTTGAGAGAAAAATAAATCAGCCACAATCTGAGCAAGCTCAATAGGCTAAATGGCCTAATATTACTCCTATGTCTTAAAAATGATTGAATGTCTCCTTCAGTCAATTCTACTCTCCTCTTTTTCTACATACCATTGTTTTGACATTGTAAACAAATCACACATAAGAATTACTCAAGGTCAAAACATATGACTTTAAAAGGAGGTTAAATTGTTCCTCTTTGTGTTGATCAAATTCCACTTTACCTGTCAAGACTGATCAAGCAGAGATCACAAATCAAATCTGAAGCAATAGATATGGGAAATAAATAGACAAATAAATCAAGATCAACAGATTACACTGGATGTAAGATCATTTTTATTATTAAATAACATGTAATCCAGTAGATGCCCACTTGAAATCTGTTATAAGTATGAAGTGATATATTTGTACATAGAGGCATGGTAAACGGAATGGTAAATTTTTATAGGAAGCGCAGAAACAGTGTCAGCATAAAGACTATTTACTGTGACCTTTGAGAATAACAATCCAAGCTGAGTATTCGGCTACAAGCGCACACTGGTCTCATAAGAAGACCCAGAAAATTTACTGTAAAGGTATTAGATGTCTGGGATTTTAAATACAGGGAAAGATGACCAAAATGGAAATTGTTTTCATTTACACTGGTGAATATTAAGGAAAGTTTTGGTAGAGATGATCAAAATTTGAAAAGGTTTTGATCGCTCAGAGTAGAGATTTCACATGACCTAAACAAAAATTGCTTTACAGGTTGACCACCGATTTTCCAGAAACCAATGGTTTGGCACCTATTTTAATTTGGATGAAATTACGAGGCCAAACATCGCTCACTTTTCATGAAAAGTCTGTTAGATGAGGTAAATGCTGGCAATTCTGTACAGCCATTCATTAACGAATTTAACATGAATGACGTCCTTGGTTCATTGCTCGAAGGTGGGAGAAGGTGGAACTTTCACCACTAAAGAATGGCTGGCATAAGTCGTGGCCTGCCTTGATGTCTGATAATTTGCCTGAAGAAAAGCTTGATGATGATTTTACAGGATTTTGCGTACCAAAAGACAAAGTAGTTGTTCATGATTTGCTTGTGTGTTACAGAACTTTCTTTCAAAGATACAGCAAGTAACCTTAATGATGAAAATCTACATGAGTGAATGATTGTCAACGTCTGTTGTGCATCACCTTATGGCCTCAGAAATGATAGACTGTGTTCCGAATGCTGATAAAAACACTGCAAGTGATGAAGATGGCAGCGATGATGACAAAATGGATGAAACTGAAGATTTACTATTAATGAGTTAATTGAGTTGTTGGGTGATTTAATCAAAGGGTTGGTTAGAGAAACGTACCTTCGTGACTGAACAAGAGCTAATGAATTTTTATTTCATGCAAGAAAAATTACACAGGGAAGGATCAAAACACACGAAACAAATTTGGCTGGATGAAGTGTTTAAAAATATAACTGAGAAGCAACGTTCTTTGTAAGAACGGTAATTAATAAAATTACATTTAATTTTTATTTAATTATTAATCCTTTTTAGGCTTCAACGGTCCATTTTTGCCATTAATATTGTGTGACCTTTTTCACTCCTGCAAAAATTTTAATCTAGCAAGGCAGAAGAATCGAGGGTGCTGGAAACTCGATGATCAACCTATATTAAATTGTGCAGTCAGATTATCTAGATACATTCCAAGAAATAATAATGTGAACAGATTCAACTTTAATGCTCATTTGGCAATTGATTTAATAGTTGAAAAGTATATTCTACAGGACAGCAGAAGCTTAATTCAGAAATCAGAGGTGCACGGGGATTTGAGAGTCCTCATGCAGGGTTCCCTAAAGGTTAACATGCAGGTTGAGTTGGTGGTAAGGAAAGTAAGTGCAATGTTAGCATCATTTACTTCAAAAGGACTAGAATATAAAAGCAAGGATATAATACTGAATCTTTATAAGGCATTGGTCAGACTGCATTCAGAGTATTGTGAGCAGTTTTGGACCACTTATTTAAGAATGGACAGGGTCCAGAGGAAGTTCATGAGAATGATCCTGGGAAGGAAAGGGTTAATGTACCAGGAGTGTTTTGATGGATCTGGGCCTGTATTCACTGGAGTTTAGAAGGATGGAGGGGCTTCTCAGTGAAATGTATTGAATATTGAAACACCTAAATTGAGTGGGCACAGTGAAGATGTTTCCTATTGAAGTGGAGTCTAGGGTCAGAGGGCACAGCCTCAGAATACAATGACATTCCTTTCAAACAGAGATGAGGAGGAATTTCTTCAGCCAGAGGGTGATGAATCTGTGGAATTCATTACCAAGTCATTAGGTATACTTAAAGTGGAGGTTGATAGGTTCCTGATCAGTAAGGGTGTTAAAGGTTACAGGGAGAAGACAGGAGAATGGGGTTGAGAGGGATAATAAATCAGCCATGATGGAATGGTGGATCAATCTTGATAGTCTGAATGGCCTAATTCTGCTCCTATGTTTGATGTTCTCTTTCAAAGAGACATTTGATAGAATGACCTCTTCTTATGTATGAGTCTACAACATGGAGAATATTGCAAACTATATTCAGGCACTACTGATATTTTGTAATCTTTTTGTCAACATTCAAAATGCGGCAAACATCCACAGAATTTAATTGTATCAGATTTATTTTATTTAAATTGCCTTCTTTTTCAAAGGTCTGTTCTGTTTTCATTGAAACCATCTGTTCCCAATGAAAATAAACCATTTTCTTATTGTGCATCACAGCAATCAATAGTTCTGCCAACAGCATTTTGTCCCAGGGTTTTATAATAGGCTTCTGCTATTCCACTGAATCCTCTGCTAAATGGCAGAGATTACTGTGTGGATTAGAGATTTAGAGATGCAACTAATAGCTATATGCAAACATAATTAGAAATATAAAGCAGAGTAATCGATAATCATTAAAAGTAATTATTATTAGAGAATAAAATGGGAGGTTAATAATAGGCTAATTGCCCCTGAGAATAGGTTTTGAATCTAGTCTGTTCTGTGCTTTTGCAAAGTTTTGCACAAATATCTGAACTATGCAGTATTTTTCCCTCATGCTATTTATCAAATTAATTCCCACTTCAGACTTCAAACTTTACATTGCTAATGCTCCAACATCAATACTTGTGAGATCATCTGAAACGCAAGATATTAATTGAGTTTCTCTTTCCACATGTTAACGCCTGAACTGCTGACTATTTCCAGCATTTCCTGGTTTTAGTTTGGATTTCCCACAGAATCTGTGTTCTATTTTGATGTGAGGTTATCCTGTTTAGAAACAAATGCTCCAAGTCTAAGTCAAACATAAAGACATTGTGTATGTCTAAACGGAGTACAATATTATTTCTAATGGGACAAACAAGCCTGTAATTAATTAAACCAATTAACTGGACTGTGCTGATATAAGACATTGAATACTCAAATAATTTTGATTAAAAACTTGCTTGGAATTAATTGAAGGTCCAGTATGCTTTGCAGCAAATTTTAAAGAATGACAGCATTGGAATAAAACTGCCATTTATTTCCATATAGACAGCTGTCATAGAACATGTCGTACAACAGTTGTACGACACAGGAAAAGGTCCCTTGGCCTATGATGTGTGCACCGAACATTATTTGTCTTTTGCCTGTACTTAATTCACATCTCTCCATTTCCTATATAAATGTGTCTATTTAACAATCTTATCACACCATTATTGTATTTGTTCCACCTCTATACCAGGCAGCTTGTCCCAGGCACCCACCACTCTGAGTAAAAAAAAATCGCCCTACATATCTCCTTTAAACTTTCCACCTCTCACCTTCTAGTAGCTGACATTCCTATCCTGGGAAAAAGACTCTGCATTTCTACCCTATCAATACTTCTCATAAACTTATAAACATCAATCTTTGATGCTCCAGAGCAAACATCGAAGTTCGTCCAATCTGTTCTTCCAGCTCATACACTCTTATTCCCTCGGCTATAAACCTCTTCCACACCCTTTCCAAAGGCTCCACATGCTTCCTGAAACGGGATCACCAGAATTTCACACAATAATGCACACTCCATCAGGAAGGACTGAGGTTAAAGAATCCTGAAGTTCCAAGCTTTCGCACTTCAGTCCTTCAGGGGAAGCTAGCACTTCATTTGAGGAAGTTACATTGGATGCAGTCCAGCTTTCCTCTCTATGCGTTATGTTGAATTGGATTCCCAAACACTACTTAAGGAAATTTCAGGATCTGACCTTTATGTAAATACTATATGAGGTTCAAACGTTTACAAGTCAATAACATTGCTCTAAAGAATTATGATAATAACATGTCATTACCAACTCCCTACAACTTCAAATTAAACAAAAATCTGTTCTGTTATAAGACCTACTCTTTGTTGCTCAGAATTCTTCTCTGTGTTACAACTGCTCCATCATTAAATGAATGGATACAGATCCATTTCATTGCTATTCCCCAGTCCCTGCGCACCAAACATTTTGTAGATTAGAGAAGGCACCTCTGTATAAAGATGTCAACAGTGCTGAAGATGCAATACAAAAATGTCAGGCTCTATACTCCAGTAATCTTACAACAGCAATCATGTTATTTCTGAGAACTTTACAGCAAAATGATCATATATAATATCAGCAGTTCAAGTTCACTGAACACTGGATTTTTTCTCTTCACATTGCTTGTATAATTTATGAATTGCAAAATAAAAAAAATTAAAAATATCTGCATAATCCATTATCGCAAAAGGAACTTACTGGAGGTTGTGTTGGCAGGGAATATTCTATTGCACTGTCATTGTGCAGTAAATATAGGAAAAATGCATATATTTCTTGCCTTTCATTAACCTCAAGATGTCCCTAGTTTCTTTATTAGGCAATGAAGTACTGCTGTACTCACTTCACCACAAACTCCTCTGGACATCAGTGAGAAAAGTGGGGCAGGAGTGGGGAGGATATATAGGGAAAAAGATTCTCCCCTGACACATTGAAATCAAATTTATTAAGGGCATAAGTCTTTGAACTGTAAGAGCAGATAATCTAGAAGTACAGCAATGCCCTAAAATCTAATACAGAGAGTATTCAGACAGTTTAATAGCTTTCTGTAGGAATCTGCTTTGATTTCAGTTAGAATCCAACACTGTAAAGAGAAAAGCATAAATTGACAGGGTTTACTTTTTTGTGAAACCTGCTGGCACATTTATATGCATGTAACCAATCAGAACCCTAATTTTACAGTACATCACTGTCAGATTAGCCTGTTACAAGCAACTAAGCAGGATGGGTGTCCAGGGATTACTTTCTGCATTGCTCAACTGAAACAAAAGAGAAGCTATACTGGCCAACTCTTCCTGTTTGGAATGCAAATGGTAGATTTCCACCATACCATATTAAACCTCCTATCTCATTTCAGTTTCATGCAGCATGTCACTATTAAAAAGTTCAACTGGGAAACAACGGTATGTTAAAACAAGTTAGACTTTTAAATAATCAGAATTATTAATGCTTAATTGATTAGTGATCAAAATAATCCTAAAATAAATCACTTTTAGGATTAATTATAGCCAGGGTTACAACAAACTTCACGTAATAATTGATATCAGAGATAATATGTCAACTGCAATAAATTATCTTAATTGCAGATCTATTGGTTAAGAAGTAATTAACCTTTTAATTAAAATTCAAGCAGAATAGAAGCTGCCCACTGGTTTAATGCTCAGAATTTTGCTTTCTCAGACAGTTTCTCAATCTCTCATTCTGTCTGATTTAGGAGATTAGTAAATTCATTTGTATTGTGTGGTTCTTTGCTTCACCTCCAAGTTCTCCATCTACAGTGAAACAATATACTTGGAACAGAGTGGATGATTGCATTGAGTAGGCAATATATTAAAAGGCTTTTATTGAATACAGAACTGACAGGGGATTTACAAGTCATCAAATAGCATTCCCAAATTCCGTGCATCCTGAAAATCTGAAATAAAGTAGGAAATACTGAAAATGCTCAACTCTTAGCAAGCATCTGGTAGTGGTTGAAATAGCAGTTCAGAACCAGGACTGATGTTTCAATGAATGGTCATTGACTTGAAATGTTACAAAGTCAGATAAAAACTGAATTCAAGGTAAAAGGTGAGATTTGGAAAGGTGGTAAATGCCTGGTCAATGAGTTTTGATGAGAAGAAGGGAGGCAATTGTGGAGCCTTTGAACTGAGATAGCTGAATGTACATGGTGGAGAAAAGGAATATTATGAAGCAAAAGCAATGAGGAAAGCAATACTTTCATAAATTATATAGAGACAAGCACTGCAAATGTGAAAAAGAAGAAAGCTCAAGGAATTTCAATGGAGATGCACATTGAAAGAACCAGAAGGAAGTCATGTATGATAGAAGATGCAAATGATGATGATGGGGTCAAGCAACCAGGTGAAAATAGGCCTTTCAAACACCTTGGCCCAGCTGCAAAAATCAAAACAGGCACTTAGGACTATTGTACTATTTAATTAAATCATGGTTGATCTGCACCTCAGCAAGATTTTCCTGGATTCCAAATGTTTCAATTAATTCTTTTAACCAATAACCTCTCCATTATTCATGAAAACAACAACTATCTTCACATCTACTCTTTTTTGGGGTAATGGGAAATGGTTCAAAGTTCTAGTCAACCTTGTTTCAAATTGCTTCTTAATCTTGTTACTCAATGACTTCACTCTTGTTTTAAGATCAGAACAAATGATCAGCTCCTGGATGACACTAAGGAAGACGAGATTGCAGAATTAAAGTCTGTGTTATGTGCTCTGTAGAAGATATGGTGAATCCATATCCCAGTTTGGAAAATAGTTGTGAGGATGAGAAGAGTTCAAAGAATAGAAAATCACATGGTATTTTGCTGGGTTAATGACTCTCTGTAAATTGTCTCTAGTATGAATGTGAGTAGTATAAAATGGGGGAGGGGTAATAATGAAAAACAGGATCATTATAAATGAGTGGTTAATTGTCAACATAGACTCAGTGGGCTGAAGGGCCTGTTTTTTGTGCTAAATCTCTCTGTGACTCATTGAACATGGATTTCTGTCCTGTGTCTAATAGGGTCCTAAGGGTCAGTAGGTAAACAATTACTGTAAAATTTCAAATTTTAAGGATCAGAGCAAAGGCATGACTGTCAGATCTTAGACTAGACCCATAGTGTGATCCAGTCCTGATAACAAATGGAATCCAGAATGAAAGGGGAAAATTACACTAAACAAGGATATTTCAGGAAAAGATAATGTACTATGCACTGATAGTGTAAATTGCTCCTTGAATTTCAAATATGGGGTAAATAGCAGAATAGGGTCTTGAGAAATAGCTGGCATTGAAGAAGGTCCAGAGTAAGTTTATGAGATTGATCCTGGGAATAAAGGGTTAATGTATGAGGAACATTTGATACTTCTGGGCCTGTACTTACTTAGGGTTTAGAAGAATGAGGGGGGGAACTCATTCAAGCCTACTGAATATTGAAATACCTAGATAGAGTGGACGTGGACAGGATGTCTCCAACAGTGGAAAGGCTTAGGACCAGAGTGAACAGCCTCAGAATAAAATACTGCCCCTCTAGGATAGGGAGGAGGAGGAATTTCTTTAGCCAGATGGTGGTGAATCTTTGAAAGTCATTGCCACAGACAGATGTGAAGTCTAAGTGATTTTTAAAATGGAAGTTGATATTAAGGGCATCAAAGGGACAATGGGGTTGAAAGGGAAAATAAATTGACCATGATTGTATAGTGGAGCAGATGTGATGGGCCAAATGGCCTGCTTCTTTGTGTTATGGTTAGATAGAAAGGAGATTGGGAAGGAGGATAATGGATAGATTTATGTAGGGGAGATCACTAAGGAGCTGCTATTCCAGGAGCTATCTTACCGCAATAATCACTTAATATACTACATAGCTTATATCAAAAACCCTTCCACTAAAAAATGATTTGTCTGACACGGGCATTATAGCTTTTTGTACCACTATATTTAGATAGTGGGTAAGTGGAAACTTACTCAACTGCTGTAAAATGGAGTTCAAATCAAGTCTGCCAACTACAAAAAAATGCTTCCTCCTCTGAAAATGCGTTAAGCGCTGGCAGTGTCAATCTCATCATTCCCAGGAGGCAAGCAATAAATCTACAACTCCAAACTGCTTCAAATATGGCACTAATTGAGCAATCTTCTCTGGAGAAGCTGCAAAGACAGACCTCGTGAAATGGAAATGTCAGACTGGTGTTGTGGAGGAACTCATCTACGATTAGGTTGAGCTGCATTGTTGAGGTAATTTAAGTGGAGCTGTTCTTTGCATAAAACTAGTGCTACATCTTATCAACCAATACTCATTACTTGGAGCAGAACAGAAAACTTCATCCTGTCCAATATGGTCATCCTTCATTTTTCTGAGCATGGCTGAAGGACTGTAAAGGTTGAATTATCATATAAAACTCTGGTAAAGAGCTGAAGTAAAGTCATCATGTAGAAAAAGCATCCTTAAAGGTACAGCATATCTTGCAGGATAAATGCTAACTTCATTGTCATTCAACTTCCAGATGCCTATTCTCAAGGAAAAAGTCATTTGCTTAAATCGGTCTTTTGAGAAATTAGGCATGGCTGTGGAATGACACTCAAACTGATAAATTATTGTCAACTCTATTAGCCATGAATAATTGTCAACTCTGTTAGTCATAAATAATAAGGAACTGCATTTCTCAGCAATGTTTCCATTAATTATTTTGAGCTTATGAATGGAAGATTTGATGGACAGGAAAAGGCTGATTGTGCCTTTGAGCCTGATCAAACAGTTACAACACAACCTACCATCAAGACCATCGGCGTTTCCTCTGAGCAGCGCCATATAATCTCCAGGGACAGAACAGAAACTGATCATATTTTTTTTTAATTCTGTGGTCCAACTCAAAGAAAAGTAGACTTGTAAAGTCCTTACTAATCCCTTAAAGTACTTGGGGCAAGTTCGGGAAATCACAGTGAAAAAGAATTCATTTATTCCTTTACACAATAATGCTGCAATACTGTAGCAAGCTTGGAAGTACTGTACACGAAACCAGATTCAGGGGTGTGTGCAGGAATTTCAATTTGCCCATTTCTATGGGGCCAGGCACCTGTTATCTAAACATGGGGATTATGCAAGTGTGCAGCAGCTATAATCTCATGGTTTATATATTTGGGAGTCATTTCCTGCCTGTCGAACTTTGCACATGGCCTGAGAAACTTGTTCTAAACAAAAACCCGCCGACTGAAAAGTGCTCTTGACATCGAACAAGCAATGGATCTCATTTTTCCAAAACTATCCAACACAAGTAGCCTGTCCAAATACTTCAAATCCCTGCTTCATTTAAATACATCAATTAAATCACATCAAAAATGAAGATTTTTTGGGGTTAAACAACTATCAGCCTAAACATGCTGTGACTATCAAATCATAATGGCTCTTGCTGAGCCACTATCAGGACCCCAGTCACTCACAACACAGGAAGAATTGAAGTACAGTATCCATATTCAAGATTCATGACTGTTTGGTGTCATTTATCAGTACATATGTGTGAAGGAGAAAAAGGTCATTGCTACTCTGGATATGATGCAACATAAAAAAAAACACAATAAGCAGAAAGAGCACAATTTTTAAAAAAAAACTTCAGATTAGCTTATGTACATAGACTGATTGTATGTATGTAAAAAGCCACCAGGTGCAGAAGTATTTGTAATGAAGGGTGACTCTGATAGGAAATGATCAAGAAGTGGTTGTAGGGAGTGTGGTGGGATGGGTTAATGGATGGAGATGTTGATCAGCCTCACAAACAAAATACTGGAGGAACTCAGCAGGTTAGGCAGCATCTATGAGGAACATTTGATGGTTCTGGGCCTGTACTTGCTTGGGGTTTAGAAGAATGAGCTCCAGAGTGATGAAGGGTCTCAGCCTAAAACGTCAACTGTTTACTCTTTCTCATAGATGCTGCCTGACCTGATGAGCTCCTCCAGCATTTTGTGTGTGTTGGTTGGATTTCCAGCATCTGGAGATTTTCTCTTGTTTGTGTCTGATGGCTTGGGGAGAAGTAATTGTTTTTGAGTCTGGTGGTCCTAGCATGGATGTTGTGTAGCCTCTTCCCTACAATAAAAACAGGCATGAAAGCCATTCTGCACACACAGTCAGCAAAAAGATTAATGGCCAGTTAATTCTCTTTTGGTGAATCATTCATCAGTTGCTCAGGGTGAACTTTCAGCTCTTCTTCAAACATTGCTGTAGGATCTTTAATATTTACAAGAACCAGAATAACATGCAGACAGTGTACATTTACTATCCGACTCAAACAACAACGATTCTGACACAATTGGTGCTAATATGGGAACTTTCATGACCTCAGGACATCAGAGAGCATTTTGCAGCAATTAATCTAGCTAATGTGCTGCATTTAGGAGTAGCAGTTGCACAATTGTCCTAGAAGTAACGTTGCACCAAGCATAGTGTTGCAGTTGTTTTCCTCAGAGTAAAATAACTCCCAGGACTTACTGTGAGAAATTTGGAAACTGAGATTGACCTTCTTAGCAAGATAAAGGTGAAGGGATGTATATAATGATCTTCAGAATTATCTGATCTTTTGATAGAAAGAATCTAGTTTTACTGGCAATGCATTGATGTTCGGAGAAGTAAAACAATTTGCAAAACAACCAAAGGGGAGATAAGGTGAAATGTGTTTATACATTTGAGCTTTTGAACATGCAACCTGAAAAGGTAATGGAATCGGTTTCAATAAAAAACCTACAAAAAACAGCTGGACCCATGATTTATTTTGCAGTGTTAATGAGGGTTGATTTAGTCAAGGAAAAAAGCAGTAAATTAGGGATTTCCATAAATGCTTAAGTCGCAAACGTTGGAGGCTGTCAACTCAAAATTGTAATCTAGCACTCAGATATCAGAGTAAAAGAGCAGGCTGAGGATTGGCAGTAGGGAAGCCACCTAAGCCCACTCTTAGTTATACAGAGCATGGATCTGAGATTTCCTTTACTAATTTAAGTGCATGAGAACAGCTTTAAAGAGTTGCAATTTTTATAAATCTTAAGAATTGTTTTGAGTTATTTGAACATTTTGGAATGTTTTTGTCTACGGACGAGATTGTGCTGGACTGGGCTCACTGATATGATATGCCTCTCGAGTTAACTACATACATGTATTTACCAGATCTGGATGCAAAGGCCCAGATGGTCCTTAGTTAGCCAGCGGGGAAGCCTGGCCCTGAAATGCCCTTGAAAGGAGACAAAACTTTGCCTTCTTCAGAGTTGTCATTGATTTTAATGACAGTCAAAATGTTCCCTTCCATGACGCTAAAGGTAGTCTGGGCATTGCTTCCATTGCCTCTAATTCCAAATTTAGGATATGTTATTAAAAGGAGCAATGTTATTCAACTTATCAGCTCAGTTTGTCTGGACTCTTTCAATCCATTATGCAGTGGCTATATAGCACATTAGCCATCAGCCTTTTGATACTTAATATTCTTGAAATGTAACTTGCTTTTTATTCACAATAAACCTTTGTGGAAACCCCTTCCCTGTTCTCCCTCCCCACTTATCACCTTCTTTGGGTATTTTTTTATTGTTTGAACGATTTTCAGCTGAGCTAGTTATTTTTAAAACTTTGAAACTATTTTTATTTAAATACTATTTGAAAAAAAATCAATCAAATATACTTTCTTGTGAAGACCACTGATTCTGTACCATTCAGAACTGAAGATGTTTAAATCATGAAATGGTATTTGTGAAAGTCTATTGAGATTAATGTCTCTTACACATTTAACATGATTAGAGCCCTGCTCTACTCAGTTTATACTTATGACTGTGAGGCTAAGCAGAGCTCCAATGCCTTATTTAAGTTTGCTGACACCACCAATATTTTTGGCTGAATCAAAGGTGATGACTAGTCAGCATATAGGAGGGAGATTGAAGCTCTCAATAAATAGTGCCACAATAACAACCTGTCACTTAATATCAGCAAAACAGGGAGATGATTACTGACTACATGAGCCAGTCCTCATCAGGGAATCAGAGGTGGAGATTAGATTAGATTATGAGGACACGCAGTCCCCTTTTATTGTCATTTAGTAATGCATGCATTAAGAAATGATACAATGTTTTTCCAGAATGATATCACAGAAACACATGACAAACCAAGACTGAAAAACTGACAAAAACCACATAATTACAACATATAGTTACAACAGTGCAAAGCAATACCGTAATTTGATAAGAACAGATGATGGGAATGGTAAAGTCTCAAAGCCTCTTGAAAGTCCCATCATCTCACGCAGACGGTAAACCTCCAGTGCCGCAAACTTGCCGATGCAGCATCCTGCAAGCATCTGACCACAGTCCGACTCCGAGTCCGTCCGAAAACTCCGAGCCTCCGACCAGCTCTCCGACACCGATGCACCGAGTGCCATCTCTGCTGAGCGCTTTGACCCCGGCCCTGGCAACAGGCAATAGGCAAGGCCGAGGATTTGGGGCCTTCCCTCCAGAGATTCTCGATCGCACAGTAGCAGCGGCAGCAAAGCACGCATTTCAGAAGTTTCTCCAGATGTTCCTCCGTGCTTCTTCGCGTCTGTCTCCATCAAATCAGGATTGTGCACGGCATCCTACTTCACAGATATGATATCATTCGGAATGGCTGCGCGCACTGCGTTGCGCCGCCATCTTCTCCTCCCTCTTTCAGCAAGGGTCAGCAATCTTAAATTCCTCAGCATTATCATTTCAAAGGATCTGTCCTGGGTCTAGCACATGCTGTAATTGCCATTACAAAGAAGGCACAGCAGTGCCTCCATTTTCATAGAAGTTTATGAAGATTCAGGAGGTCATTAAAAACTTTGACAAACTTCTATAGATTTTGGTGGAGAGTATTCTGACAATATATGGAAACACCAATGCCCTTGAATGGAAAAGCCTACAAAAAGTCAAGGATCTAGCTCAGTCTATTATGGGTAAAGCCATCACCACCACTGAGCACATCTACAAAGAGCACTGTCACAGGAAAGCAGCATCCATCATCAAGGACCCTTGCTACCCAGGTCATGCTCTCTTCTCGCTGCTGCCATCTGGAAGGAGGTACAAGAGCCTCAGGATCCACACCACCAGGTTCAGGAACAGTTATTTCCCTTCAGCCATCAGGCTTTTGAACCAGAGGGGAAAACTTCTCCCACCCCTGCACCAAACTGATTCCATAACTGATGGGCTCACTTTCAAGGAACACTATAACCTATGTTCTTGATGTTTATTGCTTATTTATTTATTATTATTTATATTATTATTTGGAGCAGACTTGATGGGCCAAATGGCCTAATTCTGCTCCTCTATCTATATCTTGTGGTCTTGTTCTTTTTTTCTCTTTTTGTGTTTCCTCAATATCACCTCCCTGAATAAGAAGCACCTCTACTTCCCACATTTTAACTGAATTTTATAGGAGCACCATTGATAACATCCTGTCAAGCGTCATCTCCATTTGGTATGGGAAAAGCTGAGCATCAGACTGGAAGTCTCTACAAAGGATTGTGAAATTGGCTGAGAGGATCATCATAGTCTCCCTACCATCCATTGGGGACATTTATCAAAAACTCTGCATATGCAGGGCCTTTAGTATTATCAAGGATCCCACCCATCTATCTAACATCCTCTTTGACTTTCTATGATCAGGTAGGAGACTCTGATGCATAAAAACAAGATGGGTCTGTCATGGTCCCATCTGGCCAGTCTGTCTGTCTGTATCTTGTTTTACGGCGGTTGGCATCCAGCTTAATGGTGCATTACCGCCACCCTCTGCTCCAGAATGTGCACTAGACATACATTCTAAATCCCTTCACCCAATCGCACACTCACACACACAGACATATATATATATATATATATACACACACAAACATACACTTCACCCTCCCATCTTTGACCATCCTAGTATCCTATTCCTGTTTATTCGTCATATTCTATAAAAAAAACCCTGTACCCCTTAAAAATGCTAAAAATACCCGGACTTGTGCTCTCTCACCCATGCCCAGCAACCCTTTTAATGTGAATTCCTGCATCCCCAACTCCCTTAATCTATTTCTCATCATCTCTCTCTGTATCCCATACTTCCTGCAACACAAAACTACATGTTCTACTGACTCCTCTTCCTGACATTCCTCACACAATCCTGTCTGGTGTTTCCCTATTATTTTCAATGTTTTGTTTAATGCACAATGCCTCAGCCTTAACCTAGTCCACACAATTTCCTCTCTTCTGTTTCCATTACCTACCCTAGTAACTGCAACACTCTTTTGTATTTGATATAAATGCCTCCCTTTCCCCTCCCTGTCCCATCTTTCTTGCCACATTCGGTTGACTTTTTCCCAGATTACACACTTAACCTCTGCTTTACTGATACTAATGTGCACTTCCACATTTTCTTTCTTTAACGCCCTCTTTGCCAACTCATCCACCCTCTCATTCCCCTTCACTCCTACATGTGCTGGAACCCATAGAAATTTTACCTGACCTCCCTGATTTGCAATTCTTGTAACTAACTGAAGGACTTCATAAAGTACATCTTGCCGACTGTTTGTGTGAAAAGACCTTAAACTTGCTAGAACTGAGGATGAATCTGAACATATCAATGCTTTGGCTTGTCTGGCTTTCTGCACCCATTGCAACGCAACCAACACAGCCAGCATCTCCACTGTAAACACCCCTAATTTATTAGATGCTCTTCTGCTGATTCCAATTTCTTTTGCTGGTATTACCACCCCAAAACC
Source organism: Mobula birostris (assembly GCF_030028105.1). Classification (NCBI taxonomy): domain Eukaryota; kingdom Metazoa; phylum Chordata; class Chondrichthyes; order Myliobatiformes; family Myliobatidae; genus Mobula; species Mobula birostris. The sequence goes on from NC_092375.1 coordinate 52,243,813, forward strand.
TGTCACTCCTGTTTCAGGTTCCTTCGCACCATCCGTATAAATGTGAGTATAATCACTATACTTTTCCATCACATGACAGTTAAATGCATTTACCAAATCTGTTTTATATCTTTCTTTCCTTTTTACCTCTAACAAATGCCAGTCTATGTCAGGCCATACAAGCTTCCATGGAGCTACAACTGGATAAACTACTGAAGGACTTATCCTCAGATCAAATACTCCACATTCTTTCGCGATATCATTCCCTACCTGACTAAAGGTATCCCTCTGAAACCTCCCATTTTCCCAGCACTCCTGCAACACTCCCTTAGTAGGGTGAGAATCATTGTGCCCCTGCAAGTTAGCCCAGTAGTTTGCCATCAGTTGCATCCTTCTTAGTTCCAAAGGCATTATTCCCATTTCTACCTGTAGGGCTGACACTGGTGACGTTTTAAAAGCCCCACTGCACACTCTCAAGGCCTGAGCCTGAATCACATCCAGTTTCTTTATAAGAGACCTAGCTGCTGATCCATATACTATATTTCCATAATCCAATACAGATCTTACTAAAGCCACATACATTCTCTTCAAAGCTGAACAACTTGCTCCCCATTCCCTACCAGTCAAACATCTCATCACATTTATTACTTTTTTACATTTCTCCTCAACTTTCCTGATATGGTCTGCCCATGTTAATCGTGAATCAAATATAACTCCCAGAAATTTAAATGATGCAACCCTTTCAACCCCATACATCCTTAACTTCTTCCCTACCTCAACCCTTTTCCTGGTAAAAAATACAGTTTGAGTTTTGTCTACTGAAAATCTACATCCCCAATCATAACCCCACTCCACCACTTCATCAATTGCTTCTTGTAGTTTCCTGATTATATGGTCCATGTTCCTGCCTCTTTTCCACAAGGCCCCATCATCCGCAAACAGTGACCTACCTATATCCACTGGTACCTTTGTGAAGACATCATTGATCATAATGATGAAAAGTAACGGGCTAATCACACTACCTTGAGGTGTGCCATTTTCCACTATGTACTGTTTTGATAATTCTGATCCAATCTGAACTTGAATTTTTCTACCAAACAAAAAATCTTTAATCCAATTAAAAACTCTCCCACCAACCCCCATCTTGTGCAGTTTAATTAATAATCTTTCCTTCCACATCATATCATAGGCTTTTTCAATGTCAAAGAACACTGCCACTACTGACTCTCTATTTGCCTGGGCCTTCCTTATTTCAGTCTCTAACATAATCACTGAGTCCATAGAATTCCTTCCCTTTCTAAAGTCCCATCTGGCAATTCCCCACCTTGCTCTTACCTCAGTAATTGGGCCTCATTCCCCTCATCTAATTTCCAATCATTCCCAGTTCTGCTAATTACACACACCTGCCTTCCATCAGTAAATGCAGGATAAAAACCCTGAAATCACAACAAGGAGCTACCAGTTTGTTGGTTGGCTTTAGTGTGAGTAAACCTTGTTTCCTGATTCCTGTGAACTATCAGTTCTAAGTTCTGCATCATTTCCTGGATACTCTACAGTGAACCTTGTCCCTGTGTAAAGACTCTCCTGGATACTGGTTCCCCGTTCATGGTGGTGGTGGTGGTGCTAATGCCTAATGACTCTGCCTCAGCACCTGTGTCCTGCACTTGGGTTCATCCCCAGCCACGTCCTTGCAACAAGGTCAGGATGGGAAACAATTTTTTCCCCTCAGGCCATAAGTTTTCTGAACTCCCTTATGCATTGCATTTTAAATTTTATTGGTTAATTTGTTCTGTACCCTATAATTAATTTATGCACTTCATTTATTTATGCAAAATTCATCTATAGATTTTATTCTTACTTTCCTAAGTTATTGTGTGTTATGTGTACTAAACTTCTGTGCTTTACAGCCTTGTCTGCAGAAATATTGTCTTGTTTGCAGTATACATGTATGTAGTTAAATGAAAATAAACTTGACTTGATCTGCACACTTTGTTGTCTTTTGCTCATTGGTTGTTTGTCTGTTTATGTTGTGTATGGTTTCTCGTTGATTTATTTTTGTATTTATTGTGAATGCCTACAAGAAAATCCCCTGTGGGTAGTATATAGGGACATGTATGCACTTTGATAATAAATTTACTTTGAAAATGACCTATTAAATAACCTTGGTGTTCTATGTCCTAGTGGTGTAAGATGTTAACCAAGGAATTTCAAATCTTTCAGTGGAATTTGCTTTATAGCAACCCTGTGTGGGTGTTTCTCCAGTGTACGGGACAAAACTTGTTCCATGACACTGTTGAAAATTATACTTGTATTTCCTCTGCATTGTACTGAGAATTACTCTGGTGTATTTCACCAGGTGCAGGTGGGATTTCCCTTTACCTTATTACAGATTCCACCATCAGTTTCACTGGCTTATCTGAGGGCATCATCCATTTGCTTATCCTCCACAATCTTTCCATCCAGTGTATGCCATACAAGAATATAGCTGCTATTTAATGTTCTGTCTGCTTTTAATATAATGAAAGATATTATAGTCATTAAGTCATAAAGCACTGTAGAACAGAAAGTGGCCTTTTAGCACATCTAGACTGTGCTGAACTGTTACTCTGCCTAAAACATTGGCCTGCATCTTGCCCATAGCTATCCACACCCTTCCTGTCCATGTACTTATTCAAGTTTCATTTAAATGTTGCAATTGAGCCTCCATCTACCACGTCCGCTGGCAATTAATTTTGCAGCCATCAATAAAAAACAAGATAAAATCTACAGCTGCTGGAAATCCAGCATTGTGTGTGTGATGCAGCCATCAATCATCATTTTTCATTGCTTTGCTTGTGCTTCACACATTTATAAAGCTGCTTTTGTACAACATTCATTTAAATAATTTATTTTGGCTAACTTTATTCTTCACATCTTTACTGAGCCATTGTGATTTATTTGTTGGGACATATCCTACTGATAGCTAACTGCTGGCTCCAACAGTACACTTATTTTCATGTTCTGGGCTTTGGTGCTAGTGCCCTGCAGTGTGGAAATGTAGATGCAGACATATCAGACCTGATGAAGCATCTCTAGACATATCACTAAAGAGATTCTGCAACTTACTGAACCTCAGGGCTTTTACATGAAGGATGACTTAGTACCATCAGAAACTATTTCCACATGGTCTTGAGTTTCTCAGCACCATGTTCCTTCTCCATTTTGGGTGATCATGACTGATGAATGAGTGATTTTGAGAGCATCCTTGAAATTTATTCCTTTGTCCATCTGGTAATTGCTATCTGTGACATAGTGTGCAAAAGGGCTTTTCAAAATCTATTAGAAGGATAAGCAGACCAATGATAGTATCCTTTTCTAGGCCAACATCCCCAGCATAAAGGCTAGCGTTGGGCAGGGCCTGTCATCCAGTGGTGTATCTAAGGTATGGCAGGTATGGTACGTGCCTTGGGCACCACTTGAAAGTGGGGTGGTGGGGGGGTGCCACTGAGCAGTTTCTATTAAAGTCAGACAAGCCATCCTCAGATAGTGAAAAAAGAACTTTCTTCAGATGTGTGATCTGTCTTTGATTATCATAGGTGAGAAGCACTAGGATGGCCTTATTTCAGAGCATTGTGTAGGAAGACCATGAAACGTATCTTCACGAAGAAGGAAAGTGGTGCTGAAGGATGGAAGAGACGAAAGTTGGAGGCGGAGGAAGCCAAGAAGTCGAGCAAGTTCTTCATGTTCTTCTTTGAAAAGCCCGGAACAAGTAGTTCAACACGTTCCATGGAGTCGCCTGCACCTGCTACAGGTTTGTTAGAATCCGAAGGTGGATCAAGTACAAATACGTCACAAGCCGAGGAAGAAGTCAAGTCGGATAAATCCGAGTATGACGAGATTAAGAGTGAGGCTGCCACACAGAATGTGGACAAGACAGGAGGGGAAGATGATGGTGGTGGTGGTGGTGATGTTGAGTTTATTGACGAGATTTTACCTGACGACACTGAACCTAGTGAACTGGATGGTGTCAAAGAGCCTCGAACTGTCATATCAGAAGTGATTGAACATGACATTGGACTTCTGAAGTTCAACAAGGATACTGGAAAAGCAATTCTGCCTTGTGCGTTGAGAACAGAAATAATACAGCTGGGTTTGAAGTATTTCCCGAACAGTGAGGGGCCTTTCCTACCAACAAATAACCGCTCAATGAACAAAACTTGGTTCAAGAGGAAAAATTGGGAAATGGTTGTGGTGAAGAAGTGACTCACTCATGGCTGGTCTATTCCCCTTCTAAAATGTCTGCATTTTGTATCTGTTGTCTTCTCTATTCCCGGTCAGACCATCAATCCTCATTGGAGCAGGAAAGTGGATTCAACCAGTGGAAAGCACCTGAAAGGATTAGTGTTCATGAAAATGCCAAGGATCATCGGGAATGCTTCACACAGTGCAAAGAAATGGAAAGAAATTTAGCTGGAAACAGAGGAGTTATTGACGCGGTATTTCGGTCACAGATTGAGAAGGAAAAGCAGAAGTGGCGTGATATCTTGACAAGAATCATTCACTGCATAAAATTCCTTGCGACTCAGAACCTGGCTTTGCGAGGACACAGGGAGTCACTTCAGCTAGACAATGATTCCAATGTGGGAAATTTCCTTGGCTTACTGAAACTACTGGCCATCTCTGACTCTGTCATAAAAGAACACCTCACTCATTTGGAAAGTCATCCTGGATCCACGTCTTATCTTTCACTGGGTGTCCAGAGCGAATTCATTCACATGGTGGCATCCACTGTTCACCAGAGTTTACTAAGAAGCATTTGTAAAGCCAAGTACTATGGTCTCATGTTCAACTCGACTCCTGATCAGGCACACCATGAGCAGACGTCAGAAGTAGTGAGGTATGCGGAAGTTGATTTTGAGAGGAAAACGGTCCATGTTAGAGAGTCCTTCCTTGGTTTCATCCAGATAAGCCAGAAGGATGCTGAGAGCTTGGTTGAAAACATCTTGAAACAGCTAGAGAAGGATGAAATGGAGCTACAAGATTGTCGGTCAGAGAGCTATGACAATGCGGCTGTGATGGCTGGACACAGAAGTGGTGTTCATCAAAGAATAAGTGAGAAAAACAACCTGGCAGAGTTTGTGAATTGCAACAATCACTCACGCAACTTGGTGGGTGTACGTGCAGCCAAGCAGGATACAATGACGGTCACATTTTTTGGAACCATCGAAGCTCTCTACGTGTTTTTCTCTTGTTCAACACAGCGCTGGGAAAAACTCAAAAATGTCGTGCCTGTGGTTGTTAAGTCGGAGTCCAAAACCAGGTGGAGTGCAAGCAGTGAAGCCCGTCAACAAGTACCTTGAGGAGATACTTCAAGTTCTTCAGGACATGAAAAACAATGAAAACGAGACCAGTGAAACAAGAAGTGATGAAAGGCAGCTGTACATCAGCATGTCGAGTTACGATTTTCTGATTTTGCTAGGATTTTGGAACAAAGTACTCATTCGCATTGGCCATATTCAAAAGAGGCTGCAGGATCCTAGCATGAACTTCCACGATGCTGCCCTGGATATGAAAGCCCTCCGAGATCATTTTAATGATGAAAGAGAAGTGTTGGTCAGTGAGTCACTCGAAGAATGAGTTGGTCTCTGTCAAGAATGGAATATTGAAGTTGAAAGACGTCAGAGACGAAAGAAACGAATGGCTGATGAGAACTCGAGAGACGCTGGGTTAACAGCTAAGGAGGAAATGGAAAGAGTCATGAAGGGAACACTCGACAGTCTTCACAGAGACATGGATGAAAGGTTCGCCCGTTAGCATGACACTGACGCTAAGTTTGGGTTCCTTCTTGATGTCGAGGAACTGTGTTACGGCGCTGACAGTAACGACCTAAAGAAGTGTGAAAATTTGGGTGAATTGTACAGCTCTGATGTTGATGGACAGCAGCTATATAAAGAAACTTTGGATTGCAGAATGTTGCTATCAAGGCAGGTCAACATGAAAATATCAAGACCTGAAGAGCTCTTTGAATTTATTGTTCAGTATGGAGATGAGAGCGTCTTCCCCAATTTTCACATTGCTATTCAGATAATGCTAACCATCGCAGTTTCCATCGCCAGCTGTGAGAGATCATTCAGCAAGTTAAAACTAATACTTCCATATTTGAGAGCCTCCATGGGTCAAGGCAGACCCTGTGATCTTGCTCTGCTGAGTGTAGAAAGAGAAGAAACTGAAAAAACTGACTTTGATTACATCACAGACCAATTTGCATCAGTGAAAGCAAGAAAGGTGCAGTTATAATTTTCATGTAGTGCCATAATTTGTTAATTAAAATATTAACGAGCTTGACATGTATTTTTGGGCTGATATTATGGTAAAGTTATCTAAAAGATGGGTGTCAGATGTTTGGACAGGGGTGCAATTTCAGTGCTTGCCATAGGCACTATTTTCTGTAGATATGCCCCTGCAGTCATCTGCATGTCTGACACTGGTATCATCTCAGCTTTAGTTAACATATCATACACAGTCACTTGAATGAGATCACCCACCTTCATTAAAAATGAAATTAATGTTTATGTGTTTATACTGCAGTTATTATTAACATTTTAAACTTAAATTTCCAGTTAAATGTGTTGAAGTTAATTTGTTATTTATTTTTCCCTTCTTATGTTATTGCTAAGATCAAGATTATCATATCCAACTATATGATTACTGGGTCCTTAAGTATTCATTTATCTCTGGATAACTTGTTGTTTAAGGTAACTAATTAATTTTTTTTAGTATATGTAACCATAGTAAGTGCCTTGCAAATCTCTTTGATGAGAAGTTGTGGCATATATTTTGTCATGTATCCCACTAATCATTTCAAAATAACTTGTATTATTCAGGAAAGCATTCAATTCAAGTCCTTCATCTAGTACATATGCCACTTCAAGATCACATTATAACAAACGTATGTTAAAAATGCAGTCATTTGCTTCTGATTATTCCTGACTTGATAATCTGGCCTGTTTCCAAAACAAACCAATGTCTGATAACTTACAGCAACTCTCCTCAAAATAGATTTTTAATTACCTTTGGGATATGTGCATTTACATCAAGTTTTCATACAGGCAGGTGTGCCTCCAAGTTGTAGCTATGATCAAAGTCAGAGTAAAGCAGCAAAAACAAAATGGTGGTTCGCATATTACCATGAAAGGCCCCTTTTAGGAATCATCACTTTTTCAACTGTTCGTACTTTTCATTGAGTTTCATGTACACACTTCTGGGGTAGGCATTTTCTCCAGATGTCTCCTGTTACCCACTTTGCATTTCCAAGGACTATTGCTCTCTTCATACCTAATTTGGGGCAGTTGAAGATGGTTAATTTTATCTTTCCATAGAGTGGAATGGATCTATTGTTTTGAATGTTATTCACAATCATTGTGAATTTTATTCACATCATTTATCTCCTGTCCACCTGCTGCTTCCCATCATGGTTTTTGTGTATGGGTTGTCAGGGAGGGGTAGCACCTCTGGTGGGGGAACGTCGCGTCCTTTTCAAGGCAGTTAGTCCACCTTCGGTCCCCATCTAGCACTCAACTCTCACATGTGGCTCCCCGTAGCTGTTTGCATGTGACAGCGGCCACACCCCGGGCAACAGCTTCGACAAGCTGGCTAAACCAGGTGAGGGTGGCTGACGGGTCTCAAACCCTGGGTGAAATAGGGAGTTGTCTATCCCAGCATGTGAAGACAGACTCTGGTGAATTGAGCAGACGAGGCCAATGGAAGGTCCAACGGTCAAGAAGGCGGTCTCTGCAAGCGTCATGGAACGCGTAGAGCACGACAAGACACAGAAGATTTCCTGGGCATCCATTGCGCCTAGTCCCATCTCCAGCTGTCTCGACTCTTGTCTTGCCACTGGATCCAGATGGGAATTGGGAAGAGAGAGTGAGGCTGACGCTGCGCACCTCTCCCTCACTTAAATCCAAATCACACGCTAGTCTCAACACCATCATAATGGTGTTGAGGTCCTCATCGACGTTGACGATGGACGACCACATTTTGTGTTAATAATAATATTTTGCTGTTCAAGAAAGAGAAAGGAGGAGCATGACAAATGTGATGGTCACATTTTCCTGATTTTCATTAATTTTGAAACTAGATATTAGTACTTTATAAATCTCATTAAAGAACTTGATGATTAGCTACCATTTTATTTGCCCAGCTGCGAACAGAAGAACCTAATTAGTGCACTATGATCTTCTGCAGCAGGGAATTCTCATTACCTTGAAGCAGGCACCAAAAGAACTTGTAAGTTAATACTGCTTTTTTTTTGTATCTTTTAGATCGATTGGTTTGTATTCATTAACCTTAAGATTTTTAAAAATATAAAGATAGCAGGGAATAGAAAAGGAGCTATAAAATAAAGGAACAAAATCTGATAAAACTCCTTTAATTTAGTTACAACTATACATACAAACTCCCAAATGCATTTCACTAGCTCCTATGTTCCTCTAACTTTCAATTTGTTCTTCCATTCTTCACTTCTACCTTTGGTACATCTACCCTCCCCCAACCACTTGTCCAGCACCAGAAAACATACATTCCCACTAATGTGAAACCACATTTTACTTCCCCAAGAGTAAACCTCCACTCTCACTTCCCACTTGGCTTACTGCCCAGTGTTAGAGGTGTTGTTTAACAACATTACAACCTGAAGTGTGAGCATATTTCCTTTAGTAATCTTTTGAAAAGTGACAAATGTCTTTTCTGCTCCTTCCCGGTGTAATATCATTCCCCACCCCACACCCCCACCGCTAAATCCATCCAGGCTATTTATTATTCTTCTTCATATGCAACATATTTATGCTCCAGAAAGAATATTTCTACAGAGGACTTGCCAAGCATATATGCTAGCAGGGCATCCCAACCAAGTCTATCTCTGAACTCGACCAACAAGCTTTTAGTACAATAAATTCCATATAAAAATACACAGTTGAAAGTGATATGCAAAAGCAAGTAACAATGGAATCAGGTGACTTTTGAGCCAGATGACTACACCATAAATGCAAGCAGTACCTAAAAACATGATCTCACAGCATTAGAGTGCACCTCTGAGACTACATGGCTTGACTTGGTCTTTCCACGAGTGTGCAACATTTCTAAAATGTAATTGTTTTGGTGCTGAGTTATCTTTTGCAAGATGAGCCATTTATTTATAGTTTATTTGTATTTGATACAAATAGCCAGAAGAACTACTTGAATGAAGTTAATTTTGGTATTCCTCTTCAGCAATTTAAATAACCACTGACTTTCATGAATCAGGCGTACATATGACTAAAGATGAACAGATATAGCTTAAGTGTAAAAAAAAAGATGCTGGTGATGCCAGCATTCTAAAACCAAACAGAGAATGCTTCTGTGGTGGGACAAACATTTAACATTTCAGGTTGGCCACTCTCTGTTTCTGTCCCCGCAACACTACATGACCAACAGTACTCCCAGCATTTTCTGTTTTTATTACACCAACGACAAAATCCACATTTTCTCTGAATGGCATTCAAAAAGCAAAAAATCACTGCTATTCAACTCATTGCTATGCTATTTTACACTTGCATTCTATACTTCAAACTTGTCTGAATCCATGTGTACAGATTGAAGCTGTATTAATTTTGCAATTCATATGCCCTCAGAGAAAAAGGTGATTTACTCTATTTGGAAATCAACCACTCAGGTATAATCCAAGGAGGAAATAAGAGGTTATCCAAAATGTATAGCATTGATTATAATTTTATATGCCTATTTGTCCTAAGAGTATCAACAAGAGTAATTGGGATTTGAATTCAAGTGACAAAACTAAATTACCAAGTTTATCAATACTGACACATTCATAACTTATTTTAGAGATAATGTTTTTAAAATTGTGCAGGTTAACTGGAGGCACTTCGTGAATCTGTGTACAAGAGGAGACACTGAACATTCACAGTTGCATAGTAGCATTCAGTCACTGGTGTAAAGGATTCTCCAATAGAAAATGGGACCTGTTATTTCTTGTTTTTCTTTAATTCCCTTTGTGTGAAAATAATAAATCACTTCTAAAATATCACTGCCAGCATTGCACCAGTGTTTGCTGTGTGGGACCTATCCAAATGGGTGTTTGGATTCCGTAGTTAAGTTGTTCAGTTTGATGACATCAATGTGTTCAGTTCTGTATTTATGGATGCCGTCGGCATCTTCTGCTTTTATTTTGTCACAGAAATGTTATATTTTATTTAGTAGAGCTGGCACTCAGTGGCTAAATCATTACCCTTCAATAAACTAGCCTGCTTTTGTACCAGTGTGACCAGCCTCTAATATGATGATGCTGCATTATCAGGGACATATTAACTACTATTGGAGTTGCAGAGGCCTATTGAAATAGATTCCAGTTAATGGGACCATCAGTTAATCAGGGCAGCTGCTTATTTGGGACAACACTGAAAGAACAAAAACTAAGTGAGAAAATAGCCAGGATCCCCCTCATTTAATTGAGAGATTATACTGCTTAATTGGGACGGGAGATTGTTGCCAAACAGTTTCTAACCAGTGTCAGTCACGTGCACTTGTGACTATTGACACCACACCACGTTAGACTGAATAGTTTTTAAATAGTGACGTGTGTGTGTGTGTGTGTGTGTGTGTATATATGTTAACTATTTGGGCTAATGGAGGCCGATTCAAAAAGCAGTGATTTTTGATAATTATGTTCTTTTATTTTGACTTTAAAAGACTTTTGCCAAGATGCCACGAAAGAGTTGACATTGGCTGAAAAAATTACCCTACTGGACCAAATTAAAACCATCCACCAAACACCACTCATCTTCAGCTGTCAGATAACTGGAGTGCTGGAAGCATTCAACTGTGGATTGATACATCAGCAAGATAAGCTGTGAGAAGGATGGGCATTATGTGAGGGTCAACTAGGAACATCCCAAAAACGAAAGCATGAAGGTAAGGATCCAGCTGTTGAAGCGGTCCTCAATTAATAGCTTTCCATTGTAACTGGACGAGGTGTACATGTCAGTCGACCAATGTTAAAAAACAAGTCAGAAGAGCTAGCTGAGGAGCTGGATCATGAAGATTTTAAAACAACGGATAGTTGGTTGTCTCAATGGAAATGTAGGACCCACATTAAATTCAAGAAAGCACATGGCCAGAAAAATAGCGTTGATATGGTAAGTGCAGAAACATCGAAATCTACAAAGCTCCCTGACTTGATTCAAGAATCTTTTGCAGATGATAAATACTCATGAAACAGGCCTTGTTTATATCATGCCACACTGGACTACACTTTGCTACAAACCTGGAGCACTATCAGGTTCAAAGAAAACAATGGATTGCATAACAGTGTTGTGTTGTTTAAATATGTCAGGAACTGATAAAAAGAAATTAGTGGTGTTTGGGAAAAGCGTTAAGCCTCGATGCTTTAAGAGGCTAAGCATGGATAGTTTACCAATCGAGTACATGGATGATTTCCAATCTTGTAAGAAATGGCTGATGTGTTAGGATATGGAGCCACAGTGGAAATCAAGAAACGCAGAAGTTTGTCGATAGTTGTGTAGTACATGCTTATTTAGAATATTTGAGAAACATCCAGCAGGAGTTTCTGCTAGTCAGTATAACATCCTTGTGCAGCCAATGGATATGGAAATCATAAAAAATTTAGGGACGTTGTACCACAGGAAGTTGGCAAACCACATTCTCGAAGCAATTGTAGAAAATATACTAACATTTTTTTCATCAGCCAAGGAAGTGAGTGCAATGGTTAACCTTTTACAGGCAGTACAGTTTATCACTGATAGTTGGCAAGAAATAAACAGACAATTCAGAACTGTTCAACTCACTGTGGTTTCAAACATTCAGGATTGGAGATGCCAGAAATGACTGGGAATGAAAATGAAAAGATTACACTACTTCATCAAGTTAGGCACTATGACAAACTTGAAGGTACTGACGATCATCTTGAATATTACAATGAAGATTTGGAGGATGCAGTCATTGAAAGCACTGTATCAAAACTCCAAGATAGGAAATATGAAGATGAGGAAAGTGATGAAGATGACACATCTGAACTTGAGTTTGTGACTACACAGGATACACTACTTCATGCAGGAAGGCAATGAAGGCAGTCCATTATCTGCACCAGTTGTCTGTGCTGATTTTGTTCATCTACAGTCAATCAAAAGAACTAATACACATTTTCATAGTACTGTACTAGCATTGGTAGTATTCTGATTTGTTCTGTATTTCACTTAAATACATAAATTGTTACTCAGCTAAGCAGTGATTTATCTTTTTCACTATTTCCACAAAACTTCGACTAATTGGGACAGCCACTTCATTGGGTCTAATTATATATCCTGATGTGTCTCAATTAACTGGACTCCACTTAAGTGTACTCCACTGAATTCCCAGTTCACTAAGAATCCTTCCCCACAGCCTTGCCAAACCTTAATCATCTTTGCCATGCTGTCTATGACTTCTGAGAATTTTAAAAAATATGTATCCATGCATGCACAGTCAGAGTAAATATTTAATTTCCCATATTCTTGTAGAATTTGATCTTGAAAAGGATTATTACATTTGACAGAATTTTGTACAGGCACGGAAGCTTACATTTCAATAGTCATTAGAATTGTCACAATGGGCAGATACAATAAAACCATTTAAGGTTGAAATTTGGACTAAAATCTTTGTATTGTTTCATGATGTTTATGTGCAAATTGGCGGTTTATTATTTGTTGTTTTCATGTGTTTCAATAAACTTACTCAGCTGAATTATAACTGAAGTAAAAAAGCAACTTCATGTTTGTTAAGGTACATCATACAGTTAAGTACTAGGCTTGCACTGTTCACTGCTTCAGTCAGATCTGGTTATGCAGTTATGTGTAGTCTAAGATAAAAATCCTATAGATGTTATTCTTTTTTTTCAATTTTACTTCCTCCTGTATGCCAGTCACCAGGTGGTGGATTATTTCTCAAGTGGCAGCAACCTCCTAATGTGCGGCAAATAAGATGCTTCTTTCTGTTCTCTGTTTCCCATATGTTTAAAGAAAAGCTTGATTTGAGGTGTCAGAAGTTTACAATGAAATTGAAAGAGCAGGTGTTTTTTTTTGAAGCAGTGTTGATATTAGCATTGCTTCAAAAGCGTGATGGTCAATGGACAATCAACTTTTATATAATTGGTACCAAAAAGGGATTAGATTTATAGGAGACTGTTATGAATGAGGTATATTGATGTCATTTGAACAACTAAAGGATAAATATAAAATATCAAATAACACTTTCTTTTGTTACCTTCAATTAAGGGCTTACTTAAAAGGCAAGCTGGATCAAACAATGTTTTTGCCAAAACCTAATGAAATTGAAATTTTAATTCAAAAAGGGAAAATTAAAAAAATTATTTCTTGTATGTATAATTTGATTCAAAAACAGACAATTAAACAAGGAATCCATAAGTCAAAACAAAAATGGGAAACGGATCTGAATATTAATATTGATGAAACAAATTGGTCAAGACTGCGCCTTGACAGTATGACAAATACAATAAATGTTCGACTTAGATTAGTACAATATAATTTTTTACACCAATTATATATTACACCACAAAAAATAAATAGATTAAATTCAAATCTACCTGATAAATGCTTTCGGTATAATCAGGAAATTGGTACTTTCTTACATTCTACTTGGTCTTGTTTTAAAATTCAACTGTTTTGGATAAATTTAAGAGTCTTATTGGAACAAATTACTGGAACTCAACTTCCACATAACCCTGTATTATTTCTATTAGGTGATATTGAAGGGATAAAGCCGAAACTTAAATTGAATAAATATCAGAAAGAGTTTATAAAAATTGCATTGGCAGTAGCTAAGAAGACTATAGCAGTTACTTGGAAATCTGATTCGTATTTAAGTATGAATCGTTGGAACAATGAAATGGCTAGTTCTATTCCACTCGAAAAAATTACTTATAATTTAAGAGATAAATATAATACATTTTTTGAATATTTGGCGCCCTTATTTACAAAAGATAGGATGGCATATTTAGTTGCTCCGATGATAAAGATCTTGATCCCTTGGCGAAAGTAACGAATAAATATACTAAATTTATTTTGAATTCCATGGAGCATGTGGAAACCTTCCAATATCCAGGCGGTTCTTCTTTTTTTTCTTTCTTTCTTTTCTTTTTTAGGTAGGAGTATTTATGGGGGGGGAGGGTTAAGGGGAGGGGGGAGGGTAGATATTATCTTTCCATGTATTCACTTTGAAAACTTAATAAAAATTATATTAAAAGCATGATGGTCGGACCAGCAGAGCCCAGGGTTTGCTACCATTCAATATGATTGTGGATCATCTGCTCCAGGCCTCATCTCCTCTTCAGCGCCAGGTCCCTATAGCTTAAGTTCCATAATCTTGCAAAAAATCTAACTTTTTTCTCTTTAGATATCACCATTGATCTAGGCTTTGCAACCCTCTAATATAGAAAATTCCAGGGATTTTCCACCCTCTTTGCGAAGAACAACTTAGTTTTAAATGACTACCCCTAATTCTGTAACCACATCTTTTCACTTGAGATTCTCCCTCTAGCACACGGGTTCCCAATCTGGGTCCATGGACCCCTTGGTTAATGGTAAGGTTCCATGGCATAAAAAAGGTTGTTATCTTTTAGCTGAAGCATCTCAAAACGTAACTTGTTGAGGCCCCATCAGATAATATATTTTTAATAAAATCACCTTGAACTCTTCTAAACTCCAAATAATATAATTCTAATTTCAGTGGCTTCTTGTAATGAAAAAACCTTTTCATCCTAAAAATTAGCGGAGTGAATTGTTTTCAGACTCTCTCCGATGCTGGTATACCCTTTCTAAAGGAAGAACTAAAACAGTATCCAGTACTTCAGGTGTGACCTCCCAGTTTCCCCTGTACAATTATAACAAAGGTTCCTTTTTTTTTGAACTGCAGCCCCTTTACAATAATGCTAATATGGCTCCTGCATTTGCACCCACTTGTTGTGCCTGCTTGCTAGCTTTTCCTACAACACTTAGGTTCCTTTGTACTTCAATCATCTGCAATATTTCTCCATTTAGATAACTGTCTGCCCTTAGATTCCTCTTACTGAAGTTCATAGATTCAGTTTCCACATTGAGCTCCATCTGCCAAGTACTTACTCTGTCACCCAACCCATCCATATCCTATGGTAGAGTCCACATAACCTCAAGCCAACGTGCCCTCCCACTTTGTTTCATGGTGCTTCATTCTTCCTTTCTGACTGTAATAACCAATCTTCAATATACTTCCCCAATACAATACACTCATATGCAGAAGTGTTTTATGAGGCATCTTGCAAATGCCTTCTGATTTTTGTCATGACTTCACTGAACACCATGCATGTCAGATGTTAGTTAGGGGCAAACTGGATGTTTTGGCATCTTCTATCATTTTAAATAGAATATACACATTATATGAATGGACACTAAATATTTTATACTAATAATTACTGACTCTATTTCTTTCTTCACAGATGTTGCATGACCTATTGAATATTTTTATTTGATTTTCAATTTCCAGCATACACAGTATTTTCTGTGTACAGAAACTTCCTGATATTCAATGTTTTACAATGGTAAGGTAGACTTCAATATATCAGTTATGCAAAATTCATAGTGGAGCAAAGAAACTTTTGATAAATGCTCCAATATAATTACTTCGTATACTATTTCCTTTGAAGTTGATGCCTAATTAAAGCACAAACATCAGCAATATAAAAATAGTAACTTAATAAATAAGAAAAATGTTAAATAATCAGGTGGAAAAATTGAGCCGTTCATTTACCTCAATTATAATGGATAACATTAGGAATTCAGTTTAGTTAGTAAATAATTATGATACTTCAAATGGAACTCAAATTTTCAAGATACATGGTTCAAATTACTAAAATGATATCGCCATTCATAATGATGTACAGTACTCTAGTTGCAAAAGAAAATAATGCTGGAGAGGTGTTTACTGCAGAGCCAGGTATGTTAAGATAAAATACAGCTTTCCTGAAGAAATAAAACTAACCATAGGGAAATAATCCTAAAATCCTACTACTAACATGCTGAAATGTTATCACGAGTATGTCAGTAGAAATACTGAAACAAAGTGGAAGTATTACTGAAGTAACTTTACCGTTAATAAAAGCACAGAAGCGTTCTCAATACCTTATGTGAATTTGCTTGAGAGTCTTGTACTAATCATTCATCAGTTTTAACTATGTTTAGATAACATATTTCTTTTTAATTTATTTGTTTTGGAATGTAGACATTGCTGGAAAGATCGGTGCTCAATGTCCATTTCAAATTATCATGGAGACACTAGGAATGATTTACCGCCCTGAGTTGTTGTAATTGTGCAGTGGAGGTACTCCTAGTGTTTCTGATCTTCTGTTGCACTTTCTCTGTACAAAGCAGGATCATTTCCAAAGACAGCTTTCTGTACACAGCTTGGAGATACACAAAGCAGTTTCATAATATGGGCTTTTCCTGGGTAATGCTGGCATCAAAACTGACAATATCACCACTTGGTGCAACAGTTGCCGTCTTTGCAACCCCTGTGCAGGTATATCACAAGTACTTACAGGAGAATGTTGCCACCAAAGGATTGGGAGAATGTTCTGAGTGGACTGGAAAAATTTCTAGAGTCTTCTGAAAAAATGCACCTCAAAAACAGATGTTCTTTGAGGAAAGGGGCCACGGAGTTCCTCCAGGCTTATAGTCCAACACTGCTTGTAGGAAGTTACCAGGGAGGCATCAGAGGACCATGAGGATATGAATGCAGTGAATCAATGGCGACTTTTTGGGGAAGTCTGCAAACAAGACACTTTACCTGCTCCTGTGACCTGCAGGAAAAATAGATGAAGCCTTTGCTCCTGGACCATGGATTTTTAGTGAAAGCCCTACAGTAATAGTGGATAGACAGAATGAGACAGAAATCAGCAGCAGCAGCAGCTTAGAGCCAAGTTCAGTAAGCTGGGACTAACCTTCAGTGGAAACGTAGCAGAAACTTATGTGGTATTGAATTAGCAATCATGAGAGGTCACCGACCTTAGTGAAATCAAGGATTGCAGACTGAATGTTAGCTCCTTAAACAGCACAGTTTCAGCTGTGAATTGGGTCGTAAAGCCTGGTTGTTCTTCAAGCAGCTTCTTTTACATTGATCAGAGAGCATCCAAATAAATGAATTGTGTTTTCTTTAAATATTCTATATCTTGCTTGAATGTGGAGTCCCATGTTGTCCACAGTATAACCGAGATCAAGCTGCCTGCTGTCCTAGCAAGATAATTTGTCACAGTGATGCAATACGTCACAACATTGTGCAAAACTACAGGTAAATCCTGGTCAACCATTTCAAGCAGTGTTGAAATTGTGTGTTATTATTTAATCCCAAGCATATACTCAGAAGTAAATATTCTAGAACCGGACATTTTGATGCCCCTGGTGGCTGAGTTGCCTGTGACTTTGTGAGCTCCAGTCCGGCTATCCTTTCACTTGATTACAACAAGCGGTGTACGGGAGTTGGACAGATTGGCTGATTGAGTGGAGTCACAAAAACAAATTTGCATTAACTTTATCAAGACCAAGGAATTGATTGTGGAATTCAGGAAGAAGTCGGACTAACAAACACTAGTCCTCATTGAGCATGGCAGTGGAAAGGGTGAGCAGCTTCAGTTCCCTGGGCATCAACATCTCAAAATATCCACCTTGGAGCCAACATATTGATGCAGTCATAAAGAAGGTACACCAGTGGCTGTACTTCATTAAGATATTGAGATTTGCTGTCACCAAATACGAGCAAATTTCGACTCACGTTATCATGGAAAGCATCCTAACTGGTTGCATCACCATCTTGTCTGGAGGCCCCAATGCACAGGATTGAAAGATTTATAAGATAAAATAAAATTAGGATTAGCTTTGTTTGTCGCATGTTTGTCTTCCTCATGCCCCGCGGGAAGAATGCAGGGGCTCCAGATATGCCCTTGGGCATCTTTTCAGATCGGAATAATCCTAGGGAACTAATAACGGCCATCTTCGGCTCAACAGCCGCACTCCTCGGGATCTGGCAACATCCACTCCTCAGATCCAGCACATTAAACCACATCGCAAAATCCACACACACGCTGCCTCCATCTTCCACGCCACCAGGGTCCAGTTGCCGTGACCTCTCTCTCACTGAGGTGTCTTCAGCGGTCAACTCCCCTCTCTTGTGGTAGTTCGGAGCGTCTACTAAGAGGGTCTCACCCTCAGCTACTTTCCCCAGGCCGTACCACCGCTGGGTCTCGCTTAAATTCGGTACCGCCTCAAGGCTGCTACACACGTCCTCAGAAGCAACTCGACACGCTGGGTGCCCAGACAATGCCCCCATGAATGCCAGGGTCATTAAACAATCATCGTCTTCTGGATAACTACTGGCACTGGTACCCAAAATCTCCAGTGCCTTTGCGGTTGTCAAGGGTAAATGCTTCAGACACCGGTTGTAAAACGAACTGTACAACAACTTGACCTGCGCCCCGGGGTCGAGGATAGCTTTAGCATCGCTTCCCTCTATCCATAGCGACACCCTGGGGCGTGGCCCCTCTAAACCTTCAGGAATAGGGTGTTTTCCTTTCGGAAGTTCATTGGTACATTGCTGGGAACATGCTTCCCCAGAGACCCCAAGCCGTTCCCCCACTGGGCCTCCACTAAGTTTCCCGACACCTCTCTAATCAGCTGAACAACTGAAGGATGGGCTGATCCCCTGAAATGATCCCCCCTGGCACTGCAAGCAATTTAGCCGCCCTCCTAGCCAGAGAAGACACACTGAAAACTTTCCCCCCTCTTTTAAATAACTGACAGCTGTTACTACGGTGTAAGTGAACCTGACAGCTCTAACACCGTCACCAGCCCGCCTACTCAAACTTTCAACCAATCCCTTTCGCTCTCCCTCAACCGAGCACTGCCACTCATCTAACAACTGAGAGATCCGCTCCGCCCACGTCTCACACACCTCCGCCCCTCTTGGGGTGGACACTATCCCAAACGCCAGGCGGAGCCTGCCAGAGCTAGAACATTTATTCGCAGACCCTACCTCCAAATCAGACCACTCTTTCCTCTCTCTCCCAACAGCATGGACAGCCCGAGTTCCACCTCCAACTTGTCAATGCTAGTCTGAACTCGAACAAAGACCTCACTCACCACGCATGCAGCAATAACCAGCAAATAACCCACAGAGACACACATTACTGATTTAAACAGGGCCACCACACAGCATACCAGTAGATCCAATCCTGGATGAGCCCCCACAATGTAGCCCCCCCTGGCCAGACTCAGGGTCGCTCGGCTTGCTGTCGTCTAAGGAAACAGCCCTCGGCCCCGCCAAACTGGGTAATTAGTTTGTATGGATGCTGTGTGATGTACCCCACCCCGCCCAAATAACAGACAATACACCAGATACGATTAAATGATTTACAGTTTTATAGATATTACTGGAACTATATAATTAATAGAGAATAAAATATAAAAGGAAAATAAAAGGCGCCACACTTATCAAAGTTCATTCTCTTCGTGCACAAACAGTTGCAGCTCAGGACCCTTCTTCTTCACCCTGCGACCCCTCGGACCACCTCGACCGGCCGCCTGGGACCATCAACGGTGGTCGACCAGACTCTCCACACGAATCCGTCTCTGTCTCCTCTCCTCGCCGAACGCCCCGCTTGGGGTCCGACCCTGTTAGCAGACTCACTGCACCTGGTCCATCCTCTGTCTCTCTCTCTCCCGCCTTCTCTCCCAAAACCCCGCATATACAATATCTTACAGATACATCAAAAACATAACAACTATCGCAATTGGTTCATAACATCTTATCAGTAACGTGATTCAAACAACTGCTAGCAGGAAGGACTTTCTCAGCAGTTAACATAACAAAGAAGCCAAACTACGCAGTGACATAAAAAAAAGAAACCCCTTACACATGTACATCAAAACATACAGTGAAATGAATCAGGATCCAAATCAGGTTAAATATCACTGGTGTTTATGGGTTCAATGTCCATTCAGAAATCTGATGGTGGAACGGAACAAGCTGTTCCGGAAACGTTGATTTTGTGTCTCCAGGCTCCAGTGCCTCCTCAATGGTAGCAATGAGAAGAAGGCACGATGTGTGTGATGGAGGTCCTTAATGCTTAATTATAGTTAATCCTTAACTTATAGCTTATGCGTTGTTTGCGTCAAATGAGCTCAGTGAGGATTGTGCTGGGGGAAGCCCGCAAGTGTTGCCACGATTCTGGTGCCAACAGAGCATGCCCAGAAGTTACTAAACTTAAGCACATGTCTCTGGAATGTGGGAGGAAATCAGAGCATCTGTAGGAAACCCATGCATTCATGGGGAGAATGTACTAACTCCCTACAGACAACAGTGGGAATTGAACCCTGATCAGTGAGCAATGGTGCTGTTTGGCAATTGTGCTGACTACTATGTGATCATGCTGCCTTAAAAAAGGCTGCAGAAAATTGAAGACATAGCTATCACAGGCACAAACCTCCTTTCCATCAAGGACATCTTCAAAAGGCAGTGACTCAAGAAGGCAGCATCCATTATTGAGGATCCTCCCAATCCACGACATGCCCTATTTACAATACTACCATCAGTGAGGAGACGCAAGACACACACTCAGTGTTGTAGGAACAGCTTTGTCCTCTCTGACACCAGGTTTATGAAGGCTTCATGAACTTCATTATTCCTCTTCCTACTCAGCAGGCTTAACCATCATGAGCAGTCACGTGAAATTTAAATAGAGCTCGGAGCCTTTTGGGACTTTTCACCGGGCTTCAATCATGTGATCCATTAGGCACTTGGCAAAGGCAAATAAAAAAAGAGTTAGATTTAAGCGGAGTGGTCATTGTTGGAGTGGACAGTGTTGGAATGGTCAGGCTTTAGCTCAAGAGGCTTACACGAGAAGAGGCAAGTGCTCTAGGTAAATTTCTAGTAAGTTTTTAATCTTTCTTTGTCTACTATTAGTACATAGTTAGTGCAGTGAGAATGGGCCCAGCGTCAGGGTCCAATATGGTCTTTGTGTGAGGTATGGGGACTCTGGGAAATCTCCAGTCTCCCTGATAACTACATCTGCACAAGGTGCATTCAGCTGGAGCTCCTTACCAACAGTGTTAGGGAATGGAGGCTGTATCTGATGATCTTTGGCTCATACAGGAGAATGAGGGGGTGACAGATAAGAGCTATTGGGAGGTATTCATCTCTGAGTTGCAGGAGGCAGGTAGCTAGGTGACTGTCAGGAGAGTGCAAGGGAATAGGTGGACAGTGCAGATTACCCCTGTGGCTGTCTGTCCCCCTCAATATATGTATACCGCGTTGCATATGTTGGGGGAAGGGGATGACCAACTGGGGAAAGCTGCAATAACTGGGTCTCTGGCACTGAGTCTGATTCTGTGGCTGAGAGAGAAGAGGATTTCAGATTTCAGATTTCTAGATCACTGTGATCTCTTCTGTGACTTGAACTTGAGGGTGATCAATATCCTTGCTGGCAGGTTTGCTAGAGCTGTTGGGGGGAGGGCTAAACTAATTTGGCAGAGGGATGGGAAACAGAGTGATAAAGCAGAGGAGGGGGCAGTTGATATACAAATAGATGCAGTGTGTAGTTTAGAAAGGGATAAAAATTAATGTACTGATCAATTGGTGCAAAATTGAAAAGGGTGATGAATACAGCACCGAAGGTGTTATATTTGAATGCATGCAGTATATGGAATAAGTAGATGATCTTGTAGTGCAATTAGAGATTGTCAGGTACAATGTCGTGGGCTTGACTGAGTCATGGCCGAAAGAAGATCATAGTTGGAAGCTTAGCATCCAAGGATACACGTTGTATCAAAAGGACAGGCAGGTAGCTGGAGGGGTTGGAGTCACACTGTAAAAAAAAAATAAATCCTTAGAAAGAGGTGACAGAGCATTGAAAGACGTAGAATCCTTGTGATTGGAGTTAAGGAACCATAAGGGTGAAGTTATCCTGGGGGAGTTATGTACAGGCCTCTCAACAGTAATCAGGACGTGGGTCATGAATTGGAACAGGACATAGAAAAGGCTTGTAAAATGCGTGATGTTACAATAGTCATTGGGAGTTTCAACTTGCAGGTAGATTGAAAAAAGAATTTGTTGCTGAATCCCAAGAGTAGGAATTTGTAGAATGCCTACAAGGTCGTTTTCTAGAGCAGCTTGTGGCTGAGCCCACTAGAGAAAAGGCAATTCTTGATTGGGTGTTGAGTAATGAACCAGATTTGATTATGGACCTTAAAGTAAAGGAACCCTTAGGAGACTGATTATAATATGATAGGATTTGCCCTGCAGTTTGAGGAGGAGAAGCTAAAATCAGACGTGTCATTATTACAATGGAGTAAAGGGAACTGCAAAGGCATGTGAGAGTAACTGGCTAAAGTTGATTGGAAGGGGACACAATCAGGAATGAGAACAGAGTGGCAGTGGCTGAAATTTCTGAGAGCAATTTGGAAGACGCAGGATAGATACATCCCAGAAAGGAGAACTCTAAATGAAGGATTAAGCAATCGTGACTGACAAGGTAAGTCAAGGACTACATAAAAGGAAAACATAAGGCATACAATATAGCAATACTATTACAATGTTTAACAGTCATTTGTACAGATAAAAAAAGATTTAAGAGATGATGTAGGCAAATGGGATGATCATAAAAAGGTATTACATTGATCATGTGCAAGGTGTGCCAAAAGGGCCTGTTTCTGTGCTTTCTCTCTTTTGCCTGTTATGCCACAATGTTAGCCCTGAGCTGAACCCCCGAACCTGGAGGACTGTGTTTTCTATTTCTACAATTTTATAGATAATTTAGAGTGGATTATCATCTGAAATTTATTGAAATTAGATATAGCTCAATTGCAAGTCCAAAGGGGAACTTCTTTCTATCACTGGTTGCTGTGTTGTTCTTCCTACTCCTCCTCTGTGCCACTACACTTCCCCTGTAGCAAGACCTGTGTCATTGCTATAGGGGAGAATGAAGAAGCAGATTGCTACTGTAGAATCCTCTGGGGCTACCTGCTCAACTGTCCAATCAATTGACTTTCACTTTGTAAAGTATGATGCAGTCTTCACATCATGCCCTTTTGTTGTAGTTTTATTCTCCAGACTCTTTTGCACAGGGCTTTCATTAATATTTTGACAGTGGTCACAGGCACTACTTACATGGCTGGAATGATAGCTCCAAGTTTAAATATAATTTCTTGCATTATTGGTGTGCAGCCAATCAACAGGAAATCCATGATATGGGCACACTCATGCCACTGCATTGCTTGATAGAGAAAGGTATAATTTCCTGCTCTTGGTCTGGAGACATTATGAATGCAGCAAATAACTGCAAACAGGGTCACCTGGCTAATATTGACTGCAAACAATTGGATACCATGAAATTCATGGTAACTGTGATCTTGACTTCCATGCAGAAGTGAGTTAATGGAACTCCGTTCACTAGGGGTGATGAATTCAAGCACTTTGGCCCATGAACAGGTGGTGTCAGTGTGGCTCTCGGGAGACTTCTGAGGCAGTCTGCCCTCCTGAACAAAGGCCACCTTCCCCCCTCCTCCTGCCCTTTCTCCTTACAAGCTTTGTCTTTTGTCCCTTCTTTTTTTTGCCCATATCGGAGTTCCAGTCGAACATCTAGTAAAAGGCTTCAATTCATCCCCTCAACTGATAGAGCTCTTAAAATGTGGCTCATCTGTACCAATGAGATCTCCTTTAAATAAATCAATCCCCAACTAGTTATCAAGGTAGACAAAGATGCCTTTGAGTAGCACTGGAATGGTCCTGCTTTTGGTAATTCAGATGAGATATCCTGTTCATGGACCACATTGTTTGGTAATTGCGTGTGCATGAACCAATTTGGCAGGAAGGTGCAACATTTCTGTAGTTCAGTGATTGATGTCACTATCTGTGTGCTGGACTGAATAATGGAATCTTTAAAATAGTGTGATGCAGGGTTTAAACTACTGGTCGCAAATCATAATTGGTTTTGTGAACACATGGAATTAAAACATATTATAAAATTTAATTTCCAGGATTATATATTTAAACAATTTTTATATTTTCTGTTTTCCGGTGTAGAATTCGTTGGTTGCTTCTTAAGCTATCTGAACATTGAAGGTTCACATTATGGAACAATAGAAACATGCACACTGCTGGTTAAACAAATCTATTACTTTGCCAGGCCTTTGCATCTGGACACTCGAGGGTTATATGTCTGTCCTTGATCTTTGTAAATTGCACTCTTGTACTCTAGTACTTGGAAAAAAAGTCACTCTATTTCTGTGTATTAAATGGAATACATTTATCTAACTCTCTATTCTAAGACAATGCCTGTTTAATGCATTCTGTTCCTGTTTCTGTAAATCATTTATTCTGTCTGGGAAAGTGAGAAGGATATTTGGACATCAAATAGCACTGAAGAATTTTGACACAAGAAATCAATCTAACTTTTTATATATTGAGTTAATGTTTTAAAAGCAAAGATGAGCTCTAGATCCAGCTACAGGAGAAATATCAAATCAATTCTGTTTTACTTTCTTTGCTAGTGACAAATTCCAATCACTTTTCTATAGTCTGCAGCAAATATACATCTAAATTTAGAACTGTTGTCTGTCTCCACATTAATGTCACTACTAGATTTCCTGTTCCCTGCTAGAATTGAATCATTATAAACCAGATGTCAGCTGCAAAGAGAAAATGCTATGACTGAATGCCACAGACTGGTAAAATCAAATAGAATTGATCGGTGGTCATATATTTCATTGATGTGGGGTGAAATTTAGGGAGAGAAATGAATAGTTTTCAAGATCAAGAATATTAGGTCTGACTTTATTGTTGAAACGTTAGTATCAAATTGGTAAGCATCAAGTTACAATTGTTTCAATTTGAATTAATCTTATTGATTTCTACACAACCCTTAACAGCTACTTAAAAAAACTAAAAGATTGTCAGTTAGTTCTCTCAGCCATTATATTTTCACCACACTTAATGGAAAATGCAAAGATCACCTGTTTTGGATAAGAGATATGATAAAGATAAGATTCTTTGAATGAACTTTTGATAGTATCTGGGTTGGAGTTTGTGCCGAGGTGATGGTATGGTGGATGGTATTTATTTTATATAGTGCTGTCCTTTAACATCTTGTAAACATTTCCTTGGGATTTCAAATTTATGGAGTTTGTGACACTGCTTGGTACCCTGTACATTGGATCTGGGACCTGCATGAAAAGGAGAATCATATTTGTCCTTACATCTACTCGGGATGAATAATCCTTATTCATTAAGCCCCTTGCAAACTAGGTCCTTGCTATCTTGATGAATTTGCAAAGAGTCAAAATATGTCACCGGTAGCAGTCTGAATGGCAAAAAGTTCAAATGGTACAAGTTGTTTATAAATTAACTCCAAATAATTGTGCAAACACACAGTCTGAAAGTCTGACTCAAAAGATGTAAGTCACAAACTAAAAATGGCATCATGCGCATTGAAAGACTGAGTCATGTGCATCTTTTCAATGTCCACAAGAACTGCTGCAATGTCTTTAAGTTCAGACGCTATGATACAACTCCTGACTACTTTGGTTGCAAAATGGCAGTTTGAAGCAAGGCAGTTTTGTGAAATAGAGAAAACTTAGAACAGCAGCAAAAATCGTCACGGTAACGTAGTGATTAGCGTGATGCTATTACAGCTCATGGAGTCAGAGTTCAATTGCAGTATCCTCTGTAAGGAGTCTGTGGGATGTGTGTGTTTTCTCCAGGTGCTCTGGCTTCTTTGCACAATCCAAAGATACACGTTTTAGTAGGTTAGTTGGTCATTATAGATTGTGCCATGATTACGCTAGGGTTAAATTGGTGGTTTCTGGGTAGCACGGTCAAAGGTCTGTAAGGGCCTATTCCGGGCCATATCTATAAATTTGAAAAAAAAAATGAATAAAAATAAATAATCAGGATGCCACTGAAAACAGATCTATCCAACTATTTACTCAAAATTGAAAAAAAATATATTTATTCTCAAAAAAGTCACTTTCTACATGTCAGGTAATCAAAGACTGCTGCTCCAGTTCACATAAATAATGAAAGAAAACTACTAAAACCATGATGATTTTCATTTATTTTTCATTCAATCAATAGCATTATTTTACTGCAACTGATTAGCAGTGAAGTCTTACAGGAATTGAATTTCAGAAGCAGAATACAATGTATGCCTATTTGCTTGACTCAACTGATGGAGGGTGGATTTCAAGGTACTTATGTTTTTGCTGTTAGGTCAATGGTAACAAGATCATGAAGCCTACTTTCATTATTTATTCATTCCAGAGATGTGGGCTTTGCAGGCTGAGCCAGCATTTAATTCCCCATCCCTACCTGCCTTGGTGAGCCGTTGCAGCCCATAAAGCAGCGTACAAGCTATTAGAGAGGCAGAGCCAGTGTGGTGAGGAAGTGGCAAAGTATTTCCAAGTCAAGATGGTGTGTGGCTTGGAGGGCATCCTCCAATGGTGAAGATCCGATGCTTCTACTGCCCCTGTCTTTCTTGCCGGTGGTGGTCATCGGTATGGAAGTTGCTGTCTAAGTAGCTGGTCAGTTGCTGCAGTGCATTTCATAGACTGTACGAGCTGCTGCTGCCGTGTTCCAATGGTGGAGGGAATGGTTATGGATTGCCTTGCACTGAATCCACAGTCATTGGACACTACTACGTCCTGTGTGGTGTTGAGCTTCCTGTGCGTTGTTGAAGTGGTGCACATTCAGGCAAGGGAAAAGTTTTCAACTGCACTCCTGATTTGAGTTAGGTAGATGGTAGATAGGGAGTATTTTTCATTCAAGATAAAGTTTATTCATAATTTTAAAATTTTACAAGGATAAACCCTGTAATACCTTTTCATTCCTACATTTATAGACAACGCATAGAGTACAGTCAAATTACATTTTATGAACAATGGCACCATTGTCACTCAGGTGACACCTCGGAGTGCTACAAAAACTGAGGCGCCTTCTCACCCAACCGAGCTCCTCGCTGTCCAGTAGTGGAAAACGCTACACTGTGCTCCTCTCTCACCCAGTTCTTGCAGTGGCAGCACCAAGCTTCAGTGCATCCTTCAGCATGTACTCCTGCCGCCTGGAATGTGTCTGTCGACAGCATTCATCTTTAGGCACCACGATGTGCTGGCAGGCCAGCAAATTTTGGGCAGATCAAAGGGCGTCCGCCTTTCACCGGGTTGACGATCCTTCAGCAACGTTTGACTCTCTGTGTGTCTTGGGAAAGAGCCCGCAGATCAGAGAGTCCTCTGCCACGCAGATGCTCGGGATGAGCCATGACACCAGCCCTTGCATCTTTCGCCACCCTCTCTTTACAAAACAACAAACTGCAAAGAGGTGTGTGATCATCTCGTCCTCACTACGGTACTCTTGGGGATAGCACACAGTGGGAGTGATATTCTGAGCATCTAGGAAATTTTATGAAAGGGACTGGGAGAGATCTTTTCACTGGCAGCCAAACAAGTGATGCCTTCAATCAGTGAGTTACTCACCACAGGATTTGTAACCTCTGACCTGTTCTTGAAGCCACATCGTGTACATGGCCTACTTCAGTTCACTTTCCGGTCAATAGTTGCATTTGGATTGTTGTCAGCCAGTGTATTTCCAAAGTACACTTTCTTTCATTTGCACTCATCTATTTACCTAGGTCAGTATTACCATAAACCTGATTTACCACAGTTGCAGGAGCATGAACTGGCAGGTGAAGAAGTTTACTTCCAGAAATGGAAATAGTTGTTAGCTTTAGGATCTTCTGACCTTTCCACTTGTATAGGAAATAGGAAGAAACATACTTTGTAAAGGGACAAACATTGGTAAACTCTGTCAGCTGCATAGAAAGCACAATCATCACTATGCTCCCTGCATAACTTTCAACAAAAGTTCAAGTCAATGAGACAGGGCATGGTGGTTCTGCACCCTTTGCCTTTTTGCTGTATCACTCTCCCAGCATTTGCTCATTTCAACATTTGTTAGCAGTATCTAAGCAACATAAACTGCATGAAGGCACACATCTCAACCTTGTCTATTTTTCATTTGCTTTGTGCCAAGGAGATAAGTGTTCCCTTGGCACAGACGCAAATTGGCTCTCACATATTTTAAGAATGCCTTTTCTTGATACAAATTTTGTTCATTGTAAATCAATTTCAAAGGTTCGTTAATGAGCAGAACAGGAGATAAAGATTTTCTCTATGCTTGACAGGTAATCTAGTAGTGCTCGTGGCACTTTATTTTGCCACATGTATTGTGTATTTTTAAACAGCTAAAACAAAGTTTTAATCTTATTCGCCTGCGCTCTGATGAAAGTTTGACTATGCTATAAACTAAGTCTGCACTACTGAGGATCGGATTGCATTATCTGTCTTCTGTGGCCAAACAAACCACTCTGCTAAATGAGAAATTCTTGATCCCCTTTCCTTCGGTCCCTGACGAAATCAATACCGTAATAGATGCAGCCTCCCTTCAATGCCTACCTTGGATACCATAATCAGGCAAACAAATCTGACTCAATCTAGTCCTCTCTCTTCATTATGTTCAGTTTCATAATGTTGTTGGCCTTTTGTAACCTCACATACTGGATCCATTCTGTAATTTTCCCTGACTTAACCCTGGGGTAAATTCCTTCTATACAGATAAAACATCTCAGATTTATATTTGGTAAGTTTCATGCCCGTGTGGCTACAGCTTCTAACTCTACAAAATTACAATCATTTTTAGTAAAGTGCAAATCAATAAAAAGCTAACAAAGCAATTTGCTATCCCCAACAAT
Source organism: Mobula birostris (assembly GCF_030028105.1). Taxonomy (NCBI): domain Eukaryota; kingdom Metazoa; phylum Chordata; class Chondrichthyes; order Myliobatiformes; family Myliobatidae; genus Mobula; species Mobula birostris. The sequence continues at coordinate 52,272,659 of NC_092375.1, forward strand.
AAATACAATGGCATTTGGTGGAAATCCTGCCTGAAAAGCTTTGACAGGATTATTCTTAGATTGAAGGGAAAGACATAATGTATGAACTGGTAGAAGGTGAATTTCATCCACGGTAGTATAATGGTTAGCACAACGCTTTACAGTGCTAATGACCGGGGTTCAAATCCCTTCATTGTCTTTAAGGAGTTTGTTTGTTCTCCCCCATGTCTGCATGGTTTCCTCCAGGTGCTCTGGTTTGCTCCAATAGTCCAAAGATTTACCAGTTGGTAGGTTAATTGGTCAATGTAAACTGTCCTGGGAATAGGCTAGGGTTAAATAGGCAAGTGATATAGCTCGAAGGGCAGGAAGGGCCTATTCTGAGCTGTATCTCAATAAACAAAAAATTAATAACATTTTGATTTCCTTACATATAAGAAAAACACACCTTTCAATATTTTGCTAGGTTTAAAAAAATCCTTATTGTTTGAGGTTAGAGTTGCTTCAGTCTATATTGTTATAAAATATAAACATGAGTACCCACAAAAAAATTGTATTGAACAGATTTGTTCCAGAAGAAAATTGAGTAACTTTTATTCATTAAAACACAATTTGTTTAAATCATTGTTGGATTGCTTCCCAGAATACTGCATAAAAAGTATGACAATGTATCCAGTAAAATACTGGGTATAAGTGAGGGGCAGACTGCTCACTGTACAGCGTAGGAACAGACCGCCTGGGCCACCTGTGCCTACGATGGCAATGATGCCAAGAAAGAGAATGAGATCTGTAATATCTTGCACTCAAAGAGTAAACCAAAGGAATATTTCAAATGGTCTCTGTCCAAATAGGAAAATATGATTAGCATTGTGAGCAGAACTTAAGGATTAGTACCAAATGCAGAAGGCTTTGAACCTTTTTTCCTCAGAATTTATGATGGCATGAACATTGATTTCTCCTTCCAGTATTTTTCCCTCCCATTTTCCTCTACTTCTATTCCCCACACTGACCTCTTACCTGTTCTCCTTATCTGTCTCTCACCTCCCCAGGTGCTCCTCCTTCTTCCCTTTCTCCCCTGATCCACTCTCCTAACCTATCAGATTCCTTCTACTCCAACCTTTCCCACCCACCTGGCTTCATCTATCGCCTCTAGCTTGTCTCCCTCTCCTCCCCCAACTTTTTATTCTGGCATTTTCTCACTTCCCTTCCAGTCCTGAAGAAAGGTCTCAGCCTGAAACCTCAGCTGTTTATTCATTTCCATAGATGCTGCCTGACCTGCTGAGATCCTCCAGCATTTTTGTGCATGTTGCTCTGGATTTCCAGCATCTGCAGTGTCTCTTGTGTATATGATTTGATCTGTTTGTTGTGGGACCATTTCAATGTGACTTACTGATATCTCATTTTCAATTTTGTTTCAGATTGCTCAATACGCTTTTCCACAATCTGTATTCAGGTTACGCTTGGCAATGCAACTGATCCCCAGTGCTGGAATACTTCGTCTTGCAAATTCCCAGAACAGGGTTGAATTCAGCAAGGTGATCTAATCTAATTCACTAATGCAATGTGCTTAATATCAATGAAGATTTTTTTTGAAAATTATTTAAAAAGTGGATGGTGGCCACAGTGAATTTGAGCTTCTTAGTGCCAAGAAGGAAATGTTGATCACTGGTGGAACAATAACCTGAAATGAAAAGGATCATTGTCCTATTAATGCTTTGCCCATTTAAAATAGAGTCAGCACTATTGGTCTAGTTAATTCTCTTGTGTCCCATTTTTAGCTTCATTAGACTCCTTAATTGTGCAAATCAATCCAATTTTATCATATTTAAATTTAAAGAGGGCAGCTGTTGTCTGTTCAATGTCCCTAACTCGCCTTAACCATGCTCCCCATGACTGTGACTGACTGGCAGCATGGCACGCCTGGATTGCACATACACACTTATCAAACTGAGCTGCTAAGGTGACAGAAACAAAAGCTACAAATTTAGTTTCATCTCAGACATACAAGTGGAAATGAAAATAGGGCTCTTAATAATGCCATTGGATGAAAAGTGAAGTGAGATTCCAATGCTTGAAAATCAGCTGTAAGAAAAACACAAAATGCACTCTACAGTGCCCTAGTCAAAGTACCGTCCAATGGAGATGACTTGCCAATTGTATCCTCAATGCCGTTACTACTTTAACCATCTGTTTGAAGTCCATTCTCTGCACTTTCCACAAACATTATCGGAATTGCTCTTTCAAATGCTTTTCCAGTTCTCTCATTTATGTTGTAACTTGCAGTACAATGTCAGTGTGGTAACAACCCTACCAACTACTTCCTTCATTCTGTGTCTGTCTGTTGGCATAAGGGAAACCACCAGCTATCTCAGACTTCTGCATAGTAGGGAAATTAAAAGTTAGGCAGGTAGGTGGAGATGGCCAGATCCACCATGATCTTATTGAATGGTGGTGCAGGCTCGATGGGCCAGATGGCCTACTCCTGCTCCTATTTCTTATGTTCTTATGTTAATATGTGAGGTGAAAGAGAGGATTCTGTGGGTCAGGCACCAGCACATCTGAGTATATTTGTTACCACTGGACACACTATTGAAGCCAAAGGAAGGGCTCTTACATGTGGACAAAGATCCCATTCACTTGAAAGAGATTCATGGTTCTAGGAAAATGGCAAATGCTTAAGTTATTTTAATTTATTACAGGACTTTTTAATTAGTTATAGATAATCTCAAATGTTCCCTTTTTTAAAATTACATGATTTGAATAGTTTTAAAGGGCCTCTCAATAACAACCCCTCAGAACTAGTAAGGCAGAGTCTCAAGAAATAACACTATTAATCTACTTGTTGCTCAAATCCCACTCCACCTCACCTCTCTTGGCGGGGCCTCCTCACTGCCTCCAGAAGGAGCAAATTCTCTGTCAGGCTGCCTAGCAGCCATCAATTCTGATAGATTTGTGACAGGAGTGAAATACTGGCAATGAACTGTTAGAATTCAGCAGAAAGACTTTGCCTATAGGCCATAAAGAGCAGTTTAGCTGTAAGAATAATGATAGAGTATTTGGAATACACTAACATTTCTGTTATTGGTGCCATTACCACACAATAGAGTGATACACAATCAATCTCCAGACAAGTCAAAGTAGAATAGATAAAAGGGGCATCAAGTTTCTCTGGCTGGATGGATGTGACATGTGCCGTTAAGCACCCGCCCGAACCTTTCCCACAGTTACTGATAGGATTGGGAGGAGAGGTGCTCATATGATAACTAAACAGTGGGAAGCTATACAACTGCAAGTGCATTCAGGGAAGCACTTGTAATGTTGCATATAATAGCACTGCTGCACTGTCCTGGGTCCTTTTAGTAAGTGAAGCTGCTCTAGATTTAGAATTTGCTGCACACATAATGCCCTTTATTCAATGGCACCATCTACAGGGCTATTCTGCTCTGCCCTCTTGTGGTGGCAGAAATAGCCCTGCAGGTGGCACAATTGAAAAAACTGACTGGGTGGGTGACAGTCCACGATACCCATTGTCCGCAGTACCCACTACCTACTATACCGCCATCCACAGTTTCCACCACCTTCAGTTCCCACTGCTCCACAGTACCCGTCGTGCACAGTACTTGAGGCACACTGTACCCACTATCCAGCTGCCACAGTTCCCAGTGCCCAGAACAAGAATACCCACCGTCCCACTGCCCAGGATACCTGAAACACACTTTACCCACCACCCCCAGTACCCAGCACCATCAGGTTAGCTGCTTAACTTCCTGTCAAATCTGATAAATCAGAAATAATCAAAAACATTTACACACTTTTTAAGATCAAACAATAATAAGTCAAACATAAGAAAATTAAATCTCCTAAAATACTTACAGACATTTAATTCAAATATTATAAGAAGAGTTCATTGTTGATATTTAGCTGATGAGGTGCAGTCAGCAAATTTAGGGCTCTCTTCTGTAATCCCAAACTTGTGGTGTTAGGTGGAGCAGTGGCAGCATTACAGGGTGTACGGACATTTAAAAAAAAAATGAACCTGTTTTCATTCAATGATGCTAGCATTCATTGGATGTAATGGATGCAGGGGGAAACCAAGTGTCTATGGTTAGAACATATGGCACAGCGGTTAGTGTGACACTATTACAGTGACAGTAGTCCAGACTCCATTTCGCTGCTGTCTCTGAGGAACATGTGGGTTTCCTCTGGCCACTCCAGTTTCCTCCCACATGCCAAAGATTTTTGGGTTAATAGGTGAATTGTTCATATGGGTTTAACTGGGCATGGGCTTGATGGGTCGGACATGCCCATTACCGTGCTGTATCTCTCAATAAAGAAAAATAAATATACTTGACCTTCAGCAATGAGGAATTCTTTCCCATAGCCCGCTACTCCCTCTGTTATTGATTTATGAAGTGCTGTAATCTCCTACAAAGATTTACAAGGCATTAAATGTCTAATTTACAGCTTCCCAGTAGTCTAGGAGGTCTGGATTTTCCAGACATCAAAAAATATCAATTAAGTTCCTTTTTATCTTATGTGGTTGACTGGGTTTGCAGGGACCCCTCCTCAATTTGGCTAGACATTGAAGTTTCACTAGCAAAATGCCCTCTTATTAATTTGCTTTTCCTCAATAAGATGAAACTAGTTAAGGAACATTGTCGCATCCAATAACAATTAATACAGTGAGGGCTTGGAGGGCGGTGCGACAAGTTGAGGGCAACGCAGCAAAAATATAACCTTTCACTCCAATAACCGGCAGTCTAGATTTTCAACTTGGCATAATGGATTCTCGATTTAAACTTTGGATTTCTAAGGGTATTTTCCATCTAGGAGATTTGTTTGATGAAAGAGTGATGATGTCTTTTAGTCAAATAGTACAGAAATTTAACATACCTAACAAGGATCTTTCTCGTTTCTTTCAGATAAGAGATTATATACAGAAAAAAAACATCACTGTTAACTGATTTCTATAATTCTGACATAGAAAAGAGGATGTTTTGTTCTAAGGGTGAAGTCTCCATCAGTACTTTTTACAGCATCCTGAGGGAATGTTCTTGTGGAGAGGCTGAGCAGCTGGGAAGGGTCTGGGAGGAAGAGCTAGGAGTAGAAATTACAGCTGAAATATGGGAAGAACCTGTGATAATGCAAAGAAAATTCCAGTTTGTAATAGAACTAAAGCACTGCAACACAAAATTCTGCATAGAGCCCATCTGACTCCAGATCGTCTCTCAAAGTTTAAAATGGGGGTTTCTCCAATGTGTTCTAAATGTAAAGTAAAGACTGGAACTTTCACCCACTGTCTTTGGTCTTGTCCCAAGCTTCAGGCAAACTGGAGTGATACTTTGGGTGAAATGGAAAAGATTCTGAAGATGGAGCTTGAACTGGACCCAATGTCTTTTCTCTTAGGTTTACCCAGCAGTCGTATTAGATTTTTTTTAGATTATGAGAACACTCAGTCCTCTTTTATTGTCATTTAGAAATACATACATACATTAAGAAATGATACAATGTTTCTCCAGAGTGATATCACAGAAAACAGGACAAACCAAAGACTAACACTGACAGAACCACATAATTATAACATATAGTTACAGCAGTGCAAAGCAATACCATAATTTGATGAAGGACAAACCATGGGCACGGTAAAAAAAGTCTCTAAGTTCCCGAGTCGATTGACTCCCGAGACTCTGATAGCAGGTGGCAAAAGAGAGAAACTAAACTCCCTGCCATAAACCTCCAGGCACCATCAACTTGCCAATGCCTTGGAAGCAGCTGACCACAGCCGACACTGAGTCCGTCCATCCGAAAACTTCGAGCCTCCGACCAGCCCCCCCCCCCCCCCCCCCCCAGCGGCATCCTCTGCTGAGCGCTTTCGACCTCGCCCCGGCCGCTGAAACAAGCAAAGCCGAGGATTCGGGCCTTCTGCTCCGGAGATTCCGGTTACCACACAGTAGCAGCGGCAGTGAAGCGGGCATTTCAGAAGTTTCTCCAGATGTTCCTCCACACTCTCACGTCCCCTCCATCAAATCAGAATTGTGCACGGTCCCCTACTTGACAGATTACAGATATCATTCACCGGGGAGGCCGCGTGCACTGCCGTCGCACCGCCATTTTCTCCTCCTCCTGATATTATAAATGTACATCAGAGAAAAACTTTTTAACATCCTGACTTTTTGTGCGAGGAAGAACATTTCACTTTGTTGGATATCCGATAAGGCCCCTGGACTTTTTGGTTGGTGTAAATTAATCATGGAATACATTCCTTTGGACTTTTTGACATGTATGGTAACACTCAAAAACAAATAGTTTTCATAAAACATGGCAACCTTTTCTGTAGTATGTAGATGTAAACCTGTCTGCTATACTAATAAGGGCTTTTGTATAGGATGTTGTGGTGATGTCTATATTTTGATGGAAGTGTTATGATAGCTGATATCTGTGAGGGGAAGAAATGTAAATGTAATTGCATCTGTAAATTTAAAGCTTTGTTATGCTGAGCAAAATAAAAATATTTTTTTTTTAAAAAACAGGCTTCATCTTAATTTGCAGCCTTCCCATCACTATCTCCCTTGAATTATGGTAGGGGGTTCATGGAAGAGTTGTAAACTTCCATCTCCAGTGTACAGATTAAAATTGATCAATCAGCAGCCTCCAGTAGAGTCATATTTGACCTGTCATACTGATACAGCAAATAACCCTCATTAAGTATACTCTGATCTATCAGAAATCCCTAAACTGATACATAAATAATCACAGAGCACTCAATGCACGTCTCAACAATCATAGTAATATAGTCACGTATTTGAGTAATAGTTGCATATGTCAGGAAATGTGCGTGTGGTAAAATGTTGGAAGTGTGCGGCAGGTCACAGAGAAAGAAATGAAGTTAATGTTTTGGAATTAGGATACCATCAGATCAAAAAGCAGAAGTTTTCAGTATCTCAGAGTGCTACAGTAGCGTAGCTGATAATGCAATGCTATACTGTGTCAAATCAGAGTTCAGTTCCTGCCTCTGTCTATAAGAAGTTAGCATGATCTCCTGTGACAGCATAGGTTTTCTCTGACATTCCAAAATCGTATAGTTAGAGTTTGGGTTAATAAATTGTGGGCATGCTATGTTGGCACCAGAAACATGGTGACACCTGTGGCCACCTCCAGCACCTTCTCTGACAATGCTGGTCGCTGACGTAAATGGTGCATTTCACTGTATGTTTTGACTTATGACATACACGTGACAAGTAAAGCCAACCTTTATCTCTTTAAATATCTAGAAATCATAAAAGCAGAGTTGTCTCAGTTGTAAATCCAATTTAGCAATTAAAGATCTAACTGATCCAATGAATGATTTACACCACATTCTGCTGTCTTTGTGTAATCACATACAAATATTTATTGCACAGCACAAGGACGAGTTTGATGACCTAGATTTAAAACCTAAATGTATATTAGAGAGCAGGTTGGTTGTATGTTTACAGAATGTGATGCATTCAGAGACTCAGAGACCAAAATACAAACAATGGACAATAAAAAACCATTACCAGCTCATGGATTTATCAATTATTTAAGTACAATACTAAATGTCTTTTATAAACTGTGTTGATTTTTGTAAATTGTGACAAACTCACACATGGAATCAAGCTCCAGAAATGTAAATTGCATAACTATGAAAACGAGGGATTAGAGGCAAAAGATATAACCCTGGAAAGTCATCTGGGGCTTTCGAACAGAAACCACACATGCCTAAAAATTGAAAGGCAGCAGGCCACCAAATGATTTCACTGACAGCCTGCAGCTGAGAAAATTAATAGAACACAAACCCAATACATCACGCGCTATTGAATAGGCCATCTAAAATCAAAGCCGTTTGCTTTGCACTCGTAGGAAACTTGTTATGTTAAGGGCCACATGGGTGGGGACGATGATGGCATCAGTAAAAAAACTGGGTGGGTAGGCGTATGAGTGGTTGTATTGGGCCGAAGCCCTTTAGTGGTCAGAAATGGTTTCAGAGAGGGATGGGGGGAATGAGGTTGGGGAATTGGTGGGGGGCAGGGGAAGGATGGGCAATCTCAGTGTATGTAGGGTCATCTGATTGGTTGGGGGAAAAAGACTGGATGAAGTTGGTAGGTGGCTTCTATGTGGGAAGGAGAACAGAAGAAAGAATATGACTGGAGGATGAAGAGAGCAAATAAGAGAGATAGCTAAATAGGTGGATTTCTTAAAAGAAATATATCGAAAGTGCATTCCCAGGACTGGACTGGATCTGCTGATACAAGTCCTCCTTAATTATATGCTGAGGTAGGAAGACAAATGTTGTCTTGCTAATGAATGTTACTCGACTCCTTCAATCTTTGTCATGCGTAAGAACAAAAGATGTACGGAGGACCCAAAAGTTAAATTGCAGTGAGTCCCCAATTTTCTATTCTATTTAATTTTTCAGTGAAATTGAATCAAGTAATACACGCGAAATAGGTGCCATGCAATCAAATATTTAGCCAATAAACATTTAACCAACAGGAGCTCGTTCCTCTAGGGCAATGTTTCTCAAAGTGGGTGATAGCAATCCCCTGGGGGTGGTGGGAGTTTCTAAGGGGATGATAAAGATAAAGGAGGTGGTGGGGTGGCACTCAGTAGCAAGGGGGACAGCTGAGGGGTTACAGGCTTAATTTAAGTTAATTGCTTAATATATACATTTGATCCTCAGTGCCACATAAAATTGCATAAAACTGCATACAATGATCCAGTAATCACCTCATCTCTTGTTAACCCACCATCTCCTCAGACTTTGCTCGAAATGCATTATAGTTGTTCAAAAACAACATGAAACTTCTATATTTGCAATATCATGAGAAATCTAGACTGACAAATTGTGTTAGTTCCGGACCCGGTCCACACATTATTGCCATTCACTACTGTAGTATAGTGTTAGCTAGTATGATTCCCATACTCTAATGATGCAATTCCTGTGAATTAGGGTATAGTGTTCAATGGTGTAAAGTTCAGAATCTGCACTTTTGAAAGGTCTTGAGTGTACTTCTCTAGCCTACAGCCCAACTGAGGTATCACTGTCCTGCTTTATGTATCCTCAGTCAGAGTCAGGTTTTGCCTGAGCTGTGATGATGTCATAACATTCCCCTTTATTATTCACAGGCTTGAGGTTGGGTAAAAGGTGATAACTGTGGTCATTGATCCATAACGAAAATTGCACAGGCAAACCAAATGAAAAAGAAGTGCAGATAGTATACAGTAAAGTTTGGAGTATCTGAAATATGAATTTATACCAGTACCAAGTAACCAGCAGCGGCCAATGTGTCTATCATATGAAAAAGTTTTTTTTACTGCAGCATTGAAACGGCCCAGGTTCCTTGAACATTTGAAGAGAATACACTCTAATAAAGCAAGCAAGAACTTAGCTTATTTCCAGTCACTTTGTGAAAGCTTTCAGAAACAAAAAGCACTTGAAAACATGTTTGCTAACATGGCAGAGGAGAAGAAGCTGTTCCTGAATCACCGAGTGTGTGCCTTCAGGCTTCTGTATCTCCTACCTGATGGTAACAGTGAGAAAAGGGCATGCCCTGGGTGCTGGGGGCCTTTAATAATGGACGCTGCCTTTTTGAGACACTGCTCCCTAAAGATGTCCTGGGTATTTTGTAGGCTAGTACCCAAGATGGAGCTGACTAGATTTACAACCTTCTGCAGCTACTTTCGGTCCTGTACAATAGCCCCTCCATACCAGACAGTGATGCAGCCTCTGTAATAACCACTGTCAGGCTATTACTTTCTTGAAAATAACTGTACCTGACATACTTACTACTCACTGTGTAATTCACAGACAACAACCTTGTTGCAAAAAACCTAAGTGATGGGCTACACTAAATACTGTTATCACAGCGATAAATAAGATCAAGTCCCATGCTCTCAATTTTCGATGATTTTGAGAGCTTGCATTGAGAATGACGAACAGTTTGAACACTTGCTGTTGCACACAGAAGTCAGATAGCTCTCAAAATGAAAATGCCTGGGATGCTTTTATGTGCTTTTTGAAACAGTGATAAAATTTTTTGTAAACTCAAATGCTTTATTTGGTAATCAGCTCAGGAATATTAGGCATGTCATTGCTTATTTGACAGAATTATTCACAAAGTTTAATGAAATCAATCTTCAATTGCAAGGGAATGATGTGAATCTTATCAAAGTCAAACCAGTCATCTTTACATTTCTGTCTAAGTTAACCCTATTTAAGTGCAACATTGGCCATTTCAATCTTTTCCATTTTCCGAGCCTCTCTGATTTGGGAAAGAAACATAGAAACATAGAAAATAGGTGCAGGAGTAGGCCATTCGGCCCTTCGAGCCTGCACTGCCATTTATTATGATCATGGCTGATCATCCAACTCAGAACCCTGCACCAGCCTTCCCTCCATACCCCCTGATCCCCGTAGCCACAAGGGCCATATCTAACTCCCTCTTAAATATAGCCAATGAATTGGCGTCAACTGTTTCCTGTGGCAGAGAATTCCACAGATTCACCACTCTCTCTGTGTGAAAAACTTCTCTGTGTGAAGAAGTTTTTCCTAATCTCGGTCCTAAAAGGCTTCCCCTTTATCCTCAAACTGTGACCCCTCGTTCTGGACTTCCCCAACATCAGGAACAATCTTCCTGCATCTAGCCTGTCCAATCCCTTTAGGATTTTATACGTTTCAATCAGATCCCCCCTCAATCTTCTAAATTCCAACGAGTACAAGCCCAGTTCATCCAGTCTTTCTTCATATGAAAGTCCTGCCATCCCAGGAATCAATCTGGTGAACCTTCTTTGTACTCCCTCTATGGCAAGAATGTCTTTCCTCAGATTAGGGGACCAAAACTGCACACAATACTCCAGGTGTGGTCTCACCAAGGCCTTGTACAACTGCAGTAGTACCTCCCTGCTCCTGTACTCGAATCCTCTCGCTTTAAATGCCAGCATACCATTCGCCTTTTTCACAGCCTGCTGTACCTGCATGCCCACTTTCAATGACTGGTGTATAATGACACCCAGGTCTCGTTGCACCTCCCCTTTTCCTAATCGGCCACCATTCAGATAATAATCTGTTTTCCAGTTTTGCCACCAAAGTGGATAACTTCACATTTATCCACATTAAATTGCATCTGCCATGAATTTGCCCACTCACCCAACCTATCCAAGTCACCCTGCATCCTCTTAGCATCCTCCTCACAGCTAACACTGCCGCCCAGCTTCGTGTCATCCGCAAACTTGGAGATGCTGCATTTAATTCCCTCATCCAAGTCATTAATATATATTGTAAACAACTGGGGTCCCAGCACTGAGCCTTGCGGTACCCCACTAGTCACTGCCTGCCATTCTGAAAAGAAAGAAAGTAATGGTCCTGAAGAAAGGTCTCGGCCCAAACCCTCAACTGTTTATACAATTCAATAGATACTGCCTGACCTGCTGAGTTGCTCCAGCATTTTGTGTGTGTTGCTGAGAATACCAAATGATGATCTTCAAGTATACTGTGCCCATGTGGGTGAGCCGCATAAAGACATGCCAGAAATGTCAGGATCTTCTCTCGATCCAAATTCCAAATTGCGTAATAAATCCATTCCTGAACACTTGTAATGAGAAATTAACAGGAAGGATGGAGGGAGAACTGATCTTGCTACACAATAACTCTTGAGCTGAAGCCAAGGTTTAAAAAGTCATATCAAGACTTGTGGTTGAAGAAAGAAATCTCTGAAAACTATTCTCCACTATTGAAGGTATGGCTTATTGCCTTTCCAATATTATATTTAGTGGAGCGCAGTTGCCCAGCCTCTTTGAAAGAAATGAAACAGACTGCAGTTTAGTGAACGTGGGGATGTGAGACTCTGTCTGAGTGACATTCAGCTTGATGCTGAGAAAATCTGTGCACCAAGCCCACTGAATGGTGAAAAAACAACAAAGTAGTGAATAGCAACACACATCAAAGTTGCTGGTGAACGCAGCAGGCCAGGCAGCATCTGTAGGAAGAGGTGCAGTCGACGTTTCAGGCCGAGACCCTTCGTCAGGACTAACTGAAGGAAGAGTGAGTAAGGGATTTGAAAGTTGGAGGGGGAGGGGGAGATCCAAAATGATAGGAGAAGACAGGAGGGGGAGGGATAGAGCCAAGAGCTGGACAGGTGATAGGCAAAAGGGGATACGAGAGGATCATGGGACAGGAGGTCCAGGAAGAAAGACAAGTGGGGGGGGGGAACCCAGAGGATGGGCAAGAGGTATATTCAGAGGGACAGAGGGAGAAAAAGGAGAGTGAGAGAAAGAATGTGTGCATAAAAATGAGTAACAGATGGGGTATGAGGGGGAGGTGGGGCCTTAGCGGAAGTTAGAGAAGTCGATGTTCATGCCATCAGGTTGGAGGCTACCCAGACGGAATATAAGGTGTTGTTCCTCCAACCTGAGTGTGGCTTCATCTTTACAGTAGAGGAGGCCGTGGATGGACATGTCAGAATGGGAATGGGATGTGGAATTAAAATGTGTGGCCACTGGGAGATCCTGCTTTCTCTGGCGGACAGAGCGTAGATGTTCAGATGTTTTATATATTGGCGAGACCCGACGCAGACTGGGAGACCGCTTTGCTGAACATCTACGCTCTGTCCGCCAGAGAAAGCAGGATCTCCCAGTGGCCACACATTTTAATTCCACATCCCATTCCCATTCTGACATGTCCATCCACGGCCTCCTCTACTGTAAAGATGAAGCCACACTCAGGTTGGAGGAACAACACCTTATATTCCGTCTGGGTAGCCTCCAACCTGATGGCATGAACATCGACTTCTCTAACTTCCGCTAAGGCCCCACCTCCCCCTCGTAACCCATCTGTTACTCATTTTTATGCACACATTCTTTCTCTCACTCTCCTTTTTCTCCCTCTGTCCCTCTGAATATACCTCTTGCCCATCCTCTGGGTCCCCCCCCCCCCCCCCCTCCGCTGTCTTTCTTCCCGGACCTCCTGTCCCATGATCCTCTCGTATCCCCTTTTGCCTATCACCTGTCCAGCTCTTGGCTCTATCCCTCCCCCTCCTGTCTTCTCCTATCATTTTGGATCTCCCCCTCCCCCTCCAACTTTCAAATCCCTTACTCACTCTTCCTTCAGTTAGTCCTGACAAAGGGTCTCGGCCTGAAACGTCGACTGCACCTCTTCCTAGAGATGCTGCCTGGCCTGCTGCGTTCACCAGCAACTTTGATGTGTGTTGCTTGAATTTCCAGCATCTGCAGAATTCCTGTTGTTAAAGTAGTGAATAGTTGATTTAGCTTTATTTGAATTTTTGAAAAATCTGAATATTTTTTGCAGCTATTTGTCACTGCTTTGAATTTACAGTTCCTATTTTCTTTCACTGTGCATTGTAAATCAAAATTCATTGTAAATCAGAATTCCTTATAGCTTCTACATAAAAACCAGAAAGGGAGAGGAGGGCACTGGGACGCGTTCTTGGAGCCAAGGGAGCAGTAACCCAAACAAGTTTGGGAACCACTGCTCCAGGGGAACTGCACAATCACTTTATTTTTTGTCTGATACTCCTGTAGCATGTAAGAAAATTCATATGGAACAATGAAACTCAAGGGAGCACAGTTCTTTCCTCTACATAGTGGATATCAGTGTTACCTCTGGATTAATGGCTAGCAGATATCTTTACTAAATATGGCAAGAGGGAAGGGGAAACCCTGTGTGAAGTGACTTAATAAAATGTGAGCATCGAGTTCATAAACGATCCTGAATGAAATTACTCAAAGCAACCTTTGCCATGAATTAGTTGCATAAAAGTGATAACACATTCAATGACCAAGAAAGAATGTGATTTTAACTATATATGAACAACTATCACCATTAATAAGCTCTGTGTAGTTAGTCAACAGGCGAAAACTTCACAGACTGAAGACAGGATCTCGAGCCAAATGTGAAATGTTGACTTTGATCCAGAAGTTTCCAGGTGACACAACGGAGATAATTTTGACTTTGAATGATAGTGTGAAACAGACACTATTGATCCAGCTGCATGTCTGCTGATTTTCATTTCCACTGAAGTCAGCAAAGTTGGAAGAGATCTATGATGGGCAGCTGAATCAATATGGTTCAAAGGGGGGAAAGATTTGGAATTTTTGCACTTAGAATTTAAGGAATTATTAGGGTCTATTATTGACTTTTAATAAAAGACTAATAAAAATCACAGATCATCATTGGTTTGCCTATTTTTGCAAGTTGATGAGTTTGTGATGTGAATGATTTCACAAAGCAATGTCTTATAAATATTATAACTGTCCAGAAGCTTTGTTTATGCTGAAGCTGAAGAAAAGATAATTGACCAGGACACTGACAGATACACCCTGCTCTTCTTTCAGTGGGGTGGTGGCCTATTTTACATTCACTTCAGGGGCTGAATTTAATATCTAATCTGAAGAATTGTATTCTGGAAACAAAGTACAGGAATATCTGAGATATGTGCTTTCTAGGTGAGAGGAGAAAGGTGGCATGCTGTGATTTACTGAAGGCACCCGGATGTGTCTCACTTCTCTGTTTAATCTTCTCCTCTACTTGTCTAGGTTCCTCTAATATGATCTTCTCCATCTTCAGCTTTGTTGTGCAGATTTGGAGAATTTCATCCATTTCTGCAGAACTTTGTTGTGAAAGAATTGGCTGTACCGAAATTACTGTTTTTTACTACAAGAATCCACAAGATTTACTTAGTCAGTTGAATCAAATCTGAGAAGACTATCGTTTGCTCTTTCACACTTCCAGTAGTCCTATGAGACCTCATTAAACTTATTCCATCGGTCTCTGCCCTACTGATATCAGGAACTGTGGATACAAGGGGGATCCCTAATCTCCAATTCAATCACATCATGGTTTAGACTGAAGGACTGAACTGGTGGACATGCACTTGCTGTGAAGACAATCAGACAGAGGAGCAGAATTAGGCCACTTGGCCCACCTCGGATTTTCAAAATTTGATAGGTTTCAGTAAGAGTTTTCCTCATACTTCTAAACTCCAGTGAATACAGGCCCAGGACAAGCAAACACCCCATATATGTTAATTCTTTCACTCCCAGGATCATTCGCATGAACTTCCTCTGGACCCCCCCCCCCCAACAAGGCCCACACATCCTTTCTTAGATAAGGTGCCCAAAACTGTTCACAAAACTCCAAATGTGGTGTGGCCATTGCCTTTAAAGTCTCAACATTACATCCTTGATTTTATATTCCAGTCCTCTTGAAGTGAATACTAACATTGCATTTGAATTCCTTACCACTGCCTCAGCCTACAAGTTAACATTTAGGGAATTCTGCACAATGTCTTCCAAGTCCCTTTGCAACTCTGATTTTCGAATTTGCTACCCATTTAGAAAACAGTCTACACCTTTATTCTTTCTACCAAAGTGTATGACCATTCACTCCCCAACACTGTGTTTCATCTGCCACTTCATTACTCATTCTCCTAATCTATCTAATTCCTTCTGCAGACTTCCTACTTCCTCAACGCTACCTGCACCTCCACCTATCTTTGTACCATCCACAAAGTTATCAAATCTGTTATCTGAATCATTGGCATATAATGTGAAAAGAAGCAGTCCCAACATCGACCCCAGTGGAACATCACTAGTTACCAGCAGACAATTATACAAGACCCCTTTCATTCCCACTTCTTGCTTCCTGCCAGTCAGCCAATCTTCTATCCATGCTAGCATCTTTCCTGTAATACCATGAGCTCTTATCTTGTTAAGCAGCCTCATGTGCAGTATCTTGTCAATGGCCTTCTAAAAATCCAAGTAGACAACATCCACTGATTCTCCTTTGTCTATCCTGCCTGTTATTTCCTCAAAGAATTCCGACAGATTTGTCTGGCAAGATTTCCCCTGAAAGAAAATGTGCTAACTTCAGTCTATTTTATTGTGTACCTCCAAATAACCCAAAACCTCCTCCTCAATAATGGATTCCAACATCTTCTCAACCACTGGAATCAAGTGAACTGGTCTACAATTTCCTGTTTTTGCCTCCCTCCCTTCTTAAAGAGTGGAAAGACATTTGCAACTTTTCAGTCCTATGGAAAGCACTCCAGAATCTCGTGATTCTTGAAAGATCACTACTAATGCCTTCACAGTCTCTTCAGCTACCTCCTTAAGTACCCGAGGCTTGGTCCATCTGGTCCAGGTGACTTATTCACCTTCAGACCTTTCAGCTTCCCAAGCAGCTTCTCCTTAGTAATAGGAACTACATTGACTTCTGCCCCCTGACATCCTTGAATTTCTGGCATCAGCCGTCATTGTGTGTTAAAGAGCATGACTGTTTGCATACTGTCAATACACATGAGCTTTTAATTACGTAGACTGATTAATTGAAGTATATTAGCTGAAATGTAGACTAATGCCACAGCTGGTCTTTAAATATTGCCATTTACAATACATGGAGCTTGCCGGGGGCAGGTACACCTCCTGCCCTAAGCCCATTAACCTACCAGGGTCTCTAAGTTTAAAACTGGTGGATCCCTGCACATCTGAACACACTGCCCACAAAACCATGGAGATCATGTTGACTTCAGGAAAAAAATGCATCTGCTCTGCATCCACTCAATATCAACAACTCTACAGTTGGCAATATTTTAACATTCCTGTTCCTGGGCACAATTATCTTGCAGGACCTCATGTGAGAGAACCGTATGTCCTTCATTAACAAAACGACTCAGCAGAGGATGTACTCCTTGTGGCACTTGGTAAAATTCCATCTTTCCCAGAATATATTGGTGTAATTTGAGACTGCCATCACAGGGAGCAAGCATCCTCATATCACCCATTACTGTCTGGTTTGGTGCAGAATCCTCTCAAATTA
The DNA here is from genome assembly GCF_030028105.1 of Mobula birostris. NCBI lineage: Eukaryota > Metazoa > Chordata > Chondrichthyes > Myliobatiformes > Myliobatidae > Mobula > Mobula birostris. Next base: position 52,289,487 of record NC_092375.1, read on the forward strand.
TATGAAAACTTTGTGAACTGTCACGCCTGCAGAAAGGCCATTAGCTGCAGTCTATATCATTACTGCAAGACTTGAATTTGTCTAGGACAAAGAAGTGGGCAAAAAAAAAAAATCATTGTGATCACTTTCCATCCTGCAAACTGCCTTTTCTAAAAGCTCCCTCAGGAAAGTGCTACAGGGCTATTAAAACATAAATTTCACGCTATCTTGAAAGTGCGGCAGGTAATCTGGTCAACCGTTCCTCTTAATTCCCCTAGACCTCCTCTATTACCCCAGTGATTCCCAACCTCCAGGCCGCGGACCGATATGTTGCAGCGAAGAATGCAGCGATGCAGCAGTAGCCGGAACACACCCAGCACATCCTTAAGAAAGCAGCCAAAATAAACAAGCTAATTAATTAGGTGCCGCCCGGCGTGTCGCCCCTGATCTGGGCCGACATTTATGTGCCGGGCGGCACCTAATTAATTAGTTTGTTTATTTCGGCTTTTTTCTTAAAGACGTGCTGGGTGCGTTCCAGCTACCGTTGCATTCTTCGCGGCCCTGTATCAGTCCGCGGCACAGAGGTTGGGGACCACTGTATTACCCCCTTCAGTGCACTTTACTGTAAACATCTTAAACCACTTTTTTTAAAAAGTTGCTTACATTGTAAGTATATTTTATTTCATATCCATACATTAACTTCTAACTTAATTGTCTTTATATTTCATTACACTTTATAATTGTTGAATGTTATCTTTTGTTGGATACTGTACTTTGGCCAACACACCACAGCAAATTCCAAATATATGTAAATGTATATGGTGAATGAAATTGATCCTGGATTTGCAAAGAGGAACGAGCTGTCCCACCAGTGCTTTTCTAAAAAGAAAGCTTCGACCTTTGTTTAAGACCTCGCTGTAAAAGGGCACAATTACTAATGTTGCCTGCTTTCAGCACTGCACAGATTTACTAGCTTCATTTTCTGCTCAAACTGCATTTTACCTCCATCCATGATCTCCTGACTCAGACACAAAAGTGCTGCCTTCAAACCAAAGCTGATCGTTTATTGCGAACTGCTGTCAAGCAGATGTGATATCATTTCTCAATGTAGCCTGGAAAATAAAACCCAAAGAATAAAAAGTGCTCAAGATAACAGTCACTTAAACTTTTTACAACTATTGATGCATTTTATTTCAGGAAGTAAAATTGACAATAAACACTCAGCGGCCACTTCAGTTGGTACCCCCTGGTATCTAATAAAGTGACCACTGAGTATTTTCTTATGGTCTTCTGCTGCTCTAGTCCATTCACTTCAAGATTGATATGTTGTGTGTTCAGAGATGCTCTTCTGCACACCACTGCTATAATGTGTGTTTATTTGAGTCACTGTCACCTTCCTGTCAGCTTGTCTTCCTGACTGGGAGATCTCAGTCAGTCCGGATTGGAAGCAGCATCTCCAACACCATCACACTGAGCACGGGAGCCCCCCAGGGCTGTGTGCTCAGTCCACTGCTGTTCACTCTGCTGACCCACGACTGTGCTGCAACACACAGCTCGAACCACATCATCAAGTTAGGCCAATGACACGACCGTGGTGGGTCTCATCAGCAAGAACGATGAGTCAGCATACAGAGAGAGGTGCTGCAGCTAACGGACTGGTGCAGAACCAACAACCTGTCTCTGAATGTGAACAAAACAAAAGAGATGGTTGTTGACTTCAGGAGGACACAGAGCAACCACTCTCCGCTGAACATCGACGACTCCTCCGTAGAGATTGTTAGCATCAAATTTCTTGGTGTTCACCTGGCAGAGAATCTCACCTGGTCCTCAACACCAGCTCCATAGCAAAGAAAGCCCAGCAGCAACTCTACTTTCTGCGAAGGCTGAGGAAAGTCCATCTCCTACCCCCCATCCTTACCACATTCTACAGAGGATGTGTTGAGAGCATCCTGAGCAGCTGCATCACTGCCTGGTTCAGAAATTGCACCATCTTGGATTGCAAGACCCTGCAGCGGATAGTGAGGTCAGCTGAGAAGATCATCGGAGTCCCTCTTCCCGTCATTACAGACATTTACACTACACGCTGTATCCACAAAGCAAACAGCATTGTGAAGGACCCCACGCACCCCTCATACAAACTCTTCTCCCTCCTGCCATCTGGCAAAAGGCACCGAAGTATTCGGGCTCTCACGACCAGACTATGTAACAGTTTCTTCCCCCAAGCCATCAGACTCCTCAATACCCAGAGCCTACACTGACACCAACCTACTGCCCTCTACTGTGCCTATTGTCTTGTTTATTATTTATGGTAATGCCTACACTGTGTTGTGCACCTTATGCAGTCCTGGATAGGTCTGTAGTCTAAGTGTAGTTTTTGTGTTGTTTTACGTAGTTCAGTGTAGTTTTTGTATTGCTTCATGTAGTACTATGGTCCTGAAAAACATTGTCTCGTTTTTGCTGTGTACTGTACGAGCAGTTATGGTCGAAATGACAATAAAAATTGACTTGACTTGACTTGACTTGAACTAGTTTGGCCATTCTCCTCTGATCTCTCTCATTAACAAGGCACTTTCACCTACAGAACTGCCACTCACAGGATCTCTTTTTTTTTGTTTTTCACACCATTCTCTGTAAGCTCTAGAGACTGTTGGGTGTGAAAGCCGTTGCTGAGATACTCAAACCACCCCGTCTGCCACCAACAATCCGTCCGCAGTTAAGGTCACTGAGATTACATTTCTTCCCCATTCTAATGCTTGAACTGAACAACAACAGAACCTTTTATGTTAGGAGTTACTGTCACATGATTAGCTGATTAGATATTTGCATAAGCACGCAGGGGTATAGGTGTACGTAATGAAGTGGCCACTGAGTGTAGATCAAAACCAAATGGGCAGGGGATTTTTCTTTCTTCAGCTGGTGCAACTCTTCATTACATCAAGGTCAAGTTAAGACCACCTCTAAACTCTAGTAAGTGGATATAAGCACGTAGAAAACAATGGACTCCTCACCTAAATTCTACAATTTCAGCTACCATCCTCTCTTCACAATTCATCACTGTGCAAGGAATTCCCATTACTTCGTTATCTGATGATAACTTCAGCAAATATTCATTCAAAGGAAAGTCACAGAGAACCAATTTAGCGAAGTAACAAACAAATCTTGATATCCATGGAAAGTGAGCTCCTTAATATACCTTTGTATATATATTTACCTTACTGAGGTAAGAATTGAAAGATCTAAAGCACGAGTCTAGTTGCCTCCGTTTAAAAATGGTGCAGCAAGATTTGGAGGCAGAATTGTTGAACAGCAGTTTTATTAAAAATAAACTTATTTCATGGCATTGTAGTAGCAGATGATAGAAGATAGAACATTGCGACTCTTGACTGAAAGCACCTCAACCCCATTCTCCTACCTTCTTTCCATAACCTTTGACACCCTTACTAATCAAGAACCTATCAACTTTTACTTTAAGTACATCCTACAACTTGGTATCCCAATCCTTTATGCCAATGAATTTCACAGACTCACCACCCTCTGGCTAGAGAAATTCGTCCTCAGTTCTGTTCTAAAGGGATGTCCTATTCAGAGACAATGCACTGTGTTCCTAGACTCTCTCATTATTAGAAACATCCTCTCCATATTCACTCTATCTAGATCTCTCAATGTTCAGTAGGCTTCAATGGAATTCCTCCTCATTCTTCTGAACTCCAGTGAGTACAGTCCAGAGCCATCAAATGCTCCTCATAATCTAACTCTTTCATATCCGAGGACATTCTCATAAACCTCCTCTGGACCCTCTCCAATGCCAGCACATCGTTTCTTAGATATGGGGCCCAAAACTGCTCACAATACTACTGAGGACATCTAACCAATGCTTTGTAAAGCCTCAGCATTATATCATTGTGTTTATGCTCTATCCTCTCAAAATGAATGCTAACATTCCATTTTCCCTCCTTACCACCGACTCAACCTACAAGTTATCCTGCACTCAAATTCTCACGTCCTTTTGCACCACCAATTTCTGAATTATCACCCCATTTTAAAAATATGCCTTTATTCTTTCTAGCGAAGTCCATGACCATACACCTTTATTACTGTATTCATCTGCTTTGCCTAAGTTTCTCATCTATCTGAGTCCTTCTGCAAATTCCCTGTTTCCTCAACACTACTTGCCCCTTGATCTGTCTTTCTAACATTCACAAACTAAGCCACAAAGCCATCAATTCTATCATTCAAATCATTAACATATAATATGAAATGTAGTGGACCCATTTCCTGCAGAACACCACTAGTCACCAGCAGCCAATTAGAGAAGGTCCTTTTTATTCCCACTCTTTACCTTCTTCCAGTCAGCCAATCACCTGTCTATGCTAATGTATTTCCTGTAATATGATGGGCTCTCATCTTGTTTAGTAGCCTCATGTATGGCATATTGTCAACAGTCTTCTGAAAATCCAAGTAAACAATATCCATTGACTCTCCTTTGTCTCTGCTGCCTTTTATTTCCTTAAAGCGTTCCAAAAGATTTGTCAGGCAATATTTCCCATAAAAGAAAAAGTGATAACTTAATTCTATTTTATTGTGTGTCTCCAAGTACCCCCAAATCTTATGCTGAATAATTTACTCCAACATCTTCCCACCACTAAATTCAGGCTAATAGGCCCATAAATTCCAGTCTTTTGCCTCCTTCCGTCCTTAAATTGTTGAGTGATACTTGCGATTTTCCAGTCCTCCAGAACACTTCCAGAATTTACCGATTCTTGATCATTATTAATGCTTCCACAATCTTTTCAGTTACTTCCAGCAGAACACTGATGTGTAGATTCTGGTCCAATTGACCTATCTGCTTTCAAATCTTTCAGCTTCCCAAGCACCTTATCCTTAGCTAGTACACTCACATCTGCCCCCTGACTCTCAAATTTTTAGCATGTTCTGGTTTCTTCCACAGTGAAGACTGACACAATTTACAAACTGTACTTATTCAGTTCGACCGTCACTCCTTTGCCCCCATATATGTGCAGTGTCATTTTTCTGTGGTCTAATGATTAATCTTGCCTCTATTTTACCCTTTTTATATCTGAAAAAAAATTTCTGGTATCCTCTTTTACGTTATTGGCAGGCTTACCTTTATATTTCATCTTTTCTTTCCTCATTGCTGCTTTAGTTGCCTTCTGTTGGTTTTTAAAAGCCTCCTGATCCACTAGCTTCCCAATAATTTTTGCTGTATTGTATACTCTCGCTTTTGCTTTTATGCTGTCTTTGACTTCTCTTCTCAGACACTGTTGCTTCGCCCTCCCTTTAGAATGCTTCCTCTTTGGGATAAACCAATCCTGCATTATCTTTTGAATTATTCACAGAAACTCCAGGCCATTGCTGCTTTGAGATCATACCTGCTAGTGTTCCTTTCCAACCAACCTTGGCCAGTTCCCCTCTCATACCTCTGTAGTTACCTCTACACAAATGTAATACCGATCCATCTGATTTTAACTTACCCCCTCTCAAACTGCAGAATGTATTCTATTCTATTATGATCCCTGTCTCCTGAGGGTTCCTTTATTTTAAACTCCCTAATCTAATCTTGTTCATTTGACAAGACCAAATCCAGATTTAACTTTTACCTCATGGGCTCAACCACAAGCTGTTCTAAAAACCCATCTTGTTGGCATTTTACAAGTTCATTCTCTTGAGATCAAACACTAACTTAATTTTCCCAATTTACATGCATACGGACTTCCTCCATAACATTGCCCTTTACATGGCGCAGATGGAACCTGTCCCACTGGAACAGCTCTCCCTCCCTAATACTGGTGCCTATAGTTCTCCCATATCAATCTTTAGGCCACACATTAAATTTCCTATGTTGTTAAACATGTACAATTTAATAAGGTAACAATCGAGAGATTAGTAAGTACATTTTTGGTTCTGTGCTTTAATTTCATCCATAGCTACTAAATTCCCTCAACAGAACATCTTCCTTGTTGGCCCTATGTTGTTAGTACCAACATGGACCATGAAAATTGGATCTTCCCCCTCCCACTTCAAATTCCTCTGCAGATCAGAAGAGATGTCCCAAACCTAGGCACTAGACAGGCAACACAGCCTTTGGGAATCTTGATCCTTGCGACATAAAATGGTGTCCATTCACCTGATTATACCATCCACAATTACGACTACACTTCTCTTCTCTCCCCCTCTTGAAAGGCTCCCTGAACCACAGTGCCATGGTTTGGTTGCTCATCCTTCCTACAGCCCTCAATCTCATCCTCGCAGAGAGCAATAATCTCAGACTTGCTGGGCGAGCTTAGAGGCTGAGGCTCCTCCAGCACTACCTCTTGGATACCCTACCTGTCTCACTCACAGTCACACCCTCTTCTCCTTGGGCACAGACCACATTTGAAGTAGTTAATCTAATGGGTTGAGTGCCTCCTGAAACACAGAGCTCAGATAACTCTCTCCCTCCCTGATGCATCACATTTCTGGCTTGCACATGTAGGATCTTCACAGTCTCCATCCAGCTTGGAGGAGTCATCTGCCACTCACTTCTAACTCATCACCAGCAGCCCATTTAAACCCAGCTCTCATGCACAATCCTTGTACAGCCAGCCTCAACCAGTTGCTCCTAGCCTGCAGTTACCTTGCTGTGTTAAGCATCCATTTTCTCTTGTTTTGTGGCCCTGTGTGGCTTGTTATATTGCAATTTATTTTTAAAGTAATCGTTCGCTGCTAAATTGTCTCAGCTGCTCTGCCTTTGGGTCAAGCCCCCTCTACATTTCCTGACAACAGTGTCTGAAGCTCAGATTCCAGTTATGTACTTTGAGCCTGATTTCCTCGAGCAACCAATATTTTCTGCAGATGTGGTCATCAAGAACGACAATGAGGCACACCAGCTCCCACATTGTGCAGCTAAATTTCACCAGATCCTACATCCCTATTTTATTTAATTAGTTTTAATTTGGTGTCTTTTTTAGTTGACTGTTACTAAAAACAAACTTAGTTCTTACCTGCTACTCACCCATGCTTCCTTAAACTGAGAAAGACTATTATTGTTTGACCATTGTGACTGGGAACTGGTTATAAACTTACTCTAACTATATAGTTATGGTAAAAATGGAATGTGCAGTAATTTGAAAATATTAAAGCCATTTTCCAGGCTACAAAATTAGAATATTCTTAAGTATTGTAAGAGTTAATTGGCATCTTTAAGTGCTAAGTGGGATGTAGGCAGCCACGGCTTAAGCCAAAAAAAGACTATGCACAGCTATTGACAGGTGCCAGGAAGAACAGACAGGGAAATGCAACTGCTAACCAGAGAAACTGAAGATGAAAGAAGCAGCAGAAGGAAATATAGGGTGAGACTTTCAGGGTTCTGAGGAGGTTGCTGTGAATGATCAGCACCGTGAATCTTAGGCTGGAAGTCAGTGCCATGGGTGGAGTAAGTCTTGTGTGAATGTACCATTGTGGCTTCCGAAGTTAAATAGGTAATGCCTTAAATGAAAGGAACAGACTCTACTGATTTAAGTAAATCTGTGTGCAAGTTTACTTTAGGGATTAATTCTTTTGTTCATTGATAGAAACAGGAGCTAGGCAGATGGATGCATATTCCATATACTCCTTCGTATTAAACTTAGATTTATGAGAATGCAAAAACATATTTGACTCAGCATTTGTGGATAGTGCACAAGAAATGAAAATATATATCACATTGCCCTTGTAATATAAGGTGCTGCTGAAGTCGACATTTTATTGAACATCAAGTTTACATATTTTCATAAGAACTCACAACTGAGCTTTCAAGATGTTAGTATCAATTTTCTTTATATTTATCTTGGTTTGTATTATTAAGCACTTCAAAGAGTGATTTAGAAACAGACAAAAATGACTTGCTCCATAGTCCAGTGCGTTTAGCTATTGAGTGGTAAATGAAGGCGAGGAGAGCCTGCTGCCTCACTAATGGTTCTCAGTGAAGAGCACACTTAGGTGTGATGAAAGGGGAGAAAGGATAGTTCAGCCCCTAGGGACCGGTATCTCAGCAAAGTGTAAATGGCTTTAAAGAAAAAGGGAGAGAAAAATGAAAATGCTTCAAAGTCTAGCTAACAGATTTCTAAGGATCCAAAATCATTCTGATCATAATCACACACTTTCATTTATCTATACTGGCTTGTTATTTGAAACTTGAATTCATGGAAGACTGACCTTATTTCCATCAGGTCAATCTGAAAGATATGCAGTTATTCATAAGGTAATTTAGTTTAGTCTGGGTTTCTATGAATATTCCCCTTGATATTGATTCCATTTTTTATTGTTCTGCTCCATTTGATGCATCTGAATTGTATATTCTATTTATAAAAACTTTTATGGTCTTTAGAAATATATTTCCATATTTTTATTGCACAAATATTTTTTAAAATCATATTTTATAGGAATGATACATTTCTAAGGATATTCTGCTCAGTCAGATAATGCTGCACAGGATTTTCCTCGGGGACTTGGTCATGCAGGTTAGAGTAAAAAACTACCAATCCAGACTTAACAATATAGGCAAACATCTCCACAATTGAAAATGACCCAAGTAAATTAGTTTTGAAGAAATAGCAAATGTGAAAATATAAGAATAAAATTCATATTTGTTAGAAAAATAAAGTCCCAGATCTTAATGGGTAAATTAGTTGCATGAGATTTGCTTTATCTGGAAAAAAGTCATTGATGCAATTAATAACAGAGTTGGTGTGGAAAGCTGGTGTAACTTTAGGCCTAAGAACAGAATATGCAGGAAATAATCAACAAATCAGTTAGAAACCAAGGAGACATAGACACTTCTTGTTTCAGGTTTGTGACCTTACATCATAGCAAGGCAAAGGACGACATCAAGCATCTCTTAAGATGTCAAGAAGGGGTGGAGAAAAGCAAAAGGTGGGAGACCAAGAGTGCATGACACACCATACTGTGCAGAAGTCTGAGACATATATATATATATATATCTATATAGCTAGCGTGCCTAAGACTTTTGCACAGTACAGTGATAATTTTATGCATTGCACTCTGAAGAAATTCAGGACATATATGAATGATGATAAATGCAGTTCTAATATGGGTCTCTATTGTGGTCTGAGAGTGGGGTGGGGGCAAAGAGAGAGGAGTCATGGTTTGGAGAAGAGGGAGGGAAGGGAGCGGAAAACACGTGAGAGACTTTCTGTAATGATCAATAAACCAATGATTTGGAATCAAATGACCTCGTCTAATGGCTCAGAGCTGGGTATGTATTTGCAGTCACACCATCCCCTGCTCCCCTGGCACTCTTTCTTGACCACCTATCCCACACCCCTCCCGTGTCACTCCAACCTCACTATTCCGAACATTCTTTGCTCCTGCCAAATTTACAAACTCGCTCTCTGCTCCACATTGACAAGTACAGAACTGTGCAAAAGTCCTATGCACCCTGGATACATATATATATGAAAAGAGGGAAGAGAAGATGGCGGCGCGACGCAGCGCTCGCGGCCGTTCCGAATGAATAACGATATGTGTAACTAGGGGTGCCGTGCACAATCCGGATTTGATGGGGACAGCCATGAAGCGCAGAGGAACATCTGGAGAAACTTCTGAAATGCCTGCTTCACTGCTGCTGCTACTGTGTGATTGAGAATCTCCGGAGATAAAGGCCCCAAATCCTTGGCTTTGCATATAGCCTGTTGCCGGGGCCGGGGTCGAAACGCTTGGCAGAGATGGTGCTCGGTGCTGAATAGGTGGTCGGAGGCTCGGAGTTTTTCGGACGGACTCAAGAGTCGGACTGTGGTCGGATGCTTCCGGGATGCTGCATCGGCAAGTTGGCGGCACTGGAGGTTTACCGTTTGCGTGAGATGATGGGACTTTTGAGAGACTCTGAGATTTTTACTGTGCCATGGTCTGTTCTTATCAAATTACGGTATTGCTTTGCACTGTTGTAACTATATGTTATAATTATGTGGTTTTTGTTAGTTTTTAAGTTGGTTTATCATGTGCTTTCGTAATATCATTCTGGAAAAACATTTTTATCATTTCTTAATGCAAGCATTACTAAATGACAATAAAAGGGGATTGCGTGTCCTTATAATCATATATACACACACACACACATACTGTATATGTATATGTGTGTGTGTGTGTGTGTGTGTGTGTCTAAAACTACAGGTGATGGTAGTAGAGGGACTGCAATGGAGGGAGGAAATGGAAACAGAAGGAGAAGAATGAGAATGAGGGGTTGGGATTCTTAGAAGCAACACTACAACTGTGAGCTAATTCTGATATAGTCATTCCCGGTGTTTCAGATACAGTTCTGAAGAAGGAATACAATAAAATAGAAGCCCAGCAACTGAAATTCAGGCCTGATTTGCCTTTAATATGGTCATAGTTGATCTGCCCCAGGCCTCAACTCCTCTTCTATTTCAGTTTCCCATATCCCCCCACTCCCCACCAACAATCTCAAACAAAAAAATCTTTCCCTCCGTAAATACTGCTTGACCTATAGAATCTTATCAACATACTTTCATCTCAGGTTTCCAGCAACTACTGAGCTTTGTATTTCACAGTTCTGGCAATTGTTCCATTTCTTCTTCTGTTCCCATTCATTTCCTCCTATTTACATCTTGTCTGGGCAGATCAGCTGCGATTAATAAACCTTTCCTCTCTCTCACCTGGCTCCAGCATTCCTTGTGTCACTGAGTCTCTCTTGGCCTCCACTCTATTACTGACATTCCCTTTTTTAGCCATCTCTCACTTCTTGTGCAACTTAAAACATGCTTTCTTTCCAGCGTTTCCTTGTTTTGATGCAACGTCATCTTTGAAGTGTCAACTCCATTTCTTCCCACACCTCCAGGTGCTGTATACTTGCTGAGGTTTGTTTTCAGATTTTCAGTGCCTGTAGTTTTTTTTTTAATTATGTGACTTTGAGGGAGTCCTCAACCTTTAGAGAGTTTCAAATGGAGTACTCCAGGTGTCCTGATGGAGTACATGGTAAGGCTCTGAAAAACTGTGCCAACCAACTGGCAGAAGTACTCAAGGATATTTTCAACCTCTCACTGCTACTGGTGGAAGTTTCCACTTGCTTCAAAAGGTAACAATTATACCAGTGCCTAAGAAGAATAACGTGAGCTGCCTTAATGACTATTGTCCAGTAGCACTCACATCTACAGTGATGAAATGCTTTGAGAGGTTGGTCATGACTAGACTGAACTCCTGCCTCAGCAAGGACCTGGACCCATTGCAATTTGCCTATCACCACAATAGGTCAATGGCAGATGCAATCTCAATGGCTCCCCGCACTGCTTTGGACCATCTGGACAACACAAACACCAATATCAGGATGCTGTCAATGAAGACTATAGCTCAGCATTTAATACCATCATTCCCACAATCCGGATTGAGAAGTTGCAGAACCTAGGCTCTGTAGCTCCCTCTGCAATTGGATCCTCGACTTCCCAACCAGAAGACCACACTCTGTGTGGATTGGTGATAACATCTCCTCCTCACTGACGATTAACACTGGTGCACCTCAGGGGTGTGTGCTTAGCCCACTGTTCTACTCTCTATATACCCACGACTATGTGGTTAGGCATAGCTCAAATACGATCTATAAATTCACTGATGATACAACTATTGTTGGTAGAATCTCAGATGGAGACGAGAGGGCGTACAGGAGCGAGATATTCCAACTAATGGACAGGTGTTGCAGCAACAACCTGGCACTCAGCATTAGTAAGACAAAAGAGCTGATTGTGGACTTCAGGAAGGATAAGACTAAGGAACACATACCAATCCTCACAGAGTGGAGAGAGTGAACAGTTTCAAGTTCCTGGGTGTCAAGATCTCTGAGGATCTAACCTGGTCCCAACGTATCGATGTAGTTATAAAGAAGGCAAGACAGTGACTGTACTTCATTAACATCTTCCTTTAACATCTGTCGGATGATGCTGAGGTTGTTCTACGAGTCTGTGGTGACCAGTGCTATCATGTTTGCTGTTGTGTACTGGGGCAGCAGGCTGAGGGTAGCAGACACCAACAGAATCAACAAACTCATTCGTAAGGCCAGTGATGTTGTGGGGATGGAACTGGACTCTCTCACGGTGGTGTCTGAAAAGAGGATGCTGTCCAAGTTGCATGCCATCTTGGACAATGTTTCCCATCCACTACATAATGTACTGGTTGGGCACAGGAGTACATTCAGCCAGAGGCTCATTCCACCGAGATGCAGCACAGAGCGTTATAGGAAGTCATTCCTGCCTGTGGCCATCAAATTTTACAACTCCTCCCTTGGAGGGTCAGACACCCTGAGCCAATAGGCTGGTCCTGGACTTATTTCCTGGCATAATTTACATATTACTATTTAACTATTTATGGTTTTATTACTATTTAATTATTTATGGTGCAACTGTAACGAAAACCAATTTCCCCCCGGGATCAATAAAGTATGACTATGACTATGACTATTAGGAGTTTGAAGAGATTTGGTATGTCAACAAATACACTCAAAAACTTCTTCAGATGTATCGTGGAGAGTATTTTGATAGGCTAAATCACTGTCTGGTATGGGGGTGGTGCTACTGCACAGGACCGAAAGAAGCTGCAAAGGGGTTGTAAGTTTAGTTGTTTCCATCTTGGGTACTAGCCTACAAAGTACCCAGGACATCTTCAGGGAGCGATGTCTCAGCAAGGCAGCATCCATTATTAAGGACCTCCAGCACCCAGGGCATGCCCTTTTCTCACTGTTACCATCAGGTAGGAGGTACAGAAGCCTGACGGCACACACTCAGCGATTCAGGAACAGCTTCTTCCCCTCTGCCATCTGATTCCTAAATTAACATTGAACTCTTGGACACTACCTCACTTTTTTTAATATACAGTATTTCTGATTTTTGCACAATTTTTAAACTATTCAATATACGTATACTGCAATTGACTTATTTATTTATTTATTTATTATTTTATTTTGTTTTTTCTTCCATATTATCTATTACATTGAACCACTGCTGCTTAGTTAACAAATTCCATGACACATGCCGGTGATAATAAACCTGATTCTGATCCTGATATAACAAGTTAGCTTACAGAATGAAACAGCCAATCTTGACATGAATCACCTTTGTTTTCTCCAAACGTTGGGTCGTAGAATGCAGGCAGGATGTTTTAGAAACTCATTTTAAATGGTATTTTATGATTTTTAATAATAAGTCTGATATTATTAAGTTTAGCCCAAGCCTAGCCTGGACTAACAATGAAATCCTTTTAAAAGGTTTAATCAACTGAGATTTTAATACCTTTGGAAGTTTAAAGAAAATAAGCCTGCTGACAATTTAGTTAGTGTATTTGCATGTGAGGTTGTTAAAATGGATGTCAATGTTTTAGTAAAAATGTATTTATCTAGGGTTAAATGCAATAGAACTGCATCTAATATTAACAACGTCCATATGGTCCACACTTCAATGTTAATGATCCAATTAAATTTAAATAAAAAATATTGATAATTGGAGACTATTGCCATTGGATCAAAATTACTAAGGTTGTACACTAAATTCTTGGCAAAATGGTTAGATAATATGATCAGCCTGAACGAACATCTGATAAAAAGCATTTGGAGTAGCTAACCCTAAATATAATCAAAACAATGCAATGTTAATTCGCTTTATAATGGGGGCTAAGAGGAACAAGAGGACTTTGCAATAGTTTTTTTAAAATCAATCTTCAATCATTTCAAAATATCTGATAATTACACAAGAGGTGCAACGAAATTCCAATGGAGCCTAATTTGTTGGTTCATACCCCAAAATATTCCACTTCTGTATAATTTCAGTGGAATGTTAGCTAAGCGATATTTTTTAAATAATCTTTTAGAGTTGCACTTTGATGGCAAAGTAGTATATAGCATTGCCTAGAGAATAGCGCCTAGGCCAGGTTTGGGAGCATCTTTGATTAAGTAACCGGGTTTAAACAAAACTTTCTGAAGTCAAAGTGGCTTAGTACATCTATTAAGTGACACCACAGGCAAGTTTACCCGAGTCAATACTCACAATTATTAAAGGCATATACTGAAAAAAAAAATCAAAGGGTTTTTTTTCTAGTCAGCAATGGACTGGTTGTCCACATCTCAATCTCTTAAAGTGTCAAAAATAATTCATATAAATACTAGTCTATTGAAAAATAAGCAGAGGCCTCTTCAAAGAAACTGCTTTGGCACTTCAAAGATGTGATGGGTGTATATGGATAGTAATCCATGATGTCCAGTTCACTTATTTTAACCTTTCATCTTCCACATCAAGGCAGCAAGAGGTGATACTATGGATACAGACAGTCTGCACTGAATCATTAAGTCTCCACTTAAAGGACTCAAGTTCTGGATGCAGTGGCAGTTTAAAGTTTGTCACTGTTTTCTGTTTTGGCTGAGTATTAATATTCTTTTGTACATTTATTTCTCACTTTTGATTTCCTTGATGGTTTTACTGTGAATTCAATGGTCTGACAGCATATGCTTTTCAGTATTTACCCATGATAAAAGTATAGTAGGGCCATCCATATATGAATAGTAATTCTCCCGGTATAATCCTGTAATATTGGCAACCTCAACATTTGCTTTCCTTCCCCTTGTAAAGCTATTAATTACTTGGACTAATCAATAACATGCTCATATATTCTCTTCCCTGCTTGGCACCATCTGCTGACCATTGATCCTTTATCTGGCTTCACTTACCACTCACCACCCACCACCCACTAGCTTCTCTCTGTCTACTGCCTTTCCCTCCCTCTCCCCATCCCCATCTAGTTCCATTTGCCCATCATCCCCACCTCACCAGATTCTACCTATCACCTACCTGCCTGTGTCTTTGTCCTCCCTCTCACCTCCTTATACTGTCTATTTTTCTTTCACACATTGAATCCTGATGCAGGGTCTTCTTCCGAAACATAAGCCATTCCTTTGACTCCACTGGTGCTGCCAAACCCGCTGAGTTCCTTCAGCAATTTGTTATTCTGCTCTAGAATCTAGCGTCTGCAGTTTCTTGTGTCTTGTGTCCCCGATGTGATGTACTCTCTCTCTCTCTCTCTCTCTCTATCTCTACCTATCTAGGGAAGAGCCTTGGGATCGTGAATAGCTTACATCCTCTCCAGTTCTGTAGGTTACAAGGTTATTAATGAGTTCAGTCTAGGACTCGTAGACCCTGCCTCTGGTGGGAGCAAGAGGTGCTTCATGGCACTGGTAGGTGGGTAGTTTGGGAGTTCTCTGCCTGCTATTTATGTTGGGCTTCTGTATGGTCCAAGCAAATGGACTTGAAGCCCCCCGTATGGCCTCTGAACGTATGCAGAGGAAAGAACAATGACTGAAGCTCAGGTGATCTTGGTCCTGCAGTGGAGGTGACATAGGCTGAGCACCTTTTGCTCTCTGCTCCTGCAGATTAGCTCCATTTAAACACGCAGAGGTGAACAAACTGAGAAGAATGCTGACCGAGACTTGCATTGAGATTGGGTCTGTTATACTCTCACTGGTTGAGAGCACAGCTTGCATATTATCATGAAGCAGGTATAAAACAGGGACACACTTTTGAAAAGGTTGCAAATCTGACAGTTAATGAAATAGTCACAAGACTTACTCACATTTATAAGTAAATTAATGATGTAATTACTGAGAGTAAATGTGTCTTCTGTATGTGATAATGTAATTAGTAGCAGGTATCGTTATCAGAAAAGGCCCTCTCCTGTGCTATAAATTCATAAGATTCAATGAAAGAGAATTTTTTTGTCTGCTGAAAGACACCTTTGAAGAAATAACAGTCCATGTGAGCTGTCATAAATTCTACCACATGGAGCATAATGAATTTCAAAGAAAAAATTAAGTACCACAGGTAAAGCTGATACTTAACTAATTGTTGTGATTACTCATTGTGGGAATGTTTAGGAGCTGGTCGGTGCAGATGTGTAGAGTTTTTCAAATACTCAGATATCACTTCACCAGATGTGTGAGAGGAGAAGGAGAATTTTCAGATGTTAAATGTTTTCACAGCATTCCCCAGAAAGTTATGGTAGCAGAGGGAACATCTGAGAGGGAAATCCAAGTCAATGACAGCTCATTCACTTGACACCTCAGGGCTGAGGCTGAGAATTCCTTTCTTTCTAATTAACATAAACCTGGATTCAGAAATTGATCAATCTAAAGACAATAACTAATTATAATAATTATTATTGGAAGATTAATAATTCAACAGAACAATGGCAGAGTAAATATACTGTAGGTACATTTTTTTAAAAGTCTGTCCCAAGCCTTGTGGCCCATCAGGCCGGTGCTTATGCCGGTTTCTGTGGCGTGGAGCGACTGAGAGTATGAGACCCACCCCCCCGGATATGACGCCAGTCTATTGTGAGGTTCACCCCCAGAATTTGCTGGTACCCATTTTCGGCTGGGTGGACTGGAGCAGTGTATGGTTAAGTGCCTTGCTCAAAGGCACAACACGCTGCCTTGGCCAAGACTCGAACCCACTACCTTCAGATCGTGAACCCAATGCCCTAACCATTTGGCCACGCGCCACATGTAGGCATATGTGGGAAGAGAAAAAATTAATACAGGTTTTCTGTCAAAATATTATAAGACGTGAGGAAGAAGCCACGAGAGCTTTGGTAAACTTGCATCAAGCATACCATCAAATGCAATCCACAAGATGTCTAAGATGTTTGCAACGTAAATAACAGTACTGGAATGTCAGTTAGATGGTAAAATGATTAAATATGGGTGTTTATGTAGACCAGCCCTGAAAATAGAATCTATTTCTAAGTACCAAACAAGTAGCAGCCAGCAAGCACTGAATATGGTGAGGCTGATTCCCAAGGTCAAGTGATGTGGAATTTTAGCTTTCTTTACTTTAGGCATTTTATGCTGGAGGAGCTTCAACTTTTTATTATCTGAGTTGTAATATAGGAAAATTATAACATTTTGCAAGGTACAGATTTTTTTTTACTAGGGTGCACAGGGTGTTTCCAGCAAAGTGTGTGGCCTCAAGGCCAGGAATCCTGGAGAAAGGGAGTGAGCCCATTATCAAGCAACACACATCAAAGTTGCTGGTGAACGCAGCAGGCCAGACAGCATCTCTAGGAAGAGGTACAGTCAACGTTTCGGGCCGAGACCCTTCGTCAGGACTGACTGAAAGAAGAGCTAGTAAGAGATTTGAAAGTGGGAGGGGGAGGGGGAGATCCAAAATGATAGGAGAAGACAGGAAGGGGAGGGATGGAGCCAAGAGCTGGACAGTTGATTGGCAAAAGGGATATGAGAGGATCATGGGGCAGGAGGCCCAGGGAGAAAGAAAAGGGGAGGGGGGAAGCCCAGAGGATGGGCAAGGGGTATAGTGAGAGGGACAGAGGGAGAAAAAGGAGAGGGAGAAAAAGAATGTGTGTGTGTAAATAAATAACGGATGGGGTACGAGGGGAAGGTGGGGCATTAGCGGAAGTTTGAGAAGTCAATGTTCATGCCGCCAGGTTGGAGGCTACCCAGACGGAATATAAGATGTTGTTCCTCCAACCTGAGTGTGGCTTCATCTTTACAGTAGAGGAGGCCGTGGATATATACTGTCCCTCTCACTATACCCCTTGCCCATCCTCTAGGTTTCCCCCCTCCCCCTTTTCTTTCTCCCTGGACCTCCTGTCCCATGATCCTCTCATATCCCTTTTGCCAATCAACTGTCCAGCTCTTGGCTCCATCCCTCCCCCTCCTGTCTTCTCCTATCATTTTGGATCTCTTCCTCCCCCTCCCACTTTCAAATCTCTTACTAGCTCTTCTTTCAGTTAGTCCTGAGGAAGGGTCTCGGCCCGAAACATCGACTGAACCTCTTCCTAGAGATGCTGCCTAGCCTGCTGCATTCACCAGCAACTTTGATGTGTGTTGCTTGAATTTCCAGCATCTGCAGAATTCCTCGTGTGAGCCCATTATCAACTCCATTTCTTGCCAACCTCGCTGATTACGAACGCTGAAGAAGATTGAGATCATCAGAATGAATGCAGAACGTGAGCAGGTGTTCAGCGGCATCTACCTGTGTCTCACTCGCTGATACTGGAGGAAGGCGTCTGCATGTGATGGTCTCTCTCTCTCTCCCTCGCCTCTCGTTCGCTGCTTCCAAAGGAAGGTCCCTACATTTGAATGATCTTTCTCTCTCCCTTGATGCTGTCAGAAGATGGTGCCGGAGTCCTGGGTCTTGGGCAAGGTTTAATTGACACGATTTGTGGATTGGACTCTGTAGTTCACGTTATGATGTGTTTCATATTTCAGGTTGCTCCTTTCTTTTGTTGCTATTTTGGGAGATTTTGAATCAGGGTGGCCTGCAGATAATGAACACTGGACTGAACAGAATATGGCTGGACACTTTACATTTTGTGTTTCTTGATCTTTTTCTGTTGCCATTAGCACAATTTATCTTTTTTGTGCACGGTTGGGGTTGGGGGGCAGAGGCAGTGTTGATATTTATTCTTTCAACAGGCTCCAAGGTTTTATTTGTTTCATGGCTGTCTGTGGGGTGAATCTCAGGATTGTATACTGCATACATACTTTGATAATAAATGTACTTTGAACTTTGAATCTTTGAATGTGATAATATGAAATGCAATGGCATTTTAGAGGGTATGAGGTTGAAGAAACAAGGCAATGTGTACATGAGAGGTACAATAGGTTAATGCAATCCCCATTCACCTCTGAATCCTTTGTCTTCAGCTAATGAACTAACTTCATTAAATTACTTTCAGCGAAAATAAAAATCTTCCACGGATGATAGCGTATTCCAAGTTACAAGGATCTTTATTTGGAACCTGACCTAAATACTGGTTTCTGTATGCATAGAGTAGAAACTTAATACACTTGGGAAACTAGATTCAGTGACGCAGTATTTTCCAACATCAATGTGTAATGTGGAGTCACATTGTGCTCCCAACAGTATTGATTTACAGATTTCAACCTCTTTTTAATGATCACGTACGAAGCTGAAGTCTTAAGTTTGTCCTCAGCTATATCACAAGTCTCCAGAATTCTATTCAGTTTGCTGCGCCATCTATCAAAAACAGGATCTGCATTTCATTCCTCTATCTCCTATCATTCCTGTCATTGATATCATATTAGATTGTATGAATATATATCCGCATTACTAGTAAAACCATGCATGGCAAGCTCAATTCCTATCTATTTCAGTTAAAACTCTGTTCCCATCCATAGATAACTGTAGAGAGTGTCCTGACTGGTTGCATCGCAGCTTGCTATGGAAACACCAGGAATGGAAAAACCTGCAAAAGGTGGTGGTTACAGCCCAGTCCATCACAGGCAATGTGGTCCCCACCATTAAGTACACCTACAAGGAGTGCTGTCACAGGAAAGCAGTATCCATCAGCAAGAACCCTTACCGTCCAGGCCATGCTCTCTTCTCGCTGCTGCCGTTTGGAAGGAGGTACAGGTGCCCTTGGTCACATATCACAAGGTTCAGAAACTGTTATTACCCTCCCACCAACAGGTTCTTGAGCCAGCGTGGATAACTTGAATCACCTGAATTTCAAACGGATTCCACAACCTATGGACTAATATTCAAGGACTCTAAAACTCATGCTTTCAGTATTATTTATCAACTATTTTTATTTCCACCATTTGTTTCCTTTTGCACATTGGTTGTTTATCGGTCTTTGTGTGTAGTTTTTCACTGATTCTATTTTAGTTTTTTGTTCCACTGTGAATGACTGTAAGAAAATGAATCTGAAGGTATTATGTGGCAACACATACATACTTCGATAATAAATTTATTTATTTGTATTTTAAATTCTTTTGAACTATGTACTCAACTACTCCTAGTCTCCTTTGCTCTGAAACTCAACTGCCCATGTGCCAACTGCACCAAATACTGCTCATTTATTACTCTCTACTACTGATTTACAGGATAAAGCAACATCCACATTGTGAAATGTTCACTCTTATCAGTAAATCCCTCTGTGGCATTGCCCTCCCTATAAATGGAACTCACTTCAAGATAAAAACCATTCAGTACATCGGCTCGCGTCCAAATGGCTTGTTATCGATCTCCATACTTAATCACTTCTCCCTCATTGGCTACACTTTCAGTTGCTGGAAACTTAACAAGTGGAGTCCAATCCCACCACAAACATTTTCATTCCTTATTCAAAATGCTTTGAGAAATAGGATGCGATGCAGATGATTGTTTGACCAAGTCAAAAAGTATTGTTGTATTAGTCATTTTCTTGTAGTTCAACTTTCTTTATGGCTGCTTATATGTTTGTATAATAACCTATTGTCTATAAATGTTCAGTGGATTCTTAGTAATTTGTAGTATTTGTAGATGGTTCTGTATTTTTGTAGCATTTTTCTTTGCAGCCATAAATCAAACTACCTCACTGGCTGTTTTATCAATGAAATTTCCTTATCTGTCTACTGATAACTAGTAAAAGATGACCACTTTTTTCTTCGTATTTCTTTGACTTTTCTTTGTCTTCTTCCTTCCAGGAGTGGTTGGTGTTGTCAACATACAGTGGAATGTAACAATATATCTTGGAACCAGACGTCAGGGGAAACTCTTTGGCAATGCTGTGGGCATGGAAGCTGTTATAGGAGATTCACTGGCCATAGAGGATGGTGAGATATTGTGGCCATGATTTGTCAGAGCCAGATGGACAACAGTGAGGGGGCATTAAAAGATAACAGTCTGTACAAACGTATCCAGATCCTGGACATGTTGATTTGGATAGGGAGGGATTTTAGTTGTTGCAGTCACATAGAATGCACCACTGACATTGCTACAAAATGCTTTGGTCCAGCAATAGGGCACATATCTATTTAAACCTATGATTTTGGGTAAAATGGCAGGGATTTTGGAGGTTCCAACCTGTTCTGGTCTTTAGAAACCAAAGGGGTTGGTGGAACTGGAAACATTTTCAAGATGTGAGGAGCCAATTGTGCTTTTCAAGGAGAATTTGATGATGTTCAAATTTTTGCCTAAAGCCTAATCACTGTTGAGGCTTTTATATACACACTGGACACGTTGCAGTCCAAGGAGTCAGTGCATTCAATCTTCATGGACCAGCAAGTACACGCTATTCTATTTGTTTGATGACAATTCTTATGTCTAAAGATTTCAATTAACCATCTAGACATTGAAACCTCTCGGTCTGTTACAGATCCAGTACTTCAAAGTTGGGAACAGCTCATTTTTCTTGTCACCCTTTTTCCCTTCCTTTGTTTCCTACTAGCCATTCACAGTGTGATGCTACAGGCATTTCAACTGTTTGGGGAGGGAATGTTATGACAAATTAACTTAGCTTGATTCTGCCCTGATCTAATGTTTACACATGCATACTGCCAACGGGGATGGCTGGATAATGATCCCAAATGATACTCCGGCTGTTAGTCTTCCTCACCGATGCAGAAGCATTAAAGTAATTACTTTGTCATCACCAGCACCCTGATAGAGATTAGGTGATTTAGTATCAAAGCAAGTTTTCAATTCACAAACTTTTCTGGCTACATGGTTTAGCTCCTATGAACAATGACTACAGAAGCACAGAGAAATATTTGCTTTTATTTTATATATTCATAAAAGTTATGCTAATATATAAAATCTTTAAGGGAGGAGAAGATGGCGGCGCGACAGTGCGCGCAGCCGTTCCAAATGATATCATATGTGTTAACTAGGGGCCGTGCACAATCCTGGTTGATGGAGACAGCCATGAGAAGCATGGAGGAACACCTGGAGAAACTTCTGAAATGCCCGCTTCGCTGCCGCTGCTACTGTGCAATCGAGAATCTCCAGAGGGGAAGGCCCCAAATCCTCGGCTTTGCCTATTGTCTGTTGCTGGGGTCGGGGTCGAAGCGCTCGGCAGAGATGGTGCTCGGTGTTGGAGAGCTGGTCGGAGGCTTGGAGTTTACGGACGGACTCGGAGTCGGACTGTGGTCAGATGCTTCCAGGGTGCTGCATCGGCAAGTTTGCGGCGCTGGAGGTTCACCGTCTGCGTGAGATGATGGGACTTTCGAGAGACTTTGAATCTTTTTACTGTGCCCATGGTCTGTTCTTTATCAAATTACGGTATTGCTTTGCACTGTTGTAACTATAAGTTATAATTATGTGGTTTTTGTCAGTTTTTCAGTCGATTTGTCATGTGTTTTCGTGATATCATTCTGGAGAAACATGGTATCATTTCTTAATGCATGCATTATTAAATGACAATAAAAGAGGACTGCGTGTCCTCATAATCTAATCAAATCTAAGTATATCATTGACTTAAAAATGTGTAGTAGAGCAGTCTGAAATAGCTGCATCCAATATCCATCTGAACTTGCTCAAATGCATTACCTAGACTTGCAGGCACAGGATTGTCAAATGCAGGATGGCCATCCTGAAGTCTAGACCCTCAGTAACAGAATAGCCACGCTGGCATCTAGCCTTGCAGACATACCACAGTTACATTGGCATTCTGACTCTCGCTACATCGCTGTCTAGACTTGCAGACATAGGACAGCCACACCTGTATCTAGCCCACAGACACAGGACAGTGTTGCTAATATCTACACTTACCGATGCAGCAGAGCCATATCAGTGTCCAGCCTCTCAAACAATAATTAACTATTCTGGTGTCTAGACCAGCCTTTCTCGAACTCTTTGCCCTGGAGACACCCTTAAACTAATTTTCAGGTCTCAGCAAATCCCTGCATAAAAATAATTATATCTAGAGTTCACGGTATATTAGTGTGATCAGTATGTTGTAGATATAATAATCCAAAAATAATTGTCAATACTCTTTTGAGCAGAGAATAAATCTTTAGCCAACCGTTCTTAAAAAAAACAGGTAGTTAAGCTTAGCTTACTTTTCTTGAAATTAATCTCTTTCTTTCCCTTTCGTAAGTTTAGAATATACTCATAGGGCATACAATAAATTTCTGTTAAATAACTGGCTTAAACTAAAATGGGATTTAATTTTTCTAAAGGTAGGCTTGGTGGATTTAATTTTAAATAAAGGTTGTAAATTGATTTTAATTAGTGCTATTTAAAACATAGAAATTTATTAACAACGTTAAATAGTAAAGTTACTAAAAACCATAAGCCAAAACAAGCTGAATGAAAATATAGTCTGACACAATTTTATACAAGACATTGAAAAAACACTTTCTTACTAAGTGACATGATCAAACTCAAATATAAGCCTAGCATGTAAAACCTGTGCTTATTTTTTGCACAAATACTCAATCCCAGGTCGAAAGAGAGATAAGCACACAGATTTCACCTTCAACTGATATAAGGTGATTTCTATCCTTGCTCTTTATGTCTGTTAAACAAGAAAAAGTTTGCTCACACATGCAGGAAGTTGAAAATTGTAGCAACATGCTCTTTGCTTTCCTATGAAAGGCAGGATACTCTTCTTCCTCAGAAACTCAGATCTTGTCCAGGGGCCAGTCAGTAAATCTCATCTTGAGTGCAGAATCAGACCACATCTCACAAAGTTCTTCCTCTTCTCTCAAAGTCATGTCCTCAAGCTGAGCAGGAGAAAGGGTCCCTCAACGAGCCATAAACTTGTGTTGAAAGGGAGAAGCATGTTCAATTTTGTTCTGCAGATCTTCAGGTGGTTTTCAATAAGACCCAAGACTGTCTGATCCTTCCTCTCTCTTAAGCCCAAGCAGCAGTGGAAACATTTCAAGATTTCCTTTTGCAACAGATTTTTCCAAAGATTCAGTTTCTTTTGAAATCCAAGAATTTTGTTACGGCCAGAACATTTTGTCCAGGGCCTTGCAGAGACTTGTTCAACTGGTTTATATGATGAAAAATGTCTGCTAAGTAGGCTAGTTTCTGCAGTCATTCTTCATCTTTAAAGCACTCAGCAAAATCTGGCTGACTATTTTCTTGAAAGCACTCCTGGAATTCACCTTTCAGCTTGAAGGCCCTGTTGAGAAATCTTCCTTTGCTAAGCTACCGGAATTCTGTACGTGAAAGGATATTGGTGTGCTCTTTGTGTAGGTTTTCACACAGTTTTTCAAACATTTTTGAGTGAACTAGCCTTTATTTAATAAAGTTAACCATTTTTGTAGCATCATCCGGAACTTTTTTCATTTTATCTCTAAGAGTCTTTGACAACAGCATTTCTCTGTGAAGAAAGCAATGTGTTGTGACGTCGGGATTTTCTTTTTTAGCAAGAGATACAAAACCTCTAATAGAGCTAACCATTGATGGGACACCATCAGTACAGATGCCAACAGAGTTCCTCCAAGACATATCTTTTCTCCAACATATGAAGACAAAACATTAAATAAATCTTGGCCTTCGCTCTTTTTGGACAGCTCTTTGCAACAGAAAACATTTTCCTGAATTTCACCATACTTTACAAATCTTACAAATGCTACAACATGACACTTATTGGTGAAATCTGTTGACTCATCAACCTGGATAGAGAAGCTGTTGTTTTTCAGTTTATCACACAAAACCTCTTCAGCATTATCTGACATGTAATCAATACATCATCTTATCGTACTATTTGAGAGTGGCCACTTTCTCGCCTGAACAAAAACTCATTTAAGATCCCATTCTTGGAGTGCTATATGTGGATGACTGTGCTCTTGTCATGCAAACAGAGATCGTGCTACAGGCTGCAATCACTCAGTTCACCAAGGCTGAAAGGGCTTTCGGGTTAAAGGTCAGTATGAAAAAAACAATGATCCTCCTTCAGAAGCTCCCTCATGGCGTTTACAAGTCACCTCGGATCACCATTGATGACCATCCTCTCACCACGGTTGAACAGTTCACCTACCTGGGCAGCATCATCTCCAACAACACTACAGTTGTTAGGGATGTTGACAATCGACTTTCTAGAGCTAGCAGTGCCTTCGGGCACCTCCAGAAATGTGTGTGGAAGAACCACCAGCTGCATCTGTTCACAAAAATCCAGGTGTACAGGTCTACAATTGTCACAACATTGCTATATGGCTCCGAAGCCTGGGTCTTCTACCACAAGCAAATATGGTTGCTCGATTGCTTCTATCAGCGTGCCTCCGACAACGAGGTCCTGGAGAAGGCTCAACTTCCAAGCGTTGAAGCCACTTTGCTGTTCAGACAGCTGCACTGGCCAGACAATGTGTTTCACGTGGACAACTCCAGGTTACCGAAAGTACTACTCTATGAAGAATTCTCTCAGGGCAAGAGAGATTGTGGTGCCCTACACAAGAGATGCAAAGACCAACTTAAGCAGCAGCTGTCTCAGGCAAATATTGAGGTCAAAGAGTAGCAGTAGCTGGAGAACGCTGATCTATGGCACAATCATGAATTTTGAGGAATCCAGAAGAGAGGCTGTTGAAGTGAAGAGGAGATGCAGGAAGGATCCAACCACCCAGGCACCCATATCCCAGCTGTCCCCCTGTCCCTACTGCTCCAGAGTCTACAGATCTAGAATTGGCCTTTACAGTTGGCAATGATTGTACCGTCGCTCCTCAGGACTCTTCTTCCCTCCTGATCTTTGCAAGAAAAGAACCAGCCATCATCATCGAGTGTGAAACCTTTTCAATTTCTTTTCTGCGTCTTGTCCTAGCATTTTACCCACTATAATTTTACATGCTGCCATTGTTAGGTTGTCACCAACTGTGTGACTTTTTTTCCTGGGTAATAAGTTCTGCTACTAAATAACTTGCTTCCTGGGTCATTCTACTGACTGTCTTTGTCACTAAAAGCTTTACTGTTTGTTTTGAGATTCCAATAGCTGTTTAAAATAATCAGCACTTTCATGTGCCATATGGCTTTGATATGTAGTTAAATGTCTTTTCAATTTTGCAGGCCCATTGCTGCATTTGTAAGTTGTTTGCCACAGACTAGGCACAATGGAATAGGACATTGGATCACCAGTCCATGTAAAAAAAATTGTTAAGTAGCTTTCATTGTTAAGATGGACCTTTTTGTGTCCATTGTTGCATGAGTGCAGTGAAATGACTCAGAAGATTTTAATTTAAAAATTATCACATTGGACCATCAGACGTGTCTGTAAAACGAAGGGATAATAAAACATAAAAATGGGCGAGTCTATTTAATGCTTGGAAAACACGTCTCTCATCAGCCTACCATCCTCCCCTCCATGTAATACAGTGCTCACTATCAACGGCCTCCTCATCTCGCATCAAAATCTGAGGATGGACTCAACATGGTCTGACTGCGCGCTGCCATAATTGGTTGAGAGACCTCTAATGAGATTGCTCATGGGTCTGCTTGGCCTCTGCCCATCATTGCGAGCCCTATTATCGTGCATCACATGAAGTTCAAAAAACAATGTTTTTTTAAGTCACAATCTCTCATGGAACGCTAAGGTTCTGTGGAACCACTGGTTTGGACTCACAGTTTCTTTCTCTGTTCCCCTCTTTCTCTCTATCTTTTTCTCTGTCTCTCTTTCTCTCTACCTCTCTCCCCCACCTCATCCTTTCTCTCTCAACTTTCTCTCTTTCCATTCTCTTTTTCTCTCTTTAGCCAGAGAGTGGTGAATCTGTGGAATTCTTTTCCACAGATGGCTGTGGAAGACAAGTCGTTGGGTATATTTAAAGCGGAGGTTGATAGGTTCCTGATTAGTAAGGGCATCAATGGTTATGGGGAGAAGGCAGGAGAATGGGATCGAGAGGGTGAACAAATCAATCACGATGGAATGGTGGAGCAGACTCAATGGGCCAAATGACCCAATTCTGTTCCTATATATTATGGACTTATACAGGCTGGCCATACCACTGCCTGCACTTGTAGGCATGGGATTCCCACATCAGTGAGTCACCAGCATATTCTGATATTTTTGGAGCTAAATGTCAGCACAAATCATTGGATAACAACAGAATGGTGATTTGAAGAAAAACACCAGCAATCAATGAGCAAAAAAAAACATCTTTGACCTTACTGTCTACCTGCATCTACGGACAAGATAGATTACTTAAGACCTCAAGTGAGCAGGTGCAAGAGCCCATATCTAAAGATATGACTTAGATTTTCACTGTCAACGTTTATCACCAAATCAGTTGTCATGAATCTTCAATGTCCAGCGATATTGAACTCATTAAGGAAGATGCTAAGGAATTACTTTAAAGAAATCTCACCGCACAACATATCTGGATGTAAATAGTTTTTGTACTTAACTTGATTTTACAGAGAGCAAAATAAAAATAATAGAACTTATGCAGAGATTAGTGGCTGAAATAATAAAAAAAATATTTTAAAGGCAATTTTGAAATATTGAACAAATTATAATTCACAAGTAAAATGTTTTCCAGTGCAAAAGATGACTTTGAGAAACAATTATGCCCTAGTATTCCATTGAAACTCAGTTGTAGCTGATCAACCAGCTGTAAATAGCTCAAAAAGTTGTCAATTGTTGAAGGCGTTGTCACTTCATTATTTTGAGCTGATTTCATCTGCAAGGTCTATGACAGCGCACACACTGTGGAGGAGCAGAGAATCACGAGCTCCATTTGTATATCTGTGTGCCTGTCCACACACATGCAGACCGTGGAACTGACACCAACTGTAACCATAGCAAAGGATGTTGTTTTTGCTATAGCAGCATCAAATCTGAGCCATTAATGTTTGTGTTTTCCCCACATGCTGACTAATCTGCCTGTTTTCACTTTTATTTTGCCTGTTCTACAGCTTATTCTTACTTATATTTTTTTGACTTTCAACTTATGCTACCTTTCATACATACTGTTTGGTTGGCAACTCCAAGCAGCAGAAATCCTAGTTTACTTTTTCATACAACTCTTTAGCATTTTGGCTGAACTTTACCACATACCAAGCAAAATATATTGAAAAGAGAAATGAAAATTACTAAAAGCTAAATCTGAGAGGTGCTAGTAAGAATAGGACTGATCACATACAGTGGTTGTGAGTTACCCCATCTTTTTATTTTGCAGTTGGTATTCTTAATCAATTATCATTTTGTCTTTCAAATTTTATTTTCGGTTTACAATGATTTCCCAGGAATTGAACCTTTCAAACAAAATAATGGTGAACGAACTGCTGACAGAAAAGGGGCTAAAGGTGAATAAAGGTCCAAAATAAATTTTGATGGAGGAATTCAATAGGTCAGGCAATATTGAAGTTTTGGGTCAAAAACTTGATTCTGGTAGCTGTCCTGATGCAGAGATATGAGCTGAATCATCAATTCCTTTCCCACCATAGAAACTGCTCAACTCACTGAGATGCTCCAGCAGATTGTTTGTTGCTCCAGAATTCAACATCTGTAGTCTCTTGTGTCTCCATATGAATAAACGTTGTTGGTTGAGGGGAAACTACCAAGCTGACACCAACATTAAAATTTAGCATCAAGCATATTTTTATAAAGCATTAGTTAATGATACCTTTGTGTTATCAGGACTTGGATTTACTTGCTGTGAAATAGATTGCACTGAAATTGTTGGCAATTCTCCCATTAAGTTTCGAAGTGTGGATGTCCTGAACTTTAACACTGAACTCCTCATGGTTTCCAATGATGGAACACGAATTTGTTGCAGTTCGACAGCAGCTACTCAGGGGAGTCCACTAAGACCACACAGAAACTGAGAGTCCATTCATTTTAATGGTCAGGGATCTGCCTCAGTGGGAAATAAAATGACTCACTTGATTGATATATTATCCAGCACCCTAAACATTCATTACCTCCCTTGTTGCACATTGCTTGCAGTGTGTCACGTCTAAGATGCACTGCAATTATTCACTCAGGCTGCTTCACCAAAACACCTCCCAAACCTGCTACCTCCACCATCAAGGAAGACAGAGAAGAAAACATGATATGAAACACAACACAACAGGATTCCGTACAAGTCATGCACACTCCTGACATGGAAATACATTTCCATTCCTTTGTCTTGGCTGTTTCTAAATCCTGGACTTCCTTAACAAATGCCTTGAGATATTGTCCTCACCTGAAGGACTCAGCATCCGGACCAGTCCAGTTAGAACCGGGCAATAAACACTGGTCTTGCCAATGATACATAAAACAAAACAATTAAAGATAAAACTATTGCCAGGAACAAAAATAATTATACAATAACATAGAGTATTCTAATTAATTTTGTTTTTGTAATTGATTCAATTGTTTAGATGTGTTTTAGAAATGCAAAATCATTCAACATATTTTACCTGTTTCATTGACTATGGACATTCCAAATTTTCTTGAACATTGGAAAACATCCAAAGTTCTGGATAATCATAAGCATGGCTTGACAAGCTTTTTTTTTTTGCTTTTTTATGGTTTAACTTTTTTATATCTGCCTATTTGACACCATTATGTCCCACAATGTTCTGCCACCAAGCAGGGACTGCCAATGTTGACACAGGATGACTTTAGGCAACACTGACATAAGCAAGGCAAGTTTGCACTTACCATATTGGTCAGTGCTGAATATTGGTAACTGCAAGTTTTGGTCCATTATTTCTACACAGACCACTGCAGATATATTAAACAAGCTGATCCAATTATTTGGCTGAAACAAAATATGTTTTTCCTTACAGAATTTTCATGTATTTTTTCCTTAACAGCTGGCAAATGGTGGTTTTATTTCTCCAGTGCTGCTATCTATCCTATTCAGAATCAGAATCAGAATCAGGACATATCACTGGCATTTAATAGGAAATTTGTCATTTTGTGGCAGCAGTACAAAACTATAAATTTCAATAAGAGATATAAAAAATCAAATTAAATAGTGCAAAAAGAGCAAAAAATAGTGAGGTAGTGTACATGGATTCATTGTCCACTCAGAAAGCTGACAGCAGAGGGGAAGAAGCTGCTTCTGAAGTACTCAGGTCCAAGTTGCATTTCAATTTGTATGTGCACATTGAGTGTTACATCAAAATTGAAATTTTAAATTTCTTTGATGCAGTGGGTAGGAGTTAAGTGTACTGTAGCTTTGTGGCAATCTCCAGAACTCTGTTTCATTTCCTTTTCCTGGCCTCATGAGAGGCAAAACAGATGGAACCAGGAAGGTTTACTTCATCATTTCAAACCTTTGATATGCAAATCTGCATTGCAGGCAGTTTATAAATAAAGTGACCACTACTTGCTGACATCTCACCCTCAAGAGAAAGAAAGGAAAACAGTTCATGAACTTTGAAGCGATTTCAAAATAGCTTTACATTTAGTTTGCTGCAAACTTTAAAATCGAACCAGACACCAGTCATTTTCATCTACAAATCTGTAAGGTAAAATGGTAAAACATGCCTTTTTGAAAACTGTTCATTGCTGAAAACAGAATCAAAATTCACACCATATTATTTACTGTGCAATGTTTGCTTCCACCATTAGGCACTATTTAACAATTTTTTACTAAATTGGACAATGAACTTCGGTCATGTTTAAAACAATTTATTGCTACTCAGTGTACGGGGAAATGGGTGAAGTCAAGGAGGGAACAGTGATAAGGCAGACACAAAGGGAATAAAGTTGATGACAAATGAATTTAAATGTCACAGATGAAGAAGGATATGGGATGCTGATGACAGGGAAGGTAGACCCCGAGGATTAAAGTTCCTGCTGCTGGTCTGGCAGCTAGTGCAATTGCAATGAAAATGATCTGGAAATGTAGCATACTGAGTTCAGCAATTGATTGTATTTGTCTACATTGTTCCTTAAGGCTCCCATAGCCAGGGGAGGTAATAGTGATAAACTTCCACTCCCTATTGTGATGGAGACCACTCAGTAAATGCACTCTTTTACACACACACACACACACACACACACACACACAAACATCGCCATGTCATTCTGCTGTCATTGCTCTAAGCATACGCACTTCAGTATCTTCCCCTGGTGTATTCTCATAATGGGTCCTAAACCAAGCTGCTGCACTGAGGTTGGTTTTATGGTGCCTTTCCCACCCTACATGGTAGAATATTCCATTTCATTACTAATGCAGATGTGTCAATGTGTATTGTTGTTTGTATATTCTATAGTTCTGTGTATTTTGTAATATGATAATAACCATATTGTGGGGTGCATCATATTCTAATTTATCTGTAATCTTAAGTTAAGGTTGTGGGTAATTAAAGATGGTATGTCCTGGGCTCGTCATTCTCAGTAAGAGAGAAGGATCAGGGCTGCCAAGGGTTCACAGTGGACAAAAGTAGTATTGAGCTATTATTGAGTTTTCTGGTGGATATCTTTTTGTAAATATTGACATTTTTATTTTTGCTATTTTCACTAATTTTTGTAAGTTTGATTTTTGACGTACCTAATAAACGCTGAGGTGTTAAAGTGCACTAAAGTGCTAAGCAACTCCAGCCATTTTTCCTTTGGTTACAACCCACATACTTTATATAACACTAATAAATACTTTCAATGGTGTGCATCTCAAATAGCCTCTGACAACGAAGTCCAACTTCTAGCCATCACGTGTTAGCTACTAAACATGGCAGAACCATTCCTACTGACAGAAGAAGGGGCAAAGGTGGGTTACTGATGCCTTAAAACCATTCACTTCGGTCAGATGGGGCTCATCAGCCATGGTTGGCAGCTTACCTAGGAGATGGAAAATTCTGACCTCAAACCTCCACTGCCTTGTGGCTCTACCCACTCATGGGGAAGGCTTCAGAAGTAAACCCCAAGGAAAAATGTGGAGCTGGAGTCCCTAAGAAAGTCCCATGTTGAGTTCCTGCGACACTGCTGGTGCCAAACTGTATCGTCTCTGCCATTCCTTTGGATTCATCAGCTGCATAGCTTGCTATGTGAGCAAAAGCTTGTTCTCCACATCGTACTGCTCTGGCTTGCATTTGACAGCTAGGGTGCAATATCCATGGTAGACACCGACCAATGGAAGGCTTCAGTTCTACATTGTGTTGCATTGGTGTGGCTTATCAGCAGAATGAGTCAGGGTAAGTTCAAAAGATAGCTGCAACCAGATGAACAGCACACAGTTCAATTTCCCTCTCTATATTATTAGAATAAAAGTTATTTCAGTAAGGAGTCAACATCTAGGCATCCTCAAGCCAAGTTGGTTTGGTGTAGTATATTAACTAATTCACCCAAGGTGAGCCCATAGTCAAAATTTTATCTGTAAGGGAACTGGTATTCTGAAAGTAAGTTACTTAGGAACGTCGAATAGAAAATTATTTTACTCTTAATTTTCTTAATTTACGGTAAAGATCAATAAATTAGACAAAAATGCATATTTCTCCATAATAAAGTAAAAATTTAAGCAATAATTTTATTTTCTTAGGCTTTTATTTCATAATAAATGACAAATAATATATTTTCTATTGAGCAAGAGTTTTAATAAAAGTCAGTGAGTGGGGGCCAGTGAGTGAGTGGGCCAGTGAAGGGGTGGAGTTTTGAGGCTTTGACTCGAGAGGCTTCGACGAGAAGAGGCGGAGGACAAGCTAGCTCGCAGTTAGTTTTTACAATGTCTCCTGAGATGGTGATGTGCCTCTCATGTGAGATGTGGCAGTCTTGGGGGAACTCGCCTCTCCCGCAGAGTCACATCTGCCAGAAGTGCATATGGCTGGGCGATCTGGAAGACTGTGTAAGGAATCTGGAGCAGCAGCTGGATGACCTTCGACTCATAAGAGAGAATGAGGCAGTCATAGATGAGAGCTACAGGGAGGTAGTCATGCCTAGGCTGTCAGAAGCAGGTCATTGGGTGACAGTCAGAGGGGGGAAAGCGAAGGTGAGCAGACAGGTGGTGCAGAGCACCCCGTAGCCATTCCCCTGAATAATAAGTTTACCGTCCTGGATACTGTTGGCAGGGATGCCCGACCAGGTGTGAGCCACGGTGGCAGGGCCTCCGGCACTGAGTCTGACCCTGTGATGCAGAAGGGTGGGACAGAGAAGAGGAGAGCTGTCGTCATTGGAGACTCTATAGTCAGGGGAGCAGACAGGAGATTTTGTGGACGTGAGAAGGACACCCGCATGGTTTGTTGCCTCCCGGGTGCCAGGGTCCGGGATGTCTCTGACCGGGTGCACGACATCCTGGTACGAGAGGGAAAGCAACCAGAAGTCGTGATACATGTTGGGACCAACGACATAGGCAGGAAGAGGGATGAGGTCCTGAAGTGTGAGTTTCGGGAACTAGGCAGAAGACTGAAGAACAGGGCCTCAAGGGTGGCGTTCTCAGGATTGCTGCCAGTGCTATGTGACAGTGATGGTAAGAATTGGAGGAGATGGCAGTTGAATGCGTGGCTGAGGAGTTGGTGCAGGGAGCAGGGTTTTAGATTTTTAGATCATTGGGATCTCTTCTGGGGAAGGTGGGACCTGTACAGATTGGATGGGTTGCACCTGAACTCAAGGGGGAGCAATATCCTTGCAGGTAGGTTTGCTAGCATGGTTTGGGAGGGTTTAAACTAATTTGCGAGGGGGATGGGACCCAGAGCGATAGAGCAGTGAAAGAAGTGCGTGGAGTAAAGCCAGATCTAACATACAGAGAGGCCTTGAGGAAAGAGAAGCAGAATAAATGGTGTAAAGACAGTAAGGTAGAAGGGCTGAAATGTGTGTACTTCAATGCAAGAAGCATCAGGGTCACAGGTGATGAACTGAGAGCTTGGATACATACATGGAATTATGATGTAGTGGTCATTACAGAGAATTGGCTGGCACCAGGGCAGGAATGGATTCTCAATATTCCTGGATTTCAGTGCTTTAAAAGGGATAGAGAGGGCAGAAAAAGGGGAGGAAGGGTGGCATTACTGGTCAGGGATACTATTACAGCTACAGAAAGGGTGGGTAATGTAGCAGGATCCTCTTTTGAGTCAATATGGGTGGAAGTCAGGAACAGGAAGGGAGCAGTTACTCTATTGGGGGTATTCTATAGGCCCCCTGGTAGCAGCAGAGATACAGAGGAGCAGATTGGGAGGCAGGTTTTGGAAAGGACAAAAAATAACAGGGTTGTTATCATGGGTGACTTTAACTTCCCTAATATTGATTAGCACCTGATTAGTTCCAAGGGTTTAGATGGGGCAGAGATTGTTAAGTGTGTTCAGGACAGATTCCTGTCACAGTATGTGGACAGGCTGACCAGGGGGAATGCCATACTAGATCTAGTACTAGATAATGAACCGGGTCAGGTTACAGATCTCTCAGTGGGTGAGCATCTGGGGGACAGTGACCACCGCTCCCTGGCCTTTGACATTATCATGGAAAAGGATAGGATCAGAGAGGGCAGGAAAATTTTTAATTGGGGAAAGGCAAATTATGAGGCTATAAGGCTAGAACTTGTGGGTGTGAATTGGGATGATGTTTTTGCAGGGAAATATACTATGGACATGTGGTCGATGTTTAGGTTTCTCTTGCAGGATGTTAGGGATAAATTTGTCCCGGTGAGGAAGATAAAGAATGGTAGGGTGAAGGAACCATGGGTGACAAGTGAGGTGGAAAATCTAGTCAGGTGGAAGAAGCCAGCATACATGAGGTTTAGGAAGCAAGGATCAGATGGGTCTATTGAGGAATATAGGGAAGCAAGAAAGGAGCTTAAGAAGGGGCTGAGAAGAGCAAGAAGGGGGCATGAGAAGGCCTTGGTGAGTAGGGTAAAGGAAAACCCCAAGGTATTCTTCAATTATGTGAAAGGATGACAGGAGTGAAGGTAGGACCAATTAGAGATAAAGGTGGGAAGATGTGCCTGGAGGCTGTGGAAGTGAGTGAGGTCCTCAATGAATACTTCTCTTCGGTATTCACCAATGAGAGGGAACTTGTTGATGGTGAGGACAATATGAGTGAGGTTGATGTTCTGGAGCATGTTGATATTAAGGGAGAGGAGGAGTTGGAGTTGTTAAAATACATTAGGACAGATAAGTCCCCGGGGCCTGATGGAATATTCCCCAGGCTGCTCCACGAGGCGAGGGAAGAGATTGCTGAGTCTCTGGCTAGGATCTTTATGTCCTCATTGTCCACGGGAATGGTACCGGAGGATTGGAGGGAGGTAAATGTTGTCCCCTTGTTCAAAAAAGGTAGTGGAGATAGTCCGGGTAATTACAGACCCGTGAGCCTTACGTCTCTGGCGAGAAAGCTGTTGGAAAAGATTCTTAGTGATAGGATCTATAGGCATTTAGAGAATCATGGTCTGATCAGGGACAGTCAGCATGGCTTTGTGAAGGGCAGATCATGTCTAACAAGCCTGATAGCGTTCTTTGAGGAGGTGACCAGATGAGGGTAGTGCAGTGGATGTGATCTACATGGATTTTAGTAAGGCAATTGACAAGGTTCCACACGGTAAGCTTATTCAGAAAGTTAGAAGGCATGGGATCCAGGGAAGTTTGGCCAGGTGGATTCAGAATTGGCTTGCCTGCAGAAGGCAGAGGGTGGTGGTGGAGGGAGTACATTCAGATTGGAGGATTGTGACTAGTGGTGTCCCACAAGGATCTGTTCTGGGACCTCTACTTTTCGTGATTTCTATTAACGACCTGGATGTGGGGGTAGAAGAGTGGGTTGGCAAGTTTACAGATGACACAAAGGTTGGTGGTGTTGTAGATAGTGTAGAGGATTGTCAAAGATTGCAGAGAGACATTGATAGGATGCAGGAGTGGACTGAGAAGTGGCAGATGGAGTTCAACCCTGAGAAGTGTGAGGTGGTACACTTTGGAAGGACAAACTCCAAGGCAGAGTACAAAGTAAATGGCAGGATACTTGGTAGTCTGGAGGAGCAGAGGGATCTCAGGGTACATGTCCACAGATCCCTGAAAGTTGCCATACAGGTGGATAGGGTAGTTAAGAAAGTTTATGGGGTGTTAGCTTTCATAAGTCGAGGGATAGAGTTTAAGAGTCGCGATGTAATGATGCAGCTCTATAAAACTCTGGTTAGGCCACACTTGGAGTACTGTGTCCGGTTCTGGTCACCTCACTATAGGAAGGATATGGAAGCATTGGAAAGGGTACAGAGGAGATTTACCAGGGTGCTGCCTGGTTTAGAAATTATGATCAGAGATTAAGGAAGCTAGGGCTTTACTCTTTGGAGAGGAGGAGGGTGAGAGGAGACATGATAGAGGTGTACAAGATAATAAGAGGAATAGATAGAGTGGATAGCCAGCGCCTCTTCCCCAGGGCACCACTGCTCAATACAAGAGGACATGGCTTTAAGGTAAGGGGTGGGAAGTTCAAGGGGCATATTAGAGGAAGGTTTTTTACTCAGAGAGTGGTTGATGCATGGAATGCACTGCCTGAGCCAGTGGTGGAGGCGGATACACTAGTGAAGTTTAAGAGACTACTAGACAGGTATATGGAGGAATCTAAGGTGGGGGCTTATATGGGAGGCAGGGTTTGAGGGTCGGTACCGTTCTATGTTCTATGTTCTAAAAAGTTATAATAAGAATTACTGAGGATTCTGATATGATCAGATATTTTCACATGGGAGCTTGGTCTAAAAAAAAGTAATCCATTGAGGAAGTCCCTTCACCATTTCTTACACTACTAAAAAGTAAATGTTTAGCTAAAATAGACTATTGTGGGCCACAGCAAAATATAAAGCACAACTATGGTAAGAAGCTAATTTGAAAATCCTATATTCTGGGTTCTCTTTGTGTGCACTTATTTTGGACAAATAGTTAAATTCAAGAGGAACATACCTTTTGAAATGCTAGTCTAGAATCTTAAATGTGCATAATAAATAATTATTTACAATAGACTGAATTTGATTACAAACTTTTGCCATCATACATTTTTTCTATGCTATTTTAAACTGTTTCCAAAATGCTGAGCACTTAACATTATTATCTTCAAGAGGTTTTTTTTTGAAACAGCTCTTTCACTGTATCATATGGGAATTTCATTCAGCTTTGATCGACACGTCTTTGAAGTAAGAATTCCTCAAAGAATACACACTTCCAGAGCAGTCTGCAACTGTCTTAGATGCATTGCCACTTATTACAATTTTCATTCAACTTATCATAATCCATTACAGTAACTGGGAAAGCTGTCAAATATATATTGCTGAACAATGAACATCCCAATGTAATAATTACAAAATCTGGTATGGGAGATAGGATCTGATTAAAATCGGTAAATTAAGCAGTGACCTGATAAAATAACACCCTGAAACTCATTTAAAAAGTCACGCAATATAATAATTTTATTTTTAAAAATCACTTAATACTTAATATGGAAGACATACAGATAAATATATTAAAATAGTAAATGTTATATATCTCTTATTTGAAGCGTTATGCACTGATGTGCAAATTATGGATTTACTTAAGTGTCGCCTACATCTGACACATTAATCCATTGTTATCATCACTTTCTAACAATATATTTCAAGAAGACAAAATTATGAAATTTGGGGAACATTGCACATTACATTGCTGTCACTGGAAACCTGCAATATCACCACAGGTATTCAGGATAAGCTATTGTCTGTTATGTAAGTATATAATGTGAGAGAGCAATGTGATTACTGATACTGCATTTCATAAAAATAGATGCATTTTATATTAACGTACCATCTTTATTATAGTTCCACACAAAGCAGCAGTGATTATTCATGGTTTTGTAAAAAAAATTAAAATCAGTTCGAGTAATTTATCTAATTCACTCAAAGTAGAATTATATTGGCAATGAACATCTATTGGATTCTTTACTGAACGGGCCCGACCTTTAGTGGTTGGTTTGCATTAGAAACACACTCATAACACATTACTTATGACTCGTTAGCAGCCCACTAATGCGATGAACTGATAAGTGAGGATTGAGGCCTACTCCGGGCTGTTCCAGGATTTGGATCTGAGGACTCAATTTTGGTTCAGAATGCTATTACTCGTTTCAATTGTTAGCATGATTTTTATTTTTCTCTATGTCTTGCACATCGAGGGTTGATCTTTTACTTTTATTTTCATTCCTTTTTTCTTTAATCGGGTTCTTTCAGGTTTCTTGCTTTGTAAGCAAGCAAAGCTCAAGATTGTATAAATTATACATTTTCTGATAATAAATAAATCTTGAATTTTGATGGAAACAATCAAGCCCAGAACGATGAAATATCCTAACAAGATGCTGCCTGACTGTCAAAGGTTGCAGAATCACCGACGGGGGAGAAGTTCATTTCTAGATTAACGCACACTGCCACATATGATACATGTGAAGACAGGAGTATGAAAGTGAATCACGTATTGCCAGGAGAATGGGAGCAAGATCTCACGATCTTGTAGCACTAGATTAATTTCGACCAGAAATTAAAGGGCAGTGGAAAGATGCAAGCAACTTCCTAAGTGTCAAACACTGAAATATGAAGTGACTATAAAAAGTGAACCCTTTAGACTTCAATAGAGTTGGTTAATGGGTCAGTTCATTATAGTATATACTCAAAGTTCCAGCAACAAAGGCAAATCTGAAGCACTGCTCTGAGATAAGATGCAATAGACAGCTAGGATCTATAGGTTACAGCTAGTAAAGGATACAGTTCAGATAATTCCTCCAGGAGAAATTCTTCCCACAACAACACTTGAAAATAAAAAGAATAAGTGAAATAAAATCATTTACGAAACAGTCAATCTCTGTAATAATAACATAATATAGCTGGAAATTCACCTGCCTGACACTGAAAAAACAAAAAAAATGCATGGGTAAAAGTTCTGTTATTGTGGCTTTGAACAATTCTATACATTTCTCAGAGACTCACTGCCAGTTATTAACATCCCGTGTTCTACTTGGTGCAAGATGTTGATGTAACCTGGTGCTTGGTATGAAGACCTTATCCAAATAACATGATATGCCGAAAATGAATTGTTAGTGAGACATCCAACTACATCGGTGAAAGTAACAACTGATTTTTTTTCACACAGTAGATGACTACGTGGCTTATTCAAAGGCAGAGTATTGGACAACAGTCTGTAAAACAAGCATAACACAAGTGGACCCATGCAGGGACCCAATGGTCACACCAGATAGTTTCAGTATGTTTAAAATTCAGCAACCAGAAATTCCTGATAAAGACTTGCAAATTGAATAGAAATTCCAAATTTAACAGAGGACTAAGGGACACTTTCTCCACCCTCTTTCGTAATTTTCCTGCAGAAGTAATGTCTAAGTAGGCTACACTTCCATAAGATAGTCCACACCGTTATTGCTGCCCTCATCCACATCTCCTTCAGTTTCCAAACATCCATGCTCACCTCATCTTCCTGCTGCTTTAACAGTGATTGGGCTCCTCTTATCCTTAACTTCCACCTTATGACTGTCCACGACCAACACATCAATCTCCGCAACTTCTGCCATCTGCAAAGGGACCCAACCAGCAAACATATCTTTATTTCTCCGCTCATTCTGCTTTCTGTACGGATCGCTCCCTCCATGATTCCCTTGTTCTCCCTCATGACACCCATCTCTGCAAGTGGCTATGGTGTACACCTGCCCATTCACCTCCTCCCTCACCTCCATTCAGGGCCCTAAACAATCATTGCAGGCGAGGCAGCACTTCACCTGCAAATTTGCTGGGATAGTCTATTCTGTCCAGTGATCTCAATGTGGCCTCCTCTACATTGGTGAGACCCGTCGTAAACTTAAGAACTGCTTTTTTGATCATCTCTGCTTCATTCGCCAAAAGAGGAACTTCCCGGTAGCCAAACATTTTAATTCCTATTCAGGCAAGCTGGTCCATGGCCTTTTCTTGTGCCATGATGAGGCCACCCTCAGGGTGTAGGAGCAACACCTTATATTCTGATTAGCTAGCCTCCAACCTGATGGCATGAATATTGATTTCTCCTTCCGGTAAAAATTTTCCCTCTCTCTTCTCTCTTCTTCTATTCCCCACTCTGGCCTCTTAACTCTTTTCACCTGCCTATCACCTCCCTGGGGTCCCCTCCTCTTTTCCTTACTCCATTCTCCTCTCCTATCTGATTCCTTCCTCTTCAGCCCTTTACCTTTCCAACCCACCTGGCTTCACTATCACCTTCTAGCTATCCTCCTTCCCTTCTCCCACCTTTTTATTCTGGCATCTTCTCCCTTTTTTTCCATCCTGTAGAAGGGTCTTGGCCCAAAACATTGACTGTTTATTCATTTCCATAGATGTTGCGTGACCTGTTGAGTTCCTCCAGCATTTTGTGTGTGTTGCTTAAGATCACACTCATTCTTGCAACTTCAGATATCTTCAAGTTCAAACTCCTACAAGTACCAGCACCACTCTCAACATCAAGGTCACCCTCATTTCCAGAAACACATACTTAGGAACCATGTCAGGGTGCTTTTATTGATACTTGGAGTATAATATACTTGTTGCTATGATGTTTTGTGGCATTTGTTCAACTATGGACACAGAAATGTACATTTCATTACCACTCACCATTCTTCTTCATTCTTCATGTTGAACAGTACTTGAAAGAAGCACAGAACGTTTGTCCATCATTGCTAGTCATTTGATTGTACTACCACAGACTGAACTAAGATTGGGATGGAAGGGGTTAGTGACTGACCACCATGAGGGGTAAGCTGGCCTGACCTTGTCCACACAGCTCTGCCTGTGGCAGAAACCCCTGCCCATGTGAGCACTGGAAGGAATGACCACTTAAATGTCCTTATGGAGACTTTCCATTGGAGGACAGCACTCATTATGTTCTGTGGCACACTACAATGGTACTAAAAGGGATAGTGAGCTTGGCAGAAGTGTCGGCTCAGAATTTCACACCAAAGAGGTGCTGAGGGCCAGCAGCAATGTAGGTCATAAAAAGCTATAACTTTATGGCATAGCATATCCCCTCACTCTACGTGAGGAAGGGGGATACTGGGGAATACCTACCGTGATTTTCAAACTGGGGAATAACCTTACATCAAGGAGCAGTACAGAATGGTATGCTGAGACAGCACCAAAACTTCCTAAAACTTTGAGGTCCTGTCACATTCTAACTGCAAGCTAAATAACACAAAGTAACACAAGTGATCTTACAAAAACAAAGGTTAAAACCCTTCTCTCATCTACTGATGATTGACAATGGACAATTAAACAGCTAATGGGAAGAAGAGGCTCCATCCACACCAAAGGTGAGACTCTGCATGCAAATGGTAAAATAAAATAAGAAGCAATAACAATATGTTCAGCCAGAAAAGTGCGGAGTAAATTATTCAGCTTGGCTTCCTCCTGAGGTACCCTCCCTCATAGAAGTTAGCCTCCAGTCATTTCAATCCACTCAAGTAATATCAAGAATAATGTGAACCTAATCCCACCCTAGCAATGGAACACCAGTGCCAGCTCTTGCATTACTGTGGGCTTGTCTCTTTCATTTTCCATTGATGTCTTGTTCTGCACTGTCTTTTCTTCACTGTCTGGCATATATTATGTATAGTTTATATAGACAGTATGTTTATGTTCTATGTGCGGTCTGAACCGATGTGCCGGTGATGCTGCTACAAACAAGTTTTTCATTTTACCTTACCTCACTGTGCTTGTGCTTATGACAATAACCTTGACTTGGAATAGCAGAGAACAGGCGAGAATGCCTTATGAGAATAGGTTGATTGAACTTGGCCTTTTCTTGTTGGAGGATGAGAGGTGACCGGATAGAGGTGTACAAGATGATGAGAGACATTGATCATGTGGATAGCCAGAGGCTTTTTCACAGGGCTGAAATAGCTAGCATGAGAGGGCACAGTTTTAAGGTGCTTGGAAGTAGGTACAGTGGAGATGTCAGGGTTAAGTTTTTTATGCAGAGAGTGGTGAGTGTGTGGAATGGGCTGCCAGTGAAGGTGGTGGAGGCAGATACAATACGGTCTCTTAGGAAACTCCTGGACAGGTACATGGAGCTCAAAAAAATAGAGGGCTATGAGTAAGCCTAGGTAATTTCTAAGGTAAGGACATGTTCGGCACAGCTTTGTGGGCCGAAGGGCCTGTATTGTGCTGCAGTGTTTCTATGTAACACTGGATACAGCAAAAAGTGCAGGACAATATCCCAGTTGTAGTATTGAAGATTAGTGCAGTAGAACTAACAGGCTGTTCCATCTCAGTTGCACCACTGAACAATGTGGAAAATAGCCTAGTAATATCTTGTTCACAAAAAGCAGAGCAAATCCAGTCTGGTGGATTACTCTACCAGACTGACTGACTCTACCATTACTGCTGGTCATCTGAAAAATAATGGGAGTTGTCATTAACCATGTTATCAAACCGAGCAAGGATTCATATTCTATGCATGAGATGTGAGGGACTGTCCTTGACTACAAGGAACCCTGCTAAATCTGAAATCTACGTGCATCAATGCAAAAATACTCCAATAGTTGGCGTATTCCCCACACAAAGGGAGATGGTTGTTGGAGGTCTGTCATCTTAGGTATAGGAGTCCATTGAAAGGTTTCCACAACACTGTGCTCTTGGCCCAAACATCTTCAAACGCTTCATCTATAACTCTTCCTACTGTCAAAGGTCAAAGTGGGGATGCTCCAATGACAACTCCTCAGCGGGTGAAGCAGTCCAGAGATGCATGCAATGATTTGGCAGTCTTTAGACATGGGCTGAAAGGTAACATTAGCACCACAAAAGTGCTTGCCAGTGACCAACAAAAGACTATTCAACCACCTAATGCCGATTCTCAATGGTATTGCCTTTGCTAACTCCCCACCTAGGGACCGGAAGCACAACAGTACTAGCCACATGAATGCTACTCTCACAACAGTAGGCCAGAGGCTGAGACAGCAGCTCCTTGGAATTTATCACTTCTGATGAAAGGTTATGGACCTGAAAGATTAACTCTGTTTCTTTAATCACAGTTGCTGTCTGCGTTGGTGAGTATTACTGACATTTTTAAAAATGTTATTTCACATGCTGTCTACTGGTGGAACAGGCCAAAAGAATGAGAATTTAGCACAGATATGTAGGGACTCTTGGTGTTCAGCTCCAAGAGGAATAATCAAATATTCTCTTT
Source organism: Mobula birostris (assembly GCF_030028105.1). Taxonomy (NCBI): domain Eukaryota; kingdom Metazoa; phylum Chordata; class Chondrichthyes; order Myliobatiformes; family Myliobatidae; genus Mobula; species Mobula birostris. The sequence goes on from NC_092375.1 coordinate 52,332,269, forward strand.
TAGGATTACTACAACTGAAATCCACAGTCACAGCCATTGGTACTTCGGTAAGTTTTAAGACATTTAAAAATTCAACTGATACTCAAAATAAAATCGATGGATCCCAGACTGCAGACTTGGGTCGTGGGTGCAGTTCCCCTTTTAGAAAATGTGGAAGGGGGAAGGCATGCTGGTCTACAGGTAGGATTGAAATGCCTTACACTCCCACTCCTGACTCTGCTGCTGACAAATATTCAGTCTCTGGAAAATAAAATTGAAGACCACAGAGCAAGATTGCAGTACTAAAGGAACATCAGGGACTGCTGTATCCTTTGCTTCATAGAAAAATGGCTATCCCCTACCATTTTGGACACAGTGATATGGCCAGATGGCTTCCCCATTCTCCACAAAGAGAGGACAGCTTAGTCTTTTAAAAGTAGAGGAGGTGGAGTATGCTTTATGATTAACTCATCATGGTATATAGACATGGTGCTTCTGTCTCAGTCCTGCTCACCCGAAATGGAACACCTAATGGTCAAATGTCATCCATTTTATCTGTCGACAGAATTTTCCATCATTATCCTGGTCGCGGTGTACATTTCACCTTAGGCCAAAGTCTGTCAGGCATTGAAGGAACTGAGCACCATAATCAGCAGGCATAGAACAGCGGACCCTGATGCATTCCCTATTACTGCAAGGGATTTCAACCGGACCAGCTAGAAGAGGACTCTGAACAACGACCGCCAACATATCACTGTGGAACCAGAGGAACCAAAACACTCGACCACTGCTATACCACCATTAAGAAATCTTCCTGTGCCATCCCATGCCCACACTTTGGAACGTCTGACCACTTGTCTGTACTTCTACCCCCAACATATAGGCAGATATTAAAGACTGTAGCATCAGTGGTGAGGCCCAAGGTATAGTCAAGGGAAGCATGCTTACGGGACTGCTTTAGGTAAGATGGTGGTGCATTCAATCGCAATGTAACCAAAGGTGTTATTGTCTTTTTTAAGTGTATTTGTTATGATCACAAGAACCTGCTGGATATCAACAACTTAAGCCACAGCAGGCCCACCCTGTCAGCAAGCCGTTTGTTGGTGGAAAACTGAAAGAGCTGGACTTGATTCAGATCATGCTGCGGCCTGCGTCAAAGAGGCATCAGTGCATCACCATCTAGTGTGAATTATCCAATGCACAGGATCGGGAAAATGCTGCAGGAAGATGTGCACTCAGCCAGCTCCTGCATAGGCACTAGCCTCCCCAGCATCCAGGACACCAGCAAAAGGTGATGCCCCCAAAAGGTGACATCCATCATTGAAGACCCCCATCACCCAGAACCTGCCCTCTTCTCATTGCTACCATAAAGGAGGAGGTACAGGAGCCGGAAAACACACACACTGTTTCAGGAACAGCTTCTTCCCCTCCACCATCTGATTTCTGAATGGACAATGAACCCATGAAAACTACTTCACTTATTTTGCTTTCCTCTCTTTTTGCACTACTTACTCAATTTATTTTTCAATATATGCTTCTAAAGGTAATTTATAGTTTTTTATTAATATGCATTGCAATGTGCTGTTGCCACAAAATAAATTTTGTGATGTATGCCAGTGATATTAAACCTGTTTCTGATTCTCAAAATGTCTGTTGCCTGTAAAAGATGTTGATTTTTGTTCACTGGTAATGGAAATTCAGATATGGTTGATACTCTTGGCAATGGTCTATATTCTTTCTGGGCAATGAAAAATGTCATTTCTGATATTTAGGGTCAAAAGAATGAAATAAAGTTATTAGGAGATTGACAGATGTCTGGTCCTGAATAGGTCAAGACTTTGAAATGAGTTGAGCTATCACAATAAGTAAACAGCATAAGCAGCTTAGAATATCCTTTTGACACTCAAGTTTTATTATTTGATTATAATATTTATTTACTGTCTCATTATTTTGCTCATTAAGTAAATTGTTTGTGTACTGAGCAACAGGCTAATACTTGCTTCAGCTTTTCTTCTGCTTTGCTTACTGGCATGTTCCATGGATAACGTTAATGATGCAGCAAAGGCATTTGTTGTGTCTTTGTCAGCCGGACTTTTACTCTAATCAACCACATTATCTCTCATAAAGTAGGTTCAGTGGTCTAATTTTGTCATTTAAATTCCATGTGGTTAACTTTTGGATATATCACTTCAAAACATCTTCATTCTTTAATTTCTCATTTTCCAAATACAGCTCTGACAAGGAGGGTAATATTACACTGATTTTCTGTCGAATCATAATTCCTGCTGAAAGTGTACTGTCTCTCTGTCCAAAGGAAATCACTAGCTACTTACAATAGCCTCATATAAAAAATGTCTAATAAACATTAAAAAAATATTTAATGTATATATTGACTTAACAAGCATCTATCACTATTCAGTGTTAATCGCTTTCACCACTGCTTGCAAGTGCCACTGATTTATCTGGTGGAACTCATTTTAAGTTTCTGCCCAACAGCTATAAGTAGTACTTGAACTTTCTCTGACTGATTGCCTAGAATGTTGACTTGCACAATGAGATGCAGCAGACCTGCATCTGAATGAGAATGAATGCTGATTTCTTATCTAACTCCAATCATTCGCTGTGGTTTAGTGACCACACAGAGCCTGTGCCCTTTGCTGTGCCCTGGCAGGCTGGAGCCCAAATGATAATGCTGTTTCTTGAAAGCCAGCATGAGTCCTGCCCATTCTGTCTGAAATGAGGCAGGGTCATGTCTCCCAGGGTGCATACCAGGGTGTGAGCTGATCCACCTCAACCCTGGAAGACTCGCTTTGACACACAACAGCTTGATAACTCATGCAGCTCAGGCTGCACCTCGGAACAGGGCTAAATTAAAATTCAGGGTCCATCCGTCATGCAATAGCACAGTGATAAGAAGCACCATGCACTTAGAAAGACTTACAATTTTCATGTCATCTTAAATATATGGCTAAACTTAGCTGATTTAGAGGTGTGGTAATCATTTTTCTTTCAATATTATATGACCAGGAGATCTGAGAGTGTCAAACACAGAAAATATTCTTCAGGTGACAGAGGGCTTAGAGGTAGGAATATTATGTTTGTATACATTTTATCCAGTGGGCAGAAATGGAAGTCAGTCTAATGCTTCCTTCTTTGAGGATAACACCAATTTCTCATATAGTTAGCAAATGGATTGATTCTCCTCTGCCAATCAATGGTTGCTCTTTTGACTTCTCCACTGACCTACCAAGTCCTCCTTTTTCCATTAAAAAGACTGTATTAAAAGATGTCCGGTTGTCAGACCAGCACGGCTGAAGGCTGTTGGCTCACCTGGGATCGTGTTGTCGGTGGGTTCGGAAATTGGAGCTTCATGTGGGCAGGAGGAACGTGGTCCGAGGACCCTTTGGGTTCACAAGTCACTGCAACCGGAATTCAAGGTCAACCGTTCAGAGTCCCATCAATGGCGAGTCTGCAGTTTGTGGTCTGGTACTCAGTAATTGTTGGGTCCTACGCACGAGGAATCCTACAGACGCTGGAAATTCAAGCAACACACATCAAAGTTGCTGGTGAACGCAGCAGGCCAGACATCGTCTCTAGGAAGAGGTACAGTCAAGGTTTCGGGCCGAGACCCTTCGTCAGGACTAACTGAAGGAAGAGCTAGTAAGAGATCTGAAAGTGGGAGGTGGAGGGGGAGATCCAAAGTGATAGAAGACAGGAGGGGAGAGATGGAGCCAAGAGCTGGACAGGTGATTGACAAAAGGGATATGAGAGGATCATGGGACAGGAGGCCCAGGGAGAAGGAAAAGGGGGTGAGGGGGAAAAACCCAGAGGATGGGCAAGGGGTATAGTCAGAGGGACAGAGGGAGAAAAAGGAGAGAGAGAGAAAGAATGTGTGTATATAAATAAATAACGGATGGAGTACGAGGGGGAGGTGGGGTATTAGCGGAAGTTAGAGAAGTCAATGTTCATGCCATCAGGTTGGAGGCTACCCAGGCGGAATATAAGGTGTTGTTCCTACAACCTGAGTGTTACCCAGATGGAATATAAGGTGTTGTTCCTCCAACCTGAGTGTTACCCAGAGGAGGAACAACACCTTATATTCTGTCTGGGTAGCCTCCATGTGAGTAAGTCAGACAGGGTCCAGAAAAGATTCATATGAATCTTGTCAGGAATGGAAGGCTTGAGTTATGAGGAGAGACTGGATTGTCTGGTACATTTTCCCTGGAATGAAGAAGGCTGAGGTGCGATGTTTTCGAGGTTTATGAAATCATGAGGGGCAGAGATAAGGTGCATGGTTCCAGGATAGGGGAGTCCAACATCAGAGGGCATAATTTAAAGTGAAGGGGAAAGATTTAAGGGGGACTTGAGAGGGAAGTTTACAGAGGGTGCTGTTCATATGGACCAAGCTACCAGGCACAGTGGTACAATTATAACACAAAAGACAGATGTACAGGTTAATTGATGGGAAAGGTTTAGAGGGATAAATCCAAATCCAGGCAAATGGAACAAGTCCAGTCATGGTCCTTGGTTGAGCTGAATAGCCTGTTTTCATTACGTATAACTCGATTACTCCCTTGCACTCTTGATGGGGCTTCCTTACTGCACCAGTTCTAGACTAGTCATTGAAGTACACAGCTGGACAATAGGGAAATGGAGGGTAAAGCTTGGCCATCCACCTCCAGATAATGTACATACTGCCGTGGAGCTGACTTTGAGAGTTGGGACCTGGCCAACAAAATCTGGTTCATTTGCCTGATATAATTTACTTCTGCAGTTTACTTCTTCACACTGCCTGGACTACTGCAAATTTCCACCTCAAGCTATGGAAAGGAACTTAAGTTTGAACATTCATCTTTACTGTGATTAATGGTTATAGAAAGATGGAGAATCGTTCACCCTATAACTATTTTCTTTTTAATTTCCAGTGGTTAGCCATAATCAACATTTTAAACAGTTATCTTTGGTGGTAACTTCAAATAGAAAGCTCAGCTTTTCTTTGACTAACCTTACTTAAGTGCCAGAAGCACAGAAAGGGAAAAGTAGAATTTGTGCAATGCTTGATTTGATTAAGGCACATTACTTAGAATAATCTGCTGCAGCCCATTCTGAAAACTATTTTATTTTTATTACGGGAGCAGCAAAACAAAACACTAAATCAAGTGTTATAAGAGCCAATACCTTTAATGTAGATTAAGCCTTCTTGTGTGTTGGCATTCTTGAATAATGTAGCCCATGCTACAGAGTCACTGCTAAATTACACAATGTAGCAAGGCTCTCCATCTCTTTAAGAGGCAAGAATTTCACTAGCAACAATGCTGCACCTGTTAAAATCATCTGGCACTCAGCTTTTCTGCATTTCCTAATTTGCAGAATCATCAGGGCGGAGGTTTAAATAATGAATTAGAGACCTAGAATATATCTAAGGATTCTTTTGTTTATCCAGAGGGTTTTTGATAAGGTGGTGGAGGCAGGAATTCTCATTATATTTAAGAAGTATCTAGGTGAATGAATAACAAACTACAATAGTATCAATTTATCTGTAACTTTCCCAAGTCCTGGATAGACGGTCTCTTTTCAAAATTGTCTATTTCTATCAGAGAACCCATTTCTCCATTGAAGGCATAAAGGGAGTTCTGTTTCTTAGAGTGCTGTTTTACTATTTATCAAGGTGTTTACTGGGATTTCTAATACAGCCATCGAAAAAGTGTCCCAATTTTGTATTTGTAAAAGTGCAAACATGATAACAGGTGAATTTTTTTCAAATCAGAGAAGCAGACATTATGCCAATTACCTTTAAAGACGCTCTTTGGTCGGCCCGAAACTTGATGATCTACCAGCACATGGAGATGTCCGTGGGAGAATGCTGCCGACTGGCACATTCTTGGCTGCAGGAGTACGTGCTGAGGGACACACTGAAACTCGGTGCAGCCACCGCAAGGGCCCGGTGGGGAAGGACCATGGTATCGGTTTCTTCACTCGCGGGAGTGGGAGGGGTCGGGTGGCGGGAAGTATACCCCTCAACAATGATGTGGTAAGGTGAACAACTGGAGTGCCACGTGGGTGGCCATACGTATCGATATGTACAGACTATGATGGAAACGTATGTAAAGGGTGGAAAGTTATTGAATGGTTTATTGTATATAATTTTATTTTTGAATAAAGTATATTTTGAAATATAAAAAAAAACACCTGCTTAAGAAACAGGAGCAGGAATAGGTATCTCAAGCCTACTCTACCATTCAACCAGATTGGGCTGATCTGACATTAGCATTACATCACTTTCTGCATTCTCTCCCCCTGACACCTCAGCTCGCTTGGTTCAAATGTCTGCCAATTTCACATTCAATGACTAAGCCTCCACAGCTCCCTGGGGTGGAGAATTCCAAAAACTCAGCACCTTCAGAAAAGGAATTCCTCTGTATCTCTGTTCGAATTGGGCAACTGAAACTATGCCACATAGTTCTAGATAACCCATTGTGCTCAACTTCCTTTTGGTACAAATTTCAATAAAATCTCCTCATTTTCTTCAAAACTCCAGTGCATATAGGCCTAACCTGTCAAACCTTTCTTCATATATCTATCTTTTCATTCTAGGAATCAGCTCTGTGAACTTTCACTGCACTTCCTCCCACGCAAGTCTATCATTACTTAAATACAATAATCGTGTCTATAAAACTGCATCAATGCTTACTAATTTTCTTGCTCCGTACCCCTTGCAATAAAGGCAAACTTACAAAGTTGACAAGGTTAAAGTCTGGAAAGAAGGCGACACATTCAGACTCAACAGTCCAAGCAAAGGTGTATTTGTTCGTCTTGAACTTCTTTTTTATGATCACAAGTCACTGATGGTTACTAAGTACATCAAGTACTGCAGGACCATCCCATCAGAGTTGCTTAATAGCAATGGAACTGAAGTTATTGCATACTGTTGTTGTATTGTTGCCTTGACTTGTTGCGCACCATTGTTGTGTTCAGATGGTGTGTGGTGGGAGTGATTACCTTGGAAATTTTTATTGTGATAGAAAGACCCTGTTGTACATTGGTAATGTAGAATACTACAAGTCCAGTTCACTGTTTCATTGGCGAGACTGATGGCAGGGGAGCTGTGTAGCCTCGTTTATGGCCAGGACTAGGCCCTCACTGCAAGATCACCTGCTGCAGTCTTGCAGGGGAGGAGACAGCGGAGGGTGTGTGGGAAAGAGCAGAAGCCCCTGTAAACATGTAGAATCCATTCTGGAGCTGACTCCACTGCCGTTTGGAGCTGCCCTTTGGTGTTTGCTGGACCAGGACAACTTAGCATCATTCTGCGATCATGCATTCAGGGACTTGGACTATATACTTCTTTTCTCTAAACTGATTTTCTGAAATTGTAACCATATGTGCTGTGTGCTGTTGGTAATGTGCTTTGCATCTTGGCCCTGGAGGAACATTGTTTTGTTTGGATGTATTTATGTGAATGGTTGAATGATAATTGAACTTGAACTGATTGTCATATGCACAAGTGCAATGAAACTCTAATGCAGTAGCGTCACAACATAGCATCAAATAAGCAGCATTCACAAGAAAAATTTTAAATATTCATAAATTATAGAGAGTTTTTACAAGAAACATATTTAGAACAAAAAAAAAGCAAAGCCAATTTTAGTGTAAGGAGGCCAAAGTCATTGTAATGTTGCCAAATTTAGTAATTAGGGTTTTGCTGGTTGCTTCAAGAACTGAATGGGCGATGGAAACTGTTAGCGTGGGACTTCAAGCTTTTGTACCTTCTGCACCTTCCGCAAATGATGGTTGTGAAAAGATGGATGGCCTGGATAGTGGGAATCTTTGATGATAGATGTTACCTTCTTGAGGAAATCCTGCTGAATCAGGCAGACTCTAATACCACCTGCAACTTCTTACATTAGATTAGATTATGAGGACACACAGTCCTCTTTTATTGTCATTTAGTAATGCATGCATTAAGAAATGATACAATGTTTCTCCAGTATGATATCACAGAAACACAAGACAAACCAAGACTAAAAAAACTGACAAAAACCACATAATTATAACTTATAGTTACAACAGTGCAAAGCAATACCGTAATTTGATAAAGAACAGACCAGGGACACGGTAAAAAAAAGTCTCAAAGTCTCTCGAAAGTTCCATCATCTCACGCAGACGGTAGAAGGAAGAAAAAGAAACCTCTCCCTGCCATGAGCTTCCAGCGCCGCAAACGTGCCAGTGCCGCATCCTGGAAGCACCCGACCACAGCCAACCCTTGAGTCCGTCCGAAAACTTCGAGCCTCCGAACAGCCCTCCGACACCGAGCACCGAGCACCATCTCTGCCGAGCGCTTCGACCTCGGCCCCGGCAACAGGCAAAGCCGAGGACTTGGGGCCTTCCCCTCCAGAGATTCTTGATCGCACAGTAGCAGCAGCAGCGAAGCAGGCATTTCAGAAGTTTCTCCAGATGTTCCTCTGTGTTTCTCACAGCTGTCTCCATCAAATCAGGATAGTGCACAGCATCCTACTTCACAAATACGATATCATTTCAGAGCGGCTGCCATCTTCTCCTCCCCTCTGCATTTGAATTGCTGTAGCAAACCATGATGTATTCAGTCACAATACTTTCAACAGTATATCTCTAGAAGTTTGTTAGAGTGGTTGGAGGAGAAGCCAACCCTCTCAAGCTCCTAAGAAAGTAAAGATGCTGGCTTGTTTTCCTTATATTTGCATCTATTGCTGGGCTCACAACATTTCATCCAATATGTTCATGGCCAGGAATTTAAAGCTGCTGCCAATCTGCCAGTGGAGACCGGTGCACGTTTGCCCTCTTTCCCCTGACTGAAGTCAACAGTCAGCTTATTAGTTTTGCTGACATTGAGCAAGAGGTTGTTTGTGCCGCACCACTCAACCAGGTGACTTATCTTGCTTCAGTAAAATGAAGCATGATTCATGCAATAACGGCACAGTACTTCATTTTATCAGACAGACAAAACTTCTGCTGCTGAGCTTAGCATTAAATCTAATCACTCCTCTATTGTTTCTTGATGATCGCCAATATTAATATTTTAATTAGTTGTCTGGCATTAACTTTAATAATTTTAAGAATCCTGCTTGTATCATTTGAAATTTACTTTCAATAAATTATGGCATTTTGCAGTGAGGCAAAATAACGTTTATTTTAACACATACAAAATATAACTACAGTAAAGATTTGAATTGAACCTCCTTTTGCATCAGACAACCAAGGGTTAAGCAGGAGCAATTTCCCATCTAATTAGACCTACTGTATATTCACCTTTGTGGCATGCATGTTTTACATGTATTCTCTAATAACATATTTATAGGGCCCTTAATGAAATGCAGAAGTCAAGATCTAATGACCTCAGTGAACCTTTTCTAACATACTATAGAAACATAAACATAAGAAATTCTGCAGATGCTGGAAATCCAAAGCAACACATGCAAAATACTGGAGGAACTCAGTGGGTCTGGCAGCATCTGTGGAAATGAATACGCAGATGTCTCAGGCCGAGACTATTCATCAGGACTATATAAACATAGTTATGTATTCATTTCCCGGTTCACCAGGGAAACACGGTGCTCTGTAGGACCAGCTTCAGGGAAAAGCAGGAAAACTGCTTTGGATTTCACATGGCAATGTTGAGCTTCTGTGACCCCAGTAGCATTCAGATACCATACTAACTTAAATCTGCATCTATCAGACATCATATCAGTTAAAAGAAACTGGTCATAAATGCAAATGAGAGCAAAAATAGTGGGAAGTTAGAGGATTGGGAAGCTTTTAAAAGACAACAGAAGGCAATTAAAAAGCCATAAGGAGGGAAAAGATGAAAAACAAGCTAGCCAATAATAGGAAAAGTTTATTCAGATACATAAAAAGTAAAAGAAAGTTGACAGTAGATATCTGACTTCTGGGAAATTATCACTGGAGAGGTAGTAATTGGGGACAAGGAAATGGCTGCTAAACTAAATAAATGTTTTGCATCCAACTTCATTGGGGAAGATATTAGCAGTATGCTGGAATTTTCAGACTGTCAGGAGTCAGAAGTGAGTGTAATTGCTGTTACTAGGGAGAGGATGCTTGGGAAGCTGAAAGGTCTGAAGGTAGATAAGTGACCTGGACCAGATGGACTACACCCTAGGGTTCTGAAAAAGGTAGCTGAGAGGTTCTGGAGGTATTAGTAATGATCTTACAAGAATCACTAGATTCTGGTTTGGTTCTGAAGGAATGGAAAATTGAAAATATCATTTCACTTTTCGAGAAGGGAGGGAGGCAGAAGAAAGGAAATTATAGAGCATTTAGTGGTTGGAGTCGATTGTTATGGACGAGATCTTGAAGGCACATGATAAATAGGCTAAAATCAGCAAGATTTCCTTCTGGGAAAATCATGCCTGACAAATCTTTTGGAATTCCTTGAGGAAATAACAGGCAGAATAGACAAAGGAGAATCAGTAGATGTGGTGTATTTGGATTTTCAGAAAGCATTTGACAAGGTGTCACACATGAGGTGGCTTAACAAGATAAGACCCATGGTATTACAGGAAAGATACTAGCATGGATAGAGGATTGGCTGATTGACAGGACACAAAGTGTGGGAATAAGGAAGACTTTTTTGGTTAGCTCCTGGTGACTGGTGGTGTTCCACAGGGGCTGGTATTAGGACTGCTTCTTTTCATGTTATATTTCAGTGATTTGGATGACTGATTTGATGGCTTTGTGGTGAATTTTGTGGACAATATGAAGATAAGTGGAGGGACAGGTAGTGCTGAAGAAACAGGGAGGCTGCAGCAGGACTTAAATAAGGAGAAGGGGTAAAGAAGTGGCAGATGGAATACATTGTTGTGAAGTGTATGGTAGCAGGGACAAAAGCACAGAATATTTTCTAAAAAGGCAGAAAATTCAGAATTCTGAGGTGCAAAGTGACTTGGGAATCCTTGTACAGGTTAACTTGCAGGCTGAGTCAGTGGTGAGGAATGTAAACGCAATGTAAGGATTCATCTTAAGTGGGCTGGAATATATAAGCAAGGATGTAATACTAAGGCTTTATAAGACACTGGTGAGGTCTCACTTGGAGCATTGTTGTCACGATGTGCACGGAGAATGATGGGACCCAAATGCAAAGGAAAGATAGACTCCCAATGCAGAGACGGCAACCAAAGATAATAAATAAGAATCCCAAGAGAACATCAGTGGCTCAGCCGAGCGACATTGCGAGATGAACCAATCTCAAAACAAGGACTCCCAATAAGTGCTAATCAAGCATCCACTCAAATAATGCAAGTAACACAGAGATCCAAATCCCCCGAGCCTATCAAAATAAACTTAGTAAGAAGGTCTAAATGATTAGCAACTGTCATTAAACAACAATTAACCATTTCAGGTGCTCTAAAAAACTAGGAATCCGACATTCTGACTCCCTGCACAGGACTGAAGAGCTTGTTACAATATCCTCCCAGCCCACATGTCTGGCACCATCTGGCCCAGGCAGACCTGCAGAACTCGAGATCTAGGTATGACTTGAGACAGCCCTGGGGAGGGAGAGACAGGCCTGAGGGACTCGAGACAGAGTAAACCTCAGGAACATAGAATAAACCTTGGAAGCAGCCTAGAATGTAGACTAAAGAAGCTCAGAACGAAGACTTGAGAATTGATGGCATCCTCAACTCACACCGACAAATGCCAAAATGCTGCTAGGTTCATTAGATCGCGGGGTCCTTCTGGCACAATGTAGATGGAAAATGATGGAACCCAAGTTCGGAGGAAAGACAGATTCCAATGTAGAGACAGTGATCATTGTTAATAAATAAGAATTCCAACAGAACATCAGAGGCTCAGCCAAGGGGTATCACGAGATAAAAATTTCCCAAAACTAGGACCTGTGATAGCGCTAATCGAGTGTCCACTTAAATAATACAAGTTACACAAAGATCCCCAAGCCTATCAAAATAAACTTAATAAGGAAATCTAAATAATTAATGACAGTCATTAAACAACAATTAACCAATTCAAGTGCTCTAAAAGCCTAGCAGCCCAACACTCTCTGGTCCCCACACAGGACCGAAGGGTTCATTACAATTGTGTGCAGTTTTGGCTCCCTTATCAAAGAAAGGATATGCTGACATTCGAGGAAGTTCAGAAGAGGTTCATGAGAATGATTCTGGTAATGAAAGGGTTATCATATGAGAAACATTTGATTGTGTTGGGCCTGTACTCATTGGAATTTAGAAGAATGGTGGGGGTTGGAAATCTCATTAAAACTTATTTAATGTACAAAGGCCTAGAGAAGGTGAATGTGGAGAGGATGTTTCCTATGGGGGGGGGGGGGAACTCTAGGACCAGAGGGCACAGAATAGACCTACACCCATTTAGAACGAACATGACGGGGAACTTCTTTAGCCAGAGGGTTCTGAATCTGCAAAATTCATTCCCACATGTGGCTGTGGAGGCCAGTTTATTGGGTGTCTTTAAGGCAGAGGTTGATAGGTTCTTGATTAGTCAGGGTGTGAAAGGTTACAGGGAGAAAGTAGGAGAATGTGGTTGAGAGGCAAAATAGATCGGCCATGATGAAATGATAGAGCAGACTCGATGGGCTGAATGGTCCCATCACTTATGGTCTTACCTTTGGCAAGGGAGAACTTTTCAGTCCCTCCTCATCAAGCATGCTCTAAAAAACAGCTCTTCCTCTCATAATAGTATGCAGAGTTAATTGGGAAGAAGTGATGCAGAATTCCAAGTCAGCTCTATAATAAAGCTCCACCTTATTTATGTGGGCAGCAGAATTACAAGTTGAGAATGCATTATGCAACTCCCCACAATTCCATAGGCCTTTAAACACCTGCTGATCTCCTTTCATTGCAAATATCCTACAATGTCGGTTCAGTAATTATTAATAGAGAGAACAACCTGTTAATAATCAATCTGCTTTGTCATGGATCTTGAATATGGAGCAGTTGACTGTAGATATTGTGCATATAATATTGCTTTGACATGCATAATAAAGTACCTGTCCTAACATGGTGACTGACCCTTAATAGAATGGGAGCCAAATACAGAGTTATTTATCTGCTGATAGTTGGGTAGAGTTTTGATATCCTTTTAATATGAAGTAAATCATATGCCTGAATAGATACTGTTTGGTTCATTGGATGTTCAGATTTTTTTTATTGAGGCAATGTTTTCTGAATACACTTTCAATCCACTTGTCAGTGGGACTGTCATTAATCCAGGGGAAAATCCAGATCACATTTCAGTAGCTCCAATAATAGCCAGATTTAATCAAATATTTTATAGTATTAATAAATACACTATAACATTCAAAATATCAATGATATTTTTCAGTAAAACTTTACAGAGTGGAGCAAAACCAGTTATAAATTTTTTTTAAGGGCAGAAAATACGAAACCAGCAAGGAGTGTTTGATTAGAATTTCCTAGCCTCAAACTACATAAACCCTCCTTCAATAATCAGTATTCCCATGAAGGTGCAATATTTCCTCATAATGTTATACCTTTCAATAAATGTAATGATAATACCCACTTGCATACTGCACATAGTCTAATAAAATTTATTTTATCATCATATTTCTTTTAAGATCCTTTTTGGTTTTTTTTCCCCTCCTTTACACAGTGTCATTTACCTCATTTTTTTTTTGCCATTGCTTTGCATCTGTCACAAAGCTCATCCTTAGTCCCAGGAGAGGAAAAGCCTCTTTGTTCTTAGCTATGTCCTTTATATGATGCAGTGTGGGTCTATTCAAAAAGAACTGCAAACAGGGCAATTTCTGAAACCACTATAACGGTAGTAGATACAAATGCCATGGCCATTTCACAAAATGAAATGGCAGAAAGAGATCTCTTGGCCTTAGATTGTCTTAAAAAGATTTTCTTTGTCTTTCATACTTTTTTTACATACCTCTTCAATTAACAAGAATAAATACTTTGTTTTTTTAAATCCCTGGTCTAAAACACTTCATTGTTGAACATCTGGGATTAGAGCAAGCATAGATACCATGAGAAAGCTCACCTGAAATACTCAGTAGTTAGCCATTCTTTCCTTTTGACTGAAGAGATATTAGCACCTGCAAAGGGTGGGGCTCGACAGGAGAAGAGAGGAGAGGGAAGAGCAGGGTGGGAGGGAGGACAGTGCCATAGGCTATCAAATACACCATCTTCCCTTGATTGCAAAAGCAAACCCAATGTAGTTTTCATTTATCTCTCTAAATGCTTGATCACTCCACACATTAAAAATAGGAGCAAGAAATCTTAACTAGGTAAATAAGAGTCCAATGCTAATTGTAGGAAACGTAATGTCCCGAAGCAGGCAGTATCCTATAAAACACACCAGTGCTAACAATGAGATGATTAAAATATTAGCACATTAAGGTCATTTTGATTCCTCAAAGAGTTCTGTACAGGTCTTCCCTAGGTTACAACAGGGTTCCACTCGTGTAAACTATTTATAATGCAAAAAGTTTGCAAGTGCGAAATGGGATCTCAAACCATGTTCCCACAGAGCAGAAGATACCTGCAGCCTTGCTATGGGGAATCTTGGTTTGAGGCAAATGAATTCTGTTGGTCTCCCAAATGCTCATCTGCTGTACACAAGTTGGGGGTTTGTTAGTTTCAGAGGACTGGTAACTGATTTTGTCAATCTGATTAATGTATTCTCAGTGACAGCTTTATTATGTATACCTGTACATTTGCTCCTTAATGCAAATATCTAATCATTCAATTATGTGATATCAACCCAGTGCACAAAATTTCAGACTGGTCAAAACTGTTGTTGTTCAGACCAAACAACAGGATGAGAAAGAAAAGTGTCTTTGAACATGGAACAATTGTTAATGCCAGCTGGAGTGGTTTGAGTATTGCAGAAACTGCTGACCTCCTGGGATTTTCATACACAACACCCACTGGAGTTTACAGAGAATGATAAAAAAAAAACAAATAAAAAAACATCTAGTGAGTGGTAGTTCTGTGGGCAAAAATGCTTTGTTAACGTGGAAGGTCAGAATTGATTGACGCCTTCAAAGATGGCATCAGATTCCTACTGATGGGAAATGGTCCAATGGTTCAGGAGGCTCCAAGCAGAAATTATGGTTATGACAGGCATCATCAGAGACTTCCATTTTGCTGATGACTGTGCCCTCAATACTGGTTCAAAAGATGATAAGCAGTGCTGTGTTGACAAGTTTTCTGGTGTGTGTGCCAACTTTGGACTTTACATCAACATCAAGACTGAAGAAATGTATCACCCAGATCTAGGAAAATCATACGTCACAATTTACAGTCAAAGACTCAACCCAGTGAACAGTTTCTCACATTTTGGCAACACCTTGTCCCAGAATATCGTCACTGAGATCGCCAAAGCAAATGTAGCCTTCGGCAGACTTTATAGTAATGCATGGAATAGAAGATGCACAAGTCTGCAGATAGAGTGAATGGTAGAAAGAGTCATACTACTTCCCCTTCTGCTTTATGCATGCGGAACGTGGACAGTGTATCAACGGCATGCCAAGAAACTGAACCATTTCCGCACAGTCTGCCGCTGAAAGCTCCTCAACATTAAGTAACAGGAGAGAATTCCTGACACTGAGGTAATTACCAAGTCGAACCTGCCCAGTATCTGCACCATCCTGATGCAGTCCCAGTTACACTGGGCAGGCCACATAGCTCATATGCCAGACCATCAGCCTCCTAAGAGACTGCTCTACAGTGAACTACAGAAAATAAAGTATTCCTATGGCAGCCACCGAAAAGACAGCTTGAAACCTTCACTAACAGCCTTTGGCATCAGCCCACCATCAGGTTGATTGGCACTTACCCTCCATGAGGAAGCAGTGAGAGAAAATGCACAACTGCAGCAGAGAGATGTAAGCTGGCCGGGAAAGATCGAGCCAGCAACCCCCAACCCATCTTTTGCCCATTCTTTGGCCATGTGGGCAGCCATCTCTTGCCCACATGGCCAAAGAACCTTTCAAGTGTGGTTTGGCCTCTCCAGCCATCTGCATACCCACAGATCAGTTCAGCCCCTACAAATCATGGATGACGAGAGTGGCTCTCATCATTGCACAATGGATGAATTAACGAACAAATGAATAGTCAGAAGATAATGGCCAAACTGGTAAAAGCTGACAGGAAGGCAACAGTATGTCAAATAACTAGGCATTACAACAGTAGTGTGCAGGACAACATGTCAAACCTTGAAGTGGAAGGGCTACTGCAGCAGAAGACTACAGTGGCCACTTTGTAAGGTACAGGAGGTATCTAATAAAGTGGCCACTGAGTGTACCCTTCCTTACTGGTTTTCAAACATTTTTAAAATCAGTGTGGAGGAAGTTAAAGTGTAAACAATTCATTTTTGCCAATGTCATTTTCTCCAAACCATTTTGTAAGTAAATTTGCAATTCTTGAGGTACCTGTGGACCAATAATTCTCATATGATCCACTACACACTGTAATGTGCTTTATTTGTTGAGATAAATTCCCACAGTTTCAGAGACCATAATGGCATGTTATTACTATGCATGACATCTTCTGTCACTGGGATAAGTACAATTACAAAGAAAGCATGGCAGTGCCTCTACTTCTTTAGGAGTTGCTGAAGGTTAGGTATGACATCTACAACTTTGACCAACTTTTATAAATGTGTAGTGGAGAGTTTATCGACTGGTTGCATCATGGTCTGGTATGGAAACACCAATGTCCTTGAACCAAAAATCCTACAAAATGTGGTGGATACAGCCCAGTCCAACACAGGTAAAACCCTCCCCACCACTGAGTACATCTACATGGAGCACTGTTGCAGGAAGGCAGCATCAATCATCACAGATGCCCTCCACCTAGGCCATGCTCTTGCCCCACTGCCACCATCAGGAAGAAGGTACAGGAGCCTCAGGAGCCACAACATCAGTATTAAGGAACAGTTATGACCCTTAAAACATCAGGCTCTGGAACCAGAGGGGAAAACGTCACTCAGTTTCATTTGCCCCATCACTGAACTGATCCCATAACCTATGGACTCACTTTCAAGGACTCTTCATCTCATGTTCTTGATCTTTATTATTTATTTATTTATTTATTATTTTCCTCTTTCACATTTGCACTGTTTGTTGTCCTTTGTACATTGTTTTTTTTTCTCCATCCTGTTGGATGCAGTCTTTGTTTGATTCTATTGTGTTTCTTGTACTTACTGTGCATGCCTGCAAGAAAATGAATCTCAGGGTTGTATATGGTGACATATATGTACTTTGATAATAAATTTACTTTGAACTTTAGATTGGCAGTAGGCCTTGCAGTCCCTTGAGCCTTTTCTGTCATTCTATTTGATCATGGCTGACCTCTACCTGAACTCGAGGTATGTGAACGCTGTGTTCATTTCAATCTGTTGAGGTTGCAGTCTGCCTAGAATTCTGCAAAGTACTTTTGGTAGAATGGAAACAAAGATCAAATTTGTCCCAGTTCAACTACTTAGATTCAGATGTCAAACGCGCAGAGTACACTCCCTGACAACACGGACAATTTATATATGTTTGTTAAGACTCGGCCGGGGAGCTCCAAAATGCAAGGAAAATAGCAAACACTGGGCGCTTAGTGCCTACACAAAAAATAAATTTAAAACTAAAAATAGTGCAAGCAATTACCATTCAAATTGTGTTTAGTATTCACAGATGGTATTACACAAAGGAGCAAATTTGTCTCAAGGCGCAATCCTGGTATTTATCATGGCATCTATCAATCTTGCATAAAACTACACTGTAGAGGTCAAAGCCACATGGATAAAGTCATATTACATAAAAGCTAGAACCTTATTTATATCAAAGCATCATTTCTGGGTTTTCACATTTATGTAGCACAGAAGAATAATATAGCTGGAGTGTATTACTACGTATAACTTTACACAAAGCACACTAACATCACTTGCTGGCTAAATAGACCTGCAGTAGTGACAAATACAGCAGGAAAAGATTTAAATCTATTTGAAACCAGTTTATTTAAACATCCTCCCAAATGCATATGCTTTCAACATGTTTCTTTCCAGTTCAATTGATTCAAATTCTTCAAAACCAAATCAACCTAGGGTTTATGATCATGCCTCCTTAGTACAATGATCACAATTGGCTTACTTTCAAAATTAAAAGGAAAACACAGTTTCTAGGTTAAGGCAAAAATAGCATAGCCTTGGTGGTTTGCAGAACAACCTCATTTTTTTGTTTAATCTATTATTTAATAAGGATTTAATAAATAATAATGAAACAATGCTAGAGAGGTCTGCCTCAAGAAAGGACATTTTATACATTTAAATATACACTCAGTGGCCACTTTATTAGGCACACCTGTACACCTGCTCATTAATCCAATTATCTAATCAGCCTATGATGTGGGAGCAACTCATTGCATAAAAGCATACAGACATGGTCAAAAGGTTCAGTTCAAAGGTTCAAAAGATTCATCTTATTGTCTAAGTATGAATGTATAATACAACTCTGATATTTGTCTTCTCTGGATAGCCATGAAATACAGAAAGATCATGGGAGCTGTTGAAAGAAAATACATCAACTCCCACCCTCCTCCCCTGGCATGAAAAAAATGAAACAAAACTCACAAACTCCAAAATCCCCCAGCCCTTCCCACAGAAAAGAACAGCAACAATAGTAACAAATCCCCAACCCCTTCTCTGTGGAAAAATCCCCACCCTCTTCCAACAGAATAAACAGTGACGATAGCAATTCCTGACCCCCTCACTCACAGAAGTCAACAGCAACAACAGCAACAAAAACCCCCAACCCACCCCACCCCTGCACCAAACACAAAAAGTTAACAGATCGCCCACCCACCAATCGGCAGCTGAACAGTTGTTGTTCAGACCAAACATCAGAATGGGGAGGAAATATATGAGTTACTTTGGCCATGGGATGATTTTTGGTGCCGTATGGGATGGTCTGAGTATATCAGAAACTGCTGATCTCCTGGGATTTTCACACTCAATAACCTCTAATGTTAACAGGAAACAATTTTAAAAATTGTGAAGTTGTGAAATATCATGAATCTTGAATTGCTGAGCAAATCACTTTTCCCTAAGTGATCAAAACTATTCTTTTATACGACGTTCTCGTGTTCTTTTTGATCCACATCATTTTTAAAATGACTTCCACAAAATTCCATCACTAAAAGATATTGAGAGCCTGAAGAATGGTTTGTGTAAATGAAGATTAAAAACCCAATGCTTTACATGTTCTTGAATCATTTCAATGTCCTTTACACACTACAAGTCAAACAGAATTAATCTAAGTCAAACTGAACTAATGCTGACACAATGTTTTCTTCTAAATTACAAAAAAATTTTAAATACATGTTTGAAAATATTTGGCCTAGATCTAGCACAAAAGTTGACATGGTATTCCCTATTGCATGACATCTAATTTGTTTTACATTGAATATATTCATAATACAAGTTCTACATTTATATTTTCAGATGCCTAGCTATACTTATCTAAACCATATTCTCTATCACCAAGGAAAACAATAAGCTACAGATTCGAGAAGAGTAGAAGATGTAGCAAGTCTTAAAAAATTTCCAAATACTACAATCATGGACTCTGCAGCTGAGGCAAGAGTGCCAGAGCTTGTTGTTATGTACTGCAGTCTGTATTTGGTCATCAATAAGGCAATCACAAATGAATACACTGAGTGGGAGATGCTGGATGAATAACTGTGAAGGTATTTTTAGATCTGTCTGTCAGAAGAGTATGGTGAACTCAGTGAGATGTTGTAGAGTGAAAATAAGCAGTGCCACAGCACCAGAATGAAGATAGTTTTAAATAAATTTCAGTGTTGACCTATTAAGAGGAGATCATTAGGAAATATGCATTACTTTATATACTTGGACACAAGCATTACATTATGATAATATTAGTCTTGAGCAAACAAAATGTCAGCATAAATAATTTTAGTATCATAGTCATAATATTGTACCTTCTTCTTTCAGATATTTATCCAATTCTTCCTAAATATGCTCCAACTGTTCCATTTGAAATATCCTCCTATCAATGTCTTTATGCTGCTGAGGAATCAAATGTTCTATTTTAATACTGTCACCAAATCCTTCATCCCTCATTGACAGAAATAATTTTTCACCAAATTCTCTCAAAATGGTATTTTCAAAATTCCTGTCTTTCCTTTGTTACTGCAGGAGCACTCCCAATACTTCAAGTTTCTTCCCTGAAACATTTCCATTCCTGTCTTTTAATTAGATTATGGCAGAAATCTATTGACATTTGATAACATTATTGAAATATCTTCGCTTTTTCCCTGCATTTATCAGCACTAACTTCACCTTTATCTGTTCTAAAACACAGCATTTTATTCACAAACTAAGGTTTGCTTTTCTTTTGGTGTGCATTAAAGAAAAATACACAGAACACTTGCAGCAGCTATAGCTCCAACATAAAATTCACCATGCTGTGGTCTGACTCTGGGTGAAAGGAGTCATTCACCCAGAGGTAATAACCTCTCATCACTTTGGTTTAACATTGCGTAGTGTGTTGCTGCAGGTCCAGTACAGTGTCAATTCTGATTTATCAATTGTTTGCAGTTTATTGAATTATAATCCAATTGCTCTGAGTGTACGAAAGGACATGCTTTGCTCAGGTTTTCTTCCAAGATAGATGAATGTTTGGCTCTCCAAAAGAGCACAGTTACTGCTACGGCAAAGCAGAAGCAGAGCAATGTAAATAGCATCCTGCCTGCTGGGAGCCAAACTGTAGACTGAGAGTGATAGCTTGACTGCAATGCACCTATGGTGCTTTTCAGCGGCTGAGAAATGTTGCACTGGGTTTAGAAACATTAGCTGAGAAACAGCTGGATTCAAGAAGAATTGCGGCAATATCAAGTCCAAATCAGTGCTTTAAACTTTTATAAAAATAAATTGAAGAGTTCTTGACAAAGTGATTTATTTCCTGAGTCCTGATGAAGGGTCTCAGCCTGAAACCTTGACTGGTAATTTCCCTCCATAGATGCTGCCTGGCCTGCTGAGTTTCTCCAGCATTTTGTGAGTGTGTTGGTCAAGATTTCCGTCATCTGTAGAATCTCGTGTCTCCGATTTATTTCTAAATTATCTTGTATGCTCAAATATTTAGCTAGTCTGATTCTTATTTATGTCTTACAGTTCAGGTGTAGACATTGTTTACAGAATAAGCTGCAATTGGTTCTTACAGAACTGAAAAAAAAATTAAATCACAAAAAGCAGTTTGCTAAAAATTCAAGCATGTCACGATCAGGACAACAACCTTAAGGGTATGCATATTTTCCATCTGAGAGCTAATTAATTAGGCTGACTCAACAGAAAAACACAGTGATAATATATGCAAGGATGTACTGTATATGCATTGTCCTCTGTCTTGTGCCAAGTGATGACCATCATTAATTAAAATTGTATGATTTTACATTTTATTATCAAAATAATTCACTTGGCAATTTTTTTGCAACCATTAAAATCATTAGATTGCTCAAATGATTTACATTTAGAAAGGACAACGCTTGTTTATAACTGCTTGATTCCAATCAGATGGGAATTTCAGCAAGAATTTCATGACACAAAGGTAAACAAGCAAACATCAAAGTGGGACCCTGTGGAGCATACAGCCATTAGGTGATCACTCTAGCTGACATTAAAATGCTGTCTCTCCTCCTGGCCCACTTGAGCATATTTAACTATGCAGAGTTTAAAATATGGATGCAGCAGCACAAATGCTAACTTACAAAATTTGGCTTCAGCCTTTCCCAACTTCAGCAGAGTTTGCGTTCTGTTGACTACAAGCCAAAGATTATGCTGCTGCTTAGAAATGCTGGGGTGCGGAAGTACATGAGAGGACCATTCCACAAAGAATCTAAAAGAACTCCTTAGTGGTGGTGAAGCAATTAATTTTTATATTGGTTCTGGGAAAAATGTAAATGAATATTGTTGGCCTTACTGCAGATATAGTGCACATATTTTTCTCTCTCAGTTGAATATTTACTGTTTTTTAAGTACCTTGAAATCTCTGGATAAATTTGGCTGTCAATGGGAACAGCAGTTTTGAATTGAATTTGTATTAAAATTAAAAAAAACAAGATCAAAAATCAATGTTTCTCTGATACAGCTTCTCCTTAAACTTCCATCTATACCCATTGGAATCAAGTTCTTCATGGGATGTTGATGAGCAGTGCTGAAGTCTTTTAAAATATTCAGTGGTATCAAGTTGGAAATATCAAAATGCAGGGTGTGTGGGTGCTTTATTTTCCAACTCCAATTGTTTGTACAATGCTTTCTTTTTCATCGTTAGAATTTTTCCTTCAACCTTTCTGATTGCCTCGGGCTATACAAGTGGACTGTTCCCAGATCTTTAACAGAGCCCCTTTGAAAACTGGTCCGTCTAATAAATACAACAAATTATTACATCCCTGTGTTAGTTCCCACTGGATCAGAAAGGGGGCTCACGTGTGATTGTACATCCCAATCTTGAATTTCATGGATCACACTGTGGCAGGGATTTTTGTTGAAAATTTGGTTCCAGCCAGTCTTGATTAACAAGCCAAGAATCCAAAACTAAACAGGATATTGCTTAATAAGCAAATAAATATGACAAAACATTTATCTTTGTCTTCTATAATGTAGTCATAATCACTTCATTTCTAAGTTAAAGAAACAGAAACTAATGGATAAAATCAACACACATCAAAGTTGCTGGTGAACGCAGCAGGCCAGGCAGCATCTCCAGGAAGAGGTACAGTCGATGTTTCGGGCCGAGACCCTTTGTCAGGACTAACTGAAAGAAGAGTTAGTAAGAGATTTGAAAGTAGGAGGGGGAGGGGGAGGGGGAGATCCAAAATGATAGGAGAAGACAGGAGGGGGAGGGATGGAGCCAAGAGCTGGACAGTTGATTGGCAAAAGGGATATGAGAGGATCATAGGACAGGAGGCCCAGGGAGAAGGAAAAGGGGGAGAGGGGCAAAAAACCCAGAGGATGGGCAAGGGGTATAGTCAGAGGGACAGAGGGAGAAAAAGGAGAGAGAGAAAAAGAATTTGTGTATATAAATAATGGATGGGGTACGAGGGGGAGGTGGGGCATTAGTGGAGGTTTGAGAAGACAATGTTCATGCCATCAGGTTGGAGGCTACCCAGATGGAATATAAGGTATTGTTCCTCCAACCTGAGTGTGGCTTCATCTTCACAGTAGAGGAGGCCGTGGATAGACATGTCAGAATGGGAATGGGATGTGAAGTTAAAATGTGTGGCCAGTGGGAGATCCTGCTTTCTCTGGCAGACAGAGAACAGATAAGGACTATGACATTGTGTGATATTCCATAGCTAAATAGTTAGACAGTTTATTCATACTCATCTCAAACAAAACATTCATTTTGTAATCGTTCAGACTGGAAATTTGACTGTAGCTTTTGAAACAACTTATATCAAAACTTACAATAGCTTTTCTTTTTTTTTTGCAAATTACAAGCCATTGTCTGTTCTTCAGCTCTGCTATGTTTTCCCTCCAGAACTGTCCCATGAAAGTTTAGTTTTGAATAACACAACAGTACAGAAACTGACTGGTACTGTTTTATTTCTATAAAATCAATGTCAGACCAATTGACCCAACTTGACGCTGTGTTTTTGAGGCTTCACATGATGGGATGCCTATTTTTTATTTTCTCTATTTTCCCCATTGTCTATATAAAAAATTCTCTCAAGAAACATTTGCTGAACGTCTCAAATACTTAAGTACTCATTTCATTCACTTACCATGGCAAGCTTCATCAACTTCCTCATAGCCAACACTGCAGACACACCTTCCCAAAGGAACCAACCAGTCTCCATCGGCACCACAATAGAGTTTTGGTGTATCTTTCTCCTCTGCATTCTTCACACAGGAACCTCGAACTTCCACAAGGGATGAAGAATCAACTCTGGGGATTGTATCAGGAAACATTGCCAAGTTGCGAAATGTAAATGGGCATTTTTTATAGTACACCCGCACAGAAACGAGAGCAATACAAGCTCCAATATCTTGGAAGGCCAAGTAAAATCCCTTTTTGGTTATTGGTCCAACCTCACGGATCTCAGTGTTTAGTTTAAGTATACGATCTCCCAGATCCATCTGTGTAAAGCTCTCATCAGCTGCAATTGTATCAATTTTAGTATATTGGCTTTGTCTGAATTTAATTCCATGAGATTCATTTGACTCCATGTAATGCAAGTTGAATGTTTCCTTGCAGGTTCCGAGAACCCAGGGAATGCTGTTACAGTCCCTCAGGGTGAATTTCAATTCCACATAGACTTTCTGTGCTGCCTCACGAGATATCCAGTTCGTTCGCAGCCAGTTATTTTGATTTGGTTCCATTACATTGCAGACCTGGTACGTGTGGATGGGTCTGTTGTGTTCGTCCATTTCTGGGATAGCATCCCACTGTAACACAGAAAGGAGAAACATATGTAGAAAATGATCAGCTCTACTTTTCAGCTATGTCTACAAAATACGTGATATTATTCAAAAAGTAGAGAAAAATACACTTACTAACTTCGTAACAGGAGAATAAATATTTAATACTGATTCCCTAAACTATAATAACATAGAACTACAGTCTCTTAACTGCTTTGATGGAAAGGAACTAATAACTCCATAAGAGTGGACAACTAACAAATCCCAATCCTGGACCAAAGTAATACCACTAAGTGGAATGTATTTGACCTTGATTTGAAAACAATGATCCTGCATAATCGACCTTTATGAATCACAACTTGGACACCAAAGTAAATGCAAAGTCACTGCTAACTACCTAATGATAAATACCTTTCTTATGTTGAATACTGTAATATGTGCACATCATTCACATTAAATGAACCAGAGAAAGTCATGCCTGGCAAACAGATCCATGTGATAAGCCTTGTCAAACTGCAGTTTGGGAGCAGAGGAGAGGCAGAGAGAAGGGGAAGGGAGAGAATATGGGATGGTGAGAAGGGGTAAAGAGGATGGGAAATATGGCCAAGCAGTTATTTTGTGACGTGGAAAACATTACGGGGAATAATAAGTTATTTGAATAGGTTGGCAGGAGAGTATGAGTTTACATAGATATATACAGTAACTATTGGGACAATACAGCCCTCTTGCGTGTGGTTAGTCAATTATTTGAGCTTCTTTAGCAAGGTTCGATTTTGCATTTAAAATTTGGGGAAATTTTGAGATATACAGCAGGAAATGAAGTTGAGCAGATTAAAAATAGTTATCTTGTGCGTACTTTCAGTCACATTGGCTGTTCTTAACTGAGCAGTTTTGCTACACAGTTTGTGTTATCACACAGTCCACTTTAATTTCAACAACAAAGATGATGCAGTATTACTCTCAACAATAACATTTTCAACATATATTTTGTGTTACCAGAGAACAAATTGTTAATATTTTAATTGAATTTACTTTCACATTTTTGCAATATTTTTCTTTGCTTGCCTGGAGATTATACAGTGTAACCTGAAGCCCCTAAATACTGGAACAGATACTGGTGCCAAACCAGTCCTTATATGCCAATACTACTAAGTACCTTTCTGGTAATTAAATCCTTGGTACACTGGACACTCATATCTGCTAGAGCCACAGGCAAATAAAGCAGACCACAGGTGCGGCAGCAAAAGAGGCTTTTTTACAGATTCCCAAGGATTTTTTGACAGACCTAATTAAAACTATAGTCTGATTTTAACATACTCTGCTACACACTTAATTAGCAAGGTTACTTTACCTGCACTAAAACAACCCAATTGACTTTAATTTTCTGAACTGAAAATGAAACAAAGGACATTCACTCAAAGTCTGGGCAAATACATGGTAGGTATCAGTGACATAAGGAGTGAATCTGCAGGCTCCACAGGAAAATCTGAGGCTACATTTGGCATAGATTCTACCCCTATCAATACCACACATTCACAGCAGATTATTTGACCAAAATGGCAAATGATTTTCTAATATTCATTGCAATCCAATGTTTCAGAATTCTGACAGCACACTTAATGAGCCACAGATATTTATCTTGGAGCAGTGCAATCTGTTCACCTATATTGGAAACTGTTAACAGTATATCATGTATTTTGAAAAATTAGAACATCCTGGAAACAATCAAGTTCGCCCACATCTGCGGGAAGATAATTTTTTCAATTTTTCAAAGGGGTGACTTAGTCTTTATCTCCACAGTTCTTGCCTGAACCAATGAACATTTCTGGGATTTTCTATTTCTGTAGATAGTGGAAATATGAAACTAATTTTTGCTTCAGATTTTATAGATATTTTGATTTCCATGCCACTGGAAGAAAAGTGATCTTCGAAGGAGAAATTTCTCCTTAATTTTAACAATGCAATTTAGTAATGTGTCAGTGAGGTCAAGGTGGAAGAGCATAAAATTTTACATGATCCGTATGCTAGACTTGGAAGATATATTATAAGAATAATTATCTGACATTTTACACTCTAGCTTAAGAATTTCAATGAAACTACAGCTATCCATTTCAGCCTCTGACATTTCATTCTATTAACTGGTGTGCTCAGATTGAAGCTGCTATTGAGGAGACTCGACATCTAGCTTGCCACAGCAACTATGTTTTCTCCATCTTCATCTAATACCTGAATCTTTCAGATTTTTCTCTTTACTCCTCAGCCATCAGAATCTTGAACCAAATCTTGTAACCGCTGTCAATTGATTTTGCATACTTTGACCTTGGTTGCTTTCCCTTCTGAATTACTCATGCATGTCACTTGCTCTAGAACTTTGCAGTCTAAATGCTTCCTCACTCTCATACACTGAAACCATCCTTCACTGACTCCTGGAACATTAGCTCATTTATTTCAAAAATATCTTTATGTTCCTCTTTCAATCTATCCACGTCCTCATTAAACACAGTTTTGAATAATTTATTCTGCCGCATGTTAATTTCACACATTCCAATCACTTTATTAATTCTATTGTCTTGTCTTCATTTTGTTTTCTTCCAAAAGCATTTAGCACCATACTTCTCTCTGGAAAGCTGTACAGGAAACCAATTGCCATCTGCTGTATTTCTGTTCTTTTGCAAAAAGTTCTAAAAACCCACATTCTATATACTTTCAGACTACTCTCCTTTGAAATTTCCTTTTCTCTCCCAGAAGTTCCTGTTATTCCTGGAAAAGAAACCAAGTAATTTGTAGTCACGTATTGCAGTTGTAAGCAGGCAGACAGAAATTTCCAGATATATAATTTGGTGTCCAGTCTTTTTTTTTATCCCAGTGATATAATTTAATACTTCAAGCAAGTATATCAAAGCAAGGTAAAGAAAACTTGTCACTAAGAACACTGGATTGGATCCTATTTACTTATTGACATCATTACTGGGATGGTGAAATCAAAGCACCAAGGCTGGCATCTTGAGTGAGTGTGGATTGTGAGGCCTCAAGACTGAGAGATATCCTGGGGGGAAGGAGGGGAAATAGATTGGGTTTCACTTTGAAACTCACTCAGTAATGAAAATTTTTCTAGACCCATTTTTCTAAAAAAAATAGCAATCAATGTTCAGTTTTGGCTGCCTCATTATAAAAATGGATGTGGAAGCTTTAGAGAGGGTGCAGAGGAGATTTACCAGGATTATGTCTGGATTAGAAAGCTAGGGCTTTTCTCTTTGGAGAGAAGGAAGATGAAAGGTGACTTGATAGAGGAGTACAAGATGATAAGAAGCATAGGTTGAGCGGATAGCCAAAGACTTTTTAACAGAGTGGAAATGACAAATACAAAGGGGCATAACTTTAAGGTGTTGGGAAGAAAATGTGGGGGGGGGAGGGATATTAAAGGTATATCTTTTTTATACACAGAGAGTGGTAGGTGCATGGAAATGTCAGTATTTGCATAATAGAAAACCCTACCATTTCATCAGGCACATTTTATTGGAAGCAAATTTAGAACTGTATTCTGTCCATATCAGATACATTTGCAGTTAATTCTCATTTATGAAATACCAACAAATTCCAAAACTACTTCTACTACCAGGTTCACTTGGTGCATAATCTGGATTACACTTGTTGACAAATAGTGTAACAATGCACTCAAAAATAGCAAATAAATTAAAATGTAGTACAGTGTAAAAGAACTGGTTTAATTAGAAGGATTTAGAAGGAGTGGATTGGGACAATTTGTTTTTATGGGAAGGATGTAAGAAAGAAATAGAGGTCATTTAAAGGTGAAATTTTGAGGGTACAGGATCTTTATGTTCCTGTTAGGTTGAAAGGAGAGGTTAAAAGTTTGAGAGAGCCATGGTTTTCAAGGGATATTGGAAACTTGGTTCGGAAAAAGAGAGGGATCTACAATAAATACAGGCAGCCTGGAGTAAATGAGGTGCTCGAGGGATATAAAGAATGTAAAAAGAATCTTAAGAAAGAAATTAGAAAAGCTAAAAGAAGCTATGAGGCTGCTTTGGCAAGTAAGGTGAAAATGAATCCAAAGGGTTTCTACAGTTATATTAATAGCAATAGGACAGTGAGGGATAAAATTGGTCCCTTAGAGAATCAGAGTGGACGGCTATGTGCGGAGCCAAAAGAGATGGGGGAGATTTTGAACAATTTCTTTTCTTCGGTATTCACTAGAGAGAAGGACATTGAATTGTGTAAGGTAAGGGAAACAAGAAGTGTAGTTATGGAAAGTTTGATGATTAAAGAAGAGGAATTACTGACGCTTTTAAGGAATATAAAAGTGGATAAGTCTCCGGGTCCAGAGACGGAAGTTAGTGTGGAAATAACAGGGGCTCTGACAGAAATATTTCAAATGTCATTAGAAACGGGTATGGTGCCGGAGGATTGGCATATTGCTCATGTTGTTCCATTGTTTAAAAAGGGTTCTAAGAGTAAACCTAGCAATTATCGGCCTGTGAGTTTGACATCAGTGGTGGGTAAATTGATGGAAAGTATTCTTAGAGATGGTATGTATAATTATCTGGATAGACAAGGTCTGATTAGACAGTCAACATGGATTTGTGCGTGGAAGGTCATGTTTGACAAATCTTATTGAATTTTTTGATGAGGTTACTAGGAAAGTTGATGAGGGTAAAGCGGTGGATATTGTCTATATGGACTTCAGTAAAGCCTTTGACAAGGTTCCACACGGAAGGTTAGTTAGGAAGGTTCAATCGTTAGGTATTAATATCGAAGTAGTGAAATGGATTTAGCAGTGGCTGGATGGGAGAGAGCAGAGAGTAATGGTGGATAACTTTGTGTCAGATTGGAGGACGGTGTCTAGTGGTGTGCCTCAGGGATCTGTACTGGGTCCAATGTCATTTGTCATATATATTAATTATCTGAATGGGGTGGTAAATTGGATTAGTAAGTATGCAGATGATACTAAGGTAGGTGGAGTTGTGGATAATGAAGTAGGTTTTCAGAGCTTGCAGAGAGATTTAGGCCAGTTAGAAGAGTGGACTGAAAGATGGCAGATGGAGTTTAATGCTGATAAATGTGAGGTGCTACATTTTGGTAGGACTAATCAAAATAGGATATACATGGTAAGTGGTAGGGCATTGAAGAATGCAGTAGAACAGAGGGATCTAGGAATAATGGTGCATAGTTCCCTGAAGGTGGAATCACATGTGGATAGGGTGGTGAAGAAAACTTTTGGTATGCTGGCCTTTATTAATCAGAGCATTGAGTATAGGAGTTGGGATGTAATGTTGAAATTGTATAAGGCATTGATAAGGCCAAATTTGGAGTATTGTGTACAGGTCTGGTCACCAAATTATAGGAAAGATGTCAATAAAATTGAGAGAGTACAGAGGAGATTTACGAGAATGTTGCCTGGGTTTCATCTCCTAAGTTACAGAGAAAGGTTGAACAAGTTGGGTCTTTATTCTTTGGAGCATAGAAGGTTGAGGGGGGACTTGATAGAGGTATTTAAAATTATGAGGGGGATAGATAGAGTTGACATGGATAGGCTTTTTCCATTGAGTGTGGGGGAGATTCAAACAAGAGGACATGAGTTGAGAGTTAAAGGGCAAAAGTTTAGGGGTAACATGAGGGGGAACTTCTTTACTCAGAGAGTGGTAGCTGTGTGGAACGAGCTTCCAGCAGAATTGGTTGATGCGGGTTCAATGTTGTCATTTAATGTTAAAATGGATAGATATATGGACAGGAAAGGAATGGAGGGTTATGGGCTGAGTGCAGGTCGGTGGGACTAGGTGAGAGTAAGAGTTCAGCACGGACTAGAAGGGCCGAGATGGCCTGTTTCCGTGCTGTAATTGTTATATGTTATATGGTTACTTAATATTTTGATGTGTGCAGGACATTTATGCCTATAACTTGGATAATGTTATGCAATTTTTCCAGAGCAACCCAATCCAAAGGCAATCAGTTCTGGTTAAAACTGTGTCAGTTGTGGAGATAAACTTAGCATTTAAAACCTCAAATCCGACCTTTTCCTCATGTCAGACTCATATTTAACAATGTCAACCATTGTGTAAGGGGTATTTGTAAACCAATTGCAATAGAAGTTGGAGCTCTTAGTTTCAGGTAACAACTTCAACAAATTGCAGAAAAACTATTTCCACATATTGACATAAAAGACAGATGTTAGCCAAATTTAATTTTGGCAAAGTTATAAAGGGACAGATATCAGAAATGTATTTTAGACCGTAAGACCATAAGATAAAGGAGCAGAAGTTGGCCATTCGGCCCATCGAGTCTGCTCCGCCATTTTATCAAGAGCTGATCCATTCTCCCATTATTTTGCTTGCTACTGCTCTGTTATTTCCATTATTTTTAGAATTAACAATTTCATGGAGCAAGAACACAAAGAAAAGCAAAAGTGTACCATCTTGATGTTAGACCATTCAGAAAAACCATGTCATTATTGCCCAATCCATCTATAGCTTCATTAGTATCCAAAGATCTACAGACTTTGCATTGAATTCAGCACAACCCCCTAACTAAAGATATTACTGCTCATCTCACTCCAAGATAACCAAACCTTCATTACAAATCTGAAACCCTGGAGAGGAAATGTGGGTAACATTTCAACTATTTATTAAATGTATCCGAAAGTTGCAAACTGCTTATGTTTCTTGTGCACTGAATGATGTGCCAATACATTTAATGGTAGAGCAAGCAATAAGGCCAGTTATAAAACAAAATCTGCATTAATGAATATACAATAAAACAAATACACTTTTTAGTAAATGTCAATATTTCAAGGCTATGTAAGATTGACATCAACAAATTATCATTGCCAAAAAAAGCATAGTTATAACTAGCAACACACATAAAAGTTGCTGGTGAACGCAGCAGGCCAGGCAGCATCTCTAAGAAGAGGTACAATCGACGTTTCGGGCCGAGACCCTTCCTCAAGACTAACTGAAGGAAGAGCTAGTGAGAGATTTGAAAGTGGGAGGGGGAGGGGGAGATCCAAAATGATAGGAGAAGACAGGAGGGGGAGGGATGGAGCCAAGAGCTGGACAGGTGATTGGCAAAGGGATATGAGAGGATCATGGGACAGGAGGCCTAGGGAGAAAGAAAAGGGGAAGGGGGGAAAACCCAGAGGATGGGCAAGGGGTATAGTGAGAGGGACAGAGGGAGAAGAAGGAAAGAGAGGAAAAGAATGTGTGCATATAAATAAATAATTAACAGATGGGGTACAAGGGGGAGGTGGGGCATTAGCAGAAGTTAGAGAAGTCCATGTTCATGCCATCAGGTTAGAGGCTACCCAGACGGAACATAAGGTGTTGTTCCTCCAACCTGAGTGTGGCTTCATCTTTACAGTAGAGAAGGCCGTGGATAGACATATCAGAATGAGAATGGGGCGTGGAATTAAAATGTGTGGCCATGTGTGGACCCTGCTTTCTCTGGTGGACAGAGTGTAGGTGTTCAGCGAAACAATCTCCCAGTCTGCGTCGAGTCTCGCCAATATATAGAAGGCCACATCGGGAGCACCAGACGCAGTATGTCACCCCAGCCAACTCACAGGTGAAGTGTCGCCTCACCTGTAAGGACTGTCTGAGGCCCTGAATGGTAGTGAGGGAGGAAGTATAAGGGCACGTGTAGCACTTGTTCCACTTACAAGGATAAGTGCCAGGAGGGAGATTGGTGGAGAGGGATCGGGGGGAAGAATGGACAAGGGAGTCGCGTAGGGAGCGATCTCTGCGGAAAGCAGAGAAGAGGGGAGGGAAAGATGTGCTTAGTGGTGGGATCTCACTGGAGGTGGTGGAAGTTACGGAGAATTAAATGTTGGACCTGGAGGCTGGTGGAGTGGTAGGTGAGGACAAGGGGAACCCTATTCTTAGTTGGGTGGCAGGAGGATGGAGTGAGAACAGATGTGTGTGAAATGGGGGAGGCAGAGACAGGGTGAGAAGAGGAATAGTCCAGATAGCTGTGAGAGTCAGTAGGCTTCTGGTAGACAACAGTAGATAAGCTGTGCCGAGCTCTCACAGCTATCTGGACTATTCCTCTTCTCACCCTGTCTCTTGCAAAAATGCCATCCCCTTCTCGCAATTCCTCCGTCTCTGCCACATCTGTTCTCAGAAAGCGGAACAAGTGCTACACATGCCCTTACACTTCCTCCCTCACTACCATTCAGGGCCCTAGACAGTCCTTCCAGGTGAGGCGACACTTCACCTGTGAGTCGGCCGGGGTGATATACTGCGTCCGATGCTCCCAATGCAGCCTTCTATATATTGGCAAGACCCGACGCAGACTGGGCAATCGTTTCGCTGAACACCTACGCTCTGTCCGCCAGAGAAAGCAGGATCTCCCAGTGGCCACACATTTTAATTCCACGTCCCATTCCCATTCTTATATGTCTATCCACGGCCTCCTCTACTGTAAAGATGAAGCCACACTCAGGTTGGAGGAACAACACCTTATATTCCGTCTGGGTAGCCTCCAACCTGATGGCATGAACATTGACTTCTCAAACTTCCGCTAATGCCCCACCTCCCCCTCGTACCCCATCGGTTATTTATTTATATACACACATTCTTTTTCTCTCCTTTTTCTCCCTCTGTCCCTCTCACTATACCCCTTGCCCATCCTCTGGGCTTCCCCCTTTACTTTCTCCCTAGGCCTCCTGTCCCATGATCCTCTCATGTCCCTTTTGCCAATCACCTGTCCAGCTTTTGGCTCCATCCCTCCCCCTCCTGTCTTCTCCTATCATTTTGGATCTCCCCCTTCCCCTCCCACTTTCAAATCTCTTACTAGCTCTTCTTTCAGTTAGTCCTGACGAAGGGTCTTGGCCCGAAACGTTGACTGTACCTCTTCCTAGAGATGCTGCCTGTCCTGCTGCGTTCACCGGCAACTTTTATATGTGTTGCTTGAAATTCCAGCATCTGCAGATTTCCTCGTGTTTGCATAGTTATAACTATTTTTGCTGAAATTAGTTCGCACTCTACTTTAAGGACGGTATTGTAAATCTTTTTTAACATAGATTTCTATTCTCAGTTAATACAAATTTCAGCTCATTTAAGTCTTGATTGCCAATCTTTCTCTAGTTCTCTGGTGATTTCTTAAAAATAAATGAGTGACAAAGCCTCACTGCTAAATTGAGAAAATAATATTATACTAGCTGCAGATGACCAGCTTTTGACCTGAAATTTGAAGCGAGAGGTCCAAAACCTGAGGATCATTGATGGGTCATGCAACAGCTAATGAATTTGCCTATTGCACTACACTACAAATTTAGATCATTCACATCGAGATAAAATGCACCTGCAAATAACTATTTCTTTTGGAAAGACAACTTTTCAAGCATTGACTGCCTGTGGCTTAGTATGTCAGTAAAACCTAATCATGCAAAGAAAGCAGGATTTTCAGGATATTTCGCAGTTTTGAAAGCCCGGGAAAAAGCTACTAATAGCAATGGATCGCTGAGATAAACTTCAGGACTTCTGCATTGACTTACACATGTGCACAAATATCAAAGTTATCATCACTTTCATAGACTAGTGACACTAAATGGAAAATTTTCTACCCTCATCATCACTTATAGACTCCATTCAAAAGTGAGATACACTGACATACAGTAGATTTGATACTTTTGAAGTACAGTTCTGTTCAGAATAACTTATGAGATGAAAATAGACAAAATGTGATCCATGTGGTGTTTACTTTCATACCTCCGTCCTATAATTCTTTCATTTATTTAAAAATAGGTATTGCTATTGTCATTTCATGCCCGTCCACACTCTGTGAAAGACAGGCATTGCCTGAAGTCAATATAGCAACAAGGAGAAATATCAGTATTTTAAAAGCAAATCAAGCAGTTAAAAGATTGATGTGATTTCAAAGGCTCTCATTACAAAAGGAAAAAGGTGATTTAGAAATACCAACCACATATGATTGCTTGCTGTACTTTAATATATAGACTAATATAATTGAAATTGACTGCATATTGACTTCGGCATATAACTGTATGTATTTTAAGATTTAAATATTTTTCACATCTTGTTCTTAAAATCTTTTTATATTTCTACTAACACAATCATCTACTGCTGCTTTGAGGTCATTGTTTTACTAAATTGCTTAACTTAAATCAAATTTGCAATACGTTACAAGTTCAGAACAAAATCACAAATGCTTTATTTGTTCTCATTTATAACTTACATTGGGTTCAATATGGATATACTTTTTAAGATATTTTTACTGTGGTTCAAATTTATGGGGGTCAAAGTTTTAAGACCAATACCTATCAACGTTAAATAATTATCACTTCGAAAATTGAGGTTAAAAGCCTGTTCTAATTCATAGTCAGTTCTCAATTATAAAACCTTACATTTTTTCCTGAATAGAATTCCTAACATTTTAAGTCACAATGAAAATTCAAGTTAGACTATTATAAAATAGCTGAAAACAGAATATGTTTATGCCCTGTTTGGCTTATGCCCATTAATGCTACATTTGCCTTAGTTGTTCTTTCATTCATCTAACGGAAACATATGCATTAATGGAGTAAACATACAAATACACATTTACAGAGCCTATAAAAAGTATTCATCCTCGTTAGAAGTTTTCATGTTTTATTGTTTTACGACATTAAATCACAATGGAAGTAATTTGGCTTTTTTGACACTGATCAACAGAAAAGACTCTTTTGTGTAATTGATTGCATAATTACTCACCCCCCTCCAGCCAGTATTTAGTAGACACACCTTTGGTAGCAACTACAGCCTTGACTCTGTGTGGCTAGGTCTCTAACAGCTTTGCACATTTGGACATTGAAGTTTTTCCCCATTCTTCTTTACAAAGCTCTGTTAGAGTTCATAGGGATTGTGAGTGAACAGCCTTTTTCAAGTCTAGTCAGAAATTCTCAATTGGATTGAGAGTTGAACTCTGACTTGGCCACTCCAAGACATTAACTTTTAAGCGATTCTTGTGTAACTTTGGTTTGATGCTTGGGGTTATAGTCTTGTTGGAAAACAAATCTTCTCCCAAGTCGTAGATCGCTTGCAGACTACATCAGGTTTTCCTCCAGGATTTCCCTGTATTTTGCTGCAGTTTATTCTACCCTCTACCTTCACAAGCCTTTCAGGGCGTGTTTTAGTGAAGCATCCCCACAATATGATGCAACCACCACCATGCTTCACGGTAGGGATGGAACAATTTTGATGATGTGCTGTGTTTGGCTTATGCCAAACATAGCGTTTAGCCTGATGGCCAAAAATCTCAATTTTGGCTTCATCAGACTGTAGAACCTTCTTCCAGCTGACTTCGGAGATTCCTCCATGCCTTCTGGCAAACTCTCGCCAAGATTTCATTGAGTTTTTTTTTGAACAGTGGCTTTCTCTTTATCACTCTCCCATAAAGCTGCGACTGGTGAAGCACCCGGGCTACAGTTGTTGTATGCGCAGTCTCTCCCATCTCAGCCACTGAAGCTTGTGATTTCTCCAGAGTTGTCATAGGTCTCTTGGTGGCATCCCTCACTAGTCCCCTTCTTGCATGGTCACTCAGTTTTTGAGGACCGCCTGCTCTAGGCAAACTTTCGGCTGTGTTATACCCTTTCCTTTACCAAACTTCACTCCAACGGATATTCGGTGACTTCAGAATTTTCTTGCATCCATCTCCTGACTTGTGCTTTTCAGTAATCTTTCTGCAGAGTTGCTTGGAGTGTTCTTTTGTTTTCATGGTGTAGTTTTTGCTAGGACACTGACTCACCAGTCATTGGACCTTCCAGATACAGTCGAAATACGTTGACTACACAGTGATCTCCATTTAACCAATTATGTGACCTCTGAAACCAATTGGCTGCACCTGTGATGATTTGGTGTGTCATATTAAAGGGGGAGAATACTTATGCAATCAATTATTTTGTGTTTTATGTTTGTTTAATAATTTAGATCACTTTGTAGAGATTTGCTTTCACTTTTACATGAAAGAGTCCTTTTTCTGTTGATCAGTGTCAAAAATAAACAAATTAAATCCATTGAGATTCAATATTGTAAAACAATAAAACATGAAAACTTCTGGGGGGGGTGAATACTTTTTATTGGCACTGTATATTACTCGTTTCTGATCTTGGGCAAAAAAATTCCATTCAAAAACAGTATAGGTTGAGTACCCCTTATCCGAACTTCCAAAATCTGAAATCCTCCGAAATATTGTTTTTTTAGTGCCAATATGACATCACAAATGGAAAATTCCACGGGATGCTGGAAAGGATCCCAGGTGATGCGCAGTTCTCTGCAGACCACAGCGAGTTCTGAGAAGTGACTTCACATGTGTAATGAACAGAAGTTAACGAAAAATAGAAAAACACTGCATAAAGTGAAAAATGTAAATCCTGATCATGATTCGACAGTGTCGAAGTGAACATATGCTGCTTAACAGTATGCTGATCATGAAGCAAGCAACGATCTGTCACGATGAACTGAAAATTGACGGTAATTGTGAATATTCAGCAGGCTGGCTGCAGAAATTTAAGAAAAGGCATTGAATTAAATTTTTGAAGTGTCAGCTGATCATGAACATCTAACACCAGAGCAAGTCTACAATGCTGATTGTTTTTTTCATATCTTACATAAAACCTAAAAGAGAGTAACATGCAAATATGAGGGGTGATTGATAGGTTCGTGGCCTAACGTAGAAGGAGATGAGTTATACAGCTCTTGTTACATGCACATGCAGGTCAACTCTTTGAGTGATTATGCAGAAAGTTTGAAGTTAACAACTCTTCTCCTTCTACCTTAGGCCACAAACTTATCAATCACCCCTGATGCGCTATTAATTGATGAGTTATTAACTTCAAACTTTCTGCAGTGGAGTCTCCTGCCTGATGGTAGAAAGTCAGAGGATGATGGATGGATGGATGGGATCCTTAATAATACTAAGGTCCCTTCATATGATGAGCTCTTGATAAATATCCCTGATGGATGGTAGGGAGATACTACGAACCTCTCAGCTGTTCTCATGGTCCATTGTGGGGATTTCTGTCCGGTGCTCAGCTGTTCCCATACCAGATGGAGATGCAACTTGTCAGGACACTCTCAAAGGTACTGCTGTAAAATACAGTTAAGATGGGGGAGGGGAGCCTTGTTTTCCTCAATCCCTTCAGGAAATGGATATGCTACTGTGTCTTCTTGTTCAGGGAGGTGATATCAAGGGACCAGGTGAGGTAATCTGTGATGTGAATTCCCAGGAACTTGGTGCACTTAACTCTCTCTAGGGAGGAGCCATGTATTCGCAGAGGGGGGTGGTTTATCTGCACCTTCCTGAAGTCCACAATGATGAACAAATGCAGGACAAAAACTGCTCACTGGTAGCACATAAATTCCATCTGACATGATGGAGATCCCAAGCTATGTCATTATATATTCCAAAATTCAAAACACTTCCGGCCCCAAGCATTTCAGAAAAGGGGTACTTAACCTGTAACAAACTTCTTCAAACTATACATAAGATGTTGCTTAGCATCGTGGTGCAACTGGCAGAGTTAGTGTCTCACTGCTCCAGTGATCAGGGTTTGATATCTGTCATCCAGTGCTGTTTATGTGGAGTTTGCACATTCTCCCTGTAATTATGTGGATTTCATCCTGGTACTCCAGTTACTTCGCACATCTCAAAAATGTGTGGGCTGGTAGGTTGATTGGTCCCATTAACCTGCACCTGCCTGGACTGTAGATGTGTGGTAGAATCTGAGAAGAGTTGATGGCAATGTGGGAAGAATAAAACTGGATTAAGATGGTATTGTTGTGGGTGAGTGCTTTGTGACTGGTTCAGATTTGGTGGGCTGAAGGACTTGTTTCTGCTTTATAATTTATTTCAGCTCTTCCTCATTAAGTTTATCCTGTTCATCTCATTAGAAAATTATTTCCATATGCTCATTGCAATGGCAATTCTTATAAATAATGCACAATCACATACTGCATGCACTATTATTCTCAAATGCCAAGAGAACAATAGTTCCACCCACCTGACTCTGCCACCCGACACTAAGACACCCTCCACCTTCGTTCCGTCCACAACAACAGGCAGGATTTCCTAGTAGCCACCAATTTTTATTCTACTTCCCATTCCCATTCTAACACATTGGTCCATGGCTTCCTCTACTGCTGCGATTAAGCCACTGTCAGCTTGGAGGAGCAATACCTAATATTCCATCTGGGTAGCCTCCAACCTGGCATAATAAACATCAATTTCTCTGACTTCCGGTAATTGCTCACCCATCTCTTTCTTTTTCCATTCCCTATCCTGACTCTCCTCTTACCTAATCTCTTCTCTGCACCTGCACATCACCTCTCTCTGGTACCCCTCTTCCTTCCCTTTCTCCCATGGTCCACCATCCTCTCTTATCAGATTTCTTCTTCTTCATCCCTTTACCTTTTTCACCTATCACCTTCCAGTTTTTCACTTCATCCTTCCCTCCCCCAACCACCTACCTTCCAGCTTCATGTGTCACCTGCCAGGTTGTACTACTTCTCCCACACACCACCTTATTCTGACTTCTTCACCCTTCCTTTCCAGTCCTGATGATGGATATCGGCCCAAAACGTCGACTGTCAATTATCCTCCAGAAATGTTGCCTGACCTGCTCAGTTCCTCCCACATTTTGTGTCTATTACCCACTACCTAAATTGCAAAAATAAATCAATATCATACACCCATATAAATTATTTCCCGAAGCCTCAACCACAAGTTACCTTACAGGAAGGAGATTTCTTCTGAAATAATCTACCAAAATAATAAACCATTACTATTTGCTAAAACTAGTTAGTCCGAAATTACACTTTAAAAAAATCTCTCTCCAAGAGTTTAAGAAGGAAATGATGAATTTTAAACTTTAAATAGAAGGGTGAAAATAAGAAATAAACCTGACATTTCTTAGTAACCTATTTCTAACTATTAGCCAAACACTGAAACTT
Organism: Mobula birostris; assembly: GCF_030028105.1. NCBI lineage: Eukaryota > Metazoa > Chordata > Chondrichthyes > Myliobatiformes > Myliobatidae > Mobula > Mobula birostris. The sequence continues at coordinate 52,371,622 of NC_092375.1, forward strand.
TCAAATGTGATCAATAGCACCTTAACTATTTCAGAGAATTTCTTTTTAAGCTCTACTTTAATGTTTGAAGCAAATAAGCATCTATCTTGAAAATACACAATAACAAAATAATATGAATACAAGTGAAATATCCGATGGTATACATTCAAATTTGCAACAAAATTTTCAGCAATTACCCTAAGAACTGCCAGCCCATTCTGGCATCTGGTGCGAATGCATTAGTTCCAAACTTGGTAGCCCACCTTTGCTGACAATTTTATAGTAGTGTTCCACTGTTTGTGCCTGCTGCGGCAACATGAACTTGCTGAAGTACCCAACCCTTATACTGGGTTTTGTGCTACCCAAATCTATGATTGGATAATCATGAATTTTGGGTATGTTATGTTTGCCAGGGAACTTCTTCAAATCTTCATTGTATGCTACAATATGTGGTGCCCTATTGGATTCACACTTAGAGAGTCATAGAACTATACGGTACAAAAATTGACCTTTCAGCCCATCTTATTCCTGCTTACATTTTTGCTCATGAGAGATATTATACACACAATATGGACAAAAGTTGAAATTTCCAGTTCTTAGCTTTATTCAAGGTTTTAGTTGCAAAGATAAATTTCAAGCCCTTGTTACTTGCAGAAAGCTGACAAGTTGTGCAGATTTTAAAATTAATATCAATTTAATGACTTGAAACATTATTTTATTTGAAATTGTCATCATTGTAATTTTTAGTTGCCTGAATGCTAGGAATATTAAAAATATGAAAAGGTTGAAACCTAAGGTATAGTATATTTAATCATTGATGGTGGATGGTAGTGGTGGTGGTGGTGGTGGGGAGTGGGGAGGTGGCGTACAGCAAAGTTTTAAGGTAATGATGCTCCCTTTGCACTTACTGCTCTCCTCCTCTTGGTCATGGGGTTGGAAGGCAATTGTAGTATAGTCTTAGTGAATAACTGCTGTGCATTTTATATGTGGTTCACACTGCAGCCAATGTATAGAGGGAGTGGACACAGAGCATGATGAATCAGGGTGCCAGTCAAAGATGCTGCTTTGTTCTGGATGGTGTCCAAATTACTAAGGGTTGCTGGAACTGGACTCATCCAGGGTAGTGGAGAGAATTATGGCGCACAAACCAAAATACCACGTGGATAATGGAAAGGATGAGGTGTCAGGTGTCAACACCTGATTGGTTATGTGTTTGTCATTATCTTTGTTTATTATAAGCATATATTTTAAGACCTTAACAATGGCCTTCCATGCATTAGGAGATCTTAAGTGGGGAAGTTTGCTGATGATTGCATAAAGTTCAACTGCATTAGCAGTACCTCTGCAGATAAGGCAAAACCTGGAGAGCAGTCAGGCATGACCTGACGAGTGGCAAATCACGCCCGTGTGACTCACTGCAGAATACTCAAATCCTAATCTGTTCTGGTAGTCATGGTGTTGTGTGGCTGATCCAGTTGAATTTCTGGGCAATAGAGATCCCCAAGAATGTTTATGACTGGGGTCTTATTGATGAGGTAATAATACTGAAAGTCAAGCAGAGTTGGTTAGAAGCTCTTTTATTGGAGATGGATGTTGTCTAGCAGTTCTCATGATTAACGCCAGCCCATGGCTGATTGTTGCCTAGATTTTGCTTCATCTGTGGAGGTGCTGCTAATGAAATTCGACTTCATGCAATCATCAGCAAACTTTCCTACTTTTGTCCTTCTAGTACAGGTCATCGATGAAGTCTTGAAAAATATGCCTATCATAGATAAAGGTAATTATAAACACATTAACAAACATGTTGTTGGCAACTAACATTTAGTTGGAGAAACTTATATTGTGCCCAGCAAAGGCCAATATTAGTCAACCTCCCAGAATGACTAAGGAAAGAAGATCTTGCTGATTATGTCTGGAGCTTTACATCAATCTGCACTTCTATATAAGTAGGAAAGTTTTGGGTGCATCGGAATTGATGGCTGAGGCAGCTTGGCCAAGATATGAGGTGGGCTATGACACCTTCCAGCTGCTAATATTGTAGAGCTAGTGGTTCTTGAAAAAAATAACATTTATTTTGTAATATTAAATATCATTTATAATAGATCAATTTGCGAAAATCTTCCCACAGCAAAAATATTTTACAGTTCAGTAACATATTTAATACTAACAATACATCAATCACAGACAATTAGAAGCTTCAATTAGGCAGCCCAAGGAACATTAACGTATAGGCTCAGAGTTTATTTTCGATGGGAAAAGAGTGACATTCACCAGAGACCTTGATGAAACTGACACAGAGGGATTCAGTGGATCCTTTGTGTCGATTTGCTTTTGACCCTGTCTGCAAGTTAGTGCTTTCTGTAGGGCATCCATAATGACAAACAATAGTGACATCAATAAGCTGTGACTATGGCAACATGACATGAAACCAGGAAAAAATATTTTAATTATTATAATATTATACAGAGGGCAAAATCACTTTAATCCACAAGACTTATTATCTTCATTATTTTTCCGCACAAATAGAGGGTATATCATTCAATTGCAAACCAAGCTGGTGATTGTATGTCCTCTACAATGACAACGATGGTATTAATAACATTATAAAATTATGAGCCGCATAGATAGGGTAGACACATCAAAATTTCTTTCCCAGGTTAGAAATGTCAAATACAAGAGGACATGAAAATATGGCGAGATGAACATAGTCTAAAGGATCTGTGTGAGCTATTTTGCTTTTCACACAGGGTGGTAGGTGCCTGGATCAGGCTGCTGGGGCAGTGGTGGAAGCCGACATATTAGGGGTGTTTTAAGAGGCTTTTAGATAGACACAAGAATACACAGGGAACGCAGAAATATGAATCCAGGGGTTCACGACCGGCCACTTTTTGAAATCCTCAAATGTGGCCTAGAAGACAAACGCGCCTTCTGAGGTTTCGTGGCCCTGTGGACGAGCTGATTCTAAGCTGGTGCTACTGACTGAAGCATCGCAGGAGAAAATGGAATATTGGGTACAGCAGATCAGCCGTCAGAGACTCTGTACTTGCTCCCTCTCATTGGTAGAGGAGAGTTTGTTGCTGATTCTCCGGTCGGAGAAAGTGGGAAATAAAGCAACCTGAAAGACTTTTAACACTGTGAATCACCATAACACCATTATCTCTCCCCTCTCACTGTGAAAGGGGACACCTCTTTTTCCCTTTATGAGAGACAGATAGACAGCCAGCCAGCCTTTGGTACGTTGAATTGTTGGGTGAATGATTAATTTTTGTTGTATTGCAGATCATGGTCTTTCTTGCGGGCTTTGCTACTGCTTGCTTTCTGGGTGGAGGGTGCTGATGCTTTTTTGCAGAAGTGGGTGGATATGAGAGGGCCATTGCTTTGCAGCTGCTTGTACATGGGGGGGGAGTAGGGGAGCTTTGGAGTTCTAACATTTTTACTGTCACATTCTTTGCGGAACTCTTGCGTTTTCGTGGAAGTCTGCGAAGAACAAGAATTTCAGGATGTATATTGCACACATTTCTCTGATATTAAATGGAACTTTTGAACTATTGATGATAACTCCCAGGGAACACAAAAGATAGCAATATGCTAGAATATCAATAACCCAGCTCTTCTACTGACCAGTGAGCCCCATTGTTCACTTGCCCTCAAAATCTGCTCTTAGCTGGAGTAGGTCCTCGGGGCCACAGTCTTCTGGGGCCCCTCTCTGAATATATATGTGGCAACTCCTATCACTAGATTCACTTTGGCAGTGGGTTAAACTCTATTTCCAGGTTCCTGTGAGAGTTTTTTAATATTCATTATCATTAGGAAATTATTAGTGATGCTATTAAACCAGCACATAATTAAAACAGAAGAAAACAATTGACACTTAAGACATTTAAATCATTACCATTAAATGAAAAAAAAGATAATTTCTATTTGCTCTTTTCTCCACAACCTTTTCATTCTGTTCAAAAGAGTAGGTTCAGTGAACCTGTACCAAGTTTACTCGGCGTGGGTCCGGCAGGCAGATTTTGCATTCTAAGCGCTGGGAAATTTACAAGAGATGATACTCAGTGGTGGAGCTCCAATGGAAGGACACAATAATCCACAAAGTGAGGATTAGCAGCTTCCTTCACCTGTAAGCCCCAAACTTCTGCACACCTACAGGGGTAACAACTGGCATGTCCAACCAGAACTACTATCTTTTAGGTAACAGATCTGGGCCATTAAATACTTCTATCCAGGATATTGTATTTGGAGTTGCCCATTATACAAGTGGATACGTTTTCAATATTGCACCTTTACTTAACAAGCTGTGTGACAATGGCCTTTGACATAGAACAGTGAAGCACATTTATTTTTAGGTGCAGCAGGGTATTGCAGACTAGGGAAACAAAAACATCTTAGATTTTCTGAGAAGTATCTCATTTATGCAAAATAAGTTTTGTTGGTCTTAAATCCCTTCTCAATTGGCAGTCCATAAATTTTCTTGATTACGTGTTTTTTTCTGGTAGTGCTTGCAATTCTGATGAAGCAATATTGAAGGAGGAAATAATTAAGATGCCAGATGTGTTAAAAAAATGATAGCACATAAGTACTGGAAAAGTTGCCTAGATAGGATGGGATTCATCCTTGGATTATGAGAGAATTATGAAATGTAATTGTGGGCAACTGACCTTAATGGTCTTTGTATTTAGGGATGGCATCGGAAGATGGGAGATTAGCAATCTCCCCTGTTTTCATACCTTGACTGTTTCATCCCTCCCATTCAGTCCCTTCCTACCTATTCGTGACACTTCACATGATCTTTCAACGATCTCAAGTTCCCTGGCCCCAATTGTCTCATTTTCACTATGCATGTCCAGTCCCTATATACCTCCATCCCCCATCAGGAAAGCCTCAAAGCTCTCAGCTTCTTTCTGAACACCAGACCCAATCAGACCCCCTCCACCGCCATTTTCCTCAGTCTGGTGGGTCTAGTCCTCATTCTCAAAAACATCTCCATTGGCTCTTCCGACTTCCTTCAAACAAAAGGTGTAGCCGTGGGCATTCACATTCCTGCCCTTTTGTCAGCTACATGGAACAGTCTATGTTTCAAGACTACACCCGTATCACTCCCCTACTCTTCCGAAGTTACATTGAAGACTGTATTGGGGTTGCTTCCTGCACCCATGCTGAGCTCATCGACTTCATCAACTTTGCCTCCAACTTCATCCTGCCTTCAAATTTACCTGGTCCATTTCCAACACTTCCCTCCCCTTTCTCGATCTCTCTGTGTCTATCTCTGGAGACAGCTTATCTACTGATATCTTTTATAAACCCACTAATTCTCACAGCTACCTGGTCTATAACTCTTCCCACCCTGCCACTTGTAAAAATGCCACCCCCTTCTCTCAGTTCCTCCGTCTCCACCAAGTCTGCTCTCCGGATATGGATTTTCATTCAGGAACTAATGAGATGCCATCCTTCTTCAATGAAAGGGGCTTTCCTTCCTCCACCATCAATGCAGCCTTCACCCTCATTTCTTCCATTTTGCACACATCTGTCCTCACCCCATCCTCCTGCCACCCCACCAGGGACTGGGTTCCTCATGTCCTCACCTACCAGCCCACCAGCCTCCGTGTCCAGCAAATAATTCTCCACAACTTCTACCACCTCCAATGGGACCCCACCACCAAGCACATCTTTCCCACCAGCGATCAAAAGGCAGGCAGTCATTGCTCACCTTCTGCATTCACCTCAATGTTTCAATCTCACTCATTGCTTCAATCAGTGAACAATGGAAGCTTTAGTCAGCACAATGGAATTGAACATTGGCTCATGCCCCGTCCTGCAGTCTTTTTACCACGAGATTCGTACACACTGCCTCTGTCTCCCAGAATCCTCTCAGAGATGAGATCCCCCCTCTCCTCACATTTATACTCTGACATCTCATCTTTTTTTTCAGTCCTGATGAAGGGTCTCAGCCCAAAATGTCAAGTATTTACTCTTTTCCACAGATGCTGCCTGGCTTCCTGAGTTTCTTCAGCATTTTGTGTGTGTTGCTTGGATTTCCAGCATCTGCAAACTTTCCCTTGTTTGTGTTACAAAAAAAGGGAATAAGAATAAAACTAGCATCATGAAGCCAATATTATACCTTTGGTAATAGGAAAGCTTTTAGAATTGATCTGGGGCAGGATTAGTAATCACCTGGAGAAAAATAGATTATTTAAGACAGGCAGTGTGGATTTATTAAGAGCAAACTATCTTTAGCCAACTTAGAGGTTTTTGATGAGGTAACAGACAGAATTGATGAGGCCATTGAAATTGTTATGATGTATATGAATTCCAGTAACTTTTTGTGATGGGGCTTATCAGCAAAGTTGAAGCATGGGACATGAAATGTTCGTAACCAAGCAGACAGCATGGTGATTGTTTTTTTTTTTTGGATTGATGGAAGGTGAATGATGTCATTTCCCAAAGACTGATTTCAGGGCAGTTGATTGTTTCAATCTACAGTATATGAATGAACTAGGTTTGAGGGTGGAAGCCACAGTTTCTAAGTTTGCTGATGAAATCAGTATCATGATTGCAAAGAGGGAAGTGACAGATTACAGCAGGATATAAGCAGTTGGCAGAATGGGTGGGCACACAGCAGATGAACTGTGAGATGAAGCATTTTGAGAAATGCATGTGAGGTTGTGAGAATGCGGAGTGGCAATACAGAATAAAGGTCCTAAAAATGGAGTATGAACTGAAGGACCTGGGATTTGGATGTTCAAGTCATCAAACACAGTATGGTAAGTGGAGAAGGCAGTTTATAAGGCACACATAATTCTGAGATCTGTCAAAAGTGGCACAGAATATAAAGTGAGGAAATTGCACTGAACCTTTGTAAAATGCAATTCGGGCTTCAGAAGTATTGTGTTGAATCCTGGTTGCCAATTATAGGAATGTGAAGGATTTAGAGAGGGTTCAGAATAGATTTTCCAGGCAGTTCCTATGATCAGCAGAACTAGTTACAAGAATAGTTAGAGGTGCTGGGTCTGTTTGCTTTATTTTAGAAAATGAAGGTCTGGCCACTTGATAGTAGGAGATTGTTCCTTTTGGTGAAGGGAAAAAAGATAAGAGGTCACAATTATAAAATAAATAACAATAATTTAGATTGGCAGAAAGAAATATTTTTTTTCACAGCATGTAGCTGGAATCTTGAAAGCACTGCCTGTGAATTTGATGAATGTAGGTTTCACTGTGTCCTTCAAGAGGGAAATGGATAAATATATGAAGAAATAAATTGCAAGAGCCAGAGTGTGGAACCATAGAGCTGTTCTTCTGGATATCTAGAGTGGTTACAGAGACCCAAATACCCTCCTTCTCTGGTGCAACCATTCTATGCAGGAGATCATTTCAGTGATGAGGTAGCTTCATGAGGACGTTATTACGATTAACTCCTCATTAAAATTCTTACACTTCCATTTTTCAGCTGCCATGGTTCAGTTTGAAGACTTCTTTGGATCAACAGCCCAGAACACATGACCACACTTGCAGTGCTTAGTCAGGACTATGAACAGGGAGGTATATAAAAAAAGCTTTGGGTAAGACGCACAATTACTGCACAGATAAGTATTACTACTAAGCAGCTGGGTGTGGATTATTTTGATTTGGGTTTGATCAGTGCAATGATGTTTGAAACAATGCCAACATTCTTTGGCTTGAAAATAACAAAGTTGCAAATAATTTAGTAAACCACTCAGTGTAAACTAACTTCAGAAATCCCACTTGCATACTCACTACATGTAATTGATGGTTATGAGATTATTCATATCCAGGCATGATTAACTACCAAAAGGCCATAGTTTGACCAGAATTTCTTGACCATGGCAGATCATCTGAACTTGCCTCAACTTTTCATTCACCTGCCCTATACCTTCAGTTATCTCGAGTAGATTTATCCCAATTCTCAGTAACAAGTCTGCGAGGTGGGTTATTCTAGATATGAATCTAATTATAGAGTGGGAATAGAAGAAGCAAATGCAGAAGAACTGGAAAACAGATTCTTGCCCAGTATATTTGCAAAAGCTGTCAAAATTACTGAATGCTTCTGAAAGTCTCTGCCATACAGGAAATGCAAAAAAATAAAAACAATTGGTAAAATAATCAAAATATTGAATTAAAATATTTAAACATTAAAAAAGCATGGAAACTCAATTAATTTAAAAAAGATTGCAGGTTATCTAATCATAATTTAGATTCAGAATAGCCATTCCACTCACTAAACTCACTTGATCTGGTAACCAGTGGTGTGGCATTATACTCAACTAATCAGTTAGCTCTCCTCTCAGTTTTGTTTGTAGTGGCTCTCCATCACAATCAGAATTAGATTAATCAGAATTAGAATCCTCTAAGCCATTTCTAAGATACTTGCCTTCTCAGATTAGTCAGTGTTATTACTTGCACCAAACTTAAGGCTTTCATTCCACTAAATTTATCCAGATTTTTCAGTTACAAATCTGCTGGCAGGTCATTTAGAGAAGGAGCAGGCATTGAACAGAATGGGAATATTCTTGTAGAATATTCATGCTCTCCCACTCATGAATGGTTGGGAAGAAAACATCATCTACAAAATCCTAGTAAACACCTGTCAACAAGTTCAAGTCTTTTCCATTTGCATCAGAACTCCATGGCACTTAAGCAGTAAGTATAGTTCAGCTATCAATGATAGCCATAAGCATGTCGATTGTCTTACAGTGACTGCCAGAGAAAATCAGAACTTAAAGGTGGAGAGGCATTCCTGCCAGATTAGTCTTATTAAGAACTTACACTCTTTGATTTTACAATTCTATTTATTAATTTAATATAAGAACTATGTTAAATATTTGAGTAGCCTGGAGTGAACATGGAATATCCCTATTTATATCTTTTCTCTGTGAACTCTCTCACAAATTTCTGTTCCCATTCTCCATATTTTTCCTCTATTTCATTTAGACTTAATATGTCTCCTGCATGTCTACACGTGTCTAAACTTCCATTGACCTATTACTGTGCAGTGATCACTTATGCTACAAAAGAGGCATAAAGAGCCACTACAGCAAACAAACTATTGAGAGCTAAGATTTTAAAATCTATTTCTTATTGTAACTTATAGCAAATTTTTATGCATTGCACTGTACTGTTGCCAAAAAAACAACAAATTTCATGACATATGGCAGTGATAATAAAACGGATTCTGATTCTGTTATCAGCTAACCTTGGTGCCACATTTTTATAATAACTATAAATTATACATGCAAGACCTTACATTCACCCAAGGTTTTCGATGACTTCACATATTCAATACTCAAAATCTTTATTTCACAAACCATCTGTACCTAAATAATACTGCGATGTGTCAAATAATTCCAAGGATTGAAAGGGCAGATGTCATATAGCACAATATTACATGGCTTCTATTTTGTGGGGAATTATTGTTAGTTCTAAATGGAGCTGTTATGTAAGCTTCAACAAATTTGCAGTTCCCATAAGTATATATGCAAACACAATTTTCTTGGAGCTGTTTACAAATAGTTTCCCAGCGCCAGTCCAATGCTGGACTTCCTAAGGAGCTCCACAAAGAGCTCACTGGAAGAGAGTTAATCATTCAAAAAACTTATGGCACATTTGTGCTGGTCCAGGAAATATGTCACCAATCATTTGAGGAACTAAGTTTTGGCTTAATTACAATTTATTTTCAAATTACATTAATTTATTTAAATGCATTTGGGATTTAAATGTGCTTGTTGTTTCTTTTTATATAATTGTTGAAGTTTTTACAAATTTTATAGCTTTCATAAGAATGATTTTTAAAAAAATAGCTTCGAAGTATGAAAAATGCTCGTGGTATTTTGACTGTTTGCACAGCCCACTAAGTTAGGGTGATTGTTCAGTATTCTGACGGACACCTTTTGTCTATACCATAATCCAAACCCCCGATCACCACACACACACACACACACACACAGTGACAGTACAATGCCTGGCTTTAACACTGAAGTCTAAACGGTCCTCAAGTCAGCATGCTAGCTTTGGAAAATATCCACAGGATAAGATCCTTCTATGTAAGTCAATCTTAAACGAGGGCAGCTTAACACTGACAATTTCTGGGTCTATATTGTAAATCACATTGCAATAATATGTCATAACCATCCTTACCTTTCTATGAAGAAAACACAAACTCTCGCAAATTGCAATGATGTGAAAAATTTTCTATTAGAAATACTGAACTTGTACCATCAATAGAAAGAACTGCTCAGGAAGGTATCAATCTGCTGCATTTAAGTAAAGCTATGTCAGAAGTGAATGTTGAAGTGAGAGAGAGACCAGTTTTTTTTTAGGGAAGGCCGTATGTCAGGATAGTCCACAGGATCAGCACCTGGTGTCTCTGATGGATATTTTGGATAGTTTTTTCTTTCTTGCACTTTCTAAGTTGCTCTCTAAATGATGCAAGCTACATTTGAAAGATCACAAACAGTTGCAAGTAAATTTGTAACTAAATTTGTTTAGCTTCTGGTCATAAATGGGAGTCAGACCATTAAAAAAATGTAAATGGAAAGCAGTAATCAGCTTGAAGTTAAAAATAATACTCCCTGTGGAATAGCTTTGAAGGTGATCGTTCTGTGAAAACAAATGCTAGCTCACTACACCTGCTTTATTATTGCTCAAGGTATCATTTAAGAAAATGAGTTGTTTAATTTGGGTTGTTTCAAACAGACAAGCTGACGCTCAAGTTGCTTATTTAAAGAAGCTTGCAGAACAGATGGATAATATCATTTAGTGTATCAATAACTGACATGCATGTAGTTGAAAGGTGTTATGTACTCAAAGAAGATAGCTTTACAGCATTAATTGTAAAGTGTGAACTTTAAGCTGAGGTCCATGTCTCCAAAAGATGCTTTTAGACTTGAAAGAATATCTGAGGAAATTTCATATGCGTGTGAGATCATCCAAGTGGAGAAAAGAGGTATAAATGTAGGGAGCATGTCAGACTTATTAGGAATGGGCTAAGGAACATCAAGGAACGTGAAAGAAACAATGAGAATCCATTCCTCCAGCTTCAGTTTCTTGTTTGTCAGCAACTTCTTGGTATATTTTTTTCTGGTTATAGGAATTCTACCTGTATTTTGGAAATTATTTGTCTTTTAGGTTTAAGAAATGCGTTATACTTTGTGCTTTTATCTTTTGTGTTTGAGAAATGCCTTATGTTTAAAGAAATGATTTGTGTTTTAGAAATGGTTTGTAATTTTGAAATATTTATGATAGAAATCCTCTGTGAGTTTTAAATGTGTTTTAAGAGTGTTGTTTGGATTTAAATGTTTATCACTATAAATAAATGAACTACGTTTAAAACTACGTTGTTAGCTGGAAGTATCTTCTCCTATTGGAAAACATTTTAACTCTGTTTTCTAAGTGCTTATTTTAAGTGTGCTTTTATTGCGTATTAGGTGTTTATTCAGATGTTGACCATTGCTTTACTATGCATTAAGTGTCTGTTACTGAGTCCGTGGGATTACTATGCTATTTGGGATGTAACCATTGAATAAAACCTGTGTACTTTTAACCCCTCGAGAAAAACAAATGTAGCCAAGTAAGAGAGATAAGAGTAATTGATTTATTAGTTAGAGTAAAAAACTTACAGAGGTTTGCTAACCCAGAAGGGCTATAAAGAATGCTGTGTGAAAACGACAAATGGGCAGTCAGTGACAGACTTACACAGCCTGGTCCACTGTCTGTCTCAGCTTTACTTTGCAAATTAAAGTTTAAACATTTCTTGAAGAATCTTCGGCACTTCCTTGTCAGTTGTGAAACCACGACACTCCTTGGTAGGGAGAGGGGACCCTCCACTTGAACAGTGGGTATTAGTAGCTAAACACACTATGGAAAACAAACAGCGAAGTAAACTAGATTTTAACGATTGGGTGGTTACAGTATAATATTCCTATAGTGATAGGTGACAGTAGTCATGGATATTTATATTGGGAAGAACTTAAGGTCTCTATTTCAATTTAGAACTTTGTGGACAGTGGATTCAATATAATCACAGTGTCAAAGAGTCATTGAAACAGGCTCTTTGGTATATCTAGTCCATGTGAAACTGTTACTCTGCTTTGTCCAATCAACCCACACCTGGACCTTAACTCACCATAACCCTCCCATACATGTACTTATCCAAACTTCTCTTAAGTGCTGAAATCAAACTCGCATCCACCACTTCTTCTGGCAGTTCATTCCACACACGCACCACTCTCTGAGAGAAGTTGTTCCCCTTCATGTCCCCCTTAAACATTCCTCCTTTCACCATTAACCCATGATCTCTAGTTGTAGCTTCACCCCTCCTCAGTGGGAAAAGCCTGCTTGCGTTTAGCCTATCTATACTTCTCATGATTTTACATACCTCCATCAAATTTCCCCTCATTCTCCTACACTCCCGGGAATAAAGTCCTCACCTATTCAACCTTTCCCTACAACTCGAGTCCTCAAATCCTGGCAAAATCCTTGTAGACTTTCTCTGCAGTTTTTCAATCTTATTGATATCTTTCCTGCAGGTACATGACCAGAATAGCATATAACAGTCTGAATTAGACCTTACCGATGTTTTATTTAACTTCAACATAACATCCCAACTCCTGTGCTCAATACTTTAATTTATCAAGGCCAATGTGCCAGAAAGCTCTCTTTATGGCCCTATTTACCTGTGATGTGACTTTCAAGAAATTATGGATCTGAATTCCCTGATTCCTCTGCTTAACAGCACTCCTCAGTGCCCTACTGCTCACTGTACAAGTTCTACTGTGATTTTACCTCGCAAAGTACAATATCTCATACTTGTCTACATTAAATTCCTTTGGCTAATTTTCAGCCCATTTTTGCAGCTGGTCTAGATCCAGCTGCAAGCATTGATCCCTTCCTCTCTGTCCACTCTGCCCCCAGTCTTGGTGACATCCGCAAATTTGCTGATACAGTTTACCATATTATCACCCAGATCATTGATATAGATGCCAATCAACAATAGACACAGCAAGGATCCCTGTGGCACACCACTAGTCACAGGTCTCCAGTCACAGAGGCAACCATCTACTACCACTCTCTGGCTTCTCCCACAAAGCAAATATTGAATCCAATTTACAGTATTATCAATGCCACCAACTGAACCTTCCAAACCAACCTCCCATATAGGATGTTGTCAAAAACCTTCCTGAACTCCATGTAGATAACATCAACTGCCTTTCCATCAGAATTTTTCCTGGTAACCTCCTTGAAAAACTCTTAAGAATGGTTAGACACAACTTACCATGCACAAAGTCATGTTAACTATCCCTAATCAGTTCCTATCTATCTAAATACATATCTAATTCTTTAATAACAATCTTCTAATAACAACCCACTACTGAAGTCCCAGTTATTCTTAGAACTTTTCTTAAACAACTGAACTGCATTAGCAGTGCACTGGCAGTTCACCTGTGGTGAAGAACATTTTAAGAACCTCTGCTAGGACCTCTACATTTGCCTCCCACAAGGTCTGAGGGAACACCTCGTCAGACCCTGGGATTTATCCACTCTGATTTGCCTCAAGACAGCAGGCACCTCCTCCTCTGTAATCCATATACAATCCGTGACTTCTCTTACTGTTTTGCCTCATTTCTATAAACTCGGTGTCCATCTCCCTAGTAAAGACAGATGCCAAATATCTATTTGATCTCTCCCATCTTTTTCGGTTCCATGCCAAGATGACCACTCTAATCTTTAAACCAAATTTTGTCCCTTGCCATTGTTTTGTTCTTAATATGTCAATAGAAGCCCTTCGAATTCTCCTTCAACTTGTCTACTAGAGCAACCTCATGCCTTCTTTTAGCTCTCCTAATTTCAATAGGTTTCAATAGGTACATCTAATGACAGAGAAATGTAGACAATACACATCCTGTAATTCTTTCCTCTAAGTGTTCTGTTGCTTATTTTCCTCAAGTACATCATTTGCTTAGGATAGTGGTGAATATCAAATACCTCATTTGTTCCTTCCATTTATGCCTTCTATGCACTTTTGTGCTTTTTAACCAGGGTCTCACTATCTCTCGAAAGTCAAGGTTCCCTGAACCTGTCAGTCTTGCCTTTCATTCTGACAGGAACATACAAACTCTCAAAATTTCACTTCAGAAGGCTTCTCACTTAGCAAGCACTCCTTTGCCAGAAAATCACCTGTCACAATCCACACTTGCCAGATCCTTTCTGATATCATCAAAATCGACCTTTCTCCAATTCAGAATCTCAACCCAAAGACTAGACCTATCCTTCTCCATGTTTATCTTGAAACTAATGGAATTATTGACACTTCTTCAAATGATTAAGAGTTATGATCACAAATATCTTTCATGTGTTAAATGTCTTTTAGAAGAGCTTATTGTTTCAGCCCAAAATGTCAACTGCACCTCTTCCTAGAGATGCTGCCTGGCCTGCTGCATTCACCAGCAATTTTGATGTGTCTTGCTTGAATTTCCAGCATCTGCAGATTTCCTCGTGTTTGTGTTGTTTCCACATAGTGTTTTGCGTTGGGCAAGTTTAAGGCAGTTTATTTTCTGCAGGTGGAGAGTAGAAAGAAAACAGCTGGTAAATTTACACAACATACAAAAAATGCTGGAGGGACTTAGCAGGCCAGGCAGCATCTATGGAAAAGAGTAAATTGGTAAATTTACGGGGTACTTTAACCAAAGTGCAGAGGCTTTATAAGGCATTGGTAGGACCAGACTTGGATATTCTGACCAATTTTGTGCTGCTTATCTGAAAAAGAATGTGCTAGCATTGGAGAGGGTTCAGAGGAGGTACATGTGAATGATCCTGGGAATGAAAGTGTTAACATATGTGCTGCATTTATTGGATATAGTCCTACGCTTGCAGCAGTGTAGAAGAATGAGAGGGGATGTTATTGAAACCTATTGAATATTGAAAGGCCTAGATAGAGTGGACATGGAGACGATCTATTCTTTAGTGGAAGAGTCTAGAATCAGGGGGCATAGCCTCAGAAAAGAATAATGGCCCTTTCGAACAGAGATGAGGAGGAATTTCTTAGGCCAGAGAGTGGTGAATCTGTGGAATTTGTTGCCACATATGGCTGTGGAGGCCAAGCCAATGGGTATATTTATAGTGAAGGTTGATAGGTTCTTGATTAGTAAGGGCATCAAAGGTTATGGGGAAAAGGCAGGAAAATGGGGTTGAGAGGGATATTAAATCAGCCATGACGGAATGGCAGATCAGACTCAATGGGCTCAAGGCCTAATTCTTCTCCTATGTCTCATGATCTTATGGTCTTATGGTAATTAAGTATCTGGAAAATAGGAAAGAAAGTAACTCAGGGTAACAATCTAACCAGATCATTAAAATAATATGGAAATAAAAACAATATGTGCATTATAATGGATTTATGGTTTCACATTTCAGCTAATACACAATGGCAATGAAGCCACAACTATGCTAATATTGTTACATTAACCTAATGGTATACTCCTACTTACATTTGCTCTATAGAAGCTCCAGCTATAATTATAAAATGTGTTAGCAATGATCAGGCTCCAGCCTGTAATTGATTTTCCATAAAGGTAGCTGCCACACCATGGCAAACATCCAACTGGATTCCTAATTATCGATCAACAAACCTTTGTACCATAGCACTAAATAGCACATACACACACAGCACTACTATTAAAGCAGGCTTTCAACAAAGTGAGTAGATATTTGGGTGAAATAACTGATTTAGACATACACACTCCTCTTTCAATTACAAACAAAACTAGATAGTTCTGATGTTGTACTAGCAAAAGATAAATGGATTATTTTAGCTTTTTCTGTCCAAATGGATGCAGCTACATCCACAGTGATGAAGTGTTTTGAGAGTTTACTGACAAAACATATCAACTCCTACTGGAGCAACAGATCCAGAGCAGATGCCCTCTCATTGGTTCTCCACTCAACCCTGGAACATCTGGACAGCAAAAATGCATACATCAGGATGCTCTTTATCAACTACAGCTCAGCATTCAATACCATCGTCCCCTCAAAATTAATCAATAAGCTCTTAGACCTTGGCTTCAATACCTGCTTGTGCAATTGGATCGTGGATTTCTTTACTTACAGACCCCGGTCAGTCTGGATTGGACCAACATCTCCTCCACAATCTCCATCAGCACAGGTACATTACAAGGCTATGAGAGTCCCCTGCTCATATTCATTTGCACATATTCTGTGTGGCTAAGCACAGCACCAATACCATGTTCAAGTTTGCTGATGACACCACTGTTGTTGGCTATATCAAAGGGAGTGATGAATCAGAATATAGGAGAGAGATTGAAAATCTGTGTCATAACAACAACCCATACTCAATGTCAGCAAGACCAAGGAGTTGATTATAGATTTCAGGAGAAGGAAACCAGAGGTCCATGAGCCAGTCCTCATGAGAGAATAAGAGGTGGAGAGAGTTAGCAACTTTAAATTCCTAGGTGTTATTATTTCAGAGGACCTGTCCTGAGCCCAGCACGTAAGTGCAATTACAAAGAAAGCACAACAATGCCTCTACTTTCTTCGGGGTTTGTGGAGATTTGGCATGATATCTAAAACTATGACGAACTTCTATAGATGTGTAGTGGAGAGTATATTGACTGACTGTATCACAGCCTGGTAGGCAAACACCAATCCCCTTGAATGGAAAATCCTACAAAAAGTAGTGGATATGGCCCAGTCCAGTACAAGTAAAGCTTTCCCAACTATTGAGCACATCTATATGAAATGTATGTTGCAGGAACCAATCATCAGGAACCCCAACCATCCAAGTCATGCTCTCTTCATGCTGCTGCCATCAGGAAGAAGGTACAATAGCCTCAGGACTCACACCAGCAGATTCATGAACAGTTACTAACCTCAACCATTAGGCTCTTGAAACAAAGGGGATAGCTTCACTTGCCCTATCTTTGAAATGTTCCCACAACCAATGGACATAGTTTTAAGGACTCTTTATCTCACGTTCTCAATATTTATCACTTATTTATTTATTATTAATGATTTCTTCTTTTTGTGTCTTCTACACAATGGCTGAATGCCCTACTTGGGCAATCTTTCATTGATTCTGCTATAGTTATTATTTTATAGATTTATTGAGTATGCCCACAATCTCAGGGTTGTATATGGGACAAATATGTACGTTGATAATAAAATATATTTTGAACTTTACTATTGCTGGACTGCATAGAATGTTCCTAGCTTTTAAGAGGCAAGTGTGGAAAATGCATTCATGCATAGCTACAATATGGGTACAACATGGTTCTCACGCACACTTGACTGCATGTAGTTCTTTCACATTACCAATCTGCCCTGGCTTACTTGAGTCAATTTAGTAACTTTAGGGTGTGGTTTGTGTAATGAGAAATGGTACTGATTATTAAAAAAGTTCTCACTGATGAAAATTAGCGAGAATCTATTCTCACTAAAGAGAATTTGTTTTATTGGTTCACTTGTGCATATTTTAAAGTTTATCGGGGTTTTTTGAGGTACAATTAACAATGGCCTCCATTTCAGTAACCGACCTAACCAAACAGATGATGATGGAGTCAAGATGAAAGTCAGAATAACATCTTTCATTACTGTAATATTTTAACTTAAAGGGCACTAAATTCATTATTTCAAATTAATATACATGTACAGTCAGCGGTGTGATGTCTGCATTTCTATATAGGCTGCAAAGATGGAACTATCAATCAATGAAATAGTAGGGAAGTGGAAAGGTGAAGGTCCAATCAATGAAATACATCATGGAGAGTCTAAGCTAATGCTTTCAAGAGATAATGTAGAGACCCAGTACAATATTTCAATATAATGTCAAAATCAACTTGAATACCAGTTATTCCACATAGTAAAAGTGACTAGCTAATCTGAAAAGTAACATCAAAGCAGCATAAGTGGAGGACAGATCAATCTCTATGGAGAAAGGGAACAAAAACCTAACCTTGGCATTGACATACTCCTGAGCAGATTATATCACAAAACAATATTGTCTCTTCATGTGGAGATGTATGAATGTATGCATTGGTACCAGTAACATCTGCATCCCAAGATAATTGAGCTATGTGGCAGGAGCAGGCACCTGGACAGTTATTTTAGCCCATACAGATCAACCGCTAAACCAATCCCATGGGCCCAAATTGATCAGAAATCTTATTTTTCCCCATTGTCGACATGAAATGAACTAAACACCAAACAATCCTACAAAGATAATTTCAACTAAAACTCACCCAAACAAATGAAATGGCCTTGGGAATTGTTTTGTATTTTATAAAGACTAAGTTTCTCCATGACTCTTTAAATAATATACAAGGGGTGATTGATAAGTTCATGGCCTAAGGTAGAAGGAGTCAATTTTAGAAAACCTAGCACATTTACTTTTCAACATTTCCCCTCCTACATGTACACACTTAGTCCAGCGGTCATGGAGCATACGGATCCCTTCTTTGTAGAAGTCGGCTTCTTGGACCTCTAGAAGCGGTTCACAGCAGGGGTGATTAATAAGCTCATGGCCTAAGGTAGGAGATGAGTTATACAGTTCTCGTTTCATGCACATGCAGTTCAACTCTTTGAGTGATTATGCAGAAAGTTTGATGTTAATAACTCATCTCCTTCTACCTTAGGCCACAAACTTATCAGTCACCCCTGATGAATTATTAACTTCAAACCTTCTGCATAATCACTCAAAGAGTTGAACTGCATGTGCATGTAACGAGAGCTGTATAACTCACCTCCTTCTACCTTAGGCCACAAATTTATCAATCACCTTTGCTATGGGCACTTTCTGGAGGTCCAAGATCCGTATGCTCCACGACCGCTGAACTAAGTGTGTAAATGTAGGAGGAACTATGTTGAAAAATAAATGTGCTAGGTTTTCTAAAATTGACTCTTTCCACCCCAGGCCATGAACTTATCGATCACCCCTCGTATAAAGCAAGAGTTAATAAAATGCCATGTTTGCTGTAATAAAACAAGCTATTATTTTGCTCTGTAGTAGTGGTATATTTGGCTGAAAAATTATGGTTCAGACTTTTCCATAGTTGTTTTTAATTGAAAAAAATAGTTTGATTGTATTTCAGACAACTGAAATTGTTAATTTTATAATCTACTTTCAGTGGACATATAACAAATTAAAAGCTATAAATAGTGAAGCTATAAATTTTTTGTTCAGCAAAATTTAATACAGCTCTCTAATACTAAAGGTAGAATTTTTATATTAGTGTAATGATCCTTTACAACACATACAATATTTTTGTTATACACTAAATAAGAATGCCTTGCATTACACATCAATTAAAAAATCACCTTGTAGTTTAAAAAGATTACAAAAGTAATTACATTTGAATAACAAATTAAGTTAGAATCATTTGCATTCAACACACAGCATGACGTTTATATCTATAAATCCTATGTATTTAAACTGCATGCCATGTACATGTATTGACATTTGCTTTAGCATGAACTGCTTAGAAATTATCAGTTATTCTGAGATCTAAAACTGGCTCTATAGATTTGTCCATTCCTTGCCTGTGAGAAGCAGTTACTTTTACAAAGTCACTGGAAAGGGAATTAGAATTTACAGTAGGTTGTTACTTAATGGTCGAATTTGTTGCAAATTCCCAAGATCCACTGGACATTTCTTTAAATGCTTGTTAAGACTCGAGTATATACAACATTTCATCAGTGAGAAGGTCAGCAGGAGAAGTCAGCATTGTTCTTGAACCTTGGTATGAGAAATGGGATCTTGGTATGGGAGTTAGGCTTCTGTGTCCCCTATCTGAAGGTACCTGTGAGAATGTAGCACAGCCCGGATTGTGAGAATCTTTTGATCACAGATGTTGCCTTCTTGAGGCATCACCTCCTATAGGTACTACTGATGGTGGGGAGGAATGTGCTCATAATGTTTTAGGCAGAGTTCACTACTCTGCAGCTTCTTATGTTCTGCACATTCAAATTGCCATACCAGACCATGATGCAACCAGTTAGGATGCTATCAATGGTGCATCTGTGTAGATTTGTCAGAGAATTCAGTAACAAGCTGAATAACCATAGCCTCTGCGCAAAGTTGCTGTGTGTCCCTTGTGATTGGATCTATCAGCTGGGCATGTTATCCAATATGTTAAAGCTGTGAACTCTCTTCATCACTGATGTGCCCCAGTGTAGACTGGCCCATGTTAGTCCTCCTTCCCCTTCCTGATGTCAACAATCAACCCTTTTATTTTCCATTCTATTTTAATTTCCTCATCACGGGACCACAGTCTGTGCAGATCAGAAATAACATCTTTTCCTTGCTGACAATCAGCACTGATGCGCCTCACAGATGCGTGCTTAACCAACTGTTCTACTCTGACTAAAGCAATGACTGTGTAGCTAGGCACATCTCAAATGCCGTCTATGAATTTGCCAGCAACGCAACTATTATCGGCAGAGTGTCAGATGGTGATGAAGAGGTGCACAGGGGTGAGATAAATCAGCTGGTAGAGTGGTGTTGCAACAACAACCTTGTAACCAATGTCAGTAAGACCAAGGAATTGATTGTGGACTTTGGGAAGTGGAAGCCGAGGGAACACACCAGTCCTCATCGAGGGATCAGAGGCAGAAAGGGTGAGCAATTTCAAGTTCCTGGGTGTCAACATCAATGAAGATCTATCCTGGGCCCAACGTATTGACGTGATTACAAACTCATTAAGAGTTTGAGTAGACTTGGTATGTCACCGAAGACACTTGCAAATTTCTACAGATGTGCAGTGGAAAGCACTCGAGTTAGTTGCATCATGAACTAGTATGGAGGGGTCACTGCAGAGGATCGGAAAAGCTGCAAAGAGTTGTAAGATCAGCCAGTTCCATCATGGGCACTAGACTCCCCAGTGTTGAGGGCACCTTATAAAAGCGATAACTCAAAAAGGCCGCATCCAATATTAAGCTCACAGACTCACATCTTGAGATCTTAAGATTGTCTCATATACCCATGGAAAAGGAAGTGCCTGAAAAATTTATGAAAGAGTACGCTCCTCTCTACATATTCTCCAAAATGCAAATTGAAAGATTCCCTATTATGGCAGAGATGATCTAAAGCAAAACCAGAAAAGGCCAGAAACCACTGCCTCAGGTCTATGTGGCAACCCAAAATGGTTGGAAGATGCAGCAAAACTCCAGTTCCTCCACTTTTACTAGTGCTGGGATGAACATGTCTTTGTCGGAGGCTGTCTTTTGTGAGGATTGAGAGTTGTTCCATTCAAGCTGTGAGCTAATGTTTTGGAGGAGCTACATGATGGGACAGATCAGCAGGTCGAGCAGCTTGCCATGCACTCTTCAAAATTCCAACACATCCGGAAGAAATGTGTCCAGAACTGTCAGAAGCACATCCTGCAGTCCTAGAGTTAACTCCTACAACCACCACGAAGTAGGGCCCAAACCTGAGATTGTTTCACAGCCCCAAGTCTCACATGCCAAACAGAGTGATCCCCCTTGTCAGAAAAGACATTATCCCACAAGAGTAAGAAATCCTCCACAGCGATTAAATCTTTAGGCCAAAATGGGACAATTTAAAATTTATTATGCTGTGGATATGTATGCATAATAGTTGTATTGAATAGTATCCCGTGTACATAGTGAAGATGCATTCTATATTGAGTTGGAGTTTGTAGCTAAGCAGAGAGGAGCGTTAAGTATTTAATATTTCAGTAATATTTGAGCAATATTGTAAATATATTGTTCAATTAAGCATTCTTTGTTGTTTATATAATTTATTATGGGTTATATGATAAAGTGCGTGAATGGCATATGTCACTACACAACCACACCACAAGTGTGCACCTCATTGAAAGTAAAAACAAAGTGTACATGTTCTTCCAGTCTCCCTGTGATTTCCTTTCAATTAATTTTTGGAGTTACAAAACGTAAAATTTCCTCTCTGCTATCTGATTTCTGAATGGTCCATGACCTACGAGCACTACCTTGTTATTCCTCTGTTGGTCTGTATTTTTTTGTAATTTATAGTAATTTTATGTCTCTATAACATACTGCTGCTGTGAAGCAACACATTTCAATCATATGAGGCAGAAATAACAAACCTGATCCTAATTAGAACCATAGAACCATAGAAACTACAGCACAGAAACAGGCCTTTTGGCCCTTCTTGGCTGTGCCGAACCATTTTCTGTCTAGTCCCACTGACCTGCACACGGACCATATCCCTCCATACACCTCCCATCCATGTATCTGTCCAATTTATTCTTAAATATTAAAAAAGAACCCGCATTTACCACCTCGTCTGGCAGCTCATTCCATACTCCCACTACTCTCTGTGTGAAGAAGCCCCCCCCCCCAATGTTCCCTTTAAACTTTTCCCCCTTCACCCTTAACCCATGTCCTCTGGTTTTTTTCTCCCCTTGCCTCAGTGGAAAAAGCCTGCTTGCATTCACTCTATCTATACCCATCAAAATTTTATATACCTCTATCAAATCTCCCCTCATTCTTCTATGCTCCAGGGAATAAAGTCCTAATCTATCCAACCTTTCTCTGTAACTGAGTTTCTCAAGTCCCGGCAACAACCTTGTAAACCTTCTCTGCACTCTTTCAACCTTAT
The DNA here is from genome assembly GCF_030028105.1 of Mobula birostris. Lineage (NCBI taxonomy): Eukaryota > Metazoa > Chordata > Chondrichthyes > Myliobatiformes > Myliobatidae > Mobula > Mobula birostris. Next base: position 52,394,225 of record NC_092375.1, read on the forward strand.
TTATATCCTTCCTGTAATTTGGTGACCAAAACTGAACACAATACTCCAGATTTGGCCTCACCAATGCCTTATACAACCTCATCATAACATTCCAGTTCTTATACTCAATACTTCGATTAATAAAGGCCAATGTACCAAAAGCTCTCTTTATGACCCTATCTACCTGTGACGCCACTTTTAGGGAATTTTGTATCTGTATTCCCAGATCCCTCTGTTCCACTGCACTCCTCAGTGCCTTACCATTAACCCTGTACGTTCTACCTTGGGTTGTCCTTCCAACGTGCAATACCTCACACTTGTCTGCATTAAACTCCATCTGCCATTTTTCAGCCCATTTTTCCAGCTGGTCCAAGTCCCTCTGCAGGCTCTGAAAACCTTCTTCGCTGTCTACTACACCTCCAATCTTTGTATTATCAGCAAATTTGCTGATCCAATTTACCACATTATCATCCAGATCATTGATATAGATGACAAATAACAATGGACCCAGCACTGATCCTTGTGGCACACCACTGGTCACAGGCCTCCACTTGGAGAAGCAATTCTCTGCTACCACTCTTTGGCTTCTTCCATTGAGCCAATGTCTGATCCAATTTACCACCTCTCCATGTATACCTAGTGACTGAATTTTCCTAACTAACCTCCCATGCGAGACCTTGTCAAAGGCCTTACTGAAGTTTCTCATTATCTGATGGCCTTTCTGATTCATTTGTGTGATCTTGCAGTGCACAATTGGTTGTTGTATTTCCCATGTTATAACTTTGACTAAACATCAAAAATAATTAAACACTTTGGATATGAAAGTACGTCCCTGTACAAATTCAAGTCTTTTATTCTCAAACGAACACAAGTTTGTTTTGTAGCCTTAATACCTTGGCAAAGCTGTCAATGTGTTAGTGCACTTATTCAAAAACATTTCAAACATAGATTATATCATAACAAACATATTTTCAAGGCATTAAATAGAAATGGTAAATATCATGCATAGAAGTAATATACCAGAGATGCTTCTTTGTGATAAAGCACAGTGGATTCCAGTTAAATGGGATATCAGTAACCGAGCAAGCCGCTTCTTATTTGGGACGTCTCTTAAAGAACAAAAACTGATCAAGAAACTATTCCTTTTATTTACTTGGGACACTATTCCTTTTATTTATTTGGGACCGGAGACTGTTGCCGAACAGTTGCTAAATAGCGTCAGTTCTGTGATTTTCTGTTTTGTTAGACACTACACCTTGCTAAGAGTTAACAGTTTTTAAATATTGTCGTTTGCTGTGTGTTTGTGTTCAAAGAGCAGTGATTTTTCTCACTGGTAGTTGGCAAGAAATAAGCATTAAGACAATTCGGAACTTCTTTGCTCACTCACTGTGGTTTCAACCAGTCCGGCTTGGAAATACAACACTTAGTAACAATGAAATTATTTCACTTCTTCAACAAGTTTGGAATTATGAAGAATTTGAAGATATTGACAATCATCTTAAATGTTACAATGTAAATGAAGATTTGGAGGATGCAATCATCAAGGCAGTCCATTAGGTACCTGTGCTGATTTTGTTTATTTACAGTCAATCAAAAGAACAGGGCACCGTACACTGGATGAGTTCCTCTATTGATGAATATTAGAAACTAATACACAAGTTTTATAATACTGTAGTCATATTGATAGTGTTCTAGTTTGTTCTGTATTAATTTAAGTGCATAATTTGTTAATAAGTAAATGGTAGCTTGTCTTTTTTTATAACATTTTAACAATTTCCATGAAACTTTAGCTAATAGTGCTGCCACATAATTGGGTCCCAATGTGTCCTAACTAACTGGAATCCACTGTAATTAAAAGCATTATCTGATGAAGTTCTCTACCTTACTGTTGATATTTTATTGTGGAAAAACAAAACCTGTTTGTATCTAATGCAATATGCACATCTTCAGTTTAACTCTAATTTGTCTCTGTTTTTTTTGCTGGCCAGTACCTCTCAATCACACTCACCTCTAGTGCTGCTAACCTGCTCAAAGTGCTTGGTCCTTGTTCCCTTTTCCCCATCGTTTCTGGGTTCTTTTAACAAGTGACCTTGATCAAAAATATTAGATACTGTACAAAGCTCCTTTCAGACCACTGTGACATAGGACCACTTCACCTCTCCCTGCCATTGCAAGTTGAGAGATTAAGCGTTCACTCATTGGTTGGAATAACAGCAAAGAAATAAAGCTGAGGTTTCAGCATTTAGAACCGTGAGCTTTAAGCTTTTGATATTTAGTTTACTGTTGTTTCAGCAGAAATACAAGTAATAAAACTTGTTTTCCAAAGGCTGCAGGGCACTTCAAGTTGAAGAAGATGCTTATTCTTTTCTCCTTCCAAAATATTGATCCCATGATCCCACATCCCTTGCTCCAGAATGTGTCAAAATGTTTTCTTTTCCAGGGTAATATTTTTAATCAGGTTGAGCTTTCTCAAATTAAAATAATTTTAACATATTCGTCTAAAGGAGAGGAGATGCCTGAATAAAGATTTAAGTACCCAGTAGACTTCCCAAGTAATTTACAGGCAAGTCTTGTTCACTGCTATGAATAATTAATCAGGAGACATAAAATAAAAAAGTGGATCAGAAAAAATGTTTCTTGTTATCCTGTTGCAAATTTAGTAATAGGACAGGCAGAATATACCGACTTTGAATAGATTGAATTTTCCTTTGGCCTCTTAAAACAACTGAGAGGTATAATTAGAGGTTATTCAGTTTTATTATTTACATTAATTGTTAATTCAGTGTTTTTATTGTAAAACCATTATTTGATGTGTTATATTCTGTAATACTAGCTATAAGAGACGTTCTTTACACTGGTTTAGTTTCTATGTTTCAGCCCTGCAGAGGTTTTCATAATGCCTGGTCAATCAACAATAGGCACCTCAGAACACTGAAAAAAATATCTCTGATGCTCTCTCTTCAAAATTCTCTAAATTTACTGGAAGGACAAATGAACCAACGTGAGCATTCTCTCCCAGGCCAATGTCTGCAAAACTGAGGCCATACATTAATTTACACTGTACGGATCATATTGTTCACCCACCAAACCCCAGAACCCTGAAACAGAAAGTCTTTTCTGAGCTCTTTTTTGGGAGGACATTTTCAGGAAGTATATGATTGAAGCATCCTTGAAGAGGTTCACCATTCCTGCTGACTCTTGGGAAATGCTGGGATATAACTACTCAGAGGAGGGAAGGAACATTCAGAATGAACAAATTGCGAAGCCATACATCAGGAGCATACAGAAGCCCTGTACAGGCAGCAGGAGTGGACAACTTTACAAACTACCCACTCTATAAGCCACTTCTGCCCATCCGCATAGGAGTCTGCTGTTCCCACATTGGCCTCATGAGTCACATTCAACCCTGAAAGCCACATTGGAAGCAAAACTTTTAAAACAGTATTTGCCAACAGCAGAATACACAACTTCAGCAATGCAAACTTGCCAAAGCCTAATTCCGAAATGGCAAGGTTCTAGCAGCAGTCGGTAGTCACACTTTAGTGAAGCACCCTGTTGGCTATCAAAGTCACAACCAATACATCTGGTAGTAGTCTTGGGGTTTGTTTTGTGTTTTTGAATGTCCTGATTAAATAACACTTAAAGGCAAATAGGGGCTCATATTTCATACCAGCTATCCTGTTTCAGAACCTTCAAAACCTTCCGTTTTGCTGATACATTCAGGTGGGACAGTTTCAGTAAGAATTACATTATTTGCAGAAAATTAATACTTTCTCCCATCATTCTGGCAAATATTTCCCCCAAATCACCATAATAAAAAAAAACACATAGCAAGTTAACATCCAACACACATCAAAGTTGCTGGTGAACGCAGCAGGCCAGGCAGCATCTCTAGGAAGAGGTGCAGTCGACGTTTCAGGCTGAGACCCTTCGTCAGGACTAACTGAAGGAAGAGTGAGTAAGGGATTTGAAAGTTGGAAGGGGAGGGGGAGATCCAAAATGATAGGAGAAGACAGGAGGGGGAGGGATAGAGCCAAGAGCTGGACAGGTGATAGGCAAAAGGGGATATGAGAGGATCATGGGACAGGAGGTCTGGGAAGAAAGACAAGGTGGGGGGGGGACCCAGAGGATGGGCAAGAGGTATATTCAGAGGGACAGAGGGAGAAAAAGGAGAGTGAGAGAAAGAATGTGTACATAAAAATAAGTAACAGATGGGGTACGAGGGGGAGGTGGGGCCTAGCGGTTAACATAGCTGTTGTTTATGGAATGTTGTTTCTGAGAAATGCCAGTAATTGTGTGCATTTGTCAGCATTTCTCATATCACTGTCAGTTCAGAATTCCTGTATAAGTGTCACATATTTGGCGCTCCAATACAATTTGTAAACTGAGCACAAACACCTTATAATTTCCTCATTATGAAAGGAATTATGAAGGGAAATTATGAAGGGAAATCTATCTGCTGATCCCATAACAAGTTAGAATGAGCTTTGCTCAAATAGTACCGGATCAGATCGAACATTGATCTGCAGTTCCCATCCATGTCCTGAATAAGATTGGCAATGGGGGACGAAAGCAGGTTTTAAATTCAAACAAAAAATACTTGAAACTACCAGAAAACAGAAGTAAACAAGTAAGTGCCTAATTCTTTTCAGATCACTGCCGAAAGTTCCTTCTCTCCTGCAATCTAACATTGGAGTACAGCCAGAGGCCGTCCAAGAGCAACCAGCAAGCTTGGGACATGCACAGTGCTGTGGGAATTCTGAACTTGGTGCCAATTATGCATAGTAAGGCTGAAGTTTTGCAGAGCTGCTCATGATTTCCCCAAGAAGCTCTAGACCATTTGTTATTTGTGAAACATTTTAGGACATTTTGAAGATGCGATACATCTCAGGTGAATGCAAGTGGTTCCTTGACAATAAAAAGTTATTCATTTATAATTATTTTCAAAGAAAACTTGATCGTTTTTCAGTTGCTTTTCTTGTGATTGCTAGACTCTGTGGGGCATTGATAATGTGGAATGCTGCAAGTCTGATTCACTGATTTATTGGCAGACGGGGGTGGGGGAGCTGTGTGGCCTCAGTTAAAATGAGGACTAGGCCTCAAGCCGCGGTGTTGCCTGTTGACTGCTGCCCAGAAGAGAGGTGTCAAAGTTGGAGTGGTGTGGCATCCAAGCTGCAGTTGGTGCTGTGCCTCAATGTTCGCTTGGCAGAAGACAAGCTGTATTCTGTTCGACAGCAGGCCGCTGCAGCATTCATGGACTCAGGATCTTGGACCACTTTTTTACTGACATCTTACACGTGCTTGCTATAATATAAATGTGCTGTTTGTGACTGTTGCTACCGTGTTTCGTACCTTGGCCCCAGAGTAACACTGTTTTGTCTGGCTGTATTCATGGGTATTGACAATTAAACTTGAACTTGAAGAGAATTTGGATTAGTTTTGTGTACATTTAAAAACATACTCTTGATATTTTGATTATTGTGTTGTATAAAGCATAAAGTTTTTCTGGCTTAACATTTTAAGATTTCAGACTCAGTGAAACACTGAATACTGAGACCAATGCCGGCTTCCAGAATTGCAATCCTATCACTCCAATTCCCCCTCCCTCCTATGTTTTATTTAGTTACAGATATAATGCAACAAAAGTCCCTTCCGGCCCAAAGAGCATGCACTGCCCTATTTCCTGTAACATACATGCACATACACTCATCTTTCATTCTTTTGCCACTTACCTACACGAGGAGCAACTCACAGTGACCAATTAAATTACTAGCACATGGCGGGCATGGAGGAGGTAACCAGAGCACCAGGGGAAAGCTACACAGTCATTGCATGGAGAATGTGCAAATGTCACACATCATGTTTGATAGCTTACATGAATAAATGAAATAATTACTTGGTTTGGTTTTATTTGGCTGGGTTTAATGGGACTGGCAGCTTCAAGCAAGAAGAAATCTTACTGAAATAACGTTCCTTTTTATTCCTTCCTTCAGTTATGTATTATCATTCCTGGGTTGTCAGAAATCGGATTTGAAATGCTTGGACATTTCAGATGGCCATAGTTACCTCCCTCAGTGCAGCACTTTCAGTCAATTACCTAGATACACTATTTCAATTCTAAAAAATCAATATGTCAAAATGGCTTGACATTTTGAGATAATTAACTGGTGACAACTGAATTTTCCAAACACGTTTGACCTACCACACTTTCGGAAAACGAGACCAAATTGGCTGGTCTGCAAAGAAGCTCGTACAATCTGATGTAACTGAATCCTGTTTGGAATAAAGCCAAAGGGATTTTAAGGTACAGGCCTCAGAGAGCGTTGAAGGCAAGAGAAACAAAATCTGCTTGAGCAAGGCTGGAAACCACAAGGAAAGAAACAAACTTATCTTGGTGAGGATTAAAATTAAAATTTTTATCCTGTAATTCAATGTGAATCGCTTGAATAGTTGGCTGATTTAGTGCCCTCGAGACTTGCTTTTTAACTAATTACTGCAGGAATAGGGCAAATCTGGTTGGTGGCTTCAACTGACTGGTCAGGTAATTAATGTTGAATTCATGTCATCACAAGTGTGTGTGTGCCTGAGGATCTGGGCTCATTGTGATGATGAATTCCCTTGAATAAATGTATAAGCAGAAAGCAGACACTCCTGGACCATTTCGTAGGTAGGGACTGCTTTGAATGCAAAGCTTATTTAACCAAAGTAAAACAGTGCTGTTACTCGATTGTGAAATAATTTTAGACGCAACTTAATAGCTCAAATTCCACTTTCTGTTCAAATTGATTGTGTTCTTCTAATCAAAAGCTAATCTGATTGACAATTATGTAGAAACTTCAATTCAATCTTATGTGCAGTGTAAACTTATTTGATATTTGTAAATTGATATATTATGATAAAATGATACAGTAACCCATTACTTTTATTGATTTCTATAAATACAAATTGCAAATTAAAGCATGCACAGAATTAGAGATATTACTGCAAACTACATTTAGTAAGTCACAGAGACTTCCTCCGTCTTTCTTTAGGTGTTAAATTTCTTCAATGAGTTACATCCAGAATACTTATGATACAGAAGAAGGCCATTCAGCCCATTGTATCTGCGCTAGCTCTCAGCAAAGACATCCTATCAGTCCCATTCCATCTTTTATTTTCCTGCAATCTACATGCCTATCGTCATGCTTTTGATTCTTTCATTATCTATAATACAAGAAATAATATATAGCAGCCTTTTAATTCAGTTTAAGATGGTGCTGGTGAAGCATAGTGATGACTTGCTGACAGCAAACACAACTATTATCTACTTCATTGTCATATGTCGAAAGATTGGAGTGACTGGGCTTGTATACTCTGGAATTTAGAAGGCTGAGAAGGGATCTTATTGAAACATATAAGATTATTAAGGGATTGGACACTCTGCAGGCAGGAAGCATGTTCCTGCTGATGGGTGAGCCCAGAACCAGAGGCCACAGTTTAAGAATTAGGGGTAGGCCATTTAGAACCGAGTTGAGGAAAAACTTTTTCACCCAGAGGGTGGTGGATATATGGAATGCTCTGCCCCAGAAGGCTGTGGAGGCCAAGTCTCTGGATGCTTTCAAAAAAGAAATGGATAGAGCTCTTAAAGATAGTGGAATCAAAGGTTATGGGGATAAGGCAGGAACTGGATACTGATGGTGGATGATCAGCCATGATCAGAGTGAATGGCAGTGCTGGCTTGAAGGGCCGAATGGCCTACTCCTGCACCTACTGTCTATTGTCTATTACTCACACTTTTTCTGGTAAACCACTGCAATCAATAGCCTGTAACTTCCCTTTCGAAGACGAGCTTTTGAACCACCTGTATGACCTGACATTTTTGCCTTGTGAACTGAAGTCTCGAAGGTGCAGGATGGTTGCAATGTGGTGTGTATGGGTGAATGGAGGCAATGGGGCCCGGGTCCGAGAGTGAGGAACGAGTTAATGTTGACTGTTGAAGCCTACTCAGAGGCGATTCGAAGTGACGGAGCCGAGGTGGGACCCAGGCCTGAGAGTGAGGAACAAGCCAATGCTTGACTGATTTAAGCACCAACCCGGAACTGAGAGGTATCAAAGCAGCAAGGCTCAGGTCTGAAAGTGGTGGTTGGCCAATTTAAGCAGCAGACTAGATTGAAATAGTCAGCATGCTGGGGTCGGAGGTGAGGAACGGGCCAGATTTGAGCTCGCTGCTCCACGTCTCTGCACTGAACTGAGGGTGTGGCTTGCAACTAACGGGCTCCTGGATCAGCTGTGATGAGTTTTGTGGCTGTGAACTCACTTTTGTGAACTTTTGTTCTGAATGTATTTGCTTACTTTTATTGTTTGCTCTAAGTTTTCCTCTGCACATTGCGTGTTTGACAGTCTTCTTCTTTAACAAGTTCTTTTTGTTTTGTGGCTGCTGTAAGGAGACTAAGGTTGTATGTTTATTAACAAAGTAATATACATACTTTGATAATAAATGTACTTTGAACTTTTAACCTATCTAGGTAGATGGCTTCATGATGTGCGGGGTAGTTGGAGCACTGGAGGGAAACCCATGCAAACACAGAGAGAATCGCATCCCAAAAGGAAGACAGAGTAGTGAGGTAGCAGCATTAGTTATACAGAGTTTAGATTATAAAATCAGTTACAAAGACATGTTTTTGTAAATATGAAACTTATGAATTATGCTTGCAGTGCAGTAGCTATTTTTCATTCTGCATCCAAGACCAAGCCAAATATGGTGCTCTGGAACCACAAAGTGAACAAAGTAGCATCCATCTGAAATTGCCAGGACCTCAGCCCTCAGATCAATAACATTATTGCCTCAACTATTTTCTCCCATTCTCTATTTAGAGTTTCCAGCACTCTGAATACTTTATTGATATGTTTGTGGATCTTCTTTGAGTACTTTAATAAGACTCCTGGATGTACTGTTACCTAAAAAAAAGCTACAATCTAAGTTTTTTGAACATTTCTTTAAAATTCCAACAGATAAGATGTTATCTTTCTGCCAGAGTAAGCTATACTTCCCTCATTGTCTTACCTGCCCTGATACAATGAGAGAAATGTAGAACAAAGACTGCAGCCCTCACGACCACCCAGCACAAAGCCTGTGGCCTCCTCTACTTAAGTTTATCTTTCGGTTTGGTATTCAGCTTGATTATTTGACTTGCTAATGTTTCTTAAACTGAGAAGGAAAACAGTTTCAAATTTACTTTACATTTGGAATTTATCTGCAAAGGAGATGGCGACCAACCACCCATAATGCATAGCATAATCCAACATCTAAGATGTCCAACAGTTGTAATGCATTTGGGTCTGAAGGACTCCTCTTCCTGCAGTACAAACTCATATGACGAGTATATATTGGTAGTTTGGTTCTCCTAAATGCTTCCTGGAAGTAATAATTTAATATTTTGTTTACTTGCACTTAGTATAATATGCACACCTAAGAGCCTTTAATAATGCTGCTTAACACTTTCATAACTCAGTTACACCTCTGCAAACAAAAAAAAATTACTTGCTGCATCTATTCTTATTTCAAGTTCCTTTGGTACTCTTTGACAACTTTTGATGAGATGTGGTTGATATGAGAGTGGCAATTCCTTTGTTTCACTCTTCACTCTACCCAATTCCACTTGGGACAGACTTTGTTTTCCTGCTTGTTTTTTACTTTTCTACATGCTGAATATTTGCCCTAAGATATTTCTTTTAGTCTGAAATGAACTCTCCCCGTATTTAATCCACATCTTAATTGATTCTAAACATTTGAAATTGCCTGCAAATTAGCCCTTCTAAAGCTAAATGCTTGAGTAAGGTTTTACGGTATCAGTTTATCATATTTCACATTAAATTTGATATTAAGCAATTGTTAAGCACATAAATGACAGGAATATTTTTGTAGCAGTTTTCGACAAACTATTATCTGCTCAATTCCTTTATACCCAAGAACATTGATATTGAGGTAAATAAGCTTTGACTTTGAATACTTAATCAATTAACATAACTTATACTACATACAACTAACAGAATTATTGGCGGGCACAGCATAATTGTTGTTAGGTTAAACTTTTAAATTTTCCTGTAAAAACCTATTGTGTTTTTTTCTATAAAATTGCATGTAAAGATAATTGCATAACAATTAGATTCCAGATAATTCATTTTCTATATAGTAGTAGAGCTACTAGGACTTGATGTTTCAATCGCTATGGTAAGGTGGCACTCTCGATGTTGGCAGTGGGCTTGGAGTGATGACAAGGAGGGAGGGTAGGTACGTCATCGGGGTCATCAAGTGGGCACCCTCCTTCTTTGACGTTTCGTTGATAAGCCTGGTAGTCACATCTCACTAGAAGGCATTTTAAAATTAGCTGCAATTAATATTTTTGATCTGTTTTCAGGAATATTTATTTTTATTAGAACACAACATTTATATTAGTGAGAAGATTTTTCCTACTATATTACGTTATCCCAGATCCATTAAAGATATTTTCAGAAGGTAAAATTGTATTCTCAGCTTTAGATTTTCCATGATAAGTTCCTTACATATATATTGACCACTTCAATTATCCAGCAACATAACTTATGAGCAATATTTCCTTAATTCTTGGAAAATGTGTTAAAATGAATTAAAAAATCGAAAAGAGATAACAATTGTGCTAATGTACAGGCAGCATCTTTGGAAAAATAAGCAGACTCAATTTTTTTTATCATAACTGGGAACAGTTAGAGGTAAAATAAACTTCAAGATGCAGTGAAAATTGAGAAGTGGCAGAGAATACAAAATGAAAAGATAGTTATAGGCTGGAGATGCGGAGAGATATCATGACACAGGGGCTGGTGGTGCTGGCTGAAAGAGGATAATAGAAGAGATGTCTGCAGGCAGTGTCAGCAGGAGAAATCATATTAAATACAAAAGCACCTAAAGAGGAGAGAAGAAGAAAGACAAAGCTGGAAATTCCAGACAGAAGGTCAAACTGGATGATTATCTGCAAACATTAAATCCAAATTATTTATTTAATCCAAAAAAAATGTCATTGTGCCTCTGTGGCAAAGGACAGTGATCAGTGTGGCGTGCTCAGTGACAGGCAACTGGAAAGTTAGGGTCATCATTTCAAGTTGACTCCATTTCTAGTCTTCAATTCTCTTTCCCCTAGTTCATAATTTTATTCATGAATGCAATACTTTTTTTTCACTTATTTGCCTTAATGATCCTTTTTCAGACTGCAAACCATCAGACTCTTTTCTTACCTTCACCCTATCCCCTCCTCTTTGTCCTTCTCGCGCCTTAAACAGGAGTCCTTTTCTCTGCAATTTAAAATTTATTTTCTCTAGCTTTTCCATTTATTTTTCAGGACAATAACCTTTCCTAGTGCCACTGAAAGGTTATTGTCCTGAAAAATAAATGTTTTCTCTTTCTGTAAACACTGAATTTCTGGTTTAGTTTTCCTCCTCCTAATATTGGCTGCTTCTAGTGGCACAGCTATAAGATGAACCTGCCACAAGTCTCTACAAACTCAAGGAATAATTTTACAGTAATTCACTGCTGAGTTTATATAGAAGCTATAATGACTTTGTTAGCCTCCTGCGTATTACTACAACTATAAAGTTCATGAATCCTCAAGGCATTCTGAGTCTCAAAGCATTAACTAGTCAATAAACAACTTTGTCTAGAAATCAGATTGTGTAAAGCTGTTTAATTTGGAGGTATGGATTGAAAACTTGTTTACCTCAGAGAAACATGCAATAATGATCATTTCCCTGGGCCTTTTTGCATCAACCCTGAAATATAACCCAGCACTTCCTAGGAAAGCAGAAGAAACGTTATGTTCTCCTTAGTCCAACTATTAATGGGCACCCCTAAACCAAAGATGTCTTTATAGAACACAATGCACTGCAATCCAGCTTGCATATCTATACTCACTTTCTACTATGCAGGTCATATTCAATGCTACTTATCACACACTGCCCTCAAATCTGCTCACGAAAGGCCCTAATCCAAAACACTGTGTCCACTTCTCACCACACAATCCCTGGTCAAACAAAACACCCTTCATTCATTAATTTCTCTACCTCTCTCAGCAGCTATTTACCACACTATTGATCACCACTCTCTGCTCACTAGCGGCAGACCTGTTCACAGTACTTAGTCCATTTCCCCCCATTTGACACCTTATCTGAACCTGACTACAGGCCTTGACTGAGCTCAGAAATGCCCGCATTCTCAGCCAGCTCTGACCCGGGCAACACATTTACTTTGACAAGAATGTGCAAATGCCACTCAGCTGTGGGCAAAACTAAACTTTTAACATGACCCACCAGGGCACAAAAGAATTTTTGTTTGAATTCCTACAAACGGCTCTTCAGTAAAGGAAACAGTAAATTAAAATGTACGAAATCGAGAAGCATCTCTCTCAACCTCTCAGCAGATATCCAGTCTGACGTCTAAATTATTGAATCAAAAGGACTGCCTCACCATCTAAACTGAACCATTTCAAAATCTTTGCTATCATAGGATTATTTATACCCCTGCATTTTTCTGCATTGCACATGGCCATATCTGTTCCAGTATCAGATGTGTGTGCAGGGTTCAGCAATACACTGCATACTTGGTTTCATACAAATTCGAATAACCGTCATCTAAATTAATCCAGATCAATTCACCACCTTCCAGTTACTGTATCTGTCTGTAACAGTAAGACAACACCTCTGCAGGGCATGGAAAGAACCTTCATAGATTGTTGGAATTTAAGGCGCTGGTGATTATTTCACTTAGATCCACATGAGTCTCTTGAAAGTCTTTAAATGTTGTTTCTTTGCTTGATAGCTGGTATGTTCTGAAAAAAAAATCATGCTAATTTTTCCCCACAGCTCCTCACAAGACTTCTTGGATGCCTCACACGGTCCATTTAAACACTGATCAAATAAAAATGTTTACCAAAAACAACACCATTGTGTAAATTTAGCGTTTCTCTTGAAGAACATTTAAGAGCCACAGCTAAAGCCTCTAAACTAAATGGGGATTTGTGAAACATTTCCTTCATATTTCAATAAATTAATTAATCTTCTACTGCACAATATTATTCTGATGATACAATTTTGATCAAATTATATGCTTTACAAAGCACACGTGCGAGCACACAATTAACAGGATTTTGGAGATATTGGTGATAAAAATATTCTCTGTTTTTCTCAAAGAAAATCTCTTTTACATGAAGAACCAAATGCAAAACCCTTTCAGAAAAACATGGTTCTTGCTAGAAGTTCTCTGAACTAAATTTATGAAGTTGATTTTTTGGTTTTCCACTAAAAGCTTAGCAGTATTTATTTTTTTGTTCTTATACACTCAATTCCATTTTGCTAGCTACCACGGACTCCTGCTACTACTGAATTGATATAATGATTCTTATGCGATGCTTTCCAAATGCTGCACTATATAAAAAAAGGTCATCACAGCATCTCTAGTTCCTTTGTCATTCATCTTATCTCAGTATGTTATTGGGCTCTTGGCCTCTTTTACAATATCTGAATTTTTAATTGACCCGTCAGTATTCCCTTTTCATCTTCTCCAATACAAGAACACTCCCAGTTTTCTCAGCCTATCCATGTAAAACTAATTCCCTAAGCAACAGAACAATTCCAAGGAAACACCTTTGTCATCTTCCAAAAGCCATCCTAATCAGCTATGACCAAAATTGCACAGAATTCTCCAATCCAGCTGGGGCTGAAGTGGTGCTTTAAAAAATCCACAATAAAGCAAAGAAATCCAACAGTGCTTTCTAATTTTAGTCCTAAAGTGTCTCAGCCCAAAACAGCAACTGTTTATTCCTTTCCATTAATGCTGCCTGACCTGCTGAGTTCCTCCAGCATTTTGTGTGTTGCCTTCCAATTTATCCTATTTTTTCACAAATAGTGCTTCGTTAGTAACTTGTTTATATAAGGACTATAGAAATAGGTGAGAATTTATCATAGCCATCCTTTACAGAGAGTCCTTTTAAAAGCATTTGTCCATTTAAATGAGCTTCATTTTTCAGCATCCAGGTATAATTAAGCCTTATCACGCAATTAAGATGTTTACTTTTCATTCATTCTGATTTTGAATTTGAATCCAGTGCACTTTTTATTGGTTCAACCTTTTATTGAGTTTTATTGGTTGAAAATTATGGCATTACATTTCCTACTTTTACAGGGCCCAAATCCTACAGATGACTCTACCGTCTCAGGCGTTTTGATGGCCACAACTTGTTGCTCAAAGTATTTAAAAGGCAATTATGAAAAGAAAATCAATCTTCTAAAACATTAGCTATCTGTCTCTCCGCGGTTCCTGCCTGAGCTGCTGAAAATTGCCAGCAGAGATGCGGTTCGATCAGTGTCAGTTGTTTGGATCTCACCTATAATGCAGCCTTCTGGGGCATCACAAAGAGAGTGAGAGTGGGAGGTGAGGGAAAGCAAATGATGGCAACCCAGGTATTATGGGAAAAGGTGGAGCGGAGTCATCTACGCATGGATCAAGAAATGAGAACTGGGGGGAAAAAAGTATTTACTTTTTACCCACAAGATTCCACACGAATGAATTTTACTCTCTAACCTAATTTTTTTTGGACAGTGATTTGTTAATTCCACCAGATTGAATTTCTTTTACCTCAAAGGCCATAATACAGGAGTGACCTATACATAATTAGAATTTTAACAAAGTTTTGAAACTGTCTGGATGAAAGTGAGATATAAATAAAACTAAAATATAATTTATAATGGAAAGCCATGCAACTGAAAAGATATGATAGTGAATTTGTAAAAGGACTGTAGTCCATATGTTTACCCATTCAGAGTTTCTGTTTCCACATCAGTTGTGGATTTGTCATCTCTGTGCTTCTGTATTTCACAACTGGAAATGTTCAGTTTAACCCATTTTACTCATTTTTACATTGGCACAGGTAAACATAATAATCAATTATTTCCTGTACTCAGCATAGGTGTTGGATGACTTGGGAGCTCTGGTTAGTGAGAAAAGAATAATTTGAATCTTCTACAGACCAGAAAAATATCAAAGTTCAGTTGTCATCTGGCCTCAATATATCCGTTGCAGAACCCCAAGAAAATCTTCCTCCAGGAAGCCAGCTCCAAGCTAATTGTCAAGGCCCATTGTGATCAATACAGGGAAGCCCCTCCCCTGAATTGCTTTGAGGCCAAAATATATCCTGTCTTCAGGTTTATAGGCTGATAAATTGATCAAAAATTCATTACTCTAACATCCGCTTACCTCCAAAAACACTATGAAAATTTAAAGTTTTAATATTTATAAAAGTAATAAATATTCAAATCACCAGAAAGCACCATTTAAATCAAGCAAATCAAATCAAAGAGAAAATTTAGCCTCTGCAACGGATATATTGAGGCCAGATGACAACTGAACTTTGATATTTTTCTGGTCTGTAGAAGATTCAAATTATTCTTTTCTCACCCATATCTCTCCAGCCAATCTTCTTCATTAATCCCAATGTCCCATTGGACAGAGATCAGCAGACAGGACTCCCAACCTCCCTAATGAACAGTTTTGGATGTTTGCATTTCATCACTGCACTCCCAACAGTACATTATAGCAGCCAATAACTACACAGAGGTTTGGGCTCTCCCTGCTAGGAGTCCTGAACTTCCAATAGTTTCTATTCCTGTGATTGCCCGGACTTAAATTGTGAGGTGATCTTTTTGGGAATACCTCCTTAGTAACAGACTGCAATCTGTAAAGACAGGCAGCACTGTCTCCACCGCAATTTTCCTTAACACTAGTGGCTTGCAAGGCTGCATCCACAGTCCCCTACTCTACTCCCTATACGCTCACCACAACTGCACGGCAAGATTCTGCTCCAGCTCCATCGCAGTTGATACTGTAGTGGGCTATACATCAAATAATGATGAATCAGAGTATAGGAAGGAGATAGAGACATGGTAAGGTGACAACAATTCTTCCTTAATGTCAGCAAAACAAAAGTGTTGGTCTCACAACACGCTGGAGGAACTCAGCAGGTCAGGCAGCATCCATGGAAAAGATCAGTTGACGTTTCGGGCCGGAACCCTTCGTCAGGACTGTAGAGGGAAGGGGCAGAGGCCCTATAAAGAAGGTGGGGGGAGGCTGGTAGGTTCCAGGTGAAAAACCAGTAAGGGGAAAGATAAAGGGGTGGGGGAGGGGAAGCAGGGAGATAATAGGCAGAAAAGGTGAAGAAGGAATAGGGGAAAACACAATGGGTAGTAGAAGGAGGCAGAAACATGAGGGAGGTGATAGGCAGCTGGGGGAGGGGGCAGAGTGACATAGGGATAGGGGAAGGGAGGGGGAGGGAATTACTGGAAGTTGGAGAATTTTATGTTCATACCAAGGGGCTGGAGACTACCTAGACAGTATATAAGGTGTTGCTCCTCCAACCTGAGTTTAGCCTCATCATGGCAGTAGAGGAGGCCATATATGGACATATCTGAATGGGAGTGGGAAGCAGAGTTGAAGTGGGTGGCTACCGGGAGATCATGTCTATTGTGGCGGACGGAGTGGAGGTGCTCGACGAAGCGGTCCCCCAATCTGCGTCGGGTTTCACCGATGTAGAGGAGGCTGCACCGGGAGTACCAGACGCAATAGATGACCCCAACAGACTCACAAGTGAAGTGTTGCCTCACTTGGAAGGACTGTTTGGGGCCCTGAATGGTGGCAAGAGAGGTGTAGGGACAGGTGTAGCACTTGCGCTTACAGGGATAAGTGCCAGGTGGGAGATCCATGGGGAGGGACATGTGGACCAGGGAAAGCCCTCTGCTACTTTCTGGATAATAGACCTCACCAGTTCCCCACCACCACTACCCTCCCCCGGTTGGCAGAACTGGTTCTCACACTCAATAACTTCTCTTTTGGCTCTTCCCACTTTCTTCAGACTAAGGATGTAGCTATGGGCACTCGCATGGGCCCTAGCTACGCCTGCCTCTTCGTTGGTTATGTGGAACAGTCTGTGCTCCAAACCTAGTCTGGTATTGCTCCCCAACTTTTCCTTCGGTGCATTGATGACTACATTGGTGCTGCCTCCTGCACCCATGCTGAGCTCGTCAATTTCATTGACTTTACTTCTAACTTCCACCCAGCTCTCAAATTCACTTGGTCTATCTCGGACACTTCTCTCCCCTTCCTCGATCTCTCAGTCTCCATCTCTGGAGACAGACTGTCCACTGACATCTTCTACAAGCTCACTGACTCTCATAACTACCTCAACTATACCTCTTCCCACCCCGCCACATGCAAAAATGCCATTCCCTATTCCCAGTTCCTCCGTCTCCACTGCATCTGCTCCGAGGATGAGGTTTTCTGTTCTAGGACAACTCAAATGTCCTCGTTCTTTAAGGATCATGGTTTCCCTTCTGCTGTCATCAATGATGCCCTCACCCGCATCTCCTCCATTTCCCACACTTCGGCTCTCACCCCATCCTCCCGCCACCACAACAGGAATAGAGCTCCCCTTGTCTTCAGCTACCACCCCATCAGCCTCCGGATCCAGCACATTATCCTCTGCAATTTCCGCCACCTTCAACAGGACCCCATCACTAAGCACATCTTTCCGTCTCCACCCCTCTCCGCCTTCCGCAGAAATCGGTCCCTCTGCGACTCCCTGGTCCACATGTCCCTCCCCACGGATCTCCCACCTGGCACTTATCCCTGTAAGCGCAAGTGCTACACCTGTCCCTACACCTCCTCTCTTGCCACCATTCAGGGCCCCAAACAGTCTTTCCAAGTGAGGCAACACTTCACTTGTGAGTCTGTTGGGGTCATCTATTGCATCCGGTGCTCCCGGTGCGGCCTCCTCTACATCGGTGAAACCCGATGCAGACTGGGGGACTGCTTCGTCGAGCACCTCCATTCTGTCTGCCAAAACAGACAGGATCTCCCAGTAGCCATCCACTTCAACTCTGCTTCCCATTCCCATTCAGATATGTCCATACATGGCCTCCTCCACTGCCATGATGAGGCTAAACTCAGGTTGGAGGAGCAAAACCTCATATACTGTCTAGGTAGTCTCCAGCCCCTTGATATGAACATAAAATTCTCCAACTTCCAGTAATTCCCTTCCCCTCCCTTCCCCTATCCCTATGTCACTCTGCCCCCTCCCCCAGCTGCCTACCACCTCCCTCATGGTTCTGCCTCCTTCTACTACCTATTGTGTTTTCCCCTATCCTTTCTTCACCAATCCTGCCTATCACCTCCCTGCCTCCCCTCCCCCACCCCTTTATCTTTCCCCTTACTGGTTTTTCACCTGGAACCTACCAGCCTTCTCCTTCCCACCCTCCCCCCGCCTTCTTTATAGGGCCTCTGCCCCTTCCCTCTACAGTCCTGACGAAGGGTTCTGGCCTGAAATGTCGAACGATCTTTTCCACGGGTGCTGCCCGACCTGCTGAGTTCCTCCAGCGTGTTGTGAGCGTTGCTTTGACCCCAGCATCTGCAGATTATTTTGTGTTTAAAAGTGTTGGTCATTGGGTGGGGTAATGCTGCATCTACTTCTGTTCACATCAACAAGGTTAAGAGAGCTGAGAGCTTCAAGTTCTTAGCCTGACTTAGTCCAACCATATTGATGCCTTGGCCAAGAAAACTGAATAGCATCTCTAATTTCTCAGGAGGCTAAAGAAATTTGAAATGTCCATTTTGACCCTTACCCATTTTATTGATGCACCACAGAAAGCATTCTATCCTGATATGGAACTTCATATAGAACTACTCTTCCCATGACTGCAAGTAACTACAAAGAGTTGTGGACTCAGCACATCACAAAAAACAGCCTGTCCTTTATGGATTCTGTGCTTCTCCCTGTCTCCGTAAAATGGCAAGCATAATCAAGCGCCACCCTCACCCCAGGCACTCTCTGCTCTTCCCCCTCCCATCAGGTAGATAATATCAAAGCTAAAAAGCATGTACAAACAGGCTTGAGGACAGCTTCTATCCCACAATGATAAGACTATCAATTGATTACCTAGTATGATGAGATTGGCTCTTGCCTCACAGTCTAGCTTGTTATGGCCTTGCGCCTTATTGTCTCTCTGCACTGCACTTTCTCTGTAGCTGCAACATTTTATTCTACCCTCTGTGTTTGTTTTACCTTGTAGTACCTCAATGCACTGCCATAATGAATTGATCTGTATAAACATTATGCAGAGGAATATTTTGCCACTGTACCTCAACACACATGACAGTAATAAAAAAAAAACGTTACTCATTTGCCACAGAATATCCAATAGTCCATTGGATAGTGATTCAACGTATAATGTCAGTGACCACTTTATTAGGTACACCTGCTTGTTAATGCAAATATTTAATCACCCAAGCATGTGGTAGCAACTCAATGCATAAAAGCATGGAAGCATGGTCAAAAAGCTCAGTCGTTGTTCAGAGCAAACATCAGAATGGGGAAGAAATGTGATCTAAATGACTTTGACTGTGGAATGATTATTGATGCTAGACAGTGAGGTTTGAACAAAATGGCTGATCTCCCAGGACTTTCATATACAATAGTTTCTAGAATTTACAGAGAATGGAGTGGAAAGCAAAAAAAAATGTCCAGTGAGCAGCAGTTATGTGGACGAAGAATGAATTGTTAATGAGGGAGGTCAGCAGAAAATAGCCGGACTGGTTGAAGCTGACAGGAAGGTGACAGTAACTCGAATAACCATGTGTTACAACAATGATGTGCAGAAGAGCATCTCTGAATGCACATCACATCAACCTTAAAGTAGATTGGCTACAGCAGCAGAAGACCACAAGCATACATTCAGTTGTCACTTAATTAAGTACAAGAGGTAGCCAATTAAGTGGCCACTAAGTGTATATATAATTGAATAGATCAACAAGAAATACAGGGATTGATTTATAATCTGACCATTAAAAGTAAAGGCTTAAGACAACTCTATTTACTTTTAGATTAAATTCACTTTATAAATAGTTCTGATAAATGTACCAGAAGTACACATGCACTTAAAATAACAGCTGTGACACTTGAAAGATCTCAAGAATGCCACATTGTAGACGAAAGGCCGAATACCAAAGCAATGTTAGTTTTTTTTAACATTCATCTTAATAAAAGTGTTTAAAACCAAGAATGTATAAAGGGGCATAATAATGGTTCTGATGAAATGTTAATTCTCCTTGTCTTTCCACAGGTGCTTTTTCATCTGCTAAGTATTTCCAGCATCTTTATTTTTCACCGAAAGGTTCTGCAAGTTTATGGTGGGCCAAATATGCAAATCTACAGATTGATAAATTAATGAACTAGAAATACTAATGCGACTAAAAAGTTTCATTTCATAATAGTAAATAAAAGCTGTGGCCTTTCCATGGTTAAGAGAAAGACAAATCTTGCAACGGCTTGTGTCGGAAATACAGAGAGTGCTGGAAACATTCAGCAGACGAGATAGCGTCTATGGAATAAGAATCAAGAGTTACAATTTCAGGTTGAAGACCCTTCATTTGTTCTGATGAAGGGTCATAGACCTGAAACATTACATATCTATCTTTACGATGTCAAGTTTCTTCCAGGCTTGACAACAGTTACTCTGGAGAGCACTAAGGCTAAACCTGCTCAGAAATAACAAGTGTGACATTTGAGTCTTCTATATTTAAGGTAACTCTTATTCTATATGCAAATAGAACAGGATACCCCTCAATCACGTTGATTTATGTATGTCTTGCCCCTCTAGTACAGTTTCTTCCCCTATATAAATACAAAATCTGGATCCAAATATGTGCTCCAGATCTCTTATATACACATGTTGAGTTGTTATCCAGTAGTGTCCGGGTCACTTTTGCATTGGTGCAGCAATTTGCATTGATCAACTGACTCATCCATATGTGGTGGGTGTGTGGAGTGATTCAATAGGCACTGGTAAGCAGCAATAAAGCAATAAAGAGAAAAGGATGCAATTTCTTTTGATCATTCATTGTCAAGTGATATCCTTCAAAAAAAAGGATAATAGAGGGTGAGTTTTATCATCACCTTCAATACATCAGTCCAGTCTTTGACAAGCTGAGGAAATTGTGTTTAGCCATATCAAGCCAGGCTCAAAGCTTATGATATACTGGGCTGTGATCCTTGATCTTGTGCAGGCTTCAGAATCATGCTATCTAGAAAAGAGTATGTGAGTGTGAGTGTGTGTGTTTTGTGGGTGACCGAAGATGGACAAGGACAGGCGACCCAAAACATCTTTGTACATTTCAATGTGAGCATCTTTTATTCTTCCAAACTCTTGAGTTGGGCCCTACTTAATCTCTCATCATCCTCAGAATTAATCTTGTGAAATTCTGTTGCATTGCTTCCATAACAAAAGATCCTTTTTTTAAGACAAGAAAAGAGTTGCTCTATATCTATAGTGACTTTTGATAGAGTAGAGGAGCAACATTTTCAATAAAGGCCAACATTCCACTTACCTCCCTAATTGCTGTGTGGAGGCTTTGTCTGTTTCAAAAGCAATATTATTTTTGGACATTGAAACATCTAATGTGTGGTGTGTCATATTAATTTTTTTAAAACATTGACTGAACGCCTGGAGGGTGAAATGACAACTTAACTCTTTCTGAACTCTTAGCATATGGGGTCTGTATGTTTGTTAGTGAGTGAACACTGTAGGACTGTTAATGACAATTGGTCACTGAGAGCTGGGTTGATGGATTCTTTCTCAATGTCTGCAATCAAGCTTATTGTTTATGTGTGTATACTTTAATGCCCTTTCATAAGTGCAAAGGAATTTAGCGTGCTACAAGATAATAGGGAGTGACCATTAAAGTGTCTAATTAATTTATGAGGATTATACTGAACACTGTGTTTATGAATATGTACTTTTTAATTGAAAGAAATCAGGCTGAGTTAATATAAGATCAAGGTGCTTGCCTGTCTCATGGTTGCTCTGCATTTGTGAAACTTGTATTTATTGGGGTGCCTTTCCCCGTTTTGTTTGACTTCAACCAACAACTAGAAATGACAATCAGTGCCTTGGATCTGGGGTGGTTTCAAGAGAGAGTCAGAATTCAACAACAGCAACAATCAAGTGGTGACTAAAAATCATGAGCCCTGAAATATTTGTGACTTGCTATGTAGTATTTTGTGTGGTTTATTTGTGCTATCAATTTTATGATAATAAATTAGGCTTGAGTTACTTTTGTGCTTGTACACCTATTACCACATTTTCTAAACACTAAAATAGTTTAGGTCTGATCAACCCAGCCCATTACACTTTGGCACTGCAAATGGGATCCAGAAAATGTGGAGGTAGACAAGCAAGTTGAGAGATACCATATCCAAGATTTCTCAGGTTCCTGGATGGATGGATAACTCTGAGGGTTTTGGATTGCTGGCTAATATTCTGAGTAAATGGGGTCCTCTCAGATGTTGGAAGATGAAATTTGCTGAATTGTCTGATGTTATGTTTCCACGTGTAGTATTACAATGCCTCGAGCATATTGCTTTTCCCTCTCTGAGGGATTCTCTGCCACAGGTAAGGTGGATTCTTATGACCGTATTGTGGCATTTGAGTATCGAAACAGTTGAACTCTCTGAGGAAATCAAGTGAATGCAGTGCAAGTTGGCCTCTTTGAGTTCTCAGAAAACTGTTTTATGTGACATGCCACAGGCAGGGCAGTAACATTCCAAACGCTCCGAGTCTTAATAGACTACCATGGCTGATGGGGATATGTGGAATAATGTTGATTCCGATGGGGATGAGAACAATATAATCGAGAAGCAATCCTCAGACATGGAAAAGTTACAAAGGAATGCCAGAAGGCTGATGAACAAAATCAAGCTGCAGCAGCTGTCCCAACCTCTCCTGAGATCACCATTCATGACTACACTAACACCAAGTTACAGAACTTAGCCCAAAGGCTGCATTGGCGGCTGGGGAATCCTTGCCCAGGTGGCTCACCCACCTAGAGGATTTAGGAACCTCTCAACTTATTTGTAACTTGCATGAATTGATTCACTTAGGGTCATTAACGATGGACCGATTGGTCTTGGCTAAATTGGAAACAAAGAGTAGGGATTAATGGGTCCTTTTCAGAATGGCAGGCAATGACTAGTGGGGTACCACAAGGCTCGGTGCTGGGACCACAACTATTTACAATATACATTAATGATTTAGATGAAGGGATTAAAGGTAACATTAGCAAATTTGGAGATGACACAAAGCTGGGTGGCAGTGTGAAAGGTGAGGAGGATGTTATGAGAATGCAGGGTGACTTGGACAGGTTGGGTGAGTGGGCAGATGCATGGCAGGTACAGTTTAATGTGGATAAATGTGAGGTTATCCACTTTGGTGGCAAGAACAGGAAGGCAGATTACTATCTGAATTGTGTCAAGTTAGGAAAAGGGGAGGTACAATGAGATCTAGGTGTCCTTGTTCATCAGTCACTGAAAGTAAGCATGCAGGTACAGCAGGCAGTGAAGAAAGCTAATGGCATGCTGGCCTTCATAACAAGGGGAATTGAGTATAGGAGCAAAGAGGTCCTTCTACAGTTGTACAGGGCCCTGGTGAGACCACACCTGGAATATTGTGTAGAGTTTTGGTCTCCAAATTTGAGGAAGGACATTCTAGCTATTGAGGGAGTGCAGCGTAGGTTCACGAGGTTAGTTCCCGGGATGGTGGGACTGTCATATGTTGAAAGATTGGAGTGACTGGGGTTGTGTACACTGGAATTTAGAAGGATAAGAGGAGATCTGATTGAAACATATAAGATTATTAAGGGATTGGACACGCTGGAGGCAGGAAACATGTTCCCGATGTTAGGGGAGTCCAGAACCAGAGGCCACAGTTTAAGAATAAGGGGTAGACAATTTAGAACGGAATTGAGGAAAAACTTTTTCACACAGATGTTTGTGGTTCTGTGGAGTGCTCTGCCTCAGGAGGCAGTGGAGGCCACTTCTCTGGATTCTTTCAAAAAAGAGTTAGATAGAGCTCTTAAAGATAGTGGAGTGAAGGGATATGGGGAGAAGGCAGGAAAAGGGTACTGTGGATGATCAGCCATGATCACAGTGAATGGTGGTGCTGGCTCAAAGGGCTGAATGGCCTATTCCTGCACCTATTGTCTATTGTTCATTGAATTGTGGGCTGGTCAGTCTGACAGAACTGAATGCTCCTGCAGGCAGTGGTTATACAAGGTGTTCATGCTCATTCCATGCCCCTTTGAATTGGGATGCATCTCCTTGTCCCTAGAAATCACACTTGGAGGCTATTTCACACGCCTGTGACATGGCCACACAATTTTCCATTTATAGTAATAATGTTTTTAATGGCCCTGAGGCTGTCCTCTTTTCCTTTGGTGTAAGCACCCGAATGATGGAATGGGGACCCTCGAGGTGCAGAGGTGCCTTGCTGGCTCGGTTAGGGCCAGCTGAGGGTTGGACTGTTGCAGAGTCTAGCGGTTCATGGGGCCAACTTGAAAGGTCAGATGTAAATTGGGGAGGAGTGCAGGTGAAGGCTGCAGCAGGGGCAATCTGAGTGCATGATGAATAGAACTAGGAATGCCCCAAAGCAGCCAACAAGCGTGCCTTAGCAGTCAGCCACAAAGAGCACCTCTTAGCAGAAGTGAAATGTTTCTGTTCCTGCTGAAGGCAGGGCTGGATAAGGAAGAAAATGATGGTGTAACTTCTGCTGTTCTTTATGCGTTATACTCTGAGCATTGTGACCCAGGTGGGTTGTATTCAATAGCCCAGACAAAGGGACTGGGCCTTTACACCAGAACGTAACATTAATCCAAAAAAGCAGGATGTTCCCCTGATAGAACCAGATTTCGATGAATTGTACCCTGGATAGCTGGTTTCTTGACCCATCACCTAGGGATATGGCTACGGCTCCAGGACTGCCACTGTTGCTATGGCAACTTATATTTCCAGCATCCCAGAGGGAGACCAGAGGCCATACGTATCTATTACCTTTGGTGGTCACACGCAATAAGCGGCACTGGTGGACACGGAAGCTGAGGTTACCTATAACATGGGAATCTGGATCAATATACAAAGGAGCAAGTGTGTATTCAGGGATATAGGGGATTAGTTATGGATGCCGTTCTAAAAAATGTCTGTCTCGCTATTGGCAAGAGATCTTCTCAGTCTGTCCCTGTGCTCATCTCCCAGATACCTGAAAAATTTTGGGAATTGATTTGTTAACAGGAAATTCCTTCACAACACCCTTTGGCTTATTTGCTTTTCGTATTAGGAAGGGGTCTATTCTGGTTGGAAAGGCAAAATGGGAACCTGTCTTTATATCCTTGCCATCACAAATAGTAGTTATCAACCAACATTGGATCCAGGAGGGCATAAGGAAATCAATGAGACAGTCGAGTCCCCTTTAAACCTGGTGGTTCTCTGTCCTGTCTCATCCCCTTACAATAGTCTTGTGTGGTCAGTTTGGAAACCTGATGGTTCATGGCTTACGACCACTGATGATCATTGGTTAAATTGGTCTGCCCCTCGCGCTGGTCACAACTGTTCCAGACGTTGTGACCCTGATTGAGGACCTTTCTAGAGGGACTGACAGTTATTATGCTTTTATTGATTTGGCTAATATTTTCTTCTCTATCCGTGTTGCTGAGCAGTCCCCAGATCAGTTTGTTTTCACATGGAATGGCCTTCAGTACACCTTTACAGGCTTCCACAGGGATACGTCCATAGTCCTGCTATTTGCCATAGTGTGGTGGCACAGGATTTGTACAAACGTGTCCTATCCCCCAACATTAAAGTAGCTCACTATACAGCTGATGATGCTATTGTGGGGATCCTCTGAAGAGGAGGTCTCTGAAGCTTTGATCGATCACATGCGATTGAGGGGATGGGAAATTAACCCTGAAAAGGTACAGGGCCCAGCTATGACTGTTCATTCTCTAGGAATACAGTGGATGAAGGGTTTCAGGATAACTCCCGATAAGGTCAGAAATAAGATCCTAGATGTAGCATCCCCTGCAACAAAAATGGAAACGCTCTGTACCCCATTTGACTATACTCCTTCGACCCTTGTACACTGTGACCAGATAGAAATTTAGTTTTGTATGGGGCTCCATACAAAATCAAGCTTTTGAGGCTGCAAAGGAGGCCATTGCTGTGGCCTTGCCCTCTTCTTGTTGTTGAGAACGCCACCCCTTTGAGCTGTAGGTTTCTGTTAAAGATGACGTGGCTGTCCAGAGTCTCTGACAGAAGTATGGTGGAAAGAATATGCCTCTGGGTTTCTGGTCCCAAAGGCTTCCTGATGTTGCCACCAGACACATTGTGTTTGAGAAACAACTTCTTTCCTGCTACTGGGTTTTGATAGAGACTGAAATACAGATGGGAGATTCTCGTGTCTCTCTCAGGCCTGTCCTTCCCAATATGGGATGGGTACTCTCTGACACTCTCACCCATACGGTAGGGTGTGCACAACAGAATTCCATTGTCAAATGGAAGTGGTATCTTTCTAAATGAGCATCAAAGCGACCCTATGCAATAAAATACATGAACTGGTTGCTGAATCCCGACAGGCTTTGTCATCCATGCCTGAAGTCTTGCCTGTTGTGTGGGGCATTCCCTTTGATCTTCTTCCTCCTGCTCAGCAGCAGCACATCTGGTTCACCGATGGTTCTGCGATATGGAAGAATAGTCATCGTTGTTGGAAGCTGCTGCCTTATTAATACTCTCACCAAACAAGTTCTGAAGAAGCAAGGCTCTGATACAGAGCATCTCAATATATAGAGCTTGTGGCAGTACACACAGTTATTATGCATGAAATCTAAGAAGCCATATTTATACCAATTCTTGGTCTGTTGCTAATAGACTTGCTCTCTGGTTGCCTCGGTGAAACCACCAGACTTATACTATTATAGGGTGTCCCTTATGGGGAGTTGAGCTATTGAAAGACGTTTAAAACCAATCATCACATGTTATCATTATAGTTCCCAAGTTGACACCCATTTGAAAGATGATTCACCAATGACAAGATTTAGCAACATTGCGAACTAACTTGCTTCTGTTGACACAGTGACATCTAGTTCCCAGCCTCAAATAGTGTTATTGTCTCTTACTGTTGGGCCCGTGAGGCTTCTGTTATTTGGGGATACAGGGTACCATGGACTGGAAGAAGCATCAGGGATTATTCCCTCACACCCATCTAGCTCATAGCAGTAGGGAATTGTGGGCTACATTTAGAAATTAAGGATTGATAGCTTTAAAAACGACCCTTAACTGCCATTCACCATGGGCATGCCCCAGCTCAGATTTGGCAAATAGATTATGCTGGATCCCTTCCTTTACAGAAGTGATTTCAGTGTCTCTTCACTATGGGGGACACTTAATCTGGTGTTTTGAGGCAATTTCTATTGTTAAACCTAATCAAGATGTTCTAAAATCTGAAGAGTACCATCTTGCTTCTGAATATGGTGATCCTCTTAAAATTCAATCCAATAATAATTTGCACTTTTTGGGGTCCAGGGTATAAGAGTGGGCTGTCTCTAATGGGTCTTCCATGTCTCATATTATCCTCAGGCCAGTTGCTGATTGAACAAGTGAATGGCCATTAAAGCATCAAATTAATTGACTTACTCCAGCCCACACCTTATCTATAAGGTAACCTGTTCTTCACAGTGCTTTGTATAATTCAAACAACCGCCCTTTAAAAGGAGATACTCCCTTTTTATTAATAACAGGACAATCTATTCCTTTTTGTTCTTGATGACACAACTGTTTGTGCTGATAAAGAGCCAATTCAGTTCTGCAAGGGGGGGGGTAAAGTGTTTGTGACAGACCCGTCTTCCTCTCCAGTGGAGGGTGAGATTATAGCTGACGGACAAGGAAATACATACTGGGTGATGGTATGAGGACAGACCCATCCTGTATGTTTGGATAGGAGTAAACTGACTAAGAGAGAATGAAACATTTCTATGATCTCTCCACTTGTGTTTTTAAAGATTCCTGCCTGAGTGTTGCTTTGTTCTGTTTTAATGCTTGTCTTGTGTTTTGTTGGATTCTGGATTTCTATTGAGACCCGACAAGCCACTGATAACCTTGTGATTTGTGAAAACATTGTTTTGGGAAAATAGGTACAATATGTGATATGTGGTAAGTGGGGGCCCATAAGTGTGAGGGAATGTTATAAACCTAGCGTAACTGACCGCATATGACTTTTTTCTGTGAAACCAGTGCACAAGTGATTGTAATTTCACTCTTACATCCTTGATCACAACATAGTGTTTATACATCTTACTCATTCTGTTCAAATTGTCAACAAGGTGTTGTTACCAATGGATCAATTCATTGGTATTCATTTCCAGTTCTCTGGCTGCTGTCTCCATCATCGTTTGTCTTTGTCTTCCTCTTGCTTTCTTCCCTTCAATCTTTCCCATAATTACAGTGCATTCTAACTCCTCTTTCCTAATCACATGTGCAATGAAGTTACGTTGCCTTTTCATGATCTCGTAATTACTCTTCTTGTGTTTGCTCTGTTCATGACATCCTCGTTAGATATTCGTTTCATCCATGATATTCATTGCATCCTCCTCAAAATCTACTTCTCTGCTGCTACAATTCATTTCCTCATGTTACTAGATATTGGCCAATATTCTGAGCCATATAACATAACTGGATAAATGTAACATTTCAGTACTCAGAGGCGGGTTGTCATGCCTAGTTTGGTATTGGTCAGTACACTCTTCATTCTCATAAAGGTGTGTTTTGCCATCCCTATTCTTCTTTTGATGTCCATGTTGCACCCGCCATCTGATGTCACCCAGCTTCCTAAGTAGCAAAAGTTCTGTACTTGTTTTATGTCTTCCCCATTTATTCTCAGCCTGCAGATAGGATTCTCCTTCTTTTTGGATATCACCATACATTCCGTCTTTTTGCAATTGATAGATAGTCCCATTTTTGCACTTTCTTCAACAATTATATCCATTAAGTTTTGTAGTTCTTCCTCCGTACTTGCAATTAACAGTGTCATCTGCATATCTGAAATTATTGATGTTTTCACTGCCAACTTTGATTCCTAAAATGTTTCTTTTTTTTGAAATATTGTTTCACTGTACACATTAAATAAATTAGGGGAGAAAACACACCCTTGTCTTACACATCTCTTGATTTTCGTAAACTGACTCACTTCTCCATCTAGTCTTACAGCGGCAGTTTGTTCCCAGTACAGATTTCTGATTAGGCGGAGGTCTTTCGAATCTAGATCTAGAGTTTACTGTAATATTTCAAATAACTTACTGTGCTTCACTTTATCAAATGCTTTTGTGTAGTCGATAAAACAAATAAATAAATCTTTTTGCACTTGAATAGCTCGTTCTGATAGTATCCTTAACAGCAATATTGCGTTTCTTGTACCTTTGCCTTTCACAAAACCACATTATTCTTTACCTATTTCAGCTTGTATCTTACTTTTAGCTCTTGTCATCAAAATTCTCAGAAGTATCTTGGTGATATGACTCATTAAACTTATGCTCCTATGTAATCCACATTCTATTGCTCCAGGTTTCTTAGGAAGAGTGATAAATACTGATTTTTTCAACTCCTCTGGTATTATTCCAGTCTCATAAATGTCATTGATTAAATCAGTAAGTTTTTCAATTCCACAATCTTCAAGGGCAATAATTTGTTCTATTACTAATTCATCAGGACCTGCTGTCTTTCCTTTCTTCATCTTATTTATTGCATTACGAACTTCAGATTTTAAAATACTTGGACCTTCAATGTTTTTCGTAATTTCTGGTTTTTCGCTTCAATTGTCTTCAAACAATTTCCTGAATATACTCAGTCCATCTGTTCATAATCTCACCTTTTTCCATGACAATGGTACCGTCCTTTGCTTTCAAACATCCACCTGAAGAACACAGGAGCTATTTACCAGTGATATTCTTGATTTGTTGATGTAATCTTTTTGGATCAGTAATAGGGATTTTTTCTATTTTCTCACATTTCTGGTTTAACCATTCTTCTTTAACTTTTTGACATAAGCTTTTAACTTATATATATTTATGTAAATATTGAGATTTATCATTGGATCTGTACAATTTTTCAAATTTTAATAATCATGATAATATCAGTTTTAATCATCTAAAGGTTTATTTAATTTAAGCAGAAGGAAAAGTTCCATGTGTCTTTAACCTACCAGACATTCAAGGGCAGGTACATGTCATAATAATTTTGTAAAATACTGGATGAATGTCAAGAGGGTGAAATGATATTTTAACTCTTTCTGAACTCTTAGCACGTGGGGTCTGTATGTTTGTTAGTGAGTGGACACTGTAGGTCTGTTAATGGCAGTTGGCCACTTTGACAGCTAGGCTGACGGACTCTTTCTTAATGTCTACATTCAAGCTAATTGTTCATGCATGTAAATCTTAATGCCCTTTTGTAAGTCCAAAGGAATATTATGTGCTACAAGCTACGGCGGAGTGACTACTAAAATGTCTCATTGATTGATGAAGATATGCTGAACACTGTATTAATGAAAACATCTGTTGTTTGAATGGAAACCAGGCTGAGTTAATGTAAGGTCAAGGTGTTTGTCTGTCTCATGGTTGCTCTGCACTTGTGAAACTCGTACTTATTGGGGTGCCTTTCCCAGTTTTGTTGGACTTCAACCAAGAACGTGATCAGTGACTAGGACTCAGAGGTGGTTTCATGTGTAACCGGGTGACTGTCGAATCTTATTCATTATCGTTAAAAGTGTACGTAGGCATCCATCCGGGTAATGCTGGAATAGTTGTCTGTGCCTTTAAGTGGAGACGGTGATGTCATTATGCATGCGCAGGATAGTGGGGAGACCATTTTTGTTTTCTGCAGAAGAAGCTGGTGGGGTTTTGGGATTAAGTTCCTCCCAGAGATACTGGGCATGGTGAGGAAAGATGAGTGTTAATTGATGATATCCATGTGAATTCATTTATGCTTGTTGGCAAATCGAGAACATCGGTAATTTGACATGTTTTCCATGTGGATGCTTTAGATTTTCACGAGTGAAGGCATCAGTGCTGGATAGTGTGGCTTGTACAAAGTTCCTTACTGGCCAAGTAGGTCAGTCTTCCTGTAATTAAACTACCAGGTGATATCTTGTAAAAGTTGTGCCAAAGTGTACCTTTTGTCTAACTTTATTGTATCAGGACTGATAGTGAATGTAACAGCGTAACGTGAATGTTTAGTCTCTGTTTGGAAGCTTAGCACGTGTGTACTAAAAGGGAGTAGATGTCTTAGGTGAGATGTATTCGCTTACATTTTCGTTGCTATGTATAAGGTACAGGGTTGGTGGGATTCTAATGTTGTTTGTATTGTGTTCCTTCAGAATTTCCACTACCATATTAGTTTTGTATCAGTTTTGTGCAGTTTGCTTTATGTATTTTTATACTGCATAAGCAATTTGTCGATACACAAGGGTGTGGATCGAAAGTTAAACTGAGATTGTAATGGCAGGAACTGGTTGTAAATTCATTCGTTTTGTTTTGAGACCCTCTTCCGGCACCAAAACATCTAAAACAGATAAAGGAATTAAAACCCGAAAAAGTATTTGTTGTCCTGAGTGTGTACTTTTCCCAGGCTACAAAATTTGGTACCAGAAGTGGGGTTAATTCCAAGCCAGTTTAGAGGGTCTCTGATTGTTGTATGCAGTATAATATACCTTATACGGTACTGGTGAAAACCAGGACCACTGTTCCCGTCGGGCAGAAGAAGAGAGCGCCTGTTGCCGCGTGGAGAGCACAGTAGAGCCTTGGGAATGGGCCGGGATGTCAGCGATTGACATCAGGACACAGAACGGAGACACGGAGCCAGGGAACTGCGGGCCATGAAGCCATCACGTTTGCAGCAAAGGATGGCAGCAAATCCTTTTGCAGGCTTGTTGTGAAAACTTTAAAGACTTGAGCTTTTACTATGTTACACTCAGAGGACACAGCATTTGAACTTGATTTGAATGAACAAATTAGGGAATTGCAAAGTAGATATGATGAAGCCATGGCAACCACAGATAAATTATGCAAAAAGTCCAATGTATATGTCCCAAGGGAAAGACACATTGTTCCATTTACAGGGGATGTTGAGAAAGATGGGAGGTCTGTTGATGACTTTATTGAAGAAATAAAATGTGCACTTCATACTAGAAATCAGTCTGACCAGGATCAGTATGACTTTGTTATGTCCCTGCTCAGGGGTGCAGCCTTAGAGAAAGCATGTATACGCAGTGATGCTGGGGAAGACCGGGCTGATGACTTGTTCACCTATCTCAGGGAAGCTTTTAGAGACAAGCGTAGTGCACCCCAGCTGTTGCATAGCTTCTACAGTTGCAAACAGCATGAGGGTGAAGACGTAAGAGAAATTTCACATGCCCTAGCCCAAGCTCTTAACTTGATACTGAAGCACTCCCCTAATGCCATGACCAATGAGAAGGTGGTGCTAAGAGATCAATTTATAGAGGGGTTCGTGCGGGACCACCCTGAGAACTCAATGATAGAAGTGAGAGAGGAGGCTTGTCTGTGGCTCGTAGAAGAGCCCCTGGGAAATACAAAGTCTGGAAAGTCAAAGTGTAGCAGTAGCCAGGCACAGTGCTCGATTCTTAAAGCTCAGGAATCTGAATCTGTCACATTAGATGACGTCCTTAAAGTAGTCACAGAGCAGGGCAAAGCCCTTTGTGAATTGACTCAAGCAGTGAAAGATCTCACTGTACAGAGGGATTTTACACGTGCTACTAGCAGTAGACGTAAGTTACAGCCTAGGTTCACAGAAGATGGGCAACCAATATGTTTCAAGTGTCAGGTGGGAGGGCATTTGGCCAGGAATTGCCCACGGAAGCGGGGTGCAAGGGAAGTGGAGCCTGCATCCTCCTGCCCTCAAGAGGTTGGGAGTCGGGCAATTCGGTGGAACCTCATAGATACAGATAATGTACAGCTATCCCGTGACCAGTTGCTGCAACGCGCCATAGGGACATGTCCAGTTGTGGAGCTTGAAATATCAGGTGTCACTGTCCGTTGTCTGTTGGACACAGGTAGTCAGGTAAGCACCCTGACCAAGCAGTTTGTTCGAGAACACTTGAATGGAGAGGACAAGGATATGTTGTCCACTGCTGGCTGGCTTAGGCTAACAGCTGCAAATGGTTTTGTTATTCCTTACTTTGGGTATGTAGAGGTAGAGGTTCAAGCAATGGACATGAAAATATGAAATTGTGGCTTTCTAGTAGTTAGGGATCCTGTTAGCACTGAACCACCATGTATTGTAGGCATGAACATTATCAGCCAGTGTAGGCAACTTGTCTACGCAGAGTTTGACACAACCCTAGAGGGGAAGTTGGATTCTGATTGGAGAGATGTTTTCCAGAAAGTGCAGATGCACACTACTGAAAAGAAAGCAGTAGTCCGAGTTTTGGGAAAAGACACTGAGCACATTCCTGCTGGATCTGTAGGCACCATTGTGGCTAGCAAGGCCACTGGCGATGCTGGTAGTGACCATAAAATGTTACTTGAGCCACTTAACACCCCTTTACCAGGAGGTATCATAGTCATTCCCACGCTCACTGTCTCTGGTAATCGTATAGTGCCAGTACAGATTTTAAACCTCTCTTGAGAGAGGATGTATGGCTCGCACCTAGGACCCAGCTGGGTATCCTGACAAAGGTGGAGTGTGTGGATAGTGATTAACAATAGGCAGTAAGATTTCAGCGGATCTCAGCTGGCATTGATCACGTGACAGTGGGTTTAAAGGAGGAGTGTAGTAATCACAAGTTGAAGTCAATTCTATACAAGCTCAGCATTGGGGGTAGTGAAGGACAACAAGCTCAGCTAAGAGCTTTACTGGTTAAGTACCTGGATATCTTTGCAGTTGAAGAGGAAGACCTTGGGTACACTAACAAGGTCAAGCATGAAATTCAGTTAATTGATGTTTCACAGCCATACCGTCACGTTCAGCCGAATCAGTACAATCAAGTGAAAGAGCACATCTCAAAGTTGTTGAAGAAGGGTATGATTCAGGAGAGCAATAGTGCGTTACCTCACCTGTGGTGTTGTTCTGGAAGGCTGATAGTAGCATAAGACTGTGTGTAGATTATCGGAGACTGAATCTTAAGACCAGAAAGGATGCGTTCCTGCTCCCGCGTATTGATGAATGAGAGTTTTGATGCCCTGCGGGGAGCGCAATTTTTCTCAACAATAGACCTCGCGAGTGGTTACCACCAAGTGGCGGTAGAGGAGCGTGATAGGCATAAGACTGCTTTTTCAACCCCGTTTGGTCAGTATGAATATCTTCGCATGCTGTTTGGGGTCTGCAATGGACCAACGACTTTTCAAAGGCTCATGCAGGCAACCATGAACGACTTAGCCCTCCAAATCATGCTTGTGTACTTGGATGATATTGTGGTGTATTCACAGACTTTCCAGGAACACTTGGAGGGGCTCGACACTGTGCTTAAGCACCTCCAGGAGACTGGTCTGAAGGTAAAATTGGAGAAGTGTCATTTTCTGCAGTCAATGCCATGGCTGATGCACATTTGCAGGGGAGTCTGAGCCTGTCTCAGAGCATGCGGAGTTTGATGTGTCTGTGGCGATCTGTAGTTTGATCAATCGTGGCACTGCTCTTGACCTGGCACTGGTTACCACTGGTCTTAACAACTATAGGGTTAAGTAAATTCAAGCCTGGGAAGCTGGTACTACTGATGTAAGTGGTCCGATGCAAGGGAACACTCCAACCATCCCAGATTATTCTAATAGGGACTTGCGTACTTTTCAGCAGCAGGACCCTGTGTTAAGTGTCCTAAGAGACTCATGGGATCAGAAAAGAATGCTGAGTGGCCAGGAGCGTAAAACTCTGCCTAAACCTGTTTTGTCTCTGTTAAAGCACTGGGAGAGTATCAGGGAGCGTAAAGGGTTACTGTAGAGGCTAGTTAAGGATGAGAAGCTTGGGGAGTGTTACCAGGTTCTGATAGTTAACAGCTTGAGGAGCAAAGTGTTAAAGGATGTACATGACTCTATGGGCCATCAAGGCATAGAATGTACTGTGCAGTTGTTGAGAAGCTGATGTTTTTGGGTGGGCATACACGAGGATGTGGCACGGTGGATCAAAAATTGTCCACGTTGTGTGCTAACTAATTTGCTGCAACCTAGGATCCGTTCCCCCCTGAAGTCATTTCTGGCTTCTAGGCCGCTTGAAGTTGTAGCTGTAGATTTCACTGTGTTGGAGCCGGCAACTGACAGGCGTGTGAATGTCTTAGTGGTCACGGACATTTTCACTAAATTCACCCAAGCATTTCCGACTCGGGATCAAAAGGCGGATACCACAGCAAAGGTGCTCTTGAGGGAATGGTTCATGAAGTATGGTCTCCCTGAGCGATTGCATTCTCACCAGGGCCGTAACTTCGAAAGTGAGGTCATAGCTGAGCTTTGCAAACTATACGGGGTAAAGAAGAGCCGTACTACACCTCATCATCCTACTGGCAACGCACAGTGCGAGTGTTTCAACAGGACGATGCATGATTGTTGCGTACGTTGCCTCCAGAAAAGAAGCGCAGTTGGCCAGAACATCTTCCCGAATTGGTGGATGCATATAATGCGACACCTCACGCAACCACCGGGTATTCACCATACTGTCTGTTGTTTAGGTGGATCCCCACTTGCCCGTGGATGCTCCGCTGGGGCAAGAACAGACGGTGGACCAGAAACATGACTGGCTAGCTGTACACCAGAGCTGACTGAGGGATGGGCATGCCAGAGCAAAAGAATACTCTGAACAGAAGGCGGCAGAACGCATTGCCTGGCAGGAGGACAAAGTTTACTGTCCCAAAGTTGATGTGGATGTGCTGATTTACCTGAGGAACAGACCATTAGGCCGCAATAAGATCCAGGATGCTTGGAACTCAACTGTCTACGGGGTAGTACAGGTACTGGGCAACACCTGCACGGTCGAACCATGGGAGGGTGGGCCTAGCAAGAGGGTGAACAGGGTAGACATCAGGCCCTGCGAGAACCATCCTACTCCAGCCACCCAAAGGAGACTGCAAACTCCAGTAACTCAGGCCAGCTCACCCCTGGGGCATGAATCAGATTCTGAGGATTCAGGGAATGGTGTGATAGTGGTAGAAGATGTGTCAGAACAGGGGGTACAGAGTCTTGACCCTAGCCTAGACAGCATATCTTCCGAAAATATGACACCTTCTGGAACTGATACGGGGGAGCCGACGACGGCTAATGTCGGTAGCCTTCTTGTAGCAGCACCCTGCAGGAGTAAACAAGTAAATGCTGGACAGCACCCCAACCCACATCGCGAACCAAGGTCAGTAATTGATGAGGCTTCCGTAAGTCCGGCAGCAATGTCTGATACACTGGCTAGTATTAGTTCAGTTCTCTTTAGAGAAGCAGTTAAGGAGGTTAAAAGTACCCTTGTAGTGAGCGAGTAATCGAGGACGATTACTTGAATGCAGGGGAGAATGTAACCGGGTGACCGTCGAATCTTATTCATTATCGTTAAAAGTGTATGTAGGCATCCATCCGGGTAATGCTAGAGTAGTCATCTGTGCCTTTAAGTGGAGATGGTGATGTCATTACTCACGCGTGGGATAGTGGGGAGACCATTTTTGTTTTCTGCAGAAGAAGCTGGTGGGGCTTTGGGATTAAGTTCCTCCCAGAGATACTGGGCATGGTGAGGAAAGGTGAGTATTAACTGATGATATCCATGTGAATTCATTTATGCTTGTTGGTGAATCGAGAACATCGGTAATTTGACATGTTTTCCATGTGGATGCTTTAGATTTTCACGAGTGAAGGCATCGGCGCTGGATAGCGTGGCTTGTGCAAAGTTCCTTACTGGCCAAGTAGGTCAGTCTTCCTGTAATTAAACTACCAGGCGATATCTTGTGAAGGTTGTGCTGAAGTGTAGTACCTTTCGTCTAACTTTATTGTATCATGACTGATAGTGAATGTAACAGCGTAACGTGAATGTTTAATCTCTGTTTGGAAGCTTAGCACGTGTGTACTAAAAGGGAGTAGACATCTTAGGTGAGATGTATTCGCTTACATTTTCATTGCTATGTATAAAGTACAGGGTTGGTGGGATTCTAATGTTGTTTGTATTGTGTTCCTTCAGAATTGCCACTACCATATTAGTTTTGTGCGGTTTGCTTTATGTATTTTTAATTCGTCAATACTACACAACAGTGTGGATCGAAAGTTAAACTGAGATTGTAATGGCAGGAACTGGTTGTAAATTCGTTTGTTTTGTTTTGAGACCCTCTTCCGGCACTAAAGCATCTAAAACAGATAAAGGAATTAAAACCCGAAAAAGTGTTTGTTGTCCTGAGTGTGTACTTTTCCCCAGGCTACAAAACATGTGAGAGTTGGAATTCAGAGTTCAGACCTCCCCTGAGAACAGCAACAATCAAGTGTGACTAAGAAGTGTGAGCCCTGAAACCTTTGTGAAAGTAATTGTGTCTTGCCATGTAGTATTTTGTGTGGTTTATTTGTGCTCTCTACTTCATGACAATAAATTAGGCTTAAGTTACTTTGTTGTGCTTGAACACTTATTCGTACATCTCCTGGACACTTGGATTGTCTGGGTCTGATCAACACAGCCTATTACCTGTGGACACACACTAACAAAAAAAAATTGTAACTGATACCAAGAATAGGCAAGGAGATCAGCTACTTGAATAGTTCTCAGTGCATCTGCTGCCTTTCATATTTTTACCATTAAAAACTAGGCCGTGAAATAAGAGTTTTTAGCTGCCTTCAGCTTAAAAAGACAATAAGATGCAATTATGACAGACCAATTACTAAAATACTTGCAGAATTAACTGAAATTTGCCAGAACTTTCATTGTGTCAGTGATTAGTAAGTGGTACAGAAACATCTTTAATTATTATTTGACAGTAATGTATTTTGGCTTTGCTTAGCTGAAGCTCTTTACAAATCATTCCAAACTGAAGTTGTGCTTTAAAGTACATTTGAAGTGTTTATGCAGAAAAAAAAGTAGGCACCATAAATTGAATATCATTTCTGCTCATTCTACCTCTTTCCGATCTCATAACCATATCTTCAAACTAACCCTATTCCAGCATGTGTTACTGAGAAAGAGTAGCTTGTGTTAAAAGTCACTTGTGATCTCCACAGTGGGTGCAGCTGAAGCAAGTAACAGCAAGGTTCTTCCTTTTCCCATCTCTAAACACACTCTCTAAATGTATGTGCTTGCATCAGTCAGACCATCAGTACAAGTCATTTCTGCAGGTCCATACTAGGTCTCAATAAAAAATTCTTTGGCAGCCTATTTTGAAGGACAATCAAATTTGCAGACCATTGCATTTGCAATGGCCATAGAACTTTGAAGCCATCAAACTACTGTGCTGTGCCGATAGCTTTTGAGACTACCTGATGAAGAAAGCCATTGAAATAAAACAAAGACAAAGGTCTCACTCTAATTAAGAACTGGAATTTTATTGTAAATAAGGCGGTTCAGTGGAAACCAGATTGGATGAAGATCAACCGATCAGGAGGGACAGAAAACGGGCTATAAATACCACTAGACTAGACATGCCCAAGCATCATCCCTGATAAAGATGGCAGAGTTTATCATTGAAATGTTGGTTAAAGTCGATACCTGAACCGAGCTGGAAGTCTGAGAAGAGTTTATTTGTAGTAAAGACTGAATTCTAGAGTGAACGTGTGGGACCTGCAGAAGTCACAAAGAAAGTTGTCAGCTGTGTCTAATTATTCGGGGTTCATGAACAAATTCTCTTAATGAGAAACTAATCCAGAGAGCACCAGCACCAGTTCACGCCTACTATATCCCAACATAACATAGCCACAAAATTTCCCCAGAGCGGTTTTTGCAAGCTACACCCAGGGGAAATACTCACGCATCCACCTTCCCCCCTCACCTGGTCTCCCCCATCACCTGCTAACTTGTACGCCTTCCCCTGGCCCCACCTTCTTATTCTGTCATCTGTCTCCTTCCTTTCCAGTTCTGATGAAGAGTCTTGGCCTGAAATGTTAACTGTTTATTCCCTTCCATGGATGTTGCTTCTGGCATTTTGCCTGTGATGCTGTAGAATGCACTGGTGCCTTCCTACACATAGCATACCCAGTTGCAGGACATACTAGTGCTACTCTATGCACGTTGGCTATCCATTGATTTCATGATTGTGTTTGTGCAGCTCATCTGATGAGTGTTTGCAGGTGACTGTGGAACTAATTTCCTCAACGGCATAGACGTTCACAGGGGGACAAGGGAGTTCTCCTAATTCCCTAGGCAAGGCTGTTGCTGCTATTTTCCTTTTCTGTCAAGCAATGTCCAGGTGTGCATGATGCTTATCTTCTCAGTTGCAGTGAACAAGTTTAGTCAAGGCACGACAACTAGTTCTGTCTCATGTCCTTTGTTCCAGAAGCCAGGGAGTAAAGCCCATTATAAGCAACACACATCAAAGTTGCTGGTGAACGCAGCAGGCCAGGCAGCATCTCTAGGAAGAGGTGCAGTCGACGTTTCAGGCCGAGACCCTTCGTCAGGACTAACTGAAGGAAGAGTGAGTAAGAGATTTGAAAGTTGGAGGGGGAAGGGAGGGATCCAAAATGATAGGAGAAGACAGGAGGGGGAAGGATGGAGCCAAGAGCTGGACAGGTGATTGGCAAAAGGGATACGAGAGGATCATGGGACAGGAGGTCCGGGAAGAAAGACAAGGGGGGGGGGGAACCCAGTGGATGGGCAAGGGGTATATTCAGAGGGACAGAGGGAGAAAAAGGAGAGTGAGAGAAAGAACGTGTGTATAAAAATAAGTAACAGATGGGGTACGAGGGGGAGGGAGGGCATTAGCGCAAGTTAGAAGCAATGCTGGTTTTCACACAGTCTTTTTACCTCTTTTGAGGTCTACCACGGTTTCTGCTTCCCCGTGACAATTGGCCAGAGAGCAACTGCTTAGGGAGCCTACAATCCTCCATGCGTATAACATGTTCAGTCTAACATTGTTGTGGGTTCAGGATCAAGGCTTCAATAGCCATTTGAACAGTGGCCAATCAGAGACCAAGATGTGCCATAGGTCAGTAAGTGTGCATTAAAAAGCAGCACTTCATGGGAGTTCTAGCATTTGAATACCGGCCAATTAGAAATCTGGATTCATTAGCCAGGGCAAATAAAAATAAGGCAGGGGGCAAGCAGAGATGCCATGTACTTTATGAAGTCCTTCAGTTAGTTACAAGAATTGCAAATCAGGGAGGTCAGGTAAAATTTCTATGGGTTCCAGCACATGTAGGGGTGAAGGGGAATGAGAGGGTGGATGAGTTGGCAAAGAGGGCGTTAAAGAAAATAAATGTGGAAATGCACATTAGTATCAGTAAAGCAGAGGTTAAGTGTGTAATCTGGGAAAAAGTCAACTGAATGTGGCAAGAAAGATGGGACAGGGAGGGGAAAGGGAGGCATTTATATCAAATACAAAAGAGTGTTGCAGTTACTAGGGTAGGTAATGGAAACAGAAGAGAGGAAATTGTGTGGACTAGGTTAAGGCTGGGGCATTGTGCATTAAACAAAACATTGAAAATGATAGGGAAACACCAGACAGGATTGTGTGAGGAATGTCAGGAAGAGGAGTCAGTAGAACATGTAGTTCTGAGTTGCAGGAAGTATGGGATACAGAGAGAGATGATGAGAAATAAATTAAGGGAGTTGGGGATGCAGGAATTCACATTAAAAGGGTTGCTGGGCATGGGTGAGAGAGCACAAGTCCGGGTATTTTTAGCATTCTTAAGGGGTGCAGGGGTTTTTTATAGAATATGACGAATAAACAGGAATAGGATACTAGGATGGTCAAAGATGGGAGGGTGAAGTGTAGGTTTGTGTGTGTGTGTGTGTGTGTGTGTGTGTGTGTGTGTGTGAGAGAGATTGGGTGAAGGGATTTAGAATGTATGTCTAGTGCACATTCTGGAGCAGAGGGTGGCGGTAATGCACCATTTAGCTGGATGCCAACCGCCGTAAAACAAGATACAGACAGACAGCAGAGAAGCCTTTGTTTTGATTTAGATTTGAGGCTTTAGTGAAGAAAGGCTTGAGTGGGAGAAGGGGAAAAGCTGCAGGTGGATTTTTTTCCAGTTTATTTATTGTTTCTTTCTTTTAATTGCATAGTTAGAGCAGTAGCGATGCCAGGCAGGATAGCTGAATGCCCCTCTTGCAGGATGTGGGAAGTCAGCAAGACCTCCAGTGTCCCTGATGAGTTCACCTCCAAGAAGTGCAACCAGCTGTAGCTTCTAACACTCCACATTAAGGAGCTGGATCTGGAACTGGATGAGCTCCAGATCATTTGGGAGGATGAGGGAGTGATAGACAGGACAGATAGAGAGGTAGTTACACACAAGGTGCAGGAGACAGGAAACTGGGTAACAGTCAAGAGAGTGAAAGGGGTTAAACATTTAGTGCAGACTACCCCTGTGGCCATTCCCCCTCAACAGCAGATATACTTTGGTTACTATTGGGGTGGGGGTGACCTAGAAGAGGAAAATCACAGAGGTCATGTGTCTGGCAATGACTCTGGCTCTGTGGCCCAGAAGGGAAGTGGGGAGAAGAGTTGAGCTGTGGCAACAGGAGATTTGTTAGTTAGGGGAACAGAATGGAGTTTCTGTGGCTGAGAACAAAAATTCCTCTCGGTTGACGAGGCCTGGGACATCTTCAATCAAGTCCTTAGCATTCTTAAGTGGGAGGGTGAGCAGCCAGAGGGTGTGGTCCATGTAGTTACCAATGACAGAGGTAGGAAGAGGGATGAGGCTCTACAAAGTGGGTTCAGGGAGTTAGGTGCTAAATTTAAAGGACAGGACCTCCAGGGTTGTGATCTCAGGCTACCCTTGCCACATGCTCGTGAGGCTAGAAATAGGAAGTTCATAGAACCTAATATGTAGCTAAGGAGTTGCTACAGGAGGGAGGGCTTCAGAACTTAGAATCATTGGGCTCTCTTCTAGGGAAGATGGGACCTGTACAGAAGAGGCAGTTTGCACCTAAATTGAAAGGGGATTATTACCTGAGCAGGAATGTTTACTCATACTGCACAGAATGGCTTAAAATAGAGTTGCAGGGGGATGGGGACCAGAGTGCCAGAACAGACGGTGGAGAGATTGTGGAGATGAATGTTGTTAAGACCTCAGATGAATTCAGGAATCAATTGTTTGAGCATGGTAGAGCAAATGTTCTGGGCTGCATATATTTCACCATGCTTTACACCATTTGGAATATTGAATGGCTCTGAGGCTTCCTGAGTTGAGAGGATAATGCCAGTCATATCGTGGAAAAGGTGAGTAAAACTGATGAACTTGCGTGGGCATCACAACTCTGACAAGCTTGTCCAGAGCTCTTCTCTCTTAACCGTGTCAAAGGCTTTGGTTAAACCTTTAAAGACAATGTACAGATCCAGGTTCTGTTCAATACATTTTTCTTGAACCTGAGGGACAGCAAATCAATGGTGTTTCTTCCAGGGCAGAAATCGCACAGTGTCTCAGGCAGGTTCTTCTCTGAAATTGTGGTAATCGGGTGGTTGAGAATGTATTGGGCCATGATCTTCCTGGCAATTGACAGCAAGGAGATGCTGCGGTAGTTACCGCAGACAGTTTTGCTGCCTCCGTTCTTGAGAAGAGGTACGATCGAATTCATTGGGCATGTCCTCATCTTCCCAGATGCTCATCAGAATGTCATGGAAGTCTCTTAGTGCAACTGAACCCACTGATGTGAAGACGTTGGCAAGTATTCTGCCCTTCCCAGAGGCTTTTCCAGATTTTAAGTAAGCAATGGTTGATTAACCTCAACAATTGTAGGCAGGAGATTAAGGCTGTCGGCAATGGTTTCTGGAAGATCTGGTTACTTGCAGCCTGGTCCGTGGTAGAGGGCCTGTTGAACAAGTTGCTGAAGTGCTCTCTCCATCTGTTGTTAATGCTCTTTACCTCTGAGCAGCACTGTGCCTACTGCTGACAGAAGGGGTGTGGTGTGTAGCTTGTGTGGTCCATAGATTGCTTTGATGGTATTGAAGAGCATCTTAAAGTTTTTTGGTGTCAGTGTAGATTTTCTCTGCCTTTCTCTCCCACCATTCAGTTCTCAGTCTGCACAGTGCAGTCTGTGCTTGCCTCTGAAGATGTTTGAAATGTTTGCTTTTTGAGATAGAAGAAAGATCATTCTGCCAAGCAAGAAATGTCGCCTTCTCTTCCAGTATCCTGCTGATATTTTCATTTTCTTCAAACCAATCCCGATGAGTTCTTTATTGGTTCGAGGGCTGACTTTGCAGACTTCATCACTGGTG
Source organism: Mobula birostris (assembly GCF_030028105.1). Taxonomy (NCBI): domain Eukaryota; kingdom Metazoa; phylum Chordata; class Chondrichthyes; order Myliobatiformes; family Myliobatidae; genus Mobula; species Mobula birostris. The sequence goes on from NC_092375.1 coordinate 52,437,440, forward strand.
TCCTGCGTTCATCCTACTTCTGTGCTACACCCATTCAGGAGCCTATGGGACGCCGGTGCATCGAGACTGTCTGCCCATCGCCCCTGATGTTTAGGGTGCTGCAACTTGTCTCTATCAAGACGTTGTCAGAATACTTTTGGTTTCTTTTGGTGCAGTTGGACAATGTGCAGTGAGAGGATTGATCTAATCGGGTGATGATCAGTCCAGCACTTCGTTTTATACATGGCTCTAGTGATCTTGAAATCATGAGTGTCTCATCTGTGACCAATGACGTGGTCAATTAAGTGCCATTGCTTGAAACTGGTCTGCATCCATGTTGCTCTGTATTTGTCTGCCTGTCTAAATGGGGTGCTGGTGATTATCAAGTTGGTTTCCAGGCAGAAACTGGTAGGAAGCCATTGGTGTTGAGTTTTCAAACATAGTGATGTAACCCTTTCCATTTATTGAGGGCATTGCCCTCCCTGGCATTGAATTCACCCATCAGGTGAGATCATCACATGCTTTCACGATTTGACCAAGGTTGGCATAGAAGCTGTCTTTGATTTCATCACTGCACGTCATATTAGATGCATAAGAACTAACTATGATTACACCCTGTTTTCCACTCAGCCGCTCTCATCTTGTCATTCCATGTATACCATACCAAGAAAAGTACAGCAGTATAGTGCAAGAAATAGCTAAGTTTATTATGAGCCCTTTAATTCCTCTGATTTGATCACGTTTCCTCAAACTATGTTGGATTTATTAAACACAGAACAAGAACAGTTTAGCTCATTGGCATACAAAGCAAAGTGGAGATTATAATACTTTTGCAGTTTAAGAGCCCCTCCCATGTATCATAATCACAACCTCATCTGGACCATTGTGAGCAGGTTTGGGCCCTTATCTAAAAGAAGATCCAGAGGAGATTCACGAGAATGATTCTGGGAATGAAAGGGTTAATGTGATGATTCTAGGCCTGTACTCCTGGAAATATAGAAGAATGAGTTGGGGAGGGGGGGATCTCATTGAAACATCATATAATGAAAGGCCTAGATAGAGTGGATGTGGAGATAATGTTTCCTATGGTGGGGGATTCCAGGACCAGAGGACACAGCTTCAGAATCAAGGAACATTCACTTAGAACAGAGATGAAGAATTTCTTTAGCCAGAGGGCATTGAATCTGTGGAATTGTTTACGATGGACAGCTATGGAGGCCAAGTCATTGAGCGTACTTAAAACAAGGTTGATATGTTCCTGATTGGTCAGGGCATCAAAGGATTCATGAAGGCTTCATTCTAGACTAATTGTCTAGAAAGAGTTAGTGAAATTTTGTTCATAGAAACTTCAAGCCTGGAGCATGAATTTAAAAGATCATGATTTGTATGAATATCCTCATACAATTGTGCAACTGGAAGAATTAGTGGAAATAACTAACATGAGAATTGAACAATTTTCAAAACATAATACATAAATAGACAGGTACACATGGAACCATCATTGAACCATAACCACAAAAGAATCCGAAGTCCTTAGTGACCACAGAACCCTCTGCCAAGTGATGGTGTGGGTGAGCTCCATCAGTTGATGTGATTTTGGTATACTGTCGACTAGTCTGACTCATTGAGATTTATTATTTAACCACAAAGGCACCCTCATCCTGAATTAAGCATTAATCTTTGAGTGGTGCCTATAATTGGAGTAAACTATAAGTACAAAATGCCACTCTGGTCTTGGCACATTACAGGCAAGGCCAAGTTTACTAGGATGAGATACAACAAGAGTGGACTGAAAGTATCTGAAGATGATTTAGAACAGTTGGAGGCAACTACAGAAATGACAAGTTTTCAGAGCAAATGTGTTACTACCAAGATAAGACACTGGACTACCAAATGCAGCAATGTCAAGCAGCATATAAGCTAGGGATAAGGCATAAAAAGGAGCTTATGGAGCTTATGTAAGATAACAACAGCTCAATACTACAGAATGCTGAAAGGAGTATAGAAAGTGCCGGGATGGAATTCAGGTGGTAAAGATAATCCAAGGAATAATATCAAAAAGAAAATCAAGGACAGCCAAAATATTTTAAAAGGGCAGAAAGGTAAATGAATGTGTCTACTGGAGATTAAAAAGTTAACATGCGGTAAGTGATATGGGCTGGTGTAAATGAATGCTGAATGGTTATCTTCGTAGAAGAAAGGGATGCTCTAAATTGTGTGGTTAAGCAGCAAGACTGTGACATTACAGGAATGATAAATTACTGAGGGGAAATTTAAGGGAATTGGTATCTTTGAAAGAAGATCAGATCAGATAAAATACATCTCATGCTATTGAGAAAAGCAAGGGAGGAAATAAATAGAGGCTCTGCTGAGAAATTGAAGCATTAATTGCTTTGTAGGCGAAGATAGTTTTTTTTTGCATAGAAGACCGCACAATATTACTGAATTATCTGGCTTGTCTTTTCTCCTGAACATTAACAACTATCCTTTTCATGCAAGCACTACTGAATATTTCAAGTAGTTTTTGTTTTCTTTATTTTTAATTATGCTATTAATACATTTTAGTGATGTTGAAGAATGATTATTTTCTGAGATTGATGGGAGATACAAATTTTGGGAAAAATACAACAGAATTATTTTTGCTGATTTACAGCAGACAGCTTCAGTTTAATGTCTCCAAAGGAGTTCTGTCTTGTCAAAGTGTCAGCCTAGATTAAGTACTCAAGTCCCACAGCAGGCCTTGAATGCACAGCCCTCTGAATCAAATATCAAGTGTCTCCCATTTCAATCTTGACAAGTAAAGCAGGGCTCACAAGCAGGAAATTGTACCTCTATAAGAAAAGCCAGTCTCATCACAAAATCACTTTGGTGTTTCATTCTTCATATTAGACATTTCACAAAAATAAAAGTTCTTAGAAATCACCTGCCATCATCACATTTCAGTACAGTTAAGCAGGAAGAAGGTACCAGAAGTACCAGAAAGTGTGATGATCTCGAAGCTTGTATTAACTAATTACACACTCTAATCACACTCAACACACATACTAACCATAGACAACCTCAGAGATTAGATATAACCATATAACAATTACAGCATGGAAACAGGCTATCTTGGCCGTTCTAGTCTGTGCCGAACGCTTACTCTCACCTAGTCCCATCTACCTGCACTCAGCCCATAACCCTCCATTCCTTTCCTGTCCATATACCTATCCAATTTTTTTTTAAATGACATAATTGAACCTGCCTCTACCACTTCTACTGGAAGATCGTTCCACACAGCTACGACTCTTTGAGTAAAGAAGTTCCCCCTCGTGTTACCCCTAAACTTTTGCCCCTTAACTCTCAGCTCATGTCCTCTTGTTTGAATCTCCCCCACTCTCAATGGAAAAAGCCAATCCACATCAACTTTATCTATCCCCCTCATAATTTTAAAAACTTCTATCAAGTCCCCCCTCAACCTTCTACGCTCCAAAGAATAAAGACCTAACTTGTTCAACCTTTCTCTGTAACTTAGGAGATGAAACCCAGGCAGCATTCTAGTAAATCTTCTCTGTACTCTCTCTATTTTGTTGACATCTTTCCTATAATTCGATGACCAGAACTGTACACAATACTCTAAATTTGGCCTCACCAATGCTTTGTACAATTTTAACATTACAACCCAACTCCTATACTCAATGTTCTGATTTATAAAGGCCAGCATACCAAAAGCTTTCTTCACCACCCTATCCAAATGAGATTCCATCTTCAGGGAACTGTGCACCATTATTCCTGGATCCCTCTGTTGTACTGCTTTCCTCAATGCCCTACCATTTACCATGTATGTCCTATTTTGATTAGTCCTACCAAAATGTAGCACCTCACACTTATCAGCATTAAACTCCATCTGCCATCTTTCAGCCCACTCTTCTAACTGCCCTAAATCTCTCTGCAAGCTTTGAAAACCCACCTCATTATCCACAACGGTACCTATCTTGGTATCATCTGCATACTTACTAATCCAATTTACCACCCCATCATCCAGATCATTAGTGTATATGATAAACAACATTGGACCCAGTCCAGATCCCTGAGGCACACCACTAATCACCGGCCTCCAACCTGACAACCAGTTATCCACCACTACTCTCTGGCATCTCCCATCCAGCCACAGTTGAATCCATTTTACTACTTCAATATTAATACCTAATGATTGAACCTTCCTAACCAACCTTCCGTGTGGAATCTTGTCAAAGGCCTTACTGAAGTCCACATAGACAACATCCATCAATTTACCCTCATCAATTTTCCAAGTAACCTCTTCAAAAAGTTCAATAAGATTTGTCAAACATGACCTTCCACGCACAAATCCGTGTTGACTGATCCTAATCAGACCCTGTCTATCCAGATAATTATATATACCATCTCTAAGAATACTTTCCATCAATTTACCCACCACTGACATCAAACTTACAGGCTGATAATTGCTAGGTTTACTCTTAGAACCCTTTTCAAACAATGAAACTACATGAGCAGTATGCCAATTGTCCGGCACCATCCCTGTTTCTAATGACATTTGAAATATTTCTGTCAGACCCCTGCTATTTCTACACTAACTTCCCTCAAGGTCCTAGGGAATATCCTGTCAGGACCCAGAGACTTATCCACTTTTATATTCCTTAAAAGTGCCAGTACTTCCTCTTCTTTAATCATCATAGTTTCCATAGCTACCCTACTTGTTTCCCTTACCTTACATAATTCAGTATCCTTCTCCTTAGTGAATACCGAAGAAAAGAAATTGTTCAAAATCTCCCCCATCTCTTCTGGCTCCGCACATAGCTGTCCACTCTGATTCTCTAAGGGACCAATTTTATCCCTCACTATCCTTTTGCTATTAATATAACTGTAGAAACCCTTTGGATTTATTTTCAGCTTACTTGCCAAAGCAGCCTCGTATCTTCTTTTAGTTTTTCTAATTTCTTTCTTAAGATTTTTTTTACATTCTTTATATTCCTCGAGCACCTCATTTACTCCAAGCTGCCTATATTTATTGTAGATATCTCTCTTTTTTCCGAACCAAGTTTCCAATATCCATTGAAAACCATGGCTCTCTCAAACATTTAACCTCTCCTTTCAACCTAACAGGAACATAAAGATCCTGTACCCTCAAAATTTCACCTTTAAATGACCTCCATTTCTTTCTTACATCCTTCCCATAAAACAAATTGTCCCAATCCACTCCTTCTAAATCCTTTCACATCTCCTCAAAGTTGGCCTTTCTCCAATCAAAAATCTCAACCCTGGGTCCAGTCCTATCCTCCATAATTATATTGAAACTAATATAATACATATAGATATCTATATGTATTTCATAAATTAGAAATGTGAAACCAATGTTTGCTTCAAAAAATAAAACTTTTCAGTTTTGTGGCTGAAACTATTCCATGACCATATGAAATGGTGAAGGGCATAAATAGGTTGAACACACAATGTTTTCCCAGGAAAAAGGAATCACAACCTAGAAAGCACAAGTTGAAGGTGAGAGGGGAAAGTTTTAAAAGGGACCCGAGCCATTAACTTCACACAGGTGGTCATGAAAACATAGAACAAGCTGCCTGAGGGAGTATAATAACAACATTTTAAAAACATTTGGACAGGAAAAGTTGAGAGGGATATGAGCTAATGGGTCTCAGATAGGCATCTTAATTGTCCTGGACAAATTAGTCTGAAGTGCTTGTTTCCATGCTGTGTTACTCCATGACTCCATCAGATTACTGTCATGATATCAAACCTTGTTGATGTTAAGTTACCAGAGATGGGTAGGCAAATATAGAATCACATTCCCAAGGACTAACTTCTGTCACAAAAAATGTGCTCAAGGCCAGTAACTGGATCGTGAAGTAATCTAACAGGTCTACTCTCTCCTACATGCCAAAGCCTGCAAAGCCTGCTGCCTGCCTTCTATCTCCTCACACTAGTAAAGAAATTGAAACCTCTGTAGATTTATTTGCTAGAGGTCTTCCTGCTAACTGATCCATTTTGCTTATGTTGTAAATTTTTGGAGAAGAGTAAACTTTTCTTTCCGGTTAGAAAGATTTTTTTGAACTCTTAGCTTTGTGAAGTTTCAATTGATATACCTAATTCTCTATCTCATTGAGCCCCAGGTCCGAAGTATTGGGAGTCTGGAATATGCAACTAAGTCTGGAATATGGAACTGAGTCCGCCCTTTTATCTATTTAGTTATTTATTCATTTATTTATTGAGATATAGCGTGGAATAGGCCCAGCTTTGCCCTAATTTAACCCTTGCCTCATCATAGTACAACTTACAATGACCAATTAACGTACCAACCGGTACACATTTGAACTGTGGGAGGAAATCGGAGCACCCAGAGGAAACCCATGGGTTCATAGGGAGAACATGTAAACTCCTTAAGGGCAGCGGTGGGAATTGAACGCAGATCTCTGTTACTGTAAAGCTAACCGCTACGTTACTGTGCAGATAATATTGGGATTAAGTCATTGAAAGGAACAATTGAAATTAAAGGCAGGAGCTGGAATGTGGGGATAGGTAGAAATATATTGTGATTATTCAGTTATGTCTGGAGAAAACCTTTGTTATTAAAATATAACCTTTCCCTTCAATCTTTTTAAGAATCAGGTTTAAAATCACCAGCATATTTCGTGAAATTTGTTAATTTAGCAGTAGTACAATGCAATATATGATAATATATAAAATAAGAAAATCAATTACAGTAAGTAAACATAGGTATATTAAATAGTTAATTCAAAATAGTGTAAAACAAATAATAAAATAAAGTGAGGTAGTGTTCATGGGATCAATGTCCATTTAGAAATCGGATGGCAGAGGGGAAGAAGCTGTTCCTGAATCGCTGAGTGTGTGCCTTCAGGCTTCTGTACCTCCTTCATAGAATAATACAGCACAGTACAGGCCCTTCGGCCCACAATGTTGTGCTGACCCTCAAACCCTGCCTCCCATATAACCCCTCCTCACCTTAAATTCCTCCATATACCTGTCTAGTAGTCTCTTAAATTTCACTAGTGTATCTGCCCCCACCACTGACTCAGGCAGTGCATTCCACACACCAACCACACTCTGAGTAAAAAACCTTCCTCTAATATCCCCCTTGAACTTCCCACCCCTTACCTGAAAGCCATGTCCTCTTGTATTGAGCAGTGGTGCCCTGGGGAAGAGGTGCTGGCTATCCACTCTATCTATTCCTCTTATTATCTTGTACACCTCTATCATGTCTCCTCTCATCCTCCTTCTCTCCACAGAGTAAAGCCCTAGCTCCCTTAATCTCTGATCATAATCCATACTCTCTAAACCAGGCAGCATCCTGGTAAATCTCCTCTGTACCCTTTCCAATGCTTCCACATCCTTCCTATAGTGAGGCGACCAGAATTGGACACAGTACTCCAAGTGTGGCCTAACCAGGGTTTTATAGAGCTGCATCATTACCTCGCAACTCTTAAACTCTGTCCCTCGATTTATGAAAGCTAACACCCCATAAGCTTTCTTAACTACTCTATCTACCTGTGAGGCAACTTTCAGGGATCTGTGGACATGTACCCCCAGATCCCTCTGCTCCTCCAGACTACCAATTATCCTGCCATTTACTTTGTACTCTGCCTTGGAGTTTGTCCTTCCAAAGTGTACCACCTCACACTTCTCCAGGTTGAACTCCATCTGCCACCTCTCAGCCCACTTCTGCATCCTATCAATGTCTCTCTGCAATCTTCGACAGTCCTCTACACTATCTACAACACCACCAACCTTTATGTCGTCTGTAAACTTGCCAACCCACCCTTCTACCCCCACATCCAGATTGTTAATAAAAATCACAAAGTAGAGGTCCCAGAACCGATCCTTGTGGGACACCACTAGTCACAACCCTCCAATCCGAATGTACTCCCTCCACCACGGCCCTCTGCGTTCTGCAAGCAAGCCAATTCTGAATCCACCTGGCCAAACTTCCCTGGATCCCATGCCTTCTAACTTTCTGAATAAGCCTACCGTGTGGAACCTTGTCAAATGCCTTAATAAAATCCATGTAGGTCACATCCACTGCACTACCCTCATCTATATGCCTAGTCACCTCCTCAAAGAACTCTATCAGGCTTGTTAGACACGATCTGCCCTTCACAAAGCCATGCTGACTGTCCCTGATCAGACCATGATTCTCTAAATGCCCATAGATCCTATCTCTAAGAATCCTTTCCAACAGCTTTCCCACCACAGGTGTAAGGCTCACAGGTCTCTAATTACCTGGATTATCCCTACTACCTTTTTTGAACAAGGGGACAACATTCACCTCCCTCCAATCCTCCAGTATCATTCCCGTGGACAATGAGGACATAAAGATCCTAGCCAGAGGCTCAGCAATCTCTTCCCTCGCCTCGTGGAGCAGCCTGGGGAATATTCCATCAGGCCCTGGGGATTTATCCATCTTTATGTATTTTAACAACTCCAACGCCTCCTCTCCCTTAATATCAACATACTCCAGAACATCAACCTTACTCATATTGTCCTCACTATCATCGTTCCCTCTCATTGGTGAATACCGAAGAGAAGTATTCATTGAGGACCTCACTCACTTCCACAGCCTCCAGGCACATCTTCCCACCTTTATCTCTAATCGGTCTTACATTCACACCTGTCATCCTTTTGTTCTTCACATAATGGAAGAATGCCTTGGGGTTTTCCTTTACCCTACTCATGCCTCCTTCTTGCTCTCCTCAGCCCCTTCTTAAGCTGCTTTCTTGCTACCCTATATTCCTCAATAGACCCATCTGATCCTTGCTTCCTAAACCTCATGAATGCTGCCTTCTTCCACCTGACTAGATTTTCCACCTCACTTGTCACCCTTGGTTCCTTCACCCTACCATTCTTTATCTTCCTCACTGGGACAAATTTATCCCTAACATCCCTAGCATCCTGCAAGAGATACAAATTTATCCCTAACATCCTGTGAGAGATCCTGATGGTAACAATAAGAAGAGGGCATGTCCAGGGTGATGGGGTCCTTAATAATGGACACCAACTTTCTGAGGCATCTTGTTGAAATGTCTATTTGTAAAGCACCCCCTCCTTTCCTGATCCCAGCTACCGTACCTATCTCAGCTATTAAAGCCACCTTCAGAGAAATTTAGCACTTCAAAGAATTGGCCCGTAATATTTCTTAAACATGTTACTTTTAATTAAAACTACATTTATCATCCTACACCATTGTTTTTCATAAAATGTACTATTGAATATTTTAACTAACCCTCCACCTCTACTCTCTGCTAAACTGTATAAATAGATAAAAGTTAGCAAATGTATGTGGAATTTTTACCATTTTCAAGCTAATGCATTTACTGCAAATACATCCACTTTAAGTGGAGTCTTTTGATAAAGCATTTTCGCAAAAAGGCAGCTAAAAGTTTTATGACTTTTTCCTACTTTGTTTATAATTATTGATTGTTTACTTGTTTGACAATCAGATGTTAGCTTGGACTCCAGGCAGACTTCTCTGTCATTCTTCATGGGTGCTGGGATCACACGCGCACATCTGATGGTGTAATTGGAGCCAAAAACTTCAGATGCTGGAGTCCAAAACAAATTGAAAATGTTGCACGCACAGAGCAGTCCAATGATTCAGGTCAGAGATCGGAAAAGTGAGAACAAGAGTGTTAATTTGATGTACAGAAAAGCCATTGACCTAGACCCCATTTTAGATTGGCCATTGCGTGAGTGGGCCAGTGTAGGAGACTGGAGACTGAAGACTGAGGCTTCAGCAAGGAGGTAGAGGTGAGTACCACGTAACAGGGTAGATAGGGTTTTAAACTAAATAGCGTGGTGGGTGGAGGTTTGACAGAGTGCAGGAAAGTTTACTGAAGTCTCCAGAACAAACAATATGACAAAAGTTCAGAAAAAATTTAACTTCAGGCAACATGGAGGCAAAAATAAATATATGGATAGTGAAAACAGGACTGAAGATGTTATATGCATGCTGTATATGAAATTAGGTAAATGATCTTGTCACGCAGTTAGAAATTGGCAGGTATGACACTTTGGGCATCCATTAAGATGTGGACGATAGAAGATCACAGGAGGGAGCTTAACATCCAAGGCTACACATTGAACTGAGGCTTTGCTGGTTAAAAAAATTAAATTGAAACCTTTCAAAGAAGTGACATAGGATCATTTGATGGAATCCTTGTGGAGGGAGTTAAGAAACTGCAAGGGTACTAAGACCCTGATGGGAATTATATTCAGGTCTCTGAACAGTAGCCAGGATGCAGGGTACAAATTACAGCACAATATAGAAAAGGCCTGTAAAAAGGATAATTTGCGATGATCATGAGGGATTTCAATATGCAGGTAGATTGGGAAAATTAGGTCAACACTTTTTTTTAAAGGGAAATCTTGCCTAAAAAATCTGTTAGAATTCATTGAGCAAATAACAGGCAAGATAGACAAAGGAGGGTCAATGGATGTTTACTTGAATTCTCAGAAGTACCTTGGCAAAGTGCCTCACATGAGGCTGGTAAACAAGAGTGGATGGGGAAGTAGTGCTGAGGAAGTAGGGAGTCTGCAGAAGGACTTGGACAGATTAGGAGAATCAGCAAAGAAGTGGCAGATCAAATACAGTAACACAAGACATTCAGCAAATGCTAGAAATCTGAGTAAAACATACACTGATGTTCCTCCACCACTGATGATTCCCTCACCCATATCTCCTCCATTTCCCAGATAGCTGCCCTCACCCCATCTTCGCATTAGCTTATCAGGAATAGATTTCCTCGTCTTTACTTGTTGCCCCACGAGCCTCTGAGTCAAGCACATCATTCTCCGCAACTCCCGTCATCTTCAACGGGATCCTACCATAAAAGACATCTTTACCTACTCCCCACTCTCTGCTTTCCACCTGCTCTCAGAGACTCACTTGTCCATTCAACCCTCCCCACTGTGTGGAGGAATTTTAGCCAAAGGGTGGTGAATCTGTGGAATTCATTGTCATATTTGGCAGTGGAAGTCAAGTCATTGCAAATATTTAAAGTGGGGTTTGATAGGTTCTTAGTTACTAAAGCCATCAAATGTTATGGAGAGAAAGCAAGAGAATGCAGTTGAGAGGGAAAATAAAGCAGCCATTATTGAATGGTTCAAATGGCTTAATTCTTCTCCTATGTTTTAAGGAATGGCCGAGACAAAAAAAGATGAATTACCTGTGATAAGCTGCCAACTGTTGTCAACAAAGCAGCATTTAAATAAAGGCTGACAATCAGAAGAATGAATAAAAAAGGAACAAATTCAAACTGAAATATCCAGTAACATCTGTGAGAAGAAAAAAAAGTGTTCCAAGGGCTGCAGCAAGCTGAGATTGAAGAAGAAACATTTTTGAACAGAATATTTGTCACATATGCATTGAAACATACAGTGAAATGTGTCATTTTGCACAACGACCAACACAGTCCAGGGATTACGCTGGGAGCAGACCCCAAGTATCACTCTTCCGATGCCTATACACTGCATTCAGCTCACTAACCATAGCTAGTACATCTTTGGAATATGGGAGAAAACTATCACCCAGAGGAAATTCACACGGTCATGGGGAGAACATACAAACTCCTTATAGATAGCGATGGAAGAGAATAGGTTACAGAAACTAAGCAACTTATTTCTGGTAGCTCAAGGTTGCTCTTGCAGACAGAACTGATAAATTCTGCAAAACAATCATACAAACTGACTTTGTTTTGTTGAAGTTAGATGAATTGCATGGTGAACAATATAGAAAATTGGAAGTATTGCAAATGAATTGTTGTTTTACCTGGATATTGGAAAGGGTAAAGTTAAAATAACAAATTTGACATGCTAAAGTATCAAATTTGGGATTCTGCTGTGAATCCCCAGGATATTTCTTAGCCTGCTATCAATTTTTGTTTCCCCCACAAAACATCTGGTTCACATTTGAGACCTCGTCCAAGGCAATGCTGTGATGTTTCATTTATATTGTGAAGTTTAATACTTGACCATTAAAGATCTGGGAGACTATCCAGCATGTCTGCGCTGCAACTTAGAGAACTGCATTCTTAGTAAGTAGATCATCAGTAAGTCTGGGTGACTCACCACTGACTAGAAAATCTCGTACATTGCATATCCTATGAAGATAGGTTGACTTGGTTAGGACTTTGGTCTTTGGAGAGTAGGAGGATGTGAGGTGACTTGATAGTGGTGTACAAGATGATAAGAGGCATAGTTAGGGGGCTAAGATGATGAGAGGGTAACAGACAGCCAGCACCCTTTTCCCAGAGCAGAAATTACTATTATGAGGGTGTATAACTATAATATGTCTGGAGGACAGTATCCGGGGGGGGGGGGGGGGGGGGGGTGGAATGCCAGAGATAGTTTTTTCACTCAGAGCTGTAGGTGCATGGAATGCACTACCAGGAATAGTGGTAGAAGCAAATATATTAGGGATATTTAAGAGACTCTTAGATAGGCAGGTGGATGGAAAAAAAAAGGAAGGCTATATGGAAGAAACAGTTAAGTTGATTTTGGAGTCCGTTAAAAGGTTAGCATACATCATGAGGTGAAGGACCTGTACTGTGCCGTGCTGTTCTTTGTCCTAAGTTTTATGCATACTAAAAGGAAAGGTTGAAAAACAAATCAAATTATGATATTCACTGTGGTACAAAAATTACTTTTTCCGCCCATTATTAAGTAATTCTATCCCCGCTATCTTTCAAGTTGTTTTTTTTTAAGTGACATTTTGCACATCAGATATTACGTACATCACTAGAAGCATGCAGTTAACAATTCAATACAGAGCTCATGGTCATAAATTTAGATTAACTAGGCAAATCCCAACTAGACTGACGAATATAAAGAGATATGCTTTAAAATTAAATAGATTTCTCTATCCATTCAAGACCTTGGACATAGTTCCCAAATTTAAAGACCATCATTCACATGAAGGTGTATTAAACTTAATAAATACTGGGTTACCTCTTCGATATATCATTGTCTCCTTAACAAGTAACGTGATAAATTATGTTTATACTCCTAACAAAACAGGATGCCATTTGCCCAATCATGTGCACACTGGCTCCCGAAAGAGCAATTCCATCAGTCCCATTGCCTCTCTTCTTATTTCCCTGTAATCCTGATTGATGTATTTTCTCTCACACACGCCCACCAATTCCCCTTAGGTTCTTTTTGCCAAGGACTAACACCAAAGGGCAAGTTATAGTAGTTCAATGGCCAACCAACATTTTTTTGGGATGTGGAAGGAAATTCAAGTCCCAGAGGAATTCCACATTATCCTGGAGAAACACGCAAATTTCCCACTGACAGTGCCTGAGGTCAGGATTGAAACTGGGTTCCTGTAATTGCAAGACAGCTGCACTAACTGTGGCACTTCTGTGACATCCTAGCTGAAATTAGCTGGAACCAAGGATTAAATTTAGTCCAAGGTAATAAGATGAAATACTGTATCCTTTCCCTGTTGACTATAATAGTCTTGCATAAAGTGTATTTGAGCAAGTGCAGGCTGACAGCACTTAACTAAATGTCACATGGTTTATGTTGGCAGTGAATTAACAACCTGATGAGATATGACAATAAGGAAACCTGTAACAAAGATCAATTTTCTGACAACATATTTATGAAATAACAATCTTTGCACGAGTGACTAAAAGAAAGCACAAAAGGGTTGCCAATTTTCAGACATTATTTTCAACAGTCATCAAGAAGAATCTTCGAGCAATGATTCAGCTTCATTATAAATTTCTTTATAGTTTGCTTCAGCAAATCAAGAAAGCCTGATGTTGCAGTGAAGATTGTCACTCGCTCCACTACTAGCACACTACAGTCTGATACATATGTTCTGATGGGATTTAGAAGTAATATCAGTGATGTGCTGAATGTTTATGCACAAAATCTCTTATGAAAACACAGATGTTGCATTTAGCAGTCTTGAGAGGTTTCACTGAGGGTCTCTGTAGAACAAAAGATTTAATTTGCATTGTCATTACTGATTTGTCTTTAATTGTATGAGTTAAACAATTCACTTACCTTTAGATTTAAATCTCTCCATTCCTCAAATGTACTAAACAAACAATCATGTACAGATATATACAGCTGTACAGATACTTATTTAATACGACACTTTATCTTTAATTTTAGTTTCTAATCAGATCTGTGTATTTAGTTTCTTTGAGCAGAATTACATATCACAGCAATATATGCTTTAACTAACACAGCAATCTTTGAGTTGCAATTGTTACATTGCTGCTGTAATAGCGGAGCGGCACTTCAAATGTTTTCAATAGGGCTCCAGGTGCAAATTTAATATTAATTTCAATTAGCTGTACTTTAAAACAAGAGCTTCCTATTCAATGTTGGGAGAAAACATTGCTGTAAAGAAATTTATTTCCTGCTTATAAACTAGTGCTGCTGCCCAGTTTAGGAGAGAGAGGTAACTGTTTGGTCAGCTCGTCAGACATTGAACTGCCGGGTACTTATAAATTTACACACTACAGAAAAACACAGTGCCTATACTCATGTTGGTGAAAGTATCGTTTGCCATCCGTACTCTTGCACACAACATTGGAAGAACTTAGAGTCATAAAGTCATGCAGCATGGAACTTGCTAACTTGTGGGACAAAGGTATGAAGAACAGTTCTGTTCTTTCCCCTAACTTCTGCACATGTTCCCAAATGTGTTTGCCATTTCAAAGTACAAGGAACATGATTTAAGGTTCTACATATCAGGATTTCATGCTATTGAATGAATATAGTCAAATACAGTACATCAGTGCAGTATTCTGGACATTAATATTTGCGTTTGTTATCAATTGCATTCAGAGAGTCAAGAACACTCGTCAGTAAATGCTTGCACAGCAGCAGTGACACTCGGCAATAAAGCAGAACTGTGCTGCCTGCTGCAAGATGACTAGAATCTGAACTTTTCAAGAGACATCGATCCCACTGGCAGTCAACTCTCCAATCTATATTACATGGCCGCAACAGCAAGCAATAATCTTGGCTCCGAATAGGAAATACAATCAGTAAGCAAATGCTATAAAGGGTAACATAGGCAATAATGCTATTAGAGGTATGATATTAATAACCACACTCTTGGAGAGGGCACTGATAATTAAAAAATAAGTGGAACACCAAATAAAAGTCAAGTATATAGACTTGACAAATCAACTAACAAAAGTAGCCTGGGGAGTGAGTACATACAAAATGTTCAAATATGCCTCAGGATCAAAGGTCATTTAACAACTAGAAAACAGGCTTTTTAATGTTATGCCATTTTAATAAGGTAAATGTTATGGTTAATCTTGATAAGCAATAATTTAGGGAAGTGTGACGGCAAAATGATATAATTTTACAGACTTTATGAGTGACAAACTTAATTCAAATAGTATTAAGCAACACACATAAAAATTGCTAGTGAGCGCAGCAGGCCAGGCAGCATCTATAGGAAGAGGTACAGTCGACGTTTCGGGCTGGGACCCTTCGTCAGGACTAGGATATATACACTAGGATATCAAATAGTATTATATAGTTATGAGGAAAGAATTTATTATAATCGATCAGGACATTGAATTAAAATATTTTACAGTGGAAACAATCTGACAACTATTTAAAATATTTCATCATTTTCTTTTCTGAGGTATAACCACCTCAGTTATTGCCCATCTCTAATTTCTTTTCTCTGAGCAGGTAAAGAATCTGTTGAAAAATAAAATCTCTATTGGAAGAGAAACCCATCTGTGACTAATTAAAGAGATTAGGGGTAAGATTTGATTATAATGGTTTACACTGTTGCTGAGAGTACTAGTAGTTTTAGAAGGCTGCAAAAGGTGGCCAACAATAGATAAATATGATAATAAAAATAAATCAATTAGCAAGAGATATAAAATACTTTGAGCTTTCATAAATATGTAAATGAAAAGAAAAAGTAAATATGATCTTTGAGGCAGAGGAAGGAGAAATTATAATGTCGAATAAGGAAAGCTCAGATATTAAACTAATATTTTTCAGTTGCTGTTACAATAGGAACTAATGAACTTACCCGAAATGTTGGGGAAATAATGTGATGAGACTGAGGAATTTAGAGTAATCAGAATTAATAAAGTGAATGCCCTGGAGAAATTAAAATGATGAAGTCTCTTGGATCAGATGACCTACATTACAAGACTGTGAAAAAGCTGCCTATAGAGGAAATAAATGCATGAATGATCTTCCAAAATTCCTTAGTATCTGGATTGCTCACAATAGATTTGAAGTTATCATGTGCAATACTGCTTTCAAAAAATAGGGTTAGTTTAATGCTAGTTGCCAGGACATTGCCTAAATCCATTATTAAGTTAATGCTAATGGGCACTTGGACATCATAAGGAACTGGTACTTGTGGTCAAGCACCCTCCTTTGCACCCTCCGAACGCTCATCTTGCTGCCCATGAACGGCAAAACCCTGCTTGGTGGCAAGACAATATCAACACAAGTTGGTGACTACAAACTTGTCCACCTAACAGCTGAGAAACACTTTCAGCCAACTATATCAGATCCACAGATTTACCTGGCTGTCAAGCCACTGGTTTGGGACTGTCTTGATGTTCAGAATCTTTTTTTTAAGTGGTTTTGCCAATTCTAAAGATAATATCAATTTACTATTTTAACTTACAACTGAGTTCACTAAATTATTTCAGAAATAAAAACTATCTCTGCCTAATAATACGTACTTCTGTCTCTAATACATTTCATTAGCATCGAACTGAATGGTGTTCGGCTTCAAAAGTCAGCTGAACTCTGTACAGATTCAATTGGCAGATCCCTGTTTTAAGAGACTTTAAAAAACCCTCATTGAAGTGCGGGCGGCAAAACCCCAAGGAAGAGGAAACAGCAGAGCTCAGGTCTTCTACCCAGGAATCCTAAACTTGGGGAGGAGTGTATATTCAAAATAGTTTCAATAAATTTAAATCGTGTTTAAAAAAAATTAAGTTTTTTATGAAAATGAAAATAGCTAAGGAGATGATAGCTCCCAGTGGATGTCATATATCTGGATGATTATAAGGCATTTTGGTCAAGCTTCAGACATGTTTGTCATGTAAAGTAGATGTTTGTGGGATTGATGACAATAAATTAGCATGGAGATAAGATTGATTAAAAAATTAAAAAAGGTTAAATGTGTCTATAACCAGTTAAGGGCAAAGTGATTAGTGCTGGGCCTTCACCTATGTACGATTTATCTTAATACTTTAATATTTTCTTATGACAAGGCAGACTATTCAGCCATTGAGTCCCTGCCAGTTCTCAGGGCGATCAACTTAATCCTGTTCACTTATTTCTCAATAATCTATTTTCCCTTTCATGCCTATCAACTCCTCTCTGATTCTTCATGGACCCTTTACAGTGGCGAATTAGCCTACCATCTATACATGTTTGGAATATAGGAGCGAAATGGAATATCCAGGAGAAACACACACAGTCACAGGAACATTGCACAAACTCCACACTTACAGCATCCAAGCTCAGCATCAAATCTAGGCAGAGGCACCACCTGGTTGAAATGACTTAATGGCTTAAATAAAAGGGCAGTGCATAATGTATAGAAATTTACCGATATCACAGAGCTGAGTGGAGGAGGAAGACACAGAGTCTGCCGAGGGGAACAGATAGATTGTGAGTGGGCAAGAAGTGTCAGGTATTATACAATGTACAGACCTGGCTGCAATATGTTTAATCTTTTACACAGTGCTTACTGCATTTTTTCACAAATTTATTGCTGTTAAAAACTGTATACACATGCTGTCGTACTGAAGCTTCCAGGAGGAAAATAAAATCTGCGCTTAGAACAGAGCTCTACGTGGATTTGTCAGACCATTATGTGACAATACTGCATCAGACCATTTTCTGGAGTGATCTCAGTGAGAATATATCAGAAATGCAACATAGTGGAATTTGTGGCTTCATTGGCACTTCACGTAACATCAACCACAGTAGCAATGAAGTAGGTAAATGTGATGGTAACAACGGCATCAGCCATACACTTCTTAGCACTCCAATAATTTAATTAGCAAAAGGATAAATAATCAGTTTAAAAAGATCACATTGATATCATCTTTTCCACTGTGACATCTTAATGTGGTTTAATCCAAGGTTCTATCATTAATGACTTTAGAATATTCACCATACTCACTCTTGAGCAATTATGTTATAGGTTTATTCCATACATAATAAAAACTCTGTAAAAGCAAAACAAGCCATGACAATGACCAGAGTTACAAATGTGAAGGTCTGATTTCTTTGTTAGTTAAGCTGCCATTTATGACCCACCAGTTCTAAGCACAAAGTAAATGAATAACATTTGCAACTCACCCCATTTACTGGGTAGGCCTTCCATCCAGGTTCTCCGAGTGCAGCTGTTGTATCCAGCAGCACAACTGGAAACAAGTAAAATAACAGAATTAGCATGATTTGCTCATTTATTGTCACTTCATTGAATGCCTAATACTACATTACTTTCCAACTGAAAAGTTGGTATGAGCCTTCCCTGCCAAAGATCATCATGGGGTACACTCACAGGTGAAGCTGGCTGAGCAAGTATGGGGAAAACGTGTAGGTCAGTCATCCATCCTATCCACATGCTCTCCCCAACCTACAGATCCTAAAATTAAGATTTGGACCTTTAGAATGCTCAGAATATCCCAAAGCACCTAAGTGCCAATGAACTACTTTTGAAACATTAATATTGTACAATAAACAATGCAGCATTTAATCTGTACACAATCCCTCTGCAAAAACATCAGTCAGGAATGATCAAAAATGATGCACACTGAATAAAGCAACACACATCAAAGTGGCTGGTGAACGCAGCAGGCCAGGCAGCATCTGTAGGAAGAGGTGCAGTCGACGTTTCAGGCCGAGACCCTTCGTCAGGACTAACTGAAGGAAGAGTAAGTAAGGGATTTGAAAGTTGGAGGGGGAGGGGGAGATCCAAAATGATAGGAGAAGACAGGAGGGGGAGGGATGGAGCCAAGAGCTAGACAGGTGATTGGCAAAAGGGGATACGAGAGGATCATGGGACAGGAGGTCCGGGAAGAAAGACAAGGGGGGGGAGGGACCCAGAGGATGGGCAAGAGGTATATTCAGAGGGACAGAGGGAGAAAAAGGAGAGTGAGAGAAAGAATGTGTGCATAAAAATAAGTAACAGATGGGGTACGAGGGGGAGTTGGGGCCAAGCGGAAGTTAGAGAAGTCGATGTTCATGCCATCAGGTTGGAGGCTACCCAGACGGAATATAAGGTGTTGTTCCTCCAACCTGAGTGTGGCTTCATCTTTACAGTAGAGGAGGCCGTGGATAGACATGTCAGAATGGGCATGGGATGTGGAATTAAAATGTGTGGCCACTGGGAGATCCTGCTTTCTCTGGCGGACAGAGCGTAGATGTTCAGCAAAGCGGTCTCCCAGTCTGCGTCGGGTCTCGCCAATATATAAAAGGCCACATCGGGAGCACCGGACGCAGTATATCACCCCAGTCGACTCACAGGTGAAGTGTTGACTCACCTGGAAGGACTGTTTGGGGCCCTGAATGGTGGTAAGGGAGGAAGTGTAAGGGCATGTGTTCAACCCTTGTTCAATCCCTTCCGACCTATGTTCGTGACACTTCTCACGCTCTTAAACTTTTCAATGATTTTAAGTTCCCTGGCCCTCACCGCTTTATTTTCACCATGGATGTCCAGTCCTTATATACTTCCATCCCCCATCAGGAAGGTCTCAAAGCTCTACGCTTCTTTTTGGATTCCAGACCTAATCAGTTCCCCTCTACCACCACTCTGCTCCGTCAAGCGGAATTAGTCCTTACTCTTAATAGTTTCTCCTTTGGCTCCTCCCACTTCCTTCAAACTAAAGGTGCAGCTATGGGCACCCGTATGGGTCCTAGCTATGCCTGCCTTTTTGTTGGATTTGTGGAACAATCTATGTTCTGTGCCTATTCTGGTATCTGTCCCCCACTTTTCCTTCGCTACATCGACGACTGCATTGGCGCTGCTTCCTGCACGCATGCAGAACTCGTTGACTTTATTAACTTTGCCTCCAACTTTCACCCTGCCCTCAAATTTACCTGGTCCATTTCCAACACTTCCCTCCCCTTTCTAGATCGTTCTGTCTCTGTCTCTGGAGACAGCTTATCCACTGATGTCTACTATAAGCCTACTGACTCTCACAGCTATCTGGACTATTCCTCTTCTCACCCTGTCTCTTGCAAAAACGCCATCCCCTTCTCGCAATTCCTCCGTCTCCGCCGCATCTGCTCTCAGGATGAGGCTTTTCATTCTAGAACGAGGGAGATGTCTTCATTTTTTAAAGAAAGGGGCTTCCCTTCCTCCACTATCAACTCTGCTCTTAAACGCATCTCCCCCATTTCACGGACATCTGCTCTCACTCCATCCTCCCGCCACCCCACTAGGAATAGGGTTCCCCTGGTCCTCACCTACCACCCCACCAGCCTCCGGGTCCAACATATTATTCTCCGTAACTTCTGCCACCTCCAACGGGATCCCATCACTAAGCACATCTTTCCCTCCCCTCCTCTCTCTGCATTCCGCAGGGATCGCTCCCTACACAACACCCTTGTCCATTCGTCCCCACCATCCCTCCCCACTGATCTCCCTCCTGGCACTTATCTGTGTAAGCGGAACAAGTGCTACACATGCCCTTACACTTCCTCCCTTACCACCATTCAGGGCCCCAAACAGTCCTCCCAGGTGAGGCAACACTTCACCTGTGAGTCAACTGGGGTGATATACTGCGTCCGGTGCTCCCGATGTGGCCTTTTATATATTGGCGAGACCCGACGCAGACTGGGAGACCGCTTTGCTGAACATCTACGCTCTGTCCGCCAGAGAAAGCAGGATCTCCCAGTGGCCACACATTTTAATTCCACATCCCATGTCCATTCTGACATGTCTATCCACGGCCTCCTCTACTGTAAAGATGAAGCCACACTCAGGTTGGAGGAACAACACCTTATATTCCGTCTGGGTAGCCTCCAACCTGATGGCATGAACATCGACTTCTCTAACTTCCGCTAGGCCCCACCTCCCCCTCATACCCCATCTGTTACTTATTTTTATGCACACATTCTTTCTCTCACTCTCCTTTTTCTCCCTCTGTCCCTCTGAATATACCTCTTGCCCATCCTCTGGGTCCCCCCCCCCCCCCTTGTCTTTCTTCCCGGACCTCCTGTCCCATGATCCTCTCGTATCCCCTTTTGCCGATCACCTGTCCAGCTCTTGGCTCCATCCCTCCCCCTCCTGTCTTCTCCTATCATTTTGGATCTCCCCCTCCCCCTCCAACTTTCAAATCCCTTACTCACTCTTCCTTCAGTTAGTCCTGACGAAGGGTCTCGGCCTGAAACGTCGACTGCACCTCTTCCTACAGATGCTGCCTGGCCTGCTGCGTTCACCAGCAACTTTGATGTGTGTTGCTTGAATTTCCAGCACCTGCAGAATTCCTGTTGTTTGCACAATGAATAAATCTGGCCAAGTCTCTCTCTATTATGAATGAGAATGGTTACTGAGGAACTGACACAGCACATTGTTAATAGATGCTTGGAGACCCACTTATCCTTTTGGACTTAAAGCTCAGATCTTTGATTCAAAAATGCACATATTACTATATTTCTATAGTTGGATGCCTAGCATACACGTAGGTGTCTTCAGTAGTTCAAATGCTTATGGAAGCACACTGTTCCTTCTCAGTGCTTTGTATCTATTAAAGAGTTGCTGTGTGCACAGTGTGACACAGTATTTAATAATTTATCCATTGAAAAAAAATTATGACCTTCATAAATTAAACATGACAGTTTTATGCACGATCGTCACCTTTTTGTTGAACAGCAGCACACTTGCTAAATAGCACAACAACCAAATGGGTCACCTTTTTGTGCTGTAAAATCAGATTCTTGAACTTAGCTGCAATGCGTGCATGCAGGCAGCAACTCATTATTTATTGAAACACTCCTGGGCAAGGCACCAAACAGCAGGTGTGCAACCAAAATGTATTGTAAAACAAACTGCAATTTTCCCCAAATGAAGCTCACACAAGTGAATTACTGGGAGCTAATTGTAATACCCATTCGTTTATCCAGATTTCCAATAAACTTGCCGAGATACGTGATAGCGTACCACATTTTTATTGAATTCCCCAATGTCTAATTTAACAACATATATCCTCATTTATTTAAAATGCTGCACAAAATTCTAACCATAGGGTAAATACAGCTGGTGAAAATATAAACTCTCGAATGTCATCTCCACCGCTACAGTACATAATCAAAAGTACTGCAAAAAGAAAATACTAATCTTGAAACATTCCAGCTGTATATTTGATTCCTTGAATGTAGTTATCACAATATTCATCTCAGTTATTTACAAATGTGGCTTAATATGTTTCTTGGCAGCTTATTAGGTTAATGCCAAGTTGCTCTTCTGATGGAATGCATCAATGATATAAAACGCTATGTGGACAAAATGGCTCTATTTTTATCCTACCTTGCAGATACCTGCTGTAAGGATCTCAGCAGAATTGAATTTAAACAGAACATTTTCCCTGTTCGTGTAATGAGACCCAAGGCACACGTGAAAAAAAAAGAAAACTCGATATCATTATTTATGTGACTGAGTTTTGTTCTGAACTATAGTGAAACTGCAAGGGAAAAAAAAGCATTTCCTCCCAGTGTGAATATTTTTGCTCATCAAGGTTGAATGCATCAATGCACAGCAAAGGACCATTTATCACTTTTATTTTATTGAGTTAGCATCAATCCTTCCCGGATGTATTGCAGAGATCAAATAAAGAATATGGTAGGGACTAAGGACATGGGAGAAGGACACAGTATCTTGTGAGTTCAGGCGAGGGAACAGTGATATCCTGGAGGATTTCAATATTACAAAGCAGGAGGTGTTGGAAGTCTTCAAATGCATAAAATAGATAAATTCCCCTGGGCCTGACTGAGTGTGTCCCTAGATGTTATGGGAAGCAACAAGGAGATTGCTTGGGCCTTGGCAGAGCCACAGGCAAGATATGGGTAGACTGGAAGATAACTAATGTACTTTTCTTTTAGGAAAGGCAGCAGGGAAAAAAAGGAAACTACAGGGCAGTGGCAAACTTATTGGAAGGGATTCTGAGGGACAGGATTTATTTGTATTTGGAAAGGCAAGGACTGACTACCAATAGTCAGCATCGCTTTGTGCCTGGGATATCACATATCATGAATTTGACTGAGGGTGGCGGGGTGGAGATACGTCTCTTCCAAAGAAGGTGTAAGCTGCTCCTTCCTTCTGCGAGCTTGCAGGTCACCCTTGGGCAGGGTCTAGCACCTGCTTAGCCCACAATCAGGATCATACGAAGCCATGAGAGCAAGTGGCGGATGGCCGTATGAGCAGCCAGTGCATATCACAAATCCTGGTTATGCGACCACTGACACTAGGCAGACAATCTCTAAAGAGTATAGATACTGGCTGGAGTCGCCTCTCAGGTAAGGACACTGTCGAGAAGGAAGAAATGGCAAGCCACTTCTGTAGAATTTGCCAAGAACAATCATGGTCATAGGTCATGAACACCCACATCACATGACATGGCCCATAATGATGATGATGATGATAATGACCAAGAGGATTGATCAGGAAAGTAGGAAAGTACAGCATGACGCATTTTGGAAAGTTAAACCAGGGCAAGACATACACAGTAGATGGTAGGACCTTGGGGAATGTTATTGAATAGAGACACTGGGGTACAGATAAATAGTTTACTGAAAATAATGTACTGAGGAAGATGTACAGTATGCTTGCTTTCATCAGCCAAGGTAGTGAGTATAAGAATTGCGTTGTTATGTTACAATTGTCCAAAATGTTGGTTAGGCCACACTTGGAGTATTATGTATGGTTCTTGTCACCATACTACAGGAAGTATGTGATTAAGTGCAGAAAAGATTTTCAAGGATACCTCCTGGATTGGAGGTTGAGTAATCAGTGGAGATTGAATAGGCTGGAACTGATTTCCCTGGAGTGTAGGAGAATGAGAAGTGAATTTAAATGATAGAGGTCTATAAAATTATGAGTGACACAGATAAGGCAGATAAGCAGCCATTGTCTAGAACTTGAAGGCATAGGTTAAAGTGAGAGAACAGAAGCTTGAAGGAGATCTGAGGGGTAAATCTTTCAGGCAGAGTAGCTATTTCATGGAATGAGTGCCGGAGGTGCTGAGGGAGGCCAGATGCTGATCGGCAGATCTATATGCCTTCAATTAGTCAAAAGGAAGGAGGTTAAAATTACTATAGAACTCAAACTCCCAATGCATTTTAAATGAACACAGTGTCTCTAAATAATAATAAACAAAAGGTCAAGTTGTTGTCTGTGGCCAGCAGCTAACTTCAAATGCAGCCATCTGAACGTAAGTGTGGGATTTATGTAACATGCTTAGAATGTGATATGTACTGAGTGGCAGATGCAACAGCATCTGCCACTGGATTCTACATGGAGCCTGGTCTCATTGGGATTCCCCAGTATTACACCAGTCAGATCTGGCACTGGCTCTGAAATTTCAATGACTTCATTGTGGATTATAATCCTGCAAATTACAAAACAAAGGGATTTCCTTTATATATCCGATTAAAACAAAATATTTTTCTGCTTTAATTAACTTCAAGTATTTCAATGTAACTCATTTAACAAATTACCTTAAATTATATCACTTCCTTAAAAACTGTTATTACTCAGTAATTTTGACAAAATATGAGGTGTGTCCTTGGTTTATGTAGTATAGTGTATTCTTGGAATAGAACCTCTGCACCACATTGTCTGGAGCCTTCTCACTGTCTGACTCATGTTGCCTCAGTGCAAAGGACACAGAGACTGGCCTTCTGCCTCTGGCCTAGACCAGGCATAGACATAAGGAGACCTTCACCAGTCACTGCAGTTGGAAAGCTAGATTCTGCAATGTCTGCACAGGTTTTAATTTCTGATGCAGTTTCTTATTAGTTTGATGCAAGATACGTCCTTTCCAATATGTAATATGAGGCATCCTACTAGATTTTATAATAAAGACACTGCTTAACTTTTTAAAAAGATGTTTGTCTCTCAAGACAACCAAAAGACCATAAGATATAAGAGCAGAATTAGTCCATTTGGCCCATCAAGTCTGCTCCATAGCTACGTAGTGATTAGCATAACGCTATTACAGTACGAGCAACCTGGGTTGAATTCCTGTTGCCGTCTGTAGAGTTCGTACAGTTTTCCTGTGACCACGTGGTTGAATATCTGCCTGAGTGGTGCCTTAACAGCAACCTCTTACTCAATGTCAGCAAGACCAAGGAGTCAATTATTGACTTCAGGAGGAAGAAACCAAATGTCCACGAGCCAGTCCTCATCAGACGATCGGAGATGAAGGGGGTCAACAACTTTAAATTCCTCAATATTATTATTTTGGAGGACCTGTCCTGGGCCCAGCACATAAATGCAATTTTATTATTATAATTATTTCTTTCTTTTTGTATGTGGTAACTTCTACTTTGAAAAAGGCACAGTCGACAACTTCATGCCAAAGAAACAACTTTATCTCGAGCTTCAAAACGTTACGTATATACAGAGGGTTTCACAAACCGTACGGCGTGGCGGGAACACTATGTACACGAGGGCCACCGGAAGAACAACAAATGGAAGTAGACCCCCCCCCCCCATGATATCCTAATTAGTATTAACTTACTTTTAATTATGCTCATATTATAACATTGTATTTGCATAGTTTTGTTGTCTTTTGCACACTGATTGAAGGCCCAAGTTAGTTCAATCTTTCATTGATTCTATTATGGTCATTATTCTATTTTGGATTTATTGAGTATGCCCACAGGAAAATGAATCTCAGGGTAGTATATGGTGACAAATATGTATATTGATAATTAATCAACTTTGAACTTTGAATTTTTGAACATGGGTTTCCTCTAGGTGTTCTGGTTTCCTCCCCTATCCCAAAGACCTATAGGTTAGTAGGCTTGTTACTGTGTTGTATCTCTAAATAAAATATAGCAACAACTTTTATAGTATGTGCAGCAATAATCTGACAGGTATATATGACAAATTTTGAATATAATAAAATTCTTCCAATTTTAATAGAGAATACTTTTTTCTCTGGACATCTCTGGATCAGACAGAGCAGAAACATTATCAAGTTAAGCAAAAACAAATAAATTTGATCTGAAAATCATTTAAAAGATATTAAAGATATTTATTATTGTTACAGTCAATCAGTATTAGAATCTTAAGAAATATTATTTAAACTTGGCAATGTCGTTTGACCATTTCAAATGCTGGAAATTTATCACACAAAAGATAACTATTGTAAGATAGCTTTGCAATGCCCTCACTGAAAATATCAATAAGGAGTTTTTGCCATTTCAATAATAACATTCTGACCAATTAGAATTTAACAAATAGATGCCTAAGTTCACTGAGAATGGACAGCATTAAATCAATACATTACGTAATATCAGATGTATGTTTATCTGGGTCATCTTCAGCTTTTTTGATTTAATAAAATTAAATTAAACTAATGAAATTAAAGCAAAATATTCAACTAGGAACAAAAAAGACATGTTAAAATTTACTTGGTGCAAAGAACTGGAGATACTGGAAATCCAAAACAGTGCTAAAAGAGATTAATAGTCAAGTTACATCCAAGGGAAGAAAGTTCATGTTTTGGGTCAAGGACCCTTCAGCAGAATTGGAAAAGTAAGGCAAATGCACTTTAAGTTGCAGAAAGAGAAAGATGGAAAGAGCAGAGGGAATTTCTGTGAAATAATGTATACCAAAGTTGTCAGAGTAACAATTACTTTAAATAAAAAATAGAAGTGAGAGCAAAATACTGCAAAAACAATTCTAAAGTTTAAATAGGTTGGTGCAGCCACACCTCTGGATAGAATAATAAGGCTTTCTTGATATGGATAAACTCAATATTAAGTTCTTAAAACTGTCATATGCCTGATTAGAATACAAGGTACAGTTCTTCTCGCTCATCCTGATGCATGTTTGGAATAACATAGAAGACTGTAGACAAAAAGGTTTGAGTGGAAGCAGGATGGAGACTAGAAACTGCAAGTTACCCTTGTGGATTGAACAGGTATGCTGGACACTGAGTAGGCAACCTGTATTTTCTGAAGATCACATTCTGACCACTAAATGCAATGGACTGGAGTGGAAGAAGCACCAGTGAATCACTGCTTCAGCTGATAGGGATATTTGGGTTTCATGTTGACGCTTTATAATTTATTCATCAGTTCTATCATTTAGTATTGCAATTTTCTGTTAAAAATACACAGGATTACTATTATCCTTGACAAAAATACTGTAATCAATAATGATTTTTAGATTCATTTTTAGAGATTAGTTTCAAATGCAGAGGGCCATACAGCCCTCATTGCTGAGGGAAAATCAGGTTGGCCTTTCCAATGTATCCTGGATAATGGACTACCTGACTGGCAGACTACAGTATGTAGGGCAGCAGAGTTGCGTGTCAGACGTGGTTATAAGCGGCACTGTGGCCCTACTGGGGACTGTATTGGCTCCCGTCCTGTTTACCCTTTATAACTTGGACTTTAGATACAACAGTTTGAGTTATGTCATCTGCAGAAATTCTCTGATGACTCAGCAATAATTGGGTGTATGACTGGAAGACAGGAGGATAAATACATGGCGCTGGTTGAGGATTTTGTCATCAAAAGCTGCAAACTGAATCATCTGCAGCTCAACATTAGTATGACAAAGGAGATGGTGATAGACTTTAGGAAGACTAAGCATACATTGCTCCTTGTTACTATTGATGGTGAGAACCTGGATGTGGTGAGGACCTACAAGTACCTGGGGGTGTACTTGAATGACAGACTTGAGTGTAGCACCAAAACAGAGGCTATGTACAAGAAGGGCCAGAGCCACCTCTACTTCCTGAGGAGAATGAAGTCCTTTGGAGTATGCAGAACTCTCCTTTACATATTCTACCAGTCTGTCACCGCCAGTACAATTTCAATGCGGTGGTATGCTGGGACAATGGCATCAACAGGGGTGATGCCAACAGGTTCAATAAACTGACTAGAAAGGCTTGCTCTGTTATAAGAGTCAAACTGGACACACTAGAGGCTGTGGTGCAACATAGGACCCTGCGGAAAATCCTGGCAATTCTGGAGAATGTTTCTCACACTCTGCATGCCACCTTGGCTGAACAGAGGAGCACTTTTAGTAAAAGATTAAGACAACTGCGCTATATGAGGTCATTCTTACCCTTGGCCATTAGGCTCTATAATGAGTCAACCTATAGCCGAGGAAGTAATGACCCCCTCCTGTTAGACTTTTAGTAGTAACTTATTTTTTATTCTTTCTGTTTCTCTTCTAATATTTACATCTGTGCACTTGTAATGCTACTGCAACACTAATTTCCTTTGGGATCAATAAAGTATCTATCTACCTAATTATTTTTAGATTCATTTTAAGAGATTAGTCTCAAATGCAGATTTTCATAAACAAGAGATAACCCTTATCCAAGGGAAGTAAATGCTGACAATATCAAATGGAAAGAGTGGTTGATTATCCTAAGTAGTTAATTCACCGTACTTTTTAGTTCTAACTACAGTTTTTTCTGTGGATCTTTCTTCACTGCAGACGTCAGTGGATTATCTAAGCACAGATGAGACAGCAATATCCTGATGGCAAAGACATTCTCAGTCCCCTATTAAAAAGTAGAATTCAATCAAATGCTTGTTTATTGAAAACAGATTCCTCAGTGTCAAGAAGTACAATGAAACAATTGCCTGCACAGAAAAATTGTTACAGGAACATTGAACTTCCTAATCTGCTAGAAGCTTTGCAGAAGGAAGTTCAATTTGTCAAATCGTCTGTGAGCAATCCAAGTTGAGTGCGAAAAGATAATAAATTGGAGTTGGTCCAAGTTGCATTTCATTTTACAGATAAAAATCCATCTCAAGTTGCTTTTACTCCTGTTCTGCTCTATTCACCACATACTTGGAACTTCCAGACAATAAAGTAGAAGCATGCTGCTCCTAGGTGGTGTGTATAGAAATTTTTCTAATCAACATATACACTTATTGCTTCCCAGGCCACTGTGTATTGCAATAAGGCAATCTATTTGTCCTATGACCTGTTAATATGCAAGCAATAAAAAAAATCAAACACTGCCAAGTCAAATAGGTGTTGGTCTGGTCAATTGGATGGCACTAATCCCAAATTCCTGTTTAAGCTTTGTTTTCCCTGTGGAAGAAACCCAGGAATAATTAAAAATAGCACATGCAATGGGAGGGGCCATAATTTATGACTTTCACACTCAGAGAGGTTTGGCTGCAGTGATTCTCCCCATGAGCCAGTATATTCCAGTTGACTAAAATTTGAATTTTCTCGTATATTGAAAGAATGAATTTTTTGGGGCAGATAATTTGTTTACGCTTAAGTGACTTTGGTCACCAGACTTCTATTTGACAAAGTACTGTGGATTGAGTAGAGTCCACAACAATGCGCTTCCTAAAAAGGTGTGAATACCAGATGCTTCTGGCGCCGTAGTTTGACCTGATGCTGTAGTTTCAAAGGCAGTATTATCTATACATTATAAATATTAATTGTCTTCTATGTTAGCATAGGAAATGCCAAATAAATGTATCGTAGATTTATCTTACATTCCTAAAGGCTGTGAATACTAACCCAGACATGTTGGCGTCGGAAGGAAAGGATGGTGTGATATTTTGTATGTAGCTTCAATAGGAAGCACTGCCTATGCATTGTCTATAACTTTTTAAGTAGTGATTGCCTTTGTGTTTAGCATATAAATATCAAGCCCACATTGGACTAGCAGACCTTTCTACTGAAAGCGTCTCCATCCATTAAGATGCCTGCTGTACCTCGTTGTGTCGAATAAAGAAGCTGCTTTGTATCTACCAGTGACACTGTCTCTCCGGTGATTTCAACCACGCTACAACATTTGGTGTCAGAAGTGGGATACTTCACGACCTGTCATGTGGCCACCTTTCCTAGCAGTCTAAGTTGGTGAGTATTTTTCTAAAATACACTCACACTTGGATCTGTTCGGTCGGCGGTGAATGGGCCACGAGGTACACGAACATGGACAGATGAGCTGGTAGATACAAAAGTAGTGTATGCGTGTGCATGGGTGTTTATGTATGTGAGGAATCTTTGCATGTTAACTTGGTGAGACTTGGACCACCAGTTGCGAAAGGTGGTAACCAACAGTACGGGTTGAGACGCCAGGGTAGGAGCGTGTATACTCGTTCAGGAAGCTGCATTTTAGTGCATGTGTTTGCAAGTGTGATGCAAGGGAATACAGTGGGCATCATGAGTTCAGGGACTCAAAAGTGGCAAATTGTGGAATACATACTCTGTGGTTTTAACTGCTACCCGTCTATGATATTTTGCATAGTGTGAGAATTAGTATGGAGATATGTCAGGGAGAGGTTTTACCCAGATAGATCTACCAGAATGGCACCTATTGAGGTCAGGCAACGTCAGGTTAAGAACCCTGATGATCCGAGCCAGCCCTTTACCTTGATTACGACTATTCATAAACTCTTCACCCCTAGGGAGAAACAGAGCATTTTGTCCGAGTTGCCCTCACCTAAAGTCACCTGTGGGAATTCAGAATTCTGGCGTAAGCTTGAGGAAGTGGTTGAAATTCACCAGATGCACCCTAAAGATATACATCTGTTAGTAAGAGCCAAGTGCCTGAGGAATACGTGGGACAGTATGGCCCAGGGAGTGCGGGATGGTACATGGGCAACTACCAGGAGCGCCAGCAATGAAGAAAGATATTGCAGCGGTTGGGGGGAGGCGAGAGTAGCTGGGGAATGATAATGGCAGTTATTCAAAAAGCTGATGAGACAGCCATGGATTATGCAAAACGTAAATATTGAGTGTATGAGGAGTATTCAGGGTTGGATAATCCAGGGAGGGACGACCCAGTCTTCCTAAAAATGCTGAAGAAAGGCCTGAGCTCAGCCCACCAAGAAGTTTTAGATTTAGGCATAATGGTAAGGTCCAACTATTCTGAGGTAGTTTCACAGGCCAGTGAGATAGACCAAAGAAAAGGCAAGAAAAATCGTAAAGTGTGTGTAGTGGATGCAGCTGCTGTGATGTCCCGGAGAGTTTGTTTTGCTTGCCAGCAGCTGGGGCACTTAGCAAAGTACTGTCGGACCAGGTATAAGGCAGTGATGGAGTTCATATGCTATAGCTGTGGCCTATCGGGACATGGCTGGAGACGGTGTCCGAAAGGGAGGGGGAAATCCCAGGCGAAGGTCACGGCAGACACCCAGTCACTCACCCCATCAGCAACCAGTCTGACTCTCGATCAGATCAAAGAGTTAGTAACAGTGCCTCTTAGGACAGAAAAAGATGTGGTAGCGGGCTCCACTGCCAGCGCTGGCGACTCACGGATGTACACAACGGCATTGTTAGGGGGACGGCAATGCAATATGTTAGTGGACACAGGGGCATCGGTATCGATAACAGACTTACCCTTACCAACAACCGGACGGGCCAGTTATATCAGGGGTGTAGGAGGAAGAACAGTAAAAGCAGAAAGAAGCGAGAAGCAAATACTAGAAATCGGGGGAGTGCAGCTTCCAGTGTATTTCTGGGTATGTCCAAATAATGAGGGCACAATCCTTGAATAGACATCCTAAGGGAAGCAGGAGCTGTTATAGATTCTGGAAAGGGAGAAATAATATGGACGAGTCAGAGGCAGCGAACGCATACAACCAACAGAATACACAAGCAAGGTTGTGGTCGAGTAAAGATAGACCCAGTTAAAATAGAGCAGGGTCTGTATAAACCCCCTAAGCAGGACCCTATACAAACTGACACACTGACCGCTGTTCAGGGTACAGCGAAGGAACAAAAACACCAGGGGATACTCAGAGAGACTGCGGCCACTCCAGAACATAAAGTTTTCCCAGTTCCTCCGAGGGCAGAAATTACTGTGAAAAGGGCAGCAGAGGAACAAGAGGCAACTGAAATTGCAAACGTGCAGGAGGAAACGACAGATGCCAGCTCAGTAAAATTATATGAAGAGGTAGAGACAGAAGAGAAGGAAAAATGGAGGAGAAAAGGAGCAAAGGAGGGACCAGGTGGGTGCTGGACACACGGGGAGGAAAGAATCGCGGTGGCCGCACCTGGTATTAGACAGACACTACTAAAGTTATATCATGGTGCGATGCATCAGGGAAGGCAGAGCATGATCACAACCCTCCAGCAGGACTGGTGGTGGCCAGGGATGGGCAGGGATGTTGAGAAATTCTGCCACCGTTGTATCATTTGTGCCCAGCATAACCCTGGTAAGGGCAGAAAGCTACAGCTGGCAAATCAGCCTCGGCCGAGGGGGCCCTGGGAAAACATCCAGATAGACTTCACAGGGCCCCTACCAAAAAGCAGTGGGGAAAAGCTACTGTCTAATAACTATGGATCACTTCACTCGGCAGGTAGAGGCTTTCCCGACAAGGGACTGCACCACCCGCACCGCTGCATGGATCCTAGTTCAGGAAATCTTCCCAAGGTGGGGAACCCCAGTTCAGGTGGATTCAGATCAGGGAGCACATTTCACAGGGAAAGTGATGAAGGAAATGTACCGACTGCTAGGGATTCGACAACAGTTCCACGTACCCTACCACCCCCAGAGTTCAGGGATGGTAGAAAGGATGAACCGAACAATCAAGAATGTGTTAGCCAAAGCTATAGCTGAGACAGGAAAGACATGGGTTGGTGTATTACCAGGAATCTTGATGAGATTGCGTCAAACCCCGAACTGCACATTGGGTCTCAGCCTCTACGAATTATTGATGGGGCGAGCAACGCGACTCCCTTATGGGGTAATTACGGGTTGCGGGGAGCCTGGGGCTTACAGGGATAGAATGACCCAAAATGTGAAAGACCTTTGTAACTAACTTAAAGTATTAAAGGACCCAGCGAAACAACAGCAGCGAATCGCTGATCAGAGAGAGCCAAAGGGAAAGGGGATAGTTGTTCCACAGCCCGGCGACCAAGTTATGGTGAGGGTGCTGCCAGAAAGGCTGGGGTTTGCCCCCAGGTGGACAGGACCACAGACGGTACTCTTAACGAAAGATACGTGTGTGTGTGTACAGACTCGGCGAGGCAGCCAGTGGAAACACTGGACTCAGGTTAAAGCATACAACTCACCCTCTTGTTGCTCCCACAGACAGAGCGGGGGACCAAGTGTACCCAGTAACCATGTAATTACAGATAACCTAAGAGAGGAACACTAGCCAGCCATGCCAGACCTGGCCACAGCTGATGAAAACATATCCGGAGAAAATGCAAGGGCAGAAAACACCGGGAGCGTGGCAGAAGACACTGAGAACATGTTAGAAAACCATGAATAGCCTGCTAAAGTGTGATGATGATGGTACTTTGTAAAGAATGCTGGTTGCTGAAGGTAGATGATTAATTTATAGCATACTATAGAAATTTATTGGGAAATAGACAGGGCGGGATTTTTGAGTTAAAGCAGAGACGGCAAGTTCCACCACTTCGATGTCATATCAGACTGCACACGGCATCTGAAAGCAGTCATCCTGAGCCTGAGGAGCTGGGCCTTATTCAGCAGTTGGGCCAGTGATCGACCAGACAGTTCGGAAGGGGGTGCCACCGGGGAGAGGTCCTTGCAGACATTTACATAGAGGCCACCCCAACCCCTTCCTGTACATCGATGAGAGAGCCTGTGGATGCTCCTGGAAGGGGAGTTTCGGTGACCAGAGGATAAAGGGCTGAAGACAAAGGAATGTGATTAAGATGCAGTCAGCCTGCAGGCACATGAAAAGAGCTGCATTCCTAAAGACTTGGAACAGCCTCTCTGCTTAACATTTGGTAGGTAGCGATTAGGCAATGTTAGGATAGATAGAGGTACATAAAATTGGGGGGGGAATTTCAAGACAGGGCATTTTTGCTACCCTATTTGAGCAGATCCTCCTAGGTTGGCCTTTCCTGATACAAATTTAATTTTGTCCAGGAGGGCCAAGAGGAGGAACTGTTAGACTGAATTTTTTGGGTAATGATTTGTTTACACTTAAATGACTTTGGCCACCAGACTTCTATTTGACAAAATACTATGGATTGAGTCAAGTCCACGACAATGTGCTTCTTAAAAAGGTGTGAATACCAGATGCTTCTGGCGCCGTAGTTTGACCTGATGCTGTAGTTTCAAAGACAGCATTATCTATACATTACAAATATTAATTGTCTTCTATGTTAGCACAGGAAATGCCAAATAAATGTATCGTAGACTTAACTTACATTCCTAAAGGCTGTGAATACTAACCCAGACATGTTGGCGTCGGAAGGAAAGGGTGGTGTGATATTTTGTATGTAGTTTCAATAGGAAGCATTGTCTATAACTTTTTAAGTAGCGATTGCTTTTGTGATTAGCATATAAATATCGAGCCCACATTGGACTAGCAGACCTTTCTACGGAAAGTGTCTCCATCCGTTAAGATGCCTGCTGTACCTCATTGTGTCGAATAAAGAAGCTGCTTTGTATTTACCAGTGACTCTGTCTCTCCAGTGATTTCATCCACGCTACAACAACTGCATAGCTGCAATTTTTGCTTTAATGAAATTTATACACAAATCCATTTCAAATTGAAAAGGAAATTGCTGATAGTGTGCAAGAAAAAGTAGGCTAGCACAATGTCATTGCTTGCTTCATTATTTTTATTCCTCTGAAGATTTCCTTACGCATGTACAAACAAATAAAATGCTATTGGACTCAAGAACACTTTGTTGTATAAGTTACGTAAAGGGAATCACCAGCTATTTTCAATTGTTCTTTTGCCAGGCTAAATGCCTGAGAGTAAGTGGTTATGCACAAAATGCCTCTCAGAGAACCTGGCATCATCCATTCGTGCAAGCACAGCAGTGACATCCAGGCTCATAAAGCAAGTAAAATGAAGAGTAGGTGTCAACCTAAAATATTGATTGTCTATTTCCTTCTATAGGTTTTGCCTAACTTGCTGTGTTCCTCCAGTGTTTCTTTTTTGCTCCAGATTCCGGATTCTATAGTTTCTTGCATGTCCATTCAGCCACAAGGTGGTGAAATGGTGGCTTGCAGAAGGGAGAATTTGGGTGTGGAGTGCAGTAGGCAGTTAGAAATGAGCCAGGCATTGTGATACTTAATGATTAGTTGCTGTACCTGCAGAGAGCATTTTCCACTATAGAGTCCCTTCCAGCATAGTTCCAAACTCAAGCGTATTGTGCATCACAAAGGCTTTGACTTTGGCCCTGGACTGTCAGCAGCATTCTAATGGTCTACTTCAGCAGGGAACTTGATAACAAGACTTTAGATATCTCACCAGTGCTAGTGAGCTAATCTGACACAGATCCTGATGTAGGTTGAGGGATTATCTCAAAGTAGAGCTACAACAGAAATGGCTTGTTTTTAACCAGCATTCTCATCCTTGACATCTGGCCACTCCAATCAAATTACTGCTGCAGGCAGCGACTCTATAATTACCAGGTGTGGAGCAATCTCCTGACATGACATATCTCTAACTCTAAAAAACAATATCGTCACATACAAATAGCAGCCTACTATTGGTCCATGTGACTGCTCCGTCAGTTAGTAGCATCATAACATGATCAGTAACTTTGTATTCCCAAATACTCAGGATGACCTTACTTTTAAGAGTCTATCTGCCTTTGCCTTAAAAATATTCAAAGACTCTCCCTTCACTGTCCTGAGAAACATAGTTCCAAAAATATTTGGCCCTCAAATGAAAACAAAACTCTACCTCAAGTTTGTCCTAAGTGGGTGGCCTCTAATTTTCAAATTTCAACAGAAACTCTCCCACAAATCAATCAGTTATTGAAGAATAGAAATGAGAATCATCTTAGCAAATGTAGATTGGTGAGCCTTACATCAGTGGTAAGGAGGTAACTGGAGAGGATCCTTCGGATGAGGATTTATGAATATTTGGAATAATACAGCCTAATTAGGGACAATCACTATGGCTTTCTAAAGGGCATGTATTTTCTTACTAACTTGAAAGAGAGTTTTGAAGAGGTAGCAAAGGTGATCAATGATGGTTGACTTGTTGCCTACATGGATTTTATTGAAGTGTTTGACAAAGTTGCTCATAGTAGTTTCATCCAGATGTGTGACTTGGTTGATTAGACATAGAATTGGCTTGTCCATAGAAAGTAGTAGTGGAGGGGAGTGGTCTTATTCTGATTGGAGGTTCATGAATGGCTGTGTTCTGTCTATAGTGGAGAAGGTTGACAAAGAATAGAGTGAGATAAAGATCATCTGCAGATGTGGATGAAAAAAATGGTAGATGGAGTTTATTCTGGCCAAGTGTGAGGTGTTGCACTTTGGGAAATCAAAAGGAACGGTACAAAGTTAATGGCAGAGTGCTTGATAGTGTTGATGTACAAAGAGATCTTGCGGTCAAAGTCCATAGCTCCCTGTAAGTGGTTGAACAGGTTAGTTGGGTGGTTAAGAAGGCATCTGGGATGCTTGCATTTATTATTAGAGTCCTTGAGTTCAAGTCAGGAAGCAATCTAGCAGCTTTATTAAGATCTAGTTCAACCACATCTGGATGATTGCATTCATTTCTGGTCACCCCATTATTGGAAGAATGCGGGGGTTTCGGAGGTGATGCTGCCTGGATAAAAGGGATTGTGCCAGAGTGAAAGGTTGGACGAACTTGAATTGTTTTTCTTTGGAACAGTCATAGTCATTCTTCATTGATCCCGGGGGAAATTGGTTAAAAAACAAATAAAACTCTCTCCACCAGCATGTTAGAGAGGGTGCAGCTTCAACGTGTTACCGTGAGAGAAAAAAATACAGCAAATAACTAAGTTAAAAAGTTTAAAAGTAAGAAATTCCGAGCAACTGTAACCGCCTGCATGCACGACCGGCGCATGCGCATACATAGAAGGTGAAAGGTGACCTGATAGAAGTTTATAAGGGTATAAGAGGCATACATAGAGTGAGCAGCCTGGATATTTTTTCCCCCAGGGTTGAAGTATTTTAATAAGACAGTGCATGCATTTAAGGTGAGAAGGAGTAAGTTCAAAAGAGATGCACAGAGCAAGTTCCTCTTTTTTTACATAGAGAGTGGTGGATGCCTGGGGCGGTAGTGGTGGCAGATACAATAGAGTCATTTAAGAAGCTCTTAGATAGAGAATGGAGGGATTTTTGTTTTGCACTACCTTACTTTCCATTTTCTATTTTCTATTTATGATTTATAATTTAAATTTTTAATATTTACTATTGATTTGTACTCCAGGGAGCGGGAAGCGCAGAATCAAATATCGCTGTGATGATTGTACGTTCTAGTAACAATTGTTTGGCGACAATAAAGTATAAAGTATAGAGTATAAAGTATGTTCATTGCGTAGGCAGAAAGGATTAATTCAGTTAGGTATTTAATTACTAGTTCAATTAGTTCGGCATAACATTGTGAGCTAAACCTCCTGTTCCTGTGCTTTACTTCCGATGTTCTATTTTCTATGCTCTAGGACAGTGGTTCCAAAAGTGGGCAATATCATGCCACTGGGAGTGGAGGGACTTTCTACGGGAGGGATAAAGATAAAGGGGGCAATGGGGATGGCATTCATTAGTAAGGGGGCAGCTGAGGGATTACTGGCTTAATTTAAGAAATTAATTACTTATTAAAAGTATTTGATCTTCAGCGTCTCAGAAAATTGATTACAATGATCATGTAATCACGTTATCACTTGCTAACCCACCATTCTCTTAGACTTTGCTCAAAGCGTGTTATAGTTGTTGAAAGCAATGTGATATTTTTATATTTGCCATAGCATGAGAAATCTGGAATAAAGAATTTGTGTTATTTCAGGGTCAAGCTTGCACATTATTGCCATTCATTACTGTAGTACAGAGCTAGCTAATATGATTCCCATACTCTAATCCCAAAGTAACGTGTTTCCTGTGAATTAGGGTATGGCATTCAATGGGGTAAAGTTCAGAATCTGTCCTTTTGATTGGTCTTAACTGCATTTCTCTAGCCCACGGACCAACTGAGATATCACTGCCCTATTTTATGTACTGTACCTTCAGTTAGAGTCAGGTTTTGCCTGAGCTATTATGACTTTCCCCTTTATTGATTGCCGCGCTTGAGATTGCTGCCTGGATAAGAACTTGGCTTATTTCAGTCACTTCATGAAAACTTTCAGAAATGGAAAATACTTCAAAACACGTCTGCCAGAACATCACAACAAAACAGTAATGGTTTCTGTGCTTCGTACAACATTGTATTGCTCATTTTAAATCTTTTTATTAATTATTATTGAAAATCAACAAACAAAATACATAATAGTCAAACCAACATATCAATATATACAATAAGATTTAAACTATCAAATAACTGATTAACCAAGCTAAACAGTATACCAATAATAATAAGAAGAAACAAAATGTAAAAAAAAAACCCTACTAACATTGTATTGCTCATTGCTAAATCTGGAAAGCCCCATGCAACTGGAGAAAAACTGATTCTGCCAGCAGTAAGGGACGTTCTGAGTACAGTTTTGCATAAATCATCAGACCAAATAATTAAAGCGATTCTGCTCAGCAACAATTCTACTCAAAATCAAACAGATAAAAAGTCTGAGAATGTGGAAGACACATTGCGCAACATACTTAGGGCTAGAAAATTAGCTCTGCAATTGGGTAAGTCAACCTTGCCAGGCAATAAATCTTTGCCTCTTGGTTATGTTCACGTCATAAAAAGATCAAAGCATGGTTGTTATTTGCAAGGGGGCTAGGAGACATATGAAGGGAGAGTTAATATTTCAGGTGGTTGAGCAATTTTTCAAAGAGAAGGACATTCCGCTCATCAACATTCTTGCTTATGCAACAGATGGGGCACCATCAATGACAGGATGCCGCCAGTAGCCGGGGGGGATATAACTTACATAACTTTCTTTAAAAAAAGCTGTACCTAACATATTTACCGTTCACTGTGTAATTCACAGACAACATCTTGCTGCAAAAAAAACCTAAGTGATCAGCTGCACACATCATTAAATGCTGTTATCACAGCAGTAAGTAAAATCAAATCCTATGCTCTCAATTCTTGATTATTTTGAGAGCTTTGTATTGAGAATGATGAACAGTTTGATTGCTTGCTGTTGCACACAGATGTCAGATGGCTCTCAAAAGAAAAGTGCCCGAGAAACTTTATTACACTTTTTAAAACTCTGATAAAATTCTTTGAAGATGAATGCTTTATTCAGAAATGAACTCGAAAACATTAGGCATGACTTTGCTTATTTGTCAGAATTATTTGCAAAGTTTAATTAAATCAATTTTCAATTGCAAGGAAATGAAATGAATTTTATCATAGTCAAATCAATCACTTCTATATTTCTGTCCAAGTTAA
This sequence comes from Mobula birostris, assembly GCF_030028105.1. Taxonomy (NCBI): domain Eukaryota; kingdom Metazoa; phylum Chordata; class Chondrichthyes; order Myliobatiformes; family Myliobatidae; genus Mobula; species Mobula birostris. Next base: position 52,476,896 of record NC_092375.1, read on the forward strand.
CCCTATTTAAGTGCAATATTGGCTGTCGTGACCTTCTCCAATTTCCTCCCTGAGTTGGAAGAGAAAGACAAAATACCAGATGATGATCTCTAAGTATACTGTGCCCACATGGATGAGCTGCATAAAGATATGTCAGAGAGATTTCAGGATCTTTTCTCGATCCAATTTCCAGATTGGGGAATAAATTCATTCTTGAACACTTGCAACGGGGAATTTACAGGAAGGCTAGAGCAAGAACTGATCTTGCTACAAAATAACTTTGACCTGAAGCCAAGATTCAAAAAGTCATTCTAGGCAAGACCCGATGTGGCAGTATCTGTATTTACAAAAATAAGCACCACTGTTCTCCAATGATTGAGTTCATTTTTATGAAGTACAGACCATTTTATATAATGACGGAGTTCACTCTAATTGTGTTGTTAGATGTATATATCCCCCCCCCCCCACTAATGCCAGCAAGGCACTGTGTGAGCTCTACAGTGCCATCAGTGACTTTCAGACCAATCACCCCAACGGTCTCTTCATTACCACAGGCAATTTTAACCATGTAAACCTAAAGACAGACCGGCCTAAATTCCACCAGCATGTTGATTTAGCTACCAGAGGCGAAGACACACTCGACCTGGTTTACATACCAGATGCCTATAAAGCAGTTCCTTGACCCCACTTTGGAGTCTCAGATCGTTTATCTGTAATGTTAATTCCAGCATACAAACCAGTGATCAAATGGGTCAAACCAGTTCTAAAGGTGGGAAAACCTGAGGGTGCAACCTCTGCACTGCAGGACTGCTTTGATAATACGAACTGGAGGCTGTTACCTATGGCAACCATGTTAACATTGAGGAATAAGTGGATTCTGTGACCATCTACGTAAAGAAGTGTACTGAAGATGTTAGCATCACGAAACACATCCAGGTGAGGGCAAATCAGAAGCCATGGCTTACTGCAGAGTTCTGTGCCAGGCTGAGTGATCGTGATGAGGCCTTTAGATCAGAGGATGCAACAGCTCAAAGGGGAGCAAGAACTGTGCCTTCCCATTCCATCAGGACAGCAAAATGGGAGCATTCTCAGAGAATTTACAGCCGCTTCTGTAATAGCACAGACATGAGGCGATTATGGCAGGGAACTCAGAGGATTACAGACTACAAGTCTACCCTGTACATCATTGACCAGGATGCTTCATTCCCTAACAGGCTGAATGTCTTCTAAGCCCAGTGTGATGCACAGAACTAAGTACTGGCAAAGGTGGCACCCTTCCACCCAGGGGAGCAGACACTCCACCTGGCTGAAGCTGAGGTGAGGAAGACGTTGGCCAGAATTAACCCACGCAAAGGCCTGATAATAGACCAGGTTGGGTTCTGAGGGACTGTGCAGCCCAGCTGACAGATATATTCAACATCTCTCTGGAACAATTCATTGTCCCCTTGGTTTTCAAGGCGGCAACCGTCAACCATCATCAAAGAAGGCGACAGTAATCTGTCTAAGTGACTATCGTCTCATGCATTAACACCAACCATTATGAAATGCTTTGAGCGACTGGTCATGGAGTGCATTAAAGCCTTTCTCCCAACTACATTGGACCCTTTCCAATTCGTTAATCGCTTAAATTGATCCACTGACAATGCAATAGCCTCTGCCCTCCACTCTGTCCTGTCCCAGCTGGAAAATCGGGTCTCATATGCCAGACTGTTGTTTACACACTTCAGTTCAGCGTTCAACACAATCCTAGCCCAGAAAATGGTGGAGAAATTGTCCTTGCTGGGTCTCAACACCTCCCTCTGCATTGGATACTGGACTTTTTAGTAGTAAGGCCACAGTCAGTTTTTGTGGGCAGCAACATCTCTTGCCCCATTAAACTAAGCACTGGCACCCCCCCAGGGCTGTGTGTTCATCCTGCTGCTGTTCACATTGCTGAGGCCTGACTGTATCGCAGGATCCAGCTCAAACCGTGTCATCAAGTTTGTAGATGACACAACAGTGATTGATCTTATCAAGAGTGATGATGAGATGGAGTATACAGAGGATGTAGAGCAGCTGGTGGATTCATGTAAGAGTAACAACCTAAGCCTGAACACGGAGAAGATAAAGGAAATCAGCATGGACTTCAGGAAGGTGCAGATGATCCATCCTCCTCTATGAACACATGGCTCCTCCGTAGAGAGAGTTAAGTGCACCAAATTCCTGAGAGTTCACATCACGGATGACCTCGCCCAGTCCCTTGATATCACCTCCCTGAACAGGAAGGCACAGCTGTGCCTCCACTTCCTAAGAAGATGGAGGAAAGCAATGGCTCCCCCTCCTCCATCTTAACTGCATTTTACAGCAGCACCATGGAGAGTGTCCTGAGAATTTGCATCTCCATCTGATATGGGAGCAGCTGAGCATCGGACCAGAAATCCCTACAATGGACCATGAGAACAGCTGAGAGGATCATAGTGTCTTCCTGCCATCCGTCAGGGACATTTATCAGGAGTGTATTGTATGGAGGGACTTTGATATTAATAAGGATCCCACTCGTCTATCCAGCATCCTCTATGACTTTCTAAAAACAAGAACAGTCAGAATTGGAAGATTCTTCCCTCAAGCCATTAGGCTTCTGAACTCCCTACCACATCATATTCGAAGTCCCACTGGTAAATCTGTTTCGTATCTTACAATATTTAATATTAATTTACTTTAGTTTGTTATTTATGAGTGATTCATCTGTAGATTTTATCCTTACCTCCATAAGTTATCATGTGCTATGTGTAGTATGCTTTACACCCTGGTTCAAAGAAACATCTTGTTTCTATATGCATTATATGGTTATATACATTACACACATGTATATAGTTAAATAACAATAAACTTGATGTTGAGCTGATATCACTGCACCAAGCCCATCCATCCCATTGAAAGGTGAAAAGCAATGAAATAGTGAATAATTAGACTAACGTATACTCAAAGATCTTTGCTGAAAATTGTTTTTACTGTAATTAAAGACATCATTTTATTCGTAACTAACTAGATTTCAATAATTTTTGCAATTATTTCTCACTGCTTTGAATTTGCAGATCCTACTTTCTATTACTGTGCATTGTAAATCAAAATTCTTCATAGTTTTTATGTAATGGCCGGAAAGGAGAGGTGGAGTTGCTGAGGATGTGGTCTGGGAGCCAAGGCAACAGTAATCCAAAACAGTTTGGGAACCACTGCCCTAAGAGAAGGCATCCTTTCCACATCACCTTATGGCCCTTCCACCCAGTAGGCATGGGATTCCAGCTTACATCCTTCTCCCAAATGAATTGGACAGCGAGTAGAACATCTATACCAAAGCTTTTGCACGTCAGTGGATCTAGGTGATGGTGGCAATGACCAACAGTGACATCCAACAGACAGTTCACTAAACAACTACTCCTTTTAAACATGCTGTGCTTCTTCCACTGAACTGTGTGCAAAGGGAGCCTATAGTTTACATTTTGATGGTGTGTTTTGGGCTGACTGGGCAGTCTGGTGCATTTGCTGTCTCTGGGAAAGTTGGCAAGCTTGAGAGTGGAGCGTTGAAATTGTTGTTCCATGGTGTTTCTTTGTTTCGTGGCTGCCTGTGGAAGATGAATCTCAGGGCTGTATACTGTATATTTACTTTGATAACAAATGCACTTTGAATTCTAGAATCTTCTGAGTCTTTGATGTAAAAACTTTCAAAACTCCCACCAAGGAAATCCTGCATGCAATTGTATTAGTACATGCATGTTGAAAACAACAGGCCAAATACAAATTAAACTAAACAAGAGACAAAATTAATGACAGCCCCTTAAGTCTTATTTGTAAGTATTTAAATAATTAAAGGTAAATTAAAATAGAGATGGGGTGATGTAAAGGAAATCACAGAATCAACTTGGTGTACAAATATAAGCATCCTTAAACAGAGCAGTTTGGGTAGATAAACTTGTTTGGACAAATGGTTTAATAATTTTCTGTATGTTTTTTTGTCTTTGCGCTGCTGCTTAGCAATGTAACGTATGCAGAACGATTGTATCAGTTAAGTGATCATATCGGAGAAATATTGCTTTAATTGAGATAGAATTCATACTAAGATCAGATTTCTGTAAAACTGCAGAATAAAAATGGGACAGCATTTTAAAAAGCTAACACCTAGCAATTATGTTCATAAAACAAGAAAATTACATGCCTGTATGAGATGGATTCAGCAGACCCCTATAAGAGAATTCATATTAACTAAAATAATTCCACAAGCCACTTAAGTGAATCAAGAGAAGGTGAAGGCTGCTACAATTGCAATCAGAAATTGGAAGTAAAAGCTAGAAATTGGTTTTAAAAAAATCAAGATCTGGAGATTTAAATTGAAAAATTATAATCATTATTTCCAAAGCCAATTCACTGCAGGGCATTAAAATTGTGCAGTGAAACTTATTGGTAGCGATATTAATTCAGGTTTCATCAAAATGCAGGCTAATGGAACAGGATGTTAACAAGCCCCACTCATCAGTGCAGGAGTGTTTATGAATGATTCATTTTCTAGATTGTTGTTTAACTGGAATCATTGCCACAGAGAATGCAAATTGCAATCTTTGGGTGTCAACATATGATGCATCTACCACTGGGCTGGCATTCAATAACAAGCAGCACACACAAAATGCTGGTGGAACACAGCAGGCCAGGCAGCATCTGTAGGAAGAAGTACAGTCGACATCTCGAGTCGAGACCCTTCGTCAGGACTAACAGAAAAAAAGAGATAGTAAGAGATTTGAAAGTGGGAGGGGGAGGGGGAGACCCAAAATGATAGGAGAGGGATGAAGCCAAGAGCTGGAAAGTTGATTGGCAAAAGGGATACAAGGCTGGAGAAGGGGGAGTATCATGGTAGTTGGAAGAAAGAAAAGGGGAGGGGAACACCAGAGGAAGATGGAGAACAGGCAAGGAGTTATTGGGGGAGGGGGAGGGGGAGGGGGAGGGGGAGGGGGAGGGGGAGAGGGAGGGGGAGAGGGAGGGGGAGAGGGAGGGGGAGAGGGAGGGGGAGAGGGAGGGGGAGAGGGAGGGGGAGAGGGAGAGGGAGAGGGAGAGGGAGAGGGAGAGGGAGAGGGAGAGGGAGGGAGATAGAGAGAATATGAATGAATGAATAAATAAATAAAGGATGGGGTATGAAGGGGAGGAGGGGCATTAGCAGAAGTTAGAGATATCAATGTTCATGCCATCAGGTTGGAGGCTACCCAGACAGAATATAAGGTATTGTTCCTCCAGCCTGAGAGTGGCTTCATCTCGACAGTAGAGGAGGCCATGGATTGACATATCAGAATGGGAATGGGATGTGGAATTAAAATGTGTGGCTACTGGGAGATCCTGCTTTCTCTGGCGGACAGAGCGTAGGTGTTCATCTTCCTATAGATCCTGCCTGTTCTGCTGCGTTCCACCAGCATTTTGTGTGTGTTGCCTGAATCTCCAGCATCTGCAGATTTTCTCGTGTTGGCATTCAATAACATTTGGCTTTGTCTTGGACCCAACAGCTCATGTCAAGCAAAGGTGCTGGAGAGAATTTTGAGCCAGTAGAGTTGATTTTGAACAAGGAGACAGCTGGATAAGAGGAGAAAGCTTGAGGAGAGGCATGTTTTCAATTTTGCAGTAGCTTTCTGAAACATTACCTTCCACAATGGAATTTATAACAATTACTTACCTATCGAATATGGGTCATTTTGCACTGGGTAGAGTGTACGATTTCCAAAATACATGAAAGATTAATTGTAGGAAGGCTCCACCAAAGCCCTGTCTGAAAGACAAAATAATCTGCAGATGCTGGGGTCAAAGCAACAGGTTCCAGCCCGAAACGTCGACCAATCTTTTCCACTGATGCTGCCTGGCCTGCTGAGTTCCATCAGCGTGTTTTGAGTGTTGCCCTGTCTGAAAGTTTGCAAGCATCAGGTCTCAATTCAATACTTGAGACAATCTGACAATTACTCCTATTAATAGCCACAGCTACGTCATCAACACTCACAAAGAAAATGGCATCAGCTATTCATTTGCTTGAGATTGCTCTGCATTCTGTTATCTCAAGCTGTTCTGCACCACAATTCTGTCTGGCCTAAAATGTGCAACAGATAAAGAACTGCACTCGGTCATTCCTGAGTACCACCTGAGGTTCTTCATCTAACTCCATTAGAAGAGCCCTCAACTCCCCACTTCCCTCACAAATGCATCATCATTTTAATACAATGCAATACAATATACAAAAGAGAGACTTACCAAGAAATTTGGCTTAAAATCTCTCCCTGGGTTATGTTCTATATTCTTAACACTTAGAATTTATTTTGAATCCGCTGCTAGATTTCTTGAGGACTATCTCATATTGATGATCTCGGGTTTTGTTCGCCCTCATGCAGAAGCATTGAGATAGAAATTCATCCTTGGTTGCGCGTATTAAATATCCCACATGGTAGTACCCAGATATAGCTTCCAAAATTTGATTCTAATTTCAGCAATGGAATTGATTTTCAGAAGCGGATTATGGGCATAAACAACAACATCAGACTTACAACATGTAATGGAAGGTGAATTTTAATTCTTTTATTTAAAAATATCTGACTTCCACATTCTTGTTTCAGAAGAGGAGGTAACCTGTCCTGTTTAGTCATTTATACATTTAATGTTATATTCCAGTGTCATTCATGATTTATTTTATGTATGTTCTCTAGTTATTTTACATCTCTTTTATCTTATAGTTTGAAGAAACTTTAAATACACTCGATGACCTGGCCTCCACAATGCCTGTGCCAATGAGTTCCATAGACTCTCACCCTCCAGCTAGAGAAATTCCTCCTCATCTTTCTCTATTCTGTGGTTGGCCCTCTAGTCCTAGACTCCCTCACTATAGGAAGCATCCTTTCCACACCCACTCTATCTAGGCCTTTCAACATTCAAAAGGTTTCAATGAGATCCCTCCCCTTGTCACTCTTTTAAATTCCGGTGAGTACAGGCCCAAAGGCCATCAAACGCTTCTCATATAATAACCCTTTCATTCCCGGAATCATTTTCATGAACCTCCATTGAATCCTCTTCAATGTCAGCACAATCTTTCTCAGATCAGGGACCCAAAACTGCTCACAATAGTCCAAGTAAGGCCTCACCAGTGTCTTATAAAGCCTCAGCATTATATCCTTGTTTTTATATATTAGTCCTCTTGAAATGAATGCTAACATCGCATTTGCCTTCCTCACCACTGACTCAATCTGCAAATGAACTTTTAGGGAGTCCTTCATGAGGTCCCTTTACACCTTGGATTTTTAAATTTTCCCCCGTTTAGAAAATAGTATCTGCTTTTATTCCTTCTATCAAAAAGCATATGCATACACTTTCCAACACTGCATTCTATTCTGCCCGAAACACCAACTGTACTTTTTTTCCATAGATACCACCTGGCCTGCTGAGTTCCTCCAGCGTGGTGTGTGTGTTGCTCAGATTTCTAGCATCTGCAGATTTTCTCCTATACTGCATTCCACCTTCCATTTCTTTGTCCATTCTCCTAACCTGTTTAAGTCCTTCTGCAGCCTCCCTGCCTTCTCAACATCACCTGCCCCACCACCTACCTTCATATCATCCACAAACTTGCCCACAAAGCCAACAATTCTGTCATCTACATCATTGATATACAATGTAAAAAGAAGCAATCTCAACACCAACCCCTGTGGAACACGACTATTCACCAGCAGCCAATCAGAAAAAGCTCCCTTTATTGCCACTCTTTGCCCCTTGGCAATCAGTCAATGCTCCATCCACACTAGTGTCTTTCCTGAAATACCATGGGCCCTTATCTTGCTAAGCAGTCTCATATGTGGCACCTTGTCAAAGGCCTTTTGAAAATCCAAGTACACAGCATCCATCAATTCTCCTTTATCTATCCTGCTTGTTATTTTCTCAAAGAATTTCCACAGATGTGTCAGGCAAAATTTTTCCTTAAGGAAATCATGGTGACTTTGGCCCATTTTATCATGCACCTGCAAGTACCCCAAACATACCCTTAACAATTGATTCCAACATCTTCCCAGGCACCGAATTTGGGCTATCTGGTTTCTAATTTCCTTCCTTCTGCCTCCCTCCTGTCTTGAATAGTAGAGTGACATTAGCAATTTCCCAGTCTTCTGGAATCATGCCAGAATCTAATGATTCTTGAAGGATCATCACTAATGCCTCCACACCCTTTTCAACCACCTTTGTCAGAACCATCGAGTGCAGTTCATTTGGTCCGGGTGACTTATCTACATTCAGACCTTTCAGTTTCCCAAGCACCTTCTCCCTAGAAATAACAACTACACTCATTTCTGCCCCCCGATATGCTCCAACTGCCAGCATACTGCTAGTGTCTTCCACAGTGAAGACTGATGCAAAATACTTATTGTCAGCCATTTCTCCACCCCCCCCCCACCCACCATTGCTATCTCTCCAGCATTATTTTCCCGTGGTCCAATACCTACTCTTGCCTCTCATTTTTTTTCTTCATATATCTGAAAAAAACTCTTGTTAATCTTCTTTGATATTATCGGCTAGCTTACATTCATGTTTAATCTTTTCACTCTTTATGGCTCTTTTATTTGCCTTCTGTTGGTTTTTAAAAGCTTCCCAATCCTCTAATTTCCCACTAATGTTTGCTCTATTATATGCTCTCCCTTTTTGATTTTATGTTAGCTTTGACTTCCCTTGACAGCCATGGTTGTGCCGTCCTGCCTTTATTCTTCTTTGGAATATATTTATCCTGTGGCTTCTGAATAGTTCCAATTACTCTAGCTATTGCTGCACTGCCACCATCCCTGCTAGTGTCCTCTTCCCATCAACATTGGCCAACTACTCTCTCATGCCTCCACCTCAATATTGATACACCTGCTTTTAGATTCTCCCTCTCAAATTGAATGGTGAATTCTATCATATTATCATCATTACTCCTAAGTGTTTATTTACCTTAAACCCCCTAATCAAATCTGGTTCATTACACAACACCTAATACCGATTACCTGATCCCCTAGTGGTCTCAAACACAACCTGCTCTAAAAAGCCATCTTGTAGGCATTCTACAAATCCTCTCTCTTGACATCCAAAATCAGCACCAAGCAGATTTTCCCAGTCTACCTACGTATTTAAATCCCCCATGACAATCGTAAGTTTGCCCTTTTGACATGCATTTTCTATCCCTTGTTGTAACCTGTAGCCCACATCCTGGCTACTGTTCGGAGGCCTGTATATATTTCCCATCAGGGTCTTTTAACCCTTGCAGTTCCGTAAATCTACCCACAATGATTCTACATCTTCCGATCCTATGTCACCTCCTCCTAAGGATTTGATTTCATTTTTTATCTACAAAGCCACGCCACCCACCCTGCCTACATGCCTGCCCTTTTGATACAACATGTATCCTTGGATGTTAAGCTCCCAACTATAATCTCCTTTCAGCCACAACTCAGAGATGGGCACAATGTCATTCTTGCCAATTTCTAACTGTGCTAAAGGATTATTGACCTTATTTTATACACTGTATGCATTCAAATATAACAACAGCTTCAGTCCTGTATTTGACACTCACTCTACTGCCTGCAATTTTGCTCCATCATCTGCCTGTTCTTCTTGACAGTCACATTACACACTGCTTCTGTATGTATACCAACTGCCCCAACCTTAGCCCTATCACTCAGTTCCACAATCTCCTGCCAAATTAATTTAAAGTCTCCCCAAAAGTTCTCGTGAACCTATCCACAAGGATATTTGTTCCCTGCAGGTTCAGATGTAACCCATCTCTTTAGTACAGGTCATATCTTCTCCAGAAATGAGCCAGAAATCAGAAACCCAGTCTCCTGCACCAGTACGTCAGCCACACATTCATCTGCCAAATCATTCTATTTTTACCCTCACTGGCATGTGACACAGGCAGCAATCCAGAGATTACTACTCGGGAGAGCCTGCTATTCATCATTCTACCTCACTCCCTAAATTCTCTGTTCAGGATCTCCTCCCTTTTCCTACCTATGTTGCTGTTGCCAATACATACCAAGGCTTCTGGCTGCTCACCCTTCCCCTTTAGAATGCTGTGGAGCTGATCCAAAATGTCCCTGACCCCGGAATCTGGGAGGCAACATACCATCTGGGTGCCTCCATCGGTCCAAACATTCCTGTGTCTACTTATTATGAGGGGAACGGCCACAGGGGTACTCTACACTGGCTGCCCATGTCCTTTCCCTCTCCTGACAGTCATCCTGTACCTGCTCCTGCAACTTAGGGGTGACAACCTTCCTGTAGCTCCTAACTATCATCTCCTCAGTTTCCCATATGAGCTGAAGGTCATCGAGCTGTAGCTCCAGTTCCTTAACATGTTCTCTGAGGAGCTGCAGTCAGTGCATCGCGTGCATATGTGGTTATCTGAGAGGCTAGAGGTCTCCTAGAATTCCCACATCTCACACAAAAAAACACAACACAGCCCCTGGAGTTTTCAAGTTGTCTTGTCCATATTTGGTGCAAGTTTGGAATTACAGCTGTCTTTTCAATATCCCTCTATGAATCAATCCATATGATTTGTCTTTCAAAGATGACCTTATTAACCCTACTGTTTCTCCCGTTCATGGATACACTTTAACTTCTCGCTCCCTTTGTCTGTGAGCAGGATGTACATTTGGGCTAAATACTGTTTCCATTCAGCTTGACTCTATGACTCCCGATTATCCTTATGAGAGTCTGTTCACTGGCAATTGATCAAGAGCAGGTGCAAGTATGGAACAGAATAATGCAATGTTGCATGTTGCTCGCCAAAGAGCAAAGCTTATGTTCCGCTTTCGCAGACACAATCTGTCTAGCAACCTAAATTGTTCTTTTTACCATTACGCCAAGTAATCTGTCATGCCATTTTCACTAAATTTTACCTCACTTTGCACTGAATACTGAGAAAAAAATTTGCTCAATTTCTTCAATGCTCATGACTCAGTCAAGTCTCCAAAACTCTGGCAGAAAGGCACAAAGTTTAGTTATCTTTATTATCTTTAGTCATCCTTCTGCCTTTTCACTACTGAATCTCAAGTAAATCTAAACCAGCACAGTGAGAACACTGATAAAAATCCTGAAGCAGTGATATGTCTAGTTACAAATTAAACACAATCTTCACAAAACTGTGTACCAGAAATATTGCATCAGACTAATTCTCAGAAAGCACCTACTGAATTTGTTTTGTTTCAATAATCAAAGTTCGATTTAATGAGTGAATATTTTAAATTTAAAATCAATAATTCGATGATGGCTAGATCAAAGGTCTGGACTATTTCCAAGTTTTCATATCTGATAAGAATTGTAGCATAAAAAAGATTGAGCAAAATTTGTTGAGAACTCAAAAAACAATGGCCATAATTTCTCAGTTTTATTTTAGGGAAACTATTGGGGTGTTGCTTCTACATAGCTATCAGCACATACAGTAAATTAGCTGCATATAAATTTGCTTTTAAATCTTCATATCCAAAACTAAAAGGTTCACTACTGGAAAAGTAACTGTACTGAAATATTTCTCAAGAAGTTTATTTCTCAAAGTTAGCACCATCCCATTGCTTCAACACATTTACATTCTAAATTTCAAAGTACTATGACTTATTTGTAGTAATCCATTGTTGCTTTAGATCTTTTAATGTCCCTATTAACCTTAGTGCAAAAAAATTCAATTGATCTAACACCTACACAGCCTTTTGGGGAGTGAGAGAAATCTGAATTTCCACTATGCTTTGTGCTTACAGTTTTCACTTCTAAATGACCAAGTTCTCACATTCATATAGTTGAATGTGGGTATATGACTCTTGGAAGAAAATTGGAGGATAGTCTTTTGTCTGCAGTTCCAAAGATCTCTGCCAGATGAAATAGTTCTTCAGTACCTACTGTATTGAATAATTTTTATTTTGTCTTGAATGAAATCACCACAGATCTACTGCACTCTAGGGAGCACTAGACAAGTTTATGCAGTCAGCCCTCATAGTTTAAACCTTTATATACTGGTATTGTTCCAACTTCAAAATCTTTTGCACGTATCTAGTCTAATTGCCAGGGCTCTTTCCCGGTTTGCCATCTTGTGCGGATATATGCACAGATGTGCCATGCAAATGCAAATGGTACTTTCAGGAATTACGTTTAGGAGGTGATAGGATTCAAATCAGAGGGGAGATAGAGTGGCTTGTGGAGTGGTGCAAATACAACTTGAATCTGAACATGTACAAGACTGAAGAGATGAGTGTGTGTGCAGGCTGACCACTCTTTACTGCATGTGAACGGCTCCTCCAAGGAGATCAGGAATACTAAGTTTCTTGGACTGTATATCACATATGATCTCACCTGGACCCTCAACACCACTCTCTTAGTCAAGAAAGCACAGCAGCACCTTCACTTCCTGAGGAGATGGAGGTGAGTGAGATTCCACACCCGATTCTACTGGAGCACCATTGAGAGTATCCGGACCAGCTGCATCAATGTCTGCTATGGGAACTGAACGACATCAGACTGCAATACCCTGCAATAGATTGTGAGCATCAGGGTCTCTCTATCCACCCCACCCCACCCCATCAAAGATAAACAACAGAACCACTGCATTCGCAGAGCCCTCAGCTTTGTTACGGAACCCCCCCCCCATCTGTCCCACAATCTCTTTGACCTCCTACCACCATAAGATATTGGAGCAGAACGAAGCTATTTAGCCCATTCAGTCTGCTCCACCTTTTGACCATGAGCTGATCCATTTCTCTCTCAAGCCCATTCTCCTCTATTCTCCCTGTAACCTTTCACACCCTGACTTATCAAAAATCTATCAACCTCCCTTTAAATAGACTCAACGACTTGGCCTCCACAGCCATCTGTGGCAATGAAATGCAGAGATTCACTACCATCAGGCTGAAGAAATTCCTCCTCATCTCCATTCTAAATGGACATCCCTCTATTCTGAGGTTGTGCTCTCTGGTACTAGACTCCCCTGCTATAGAAATCATCCTCTCTACATCCACTATATCGCTGTGTTTCAATATTTGATAGGTTTCCTTCTCATTCTTCTAAATTCCAGTGAGTACAGACCCAGCGCCATCAAACACTCTTCTTATAACAAGCTATTCTCCTAATGGGCTGATCTTAGCCCATTCTCCTAATCTGTCCATTTTTGTAATCTGTTTACATTCTTCTTTAGTCACTCTACTTCCTCAAAACTACCTGCCTCTCTGCCGATCTTTGTATTGTCCACAAACTTTGCAACAAAGCCATCAATTCCATCATCCAAATCATTGACATATAGCGCAAAAAGAAGTGGTCCCAACACAAACCCCTGTGGAACACCACTAGTCACCAGCAGCCAACCACAAAAAGTTCCTTTTATTCCCACTCTTTGCCTCCTTCAAATCAGCCACTGTTTCACCCACACTAGTATCTTCCCTGCAACAGCATTCACTCCTAATTTATTAAGAAGCCTTATGTATGGCATCTTGTTAAAGGTTTTCTGAAAATCCAAGTACAGTACACAGCATCCACCAATTCTCCTATGTCTATCTTGCTTGTTATTTCTTCAAACAATTCCAACAGAATTTGTCAGGCAAGATTTTCCCTTGAGGAAACTATACTGACCATGGCCTATTTTATCACGTGCCTCCAAGGACTCTAAAACCACATCCTTAGCAATCAATTCTTGACAGATCATTACTAATGCCTCCAGAATCTCTTCAGCCACCTCTTTTGGTCCCTAGGGTGTATACCATCTTGTCCAGGTGACTGATCTACCTTCAGATCTTCCAGCTTCTCTCTCGTAATGGCAGTTTCACACACTTCTGACCCCTGATGATCCCCAACTTCCAGCATACTGCTTGTATCTTTCACAGTGAAGACTGAGGCAAAATACTTATTCAGTTCATCTGCCATTTCCTTGTCCCCTATTACTACTTGTCCAACAACATCTTCCAGTGGTCTGATATCCACTCTTGCCTCTCTTTTACACTTTGTGTATCTGAAGAAACATTTAGTATTCTTTTTAAAATTATTGGCTATCTTACTTTTGTATTCCACCATATCCTTCTTAATGATTTTTTGTTGCATTCTGTTGCTTTTTAAAAGCTTCCCAATGTTCTAAGTTCCCACTAATTTTTGCACTATTATATTCTCTCTCTTTGGTTTTTATGTTGGCTTTGACTCTCCTTGTTAGCTATAGTTATCATCCTGCCTTTAGAATACGAGTGTGTTGTTTAGAATACATCTTGCTTTTAGGGATGTATACGTATATCCTATACCTTCCAAACTGCTTCCAGAAATTCCATCCGTTGCTGCTCTGCCGTCATCCCTGCCAGTGTTCTTTTCCAAAATTCTGGCCAACTCCTCTCTCGTGCCTCTATAACCCCCTTTACTCCAATACATCTGACTTTAGACCATAAGACAAAGGAGCAGAAGTCGGCCATTCAGCCCATTGAGTCTGCTCTGCCATTTTATCATGAGCTGATCCATTCTCCCATTTAGTCCCACTCCCCCGCCTTCTCACCATAACCTTTGATGCCCTGGATACTCAGATACCTATCAATCTCTGCCTGAAATACACCCAATGACTTGACCTCCACTGCCGCCCGTGGCAACAAATTCCATAGATTCACCACTCTCTGCCTAAAAAAATTTCTTCGTATCTCTGCTCTGAATGGGCGCCCTTCAATCCCTAAGTCATGCCCTTTCGTACTAGACTCCCCCACCATGGGAAACAACTTTGCCACATCCACTCCGTCCATGCTTTTCAACATTTGAAATGTTTCCATGAAGTCCCCCCTCATTCTTCTAAACTCCAAGGTGTACAGTCCAAGGGTGGTCAAACGTTCCTTATATGTTAACCCTCTCATTCCCGGAATCATTCTAGTGAATCTTCTCTGAACCCTCTCCAACGTCAGCACATCCTTTCTTAAATAAGGAGCCCAAAACAGCACACAGTACTCCGTGAGGTCTTACCAGTGCCTTATAGAGCTTCAACATCACATCCCTGCTCCTATACTCTTATTCCTCTAGAAATGAATGCCAACATTGCATGCGCCTTCTTCACCACCAACTCAACCTGGAGGTTAATTTTAAGGGTATCCTGCACAAGGATTCCCAAGTCCTGTTGCATCTCAGAACTTTGAATTCTCTCCCTATTTAAATAATAGTCTGCCCGCTTATTTCTTCTACCAAAGTGCATAACCATACACTTTCCAACATTGTATTTCATTTGCCACTTCTTTGCCAATTCTCCCAATCTATCCAAGTCTCTCTGCAGACCCTGTTTCCTCAGCACTACCGGCCCCTCCACCTATCTTCATATCATCAGCAAACTTAGCCACAAAGCCATCTATTCCATAATCAAAATCGTTGATGTACAACATAAAAAGTAGCCCCAACACAGACCCCTGTGGAAAACCACTGGTAACTGGCAGCCAACCAGAATGGGATACCTTTATTCCCACTCTCTGTTTCGTGCCAATCAGCCAACGCTCAATCCACATATGTCGCTTCTCCTTCTCAAATTTCAGGGTGAATTCGATCATATTATGATCACTTTTCCCACAGGGTTCTTTTATCTTAAGCTCTCTAATCAATTCCAGTTCATTGGACAATTCCCAAACCAGAAATGCTAGCCCCTTCATGGGCTCAACCACAAAGTGCTCTAAAAAGCCATTTCATGGGCTTTCTAGAAATTCCCTATCTTGGGATCTAGTCCCAACCTAATTTTCCAAATCTACTTGCATATTGAAATCACCCATGACTATTATAACATTGCATTTTGGGCATGCTTTCTCTAACTCCTATTGTAGTTTGTAGACCTGTTTGGGGGTCTGTATATAACTCCCATCATAGTCTTTTTACCGTTGCAGTTCCTTAGCTCTAACCACAATGATTCAACACCCTCTTATCCTATGCCACCTCTTTCTAATGATTTGAATTCTTTTTTTTTAAACCAACAGAGCCATGCCACCACCTCTGCCTTCCTGCCTGTCCTTTTGATACACTGTGTATCCTTGGATGTTAAGCTCCCAGCTATAATCTTCTTTCAGCCATGATTCAGTGATGCCTACAACATCATACATGCCAAAATGTAACTGTGTTACAAGTCATTCTACCTTATTCCATAAACTGCATGCATTCAAATATAACACCTTTAATGCTGCATTTGTCACCCCTTTCGATTATGTCTGCCTTTTACATTGCAACTCATCCTATTGACAGCAGCCTCTCTTTGCTAGGACACTCACTACACATTGCCTTTGATTGTAAACCACTATTTAATCTTCAGCACTAGCACGCTGGTTCCCATCCCCGTCAAATTAGTTTAAACCCTTCCAAACAATTTTAGCAAACCTGCCTGCAAGGATATTGGACCCCCTCAGGTTCAGATGTAACCCGTTTGTACAGATTGTACCTTCCCCATCAAAGATCCCAATAATCCAGAAATCTGAACCCCTGCCTCTGCAACAATTCCTCAGCCATACATTCACCTGCCAAATCATTCTGTTCTTACCCACACTGGTGCAGGGCATAGGCAGTGATCCAGTGATTACTACCCTGGAAGTTCTATTTTTCAGCTTTCTACCTAGCTCCCTTAAATCTCTCTTCAGGATCTCCTCACATCTATCTATGTCATTGGCTCTAATTTTGGTTCTCCCCTTGAGAATGACATGGACCAAATCCAAGACATCCCTTACCCTGACACCTGGGAAGCAACATACCAGCCAGGGGTCTCTATTGTGCCCACAGAATCTCGTCTCTGTTCCTTTGACTACGGAATTTCAATCCTCTGCTCTTCTGAGCCACAGCACCAGACTCTGTGCCAGAGACCCATTCACTGTGGTTCCCCTCTAGTAGATCGTCTCCCCTCAACAGTATCTAAAGTGGTATACTTAATATTGAGCGTAATGGCCACAGGATAACTCTGCACTGGCTGTGTACTTTCCTTCCTTCTCCTGACAGTCCTAACAGTTAAATGTCTCCTACAACCTAAGGGTGACTGCCCCCCATAGCTCCTTTCCATAAACCTCCTCATTCTCCCATATGAGCCAAAGGTCATCGAGCTGCAGCTCCATTTCCTTAATACGTTCTCTCAGGAGTTGTAGCTCAGTGCACCTGGTGCAGATGTGTTTATCCGGGACACTGGAGGTTTCTCAGAATACCCACATCTCGCACACAGCACAAAATCAATCTTCTTACGATTGTCTCAGACTCTGCCTTATGTTTGGTACCCCAGCAGGTCCATTCTGTGGCATTGCCTTCCTTCTTCTGTATCGTGAGCAGACTACTATATCTAACACTCTTTACTCTCTTTTAAGGATTTGCAGTGTTGTGTAAATTATCATGTTTGAGGACACGTTTGAGGATTTACGCTCGTCATGGCTGTTCTGCAATACCTGCCCCCATCTTCTTACTTACGTAAGCTCTAGAGAAACTGGCCGCATTCTGAGGTGCCATCTCCATTCTGTAGGCATGCCCACATGCTCTGCCATCCTTTAGGTTCCTGGCATTAAACCGTTTTACCAAAATTCTCCTGACACGTTCTGATGTTAGACTGCAAGATCCCTTCAAGGACTTTACCATGCCCTTGTACACTCAACAGTAGATCATGGCCTGAATAGACTCACCAACATTTCATCTGTCTGTGACTCAATTACTTGTAACAATATTTTTTTAGATCATAGAGCAGTACAGCACAGAAACAGGCCCACAGGCTCACAATGTTTTACGAAAGTAATTAAGCTCATGCCCTTTGATCTCCTCTGTCTGCACATTGTCCATATCCCTCCATTCAATGTATGTTCATATCCCATCTAAGAACATCTTTTATGTCTCAACCCATGTTCCATATATGGGACAAAGGCCCATGTTCAATTCTGCTATCAACTCATCTGTTGCCTGCAATCAAAACCAGAATCAGGTTTATTATCACCGGCATGTGATGTGAAATTTGTTAATTTAGCAGCAGCAGTTCAATGCAATACATAAATATAGAAGAGAAAAAATAATAAATAAATCAATTACTGTGTATGTGTATTGAATAGATTTTTTAAAAATGTGCAAAAACCAGAAATACTGTATATTAATAAAAGTGAGGTGGTGTCCAAGGGTTCAATGTTCATTTAGGAATTGGATGGCAGAGGGGAAGCTTAATGCCTAAGGAACACATTATATCAAATGGACAGGCAGGTAGGCAGAGGGGTGGTGTAGCTCTGTTGGTAAAAAATTATATCAAAGCCTTAGAGGGAAGTGACATTGGATTGGAGATGTAGAATTGTTGTGGGTAGAGTCAAGAAACTGCAAGGTTAAAAAGACCCTGATGGGAGATATATACAGGCCTCCAAACAGTAGCCAGGCTGTGGGCTACAAATAACAATAGGGCACAGAAAATGCATGCCAAAAGGGCAATGTTATGGGGGATTTCAATATGCAGGTAGAGTGGGAAATTCAGGTTGGTGCTGACTTTAGATCCCAAGACAGAAAATTTGTAGAAAAGCTATGTGTTAGCTTTTTAGAGCAATTTGTGGTTGAGCACACTTGGTGATCAGGTATTGTGAAATGGGTGTTATGTGATGGGAAAGATTTGATTAGGGAGCTTAAGGTAAAGGAGCCTTTTGAGGCAGTAATCATAAAGTGTTAAAATTCACCCTGCAATTTAAGATGGAGAAGCTAAGGTCATATGTACCAGTATTACAGTGGACTAAAGGGGAAAAAATACAGAGGCATGAGAGAGGAGCTGGCCGAAGTTGCCTGAAGGAGCAACAGTAGGGATGGCAGCAGAACAGCAATGGCTAGAGTTTCTGGGAGCAATTTGGAGGGTGCAGGATATTTAACATCCCAAAGACGAAGGTCGGGTGACTCCACCATGTCCAACAAGGGAAGTCAAAGCCAACAGAAAAGCAAAAGGGAAATCTTAATTAGTGGGAAGTTAGAGGACTGGGAAGCTATATTAAAAATCAGTAGGACAGAACTAAAAATGCCATAAGGAGTGAAAGGATGAAATGTGAAGGTAAGCTAGCCAATGATATAGAAACATAGAAACATAGAAAATAGGTGCAGGAGTAGGTCATTCGGCCCTTCGAGCCTGCACCGCCATTCATTATGATCATGGCTGATCATCCAACTCAGAACCCCGCCCCAGCCTTCCCTCCATACCCCCTGATCCCCGTAGCCACAAGGGCCATATCTAACTCCCTCTTAAATATAGCCAATGTACTGGCCTCAACTGCTTCCTGTGGCAGAGAATTCCACAGATTCACCACTCTGAGTGAAGAAGTTTTTCCTAATCTCGGTCCTAAAAGGCTTCTCCTTTATCCTCAAACTGTGACCCCTTGTTCTGGACTTCCCCAACATCGGGAACAATCTTCCTGCATCTAGCCTGTCCAATCCCTTTAGAATTTTATACGTTTCAATCAGATCCCTCCTCAATCTTCTAAATTCCAACGAGTACAAGCCCAGTTCATCCAGTCTTTCTTCATATGAAAGTCCTGCCATCCCAGGAATCAATCTGGTGAACCTTCTTTGTACTCCCTCTATGGCAAGGATGTCTTTCCTCAGATTAGGGGACCAAAACTGCACACAATACTCCAGGTGTGGTCTCACCAAGGCCTTGTACAACTGCAGTAGTACCTCCCTGCTCCTGTACTCGAATCCTCTCGCTATAAATGCCAGCATACCATTCGCCTTTTTCACCGCCTGCTGTACCTGCATGCCCACTTTCAATGACTGGTGTATAATGACACCCAGGTCTCGTTGCATCTCCCCTTTTCCTAATCGGCCACCATTCAGATAATAATCTGTTTTTCTATTTTTGCTACCAAAGTGGATAACTTCACATTTATCCACATTAAATTGCATCTGCCATGAATTTGCCCACTCACCCAACCTATCCAAGTCACTCTGCATCCTCTTAGCATCCTCCTCACAGCTAACACTGCCACCCAGCTTCGTGTCATCCGCAAACTTAGAGATGCTGCATTTAATTCCCTCATCCAAGTCATTAATATATATTGTAAACAACTGGGATATCAAAGAGGATACCAGAAGTATTTTTTTAAGATATATAAAGAGTAAAAGAGAGTTGAGAGTAGATCCTGGACTGCAGAAAAATTATGCTGCAGAGGTAGTTATGGAGGAACAAGGAAATGGGAGATAAACTGAATAAGCATTTTGCATCTGTCCTCACTGTGGAAGACACTTGCAGTACACCGGAAATTTGAGGAGGCTGAGGCAGAAGTCACTGCTAAAACTAGAAAGAAGGAAGCTGAAAGGTCTGAGCTAGATAAGTTACCTGGATCAGATGGACTGCACCCCAGGGTTCTGAAAGAGGTCGGTGAAGGAATTGTAGAGGCTTCAGTTTTGATCTTTCAAGGATCACTGGATTCTGGCATGGGTCCAGAGGAGTGAAAAATTAAAATGTCACTCCACTCTTCAAGAAGGGAGAGAGGAAGAATAAAGAAATTATGGGCCAGTTACCCTTACCTCAGTGGTTGGGAAGAAGTTGGATTCGCTTGTTAAGGATGTGGTTTCAGGATCCTTGGACGTACCTGATAAAATGGGCCAAAGTCAGCATGGTTTTTAAAGGTAACTCTTGCCTGACAAATCTATTGGAATTCTTTGAGGGCATGACAAGCAGGACAGACAAAGGAGAATCGGTAGATATTTTGTACTTGGATTTTCAAAAGGCCTTTGACAGAGTGCTCACATGAGACTTAGCAAGATAAGAGCCCATGATATTACAGGAAAGACACTAGTATGGATAGAGCATTGGCTGGCTGGCAGGAGGCAAAGAGTGCGAATAAATGTAGCCTTTACTGATAGAATGCCAGTGATGAGTGGTGCTCTTTAGGACCACTTCTTTTACATTGTATTTCAGTGATTAGGATGATAGAATTGGTGTCTTTGTGGCTAAGGTTGCAGATGAAATGATGATAGTTGGAGGGGCAGGTAGTGTTAAGGAAGCAGGGAGGCTGCAGAAGGACTCAAACAGAGTAGGAGATTGGCCAAAGAAGTGGCAGATGGTATACAGTGTCAAGAAATGTATGGTCATGCATTTTGGTAGAAGAAATAAAAGCATAGACAATGTTCTAAATGGGGAGAAGATTCAAAAATCTGGGGTGCAGTGGGACTTGGGAGTCCTCATGCAGGATTCCCTAAAAGTTACCTTACAGAATGAGTCGGTGGTGAAGAAGGTAAATGCAATGTTAGCATTCATTTCAAGAGGACTAGAATATAAAAACCAAAGATGTAATACTGAGGCCTTACAAGGCATTGGCAAAGCCTCACTTGGAGTATTCTGACCAGTTTTTAGGCCCCTTATCTAAGAGAGGATGTGCTGGCATTGGAGAGGATTCAAAGGAGGTTCATGAAGATGTTTTGGAAAGAAGGTATTCCAAAAGCCATTCACACTGGTCCTTTGGATGGCACCAAAATGTCTTCTGCTACCAGAAATGCAGCACAAGACACAGAAAGAGTTGCAGTAATGTTAGTTCTAGAAATCAAGGTAAAGGTGAATAAGCTGCTACTAAAGACAGTGCAAAGGTACAGAACGGGTACTTTAGAGGGAGTTACTGACAGAGCTTAGCAGGGTAAATACTACTCCTTATGGATCCTAGATCAGGATCTATAAGCCTTGTATCTCAGTAGGGATTTTATAGGTGCAATGAAGAAAGGACAGATGTTTCTATTATACTTTGCTTGCTTTCAAGATCATAGTTTGTTAATTAGATTTGCAGACCATGATTATAAAAACTTATTCATTCTTCCAAACTCATATCATGTGCTTCGCAAATGATACAATATATTCACTTTATTAAAAATGTGGTGCACTAGTGACTGAGGAAATACTAGTTGTCTGCCAACAATGAACAGTACCATTCTCTATTTATTAGACTATAAGACAAAGGAGCAGAAGTTGGCCATTCCGCCCGTTGAGTCTGCTCCGCCATTTTATCATGAGCTGATCCATTCTCCCATTTAGTCCCACTCCCCTGCCTTCTCACCATAACCTTTGATGCCCTGGCTACTAACATACCTATCGATCTCTGCCTTAAATACACCCAATGATTTGGCTTCCACTGCCGCCCGTGGCAACAAATTCCAGAGATTCATCACCCTCTGGCTAAAATAATTTCTTCGCATCTCTGTTCTGAATGGGTACCCTTCAATCCTTAAGTCATGCCCTCTCGTACTAGACTCCCCCATCATGGGAAACAACTTTGCCACATCCACTCTGTCCATGCCTTTCAACATTTGAAATGTTTCTATGAGGTGCCCCCTCATTCTTCTAAACTCAAAGGAATACAGTCCAAGAGTGGACAAACGTTCCTCATATGTTAACCCTCTCATTCCCGGAATCATTCTAGTGAATCTTCTCTGTACCCTCTCCAACGTCAGCACATCCTTTCTTAAATAAGGAGACCAAAACTGCCCACAGTACTCCAAGTGAGGTCTTACCAGCGCCTTATAGAGCGTCAACATCATATCCCTGCCCCTATACTCTATTCCTCTAGAAATGAAAGCTAACATTGCATTCGCATTCTTCCCCACCGACTCAACCTGAAGGTTAACCTTAACGGTATCCTGCACGAGGACTCCCAAGTCCCGTTGCATCTCAGAACTTTGAATTCTCTCCCGATTTAAATAATAGTCTGCCCGCTTATTTCTTCTGCCAAAGTGCATAACCATGCACCTTCCAACATTGTATTTCATTTGCCACTTCTTTGCCCATTCTTCCAATCTAACCAAGTCTCTCTGCAGACTCTCCGTTTCCTCAGCACTACCAGCCCCTCCACCTATCTTCGTATCGTCAGCAAACTTAGCCACAAAGCCATCTATTCCGTAATCCAAATCGTTGACGTACAACGTAAAAAGAAACGGCCCCAACACGGACCCCTGTGGAACACCACTGGTAACTGGCAGCCAACCAGAATAGGATCCCTTTATTCCCACTGTTTCCTGCCAATCAGCCAACGCTCTATCCACGTACGTAACTTTCCCGTAATTCCATGGGCTCTTATCTTGTTAAGCAGCCTCATGTGTGGCACCTTGTCAAAGACCTTCTGAAAATCCAAATATACAACATTCACTGCATCTCCCTTGTCTAGCCTACTTGTAATTTCCTCAAAAAATTGCAACAGGTTTGTCAGGCAGGATTTTTCTTGAAGGAAACCATGCTGAGTTCTGCCTATCTTGTCATATGCCTCCAGGTACTCCATAACCTCATCCTTAACAATCGACTCCAACATCTTCCCAACCACCGATGTCAAGCTAACAGGTTTATAATTTCCTTTTTGCTTCTTTGCCCCCTTCTTAAATAGCGGAGTAACATTTGCATCTTCCATTCCTCCAGAACCATGCCAGAATCTATCAACTTTTGAAAGATCATCCCTAATGCCTCCACAATCTCCACAGCTACTTCCTTCAGAACACGAGGATGCATTCCATCTGGTCCGGGAGATTTATGTACCTTTAGACTATTCAGCTTCCTGAGTACTTTCTCTGTTGTAATTGTTACTGTGCACACTTCTCTTCCCTGCCACCCTGCAGTGTCCGGTATGCTGCTGATGTCTTCCTCAGTGAAGACTGATGCAAAATACTCGTTCAGTTCCTCCGCCATCTCCTTATCTCCCATTACAATTTCTCCAGCATCATTTTCTATCGGTCCTATATCTACTTTCACCTGTCTTTTACTCTTTATATACTTGAAAAAGCTTTTAATATCCTCTGATATTATTTGCTAGCTTCTTTTCATAGTTAATCTTTTCACTCTTAATGACCTTCTTAGTCTCCTTTTGTAAGCTTTTATAAACCTCCCAATCCTCTGTCTTCCCACTAATTTTTGCTTCCTTGTATGCCCTCTCCTTTGCTTTAACTTTGGCTTTGACTTCTCTTGTCAGCCATGGTTGCATCCTTTTTCCATTCAAAAATTTCTTCTTTTTTGGAATATACCTGTCTTGCACCTTCCTCACTCCTCGCATAAACTCCAGCCACTGCTGCTCTGCTGTCCTTCCTGCCAGTGTCCCTTTCCAGTCAACTTTGGCCAGCTCCTCTCTCATGCCACTATAATTTCCTTTACTCCACTGAAATACCGACACATCGGATTTCGGCTTCTCTCACAGTGAACTCAATCATGTTATGATCACTGCCTCCTAAGGGTTCCTTCACTTCAATCTCTCTAATCACCTCCAGTTCATTACACAATACCCAATCCAGTACAGCCGATCCCCTAGTGGGCTCAACAACAAGCTGTTCTAAAAAGCCATCTTGCAGACATTCTACAAATTCTCTCTCTTGAGATCCTGTGCCGACCTGATTTTCCCATACCACTGGCATGTTAAAATCCCCCACAATTATCATAACACTGCCCTTCTGACAAACCTTTTCTATTTCCTGTTGTAATTTGTAGTCCACATCCCTGCAGCTGTTTGGATTCTATTAACATCAGTTTGACTTGGGTGATATATTGTTCTTGTTGCAGAAATTTCTGTTCCAAATATTGTTTAGGCATATAACTATTATATCTGTCATCTTGCCGTCTTGACTGTAGTCATTCTTAACTGTAAAGAATTGATTTTACTGTTTTACAGATGCTGTCCTAGTTGTTTCTATTGCTGTAGAGGTTACACTCACATCCTCTGGTGCTGCATTTCCTGTCCTGTGTATGTCCTCAGTCAGTGACTATCTCATGTACAATGATGCATGGTCTTGGCTCCATATTTCTATAAACTGGTCTTGTGCATGCTTTGCATGCCCTCTCCACAATTCAGGCAATGACTTAACATGGCTACTACACTGTTCATTCCCACTTGCTCATTCAGTTATCTCCTTATGGCTTTGTTTTGTGGAGAATATATTTTGAGTATAGTGAATGGTATTGTCTGCCATTCAGACACTCAGGCAAGATTTCACATCAACTAAATCCATACCTCTGAGTGACAGAAGAATGTCTAAGTTTTACTTTTTTTTCCATCCATTCAGTTAGGATTTTCTGAAATGTGACTCAGTAACTTGTGTATTTATTTATTCTTACATCATGGTTTTAGTAAATGATTCAATGCTTTGTACAGATTATAGTACGAAGTAAGTGAGACAGCAGAACAAGTATCAACAAAGTACTAGAGGAATTCAGCTGGTCAGGCAGCATCCATGAAGGGAAATAGACGGTTGGCATTTTGGGGTGATACATTTTATAGGAGTCCAGATGAAGGGACTCTACCTGAAACATTAACTGCCCAGGTACCTCCACAGATGATGCCTGACCTGCTGAGTTCCTCCAATGCTTTGTGTTGCTTCTGATTCTAGCATCGGCAGTCTTGAGTCTCCGGAACAAGTACCAAGCTATTTACTTAAAATTTAGTGCCAAATGCATTCTTACTATACATTTAAAAGCACTACCTTAAACAGTGTTTGTATTGTAGCGGTGCACTACACACAGCGCTAGAATAATCACACGGAGTCGGTGAGTTGGGGTTGCGATAAAGAGATTTATTCAAACTTCGCGGCCTGCTTTAAAGCCTTCCCGTTCCCGCCCTTCCTGGGGTGGGACTGCTGTGGGGAATGCATATTCCCAGACCCGTTCCACGCGTGGGATTTTCCCCCTGCTGGTGAAGATGGCCTGGCGCCCTTTCTGGGGCCGGCCCTCTGCCTGCGCGCGCTGTTGTGAGCCGGTTCGTGGGTGCCAGAAAGTGGGTCGCCACATAACCCCCCCCCCAGAACCGGCGATACCTCCCCCAATGTTCACAGTCTGGATGGTCCTCTGTTTGGGAGGTCTGTCCCTGCGCCGCGGTGCCTGAGACTGGACCGGCTGCGCCAAGTCCACATGGGCCGGTTTGAGTCGGTCCACCGTGAAAACCTCCTCTCTCCCCCCAATGTCCAGCACGAACGTGGACCCATTGTTCCTGATCACCTTAAACGGCCCCTCGTAGGGCCGCTGTAGCGGTGCCCGGTGTCCGCCCCGTCGTACAAAGAGAAACTTACAGTTCTGCAGGTCTTTGGGTACGCAGGTCGGGCTCTGTCCGTGCTGTGAAGTGGGGATGGGGGCCAGGTTTCCGAGCCTCTCCCGTAGTCTGTCCAGGACTGCTGTGGGTTCTTCCTCTTGCCCCCTTGGGGCTGGTATGAACTCCCCTGGGACTATCAGGAGTGTGCCATACACCAACCCAGCCGACGAGGTGTGCAGATCCTCTTCGGGTGCCGTGCGGATTTCGAGCAGGACCCAGGGAAGCTCGTCCACCCAGTTAGGCCCTTTCAGGCGGGCCATGAGAGCCGACTTCAGGTGACGGTGGAAGTGCTCCACTAGTCCGTTCGACTGTGGGTGGTAGGCAGTTGTGTGGTTTAGCTGCGATCCTAAAAGGCTGGCCATAGCCGACCACAGGCTGGAGGTGAACTGGGTGCCCCTGTTGGAGGTAATGTGGGCCGGTACCCCGAAGCGGGCTACCCAGGTTGCGATCAGTGCTCGGGCGCAGGATTCGGAGGTGGTGTCGCTGAATGGGACTGCCTCTGGCCATCTGGTGAACTGATCTACGATAGTTAGGAGGTACCGTGCTCCTCGTGACACTGGCAGGGACCCCACGATATCCACATGAATGTGGTCGAACCTCCGGCGGGTGGGTTCGAACTGCTGCGGCGGAGCCTTGGTGTGCCGCTGCACCTTGGCCGTTTGGCACTGTGTGCACGTTTTGGCCCATTCACTGACCTGTTTACGCAGCCCATGCCACACGAATCTGTTGGAGACCAGCCGGACGGTTGTCCTGATGGAGGAGTGCGCTAAGTTGTGAATGGATTCGAAAACCCGCCGGCGCCAGGCTGCTGGGACGACAGGGCGGGGTTGGCTGGTAGCTACGTCACATAGTAGGGTCCTCTCACCTGGGCCTACGGGGAGGTCTTGGAGCTGCAAACCGGAGACTGCAGTCCTGTAAGTGGGGATCTCAGCGTCTGCCTGCTGTGCCTCTGCCAGCGCTGCATAGTCCACCCCCTGGGACAGGGCCTGTATGGTAGGTCTAGATAGTGCGTCCGCCACGACGTTGTCCTTTCCTGAGACATGCCGGATGTCCGTCGTGTACTCGGAGATGTAAGACAGATGTCGCTGCTGGCGGGACGACCACGGGTCGGACACCTTCATGAACGCAAAGGTAAGCGGTTTGTGGTCTGTGAACGCGGTGAAGGGCCTACCTTCTAAGAAGTACCTGAAATGTCGGATTGTCAGGTATAGTGCCAATAGCTCCCGGTCGAAAGCACTGTATTTGAGTTCGGGTGGTCATAGGTGTTTGCTGAAGAACGCCAGGGGTCGCCAGCGACCCTCGATGAGTTGTTCCAGCACTCCACCGACTGCTGTGTTGGATGCGTCCATCGTGAGGGCAGTAGGAACGTCTGTTCTGGGGTGCACTAGCATCGCGGCATTTGCCAAGGCTTCTTTGGCTTTAACAAAAGCGGTTGCGGCCTCTTCATCCCAGGTAATGTCCTTGCCCTTACCCAACATTAGCATGGTTCAGGCTGCTGAAGGGAGG
This sequence comes from Mobula birostris, assembly GCF_030028105.1. Lineage (NCBI taxonomy): Eukaryota > Metazoa > Chordata > Chondrichthyes > Myliobatiformes > Myliobatidae > Mobula > Mobula birostris. Next base: position 52,504,381 of record NC_092375.1, read on the forward strand.
AAACGGTGGTAAAAATTCACCATAACCACGAACTCCTGCAGGCCTTTGATTGTGTTGGGTCGGGGGAAGTTGCGGACCGCGTCTACCTTGGCGGGCAGCGGGGTTGCCCCGCCTTTAGTAATCCTGTGGCCCAGGAAGTCGATGGTATCAAGTCCGAACTGGCATTTGGCGGGTTGATTGTAACACCGAATTCGCTCAGGCGGGAGTAGAGCTGGCGGAGGTGGGACAGATGCTCCTGCCAACTACTGCTGGCTATGAGAATATCGTCCAAGTAGATGAATGCAAAGTCCAGGTCGCGTCCCACCGCGTCCATTAGCCGCTGGAAAGTCTGTGCGGCATTCTTTAGACCAAACGGCATTCGGAGGAATTCAAAAGTCTGAACGGAGTGATAAGTGCTGTTTTGGGGATGTCGTCCGGACGTACCGGGATTTGATGGTATCCCCGGACGAGGTCTACCTTGGAAAAGATCCTTGCGCCGTGTAGGTTTGCTGCGAAGTCTTGAATGTGCGGCACAGGGTAGCGGTCTGGCGTTGTAGCCTCGTTCAGCCTGTGGTTGTCACCGCATGGTCTCCAGCCCCCCCCGTTGCCTTGGGCACCATGTGCAGGGGGGATGCCCATGGGCTGTCAGACCGTCGTATGATCCCCAATTCCTCCATCTTCTTGAACCCCTCCTTCGCCAGTCGGAGCTTGTCCGGGGGAAGCCTTCGAGCACAGGCGTGGAGGAGTGGTCCCTGGGTCGGGATGTGGTACTGTACTCCGGGTCTGGACATGGCTGCCGTGAACTGCGGTGTCAGTACTGATGGGAAATCCGCCAAGACCCTGGTGAATTCATCGTCGGACAGCGTGATGGAGTCCAGGTGTGGGGCTGGCAACTGTGCTTCACCCAGGGAGAACGTTTGAAAAGTCTTGGCGTGGACTAATCGCTTCCCTTGCAGGTCGACCAGCAGGCTGTTGGCTTGCAGAAAATCTGCCCCCAGGAGTGGTTGGGCCGCAGCGGCCAGTGTGAAGTCCCACGTGAACTGGCTGGAGCTGAACTGTAGCCGCACCGTGCGGGTGCCGTAGGTTCGTATTGTGCTGCCATTTGCGGCCCTCAGGGTGGGTCCCGGTTCTCTGTTGCGGGTGTCGTAACTTGTTGGAGGTAAAACACTGATCTCCGCTCCGGTGTCGACCAAAAATCGGCGTCCCGACTGCTTGTCCCAGACATACAGGAGGCTGTCCTGATGGCCAGCTGCCGTAGCCATCAGCGGCGGCTGGGCCTTGGCGTTTCCCGGGAATTTGCAGGGCGGTCTACAGCAACGGGCCTCTGTGCCCCACTGCTGGTGGTAGAAGCACCATTGTTCGTTGGGCTCTGCTGCCGGGCCTGGTCTGGTCTGTCATTGGGTATGCGGCTTGGTGATCTGTGCGATGGATGTCCCTCTCTCCTTCTTGGCAGTCCACAACACATCTGCTTGGGCCGCCACCCCCCGGGGGTTGCTGAAATCTGTGTCGGCCAGCAGCAGGCATATGTCCTCGTGCAGTTGCTCTAGGAACGCCTGCTCAAACATGAGGCAGGGTTTGTGTCCTTCAGCCAGGGCCAGCATTTCGTTCATTAATGCTGACGGCGGCCTGTCTCCCAAACCATCCCAGGTGCATTAAGCGGCGTGCTCGTTCACACCGTGAGAGTCCAAAAGTCTTTATGAGCAGGGCTTTGAATGCTGTGTATTTGCCGTTCTCTGGGGGCAACTGTATAAACTCCTCAACTTGTGCAGCAGTCTCTTGGTCGAGGGAGCTCAGCACGTAGTAGTAACGAGTGGACTCCAAGGTTATCTGCCGAATGTGGAACTGTGCTTCTGCCTGTTCCAACCACAGACGGGGTCTCAACAGCCAAAAACCTGGCAGTTGTAACAAAACTGCGTGAACAGATGCAGCGTCGGTCATCTCTGGCCCAAATATCGCTTGGGCCGTCGGGGTCACCAAATGTAGTGGTGTGCTACACGCAGCACTAGAGTAACTACACGGAGTCGGTGAGTTGGGGTTGCGATAAAGAGATTTATTCAAACTTCGCGGCTTCCTTTAAAGCCTTCCCGTTCCCGCCCTCCCTGGGGCAGGATTGCTGTGGGGAATGCATATTCCCAGACCCTTTCCACGCGCGGGATTTCCCCCCTGCTGGTGACGATGGCCTGGCGCCCTTTTTGGGGCCAGCTCTCTGCCTGCGCGCGCTGTTGTGAGCCGGGTCGTGGGTGCCAGAAAGTGGGTCGCCACAGTGTGATATTAGGTTTCTTTATTTAACAAATTGACCCTGAGGGGTGTGGTTTTTGTATTCCGTTTTTTGGATGATGATGGTTGCTCCGTCATGCCCCACCATGCTCAGTAACATTCTAGGAGTTCCAGGAGAATTGGGGCTACGCACAGCCTTGAAACTTAGAATGAACATGATCTGCAAATTTAACTTCCAGACTTCACTTGGGTAAGTGCAGGATAATGGGGAGAGGGGGTTGTAGGTTACACCCAGCTTTTTTCTTACCCTGAATTTAGAAGATAAGAGACAGATATTGAATATAGCTAACTTATTGTATTTTGGACTAGCTAATGGAAGACAATCACATACTTTCACATCTTAAAACCTCATGAATAATAAATCCCCAGTTCAATTCTCTAACATTGAAAATTGAAGAATAGGAAGAAGATTTGTTCAATATCTTTTCATTAATATTTCTTATATTCCAGTAGATTTCCCATTCATTAATCAAATTCTTTTCTAGGCCCAACCCCAGGGAGCACAGTCAGCAGAGCTAGCATGTGAAAGCTTATTTATACAGACAATCTTTTCCTATTTATTATGACATATAGGGAAGCCATTCGGCCTGTAACAGCAGAGAAATCCCATCAGTCCATTTCCTCCTGTCCTCATTTTTCCTGTGGCCTGCAACTTATTTTCTTTCTGTCCACAAACTCCCATTTCTATCATACTTTTGGCAGTTACCCACACTGAAAGATAATTTACAGTCAAGTAACCAACCAGTGGGTCTTTGTAATGCATGGGGAAATGCACTGGCAAAGGGAAAACAAGCAATCTCCCAACAGCATAGGAGGTCACAATCAAGCCTATGTTCCTGCAGCTGGGAGGCTACAGCAACAGCTGCTCAAAGAACTACAGACTTCAACCTATCAGATCCCACTATGATCATGGAGCACAACTGGATGTAGATCTGTTTGGGAGCACGTGTCCACTCGAAAGACAGTGAACTCAGAGCACCCCTTTACACAGGTGTGCTGTGACTGCAAAATGCAATTTACAGTACATAGAATACACTGCAGCAATTAGCCCTGCTAATGAGAATGCTGGCAATCAATGCAGTATTACAACCATCTCCCTAGTAGTGCATTGTCAGAGATGTAATCTTTTCTCTATAAATTATCATCCATGCTGTTGGCCAGAAAGAACTACAGTCTACAAGTCAATGAATTTGAATGAATCAAGGACAGTGGAAGCAGATAGACCAACTTTCTTTGTTCTTGCCATGACGGAGGAGTGGTGGCTGCCATTTTATGAAGAGACTGTGTTCTTTATTTTGTGAGTTACTTGGCTTGGCTTTATCAGTGATTTAAAGTCGACATAATGATGCCTCAGATAATCTGCTGGTCTGGGGATAATTTCCAAAGAAGAGGTTATTTGTGAGCTGTTCTTTGGTTGGATATAACATGCAGGTTTTGAACATTAAGGTCTCATAGCACCAACAAATCTAAAAAAAAATGTTGAACTGCTTATCTCAGTGACCCGACACATACTGAGGAAAATGATTAGAGCACGAGAGAAGGAAGTGTATGTGCTAGATTTTAACTTTAGAAATACTCCAGAGGCAGCTAAAGTGTCTTTCCTCCAAGAAAATACATGGAGAGGGGTAGGAGAGAGGGCCTTTAAGAGGTTGCATAAACCATGTTATTGCGTTGGGGAGGCCCCCAACCACCAATTTTTCACTCTTCCTTGGTTCATTGAAAAATGTGTGCAAGTTTCATGGAGTTAATTAGCTTTTATTTGAAGTTCTGCAGCTACTTGGAGAAATTTCTAAAGGAAATATAGTGCAAGCATGGATTTTTATTTGTCCTCTCTATGTTTTTGGTTTGTGTTTCTTTAGTTTTGCTTGTGTTTTATACAGATTTGAATTTAGAGAAACTTAGATGCCATATTGCCCAGGTGTAATCCGGGTTGGGAATGAAATTTGTGCATCTCTACTCCTGATATGAGTGTGGCACGTGGCCAAGTCGTTAGGGCATTGGGTTCACGATCTGAAGGTCGTGGGTTTGAGTCTTGGCCAAGGCAGCGTGTTGTGTCTTTGAGCAAGGCACCTAACCACACACTGCTCTAGTCCACTCAGCTGAAAATGGGTGCCGGCAAATGCTGGGGGTTGACCTCGCGATAGACTGGCCACCTATCCGGGGGGGGAGTCTTGTACTCTCAGTCACTTCACACCACAGAAACCGGCATAAGCACTGGCCTGATAGGCCACAAGGCTCAGAGCAGAATTTAACAGACTTTCTGATGGAAATGGGCACTCAGAGAAATTGTGCCTTGGTGGACAGTTACATTTTGAATTTGAATTTAACATTTTTGGAAGATTGGAACTTTGGGGGGCAATCCTAAAAGTTGCCTTTACTGATAAAATTGATTCCTTTTACAGAATATAAAAGACATTGCTCAGGACTTTTGACATATTGATTTTGAGTTTGAGATCCCTTGGACAAATAGTTTCGAAGTCACCAGTGTTTAGTTGTGCAAAGTGCAAATGGAAGTTCAATTTAAACATTGGACTGATCCAAACAACATTTCAGCATTTATCAGTAGCTACTACTGGATGTTCAGATTAAAATATCTTGGTCAGTCAGCCTTAGCACCGCAAGGTTGAGATGTAGCTGTAAAGGACATCATAGAGTCTACTTTCCTTGCAGATCTACAATAATCTACAACAATCTTCATTGTAATGGAGAATCTCATGGGCCTCAGCATATGATAGCAAATGATGCAAAGGGACCTCTTGTATCAAAATAATAAGGGGTGAGGTGGAAGGAGATTAGAAAGAAATACCAGAGAACAAAGACACAAACAAAGGGAAAACACAAAGGAAAAAAATCTATTTTAAATGTTTGTAGTGGTTCCTTATCAGTACAGATGGGTGAGAGGAGAACTGAAAGCAGTATATATGTAGAAGATGAAGATGGCCAGGAAAGGTAAAGTATAGCTTTAAAGTTATCCAACACCATGAGTGCACAGGTAGCAAAAATGGCAGCCATGGTATGTGATTAGCCACCAAGAATGTGTCCTACCCAGATCAGAATCAGGGTTATTATCACCAGCATAGGTTGTGAAAGTTGTTCACTTAGCAGCAGCAGCTCAATGCAATACATAATACACAGAAAAAAAATAAATAAATTACAGTCATACATTATTGTATGTACACTTGCAATAGGCTTACAGAACATTTGCCTCTTTGGGAAGTACAAGGGTTTGTTTCAGCTGACAGAAAGCCCCTCCCATCTACAACTCTGTTGGAGTATATACCTGAAGAAGCAAAAGGGAAAGTATATGGAGTTATAAGGTGAAACCCCAGTCTAAATGATCCCCTGAGGGGGATAAAAGGCTGATGAGTTAGTGAAGCAAGGTGCTTTAAATGGGTAGGAATGGCAGCTGCAGATCAGGGAGATAGGAAGGCAAAAGGAGCAACAGGTTAAGGCTATGGATTTAATTAAGGAGCAGAATAAAGAAATGGAATTATAAAAAATTAATAAAAGGAGCAGAGTCTGAAATGTACAAAGAGCACTAGGGTGTATATGTTAAGGATGGAGTAGCCCTGTATGAAGGGAAGCTTATTGTCCCAGAGGGAGGAAGAAATCAAATGATCCACTTGTACCATGATCTATGGGGACACCAGGGAGCGAACAGCACCATGGAAAAGATAAAGGAGGTGTTGGTGGTTTAGGATTAAGCACAACATGGAGCACTATATTAAGAATTGCTTGATTTGTACACAATACAATCCTGATAGAAATGTAAAGAAAGAAGACCTCTGATATTCCAGACCAGTGGAAGGGCCTTGGACTAATTTGGACATATTACATTGGACGTTTGCCTTCCACACCAGCAGGGTAAAGTATTTTGTTGTAGTAGATGCTTCAAGTGAATGGAAGCTTTTCCGATTAAGGCAAACATGGCTAAGCCACTGCAAAAATCTTATTGGAAAGGGTCTTCACTCACTGGGGATTAACTCATAGTATAGAATCAGATCAAGGCACACATTTTACTGTCCAGATAACACAAGATATCTTGGTGCTTTTAGGGATCAAGCAAAGATTTCATATACGCTATAGAAAATAATCCAGTGGAATTGTGAAAAGGACGAACCGAACATTTAAAAAAAAGATGGCCAAAATAGTGCAACAACATGGAACGACAGGGTAGATAGTTTTGCCTTGTGTATTGATGATACTGAGGAAAAGAGTGACATAATCAATGGGTTACACCTCTGATAAACATGACCAGAAGAGACATGAGAGAGTTGGAGGAGTTGTTGGGATTAGACTTGAGAGAACCCGAATTAGATGAGATTGTGTCAGAAAAGTGGATTGAATTATATCCTGACAAAGGGTCTCAGCCTGAAACGTCGACTGTACCTCTTCCTAGAGATGCTGCCTGGCCTGCTGCGTTCACCAGCAACTTTGATGTGTGTTGCTTGAATTTCCAGAATCTGCAGAATTCCTCATTTACAATTATAGGTAGAGATAGTGAAAGCGGCGAATTTTATGGCAGCCTACCAATTACAAAAGACGAGGCAACAGAATAAAAACTACTTTGACTCAAAATTCAGTCCCATAGAATTAAGTCCAGGAGAAAGTGATGATTAGGATACTTGTAGGACTATGTTGTTACTGAGTTGCTGCCAATTCCTTATTTGAATGCAGACCGGACACGAGTTGTGGAGGAGGCAAAGAAGAAATCCATCAATGGACTAAATATACAAAAATTATTCAGATATGCTGATAAAGCAAATAACACATTGCATGACTCAGACTCTTGGGATACGTTTTGGAATTGGGGATCAAATGTTCAAATACATCCATGCGTGAGAATAGTATTATATGCTGTGGTATCAATTCTACATACGCTGACACTGGTATTGTTCCATGTGTATCACCCTAGGAGGTGGAACAGTGAATTTGTGCAAAAGGAAGAGGATGATGCTTTTATAATAGAAATGATTATCTGTATACACAGTGTATGAATTCAGTAAGTAAGTGGCACCTTTATCTTTGTATAATGCAAATGTAACACACCTGCTGGGGGTTCATGGCAGATCAACAAGTAGTCGATAGAATAGAGCAGGACAGTTATCCTAAGAAAAATATCTTTTGGATCGGGGGTGGGGGGAAGCTATTGGCCAGAAAGAACTACAGTCTACAAATCAGAGAATTCCAATGAATCAAGGACAGTGGACACAGACAGACCAACTACCTTTGTTCTTGCCACGAAAGAGAGATGGAGGCTGCCATTTTAGAAAAAGACATTTTGTGAGTTGAAATCGCTTGGCTTGATTGGTGTTCAAAGTTGATAGAATGATGCCTCAGGTATTTTGCTGAACTAAAGATCATTTCCAAATAAGAAGTTATCTGCTTGAGAACAAAGAGCCATAAATTAACAATTGTCACTTGCTGGCCTGGAGCAGAGCCAATAAAAAGGTTTCAAAGGTCAGGTACATGACCTATAACCGATGATATCAGAATGTGATATCTGAATTGGTAAGGAATGAAAGTAAAAGCAGACATTTTAAGTGTGCTGGCAGTGGTAACTCTGTAGGGGATCAAATATCGCGGATGTGAGGTGCCCCATGGATATGTGGAGATTCAAAATGGGACTACAAGGAATGCTTGGCCAGCAGCAGAAACTCCTTTTAAACTGGTATTATATTTTCTATTCCTTGACTGTTCATAGAAGATCAGGGAAAACTTAGAAGGTGTGCACACAGGTACTTGGTTGTGTAAGTTCCTGTGTTCTTCCATTGAGACAATAAAGGTAATCGGTAATTACAGATTCTCTCTGTACCTTCCTGATCATTATTATAAGGGGTGATTCCTGTAACAATGTTGATTTTATCCTCCATCAATAACTTGCTACATTAGTTTAAATAGAATCCCAATTCTTGTACATTACTTGCTGCGTTTCCTGTACTTCTACCAACATACACCTTAGAATAATTCAAGGCTGTAAATAATATGCATTTTATCATGAAAATACAGCTATCATTTTAGTTGAGTTGATGTATCAGTCTTGTTCTTCATCCATGTTACCTAGCTAATGTGTTGCATTGTATTACCTTACTGTAAGATAATGCATTGTGTTATTGTTATTAGATGCAATATAAAAGGAGAGTTCCTTTCACATCATAAAACTTCACATGTGAATAATTTATTGGCAGAAATCAATTCACTAATGCAGAAGTATTGAGATAAGGAAAGATTTGTTCAATGCCCTTTAATGAATAATTCTTACTTATTTGTCATACATTAATCAAGAGATTTAAGGCTCAAATCTAGGTCTGATTTAGGAGCCATTGCCAGCTGCACTTAATATATTTTCATGGATAATACATTTGAAAAGCCCATTTGCCTAAAGGAACTCAAGACATGATAAATCTTGGATTGTTTCTTTATATTGGCAGAGAACTTGGGTGACAGAAGGCTACTTAAACTGCCTTGCAGCTCCCTTTTGGTTTTATCAAGGAAGTGACCTTGATTGGCTATAAACATCATTAATTTCAACAAGAGATCACAATTATACAGCAACTATTTAACTTGGACAGCTTCCATTGCAAATGTCTAAACAGCATTTTTCAAAAATCTTAGGGAACTCAGGATCTTGTGACATAACTCTAATAATGGTATTATGGAGAAAATCCCAAGATTTTTGATGTAGGGTGACTCGGACCTAACCCTGGGGTCTTGGTCTTCTCATTTTCTTCTTGAGTCTGTACTCTGAATCCTATCAGCATTGCCCATTGCTGTAATGAACATTAGTAGTTTAGCTGTATATTAAATTCACTAATCTTTATCGTCAAATATGTGCAAGGGGCACTTGACGTAACTTTTCATTCGATGACAGAGGGGAGGTCCACTCTTTTTTCAGAGAATGGGGTTCCACTGCTAACAATGCAGCCCTTACCTGCATCTCCTCTCTCACCCCATTTCATTCCAGCTGTCATAAACAAGATAGGGTTCCCCTTGTCCTCACTTACCACCCCATGAGGCTTTACATTCAACAGATCATTCTCTCCAATTTCCATCATCCCCAATGAGATACAACCAACAGGGGCATCCTCCCCTCCTCTCTCTTATTTCTGCAGGAACTGTTCTCTCCACAACTCCCGTGTCCACTCATATCTCTCTACCGATCACCTACAGGAACTATTGCTAAATGCTACTCCTGCCCCTACACCTCCTCCCTCACAATTCAAGGCCCCAAGCAGTCCATCCAGGTGAAGAAGCACATCCCATGTGCTAACAGTTATTGCAACTAGCAATTATTGCATCTGAGGAAGCAGCACTTCACATGTGCTATCATTTATTGCATCAGTTACAAACTCCTCTGCATTGGTTATGTAACGCACTGTAAGGTTTCACTGCTAATGTAATGGCCTCTCTGTAATGTTTCACTGCTAAGGTAATGGTTTCTCTGTAGCAGCAATGTTTGGGTTATGACAAGAGATAACGGGGGCTTTGGAATGTATACTAGCCAATGAGCGGGATGTGGTTATTTCTCGTGGGACTGGGAGCAGGGATTTCACGGTCTTTTGCCAGGGAGAGAGGAGGAAAGTAAACATGAATGAAGAGAGTAGGTAGACCGCCAGATGGAGTGCAGGAGGAGTGAGGGTCCGAGGGTCGGCTACGCTCGGAGGAAGTCATCAGGGAAACAAATGAATGGAACTGTGAGCTCCAACATTGCGCATTAGACTGTCTCATGAGAATGGACCCCTTTTATTTTGTAATTTATTTTTTATTGAATTTCATCAAACAAACATTTCCATAAGATGTATTTCAGATACTGTACATATCATATATTTGTCACAAATCTCTACATAATATTTATCAGAGGTATACGCTTATAGAAAGCAGAGGAAAGAGAGAACAAGGGAAAGAACAAAACTATGTACAGAGTAGGGAGTGATCTTTTTTTAAAACAACATATTCATTGATTGTGAGAATACAATCAGGCCTATGAGGTGTTATGTAGCTAAAACCATTTTTTTCAGTATGAATAAAATTGTTCCAACTTATGATTAACAGATGTCATTATCTTCTCCATTTTGTAAATGTCCATTGTAATTTCCATCCCTACATTTAAAGTTAGGCTCTCCTGTGATAACCATTTCCTGGTAAGTGTCTTTTTACCAGCCGCCAGCAGTACATTCATTAAATATTTATCTCTTTTCAACCATTCTTGAGGTATATACCCAAAATATATGGTCTAATCATTTAATCACTTTTTGTTATTTCGTGGTACTGAGTTGTAACAGGAGACACATGGCTCAGCATCCACCCAAACAAGATTTCTTAAGTTTGGCTGGGCCAAGGGCTGTCTTCCCCTAGATTAAGCCGCTAGCTGAACTGAGTGTCACAGTTAGATCCCACACCCGGGGGGGGGGAGGGGGGGGGGGTCGCTCTGCTGAGCACCTTTACTCCCTCTGCCATAACAGTCTGGATCACCTGGTGGCCAACCATTTTAATTCCACTTCCCATTCCCACAATGGCACGTCTTTCCACGGCCTCCTCTACTGCCGGGACAAGATGTGGATTAGAGGAACAGCATATCATATTCCATTCTGGTAGTTCCCAACCTAATGGCATCAATATCAATTTCCTTTAACTTTGTTAAGCAATCCCCTCTTGCCTCCCTCTCCCATCAATTTATTTATGCTTATTCCACTGGCCCCTTCATCCCTTCTCTGCACTTGATATCTGCCCTGATGTATGTTGCAGGGAATAGTCTGTAGAGCAGAGTCCTTTGATACACAGCTGCTGGACACGATGCTTCACTGCACTCTCTTAGCAATTGCAGAGTTCAAAGAAGTAGGTGACCATCTCTTCCTCACTTCAGCCATCTTGAGAACAGTGTGCATGGGCGGGGTAGGGGAGGGTGTATGCTTGGGAAGATCTTGGTACTGCTTGGTCAGATCTGGTGATGAGGCATTCTGGCCAATGACTTGGACCTTTGCTCAGGAATAAACCCTGAGTCCATAGTGTCCCTATCCTGCAGTGTCTGTAGTACATTCAACAGACCACCACCTGATGAACTTGTGGGCAAAGGTATTTACTTGGGAAAACTCTCCTGCAAAGGACAGATCCTGTGGATGCATCCAACTGACTGGGATACTGCACAAGACCTTTCTTCCACAACACCAAGAGAACCTTAGCACATGGTGACACTCAATGCTCATGTGCTTTTGGTCCACACACCACAGACACAAAGGCAGTCACCAGGCTGAGATGAAACATTAGTTATGCTTTTGCCCCCATTCTGTAGTGACTTGTGCAACATGACTTGACAGACTTACTCCATTGTGGACCCCCAGGTAAACTAGACAATGTCCAAGGCAGAGGTTCAAGGAACAAGCTACACCTGCACCAAGCACAGAGGCCTGAGAGCATAAATTACACTTGATAACCAAATTCTTCCCAGCTATTTACAAACTATTTTTGGTTTATATTCTCAATATGCACCAGCTAGCTCTTGTTAAACAGCTCAGACCCTGTAAACCAGATACTTAGCACCTTCAGGTCATCGGATTGGTTGTGCAAGTTACCAAAGAGCGTGGCCTGATTCTTTGAGAGATTGATTTGGGTCCCGTCCAGAACAAACTGGTCACAGATGCTGATCAATCTACAAACTGACTGTAGATCCAAGCAGAATAAGGCAACATTGCCCACATACAGGGAGGTTTAACTTGCATGCCTCCACTGCCTGGCAATGTCACCCCTCTCATGTTCTTGTGCTTCCTAATGGATTCAGCAAGTGGTTCTATACAACACACATAAGATAGGGGAGAGTGGGCAACTCTGCCTGACTCCAGATTTGATGGGGAAGCTGTTGGTCTCCCATCCACTGATTTGGTCCACACAAAGGATGTCTGTGTACAGCAGATGGACCTTATTTCTAATTCCCTCCAAAATTCCCATTTTGGAGAGCACATCCATCATGGAATGTACATGTGTGATATCATACTGAAGGCCTACTCTTGTTCTAAGGTGATCAGGCAGGCATCCACACTTCTGTCCTCTTAAGGCGATGGTATCCCCAAGTACCACAAGGCTAGAGATTTTCCTGCCAGGTTCAGCACAGGATTGATCTGGGTGTCTCATCAATCCCAAAGCAAACTTGATCTGTGGCAATGGCCTTGGACAGGATCTTAGTCCACACATAGTGAGGTGGGACTCCAATTCTTGGTGACCTTCTACTCCTCTCCTCGCTGATGGAAGTAATGATGTCCTTCATGGAGTATGGCCACAGATGCAGATCAGTCTACAAACTGAATGCCAGACAGAAGCGCAGTGTTGTACACTTCCAGCGGGTTTGGGCCCATCAAATCCCACCAAGCTGAGTGCAACTCAACTGGCAAACTTGCTTCTGGGAGTTTTATTTCTGTTAGATAGCTCCCCAGGTTCAGAGGTTGGTTCACACTTTCCTCCTTGATATCGATAAGCGCCTCTGTGATAGAACACAGGTTGTATGTGCTGTCTGTGGAGTTGTCATACAGACCAGTATAGGTTCTGCAGATCCTCCATATGTTTGTCGGTGAAGACATTACTTGGCCATCCTCCACTTTAAGGCTGTGGATAACAGAACTTGCAGTGTGAACTTTTTAAAAGAAGAAAAATGACCACGTCTCATCCTGCTCCACAAAGTGAACTATGAATCAGAAGATGATCTTGGAGGATTCCAAGGTAAAGAGCACAGCTTGCCAATTTTTCATCTGAATTCCTCTTTGACATCAGTCCCCTGAACTGCAGAAGCTGCTGCAAGTTTGACTAAAGTTGGCATAATTACTTTTGAACTTTGTCTTGCTTTCAGAATAGCTTCGTGAATGAAGAACTCCTTCATGTTCTCGTTGATTGCTTCCCACCAGTGAATCCAAGAGTCAAAGGGAGACTTTACAGTTCTCCAACCTGTGCAATTCTTCTTTAGTTCCTTGATGCTCTGTGGGGTCAGCAGCTTAACATTCAAGTTCCCTGTCCCTGTGTCTGCTTTCTGGTCTTCCTGCTGGTGACAAATGGCTCAAAGGAGAGAGTTATCAGAGAAGAACACCGAGTGATATAGGTGGATCTGACCATGATTGTCTTCGACAAAAATAGTAAGTCAATTCAGGGTCGTACTGAGCTGCCTGTTCTGGTCCAAGTGCACTGGACTATGCTCTGCCTGAGGGGTTCTGAAGGTGCTAAGGGTTTTGCATCTTTAACTGTTTCCATCAGAAGTTTGTTGTCTAGTTTCCGACTGGAAACTAGGGTTTAGAAGCTCAAGGTGAATGTCCTCTGCTCAGTTCTGGTCTCAGTCTATTCTGGAGCTTCTGTACTAGTAAGGGATATATCAGCATTCCCCTAAAAGGTATTGGAGTCAGTTTCCCCTCTCATTGCCTGAGCATAGATTATAGGCACATTTTGGGCAAGATTTGTAGAGATGGTCTGCCTCTCTGCACTGATTGCAACTTTCTCTTCCTCTGCAGTCCTTCCTCCATTCAATTCTTGCAGATGACTGCACTACTCTGGGCTGTCACATGTCCAGATTTGTTGTATATACCATGTGCCCATAGTACCCTTCCACAGCAAACACAGAGGGTGAATGATGGCTCCATTAGCATCCACTCTTAGCTTAACTTTCACCTGGTGCTCTGTGGCCCAGATTGTAAACAGAACCTTGATATTTCCACAGCCTCTTACTCTCCCAATGTAAAGGGCACATGCAAGTTGAATGTGTGCACCATTACCACATCCTCCTCCTTTTACAAGAGGGTGAAGTGTGGTTATAACTTCAGCAGTGAGAAAAGAACCTCACTCCCCTTCTTCTGCAAGTCCTGTAGTATCTTCTGCCATCCAACTGTGTACTTGAAAGCAACAAAGTGCCTGTTACCTGGGAATCCAGGAGGCAAGATATACTCTTTACCACTCAGTCAGGACTTCCATGATAAAGAGAACCCCACTGAAGGGTTTCCCCTTCATCAAGATCCTTCACTGCCATCCTGACAGTGTTTCAAATGCCCTGCCCTCCTCCTGAGAGGCTTCAATCACCTTGATAGTACTGATTGATTATATCAGGTTTAGCTGTTAGAAAAGGCATTAATTTCCCAAAAAGCAACAATATTGTTCACTCAACAGCCAGAAACTATATTTATCCGTGGCATTCCCCATTCTGTTCTTCTACCAAAATGTATTATGCACCACCAGGGGTAATAAAACCTTAGATCATGTCTACACAAATGTGGCTGACGCTTACAAAGCCACTACCCTCCCCCACCTGGGACAGTCTGACCATCTTTCATTGTTTCTGCTTCCCAAGTATAGCCCGGTCATTGAAGGTGTGAAACCCACAATGAAGACTATTGGGATCTGGCTGGAGGGTGCTGACTCTGCTCTTCAGCATCAATTCCAGCACACAGACTGGAGCGTGTTTGCTGCCCATGCCACCACAGACTCTCAGATTAACATTGATTTATATACCAACTCTGTCCTTGAGTACATCAACAAGTGCGTAGATAGAGTGACATCACAAAAACAAAGTTTTCCCCAAGCAAAAACCATGGATGAACAGAGAACAGCACACAATGTTGCTGGTGAACGCAGCAGGAGAAGACAGGAGGGGGAGGGATGGAGCCAAGAGCTGGACAGTTGATTGGCAAAAGGGATGTGAGGGGACCATGGGGCAGGAGGCCCAGGGAGAAGGAAAAGGGGAAGGGGGGGAAAAACCCAGAGGATGGGCAAGGGGTATAGTCAGAGGGACAGAGGGAGAAAAAGGAGAGTGAGAGAAAGAATGTTGTATAAAAATAAATAACGGATGGGGTACGAGGGGGAGGTGGGGCATTAGCGGAAGTTAGAAAAGTCAATGTTCACGCCATCAGGTTGGAGGCTACCCAGACGGAATATAAGGTGTTCCTCCAACCTGAGTGTGGCTTCATCTTTACAGTAGAGGTCGTGGATAGACATATCAGAATGGGAATGGGATGTGGAATTAAAATGTGTGGCCACTGGGAGATCCTGCTTTCTCTGGGGGACAGAGCACAGGTGTTCAGCAAAACGATCTCCCAGTCTGCATCGGGTCTCGCCAATATACAGAAGGCCATATCAGGAGCACCAGACACAGTATATCACCCCAGTCAACTCACAGGTGAAGTGTCGCCTCACCTGGAAGGACTGTCTGGGGCCCTGAATGGTGGTAAGGGAGGAAGTGTAAGGGCATGTGTAGCACTTGTTCCGCTTACAAGGAAAAGTGCCAGGAGGGAGATCCGTGGGGAGGGATGGAAGGGACAAATGGACAAAGGAGTCGCGTAGGGAGCGATCCCTGCGGAAAGCGGTGGGGGGGGGGGGAGGGAAAGATATGCTTAGTGGTGGGATCCCTTTGTAGGCGGCGGAAGTTACGGAGAATAATTTGTTGGACCCGGAGGCTGGTGGGGTGGCGGGAGGATGGAGTGAGAGCAGATGTGTGTGAAATGGGGGAGATGCATTTGAGAGCAGGGTTGATGGTGGAGGAAGGGGAGTCCCTTTCTTTAAAAAAAAAGGACACCTCCCTCATCCTGAAATGAAAAGCCTCATCCTGAGAGCAGATGCGGCAGAGACGGAGGAATTGCGAGAAGAGGATGGCATTTTTGCAAGAGACAGGGTGAGAAGAGGAATAGTCCAGGTAGCTGTGAGAGTCAGTAGGCTTATAGTAGACATCAGTAGATAAGCTGTCTCCGGGGATAGAAACAGAAAGATCTAGAAAGGGGAGGGAGGTGTCGGAAATGGACCAGGTAAACTTGAGGGCAGGGTGAAAGTTGGAGGCAAAGTTAATGAAGTCAACAGAGAAGTTCACCTCCTGCTCAAAGCCAGAGATTCAGCCTTCAGGTCTGGAGACCGGGAGGCTTACAGCTCAACCAGGGCCAACCTGAGGAGGGGAATCTCTCAGACTAAACACATATACAAACAGAGAATCTCGGAGCATTTCAACTCCTCGGACCCCCGGCGCATGTGGCATGGCATACAGGTTATTACAGACTTCAAACCACCTAGTACTGTGCCCCCTTCCAGCTCTGCTTCCCTCCCTGATGAGCTCAATTACTTCTATACTCGCTTTGACCTAGGGAACAGGGAGGCTAACCTCAAAGCGGATCTCCCACCTGGTGAACTGCCTCTCTCACTTTCCACCTCCGATGTTTGCGCCACCCTGAGCAGGGTGAATGTACGGAAGGCAGCTGGTCTGGATGGAATACCTGGCCATGTGCTCAGAGTCTGTGCAGGGCAGTTGGCCAGGGTCTTCATGGACATTTATAATCTGTCCCTGGCCCAGGCAGTTGTCCCCACAAAGCTTCAAGATCGCTACCATCGTGCCAGTGCCGAAGCATTCCACTGCCACGGGCCTGAATGACTTCTGTACAGTAGCACCCACCCCCATCATTGCAAAGTGCTTTGAGAGACTGGTTCTATCACATCTGAAATCCTGCCTGCCTTCTATCTTGGACCCCCATCAATTTGCCTATCACACCAACAGGTCAACAGAGGATGCCATCTCCATGGCACTTCACTCTGCCCTGACCCACCTGGACAGCCCCAACTCTTACATCAGAATGCTGTTCATTGACTTCAGTTCAGCATTTAATACTGTGATCCCCTCCAAGCTGATCACCAAACGTCACCAGCTTGGTATCAGCGTATCCCTCTGCAATTGAACCTTGGACTTTCTGACTAACAGACCCCAATCAGTTAAGTTACACAACCTCTCCTCCTCCACTCTCACCCTGAAAACCGGCGTGCCTCAAGGCTGTGTGCTGAGCCCTCTTCTGTACTACCTTTTCACCTATGACTGTGTTCCTATACATGGTTCTAATTCCATAATCAAATTCGCAGACGACACTAGGGTGGTTGGTCTGATCAGAGGGAATGATGAGACAACCTACAGGGATGAGGTCCAGCACCTGGCTGCATGGTGTGCCAACAACAATCTGGCCCTTAACATCCAGAAGACCAAGGAGATCATTGTGGACTTCAGGCACGCCAGGAGTCACACTCATGTCCCCACCTACATCAACGGAACTGTAGTGGAGTGTGTATCAATGTTCAAATTCCTTGGTGTCCACATTTCCGAGGATCTCACCTGGTCCCTGAACTCCTCCATCCTGCTCAAAAAGGCGCAACAGTGCCTTTGTTTCCTGTGGAGTATGAAGAAAGCTCACTTCTGTCCCAGGAGACTGACGGACTTTTACCACTGTACTGTTGAGAGCATACTCACCAACTTTATCTCGGTGTGGTATGGCAATTGTCCCGTATCAGACTGCAAAGCACTCCAGCGTGTGGTGAAAACTGCCCAGCCGATTATCGGCACCCAATTGCCCACCATTGAGAACATCTACCATAAACGCTGCCTGGGCAGGGCGAAAAGCATTATCAGGGATGCATCTCACCCTAACCATGGACTTTTTACTCTCCCCCCATCCGGTAGGCGCTACAGGAGCCTCCGCTCCCGCACCAGCAGGCACAGGAAGAGCTTCTTCCCTGAGGCTGTGACACTGCTGAACCTTTCATCACAGCCCTAAGCAGTATTGCACCCATATTGTACTGTCTCAGTACTTATATATTTGTGTGCTGTAGCACTTTTTTTATTCGCAGTTATTTTGTAAATAACACTATTCTTTGCATTTCATGCTAAATGCATTTCATTGGCTTTGTATCTGTACTCGGCACAATGACAATAAAGTTGAATCTAATCTAATCTAATTTACAGTACCTTGAAAAAGTATTCAGCACACACCTACTTTCACATTTTACTGTCTCATTTCCTAAATTTGAAATATATTGAAGTAGAATTTTTATCGCTGATCTACAAAACATTGTGCATCATGTCAAATCAAAAGAAAAATGTCAAAATCTGTCAACAATTAACTAAATTTTTTTTTAAAAAAGTGGAGGCTGAGAAACTACTCATTCCTTTTTTAATTACAACACTGATTTTCCTCAGGTGCAATATTGTACATTATGTTACCAACTCACCCAATTTGTTGATGTAGGAAATTGGAGGATCACCTGAATAAGTACCCCCTCTCTCTGTAAGGTCCAACAGTATGGTAGATTTTCAACAGACCAAACCAAAATAAAGACAAAAGAGCATTCAAGGCAAGTCAGGAAAATGACAATAGAGACCATCTCAAAGGGACTAAACCTTCCAGACTGTATGTACTTCCTTTACAATGAATGCTGTTTGTGGATTTCAGTGCCTGTGAAATTTTTTATTAAGGTCTCAAAGAATCCATTATTGTCAGTGACAAATAAACTCCAGAAAGTATATTATCGGTATGCTCCTGTTGGATTTATCAGCATAACTGGATCAGGTGACAAATTAGCTAACCATATTTCTCACAGGCAGTGGACAAATAGCTTAATCTTATGTGCAGTGATGGTCATTACAGAAACTCTGCTCTCTACAATACTTTACCAACAATCTATAATATATATCTATACAAGTACCCAGGCATTTTAGAATTCATATGTTGTTGGTTTTCATTGAACAAAAACTTAACTGGTTCCTTAGCCACTGAATTTCCTAGAAAGATTAGTTTTTGATGTAATACAACTTTAGACAAACCCATGTCCAGCAAACTTAGACCAATGACAGATCATAGTATTAAAAATACATTTTCCTAGTTTTATTAACAATAAATCACCTATGTCCTCTATGTAGGAATCAATTCACCAAACATCCTTTCAGTTCATTTATATTTAAACTCTCATGTATTGTGAATTAGGTCTCAAACAATGACACTAAATGGAATTTATCAGATTATAAACATTTTTTCATTATAATAGCACTGATTTCATCTATCACAAACTTATTAAGCAATTTTATTATACAAAACAAAAATCACAACTTTTATGTAGTATTTTGTTGATATGATTTCATGATGATCAAGCAAGAATAAGATCACAAAATATATTGCTGAGCTGACCTTAAAGATGACCGAATGTTATTACTGATGCTTTGTCACTTGCAAGAAGTGGGATTTAACGGTTACATTAGTGAACTCGTAAACCAGGGACTTGGTCTAATGATCTGGAAACAAGAGTTTCAATTTGCAGTGCAACAGCTGCAAAATTTAATGTAAAACTGGAATATAAAGCAAGTTTACTAATGGCAACAATGAAACTAATGAATTGTTGAAAATCATATTTGGAAACTAATGTTCTTTAAGGAAGGAAATATGACACTTGTACTTACTCTGGCCACTATCCAACTTCTGATTCACAACAAAGTATCCAATGATTAAGCACTTCACACCCTGGCTTCCCAAGGCCAACCCTGCTGCTGCCGCAGCAATGATCTTATCTCCACATGGAGAGGGATGAGGTTTTTTCTCTTTCTATGAATGGAATATTCTGTTCTATTTGTAAAGCCTCTGATAATAAAACAAACTATGCACATTTCCAGTAACACCTGATAAACATTCACAAATTGGTGATAAATATCAAGCATTCTTTCCTTCACAAGAAGTACCATACAGCAATCACCATTTATCACGTCCATTCCCCACACAATTGTGTTGAAAAGTATTGTCACTAAATCCCCTAGCATCAACCTCCGAGAGCTCATTTTGCTAGAAAGTTAATTGAGTCTGGTATTCTGCAGCAAATGACTTGATCCATGACGGCTAAGCAATTCCCCTCTCCACACGGCATATCAGGAGCAAGGTGAAATATTGCCCATTCTGCTGCATGAGTGGACATTCTTCAGGATAGTTGTCCGTGTGATATTTATCCAAGTTAACTTTGCAAAAAAGCTTATTATTTGGCAATTGGAATTCCTGAGAGCTTGCTTTATCCAAACTGGCTCATGCATTTTCAATATTAAAGATTATGTTTCAACTAGCAACTTTAATATTACACAGACAAAACAGAATGATTGGTTTGCAGCTCATATAGCCACTAGGAAATCATCTCTGCACGAGGAACTTACCATGACTTTTTTTGAAAGTATCTGCTGTATTTGTAGACTACAACCAGCAGAAGTGCCTCAAAGTCATACACCATCTTGATTTAGAAGTACATCTTCTCCCTTATCCCATAAAATCTGAAGCACTCTACCTCACTATGAAATACAGCCAGATTATAGCAGTTTAGGTAATGCCTTGCCACCATTCTGTGAGCAATCAGGGTCAGGTAATGGATGTGGGCATCAACGTAAGTGCTTGTATCCGATGTATAAATAACCAAAACAAATAATCCCATGTCCAGCACAAGGTTTTTACTTAATTTAGAGCATTACATGTCTCTCTTAGGATGATGTCCAAAGCATTTTGTAACTACTGGAGTAATTTAAGTTATATTATATAAAAAAAGTAATGAATTTGTTCCCTTATTTGATCTGAATCAATTTAATTGCTGCATCACAGCTCTAATTCTGTGCCTCAAAGGTGAATCCAGTCCCAATCAAAGGAGAATTCAATCCCAATCAGAGGCTGTGTTCAGTTGCCTGCCAGGATTTCTCACTCACACTAAATGATCATGAACAAGTTTCATCAGCTTCCATCCACTCCCTCGGTCCACTAAACAAAACTATCCACAATCTAACAATAATGGCTAGTGAAATTGATTCTACGCAAGCTTAGTTTCTGAAGACGGTGCTTAACCACATCAAATAGGATTAACCCAAGTACTCCTGCAGATGCAAAGCTATTTAATGTTTCTGGTCACAAAATGCACTGGTAGTTTTCACCAGTCCTGTCAGCTGTGATTAAAGTGGTCAATCCCATCCAAGTCAGAAGGCTGGGATTTCAAATATCTCTCTACAGACATGAACACAAATGTTTAGGCTAATTGAAGACCCCATTTGAGATCTCAGGAAAACATTTTGATGAGGAGCAGGGAAGTTGTCCAAGGTGAGGGAGCCAAAATTCATCTTTCAATCAACATTAATGAAACAGATCACATGGCCATTATCACACTGCTTCTCAAAAACCTAACAGATCATTTCACACATTACAGTGGCAACTGTATTTGTAAAGTACTACAGAGGTTGTGAAGAACTTTGGGACACCATACAAGGGGTGTGACAGGCTCCATGTTAAAGCACATCTACTTCTTGCATGTAAATTAAAGTGTCAATTTTTAGTCTTAAGATATTCAAATTCCAATTTGTTTTGAAAATGAAAAGAACTCAGACGGAGGCACAGTAAGATTCATTTTCAAAATTCTGATTTTTTTTCCCCCTCACTATACACTCTATATACCCAGTTTGATTTAAAATTCCACTGATTTCCATCATTGCATCCTTTTAATCCTCAATCCATATATTCCATTGGTTGAGATACAAATATTGGTTGTATGGCCCCGGGAGTTTCATTACAAGTTTATCCATTCAGCAAAAATTGCAGAAAATGCCTGAATATAAGTGTTCAGTGAAGTGAAATGGAGATCCATCAAGGTCGAGCTTTACATCTTTCATCTAATAATCTAAAAACCCTACTGTGCTCCTAATGCTGCCTCTCGTAACTTTTTGTAAAAGGGGTTGGGAATAAGTAACATGGTTTCAACCTACAATAGGATTTTAGCAAACCAAATGCCCCAGTGTTTATTCCCTTGAAACCACTGATCTTCAAGGAGGTTACAACAATGACAAGGGTCTGTTCAAGTCCCAGGAGAAAAAGTTCATTTTACACTGAAAATAATAATTGATGATTTTTCAGCTGCTAAGTTTATCATGAACAACACTGCCGTCTGCATGGCAAACAACAGGTTTCTCCTCCAGTGGGATAAAATTAAATACATATTATTTGCACTAGAATATTTAAACATATATAGTATTTTCTAAGCAAATCGTATACCATTTGATGGCAACTTCCAGCATTTGTGCTGTTGAACGTGTATAAATATTCATTACATATGGACTGAAACTCAATTCAAGAGACTTTAATGCAAAATCCAATGACCCCATTTTGCTTCTTATCAGTCAATTTCTTTTGTGTCTTGCATTTCAAATTTAAGGTTAGCTGCATGAATTGGAAACCAGCACCTTTACTCTAGCAACTTGATACAGTACAAGACCAGATCCTCCATTTAAGTTTCTTTTGTTAATTCTGTGGGGCTAAAAACTGCTAACAATTTGATTTTCAAAATCATGAAAAATGCACCACTGGCTGAGCTGATGCAGGGAAGATAACAGTGGGTTCTCAGCGTTAATCATAATTAATATGTAATAAAATAAAACTGTGGCAAGAGATGTGCCAAGAGGTATGAATAGTTAGAAATAGCCGTTGTAAGTTTTGTTCTTCTACTCTGCCTTACAAATGCAAAAGCAGTTAACTCTCGTAAGTGTCAGAAATTATTGGATTTATGCCACAAATGCAAGTGCATCTCTTTACAGCCATTTAGGTTTCATGTTTTATGTCTTGTGGTTTCTATTAATGATGTGATTTATAGTTCTACCACAAGTCTCTACTACTGTGCTCTGGAAAGGGAATATTTGAAATTGCCCTATATTTAATTTTTAAGAAATACACTCTCATCTTTAAACTATTTTCCTGTTTGATTCTTTATTCAAAAACAGTCTAATTTATCTATTTTGCATTAGTTCTGTTTATTTCTGTACCTTTGTATTCCATTGGTAAAATTGATAATCTCTTGGACTTGGTGTTCAAGATGAACCAGATGTCCTTTAGTACTATGATCAATTTAAATAACTAGCATTCTGCATTGTAAAACATTACACAAATTGAAGGGCCAGGGGAAAAGCCAGTTACGGTGCTCATTTGAAGATACACTACTCCAGTCACCTCTGAGCCATGTATAAACCCCGTAGATAGGACTAGCCTCATCAATAGGATTGCTTTCAGCAATTCTGGCATGTACTGAAAAGGTCAAGTGCAAGCAGCAATGCTTCCCTAAATAGATTCTATAGATCACATAATGAAAAGTTAAATAGAGTATTTTTCGTGTGTTAAAATAATAATGCCACAGTAATCTTGCAAAGTTAAAATGAAAATAAATAATTAAAAATAGTGAATTTGAAATGTATTGTCAACCTTTAATCTTTATATTGGGATAAGCATGTGGTGTACATCTAAGTTAGTTAAACAATTAAATAAGTGGAAAGATTAGATTTTGTTGTGGATGATCTGCATACTAACTGACTAGAGTCTCAGACAGTATTAGTGTTTACATAGGGAAAAAGGAATACTACTTTATATTTCAACATCTGTTGACTTTGAACCATTATATAAAGATAACCCTGCACAGACAAATGGAGATCATTAACTGTATGATTTCTTGCAATCTTCACGTTGGGTTTGTGCTGTAGTATTTGTGAAGTACAAGTTTTTTTGGGCTTCCAGACTCTATTTTGGCAATAATAATCCCACTGCACATTAGCAATTCTGATCACTTTTGAGGTAAAACTGGATTGGACAAATAATGACTATGGCCACAAAAACAGGCTAGAAGCTGGATATCATTATTCATCTCCCCAGGGCTTTTCCATCATTTATGTGAGTACAGCTCCAGCAACTCAGGAGGTTTGGTACCACCTTGAGCAAAACTGAATTAGTATGCTATCTACCATGGTGAACATCCACTCCTATCCACAGAGGTACTTCATTAGTAATGTAGGCCATCCCCAAAATACCCATCAAGCATGGTAACATTAATACCAAGGAGGATCAATTCCCATGCTGTTAGTGCATGGGAACTCTATCAAATCACCAGTCTTTCACTATGGTTTGATCCAAATCCTAGAACTGACTAAGCAACTCCATCAAAACCACTGCAGCTTTCTAACCAGCAGCTCGCCGTACTATCTCAAGGGCACTGATTGCAATTGTCAGTTATGACTTTAACCTGTAAATGATTTCTTTTACATAAAGTTGGAACCATGGTCGCTTTAATTTGAAGCTTTTACAGTGAAAGCAGTCACTCCACACTGAGCCATGCAACAAGATGAACACATTTTCCAATTACTTGCTAATGGCTACTCGATTTTGTGACTAAAATATCTTTGAAAGGTCAAGTGGAACAACCTTTGTGTAACTGAAATTTATTTTTAATCATTAGAAATAAAAGGTCACTACAGTACAAGTCATCCGTTGGCTTCCCCTCCTAAAGACTTAAGGACAATGGAACAGAATACTAGGAGGGGATTATAATGAACATCCAAAATCATGATACCAGTTTAATTTCAGTAAACAAAGAATTCTGGCCCTGAGATCCATGCAATGTTTACCTCCTTTTAAGCATTTCTAATAATCCAAAAATATCTTTGATTACAGGATGCCATATCTAGTGACCTAATGTTAACACTGTCAACTGCTTTCTGTAATAGAGATTTTTCAGGAACTTTCTTAGGATTTCATTTTTAGAGAGAAAAAAATAACTTTTGCAAACTTTTATATCATTCATTTTGTTATTTCTAATCAGATTTCAAAGATAAATAATAATACAGCTGATTTCCAAAGTTTTGCAGAAGATACCCTTACATGATTTAAAAAAAACATGATAGTTCTGTACAAGGGACTGTTTTGAAGGAAGTGCAAGAATAGAACCACCAGGGGGTGAACATTCACAATACTCTGGAAGTGGCAATACACCTGGTTAAGAAATTGAGAGTTACCTGGCTTTAATAAGAAATAAGATATTGAATACAAAAGCAAAAGCAGCATTCTAAACATTACATACCTTAAGTTATTCTGTACAATTCTAAACATAACACTCCTGGGAAGGATTTAGAAAGGATATGAGTATATTACTGAGATGATACTTAGGTTGAGTAACTGGATTGGTTTTGGAGGCTAATAAAGTAGAATTTTATTTTTCCACTTGGGATGGAGGAATGGTTAAGGCCAAATAGAAATCTACTTGAGTCCTCAAAACTGAGGTTTTTAAGAGAGCAAATAGGGGAAACTGTTTCTTCAGGCAAGTTAAATGGTAAGAAATTTCTAATTTATGTTAACTGGTGGAAGAATTAGAGGAGAAAAAAGGGAAAATCTCATCATTCAATTATCATTGCATGAAATGTTACATTTGAAATTTGATGGCAGTAGTTTCTATTGGAACATTCAAAAGATAATTATATATACAAGAAAAAAACCCAATTTGCAGAGATACAATTTCAAAGCTGGGGCATGGAGCTAGCACAAGATTCTAATTTAATTATATACCCACCTACTTACGAAAGTTATTCTGCTTCCAGAATTCACAGGTAATGCACAGTAAATTCTTTCCTCATATTGTGAATTATAGTGTCTCTTTCCAACGGAAGCAATTTCTCCACTTACTATCAAATGCTAGAATGTTAAACACAAACATGTTGAATAGATGTCATACTAACCCATTTCTATTCTAAATTTTCTCAAAGAAAATAGTTGAAATCTGGTTTAAATTAGACCATAAGACATTGGAGCAGAAGCAGGCCATTCAGCCCATCGAGTCTGCTCTGCCATTTAATCATCTGATCCAATTTTTCCAGTCATCCCCACTCCCCTGCCTTCTCCCCATACCCTTTGATACCCTAGCTTCATTATGTAATAAACTTGGATTTTAAACTATGAACATTATAATGAACATTATAGAGCAGTAAATTAAAGTAATCAAAGATCTTGAAAAAATATATTGATTTATTTCAGTGAATTGAATATGATAATTAGTTTGGATTGATAGCAAACCATTGCGCACATCTGCACAAAACACTGTCACAGAAAAGCAGCATCTATCATCAGGGACCCCCTTCCACCCTAGACAAGCTCTCTTCTCGTTGCTGGTATCAGGATGAAGGTACAGGAGGCTCAGAACTCACCACCACCAGGTTGAGGAATTATTATTACCTCTAAACATCAGGCTCTTGAACCAAAGGAGATAATTTCACCCAACTTCACTTGCCCCACAACCTATCGACTCACTTTCAAGGACTTTTCATTTCACGTTCTCAATATTTATTGCTCATTTGTTTTTTTACTATTTATTTCTTTTTGTATTTGCAAAGTTTGTTGCTCTTTTCAAACTGATTGAACACCCATGTTGGTGCAGTCTTCCTTTGATCCTGTTATGGCAATCATTTTATCATGGATTTATTGAGTATGCCCACAAGGAAATAAATCTCAGGGTAGTAAAGGATGGCATATGTGTACTTTGATAATAAATTTACTTTGAACTTTATGTAAAGATATTATAGAAGATGCACAGTAGAAGTTTCACTGAGATGATAACAATGATGAAAGATTTTATTCACTTTAACATTACTTTACTTTTGCTTCATCCTGACTTTTGAATGTTTTCAAAGTGCCAGCAGTCTCGATTTCAACTGAGGGTTCTGAACGTTTGAGATGATAAAGAATGATTAACACAAATGGGTAAGATTTCACCCATAGAGCAAGAGACCTTATAGCACATCTTTAAAAGAATTTTACAACATAGGATACATTTTTTTTTCTTGTGACTACACTGTGTATTTGAAAGATAATTAAGTTAACTTTGTCCTTAAGTCATTTTACATGAACTATTCTGAACAAATTTTGGGATTGGACTTTTGCACACCACTTTGTACCTGAGAATACAGAAATCCAACATTGAATGATTCTATATAATGTATAGATACATAGCCAGAATTACATTTATCAGCTCTTACCACTCAACTTCATTTCCTTGCCGCTGCATTTCCTTTTATAACTACTTTCATCCTGAGTGCCTCTAATGCTCCACTTCAAACATTTGAAAATCCATCTACTAAACACCCACTGCTTTTCCTCCAACTAAACACTTGCTAAATTTGTCAGACATAACATGTCTAATAAATCCATATTGGCTGTGTTTTCTTTAAAATGAAAGTTTCTGTTCAATTTATTCCATATCATCATCTCCAAAAGTCTGCCTGCTGTAGTGTTCCTGTACATATCTAACCAAACAAATCTGTATTTGAGGCAATCCTGCACCAATACAACTGAAAATGAAATACCTTTATGAACCTTTCTACTGCCCTTACATTTTAGTGTTTAATTTTCCAATAGTAGCTTAGTCCATTTTAAACTAGAAAATAAAATGTCTCTAAAATACATTATGAAATGATACTGAATATAAATCTGAAATGCACACAGATCTTTGTCACATTATTACTTTGTAGGGTACAACCTATAATAAACAATGTGCTCAGTGTGAACACACTTATCACTTCAGTGTGTGCTATAATGTTGAGTTCTGCAGTACTGTCACGTCAACGTTAACCCTTTCACTATCATTTCTGCACTGATAGAGTTCAAGATGGCCAACGTTGACCTATATAATCACCAATATCAGAAACAAAAGTAGAGAAATAAATTCAATCAACATTGCAAGTTGTAGAAAGTCAATATGAAGTATTGACTTAAATGTTCTCTGAACAGATGCTGCCTAATGTACTTAGTAGTTCTACCATTTTCCATTTTGTTTGGTATGTCCTGCTTTTTAACTACCAGCTACGCCATTTGCTTTCACATTTTAATTAAATAAAATAAATACTTAACAATTTGCATCATAAGAGTTGAATCATTCATCGATGAATTTAAAGAATGTGCCATTTTGAACTGTTACACCTGTTTACGGCTAAATATTAAATAAAGTACATTTGACTGTGTACAGACATCTATTGATGCTTCTGGACACATCTTCAGTGATGTTCCTGGAATCATCGGGTGTTTCAGGTCTTTCAACATCATACACCCTCCTCCAGGTGACCCAGCCAGGGCTGATCAGACCCCAGCTTGTGTCCAGATGGCTAGCTACTTATGACTCCATGTCTCCCCTCTTTTTAACCACAGCCATCTTGAGGCCCTCTCTGCCACATCGGTGGTACTGCGGATGGCTCTCCTCTTCCTCTCTCCCTCGATGCCCAAATTGCTGAAGGCTCTAACTAGGGAACAGGCTGCAAATCCCCTACAACCAACCTCCACTGGGAGACACCTCGCTCTCCGTCCAGCCTGCTGACAGTTGCTGACCAGACAAATCCAAAGCAGAGAGAATTGCATAGTGTAGATATTTGTTTATGCTTTAAATCCAATGCTAACAAACGCATTTATCTATACACCTTTCCCACTTTAGCTCATTTCTCACAAGTGACTTGGCTCAAAGATGAACTAGGTGAGGGGTTCCCAACCTGGAGTCCACAGACGCCTTGCTTAATAGTATTAGTCCACGGCATAGAAAAGGCTGGGAAACTCCTGATAGGGAGCCTACCATAAGCTAATTAGCTACAATTTCCACTTTCAAAATTGCATGAGGGAAACAAGTAGAAGAATACAGGCATTTAATAATGCATTCTGTTACAGAACCATGAAGTTAAAATATAGTAATCGGACATTGCAATTGCAAGTATTTTGGGTAACAGGCTTCATGATGCAGAGCAAATAAGCTCCCTTCTGCTGGACAGTATGAAGTCTCTACGAATTTTCAGAATTGCACAGCAGAGGATCGAACAATAATTAAAAGGACTCATACCTGGCTCCCGGTGCTGCCTGGCTTAGAAGCATTGACAACACAACTGTAAGCAAAAAGCCAAACAGAACACACAAAAAAAAGTAGTTTACAGGCATTAAAAAGGATATTGTAAAGTTCAATGGCTACACAAGGATTTTCTTTGAATTCAGTAAATAGATTACTTCCATGCACATACTGCACAAAAAGCAAACAAATATTCAAAGATGAACTTGACTCTTCTACTTCAACTAGGATTAAATTTAGATACCAATTTTACCGAGCACAAAAGCTGATAAGTGAACATAAACTGTTTTCCTTAATCAAATACACTCAACAAAATCAACAAATTTTCATGTAAAATGCTTTGAAAACTTTTGTTCCAAGGAACTGAATTAATTCTTTCTACATTATTAAAAACACTAGGTGAAGCAATTTAATAGGTTCAAAGTTTTAAAACTATACAAATTCCCTGCAAGTTATAGACATTTGAGCCCTAATTGAAAACCCAATGAAAACTGATCGCTGCAGCAGAGACAATAAAAAACATTTAGGAAAATCATCTTTACTTATCTGGATGAATCTCCTCTGCTATGGGCATTTTGCTTGGGAATTTTCATTGGCATTCTAAATTTACATTGTACTCATACCCACACAATTTATTAAAGTTATCACCCTTAAATCAACCAAAATAAATCCTTAGAATAATTTTTCCAGCTTCTATAATCCCACATGTAAAACTACCATAATCAGTGGATTTTTGTATATAATAAGTTTTTACTTCTATCCCAAGTAAAGTTGCCTTTATAAAATAGCCCTTTCAAAAATTAAGTCAGCAAAGCCGAATGGTGATTTTTCTTTCAGATACGGTGGGAGAATATTGGATGTCATATTTCAGTGACCAATTTGAATCTATTCTAATTCCAAGCTTGACTTTGTTAAACTTTTAACTGATTAAGATATTCCCCCAGTCTCTAAGAGGTAACTGACATTGTGCCATTATTCTAAGCCAGTCAACTAATCACAAATATTAAACACAGACCATATTCAAAGTGATTCATAAGAATAAGCCAGTTTGCAGAATACCCCATATGAAAACTGCATCTTCTCTAAGACTTGTGAATAAAGTACGGAAGTGTTCCTTAAGACTGCAGTATATCAATTACTCTATATATTCTGTATCCGCATGTGAAAATGTACTAATTTTATTTCTAACAGCTTGAGCCACTATTTGTTGCGGCTGGCTATTTAATACGCGACCTTGCATAGAAACTATACAGTGTTTGTATTGCATGTTGCTGAAAATATGAGCTAGCAACAGCACTGCCAGGGCAAAAAAAAAGGGGCTTTTGGAGCCTGACAGAATCGAAAAACTAACTATAGATTTCCTTATCCAATAAAGGACTAAGAAATTAACATCAAGGTTTGGAAATGAAATGTAAACAGAAGTGCATGAAATTATTGCTAAATCAGATTCAGAGAAAGAATATTTTCATTGAGGAAAAGGCTACCTCCAACAATTCAAATCATGAAAGACAAGCCACCACTATTTTATTTGTTAATTAGCACTGAAAATTAATACTTACACTCTGCCCATTACACCACTGGCGTTTAGGGCAGAAATGAAGGATTTTTTTTTCCTCTTCTTTCTGTTTCCGTAACAGTTTTGTTTGACTAGTCAGGGTTGTTAAGCCTTGAGCTGAACCCCCAAAGTTGCAAGACCAGTGGACAACTTAGTCTGGCCTCTATTCTTTGACCTATTTGGTATGGGTGACCCTACCAAAAGCCAAAGTACAAGGCCCTGACTCCTACCAGCATATGGAGTGCTCCAGGTCATTGAGGCACTCAAGCTTCCAAACCATGACAAGATTGTGGTCCTCTTGGAGGACTGTAAATTAACTGGGCTTGGTAACTGGATTGAAATGGGCACGCTGTGAACCAACTGTTTTTTCCACCTTAGAACACAAATATGGCAACTATGCACTATTTTAATATGCGATAGTTTGCAAGTCGATATCGCAATATTTAACAGAATAGAGTAGCTCCGGCTTTTTAATTTAATCATGCGAGTGCCCCATGTGAAGTTATTTTGCCACCTTCATATATGAAACTGCAAGCACTGCCAGCCTCACCATTATTTTAACAGAGAACTGTAATAGGATATAATAAACAAAAATATGTAAATTAAGTCCACAAATACTACATATAATTTGGTTATAATTATGCATTTTATTCTTATGAATTTGTTGACTTAATGTTATACTATTCCTGTGTAAATCCTGGGATTGTGTAATAGAACTGTTAAAGCAACTTATGAAAAATGAACAATGCTTTTACCACAAGCTCAACAAGCAATATCTTCTCATCCTATTACGATTATTATATACATCAAACTTGTCCAATCTTTAGGATGTACTGTTTTATTGCAATCAAATGATGATCCATGCAATAATAAAATGTTTGCTTTAAACCATAAAATCACTTATTTTACATTAGGGTCTGAATACAGAAAGTTTAGGTTAAAACATATTTTACACCTCCTGAACCTTTGTTGACTCTATAAAGTTAACTTTTTGTTGAAAGAGAAAACAAATTCAAAATGTTCCCAAGTTCAAGTTCAATTCACTATCATTCAACCCTACATGTGTATACCGCCAAAGGAAACAATGTTCCTCCGGACCGAGGTGCACAACATATGAATATTACAAGTAAATTAACCAATAATAAGGCACAGTTATGTCACAAGTTAAAAAGTAAGCAGTATAATGCTAGTGGCACATCATGCATGATACCTGGGTGGTGGCCGGGGGTTCAGTAATTTTACGGCCTGGGGGAAGAAGCTTGTTTTCATTCTAATAGTCCTTATCCTAATGCTGCGGTACCTCCTGCCTGATGATAGGGGGTCAAAGAGATTGTTGGATGGATGGGAGGAATTATTGACAATGCTTAGGGCCCTGCGTACACAGCGCTCTTGATAAATATTTCTGATGGGTGGAAGAGAGACTGAAGCCTCCCAGGATGAAGCATTAAAAATGGTTGCAAATGTTTAATCAAACAGACTGAAGTTTTAGTTCCAAGGATTAATTTCCAAAACAAAATCAGCAGACCACTAAAATTGCAATAGCAACATTTTTTAATTTAAAGGATTTTGACAACCCTATAAATTGACACTATAGTTCAAAATATACTCATTTTAACTGTTAAGGAAAATGATACCCAAAGACATTTAATGGGCAGAGTTAAATAACTCAATTATAAATTTAGCAAAGATTTACACATTGAACATGTGAACAAATGATGAAACAGAAAGCAACTACCACCACCAGAATACTTAAAAACTCCAGATAGTTTGCGCAGTTAGCATTATGTTTCCTTCGGTTGCATTGCTCTATGCACCTTGGGTACATCCTTTGATTCAAATATTAAAGCAGTCATAAAATCCCAATCTTCTTTAGGACATTGATATGTTGCAGCACACTAATGACATTAAATAATGCATTGGCTTATCTCATAAATGAAAAGAAGAATAGTTATCCTCTTTGCAAACGTATCTCTGCAACACTGCATATAAACATGTCGCAAACCTTGCTTCTAGTTCACATACTGTCCCATTAGACATCAACATTATGGATAATTTTAGCAGAGTCCAATCTCAACTTTATTACAATTGTCCCAGCAGAAAGCTCCCGAATGATGACGTACACCTATTTCCCGAAAGCAGCTGCAGTCACTGTTTTAACCTTGCAGCGGTCCTTTCCAAATAATAAACTTTAAAAAGAGCCCGATTGTCCTTAGTACAGGTATGACATGTTCCCAGTATGGCTTATACGAAAAGCTGCTTGATACCGCCGTCGGTTATCTCTCCTGAAAATCTCAATGGATGTCGATCTTGGTCTCTAAATATTTACGGGAAAGGGATCATGGCTCAATCAGATAAAGACTGAATCGGAAAGTACTTGTACTTCGGCTGGGCCTTTGGAACCAAGGCCGGTAACTGTAGTTCAAATTTGCTGTTACTCTTATCTTCTATTTCATTATCTCCCCTCAAACTGGCAAGTTATTGCAGTGGAAGTGAAATTATTCCAGAATAGTTTAAAACCGTTTAGAAAAGATATTTAAAAGGAAAGCTGCTTCCCTTTCAACGTTATATGATCCACGAACAATGCAATATGATAAACTAGGACAATGTTGTACATTATAGAATGTTTTGTAAAATAAACTGGAATAACAACACATCAATATGTTAATTTTAAAGGAAATAGCTACAAAATGAATTTTGCAATATTTAATACAACACCTGGCCCCAGCAACCAACCGTTTAAAACACAAATATATTTGACCATAGCGATTTTCATGGTTATAAGCTAAGCGCCCACGATTTTCCACAAACATTATTAAACCCGAGTGTAACTCATTACCATTTTGCATCAGTTTAGCTCCAACTTATGGAAGGTGTTATTTCAGATACAACATCGCGGGTTCCATTCCTGCGCTAGGTTACTGAGATATCGGGGAAAATAAAAAAGCATTTTATTTTTAAACGCCGCTGTCATTGCCATTTTGTAAACATTAAATTCTGTGCCCACTTCAGATGACAGCAACAAGAGTGGCACTCCCCGGGCCGAAGCGGCTACTGGCGGGGTTGCCAAAGTTAAAGGTGGTGTTGAGTGGCTGTCACTTTCCCCGGGGCGCGCTCTCTTACCTTCGGTGGGAATGTGACTCTCGGTGCCGAGGACCCGATGAGAGAGAAGCAGGAAGACGCTGAAGCCCACGCTCAAAATCATCCTTCAAACACACCCTTCTCAGTCCCGGCTCCAAGAGAAGCGGCTCAACTCACTCTGGCTGAGACAGGAAGGCACCAGGTAGGCCCTCCGACTGTCAAAAATTTGAAAAAAAAATAATAAAATAATAGGAGCGGAATAGCCGGAGAAGCGAGTTAGTGCGGCTGCCCTCCTCCGGTCGTCCGCTCACGTCCAAACTGAGGGAGCCATCGTCTGGGAATTGCAGTCATCAAGCACACAGCAGCATCCCTCTGGTCTCTAGGCTGACGGACAGGTAGTCAGTCACTTCACAGTCAGACCCCCCTTCCTTTCAACAGTGGTCACGAAAATCCCCATTCGTTGGGAAGGGGGAGTGGGAGAGACCCCCGCCTGGCCTCGTGAATCTCAGGACTAATTATTCTCCTCCCTCTATAGTGACGGCTTGTAGCTGCATAATATAAGTACGAACGCCAATTATCTCTCGCCGGTTTGAAAAGTATTATATTTAAAATAATCAGACAAAGGAGGGTACAAGAAGCCGGCTTTGGCGGGGATTGTTTCTAGTAAATGCGAACGCACCACAAATTGCCAACTTTCGGCAGCTTGCTCGCCCAGTCCGCTCACACTGGATAAAACTTGCTATTTTTTAATACAGCATTGCGATAGAAACCAGAAAGACGGGTGCTGGCATTCTTGCCCCTTGGAGGATAGTCAGAGATGCGCCTTTATAAAACGCCCCTGGCGAATGCGTGTCCAAGCAGATGCGCGGGAAAGCTGGACGGGCGCCTCTGAGCCACCGGCAGGTCAAGTAAGCTGACGTTGAGCACTGGAGGGTGTCAACAACAGCTACACTCAACGCCACTTCCCGGTCTTAAATAACAAAACATACAGCTTGTTCCCAACTCTTACAAGGTCGAGTGAGAGTATTTTGGCAGGGCTCTCGGGCAGCTTTAAATCAGTAACCACGGATGACTTTGTCCACGCAATTGGTCAAACGTACTGGGAAACCCAAGTAGGGCGGAGAAACTATTTCACAGGTCTGAGGTAATCCGAGCGGCTCTTTGGGTGTTCAGTTGCACAGGAAAGTGCAATCTCGCACAAAATACCGCAGGCAGCTCCCCCGGCCCCAGAAAAAAATTACTACCAATTGTCTAACTAAATAATGCCGGGTAGAGGAAAGGGAATATTCAAATTGAAATTAATCGCAAAGGGAATTTTGCAGTCGGGGTTCACAATTTTGGTTCTGATTGGTAAATAATAACCATCTTCTAGGCCTGTGGCAATTTATAAAGGATAGAATAATTACAAATTGGATTAAGGTGACTAGTATATCAAACACCATTCTTAAACTAGCTTCATTCTCATTGTTCAAGCATGCCATTTCATCAACTAAATTTCATTTGTGTGCAATTGTGTAGTTTACAATAAATGGAAAGAGAAGGGAAACCCTTTCATGATAAGCTTCTTCATTCACCCTTGCTTGAAATTACACCATATGATCTGTATTGCGTGGTGTCATAGCACAATTAATAATCGTTTTGCTCACTTTATCTCTTTCAATTTCATTAGATTAACTATGTTCTGAATATCTGACAAATAGCAGTCAATAATATTCTACATTGCAACAATATTCATTATGTCCCAACGCCTTCTGCGGTCCCAAGTGACACAGTGAGCAATTGGGTGGGAAGCCAAAGGCTTGGACATCACAGCTTGCCAAGTCTTCGGATGTTTCTTAAATGCGGGGGAAGCAGAGAAAAAAGGCAGAAAATGCTGGAAAAACTCGCACGTCGAGCAGCATCCATAGAAAAAGAACATTAAAAAAGCGTCTCCAAACCTTCGTCAGAGAAGTCGTGCCTCCAATTATAGAATAATTTACATTGGGGATATTTGAGCCAAGGGCCGAAGATCGCAGAGATTGTATAAGGTGAGACGGTAAAGATATTTAAATTCAAGGCTTTCCTTAACTAGGAGCCATGCACACTAAGATGAAAATTACAACCATATTTCTTAATATGTAAATTACGTTAAACAATGATGGAGTATTACTATCGTCACATGCAGGTGGAACAAGCCATGAAAATGTATGTACATCTTAAAATGCTTCAGAGGTGTAACACAAGATCACACACCTATTCTATTAATAGACGAAATTAATTCTGCGTATTTGTAATTCATAACTTTAAGTATTGTAAATCTATATTTTCGGTTGTAAATACACTAAATGATTTGACTGCAATACTTTCTGTCTAGGATCCGTGGAAATTACAATGAGTGTCCTAGAGAACAACTCAGTCACTTGACCTATCAGCCATGACGCTCTTGCTAATCATTCCTTTTGATCTTTGATTTAACATGATGTGGATGTATATGATACCTCCAGTTCGTAGTTGATGTAATTGTTTTAAGGATGCGTCTATTTATCGTTAACTGTACTCTCCTTTGCCTCTTTATCTTGCGAATAAACCAGTGTATGATTTATACTTTATGTGTAGAGACGCTGGTACTCTGCTGGCATGTAAAAAGCCCAAGGAAGCGCGAGCCCGTGAAAAACTCTGAAGGCAGCTGCCGTTAGGGGACAGTACTCTCATGATTATATCGCGCAGTCTTTCATTTACGATCGGCAAACATTTCACCTCCTTAAGAGCAGTTAACACGGTATCATGTAAGTAGGTGAACGGATTGTGAGAGTTTTTAAACAGGCAAGGTAGACATTTGTTGAAGAAATTGCCAGAACGAATTCTGAGAGAACCTAAATAAATTGTTTTAACTGATTTTAACGTTTGGTCGACGGCACGTTCAGATATAAGGCTGTCTGCCTTTTTAAACACTGCATTTCTCAGCCCTGTTGTTACACGCATCATAAAATATTTGTTTACTTCATTGTCACGTTCACCCAATCGTCAAAGTTCATGTTCCACTTTTATTTCTTTAACAGTTTTATGTGACGACGTACGCCCCTATTGGAGAGCGGACACGCTCTCTATTTATGGCATGTTAATAATGCTTAAGATAAAAAAAACAATTTTGCTAGATCATTTAACAAGTTATAGCATTCCCTGTATTAAATATATTACGCTTAGAAACATCAGATTTTTTAGAAACGTTATAGACATCAACACTAAATCATTAATAAAATTGGAATTAAAAATACTAAACAGAAAAAGCTATCTCAATAGTTAATATCACAATCGCAGCGTCGTCAATATTGTGATATTGGATAATCAAAGCCGATGATGAGGTATTACTGTATAGGTAAGTGTGCGGGTTACAAGAACCTCCCAAAAACCACGCCCATTTCATCGTTATTGATTGTTTGATTGCCGTACGTAAGGTGAATTGTTGCTAGTTGTTGTTAATTGGGCGAATTCGTGATGAACTCCCACTTGGAAACAATTACTGGAAATTCTGAAGGACGTTTTCAGATTCCTCGTTTCCATCTCTTTCTTAACTTTCGGCAGAATTCATTAACTATATGAGGAATATGGACCAATATTGATTAAAGACAATAATGAATTTTGGAAAGTACTAACATTTTATTGGTGGTATTGAGAGTAGCTTTATCTCTATAGGATATTGAGGATGAGATTCTAACTTGTAATGGGGTGCAACAGATTGTGTCAATGTAGGGATACAGATTGTAAAATTCAAAACCAAGCAATCAGACATAAAATTAAGTATAAACTCATTAGGTGGAGGAATTATCAACAATGCATTGAATAAGTTGATGAAGTCATATTTTTAACAAGGAGGAATTGGTGACTTAATGCATGAAATTGTATTTTTAACAAGGAAGGATAATAATGACTATCAGTCACTTACATTTGTAAATGAGAAAGAAATTATTAATCTAATCATAATTAATTAATTTGAAGGAAAACAGTGAGAAAATAGTTGCCAGTGAATCAAAATTCTTAAAAATATTTTTCTTTTTATGATTTCATTGAGATTTGAGAAACCACAAAGCAGACAGAAGCTGAAGAATATCTGGTGACAGGTCATTGACCTAAAGTAATAAGTTCTTTCAGTGTTTTCTGACTTTTAGATTTAAGACATTTTTGTGTAAGAGTGTTGATCACAAACTTCCTCAGTAAAGAAAATCTACTTATTTGAACAAAATATACTGGGAAGTTATATTATTTCTAATTTTCAAATGTGAAAAACTTTGTTACAAACTTCATTGTCTATATCATACGTAGTGTGTTTAGTTCAATATAATTTGCCTGTGAAATAGATTACGTTTGTCAGTGGTATATAACAACTTAAGAGATTGTTATGGTAGTTTGGATTGATGTTTATCACTGTTGTGGATTGGTATCTTTGTGATATTTAACTTTGCCTCTCTTCCACTTTTCAATGCGATGATGTTTTCTTTGTGCTGCCATGACTCGTTACCATTTTGTAGGGAAAAGTTAGTAAGATCTATGGACTTATTACATATCTTCAGTACAAACTTCATTTTCTTTGTCATCTCTGAATAGTCACTCAACAAGTTGGATGTCAAGTTCTCATCTCTGTGTTTAAATATCTGGATTTTTTTTAATCTCCATCTTATCTCTCAAACATTTGTCAGAGTTCCAATTTCCCCTGACCTCCTTACATCTCACCCAAGTCGCTTGTTGTTCACTTTCTGTTTGTAATTTGTTCTTCGCCTTCTACTGTATGATGTCAAGGTCTCTCCCTCCCCTCCCTCTTCCCCTTTCTTCCTTAAATCTCATTAACACAACTTGCATCAAGGTTTTAGCAACAGCTAATTTCTTTAACTTGGACTTTACAATTTTTCATCTGTTAAGGATATGAAAATTGGAGTTTGTTGTTTTCAGTAAAAAGAGTGTGAGTTAGGCTGTTTTGGATGCTGTCTGCAGGACATTACCAGTATGCTGGGCAGCTAGGATAATAAGTAGAATATCTGAGGGTGTTTTCATTGGATCAATATTAGTGTGGTAATACTTTTTTGGAGTCACTTTGATATTGTTTACAATTGCAACTCACATAGCTGATGATGCAACTCAAATGTTTTGCAGAACAATGTAGCTATCAATCAAAAAAACAAGATGTCAAGCTGGATAGACTGGAGTTTGACTTGGAAATTTTGAGAAATTTAATGGTTGCCTTGTTTTTGATGTTCCTAAGTCCTTAAGACTTTTTGCCTTTGCCAGGAACTGAAGTTTCTGTACCAGGCTGCCAGTGGAAGTTCAAGTTTGCATCGTTATTATAAACTTAACCTTTGATATCTCATGGGGGAGAAATCATAACCAGGACAGTGAAAGATAAGTAAATGTCATGGGTTATTTCATTCAGGTGTCTGTGCAAGAGATGTCAATCATCCCACAAGTCAACAGTTATGAGAAACTGCAATAGTGACAAAAGGTGTAATTGTTTTCAATGAAGAGCTACCAAATGGACTTCACTTGTGTTTGGAAACTCAAGTATTTTCTTCTGTCCTTTTTTTCTTTCTTTTTATTACAGGTATGAATGTGGAGAGAATGTGATTCTATCCTTAAGAACTCATTAAGCTGAACTGTATTCCTCCTGACACCTGTCTTATATCACATCATCTAAATTCTGAAGCCTGCTTCACTACTATTAGCATAGCAATGAGTCAAATCTCTCCTCTGGTACTACCCACTAAAATCAACTAATTGTTACCAGTCTGCTGAGCTTGCCAAACGTTACAAAAGAAATCATTTCATTATAATTGCCATGTAATTGTATTACCCCTCCCTTAATTCATGAATGGCAAAAGCTCACTTACTGCCTAAATGAGCTTATGTCAGTCACCGATGCTTAGTGGTAGTGGTACAAGGTAGTAAAATGGATGTTTGTCAGGAAGTTCCATAATAGTAATTCAGTTGAATGGTTCCCAAGATATAATAGGCTATGTGAATAATAGCAAATGTAGTTTCTCAAAGTATCTAGAACCAAGTGATTGCATTTTCCACCCTTTCAAAATCTATCATACAAAATGGTAACTGTTATCATGACTAAAATCTATTTGGTATCATTCAGACTCAAGAACCATTTGTTATTAACAAGTAAAATAAGAGAAATTACATTCTTATTAGTGACTATTTTGATATTTAACTACAGTATTCTCTTTGTACTGTAAATCTGGTCCTTTAGCTTGTTATTTGAACTTAAAAAAGATTCTTACTATTTATAGCAAAAATAAGTTTATCATTATTATTCCATCTCCATTTAGCCTGAAAACTAAAGTAGGAAAAATGCTGGAAAATTTTATTCAGGAATTGACAGTATAGATTCATGAAAAACAAATAATGTTTGAAAAATGTCAGCATTTATTCTCAGGGTGGTAACTTGCAGAATAGATAAGAAGCTAGTTATTTTGTTGTATTTAGACTTCCAGAAAGCCTTTGGAAAGGTGTTCCATGAGAGAATATTGAACAACTCTGGAGAGTGTGGTCCTGAAGGTAATATGCTGAGGATAATACTGAGGGTAAATTGTAAATAAAAGAACAGAAATAGAGTAGTAATAAATTATTCCTGGGTGCTGCGGGGACCAATGCTGGCTTCCCACTCTTCACAATCTCAATCAGTGACTGGATGAAGGAGTCAAGTATAATTTATTCAAGTTTGCTTATTTGGTGATGGACCAGTGCAAAGCAAAAAGTCTTCTGGGAAATATTGACAGAAGAGGAAAATGGGCAAGGGCATGGAATATTAAATGGAAATAATATGTTGTTCTTTTGGTAGAAAAGATTGCAAAGTAGAGTATTTCTTTAAATGATGTAGGAACCTGGGCATTTTTGTATAAATGCTACTGTAATTTAACACAAGTACAGCAAGCCACTCTAAAGGAAAATGGCATGTTAGCCCTTTAAAATGAAAACCCCTTGTCATAAGAGACAGATGTTTTCCTTCAGATGTATGGAGTCCCAGTGAGATTGCATCTGGAATATTATGTACATGGCCAGTCTCCCTGTCATTAGACGAATTTGTTTGTGACAGAAGTGAAACGGAGGTTCACAAAATCGATTCTTGGGTTGGCAACTTGGCCATGTAAGGAGAGATTAAGAAGTCTGAGCTGATGCCCTCTTGAGTTTAGAAGAGTGCTTCCTCTGCTTGATGTGTCCGGAACCATTGATTCATCTCTAAGTAAGAGCCTCAGTCATTCATGATCGAGATTCATCTGGAGGGTAGAGAAAGCAAAAGGCATTAGAAGGCTCAGTTACCAAGTATGTTGAAGGCAGAGATTAATAGTGTTTAATTAATAGATAATCAAGGAATATGAAATTAGTACAGGAATGTGATACAGAGATAGAAGATCTTACTAAATGTTGAACTGGCACTAGGAACTGAATGGTTGACTCCTAATCCCTTGTGTTCATTGGACCTATTGTAGCCAGAGTGAACAAACAGAACGAGTTATTTAGGCTGCTTGCACGCTTCAGCACTTGGTCCATAGCTTTGCTGATTATGCTCACCCAGGTACCTTTTAAATGTGATGAGTTTTATCATCTCCACTGCCTTTACAAGCAGAGTTCCTGACACTTGCTGCTCTTTTAGTCAAAAACATTTTTTTCCCTCTCTCATCTATCTATAGTTTAGCCTGGTCTCCTTTTTGATTTCTGTGCCAAGGGGAATGGACCTATTCTGTTCATTGTCTATTTGTTTCATAATTTTATTCAACTCTAATTAATAACTATTTAATATTTTATGACATATGCCAGTGATATTAAAATCTGGTTCTGATATTTCCTGTCTCGGGTGTTACAAAAAAAAAGCTGACCTGAGCCAGTCTTTCCACTCATCCAAAATTCAACGATCTTGGCACAATCTTTGTAAAACTTTTAGAATTGTTCCAATGTAATTAGCTTTGTAGGCATCTTGTTATCAATATAATATATTTCTTAATTCAGCATGCTTGGAAATTTGGTGCTAGATTGACAGATTACCCAGATTTTTGATATTATTCCTAACTAATAGATCGAATTTACTTTTTTGATGTAGTATAATAGTGGTATAATAAACTTTCCATTTAAACAAGTAACTTTGAACAGAGCAGGAGGAATGGAGCCAGGTGAGTTTAAAATGATTTTGAGAAATTGGAACCCAGTGTATTA
The DNA here is from genome assembly GCF_030028105.1 of Mobula birostris. Lineage (NCBI taxonomy): Eukaryota > Metazoa > Chordata > Chondrichthyes > Myliobatiformes > Myliobatidae > Mobula > Mobula birostris. The sequence continues at coordinate 52,545,902 of NC_092375.1, forward strand.
GAGAGAGGAGGGGACTCAGAGCCTGCTTTACCAGATACTGAATGTCTTGAATTTCTGAATAATCAGATAGAATTTATTGGAGTTTCAGTGTAATAGAATTATTCTCCTCATAGTGTTGTAAAAGGACATCCTAAAGAAATTATATATTACCTCTTAGTAAAGATATTGTTTCATATTATACTCTTCACATTGAAGCGCTAAACTGGTTACATTTTATTCAGATTTCTCCAGTGATTGCAAGTAAATTTATTCATTGAGTAAATGAAGCATGCAGAAAAATAGATATTGATTGACAGTCTTAATGAATGCAACTTGTTTGCCAGTGCACTCAAAAGTCGTGGATCTTAATTGGGGCAATAGGGTGCAGCAACTGGTATCAGGCAATCCTCATGGAAATGTGTACATGTGAATCTCAGAAAAAACCAGATTTATAATTCATTTTATTTCAGAATGCAGTAACACTTACATGCATCCCTCAAATGAAAATTCATGGACAATGAGCCAGAGAAGAATTGGATATAAGTCACATCATTGAACTACATGCTATGTGATTTACATCCAACTTTAAGAAAAGGTTAGAATCAAAAAGCCTATATGGCAAAAAGGTGATTACAGTTGAAGTGCAAAGTGACCAGAGGGTCTCTGTTGATAAGTCATTACAATAATTTTATTTAGTTATTAACATAGGTGTTGCTGGCAAAACAATTTTGAAAGCTCATGCATAATTACTCTCGAAGGTCCAATTGAGCTTCCTTAAATATAGGAGTTTCTGGTGAAGATACTCCACAAGTGCTGTCAGGGAGAGAGCAAGAATATAAACACACTGATGATGTGGCAGTGGTGATGTGCTTTCTTTTGGATGGTAGAGGAGAATGTTCAAGTAGTGTCATTCACAACCACCTGTTATTGTAGACCTCCTAGTGAGAGGGATTGTGTGTTTGGGTGTAAAAGTGGCGGAGGAACTGGGTACCAAGGTTAATAGCCCATTTTTTCCAGGATGCTATTGAGCTCCAAGGGTGCCTTTGAAGCTACTCTTATGTAGTTAAGTAACGGTGCTTACATGCATGTTACTTGCACACTCCAACCCCAACATGCTTTAGTGTTGTTTATTTTGTATCCCAGTGTCTGAGGATATCCTTGGGTACTTGGGAAGCTGCAAAGTCAACTGGACCAGGTGGACTATGCCCCAGGATTCTTAAAGAGGTAGCTGAAGAGATTGTGGAGCCATTAGTTGTGATCTTTCAAGAATCACTGGATTCTGGAATGGACCTGGTGGACTGGAAATTCACAAATGTTACTCCACTCTTTAGAACGGGAGGGAGACAAAATACAGGAAATTATATGTCAGTTAGCCTGACTTCATTGGATGACAAGATTATTAAGGATGAGGTTTTGGGGTACTTGGAGGCACATGATAAAATAGGCTAAAGTCAGCATGGTTTCTTGAAGGGGAAATTTTGCCTGACAAAGCTGTTGGAATTCTTTGGGGAAATAACAGGTAGGATAGACAAAGGAGAGTCAGTGAACATTGTTTACTTGGATTTTCAAAAGGACTTTGACAAGGTGCTGCACATGAGGCTGCCAATTCAGATAAGAGCCAATGGTTAACACGTAGATTGATTCATTGTAAGGAGAGCAAATGCATTTGTTTCAAGAGGACTAGAATATAAAAGCAAGGATGTAATGCTGAGGCTTTATAAAGCAATGGTCAGACCACATTTGGAGCATGTGAGGCTTTTGGACTCTTTATCTAAGAAAAGATGTGTTGGGATTGGAGAGGGTCCGCAGGAGGTTTACAAGAATGATTCCAGGAATGAAAGGGTTAACATATGAGGAGCATTTGATGGCACTGGGCCTACAGAAGAATGAAGGGGGAACCTCATTGAAACCTACCAAATATTGAAAGCCTAGACAAGTGAATGTAGGGAGGATGTTTCTAATAGTAGAAGAGTCCAAGACCGGAGGACACAGCCTCAGAATACAACAGAACAGAGCCTTAGCCAGAGTTTCCTTAGCCACAAGGTGGTGAATCTTTGGAATTAATTGCAACAGACTGCTGTGGACGCTATGTCATTGAGACATTTAAAGCGGAGATTGATAGATTCTTGATCGGTAAGGGTGTGAAGAAACAGGAGAATGGGGTTGAGGGGCAAAATAAATCAACCATGATTGAATGACAGAACAGACTCAGTGGCTGAATGGCTGAACTCTGCCCTTGGGACTTGTGATCAAATGGAAATGGATGTTTGGGATGGTAGATGAGGTGCCACATGTACGTAGGCTGCTTAGGCCTGGTTGTGATTAAGCTTCATGGGAGTTATCTGGATAGCACCTCTCAGGCAAGTAGGAATTATTTCATCACATTCTGAATGTGTGCATTATATATGGTGGAAGGATCTTTGGGGTTTCAGGCAGTGAGTCACTCACTGCTGGAAATCCAATGACAAACCTTCTCTTGCTTCTACCTCTTTCTTTCCAGCCCTGACAAACAGTCTTGGCCCAAAACATTAACTGTTCATTTCACTTCATAAATTCTGCCTGACCTGCTGAATTCCTGGAGCATTTTGGTGTGTTGCTTCAAATTTCTACCATGTATATTCTCTCGTGTATCTCCTTTTGTGGTGCTAGTGTTTATGCAGTTGACCCAGTTACCTTACTCAGGAGATTTATCATGATGCTGCCTGGATTAGAGAGCGTGTCTTAAGAGAATAGGTTGATTGAGTTAGGGCTTTTTTCTTTGCAGTGAAGGAAGATGAAAGGTGATTTCATAGAGGTGTACAAGATGATAAGAGTTATCGATTGAGTCAGAGACATTTTCCCAGGCTCATTTGAGGAGGCATAATTTTAATGTGATTGGAGCAAAGTGTAGGGGGTGGATGTCAAAGACAAGTTCTTTATACAGAGTGGTGGGTGCATGGCGCACCCTGCCCTGAGTAATGATAAACTCAGATACATTAGGAGCATTTAAGGAACTCTTAGATAGACACACAGGAGGTAGAAAAATTGAGGGCTATGTAGGGGGAAGGGTTAGATTGATCATAGACCAGGTAAAAAGGGTGGTGCAACATTGTGGGCTGAAGGACCTGTACTATGCTGTAATATTCTATGTTTAACAAGGGGGCTAGGGTTGGGTGTCTGACAATTGTGATGACATGGTTGTTAAAGTTAAGTGATTGGGCTACACTTCTCTTGGAGATTAACATTATCTAGTGCATATGGCATAATTACTATAGAGTTGTTATATCATAAAAGATGCCTTTTAGTGTACCAAGTCATCTCACTATAGAACTGTCCAGATAGTAGTCCTGACCACTCTTTAACCGTAGTCCTAAAGATTTGCTTCAATAGTCCAAGTCTGATTGTTGCCTCATCCCTGCTACGTGTAGACATGGATTGTTTCTAAGGCCTCAGGGATTCTAAATGAAACTGAAAATCTCACAACCATTTACAAAAATTGTCAGCTCTGACCTTGTGATGGAGGAAAAAACATTGATAAAGATACTTGACTCTAGATGTTACTGAGTGAAATTCCTGTAGCTGAAATTATTGGCATCCAAAAAATATTACCGTGTTCCTACTGTGAGTAGTCTGACTGCAGATAGTGGAAAGCTCTTACAATAAATTCATTGGATTTTTATAAGTAACTTACAAGGTCCCTCACAGGAGGCTCATTGAGAAAATTAAGATGCATGGGATCCATAGTGTGATGGCCACTTGGATTCAAAATTGGCTTGTCCATGGAGGACAGAGGGTTGTGGTCAATGAGACTTGTTGTGGCTGGATTCTATAGGGGTACATCCTGGGATGTCTGCTCTTTATAATGCATGCACTTTAATAAGTTTACAGATGATATGGGAATTGGTGGTGTTGTGGATGGAAGATCAGTAAAGGAAACAGAAGGATATAGATTAGTTGCAGATATGGGGATAAGTGGTAGATGGAATTTAGCCGGTCAGATGTGAAATGCTCCATTTTGTGAGCTGAAAGAAGAAGGGACAGTACATTGCTAATGTGCAGAGAAAGTTTGGGGTCCAAGGCCATAGATCCCTAAAATTGGCCACATAGGTCGATAGGGTGGTAAAGACAGCATATAACATGATTGCCTTCATCAGCTGAAGAAATGAGTTATAGAGTTGGGAAGATATGTTGCAGTTTGATAAAACTCTATTTCGACCTTGTATGAAGAATTGTCAGGGTTGCGTGTCAAGGCTCTGGAGAGGGAACAAAAGAGGTTTATCAGGTTGCAGCTTTGATTATAAGGCATGTGCCATCAGGAGAGGTTGGAAAAAATTGGGTTGTGTTCTCTCTAGAGGTGGAGGATAAGGGGAAATTTGATAGAGGTTTATAAGATTATGAAAGACATAGAGTAGGCACTAGAGGGAGGTAATAGGCAGGTGAAAAGAGGTAAGAGGCCAGAGTGAGGAACAGATGAAAAGGGGCGGTGGAAGGAAAACATTTTTGTACTGGAATATAAGGTGTGGCTGCTCCATCCTGAGGCAGGCTCATCATGACATGGGAGGAGGCCGTGGACTGACATGTCAGAAGAGGAAGGGCAATCGTAATTAAAATATTTCCTCACCGGGAAATGCTGCTTTGGAAGATGGAGCTGAGGTGCTCGACAAAGCGATCTCCCAATTTAAAATGGGTCTCACCAATGCAGAGGAGCCCACATCGGTTGCACCAGACACAATAGGGGACTCCAGAGGATTCAGAGGTATATTGTTGCCTCTCCTGGAAGCATTGTTTGGCACCCTAAATGGAGGTGATGGGGAAGTATACCACTTTGAATCCTCTGGACTGAGAAATGGGCCAACTGAATTTAAGGGCAGAGTGGAAGTTGGAGGCAAAGTTGATGAAATTGACAAGCTGAGCATGGGTGCACAAAATAGTGTCAGTGCTAGTGCCAATGTAGCAGAGGAAGGGTTGGGAAGCATTAGAGTGGAAAGTTTGGAACATGCCCTTTTCTACATAGCTAATGAAAAGGTAGGCATAGCTGGAGCCCATATGGGTGCCCATGGCTACCCCGCGAGCCTGGAAAAAGTGGGAGGAGCCAAAGGAGAAATTACTGAGGGTGAGGACCAGTTCTGCTGGATGGAGGATGGTGAGGTGAAGGGGAACTGGTCGGGTCTGTTGTCAAAAAAGAGGTAGAAAGCTTTAAGGCCTTTCTGAGGTACTTGTATAATTGAAGCCTGCTTGAAGAAGTTGGGTACCTCAGACTGCCAAAGTGAGAGGTTAAGCATATCAGTGAACACTCTCCTGATATCCACCGATAGAGCAGTACAGGTCAGGTATCCTTTCTGGGCTAGATGCTTTCCATGGCTTCACACTCTTAAACAGCATTGAGTACATCTGAGACCAAAGTCTTGTTGTCACCTATGTCACTTGGGTTCACTTTGTAGGATGTGATAGCATTCAAGCTCTACCACAGCTGTCGGGCATTCTTCATTGAATCAAGTTTGGAATTGCCACTTTGCAAGTGTGATGACTTTCTTGAGATTGTACCTAGAGTTCTTGTATTTAATTTAACATTGCCGCTGATCTGGCCCTCAGCATTTTCCGGAGATCATGGTTCATGGTTGAGGAAGACTGAATGATTTTGTGGGGACACGCCCATCAACAACTGTTTTTATAACGTTTGTGAAACTGTAGTGTATTCTCTGAATCCTCGAATACGGTCCAGTCCACTGACTCAAAGCAATCCGATAGCTGCTTCTCTGCCTCCCGTGACCACCTCTTTGTTATCCTCATCTCTGTCGCCTTGCTCTTTAGACTCTTGCCTGTATGCAGATAGGAGGAGGTTTGTCAAGTAATCAGATTTCCCAAATATGGTCTAAGCATGGAACGGTTGACATTCCTAATCGTAGTGTGACAATGGTCAAGGGTTGACCTTTCGAAGCTTGCAGAGGGGTCTGGACCAACTGGAAAAATGGGCCAGAAAATGGCAGATGGAATTTAATGCAGACAAGTGTGAGGTGTTGCATTTTGGAAGGACAAATCAAGGCAGGACATACACAGTAAATGGTAGGGCACTGAGGAGTGCGGAGGAACAAAGAGATCTGGGAGTTCAGATACATAATTCCCTGAAAGTGGCGTCACAGGTAGACAGGGTTATAAAGAAGGCTTTTGGCATCCTGGCATTCATTTAATCAAAGTATTGAGTATAGGAGTTGGGATGTTATGGGGAAGTTGTATAAGACATTGGTGAGGCCAAATTTGGAGTATTGTGTACAGTTCTGGTCACCTAGCTATAGGAAGGATATCAGTAAGAATGAAAGAGTGCAGAAAAGATTTACTAGGATGTTGCCGGGTCTTCAGGAGTTGAGTTACAGGGAAAGATTGAACAGGTTAGGACTTTATTCCTTGGAGCATAGAAGAATGAGGGGAGATTTGATAGAAGTTTACAAAATTATAAGGGGTATAGATAGAGTAAGTGTGAATAGGCTCTTTCCACTTAGATTAGGAGAGATAAATATGAGAGGACATGGCTTTAGGGTGAAAGATGGAACATTAGGGGGAACTTCACCCAGAGAGTAGTGGGAGTGTGGAATGAGCTGCCATCTGACGTGGTAAATGCGGGCTCACTCTTAAGTTTTAAGAATAAATTGGATAGGTACATGGATGGGAGAGGTCTGGAGGGTTATGGACTGGATGCAGGTCAATGGGACGAGCGGAATAAAGTTTCGGCACAGACTAGAAGGGCCGAATTGCTTGTTTTCTGTGCTGTAGTGTTCTGTGGTTCTATGGAATGGCGGAGCAGACTCGATGGGCCAAATAGCCTAATTCTGCTCCTTTGTCTTATGATGTTGGGAGCCCTGGTGCAACAGGTGATGTGTTGATGATAATTAGGCAGAGATTTCTTCAAACAATTCTGATTGAATTCCCTGACAATGATTGGAAAGATTTCCGGATAGACTGTTCCTTGTTTGCTGATTGCAGCACTCAATACCTTCAGTGCCTGCTTAGCATTGGTCGTTGGCCATATATAAACTGTGGTCTGGATCTCGGAGGTGAACTCTCTTGCTAAGTGGAATGATTGGCATTTAGTCAGTAGATGTTTCAGGTTGGGGTAACAAATGCGACAAGACCACTGTGTCAGAGCAACACAAAGAGTTTACCATGAGTCACGGACACCCGCACCTTTTACCTTCTCTGAATCAGCAGTCCAGTGTAGCCGGTGTATCGAGAAGCCCTCGGGTCTTACCAACAGACATTTAAAAGCAATTTAAAACTAAATCATAAAATCTATTTACTATAGAGTTGAAAAAGAAAATCACTTCAGTGCAGCCAAACTTTTCTTTGAAGGAAAAAAATCATAAAAGCAAACTCGATTAAACAAAATGTGAATTAGATGATACTTGCATTGTTGCTCACAGCCATTCCTCTCCATTGCTCAATGTTCCTAACCTGACAGATTGAATGAAGAGATTGCTGTACAGATTTCTGCACCACTGCTGGACTCTACGGGGAGCGCCTCCGGGAAATTTGCAGTGGGCTCAGTCTGCAAGTTCATAACTTCTGCCCTTGTGTAGGAATTCAGAACTTCCCGATAATTATGGGGTCATATCAGCATGGCATTGCTCCTATTTCTTAGCAAATGCCACCATTATAGGATAACCACGGGCATGCTTATATTTAATAAAAATGAAATTATATACAATAGTTCTACCAATGCATCCAGATGTTAAATTGGCAACAAGTTCAGTTTCATTTTTACGATGTCATCTCTACTCATGGATTGTATTACTGGTTGTAATTTGTATGCAATTTTTTTTGTTACCATTAATGTTATTGCTTTTATTTTCTCCCCATATCATCTCTTTCTTCAGCACAGTAATTTCTTTTTATTGATGTTTCTGTTTCTTTGAGGTAGATTTGAACATACAGGGTGCAATCTAAATGAAAGTTCAATGTTACAGTAAGGAATCAATGTGCAATATGTTTTGGACAGACAGCTCATACTGGTATAAGTTGTAGTGAGTGACATTAGTAATCAAAATATTATGAAATAAATCTGTCCATTATTTGACAGGATGTATTAACCTATTTAAATAAAACAATTCATTGTGAAGTGTATTTGAATTTTTTTCAGTTCACTTTCTGGGAGTTTTTTTTTTGCTTGGTTTCTAAATAATCTAGCATCCAATTTTTTTAAGAAAAGTATATTCCTGTTGGGGAGAAAGGGAAAAAAAAATTTCAAATGAATATTCTAAACATTAAAAATGTTTGTTCTTTCTGTTGGGGGAGGGGGAGAAACAATTTTAAAATTATTTTGACTGTGAATGAACCTTGTATTTTATCTAATTTTTAACCCACAACATTATGAGTAATTAGGCTTTAAATAACTATGTATGAATCATCTTATTTTCCGTGTTTCTTCCAATCAATAGTGCTCATCACAGAGATCTAAGATTATATTGAGGGTATGCATTGAGGTGTAACACTGTTATAATGCTAAATCTATCATTGATTTTGTGAACCAGTGTCCTCATAAATCGTGAAACCTAAATTCACTTCTAAAATGCTGAACTTACTGGGAATTGATTCATTAATAAACTTGTTCCTTTTGTGACTAATAAATTTTAATCTTTATTAGAGAATAGGCTTTATCTCTAAGGTTTTAATAGCAAAGGCTTTACTTCCCCACAGAGTTTTCTGTAGAATTACTTTGTTTTCCTCTGAGATCTTCCCAATGCCAGAAAAGACAAAATATGGGTGAGAGTGTTGGGAAAGGAAATACAAGAAAATTTGGGGATGATTGTTTTGCTGTAACATGGTTGCTGATGTCTTTTTGGCCAAAGTGCCCATGCTTACCGAGGGGACTATTAAGTATTAATCAGGCACTAAAGCCTTAAGACTATAAGACTTTATTGCCACTATTCCCATCCCTAATAATTATACTCTCATTGTTGCATTCCAATTCCCACCTCTAACCAGTTCTCTCCTAGATTCAAATAGATTCTATCCACCCTTCGTAGATTGTATATGAAAAACCTTTGTGCCGTATTGCTGGTCACCACACAATGTATCTTTGGTCTTACATAGGATACAATAATGGAACAATAGTCCCCTCAAAAACTTGACATTCTCATCCCCAGCATTCCCTGCCCATTCCCTCCTCACATATCTCGAAACATTTCTACCTAAACATATTTAATGATTCTACTTCAACTGCCCTATGAGGAAAATACTACCAAAAGCTCACAACCCAATGAGAAAAAAATAAATCACCTTTGTCCTGAGTGTTCATTTATTTTTTAGATGATGATCCCAAATTCTCCTGCAACAGAAACAATTATTATCCCTGTTAGTAGATACAACTTTTTCCTCATAAGATAACTGATCCATTTTGGGAGTTAGTTTTTTAAGCCTCTGCAAGATATTAACATCTTTCCTTAAATTAGAGGATCATTATTGAACATAGCATTTCAAATATGGTCTCACCAGATATGTGTAATGTGACTTTCTGTTAACTTTGCTAATTGCTTAATGTATCTTCATATCAATCTTCTACAAAACATGTACTAAGATAGCTCGCTCCCTCTATACACGAGGACTCTGCAATATCTAACCATTTGGATAATGCACTTTTCACTCTATTTTTCTGTCAAAATGGACAGTTTCTCTTTTTTCCAAATTATATGCCATTCGCAGATCCTTGCCCACTCACTTAACCTATCCGTATTCCTTTCTGACCACCTTATAATTTCACAACTTGCTTTCCTTACTACCTTTGTGCCTTCAGCAAACTTATTTACCATATATCTGAGTCATTTATATGAATTGTAACCAGTTGAGACCCCAATAATCATCTCTGCACACTGTTTGTACATCTCACCAATCAAAAAAGACCCATTTATGCCTCCTGTCTGTTTCCTGTAGGCCAGCCATTCTTCAATCCACACTAACATGCTGCCTTTTATATCTTGAGATTTATTTTCTGCAGCAGTACCTTAACAAATATAACTGTTACTTGAAAGAACTTGGTCAAATGTGTTTTTTTTTATTCTCAAAGTTATGCCAACATTGTCTGATGGCCTTAATTTTTTCTAAGTTTTTTGCTATAAAGTCATTAGTAATAGTTTGCAATATTTTCCCTCTGATGAAAGGTATGCTACATGGTCTGTAGTTTTATTGTTTTCTGTCTTCTTTTCTCTATATCATTTACAATATTGTGTTTGTTCTTTTGCAATGTAATGAAAGCTTGCATGGCAAACTGAATTTAATGAATCCACTTTTTCACCAACTCTTCCTTTTAAGACGCTAGGATGAGGTCCATCAGGATCAGAGACCTTCCAGCATGCAGTTCCAACAATTTGCTCAGGCCTCTTCCCCGGTGACTAATATTCCAAAATTTCTCCTGCCTTTCCGATTTCTGATTTACAGAGAGTGACAGAGACTGGTACAAATACAACAATTAAAAGACATAAGGGTAGATACATAGATAAGAAAGGCTGGCAGAATATGGACTAAACAATCAAGGGGTGGTTGATAAGTTCGTGGCCTAAGGTAGAAGCAGTCCATTTTAGAAAGCCTAGCACATTTATTTTTCAACATAGTCTCCTCATACATTTACACACTTAGTCCAGCGGGCGTGAAGCATACGTATCTTGGAGCTCCAGAAAGTGTTCACAGCAGGGGTAATTGATAAGTTTGTGGCCTAAGGTAGAAGGAGATGTTATTAACTTCAAACTTCCTGCATAATCACTCAAAGAGTTGAACTGCATGTGCATGTAACGAGAGCTGTGTAACTCATCTCCTATTTTCTGACATGGATAGAAAATTGGTTGGCAGACAGGAAACAAAGAGCCGGGATTAATGGGTCTTTTTCAGAATGGCAGGCAGTAACTAGTGGGGTACTGCAAGGCTCGGTGCTGGGACCGCAGCTATTTATAATATACATTAATGATTCAGCTGAAGGGATTAAAAGTAACATTAGCAAATTTGCAGATGACATAAAGCTGGGTGGCAGTGTGAAATGTGAGGAAGATGTTATGAGAATGCAGGGTGACTTGGACAGGTTGGGTGAGTGGGCAGATGCAGTTTAATGTGGATAAATGTGAGGTTATCCACTTTGGTGGCAAGAACAGGAAGGCAGATTACTATCTGAATGGTGTTAAGTTAGGAAAAGGGGAAGTACAATGAGATCTAGGTGTCCTTGTTCATCAGTCACTGAAAGTAAGCATGCAGGTACAGCAGGCAGTGAAGAAAGCTAATGGCATGCTGGCCTTCATTACAAGCGGAATTGAGTATAGGAGCAAAGAGGTCCTTCTGCAGTTGTACAGGGCCCTGGTGAGACCACACCTGGAATATTGTGTATAGTTTTGGTCTCCAAATTTGAGGAAGGACATTCTAGCTATTGAGGGAGTGCAGCGTAGGTTCACGAGGTTAATTCCCGGGGTGGCAGGACTGTCATATGTTGAAAGATTGGAGCGACTGGGGTTGTATACACTGGAATTTAGAAGGATAAGAGGGGATCTGATTGAAACATATAAGATTATTAAGGGGTTGGACACGCTAGAGGCAGGAAACATGTTCCCGATGTTGGGGGAGTCCAGAACCAGAGGCCACAGTTTAAGAATAAAGGGTAGACAATTTAGAACGGAGTTGAGGAAAAACTTTTTCACACAGAGGGTTGTGGTTCTGTGGAATGCTCTGCCTCAGAAGGCAGTGGAGGCCAATTCTCTGGATTCTTTCAAGAAAGAGTTAGGTAGAGCTCTTAAAGATAGCGCCGTGAAGGGATATGGGGAGAAGGCAGGAAAAGGATTGTGGATGATCAGCCATGATCACAGTGAATGGTGGTGCTGGCTCGAAGGGCTGAATGGCCTACTCCTGCAACTATTGTCTATTGTCTATTTTTTACTGGGCTTGGTAATATATTTGCCTCTTTTAGTTCACCAAGGATGGTGGCCCTGCTCCTGGATTTTTTCAATGTTGGTTTCTATCTATCCCCTGAGTTCTAAGATTTCCTTCAGTATCTGCCACTGTATATGTCTGACTGACCCCTAATTTGATAGTTCATTTTAGCAAGTATTTTTATGCCTTTATTATTCCCCCTATTTAAGTTTAAAATATTGTCTTGGAGCCATTCTCCTCCCCCTCACTCTGAATCTAAAATTCAAGCATACTATTTTTGACATTTTATTATACAGGGCTGCTTCTTGGCTATCCCACTACTAAAGATCAGCTTTATTTGTCACAAGTAATTTGAAATATTCAGTGAAATGTGTTGTTTGCATCAATGACCAACACATTCCAAGGGTGTTCTTGGGCCAACCTGCAAGTGTCATCGTGTTTCTGGTGTCAACATAGAATGCCAACAAGTTACTAACCCTTAGGGTTTTGGAATGTGAGATAAAATAGGAGAATCCTCGTAGTCACGAGGAGAATGTGCAAACTCCTTCAAGATCAAGTTTAATTATCATTTAACCATACATGAATACAGCTGAGTGAAACAGAGTTTGTCCAGGGCCAAGGTGTGAATCTTACACAGCACATTCAGCAGAGCAAGCAAACATAGTCACGCAAAAGACAAACTATGTCAGTGACAGAGACAACAGCGAGAACTGAACCCCTACCGTTGGGACTGTAAAGCATGATGAAGCTCCTATGCTACCATGCTGATCAGTATATTTTGTTCTTAGTCAATTGTCCACTAGCAGTGCCTTTACAAAATCTTCTTGGAAATCCAGATATTACAGTTGCTATGTTAAAGTCCAAAATAAATTTATTATCAAAGTACATATATGTCACTATATACAACCCTGAGATTTATTTTCTTGTGGGCATACTCAATAAATACATAACAGAATAATAACCATAACAGAATCACTGAAACATTGCACCAACTTGGGCATTCAACTGGTGTGCAAACGTTAATGAACTGTGCAAGTACAAAAAAAGAGATATAAATGTAATAAATAAGGAATAATTATTGAGAACATGAGATAAAGAATCCTTGAAAGTGAATCAGCAGGTTATGGGAACATTTCAATGATGGGGCAAGTGAAGTTGAGTGAAGATATCTCTTTTGCTTCAAGAGCCTGATGGTTGAGAGGTAATAAATGTTTCTGAACGTGGCGGTGTGAGTTCTGAGGCTCCTGTCCCACCTTCCTGCTGGCAGCACTGAGAAGAGCGTGTGTCCTGCATGGCGGGGCTCCCTGATAACAGATGCTGCTTTCCTGCAACAGCATTTTCTGTAGATGTGCTCAGTTGTGGAGAGGGATTTACATGTGATGGACTGGACCAGATCCACCACTTTTTGTAGGATTTTCCATTCAAGGGCATTGGTGTTTCCATAGCAGGCAGTGATACAGCCAGTCAATATACTCTCCACTAAACATCTATAGAAGTTTGTCAAAGTGCTAGCTGTCTTGCTGAACCTTCACAAACTCCAAAGGAAACAGAGGCACTGTTGTGCTTTCTGCATAATTGCAATTACATGCTGGGCCCAGGGCAGGTCCTCCAAAATAATAACACCAAGGAAGTTGCTGACCCTTTCCCCCTCTGATTAGGACTGGCTCATGGACCTCTGGTTTCCTCTCCCGAAATCTATAATTATCTTCTTGGTCTTGCTGACATTGAGAGAGAGGTTGTTGTTATGGCACCACTCAGCCAGAATTTCAATCTCCCTCATATATCCCCACCTTTGATTCAGCCAACAACAGTGATGTCGTCAGCAAACTTGAGTATGACATTGGATCTGCGCTTAGCTACACCATCATAAGTATAAAGTGAGTAGAGCAGGGGACTAAGCACACAACCTTATGGTGCACCTGTGCTGATGGAGATGTTGTCAATCGGAACTGACTCCAGTCTGCTAGTGAGGAAATTGAGGATCCAATTGCACAAGGAGGCCAAGGTCTTGGAGCTTATTAATTAATTTTGAGGGGATGATGGTAATGAATGCTGAGCTGTAGTCGATAAAGAGCATCCATATGTATGTATCTTTTCTATCTAGATGTTCCAGAGTGGAGTGAAGAGCCAATGAAATGGTATCTGCTGTGGACCTATTGCTCCATTGGGTGTATCCAAGTCACTTCTCAGGCTGGAGTTGATATGCTTCATTACCTTTATCAACTCTTTTTATTTTTCCTATTGCATGAACAACTTCATTGAATTTGAGGAAAACTAAACTTCTCCTGAATACTGTGCTGATTACTCTTTATTATATTTGCTGGTTTTGGTGATTTGTCTGGTTGCTTGGCTGAAACAGTATTATAGTACCAACTGTCTGCACATGCCCTTCCAAAATTCAGTTCTATTAACTTTATTGAGAATAAATCAACCAAGGAAATAAAATTTCAACACTGACCTCTTCTCCATCTCCCTGTCCTTTGCTATGACAAGATAGACTACACTGGCCGTTATTGGATGAGCTTGCTTAACTTTGTTCTCCTTAAGTGCACATTCGTGTAGATTGAACTGTTCACATTGTCTGTTCCCCTCTCAATCCATATTACTTCTGTTATTCTGATATTATGGCTTGTTGATACATCATGATTAATTTTAGCAGATAAATGTAGTTCATATAATCTAAAAATAATGACAGTTTATCCCTGAATTAATACCATACCATTTTGCTAATAATGTAAACTAAGGTGAGCATATACTCATATACTATGAAAGATGAATATTCAGATTGCAAGCCCAACAATAGTGCCCATTATCAATATTACTAAGTACAAATACCAAGCAGCCATAGATGGTTAATAGTTTATATATTAAACGACATTGCAATAAGCAATGTAAGGAACAGGCATTTGAATTAGTGATAATTACCACCAGATATGAGGTCTGCATTCCAACGCTCAATGGAAGATAGAGCATTTTATATTGTTTTTCTTGTTAGTGCGACTAATTAGACTTTTTTTGCACTTTTACTTCTATCAGCATTTCTTTCCACCTGTCTCTTCTAAATAACTTCAATATTATTTGAAGATAATTAAACAATACTGCCAAAAATGCACTTTACAAGATGAGCTGCATCAGTAATATTTTTTGATCCATAGGTACTGATGACAGAGAACTGTAGGGATTGTTGACTGTGCACTAAATGCTCATAGAATCATATCCACCACCTTGGGAGCTACTAACAGGATCTACCTTAAAACCAGTTACACTGTATAATACAAGGAGATGGTTGTGCCATCTAGTGGACCGAAGCTAGAAGAGGAAACTATAGTGAGTGCAGATATGTCTTGGAATATGGCCATCTCCATGGCCTTCATTTTTCCGTCTATTTTGTGGAAATTTCAGCCTTCCATGTATGTAATTAGATCATATTGAACTGTTCCTTGGTTTGGGTTTGTCTTCTGTCATCATGGCTTTGTTAAGACCACATGTAGTCTGCTACATACAATTTTGCAATGACCTTCAGCAACAGATATGAGTAAGATTTGCTTATAGCAATTTTCCAAAGATGCAGGAATCAATTGCTGATATGCTCATTTAAATCCTTTAGAATCCATGGATTTCAGAAATTAAAAAATAAAGAACCATTTTAGGAATCTCATTACATTTCAGGTTTCTGCAAAGCTTCGTAACTGTAATAACTTGCTAAGATGATGAGCAGATAGTTTAGCAGTTGAAGAAAAAATGCTGTGGATTGAGAAGATTGACAAGTGAGAAAAAGACTAATAGACACACTTAAACCAGGAGGAGTTGTAGTGTGAACGGATTACCTACTTGGACTACATTACCTACTGTATTAGAATGCAACCTGTAAAGTACTGGTATTATCTGTTATTCAAACTTTATAAAATTTCATTTCAACTGTTTCTTTAACTTGCACCACTGAGTTTTCTCGTCTGTTTGACGCATGCTTCCTTAAATTTTCAACCATATTAGAAGAACTGTAGCCTGTTTATTGGAGGGACTTTCATATTGCTTTTTGGTATTAAAAGGACACTTTCAATTCTTCAAAGGACGAAGCAAGTCTACCAGAAATAAACCCAAATTGCTTGCAGCATAGTCAGCTTGGAACATTATTGGTTGAGAACTTGATATTTTGGCTTCGCCCAAAAGAGTGAAACTTACAGATTTCTCTTGTTTGTTCAGTAATAAACTGCATCTGGCCCATGGCAGCTCTGCACCTATTAAATATGCTGGTGTGTGCAGAGCTGTGGGTTGTATATACAATATTAGCATGTATTCTCTTGCTCTTTGACTAGGGGTCTCCTTAGATTGGAATGACAGCATAAGGAGAACCTGTTCTGCCTTAAAGTTCTTGGAACTTGCAGAAGTCAATTCCATTTTCCTAGCCTATGTCCATAACCTTTCATTCCATTTCTTTTCAAAGATCAATTTCTTAAATATACTCATTAATTCAATCTCCACAGCTTGGTGAGCAGAGAAATGTAAAGATTTGCAACCCTGAGGGAAGACATTGGTCTTAATTGCTTGACTCCTCATCCTGGTACTTTCGTGTACTGCTCGCCACAAACAGAAGAAATATTTATTCTTTCAAGCCCTGTAATAAAATTATGTATTTCAATGAAATTGCCTCTCACTTTTTGAAAACCAGGGAATATAGATTGACTACTTTGTTTTGTAGTCCTCTAATCCAAGGAATCAAACAAATGAATATTCATTGCATCTTCTCTGGACATAGATGACCACCATTGGGTAAGCACTCTATAAATATAAACAGTACTTCAAATCTGATCTCAGCAAAACTCTGCAGTAGTAGTGTCCTCATTCTAACTCCTTTATAAAGTCCTTTATAAACAATAGTTGCTTCCTTTGATTTTAAATTGGTGAGATCTGTAGAAGGGACATAAACTTCCTGAATACTGGTACTTATTAATCTTGCAATTTCTACCAAGGAAAATAATTTTGTTACTTGCTGCATTCTCATCCATTGTATCCAACTACTTAACTGCTCCCTGTCCCTTTGCAACCATTCTGTGTATTGACTGTTTCTATTCCCACCCAGCTTTGGATCCTCTATTAAGTTGAATGTATCACTTGTGATCTCCTGATCTAATCGTTGATATGGATTGTGAACATCTGAGACTGCAGTGGACTCCTTGCTTTTTTTTTTGAACACAGAAATTACATTTTGCTTCTTTGCGACACATGTACACGGATTTAGGAACTAAAGGATTCCAAAAGATCAATGCAGCTGAAATCTTGCTGCCACTTCTTTTTCATCTCTAGAGGATGGACTGTTGAGCCCAGGGGAATTCTCAGCTTTTGGGAAAAGAATTCTGTAACATAAGCAGCCTGGGTCTGGCGGAGCACCTTGTCAACAGTTAATGAGGCGTACCAGTGATCTTAATCCCAACTCCCCGTTTCATCTCCAGTTTTTTTTGAACAGTACAGAATAACAAAGTCAACAACAAAAAAAAAAGGACCCTGTTTAAACTTGTAAATGAAGTTATGCCAAAGTGCAGGCAAAACTAACAAAATTGTTCTTGTGCTTTCCTTGGTATCTTGGTCCCTCTCCCATTAGCCTGGGCCTATCTGAATGTACCCACTGGATTATTCCTCAATGTCTATAGTATGGCTGGTGGAAGGATTCTATGGAAAGGCTGTCAGTGGCCTTGGTTGGTAGTCTGAAGTAGCTCAGTGCATTCAAGTTCTTCGTTAGAGACAGCGCCATTGTAGTCTACATGCAGGTACTGTAAATGCAAAGCTGCTGGTGGTTCAACTGAATTTGAAAGTAATGATAAACAGTGATTTGTAGAGCTGTGGAAGCGAAAATTACATGACTTTAAGTGACAGCACCCATGGATTGGAAGGGTGACATTTGAACTGTTGTATAAACTGTGATGTTTTCCAATATGATTGCTGCCACAATGCTGCTAGAGATCCAATTTCCACTGGCTGTTATGGACTATCCTTCCATCTCACTCTCTCACCAGAACACTTGTGCCTGATCCCTCACTACATGCAAACCTCACACATGCAGCAAGAGATTTTGCAGATGCTGTAAATCGTGAGAAACACACACAAAATGCCAGGGGAAATCAGCAGGTAAGGCAGCATCTGTGGAGGGAAATAAACAGTTGATGTTTTGGGGTGAGCCCCTTCATCGGGACTATTTGAATGTTCCTACTATCACCTATGAACTATTCTCTATATTATGAACCCGTGTGGAATAGGATCAAATCTCTAGCTCCATCTTTTCTGCCTCCTTGCTCTCTCTCTGCTGCCTTTTATATAAGAGGGTAAGAGGAGAAAAAGATGGCTTAAGAAGTGCATACTCATTTTTGGAACCTTCTCAGTCAGAAGACTTAGGAAGAGGGAACAAGTGGGACAGGAGGAGGAGGATTAGGATAGACCATACTTGTGTCTTTGGCTTCAGCCATGCTGGCAGCCACCATACTGGTCTTTTCATAAGAGGCAGATGTGCTGCTTTCACCAGGATTACACGTCTGCACAAAATACATCTTGCTTGTTTAAAGGCTGTGCTCCATTCTCTGCAAGAAAGATGCAGCTTAGAATTCTATTGTGTACACAAAGTGTATTAATGCACGTGCAGAAATGACATTGGCATCTTATCTGCATTCCAATTGGAGAAAATAAGTGTAGATGGGTAGTTTATATGCAGATATGTTGGAGCAACAAAGTACCTGCACAGTAAGATTCTATGACTGAGAATCATTCATGATCGTATTAGTGGAGCAGGCTCAAAGTGCTAAATACCTCCTCCTGCTCCTGTTTGTTTCTGCATCATTTCAGATTTATGACCTCAATGCATTATTTCTTGCAACCGGTTTGTTTGTACATGTCAGGAAAAGGTACCAGACATTCTGAGGACCCATTTCTTCAGTGAAGAGCAAAAGTACAGCATCAGAAATCTTGGCACCTCTGCTCTCTCACAATCAGCTATGGTTGATTTGTACCTCTGAATATCAGTTAATAACCTCAGCACCTGTACAAAGCCTAATGCAACTCCTTTTAAAGAGTGCAGAAGAGCTTCAAGTAATGTAGCCTGGCATTGTGTGTTACTTACGATATTGGGCCTGAGCTGATGCAAGCAACAAATGGGCACCTTGGCAACTCTTAGCTGGTTGCACAGATTAAATTAAATGCATTGAAGTTGAAATGCAATGAATAATTGAAGCAGAAATAGACTACTCAACCCCTCAAACCTGCTGTATAATTTAATATGATTATGGTTGACAGCCTCAGGCCTCATGGGCAGCCTGTGGCCTTTTCTGTACCAGTTCCTTATAACCATCAATTTCCTTAATACAGATTAATGACCCATCATCATCACTGTGCCAAATTTCATTATCCAATTTCATGCCCCTACCTTTTACTAACTCATCTACTCATCTGGACAGGAGTTCAGCTGAGCTTGAACCCAGCTAAGCCCCTATCAGATCAAAGCAGATGCATTTGAAATGGGGGGTCAAATAGCTGAAACTGCTGAGAAACATACAGTGCACCAAATACAGATAGAGGCAGTGATTGACATCCAGAGGGAGTGTAGTACAGAACAGGAAGTCAGAGGTCTGGGGCTGAGGCTGCTGTGGGACTGGTAGGCTTGTATCAAACAGCAGTTGAGTCCAAAACTGCACATGCTCTCCTGCAGGAGTTCTTCAGTCAACTGTATGAGCTTTTTCAGAACATAATGCCTGAAAAGTAGAATGAGAACAATTATGCTGATTGGTAGATGAGTGAACATTGGAACCCGTGGAGTATCCATGGAGCAGGTGTCATTTCTGAAGTTCCCTGCTAGACCATTTTGAGGACGCATTTGAGAACCAGTATTTAATGTGCTGCTGCAGAAAACTTTGGGGTTAACTGCACAAGGATTATTTTATAGATGCTGGGGGATTTGGCTTGGTAGCACCTAAATGATTTCACATTCCTAAGACCAACAGATATAGGAACAGAATTAGACCATTCAGTCTATCAAGTCTGCTGCACCCTTCTATCATAGTTCATTTATTATCTCTCTCAAACTCATTCTCCTGCCTTCTCCCTGTAACCCTTGACACCCTACTAATCAAGAACCTCTCAACCTATACTTTAAATATACCCAATGACCTGGTCTCCACAGCCGCCTGTGGCAATGAATTCCACAGATTCAATACCCACTGAATAAAGAAATTCCTTCTCCCCTCTATTCTAAGTGGGTGTCTATCTGGTAGCAGTCTTCTTCACTCTTGGAAACATCCTCTCCACATCCACTCTATTTTGCCATTCAAAATTTGCTAAGTTTCAGTGTATTCCTCCCCTCCTCCCCCCCCCCCCCGGCATTGTTCTAAACTCCAGTGACTACCAGGTCCAGAGCTTTCAAACACTCTTCATACGTTAAACCATTCATTTCCTGAATCATTCTCGTGAACCTCCTCTGGACCCTAATGCAAGCACATCCTTTCTTAGATAGGGGGCTCAAAACTGCTCACAATACTTTGTAATAATCAATGCCTTATTAAGACTCAACATTACATTCTTGGTTTTGTAATCTAGTTCTCAAAATCAATGCCAACATTGCATTTGCCTTCCTCACCCAAGACTCACCCTACAAGTTAACATTTAGGTAGTCCTGCATGAGGACTCCCAAGTCCCTTTGCAACTCTGGTTTTTCTCTCCATTGAGAAAATAGTCTATGACTTTATTCCTTCTCCCAAAGTGCGTGATCATACACTTCCCTACACTATATTCCTTCTGTCAGTTCTTTGCCCATTCTCCTAATTGGTCTAAGTCCATCTGCAGGCTCCCTGCTTTCTCAACAATACCTGCCCCTCCACCTATATTGATGTAAGGGGTTTCCTCTTTTATGTTACTGCGTATGTTAATCAAAATGCCTTCTTTGTTAAATGCTGAGAAAGTTCTCTCGCTAGCGGCTTCTTTGGGTTATATTATTGATAAGAGAACGAATGAACCAATGGGTGTCCATGTTATTCTTTTTGGGGTGATATTCTGTCTCAGGTGGCTGGGAAACGGTGTTTTTGGCGGGCTTTTGGGAGGAGAGTCCGGGAGTAAGACGGACGTGCTGGAAGCTCTCTGGTCTATCACCTAGGGTGGTCCCGAGCTGCGAGTCGAGGGGGTTGGAGTGGATCGCAGGGTGAAGAGAGAAGACCCCGGGTATTTGAGCTCCAACGGTGTGCACGAAGAAATTGAACTTTGATAAATCTTGTGCCTTTTTCTTTTATGTTGTATCTCTATTAATCTCATAGTTCCAGTAAGATTTATAAAATGTAATCTGTAAAGTGTACACTGTGTGCGGTCTGATGTTTGATGTTTGAGGTCGAACCAGTTGGCATTGCACAGCAACAGACGCAACCGGGAGACACGGTTGGGCAGTGGATGGGGTTTCCCCTAGATAAATACAAGCCGATATAGCTGAGCGTTACATTGATATTGTCAACAAACTTGACCAACAAGCCATCAATTCTGTCATCCAAGTTATTGACATTTTATGTAAAAACAAGTGGACCCAACACCAATCCCTGTAGAACACCACTAGTCACAGGCAGCCAACCATAAAAGCCCCCTTTATTCCTACCATTAGCCTCCAGCTAGTCAGCTAATCTTCTATACAAGCTAGTATCTTTCTCATAAACCACCATGTCTTGTTAAGCAGTCTCATTTGTGGCACCTTGTCAAAAGCCTTCTGAAAATCCAAGTAAGCACTGCCCACTGACTCTCCTTTGTCTATCTTGCTTGTTATTTTCTCAAAGAATTCCAACAGATTTGTCAGGCAAGGTTTTCCCTTAAGGAGACCATGCTGACTTTGGCCTGTTTTATCATGTGCCTCCAGAAACCCTGAAGCCTCATCCTTCATAACGGACACCAACATTTTTCCAACCACTGATTTCAAGAAAACTGGCATATAATTTATTTTCTTCTGCCTCCCTCTTTTCTTAAAGAGCGCAGTGACATTTGCAATTTTCCAGTCGTCTGGAACCATTCCAAAATGTAGTGATTCTTGAAAGATCATTACTAATGCCTCCACAATTTATTCAGCTACCATTTTAAGGACCCTGGGTTGTGGTCTGTCTGGTCCAGGAGGCCTATCCATCTTCAGAGCTTTCAGCTTCCAAATCACTTTATCCTTAATAGTAACAACCACGCTCACTTCTGCCCCACTGACACTCTTCATTTTCTGGCATACTACCAATGTCTTCCATGGTGATGACTGATGCAAACTATTTATTAAGTTTGTCTGCTTTTTTTTTGTCCCCCATTACTATCTTTACTGCGTTATTTTCCAGTGATCCAATATCCTCACCTAGCTTTATATCTATGAAGTATTGTCTCTGATATTATTTGCCAGCTTAACTTCATATTTCATCTGTTCTCTCCTTATGACTTTTCAATTGCCTTCTGTTGGTTTTTAAAAGCTTCCCAATCCTCCAATTTACCATTAATTTTTGCTATATTATATGCCCTTTCTTTTGCTTTTATGCTGCCTGTGACTTCTCTTGTTAGCCTCATCCTCCCTTTCGAACACTACTTCATCTTAGTGATGTTTCTATCCTGCGCCATCTGAATTGCTTTCAGAAACTCCAGCCATTGCTGTTCTGCCATCATCCCTGCTAGTATCCTCTTCCAATAAACTTTGGCCATCTCCTCTCTCATGCCTCTGTAATTCCCTTTACTCCACTGTAGTACTGGTACATATGATTTTGGCTTCTCACTCTCAAACTGCAAGGTGAATTCTATCATATTATGATCACTGTCTCATAAGGATTCCTTTACCTTAAGCTCTCTAATCAAATCTGGTTCATTACACAAGACCTGATCCAGAATTGCCTTTCCCCTAGTGGGCCCATCACAAGCTGCTCTAAAAAGGCATCTCGTAAGCATTCTACAAATTCTCTCTGTTGGGATCCAGCAAAAGCCCTATTTTCCCAACCTACCTGCCTATTGAAATCCACATGACTATGGTAACATTACCCTGTTCACATGCTTTTTCTACCTCCCACTGTAAATTATAGCCCACATGCTGGCTACTGTTAAGTGGCTTCCCATCAGGGGCTTTTTAACCTTGCAGTTTTTCAACACTACCCACAAGGATCTTCCAATTCTTTTATCACCTGTTTCTAAGGATTTGATTTCATTTTTTGCCAAAAGAGCTATCCCAGTTCCTTTGCCTACCTACCTGTCCTTTCAGTACAATTCATATCCTTGGATGTTGAGCTTCTAGCAATGATCTTCTTTCAGTCATGACTTGGTGATGCCCATAACATCATACCTGCCATTCACTAAATGTGCTACAAGATCATCTACCTATTCTGTATAACACCTTCAGTCCTGTATTCATCTCCCTCTTCGATTTTGTTCCATGTCACACTGCAACTCATCCCATTAACTGCAATTTTGCCCTATCATCTGCCTGTTCTTTCTCACAGTCTCAATAGACACTGCATCTACTTGTGTACCAACGGCCCCATCTTCAGCCCTATCACTCTGGTTCTCATCCCCCACCAAATTATTTTGAATCCTCCCCAACAGCTCTAGAAAACCTGCTTGCAAGGTTATTTGTCTCCCTTGGGTTCGGGTGTAACCTGTCCTTTATGTACAGGTCGTACCTTCCCCGAAAAAGATCCCAATGATGCAGAAATATGAAAGCCTGTCCCCTGCACCAGATCCTCAGCCACACAGTCATCTGTCAAATAAACCTATTCTTACCCTCAACGACATGTGACACAGACAGCAAAGCAGAGATTACGACACCGGAGATCCTGCTTTTCAGCTTTTCTTTAACTCCCTATATTCTCTCTTCAGGAGCTCCTCCCTTTTCCTATGTCATGGTACCAATATGTACCATGTCTTCTGGCTGCTCACCCTCCCACTTTAGAATGCTGTGGACCTGATGTGAGACAACTGTGACCCTGGCACCTGGAAGGCGACTTACCATCTGGGTGTTTCTTTCACATCAGACAGGAGATTCTGTGGCTTTCCTAACTGTGGAATCCCATATCATTACTGTACTCCTTCCCTTCTGAGCCTCAGTGCCTCAGTCTCATTCATAGGTCATTCTCCCCCAACAGTATCCAAGGCAGTATACTTAATATTGAGAGAAATGGCTAATGGGTAATGCCTGCCTATTCTCTTTCACCTTCCTGACAGTCACCCAGGTACCTTCCTCCTGCAACTTGGGGGTGGCTACTTCCTCGTTTTCTGTATGTGCTGCAGCTCCAGTTCCCTCACATTGTCTCTGAGGAGCTGCAGCTTGTGCAATTCATGTGGATGTAGTTATCCACATGAATTGCACAAGCTGGAGATCTCCCAGAGTTCCCACATCTCACACAAAGGACATACCACTAACCATAGACCCATTCTCACCACACTAGCTATGTACTCATGGGCAAAGAAAAATTAGAAACTTACTTAGAACCTCCGCCTGTTCTCGCTGAAGCCTGACCACTCAAGGTGAATAATGACCTGTTTCTACATATCCCTGTAATCTGCAAGAGAAAGCCAACAACTAAGCATGGCTAAAAAGAGATGTGGATGTTACCTTTCAGAGCTACGGCCCGTATGCTGCAAGTAAGCAATGTTCTTTCACCTTTCTAATGTGCACTTCTGAGTTTGTTCTTTTTTACTGGGTTACAAACTTCTTTTACTGTCATTAAAGCTGCAATTCACAATAAATGGTGAAATTGTACATGATACATTGTCCAGCTAATTTTCAAGACTTACTACAAAAGGGAAGATGTACAGTATATATACAGATATCAGAAGGTAATGCAAATTAGATGAAGGACACTGGAGGACTCTCAGATCATCTGGTTCATTTGTGTTATGATTGTTCATTCATGTTGACAGTGTGCATTGTCAAAAGGTTAAAATATTATGGATACTACTTATCTCCCTTGTTATTCCAGTAATTGAATGGTTTCAATCTTAATTGATTAGGTTCCTTCTAGACCAGCAGATCCAAAATATATTAAAATGTTTGGATGGTGAGATGGAGAGGCATTTTAGGGAGACATAGACCAAACACAGGCAGTAGGCAATTTGGTTGACATAGGCAAGCAGTGCTAATGGATTGTATAGCTCTGTAACTTTGTAAGACCGCTGGATGCTGCTATACGTGCAGTTATAAATGCCAGCACATTCGGGAATCCTACCACCTTAGAGTAATGCTGCATCATCTTGAGTTCTTTCATCATTAACAGAAAGATGGTGTATTTGACTGACCAAGAGTATTGCTGGTGCGGATGTGAACCAAAAGTGTGTAGAAATGCATGATATTAAGAACTAGGTGGGGGGAAAAGTAACACCTTGGTAAGGAACAAACTTCAGTCAATCAAATGAGAAATGGCAATCAACGTGCAATGCTTACAAATATAGTAATCTTGCTTTAAGTCATGATGTTCTGGTTCAAAGCTCAGAGGTCTCTCTGCACCTGTTTTACACATGTGCTCTGCAATCAGAATCCTTGTTGCTGAACAAATCCAAAACATTGTCATGGGACCAATTATCGTGCATTACATAATTTCTGAGTCTCTGATGAAGTCAGTACATTCTGGTTGTGTAGTACTGAAGCATGGAATTCTGCTGTCATAGAGTTGAAAATGTAACATTACATCTGCAAAAATTCATTGGATCTTGCACATCGTTAGGGAATGGTCATTCCTGGAAATGTATTGGGGGGATACTTTGCCAGCTGCCAGATAAAGAAGCTTTCTATCTTAATGCACAAGAAAGCCTGCAGCAGAGCTAGTATTATCCAGGGATGCTGTTACCCACGCTTGCAAGGATTCCATGCTCTGTTAATCAGATCGTTGCTCAGAATTGAAAATGTAGAGGACTTCACCAGAAGCAATATCACTTGTTGCATCTGGTGTACTGCTCTGAAAACGAGGGATATCGAGAAATTCCATCCATTAGCATTAGCAATGAACTTTTGTGAAAACCACACAGTGATAATTAAACTATGTGGATCATAATTATTCTGGAGGAAACTCTGCTTGGGAAATTGGCCCATATGCAATTAAGTTAAGCTGAGCTGATATTTTCCCATCATTGATAGTGCACCTACCAATATTACAAATCCCAAACAGCAACTCCTCCACTGGCATCCTAAATTGGAGATTTTGGTAATAAACTTCAATAAACATTGCACATTCACAGCATAACTAAGTGTACATTGAATTACCTTGCTGCATTTGTGTCTCCCTAAGGGGATATAGCCGACATTAGGAGACCTAACAGTCTCTAAAGACTGTTCAAACAACTCCCAAGATGATAGCATATACTTAAACTAACAAGGAACTCTGTCAGCTTTTAGCTGCTGACATGCTACTTCAGTGTGTGCCTCAGTCGTGACACCAGTGTGGAACTCCATTTGCAACAAAGCCAGCAGCTTCACACCACTGTCAATTCTCATTGTAAGATGTGATTTGCTCTTAAACAAGAACTGATCTGAATGGTGTGTGTCTTCAGAAGCATAACTGAAAAAAAATAATGCAAACAACAAATAATGAAAACTTAACTGCACATGTTGGAAATCTGAAATAAAAACAGAAAATGCGGGAAACAGCATGTCAGGCAGCATCTGTGCAAAGGGAAACCATGTTGATGTTTCTGATCAACGATCCTTCCTAGCTCTGAACAAGGATATTAACCTGAAATGTCAGTTTCAGCCCAAACAAGGACATTAACATGAAGGTCAATTCAGAACTTAAGCAATGCTGCATGGCCTGAAATGTTGACTGCACTCTTTTTCCATAGGTGCTGCCTGACCTGCTGAGATCCTTCAGCATTTAGTGTGTGCTATATGGCCTGCTTTGTGTTTCTAGTGTTTTATTTTTGTTTAAAAATTACACTTATCTTTAATAATGCCATTTTTGTTTCACTTCTTATGTACAGTATTTATATTTAATTGTTCAAATGCTACATTATTAACACTGGCTGCACTGTTCTTAATCCAAACCATCTTGCCAATGATGACTTTCACAACTTTTCATAAAAGGTTTGACTGTTAATGCAGCATAGGTTTAGAGCTGTAAAGAAGGGTGTACCCATAATGTTAGGGTTGGAGTCTGAGCCTCGGATTTTTCAGTCTGCTTAATTTTGATACTCAAGCATCCAATTATTTATCGTAAATTAGTGTGGAAGTGCATATTTGCCGAAGAATGAAATCGATACCTGCAGCCATCTCAAGAACATATCTGGAAGAATACTTGCAATAATGGTGCAGCCTTTGATTCAATATAATGGACCATTGGTTTAGGAATTTGGACTTTTGGGTTAGATTCTTTTGAGGTGTTGGTCAGTTAGCTGAAGCATTCAAGGACATATCAGTATCGGGTTTATTATCACTGACATATTTCATGAAATTTATTATTTTGTAGCAGCAGTACATTGCATTATATAAAAACTATAAATTACAATACAAAATAGATATTATATAAAATTACCTGGTAGAGAAAACCTAAAGACATACTCAAAGTTATAGGAGACAGTCCTGGAATACGGGGATAGCAAAGATGCATACATATATTGGGATACACTTTATCAACTACAGTTTGGTATTCAAAATCATCACCCTTTCACAAACTCATAAATAAGTTTCAAGACTTTGGTCTCTATACACTCTTGTGCAATTAGATCCTCAATTTCCTTACTTGCAGACTCCACTCTGTTCGGATTGGCAACAACATCTCCTCCACAACCTCCATAAGCACAAGTGCACCGCAAAGGGTGTGTGTTTAGCCTCCTGCTCTACTCCATAAAGCAATAAGACATGGGAGCAGAATTAGGCCATTTGGCCCATCGAGTCTGCTCTTCCATTTTATCATGGTTATCCACTTCCCTCTCAATTCCATTCTCCTGCCTTCTCCCAGTAACCTTTCATGCCCTGACTTATCAAGAATCTATCAACCTTCCTCAAACTACACTCAATGACCTGAACTCCACAGCCATCTGTGGCAAAGAATTCCACAGATTCACCATGCTCTGGCTAAAGAAATACCTCCTCATCTTTCTAAAAGGACATTCCTCTAATCTGAGGCTATGTCTTCTGGTCCTAGACTCACCCACTATAGGAAACATCCTCTCCACATCCACTCTATCTCGGCCTTTCAACATTCGATACATTTCAATGAGATGCCCCTCCTCATTTTTCTAAATTCCAGTGAATACAGTCCCAGAGCCATCAAAAGTTCTTCGTATGATAAGCCTTACAATCCAAGAATCATTTTTGTGAACCTCCTTTGAACCCTCTCCAATGCCAGCACATCCTTTCTTGGATAAGGTGCCGAAAACTGTTCACAATGCTCCAAGTGAGGCCTCACCAGTGCCCTTTAAAACTTCAGCATTACATCCATGTTTTTATTTTCTAGTCCTCTCAAAATTCCATTTGCCTTCCTCACCACTGACTCAGCCTGCAAGTTAACCTTTAGGAAATCCTGCATGAGAACTCCCTAGTCCCTTTGCACCTCAGATATTTGAATTTTCTCCACGTTGAGAAAATAGTCTTTGTTTTATTCCTTCTACCAAAGTGCATGACGATACACATCCTGACACTGTATTCCATCTGCCATTTCTTTGCCCATTCTCCTAATCTAAGTCCTTTTGCAGCCTCTCTGCTTCCTCAACACTATCTGTTCCTCCATCTATCTTCATATCATCTGCAAACTTGGCCACAAAACCATCAATTCCATCATCCAAATCATTGACATACAACATTAAAAGAGCAGTCTCCATCATTCTCTGTGGAATGCCACTAGTCACCAGCAGCTAATCTCCCTTTAATCCCACACTTTGCCTCCTGTCAATCAGCCAATGCTCTATCCCATGCTAGTATCTTTCCTGTAATACCATTGGCTCTTATTTTGCTAAGCAGCCTCATGTAAGGCACATTGTCAAAGGCCTTTTGAAAATCCAAGTACATAACATCCACTGACTCGTTTGTCGATCCTGCTTGTTATTTCCTCAAAAAATTCCAACAGAAAGCCAGCCTAGATTTTCCCTTAAGGAAACCATGCTCAGTTTGGCCTGTTTTATCATTTGTCTCCAGATATCCCAAAACCATATCCTTAACAATTGATTTCACCACCTTCCCAACCACTAGCCTATGAGTACCTTTCCTTTTGCCTCTCTCCCTTCTTGAAGAGTGAAGAGCCATTTTCAATTTTCCAGTCCTCTGGAACCAAGCAAGAAACTAATAATTCTTGAAAGATCATTACCAATGCCTCCATAATCACTTCAGCACCTCTTTCAGAACCCTGAGGTGTAGGCCATCTGGTTGAGTTGACTTACCTACATACAGACCTTTCAGCTCCCCAATCTCCTCCTCTCTAGTCATAGCAGTGGCACTCACTTCTGCCCCCGTAAGTACTCACTTTATAATTATGACAGTGAGGCTAAGCACAGCTCCAATTCCATATTTAAGTTTGCTGATGACACCACTGTCACTGGCAGAATCAAACATGGTGATGATTCAGCATGTAGGAGGGAGATTGAAAATCTGGTTGAGTGGTGCCACAACAGCAACCTCTTAATCACTGTCAGCGAGACCAAGGAGCTGATAATTGACTTCTGGAGGAGGAAACAAGGGGTCCATGAGCCAGTCCTCATCGGGGGTTCAGAGGTGGAAGAGGGTCCGCAACTTTAAATTCCTTGGTGCTATCATTTCAGAGGAGCTGTCCTGGGCCCAGCACGTCCAGTAAGTGCCTTTACAAAGAAAGCACAGCAGCGCTTTGAAACTTCTTAAAAGTTTGCAAAGATTCTGCACAATACCTAAACTTCTGTAGATGTGTGGTGAAGAGTATATTGACTGGTTGCATCACGCCTGACGTGGAAATATCAATGCCCTTCAACAGGAAAATCCTACAGAAAGTATTGGATACAGCCCAGTTCATAACAGGTAAGTTCTGCCCAGCATTGAGCACATACAGATGAAGCACTATCACGGGAAAGCAGTGTCCATCATCAAGGAACCCCAGCACCTTGGCCATGCACTCACCTCACTGTTGCCATCAGGAAAAAGGTACAGGAGCCTCAGGACCACACCACCACATTCATGAACAGTTATTCTCCCTCAACTATTGCGCTCTTGTACCAGTGGAGATATTACAACTTCACTTGTCCAATCACTGAACTGTTTCCACCACCTTTGGACTCACTTTCAAGGACTCTTCGTCTCATGTCCCTGATATCTATTGCTTATTAATTTATTATGATAATTTCTTTTTCTTTGCACAGTTTGTTGTCTTTTGCACCCTGGGTGTCTGTCCCATTGGGTATGGTCTTTCATTTATTCTATTATGTCTCTTGGATTTTCTGTGTATGCCTGCAACAAAATGCATCTCATAGTTGTATATGTTGACATACAGTATATGTACTTTGAGAATAAATTTACTTTTGAACTTTGAACTACTTCTCCTCCACCATTAGGTTTCCGAATGGACGATGAACTTATGAAACATTATCTCACTGTTTTTGTTTTTTTTTGTACTACTTACATAATTTTTATATATTTCTTATATTATGTATTGCAATGTACTGCTGCCACAGAACAACATATTTCAAGACTTACTATATGTTCTTGATATTAAAACTAATTCTGATTTTGAGACTCCCTGATTCCTCAACAATACATGCCCCTCCACCTATATTTATATTGCCTGCAAAACTGGCCACAAAGCCATCAATTCCATCATCAAAAGTGTTTACATATAACGTGAAAAGAAACAGCCCCAACACTGACTGGTGCAGATCACCACTAGTCACCAGCAGCCAACTAGAAAAGCCCCTTTATTTCCTTGCTTTGCCTCCTGCCAGTCAGCCAATCTTCTATCCATGCTAGTATCTTTCCTGTAATATAATGTGCTCTTATTAAGCAGCCTCCTGTGCAGCACTTTGTCAAAGGCCTTCAGCAAATCCAAGTAAACAACATCCATTGACTCTTCTTTCTCTATCCTGCTTGTTATTTCCTCAAAGAATTCCAACAGATTTGTCAAGCAATATTTCCCTTTTAGGAAACGATGTTGGCTTTGGCCTATTTTATCATTTGCCTCTAAGTGTCCTGGAGTTTCAGCTTTAATAATGGATTCCAACATCTTCCCAACTTCTCAGTATAACTGGCCTGTTATTTCCTTTCTTCTATCTCCCACCCTTCTTAAAGAGTGGAGTGACAATTGCAATTTTCCAGACCTCTGGAACCATACCAGAAAGATCATTGCTAATGCCTCCACAATCTATTCAGCCACCTCTTTCAGAATAACTGGGTATAGTCCATCTGATCCAGGTGACTTATCTACCTTCAGACCTTTCAAACCAAACACACACAAAACGTTGGAGGAACTCAGCAGGTCAGGCAGAATCTATGGAAATGAACAGATAGTCGATGTTTTGGGCCAAGATTGTTCTTCAGGATTGAGAATGAAGGTGGAAGACGGCAAAATATAAAGGTAGGGAGAGAGGAAGGAGGCTGGCTGGAAGGTGATAGGTGTAGCCAGTTGGGTGGGAAATGTCAAAGGCTGGAGAAGAAGAAATCTGATAGAGGAGAGTAGACAATATCAAGAAAGGGAAGGAGATGACCTGGGGGAAGTAATAGGTAGGTGAGAAGAGGTAAAAAGTCAGAGAGGGGAATAGAGTTGGGGAGGGGGGATTATTTACCAAAGGAGAAATTGATATTCATGCCATCAGGTTGGAGGCTACCCAGACGGAATATAAGGTGTGGCTCCTCTACCCTGAGGGTGGCCTCATCTTGGTACAAGAGGAGGCAATGGAGCAACATGTCAGAACTGGAATTGGAATGGGAATTTAAATGTTTGGGCACTGGTAAGTCTCACTTGTGGCACATGGTGTGTAGGTGCTCAACTAAACACCGCCCCCCACCCCCCCCCAATTTATGATAGGTCCCGCCAATGTAGAGGAGGCTGCATCAGGAGCACCAGACATAGTAGATGATCCCAGCAGATTCACAGGTAAACTGCTGCCTCACCTGAAAGGACTGCCTGGGGCTCTGAATAGAGGTGAGGGAAGATCTGCATGGGCAGGTGTAGCATTTAGGCTGTTTGCAGAGATAATTGCTGGGAGGGACAAAATGAAAAGACAAGGGAATCACGGAGGGAGCAATCCCTGCAGAAAGCTGGGGGTGGGGTGTGGAGGTAAAGATCTGTTCAGAGATAAGATCCCTTTGGAAGATGCTGCGTTGAATGTGAAGGCAGATGGGGTAGTAGCTAAATTTCCTTTTCCTTCCCAAGTACCTTTTTAGTAATAGAAACCTCATTCACTTCTTCCCCTGACACTCTTGAATTTCTGACATACTGCTAGTGTTGTCCACGGTGAAAACTGACCACAAAACACATGTTTGTCCACTGTTTCTTTGTCCTCCCTTACTAACTCTCCAGCATCATTTTCCCATGGTCTGATGTCCACTCTCACTTCTCTTTTACTTTTTTGTATCTAGAAAAAATGGTATCTTCTTTTATATTTTTGTCTAGCTTACCGTCATATTTAATCTTTTCTCTCCTTACGGCTTTTTTAGTTGCCTTATGTTGATTTTTAAAAGTTTTCCAACCCTCTAAGTACCCTCTAATTTTTGCTATTTTATATGCACCTTCTTTTAGTTTAATGCTGTCTTTAACTTTTCTTGTCAGCCACAGTTGCCTCATCCTTCCCTTAGAATACTATTTAATCTTTGGGATGTATATAAGATTTGCCTTCTGAATTGCTCCCAGATACTTCAGCTGTTGCTGTTCTGCCATTATCCCTGCTAGTATCCATTTCCAATCAACTTTGGCCAGTTCCTCTCTTACACCTCTATAATTCACTTTACTCGACTGCAGTACTGATATAGCTGAATGCAATACTGATATATCTAACTTAGTTTTTCCCTCTTTCCCCTAGTGGGCTCAACCACAGGCTGATCTAAAAAGCCATCTTGTAGGCATTCTACAAATTCCTTCTCTTGGGATCCAGCACCCACATGATTTTCCTAATCTACCTACATATTGAAATTCCCAATGACTATAACATTGCCTTTTGTTTTACATCCTATTTCTCTCTCCCGTTGTAATTTGTACTCGACATACTGGCTACTGTTTCGAGGCTTGTATATAACTTCCATCTGGATCTTTTTACCTATGCGTTTTCTTAACTGTACTCACAAGGATTCTACATCTTCTGATCTTGTGTCGCCTCTTTCTAAGGATTTGATTTCAAGAATTGCTCCAGCCCCTCTGCCTACCTACTATCCTTTTGACACAATGTGTAACCTTGGATGTTAAGCTCCCAACTATGATCTTCTTTCAGCTGTGACCCAGAGATGTCTACGATGTCATACCTACCAATTTCTAAGTGCACTTCAAGATCATCTACCTTTTTCCTTATACTGCATGCATTCAAATGTAATACCTGGATTCATCACCGTTTTCGATTTTAGCCCTATCATCTGCCTGTCCTTCCTCACAGTCTCACTACACACTGCATTTAGTTGTTTACCAACTGCCTCATCCTCAGCCCTCCACTTTGGTTCCTTCCCCTTGCCAAATTAGTTCAAATCCTCCCCAACGGCTTTAGCAAACCTGCTTAGAAAGATATTGGTCCCTCAGGTTCAGGTGTAACCCATTCATTTTGTAAAGGTCATATCTTCCCCAGAAGAGATCCCAATTATCCAGAAATATGAAACCCTGCCCCCTGCACCAGTTCCTCAGTCAAGCATTCATCTGCCAAATCATCCTATTCTTGCCCTCACTGGCACATGGCAAAGGAAGCAAACCAGAGATTACAGCTTTCTACCAAACTTCCTATATTCTCTCTTCAGGCCCTCCTCCATTTTCCTACCGCTGTTGTTGGTACTGGAATCAGAATCAGATTTATTATCACTGACATATGTCATGAAATTCGTTAACTTGGCAGCAGCAGTTCAATGCAATACATAATATAGAAGAGGAAATATAATAATAATAAATAAATTTACAGTATACGTATGTTGAAAGATCAAAAAATCATGCTAAAACAGAAATAATATATATAAAAAAAGTGAGCTAATGTTCACGGGTTCAATGTCCATTTAGGAATCGGATAGCAGAGGGGAAGAAGCCATTCCTGAATCACTGAGTGTGTGCCTTCAGGCTTCTGTACCTCATACCTGATGGTAACAGTGAGAAAAGGGCATGCTGTGGGTGCTGGAGGTCCTTAATACTGGATGCTGCCTTTCTGAGACACCGCACCTTGAAGATTTACTTGTACTTTCTAGGTTAGTACCCAAGGTAAAGCCGACTAAATTTATGACCCTCCGCAGCTTCTTTTGGTCCTGTGCAGTAGCCCCCACCCCCCATACCAGACAGTGATGCAGCCTGTCAGAATGCTCCCCACAGTACATCTACAAAAGGTTTTGTGTGTTTTTGTTGACATACCAAATCTCTTCAAACTCCTAATGAAGTATAGTCACTGTCTTGCCTTCTTTATAACTGCATTGAATTGTTGGGACCAGGTTAGTTCCTCAGAGATCTTGACACCCAGAAACTTGAAACTGCTCACTCTTTCCACTTCTGATCCCTCAATGAGGATTGGCATGTGTTCCCTCATTTTACCCTCCCTGAAGTCCACAATTAGCTCTTTTGTCTTACTGGCCTTGAGTTCAAGATTGTTGCTGCAACACCACTCAATTAGTTGGCATATCTCACTCCTGTACGCTCTCTTGTCTCCATCTGAAATTCTACCAACAATGGTTGTAGCATCAGCAAATTTATAGATAGTATTTGAGCTATCACTAGTCACACAGTGATGGGTATAGAGAGAGTAGAGCAGTGGGCTAAGCATACACCCCTGAGGTACACCAGTATTGATCCGGAGTGAGGAGGAGATGTTATCACCAATCCGCACAGATTGTGGTCTTCCGGTTTGGAAGATGAACATCCAATTGCAGAGGGAGGTACAGAGGCCCAGTTTCTGTAACTTCTCAATCAGGATTGTGGGAATGATGGTGTTAAATGCTGAGCTATAATAGATGAACATCATTCTGACATAGGTGTTTGTATTGTCCAGGTGATCGAAGGCCGTGTGAAGAACCATCCAGATTGTGTCTGCCGTTGACCTCTTGTGGCATAGGCAAATTGCAATAGACGCAGGTTCTTGCTGAGGTAGGAGTTCAGTCTAGTCATGATCAACCTCTCAAAGCATTTCATCACTGTAGATGTGATTGCTACTCTGCAATAGTTAGTAAGGCAGCCCACATTATTCTTCTTGGGCAGTGGTATAGTTGTTGCCTCTTTAAAGCAAGTAGGAACTTCCGCCCATAGCAGTGAAAGGTTGAAAATGTCCTTGAATAATCCTGCCAGTTGGTTAGCACAAATTTTCAGTGGCTTACCAGGTACCCATCGGGGCCTCATCTTCTTTAAAGACAATCTAACATCGGCCTTCGAGACAGAAATCACTGGGTGCAGAAGGAATCTTCGCAGATGTAGTTATATTCTCTCTTTCAAAGCGGGTATACTTTATACTTTGAGTTCATCTAGTAGTGAAGCATTGCTGCCATTCAGACTATTGGGTGTCGCTTTGTTGGAAGTATTGTCTTGCAAACCCTGCCAAAGTTGTCATACATCCGATGTCACCTCCAACCTCATTTGAAATTGTCTCTTCATCAAATCATACCTGGTTTTCTGGTACAGCCCTGGGATGCCAGCCTTGAATGCCACAGATTTAGCCTTCAACAGACGATGTACCTCCTGATTCATCCATGGCTTTTAGTTTGGGAATGTACAGCAAATCTTTGTAGGCACACACTCATCCACACAGGTTTTAATGAAGTCGGTAACAACTGCAGCATACTCATCCAGATTCAAAGATGAATCCCTGAATACAGTCCAGTCCACCGATTCAAAGCAGTCCTGTAGGTGCTCCTGTGTGTCCCTTGTCCATACCTTCTTGGTCCTCACTACGGTGCTGCAGTCTTCAGTCTCTGCCTATACTCAGGGAGTAGAAGTACAGCCAGGTGATCAGAATTCCTGAAGTGAGGGTGTGGAACAGCACGGGGGTAGGCATTCTTGATGGATGTGTAACAATGGTCCAATGTGTTGTTTCCTCTGATATTGCAAGTGATTTGTTGATGGTAACTGCTTAGTGATTTTTTTTTCCAGACTGGCCTAGTTAAAATCCCCCAAAACAATGGTGAAGCTATTAGGGTGTGTTGTTTCGTGCATGTTGATCCCATTGCTCAGATCGTCTAAAGCCTGATTAATATTGGCCTGAGATGGAATGTATACCACTACCAAAATTATCACAGAAATCTTCCGTGGTAGGTAAAATGGATGGCACTTAACTGAGAGATATTCCAGGTCTGGTAAGCCATTAGTAGTATGTACTAGTACGTAACACAACTTTCAACTGCTCACTCTCCCCTTTCGAATGCTATGGACCCAGTCCGAGACATCCCTGACTCTGGTACCTGAGAGGCAATGTGTCAACCAGGTGTCTCATTCATGTCAACAAAACCTCCTGTCTGCTCATCTAACTATGGAATATCCTATCACAACTGCACTCCTTTTCTCTTCTGAGTTTGTACAGTCTCCCTGTGACAGCGTCAGTTTCCTTCCATAATCCAAAGTTGGTTGGGTTAGTGAGTTCAGGGCATGCTGCTATCTTAGCAACTAAAGCATGGCACCAGTTGTGGGCGTCCCCCAACATGCCATTGAACTGTGGTTTAGGCAAATGGGCCATTTCACTGTATGTTTTGATGTTTCAATTGACAAATAATGCTCATCTTTCTTTCCAATAAAGCTAATCTGTCAACATCTTTAGTGCCTAATATAGAACAAGATATTGTTTGCCTCCCCATTACTTGCTTTAGTGATTTTCATAAAAGTATGTACCTAGGTTAATAAATTCCTCCATCTAAAATTTCAGGGAACTCTGCCGTGGATGGTCCCAAGCCCAGCTGCAAAAAGAGGAGGTTGGGCAGGGGTCTAGCAAACCCATTCTGTGAAACCCTAGAGCTACAGAAATGCCAACAGAAGCTCCTAATACCTTGTCCCTGGGAGAGAAAGGATTTTTGAAGATGGGCGAAAACTGGGGCTACTTGAAACACTGGCCCAGGATAAAGGACTTTGGTGAGCTGCTGCCGGTGGCCTATGCTCCATTAGGGGTGATGGGCTTAAGAAGAAGATGAAGAACATTTCAGGAAATTTTGGTAGTAGTTTACTTCATCAACTCAGCGGTAACCTTATGTGGTCAGTGAGGTTTGTTTTACTGGTACAGTTTGTCTGCCAAAACTGCTCTCTACAGCTACATTAATGTCTAAATCTGAGTGACTTGGGCCTTCACTGTGCCAAATGAGCTGCCTTCATATTGGCTGCTTGCTGCAAGGAAATAATCCATCGGGAAGTCAAGTTCACTGACCTCATCATAGTTGTACTTCTGGCCATTATTCTCCTCCTAATTTTATCACTTGTTTTATTTCTGGTTAGCCATCGTAGTTTTTTCAACTTTAGAAACTGCCTCTGACAATATTAGTGTATTTCTTCTGTTCTCCATAATTAGAGGATAACCTGTTTGTTTAAAGAAGGGTCACACTGCTATTAGAAGTAAACAATTGAATTTTTAAGTATGCTATGTGTCATTGAACAAATCTGTCAATAGACATTGGTCTTATAAATAGTTCTGATAAAATAACAGTGCTATTGAAAGGTAACCCTTAACTGCAAGATGTATAATATCTTTATTAGAATATAACACTTTATCACGATTTTGTTGCTATGTGCTTTTGGAATTGGGTTTTGGTACCTTTCCTTGGATCTCATATGTTGCATTCAGTTTAGAATTTAGGATAATAATGCTTGAAATGAGATGGTGCCATTCTGATGCCCAATGTAAATAATCTTTATTCCTTATTGTGAGTAATCAAAATATTTTACTATATATTTGCAATTAAAAGTTTTAGAAGTGCGG
The DNA here is from genome assembly GCF_030028105.1 of Mobula birostris. NCBI lineage: Eukaryota > Metazoa > Chordata > Chondrichthyes > Myliobatiformes > Myliobatidae > Mobula > Mobula birostris. The sequence goes on from NC_092375.1 coordinate 52,583,717, forward strand.
ATATGCTTTTATTTGGCTAATACATCTAAAATCAGCTGTGTAATATAATGAATTCCTGTAGAACAGATATAGATTTAGACTCAACACACCGGTAAACAAGCTTATTGTTATCCTAGCAACACACATCAAAGTTGCTGGTGAACGCAGCAGGCCAGGCAGCATCTCTAGGAAGAGGTGCAGTCGACATTTCAGGCTGAGACCCTTCGTCAGGACTAACTGAAGGAAGAGTGAGTAAGGGATTTGAAAGTTGGAGGGGGAGGGGGAGATCCAAAATGATAGGAGAAGACAGGAGGGGGAGGGATGGAGCCAAGAGCTGGACAGGTGATTGGCAAAAGGGGATACAAGAGGATCATGGGACAGGAGGTCCAGGAAGAAAGACAAGGGGGGGGGGGACCCAGAGGATGGGCAAGAGGTATATTCAGAGGGACAGAGGGAGAAAAAGGAGAGTAAGAGAAAGAATGTGTGCATAAAAATAAGTAACAGAAGGGGTACGAGGGGGAAGGTGGGGCCTAGCGGAAGTTAGAGAAGTCGATGTTCATGCCATCAGGTTGGAGGCTACCCAGACGGAATATAAGGTGTTGTTCCTCCAACCTGAGTGTGGCTTCATCTTTACAGTAGGGGAGGCCATGGATAGACATGTCAGGATGGGAATGGGATGTGGAATTAAAATGTGTGGCCACTGGGAGATCCTGCTTTCTCTGGCGGACAGAGCGTAGATGTTCAGCAAAGCGATCTCCCAGTCTGCGTCGGGTCTCGCCAATATATAAAAGGCCACATCGGGAGCACCGGACGCAGTATATCACCGCAGTCGACTCACAGGTGAAGTGTTGCCTCACCTGGAAGGACTGTTTGGGGCCCTGAATAGTGGTAAGGGAGGAAGTGTAAGGGCATGTGTAGCACTTGTTCCGCTTACACGGATAAGTGCCAGGAGGGAGATCAGTGGGGAGGGATGGGGGGGGATGAATGGACAAGGGAGTTGTGTAGGGAGCGATCCCTGCAGAATGCAGGGAGAGGGGGGAGGGAAAGATGTGCTTAGTGGTGGGATCCCGTTGGAGGTGGCGGAAGTTACGGAGAATAATATGTTGGACCCGGAGGCTGGTGGGGTGGTAGGTGAGGACCAGGGGAATCCTATTCCTAGTGGGGTGGCGGGAGGATGGAATGAGAGCAGATGTCCGTGAAATGGGGGAGATGCGTTTAAGAGCAGAGTTGATAGTGGAGGAAGGGAAGCCCCTTTCTTTTAAAAATGAAGACATCCCTCGTCCTAAAATGAAAAGCCTCATCCTGAGAGCAGATGCGGCGGAGACGGAGGAATTGCGAGAAGGGGATGGCGTTTTTGCAAGAGACCTCTTCTCACCCTGTCTCTTAGTCCTGACGAAGGGTCTCGGCCTGAAACGTCGACCGCACCTCTTCCTAGAGATGCTGCCTGGCCTGCTGCGTTCACCAGCAACTTTGATGTGTATTGCTTGAATTTCCAGCATCTGCAGAATTCCTGTTGTTTTTATTGTTATCCTAGTACTATTCATTCATGTTATGAAGCTATTCCACAAACCAAGCAGCAGTTGAAACTCTCAGAAATCAATTAAATCATATCAAGGAGACTACTTAAACTTAAGCTTTATTGACCACATGAAACTGAAACAGCCTTCCAGGTTGATTTTAAATTCTTTTGTGCATACATTTATATAATATTATTTTAATTTCTTTTACATTTGTGAGAACACATGGGAACTGTAATATTTTGGGCAGACTGATAGATGAAAAGAGCCATTCAGGGTCAGGAAATCAATAACGTAGGCCACTATACGCAGATGTATACAGGCCTCTTCAATCAGGCCTTGGAAATAAATTCCAGTTCATGGATATGCACAGTAGCTGTTTAGGTAAGAACTGCTTTTACCGTCTAACTAAACAACAACCCTATTCTTCCTTTGCAGTGCATACACTAATTGCATCATGATAGCTTCAGATATTATACTTGCCTGTGAAAATCAATTAATTTCTTTGTTCAATGGAAAATACGTTTAAGCAAGAGAAAGCTGGGCTCCTTGAACATCTGGTTGGATTCCTCAAAAGGCAATGTTAAGTGGATTTCTTTGCTGTAATATTTTTTAAGGAGTTCAGTTAACATGAACTTCCTGATTGTCAGCTGTGGTTATTTCCTGTACCTGATACCTACTATATTCTTCAGAGGAACTTGATTGAAATTTCTTGCATTAATTACTTTGGTACACAAGCACAATGCTGAATTAAATTTACATACAAAATTATATTTGAACCATAGCTTACAGACTCTGTGTGGTGCATTTGCACTCAGTATATTCACCGTGTTTGCCTAATATTGGACGTGTGGGTGCTCCGGCTCATAGTGAAAATTGCCCCTTCTCTCTGGTTACTCAGCTGAAGGTAGAAGTGAGGAGAGTATCACTGGGTTCTGGAAGGAATATACTTGGACAAAATGCCCTTGTGTTGATTCAGTGCGTAACGTTACAACATTAGGTTATGCCAGTCTCAGAGCTATGCTGTGTAACTGCAGGTTTGTTATTCTTCTGTAATATTTTAAAGGAGACGCATATACATGAGGAATGTAAATGCAGATATCTGATTCCAGCTACCTAAGGTAGCTATCCAGAAACTGACATGCACTTAGTGCTTATTGTCTCATTGGAAGCATTCTTGCCTCTTGATTAAAGCCCTCTTCAGAAACTACAGTATCTAATCTGGATTTAGTCTCATGTAGAACAGATGGAACACTGCCGTGCTCAAACTCAAACAACAGGAATTCTGCAGATGCTGGAAATTCAAGCAACACACATCAAAGTTGCTGGTGAACGCAGCAGGCCAGGCAGCATCTCTAGGAAGAGGTGCAGTCGACGTTTCAGGCCAAGACCCTTTGTCAGGACTAACTGAAGGAAGAGTGAGTAAGAGATTTGAAAGTTGGAGGGGGAGGGGGAGATCCAAAATGATAGGAGAAGATAGGAGGGGGAGGGATGGAGGCAAGAGCTGGACAGGTGATTGGCAGAAGGGATACGAGAGGATCATGGGACAGGAGGTCCGGGAAGAAAGACGGGGGGTGGGGGGGAACCCAGAGGATGGGCAAGGGGTATATTCAGAGGGACAGAGGGAGAAAAAGGAGAGTGAGAGAAAGAATGTGTGTATAAAAATAAGTAACAGATGTGTGTTGCCATGCTCAAACTGCTGTATTTGGGCTACAGTATTAATAGGAAGCTATTGGATGGAATAAAAGATCTCATAGAATTAGTTAAGAAGAAACAATGGCATTTCCCTTGTGTTTTGAGCAACCTTTATCTCCAGAAGCATCACAAGATATGCATCACCTTATAGTTTATCCGATTGCACTATTTATGCCATTTAGTTGGTATAATCCTGTTCTCCAACTGAAGTCCAGGTGAAGTGTTTTTCAATGATCTTGGATCATGAAAATTAGTATAAAAATGTAAGTTTTTTTTATTCACTGAGTTGGCTAACTATTAATGATATGTGGAAGTGCAAGTTATCTATTTATTCACTGTAGTTTCCTACTGTTCTCCGTTCAAGGAATGGAAAGAAGCTGTATGTGACGCCAGACATCTAAATACATTGTACAGTCAGAACAATTTTTGATTTTTTTTGCCACAACCAGTGAATGAAGAGATTAGTCATATTGAAATAACAGCATTACACAGTGTATGAAAATATAATGATTAATTGTGCGTATTCAGAAAGTACATGTACTACAGATAAAAATGCACCGAGTTACGTTTTAGTATAGTTTGGTCAAGATGCATTGGAAATCAAATCTGATGATACTGAAAGAGGCTCTTTGACCCATCAATCTGATTAAGAGACCTTGAAGGATGAACTTCTCATATTTTGTATTGTAAAATATTACTCCTAACTCCAATCCAGATATTTTCTGGTCATAATAGATATCCAGGTGATGTCAATCCTTACTCATTGCCATGCAGTATAACATTCTCAAGATGCTGGAGGAATTCAGCAGGCCAAGCAGCATCTATGGAGAAAGAAGTGCTGTACAGTGACGTTTTGGGGCAAAACTCTTCAGCAGGACTGGCGAAAGGTTTCAGCCCAAAACATCAAGAGTACTTTTTTCCATAGATGTTGCCTGATCTGCCGACTTCCTCCAGCATTTTGTGTGTGTTGCTCTGATTTCCAGCATCTGCAGATTTTCTCTTGTTTGCAGCATTATATTCTGTTATTACTATTGTCAAATGTGGACCCATGTTACCCACGTGGTTCTGTTTTATGAATGTGTCTGGATGTAGTACTTTGTCAGATTCCCTTTGTCAATCCATGTTTGTATTGCCACACTCCATGGACCAGCCTCCTCTAATGCTAATTCACATTTGTCATGTTATGATTGCCATTGGCCTCCAGGGGTTTGCCCAACATTGAGTTTAGATTGACTGAGCTTCATTTGGCAGGCTGATCATATCCCTTTGTGAATAAGAATGTAACTTGTGTAGCTCTCCAGATCTCTGCCACTACTCCCAAGCTCAGTGAGGATTTAAAACTGGTGGTCAGATTGTATGTTTTTTTTCTTCTTCTACTTTTTGTGTCCCGTTTGGAGCAAACAATCTGTTAACTTTGAATAACCAACTTAGTGAACACCTCCTGTCTTTTCAAATCTTGACCAAGAGTGCATACTCTACTGTGATATTCACTCCATTCCATTTTATGAAGATGGTACTCATTCAGGACCACAGTCGTGTTGTCTACGTCAAGCAGAGAATTTCTATTTTTTCCCAAATCAGTCTCTTTTTTTACTTCATTTTCTGTGTTCTTTGAGGATTTAGGGTTCCTGTTTTTCCCAAACGTTCTTTGCATTCCCCTGTTCCATTTACAATGATTCTCCCTGCATTTTTGCACCAGTCATTTTGTACAATCATTTTCAGCCAGCGCACCAGAGTTGTGCAGTTTTATTGACTAATCTCTACTTATTGCCCAGCTGTGCTAGATTCCTATGAAATCACTATTGTTGTCTTGCGTTCAGTCTGCATTTTAACATTTTTGATATCTTCATTTCCATAATACTTTATCACCTAATTATATTACAATCATGTAACCTTTTATCATCAGATGCCAATGGATAAAACCAGAGTTTTTATCAAAACATTGCTCAGAGTTTAGATGAAATGTTACTGGCAAAATTTTTATATATAACTTGAGTCTTTTTATTGGAATAGATGGGGTATAAAGAGAGACAGGATAAGGTAGGTTTGTTTTTTATGGAGCAGAGGCAAAATCTGATAGAGCTATGCAAAATTATAAAAGGCATTGATAGGGTAGATAGTAAGAAACTTTAACCCACAGCAGAGGTCATAGGTTTAAAGTAATAGGCTCAGAGTGGGTCTGAGATTTTTTTTTCACCCCAAGGGTGGTGCAGAACTCACTGACTGAGAAAGTAATGGAGGCAGGGATTCTCACAATATTTAAGAAACTTCTGGGCAAGTAGTTGAATCACCATGGCATAGTAGGCTACAGGCCAGAGAATGTTAGATGGGATTAGCATAGTGATGGTTGACATGGATGAAGTATGACAATGGAGAATTTTATACATTTATCTAGACGTTTAACCCAATATGCACTATTCTACAACATTACATTTTGAGTCATTTATCAAATGTTTTTACTCCTTTTGCTGCATTGCCAATGAATATAAATAGAAAAATCTATTTTGGTAAGAAGCCTGGTAAGGGAGATTCAGTTGTTTCATCTGGAATTAGAAGATTAGAATAACTGAAGGGATTTAGCTATTGTAGTGCTGCTGCATGCTCTGAAGCTTGGCTTTGAGTCTGTGTGCATCGTGGTGAATTGAACTATTCCTCATGAAATTATGATCCTATTTTTGAGCTGTTAGCTGTCAGTTTGTACAATTGTGTGGGGATACATCCTACCCAGTCATGAGGGCTAGGCATTCCAATAGATGTCTCAAATGGTTACCAATATTAAATTGTGGTAATCAGTTGCTAATTGAAATTCTCCTTCAGATTTTATTTTGTGAGTAAAACTGTATTACATATTATTGCTATGAACAAAGGTTATCATAAGACCTAAACATTTTCTGAACCCAAAGAAATAGTTGAAAATAATGAAACTATTTTAACCCAGTAAGAAGTTGTCCACATTATACAAATGTTGTGAAGACAGTAGAATACAAAAATAAATAGCAAGAACTGGCTGACTGTACTCACTTGTGACCCAAGGCAATTACTGATTTCATCTTTACTGGACCCACTTAAATTGAGAAGCTCCTGATGTTATCTCAGTCCAAAATTTTTTAGCCTTTGGTGGCCACACAGCCTTCAGTAGGCAAGCCAGAATAAACTTAGCCCAAGAAAAACAAGAAAGAAAGGTGTGGACAGCAGCTGAACAACCTCCATAGGCTTGTCCAACTGTAAATGTCAGAAATATTCAAAAGCAACAAGCAATCAATGAGAGAATTAAAGGATTTTAGGTTTTAGAAAAGATTATTTAAAAAACATAGCAAAGACAAATTTGCATTTTTAAACAACTTTAAGGAAGGAGCTAGTGAGAGCAACATTGTTGCAAGGCAGGTGCTATTTGAAAAGAATGAGTCTTGTTGGGAGTGAGTTATAATTTGAAGGAGTGAGTGAGAGAGCAACATCTTAGAAAAGTAGGAGCCATTTGGAAAAAAATGTGTCTTGACAGGAGTGAGTATTATTTGAGCCAATAAAAAGAAACAAGGTGTAAGTTGAGCAGCCATTGTGTGAGTGGGCCAGCGTTAGAGTGGTCAGACTTTGGCTCAACAGGCTTTGGCAAAAACAGGCACAGGCTGAGGTGCTGATTCTTTTTTGGAAGTATTTAATTGATTGTATAACTTAAAATTAAGTATTTGGAGACAGAAGTATAACAAGGGTAGAGAGAATGGTGGTTAAGTTGGTGGAATGCTCCTCCTGTGAGATGTGGGAATTCAGGTACCTAACAGTATCCCTGATGATTGCATCTGCAGGAAGTGCATCCAACATCAGTTCCTGAATGCATCCAACATCAGTTCCTGAATGACAAGGTCAAAAAAAAACTGGAGCTGACCGTACTCAGGACCAGCCAAGAGACTGAAAATCTCATTGATGAAACTTTTATTGAGTTGGTCACACCCAGAATGCAGGCTTCGTATCGTACATGGGTGACCACCTGCGGAAGAAAGGGGAGCAAGCAGTCAGTGCAGGGTCCACCCCCACCCCATAGCCATTCCCCTCAGCTAGTTTGGATATTGTTGGGAGGGGAGGGGAGGGGAGGGGGGAAGACCCATCAGGGCACAGCAGCAGCAGCTAGACTAGTGGCAGATTAGTCAGGCAGAACAATAGTGATAGGAGGCTTGATAACTGGGGGGACAGACAGGAAATTCTGTGGCCATGAAAGAGAAGCCACGATGGTAAGTTGCCTCCCAGGTGCTTGAGACAAGGATGTATCAAAGTGACTACAGAATATTCTCAAGGGGGAGGCTGAACAGCCAGAGGTCATGGTGCCATTGGCAACAATGACTAGGTAGAAAGGAGGAAGAGATCTTTCAGGGAGAGTAGTGGGATTTAGGAAATTGGCTGAAGAACAGGACCTCCAAGGGAGTAATCGCTGGATTACTACCAGTGATAGTACAGATGAATGAGTGGCTGAGGAACTGGTACATGGGGCAGGGTTTCAGTTTCTTGGAGCATTGGAATATTTTCTGGGGCAGAGATGACCTGTGCAAGAAGGATGGGTTGCAGCTGAACTGGAGGGGAACCAATATCCTGGCCAGGATGGTTTCTAGTGCTATTTGGGAGGACTTAAACTCGTTTGGCAGGTGTATGGGAACCAAGTCGGGAAGTGGAGTAGTCAGTGTTCAAGGTCAGTTTATTGCCATTCACCTGTACACATGTATATCAGAAACATATCAATGTTCCACCAGACTAAGGTGCAGAACACACTACATATAACTCACACACGTAACACAAAGTAATATTACCTCAAATAAATTAACAAATAATGGTGCATATACGATACAAGTTTGAATAGGGAAGTTGCATGACTAATCAGAGACAATATCACAGCTGCAGTCAGAGGGGACATAATGGAGGGTTTGTCTACTGAGTCTGTATGGGTGAAACGGAAAAAAATAGGAAGGGTGCAATCACTTTAATGGGATTGTTTTACAGACTCCATAACAGTCACTGTGCATTGAGGAACAGATATGTAGGCAGACTAAGGAAAGGTGCAAAAACAAAATGATTGTTGTCATGGGGGGGGGGGCTTCAACTTCCCTAATATACAACTGAGCACAAGAGATTTAGATGGGCTGAGTTTGTTAGACACAACAGGAGGGTTACTTAAATCAATATGTAGACGGTCCAAAAAGAGGAGGAGCTCTTCAGGACCTGGTGTTGGATAATGAGCTTGGCCAGATGACAGACTTCTCAGTGGGTGAGCAGTTAAGGAAGTGATCAGTTGCAGAGATGAGCAGAGGAATGGCAGATGACATTTAACCCAGCCTACTGTGACGTATGGCACCTTGGTAGGCCAAATGTAAAGAAAATGTACACTAAGGGCAAAATCCTTAAGTGTTGATGAGCAGAGGAATCTTGGGGTCCTAGTTCATTGCTCCCTGTAAGTGGTTACACAAGTCAAAAAATGGTTAAGAAGGCATATGGCATGCCTGCCTTTATTAATCAAGGCATTTAGTTCAAAAGTCAGGAAGTTCTGTTGCAGCTTTATAAAATTCTAGTTAGGCTGCATCTGGGAATCGCATGCAGTCCTGGTTGTCCTAATGGATGGATGTCAAAACTTTGCAGAGGGTGCAGACTAGGTCAACAAGAATGTTGCTTGTATTAGGGTACATGTGCTATAACAAGAGGTTGTATAAACTTTAGTTGTTTTCTCTGGAACAGCTGGGGCTCAGGGGAGATCTGATCTCATCAGGGGATGTTTATAAGATTGGGAGGCATAGATAGAATAGACATACAATACTTTTCTCCAAGGATTAAAATATCTAATACCTGAGGGAATGGATTGAGGTAAGAGGGGGTAATTTCAAGGGAGATGTGAGAGGGCAAGTTTGTTTTTTTTTAATATAAACACGGTGAATGATGGATGCCTGGAATGCACTGCCTGGGGTAGTGGTAAAGGGAGAAACATAAGGTTCTTTAAAGAGATGTTTAGATAGGCACATGAATGTGTGGAAAATGCAAAGATATAGACATTGTGTAGGCAAAATAAATTAGTTGTCCATCTGATTAGTAATTGGTTCAGCACAATATTGTGGGCTAAAGAGGCTATTCTTCTGCTGTATTGTTCTATGTTCTAATTAAAGACATTGAAGTAAATATTTTAAGGATATGTGATTTATCTGATACTTATGTCCTTCAGAGTTATTCCTCTTCATTCAAAAGAATGGATTTGTTGGTCTTTTTCTAGGTCTAACTAACAGGTTCTCCAAGTATATACCACAGCAGAGGAAACACCAGCATATTCAGGATTTCAGTATTCATGTGTGAAATCCTGAAATGAATGGCCCTGATTCTGGCATTCTGACTTTCTGGCAAAAGTCCATTGCATTTTTATGTAAAAATGAATATTTGAGCGATGAACTTTGACTTAAAACAAAAGCCTTAGAATTAAGGAGAGGCATGGGCCATATCAAGCAGTAAAAAAAGACTCCAAAGCAGCAGTGCTGTGCTTAGGAAATGGAGAATGAGCAAAGGACACAAAGGAAAAGATAGTTTGCAACATACCTTGTAAGTCTGGAGGATTTTGTATCAGTAAAGAAAGCCAAGGATTTAGTTTGTAAGTGAATTTGAGTTTGAGGCTGCAATGAAGTTGGAATCATCACAGTGCAGCAAAAACTAAATACTGGATAAGAGTTACTTAATGCAAAGTGAGTTATAGACAGAGGTTTGGAATATGCTAATATATAAAGTGGGTGAAGAAGAAGTGTTTAACCAAGAAAGATTAGACAATTGAATTTAAAGGTGATGAAGGTAGGGGTTTTAAGAAAATAGTCTGAAGTGGGGTAGATGTTGGAGTTATTATTTGAAAAGAGGAAACAGTTATAATGCAATGGTAAGGATTAGTATTATCACAGAAATAGAACTGTAATGCAGCCGATGAGTGCTGAACTCAGTGAGCGGAAGATCTATGTGATTATGTAGGAAGATGATACAAGAGAAAATTACCTTGAAATTCTCTTCATATAGACTTCAGCCTCAGCACATTTAATGCTGAATGACCTTCTCTGACAATAACATTACTGGTGATGTCTTCCTTATGAATGAGGTGTACCACATGGCTGTACTTGCCTTGCTGTGCAGGCATTTGTAGTCATGTGAAGCCAACGTTAATCACCTGTACCTTCAATGACTAGCAGTGAATCAAAGCTTGAACCAGGTCTCTTTCTCCTCCTGCTGCTACAATTGCTTTAAATTACTTTACATTCAATTTAAATTAAACTCAATTCAGTCAGTTGCAGCAGAGGAGTACACACGTGTGGCTTCAATTGACTGCTAGTCACCGATCTTATGTGCAAGGGCAGACCAAGGCAGTCAATTGAAGGCAATTAAAAAGTAAGGCCAAAGGTATTATCTCAGGCAGTTGAAGAATGGCTCATTTCTTGGCAATTGCATTCATCTGTGTGATACTGGCGAATGCCCTATATTAGTGTCAAATCAATTACAATTGATTATGCAGCGTAAGTGCTGAATTCATGGAGGTTTTGCATTTTGTGTTCATTCTATTGAATTTGTGTGACCACCAGTGCAAAACCACCTTGACTGAAACTGGTAACATCCAGCATATTTTTTTTCCAATTGTGCCTCTGTGGAAACTCCATACCCCTGTATTTAAAAATTACATTTGTTCTGCTGCTTCATTTTCTAATTTTGTCCAAAACGTTAATTTGGCCAAGGACCTTGCAGCTCTGACGTGAATGGTAGATGATGATGATGGTGAGCAGCAGAATACTGAAGAGAAGGTCAGTTAGAAGTCTCTGAATTTCCAGTTGCACTGGCACGATCACTATAATATTGCCTTGTTTTCTCACTCCTGCACAGAGCTTCATTGTCTAACTGGAGGATTGGTTGCAAGTAGAGCTAGAAATTTTGAACACAGCTTGAAACAAAACAGCATCGTGCTGCTGAAAATCAATTTAGCCAAGGGGAAAGCAAGTTAACAGAAAGTTTTGGAAAGTCCCATATTTTAGTGGGATTTTCCTCCTCCCTAACATTTACTTCTTCTTGTAAAACTCTCCCAAGTAATGGCAACGGCAGTGAAATAATCAAAATTTGTTTGCAGTGAGACCGATATCTTTATCTGTCTAAAACAGTCATTTCTTACTCAGCTATTAACTAGGCTTTATGAATCTGTGGTTTAAGCAGCGACCACTCAAGCAGTTTTTGACCTCACTGGAATCCATGCCATCCTGTGACATGAATTCATCTCACAGGAGTACTTTGACAGTCTTGCCTGTGGAATTCAGGCCACTGTCACTCTTGGCATCCTCGTCCCTGGACTTTCCAGGTTGATGCTGTTCGATTTTTGCTGCATTTTATTATTTGCTGCTCACAACTGCAGTAGAGAGAGCAACCAAATTCTATATTCTAGCAGAGAAAACTTCATCTACCTTTTCTGCTGATGGGAATTGGTAGTATGTCTGCTCTTCCTATGTACAAATATCCCAGAGAGCGTACTGTACTCTCGGCCCTACAGGGACTTTTCTAGAAGTACCTGGCCCAAAACATAAAAGAGAATTGCAGACACTGTTCCAAGCCTGCTTAAGGTTGTCTGACTTCTTCAAAGTACCCCCCCGTCTCAACCCCTCGTTGTAATGTACAGCCATTGAGGGAATTATCCCCTGTAACTGGAAAAGTCTATGGTTGAATGAGATAATGTCGGATACAGCAGATGTCATGCAGGACAATGTAATGGCACTGCCTTTAAGCTTTGCAGCTGGACATCTTGTTAGATCTATATCTTCCACAAGCAGCATTTGGGTGACCTAGAATACTGTTAGATAACAAAAAGCCCAATGTAGAACAATTTCTCGGTTCAGTAATGTACATCAACCAATAGCATGAAGTGATTCACAGAATATGAGGATGTCTGAGAACTGGGAAGGTATGTGCACAGATAGTTAGTAGAGGGAAGTTGACCGTAGCCTTGGAGGTGTGAATCTGTAGTCTCAGTATGAAAATAAGCATAATCAAAAACATCATCTTACTGTTCATTCTCAAGGTTAGTCTGAAAATGCGTGATGACTTGTAAGAGATTCTGCAGCTGCTGGAAGTTTTGAACAATATACGCAATCCTGAAGGAACTCAGCGGGTCAGGCAGCATCCATGGAGGGAAATACACGGCTGATGTTTCAGACCAAGTCTTTTATAAGAATTATCAGGAGTCCTGATAAAGAGTCTCAGCCCAAAATGCCATTTGTTGGCCTAATCAGATAATTGTAGAGGAATTTGAAGTGTAAAAAGAAAGATTTGGATTAATATTTCTAGACATTCCTAAATTCTGTATGTTTAATCAAAGATCTTCTTGAAAAGATGTACACTGTTATAATACAAGACCATAAGATGTAGGAGCAGAATTGGGCCATTTGGCCTATCGAGTCTGCTTTGCCATGCCATTTCATCTTGGCTGATCCATTTCCCACTCAACCCCATTCTCCTACCTTCCACCCCTAACCTTTCACACCCTAACTAATCAAGAACCTATCAACCCCCGCCTTAAGTACACCAATTATCTGACTTCCACAGCTGCCTGTGGCAACGAATTTCATAGATTCACCCCCTTTAGCTAAAGAAATTCCTCATCTCTATTCTAAATGGACATCCCTCTATTCTGAGGCTGTTTCCTCTAGTCCTAGACTCCCCCACCTTTGGAAATATCCTCTCCACATCCACTCTATCTAGCCCTTACAACATTTGATAAGTTGCAATGAGCTCCCCCCCCACCCCATTCTTCTAAATTAACGGCCCAGAGACATCAATCGCTCCTCATATGAAAAGCTTTCCATTCCCGGAATCCTTCTCGTGAACCTCCTCATAACCCTCTCCAATGTCAGCACATGCTTTTTTTTTAAATAAGGGGCCCAGAACTGCTCACAGTACTCCAAGAGAGACCTCAGCAAGGGCAAGAGGAGGACTGCATTCGTGATAGAGGATTTCATAGTTAGAGGTGTAGACACAAGATTCTGTGGATGTGATGGAGACATCTGGATGGTATGTAGCTTCCGAGATGTCAGGATCAGGGACATGTTGAGTTGTGTCTATGACATTCTAAAAGAGGATGGTGGGCAGCCAGATGTGTTCGTACATATTGGTACCAATGACATCGGTAGGAAAAGTCCTGATGAGAGAATTTAGGGAGCTAGCTAGATAGCTGAAAAACAGGATCTCTAGGGCAGTAGTCTCTGCATTGCTGTCTGTGCCATGCGTCAGTGAAGGTAAGAATAGGATGGTTTGGTTGGTGAATGCATGGCTGAGAAACTGGTGCAGGGGGCAAGGTTTCAGATTTCTGGATCATTGGGATCTCTTCTGGGTAGGGCATCACCTGTACAAAAGGGATGGGTTACACCTTAACCCGAATGGGACCAATACTGACATCGGAGATGGTTCAGAGAAGATTCACGAGAATGATTCCAGGAATGAAAGGGTTACTGTATGAGGAATGTCTGGCAGTTCTTGGGCTGTATTCTCTGGAGTTCAGGAGAATGAGGGGGGATCTCATAGAAACTTCCGAATGTTAAAAGGTCTGAACAGATTAGATATGGCAAAGTTATTTCTCATGGTAGGGGATTCTAGGATAAGAGGGCATAACTTCAGGATTGAAGGACATCCTTTTAGAACTGAGATGCAGAGAAGTTACTTTAGTCAGAAGGTGTTAAATCTGTGGAATGTGTTGCCACGAGTGACTGTAGAGGCCAAGTCATTGGGTATATTTAAGGCAGTGATAGATAGGACCTTGATTAGCTAGGGCATCAAGGGGTATGGGGTGAAAGCAGGGGAGTGGGGATGACTGGAAGAATTGGATCAGCCCATGATTGAATGGTGGAGCAGAATGGCCTACTTCTGCTCCTATATTTTATGATCTTAAAGCTGTTGGGGAGGGTTTAATCTAATTTGGCAGGGGAATAGGAAACTGAGTGACAGCGCTGAGGATGGGGTAGTTGGTTTACAAAAAGAGGCATGTGTAGTGAGGTGATAGGGAAAAACTGAATTCAGTGGGATGAGCTGCAGTGTAAAATGGAACAAAATCCTCTTTGATATCGCTGGCTAGAATTCTACTTCTGAAGGTGCTATATTTGATTGGCAGGTATGGCTTTGTGGGCATCACTGAGTTGTGGTTAAAAGAATGGGAGCTTAACATCCAAGGATACACAGGACAGGGACAGGCAGGTAGACAGAGAGGATGGAGTGGCTGTTGGTTAAAAAAAAAAGAAATCAAATCCTTAGAGAATTGACATAGGATCAGAAGATGTAGCAGTAATGGCTGGAGTTTCTTGGAGGAATTTGGAAGGCGCAGGATAAATACATCCCAAAAAAGAAGTAGAATTCTAGCCAGCGATATCAAAGAGGATAGTAAAAGTTTATTTTCAGATATACCATTTAAGGAATAAAAGAGAGGTAAGAGTAGATATTGGAGCACTGGAAAATGAAACTAAAGAGTTTGTAATGGAAGACATATAAATTGCGGATGAACTGAATAAGTATTTTGCATCACTGCAGAAGACACCAGCTGGAAGTCTGAAAGTGTCAGTGGGTAGAAGTGAGTACAGTTGCTATTACTAAGGAGAAAGTACTTGGGAGGCCCATGGTTCTAAAGGGGTAGCTGACAAAATTGTGGAGGCACTAGTAATGACCTCTCAAGAATCAATGGATCCTGGCATGGTTCCAGCACACTTGAAAATTACAAATGCCACTCAACTCTTCAAGACGAGAGGGAGGCAGAAGAAAGGACTTTATAAGATAGTTGTCCTGACCTCCGTGCTTGGGAAGTTGTTGCAGTAGATTGTTAAAGATGTGATTTTGGGGTACTTGGAGGCTCATGATAAAATAGGCCAAAGTCAACATGGTTTCCTTAAGGGAAAATCTAGTCTGACAAATCAATTAGAATTCTTTGAGGAAATTACAAGCAGGATAGACAAGGGAGAATCAATGGATGTTGTGTACTTGGATTTTCAGAAAATGCCGTACATGAGGCTGCCTAATGAGTTAAGATCTCATGGTATTACAGAAAACATACGAGCATGGATAAAGCATTGACAGATTGCAGCAGGCAAAGAGTGGGAAGCCTTTTCTGATTGGCTGCTGGTGACTAATGGTGTTCCACAGTGGTCAGTGTTGGGACTGCTTCTTTTTACTTTGTATGTCAATTGTTTGGATGACAGAATTGATAGCTTTGTGACCAAGCTGGCGGACGATACATAAATAGATAGAGGGGCAAGTAGTGCTGAGGAAGCAGGGAGTCTGCAGCAGGACTTAGACAGATTAGGAGAATGGACAACGAAGTGGCAAATGGAATACAGTGTCGGGAAATGTATGGTCATGCACTTTGATAGAAGGAATAAAAACAGATACGGTTTTCTAAATGGAGTGAAAATTCAAAAATCCGAGGTATAAAGAGACTTGGGAGTCTTCCTGCAGGTTTTCCTAAAGGTTAATTTGCAGGTTGAGTCAATGGAAAATATAGGAAATATGATTGTCAGCTGCAGTATAGCAAACTCTGAAATGCAAGTGATTTTAACCAGGATATCTGTATTTGTGAAATAGTGAGATAAACTCCTCAACATTGAGAGTAACTCCCTAAGTAAAAATAGTGTTATCAAGGCAGACTGAACCTGAGTCTGATAGTTCATCTGAAAGTCATTTCATTGACAGTCTCCCACTACAGAAGTATCCAAAGGTGAATTGATGGCTCAGTGTCTGTTGTCCGCAAGAACACTTTGAACAATATTCTTCATGCTGATTTCTTCTCAATCTCTTTTTCTTGATCTGCAGTTCTGTAATGAGAGAGCAACCCAAGCATGCTGTTGAGGATGATGGAGCCTTAAAAATAGCATCCTTACTCACCACCTTCAGGACAACAACTGATATTGTTTTTGAGATCAGTGAATTAGACATGATCTGCTGAGAAAACCCCCGTAAGCATTTGAAATATCTAACAACCTCCTTGGAATGGAAAATATCAACTGCATTTTTTTAAAAAAACATTATAAATAGGATGAAGTAAAATATGATGAGGTGACAAAAGAAGACTGGGGAATAACCCAACCTTATAGATGGAGTTGGTGAAACGTTGGGTGGGCTTACGCACTATTGAAGTTTTTTTTGTTTCTTTGATGTAATTGGAAAGTGATATCAGACACGATATAAAACATTGAAATACAAAATAATGAGCTAATTATTACGCAAAACTTAAATTGCCATTGTCTGAAACTTTCACATGGATCAGCTGTAATGAAGATGCCACCTGAGATGCACTCTGTTATAGGGGCCATGTCAGGGGCTGCAAAGATTCTGGGAGTGGGTGGCAGTTGATGTTGAATAAAGTTGGATGCTGCTTGCAGTAGTTCATTTGTTATGCTATAGCTACACAACAGTCTCACCAGGGCAACTACTGGTGGTTTCAAATGAAACTTTATAACAACGCAGAAGTTTAAAAATGTGAGAGTTAAGGATTTCCTGTATGTGGCCTATACTGTGAACATATAATATTGGTAGGTATCTTTAAGAGTTGAAGCATGTGACCAACAGATCTCTGACTTGTTTTTATACTGTTATTTTAGAACTTGCCAGAATGCCAACTAAGCACATAAAGAAAATGCTGTTTATTTTTTTATTTTATTTAGTTTAAATTGCTGGGTTTTCTCCAGTACTTCAGTGTGAAGGTGAGGAAAGGCAGAAGCACAGTGTTTGAAACACTGGCTTGAACTATGAAATATAGATTCTGTGCCTAAATGTGAATATGGAACTTTGGGCATCATCCTTCCCAACTGAAACAGCACTTGGACATGTGCTGACAAGTAGTGAACCGTGTGAATCAATAGAGCTAGTACGCATGGAAAAAGTAAAGATAGCCAGGCTGAATTGCCAGGCGGATCACCTGAAAAGTGAAGACAATGGAGGAAAGTGTTCACATTTCGTAATGAACTGGCTGTAGCAGATAAACCAGAACAGAAGAATAGACATGATTGTATCACAGTTGCCCAAGGAGAGAGAATTGTGCCTTTCCATCAAACCCCCAAATAAGAGCCAAGAGAATGCATCATGACGTTGGATTGGTGTAAGTGCCAAGCCAATTTGGAGAGGTTAAGAATGGCTTTGGGCTGGCTGGTGTGGCCTAGGCCTGGAGTGTTTTGCTGTGGTGGGGCCGGGGTCTAACATGAGGCACGATCCACTGGGATTTGTTGTGTTAATATGATGAACTGAGACCGAGGCTTTATGCCTACTCTGGCTGCTCTGGAGATTTGGATGTAAGGACTCAGTTTGGTTTGGAATACTGTTGTTGTTGCTTGCTTCTATTGATCGCATGATTTAGTTTTTTTTTCTCTTTCTCTGCACATTGGGAGTTTCTTTAGTTTTTTAATAGGCTTCTTTTGGGTTTCTCGCTTTGCTGCAAAGAAGCAGACAAATCTCAAAGTTGTATAATTTATACATTCTTTGATAATAAATGTACTTTGAATCTTGAAATTAGAAATGAAGCATAAAAAAAGAGATAATGCTGGAAGCAGTCATCAGGTCAGAAAGCATCAATGAACAGAGAAAGAGCTGATGTTTCACAAGGAAATCTGCAGATGCTGGAAATTCAAGCAACACACATCAAAGTTGCTGGTGAACGCAGCAGGCCAAGCAGCGTCTCCAGGAAGAGGTACAGTCGACGTTTCGGGCCGAGACCCTTCTTCAGCTGTTGTTTCTGGTCATTAACTCTCCTCTTTCTACAGATGCTGCCTGACTGGCTGAGCATTTCCAGTATTTTCCACTTCCATTTTAGATTTCCAGCATTTGCTCTATTATCTCCTTAATGGAAATGCAGGTAGTTACTGAGGAACTTGCTCATGGATGAACAAATTTGAAATGAAGATGAACATGCACCGCTACAATGCTATGCAAAGTCAGGCTAGACATGTTGGATGGCAGAAAATATCCCATATATAGGGAAATGCAAGACAAAAGGCAGAATATGTTCAGCCTAGAATTTTGCAAGTATTACAGGCAGCAACATGAGTGGCTGAAAACAAAATTCCTTGTGTATGGAGGTTGCCTATCTGCAAGGTTCTGCGCTGATTGGGTTGGATGTGACTTTTTGGATATGACCTTGGTATGTCCTGATTTGGATGTGACATTTTCATTTTATTTCATTATTTTAAAGAAGGTATATAATATTTGCATTCCTGACTGTCCAGGTAGGCCCATTGTCTCTGCCTGCTCTTGCCCCGGTGTTCCCGATACAGCCTCCTCTGCTTTGCTGAGTCCTGATTTAAATTGAGGGACTGCTTTATCAAGCACATCTGCTCCATCTGCCCAAAGCATAATTTTCTAGAGACCAACAATCATTATAATTGTTATCCCCATTCCTGTCCGGCATGTCACACCTCTTCTGCCACAATAAACCACTCTTAAGGTGGAAGAGTAACACTTCATATTCGATAAGACCATAAGATATAGGAGCAGAATTAGGCCATTTGGCCCATCGAGTCTGCACCACCATTTCATCACAGCTAATCCATCTTTCCTCTCAGACCCAATCTCCTGCCTTTTCCTTGTATCCCTTCATGGCCTGACTAAACAAGAACCTATCAACACGTAAAGTCTTGGCCTCCACAGCTGCCTGTGGCAATGAATTTCACAGACTCATCACACTCTGGCTACAGAAATACCTCCCCAGTCTGTTCTAAAAGGATCCTCCTCTATTCTGAGGCTGGGTCCTCTACACTTTGACTCTGCCACCATAGGAAACATCCTGTCCACATCCACTCTATCTCAGCCTTTTGACATTTGATACATTTTGATGAGATTCCGCCCCCCCGATTCTTCTAAATTCCAGTGAATACAGGCCCAGAGCCATCAAATGCTCTTCATAGAAGGAGGGAGAAGATGGTGGCACAATGCAGTGCGCGCGGTCGTTCCGAATGATATTGTATCTGTGAAGTAGGATGCCGTGCACAATCCTGATTTGATGGAGACAGACATGAAGGAGCATGGAGGAACATCTGGAGAAACTTCTAAAATGCCTGCTTCGCTGCCGCTGCTACTGTGCGTTTCAGAATCTCCGGAGGGGAAGGCCCCAAATCCTTGGCCTTGCCTATTGCCTGTTGCTGGGGCTGGGGTCGAAGCGCTCGGCAGAGATGGTGCTCGGTGCTCAGTGTCGGAGAGGGGGTCAGAGGCTTGGAGTTTTAGGACCGACTTGGAGTCAGACTGTGGTCGGATGCTTCCGGGATGCTGCATCGGCAAGTCTGTGGTGCTGGAGGTTTACCGTCTGCATGAGATGATGTGACTTTCGAGAGACTTTGAGACTTTACCATTCCCATGATCTGTTCTTATCAAATTACGGTATTGCTTTGCACTGTTGTAACTATATGTTATAATTATGTGGTTTTTGTCAGTTTTTCAGTCTTGGTTTGTCACTTGTTTCTGTGATATCATTCTGGAAGAACATTGTATCATTTCTTAATGCATGCATTACTAAATGACAATAAAAGAGGACTGCATGTCCTCATAATCTAATCTAATCTAATATGACAAGCCATTCAATCCTGGAATCATTTTTGTGAACCTCTCCAATTTCAGCACATCCTTTCTAAGACAAGGGGCCCCAAACTGCTCACAATACTCCCCAATGAGCCTTCAACAGTGCTTTATAAAGTTTCAACATTATATCCTTGCTTTTATATAGTCGAGTCCTCTCAAAATGAATGCTAGTATGCACTTGCCCTTCGCACCAGACTCAACCTGCAAATTCACCTTTAGGGAATCCTGCACAAGCACTCCCAGGTCCCTTTTCACCTCAAATTTTGTATCTTCTGTTCATTTAGAAAATAGTCAACCCTTGTTCTACCAAAGTGCATGAACATATACTTCTTGACACTGCATTCTATCTGTCATTTTTTTGCCCATTTTCATCTGTTTAAGTTCTTCTGTAGCTTCTCTATTTCTTTAAAACCACCTGCCCCCCACCTATCTTTGTATCATCTGCAAACTTTGCAAAAAAGCCATAAATTCCATTGTCCAAATCATTAACATATAGCTTAAAAAGAATCGGTCCCAACACAGACCCCTGTGAAACACCACTAGTCACTGGTAACTAATCAGGAAGGACTCCCTTTATTTCCACTCTTTGCCTCCTGCCAATCGCCACTGCTTTATTCCGACTAGAATCTTCCCTGTAAAACCATGGACTCGTAGCTTGTTACGCCGCCCCATCTGTGGCACCCTGTCAAAGGCCTTCTGAAAATCCAAGTACACAACATCAACGTATTCTCCTTTGTCTATCCTGCTTGTTATTTATTCAAAGAATTCCAACAGATCTGCCAGGCAAATTTTTCCCTTGAGGAAACAAAGCTGACGACAGCCCAGATGTAATATAAAAATTTTTACTCCTCGTGTATATGAGATGTAAGATATAAAGTCAATTCAATTCAATTTTATCATGTGCCTCCAAGTATCCTGAAACCACATCCTTATCAATCGACTGCAACATCTTCCTAACCACTGAGGTCAGACTAACTGGCCTATAATTTCCTTTCTTCTGCCTCTCTCCCTTCTTGAAGAGTGGAGTGACATTTGCAAATTTCCAGTCTTCCGGAACCATTTCAGAATTGAATTATTCTTGAATGATCATTACTAATACCCCCACAATCTCTTCAACCACCTCTTTCAGAACCCTGGGGTGTACACCATCTGGTCCAGGTGACTTATCTACAGTGGTGCTAGAAAGTTTATGAATCCTGTAGAATTTTCTCTATTTCTGCATAAATATGACCTAAAATGTGACAGATCTTTGCAATCAAATATACTTCTTCTTTTATTTATTGAGAAAAATGATCGAATATAACATGTACTTGTTGGAAAAAGTATGTGAACCTTTGCTTTCAGTAACTTGTGTGACCCCCCCTTGTACAGCAATAACTTCAACCAAACATTTTCGCTAACTGTTGATCAGTCCTGCACATCGGCTTGGAGGAAATTTAGGCCATTCCTCCTTACAAAACTGCTTCAACTCGGGGATGTTGGTGGGGTTCCTTGCATGAGCTGCTTGCTTTAGGCCCTTCCGCAAAATTTCTATAGGATTAAGTTCAGGACTTAGACTTGGCCATTCCAAAACACAAATTTTCTTCTTTTTAAACCATTCTGTTGTTTGTTTACTCTTGACTTTTGGATTATTGTCTTGTTGCATTATCCAACTTCTATTAAGCTTCAGGTGATGGACTGCTACCCTGACATTCTCCTGTAAAATGTCTTGATACAATTTTGAATTCATTGTTCCCTTGATGATTGCAAGCTGTACAGGCTCTGAGGAGGCATAGCAGCCCCAAATCATAATGTTCCTTTCACCATGCTTTACAGTTGGGATGTGGTTTTAGTGTTGGTGTGCAGTGCCCTTTTTCTCTGCAAATAGAGCAAGGTGCATTTCTGATCTGTCCACAGAACATTATCCTAGAAGCATTGTAGAGCATCCAAACTTTTGCAAACTTGAGATGTGCAGCAATTTTTTTGGGGGGAGTAGTGGTTTTCTCTGTGGTGTCCTTCCACAAATACCATTCTTGTTTAGTGTGTTATTATAGTGGACAAATGCACAGAGACTTTAGCAAGTTTTAGATGTTGCTGCAGGTCTTTTGCTGTTATCCTTGAGTTCTTTTTCACCTCCTTCAGCATTGCACCTGGTGCTCTTGGCGAGATCTTTGCAGGATGCCCACTCCAAGAGAGAGTAGCAACAGTACTGACTTTCCAACATTTGTAGACACTTTCTCTTACTGTGGACTGATGAACACCCAGGTCTTTAGAAATGCTTATGTAGCCTTTTCCAGCTTCATGCATCTCTACAATTCTTCTAAGGTCCTCCAAAAATTGTTTTGATCAAGGCATGGTGCACATAAACGATCTTTCTTGGGAGGAGCCAGGTCTGTCAGTGACATGACTTTGTGTGTCTTTCTTATAGGGCTGGGCACCTCTATAACCCACATCTCCAATCTCCTCTCATTGATTGGAACAGCTGACTCCAAATAGCTTTCATAGAAGGCATTACCCCAGAAGTTCACATGCTTTTTCTAACAAATATATGTAGTATTAGATCATTTTTCACAATAAATAAATTAACAAGTATAATGTTCTCTTCACCTAGTTTTAGGACTTGGATGAAGATCTGATCACATTTTGGGTCATATTTATGCATAAATAAAGACAATTCTACAGGATTCACAAACTTTCTTGCAACACTGTAACTTCAGCCCTTTCAGTTTCCCAAGAACCTTCTCCCTATTAATGGTAACTTTATACATTTCATGACCCCGACACCTGGAATTTTCACCACAATGCCAGTGTCTTCCACAGTGAAGACTAGTGCAATATACTTATTCAGTTCATCCACCATTTCCTTTTTCCCCATCACTACCTCTCCAGCATTGTTTTCCAGCAGTCCAATGTCAACACTCCCCTCTCTTTTGCAATTTATGTATCTGAAGAAACTTTTGGTATCCTCTTTAATATTATTGTCTAGCTTACTTTTGTATTCCATCTTTACCTTCTTAATGACTTTTTTAGTTTCCTTCTGTGGTATTTCAAAGCTTCCCAAACCTCTGACTTCCCACTAATTTTTGATCTATTATATGCCCTCTCTTTGGCTTTTATGTTGGCTTTGACTTCTCTTGTTATGTCATCTTGCCTTTAGAATACTTCTTCCTCTTTGGGAAGGATTTATCCTATTCCTTCTGAATTGCTTCCAGAAATTCCAGCCATTGCTGCTCTGCCGTCATCCCTGCCAGTGTTCTTTTCCAAACAATTCCGGCCAACTCTTCTCTGTCTGTAATTCCCTTTACTCTACTGTTATACTGATACATCTGACTTTAGTTTCCCCTCAAAATTCAGGGTGAATTCAGTCATATAATGATCACTTGCCCTAAGAGTTCTTTTACCTTAAGCTCTCTATTCAATTCTGGTTAATTGCACACCACTTAATCCAGAATAGCTGATCCCCTAGTGGGTTGAAACACAAGCTGCTCTAAAAAGCCATCTCATATGCATTCTAGAAATTCTCCCTCTTGGAATCCAGCGTCAGCCTGATTTTACCTATTTAACCTGCATATTGAAAGCCCTCATGACTATTGTAACAGGGCCCTTTTGCATGTATTTTCTACCTCCTGTTGTAACTTGTAGACCACATCCTTACTACTGTTTGAGAGTCTGTATATAACTCCCATCAGGGTCATTTTTTTACCTTGCAGTTCCTTAGCTCCACAATGATTCACAATAATGCAACACCTTCCAACCATAGGTCACCTCTTTCTATTGATTTGATTTCATGTTTTTACCAAAAGAGCAATGCCACCCCCTCTGCCTTCCTGTCCATCCTTTCGATATAATGTGTATCCTAGGACATATAGGTGGCTTCCAACCTAATGGTATGAATATTGATTTCTCTTTCTGGTAATTTTTTTTCCATTTTTTTTCTTTTCCCCTCGTCCTTCCCTCCTCTTCTCCTCCCCACTCTGGCCTCTTCATCTGCCTATTATCCCGTCCTGGATGCACCTCCTCCTTCCCTTTTTTCCCTTTCTCCCATGGTTCACTCTTTTTTCCCTCACTTGTCCTCCTTCCCATTCCCCACCTTTTATTCTGGTGCCTTACCCTTCCTTTCTAATCTTGATGAAGGGTCTCAGCCCAAAATTTTGATTCTTTGTTAATTCTCATAAATGCTGCCTAACCTGCTGAGTTCCTCCAGCAAAGAAGAGAAAATCTGCAGATACTGGAAATCCAAGCAACACACACAAAATGCTGGAGGAACTCAGCAGGCCAGGGAGCATCTCTGGAAAAGGGTACAGTCGATGTTTAGGGCCAAGACCCTTCCGCAGTCGATGTTTCAGGCTGAGACCCTTCTGCCTTTTGGGAAGGGTCTTGGCCCAAAATATCGACTACACTCTTTTTCCATAGATGCTGCCTGGCCTGCTGAGCTCCTTCAGCATTTTGTGTGTGTTGCTCTAAGTTTCCAGAATCTGCAGAATCTCTTGTGTTTAATATTTACTTAAGACATTTTAAGAATTTCATTATGCAACGTTGTTGGTACCTAGTTGGTAGGGAGCTTGCTGGAACCAATCTTTCTAAATGACTCTCTCCAGGGTCTTTTGGCCAGTAAAGCTTTTCTTAAATGTAAATGATCAGATATCATGCAGTATACTAGCCAGAAACAGAAGATATCAAGACACCTGCTGTTTTATATGAAGCTGCTTGTGCGCATAGTAAATCCAGCAGAATCAGTTTTCATATTATCTTCTTTGATCAGTATTCAGGTCCATTGAATCCATTGTTTGAAAAAGATAAAGCACTATTGTGTTAATTCTGATTCCCATTCCTGTTCCGGCATGTCGCCTCATGGCCTTTTCTTGTGCCAAGATGAGGCCACTCTTAGATGGAGGAGCAACACCTTATATTCCAACTGGGAAGCCACCTACCTGATGGCATGAATATCAATTTCTCCTTTCAGTGAACAAATTCAACCCCCCCACCACTTCCTCTATTCCTCTCTCTGACCTTTTTCCTCTCCACACCTATCTATTTCTTCTTCCCGGGCCCCACCTCCTTCCCTTTCTCCTATGATCCACTCTCGTGTCCTATCATATTCCGTCTTCTCCAGCCTTGTTATTCTGGCATCTTTCCCCTTCCTTCTCAGTCCTGAAGATAGATCTTGGCCTGAAACATCAACTATCTATTCATTTACTTAGATGCTGCCTCATCTGCTGAGTTTCTCCAGTATTTTGTATATGTTGCTTAAGATAATGGACTATTCTTTATCAAGCCATTCATATTTACCAGGACTTTCTAAAACACTGCAATTCAAAATGAAAGGGTACTCTTTTAAAAAGTTCAGAGTAAATTTATTATTGAAGTATATAGATGTCACCTTATAAAACCCTGAGATTCATTTTCTTGTGGGCATACACAGTAAATTTAAGAAAATGTGCAAATACAAAAGAATAAATAATTATAAAAATAAATAAGCAATGAATAGCACTAACAAATCCTTGAAAGCGAGTCCATAAGTTGAGGGAACATCTCTGTGATGGGGGTGAGTGAAGTTATGAAATCTGGTTCAAAAGCCTGATGGTTAAGGGGTAATAACTGGTCCTTAACCTGGTGGTGTGAGTCCTAAGGCTCCTGTACCTTCTTCCTGATGGTAGTAGTGAGGAGAGAGCATGGCCTGGATGGTGGGGGTTCTTGATGATGGATTCTGCTTTCCTGCGACAGCGCTCGGTGCAGATTTGCTCTGTGGTGGGGAAGGCTTTACCCATGATGGACTGGGCCATATTCACTACTTTTTGTAGGATCCTCCGTTCAAAGGCTTTGCTGTTTACATACCAGGCCATGGTGCAGTGGGCGGATCTATGATGGCACTCAACAACGACTTCTTCGAGCTCATCTGTGGAAACAACTTAATTTCTACCTTTAATGTCTCTCTTATTCCTTTTCATGGAGGCTGAGGTTCTGTTGAATACCCTGACCTAGAGCTACACTCAAACTCCGATTCTTTGTGGTGATGGGATGCACTCCTGGGCCTCACTGACCAGCCGTTTTTTGATATCCCAAGAACATGGCCTGGAAGATGAGCGCGCCTTTGGGGTTCTGAAGCTTTACAACCCTGGGGATGAGCCGATTCCATGCTGGTCTCGCCGAAGGACGCGTCGCAGGTGAAAACGGAACATCTGGAACAGCGGATCAACTGTCGGGGCCTCTGTACTTTGAATTCTCTCTCTTCTCTCTCTTCTCCCTTCTCTCTTCTCTCCTCTCTCTTCTCTCCTCTGTCTTCTCTTCTCTCTCTTTTATTCTCTCTCTTCTCTTTTCTCTCTTCCCTTTTCATCTCTCTTGTCTCTCTTGTCTCTCTCGTCTCTCTCCTCTCTCTCTTTCTCTCACATTTGTGGGGGAGAGTTTGTTACTGATTTTCGAGTCAGAGAACTGGGGAAAAAGTGACGCAGCTCACTGTAAATCAGCGAGCTGTTTGTTTTTGTTGCAGTGAAAGAGTGACACCTCTCTGACCCTTTAGCAGGGACAGAAGAGGCTGTGATAAGTTGAATTGTCAGGTGGATGATTAGCCATTGTTGTATTGCAGATGATGGTTTTTTCTGGGGGGGGCTTTGCTATTTCTTGCTTGAGGAGTAGAGGGTTCTCATGCTTTTTTTTCGCTGAAATAAGTGGGGGAGTAGCAGGGTTGTTGCTTCACTGCTGCTTGTGCTGGAGGGGCGGTGGAGTGAGGAGGCTTTGGGATTCTAATGTTTTTACTGTCCCTCATTTATTGGGGCACTCTTCTGACTTCATGGATGTCTGTAAAGAACAGAAATTTCAGGTTGTATATTGTATACATTCTCTGATATTAAATGGAACTATTGAAATATGCAACCAGTCAATATACTCTTCAGCATACGTGTATGCAAGTTTAGACGTATGACACGGAAATTTGTTAAAGTTTTTGATGTTGAGTCATATCTTTACAAACTTCTAAGGAAGTAGAGGTGCTGCTGTTATTTCTTCTTCATGGCGTTTATGTGCTGGATCCTCTGAAATGATAACACCGAATAATTTGATGTTGCTGACATCCCCACATCTGAAACCCCGCTAAGGACTGGCTCGTGGATCTTCTGTTTTCTCTTACTGAAGTCAATAATCAGGTCCTTGGTCTTGCTAGCATTAACTGAGAGGTTGTTGTTATGGCACCACTCAGCCAGATTTTCAATCTCCCTCCTGTATGCTGATTTGTCACCTCCTTTGGGTCAGCCAATGGCAGTGATGTTGTCTGCAAACTTAAATATTTGTATTGGAGATGTGCCTAGCCTCACAGTTGTAAGTATAAAGCGAGTAGAGCAGGCGTCTGAGCACACAACCTTGTGGTGCGCCTGTGCTGATGGGAATTGTGCAGGAAATGTTGTTGCCAATCTGTACCGACTGGGAGCAAGTGAGGAAATCCAATTGCAGAAGGAGGTATTGAGGCCAAGGTCTTGAAATTTATTGATTAGTTTTGAGGGGGATGATTGTCGTGAATGCTGAGCTGTGGGCATTGAAGAGCAATCTGACGTTTGTATCTTTGCTGTCCAAGGTTGACGTGAGGAGCCAAAGAAATAGCATCCGTTGTGGACCTGGTGTGTCAGAAAGTAAACTGGAGCAGATCCAAGTTGTTTCTGAAGCAGGAGTTGTTTTGTCACCAACCTCTCAAAGCACTTCATCACAATGGCTGTAGGTGCTACTGGATGATGATCATAGAAGCAAGTTATTATGTTCTTCTTAGGCACTGATATAACTGAAGCCTGCTTGAAGCACATGGGTACCTCAGACTCCTGAAGTGAGAGGCTAAAAATGTCAGTGAACACTTTGACCAGTTGATCAGCACAGGTCTTTAGTACTTGGACAGTTACCCTGTGTGGGCCAGATGCTTTCTGTGGGTTTACCCTCCTGAAGGCTGCTTGCACATTGGCCTCAGAAAATGAAATCACAGGGTCATCAGTGTTTATGAAGGTTCTTTCATGCTTTGACAGTCAAAGCAAGCATAGAAGGTGTATGTACGTAGGAGAAAGACGTGGAAGACAGAGGGAATATTGATGGAAGAGTTTCGGTCACCATTCTGAGCAGCTCATATATGTCTGCTAAAAAGTAAAACTGGCCTGAGGGATTTTTTATTGATGCAATTGTTTTGGTTTTACCTTCACACGCACCAGTCCCCAACTGCTGCTTTGATCAGCCAATAAATGCACTCAGTGACATTGCAGTCCAGAAATTGTTGCCAAATAAAGCCACTCTCTCTTACTTGTTTTTGCTAGATGCAAACTGAATTATATGTCCAGAACTGGAACTAATTGAGTGGGAGAACAGATCCAATATCAATATGATGCAGCCTTGCAATTTACCAATATACTAAATCACTTTGCCAGATTTAATCATTGGTTAATCATGCTTTTATCTGGACACTTAACCCAAAATTATATTCTGCAAATTTCATGTATGAATGCCTAATGAATCCTTCAACATTTCTCGTGACTGCTTAAAAGTGCCATTTACTGGAAAGCAATCTAAGAGCAATAAATTATTGGCATTTAACACAGCCCAATCAGCTTGGTTTCCCTCTTGCCACAGATGCCTGATTGGGTGAGTATTTCCAGCATATCTTTTATTTCAGGTTTTTAGCAACTATTGTGTTCAAAAATTTGTACTTCTAACATTTCTTGTTTTTTTCCTCTCCCTCTGCGCTCCTAAAGATCAGCTATGATTAACACAAATTCTTCACAATATCTGATAGCGTCAGCACAGTTATGTCACCTTTATCATGTTGGTCATTACTCTATTTCAGACCTCTCCTTGATACCCCCTCACCCCCACCCCTTTCCAACTCCGTTTTCTCAATCTTCAAGTTCTGAATGAAAGATTATTGACCTGATACATGAATTCTTCCTCCTTCTGCAAATACTTTCTGAGACTTGCTATCTTCAGCATTTTCTCTTTTGAACTTGGCACTTGAGTGCTGTGTTTGGTGGTGAAGACTTCAACTTCAAAATGGAAGATACTCTGAATATTTACACAACTGCTATGGTGAACCTGATCCAATCAGCTTCAAATTTAAATTACATTCAAATTAACTGTGGATCACTTTATGAATAAAAATGAAACTTTGATGGCGTGTTTCAAATTCAAAATTGATGAATAGCAGTTTGCATTGATTTGTATAATTTGTTGCCTCAAGTAAACAACAGCTTCTGTAATTGGAATTGGTGCAAAATTATTTGTTTACATTGCTTGCAACAATCTTTGATGCATGAAATGCTTTACATATATTGTGTACATTTAAAACAGCTGTGCCTCAGGGGCTTGACAACATGGATATTGAGATACTGTCACTAATGGGAGAGTCAAAAACAAGGGGAAATGGATACAAAACAAGAATTTAACATTGAGCTCATTTCTCAGAGGGCAGTCATTATTTTCTGGAATTCTGTGCCATGTATTGTAGTGGAGGTCATATTATTAGATATAGGTAAGCTGCAGATGGACAGATAATTGAAAGAATATGGTTATTTGTAGAATATAGATAGTTGTGGAATTATGGAGACTGGAATGAAAGAGGAGTTGTGGGCAGCAAAGATCAGTCATGATCACATTGAATGGTAGGATAGACTTGAGGAGCCTGATACCTTCCCCCTGTTTCTAGTGTGCTATACCAGGGCTTTGCTTTGTACTAATGTCTAACTGGTCACCCTAACAGTGAAATAGGCTAAAAAAAAGTTTGTAATTGTGTTAAGAGAGTTCACAACCATAAAAGATGTGCTAAACGGAGACTTGAATAGCTTCTGACAGGACCATGCTCAGCTGATTACAGCTTTTACCAATTTGCAACTCACTTCTCTGAGAAGGGTGCAAATTCCTGAAGGTGTATTGTGACTGCCATGAAGGAGGGAAAGGAGTTGCATAAGAGAGAGAGAGAGAGAAGAGCAGGCATCAAGGACCTAACGTGTGAGATCTGTAGTAGGAGGATATCCTGGACATCAAGAAGACCAGGAGATCTGCATGGGCCACCACAGAAGGAACCAGGTAGGAGGTGCTTCTAGCTGTGTCCTTCAGGTTTGAAAATCTCCAGATGAGAAATATGCAATATACGCTTTCACCTTCAGAATGTATGCCATGATGAGTTGCTCACCAGTAACACAGTGGCAGCAACGTAACTAGACCAGAGATTCATCCGCTGATGTATTATCATTACTGCAGATAAACATAAAAATGTATGGAAATGCCCAAAGCAGTTTCCTAGTCGGTACTGTTTCACAAGGAAGTGATTTCTAAGGAGGGTCAATGTATTTCTGTGCAATTCGCAGCTGGAAAACAGTCTTAGACAATCTAGTTCTAGACTTTGAACACTGGCTTCATGAGTTTCCTTCAAGCTTGTACTCCTTTCCCTACCCCCATCTTCTTATTCTGGCTTCTTCCCCTTTTCTTTCGAGTCCTGATGGAGGGTCCCGGCCCAAAATGTTGACTGTCTATTCATTTCCATAGATGCTGCCTGACCTGCTGAGTTTGTCTAACATTTTGTATGTGTTATTCTAGATTTTGATGCCCATTTCTAGGCATTTCCTCCTTCACTATTTAATTAATCAATCTGTGTTCCGTAATGTAAATAATGTATTTAATATTCACTGATGAAAATTCCAAACACTTGTTTGATAATTTAATACCATGAAATATAAAATGAAAATGCAATGAATTATTATGTTATGCACATCAATTTGCATTCCAGAATAGCTGTAAAGCCACTCAAAGTTCACACATTCATGCCTTTCTGATGATGCATTACTACTTTTATTTCACTTGATTTGCAAAGTAATCAAGCATCCTGTTTTTTAACGCTTCCATCACACTTTCATTTGCTTTCTTGCAGACTTTACACTTTGAACCATTTCTTGGCCAGGTTTAAAGGAAGGCACTTATGTTGCTTTCGATGCTGCTATCCAATTAGTCATGTCATCACTCAGCATCATTTTCTTTTACCAACAAAAAATCAAATTGAGATCTTATTTATTCTGGTTTGGCTACATTGATTTATTTCTTTTCAACTATTGTTTCATTTTGTCATCATTTCTTAAATGTCAATCAAGTACTTGTGTTGTATATGTTTGTTCATAAAATTGAGTCAGTGTGTACTCTGGTTCATGGACTTTTAGGAATTTTGTTCCATGTTATTTGCTTTGAACTAGCACACTTTCATTTGGTTTGCTATAATAAAGGAGAATCTACAAATCAATAAAAAATATTGCTGGAATGCCCGTAATATTAACTGATCAGTCATCTTTATGGACATTGAGTATTCACAGTACTTAACTTTTGTTTTACTGATTTCTGGCAATAGCAGTATTTTTGATTTTTTTGTATTTGAGTCTTTCTATTTTTAAATAGATGAAGTAGGAGTTACAAAGGTATGATGGTTGATTACTAATTTTGCTAATGAGACCACATTAAATAATTATTATGGGACAAGGAGTGAGGTGTTTTTTAGTTTTAAATGGGCCATTCTTTAACACTTGATACCCATTTTCATTTCAGATCTCCAATCTTCTTTAGACAGTGAAAAGGGGAAGGTTAGATTTAAGTATACAGCATTTGTATTATAACTTCCAAATAAAATTATATACCACGTTACTGCACTGAAAGTTTTCTGTGTTCATATTCAGTTATTAGTTATTGAAAATGTGATTCATTTTACACTGTGATTACCAATGTGCTTTTTTTAAATCTGTCCATGTGAATATCATGGCAAAAGTAGCAAGTTAGAAATGCTTTTTGGTTTTTGTTTTTCTTTTTATATACACTGGAAAATAGACTTTGGAGTTGGCTACACATTTTAAAATAATCAGGAATCTGTATGACTCCTCGATACAAGGATTTCATAAATGAAGTCCAAGACTTCAAATGCCAATGAGTACATCTGACATATCTTCTGTTTCTGTTGCTGTCCCTGGCAACTTCCATTGTCAACAGTGGTTAAAACACTTAAATGTGATTTATGGCAAGAAGATGTATTATTCTGCATGATTGTTTGAAATTTTGCATTTTGGAGTGGTCTTTTACGTAGTCATTAGGGAATGACTTTTCTCTATGTTATTTAAGATATCATTACCATTTTGAACTGCTTGTCCAAAGATGCTTTACCAATCATTTCTTTGAAAATAAGGTCTGCTTTTAAGACTTGGGAACAACTTCAAACGATTAAATAGGAAATTGAAAAGAAATCATTTAATCAGTGACTTTTTAAAACGTGAAGGCCAAATATATTTTAAAATGCTGACATTGGACAACATATAGGTTACTCCAGGAGACCATTTAGGCCTTTTACCACACTGGAAACAAAATGAGTATTGCATAGATTACAGAACTTTTTAAAAGCAGTTGCAATATACATTGCTTTTGATAGAAAATAATTAGTAAAGGAACATGTATGCTTCCTATACAGTTGCTAAATGTATTATCCTGAACTTACTCCAAATCTTAATTAGGAAGAGACTTATTTTCATGGAAGTAAAAATAGGAAATGACAAAAATATGAGTGAAATGGCAAGAGATGCTATGAGCATAATAAAATGGAAAATGTTGTCTTAGAAGGGATGAAACAACTTAGAGTGAAAGGACCCATCTGAGGGAATACCAGAGATGTGTAATAAGTATTCCCTTTAATTTTGGAAAAGTATGTAAAACTAAGATGAAGCTTCCATTAAGAATTTGAAAGGGCTGCTAAGGAGATAAATACCTAAAAGTATATATTTAAAAAGTTAACAAGGAAAAGAGGTCACAGGACTCAAGATTCTGAGATAGTGCATCTGCTACACAAACTAACAGATGTGTTTGTTCCAAAGGACAGTCTGGAGTAAGTTTTTGTGTTTTGGCAGTGACAGAAAATGAACAGAGTGCATGGAAGATAGACAATCAATTGCCGCCAGTTTTCTACTACTGCTGCAATTAAAAATCTTCTAATGTTATGTTATGGTGGATGAGATGGACATCAAAACTTTGATGGAAAAGGGAAATACAATTTTATGGTTAGCATCTAATTCTTCAAGTGCTACTGATCCCAGATTGGTCCAAATCATTGCTAGCCCTGTCTCTTGGGCAGAATCAATACATTTGACCCACCCCTGCCTGCAGTTACAATCCCATTGAAATCAGTGGGGGTCTGCATCCTGGACCTAGCATAATGCTCATTATTGCTGAAAGATCAGGCCCTATTATTAGACTTAATTTGAAGTTTGCAGTGGACTGAACTGGTAGATTCAATCTTCCAAATCTATCATTAAGCTCTGGATTTCCTTGCATCGATGTCAGAGGTTTATTTCAATTTCCATCTGAGCCACCAACAAAATTCCAGTCCAAGAATTTTGCTGGTTGTGGTGTGCCTGATGAGCTTAGAGAAAAAGCAAATCCACATTGTGGGAAACACTTCATTTCATGTGTCAAGGCAAGTTCTATTTTTTCCTATTTTTCTCTTCTAAACTTCAACCATGTAAAACCTAATCCATAATCTTTGGTTGGAATACATAAGTTATTATTTTTTTTTCCAATAATTCTCTTTGTGTTCATTAATGTAGAATTAATATTCTTTCATTTTCAGTTAAAACATTTTGTCTTAAATATGCTTAAGGATCAATTCTTATGCTTAGTATTTATTTTCCATAATCAAAATAAGTTGAATTTCTTAGTTAAACAGCTGGCAGTCTGGTATAGTGCTAGGTTCTTCTCTAGACTCAAAGGCAACAGAAATATTTTCCTGAGTTATGCTGTATGGGTTACTGCAATGACTCTTATGTTCACACGGGACAAGAATAACAACACTGACCTATGGCACTTGATACATGCATGCAAGTATACCTTATTTCCCATTTGAAGTCCCAAATTATGCTGAATACTGGACATGAAAATAATATATAGCCAGAACTTTGTATTAAAGAATCAAATGATTCTTGATTTTCAAGAGCTAGAGGGGATCAATAAAATTTTAATTTGCAGAATTGGTGAACGTGCTGAAGCTGGAATTCTTCACTTCAGCTGTGCCTATGACCTGGCTATTACCTCGATGAAGGATTGTCTCTTTGCCTTCCGGTAGACAAATGGAACAAGGCTTCTGATGCATCCTTAATGAGGATGCTTGCTTGTCAATCCCTACCAATTTTTCTCTGTTCATTTTCATGAATATTTGTGGGTTTCCCTGTGCGTTATTTATACCCATTGGAATTTTGACCCTGTGCTGACTAACACTGCATTGTGTTTTCTTAAATTGTTGGGTATGCACTCAATGGGCAGCTTTATATCTCAGAGGTTTTATGATTTCTTTTAATTATCCCATATAGTTCCAGAGGGAATGAATGCACACTGTGGGAATAATTTAATCTTACTAAGCAAAGACTGAGAAGACATCTTTTCCATTAATTATTCTAAAGCAGCTGGTGACTGGATAATCTTTGCATATTACACTGTCCCTGCTTTACAATTGTTATTATAAGGCATGAAGTCTAAGCCATTGATGAAGCAGAAGAAAGGTTTTGGCCATCAAAATAATCATGCCTAATTTTATGCTAATACGTAAATGCATCATTTTACATTCCTCCTGTGCCTTCTTTGTGTGACTAAAGCATCCTCCTTTTCTTTTCTGGCTGCTTATGAGCCCATTACAGTTATTTTAGTAAATGATAATTTGATAACTGAAGCCACTTTCAACCTTTTACAGTGTTTTGTTTTTTAAAATGCCTTTATTTACCATTAGCAATCTGTGGGATATACATCAGTAGCTCTGTATATTGCAGAAATGAGCCAGTTTTCATTGTGCCACAAAGGCAGATTACTATTAGCATTATTGCATTTTACATGTGCATTGGACTGTAACTTTAAACTCAAGGTTGTCTATGCAGTAGAGGGGGTCATCCACTCCTGTGTGCCAAGTCCAAGAGGCCTGTGATGACTGAAATGGGAACCCTGAAATTCTGGTTGAAAACTGGGGGGAGAAAAACAGACATCAAAAGAATAAACAAACTGAGTCAGCTCAAAAGCAGAGCATGCAATTTTGAACTGATGCTTGAAAAATTTTTGTTCACCAATGTAACCTTGGGACTGCAGAAGACAGTTGGCACACTTGCTAGAATAATCAAAGTTCGAAGTTCAAAGAAAATTGACAATTATGTCGGTGCTAACGAAAATGTGTCGATGAATTAGTGCTGGAAAAACATACATCTCCACACCAAGAGAAGCAATGCAATTAAAACTACAGAGTTATATGTCACAACCGTGCTTCTCCCGTGATCCTACAGTATTCACTCAGCTTTAAAAAACTGTCCATTAAGTGAAACTTCATGGGCCCAGTTTTATCTCCCTCAGTTGCAACCTTTTGCTTTCTGTTGATGCATGCTTCTTTCTTTCCATAAATAATTCCCTGGCTTTGACATATGTGATGCCACACATATGAGTATTTAATATGTGTATCCCTGTTTTTATCAAAGAAAAGAACCAAGCTAAGGAGATCACCCTTAGTAGCCAAGGCAGATAATACTGTGCTAAAACATTAACAACATGTAACATTCCCTCAACCAATTCAATGCAACTTAGATCGAGCACCTAACCAACAAATGCACAAATCCAAAGGAGCATTTACAGAACAAAGTTGAAGCTTAGCAATACAGCACAATTAATGAGGATAAGAAATACAGGTGGCACAAATCCAGCTCTAACTCAGGAAAATAACATGGATGGCGATATTAAATCATACAATTTCAATTTTTAGGTTGTTAATTTTGTGGCTCTTTATAGAGTGCACATCTTTCACAGAAGAATTTGTGAAACTTGCTTTCTGTATTTCACATTCACATATTGTCCATGGACTGGGTGCACATAGTGGTTTTCTAATTTTATCTATTTCACCTGTGTTCCTTTGAATAATGCTCAAGTAATATCATTCTCTTATGCTTTATAATAGTAACTTGCAATTAATTCAGGTGTAAATTCTGAGTTTGAGCCATGTATATTCCTTCCACGAGGTTTCAGTAGATAATATTTTCATAACACATTCTGATGTGCATCAACTGATAGGAATTTCTGCCATCTTTTGCATTAGTTGGGGTAGACAATAGCAACATAATCCAGAAAGTATTGGAACAGGCAAACCTCAGCAATGATACAGCTGAAGCTGACAAGTGCTGGGCAAATTGTTGGTCCATATGAATTTTTACGATGGAAGTAAGTTGTCTTTATGATGAAAATGTTATGAGGTCAGAATTCTAAAACAATTGAAGCCTAGGACTGAGCTATTCTTTCACATGTGCTGACAAATTAGGCTTAGCAAACGGCACTGCCTAGCAGCACAGAGCTAGTGTAGGTATTGTGAGATATGATTGAAAGGTAACGATACTTTGTACAGAGGGGGTAAGTGGAAGTTGGTAATCCATTTCCATGGATGATATTTTCCAAGAGCAGCTAGAGCTGTGGATACTTTTCGTGGATGTGCAAACCGTGGCATGTAAATAGCCTACTTTATAAGGAGAGATCAGTGCTCTCTGCAAGTGTGCCTCCATCCATTCTGATGGTTTTAGCTACTTATCGGCATACCTTCAACAATGCAAGCAAACAGATACCTAGAAAGTAGCCTGGTGCAATTGGGATGGAACCCTAGCCATAGCCTTGTGAAATTGTTGCTGTTTTCCATTAGTTTCCTGCACCAAATAAAGTATGTACAGAAGACCAATTTCTACCTTATGACTTCGGAAAGAGGGAAGTTATTTGTCTTTCCTAGTATAACACATTTGAATGAGTTTATTTTTTCTCTCTGTTTATTTCATTATGCATATTATTTTACATGTCCCCTACCCGCTGTTATTGAGACATTTGGATACAGAGTTTGTTCATAATACTCATGTAGTCCCTATCAACACGCTACAATTTACATTTTATTCCAGTGGAATCAGATCGAGCAAAATTACTGGTCACTTAATGGATCTTCTTTATGAAAGTAAGTGCTTGTAGAAATCTACACAGTACCAATATATCATCAAAGGAAAGTAAATGACTTACTAGCACCAATTTCTCCTGAATTTCTTTATCTAATTGCATAGTATGCATGTACTATCCTAAGTGGGTGTAGAAAGTGGCCCAGACTCATTTTTACCTTGACATGTTAGATATTCTGGAATAAAAGTAATGGTAAAAATATTACTAAGAATTTTACTTTATTTGTTTGAAATTTCAATAGGGTTTTGCTTTTAGTTCAGGAATGTGTTCAAAATGGTTAATTATTGGTATATTTGTCCTCAGGAAATTTAATACCATATGAACATACTATTTTAGTGGAGATGACACCTGAATGCTTATAAATTATATTGCTTTCTCTTATTCCATATTTCCATGATCCTGGTGATGTTGCCATGTTAATACTCTTCACAATCACACTCCAGTAGGAATGCTTGTGGTCACCATTTAGTTTTTGTCACCATAAAGATGGATGAGACAAGGGTTATTTCTTTTACATATTAAGATGGGACCTTACTGAAGTTGCGTCTGCCATTTTTCAAATCTTCTTGTTTCCATTGTTATAAAATTTGTGTGTAGAATCAGACAGAGCTATTTCAGCTCTTTGTACTTTACAGAATCCTGACATTTATTTTCATTTGTGGTATTGTGCTGTATGGTTAATGAATCTGATTGTGAACTTAACAGCAATAATGGTGTTGCTAAGAAGTTACTTCAGTTCAAAGCTGTAACAACCATAAATGCAAATCCATTATTTTCCTCCCGTTTTAAGAATTAATGCAATACTTCTGCAATGGGCTGCATTCATCAAAAATTTCAAACTTGTATTATCTAGAACTATCTGTATCTATCACAACGGCAGTAACATATGTATGAATACTGAACTGACCAACTTTTATTTTGCTGTCTTTCTATTTTTAAGTGTCATTTAATACAGTGAAGTCAGAAGAAAGCATTAAATTCATTTTGGTGGCTAAGAAGTGCTAAGCAAATATCAACTGAAAACATTAGATATACTCTGCAAGTTAGGTCGCAATTGTAGAGAGGAAAGTATTAAGCATTAAGCATTGATGATCTAAACTCCTTCATGGATAGTATTACTTTTGCAGAAGTTTTCATTTTAATTGCACAACTGTAATATTCTATTGTCAATTTATTAAACTGAAGTTTAATAGACTAAAAATACATTGGGCTTCGTATCTTTAAATGCACTCAATTTAAGAATAATTATCACAGCATAGAAAATTTGGATGCTGGCATATTTGACAATTACTGTTTTTAATGGCTTTTAATTTCAAGCCTTAAGAAAATTCTTTTGTTCTTTTCACTAAACAGCATGATTTGTATGTCATACACTAAACCAAATGCTGTCAACTACTCTGTTTTTATAACTGATGTGTTATCATCTCTGGAATTAATAATACATTATGTTCTTGGTCTAATATTCTATTACTACTCCATGCCATAATCTATATTGAAACTGAAAGTGCAATATAATAAGGAGTGTCTGCATATGATTTATTCTCTTCATTTTGTCTTTATGAAGTGTATAATCAGCACAATTTAAAGCCACATACATGTCAAAGAACAGAGGGATTTTGAAGTTCCTGGTGAACCACAGGTTTTTTTTGTGGTATTTTAACTCATCTTTGGACTCTGAAATACAAATTTTAAAGCTCAGAATATCTTTAACTGAAATAATAACTTTGAAATGTAGACTTGAGATTCAAAATTGCACGTATGAATCACAGATTCAAGCAGAGTTGATGAAAATAATTCCACACTTTAAAAAGAGCAAATTTTATCCTGGAGAGATTTTATGAATCAAATATGATACAGCCTAGTGCAGGAAGTCACTTTGGCTATCTTAACAGTAGTCTACATTTCCACTCCAGGCAGATGTGGAGCTTGCATTATACTGCACTATCCACAGCCCTGAGGTCTTGTTCAAAATCTATAACCCCTTACTTCAGTAGTCTGTGGTGCCAACCTGTTTCAGGCAGGGTTCAATTACACAGATACCTATGAAGAACATAGAAACCTGCCTCAATGACTGTCTTCCAGTAGCACTTACATCCACTGTGATGATGTGCTTTGAGAGGTTGGTGATGAAACGTTTCAACGCCTGCCTCAAAAGGACTTGGATCCACTCCAAGCAGATGCCATTTCATTGTCTCTTCACTCAGTTTTGGAACATCTGGACAGCAAAGCTGCACACACTAGGATGCTCTTTATTGACTACAGCCCAGCATTCAATACTTTCATCCTCTAAAAACTAATCAATAAGCCTCAAGGCCTCAATGCCTCCTAGTGCAATTGGATCCTGGATTTCCTCACTTGCAGACCCGTTAGCTCGGATTGCAACAAAATCTCCTCCACAATCTCCATTAGCACAGATGCAGCACAAGTCTGTGTGCTGAGCCCCCTGCTCTGCTCGCTTGATGCTTATGACTGTGAAGCTAAGCACAGCTTCAATGCCATATTTAAGTTTGCTGATGACACCGCTATCATTGGCCGAATCCAAGGTGGTGTCGTATCAACATACAGGAACGAAATTAAAAATCTAGCTGAGTGCTGCCACAACAATGACCTCTAACTCAATGTTAGCAAGACCAAGGAGCTGATTATTGACTACAGGAGGAGGAAATCAGAAGACCTTAGCCAGTCCTCATTGGGAGAATCAGAGGTGGAGATGGTCAGCAGCTTTAAATTCCTTTCCTGTTATCATTTCACAGGGTCTGTCCAGCGTCCAGCAAGTAAGTACCATTGTGAATAAAGTATGGCAGTGCCCCTACTTTCTTAGAAGTTTCTGAAGATTCGATATGTTATCTGAAACTTTGACAAACTTCTACTGATGTGTGGTGGAGAGTATATTGACTGACTGCATCACCGCCTGGTACGGAAACACCAATGCCCATGAATGCCAAAAATCCTACAAAATTAATAGATATGGCCCAGTCCATCACGGGTAGACCTTACCCCACCATTGAGCACATCTACAAGGAGCACTGTTTCAGGAAAACAGCATCCATCATAAAGGAGGTTCACCATCCAAGCCATGCTCTTTTTCTTGCTGCTGCCATCAGGAAGAAGGTACAGGAGCCTCAGGACCCACACCACCAGGTTCAGAAACAGTTATTACCACTCAAATATCAGGCTCTTGAACTAGAGAGGATAACTTCACTCTACTTCCCTCTCCCCCATCACTGAACTGTTCCACAACCTATGGACTCACTTTCAAGGACTCTTCATCTCATGTTCACAATACTTATTGCTTATTTATTATTTTGTTTTATTTTATATTTACACAGTCTGTTATTTGCATATTAGTTGTTTGTCCATCTTGCTGGGTGTGATCTTTGATTCTGTTGTGTTTCAGGAGGGTGTGGGTGGAGTACATTCTCCCGACTTTATCATTGGTGCTGAGGTGGAGCAGATTGAGAGTTTCAAGTTCATGTTTAATTATCATTCAACCATACATGAATATAGCCAAAGGAAACAGCATTCCTCCCAGGCCAAGGTGCAAAACATTCCACATAGCACTTAGCATGAATAGCAAATTTGGCACACATGGCTACATTTTCAGAAAAACATACAGACACAAAGAAAAAATATAATATTTCCTAAGTTGTTGAGTGGCATGACTGTAGAACTATGGAAGTTGTCTCGATCCAGCTGTTCTTCCACTGAGCGAACACTGGAGGGCAGCACCGAGTGAACACTGGAGGGCAGCCGCTGAGCACCAAGTGCCAAGGACATTCCTTGGTGTAAATATCATCAACAATTTGACCTAATCCAGCTAAGAAAGCACACCTCTAATTCCGCAGAACGCTAAGGAAAATTGGCATGTCCCTGATGGCCCTCTGCCACTTATTACAGATGGATCAATCTATATGTGTGCATCAGAGCTTGGTAGGGCAACTGCTCCTCCCAAGGCTGCAAGTAATTGCAGACAATTGTTAACTTAGACCCGTCCATCACTCAAAGCAGCCTTCCTTCAATTGACGCTATCTACATTCCCATTGCCTCAGGAAAGCAGCCAATGTAATCAAGGACCCCTCACATTTCAAAACTTTGACAGCATGGACCACCAGACTCAAAGACAGCTTCTATTCCACTGTTATCAGGCTCTTGAATGAAGCTGTCATAAGCTAAACGATGAACTCTTGATCTCCCAATCGACCTCACCATTGCCCTTACACTCTATTTGTCTACCTGTGTTGCATTTTTGCTGTAACTGCAGCACTTTATTCTGCATTCTATTTTCTCTTTACTACCCCAGTGTAAATTCTGGATTCAAGGAAGCCAAGAACCAAATACTGATTACTAATTAGTTGTTGGTGTAAAAGTCGGCACAGAAGCCGCAGGGATTGCATGTGGGTAAATGGGACTAGTAGAGATAAGTACAATTGTCAGCATGGTCATCCTGGATTAACGAGTCTGGTTCTGTGTAGAATAATTCTATAGACTCCATGTTAGTTCCATTTAATAGAAATTCAGATTTCAGTTCAGCAGTCTTGCACTTTTTATGGAATATCATTGGCAATGTTCTATTAGCTCCTCTTCCCCCAGTGGCTGTATGTCTGATGTAAGTCTAATGAGTGTAGTTAACCTGGTGTTGGTTCAGCTGAAACCCTGCTTGAGGCACTCCACACACTTTCAATCATAGGGATCAGTAGGAAACAATTAGATCAATATCCAGGGCTGATGGTAACTTCCAGTCGTGAGGGACTATTATGAAATATAATGTTGGTGAAATTCTGTGATGGCTGTTGGAGTTTTTCGCCATTAAGCGTTGGGAAGATTTTGCAAAGATAGCTTTTACAGAAATTAACATTCAAAACATTTATTAGATAAATCTTTTATGAAGTGGTTCTATCTTAATTTAGAAACGTACATTATGAAGCAGCGCTGTTGAATATCATAATTTTCATTTAGTTCTGTCAATGACACTTAGCCCCTAAACAAGATCTGTGCACAAGTATATATTGGTAAAATTTACCAAGCGAGGTAGCTGAAACTATAAAACAGAACTCACACAGGTTCTGCAATGAGCATGTGTCCTCTATGTCTCCTCTGTTCATGTGACTGCCATTGAGGAGCATGTACAGCAGACTGAAGATCCACACTTAACAACTTAGGAACTGTTTTTTCCCCACATCAGAATCAGGTTTATTATCACTGGCATGTGTCGTGAAATTTGGTAACTTAGCAGCAACAGTTCAATGCAATAAATAAATCGTGAAAAAAACAGAAATAATATATATTAAAAATATGAGGTAGCGTTAAAGGGTTCAAAGTCCATTTAGAAATCAGATGGCAGAGGGGAAGAACTACTACTACGTCGACTCAGACCTAGGGGGCCGGTGTCGGGCACGATGATGGACTCTCCACTTCTCCCTCTCCCTCACCAGTGTGTTCAGTTCATCTACATTAGCTGTGCCGCTGCCTTCTAGGAGCGTGTTGACCATAGTCTTGGGAGGGCACCCAGGGTTCATCCTCCCGTGCTTGGGGTCCCATATGATGACTAGGCTGGCAGGTAGCTCGGGGTGGCGTAAACAGTGCCCCGCTAGTTGCAGTCTTTTCACCTTGATTTTAGTGGTGAGCATCGGTAGGTGGTTATAGAGCTCAACATTCGTCTTGTGCTGTTGCCAACTCACATCAAGAGCCATCCAAAGCATTCGTGTATAGCAACCATCTAGAGACTTTCACATAGTCTTGGTGAATGTCCACACCTCTCGCATCCGTATGTGAGAATGGACTTTATGACTGCTATGAAGATCCTCTTTTTAAGCCCTCTGGTCAGGTTAGACTTCCAGATTTCCTTCATGTCGTTCATTGCCATCCACGCCAGTGCCTTCCGTATCTTTATGTCCTTCACCGAACTCATCATTCTTGACCCGAGGTACTTGTAGTCAAAGACTTTCTTAATAGTATCATTCTTTACGGTCTTGAGAGTACCTTCGTCGCAGTTAAATGCCATGTACTCTGTCTTTTTTAGTGTTTAGATGAAGTCCAACTTTAATGCACTCCGTTTCCACTTTTGTCAGTAGCTGCTGTGCTTCCTCCATCTGGTCAGAGAGCAGGACTACGTCATCTGCAAAATCGAGATCTGTGAGCGTAACTGGTTTGATCCTTTTGGTTCACCCTGGTTTTATGGTAAAACCAAGCATGTCATGATCTTTGGTAGCTTGATGCAGAGCACAATCAAGGACGATTATACAGATGTAGGGTGCCAGAGTGTCTCCTTGCAGCACACCAGCTAGGAGCTCGAACACTGCTGTTTCAACATCTGGTGATACAACTTTCGCCATGGTTTTGGTATAGCTGGACTCTATTGCTCTCAGTAGACAGTCTGGCACTCCGTAAGCTTTCAGGATCTTCAGCGTTTTACCTTGGTGAATGAAATCAAGTGCACAACAGTAATGCAAATACTTGCTCTCCATAGAATCATCAAGGAAGTCAAGAAGAACAACTACTAGCCGTGCTTACTTACATCGATTTTCGCAAAGCTTTTGACTCCACTCACTGAGGTAAAATACTGAAGAGGGGAAGAAGCTGTTCCTAAATCACTGAGTGTGTGCCTTCAGGCTTCTG
The DNA here is from genome assembly GCF_030028105.1 of Mobula birostris. NCBI lineage: Eukaryota > Metazoa > Chordata > Chondrichthyes > Myliobatiformes > Myliobatidae > Mobula > Mobula birostris. Next base: position 52,627,054 of record NC_092375.1, read on the forward strand.
TACCTCCTACGTGATGGTAACAGTGAGAAAAGGACATGCCCTGGGTGCTGAAGGTTCTTAATAATGGACGCTGGCTTTCTGAGACACCACTGCTTGAAGATGTCCTGGGTACTTTGTAGACTTGTACCCAAGATGGAGCTGACTAGATTTAAAACCCTCTGCAGCTTCTTTCGGTCCTGTGCAGTAGCCCCCACCCCATACCAGACAGTGATGCAGCCTGTCAGAATGCTCTACACAGTATATCTATAGAAGTTTTTGAGTATATTTGTTGACATACAAGATCTCTTCAAATTCCTAATAAAGTATAGCCGCTGTCTTGCCTTCTTTATAACTACATAGGTATGTTGGGACCAGGTTAGGTCCTCAGAGATCTTGACACCCAGGAACTTGAAACTGCTCACTCACTGTATTTCTGATCCCCCTATGAGGATTGGTATGTGTTCCTTTGTCTTACCCTTCCTGAAGTCCACAATCAGCTCTTTCGTCTTACTGATGTTGAGTGCCAGGTTGTTGCTGTGACACCACTCCACTAGTTGGCATATCTCACTCCTGTGCGTCCTCTTGTCTCCATCTGAGATTCTACCAACAATGGTTGTATCATCAGCAAACTCATAGATGGTATTTGAGCTATGCCTAGCCACTCAGTGATGAGTATAGAGAGAGCAGAGCAGTGGGCTAAGCACACACCGCTGAGGTGCAGCAGTGTTGATCATCAGCGAGGAGGAAATGTTATCACCAAACCACACAGATTGTGGTTTTCCATTTAGGAAGTTGAGGATCCAATTGCAGAGGGAGGTACAGAGGCCCAGGTTCTGTAACTTACCAATCAGGATTGTGGGACTGATGGTATTAAATGCTGAGCTATAATCAATGAACAGCATCCTGACATAGGTGTTTTGAATTCTATTTGGTTATTTCATTTTTGTTGCACTACTTACTTAGTAATTTATAGTAATGTTTATGTCTTCCTACTATACAACTGCCTAAAAAGCAACACATTTCCAGACCTATAAGTCAGAAATAATATATTTGATTCTGATTCTGACTTGACAATGACTAAAATAAATCCTGTGTAGACAATTGTAATGATTACATTTAATCTTCAGGTCCTTCATTTTATTAGCCTGTGTAACCATACTGTAGCTTCACTTGGAGAAGCTGACAGAGGATTAGTGACTACTGGTAATAAATAATATTAAGATTCTCAAATTGAAAAAGGGGAACAGACAAATAACAATGATGAATATTTGACTGTGATGTTTCATTGAATGGATGACTAAATTCATGTTGACCGTTTATTGTTGTTTTTCTTACATTTCAGGCTACAGTGTTAACCTCTTCTGCACTTTAGTACCAAATATCACTTAATCCTGCACTTACTAAGCTATGTGTTTTTGCCATGTGATTGCATTTCTTAAAGAAGTTAAAATACTTTTGAAATTCAACCACTGAATATTTTATTGAAAACATTTGCAGCAAGCGTTGTTGGCATTGCTGAGCTTGATCTACCTATTGAAGGCTTAAATCTTTTATAGAAAGTTCTGTAAAATATCTTTCTTCTGCAGTACACCATCACAAATCTGGAAGTGAGAAATCCCATGACATTTAATTAGTATAGGATGTAAAATTGCAATATAATTCAAGATTGTACTAAAGCAATGACAATGTATTCATAAAGTAAGTCCAGTTTTCATATACTGTAACTTTCTGATCAGAAGCAACCATAGCAGTAGTGTAAAAAACACTGGAGGATGTTTACCTGAAATGTCTACCATCTATTCATTTCCATAGATACTACCTGACCTACTGAGTTCCTCCAGAATTTTGTGTGTGTTGCTTTAGCTTTCCAGCATCTGCAGACTTTCTCATGTTTATAATTTAAAATATTTTCAAGCAAACATTTGGTGCATTGATAAAACAAACACACTTGTGTCAGATTGGCAAAGAAAAAAATGGCTCCTATGATCACTATATCACACGGCTACATGAATAAATTCCAGTCATCATGATCGGAAACACTCATATGTATCACTCTTTTTGAATCAGGAAAAATAATTACAGCTGTCCTTCAGGCATAAAACAAATGTTACTCCCAATGGACATACTAGAGCAAAAAAGCCAATGTACCATAGCACTGAATTGAATGTGAACAATTGGTCGACAAAATAAGCAGCTGCCATTTGAACTAACTATCCTAATACAAAATTTATAAACTGCTACATGTGCATTGAAGCCAGCAATTTTGTGAGAATGCACCATCAAACTGAAGTAATCCCTCTTTAGTATCTATGTCAAAGGGCCACAGTGTACATTTTGCTCTCAGCAAGATTTTACACTGTAGAATGATTTGAGACCATATTACTGACAATGAAATGTATTACAGTTTATAGCAAGTATCTTTCAATGCAGGAATGATTAAAAACTACCTTCAATACAGCTATGCTGGAATGACCAGAAATTATCTTTGGATTCACAATGTTGTTTCCTGGCCTGGTGTCAATATATCTACACTGGTCTGTTGGAAGTACATCAGCATCTGTCATAATCTCTCTATCATGAGAAAGAATGGAATGATGGGCATAGCCATTGATGCATCTTGTGCGCTCAGTAAAATGTGTTTGGTCTGAAAATTGAATATTGGTCTTCTCTTGCCGATCCAAGACTGGTCTGTTTCCCTAAAGGCCATACTTTCCTAAATCTAATAATTGTTTTGAAAGGGAGGTCATCAAAAATATCATCTCTGTTCCAGGAATCTTCCTCCCACAGCTTTGGACTACACACTTACTTTAATTTTCAGCTTAAACTTTCTTTTCCTATTGCATTAATATTACTTAGACTCCGGCACAAGGATTATATTATAAGCTCGCCATATTTTTAAATCATACTTTAAACATTTTCACTGAAATCATTATTCTTGTTCCTTTTTTCCAATTACTTCTGTAAGAAGATTTGTATTTGAGTAACACTTTCAGATGAAACTTATTCACTGTACTGGTACCTGATCAAGTTAGTGATGAGACACAGGGGTTATTAAATTCCAGCTGTTTTGGTGTTATTGCTGAAGCACCTTCAATTACTCCAAAAGACTGAGGTTTGGTAAAATACTGAAAGTCTTTTATTCGCTGTACAATACGACCTCCACAGTGAGTGTCTGCCCCCGGACTGAGGGGGAGGGGCAAGGCGAACACCTTTATACAGGACTCTGTGGGAGGAGCCACAGGGGCAGTCAGAGGAGCCACAGGGGCAGTCAGCAGAGGTGTGTGTCCAGACAGGTAACCGAGTTACAACATATATACATGGTTTACCAAAATTGCCTACAATGTAACTTGATCTCCTTCATGGTGATACAGTCTTATTACCCATTCATAGGTGTGCAGTATGTTATACAGTATATGCACACCTTTTACTTAAAGGAAACTAATAAACAGTTAGTTATAAAATTACTTTACAGCTACCAAAAGAACATTGTATCAAGCTAGTAAATCTATTAATTTTGACCAAGCAAAATCTATATTCTGGGAATGGCTTAGGTATGATGAAAAATGGTGTATCCAGGACTATCCAGCTTATGATTGCTCACTCCATCCTCCCGCCACCCCACTAGGAATAGGGTTCCCCTGGTCCTCACCTACCACCCCACCAGCCTCCGGGTCCAACATATTATTCTCTGTAACTTCCGCCACCTCCAACGGGATCCCACCACTAAGCACACCTTTCCCTCCCCCCCCCTGCATTCCGCAGGGATCGCTCCCTACGCAACTCCCTTGTCCATTCGTCCCCCCCATCCCTCCCCACTGACCTCCCTCCTGGCACTTATCCATGTAAGCGGAACAAGTGCTACACATGCCCTTACACTTCCTCCCTTACCACCATTCAGGGCCCCAAACAGTCCTTCCAGGTGAGGCAACACTTCACCTGTGAGTCGACTGCGGTGATATACTGCGTCCGGTGCTCCCAATGTGGCCTTTTATATATTGGTGAGACCCAACGCAGACTGGGAGACTGCTTTGCTGAACATCTACGCTCTGTCCGCCAGAGAAAGCAGGATCTCCCAGTGGCCACACATTTTAATTCCACATCCCATTCCCATTCTGACATGTCTGTCCACGGCCTCCTCTACTGTAAAGATGAAGCCACACTCAGGTTGGAGGAACGACACCTTATATTCCGTCTGGGTAGCCTCCAACCTGATGGCATGAACATCGACTTCTCGAACTTCTGCTAAGGCCCCACCTCCCCCTCGTACCCCATCCGTTATTTATTTTTATACACACATTCTTTCTCTCACTCTCCTTTTTCTCTCTCTGTCCCTCTGAATATACCTCTTGCCCATCCTCTGGGTCCCCCCCCCACCCCTCCTTGTCTTTCTTCCCGGACCTCCTGTCCCATGATCCTCTCGTATCCCTTTTTGCCTATCGCCTGTCCAGCTCTTGGCTCCATCCCTCCCCCTCCTGTCTTCTCCTATCATTTTGGATCTCCCCCTCCCCCTCCAACTTTCAAATCCCTTACTCACTCTTCCTTCAGTTAGTCCTGATGAAGGGTCTCGGCCTGAAACGTCGACTGCACCTCTTCCTACAGATGCTGCCTGGCCTGCTGCGTTCACCAGCAACTTTGATGTGTGTTGCTTGAATTTCCAGCATCTGCAGAGTTCCTGTTGTTTATGATTGCTGAATTGGTTTTCACTCCTTAGCTCAGGAAGCATTTGCTGGTGAGAACTGTAAACCTCACTCAGCGGAGTAGTGTATAACTGATGAAAGCAAATTAACAGCCTGTATTCGATCTTACCCATTTTTTATTTCCAGAGATGGCAATGAGAATAAAAGAGAGAGAAGTGTAAAACTGTCGTCTACATTGTTGTCCACGGATTTACACAATGTCAAAGTCTACAGTTGTGAAGCTAAGTACATACATGTTGCTGGTTACTGGTTGTTTTCATGCTGGATAAATCTCAAATGTTGTTTCTTCTGCAATCATCACTTCAGCATTTTTTTTCAGAAAGTCACAGAGTGCAGGATCCATGCATTCTTCTGCTAATTTGAATTAATGGCTTTTGAGCCCAGTTACCACTGTGCTTCACAGGTATATATTTGCCTTGGAACCTACTCCAAGCACAGGGAGCCCTAATGAGTGACCAGTTCATACCTCTAGAAAACAGAGTCTATCAACCTTTAGTTTAAACTTAATATTGATCAGAAGCAATTAAAAACATATTAACCTCTTGCACCTAATTAGAATTAAGTGTTATTTTCAATAGCTAAAACAATCAGCTAAACAATTCTTTTTTAATATTTGACTAAAGGATGCAAAGCAATTAGTTTTAAGAAATTAAGCTTATTAGCTCTGCATCAATTGATATTAGATGCAATCAGATGCATATTCAGAGAACAGTGGAACAGATAGTAGATGGCCCCTGGGACATGTATAAGAATTTAAATTTGCCGATGTTTGGAGGACTATGCATGGTTTTAACATTACAGAACTACCATATATATGCAGGTCCATTGACTTAAACTGTTTTGGAGAACAATGATTTAAGGATATGTTCCTCTCCCCCGTTGCAAGACAAGATAAAAATCAATGTTTAAACTGAAGCAGCAAGGATCTGAAATTATTGCCACAAAATAAATCACTCAATTGTCCGCAAACAGGCAGGTATTCATATTATCTTCAGGAAGGAACAAAACATATCAACATATGTTGCTATAGTCACAGCCACTCAGAAGGTGATCCTCAAATGTTGCCATCGTAGTGGCAATAAATGTACCCTTACTGAAGGATACATACAGTATCTTGCCTATTATTTCTCACTGAGTTTCACAGGTAATTGTTATGTGCACCCAGAACAGATATATCTTCTGATCAAAGTACATTTCCAAACCTCGCTTCTAGGATTTTGTCCATTTCATGGGTATCACCTGCTCACTTCCTCAGTCATGTTACATATGTAGCAGGGACAACTAGTCATGGTATGCACAGAACCCTTGAAATCAGCAAAATATCCTTCTACACCTCTTGTTGCTTGCCTAGTTTGAAAGAACTTTAGAGAATATCATGTAATTGTAGAATTGTATTAATAATAGCACTGAGGCTACCTTCCTGATGCTTTACACATATGTAGCCATGTGTGGTTCAGCAGGGGGATCAGCTAGAGGTTAGAGTTCCCATATTAGAAACCCTGGCATGTGATCAAAATTGCTCACTGGTTTAGGGCTTGTTCCGCTTTCTATGACACAAAATAAAAGGATTCCGGCCTGAAACATCGACCGATCTTTTCCACTGATGCTGCCCGACCTGCTGAGTTCCTCCAGCGTGTTGTGAGTGTTGCTCCGCTTTCTATGGACACTTGTATTGGGTTTTCAATTCACAGCCAATCAGGTTTGTCCCAAGAGGGTGTGAATACAATTGACCGTGCATCTGCTCACTGGCGCCATTTCATGAACTAAGGACACTTACAGTTTCATAGTGAATTGTATTAGAATCAAGTTTGCTATCATTGGCATGTATTGTGAAATTTGTTAACTTAGCTGTAGCAGTACAATGCAATACATGAAAAATATAGAAAGAAAAAATAAGTAAATGAAATACAGTAAATATATATATATATATATATATATATATATATATTAGATTAAAAATTGTGCAAGAACAGAAGTAATATGTGTTTTTTAAGAAGTGAGCGAGTGTTCATGGGTTCAATGTCCATTCAGGAATCATATGGCAGAGGGGAAGAAGTTGTTCCTGAGCCGCTGAATGTGTGCCTTTAGGCTTCTGGTTCTCCTTCCTGATGGTAACAATGAAAAGAGGGCATACTGTGAGTGATGGGGGTCCTTAATAATGGACGTTGCTTTTCTGAGGCATCGCTCCTTGAAGATGTCTTGGATACCACGGAGGCTAGTACCCAAGATGGAGCTGACTAATTTTACAACTTTCTGTAGCTTCTAACGGTCCTGTGCAGTAGCGCTTCCCTCCTCCCCCCCCCCCCCCGCCACCCCACCATACCAGAGGGTGATGCAGCCTATTAGAATGCTCTCTGCAGTACATCTATAGAAGTTTTTGAGTGTTTAAGTTGACAAACCAAGTCTCTTCAAACTCCTAATGAAATATAGCCACTGCATCAATAGATTGGGTCCTGGTTAAAACCTCAGAGATCTTGACACCCTGGAACTTGAGAACTAATCTTTGTTATCCTTGCTTATTGCAAGAGAAACTTATTGTTAACACATTGTTATTGCAAGTGTAAGAGAAACATATTATGTTTGAGAATATAGTCACTTTTGCAAAAATCTTCAATAATCTACGCTGTCAAGTCATTTTCAAAAGAAGAAAATTAAGATCTAACAAAAAGGAAGCCATATAAAATAGGTTTTCAAAAGGGAAGCACAGAGCATAGATGCACACAACAAAAGAGTGAACCACGTTTTCCAAAGCTCTTGTAATTATTATGCTATTTATGCCCAGCACAATATATCAAATTGAATGTTCATTTCTGCTTTAGTGGTATTTAGCATTTCTGCGTTTAAAATACACAATTAAATATTTAGTAGAATAAGGCAGGAGTTAGTCAAGTGTGACTTTATTGAATGCCAGGTACAAGGATTTGAATTGTCTTGTCCTGCTTTTATTTCCATGTTCTTATTTTATGGGGGTTAATGTTTTTCATTAGCTTTGATCTAACGTTACTGTTGGTTACTTATAAAGCTTCTTGTTTCTGGTGATCACCAAAGTTGTATGTCACTGGCTCCATAATCTATTACAAAGGGGTAGCAATACTATTGAAGGGACCCCCTGCTATCTGCCACAGGGAAAGTCAACACGAGGATCATCACCAATAGCTCTGCTCGGGAGCTGAAAAACTGCTTCATAAATTGTGGTGCTGATTTCAGCCATTCAGATGCACAATCAACATGATCATTATTGTGCACCAGTTCTAAAGAAAATGACAAGGAATACCTGCAACCAGTTCAAAATGCCTTTCTTTGATGTCAGTAAAGGCATTGACTCTGTCAGTCAGGAAGTACTGCAGAGCACTCTTTTTTCTGGTTAACCAGAGAGATTGAATCTATTTTACAATTGCTATATGATGACATGGAAGTTAGACTCCTAAGTGACAGATACCCAATAGGCTGAACCTCATATTAAACAGCTTCATCACCCCAACAATTTTCTCAATATCTCTCTGTGTAATGATGCATTTCACATCCAACAAACTTCTTGCTGGACTGAACTAACACAAGATTGAGATATTGGTCAGCCTATGTGGTTTCCACTCCAGGACCAAGGTCACCTGAATCTCAGTGGTTGGTTTGTAGTAAGTAGTATACATATATTGCATGTACTTGCATGCTGAACTCCAACTTATTGTCTATTTATATTCATGAGAGCAGTCCTTACATTCAACATACACCAAACAAAGGCCCCGTACCAACCTACCCCTGCTATACAATGCTCTCTCTTTGACAATAAAGTTTCACAGTGAGATCCTGAAAAATATGGACCTTCCCCATTTCTCATATGTTAGGAGCCACCTTTCAGCAAAGACAGGTGTTAATGATGAAACTTATGATCAGATTCAATCTCAGCAACCTCGCACTCAATGTCAATAAGCCCAAGGAATTGGTTGTGGACTTCAGGAAGGTGAAATCAGGAGAACACATACCAGTCTTCCTTGAGGGGTCAACCACGAATGGGATGAGCAGTTCAAGTTCCTGGACACTGGCAACTTAGAGGATCTAGCTCTCTCTTGTTTTTCCTTCATCTCTCATCTTCTCCTCAGCTACCTATCACACCTCCCCCTAGCCCCCCTTCTCCTTCACTTCCTCTCATGGAACTCTCCTATCAGATTCCTTCTTCAGCCCTTTATCTCTTCCACACATCACCTCCCTGCTTCATACTTCCTTCCTCACCCACTTGTCTTTACCTACCTGGAGTCCAGAGGCCAGAGTCACCTCTATTTCTTGAGGAGACTGAGGTCCTTTGGGGTATGTAAGCCTCTCCTTCACATGATCTACCAGTCTGTTGTCACCAGTACAATCTTCTATGTGGTGCTATGCTGGGGCAATGGCGTCAACATAGTTGATGCCAACAGGCTCAGTAAGCTGGTGAGAAAGAGTGGCTCTGTTATACGAGTCAAACTGGACACACCGGAGGCTGTGGTGGAACAAAGGACCCTATGGAAAATCCTGGCAATTCTGGAGAATGTTTCTCACCCTCTGCTTGCCACCTTGGCTGAACGGAGGAGCACTTTTAGTAATAGACTAAGACAACTGCGCTGCTCCAAAGAGCTATAGGAGGGCATTCTTACCCTCGGCTCTAAAGTGAGTCAGCCTACAGCCAGGGAAGTGATAACCTTCCTGATAGACTGTTTGAGGTCACTTATTTTTTATTCTTTCTACTTCTAATATTTATATCTGATCACTTGTAATGCTTCGGTGACACCGTAATTTCCTTTGGGATCAATAATGTATCTGTCTACCTCCTTCTAGCTTGTACTCCTTCCCCCCCCCCCCACCCACACCTTCTTATTCTGGCTTCTTCCCCCTTCCTTTCCAGTCCTGATAAAGGGTCTCGGGCCAAAATGTTGACTGTTTATTAATTTCTATAGATGCTGCCTGACAGCATTTTATGTGTGTTGCTCTGTATTTCCAGCATCTGTGGAATCTCTTGTGTTCATGATTACGTCATAGCCTGGTATGGAGCCTCCAGTGCATAGGATCACAAGGGGCTGCAGAGGGTTATAGACTCAGGCAGTTCTATCAGAGGCGCAACCATCCCCACCTTTGATGACCTCTTCAAGAAGGTGTCACTCATCATTAAGGACCCTCACCATGTAGAAAAATGTACTCATCTCATTACTGTTATCAGGGAGGAGATGCAGGAACGTACCGGAAGATCCATGCTCAATAATTTAGGGACAACTTCCTACCTTCCACCAACAGATTTCTGAATGGCCCACGCACACTGACTCTCTATTCTTTTTTTTTCCTACCATGTATTTGTTTTTGTAACTTATAGATGTTTATGATTTTTCATTGAACTGCTCCTGCAAACACATCATATGTCAGTAAGAATATATCTGATTCTGATATGTTGGCACAGGCTTTGGGCATTTCAGTAAAAGGATGGTTGAAGAACAAGAGCTCAATCATGATAATAACATGGCCTACTGAGCAGTAGTAATCCCTATTCTCCCAAACCTCTCTGATCCATGGATTACCCTTAGCCTTAAGGCTCTGGAGAGAGGTCTCCAACTGTGACTCAAATTCTCCAAATCCACAGGAAGGATAAATAAACCAATATCAACATCCTCTTCCTGTCCAAAAAATTCTTTAATCACATTCAATTAGCTCTGTTGGATGAGCCACGTGCCCAACAGAAAATTCCCGAGATGGGCACTCTATTCAAAGCTCTGTCACAAGAAAAGATATTCTGAAAACTTCTTTTAAAGGATGCATTTTTTTTTCTGATTTCAGAGAACCCTCGACGATTGGCTGCTCAGAATGAAGGAGGGGCATTCAGGATGGTACTGAAAACCTCTCTTCCATTCATCAGAAGTACTTGAAGGTGCAGTGTAAATGGCGGAAGAAGCATATCCCCTCCTGCCCACTCACTCTATTATGCACTCCTATCTTCCTGTCCTCATCAGTCTCTGCAAAATGCACAGGACCAGGCTGACAGCTGGTTATTCTCAGTCCCAAGGGACTGCTGAAGAGTAAAGGAAGATGCTGCCTGAAATCGCTCCCCTCTATCTTTACGTATAAGCATTCAGAGTTCAGGTTACAATCATTCAAAATGAATCATTAAGGACCTTTTTAATGTCTAAAAAAAGTCATTTAATGATTTAATGAATACTTATGATCAATATCAATGCCAGTTTGAGTATCTTGAAGGGACAATTAAATTTTAGTGTGGGTGTAAATGGACCGTGGCAATTTGCCTGCTCACAGTTGATACATCTAATGAAAGAGCAGACAGTGTGACCGGGGAACAACCAGATGGGGTTGGGAGTGAGAAGGGGAGGAGAAGGCTGGTGTAGGGAAACAAGTCTGCAAGTCAAGATCGAGTGTGATAAAGTGTAATCAACCAGTGGTCTGGTAGACCACTGCTACACTATGATAAGGGATACCAAGACTGCATTTTGGCAAGTCGGATCATTTGGCTGTACTCCTACTACCTGCATACAGATAGAGCCTAAGAGCAAGACTCCAGAGATCAAGACAACAAAGATGTGGTCACAGGAGGCAGAGGAACAGTTACAGGCTTGCCTTAGTTAGTGGGGTGGGCCGTATTCAAGGACTCATCTGAGGACCTGAATGACCACACCAGGGTCATTACAGACTTTATTAAACAGCTGTGACTGAGTGTGTCCCTGTGAAATCATTCAGGGTTTTCCCCAGTTAGACCCCTGGATGAACAATGAAATCCGGAATCTATAGAGAGCAAGATCCGAGGCATTCAATTCTGGAAATCAAGAATGCTAAAAGAGGTGCAGTTATGATCTCCGGAAATCCACCTCTCAGGTGAAGTGGTGATTCCGGACAAGACTAGAATCAACGAGGGGAGCTTGACAGCTGTGGCAGGGTTTGAATGCCGTAACCTCCTACAAAGTTAAATCTTTTGATATAGGGGACAGGAGAGCATCACTTCCAGTTGAGCTCAATGCCTTCTATGCTCACTTTGATCACCAGAACAGGGAGGAACCATTGCACATCTCCATGTCTCCTGATGTCCCTTTGGTCTCAGTATCTGACGGTGACATGCGGGCTGCCTTCAAAAGAGTGAATCCAAGAAAAGCATCTGGTCCAGACGGAGCACCTGGCCAAATACTGAAGACCTGACCCGACCAACTGGCTGGTGTATTCACAGATATCTTCAACATTTCACCCCAGTTGTGTGTGTTACCCCCTTGCTTCAAGCAGGCTTCAATTGTACCAGAATCTAAGAAGGGTTAAGTAACCTGTCTAAATGACTATAGCCCAGATGCACTTAGATGGAATGTTTTGAGAGGCTGGTGTTGAAGAACCAGTTCCTGTCCGAGTGGCAACTTAGATCTTGCTCCAATTATCTTACCAAAGCAGTAGATCTTCGGTAGATGCCATCTCATTGGCTCTTCACTCAACCCAGGAATATCTCGACAGCAAAGATGCATACATCATGATGCTTTTTATCGATTACAGCTCAGCATTGAATCATCATTCCCTCAAAACCAGTAAACTCCAAGAATTTGGCAGGACTGGGTGGTAATTAGTGACAGGGTGCAGTTAATAGTCAACATGAAGGGCAGATTAGGTAAGGACAGCAGATTTCCTTCCCTGAACCAATGGAGTTTATGCATTTACACAATCTAACAGTTTCACAGACAGCATGACTAAAATCAATGCTTTTTTTCAGATTTGTTTTGATGTCTTCTGTAGTATTGAAATGCAAGTTCCTTTGTTGTTGTGATATATTCTGAATTAATTTCTATGTATCATGCATTCATGTCTCTGGATTATCACCATTGTTCAAGCAAATTAGTTTATAGATCTACCTGAAGTTGAATTGAAGTCCATCATTAACTTTTTGCTCACTAATTACCTTTAAGAGATAACATATTGTGAAAGGTTGTTTTCCTTCCTTTGAATTAGTTCAAGTACCACTGGGCAAAGATAGTCTTGCATTAAAGTGCTGGTACTACAGAAAACTGCTTTAACCAATATAACTGTTGTAATGTGAGCATTATAAAAATAAGTTAATATGTACTAATTAGGATAGTGGTGATATAGCAATGGGGGGGAGGGGTCTTTCCCTTCCGTTTTCTTGTCCAGTGTGCATGTGTATAGTTTCTCTGTCATGCAGTATGGGTCAGTGAAAGCCTCTGTATGTAGATATCAGTTTTGCCATTGCAGTTAAAGTTGTTTCCTTTGGGCATGAAGTTGTCGAGTGGTCCTTTTTCAAAGAAGAAGATGCCACATATTTTTGGCGATGAGATGAACTGGTTTTTTGCACGTGTTATCCCGTTTCATTTTTGTTGTTAGCTTTAGCTAAGCTACAGTGTGCTAACGAGTTAGGCGGCTACGTTAGAGTAGCAGTGCCAAAGGGACGAGAGGCAAAGGGCACCGGTGTCTGAACAGGAGCTGTGCAGGGGACGAGAGGCAAAGGGCGCCGGTGTCTGAACAGGAGCTGTGCGAGGGACGAGAGGCAAAGGGCGCCGGTGTCTGAACAGGAGCTGTGCGGGGGGAGGGGAGGCAAAGGGCGCCGGTGTCCGAACAGGAGCTGTGGGGGGGGGGGTGGAGAACGAGGAACCTCGCGTTCAGATAGCTATGTTTGGGACTATCAGTGAATTTTTGGAGGGAAATGAGCACTGGCCGGAGTATGAGGAAAGGTTGGGACACCTTTTCTGTGCTAATGGAATTACTGAGGAGGCTAAGAAGCGCTCTATTCTCCTGAGTGTGTGTGGGGCAAAGACTTACAAGCTGATAAGGAACTTAGCCACACCGCGGAAACCAGGGGAAATTCCATATGATGAACTGGTCAAGCTCGTGGGGAACCACCACAATCCCAAACCTTCTGTGATAGTCCAGCGGTTTAAGTTTCACAACTGTTTCAGGAAGCCAGGTCAGTCTGTGACAAATTTCATGGCTGAGCCTCGGCAGGTGTTGGAGCATTGTGATTTTGGAGCGGTGTTGGATGACATGCTCTGTGATAGATTGGTATGCGACATTAATAATAACGCCATACAACACCGCCTGCTGGGGGAAGCCCCACTGTTGACTTTCAAGAAAGCCCTAGAGATTTCCCAAGGCATGAAGATGGCTGCTAGTAATGTCAAGGATATCCAGAAAAGACATGGGGGGGTCGCAGTCGGCGGCAGTGCAACAAGTCAGGAGGGAGACTGGTAAACAGGCAAAGCGGGTGGAATGTTTCCGGTGTGGAGAGACGCACTATGCAAATGATTGCAAATTCAAAGACACTGTCCGCCATGCTTGGAGCAAAAAGGGATGCTTAGCTAAAAAGTGCAGGAGTTCAAAGGGTAAGATTAAGCCTGGGCAGGGGAAAGCACAACAGGATCAAGCAGCCACACACCATCTAGAAGATGCAGATGAAGAGGCAGCGTGTACCTACAACATGTTTGTAGTGGAGACAGATGAGGGACCACCTGAACCATATTATGCCACAGTCACTGCCAGGGGAAAGGACATTAAGTTTGAAATTGATTCAGGGGCTACTGCATCTGTCATTAGTGAGGAGACCTACAGGAGGACATGGGGGTCCAACCTGCCTCCCATTAGACCGTCAAAGCTCAAACTCAGGACCTATACGGGACAGCCCATACCTCATTTAGGGGTGTTATATGTGGGCATTTCAGCCAGGGGCCAGAAGGCTGAAGCCAGGCTGGTGATAGCTAAGGGCAGGGGGCCCAGTCTTTTGGGCCGCAATTGGCTTCACAAAATCCGGCTAAACTGGCATGAAATTAAGTATGCACTCACGGCGGAGGACATTCTGCAGTGGTACAGTGACGTTTTCAGGGACGAGCTAGGAACACTGAAGGGCGTGACAGAGAAATTCCATGTTGACCCTGAGGCTACACCACGTTTTTTTAAGCCCAGGTCGGTGCCCTATGCCATGAAAGGCAAAGTCGAGGAGGAGCTGGAACGTTTACAGAGGCTGGGCATCATTAAGCCCATCCAGTTTTCAAGGTGGGCGGCTCTCATTGTCCAGTTTTGAAGGCAGACAAAATGGTGAGGATATGTGGGGATTATAAACTTACAGTGAATCAGGTCTCTAGGCTGGAGGAGTACCCGTTGCTACGGGTGGATGACCTGTTTGTGACCCTGTCAGGGGGTAAGCTGTTCACAAAGCTGGACATGAGCCACGCCTACCAACAGCTGCTGCTCACCGAGGATTCAAAGGAGTACGTCACAATTAATATGCACAAGGGATTATTCAAATACAATCACTTGGTGTTTGGAGTGGCGTCCAGCCCCGCCATTTTCCAAAGGACAATGGACACTTTGCTGCAGGGGATTCCGCACGTAGCAATGTACCTTTATGATATTTTGATCATGGGGGCCACGGAGGTGGAGCATCTGGCTAATTTAGACCGGGTACTGAAGAGGCTCTCAGACGCAGGGCTGCGATTGAAAACAGCAAATATGTGTTCCTGGCACCAAGTGTGACCTACCTGGGAGACCAGATCACAGTTGAGGGGCTCTATCCAGTGGAGGACAAAGTGAGAGCTATCAAAGAGGCCCCAAGCCCCAAGAGTGTCACTGAACTCAGGTTCAGTGATGCTCAGGTGAATTATTCAGGTTCAGGTGAATTATAATGGCAAGTTTCTTCCCGACCACTCAAAGGTTTTGACCCCACTGTATAAGCTGCTTCACAGTGACATGAAGTGACAGTTGGGTGAAGAGCAGGAGAAAGTTTTCAAGGAAGTGAAAGAACTCCACTCGGCGAAGCTGTTTGTTCACTGTGACCCAGACAAGGAGATCACCCTTGCATGCGATGCCTTGCCCTATGGAGTCGGGGCAGTTCTCTCACATGTAATGGGGACCGTTCAGAGAAGCCTACTGGTTTTGCTTTGCGTACCCTGACGGCTGCTGAGAAGGGATATTCACAGCTAGACAAAGAAGGTCTGGCCATTGTTTTTGTGGTCAAACGCTTTCATCAGTGCCTCTATGGATGTGCAATCACAATTTATATGGACCATAAACCACTGATGAGCCTGTTCAGTGAGACGAGGTGCATCCCTCTGCTAGCCTCAGCCAGGATACAGCGTTGGGCTCTCACATTGTCAGCCTACCAGTACACTATAGTGTACAGAGCGGGTAGGGATAATGCAAACGCCAATGCGCTGAGTCGACTACCTTTACCTGAGACACCTGCTACTACATATGTGCCTCCAGAGACTGTGTTTTCAGTGGAGAGGCTGTCAGAGACACCTGTAAAGATGAGCCAAATCAAGCAGTGGACAGAGAGGGACCCAGTCCTGTCCCAAGTCAAGATTTTTCTTTTACAAGGTTGGCCCAGTGTTGTGGAAGGAGAGAAACCCTGGCCGTTCACAGCTTGTGCAGGAAACTCATGAGACTCATCCAGGGGTGTCTCGGATGAAAAGACTTGCAAGATCCTATGTCTGGTGGCCAAGAATGGATCAGGGCCTGGAGAACAAGGTAAAATCTTGCACGCAATGTCAGACTAATCAGAGTATGCCACCACCAGCTCCTTTGCACCCATGTGAGTGGCCAGACCACCCCTGGTCTAGGTTATATTTGGACTCTGCTGGCCCCTTTATGGGGCAGATGTTTCCTGTAATAGTGGATGCGCACTCCAAGTGCATCGAAGCTCATATCATGAGCAAAATCACAGCCCCCTCAACCATAGACAAACTCAGGCAAGTGTTTGCAGTCCACGGGTTGCCTGACACTCTGGTTACTGATAATGGCCCGACGTTCACCAGTGAGCTGTTCAGTGAGTTCATGCAGCAGAATGGCATTCATCACATTCGGACAGCCCCTTTCTACCCAGCCTCGGATGGCTTGACTGAGCGGGCTGCTCAGACAGTGAAGGAAGGCCTGAAGCGGATGACAGGACTTTCTTAGCGCTCGGCTTTCACGTTTCCTGTTTAAATACCATACCACAGACTACAACTGCACGCACTCCAGCAGAGATGCTGATGGAACTTAGGCCCAAGTCAAGATTGGAGCTGCTGTGCCCGGACATGAAGGCAAAAGTGGAGAGAAAGCAGGAGGATCAAAAGGAGGGACTTGATCAACGTGCGCGAGAGAGACAGTTAAAACTAGATGACAATGTCTATGTGAGAAACTTCAGCAGTAACAACAATCAGCAATGCCTACCTGGGATTATTCTTAAACAGAGTGGTCCTATGTTGTTAAACTGACTGACATGTTTTCTGCAGACATCAGGACCATGTGTGCCTGTGTCATGATACAGGCTCAGAGGCAGACAGTTCCATAGAGTTTCCAATGGTGAGACAGACTACTGTGGTAGCATGTCCACCAGTGACTTTGCCAGAGAGAGAGAGAGACACTGGAAGAGGGGTCAGGATCCACTGAAGAGGATGGACATTCTCCCACAGACACACAGACCCCTCTCATGCCCCCAACACTCGTTCCACCCAAAACACCCTCACCAGCGGTGCCTGCTGGGTCACTGGGGGTAGTGCGCAGATCACAGCGCACTTGCAAACCTCCTGACAGAATGAATGTTTGACTGGGCAGCTTTTTTTTGTGTTAGCCTGAATGTTGAATCTGCCACGTTTTTCAGGTGTTTTGTATTGGTAAACTGTTGCTGAGACACTAGTATAAGTTTCAGGGGTACGCAAGCTAATGACACCACTGTTTTTGTTTCTCAGTTCTTTCACATTTGGGGAATGCTTGAATTTAAAGGGGGAGAAGTGTTGTAATGTGAGCATTATAAAAATAAGTTAATACTAATTAGGATAATGGTGATATAGCAATACTCCCGCTTGGGGAAGCTGTTTATAAAGTGAGGCTGGTTCCGGGGTTTGGGGTGGGGGGGAGGTTTACTTCCGTTTTCTTGTCCAGTGTGCATGTGTTTAGCTTCCCTGCCTTGCAGTACATTTCAGTGAAAGCCTCTGTATGTAAATATTTTGCCATCCCAGATAAAGTTGTTTCTTTTGGGCATGAAGTTGTCGAGTGGTCCTTTTTCAAAGTAGAAGTTACCACAATAACATTCACGGATCCTTGTAACTGGCTGGGAACTGTTTTAATATGTTTGGCCAATCTAATTTAGAAAATGGGTGGGCCTGGTTTTAATAAGTTTTGCCAAACTAATTTAGCACATGGGTTCTTCCTCAATAAATAAATAATTTTAAATTAAGAATGTATATCATAACTTCATGAACAAGAGCAATGCTGAGTAGCATTTTCATACTGGAAAAATTTAATATCCTTTTCGAATAAGCTGTTATACTGCTTCTGTTCAGTCAAGCAGACATTGATAATGAAATTCACCATCATCTACAATGCACAAGTACTGTCTTTTGGTTGAATGAGGAAAAGGTACTTGAAAATTTATTCCTCGGACTGAGCACAAAATATATGGTCCACTGGGCAGTAGTGATCGCTAGCCTCCTATGTGGTTCCAACTCCAGCACCACCTGCAGCAAGAAACTGAAAAAAATATATAACTAATGCTGCCTCGGCAAAATACTTCAGATTCACTGGAAGGGTTGGCAGACCCACTCAGCAATTTCTCTCTGGGCAACCCAGTTGCACATATTCAGCAGTAGTGAGCAGAGCACATTATTCACATCCACTCTTTTCAGGGTTCAGTCATAAAAAGGGATTGCCAGGTGGTCAGAAGGAAAAATAAATCATGTACATCCTTCAAGCTTTCTTCCCACCTCTGGCCCATATCTGCACAAAGTGGAGAAGGAGGGCATATCACTGTGACACAGGGAAAATACCGCAACAACATATCACATCACTGACTCATGTATTTGCAACTCAGTCTGCCCATCTCAGTCCAATAATTGCTTAAGATTTTGCTGATTTTTTGCTTCTCTCAAACTTTGTTATTTATTTACACTGTGAATTTTATTTTGTAATCCTCTGTGGATTGGTTAAGATTCGTGCAAAATAAGTTTTCAATTATTTCCAGAATCAGAAGCAAATTTATTATCACTGGCACATGTCATGAAGTTTGTTGTTTAAAGCAGCAGTACAGTGCAAAATGCTAACAAAAATTTCTATTTGTTACCATAAAAAAGTGCAAAAGACAAATAGCATTGTAGTGCTCATTGTTTCATGGTCCATTTAGAAATCTGATGAGAGAGGGGAAGAAGCTGTTTCTAGGATGTTGAGTCTTCAGGCTCCTGTACCTCTTCCCTGAGGTAGTAATGAGAAGAGTGCATGTCATTGATGGTGAGGGTCTTTAATAATTGATGCCTTCCTGAGGCACCACCTTTTAAAGATATCCTCGATGGCAGGGGGTGGGGGGAGGAAAGAGGATTGCACCCATGAGAAACTAGCTGAGTCTACATAGATCTGCAGCTTCTTCTGATCCAGTTCATTGCATCCGCCATACCTGGAACCAGTCAAAATGCTCTTCATGCTAGGATCCAAATCTTCTCAAACTCTCAATGAAGTATAGTCAATGGTCTGCCTTCATCATGATGGCATCAATGCGTTGGTCCACAATAGAATCCTCAATGAGGATTGGTGCATGTTCTCTTGACTTATTCTTCCAGAAATCCACAATTAATAAGTAAAGGCTGTTGTTGCATCACTGCTAAGCCATCTGATTTAACTCACTACTGAATGGTTCCTCGTCACCATCTGAGATTCTGCCAACAACAGTGGATGTTGTAGACTGTGAGTGTTTTCCAACAACTTATTCCTCAAAACAAAGTTGTAATTAGAACTGCTAGAGTGTGCCAGCACTGTTTAACATTCAATTGGTAGGCCTCCCTGACTTAACTCATACTACAATGGAAGAACAAATAAGCTTTTCTTTTGCCTCGCATATTGATCTTACCAGCAGTACAGAATGAAAACATCTCAAGGAAACGGGTAACTCAGAATTTTTTGTGAAGTATTTTCAGCTGGATATAATTTTACTTTGATTCTTCTTTATGCATATCGCACTTATTTGTAGATGTTCTGTTTGGTTGTCATGCTGCAACTATGGTAGACCATGGCTCATTGCAGTTCCCCAGCAATAAAATGAAAATGATGTTTTGCTTTATACCATTCTGTGACTGGTGATACATAGGTTATTTGGGGGGGGGGGATGACATTGGGAGAGGGGATAAGGAATACATGGCACTTTAGAGTCTAGAAACAAATTAACAAAACCAAAAATCTAGAAGTCTTGCCAAATTTAAAGTAAGGATCTCATTACAATTTGTATTTTGTTTAATTTTCCTGACTGACCAATTGCCAACATGATTGGATTGTTAATGGGCTGGTGATTGGAGAGGTGATCAGCAACTGAACTGAATTAAATATGTCATCTCTGAACACTGCTGCTTTAGAAGACAGCAGGAAGTGTGGTGGGAATCTGGTTCATATTTTTTAGAATATAACATTACTCCAGTCCTCAGCCACCAGTCATGGATGTTAATATAAAGGACACAATTTCCCAGTCATCGATCCTTAGAATTCATTTCATGTTCAGCATTTCTCTGCCTTCATGTCTATGGATACTATTTTAACACATTTACAGTACACATTAGAACTTCAAATTCAACAATGCAATACTTGCCTGTACAGGATAAAACGTCAAAGAGGAGAGAGAGGTTGATACAGGAGGAGTAGCAATCCTGCATTCAGAAGCCAGTCCTCGTATTACAAGCAAAGACTTTGAAGAACAAGTAAGAAAAGAAGAATAAAGAACCAGAATCAGGTTTATTATCACCGGCGTGTGATGTGAAATTTGTTAACTTAGCAGCAGCAGTTCAATACAATACAAAGAGCTACAATCCAAGTTCAGCTTTTGTTCTTCATTAGTATCTACCGTCTCTATTTTACTTAAACAAACACTCACTGAAGCATCCGTGTACCCAGAATAACAGGTTTAGTAAAATGGTATGAAAATTATTATTTGGTTCTTTAACTTATGCATTACATATGGAAACGCCCAAATCAAGCCTCTTTTCCGATTAATTTGCCTGCCTGGGAAATGCATTTCTTGGGGGAAACTATGTTGTTTCCATATAAATCGTCTAAAACAAATAGCAGCTTTCTATGTACCTGCAAGCCACCAAACACACATGGGTCTCTGATTTCCCATTTCAACCATCCAATTCTGTGTCTCTGTGGTCCAGATGGAGCTGAATAGCACCTATAAGTACAACAAGAATTGGCAGGAAGCTCACAAGAAAGGATATTCAAGGCTCAAAGCATCCAGTTGTAGGCTTAACTTATGATACTTCCATACACATCAGGAGTTTGCTGGAAAAGTTAGGGACTTTCACAACCAAAGGATCATCGCCATTTTGTCATGCTTCTGCAGAATTCAAAAGATTAGCTAAAGCTCTTCCCTAATACATTGCACCAAACAATGATCTAATTAAGAAAAAAATGAAGTAATTTCTGCTACTATTGATTAAATAGGGGCATTATTTCAATGTTTGAAATTTAGCCTACTTGATGAAATCCTTGCTGAACCTAAGGAGACAGATTATGGAACTGGAAATACAGATAAGTTTACTGCTTAAAAAGTTCAATGCATCTTTTAAAATTTGAATTATATTATTGGTATGGCTAGCGGAATGGCATAATTGTGATTTATAACTGGGATTACTTGTGCATTAATTCTATGAGACAAAATGTATCTGTCACATAAGCTTATTGCAAATCTACAGTAATTTCAAGAGATGTTTCTTCAGTTGAGATAAGTCTAAATCAATCTAAATCTCTTTCTTTTATGCATTGGAAACAATTTAGGTATAATTTTCTATCAGCCTCTTAAAGCCTCATTCCAGCGATTTCATTATTGAACTCAAAAAACCCCACAAAGGGAATAATTATATATGTGTCTTCTCCTTGATTCAAGCCCACATTAAAAGAGCTCCCACAGTCTATGATTTGATAGGTAATGTTCCTTTCACCAATTTTCAATGGAGTCATTTTCTTAAATTTATAATTAACAGCCAAGAATCTGATTCATTGAGCTATACCTGAAAATAGAAGGTTAATAAGTAATTGTGGGGCATTGCTCAATTTTAATACTGAATGGGTTTCTGTTGGGCAGGTAGCACAGTGAATGTGAAATAAACACACTGACTTAAATATGAGGCTTCAGACCTTTAAACTCCTTGGTGC
This sequence comes from Mobula birostris, assembly GCF_030028105.1. Lineage (NCBI taxonomy): Eukaryota > Metazoa > Chordata > Chondrichthyes > Myliobatiformes > Myliobatidae > Mobula > Mobula birostris. The sequence continues at coordinate 52,648,842 of NC_092375.1, forward strand.
CATTAGGTGCCAGTATTTTCAGTTGTCCTATAATTTATGCAACAGATCCAGTAGCTGGGAAAGCAAATTTGGAAATGGAAGAGCCTATGTTGATTTTTTTTCCCCCGGTGGAGTCTCTGCTTCCAGGCTGCAGAAAGGCAACCTTTACACCTATCTTACTTGCTAATTGCAGGAGAATTGTGTTACCTCACTACATTGACACCTGTTTAGAATATTTGGATGGTTGTATAAATTCATTAGCTATCTTGCCTGTTAAAAAGGAAGAAGGTTGAAATGTGAAATGCTTCGAAAGGATTTAACTTATACTGCCCAACCTCCTATTTAACATAAACTACACTTAACCTGAAACAGTGAACTATTATTAACTTACTTGGTAAATAGCTAAGCAGTTTGTCATTGATTTTTGTGCTGAAATCCTAGGATTAACACTCCATTAGATCACCCATAGTCATTCCTTGACTCTGTTATAAAAAGGCTTGATATAGTGACGTGGCTTCTTGGCCTACACTTTCTGCATACCCTCCTGCCTACCTCATACTCTCCCTTTATAACCCCTTTTCCCAAACTGCTATCCCATGATCTATTGCCATCCCTCATTTCTAGCCATCATCATTATATCTATTTGTTAAGTTTATAATGACCTACAAAGGCCTCTGTGAGGCACACCTGTTTATGAGAATGTTTGTAATACTGGAGGATCAGAAAATCAAGGCTGATTAACTCTACCACCCCACCAGCCTCCGGGTCCAACATATTACTCTCCGTAACTTCCGCCAACGGGATCCCACCACTAAGCACATCTTTCCCTCCCCCCACTCTCTGCTTTCCGCAGGGATTGCTCCCTACGCGACTCCCTTGTCCATTCGTCCCCCCCATCCCTCCCCACTGATCTCCCTCCTGGCACTTATCCGTGTAAGCGGAACAAGTGCTACACATGCCCTTACACTTCCTCCCTTACCACCATTCAGGGCCCCAAACAGTCCTTCCAGGTGAGGCAACACTTCACCTGTGAGTCGGCTGAGGTGATATACTGCGTCCGGTGCTCCCGATGTGGCCTTTTATATATTGGCGAGACCCGACGCAGTCTGGGAGACCGCTTTGCTGAACACCTATGCTCTGTCCGCCAGAGAAAGCAGGATCTCCCAGTGGCCACACATTTTAATTCCACATCCCATTCCCATTCTGACATGTCTATCCACAGCCTCCTCTACTGTAAAGATGAAGCCACACTCAGTTTGGAGGAACAACACCTTATATTCCATCTGGGTAGCTTTCAACCTGATGGCATGAACATCGACTTCTCTAACTTCTGCTAAGGCCCCACCTCCCCCTCGTACCCCATCTGTTACTTATTTTTATACACACATTCTTTCTCTCACTCTCCTTTTTCTCCATCTGTCCCTCTGAATATACCCCTTGCCCATCCTCTGGGTCCCCCCCCCACCGCTCCTTGTCTTTCTTCCCGGACCTCCTGTCCCATGATCCTCTCGTATCCCTTTTGCCTATCACCTGTCCAGCTCTTGGCTCTATCCCTCCCCCTCCTGTCTTCTCCTATCATTTTGGATCTCCCCCTCCCCCTCCAACTTTCAAATCCCTTACTCACTCTTCCTTCAGTTAGTCCTGACGAAGGGTCTCGGCCTGAAATGTCGACTGCACCTCTTCCTAGAGATGCTGCCTGGCCTGCTGCGTTCACCAGCAACTTTTATGTGTGTTGATTAATTCTCTGAATGGAATGGAATGGCAATTTGGAACCAAATAACAAAACTTTCTATTTATAATCAAGTTCTGCAAGATATGATCTCGACGAGTTCTACAGTCCACAAAAAGTTATAAAAACTCTGTATCCCCTGTGTTGTCTATTCAAGTGTTTGAGGAGTTGTAGTTAGCATCATAAAATGGATGCAACCCTGCCAATGAGAAGTTGATATAAAAGTGCCTGAAAATTGGGTTGGTATAGCTTAGTAATTTTGTCCTTCTAAAAGTGATAGTTTTCTGTGCCTCTAGTTGTTCTCTGAGCTCTCCTTTTTCCCCCTCATTGTCCGTACAACATCACTTAGTTTACTTGGAAGCAAGTAGTCAGGTGGTGATTCCATATGGTCATTGTTAAGCAAAAGTTAATTAAAAAACTTAAGATTCTTTGAAACATGTTGGTGCTTTCTTTGAGCTGTCATTGCCCGGACTGAAAACAGTTATGACAGAGCCGGACGTTAATGTATCTCCAAGCACTAATGCTTATAACGTATGTCATTGCAGTAAAGAAAACAGCTGCAAAGAATACACTAATGTGACATGGTTTTTATAAATGATCAGAAAACAACCATATATGTTCACCAGTGATTAAGTGATCAAATTTCTGAAATTCACTCCCTCATTATCTCTGCTTTTCTTGCTGCTGCAAGATAGTCCTGAACCCTTATTCATTTGATTAATATTTTGTCATCTCTCTTAAATTCAGCTTTATGTAGCACTTTGTCAAACTCCATTTTGTAATAACCCTGAAAAAAGCCCTGAGATATTTTGAGGTGCTGTACAAAGACTAGTCATTGTCCTTTTTTGAATCCTGTGGAAATGTATGGTAGATATGCATTTCAACTGCACACTTGCAAAATTGACTAAAGGAAATAATGCATTTCATTCAGCAGCAATAATACGTTAAAGTTTGATCTTGGGCTATTATATCATGTGGATTCTAATGGGCTTTGAAGGGGCTGGAAGCATTCACAATCATCTCCCAAGGATGATCCATCCTGCCCCTTTTGAGATCATCACAATCGTAAAATCAACAGTTAATTTAACGTTGTGACAAGAATTGCCTGACAACATGGATACAAAACAAAACTGGTGTAGTGTTTACTCCTGAACTGCTGCAGATCTGCATTCAGGAGTCCTTCTAAAATGGAAGTGAGTAGGAATTAAAGGTTGAAGCTTTCACTGGCAGATGTCATACATATTGTATATGGCACAGAGAACAATGGTCAGCTTGTTGATGGTCAGTCTTTACCGAGGCTTCTCGAGCCCAACTACCCTCAGCTATTCACTTTTGGGATCTGGTCAGCATTGCCAATGCCAGTATTTATTGCTCAAATCCTGATTGACTTAAGAAGGTGGTGGTGAGCATTGAGTAGCTGTAGTTCTATTGATGAAGTATACCACCAAATTGCCAGGCAGTGCATTCAAAAATTTAGACCCAGTGATCTTGAAGGACTGATGATGGAAAAACTGGTAAAGGGTCTTCTAGTTTCAGTGAAATTACCTCACATTCTTCTATACTCCAATGCGTATGGATCCCACATATTCAATATTTTGCTCATACATCATGCTTCTCTTCCCAAGTATCAAACTAGCGAACCTTCTCGACACTCCCTACTGTGCAACGACACTCTTTCTTAAATACTGAAATACAGGCTGTATGTGATACTTCAGTGCAGCTGCCAAGAGTGCTACTTAAAGTTGTGTCAGATCTCCTTGATACTCCATACCCCCTGAAATTAAGATCAACTTTTCATAAGTCTTCCTAATTACTTCCGTACCTGCAAACCAACATGTTGTGTGTCACCTACCTTAACAATTAGGTCACCATGTATGGAAGTACTACTGTAATCTTACTCAGCTTAAACAATAACTTGTTTTCTCAATCTTCTTTTTAGAGTGAATAAACTCTTATTTCCTACATTATTCTTTTTGCCAATTTCTCAACCACTTACTTCACATATCCACACACGTATCCTTGCATCCTGTATCTCATCAGCAATCCTGCACTTGTTCCTTTATCCAAGTCATTAATATGCTATAGATTACAACTATTTGTGGACCCAGCACTCTTGCTATTGCCACCCCATTAGTTGCTGATTACCAATTCTGATGGTTTCCTTTGTGTTCACTTAATTCCCTATCCATGACAGAATATTACTTCCAACCTCATAGCTCTTAATTTCTCAAGTAACCTTATGCAAATCTAAACATACTCTTATCCACCATATTTATTATATCCTGAAATAACTCAAGCATATTTGTCAAACACGATTTACCATTAATTAAACCTAAATTGTCTTATGATTTTCTAAATATCTTGGAATTTTCTCCTTCATAATGGATTGCAGCATATATCCAAAGGCAAACTGGTTGATAGTTTTTTTTTGCTTTATCTCTTTCCTTAAATGGTAGTATTACATTTGGCTCACCTCCTGACTCCCTGTAGCCTCTGTGCGGCACATGGGATCAGTTCAACTCCAATATACAAGAAGCACAACAACATATAAAGCATAGCTGTTTACTTAATTGCAATTTAAATCTCCATCCCAAACATTTCCTCCCCACTGGCTTACCATTGCTGCAATATATGCCAGCTATAAAATAAAATATGTCTAGTCATCTTCAGTGCTACCTCTCAAACCTGCAATTACTCCAAAGGACAAGGTATATGAATGTATGGAATCCCCCCACTTGTCAAGTCACACACCATTCTGAATTGAGATTCATGAGATATTCAAGAGCACTCCACCCAACAACAATTTCAGAATTGTCTCCCTGCTTGATATAGTGTAGTTCAAGAAGGAGGCTTGATTCATTCCTTGGAACTGCATCTTGGAATGGGAAATAAGGAAGCAAATGTGAAGCAGAACTTTGGTCACAAAGTTCAAAGTGCATTTATTATCAAAGTATGTATACAGTATACAACCTTGAGATTCACCTTCTTGCAGGCAGCCAGAAAGCAAAGAAACACCATAAAACCCATTCAAAGGAAACCCAGCACAACAAGACCATCAAACCAAAAATGACAAATCAAGCAAACATTAAAACATAAGCAAATAACGTTAACTGCAGTGTCTCCCAAAGTGAGTCCTCAGCGCTGTGCCGATGGCCGCAGCCCACAGCTGCAGAGGCAGTTGAGCACTAAATTGCCCCAACCAAGTAACACAAATAGTAAAAAGAAATGAACAAAAAACATAAGGAACATGAGCTGCAGAGACCCCGAAGTAAATCCAAAACAGCAGAGCGTGTTCAATGCTGAGGCGAGCCCATCCAGAAGCCCAATGGTTTCAGGCAACAGCCGCTCCTGGATCCAGCAGCTTGGGACCCAAGAGTCCGGCACCTTCTAACCACTGACAGTGGCAAGAGAGACTGGTCAAGCACAGGCAGATGATGCTGAGCGCCTTTTCGTTTCCCTTTCTCGTCTTCAATAATTTTAATGTTGCTTGACGCTTTAGTCAGCATGGAGTAATGGAGCCAAACTCAGGTTCGTATTCCACCATTAGGAATCGACAGAGAATCTCGTCCACACTGAATCCCCCAGGAGAACTTAGAAGTGCCAAATCATTCAGTCGGCCCAAAAAGTACATTCCTAAAAGGGAAATTACTGGCTGCAATCAATTGGAGTTCTGAAGAAGAAGGAATATATTTAGAAAAACAAGACTATCCACTCATTTTGTAAGCTGTCCGCAAGATGTTGCTGTTAGTCTTGCGCCAACTTGCCGGAGGATCTAATGTTCCATTCAATATTATTGTGGATGATCCTCCCCTGTCTTCGCACATATTGATTTCCTTACTGTCTTTCAATCTCAGATTTGTAAATGCATAACTATGAAGCATTTGTAATCCTCAGAATTAAAGAATTTCAGCATTTATAAGCCTCAGAGGAAAGACTTTCTCCCCTTCTCAGTTTATTCATCTTCCTAGGCTGTTTTGCCTGAGGAAACAACCTCTTTGCATCTAATTTGTAATAACCTCTCAAAAATTTGTATTAAAATGATTGCTTATTATTCTTTGAAATCCAATGAGTATAAGTCCACATAACTCAATCTCTCCTGTTTCTCAGAATCTGACTAGGAAATCTATTTACGTTATTTCCAAGGCAAATATCTTCTTCCTTCTGTGAGGAAAATCAAAACTGCACAAAACACTCCAGGTGTAATCTGAAGGCTAATAAAATTTGCTTTAACCACAGATATTCACTTCTTTTAACCAAATAAATACATTAAAATAAATCACATTAATCTCTTTATGAACACAAGTTAGGATCCTAACTGATCCTAATATTTGTCCTATAATCTGAAAAGTGAAGGGATCCTGAGATTTTGCTGTTAGCAATACTTCTGAATTCAAACATTTATGTTGCACATTCGACAGAAGTACTACAAATTATAGGGCTTTCAGTTTCTACAAAATGAAAATTGGAACAAAGAACAGTACAACACTGTATAGGCCATTTGGCCCACAATGTTATGCTAACCTCTTAATGTACTCCAAGATCAATCAATGCATCCCTTCCATATAGCCCTCCATTTTTCCTTAAACCATGCCCCTATTGAAATTTTCTTAAATGTTCCTAATGTATCTACTTCTATCACCACTCATGGTAGCGCGCTCTATGCATCCACCACTTCCTTGTTAGAACCTACTTCTGAAATTCCCCCCATATTTCTCCCAATCATCTTAAAAATTATGCTGTCTCATACTACCCATTTCTGCCCTGGGAATTCTGAAAAAGACACTGGCTGTCCACTCATAGAGCATAAAACACTACATCACAGGAACTGGTCTTTTGGCCCACAATGTTGTGCAAAACCAAATAAATTAGTAAATAGATTAAACCAAATAAACAAATCCAATAAATGACTCAATCCATGCCTCTATCAAGTCATCTTTCATCCTTCTTTGCTCCAAAGAGAAAAGCCCTAGCTCACTCAAGGTTTCCTCACAAACCTTGCTCTCTAATCCAGGCAACATCGTGGTAAATGTCCTCTGTACCCCCTCTAAAGCTTCTACAACCTTCCTATAATGAGGTGACCAGAACTGCGCACAATACACCAAGTATGGTCTCACAAGAATTTTATGGAACTGCAACATTACCCCACTGCTCTCAATTGCCCGATTAATGAAGGCTAGCACACCATACGGATTCTTAACATAACCATCAATTTACATGGAAACTTTGAGGGATACACAGACATCGACCCTAAGTTCCTTCTGTTCCCCAACACTGCTAAAAATCCTGCTATTAACTCTGTATTCTGCCTTCAAATTCAATCTTCCAAAGTGAATCACTTCATACTTATCTGGATTGAACTTCATCTGGCATTTCTCTGGCCAGTTCTGTATCCTACTAATGTCTCGTTGTAATCTACAAATTTATTAGAGATTAGTGCATTGATTTACTCGGGAAAAGTCTTGTGGTTTCTGGCAACGTACTGGCAATCATAAAATAGTCTCAATCTTCACTGCTAAGTAGTTTATAACCCTGACTTTTTGCAGTTCTACAGCATAGGACTTAATGTGCAATACTTTCATGCTGCGCCATTATTCTCCTTAATAAAATTTCAGCTTCTGAAAATAAGAGAGAATCAGGCTTGGATATTTATTGGGATAAGTGGGGAGTGAAGCAGAGTTTTAGGAGCCACACACAGAAGGCAGAGCCTACATGCCATTAAATTCTATTTCCACAGCTACATATTTTGGCCCTAATTGGTACACTGATATCCATGGAGCCTAACTTTGGAAGAATATTCAATTAAAAATATTTTCATCTTAAATGTCTTTGTGTATTGAATTCCTGAATTAGCAAAACACTTTATTTCCATCCTGAATGCCAATTGACCAATCTCACTTCAGGGCCTGCCATTTCCATTGTCAGTTCCTTAATGTGCAATAAGAAAGTTTAATGTAAATTAATTTGCAAATATTCTACTTAGCTGGTGACATTCACTTGTTTGTTTTTGAATCAAGGTTAAAAATTACTTATTTTTCAAGTAACTGGATTATTTTCCCTTTTATTTACTGTATGAAACACTAACCACATTTGCACCTGAGGAGGACCGGGTTTCACAACAAGCTTGAGGAACATGAGATGGAGCTAATCTATAGATCTTTTACAACCTATCAGAGCAGCAGTCGATGGTTTGCGGTCTCTTGGGAGGTTTTATCAAAGGTACATTCAATGCTGGAAACCAATTTAAAGGGATCACCAGAGGCTCTGACTGGATTATGTTTACTGTCTCCACAACCATTTTCTTTGGATTTTGTGGAAATGGATGAGCCTGCCAGCCTTACGAAACAGTGCATCTGTCACTTCTCAAATGCAGGTGGATAGAGTACCTTGTCGAAAGCCAGAGAAATCAACCTCTTGTGATTGGAATACCCCAAAGCCACCAAACTAATGCTGCTGTCATAGTTACAGCCGTAAGCAAAGTAATTGAAGTCATTGATTAGCACCTGCGCCAATGGATATTCTAGTCCTCTGGTAGGTCTAAATAGGGCACGGGATTATATGGACTTCTGTGTTGAATGAAGGTTATTTATTCTTATTTTACATGTGTGTGACTCTATTTCTTCCTTTGATAAGATTCTGTCAGCAGCCTTTGCTGTGATTGTTATCCTCCAAAAGAAAACTTCTTACTACCGTTGTTTCTCAAATGGACTTTCTGGATTCAAAAATGGCAGAGTACACAATGTAATAATTTGAAATATGCAGTTTAGCAGTTCTTAATGTAGTTTAACTATCCGCACCTCCTTGGTGTTCAATTTGGTATTTTAATTTCAATTAACCATCAGATAAAAGAAGTCGACCTCTAACGCTGATATATTCTTTTTCCAGCATCTCATCTACCCAGCCTTTGATTAACCAAAAGTTATGCCCTGTTGATCATTGCAAACACTTATCATTGAGTGTGCTTTTTCTCAACATTATTCTTGATTCAAACTTATAATTTGCATTTGTTCCTTTACATTCATATCTTATTTTGAAATGACGTTGCTGTGTAAAATCTACATTGAAATTTGTGAGCTGCCACTAGAAATATCAATTGTAGTTAATCTTGCAATAAATCACTTACATAAGTTATTACATTGTACTAACCTGATATCATTGAAGAAGAGAAATTGCATGGTTTTAAATAACAGTGCTAACATTTTAACATAAAGTTAAAATGGGCAGTTTTAATGTTTAAACTTTATGCCCTTCATGTTCTAAACTTTAAAAGATTTTTTCTAAACTTTTATATACCTTTGAAGCTGATATAGTGAAATATTCTCCTATTAAATTAAAAACACTTTTCTTTTATTAAATTCATACACTTGGATATTCTTAGCTATTATTGAAAATTGTGAACTAGTTTTGTCGTTGGTATAAAACAAAATTTAGAATAAGCAAACAAAACTTGTCATCTCATTTTTATTGATCTCTGTAAGTAAATGATGGCCTTTCTGACCTTCTTTGGACTGGTACTTAATGCAAATAAACAGCCATATTTACATGAACTTCAAATACAAAATACCTCAACAATATTATGATCCAGTTTGGAACATAAATCATTAACACATGCAAATTAAATATCTGCTGTTGGGTAAACAGGTTTCAATATTTGGCTCTCCTGTGTTGTTACAACAGGCTGCCTGCTCCTAATCAATCAAATCAATGCTATTTTCTTCTCTCTCTCTCTCTCTCTCTCTCTCTCTCTCTCTCTCTCTCTCTTTCTCTTGCTCTCTCTCTTTCTCTCTCTCTCTCTCACTCACTCTCACTCCTCCTCTCACTCTCACTCTCACACTCTCTATCTAGATTTATACACCTGCTTCTCTACTTTCTTAAATAGGGGTATTTTACTTTTATTACCTATGAGGTGATCAAGTGACTTCACTGTGAACCTCATTTTTCTTGTTATGTATGTGCCTGTAAAATTGTATTCTTTAATATTCCTTGATAATTTAATTTCATGTCACTCTTTGCTACTCTAGTTGTGTATTTCAATTCTTTGCCAAATTATGAACACATTTTAATCATTGTGTACCCATTTCACCATCCCTCATTAATACAGATGTAGCACTTATATATTAAATGAATTAACATCATCACTACGACAGCTAACAAATCAATGTCATCCGTGCATTAAAAATAATTGGATTAATGTCACCAGCAGAAATTATTTTAGCTTGAAACACCTTGCTTCATCCTTGTCTGATTTCTAACATAATGGTCCTGAGGAAACAAGCCCCACAGAGCTGATGGTGAAAAAGCTGAATAGCATCAGCAAAGACTCACTAAATGGTCAGTGTTCTGCCGCAGGAAAATTTAACACTGATTTGGCTGCACATTGCTGCTGCATTTGGCCTTACCATCCCCCAGTGCAATGGAAAATAGGATTGATAGAACCACAGCACCAGGTGACAGACACCAGATGCTTGTATATTTATAATCTACTCACATGTTGATTAAACTTCACATGAAGGTAGTTATTTGGATTATAGTCATGTTGAGTACGTGTTCTGCCTTACCTTTGTCATCTGCATTTTGCATCTCTGCAGACACAATCCACTTTCAATTTCTTCATGAAGTGCAAGATAGCTTGGATGATAATTGCATTACATTAAGCCTTCACAGTACAACAATGGATTATAACTCTACTATGGTAATATCATTGACACTCCTTTGATAGCTACAAACAATCTGCTGAAAGAACTCAGTGGGTCGAGAAGTGTCTGTGGGAGGGAAAGTGGCATCAATTCGGCGTCATTTCCCTTTGCAGGGTTTCAATCCAAAGCATCAACAATTTCCTTCCTCCCACAGATGCTACTCAGCCCACTGAATGCCTCCAGCAGATTGTTTGTTGCTGCAGATTCCAACATCCTGGTCTCTTGTGTCTACAAACCTTTGCTATTTGGCTCCCAAGCAACTATTCTCATTGTCAGAAGCTAAGGTAATAATCCCTCTCAAATTGGCCAAGGCTTTGATCTCCCCCAAACTAGCCTTTAACTTGCTTGTTGATTCCCTTTTGTGATCACCACCCATACCCCAGAACTTACTGGATTTCTGACCTTGCTCAGACCACAATCGCCCTTCTGGTCCCTTTCATCCCCTTAGACCTAATCTCAGTCATATGTACTTTTACATGCTAAGTGTTACTGCACTAATTATTTTTGGATACACTACAATTTGTTGGCTGAAGTGTCTTTAACAATCAATTTCTTCATTGAAATAATAATAATTATTGATCTTATGTTGAGAAATAATTGAACTTACTTTAATTAAACATGGAATTATAGATTCTTATAGAGTAATTCCTATTTCTTAAATGGCACACACTAGGTATTACATAGGGCCATACAGAAACAGTGCTGGCTGTGCATTCCAGCCTTGCATTCTTGTTGAATGAATAGCTCAAATGTTTGCTTCTCAAAAACCAGGCTTTTCTGATCCAAGTGTCTTCTCAGCTACCAATGCTCAATTTGTGCCATGTGAATCTTTGGGGCTTACTCTCTTTTGCACATCACACTGAGAAAGGCCGGATGTAGAACAGCAGGATAAAAATTGAAAAACCTCCACAAAGAGAACGTTTCTTGCTGTTGCAAACCTGCGAGCTGAAGGTCACCAAAGGAGTGGGTGGCTGAGTAGATGTTAAACTCTTGTGCAGCTAGATACAATACCATTAGTGTGGCCGAAGAGCTTGTGCAGAGGGAAGGCATCAGATGTTCGAATCTTTGGGATCTCCTCAGGGGAGAGATGATCTGGGCAAGAAGGAGGGGTTGCACCTGAACTGGGGGAGACCATTATCCTTGCAAGGAAGTTTATTTGTGCAACTTGAGGGGGTTTAAGCCAGTGAGGCAGCATTGTGCGACCTAGAATGACAGTTAAGCATGTAGACTAACATGCAGAAAGTCGAAGAGTCAGGACAAATGGAAAGGGTAGGCAGAGGCAGGAGAAGAACCACAAGAAGGCTGCTAAGCTTAATTACATTTAATTTAATGTTAGAAGCCTCACAGGTAAGATGATGAACTGAAAACATTTTCAGCACCTATGATTATGATATTGTTGCAGACACATGGTTCAGAAAAGGTTGGGGCTGGCAGCACAGTATTCTGGATATAGCAGTTTCAGGTGTGACCATGTAGGGTGTGGGGTTGTTGGCCTGCTGTTCAGAGAGAGCATTATGGTAGTACTTAGGCAGATTGCCAGTGAAGTTAAAGGGATAGAATTCAGGAATATGAAAGGGGCATTGCTTCTTTGAGGTTGTACTATGGGCTTCAATCGTCTGTGGGAATTGGAAGAAGAGAAATGTTGACAGATGGCAGAATGGCGTAAAACAAATACAATTTGTAGCAATAGGGAATTTTAAGTTTTCCAATATTAGTGCAAGAGGCTTTGATGGGTGGAATTTATAAAATAGGAGGGTTTTTTTGAAGTGGGCAGGGAGCTAACTAAATTTTATTTGTCAGAACGAGGGTGGAAGTGTATGTGCAGGAATCCTTCAGGAACAGTTGCCATAGTCTGGTAAACTTTAAGGTTGGCATGGAAAAACATGCGGTTGGTGCTCAAGATCAGGCCCTAAGTAAGAGGAAGGCAAATTTCAGTAGTGTAAGACAGAACCGGGTGGAAGATGATTGGGAGCAGTTGCCAGAAGTGAAAACAACATCCAATGAATGGATGCAAGATAGTAAGAGATCAAACATAGCCTGTCCCTGTAAGGGTGAAAGCAAAGATGAGATACTGTATTTAGAGAACTTCAGTTAACAAAGGATATTGAACAAGGAAGAGAAGGAATCATATACCAAGTATAGGAAATTGATATTGAATGAGGCCTTTGATGTTTACATGGGGATGTTAGAGAGAACTGAAGTAAAAATAGTAAGAAGAGCTGAAAGGGGCCATGAAATGACTCTAGCAAATAGGATTAACAAGAATCCTAAAATCTTTTAAAAGTGCATTAGAAGCAGGGAGGAAGTTTAGGAAAGAGTAACTCCCTCCAGAATCCAGAGTGATAATCTATGTGTGGAGCCAGGGGATTAGGAGTGAGGTACTAAATTAATACTTAGAAACATAGAAAACATACAGCACAATGCAGGCCCTTCAGCCCACAAAGCTGTGCCGAACATGTCCCTACCTTAGAACTACCTAGGCTTTACCCATAGCCCTCTATTTTTCTAAGCTCCATGTAGCCATCTAGGAGTTTTTTAAAAGACCCTACGGTTTCCGCCTCCACCACCGCTGCCAGCAGCCCATTCCACGCACTCACCACTCTCTGCATAACAAACTTATGCCTGACACCTCCTCTGTACCTACTTCCAAGCACCTTAAAACTATGTCCTTTTGTGTTAGTCAATTCAGCCCTGGGGAAAAGCTTCTGACTATCCATACGATCAATGCCTCTCATTATCTTGTACACCTCTATCAAGTCACCTCTCATCCTCCGTCGCTCCAAGGAGAAAAGGCCGAGTTCACTCAACCTATTCTCATAAGGCATGCTCCCCAATCCAGGCAACATCCTTGTAAATCTCCTCTGCACCCTTTCTATGATTTTCACGTCCTTCCTATAGTGAGGCTACCAGAACTGAGCACAGTACACCAAGTAGGGTCTGACCAGGGTCCTATATAGCTGCAACATTACCTCTCGGCTCCTAAACTCAATCCCACGATTGATGAAGGCCAATGCACCGTATGCCTTCTTAACCACAGAGTCAACCTGCGTAGCAGCTCTGATTGGTATTCTCTGGGGAGAAGGATATAGAGGCTGAAGAATTAAGGGGGAGGGGTTAGGCTGATATTCTGGAGCGCAGAAGTGTTAGAAACATTCGCAAACATTATGGTGGATAAATCCTCGGGGGCTGATGAGATCTATCCGAGGATGCGAAGAGAACCAAGGGCAGAAATTGGTGAGGCTCTGACAGAGGGTTTTGCATCTCTGTTAGCCCCAGATAAATTACTTAAAAAGTGAAGGATAGCTAATGTTGTCACCTACTCCAAAAGGGCAGTGGGCAAGAACCTAAAATGACAAGCTGATGAGCTTTATATGAGTGGCAGGGAAGTAGTTGGAGAAGATTCTGAGGGACAAGAGTTGTGTTCATTTGGAAAGGCAGGCACTGGTTAGAAGGAGTCCACATTGGTTTTGTACAGGAGGTTATGTCTCACAAATCTGATTGAGTTTTTGAGAAAATAACTAAGTAAAATTGATGAAGGCAAATTGGATTAGAATAGATAGACATTGTGGCATGGCCAAGGGGTGGGGGGGCAGAGATCCCATTTCTATGATGTTCGAGTTTATTCTCTGTCAATCTACAGCTTACATCATGGCATTTTATTCCATTTCAAACATACCATTGTATAAGAATCTAGCTTGATGATCAATGGTCATTTACTAACTCTTAAATCCAGCTGCAGTTTGTGCAAGTGGTTGTTGATTTCCATGTGTTTTGATCTGCTTGGTGTATAAAATACCCCATGAAATACAAGTGACAAAACCAAGAACATGGAGGATCAGTGCCGATGTCTTTGCACATAACAGGAAGTAATTGCGATTTTTTTCCCTTTAGCTTGTTCTTGTAGTTGCATTTAAGAAAGATGTGATAAGGGAGGTGTAAAGCAGTTACCATAACACCTGTCAGGAAAACTAGTGGAGGCTATAATTCAGTTTAAAGTGACTAAACATCATGAAAATGTTCACATTAACTAAGAACACCTGCATAGGGTAGACCAAGCTTGATGATGTAGTGCAGTTTTTAAAAAAAGAGATATAAATATCACCTGGAGGAATAATAATGGTTTTGTTCATATGGACCAGAGGGAATTGATAAACCTTATATTAAAAGTCTGTTATCTAGCTAAAGTTTATGAAATTTAAGGGAAATTATTGGCTTTTTTAGGAAAATGTCTGAACAGGTAATCTACAATAATTTTCAGGATTTGACTAATACTTTCCTGCAAATAACCATTTTGAGGTCATTTATTCACTATTTGTGACTCAAATATTAAGCCAAAATACCAAAGTTTCAAGAAGGCTGATAAATTTAATATATATTTCTGATTGTAATGTATAGTGTATAGTTTTATTTTTACATTTACTATGTATTGCACTGTACTGCTCCCAAAAAGAACAAATTTCACAACATATGCTGGTGATATTAAACCTTATTCGGATTCTGATTTTGATACCTGGTTCAGTTCTATCTGAGGCAAGGGATTTCAAAACTGTGCCTTTAGAGACATTTCCAAATGGGATTCTTTTCCCTTCTCATCTTGCTCCACCTCTTTTGCACATGTTTGAAGAAGAAAACAAGGCTATGTGAATTCCTGTGAGTGTCTGTTGTTGATATGAGCAGTGTTCTGTATACCTTGCAATTGGTTGTTGGAATTAACAATACAAGCATTGTGTTGTAGTTTAGACACACTATAAAATTAATTCAGAATTATACATGTAGTGTCATTTGTTAATATTTTATCATGTTCTTTAACTGTTCATTATCCAAATCGTTATCAGTAGAGAGCAGTCAATTAACACTAATCAATGCCAGTTGCATATGATATGTGTATATTGACAGGGTAAAATGAATTGTTCAAAATCTCTGCAGTGAATAGATTTCTATAACATCGAGATTTTATTCATTTTGGGATATTAAGAGAGAAAGAAAAGATATACAGAGATCCAAGGGAAGTTTGTCTAAACTTTCCTTATTTTAAAAAACAATGAATGGTTTGTAATGTTATGTAGTATATTTATAGTATATGTATATAAATAGCATTTATATACTATATACTACAAACGGTATATGATATATAGTAAATAGCATTTATATACTATATATCATGGCTGAAACACTCCAGTAGTCAGGGTCAACAATGGATGTTGCTTCCTAGTTGTCTACGTTATTGATACACACTCCAATATGCAAGCCAGGGCAGTATGACATGGAGAGCAAGCTGGTTCCATGTAGCAGGCTCTCCCTCTCCATGCAGTTGAGACCATTGCACCACTGGCAATGTAGGGATTGCCGGTCAACGTTCAACACAACAGCTCCACAAGCCAGCGGAGGCTTCAGATCTGAGTTTTCGTTATACTGGATGAGCTCCCAACTACAGCTGATGAGTCCCATCTGCTCGGAGTGTCTGGTTTTAAGGCACCAGTAACCTGCCTTTGCTTCTTGGCCTGTCACTAGAAATGGCTCCACTGGGCTTAGTAACTAAGCCACAGGTGCAAGTCCGGAGCTGGATTTGGTTGACAGAGGCTATTTGAGGCACTCACCATTGGGAGCAATTAATAGGTAGTGGAAGCTTATTCCCACAAACCGCTCTTTAAGGAACTAAATCAGGCTACTTCCTGAGAATATTGAGGTACAGGAAAGACTACATTTGGTCTTGATCTGTACAAATAAGTGACAAATAAGTTACCCTCATCTACTTGATATGGGGTAAAATAGTCTGATGTGATGTTTCACCAGACTGTCCTTTATCATGTCACCTGAAATAAAATCTAATCTGACAGAACATAAGCCAGAGAGACACAAGAGGCTGCTGATGCCAGAATTAGGGGAAAGATAAGAACAGGTAAAGAAACTCAATGTGTCAGATGGCATAATTGAAGGGAAATGGACAGCTGATGTTTTGCAACAGCACCACCCTTGACTGTGAGTTTGATATCACCAACTTGATTTCAGTTTGTTTAAAATTTTATTTTCTGGAACCACTCCGTCCCTCCCCCCGCCCCTGCTCCATGGGGAAATGCTTAGCATACATGCCGTTTTGAGTTTTCCCTGGGGAAGCAAATAGAACTAGCAATATTTTAGGGTAAGTAGTAGCTTGAAAAATGTATCATATAGTTCTGTCAAAGAATGGTGTTAAGAAAGTGAGAATATTTCACCAGTGAGTTGTGGGCTGATCGACTCTTGAAATGGTTAGTGGAGAGTTTCAAAGGCAGTCAGTCTGAAAGTCCCTTTAGGTTTCTCGGTCAGCTAATGCCATCCTTGAAGAATCTTTGCCCACAGGCTTTTCCATGTTAAGCAATTATTCAGGATAAAATTGGAGTTAATTTTGCTAATATGTCATCTTCCATAAATTGCAGAGCATTTCTAAGGCTCCAAAGATTACCCTTGTTACAGAGGTTAAGCTTCTTTGATATTGCTCTTACAACTTTCATTGGTGCCATTGTTTGTGGAAAAAACAAATTAACTCCTTTCTCTCAAAACCATCCATTAAGTGAAAAACCCACCTTCTCAATCTGACTTCTCATCTTTTTTTTCCAGCCCTGATGAAGTGTCTCAGCCCAAAGTGTTGACTGTTTACTCTTTTTCACAGATGCTGCCTGGCCTTCTGAGTTCCTCCAGCATTTTGAGTGCATTACTTTGATTTCCAGCATCTGAAGATTTTCTTTTGTTTGTGAAATGATTGGAATTACTGAATCCTTGGCCAACGTTACCCAGTGTTGATTGTCAGGCAGATTTTCCCAGTCTGATTGCTGGGGAACTGCAGAAAGTTGGCATTTGAACTTCAGCACATTTGGAATGGATGTGAAGATGTACAAGTGTTTCATGTTCAGACCACTAGCACAGCAGTGCTGAGCTTCCCAGCAGTTGTGGAAGGAAATAGCAACTCTTCCATGTACTGATGCTGTGATCTCTCAAGAAGTTCCATGCCAAAAAAAAAAGAACACTTTTATTGTCTCACACAACACACATAAAAGTTGCTGGTGAATGCAGCAGGCCAGGCAGCATCTCTAGGTACAGTCGACATTTTGGGCCGAGACCCTTCGTCAGGACTAACTTAAAGAAGAGCTAGTAAGAGATTTGAAAGTGGGAGGAGGAGGGGGAGAGCCAAATTAAGGGAGAAGACAGGAGGGGGAGGGATGGAGCCAAGAGTTGGATAGTTGATTGACAAAAGGGATATGAGAGGATCATGGGACAGGAGGCCTAGGGAGAAAGAAAAAGGGAGGGGGGGAAAGCCCAGAGGATGGGCAAGGGGTATAGAGAGAGGGACAGAGGGAGAAAAAGGAGAGAGAGAAAAAGAATGTGTGTATGTAAATAAATAATGGATGGGGTACGAGGGAGAGGTGGGCCAATCCACTGTCCAGCTCTTGGCTCCATCCCTCCCCCACCTGTCTTCTCCTATCATTTCAGATCTCCCCCTCCCCTTCCCACTTTCAAATCTCTTACTAGCTGTTCTTTCAGTTAGTCCTGACGAAGGGTCTCGGCCTGAAACGTCGACTGTACCTTTTCCTAGCGATGCTGCCTGGCCTGTTGCGTTCACCAGCAACTAAGATGTGTGTTGCTTGAAATTCCAGCATCTGCAGACTTCCTCGTGTTTGCACTTTTATTGTCTCTATATTTTTTATGATTGTGGAGGGAACAATATTCTTTTAACTTACATGCTAACTTAAGTGCATTTGTACCTTTAAAGATGTAATTCTTTACCCTTAATGTTCTGATGGGTATGTAAAGTATGTTAACGTGATGTACATTAAGACACAACTCCCTTTGTTCATTTTGATTCCATTACAACACCCAGAGAGAGTAAATAGTTTAGTATTTGTTACTTTATATTAGAAAGGTCACAAACAAAATGTGGTAACAAAGATAGAAGTCTTCGCAATATAGTAAAATGAAGGCAATGCTTTGCAGATAATATTCTTTGATGAATTCTCAGTAGGTATTGCAGATTTGATAACTGCCTGGTCTTTGTCAGGTTAGATTAAGCAGTTGGACTTGAGTGTTTCCACACATGGGTATGTTAAAGTATCAACTTACATTGAAGCATATTTCATTGTGTTTTTGGTCACATTCCATCAAACAAAATATTATAAATGTGACTTTGTGATGCAGTTTGCTTGTCTTTGAATGTTTGATTTCCAAAATAATAAATTTGAATAATACATAGCTATTTCATAGCACAAAAGTAGTCTCAAGCGCTTGTAGTTTTCAAAGGTCTGAGGAAAAAATACATTAATTAGGAAGTGTTGAACCTCATTTCTATATTCATAGATCAATTAGGCAAGTTCAGAATTAACTAATTTGATGTCTGATTGTTACACAAGCTGTAGATCAATACAGAACATATTGTACATTTTTGTGTCAGAGAAATCATTCCTAGTGGTACTAATTAAAAATGACACATCATTGACTTCTAGAAATTAACAATCAGAAAGCTTAACCAATGCTTATTAATGCATTGTTCATGCATTTCACAGAAAGATTACAAGATTCATAAAGTCCACAAAATAACAGCCAGATAGATAAAGTATTTCCTTTTAACACATTATTCTTGCCATTCCACACAAAGATTGTGCTCTTTGTTCTTGTGTGCAAATGCAAAAATAATGAGGTAATAGGGCTGATCACAGTTCATCTCAGCAGATAAATCCTCAATTCCCCACATTGTAGCAGTTAATTGTCTCTTAAATGATTTTCTCCATCATTCTAACTGGAAGTTATTTCACATATTGATTACACTTTATATGAAAAAAGAAATTACTGACATCCCTTACTGTATTGAACAACTTCAAAGTAATGGATTTTTTTCCGTTAACACACTGCTTGAGATATTTTCATTTGAGACCAAAAACCCCATTCTTGGGCTGGTCAAATCAATGACTCTATTGGTTGTTCTTCTCTGCTTTCAGAGTTCTTCCAATTCTCTTTTCATGCGACGGATATAGTTTGACTCCGACAGCATTCTCTGAGCTAAATTCTGTTGTTTTGCCTAAAGCTGAGCTTTCTGTAAGCTCTTTTGATATTCTTTATTAGACTTATTAAATGTCATATCTATTAAGTGTCGGCTTTCCTTCAACTTATTTCACATTCCAACACCACGGGTCTGGTATCATTGTTATCGATTTAACTGGTGGCTGACAAATTAATGCTAGCAAGTGAGATCATGGAGCAAGGATTTTTTTTTTGTTGAATTGAAGCAAAATGTATTAAAGTCATGTGTGTAAGAAACCCCATGACTACAATTTTAAACATGCTTGAATATAATAATGAATATTTAAAGATGCTGAGTTTTGAGAGAATATTTGAGGATGCTAAAGGATAAAAGAATAAGTTAATAAAAGGGGTTGAATGCAAAAGGAAGATTCAGTAAAGGAAAGTTTAATGCAGTCTATCATACCCACAGCTGTCTGGCTGAATACGTGCGAGTGCTTTTGGTTAAAGGGCAAATTCATTTCAAGCAATTGTTAAGTTTATATTTGATAACTTGGTAGTGGCAAATTAAGATTCCTATCAACAAATCATTGTAAAGGTCTCACTGGCAAGGAGCTTGGATGAATACAATTCAAGGAGCTTGAAAGTGGGTGAAGTTCTTCGTGATTACTTTGTATCGATTTTTAATAAGGAAAATGACATGGGCAATGGAGAGATTAGGGAAGGGCACATGCTGATGCTAAGAGGGAGGAGATGTTGGGTGTCTTTAAAAATAGTAAGGTGAATATGTCGCTAAGGCTTGATGGGAGCTACGCCAGGGTACTAAGGGAGGCAAGAGAGGAGATTGCCATGGCCTTAGCAGAGTTCATTGGATATTATTCATTTCTTTAATTGGAGACAATGGTGTGAAGCTCCCATCCATGGGAATATGACTAAACACCTCTAAATCAGTATTCATCCTATAACCAAAATATGATTTATTAATGAGCCTTACATCAGTGATAGGGAAATCATTGAAGAAGATTCTTAGGGACAAGATTTACTTGCATTTGGAAATGAAACCACCTTCAGGGTGGTGGAGCAACATCTTATATTCCTTCTGGGTAGCCTCCAACCTGATGGCATAAATATTGATCTCCCCTTCTGGTAAACAAAAACTCTCCTCCTCTTCTTCTATTCCCCACTCTGGCCCCTTACCTCTTCTCACTTGCTTATCACCTCCTTCGGGTTCCTTCTTCCTTCACTTTCTTCTATGGTCCACTCTCCTCACATTTCGTCCTCTCTACCCCTTTACCTTTCCTACCCACTTGGCTTCATTTATCACCTTCTAACTTCCTCCTTCCCCTCTCCCCACCTCTTTATAATGGTGTATTCACCCTTTCTTACCAATCTTGAAGTTGAGTCTTTGGCCAAAATGTCAACTGACAATTCATTCCCATAGATGCTGTCTGACCTGCTGAATTCTCCCAGCATTTTGTGTGTGCTGCTTTCGATTTCCAGTATCTGCAGAATTTTTCATGTTTATGACTTATTAGGATAGTCAGCATGGCCTTGTGCATGGAATGTCTTGGCTCATAAATTCCTCCAAGCTTTTGGAGCGCATTAACTGCAAGGAGAGTTTAGACAAATTTCGATTGTTTTCTTTGGAACCCTGGAGGATGAGAGGTTGATCTGATAAAAGCATATGGAATAATAAGTGGTATAGATAGGTAGATAATCAGAATCTTTTGCCCAGATTCTTTCAAATATTAGTGAACATGGGTTTAAATTGAGATAGTGTAAATTTGAAGGAGATTTGCAGGGCAAGTGTTTTTTTTTTAAACACAGGGAGTAGTAGCTGCCAGGGGAAAGATGGGAAATATATATGACCACAGTGGTAAGAGGCATTTTGACAGACACCTGAACAGGCAGGGAATATGGGCTGTGTCCAGAAAGACAGACTAGTTTAGATTGGCAGCATGGTTGACGCAGACATGATGGAATGAAGGGCCTGTATTGTTCTACACTCAGTGGCCACTTTATTAGGTACACCTGCTCATTAATCCAAATATCTAATCAGCCAATCATGTGGCAGCATGTCAATGCATAAATGCACGCAGACATTGTCAGGAGGTTCAGTTGTTGTTCAGACCAGACATCAGAATGGGGAAGAAATGTGCAATGGTTATTGGTTTGAGTATCTCAGAAACTGCTGATTGCCTGGGATTTTTACACACGACAGTCTCTAGCGTTTACAGAGAATGATGCAAAAGCCAAAAAGCAAATCAGGTGAGCCGCAGTTCTGTGGGAAAACATGTCTTGTTAATAAGAGAGGTCAGAGGAGAATGGCCAAACTGGTTCAAGCTGACAGTAACTCAATTAACCACATGTTACAACAGAGGTGTGCAGAAGAGCATCTCTGAATGCATAACATGTCCAACCTTGAACTGGTTGGGCTGCAGCGGCAGAAGACCACAAACCAACACTCAGTGGCCTCTTCATGAGGTTGAAGAGGTACCTAATAAAATGGTCACTGCATGTATGTCACAGATTACTGAGGGATTTCAAGATCTATGATTTAAGAAATTCAACATTAAAAATTATTCTCTTCTTCCCCACCCCTCCAAATCTATTGTGTGTCAAAAAATGGTCCGATAAGATCTCAAAGCAAGACAGTAATATTTTTCTCAGTTTCTTGAATGTAAGTGATAATAGAATACAGCATTTACAAACAAAGGCATGGCATAATTTGAAGGCATCAACAAGATAATGTTAAAGCTGAATAATATGGAGGTTTAGTAGCAACTGCTAAGGCAACAAGAGCATGAAAATTATGACCTGAGAGTGCAGGGGACACGAGGGGTATGCCATTCAAAGGGTAATTGAACAAGGACATATCACAAGCTGCATTAAATTTATTTCCATTTTATTTTGCTGCATAAGCTAGCTCTGCATGTGTTTTCCAAGTGCTCAATGAAATTGCAGTCAGACTGTACCTATATCTAACCTACTGATTTAGAGATGATCCCTCTGTCTCAGTGTCTTGTCCTTCAGAAGGCAATGCTTTATTTCTATTTGCTTCGATATTCCTTATGCCCAAATGCCCCCGGACATACAATGTTTACAATCTTTAAGTTGTCCTTACGCCGTTATATAAGCCCACACTGACTAGGCCAAATGAGATAACTGTTAGTAATGTTGCATCATCATATTTACTGTACATGAAGAAACAAACAGTAAGCAAACTGTATTTCCTGCAATATTAACTGGCCATTCCCACCAGTGGTACTCTCTCATACAGGGTAGCTGTTAGTAATAATTTACTTAAATACTCATCATGGAGGTAAATAAATGATTATTATTTATTAAATTATCATTTAAAAATTATTAAGGCACATAAAACATAAGTATTGTAATGAAATAAACTTATTTCATGTTTAATAGGCTGGAATGTGCCTGAGCAGGAAATCTGGCTCTTGGATGATGAGTCCGAGACAATGGTGGGGAAGTCCAGTTCCAAGCATCACAGACTGCACTGAAGAGAATTGAATTGACTCTATTACTTACATCCTTCATATACATGAGGTGTAAAAATCTTTACGTTATGTCTCTGTCTAAATGTGCAATGTGGAATTTATAGTAATTTATAATAAATAGTATGTACAACAGGACAGTCAATATAACATAGATATACAATTGTATCAGCATGAATTAATCAGTCTGATGGCCTGGTGGAAGAAGCTGTCCCGGAACCTGTTGGTCTTGGCTTTTATGCTGCGGTACTGTTTCCCAGATGGTAGCAGCTGGAACAATTTGTGGTTGGGGTGACTTAGCTCCCCAGTGATCCTTTGGTCCCTTTTTACACACTCGTCTTTGTAAATGTCCTGCCTTTGTAATCCAGCACAACACAGCCCATTACAAGTTCTTTTTTTATATAAAAGAGTCTTTACATGTAATCACTGAATCACAAAATCACTTGAGTGTGGAAAGAGCTATGTGGCCAGCATGTCCAAACTGCCTGGGTGAAAGAACAACCCAGCCACTTGCATATCACTGCCCTGAAAATTCCTTCCATTCAGATATCTATTCAGCTCCCTGTTAAATATGAGATTGGGTTTGCTCCTATTACTACATCAGCAGTGTAATCCATTTCTTAACCAGTCTTTACATAAAAACATTTTAAATTCATGTCACTATTAGTTCTTTTGCCAGTCACTTTCTTCACCTTATGCTTGACCAATAGCAACAGTATCCACCTTCCCCATTTACAATTCTTAAGTACTGTACATGCTGTCTAAAACTGGGTACAACATTACATTTGTGGGTGTACAGTGTTTCATAAATAAAGGTCATTACTTCCTTTCTCTTGGTGCTCTACTCTGATTGTGTAAAGTCCAGGGTACTGCTGGTTTTTCCAACCACTGGCTCAATTTGCTCTGTCAGATTTAATGAACTATGCACATCAAATCAAAGATTTCATGTTCACATACCCATTTTAGAACTTTGGCCTCTTTGTGAGATGTCCAATCTATCCTTCCTTACAAAATGTAGCACGCCACTTTCCTCAGCATTGAGTTCATTTTGCAGCAGTTTATTCATTCCAACATCCTGTCTGCGAGTCTACAAATCCACTGGAGGCCAGGAGGCAGCCTGTGCTGGGGTTAGAGGACTGTGTGTGCGAGTGTGTGGGAGGGAAGGAAAGGGCTGGTTTTGCTGTTGTTGTTTTGTTCCAGTTATTCTGTTGTTGTTGCTTGTGTTGTTCTGTAAGCATGGTGGGCATGCTACGATGGCAACACTTGCAGGCTGCCCCTAGCACATCCTTAGGGTGTGTAGGTTATAAGCGCAAAGGACGCATTTCACTGTATGTTTCGATGTACATGTGGTAAATAAATGAAATAAAATGGAATGTCTTTATTTCCCAGATGGAGATTAGATAAATTGAAACACTTGCTTCCACAATATATTTTTTCAACCATGAATTGAATCCCAAAGACTCTTACTCAAGGTAGAAAATTATGTTTTTTTTTTCAGTGTTCTCCTACTCTGAGTTCTTGTAAGTTAATTGTGACAAATGGAACTGTTAACTTGGGCTCTTGCCTATTTTCTTCACGACTTAATGAGCCTGGTACAGCCAATTAATTTTGTAATAGGAAGTGGAAAAATCTCAGTGGGTCAATGATAAAGGAATATTGAGTGCATTATGAAAAAAATAAGATGTCCCTGTATATTCATAATATCATCACCAATCCTTAATCTTTGACCCTAAGAAGCTATTCTAAATCCCTGTTCTAATGTCATTGGCGGAAGCACACATTCACTTTTTCCTATGTACTTATGGAATAGAGTCATTACGGGACAGAAAAAAGGTCTGATGATGCCCCTCAGTGGTATTTTAAGGTGTGAAATTTATGTTGTTGTATCAACATTTCCTTCAGTATAAATTAGATTATTATATCATTATTACACAGAATATGCCAAATAATAATTGCAAGAACAACTGACATGTTATCACGTCTAACATGCTCTTTGTGATTTTATGAAGGCATTACATTACAATCATTTATATTACAAAGCACCATTTGTACATTTTGGTGGTATCATTTTGATTATGCTGAGACAATCAAACAGGAAAGATGGTTGGATAAATTTTGAATGAAATGTTAGGAATCCCCTTGGAAGATCTGTCTGTAACTATACCTGTGGTTGCATTTTATAGCTGGTCCTAGCTTATTGAAGAGAAAGCAAGCAATTCGTTATTTCTAAATTTGTTAAAAAGAACTTGTCCATATATTTTATTTTATTTAGCTTACAAAATTTCAGCAGCAAACTATATTTATTACAGTTTTTTTATAAGAGTTCTTTATTCAACGGTAAAGAGAATGAAAATTAAGGCAGGTTTACAAAAGGTGACTAGTGCTAACTGTATTAGCTAACCGTACTTCCTTTTGAATCTTCTTAAGATAGAGTGAGGTGGTAAATCATCGTTAACGTGGGAGTCCTTCTGATGCTCTGGTATTTTCAGATTTTTCTGTGTAATTTTTAGATACACTTTTGGCTACAACAGTATGTCTCATTGCATGCAGAAAAAAATGGTTTCTTCCCCTAGTGGACATTTTACTTGAATGAACCTTGAGATGTTCCCCATCATGGCTGTTAATAACCTTTTAATCTCTCTTCCTACTCTTTATTTTACTTTTATTTGTTTTTCTATATTCTTTCCATTGGCATCTTAATGATTTATTGAGAGTTTCCCTGCTGAGCATTCATTATTATTATTATGCTTGGAAAAGGAAATAAGAAAGCTAAGCAGTCTTTAAATGTGTGAACAAAACTTTTCTCAATGATAGGGTACTATTTAAATTTTCATTTTGTTGCTAATGGTTTAACAGCCCGGGGCTCATATTGCTGTATTTCAGAAACAGGCTTGATCAATTGCTATCATCTTAACACTGATTAGTGATCTAAATTCACATTGATATAATTCTTACAGAGGGATGTACTTTGATATTGTTTCTTGAGCAAATATTTTTATCTTTACTCACTCAATCATTTTATTCTGAAGTGCTTACAGGTTCTGATCCTGTTTGACATTAAAAAAAAATAAAACCTTTATTATATTCATAATATACCAATATTCTTGTGTCAGCAAAACATTTAAAAGTTGTTGATATTTATGTGTCCCATTACCAATATAATACAAGCCAACAGAATGTATGAAGATAATCAATGCATCAAAAAATTTGACTGAAAGCTGAATCTTTTAAACCTCCTGTGTAGCTTCATGATTGCGTTTATTTAAGCTTGCCATGTTTATCATTGTAACACAAGGCAATTAACTCTGTAGGTGATCCTTTTTATTTATCTAGGAGCTAGCAAAGTCACTCGTGAGCAACCTCATCATGTGCAAGAGTACAAACTTCTACCAGACTGGGTGCAGGCACTTGAGAAGTACTTGCCTGAAAATATTAGGCAAAAAAACGCAGCTGGAAGGTGAGAACTAAAGGTATGCACACGGGCTGACTTTGGTTTACTTGGTTTTCATCTAAATTAGATATATCATGCAGGTTTATGTTGCAGGGTTTTGACCCGAAACATTGACAATTCCTTTGCCCCCAAAGATGCTGCCTTCAGCAGATTTTTTTTTTGGCTCATATGTGATTGATTTGCATGACTCTTGGATCTCAACTGCTTCACGCTGCAGCCATAGTGTGCCTAGGTGCATAGGGTAAATGTTCACTGCGGCTGATAAGGGAGTTAATTATGTGGGTTGTTTTATTTTGAATGATGCTAAATGTTTCAATGTTATTGATGCGCACTTATCCAGGCAACTGAGAGGATATTCTTGGTGTTATTACTGCTGCACTCATCCACACAAGGGGAGAATATTCCATCATGCCCTTGACATGCCTTGATGAAAGCATAAATGTTTTTGAAATTTGAAATTTGAGTATGTATTGCAGACTATTCAGACTGACATGTTCTTCAAGATAGTTATGAGTCCAATTATGTTCAATCCAGACTGTTGCTTGCATTGGCCTTGTGCACTATTCTTGAAGCTGTACCTATATTTTGTGGGTCCAGAGGTCGTCAAAGGCATGCTAAGACAGCTATTGGGTGAAGTCTAGTGACCTGCAAATGCTATCAATGTTTCGGGTGACAAATCTGCATGTCCTCCCCAAACTGCCCTTCATTCTCAATGGCTTACTGTATATAATGCCCCTGATAATCAGAGATGTTTTTAAACAGTTTAAAAGTATTTAAATAATTAATTTTGAAAAGATTCTGCAAAATTGTGAACAACTTCATAACTGTAGTATTAAGAGAAATGAGACTATGTCACCTTAATTTTAGTCCTTGAAATCAAGGGAAATGAATTTTGAAAGTGGATGCAACCAGTACCCACCAGTACACACCCTTCATGTTGTAATAGCATTTTAGACATTTTCATCTGTTCCTATCAGCCTTGTCCTTTCCTTCTCCTCCTACCCTTATGCCTTGCTTAACCTTGACCTTGTTCTTTTCTATAGGATCTAGTGAAATCGTGACTAGTCTGTATTTTAACTTCAGTATTCATATCGTTGTTTAACAGGCTCCAAATCAACATCAGATCTTTAGTTCAAAAAAAATAAAGTAACCTTTTGATCATTGTGGCATAGGTTGATTAAAGAAGATTGTTGGAGAGTAGAGATATAATCAGGGCATGGTGGCTGATCCAAGCTGTGGATGCCACTGGAAATCAATTGGGAGAGTTTGGGTGTCTGGGAGAGAAGACCGATGTTTGTCTTGGGCTAGGATGGGTGTGGTAATCTGGGAAATATACCCTCAAAGTATGGAAGCAATCATAACCGAAATAATTTAAAAGATGGCCTATTATGCCTTGTAACTCTAGAAACTAATCGAAAGAAAAACATGGGAGCCAGGATACTTGTCTACTTAGATTTTTTTTTCTCCTTTGGTTTAGTGAGGTGGTTGCATGTGACATAATGATGTATACTTTTCATGTACTTCCCACACATAACCCATAATGAATTCTGTAAACAAACAAAGAATGCTTAATCAACAATATATTTACAATATTACTCAAATTTTACAGAAATATTAAATACACTACACTCGTCCTTGCTTAGGTATATACAATTCAATATAGAATGCGTCTCAACTCAAATATATAACATGTTGCTCTCTAGTCATTTTATATATATTTATATATAAATCACTACTATATAGTCTTCCACAGCATGGTAAATTTTAAATTGTCCCATTCAGACTGAAAGATTTAATCATTGTGGAGGATTCTTACTCTTGTGGGATTACATCTTTCCTAATGGAACTGGGGGAGGGGGGTCATCTGCTTGACAGGTGAGACTTGTGGCTACAAAACAATCTCAGGTTCTGTGGCTTCCTTCACTGTAGTTGTGGGAATTGACTCTGGTACTGCAGGAAGTGGTTCAGATAGTCTGGACACCTTTCTTATCTAACAATTGACTTTACTCCCCTCAGTTGATCGATGTGTCATCTTCAGATGACATCAGACACAATCTCCAGTGTTTGGGAGAGTGGTTCAGTTCTGTCCTTAATCTTTCCAGGTACCTACTTTTGATCATCTCTGTAGTTCCTTGCCGGAGCTGTTGGTCCAGGAGTGAAACATCGAACCTCCTTGTTTGAGAAACCCCCAATTTGTCTCAGCTGTTTGTACTGCATACTCCTTCTGATTTTGGGTTTGAGGAGATCTAAGGGTGAGTGCAAGGGATTACCCAGGAATAGCATACCTGGTGAGCTGTTGGTTGTGGAGTGTGCTGCATTACAAATTGCAAGTAGAAAATTGGTGAGCTTCTAGACTCTGGACAAACCCTTCCATCAAGCCATTTGTAGATAGGTGGTATAGTGCAGATGCAATATGTTTTATTCCATTCATTTTCAGGAATGACTGAAACTGTTCCACAACAGATTGTTGTCCATTGTCACTGACTAAGTGTTCTGGAATACCAGTCCTTCTCAGCACATCAACAGCATGCAAGGTTGTAGTGGAAGCCATTGGGAACACTTCTGGCCACTTTGTTACTGTATCCACAGCTACCAAGAAATTTATGCCCATGAATGGTCCAGCAAAATCCATATGCATCCTCTGCTATGTAATGTCAGCTATTTCCAGGGTTGGAGAGGTGCTGCCCTTGCCGCCTTCTGGATGTGTTAGCATCCCAAACAGTTCATCGCAAGCTGCTTGATCTGCTGATCTATCCCAGTCCACCAGACAGAGCTTCGAGCCAATGCTTTCATTTTGACCACACCTAGATATGTAACTCTCAGCTTGGATTGTACATAATATTTCAAACCCCACATAAAGCAACCTCTGTCAAGGGCAAGTTCATCCCGACACTATTAAAAATGGGGGAAATGAAATTTCAGCTCTACATTCCTGTAGTCTTGGGTTGCCATCTATACCTGAGAAAGGAGACAATGTGAGGTCATTTTTGGGTTTTCCTTTGGATTATACCTGCCATAATTGGGACACATTCAATTTTGCATTAAGAAGAACATAATATGTAAATAGCAGTGTCCTCTTTTGTAAAGTTTTCAGTTTTTTCCCTTTTCCAATGGTAAACACGACAATCCATCAGCATTTCCATAATTAGTTGTCCTCTTGAATTTAGTCCTGTAATTGTATCCTCCAAGAAACAGAGACCATTTCTGTATTGGTGCCACAGATCCTGACAGACCCATCCTTCTTGGTTACTGGAACCACTGGTATTGGTTCAGCCTCCATTCACTAGCTATTTTATCGCGGATGGTATAAGGAACCAGATGGACTTTAAAAAACTTGGGTGTGGTATTTTCATTTAATGCTAGTTTACCATTGATATGTTTGAGTTTTCCAATGCCATCCTTGAACACTGCTGCGGTATCACTCGGTATCCTTCTTACTACGCTTTCAGTTGACTCTATTGCAGGGGATTTGGAATGTAGATGATGGATGGATTTCCAGTCAAGTTGTCATTGTCTCAGCTAATTATGGACCCACAATGTTGGCCCTCCTATTTTTACCATACACACGCCCACTAAGGCTTGTTGGTTGTCGTACATCGTTGTTAAGAATGTCATTACCACAGAAGTTATCTTTTCTCCAGTATAAGTTCTTAGTTGGATATCTGCAGGCTTCAGTTCAGTATCTTTGAAAATACGTTCAAACTAATTTTGTGGAATGACTGGAACAGCTGAGCCAGAGTCCAATTCCATTTTAAATATGTTGCCATTCACTTCTGCTGTAAGCCGAATTGTTTGTCTCTTGTTAGTTTTTATACCGTAAATCCAAGGCTATTCCATTCTCTGTCACTCTCATTATTATCAGAATTTTCATCAACAGCATGCAGATTAGTGTTCCTTTTGAAACTACAACTTGAAGTTTTAACTTTTTCTCTTCCTTTTGCAATCCACTTATTTTTTCTGCCAGATATGCTCTTTGTATGTGCCCTACTTTGTTGTATTTTCTGCAAGCTTCAGCTTTAAACCTGCATTGGTTGCTGAGACCCTGCCACAACAGTAATACAATTTATTTGGCTAGGCAGGTTTCTGTTTAGACATTGCAATTTTGTTCATGCTTACTTTCATTCCTAACTGCAGCTCAATTGCGTATCTGGCTGCTGTTTCCATTGACACCGTGATTTCAACTGCTCTTTTAAATGTGAGTTGTGCTTCAGTTTGGAGTCATTTTTTAATGTTCTCTTGTAATATTCCACAAACTAAATGATCTCTCAGTGCTTCATTAAACCCATCACTGAACTGGCAATGCTCGGACAATTTCTTCTATTTAGCCATGTTAACTGAAATGGATTCCCCTTCCTTTTGATTCTGTCTATGAAACCTAAAACATTTTGCTATCATGGATTTGGTTCTAAAAGTTCCTGCATTATATTCATTATATCAGCAAAGCTCATTTTGGCTGGTTTGGTTGGAGCAGATAAATTTCTAAGCAAATTGTGTGCTTTTCCATCCATTGCACTCAGCAAATTTGGCACTTGTTTTTGACCGGCTCTTTCATTTGTTTCAAAATACTGCTCAATTCATTCGGTATACATCATCTAGTTAGCTGTTGTGCAATCGAACACTTCTACTTTTCTGATGTAGTGAACCATTTCTGCTTTTTTAAAATTATTATTATCACTTGCTACTCACTGCATATGAACCTGTGGCCATATTCATTGCTTGTTAATTTCATGCATTTTCTGCCTTTTTTAAAAAAAAACTCAAATGTCCCTCTCCCTATCTGAAGAAAAATATGCTGTGCTTCAACAGGTAGGTAGTCATCTTGGGTTTCTTTTAAAACTTCCTCGTCACCACTATTATTTTTTGTAACTCCAGAAGCTAATCAAAATAAAAACACAATGGCCAGGATACTTGTCTACTTATTTTTTTCTCCTTTTTTTAGTGAGACATTTACATTTGACGAAGTGGTGTAATGATGCATGCCATTTACATACTTCATACCTATAACCCATAATGAATTATGTGAACAAACAAAACATGCTTTATCAAACAATATATTTACAATCATTACTCAAAGATTATTGAAGTATTAAATGCATTACAAGTCCACATGGAAGATAATGGGAACATCTGGCTCTTCAGACAGGGACCAGGGTAAGGTCAATCTTCACTAACCATTGCTAAATGGAGCTCCTATTAAAGTCCACTCCCATCTGTGTGACTGGTATGCAAAACTTTATGCAGGTGACATCAAAACACACCTGTGCATTGCTTTATGCCACTGCTCACACCCAAAGGTGCTTGTTCATATGTCAAAGGCCCACAGGGTAAAGAAGAAAAATCTGAAAGTACACCAGTATTTGATTACATTTATCTTACTGGATTTTAGGTAAAATTCTATGCTAAATCTGAAAAAAAAAATCATTAGGCTACATGATAGAATTTCTAGGCCAAAGTCTTTTTTAAGCATTTGATTTGGTCCTTTGAGGCCTGTATCAATGCCTTCCAGTCAGCAGATTCCTGCTGTTCCAGTATCACCACCACTTCCTTATTCTTTCTAATGCTGTGATTCATTGGATGCCTGTGCCCTCTTCAAACTCACTACCTAAATCTCCTGAGGTAGATGTTTCTCTGTTGACACTGCAGCATGTTGGGTGAAAAATGGAAGATGTTATTAGATGCTGCCTTCTTTACAGCTGATTTCTAGTCTCAAGTCTGCTATGACATTTTATAATTAGATTACTAGTTCATTTTAAGCTGGTAACTGTGTCTGTACACATCAGCAGCTTGAATGCCAGTGCAATGTGTTATATCATGCTGATGTGTTTAATTATAATAATATTAAGAAAGATTAAGATATTGTTTATGGGAGAGATGCAGGCCCATAGTTTGTTGCATAACTCTAGCCACAAATATATCCTTGGTTGATGCCTCTAAATACGCCATTTAGTAAGGTAAGTACATTGTGCACCGCTCCCAAACTTTATTGCTTTGGATTCACTGAGATCCATTTTGGAGATAGATTAGATCAGCTGACAGAGATGAATTTATTAGTACAGAGAGTTTAATGTTAAATGCAGTTCATGATTTGTGAGTTGTCCCAGAGGTGGAGCAAGGCAGTGAAATCTGTGTTTATTGTCATTTGGCACTCTCTAGCCTTAATTGCCATTAGCTTCATTGTTGTTTTCATGTTAAATGTACATTAATAGATGATGATGGTGTGTTGACATGATTTTTGCTGCACGCTAACTTCAGGAGAAGTGTCAGGAGCAGAATCGCGAACTCTATACAACTTTTGTTGACCTCACGAAAGCCTTCTACACTGGCCTGTGGAGGATCATGTCAAAGTTCGGCTGCCCCACCAAATTCATTCAGATGGTTCGCCAGTTCCATGATGGCATGATGGCCAGAATGCTGGACAGCGGAGAATCCTCTGAGGCGTTCCCAGTCACCAATGGTGTCAAACAGGGCTGTGTGCTCACACCCACACTGTTCAGCATGATGTTTTCTGCCATGCTGAATGATGCCTTCCAGGAGAGTGATGCTGGAATCAGCCTCAAGTACAGAGTGGATGGGAAGCTCTTCAACCTGAGGAGACTTCAAGCTATTACCAAAGTGAAGGAGACTGTTCTGAGAGACTTCCTCTTTGCCGATGACTGCGCCCTGTATGCTGGCTCGAAGCCAGAGATGCAAGTCAATATGGACAAATTCTCCACAGCTTGTGACAACTTTGGACTCACCACCAACATCAAAAAGACCGAAGTCATGCACCAGCCTGCTCCTCATGCACCGTACACAGAACCCAAAATCACAGTCAAAGGACAGGAACTACAGGCAGTGGACCAGTTTACTTACCTTGGCAACACCCTCTCCTGAGCAGTGACTATTGATACAGAAGTTAACTGCAGAATAGCGAAGGCAAGTTTTGCTTTCGATAGACTGCACTCCACTGTATGGGAACGTCGAAGAATCAGCCCAGCAACAAATCTGAAGGTCTGCAGAGCCGTGGTACTCACTACCCTCCTGTGTGCCTGTGAAACATGGACAGTGTATTGAAGGCATGCAAGATAGCTCAACCATTTCCACATGACTGTCTTCGCAGAATATTAGGCATCAGATGGCAAGATAAAGTACCAGACACTGAAGTTCTCTGTAGAGCAAGTCTACCATCAGTCCACACACTGCTGATGAGAGCACAGATCCGGTGGGCAGGTCATGTCATTCGCCTGCCGGACGAGCGCATCCCAAAGCAGCTCCTTTCTGGGGAATTCTCTGCTGGAAGACACTCACATGGAGGGCAGAAGAAACATTACAAAGACACATTAAAGGTCTCCCTGAAGTCATTCGACACAGACACGATCTCCTGGGAAATGCTGGCACGAAACCGCCCTACCTGGCGTGGCCTCATCCACAAGGGCTGTCAAGCTTACAAAGCAAGGCACATTGCTGAAGCACAACATAAGCGCGAGCTGCGCAAGTCCAGACCCACCAGCACAACAACTGCAGTGCCTACACATGTCTGCCCAACATGTGCCAGGACATTCCGTGCCCAAATTGGCCTGACCAGTCATCTTCGGACACATCGCATCCAGTCTCAAAGTGACTAATGGTGTCGAGGTCGTCATCAACGACGATGGACGAACCACACACACATTAATAGGAATTAAGTTTTCCATTAAAAGTTCGGGTTACTACTTAACAAGTGAAGTCTGTTTTAACTGGCTTGCTTTAGATTCATACATTTCTAGTAAATCTATCCAACGCAGAATGGGAAAAAATTAAACTCATTCCTTTCGGTTTCTTAAATCAACTTTCCTTCCCCTTTTATTATTTCTCCTCTGAATTGACTCTGATTTGTGTTCAGTTCATAACTTCTTGTGTCATTTTTATTCGTTAAATCTTATTGGTTAATGAGGTAGACTGTTGGCCGAATCAGTCACTGATTTCCCAGGTAGCCTCTGGTCCTCCTCACAGTGTGATCTGATTACTTGTCCGGCAGTCCATCCATGGTTGAAAGAAAACAATTGAAGATGCTGTCAGGTGTCCTGCTGTGGATCAAAGGAGAAGGATTTTATTTGGGCCTCTAATGCATCGATCTGCTCTCTGAATCTATAATTTACAACAGGAATTCTGCAAATGCTGGAAATTCAAGCAACACACATCAAAGTTGCTGGTGAATGCAACAGGCCAGGCAGCATCTCTAGGAAGAGGTACAGTCGACGTTTCAGGCCAAGTCCTGACGAAGGGTCTCAGCCTGAAACGTCGACTGTACCTCTTCCTAGAGATGCTGCCTGGCCTGCTGTGTTCACCAGCAACTTTGATGTGTGTTGCTGTAATTTAGTGTCATCCTTTTGTATAGAATCAGAACTATGAATACTTGAATCTTATTCCTAGAGATTTTCCTTCTTTTGTTTGTGCTAATTTGTCCTGCAGGTAAAGAAGTAGTGTTGAAATTTTGGAATTATTTTGAATGATACCCAAGTATCTATCTTGCACCTCAACATGTGATTCAGGACCATCCAGGAGGCTGAAAACCTCATAGATGAGACTTTTATTGTGGTGTCACACTCAGAGTGTGGGTTTCAGATAGTATACGGGTGACCACCAGAAGAAGTAAGGGAAGTAAGCAGTCATTGCAGGGTTCCACTGTGGCCTTTCCCCTCAGCAACAAGTGTACCCCTTTGGATACTGCTAGTGGTGGGGGGAGGGGTGGTAGGGTAACAACCTATCAGGGCACAGCAGTAGCAGCCAAGATAGTGGAACTTCAGCAGGGAATGGTAAATTCAGATAGAGGGACAGTGATAGGAGACTTATTAGTTAGGGAGATGGACAGGAGATACTGTGGCCACAAAAGAAATGCCAGAATGGTGTGTTACCACCCAGGTGCACAGTTCAAGGATGTCTCAGAGAGGCTGCAGGATGTTCTGAAGGAGGGGGTGAGCAGCTAGAGGTCGTGGTGCACATTGACACTAATGACATGATAGAAAGGGGGAAGAGGTCCTGGACAGTGAATCTAGGGAGTTAGGAAAGAGGCTGAAGAGCAGAACCTCCAAATAGTAATCTCTGGATTACTTTCATTGCCACATGATAGTCAGGTCAGGAATATGATCATAATACAGATGAATGAGTGTCAGAGGAACTGGAAAATAATACAACAGGATATAGATCAATTGGGGACATGGGCTGAGAAATGACAGATGGAGTTTAACCTGGCCAAGTGTGAAGTGTTGCACCTTGATAGATCAAGTGCAAGTAGACAGTACATTGTTAAGGGTAAGATCCTTAGCAATGTTGATGAGCAGAGGGATCTTGGTGTCCTAGTTCATTGCTCCCTGTAAGTGGCTACTCAGGTTGCTAGGGTGGTTAAAAAGGCATATGGTATGCTTGCCTTCATTAGTCAAGGCATTGAGTTCAGAAGTCAGGAAATTACACTGCAGCTTTATAAAACTCTGGTTAGGCCACGTCTGGAGTATTGCATCCATTCCTGGTCACCCCATTATCGGAAGGATGTCAAGGCTTTAGATAGGGTACAGAAGAAGTTTACCAGGATGTTCCATTGATACGAGGGCATGTGCGATAATGAGAGGTTGGTTAAACTTGGGTTGTTTTCTCTGGAGCGATGGAGGCTGAGGGGAGATCTAATCCAGGTTTATAAGATTTTGAGAGGCACAGATAGAGTAGATGGACAATAACTTTTTATAATACCAGAGAATGTTCATTTCAGTTGAGAGGGAGTAATTTCAAAGGAGATGTGAGGGGCAAGCTTTTTACACAGAGTGGAAGTTGTTTGCAGACAGGAATGTACTGCCTGGGTGATGGTAGAGGCAGAAGCATTAGAGACTTTAAATAAACATTTAGATAGGCACATAAAAGTGAGGAAAATAGAAGGATATGGACATTGTGTAAGTTGAAGAGATTAGTCTAGTTAGCCATTTGATGAATAATTTAATTGGTTTTGCACAACTTTGAGAGCCAAACAGCCTGTTTTTGCACTGCACCTTTTTATGTTCTCTGTTCTATAAATGCTAGTTACTTTTATTTCCATTTCTTACTAGGCCTGCCACACAGCTCTCTGGAACGGAGGGCCATAGTCATAGAGCCAAAGAGACATCCAACATGGAAACAGTCCATTAAATCTACACTGACCATTAGCCACCCATTTACACAACGTTCATGCCAGTTTTAAATTATCCACATCTTCTCTAACTTCTGCTGGATCCTACCACACACCTGCATTACACACCAGGGGCAATTTACAGTGACTGATTAATGTACCAACCTCCATGTCTTTGACTTTTGAGAGGAAACAGCACCTGGAGGACCCACCGACAATCACAGGGAGAATGTGCCAACTTCATACAGACAGGGCCTGACGATGGGATTGAACCAGTTGTAGTTCATTGTATGGAAGCAGCTCTATTAGCTGCAACACTGCATTGTCCTTGACTGAGAGGCTGCTGGCAGAAACAGGAAGTGCTGCCAATTAACTAAGCTGCTTTTCAGATCAATTTTATATGTGGCAAATGTTCTGAAGCTTCACTTTAAGTTCTTCACTTCTAAGTTTTTTCATTACACTTGAAGTGAATGCTGCAAACTGACAATGCAGGCAATCCTGCTCCCAGTGTGCAGACTCCCAGCAGTTGGCATATATAGCAGCTCCAACTGAAGAGATAATTAGGTATGTTCTTGAAGTTTCTATCATGACAGTACAATTATAATACTGTAGACCCTGAATATCTGGGCAACTGCTCTAATGACACCTGGGGGATACTTTCAAGGAAACCTCATCAACTGACTTTGACCTCTGTGGAGTGGGTCTGTTACTCGATCAATTGGGAGTTTCTTTATAAAATTTTATTTTGACTGAGCCTGCCGATGAATCATTGCAGTAAAATTTTAATGATAACTGAATTAAAATTGAAGACAGCTAAGGTTAAGTTCACATCGACAAAGATTCATTCGAGTAACAATACCATTTCAATTGCATTTCTTTGCAAAAATTAACTCTGCTGGCTCCATAACCCTTTCCCTGCCTTTCTATTCTTCATTTGCTGAATTTCTTCATTGTGTTTAATACATAAGTTTTCCAGACAGACCCCACATATATTAAAATGGCTTTATCTGATAATGCTATAAATGATCATGTTAACTGATCAGCAATAACTTGTCCTCACTACTGGTTTAACAAAATGCACAATTGCTTTCCATGATATATTGATCATTATTCATTGTGTAATCAGATAAATTACAATATGGGTATTGCTTACAGTAATTCTGGGAAATATCTCAGGTGTCTGTAGTTAGAGCCATACATAGTTACTTATAATATTTTCATACCCTATATAATCCACTCAATGCGCACCAGGGACTCTATTTAGGTATACTTTTAAAATTAGAGATGCCGAGTTTTATTATTTATCTGAATTCTACAATGCCATGTCATGATGTCATTGGTCAAATTGGTAGATGGACATTTCATATAGTTATAATTGATTATATGACAAGTTTTTTTTTCATCTGATCTGTTAAGTGATGAAGAATGTGATTGAGTGGAAGGTTATTTTTCCACTTAAGCAGTGCGGGAACTGGCTTGTTTGGCCAAGCAATATACTAAGAGGATTTACTAGATGTTCAAAGATTTAAGATAGAAGGTAGAATAATTCTGAATTGATGCTGCTTTGGGAAATTGACTGCCTTCTTAACTCTCCCTGGGCAGATTTAATTATTTCCGTGACTGCTACCTGAATTCAGCAAACAATACTTATATAGTTAAACAAGTGATTATCATACACTCTTACTGTGGTTCATTTCTGGAAGATATAAGTTGAAGTACTGAAAGTTGTTGGTTTAGTTTTAGGGGATGCTGTCCATGCTGAAAACAATTACTGTATTAATGGTGCTGGCTCATATTTTTCGTAATTGTTGGAAGATGCTTGAAACCTCCATGCTAAACATGCAAGGGATTGTTCTACAGTAAATTATTACTCATCTTAGTAGTAGATACTTTGCAGCTTTTTAATTTTATATTGACTGTAATTTTTATGTAAATTCTGTGGAATTTTCATCCCCGTTTTGCTATTGTTTCAGTCATTGCCAGCAGTGTTCTGTGTGGCATAATTGGAAAATGTGCACTGGGACTACGATGCACAATTCTCCACTTGGCTTGGCTTCAGCTGATGAACAACAAGGAAGCAGAAGGCATTCTCTCACTCAATCTGACACTCACAACCATCAGTTCAGATGCTAGAAATGTGTATAACTTGGATTGCAACTTAGAGAAAACACTTGAACTCGATGTGTCACTGGACATAAGTGGCAAAAGGTAGCGCAAGGAGCAAGTGTGCCTATTCCCAGAAGGGAGAGGATGCATTGACATTACACTAATAGAGGGCCCCTGAGAACTCAGATGAGAACAAAGGAATGCTTGGTGGATTAGCTAGCCTGCCAGAGAAAGCTCATGAAGATTCAGGGAGAATTGCTTTGATTTATGCTTGAATTTCCTTTCAGTCTGAAAGTGGTGGACAACTCAGTTCACACATTTTCCTCGTGCCGCTGATGTCAAACAGTGCAGTTTCCAATACAAGATGAGTAGTAAATAGCCTGAGTGCCATCATGGAAGCCTACTCTGCTGTCAGCTTGTTGGCATCATAGCTGTTGATTACTTTGTGCAAATGGGACTTGTCAGTTGCCACAGATGTCTAGCAACCTGTCCTGCAATAGATTTTGAGTATTACAAATGCACTCTGGCAGAGAGTGACAGTGGCTTTGTGGATCACAAGTACTGACCCCTTAGGGAAAGTACGTCTGATCTCCTGTCCATCCACTTTGCCAAAACCTTGTGTTGCCTGTCAGATTGTACAATCCGCAAACAGACTATCATGCTCAGAACTGCCTGATTATCCTTCATCATCAACTGCTTCTGCTCCACTAAAACCCTGAATCCTTCCTCCAGCATCCACTAGGATAATGGATAATGCTGTGGAGGAGCATGAAGACAGATAAATACCCTCAGAAGGCAGGATGAGTTTCTTATATTTCCTGATGATACACAGAGTGGCCACTTGGCCCATTAAAACTATGCTGACATAAAACCTATTTTCATGTTCATTTCCTTTTACCTACTGTGGTATGAGCTATGAAATAAATTGGAATGTGATATGCACATATTGCACGCTGAGTCATAAACCTAAGCATTGCTTTTACCAACTGGCCCAGACACCTGCAGCAGCATGAAGACATTGGCCTGCATGATGTGCTGCCCAAGATCACAGATTAACTGGAGGTTAAAGTATGGAGTTCCTTTAAGTTGAAAGTTGACGGCAAAGTTAACAAGTACTGTCCACAATGCCCTCTGTATATTGTTAGTCTCAGCCTGCATCTTTGAGAGCCCCAGTCCTTATATGTACCCTTCGTTGCTGATTTCTGGGAAAGAAGAATGAAAAATGATTAGCTCCATTTAAAACAATCATTCAGTAACCTCCTCTACTGCTACGATGAGAACCCACTCAAGATGGAGGAACAGCACCTTATATTCCACCTGGGTAGCCTCCAACCTGATAGCATGAATATTGACTTCTCGAACTTATGGTTACTGAACACACCCCTCTCCTTCACCATTCCCCATTCCCACTTCCCTCTTACTTTATCTTCTTAACCGCTCATCACCTCTCTCTGGTACTCCTCCACCTTCCTTTTCTTCCATGATCTTCTACCCTCTCCTATCAGATTCCCCCTTCTTCAGCCTTTTATCTCTTTCACCAATTAACTTTACTTCACCCTTCCCTGTCTCCCAGTTTCACCTATTACCTCCCACCTTGAACTTCTTCCTCGCCTCTCCCCCACCTTCTTGCTCTGACTTCTCATCTTTTTTTTCCGTCCTGATGAAGGGGCTGGGCCCAAAACATCAACTGTTCACTTTTTTCCATTGATGCTGCCTTGCCTGCTGAGTTCCTCCAGCACTTCATGTGTGTTGCTTGGATTTCCAGCATCTGCAGACATCCTTGTGTTTCTGATTCAGTAACCTCCCTTACATTGTGATGAACATCAAATTGTGAGGTAGCAAAACTTCTGCAACTCCAGTCTGAAGTGAGACGATGCACAGAAGTTAGTTACTGGTCTGATCTAGCAAACCACTACCAATGCGGCCTTAGTCCTGCTCTAACAGGGTTGGTGCTGCTGCCACAGTTAGCCGAGTTCAGTGAGGAAAGACAAACATGTCACATTTTGACCCTACTGAAATCTGTTCTCTGATGCCCCCTGGTAGACTTGGCATTCCCCCTCACGATATTTTTCTCCAATCCTCCATGAAATTCCCATAGATTTTCCTCCTCTGCCAGTTCTTTACTCATGCTCCCATTGGTGCTTTATTGCTAGGGCACCCCTTTTAGTGTAATCATCCCTGAAGGAGCTGGTTTGTGCAGAAAATTTGAAGTCAGCTAAGATACATTCAGCATCTGACACAACACTCCCTGTGGACTCTTGTATTATAAACTATAGAAAGAATTAAATGTTTATAGAATTGTAACAACAGCTATAGAAAGAATCAGCTCAAAACTAAACTCGGTATAGTGCATTATTTCAATTCCTTCTTGCTATTCACACTAAAAATGAGCATGGCCATGCCACAGGACACTTGTGCTCTCAGGACACTTGTGTAATACTTTTTAAACTGGGAGGAACTGTTGGGTCGGACCCATGCCAGAAGAAAGGAGGAATTGCTACTTCTCATTAACATTGATAGTTTGCTATTTAAAGTGTAACAGGATGAACAGTTGAAGGTATGTAAATGGACTACGAGCTGGGAAGTAAAATGGACCTACGCTGAACTTTTTTTTGGCAGTCTAGGACATATTGGGCTGAATGGTCCTCATTTCGGCCATAAATTTCCATACTTTCATATTATTTACAATAATGGGTATTTTGAAATGTTCACCGAATAATTCTGAAAATTAGGATGCATTTTAAAAGATTATTTTTACCAAATTAAATCATTATTGTATATTGTAAACTGAACCTGAGGAAGGAACATGGTCAATAAACCTTGTTTCTCAAGTGAGGTGTTTTTCCTATTTATATTTTACTTCTGCCTCTTCTGGTTACAATAAAATTTACATTTAACATCAAATGCATTAGACAAGCCGTATCCATGCTTAGCAAAAGGTATTGTTTGCTCATAACACCTTTATTTCTTCGTGTTTGAATAGCTTTTGTTTCAGGGTTATGTTCAGAATATCTGTACTAAATTTCAGGAAGCATACTCAAGGATTAAATACAATTCCTCTTGCAAAATGTCAGGGCAGAAATAAATTGAAAGTGCCATTTTTAATTAATTTTTTTCCAGAAAATGTAATTGCTATTAGGCAGATTCTGCCAATAGACCAAACTTGCTCAATGGCAGCTGCTTAAAACCTCCCTTTCTGAGCCCTACCATCACTTATAATTCCTACAGAGAATTTCATCCAATACTTCATACTTGAAGTTTTGTGAACTTAAGCTCTTGATAGATTGGCTAGATATTATCTTAACGGTCTCTTTTGCCTCTTACTGTCTCTGTTAATGACCCTGCTCAATTCAAAAAGATTTGGTCTCCAGTATTTACAAAAAGTCCTCAACCTAAATCAATAAATTCTTTTCTCTTTCCTCAGATGCTGCCTAACCTACTGAGTGTTTCCAGCCTTTTCTGTTTTTATTTCATATTTCTTTTTTTGGTGGCTTTTTCTGATTTTCAAGATTTGTTTCCCAATGCATTTCTCAACCCATATATGTTACTGTCCATATTGTGTTTTCTGGTGGGGCAAACGGTCACTTACATGTGGGATAGAAAGGTAATGTTTTCAACTACTGGATAATATGCATATGAATCCTTATAAAACGGCTTGAATCAACTTGCTCTGGAAATCCAAAGTAACCCAAATATTTCCAAAGATAGATTAATGTTTGTAGATATTCCAGTGAAAACAATATTAATGTGTTCAGAAACCTCAGAGTGTTTAAGCTCATTTGTGTCAGTGATCTGGAGCAGTCACAGAAATGACACAGATTTATCATTTATGGTTCCAGAAGTTCTTCCTCACAAGTCCAAAACAATGGTGGACTGTGGCTGAAGATTGAGCTGAAAAATGTTGCACACATTTCTGGGGGTGTTGGACACCTTCATGTAATGCCTGACATTGGCCGTGAGGTACTTTTGCTGGCACAATTTGTCCAATTGAAATCACACTGAACGGTAGAGCAATCTCAATTACAGTATAGAGAACAGATCAGTTTTAAATTACTCACAGAATAGCCAGATATTTCTAACCCTGTTTTTTCCTAAGACCATGCCATTTAAAAGTCCCAAGAAATGTTAGTTCTGAAATACAACCCCACATTTGTGCCATGATTGCATTGCTTCTAAAGGTCCGGGTCACATTCATTCTCATCTCATTATCATTCCAGGCTGTTGCTGCTGATCCCTCCTACATCCCACTTTGCTTCTTGCTGTGAAAATAGAGAAATCACAAATACTCCATACTCAGTGATGGGAGACTACATTTAGTTTTTCAACTCCCACAGACACAGCACTTAGCCTGCGGACATCCATAATGTTTAGGCATTGATTAACCACACATGTTCTTAGAGGGATCTCCCTAGCAATTTTCTACTGGGAGCACTTGGTTACAGTCCTGAATGGTCTTCATATCTCCTTTGCACAAGGAACACAAACTGCTTTTTACCAGAATATCCAGAAGCCTCTGGCTCACTTTGAAGAACTCCAAGCACCTTGGTTCATTGTAACGTCCAGTCATTCATTGCAAAAAAAAAAACAGCAGCTGGATGTGTGCTGCTTCTGCTAAAGGAAATCTATGTGAAAGCTGGCTGCCAAGTTCAATCCTGAAGGCGAAAGGCTAGTACTGGACAGAATCTGTAACAAATCAATAGAAAACACCACTTTGAAATGGCCATAGTGTGATACTACACTAAGAATCTAGATAACACCATTCTGTGAGCCTCGTTGTTGGAGGTATTGATTTTTATCTGACTTTTATCTGACTTTTGCAAGCAATATTAGAGTGATCCAAAATGCTGACTTAATGTAAGTTGGAGCGATTTTCCTTGTAAAATTTGTTTTGACCTCAGGAGGCAAGTCAGACTGAGCATAAAAAGTACTGCCAGTACAGTACTGCTCATTTTGTTAGCTATCCGAGGTAAACTTTCAATTTCTAGTTTTCCCTGCTTTACACTGAACAGAAGCCAAGTGCAAATAGTACCCTGGATTTGTATGCACTCTTACTTTCATAAGCGCAGAAGAAATAGGAACAAGAACGGGTCATCCAACCCCTCAAACCTGTTCCGCCATTCTCTAAGACCATGGTTGATCAACCTCAGTGCTGTCTTTCAGAACTATCCCTATAGCCTTTGATTCCAGAATCTACCAATCTCTACTAATTAACTTTTCCTGCCTTTTGGTGTAGAGATTCCAAAGGTTCCCTCTACGCTGAGCGAAGAAATTCCTCCTCGTCTCAGAACTAAACAGCACCCATTCTACCAATGTAATTCTGAAACTATGCCCCCAGTTCTAGACTGCTCAGCCAGGAGAAAGATCACTCCTGTATGAAGCATGTCAAGGCCGTTCAGAATTTTGTTAGTTTTGATGAGATGTCTCATTCTTCTAAAACCTCAAGTATGCAATGACAAATAATCTGCAGATCTTGTCTCAAGAATACAGTCCCAGTTTTTTCAATCTTTCTGCATATTGAAAACCTACCATCCTAGAAACCAATCTAGTGAACACTTGCTGCAACTCATCTATGTCAATTACATCCTTATATAAAGACGCCAAAACTGTGCACAGTAGTCCAGGGGTAACCTCACCAATGCCCGATATAATTGCCAGAAGGCTTCCTTACTCCTGTATTCAAACTACCATTAACCTTTCTAATTATCTGTTGTGCCTACATGTCGGCTTGTGTGA
This sequence comes from Mobula birostris, assembly GCF_030028105.1. NCBI lineage: Eukaryota > Metazoa > Chordata > Chondrichthyes > Myliobatiformes > Myliobatidae > Mobula > Mobula birostris. The sequence goes on from NC_092375.1 coordinate 52,693,141, forward strand.
AGGCACATCCCTGGTCATTCTTAGGTTGTGAAGCTGTGATTACTGGGTTCCCTGTATGTCCCGCTAGTCACAGGCTACCAATATGAGAAGGATCTGTTTATTCACACTTTTTGCTTTCTGTGATGAGGTAAACAATCATTTGGAAACTACATTGACTTGAAGGATGACATTGATAATAGGGATGAGAACTGAGTGTAAGCTACCCAGATTGCTAGCAGAGTAATACTGAAGCACACGACTATTTATGGATCTTCACCATCTGCTGTATGGATCCTTGCAACCAAGCTGAAACATGGAAGCAGCACATGCCAATGCTGATTATGTTTGCCAGCTCCTATATTTTTCTTCCATCTGGCATGCAGCACTTCTGCCTTCTAGAAATATAAGTGAGCTTTCCTTGCACCCACTTCAGGCACCATCAGCTACCAAATGGGGCTTTGCTTGGCACTCTATCATTTGTTCACACCCAGTGTCTGCATCCTCCACATTCTCCATTATATTTTACCAACCATTTCTTCCCATTTTGTAACTGCCAAGGCCAAAATATTAATTGGAAGTAGTTACCACTTTGAAGAATCTGGTACTTGGCTTCAGAGTCTAGAAATGAAATCATGCAGAGCTGTTTGTTGGGATATAAGTGCTTCCTGCTATGAATATCATTGATTGCTTGTCCCTAATTGCCTCTCTAAGCCACTTCAGTGGGAAGTTAACATTCAACTTCATTGATGGGTCCAGATTCATCTGTGAGCCAGATCAGAAAGGCAAATCAGATGCCCATTCCTGAAGGACATCATAAAAACAAAAACACAGTCTGCTATTTCTTTCACCACTATTATGTTTCTTCTTTTTGTTAAAAAAAAGAATTTATTTAATAACCTGAATTTAACTTTCCTTGCTGCTATGATGGTATCTAAATGGTTGATTCTGGATCGTGGTCCAGGCTTCCATACAATAGTCCAGTAAATTAACTATTAAATATCTTGCCCTCAGTACTGAGCATGATTAAAAGGTATTTAGTTCCTTCATCCAAATGACTGATATATATTGTCAAAAGCTGGGACCTAAGCACTGATCCCTGCAGTACCCATGAGTCACAGCCTGTCATATATCTACTTACTTTGCATGTGGGCAGTCCTTTTGATGACGAGGGCCAATTGTACTAATCATGGCTTCTGGTTATACATCTCCATCACAACGTTGGATTGTACATTAGAGAAGTATGATGCCTATTCCTGTGGCAATATCACTATTTCCATGTATCAGGCTGTAGCAGATTGAGAACTGCTGCTTTACTGGACATTGCATGAAAATGTGCTGAAAGGCTCTACATTAAGATATTGTGCTCATATGAAAAACATCCTTCTGTGGACCTGGAAGTGAGCCCTGCGCAGTTCCCTTTTAGTACCTCTTCCTAAGCATAAAATAATTGTCTATCCATTCATTTTTATGTTCCTGCATTTGTTGAATTTTCCAAGTGAGCTGCTGACACATGGTTTCTTATCCCCTTCTCTCAGGCAAGCTTCCAGTGCAAAGCATCAGCATGGGTAAACAATATTTCAAAAGGAAAACCTGTCAATGCAGACGAGTTCATTATTGGATGGTGTTGATATTACTGCTGGTCAGGGCAAAGTTTACTAGCTTGCTAGTGCAACAAAGGAAACAATGTTTTAGTTGGAGGGAAAAGCAATCTGCATTTTACCCATCATGTTTGTGGATAGCGCCATATAGAGGGACATTTATCAGCCAACAGATGTTACTGATCTGCCTTAGACACTGTTCAAAAAGCAATAGTAGCAATTAACATTTACCTGACTGTCATTCTGCCCGGGAATTAAAGTATGGTGAAAATCAGCATTTGCTTATTATACTCTTCCTCTGGGATTCGGGCCTTTCTGTATTATGAGTAAAGTTCCAGGGGCATTTTTCTAGAATTTTACGTGAAACCAGTTGCAAATTTAGTAACAGGGATTATGGAATTGTAAATAATTTAATTTTATTTATATGGCTCTTGAAGGATTGTAATTCTGTCTGTGCATGGGATGAAACAAAACTGAGAGTGGCAAAACAGTAGAAAAATAAGGCCAAGTACTGTATATAACTGGTGGGCTAAGTGCCACTGCTTGTTTTGCACCTTCATTAAAGGTGAAATCCATTTCCTAAATGTCCTTCCATATCAACATTACTTTATCCATAGATAGTTTGAAAGTGCAAAATAAATCAGCAACTCTTTTTCATTGAAGGTAAAATGGAACAATATTAGTGACAATATCCACGGGTCGGAAGATGAGACCACTTAATTCCTAGCACTATATACTAGCGACCAACAAATTCTGCATATTTCAAATTAAGCTTAGCTACATTAATGAACTTGCTCTCCTGTGAATTCTAGAGATGCTACCGGTATATTTAATCAAGACTACAATATATATCGCTTATTAAAATTAATCATTGCCAACACTTGAAATAAGATCAGAAGAAGATTAATGCAAATAGGATGTAATTATCATCAACGGACCAGAGAACCTTCCATTATGTCACTGGACATGAACAGAGCTGGAACTATAATCATTTTTTGAGTATACTATAAACATATTCTGTAACCTAAATATGGAACAACCTATGGAACAATATATTGTGTATTGGTTAAAGTAGAAATATATCTGGTATGATTTTATCCAAAGATTTACTTTAGCATTTGAAAACACATGCAAATTCTAACAGGAAAATCCTGATAAGGGTAGTGGTAATGGATTTTTCTCTGCGACATGGTAATAGTGGAGTTTGTTGGGTGGTAGCTCTTGCTGCAGAAGGTCAGACTACTCAAATGTTCCTATGTATATATTCATTGCAATGAATTTCTGGTGTGCATGAAAAACACTTAGACTTTCAATTAAAAGCCATAGTCATAATTTGTACTCTATTGATGTAATAGCTGAGGAAAAATAATTTCTTTTCAATGCAAATATTTAATGGCTTGAGAAGTATTTAAGACAAGTAACTTTCAAATGGACATTTTTGTTGAATTCATTTTTGTAGAGTCTTAAATATTGTAGCAAGCATTTGGTCCATGATGATAGATAGAAAAACTTGTTTATCTCAATGGCCATTTTTATTGTGACAAGCACAATAACAGACAGAGCGCAATGGTTTGGTGAGAACTAACTGAGTCACATACAGACGGAGGAGGTGATTATTACACACCTCAGTTACATTCAAGGTGGCACACAAACACATATCTGAGTAAATGTATAACCCAGGATAAAAATTAACAAGAGATGAACTTGAACATCTCACCATAATTCTACTGAACATATGCACCTTGAACGCATTTTAAAAAACAAGAACAATAAGTCATGTTGGATGCTCGGAATGCTGAGGCGAACTGTTGGCATCACTTCCGGAGTGCCACAGTATGTTACATTTCTAAAATTGGCACACGTTTATATCGTGCTGCAGTGTTGCCTTCCTGTCCAATGTGGAGCAGCAGTGGACATACAGTATTCAGAGAGGTGCTCTTGAGTAATAAGCGAGTCAAGGTTTATGGGAACTCCAGCTCCCCTACCCTTGCAAATCAATGTCTACTTCCCCTTTCTGAACTCCACTCACTCCCGCTATTCCCAATCTCTAACCACTGCCCCCCTCCCAAGCCCAACTAAACTCCTTCCTCCCTCAAACCTCCTGATCTCTACCTTCCCCAAGCACTCCTGTACTCATGGCTCCTTGATCTTGAATTTCAAGCATCTCCCAATCCTCCTAACATTCAGCCTCCCCAAACCCTCCCCCACCCCCTATCCACCACACCACCATCTTCTCCAGGTCAGATGAAGCCATTGTGGAGTTCCATGGACAGACAGACGAGACCCTGCTCTGTGCAGGCGCTGCTGATACCAGCCACCTGTCCAGAGGTTGTATCTGGGGCAGCTTATTGATCTTTGGAGTTCCATTCTTGTATGTATGCTGCAGTTCTTCTGGGCATCCTTGTCCACCTACTTTGTTTCATAGCCATAAATATTTTCCACAGAAACAAAGTTACAGATTATAATAAAATAACAATAATTAAAAAAAAACAAAACACGCTAGAAATTCTGAGCAGAACTGACTGTATCTGTGAGAAGAGAAAACAGATGCAATGTTTCAGATAGAAGACTCCTTCATCAGAATCGACTAGAACAAAGCATGTTTATAAAGGGCAGTTACTTCAAAAAATCTAGCATAATTTACTGAGGCAGAGCTGATCACTGAGCTGGAACTAGGCACACAAGGTTATGAATGCTCAAAGAAACAAATTTTGAATAAACATCTGAAGATCCATAAGCATCACAAAATGTAACTTCTAAAGAGACTAGTTCTATTTCTTAATTATAAGTAAATACCTGATGAATATGTTAAATTTGAAATAAATTCCTTACCAATGGGATTAGTCAAAATCAACATTTTTAAATAAAAACTATAACTTTTAATGAACTTGGTAAAAGATTTGGGGAAAAGGTATATAAATCATGTGAGATAATTACACTTCATAGAAAAGTTAAAAGACACATTTAGTACAAAATTTAAAAGACCCTGAAATCATATGCATCGAAATTAGCCAGTTAACTGGATATAAACATTTATAGAGCATTAAAATCAATTAAAGCTGACAAAAGCAAATCTCTCTCATACTCACTTCTCTCTTAACTGTTGTTGTGTGTGCATTCTAATATTGGACTTCATTCATTTGCAAAAGTTTGAGTGTTCCTTCTGTAAGCTTCAATTTTACTGAGTGTAACAACTGACCCTATTGCCTAATGTTACATAAATGCAATCAATCCATTCTTAAGCCTATTTTTGCCGTCGTATTAAATCATACTTTAACTAAGATAAATCTGTATTTGGTTCTTTGCCCATGACAGGTTCACAGGCAATAAATAATGTATGCATTTCTTTCATAATTGCCTATAGTTCTGATCATTTTGGAAATCCACAGTTTGAACAGGACACATGAATGTCTCAGTTATAATATTTCCATTTTTTGAGAAGAAGGCTATACAGCCAGCTAATTTTCCTTGTAATCTGTTTCTATTAACTCCATGCCCCCCCTACCAACCAATAAACACAGAAACCCATCCTCTTCCCAGATTCTGCCAGCCACCAACATGAGGGGCAATCTTCAGTGGCCATTCAAATTCCAACCCACTCATATTTTGGGATAGAGTCATAGAACACCACAGCACAGAAATAGGCCTTTTGGCTCATGTACATGCTGAACTATTAATCTTCCTAGTGCCATTGAGCTGCACTCAGATCATAGCCCTCCATATCCCTCCCATCCACCACCCTCAGAGTGAAGAAGTTCTCTCTCATGTTCCCCTTAAACATTTCACCCTTCACCCATCACCCTTAACCCATAACCTCTAATTCTAGTTCATAGAACATAGAATATAGAAAACCTACAGCACTATACAGGCCCTTCAGCCCACAATGCTGTGCCGAACATGTCCTTACCTTAGAAATTACCTAGGATTACTCATACCCCTCTATTTTTCTAAGCTCCATGTACCTCTCCAGGAGTCTCTTAAAAGATCCTATCGTATCCGCCTCCACCACTGTCACCGGCAGCCCATTCCATGCACTCGCCATTCTCTGTGTAAAAAACTTACCCCTGTCATCTTCTCTGTACCTACTTCCAAGCCCTTTAAAACTGTGCCCTCTCAGGTTATTGATAAGTTCATCCAATCTTAGTGGAAAAAGCCTGCTTGCAGTTACCCTATCTCTACCCCTCATAATTTTTTATACTTTTATCAAATCTCTACTCTTTCTCCTATGATCTAGGGAATAAAATCCCAGCCTATTTAACCTTTTCCTATAATTCATTCCTCAAGTTCTGGCAACATTCTTGTAAGTTTTCTCTGCACACCTTCAATCTTATTGAAATCTTTCCTCTAGGTAGGTGACCAAAACTGCACACAATACTCCAAATTAGGCCCCAGCAATATCATCTGTAACTTCAACATAACATCCCAACAGGTGTACTCAATGCTTTGATTTAAGAAGGCTGATGTGCCAAAAGCTTTCTTTACGATCCTATCTACCTGTGACACAACTTTCAAGGATCTAAGGATTGGTATTCCCAGATCCCTCTGTTCTACTGCACTCCTCAGTGCTCTACTGCTCACTGTGTAAGTCCTGCGCTGGTTTGTCCTCCCAAAATCCGACACCGCACACTTGTCTGCATTAAATTGCCTCTGCTATTTTTCAGCCCATTATTCCAGCTGGTCCAGATATCGCTGCAAGCTTTGATTGTCTTCTTCGCTATCTACTACATCCCCAGTCTTGGTGTCATCCACAAATTTAGTGATCTATTTCACCACGTTATCATCCAAATCATTGATATGGAGTAGATGATAAATGAAAACGGGCCCAACACCAATCCTTGTAGCACACCACTAGCCACATGCTTCCGGTCAGAGAGCCAATGTTGTACTAATGCTCTCTGGTTTCTTTCATGAAGCCAAGATCTAATCCAATTTACCACCTCATCTTGAATGCCAACTGATTAAGCCTTTGTGGCCAAGTCCCATGCAGGACCTTGTGAAAGGCTTTGGTAAAGTCCATGTAAGCAACATCCACTGCCTTGCCCTCAGCAACTTTCCTGGTAACTTCCTTGAAAAACTCTATAAGATTGGTTAGACATGACCTATCACACAAAAAAAAACATGTTGGTGTGAGAGGAAGCTGGAGCATTCAGAGAAAAGCCATGGTGTCCCTTATTAATGACTGTCACCAGGATACCCGCTCAAAAACAGATGGACCTTTTTTTGAACACCTTTGTCACAACTCAGTATTTATTGGGTTAATATTTTAGTAAAATCACTGTTATACTCTGAAATGTAATAATAATATTTACTTACAGTGTTAATGTCCCTAACAAGGTTGACCCTAGAAAACGTAATGTTCACAATTACCTGGTGGATTTTATGCAGAATCTTTACGACAAGCTGAAATGCGTTAGAAATAGATACATTTGTCTGACTTGTTAAAAAAAAATCAGCTTCTATTTTTTTTTTCTAATTTATCAGTTCATTGCCTTTCATTCATCCAAATGAAATGTCCTGCTTGTTATTGGTCACATTTTTCTTCTCCTGTCTTCAACCCTCCTCCTCCTCCTCTTCCTGGACACCCCACCCAGGCCTTCTACCTGCACTTGATCTCTTCATCTTTTCATCTCCAACTGTCGCCGAGACATCAACCGTCTCAACTTCACCACTCCTCTCTCCTGTTCCAACCTCACTCCCTCTGAACACACTGCCCCCCACTCTCTCCACACTAATCCCAACCTCACCATCAAACCCGCTGACAAAGGTGGTGCCATAGTAGTCTGGCGGACGGACCTCTACCTCTGAGGCCAAACGGCAGCTCTCTGACACCTCCTCTTACTTTACCCTGGAACAGAACCCCACCAGAAAACATCAAACCATTGTCTCCTGTACCATCACCGCCCTTATCATCTCCGGAGGCCTTCCATCCTCAGCCGCTAAACTCATAATTCCCACACCCCATACCGCTCGGTTTTACCTCCTCCCTAAGATCCATAATCCTGACTGTCCCAGTAGACCCATAGTTTCTGCCTCCTCCTGTCCCACCGAACTTGCATCTGCCTACCTGGACTCCATTTTGTCACCCACAGTTCAGTCCCTCCCCACCTACATCCGGGATACATCCCATGCCCTCCACCTCTTCAATAACTTTCAGTTCCCTGGTCCCAACCGCTTCATTTTCACTATGGATGTCCAATTCTTATATACCTCCATTCCCCATCAAGAAGGCCTCAAAGCCCTCCGCTACTTTCTGGACAATAGACCTCACCAGTTCCCCACCAACACTACCCTCCTCCGGTTGGCTGAACTGGTAGTCACACTTAATAACTTCTCTTTTGGCTCTTCCCACTTTCTTCAGACTAAGGGTGTAGCTATGGGAACTCGCATGGGCCCCAGCTATGCCTACCTCTTCGTTGGTTATGTGGAACAGTCTGTGCTCCAAACCTATTCTGGTACTGCTCCCCAACTTTTCCTTCGGTACATTGACTTCGGTACATTGGTGCTGCTTCCTGCACCCATGCTGAGCTCGTCAATTTCATCGACTTTACTTCAAACTTCCACCCAGCTCTCAAATTCACTTGGTCTATCTCGAACACTTCTCTCCCCTTTCTCGATGTCTCGGTCTCCATCTCTGGAGACAGACTGTCCACTGACATCTTCTACAAGCCCACTGACTCTCATAACTACCTTGACTTTACCTCTTCCCACCCTGCCACATGCAAAAATGCCATTCCCTAATCCCAGTTCCTCTGTCTCCGCCACATCTGCTCCCAGGATGAGGCTTTCCGTTCCAGGACATCTCAAATGTCCTCTTTCTTTAAGGATCTTGGTTTCCCTTCTGCCATCATCCATAATGGTTTCACCTGCATCTCCTCCATTTCCCGCACTTCGGCCCTCGCCCCATCCTCCCGCAACCACAACAAGGACAGAATTCCCCTTGTCCTTACCTAGCTCCCCACCAGCCTCCGGATCCAACACATTATCCTCCGCAACTTCCGCCACCTTCAGCAGGACCCCACCACTAAGCACATCTTTCCCTCTCCACCCCTCTCCACTTTCCGCAGGGATAGGTCCCTCCGCGACTCCTTGATCCACACGTCCCTCCCCACGGATTTCCCACCTGGCACTTATCCCTGTAAGCGTAAGTGCTACACCTGTCCCTACACCTCCTCTCTTGCCACCATTCAGGGCCCCAAACAGTCCTTCCAGATGAGGCAACACTTTACTTGGGAGTCTGTTGGGGTCATCTATTGCATCCAGTGCTCACGGTGCGGCCCCCTCTACATCGGTGAAACCCGATGCAGATTGGGGGACCGCTTCGTCGAGCACCTCCGCTCCGTCCACCACAACAGACAGGATCTCTCAGTAGCCACCCACTTCAACTCTGCTTCCCATTCCCATTCGGATATGTCCGTACATGGCCTCCTCTACTGCGATGATGAGGCTAAACTCAGGATGGAGGAGCAATACCTCATATACCGTCTAGGTAGTCTCCAGCCCCTTGGTATGAACATAGAATTCTCCAACTTCAGGTAATTCCTTCCCCCTCCCTTTCCCTATCCCTATTTCACTCTGCCCCCTCCCCCAGCTGCCTATCACCTCCCTCATGGTTCTGCCTCCTTCTACTACCCATTGTGTTTTCCCCTATTCCTTCTTCACCTTTTCTGCCTATCACATCCCTGCTTCCCCTCCCCCACCCCTTTATCTTTCCCCTTACTGGTTTTTCACCTGGAACCTACCAGCCTTCTCCTTCCCACCCTCCCCCCACCTTCTTTGTAGGGCCTCTGCCCCTTCCCTCTTCAGTCCCGACGAAGGGTTCCGGCCCGAAAAGTTGACTGATCATTTCCACGGATGCTGCCCAACCTGCTGAGTTCCTCCAGCGTGTTGTGAGTGTTGCTTTGACCCCAGCATCTGCAGATTATTTTGTGTTATTGGTCACATTTACAAGTAGATATTTACACGAGGACAGGTAAGTTATAGTTTAAAGCTTTACAGGCCTCGCTTAAAGGGGAAGTTACTTATTAATAAGTCTAGTAATAGTTTCACTTCAAATGATACAGGACTTAGAGTAATAAGCACATAATGGCAAATCTTTCTCTTCACAGGGCTTTGCATCTGATGAAAAAGTAATCACTAAGGTGCCACTATGTCATCAGGAAACATTAATTAATCTTTCTGGTCAATGCTGTACATCTTGAGTGAACTGAAAACCACTTATAATACAGTTGTTCTTATGCTGTATACAAATACAGAGGCTCTCTTACCTTTTCCAATCCTCTACTTGACATAAATACAATCCTTTACCCTTGAAAACTTGCCTTTCCATGGTTGTATGCGGTCAGTCATATTAACACACACAAAGTACTGATATCATCTTGCATACCATCCATAAATAGTTTTGCAAAACATGGTAAGTAAGAAGTAGAAATTTACACAGAAAGAGAACACACAATAAATGAAAAAGACTAGAAGTTTTTAGTAATACTTGACTGGTCAGGCAATATCTGTGGAGATAAAGTCTGAGATAATGTTTTAATGATCCTTCAACGGGCCAGAAAAAGTTAGAAATAAAATTTTAACTACTTTCCTCAGTTCTGATGAGAGTTCAGTGGTTATAACATTTACTCTTTCTCTCCCTCTAGATGCTGCCTGACCTGTTCTGTTGCAAAACCTTTTTGAATTTCTTTTGCAGCATCTGTGCTCATTTGCTCAGAACAAAATGGTGATAATCTCTCGTACTCTCATTAAACGGGTACCATAAGCAATAATGCATAACTTCTGCACTGTATTTTGGGCAGTAATTAGAACATCAGACATTGGAGCAGAATTAGGCTATTCAGCCCATTGAGTCTGCTCTGGTAAAAGTTGCGAAGCCAGACAGATCCTGTTTTTCTTTGTTAACCAGTAACCCATGCTACAGAATGTCAAACTGAAGTAAAAGAGGAGGACGTGACTGAACTCCCATAGCCAGCTTTTACTTGTATATGTTGTCTGGTCTCTCAAATCATGAAGAAGGCTGTGATGATGTGGTGAATTTCAAACAATATTTTGGTGTGAGTCATAGCCATTAGCAGATTCTCGACTGTGCAGCAGTTACAAATATATTTGTGCACAGTAATTCAAGAATTCAGATTCAACATTCAAGATTGTTTAATATCATTTCCAGTATAAGTGTAAAGGAGAACAAAATTATTGTTACTCCGGTTCTGATGCAGCCAAAAAAAGGCACAATAAGAAAAATTTTAAAACACCTTAATATAAATATAAACTAGAGGTACAGTGGGGTGGGAACCAGAGTGACAGAAAAGTTTGTTGAGACAGATGTTAATAAAACTTCAGACAAAGTCAGGATTCAAAAGATTGAGCATGGTGTGATGAATATTCTGAGCTGCGTATATTTCAATGCAAGAAGTATTGCAGAAAAGGCAGATGAGCTCAGGGCCTGGATCAACACCTGCAATTATGACATTGTAGTCAGCTTGGCTTTGTACATAGTACGTCATGTCTAACAAATCTTATACAGTTTTTCCAGAAAGGTGATGGAGGCAAGGCAGTGGATAATCTCTACATGGGTTTTGCAAGGCATTTGACAAGGTTCCGCAGTGGAGGTTGGTCAAGAAGGCTCAATCACTCACCATTCAAGTTGAGGTATTAAATTGGATGAGACATTGGTTTTGCCGGAGAAGCTAGAAAGTGGTAGTAGATGGTAATTTCTCTGACTGGAGGCCTGTAACTAGTGCTGTGTCCTTTGTTATTTGTCATCTATATCAATGATCTAGATGATAATGTAGTTAACTGGATCAACAAATTTGCGGATGACGCCGAGATTGGGGGTGTAGTGGACAGCGAGGAAGGCTATCACGGCTTGCACTGGGATCTGAACCAGCTGAAAAACTTGTCTGAAAAATGGCAGATAGAAACTATTGCAGACAAGTATGAGGTGTTGCACTTTGTTAGAACCAACAACGATAGGTCTTACACAGTGAATGGTAGGCCACTGAGTAGTGTAGGAGAACAGGTGGTTCTGGGAATGCAAGTCCATAATTTATTGAAAGTGGCATCACAGTTAGATAGGGTCATTAAGAATGCTTTTAGCACATTGGCCTTGATAAATCAAATTATTGCGTATAGAAGATGGTATTGTTATGCTGAAGCCGTGTAAGACATTGGAGAAGACTAACTTGGAGTATTGTGTGCAGTTTTGGTCACCTACCTATAGGAAAGATGGAAATAAGGTTGAAAGAGTACTAAGAAAATGTACAAGGATGTGGCCAGGTCTGGAGGACTTGGGTAATAAAGAAAGCTTGAATAGAATGGACTTTATTGTTTGGAACATAGAAGTTTGAGAGGAGATTTGATAGAAGTATACAAAATTATGAGGGGTATAGATAAGGTAAATGCAAGCAGGCTTTTTCCACTGAGGCTGGATGGGACTACAACCAGAGGTCATGGTTAAGGGTGAAAGGTGTAAAGTTTAATAGGAACATTATGGGAAACTTCTTTTTTCAGAAGGTCATGAGAAAGTGGAACAAGCTGGTAGCACAAGTGGTGCATGCAAGCTTGATTTCAACATTTAAGAGAAGTTAGGACAGGTACACGGATGGTAGTGGTGTGCAGTGCTATGGTCGCAGTTCGTGTCGATGAGAGTAGGCAGTTCAAATGGTTCAGCATGGACTAGATGGGAAGAATGGCCTGTTTCTGTGCTGTACTCTTCTATGACTCTATGACATAATTCAGCTTGTATACATAGATGGATTGTATGTCCATAGAGTGACAAAGGCACAGAAGTGTCCGTACAGTTCTTATAAAAAGTATTCCCCTCCTTGGAAGTTTGCATGTCTTATTGTTTTACAACATTGAATCAAAATGGATTTAATTTGGCTTTCTTTAAGACTGATCAATAGAAAAAGACTCTTGAGTCAAAGTGAAAACAGATCTTTACAAAGTGAACTAAATTAATTACAAATATAAAACACAAAATAATGGATTGCAGAAGTATTCATCCTCTTCAAGTCAGTATTTAGTAGATGCACCTTTGACAGCAATTACAGCCTTGAGTCTGTGTAGATAGGTATCAGCTTTGCACATCTGGGCATGGCCATTTTTCCCCATTCTTCTTTACAAATCTGCTCAAGCTCTGTCAGACTGCAAGGGGATCGTGAATGAACAACCCTTTTCACATCCAGCCACAAATTCTCAAATGGATTGAGGTCTGGACTCTGACCTGGCCACCCCAGGACATTAACTTTGTTGTCTTTAAGCCATTCCTGTGTAGCCTTGGCTTTATGCTTGGGGTCGTCGTCTTGCTGGAAAACAAATCTTCTCCTAAGTCGTAGTTCTCTTGCAGACTGCATCAGGGTTTCCCTGTATTTTGCTGCATTCATTTTACCCTCTACCTTCACGAGCCTTCCAGGGCCTACTGCAGTGAAACATTCCCATGCAGCTGCCACCATGACGGTAAAGATAGTATGTTTTTGATGATGTGCAAGGTTTGGCTTACACTAAACGTAGCATTTAGTTTAATGGCCAAAAAGCTCAATTTTGGTTTCATCAGACCACAGAACCTTCTTCCAGCTGATTTCAGAGTCTCCCACATGCCTTCTGGCAAACTCTTGCCAAGATATCATGTGAGCTTTTTTCAACAGTGGCTTTCTCTTTGCCACTCTCCCATAATGTTACGACTGGTGAAGCACCTGGGCTACAGTTGTTGTATGCGCAGTCTCTCCCATCTCAGCCACTGAAGCTTGTAACTCCTCCAGAGTTGTCATAGGTTTCTTGGTGACCACCCTCACTAGTCCCCTTCTTGTACAGTCACTGAGTTTTTGAGGACGGCCTGCTCTAGGTAGATTTACAGCTGTGCCATATTCCTTCCATTTCTTGAAGATCGACTTAACTGTACTCCAAGGGATATTCAGTGACTTGGAAATTTTCTTGTATCAATCCCCTGACTTGTGCTTTTCAATAACTTCTTTTGCATAGTTGCTTGGAGTGTATTTTTATCTTCATGGTGTAGTTTTTGCCAGGATACTGACTCACCAGCCATTAAACCTTCCAGATACATTTTCACTCCTGTCAGTTGAAACACTTTGACTGAACACAGGTCTCCAAAAATAGATTTCCATTTAACTGATTATGTGACTTCTAAAACCAACTGGCTGCACCGGTGATGATTTGATGTGTCATCTTAAAGGAGGGTGAATACTTATGCGATCAATTATTTTGTGTTTTATTCTTGTAATTAATTTAGATCACTTTGTAGAGATCTGATTTTACTTTTAGATGGTAAAGTCTTTTTCTGTTGCTCAACGTCAAAAAAGTCAAATTAAATCCATTGTGATTCAATGTTGTAAAACAATAAAACATGAAAACTCTCAAGTGGGGGTGAATACCTTTTATAGGCACTGTAGATAATGTGACTAACAGCAAATGATAAAGTAGTGGTGGTGGTTTGGGTTAGTGGGTGGAAGTACGTAACATTACTGGCCCTGTTCCAACACGTTTTGGTAGATATGTCCTTGCTGTTGCCGGTGATGCATTGGGCAGTTCTGATTACCTGTTGTAGGGTGTTCCTATCCTCCGTAGTGTGGTTTCTGTACCATGCAGTGATGCAGCTTGTTTGGATGCTCTCTACTGTGCATCTGTGGAATGACAAGGTTGTACATGTGCATACTCTAGTCGTCTTCAGCCTCCTCAGAAAGCAGAGGCATTCGTGAGCTTTCCTGATGGCTTCTAAAGATATCTTACTAATCATAGAAAAGGCTGTGACAGAGAGAATTTATTAATTCTTCAGGCAGAATCAATGTTTTCTTATCTGTCCTGAGTTCAGGACAGATATCTGGTCAGTTTGTGTCAGAAGGATATCTCTCATTGCGATGTTGACAAAATGACTTGGCTACATCAGAAAGTTGATAAAAATTTATAGAAAATATTCTCAGCAAATTCTTACAAACTAGGTGGTTTATTTTGCCCTAATGCTTCATGAATTAGTCTTACTCTCCAAGAAAACAGAAACTAATACTGCAAAGCCCTAAATAATTAAAGTGTAAGTTTCCGTAAATAAAATGAAGTGAGGCATTTTACATTCAAGGAAAACCGTAACACAATTTATTGAACTCCAAAACCTGAACATAAAAGTGTGTTAAAAGCCATTTACATAATTACATCATCACGTCAGACCAGTCTCATAAAGTGAAAGCCCAACTCATCATTATTGGTTATGAACTAGGTACATTTCCATCAATTACGTTAGCCTGCACAGGCCCCTCACCCCCAGAATTCACTAAAACCGGTTTTGTGAGCCTGCCTGGAGATTGGATGGGCCATCTGGGTTGGGTTCTATGTTCCATGGGTGGAGGAAACATAGCTGCCTCTGGGTCATCCAGAGGTGTGTTGGCCCTAAGGGGATGTTGGTGTGCATCCTGGCAGATGAAACAAATGAGGCGGTATCTAGGTCAACAGGAGCCCAAGCATGCTGTACACGATGATGGAAGGTAGAAATAGGTGAAAGGAATTGGGTTTACTGAGGAGGGTGGAGTACTGTTGAGAGGCCAACCTGGCATCATGGCATCAGGAGTGAAATCACCTGGCACTTGTAATGGCTGACCGTATACCAACTCAGCCACGGACAACTGCAAGTCCTCCTTTGGAGCTGTCCTGAGCCCCAGCAGGACCCACAGGAGACATTCATACCCAACACTCATATTTCAGAGGAACCCTCAGAGCAGCCTTTAAAGAGCGGTGAAACCATTCGCACAGGCCATTAGAGTGCAGGTGATACACTGTGGTGCGATGTAGCCTAATGCCGGGATTCTGGGCCATCGCAGCCTAGTGGTCTGAAATGAATTGGGGACCACGGTCAGATAGGAAATATCAGATGGGGTGATAAACCGGGCAACCCAGGTGCTGATGAATGCCTGAGCCACGTCTGCGGCCATCATCGAAGCTAAAGGGACAACCTCTGGCCACCTGGTGGTACGATCCACTGTGGTAAGGAGGTCATGAAACAAGGGGAGGGGGGAACATTAATATGGTTAAATTGTCACTCAGGGACCTGAAAAGGTGCCAATGGTGCCTGGGCATGATGGTTAATTTTTGCCTGCTGGCACTTTACACAAACTGCAGGCTGATCATGCATATCTTTACTAAGGATGTGCCGCACATACTTTAGTGTATCCATTTTCTGTGAGGCCTTCTAGCCTGGATGTAAGAAGCTATGGATGGAGTTAAAAACAGTACACCTCCAATTTGCGGACACTATGAGGCAAGGGCAACCGGTTGAGACATCGCACAGGAGAGAACCCCCAGTTTTCTTGAACTTAATGTCAGCCAACCGCAAGCCCATGATTACTGTATGGTAAGCCTGGACCACTGTGTCTGTAGCTTGGTCAGCTGCCATGCCGGCATAGTCAACCACTATGTGGATGACCTCAATGGCTGGCCATGAGAGGCAGTCAGACACGGCACTATTTTCCCCTTTTGTTTGTTGTATATCAGTAGTGAGCTCTGATATGTAGGCCAGTTGGCATTGATGCTGTGCAGACCAAGGGTCTAATATTTTGGCCATTGTGTGCACAAGGGGTTTGTGGTCAACAAACACTGTGAAGTGGTAACCCTCTCAAAGAAAAGTAAAATGGCAGACGGCCAGATGGAGACTGAGAAACTCAGTCAAACGTGCTGTATTTCCTTTCAGGTGGATGGAGCTTCCGGCTGAAGGCAGCAGGTGGCTGCCATGCACTCTGACCAGCTGTTCATGCACGACACCCACGACATCGTCTGAAGCGTCAGTAGTAATGGCTATGGGTACGCTGGGGAGCTGGTGTGCCAGTAGGATCACATTGAAAAGAGCTTGTTTGGTGTCATCACATGGCCTGATTATGTTGCTGACCGGTCAAGCACATGATAAGGGGTATTGACTTTAAAGTCAGTAACAGGAGAAGCACAGATTCAGCAGCTCACAAAATGACGTAGTGTTAGAAATTCACAATGCCTAAAAACTCCTGTCGTTTTTTAGTAGTGCGGAGCGATGGAAATTCATAATGGCGGCTACTTGTGATGGGAGGGGTTTTGCACCTTCTGCGGAGATGAAATGGCCAAGAATGTCAATGGTTGACAACCCAAGGTAGCACTTAGCAAGATTACTAATCAACCCATGTTTGCCTAAGCACTCGAAAGTGTGCAGAGATGAGATATGTGTTTGGATTTGGATGTACTGGTGACAAGTATGTCATCCAGGTAATCCAATCTAACTCTTTTAATACAGAGTCCATCAACTATTGGAAAGTTGGTGCTGCATTTTCAGCCCAAATGACATGTACAGAAACTCAAAGAGGCCAAATGGGGTTAACACAGCCGTTTTGGGAATGTCTCTGAGCACTCAGGCCTCTGATGGTAGACCCTAACAAGATCAACTTTGGAAAAAATGAACTTTTTGGCCGAACGTGTCGAAAAGTCCTGGATGTGTGGGACTGGGTAACACTCGCTGGTGTTGGCCTCATTAAGGCATTGGTAGTGCCACATGGGCAGCAACCATCGTTGGAAATAGGGACCATATGGAGGGGTGAAGACCGAGGCTATTCAACCAGTGTGCAATGCCAAGTCTTTCCTTGTTGGCAAACTCAGCCTTTGCAGTTGCCAACTTTTCTGGGTCCAGTCTATCTTTGGGATGAACTGGCAGGCCAGTTGTAGAAATATGGTGCTTGATTCCATGTTTTGTGACTGTCACGGAGAATGTAAGCTTGGTGAGGTTTGGAAATTCACGATGCTGCATGTGCTTGACAGAATTGTTGTAGGGAACTTACTGGGGGAACAGGGTAATGACCACAAGTCCTTGATATCCACAAGCTGGCAGTTCAAAAGATCGACTAACAGTCCTTGGGCACACAGGAAACCTGCGCAAGAGCATCACCTGTCATGTCCTATACATCTAGATCCTACTGCCTTTGGCAGTCTCCAGCGAGATTTCATTGCTGTTTGCCTTCTCATGAATAGGCAATGTTGGCAGCCTATCAGTTGAGCTCCTGCGTCACACAAGAAGTGTCTCCCTGAAAGGGTGTTGGTAATGAACAGTAGATGACCCTGGCATCTGGAACCTATGGTGTTCACAGACCTCTGATGTCCTGATGCGCTGGCACCATTGAAGCAAGGCGGTCGACACTTCCTTGTGTTCATACCAAAGCAAGCGTGGCAAAAACACAGGCCCAGCCTTATCAGTTTCACAGCTGCAGGCATCCTTGTGTTGGGGGCCTTACTGACCAGGCTTATTGAGGTAGAGAAAGGAGGCGGAATTCCGCATTGTTGCCTAGCAGAGTGTAGACTATCAGCCATTTTAGCAAGCTCACTATAGTCCTTCAAGTGTACTTTCGCGAGGGCTATCTGAACTTGATCACGCATTTACTGCATGAAGAGTTCTTTAAAAATAAAGCAAGGATGGTGATTTCCCAGGAGAGACAGCATGTTGTCAATTAGCTCCGATGACCTAGTATCACCGAGGCTAGGAAAGGAGAGCAGCTGTCTGGCACGCTCAGGCTCTGACAGTCCAAAAGACTGTAAAAGGTGAGTCTTCAATGTTTGGTATTGATCACACTCAGACAGGTGTTCTAGTAGACTCACCACCGTCATGGTTGTGGAGTTTCCGAGCAAGGCTACCATTTAAAAATATTTGGTGTTGTTGGTGGAAATTTCTCAGCGCAAATTGGGTCTTGGCTCGTACAAACTAAACAAAGGCATTTTGTTCCCAAAACTCCAGCTGTTTCAAGGTAACTGCACTGGTCGACATGTTCAATAACTCTGGGGCATCCTAGAGCATCGGGGTCACCAGTGTAGGTTTTCATAATATGAAGTCAGGCATTTTACGTTTAAGGAGAACCATAACACATTTTATTGAACTCCGATATCTGAACATAAAAGCGTCCTTAAAATCCTTCACGTGATTACGTCTTCACATCAGACCAGCCTCTTAAAGTGAAACCCCAAATCAGAGTTAGTGGTTGTGAATTAGGTACAGTACATTTCCACCAATTACATTACCCTACAAACGTGCTTTTCATTACCAGCATTTGGAAATGATGCAAACATAATGAAGAACAACTTACAAATTTGTTTCTTCCCCTACATATAAGAATTGTTGAGATTTTCAAAAAAACGCTAGGGAGTTTTAAATAAGAAATAGGAACAGCTGCAAGCTATTAGATTCTCAGGAACTTCCAGTACTCCTTTTACAATTGACTGGATACATAGACTCTACTTACAGTCTCTACCTCCGGAACTCCATAATTATGTTGGTTCTTTATTTCCGTAAGTGACATAAAACCCTCTAAATGATTGTTTACTTATTTATTTATTTCACAATGCGTTGCGGATTAGGTCCTTCTGGCCCTTTGGCTCATGTCGTCCCAGCAACCCTTGACAGACCGGATTCACCCTAACCTAATGACAGGACGATTTACAATGACCAATTAATCTACCCTGTACATCGTTGGACTGTAGGAGGAAACTGGAGCACTCAGGAAAAACACACACATTCCACAGGGAGGACATACAGAGACTCCTTACAGATGGTGCCGGAATTGAACTCTGAACTCCAGGAAGACCCAGCTGTAGTAGCATCACACTCACACTGACTGCTATGCGGCCATGGTGCCCATTATCAATGTCCCTCCGTC
This sequence comes from Mobula birostris, assembly GCF_030028105.1. Classification (NCBI taxonomy): domain Eukaryota; kingdom Metazoa; phylum Chordata; class Chondrichthyes; order Myliobatiformes; family Myliobatidae; genus Mobula; species Mobula birostris. The sequence goes on from NC_092375.1 coordinate 52,712,378, forward strand.
ATTCAAATAAAGAGCAAAAATAAGAACATCTAGTTCCTATTGCAGCTATTGCCTTGAGCTGTATTAATATGGACCTGCTAGAGTCGGGCATATTGTTTACTGATGGAAAATTTCATTGTGAATAAATTTATTGCAGTTACAGGCAACAGGAAATTAGATTAAGGAAAAGAAGAGTATATACTCTGCAACTGGTGCAAATTCACTCAAGAAGAAAATAACCAGAAATAAATTGTTACTGACTTAAATAGCAAAAAAAAGCTTTAAAATGCAGGCCTTTATTATGCACATATTTTGACCATGCTTGCTGTCACCTTTTATCAGGGCCATGAACTTGATTTTCTAACCCCACCAAATCACATTAAAGAATTATTGCTGGACTATCGGTTTTAAAAATCAAAGTGTCAAAGGCATAGCACAAGTTTCAAGAAGTATTTATATTCCTGTGAATATGCCAAACTCAGGGTACATAATGAGAATATAGTCTGAGGAGTTCTGCATTCTATACATCAATCTTTGAGGTGGAGTGAAACTTCTTTTCCATATGTCTGTCTGTCTGGGTACCATATCCAATGCGGTCTTTGGTGACCATGGTTTTCCATATAGATCTATCCTTCGTTTTATGGATGACTTCCATTTCCTCGGTGTGTAGCCACCTGGTTATGCTTTTGATGTACATAAGCCGAGGTCTTCCTCTAGGTTTACAATCTTTCCACAGAGTAAGAATTTTTCTAGTTCATCTTTCCGCATGATGTGACCTAGGAGTCTGAGTTGTCTTTCTCTTATTGTTGGTATGAGTGATCGAACTGCTTGGGCTCTTCTGAGAACTTCTTCATCTGATGTGTGTGTGGTCCATGATATTTTTAACATACTCCTGTACAACCATAATTCAGCTGCTCCTAGTGTCTTTTCCATTGTTGGAGAAATGGTCCAGCATTCACTTCCATAAGTCAGGATAGAATAAATGTAACACTGCAGTATTCTGTTTTTAGTGTATGTGCTCATCTTTCTGTCTGTTAATATGGTCTTCAATTTTTGGAAAGCTTCTTTCGCCATTGCTATTCTGTATTTGATATCCGTGTCACACCTTATTAGGCTGCCAAGATATTTGAATTTGTTGACTTGTTTGATGTTTGTATTTCTGATCTTGATCACACATTGTGGGATGTTTGTCCTTCTGGAGGTGACCATGCTTTCTGTCTTCTTGGTGTTGATTGAGAGGCCTCTGCGATTACTTTCTGCTGCCACTATAGTGAGTAATTCTTGAAGTTTTGTTTCTGAGTCAGCTATTAGTACGATGTCATCAGCATATCTTATGTTATTTATATTATGGCCTCCAATTACTAATTTTTAATTTTTAATTACTAACTTTTCCATATACTAATTTAATATTTGAGAGAATACCAAGATACCTCGGGTTATAAAATAATTTACCTTTTAACTTATATGTGTGTGCAATTTTCTAAGAAACCTTAATTTGGCTAGCACACTGTCCATAACATTAGCCCCTGACGGGAGGTGAACTATGTTAGGTCTGATCCTGTATCATTAACCCAGGTATAATTTTGCATTTGTGAGTATAAGTGAGTATAGGGGGTTCAGTGTTGAATAATGCCAGATTGGAGCAATAGAGTTTATTTCCCTTTAAACATAGAATGTGGAACTGTAGATCACAGTACGGACACTTCAGTACAAGACATTGTGCCAGCTTTTCTAAACCTATTCTATGATCAATATAACCCATCCCTCCTACATAACTGCTAACCTCTCCATTTTTTATTCATCCATATACCTCTCTAAGAATCTCTTAGTTATTCCTAATGTATTGGCCTTAACTATTATCCTCTGTGGTGAATTCCAGGCAGTTACCACTCTCTGTGTTAAAAAAAATCTATCGCTGACATCCTCCACATTCCTCCACATACCTTAAAAGGATGTTCATTGCCATGTTGGGAAAAAGTCTCTTTTAGCTCTCTACAAATTCTATACCTCATTTCATCTTGTACACCTCTGTCAAGTTACTGTAACTCTCATCCTCCTTTGCTCCATAGTGAGAAGTCCTAACTCAGTCAGCTTTTCCCCTTAAGCCAAGTTTGTTAATCCAGGCAGCATCCTGGTAAATCTTCACTGCATGGTCTCTGAAACCTCCACATCCTTTGACAAGAACTGAACACAATACTGTCAGTCTGGCCTAACCAGAGTTTTATAGAACTCAATTCCCAGACTAATGAAGCCAACACACTATGTACTTTCTTAACCATCCTATCAATCTGCGCAGCAAATTTGAAGGATCTATGGACTTGGACTCTAAGATCCCTCTGTTCCTCCATACTGCCAAGACTGCTGCTATTAACTTGATGTTCTGTCTTGAATCTCAATTTTCTCAGGTGTATCTATCACTTCACATTTTACTGGATTGAACTCTGTCTGCTATTTCTCAGCCTAGCTCGGCCTTCTGTCCCATTGTAATGTACAACAACTTTCTATGTTATTTGGAATATCACTAACCTTTGTGTCATCTGCAGACTTACGAACACACACTTCTCCTTCTTCAAGCCCAGTCATTTATAAAAATCACAAACAGCATGTGTTCCAGAACAGGTTTTGGCAGAACAACACTGGTCACCAACCTGCAGGCCTAATACACACTATCTACTACCACCTTCTGCCTCATGCTGCCAAGTTTCCATGGATCCCATGCCTCATGACTTTCTGGGTGAGTATTCCCTGGGAAACTTCCTTGTGTAGAGACCATAAGATGGAGTAGAAGAATCAGGCCATTTAGCCCATCGAGTCTGCTCCGCCATTCAATCATGGCTGGTCCTTTTTTTTCTCCTCCTCAACTCCATTTCCCACCTTCTCCCCGTAATCTTTGATGCCATGTCCAACCAAGAACCTATCAATCTCTGCCTTAAATACACACAACGACCTGGCTTCCATAGCTGTACATGGCAACAAATTCCACAAATTCACCACCCTCTGCCTAAAGAAATTTCTCTACATCTCTGTTTTGAATGGACACCCCTCTATCCTGAGGCTGTGCCCTCTTGTCCTAGGCTGTCCCACCATAGGGAACCTCCACTCTATTGAGGCACTTCAACATTTACATAGGTTTCAATGAGGTCACCCCTCATTCTTCTGAATTCCATTGAGTAGAGGCCCAGAGCCATCAAATGCTCTTCTCTGGCAAAAGAATAAATCAAGGAAGGTAGTGCACCCGTGGCTGACAAGAGAAATTAGGGATAGTATCAATTCCAAAGAAGCAGCATGCAAATTAGCCAGAGAAAGTGGCTCACCTGAGGACTGGGAGAAATTCAGAGTTCAGCAGAGGAGGACAAAGGGCTTAATTAGGAAGGGGAAAAAAGATTATGAGAGAAAACTGGCAGGGAACATAAAAACTGACTGTAAAAGCTTTTATAGGTATGTAAAAAGGAAAAGACTGGTAAAGACAAATGTAGGTCCCCTACAGACAGAAACAGGTGAATTGATTATGGGGAGCAAAGACATGGCAGACCAATTGCATAATTACTTTGGTTCTGTCTTCACTAAGGAGGACATAAATAATCTTCCAGAAATAGTAGGGGACAGAGGGTCCAGTGAGATGGAGGAACTGAGCGAAATACTTGTTAGTAGGGAAGTGGTGTTAGGTAAATTGAAGGGATTGAAGGCAGATAAATCCCCAGGGCCAGATGGTCTGCATCCTAGAGTGCTTAAGGAAGTAGCCCAAGAAATAGTGGATGCATTAGTGATAATTTTTCAAAACTCGTTAGATTCTGGACTAGTTCCTGAGGATTGGAGGGTGGCTAATGTAACCCCACTTTTTAAAAAAGAAGGGAGAGAGAAACCAGGGAACTATAGACTGGTTAGCCTAATGTCGGTGGTGGGGAAACTGCTAGAGTCGGTTATCAAAGATGTGATAACAGCACATTTGGAAAGCGGTGAAATCATCGGACAAAGTCAGCATGGATTTGTGAAGGGAAAATCATGTCTGACGAATCTCATTGAATTTTTTGAGGATGTAACTAGTAGAGTGGATAGGGGAGAACCAGTGGATGTGGTATATTTGGATCTTCAAAAGGCTTTTGACAAGGTCCCACACAGGAGATTAGTGTGTAAACTTAAAGCACATGGTATTGGGGGTAAGGTATTGATGTGGATGGAGAATTGGTTAGCAGACAGGAAGCAAAGAGTGGGAATAAACGGGACCTTTTCAGAATGGCAGGCGGTGACTAGTGGGGTACCGCAAGGCTCAGTGCTGGGACCCCAGTTGTTTACAATATATATTAATGACTTGGATGAGGGAATTAAATGCAGCATCTCCAAGTTTGCAGATGACACGAAGCTGGGTGGCAGTGTTAGCTGTGAGGAGGATGGTAAGAGGATGCAGAGTGACTTGGATAGGTTGGGTGAGTGGGCAAATTTGTGGCAGATGCAATTTAATGTGGATAAATGTGAAGTTATCCACTTTGGTAGCAAAAATAGGAAAACAGATTATTATCTGAATGGTGGCCGATTAGGAAAAGAGGAGGTGCATCAAGACCTGGGTGTCATTATGCACCAGTCATTGAAAGTGGGCATGCAGGTACAGCAGGCGGTGAAAAAGGCGAATGGTATGCTGGCATTTATAGTGAGAGGATTTGAGTACAGGAGCAGGGAGGTACTACTGCAGTTGTACAAGGCCTTGGTGAGACCACACCTGGAGTATTGTGTGCAGTTTTGGTCCCCTAATCTGAGGAAAGACATCCTTGCCATAGAGGGAGTACAGAGAAGGTTCACCAGATTGATTCCTGGGATGGCAGGACTTTCATATGAAGAAAGACTGGATGAACTAGGCTTGTACTCATTGGAATTTAGAAGATTGAGGGGGGATCTGATTGAAACGTATAAAATCCTAAAGAGATTGGACAGGCTAGATGGAGGAAGATTGTTCCCGATGTTGGGGAAGTCCAGAACAAGGGGTCACAGTTTGAGGATAAAGGGGAAGCCTTTTAGGACTGAAATTAGGAAAAACTTCTTCACTCAGAGAGTGGTGAATCTGTGGAATTCTCTGCCACAGGAAGCAGTTGAGACCAGTACATTGGCTATATTTAAGAGGGAGTTAGATATGGCCCTTGTGGCTACGGGGATCAGGGGGTATGGAGGAAAGGCTGGGGCGGGGTTCTGAGTTGGATGATCAGCCATGATCATAATAAATGGCAGTGCAGGCTCGAAGGGCTGAATGGCCTACTCCTGCACCTATTTTCTATGTTTCTATGTTTCTATATGACAAACTGTTCAATTATAGAATTATTTTTGTGAACCTCCTTTGAGTGTTCTCCAATGTCAGCACATCTTTTATATTAGGGGCCCAAAACTACTCACAATGCTCCAAGTGAAGCCTCACCAGTGCTTTACAAAGCCTCAACATTACATCCTTGCTTTTATATTCTATTCCTCTTGAAATGAATGCCTTCCTTACCACTGGTTCAACCTGCAAATTAACCTTTAGATTAATTAACCTGCACAAGGACTCCCAAGTCCCTTTGCACCTCAGATTGTTGAATTATCTCTCCATTTAGAAACTAGGCCATACTTTTATTTCTTCTATCAAAGTGCATGACCATATTTTTCAATCACTGTATTCCATCTGCCACTTCTTTGCCCATTCTACTAATCTGTCTAAATCCTTCTGTAGCCTCTCTACTTCCTCAAAAGCTACCTGCCCCTTCACCTATTTTCGTATCGTCTGCAAATTTTACAACAAGGCCATCAATACCGTTATCCAAGTCAATGAAGTAAAACATAAAAAGAAGTGGTCCCAACACAGACCTCTGTGAAACCGGCTGCCAACCTGAAAAGGCTTCCTTTATTCCCACTCTGCTTCCTGCCAATCTCCCAGTGTTCCATCCATGCTAGTATCTGTCCTGTAATACCATGGACTATTAACTTGTTAAGCAGCCTCATGTGTGGCACATTGTCAAAAGCCTTCCGCAAATCCAAGTACACAACGTCCACCGATTTCCCCCCTGTATATCCTGCTTGTTATTTCTTCTAAGAATTCCAACAGATTCGTCGGGCAAGATCTCCCTTTGAGGAAACCATGCTGACTATGGCCTATTTTATCATGTGCCTCCAAGTACCCTGAAACTACATCCTTAAATCGACCCCAACATCTTACCACTCTCTGAGGGCAGACTAACTGGCCTATAATTTCCTTTCTTCTACCTCTCTTCCTTCTTGAAGGGCAGAGTGACATTTGCAATTTTCCATTCCTTCGGAACCATGCTAGAATCAATAGATTCTTGAAGGATCATTACTAATGCCTCCAAATCTCTTCAGCCATCTCTTTCAGAACCCTGGGTTGACACCATCTGGTCCAGGTGACTTATCTACCTTCAGACCTTTCAGTTTCCCAAAAACCTTTCTCTAGTAATGGCAACTTCACACACTTCTGCCTGTTCGACACTCTTGAACTTTTGGTATACTGCTAGTGTCTTCCACAGTGAAGACTGATGCAAAATACTTATTCAGTACATCCACCATTTCATTGTCCTCCATTACTACCTCTCCAGCATTATTTTCTTGTGGTCCGATATCCACTGTAGCCTCTCTTTAACACTTTATATACCCGATGAAACTTTAGTATCCTTTTAAATATTATAAGCTAGCTTACTTTTACATTCAAACAACAGGAATTCTGCAGATGCTGGAAATTCAAGCAACACACATCAAAGTTGCTGGTGAACGCAGCAGGCCAGGCAGCATCTCTAGGAAGAGGTGCAGTCGACGTTTCAGGCCGAGACCCTTCGTCAGGACTAACTGAAGGAAGAGTGAGTAAGGGATTTGAAAGTTGGAGGGGGAGGGGGAGATCCAAAATGATAGGAGAAGACAGGAGGGGGAGGGATGGAGCCAAGAGCTGGACAGGTGATTGGCAAAAGGAGATACGAGAGGATCATGGGACAGGAGGTCCGGGAAGAAAGACGGGGGGGGGGGACCCAGAGGATGGGCAAGAGGTATATTCAGAGGGACAGAGGGAGAAAAAGGAGAGTGAGAGAAAGAATGTGTGCATAAAAATGAGTAACAGATGGGATACGAGGGGGAGGTGGGACCTTAGCGGAAGTTAGAGAAGTCGATGTTCATGCCATCAGGTTGGAAGCTACCCAGACAGAATATAAGGTGTTGTTCCTCCAACCTGAGTGTGGCTTCTTCTTTACAGTAGAGGAGGCCGTGGATGGACATGTCAGAATGGGAATGGGATGTGGAATTAAAATGTCTGGCCACTGGGAGATCCTGCTTTCTCTGGCGGACAGAGCGTAGATGTTCAGCAAAGCGGTCTCCCAGTCTGCGTCGGGTCTCGCCAATATATAAAAGGCCACATCGGGATCACCGGACGCAGTATGTCACCCCAGTCGACTCACAGATGAAGTGTTGCCTCACCTGGAAGGACTGTTTGGGGCCCTGAATGGTGGTAAGGGAAGAAGTGTAAGGGCATGTGTAGCACTTGTTCCGCTTACACGGATAAGTGCCAGGAGGGAGATCAGTGGAGAGGGATGGGGTGGACGAATGGACAAGGGAGTTGTGTAGGGAGCGATCCCTGCGGAATGCAGAGGGGGGGGGAGGGAAAGATGTGCTTAGTGGTGGGATCCTGTTGGAGGTGGCGGAAGTTACAGAGAATAATATGTTGGACCCGGAGGCTGGTGGGGTGGTAGGTGAGGACCAGGGGAACCCTATTCCTAGTGGGGTGGCGAGAGGATGGTGTGAGAGCAGATGTACGTGAAATGGGGGAGATGCGTTTAAGAGCAGAGTTGATAGTGGAGGAAGGGAAGCCCCTTTCTTTAAAAAAGGAAGACATCTCCCTCGTCCTGGAATGAAAAGCCTCATCCTGAGAGCAGATGCGGTGGAGACGGAGGAATTGCGAGAAGGGGATGGCATTTTTGCAAGAGACAGGGTGAGAAGAGGAATAGTCCAGATAGCTGTGAGAGTCAGTAGGCTTATAGTAGACATCAGTGGATAAGCCGTCTCCAGAGACAGAGACAGAAAGATCTAGAAAGGGGAGGGAGGTGTCAGAAATGGACCAGGTAAACTTGAGGGCAGGGTGAAAGTTGGAGGCAAAGTTAATAAAGTCAACGAGTTCTGCATGCGTGCAGGAAGCAGCGCCAATGCAGTCATCGATGTAGCGAAGGAAAAGTGGGGGACAGATACCAGAATAGGCACGGAACATAGATTGTTCCACAAACCCAACAAAAAGGCAGGCATAGCTAGGACCCATACGGGTGCCCATAGCTATACCTTTAGTTTGGAGGAAGTGGGAGGAGCCAAAGGAGAAATTATTAAGAGTAAGGACTAATTCCGCTAGACGGAGCAGAGTGGTGGTAGAGGGGAACTGATTAGGTCTGGAATCCAAAAAGAAGCGTAGAGCTTTAAGACCTTCCTGATGGGGGATGGAAGTATATAAGGACTGGACATCCATGGTGAAAATAAAGCGGTGGGGGCCAGGGAACTTAAAATCATCGAAAAGTTTAAGAGCGTGAGAAGTGTTACTTTTACATTCCATCTTTTCCTGCTTAATGATTTTTTTAGTTGCCTTCCATTGCTTATTAAAAGCTTCCAAATCCTCTAACTTCCCACTAATTTTTGCTCTATCTTTGCCCTATCTTTAGCAAAGAGGGTTTCTTTGTGTAGTAACTGCCTGAAAGTTCAATGGGGACATTGTTATTTGATTAAACGTTCTTTTTACTTTGAGAAATAATCACTTCCTGGTTCAGAAATTGTATCTGGCAATTTCGAATTAAGTCACTCTTAAATCCAAACTGGTCTCTGTAGACAGATTTGCCCTGAAATGACATTTGTTGAAATGAATTGTTTTCACACTGCTGTAGGAATTCCTTTGCTTCAAAACTGGATTTGTGAATATTAATCATAAATGAACAAACATCTTATGATAGTGAATTTAACCAGCTGAAAATTTCAGAACATCATCTTGGAAATGATAGGCTCCGTTATTACATTATTTTCTTTGCAGAGTGTGGGACTATAACGAGGGGCCAGCAGCTACAAAAGTATACTGCTGTGTAGCTACCTCAGTGGAAGTAGCTGTAAATAGAGAAACAGAGTATGATGATGTTCATCATCATCTATCAGGTAATGCATCAGTTATGTATGTATATACATGTGTCGATACAGTACTGTGCAAAAGTCATGCACGTGTAAAAATACTCCGTAAAGCAAAGATGCTATCAAAAGTGATGAAAAGGTCTCTAAATATCAATAGAATTACTATAAAGAGCAGTAAACAGTAAAAAAAACTAAATCAAATCAATATTTGTTGTAACTTCCCTCTTGCCTTTAAAACTGAATCAATTCTCTTTCTTGCAGTTTTATAAGAAAAATGGCTGGTTGGCTGTTCCAAATAACTTGGAAAACTTGCCACGGTTCCTCTGCAGATTTTGGCAGTCTCTCTTGCTTCTGTCCTTCCAGGTAATCCCAGATTTTTTATATATATTTATTTATTGTAAACTGTGGTACATTTTATGTATAGTATTGTATTGCTGCTGCAAAACAACACATTTAGTGACATATGTCAGTGGTAATAAACCTGATTCGAATAGTGATTCTGCCTGCTGCCTATCTGTGGCTCCATCTTCCTGTACAGTATTACCTAAGCTGTACAGTGAACTTGCAGTAGTTGGAATCAGTTCTCATCTCCCCATCAGGGCATCAGTCAATGTGGCATGGTTTCAGCTCCTGCAGAGGACTTCTGAAATTACTCACTTTTATTGATTCAGATGGGAAAATCATTCTGATTATTGCAAGACCCTTTGGGTGAGGTGCGCACAATGAGACCCTGCACGCGCAGCACTGGTGCAAACTGGAAAAAGTAGCTAATTTTGGTGCATGTTTTCATGATAAATTTCTTACACTCACTTTACACAGTCCTGAGTGGTTCAAACATTTTTTGCTAAACAAAGCAGAATCTGCTACCTTTCACCAAAGGAATTGAATGGTTTCATACTAACCTGTATTAAATTCATCTGATATCTCAGCTTTCTATTTACAGTATGTGCTGCTGAGTGCCAAATCAATTGTCACTCTCTGATTTCTTTTTGCCTTCACTTTAATTGTTCTACACAATCATTTATGCTTATCACATCCATTTTTATTTTAATCTACATATAATATCATTTAACTGCACTAAAAAGACAATTTGCAATGTATTAAATCCAAATCCGTTTGCAGACTTTAATTCTGTTCCAATTATCCTGTCTGATTTCCTTCCTTCTCCCATTTTAACCCTATCTGTAAATTTGACAGTGCATTGGGATTCTGAATCTAAACTATTACTGCAGATTAGAGACCAGTTTGGTCTCTGGAGTCCCTTGTCAGCAGTAACCCACCCAACATCATTTGTCTATTTAGCAGGCATTGGTTCCTTTCCTGCAGCTAATTGCTAATCCTTGCCATCCTGACCCTCCTTTGGTTTAAGTTTCAGTGACAAATGAGAATGTTTGGAATGGCTTCTTAGAAATTTAAGTGAAGCAGGTTACATAATTTCATTCTAACCCAAAACGAAAGTTGGAATTTGAACAGACAATTCTGACCAATGTGGCTCATCCATTTGTTATAAAAGCTCTAAATGTTAGTAATGGCTCTTCTCAATAATGTGGAAGGCCCATTGGCGGTATTAATTTTGCAAAGCATAAAATATCGTCTGGTCCAGATTATTGGAGTTAACCACTTTGTCTTGATTTCTTTGATGCATTGATTTCTTTGAGAGGTTTCTGCTCGTTCCATACGAAAGCACTTATCTGGTTCTTACTCCATAATTATGGTGCAATTATTATTTAGATTTGGTATAGCTTAGAAGGAGGCCATTCAGCCCATTGTGTTTCTGCTGGCCAACATGGGCTCCAGGTTATCTCTGGAGGGTGTTTGAGATCTTATGACTGGTTCAATTGAGATAAATATTCTCATTCAGAGAATCTTCAGTTACCAGAGACACATATTGGGAAAAAAGGAGCAAGTGGAGGTAAACATCTTTTTTTTCACTCAGGGCAATTCTAATCAGCATGTCGGTACCCTGCAGAGATGGTGAGAACAAAATTCGCCATTGTCTTCAAAGAAGAATTGGTTAGGGACTCAAGAGAGAATCATTTGCAAGGCTCTGGAGAACGAGCAGGGGGTATACGACTGATAGGAGTACAGTGAGCAGCCAGTCTCCGTGGGCTGATTAGCCTCCTTTATCTCTCTAGCGATTCTCTGTTTCTATATTTGTTAGTGACTACATTTAGCACCTTCCAGAACATCACAGCTAACTAGACAAACTACAAACCTAGTTAGCTTTCATAGCTGACTCAATTCTGTCTGTACCGTATTAATATGTTTTTTATCTGGCAGGAAGCCATCAGTTCACCTTGTATTTTTCTTACTATGAATTAATTTAATTACCACAGGAGTATTATAGTGAATTTAAACCAGTGTGGGAATCAGGTTGAAGGTGTGAACAGGTAATGAGTTCTATTTGCGTAACATTTTATAATTGCTCTCAAAATGCTTCAAAGCTCCTCACACATAATAAGTTGCAATAGCCATGCTTATAGTGACATGTATTATTGAGGGCTGCAGAGCAAGTTCTGTAATTAATTGTGAGTTAAATATTTAGTCATCTGAACTGACAGTGTTGATGGAAGGGGCAGATAGTGGAAGGACACAAGGACGTCTACATGGCAGGTGTTTATTAGTGTCATGATACATTTTTACAGCACCTGAGCCAATGGAATAGGTGTAAAAACATTCAGTTTGATGTTTCTAGAAATCTGAACTACTCTGACATGTCCAAAAAGCACTTGCAGTTGAAGTACACCACAAAATTCTTATGGATCTCACTAAGGAAACATGTTACACTTTTTAGAGGGCTGTAAATATAGTACCTTTGATGGAGAACAGGAAAATCCTTGTTATTATCTTAATAGTTAAAACGCTATGCACCAAATATGAAAATCAAAAACTGCATATTGTGAGAAATCTAAAGCAAAATCAGAATATGTTGGAGAGATTCAGCAGGTCAGGCAGCTTTTGAGGGGAGAAAAAGGAGTCACAGTTTCAAGTCAGACACCATTCATCTGAATTGAAAGGGAGACAGACGTTTGTGAAGCTGCAGAAGTGCTGGTGGGTACTGTGGTGGAGGGGAGGAGATGGCTCTGATTGAGTAGAAACAGGGTGGTCACAGGGAGAAACTATAAACAAGATTTTCTGGTGAATGAGTAAGTGCGAGCTGCTAGCAAGTGAGAATGTGGGACTTGCAAAATGCAGGGCAGGGGACAAGCCCAAGAGCTCAACCTGGGCATGTCCTCCAATCCTAGAGAGAGTGAATAAAGGAAGGAAGAAAAAAAGTAAAACAAAAAAAAACAAGCTTCTGTTGTTTCTTTTTCAGTTCTACCATAGGGACTCCAACCTGAAATATTGATTTTGTTTCTCTTCCTACAGATGTGGCCTGACCTGCTGAGTATTTTCAGCATTTTCCACTTCTGTTTTAATATGTGGCAAGTGTCATGGAAAGCTGGCATAAAGGTTATTCTAGTAATAAATTAGAAGACAGTTTATGGAGTTGCACATGTATTTAACTGATCTTAAGGAGAGAGATAGCAGTAAAGAAGGTTCTCAGTGAATGTTTTCTTAACTGGAGCAGTGTGAAGAGCTACTTGTGCAGCTGTTATTACAAAATGAACCTGTGAACTCATTTTCAGGCCATTGAAGGATAAAGAGGTGAAGCACCCCGTCTATAACTTTGTCTGTCCAGGTGAGATCAGACAACTATATAAATAATAATGTGCATATTCCCTACAAACCACCCCTCGATCTCTTCTGTGTTCAAAGTTCAAAAGTTCAAAGTATATTTATTATCAAAGTACATATATGTCACCATATACAACCCCGAGATTTATTTTCTTGCAGGCATACTCAGTAAATCTATAATAGAATTATAACCATAATAGAATCAATGAAAGACCGCAGCAACTTAGGTATTCAACCAATGTGCAAAAGACAACAAACTGTGCATATACAAAAATAAATGAATTAAATAAGCATTAAATATTGAGAACATGAGATAAGAAGTCCTTGAAAGTGAGCTCATTGGTTGTGGAAGCAGTTTAGTGATGGGATGAGTGAAGTTCAGTGAAGTTATCCCCTTTGATTCAAGAGCCTGAGGTGGCTGAGGGGTAATATCTGTTCCTGAATCTGGTGGTCTGAGTCCTTGGGCTCCAGTACCTACTTCCTGAAGACAGCAGTGAGAAGAGAGCATGTCCTGGGCAGTGGGGGGTCCCTGATGATGGATGTGGCTTTCTGACAACAGCTATTCATGTTCATATGCTCAATGATAGAGAGGATTAAACTCCTGATATATCCACTACATTTTGCAGGATTTTCCGTTCGAGGATGTTGATGCTTCCATACCAGGCTGTGATCTTCTCCACTACACATCTATAGAAGTTTGTCAAAGTTTTAGACGTTATGACAAATCTTCCCAAATTCCTAAGGAAGTAGAGGCGTTATCGTGCTTTCTTTGTAATTACACTTATGTGCTAGGCCCAGGACAGGTTCTCTAAAATAATAACACTGCGGAATTTAAAGTTGCTGACCCTCTCCTCCTCCGATCCTCCGATGAGGACTGGCTCATGGACCTCTGGTTTCCTTCTCCTGAAATTAATAATCAGCTTCTTGGCCTTGTTGACATTGAGTAAGATGATATTATAATGGTACCATTCAGCTAGATTTTCAATCTCCCTCCTAGATGCTGATCATCACTGTCTACAACAGTGGTGTCATCGGCAAACCTGATTATAGCATTGGAGCTGTGCATAGCCGCACATTCTTGAGTATAAAGTGAGTAGAACGGGGGACTAAGCACACAGCCTTGTGGTGCACCTGTGCTGATGGAAGTCATGGAGGAGATGCTGTTACTAATACGAATTGACTGGGGTCCACAAGTGCGGAAATTAGGGATCCAATTGCACAAGGAGGTATTGAAGCCAAGACCTTGGAGCTTATTGATTAGCTTTGAGAGGTTAATGGTATTGAATGCTGAGCTGTAGCTGATAAAGAGCACCCTGATGTATCCATATTCGCTGTCCAGATGTTCAGGGTTGAGTGAAGAGCCAGTGAGATGACATTTGCTGTGGACCTGTTGCTCCAGTAGGCAAATCGGAGTGGATCCAAATCTCTTCTCAGGCAGGAGTTGAAATGTTTCAAAACACTTAACCACTGTGATGTAAGTGCTACTGGCCAATAGTCATTTGGCAGGTTATGACATTCTTCTTAAGCACCTGTATAATTGAACCTGCTTGAAGCAGGTGGGTACTTCAGACTGCCAAAGCGAGAGATTAAAGATCTCAGTAAACACTCCAGTCAGTTGATCAGCACAGGTTTGCATTGGTCAGCCCTGTGTTCAATTTTACCAGCAGATTTATGGGTAAGGGTTGGTGAAATAATAACACTGTTTGCTCAATCTCAATTCACTCCTCCTTTGGCTCTTTCTTTAAAGCTCTCACATTGGAATTTATAAATAGACGAAAACGTGCCACTTTGGGTACACTTTTAGGTTAGCTATCTTAGAAGGGCACCAGAAACTGAGGGAACTTCAGAAAATGAATATAGATCAACATATAAAAAATCAGGAATTCATGAGCTGGAGATAAGGTTCTCAAAGAGGAAAAATATTCTATCCATCTTGTGAACATCTGGGCTTGAAAGAGCTATCTAATTCATCCCACTCTTCTGGGCTTTCTATGTTACCCTGAAGAAATACATGTACTTATCCAATTCTCTTTCAAATGTTGTCATTGAAAGTGCCTTTGTCATCCTTTCAGGAAGTGTTTACTGAAGTGTAATAATTGCAAAGATAAAAAAAGACCCTGATGGGAATTATATACAGGCATCTGAACAGTGGCCAGGATGTAGGGTAGATAGAAAAGGCATATTAAAAAAAGCAATATTATGATAGTCATGGGGTGTTTCAATATGCAGGTAGATTAAGAAAATCCAGTTGGTGCTGGATACCAAGAGAGGGAATTTGTAGAATACCTATGAGATGGATTTTTTAGAGCAGTTTGTGATAGAATCCACTAGGGAGAAGGTAATTCTGTATTGGGTGCTGTGTAGTGAACCTGATTTGATTATGGAGCTTAAGGTAAAGGAACCTTTTGGAGACAGCGCTTACAATCTGCTAGAATTCACTCTGCAATTGAAAGGGAGAAGATAAAGTCAGATGTATCAGTATTACAGTAAAGGGAATTACAGAGGAAAAAGAGAGGAGCTGGCCAAAGTTGATTGGAAGGGGGCACTAGCAGGGGTTACAGCAGAACAGCAGTGCTGGGTTTCCCAGGAGCAATTTGGAAGACGCAGCCAAGATACATCCAAAGATGAAGCAGTATTCTAACGGGAGGCAACTGAGGCTGGCAAGTGAATTCAAAAACAGCATAAAAGCAAAAGGGAGGGCATAAAATAAAGCAAAAATTCATGAGAAGTTAGAGGATTGGGAAGCATTTAAAAACTAACAGAAGCTATAAAGAGAGAAAAGATGAAATATGAAGGCCAGCTAGACAATAATATAAAAAGGGTACCAGGTGTTCTTTTACAGATATATGAAGAATAAAAGAGAGCCGAGGGTGGATAGCGGACCACTGAAAAATGATGGTGAACAGGTAGTAATGGGGGAAACAAAGAAATGGAGGATGAACTTTGTGTATTTTGCATCAGTCTTCACTGTGGAAGACACTAGTAGCATGCTAGAAGTTCGGGACTATCAGGGGACAGAAGTGAGTGTAGTTGCTATTACAAAGGAGAAGGTGCTTGGGAAGTTGAAGGAACTGAAGGTAGATAAGTCACCTGGACCAGATGGTGTACACCCCAGGGTTCTGAAAGAGGTGGCTGAAGAGATTATGGAGGCATCAGTATTGATCTTTCAAGGATCATTCGATTCTGGCATGTAACCGAAGGAATGGAAAATTACAAATTTCACTCCACTATTTAAGAAAGGAGAGTTGCAGAAGAAAGGAATTTATTGGCTAGTCAACCTGAGTTGCTGGGAACATGTTCAAAACCATTATTAAGAATGAGGTTTCAGGGTCTTGGAGTCACATGATAAAATAGACCAAAGTCAGCATGGTTTCCATAAGGGGAGATCTTGGCTGACAAATCTGTTGGAATTCTTTGAGGAAATAACAAATGGGATAGACAAAAGAGAGTCAGTGGATGTTGTCTACTTGGATTTTCAGAAGGCCTTTGACAAGGTACTGCACATGAGGCTGCTTAACAAGATAAAAGCTCATTGAAAAGGAAAGATACTAAGACAAATAGAAGATTCACTGATTGGCACACAGCAAAGGGAGGGAATAAAGGGTGTTTTTTTCTGATTGGCTGCTGGTAACTAGTGATGTTCACAGGGGTCGGTGTTGGGACTGCTTCTTGTTATGTTATATGTCAATGATTTGGATGATGGATTTGATTGCTTTATGGTCAAGTTGTATATGATACAAAGATAGGTGGAGGGACAGGTAGGGTTGAGGAAATAGGGAATCTGCAGCCTGACTATGTCAAATTGGGAGAATTAGCAAAGAAGTGGAAGATGGGAGTGTAGGGAAGTGTATGATCATGCACTTTGGTAGGAGAAATAATGGTGTACACTATTTTCCAAATTCAAAAAAGAGAGTAAAAGGGAATATAAGAGTCTTCGTGTTGGATTTCCTAAAGATTAACTTGCAGGTTGAGTCAGAAGTAAGGAAGGGAAATGTAATATTCGCATTCATTTCGAGAGGACTTGAATACAAAAGCAAGGATGGGTAATACTCAGGCTTTATCAGGCATTGATCAGACTGCACTTGGAGTATTGAGAGCAGTTTTGGGCATCTTATCTAAGAAAATATGTGCTGGCATCGGAGTGGGTCTAGAGGAGATTCATGAGAATGATCCCAGGAATGAAAGGGTTAACTTTTGAGGAGTGTTTGAATCCTCTGGGCCTAAATTCACTGGAGTTTAAAAGAATGGGGTGGGGGTAAGGAGTGGAGACCTCATTGAAACTTATTGACCATTGAAGGGCCTAGATAGAGTGAATGTAGAGTGGCTGTTTCCTATAATGGTGGAGTTTATGGCTAAAGCACATCCTTAGAGTAATGGTATGTTCATTTAGAACAGAGATGAAGAGGAATTTCTTTAGCCAGAGGGTAGTAAATATGTGGAGTTCATTGCCACAGGTGGAAGTAGAGGGAAAGTCATTGGGCGGATTTAAAGTGGAGGATGATAGATTCTTAATTAGTCAGGGCAGCAAAGGTTACCGGAAAAAGGCAGGAGAATGGGGCTCAGAGGGATAATAAATCAACCATGATGAATGGGAGAGCAGACTCGATGGGCGGACTAGTGTAATCCTGCACTTATGCACTCTCTGCATAAAATACTGAAACACTAAATTTATTCCCTCTGATGAAAATGACATTGAAAGTAGGACATGCTAGGTTTTTAAACATTTTGACAGACATGGATAGTGTAGATGAAAGGAAGTTATTCAGCTTACCTTGATCTCAGACCTAGAGGACATATGTATAAATTCTCCAAAATTAACATGCCTTAAGCAAGAGTGGAGATAAGATGTTTCTTTTTCTCTCTGAAGAACAATATGTGTGCAACAGAATAACATCAAAAGAAGTTAATACCTAATATTGATTAACTGATGTGGATGAGCATCCAGTTAAGACAGAATTGGAAGATTAATGAGGATAAGTAGTGTTGAAAACTTGGGAATATTTATATTTACATGTGGTACTGGCACTGTGTGAATAACAGTCCAGATCTTCCTCTGAATCATACCAGATTTGCTTAGATTTGGAGCAATTAGCAATCCAAGCAGCAGCTCCTTCCATAACAGTATGCCTTTGTATTTCTCTTGCAAATAAAATTGGCAATATACATTAAAGTCCAATGCAAACTAGAGCGAGAGGCTATACAAACATGAGAAAATCTGCAGATGTTGGAAATCCAGAGCAGCAAACGCAAGATGCTGGAGGAATGCAGCGGGCCTGGCAACATCTATGGAAAAGAGTAAACAGTGAACATTTTGAGCTGAGAGTCTTCTTCAGGACTGGGAAGGAAAGGGAGAAGTTATACCCAATATTTCCAGTTTGTTTCCCACCAAAATTAGTGCCTAATTACTGCAACTTTTTAAGAACTAGAGGGGATTTGTGGAAAATAGGTTCAATATTGGGGATGTGTTTTTTGGAGAGGTGGTACTGAAGGATTTGGTTAATTTATCTCAGTATTAATTTCCTTATGACTTTGGGGGTCCAATCAGGAGTGCGTATTTCACTTATTCTGAAAACAGTCCTACAAAAACACAAGAGCTTCCAAAGACTACTAATCCTTACCTCTCCAATACTCAGTTCCCTTTTCCAAACACAAAAGGATTATTCATTAACTACTTCTGCTTGTATGTTCAAACATATAATGTGTGCAGTTCTGGTAACTACGTTACAGGAAAAATGTGGAGACTTTGGGGAGGGTGCAGGAGAGGTTCACCATGATGTTGCCTAGGTTGAGATTATGAGCTGCAAGGAAAGGCTCGTCAAACTTGGATCTTCTTGTCTGGAGCATCAGACCTGTGTTAGGAAGGATTCTGGAATTATGTGAAGATAGAAGATATTAATTCAAATAAGAAGCTGCTTCAGTTCTTATTGTAAATGTAAATACATTCAGGCAGTTTGCAATTAGCCTTTGATTCTTATTGTAAATTGCAAGCAGCAAATTGAAGTTAAATTGGCCCACAGACTAAGACATTGCATATGCAACAGCCTAACATTAAGACAATTGGCTGTGTTAATTGCTTTGCACATGCCAGGCTAAATGGCGAAGTTATTTACACCATGGTGCAAATGACTTAGCCATGTTGCCTGGCTTGATGCAAGCCATTTAACACAACCCATTGTCTCAACGTTTGGCTGTTGCCAATTTACTGGTAGCAAGGCACATTTTTTATATATAGCGATTGGTAAATGCCAGGACCTCACTGCCAGGGGAGGTGGTAAAAGCAGATACAATATTTAAAAGGTATTTAGATGGCACGCAAGCAGGCAGAGAATTGAGGGATATAGACAACGTGCGGGCAGATATGCAGTTCAAACAGATGTGCGGTTGGCACAGACATTGTTGACTGAAGGGCTTGCTCCTGCAAAGTACCATTGTATTCTCAATGATCGAAGTCTGTCTCATATTTTGTTTTTGCTTTGTTCAGACCTGGATGAGTTCTTATATTTCTTTTCATTTCCCACTGAATTATATTCTCCTCCTCACAAAATCCAGAGTTGCCAGTCAAACCTGAATCATTTGAAAAACTCGTAACCAATCTATCAAAGCCTATAAGTCCCAAGAACTCAAAGGAATGTTGAGGTCATGGAATAAACTGTGAAAAATTCCAGCTGGGAGTTGGGAACTACTGCCCACATCAAGCAGTTGTCTAGTTCAGGTATGTCTGTCCAAAGCTTTATCCGACTGAATCCAGAGCAGACTAGGTGTCCTGGAGGCTGCCTTACAAAAGATGCCGGGCACTTTTCATTACACTTCAGTGATATAATTTATTCCGATGTGGGCTTTATTCTTTTGGCTTTACCTCGCCCAACCAGCAGTCAGTTTGGCCCTGAAATGATCCAGAACTTAGCGTGGGCCAATTTGTTGCTATGATGCCCATTTGACAGCCACGATATTATTTGTCCAAATGATGCCTGATAGCCTATTTGCTTTGGACCACTGGCAAACGTAAAACAGCTTGAGAAGAACTTGGTCTTCACAATTTCTCCCCGAGTTTCTAACAGTCATCAAGGTCACATATGTCACATAGTACTGTCTCTCTATTTCATTACAGTGTATGTAAGGTTCAGAAGCACCTTCCTGAACATAGACAATCAATAAACTGCATTTGGGTTTATTACTTTCAAAAGTGGAATATAAATGAAATTAAAACAACTGACATAAATAACTTTGGTAAGGTCACTATATTTTGAATACAGAATCTCAAATTAGTTAAAAAATAGTAAATACAATTAGCGTTGTCAAGTTAGATGGTATTTCTTTATTGTAACTTAAATACTGAGTATAAAGCACTTCAAAATGTTTTGCATAAAACATGGTACACCCCATATACACTTACTGGCTACTTAATTAGGTACCTCCTGCACCTAATAAAGTGGCCACTAAGTGTATGTTTGTGGTGCGATAGTCTATCCACTACAAAGTTCGGTGTTGTGTGTTCAGAGATATTCTTCTGCACACCATTGTTGTACCACATTGTTATTTAAGTTACTGTCACCTTCCTCTTAACATAAACCAGTCTGGCCATTCTCCTCTGACTTCTCTCATTAACAAGGCATTTTCACTCATTGAACTGTTACTCACTAGATGTTTTTCTTGTGTTTTTCACACCATTCTCCATAAACTTTAGAAACAGCTGTGCGTGAAAATCCCAGGAGATCAACAGATTCTGAGATACTCAAACCAGCAATAGTTTCCCAGTCAGTTACTTAGATCACATTTCTTCTCCATTCTGAACAACAACTGAACCTCTTCTTCTTCTTCTATTTCCAGCTGTTTAGACGCATCTAGGCGTATTACAGCCCTCTGCAGGATGTATAATTAATTATAGAACTTCAAGGAACTCAAATTATCAAATACAACCTAGTCTCACCTATAAACTGAATAATGGACTCTTCAATCAGATGTTGATTCTCTTGATGGCCAAACAGAGATTTAATAGAAAACCAAAATAAATTTAAGCCAGATAGTCTCTTGAACAACATGCTTCTTTCAATTTTGTATAGATTACAGCTCAGCAAAACATGCCGGACTGTCTCTGGACTACCACAGTCACATAATCCAGTAGGATGTTTTCCCATTATCTTTAAATAGTAGTTTAGCCCACAATGCCCCAACCTAAGTCCTGTAAATCTCTACGACTTAAAAGGTAACAGTCTGAAACCTTTTTAACTAGAGGGTGACTAGAAAAATAATGCCTGCCCCTTAATTCATTTTTCCAATCCTCCTGCCACTTCTTCTCTATACCTTTTTTAATCCTACTTCTCAATTCCGCTCTGCCTAGGGGAACTCTAATTTCTACTTGCCTGCTCTGTAAGGAAGACTTTGCAATGCCATCCATAATTTCATTTCCCTCCACCCCAGCATGCTCAGGTATCCATGAAAATCTAACTGCACAACCCATCTTCCCTACTCTAAACAACACTAAGAGAATCTCAATAAGTATGTTGGGACAAACTGAACCTCTTGATCATGTCTGCTTGCTTTCATGCATTGAGTTGCTGCCATATGATTGGCTGATTTGATATTTGGATTAACGAGCAGGTGTACCTAACAATGTGGCCACTAAGCTTTCCCTTTCTTATCTTAGTTCTTCTTTCTCTCGTACTTCGATCCAATTACCAATCATTTATGCTTTCTTCCTCATTAGCCTGCATTTCTTTCTTTTGGTGGATTCAGTAAGGCCAAATTTACTTTCCCGAGATGTTGCTACAAGTTATTGTTCGTCATTGCTGGTAGAAGAAAATGTGGTGGTATAATGATTACACCTTTTGTTGCTGCTGGGTAAGTCCATTGTAAAGCTGGATTTTTTGGACATGATTTGT
The DNA here is from genome assembly GCF_030028105.1 of Mobula birostris. Classification (NCBI taxonomy): domain Eukaryota; kingdom Metazoa; phylum Chordata; class Chondrichthyes; order Myliobatiformes; family Myliobatidae; genus Mobula; species Mobula birostris. The sequence continues at coordinate 52,734,025 of NC_092375.1, forward strand.
GAGATTGTCAATTGTGATTGCTGCACTGTTGATCATTACCTTTCATTTGTATGATAGTGAAGGAAACCTAATTGATTACCTTGGAAGAAAGAATCCTGCTCAAACATTTTGAATTCTAGTTGTCATTTCCTTCTTTGTCTGAACAAAGATCTTAGAGTTAAGGAATATTTTCCTTGCTTGGATACTTCTGAAAAGAGGCTTCTACTCTGGTATGAAAGTAAACAAGTGAATCCATGAAAATCCCAGTAGGCTTTCCCTCAATAATCTTTTAAAATGCTCTTTCTTCATACACGTTTAAGCAATATCTAAGCAGTGTCCTGCTCCCATGCATCCCTCATATTTATTTCAGAAAAAAATTTAAATTTTAAGCCTCAGAAATACGACATAAAAGAAGTTGCTGATCAATAACTGACAGACATAAGCACCTCTGTGGTATATTTTAGAACTAGGGTCTGCATATATTTACATAGTAATCAGGCCAGTTTATACAGATCTGTTTTTGCTGTCTTTGCCTCTGTACAAACAACATTCTAAACTTACTGCTGCTGACACAAAGAAATGCCACTCAATATGCCTCCTACACTCCGTGAACTGACAATCCTTTGATGATTTTGATTTGTTTTGCATATGCATTTTCGGTATGAAATCAATGAAGTATATTGTGGAATTAGTCAATGTATTTGACACTGGATCTGACAGGTGAAGTGGATCCCCCACTGTATTCTTCAAATTCACGCATTCTTTACCAATTAAATATTCCATTGCCCAGGCAGCATAATGGATGGCAGTTTATTCAATAGGGTTTTTTTTGGATAACTCAACCCATTACAGAATGATATATTTTGGAATTATGAAAATCACATAATGTTTGCTCCCATCAGGGTGCCCTCTGGTGGTTTTTTTTTACAAAATACCAGCAGAAGGAAAAGATTTTGAGGAACACACATAAAAATTGCTGGTGAACGCAGCAGGCCAGGCAGCATCTCTAGGAAGTGGTACAGTCGACGTTTCGGGCCGAGACCCTTCGTCAGGACTAACTGAAAGAAGAGCTAGTAAGAGATTTGAAAGTGGGAGGGGGAGGGGGAGATCCAAAATGATAGGAGAAGACAGGAGGGGGAGGGATGGAGCCAAGAGCTGGACAGTTGATTGGCAAAAGGGATACGAGAGGATCATGGGACAGGAGGCCTAGGGAGAAAAAAAGGGGGAGGGGGGAAACCTAGAGGATGGGCAAGGGGTATAGTGAGGGGGACAGAGGGAGATAAAGGAGAGAGGGAAAAAGAATATATATATACATATATTGCCTGGGGATTGTCTCTGTGTGAATAAAACAAAAGAGATGGTTGTTGACTTCAGGAGGACACGGAGCGACCACTCTCTGCTGAACATCAATGACTCCTCCGTAGGGATCGTTAAGGGCACCAAATTTCTTGGTGTTCGCCTGGCAGAGAGTTTCACCTGGTCAGCGTCTCTACTTTCTGTGAAGGCTGAGAAAAGTCCATCTCCCACCCCCCATCCTCACCACATTCTACAGAGGTTGTATCAAGAGCATCCTGAGCAGTTGCATCACTGCCTGGTTCGGAAATTGCACCATCTTGGATCGCAAGACCCTGCAGCGGATAGTGAGGTCAGCTGGGAAGATCACTGGGGTCTCTCTTCCCGCCATTACAGACATTTACACCACACGCTGCATTCGTAAAGCAAACAGCATTATGAAGGACCCCACGCACCCCTCATACAAACTTTTCTCCCTCCTGCCATCTGACAAAAGGCACCGAAGTATTCGGGCTCTCACGACCAGACTATGTAACAGTTTCTTCCTCCAAGCCATCGGACTCCTCAATACCCAGAGACTGAACTGACACCAACCTACTGCCTTCTACTGTGCATATTGTCTTGTTTATTATTTATTGTAATGCCTGCACTGTTTTGTGCACTTTATGTAGTCCTGAGTAGGTCTGTAGTCTAGTGTAGTTTGTGTGTTGTTTTACGTAGTTCAGTGTAGTTTTTGTATTGTTTCATGTAGCACCATGGTCCTGGAAAACGTTGTCTCATTTTTACTGTGTACTGTACCAGCAGTTATGGTCGAAATGACAATAAAAAGTGACTTGACTTGACTTGACGTGGATTGCTGGCTTGTTTCCAGTGGGTTATTTTACTGAAGTGGAACTCACTCGGTTGCCTATAATAAGAGTCCAAAGAACATAACTTCCAGTACTGCCAAGGCACTTTCAACAGTTAACTTTAATTTAACCAATAATCCAGTAAATCAGGTAATGAAGCTGTTCCACTTTTGTTGGAAACCCAACTGGTCACCAGTGGCCAAGAAAGGAAAGTTTCCAGCTGTACCAAATTTGGTTTAAACTAGTCAGTTGTCCACCTGTAACTGAGCTAGTGTGTCTGGTTTGGTGCTTCCAAGGATCAGGGAAGTTGGAGTTACTTATAGACATACAAATTTGGACTAGAACAGGGACATTCAGTCTCCCAAACTTACATTGACAATTACTGAGATCATAAATGACTGGAACAGGTGTTTAAATGTATTTAAAATTATGAAAGAACGAAATTATCCCTCTTTTGGCAAAATGATGAAGAATCAAAGTATACAGAATGAAGACAGTTGTCAAATGAAGCAGAATCTTTTTACCCAGGAGCTGGTTAGGGTGTGGAGTAGTAGGCAATCTGACAGAAGAACTCAGGGGTCAAGCAGTGTCAAGGGTGAAAGGAAATGTCAACATTTTGGGTCGAAACTGTGTACCAGGATTGTGAGCAGAGAGGGAAGAGGAAGAGAGGAGTGGTGAAACAGTGGCCAGTAGGTGATTGATAGACCCAGCTGGAGCCAAGTGAATGGTGGGGAGGGGGGGAGGAAAGAGGGGTGGAATTGGGAGACTATGGATGGTATGTAGCGGTCAAAAAAGCTTCAGGAGTAGAAAGGTGGAGGGAGGAGAGGAGAGGAGAAGATGGAGACAACAAGGAGGAGAGTAAGTAGGAACATAAAGGCTATCAGAAATGGAAATGGGTAAGTAAGGACGTTGATAATAGAAGCCATTAAGGGAGAGAATAAGATGAAACCAGATGGGGGAGGGCAATGAAAATGGGTGATGGAGCATAGGAAATGGGACTCAAATGAGATGACTAGAGGTGGGTTGTGGGTGGGAAATGGATGGTGGCAAAGTGAAATATTCAATGTTCATACCATTGGGGATGGTAACAGGTGCTGTTTTTGTAGACTTGTCAGCAGCTTACGACACAGTGAACCATAGACGTCTCCTCTGCAAGATCCTCGAGATGACAAAAGATATTCACTTAACAGAGCTGCGAGAAAGCATGCTTCAAAATCGCCGGTTCTATGTTGAACTAGGTGGGAACTAGGTTGCAGCAGGTGACGCATTCAGAAGAATGGCCTTCCTCAGGGCAGTGTGCTCGCACCACTGCTGTACAATGTCTACACGAATGACCAACCTATAGATGATGTCACACGCCGTTTTATATATGCTGATGACTTATGCATCACTGCCCAAAGCACTGATTCTAACACTATGGAGAAAACATTTTCTGAGGCTTTGGAGTGACTAACATCCTACTATGAAGAAAACCACCTCCGTGCAAACCTATCAAAGATGCAAGTTTGTGCATTCCACCTCAGGAACCGTGAAGCCAAACGACAGCTTAAAGTAACTTGGTGTGGAGCAATACTGAGGCATTGTGAGCACCCTATCTACTTAGGAGTCACCCTTGACAGATGCCTCACTTTCAAGAACCACATCAATAAGACAAAGGCAAAAGTGAGTGCACGAAACAACATCCTGAATAAGCTCACTAGCACAAAATGGGGAACAAGCTCGAAAACATTGCAAACCAGTGCACTTGCTCTTTGCTATTCCACTGCTGAATACGCCTGCCCTGCATGGGAAAGATCTACTCCTGCTAGGAAGATGAATGCCTTTCTGAATGCAAGCTGCCGACTTATCACAGGTTGTTTAAAATCAACCAACACCAACAGCCTATATATCCAGGCGGGTATCGCTCCCCCTGATATAAGAAGAATGGTAGCCAGCAAGAAAGAGTGACTCCGTCAAACATCAGATGAGAGGCACCTTCTACATGGTCATACACCTACACCCAGCCGCCTAAAGTCAAGGAAAAGCATCATGAACAGTGTTGTTCCATTACAATCAACCCCATCTGAAGCCTGCATCGCCTTGTGGAAAGACCGGCTCGCCAGCCTCAAACAACCCCCAGCGATGGAAATTCCACCGGATAAAAGTCTTCCCCCTGGAGCTAATTGCAACTGGGCAACCTGGAAGTGCCTTAACAGACTTAGGACTGGTGTAGGTCGTTCAAAGGCGTCAAGAAGCAAATGGGGATATACAACCAGCGGGACAATTTGTGAATGTGGAACTGAGCCACAAACTATGCAACATCTCCTGCAATGCCCATCACTAGAGGAACCCTGTACTGTTGCAGATCTTGCTGAATTCAACAACAAGGCACAAAAATATGTCCAGTTCTGGCTGGACCATGTATAGAAAGTTGGTGGACACGATAAGAAGAACCATTGGGTTGCATACCCCAGCGGAATGTGTTGAGCAGAAGGCCCAGGGTGGAGTGGAAAGGGGAGTTAAAATGGCATGCAAGTGGGAACTTGGGACACTCGCAAAACAAGGTCGGCTTGCCTGTGCTTGGTGTCATTTAAAGATAAAACCACATTAGGATTACTGATTGCATTAGATACGGTTAGAGGAGGTGCATGTACTCTTTGCCTCACCTGTAAAGGCTGCCTGGATCTCTCGAGAGTAGAGAGAGAGGAGGTGTAAGAACATACTACATCTATTGCGAGGGCAGAGGGAAGTGACAAGGGTCAGGGAAGGATGGTTTGGACGGATGAGTGGACCAGTGAACCACAGAGAAAGTGGTCCTTGCGGAAATCAGAAAGGGGTGGGAAGGAGAAGATGCGGCTGGTGCTGGGATCTCATTGCAGCTGGCAGAAATGATGAAGGATGATATCCTGGATGTGAAGGCTTGTAGGGTGAATAGTAATGACAAAGGGTTACTTTTGCTCTTTTCTCTTTGTAGTGAAATGGACTCAAGTTTAGAAATAGGGGAAATGTGAGAGACAGCTCCATCAACCACGGTAGAAGGGAAGGCATTTCAGTTCTGAAGTGGAAGGCCTCATCATGAGAGCAGCTGCAGGGGAAATGGAGAGACTGGAAGAAAAGGATGGCACTTCTGCAAGAGACAGGGTGAGAGGAAGTGTAGTCTAGGAAGCTATGGCAGTTAATTGATTTATAGTAAATGTTGGTAGATAGGTTTTTCTCCTGAGATGGAGAAGACAGAGATATAGAAAGAGGAGAGAGGCATCAGAAATAGTCCATGTCTATTTGAGAGCAGAATGGAATTTAGTAGGAATAAAAGATGACAAGTAGCACCAATGCATTCACTGATGTAACAGAGAATGAGTTAAGGAGTGGTACCAGAGAAGGGTTGGAACAAGGATTTTTCCATGCAGCCTTCAGAAAGACAGTTGTAGCTGAGGCCTATGTAGGTATCCATGGCTACACATTTGAGTTGTCGGAAGTGAGAGGAGTCAAAGTAGAAGATTTTATGGTTAGAAAGTTCAAAGTTCTAAGTAAATTTATTACGAGAATACATATTGACATTGAGATTCATTTTCTTGCAGACATTTACAAGGAAAAAAGAAATATAACAGGATTTATGAAAAACTGTTTATATATAAACATAGAAAGAATGACAAACACCAATGACAAAAGAAGACAAACTGTGAAAATAAAAAAAATACTGGAAACATGAGTTGTAGGGAGTTGTTGAAAAACAAGTCTGTCGGTTCTAGAATCAGTTCAGAACAGTGATGATTGAAGTAATCCACGCCAGTTCAGGAGTCTAATGGTTGTTGGTTAATAACTGTTCCTGAACCTGGTGCTGTGAGACATAAGGCTGCTGTACTACCTGCCCATGGCCTGTGTGGTGGGGGTCTTTGACGATGGACGCTGCTTTCTCGAAGAAAATAAAGTGGTGTAGTGACATACTTTTGATGAAACTTACATGCTGGATCCAGGACAGATCCACTGCTATGTTCAGCAAGTCCAGCAAGGCAGTTGAGAGTATTGGTGTGTGGGACTGGTTGGATCTTTCTTGCAGAAAGAAGCAAGAGCACTTTAAGACTTTCTTGATGAGGGGTGGAGGCATATAAAAACTGAACATCCATAGGGAAGACAGGGCACTGAGGATCAGGGAGTCGGAAGTAGTGAAACTGGAGAAGGGTATTAGATTAGATTAGGTTAGATTATGAGGACACGCAGTCCCCTTTCATTGTCATTTAGTAATGCATGCATTAAGAAATGATACAATATCCCTCCAGTGTGATATCACAGAAACACAGGACAGACCAAGACCGAAAAAACTAACAAAACCACATAATTATAACATATAGTTACAACAGTGCAACAATACCATAACTTGATGAAGAACAGTCCATGGCACAGTAAAAAAGTTCAAAGTCTCTCGAAAGTCCCACATCTCACTCAGACGGGAGAAGGAAGAAAACTCTCCCTGCCATGCCCGACCACAGTCCGGCTCTGAGTTGTCCGAAAACTTCAAGATCTGATCAGCTCTCCGACACCGAGTACCGAGGACCATCTCTATCTGAATGCTTCGACCTCAGCCTCGGTCGTCAGCAGCAGGCAAAGCCGGGGATTTTGGGGCCTTCCCTCCGGAGATTCTCGATCGCACAGTAACAACGGCAGCAAAACCACCAGGCATTTCAGAAATTTCTCCAGATGTTCCTCTGCTTCTCATGTCTGTCTTCATCTGTATGTGAGGTATCGCAGATATAGATGGACAAGGGAAGATGGGATAAAATCAAGGTTTGAGGAGGTAGGGTCAGTGGGGTAAGAGCAGCTAGAGTGTGGAATGTATCGGCAGAAGTGGCAGAAGTGGCAGAAGTAGCAGTGAAGCAGCTTCAGTAGTGGTGTCTAAAATGGAACGAGATAAGGATTTGTAGGGCTATGAGCTGCAGGTAGGAGGTGGGACCAGCTGAATGGATGGCACTTACATAGAACTTGATAGGTCAAATTACCTCCTTCCATGCAGCAACTCGTCCGTCACATTGCTGTTCCCTCTGATAAACACGTGTGACACCACCACAGTCGACTCTTTCCTCTGAAGTGGCCTGATGGGCTATTCACTGCCCATGTGGTTGATGATTGATGCCTTTCATTATTTCCTCAGCTCAGCAAAGGATAGGAAACGAGTGCTGAAGCATCCACCTGCTGGAAGGATTTTTAAAAAATTACCAGGTTCTCAGAATTTTTCATTTAGGTAGTCAGGAAATTCTGTTTACTCCTGCCTGAGGATTTCACCTCCTGTTGTAAGTGAGGCAATAAAATCTACAATTTTGCTGGCTATTATCTATCCACACCCTTTTGCCTGATATTATCTATTTTACACCCACTCCACCCTCTTCCTCCAAAGAACTCAGGAAAGAGTTTGTTGTCACTGCTTCCTATTGTGAGCAGCACTGATGCCCAGTGTGCAAAGTTCAAAGTAAATCTGCAAACATGAGGTTCGTTTTCTTATGGGCACAGTCAGTAAATCCAGTAACCATAATAGAATCATCACACCCAACAGGGCAGACAGCCACCATGCAGAAGACAACAAGCTGCAAATACAGAAAGAAAGAACATAAATAATAATAATAATAATAATAGGTGATGATGATATAGCTGGTTCTTTGCTTGTGAAAATCAGGAGGGAAGAAGAGTTCTTAGGAGCGATGCCACGATCGTTGGTGACTGTTGATGCCATTTCTGGATCTGCAGACTCTGGAGCAGTAGGGACATGGGAACAGCTGGGATGTGGGTCCTTGGGTAGTTGGATCCTTCCTGCATCTCTTCTTCTTTTCACCAGTCTGTCTTCTGGATACATCAAACTTCTTGGCTACTCTGTGGATCAGTGTTCCCCAGCTGCTGCCACCCATTGACCTCGATATTTGTCTGAGAGAGCTGCTGCGTATGTTGGTCTTTGTACCTCTTGTGTGGGCACCATGATCTCTCTTGCCCTGAGAGAGTTCTCTGTAGAGTACTGCTTCAGGTAACCTGGAGTTGACCATGTGAGACATGTGGCCTGGCCAGTGGAGCTGCTTGAGCAGCAAAGTGGCTTCAGTGCTTGGAAGTTGAGCCTTCTCCAGGACTTCATCATTGGAGACACGATCCTGTCAGCTGATACCCATGATGGAGCAGAGGCAGCGCTGATGGAAGCGCTTGAGCAACTGGATTTGCTTGTGGTACAAGACCCAGGCTTTGGAGCCATATAGCAGTGTTGTGACAACAGCAGTCCTGTACACTTGGATTTTTGTGGAGAGATACTGCTGGTGGTTCATCCACACACGTTTCTGGAGGCACCTGAAGGTACTGCTAGCTCTGGTAAGTTGATTGTCAAAGTCCCTTACTACCGTAGTATCGTTGGAGATGATGCTGCCCAGGTAGGTGAACTGCTTAACCGTGGTGAGAGGGTGGTCATAAATGGTGATCCGAGGTGAGTTGTAAATGCCATGAGGGGGCTTCTGATGGAAGGTCATTGTTTTCTTCAGACTGATTGCAGCCTTGGCGAACTGAGTGACTGCAGCCAGTAGTGCATCCTCTATTTACCTGAGAAGACCACAGTCATCCACATATAGTATCTCGAGAATGGGCTCTTGCATGGTTCTTGTTCAGGTGAGTATATGGTGGAGGTTGAAGATATTTCCATCAGTATGGAAGCAAATGTAGTCTCTTTTGCCAAGGGTGGTCTCTTTTGCTTCCCATAACATCATGCTGAAAAAGATGGCAAAAAGCATTGATGTCAAAACACAGCCTTGTTTCACGCCGGTACTGATGGGAACTGCATCAGACAGGTCACCATTGTGTTTAAACTGATAGCTTTGGCCTTCGTGGAGCTGCTGCAGGATGGTGTGGAATTTTGGGGGACAGCAGAGCTTCAACAGAATCTTCCAGAGACCTTGGCAGCTGACTGTGTCAAAGGCCTTGTTCAGGGCAATGAATGCCATGTACAGTCCCATGTTCTGTTCATGACACTTCTCCTGTATCTGGTGTATGACAAAGATCATGTACCATTTATGATGTGCCTCTGTTCACTCCGAATCCACAATGACTCTCTACAAGGTTACCTTTGGCAATGGTAGGGATGGTTCTGTTCATGAGAATACTGGTGAGGATCTTCCCAGTAGTGGACAGCAGGGTAACTCCTCATAGTTTGAGCAATCCGATCCCTCCCCTATCTTCTCTTACACGGAGATGATTACAGATTCGCATGGGTCATTTGGGATTGAACCTTCCTTCCAACAGAGTGTGAACGGGTTTGTGAGTTTGCTCAGGAGAATGTTGCTGCCCATCTTGTACACTTCCACTGGGATCCTATCAATGCTAGGGGCTTTCTGGCATTTCAGTTTGGAAATTGCGACTTTGACCTTGTCCAGAGTTGACGAGCCATCAAGCTTAAGTCTGACCTCATGCTGGGGGATCATTTCAATGGATGCTTCTTGTACTTATCCCCGAAAAGGCTTTCTTAGTGCTCTGTCCATCACCTCATGATGGCTTCCTTGTCTGTCAGCAGGCTGGAGCCGTTGGATGAGTGTAGAACGGCTTGAACCTGCACTTCAAACAGCAGCAATTCGTAGAAGGCTCAAGTGTTGCCATTGTCTGCATGGTGCAGCGTTCATTCTGCTGGGTGGTCCACCAATCATTTTGCATCTGTCTCAGTTTGTCTTGGAGGCAGCTGCTTGGTCGTCGGGTCTAGACAGCACCACTTGAATGGAGTAGTATTCCTTCTGGATGTCAATGTCATTTTCATCAATCCAGTCCTCATTTCTTCTTGAGGAGTTCCTGACTACCTCGACAGCCACATCTTGGTTGGCAGCCTTCAGGTGCTCTCATTTCTTTCCTGTGTCAGAGTCTGCCCTTGGGGTACCTTTGTAGTCTAGTATCTCCCTTAGCTTGATCTGGAACACATCTTGGAGGCCAAAGAGCTTATCCACCTGGAGTCTTATTGCTGGCTTGATAGCCAGTCTGACTAGTCTGTGATCCGTATTACAGTCTACACTTGGAATGACCCTGGTGTGTAGAAGATCTGACACATCCTTTTGGCGCACCAAGATGTAGTCCAGGAGGTGCCAGTGTTTGGAATAATAAATTTTGAGAATATGAGATAAAGAGTCCTTGAAAGTGAATCCATAGGTTGTGGGAACAGTTCGGTGGTGGGGCAAGTGCGGTTGAGTGAAGTTATCCCCTCTGCTTCAAGACCCTCATGATTGATGGGTAATAAGTGTTCCTGAACCTGGAGGTATGAGCCCTAAGGCTCGTGTACCTTCTTCCTATGGCAACAGCAAGAAGGGAGCATAACCTGTCTGGTGGGGGTCCCTGATGATGGATGCTGCTTTCCTCTGTAAGTTGCTCAAAATAGGGAGGGCTTTACCCATGATGGACAAGGCTGTATCCACTACTTTTCATAGCATTTTCCATTCAAGGTTATAGGTATTTCTATACCAAGCTGTGATGCAACCAATCACTATACTCTCCACCACACATCTGTAGAGGTTTGCCAAAGTTCTAGGTGTCAGAGGCACTGCCTTGCTTTCTCTGTAATTTCACTTGTGTGCTGAATGCTGGACAGGTCCTCTGGAATGAGGAGTTGCTGACCCTCTCCACCTCGGATCATGCGATAAGGATTGGCTCATGGACCTCTGGTTTCCTCTTCCTGAAGTCGATAATCAGCTCCTTGGTCTTGCTGCCACTGAGAAAAGTGTTGTTGTTGTGGCACATTTTCAATCTTCCTCCTTTTTGCTGATTCATCATCACCTTTGACTAGGCTAACGACACTGGTGTCAGCAAATATGGCATTGCAGCTGTGCTGATGGAGATTGTGGAGTAAATGTTGTTCCCAATCTAAACTGACTGGGGAGTGCAAGTGAGGAACTCAGGGATCCAATTGCACAAGAAGGTATTGAGGCCAGAGTCTTCAAGCTTATCGATTAGATCTGAAGGGATGAAAGTATTGAATGCTGAGCTGTAGTTGATAAAGAACATCCTTATGTATGCATTTTTGCTGTCCAGATGTTACAGGGTTGAGTGAAAACCAATGAAATAGCATCTGCTGTTGACCTATTGTGCCAGTAGGCAAATTTCAGGTGATCCAACTCACTTTTCAGACAGGAATTGATATGTTTCACCACTAAACTCTCAAAGCACTTCATCATTATGGATGCAAGTGCTAATGGATGACAATCATTGAAGCAGGTTGCCGCTTTCTTGCCAGGCACTGGTAAAATTGAAGTCTGCTTGAAGCACAGGGATACCTCTGACTGCCGAAATGAGAGGTTAAAGATCTCAGTGAACACTCATCCAGTTGATCAGCACAGGTCTTTAGTACTTGGCCAGGTACCCATCTAGGCTGGATACTCACCATGGCTTCACTCTCCTGAAAGATGCTCTCACATCAGCCTCAAACTGAAATCACAGTGTCTCTGGGGGCTATGGGAGTATGTGATGGTTCTTCCATCTTTTGCCGGTCAAAGTGAGCATAGAAGGTATTGACTTCATCTGGAAGTGAAGCCCTGTTATTGCTTGATTTCACTTTTCAGAGGTGATAACGTTCAAGCTCTGTCACAGCAGTCGAGCATCTTTCATTGATTCAAGTTTTGTCTATGAGAGGGCTTTCCGAAGATCATACCTGAACATATTATAATTTTTTTTGATCATCAAGACTTGGATGCCTTCGATCTGGCCCTCAGCAGGTTGCGGATCTCATGTTTCATCCAAAGTGTCTGGTTGGAGGAATACTCTGAATGATTTTGTGAGGACACACTCATCTATGATTATGAAGTCCATGGAAACTCTGGTGTATTAATTCAGATTCCCAGAGGAGTCCTTAAATATGGCCCAGTCCACCAACTCAAAGCAATCCTGCAAATGCTCCTCTGCCTCACGTGACCATCTCTCTGTTGTCCTAATCTTTAGAACCTTGCTGTTTAGTCTCTGCCTATATTCAGGTAGGAGAAGGACAACCAAGTGATCAGATTTCCCAAAATGCGGTCTGGCCATGGAATAGTAGGCATTCCTTATCTTAGTATAGTAGTGGTCTCGTATTGGGACCTCTGGTGCTACAGGTTATATGCTGATGGTAATTGGGCAGGGATTTCTTCAAACAGTCTAATTGAAATAGCTTTGTTTCTTGTTTGGTAATGTCATCATGTGGTATCTCAAATGCTTGATTACAATCGACCACTGGTGGTATGTAAACTGTGGTCAGGATCACGGAGGAGAATTCTCTTGGTAAATGGAATGCTTGGTATTAAATTGTTAGGCGCTCAAGGTCAGGAGAACATAACTATGACAAAATTGCCACAACGGAGCATCACAGAGAGTTTATCATGAAACACACACCCCCACCTTTTGCCTTTTCTGAATCAGCAGTTTGGTCTATCCTGTGTATTGAGGTTTGATTGCTATGACTGGCATACTCGGAATAAGCCACTTCTCGGTAAAACACATGTCACGTACCCTGTGACAGGTTAAAGAACTAGCAGAAATAGAAAACACTTTGGAGTCTGGTATTGCTATTCACTAGTACTATTTATTACTAACTATGCAATACAGTAATATAAAATCAGATAAATTAAACAGGTTAGCAGATACTATATGTATATAAGCGTGGTAATATAGAAACCAAGCTTCTTCAAGCCTAGGGGTAAATAGATACAGTCTTACGGTGATGCTAAAGTTCAGTTCAGTTTGTGGTTTTGAGTTGAGTAGTGGTGGCGAGAGAGGGAGGTGTTTAGTTCTTCAGGTGAACTGATGCCGTCGATCTTCCCATTGTCCTGCAAAACCCTTTAGAAGTCACAGAATGTGACCACAACAAAGGGGACCATTCTTCTGTGGTGGAATAATCAACCCAGATGAAGATTGGACACACGAGTAACTCCCAACTGGTCACACCTTTTCCCCACTGCGAGAGCCACTGATCAATTCTCCTGATTGATCCTCCAAAACCCACCGTTCTGTGGGCACAACAAAGCTCATCCAGTGTCCAGAACCATGTGTCCCTGAGTCTATCAGTTGACCTTCTATTTACCTCACCATGCTGAACACCAGCTGTCCATCAAGTAGCTCCTCCCTTCTCTCTCTGTCAGAACACGGAAGCTGGCAGTGTCCTTGCAAAAGTGTAAACATGCTGCAGAGAAACCATAACACCATCTCAAAGCAGTCTTCGCCTCTCTCTCTTAATAACAAGATGTTTATGTTGTACACCTCTCTCTCTCTTTTTAAAGGTACATCCAGAAAAAATATGACCCCTAGGGGTACATAACACATAGAACGCAACAATTCCTCATTTCCTTGCGATTCAGTAATCTTTCCCCTAGGTCCTCAGTTTTGTTCTCCAGCAACTGCACATTTGCCGACAAAATCAAAGTTGCTGGTGAACGCAACAGGCCAGGCATCATCTCTAGGAAGAGGTACAGTTGACTTTTCGGGCCGAGACCCTTCGTCAGGACTCACTGAAAGACGAGCTAGTAAGAGATTTGAAAGTGGGAGGGGGAGGGGGAGATCCAAAATGATAGGAGGAGACAGGAGGCGGAGGGATGGAGCCAAGAGCTGGACAGGTGATTGGCAAAAGGGGTATGAGAGGATCATAGGACAGGAGGCCCAGGGAGAAGGAAAAGGAGGGGGGGGAACCCAGAGGATAGGCAAGGAGTATAGTCAGAGGGACAGAGGGAGAAAAAGGAGAGTAAGAGAAAGAATGTGTGCATATAAATAACGGATGGGGTACGAGGGGGGAGGTGGGGCATTAGCGGAAGTTAGAGAAGTCAATGTTCATGCCATCAGGTTGGAGGCTACCCAAACGGAATATAAGGTGTTGTTCCTCCAACCTGAGTGTGGCTTCATCTTTACAGTAGAGGAGGCCGTGGATAGACATATCAGAATGGGAATGGGATGTGAAATTAAGTTATGTGGCCACGTGAATTAACATCACAGATTTTTGTTTTTATTGCATTTTGGAAAATATCCCGACTTTTCTGGAAATAGGGTTTGTATATATATTCTTTTTCTCTCTCTCCTTTTTCTCCCTCTGTCCCTCTCACTATACTCCTTGCCCATCCTCTGGGCTTCTCCCCTCCCCCTTTCTTTCTCCCTAGGCTTCCAGTCCCATGATCCTCTCGTATCCCTTTTGCCAATCAACTGTCCAGCTCTTGGCTCCATCCCTCTCCCTCCTGTCTTCTCCTATCATTTTGGATCTCCCCTCCCCCTCCAACTTTCAAATCTCTTACTAGCTCTTCTTTCAGTTAGTCCTGACAAAGGGTCTCCGCCCGAAACGTCGACTGTACCTCTTCCTAGAGATGCTGCCTGGCCTGCTGCGTTCACCAGCAACTTTGATGTGTGTTGCTTGAATTTCCAGCCTCTGCAGAATTCCTCGTATTTGCTATCAAGATGCTGGGTAGAAGAGGCCTCATCGCTCGGAGTTTCAGCCTGGCTTGAAGCCCTCCCCTCCTGCCTCACTTCTGGCCACAGCAATGAACCTTCATCTGCTTATAGTTGCCGTACCTGCTTGACCAGTACCATCTTGATCATCTTTTGGAAACCTCATTCACAGTCATGACTTTTCCACAGACCAAAATCCAAGCCACTCTCTGTACTTGCATGATATGAACTGCAGCAGCAGAGAAGAAAGAATCCAAAGCTCAGGGAAGCTTTATTGCAGCTGGAGGCCAAACATACCAGTGTTTTCTACTTTCCCACTCATTATCCTTGTACTTAATTTTCTCCACCAAAGCACCTGCAGCTGCTTTATCTTGCCACGTGTCTGTAACAGTTGATTATTGCTGATGCATCATAATCTTTGTCTATCTGGCATTTCTATTGCTTTCTGCTAAAAATCTTTCTGTTTCTAACAATGGAATTCACTTGTCTGCCTGCCTTGCTCCTCCATAATCCCCTTTTCCCTTAATAATATATTTTGAGATTTATCTTCTACTTGGATTTTTTTTAATCTTAGGTTTATTTTAATAAGATTCTCAATTCAGATAGCATTTTCTGTTCTTGATCTACTTACGATTGATATCTAGGTAATTGGATGTTTAAAATTGCTAGCTGGATTATTGAGATAGTACTAAACTATATAATTTTAATCAACATATAGGGCCTGTAGTTATAGAAGGTCAAATTGTAAATGAGAATTTAGATTCTAGTTAGAATGTGCCTATTATTCATTGAGATAGGATTGACTTGTACCTTTAATGAATGGACAAAAATGTTCACCGTGGGAAGGTATAATCACTTTACAGGTCTCTCATTTAAGATTTCATTCTCTCAGTGGTTAATATAAAGCAAAGTTTGTAGCAGAAGGAACAATTTCCTTTACAGAGATGCAAAGCATTATATATTTGATTCATAGTGTAAGAAACATTTAATACTGCTATCAATTGATAATTGCATAATAAAATGTTTCATTTAAAAATACTTTCAAAAACCACTACTTTATAGGATTCATAATTTTGAATTCACAAGGCTTAGCAAATTACTGTAATTAAGTAGATCCTGCAGATGTTCATTGGTATCTGATGAAGCACAAAACTTGACTGTCCTTTACGTGGAAAGTGCACTGTGTAGACTATCTATTGTAGAAATTTAGAATTACATTTGTTCTTATGACTGGTATCAACTCAGGCCTTAACTTTTCCAAACATGAGCAATGTGGTGGCATAGTGGTTAGTGTAATGCTATTACAGTGCCTGTGACTTAGGTAAAATTTTACCACTGTCTGGAAGGAGATTGTAATACCTTCACCCCATGACTCCTTGGGTTTCCTCCAGGTGCTCTGGTTTCCTCCCACATTCCGAAGATGTACAGGTTAATAGGTTAGTTGGTCACATGGGTGTCAATGGCTAGTGTGGGCTAGTTGGGCTGGAAGGGCCTGTTACATGCTCTATCTCTAAATTAAAAAATAGCATTATAACTTATGAGTCTGTCAGGACATTATAAACAATACATTCATCCAGAATTCAAGGCAAACGTTCGCTTGTTGAGCTTGGATGTGTAGTTGATCACATGGGCAAGCATTAATTTTAAATGTATGACTGAAAAATAGATAAACATCATTTTCTAATCCCTTTGTCTCACGTTTGCTCTCATCTTTTATTTACTCAGACTTATTAAAATAGTGAATATGGTTCCTAGTATTTGGTGTAATTGGGATCTGGATCAAATAATTTCAACATGTTCTATTTTCCTGAGCTGCTGCAGCTTCCCTTTCTTGTTTATTATTTGCTCTTTTATGAATACCAGGTCATGATGTGGACAACCTCTCATGGATCCTCTTACATACCGAGACAAGAACATCATCAATTTAATCTACTAATGCTGACTCCAGTTGCCTTGAGTGTTTGCAGTTTATATTATGTCATTTGAAATCTTCTGTAAAAAACCACTTTTCCAATTACAAATCATCCTTATCTTCAAAATAGCAATTTTTACAAGAAATAGCTTTCTACATAACTTGCCTCATGCCATATATTTTATTGTTCACTGTGCCTGGCTAATGCTACATATGACCTACATTTTTAAATACTTTTTCTTTCCATGAGCATAAACACAAGAGATGCTGCATATGCTAGAAATCCTGAGTAGCACTTGCAACCCAGCAAGACAGGCAGCATCTGTGGAGGGGACTAAACAGTTGCTTTGAGTTGAGACCCCTTCATCAGGACTGAAAAGGAAGGTGATTTTAATCCATTACAATTTGATGTTTCACTCCAAGTCACAAGCCATCTTGGCTTAGGAATCCTTCATTGCTGCTAGCTCTGAACACTGGGATTCTCTTTCCTGTGGCACAGCTGGAGTGCTTTCACCAGAAGGGCGATGGTTGTTCAATGAAGTGATTCACCATCTTTACCTCAACCAAACCCAAGGATGGGTAATAAATTCTGGCCTTGCTATCAATGTCCTTTCCCCAAAAATGAATAAATTTTAAAAAGTGTGCAAATTATTAATAATGTTTCCAAAATTGTAGATTTCCTATCACTCATACCTTGAGATGTATAAAAATTTTGAGAAGTTGAAAGACGATGAAAAGGAAAGATCTTTTTCCCTTCCGATAGAGATTTCAGGAGGCATTAATATAAGTTATTCAGTAAAACAATTATATGGAATCTGTAGAAACAATGTCCCTCCTAGAAGTTTGGGGCTCAATGCCTGAAATACCATAACCTGCATGGTTAAGCACCAAGAGTAAGGAATTCTTGTGAGAAATGAGCAAAATGGAAATCCTAATTCCTCCATCCGTTCCACAGATACTCCCTGGCATCCTGAGGGATTTCCTGCATTTCTCTGTTTTCCATATAAATCCAGCTATTGTGTATGGAAATTGAAATTTTTACAGACAGGCTACTTTATACATTTTATGCTGAACAATTTTAATCTGCTATGAAATTTAGCTACACCATTGACAAAGTTCTAATTCTGGAATTCTTCACAATTATTTCAATGCATATTTAAATGTTATTGATGCCTGTAAGTTAATTAACTGAGACTTCTTTAGCAGATTTAATGTGGTTCTATCTCATTAATTTAAATTGTTAATTTGGTTGGTCCTTAATGTGTTATTCAAGAGCCATAGAATGAAAAATATAGTGGCACAGAAATTAAGCCCTTTAGAACACTTTATGTAGACGTTAAACTTCCTGTCACCACCTCCCCCCCACCCCATTTGGCAGTTGGTTCGGGTGCTCATGGTTTCACATCTGGAGTGCATTCAGCCACCATATTAATGAAAGTCAAAATATCAATGTGTAGATTTTATACCTGAAATAGGTGTTAGGTCTTTGGCATACACGAAGTAAGAGTTCCAACATTTTTAATACTCTCTCGGCCATTTGGGTTAGCCTGGCAGACTGTGACAATAATGCCAGAATACATAAATCTAGGTACCTTTGTGAATGAAGTGAAAAGTCAAAACCTACTTGAATCTGGAGCTTGGAGCGTCAGGAGTCTTCCTGCTAACAGCTGCCCCTCCCATAATCTTTGTTGCTACACCATGCACCCTCTACCATCACCTGTTTTATCCTTTTCTTCTGAATATTTGCTTTGGGTGAGAATTAGGAATGCCCATACATCCAAATCGATCCTCTGGATTGTTGCCAGATACTATGTTGGTCATATTTGTAAGTTACAGAAATACTGTCTGGTCTATGATCCACTGTGGATGTATTCATTGCTGATAGATGCTTTACATGGATGTCTGCTTCCTATTCCCTGAATAACTGAACTGTAGCACATTAGAAATGACATTGCCTGGGGTGGCTGTTTCAGACCACAGCGAAAATATTGATTTCACAACTCAGTGTTTATATTGGTTCCAACATATCTACCAGGACAGCGGGAGGTTGGCTTTTTTGCAGCAGAGGTGAAAACAATGGTAGACCTTTAGATGAGACATTGGAAGTGGAAAGATGAGAGGAATCCTCAATCTGGAAATAGAGTTATTGGTATTAGCAGGACAGGCAAGAGTGACATAGTTTATAGGTGTTTCACTTTACATCTGTCTGGTGCCAGAATTTCAATAGCTTATTATCACCCTAGGTTTAGAATATTTTATTCATTATATGATCATTGAAATGATTTGCTTTGAGTAAAAAAAAGATTTTTGCCTTTCTTCATTATTTATACTCTCTGATCCAATCATCACATGGAAAGCAAACATTTCTCTCTATTTTTCAATTATGTAAAATATTCACAAATTATAGTTTCAGGAGGAAATTGAAGTTTGTTTCTTATTCTTGCCTTGTTTAGGTTTTAGAACTTTTAAGGAATGAAAAGAAATAGTTACTTCTCTTACAGAATCCATTGTTATCAATCAAGAATCACAGAGACCACAAATACGACTACAGTGCCTGCTACTAGACTACTAAATGACTCTTAAATCTCGAGAAATTGTGCTACATACTGTATTGTTTTTTGTCAAGGAATCCATACTTGCATGTCTGAAACATTCAACCAGTTGTAATTATTTAGAACTTAAAATAAAGCACACATACCTAGGCGCTTGAGGGAGGAAATATAATAGTCTTGACCTTTACAGCAAAAGATATAGCCATTGGTTTTATAGTGATTTATTGTGATTTATAGTGATTCTCCTGAAGCAATTACATTACACCATGTGTTTCCAAGCATTTTTGTACTGTGACTCATTACTACATATACTCAGTGGCCACTTTATCAGGTACTTCCTGTACGTAATAAAGTAGTCACTAAATGTATGTTTGTGGCTTTTTGTTTTTGTAGCCCATTCATTTCAAGGTTTGATGTGTCATTCAGAGATACTCTTCTGCACACTACTACTGTAATGCGTGGTTATGTGAGATACTGTGCTTTCCTGTCAGCTTCAACCGGTCTTGCCATTCTCCTCTGACCTCCCTCATTAACAAAGCGTTTTCTCCCACAGACCTGCCACTTATTAGATGTATTTTGTTATTTGCACAATTCTCTGTAAACTCTAGAGACTGCTGTGCAGAAAATCCCAGGAGATCAGTAGTTAGTGAGATACTACAACTGTCCTGTCTGGCACCAACAATCATTCCTCAGACAAAGTCACTTAGGTCACCTTTCCTCTGTATTCTGATGTTTGGTCTGAATAACAACTGATCCTCTTGACTTCTGCATGCTTCTGTGCATTGAGCTGCTGTCATATGATTGGCTAATTAGATACTTACATTAAAGAGTAGATGTACAGGGGCACCTAATAAAGTGGCTATTGAGTGAATGTGGATTCTTCTGGTAATCTTAATCTACCACATACTAATCAGACCAGGGTTTCTAACAGTTGGATGAGATGTGCTTCTAGGACAACAGTGCCATTGCTGCATGTCAGGCTGGAAGCCAAGACTACTTTTCCAACCACACGCACAAAAAATGCTGGTGAACGCAGCAGGCCAGGCAGCATCTATAGGAAGAAGTAGGCAAGGATTCTTCCTTCCCCACCGATGACCCCTTCTCCCATCTTCAACCCTCCTCTTCTTCATGGACACCCCGCTCTTGTCTTCTGCCTGCTCTGGATCTCTTTATTGCTAACTGCCGACGGGACATCAACAGTCTCGACTTCACTAAACCTTGTTCCCATTCCAACCTCACTCCTTCCAAATGCTCTGCTCTCCACTCCCTCCGCACTAATCCTAACCTTACTATAAAACCCGCCGATAGGGGGGGGGGGGGTGCTGCTATAGTCTGGTGTACTGACCTCTACCTTGCCGAGCCACAGCAACAACTCGAGGATACCTCCTCTTATTTACCCCTCGATCATGACCCCACTAAGGAGCACCAGGCCATTGTCTCCCACACCATCACCAACTTTATCAGCTCAGGGGATCTCCCATCCACTGCTACCAACCTTATAGTTCCCACACCCCGCACTTCCCATTTCTACCTCCTATCCAAGATCCACAAACCTGCCTGTCCAGGTAGACTCATTGTCTCAGCTTGCTCCTGCCTCACCGAACTCATTTCTGCATACCTCGACACTGTTTCATCCCCCCTTGTTCAATCCCTTCCTACCTATGTTCGTGACACTTCTCATGCTCTGAATTTTTTCAATGATTTTAAGTTCCCTGGCCCCCACTGCTTTATTTTCACCATGGATGTCCAGTCCTTATATACCTCTATTCCCCACCAGGAAGGTCTCAAAGCTCTCCACTTCTTTTTGGATTCCAGACCTAACCAGTTCCCCTCTACCACCACTCTGCTCCGTCTAGTGGAATTAAGCCTTACTCTTAATAATTTTCCCTTGGCTCCTCCCACTTCCTCCAAACTAAAGGTGAGCTTGTTGACTTCATTAACTTTGCCTCCAACTTTCACCCTGCCCTCAAGTTTACCTGGTCCATCTCTGACATCTCCCTCCCCTTTCTTGATCTTTCTGTCTCTATCTCTGGAGACAGCTTATCTACTGATGTCTACTATAAGCCTACTGACTCTCACAGCTACCTGGACTATTCCTCTTCCCACTCTGTCTCTTGCAAATATGCCATCCCCTTCTCGCAATTCCTCCGTCTCCGCAGAACCTGCTCTCAGGATGAGGCTTTTCATTCCAGGACGAAGGAGATGTTGTCCTTTTTTAAAGAAGGGGGCTTCCCTTCCTCCACCATCAACTCTACTCTCAAATGCATCTCTCCCATTTCACACACATCTGCTCTCACCCCATCCTCCTGCCACCCCACTAGGAATAGGGTTCCCCTTGTCCTCACCTACCACCCCACCAGCCTCCAACATATAATTCTCCGTAACTTCCGCCACCTCCAACAGGATCCTACCACCAAGCACATCTTTCCCTTCCCCGCTTCTCTGCTTTCCACAGGGATTGCTCCCTACGTGATTCCCTTGTCCATTCGTCCCCCCCATCCCTTCCCACCGATCTCCCTCCCGACACTTATCCTTGTAAGCGGAACAAGCGCTACACATGCCCTTACACTTCCTCCCTCACCACAATTCAAGGCCCCAGACAGTCCTTCCAGGTGAGGCGACACTTAACCTGTGAGTCGGCTGGGGTGATGTACTGCGTCTGATGCTCCCGATGCGGCCTTCTATATATTGGTGAGACCCGACGCGGGGTGGGAGACCGTTTCACTGAACACCTATGCTCTGTCTGCCAGAGAAAGCAGGATCTCCCAGTGGCCACACATTTTAATTCCACGTCCCATTCCCATTCTGATATGTCTATCCATGGCCTCCTCTACTGTCAAGATGAAGCCACACTCAGGTTGGAGGAACAACACCTTATATTCTGTCAGGGTAGCCTCCACCGACTTCTCTAACTTCCGTTAATGCCCCACCTCCCCTTCATACCCCATCTGTTATTTATTTATTTATTTATTTATTATTAATTTTTTTCTCTCTCTCTCTCTCTCTCCTTTTTCTCCCTCTGTCCCTCTCACTATATCCCTTGCCCATCCTCTGGGCTTCTCCCCTCCCCCTTTCTTTCTCCCTGGGCCTCCCATCCCATGATCTTATATCCCCTTTTCCAATCAACTGTTTAGCTCTTGGCTCCATCCTCCCCATCCCATCTTCTCCTATCATTTTGGATCTCCCCCTCCCCCTCCCACTTTCAAATCTCTTACTAGCTCTTCTTTCAGTTAGTCCTGACGAAGGGTCTCGGCCCGAAACGTCGACTGTACCTCTTCCTATAGATGCTGCCTGGCCTGCTGCGTTCACCAGCAGTTTTTGTGTATGTTGTTTGAAATTCCAGCATCTGCAGATTTCTTCGTGATTACTTTTCCAACCTACTTCTGGTGAAGGAATCCAAGATCTGCACAGGGTACCTGAAGTTCACTTGTAGCCTTTGGCAACCCTGGTGCCTTAGTACATTGTTAGTCTTCGTGTTCCCACCTATCATCTCCAGCAGATAGCTCAGCCTTCACCCTCCTGCTCCTGGCTCCACCTTCATTCTTTTAAATTGTCTGCCTCAAGCTATCATATCTCTCATCTCCACCCCGCCTCACCTTCCCCTCACACATGGCTTGATCTGCTGGAAATCCTTCAGCAGGCACACCCCTTCCGCCCACCAATCACTTCTGGACTCTGTCTGACAATTTCCCCTCTCCACTTTATACCTTCGCTCTCCATTCTCAGTCATGATACAGGGTTTTGATTGAATTGTCAACAGCCCCTTTCTCCTCATGGATGCTGCTCAACCTGTTGAGTTCCTCCAGCAGATTCCGGCATCTGCAGTCACTCAAAATACTGCAGGAAGCCGAAAGCAGCAGAAATCCTCAGCAGGACGGACAGCACCTGTACAGAGAGAAACAGAATTGATATTTAACATCAAAGACTTTCCATCTGAGTTCAATGATAACTGATCTTGTGATTTATATTTATCATTTTTCTCCCCCACTAGTTCTGAGACAAAGGCTGTAAGCCGAACTGATCTCATTCTGCCAAATGTCCCAGATGCACTAATTTCTGGAGCATAGCACTTCATTTACACGCATTTCCTGAGCTGGAGAAATGGGCATGAGAACTCTCAATCCCACAGAGCAGCATAGAAGAGGCACAGTATGAACTCACACACGATTTTTTAAAGGAAATCTATCTAGCAGATCACAGCCGCTAATACAACCACAAGTGATGTGAAGCTGCACCATCAGATCAAAGGTCTTCAAAGGAGCAGCAGGATTCCTACGCGTGGAAAGAGGTTTTTACCTTTCCAGCTTCCTGATACAGAGGTCTGTTAGGAAAAGGTGTACTGAGTGTTAACCGACATTAGATTAGATTTCCAATATTTTTGGAGAGCAAGAAGCTTTAAACTGTGAAAGCAGTGTCTAACCTCTTGCTCCCAGCTTGAACGAAATGCCAAATCCAAATGGAGTTCAAGTCTCACTGGAGGCCAAGTTGTTCCAAGGACATCATTTCACGTGCTCAGCCAAAAGACTGAGGGGAGGATATCTGGTCCTCTCTCTCCTCATTATCCTGGGCTTTCAGCATCTCAGTTTGATATTGTTTGTAGCTTTAACTTACACATTTTTTTAAAAAAAACTGTGACTCATTTAACAAGGTTAGTGAAGTTACACTGCACATAAATACATGCTGTATCCTGTTAGAAAATAACGCTATACCTGAACATGAACAAGCAAGTATAATTCCAAAATCAAGCACACTGTATTTCCTCATTATGCATTTTTCAATAATAAACCTGCAATCAACAAGCACTCAGAGAGCGGATGTCTTGAAACGGATGATTACTGTTGTCTGAAGTGCCTTTTAAGTAGTTTCTGCAATTTTAGATTTAACCGGTGAAAGCATGATTACGTACATTGTGGTGCAAAGATGTGTGAATATGCACTTTCACCTGACCTTTCTAGACTTGTGTTTCAAAAGTTCAGGCAAACAGATTCTGGAGTCATTCATTTCAAATAGTAGTTATAACTCAGCCACATTAATTTTAGGGAAGTAAGTTACATCTATAAAATTTTTGAGAACAAATTTTAACTCCTGATTGAGAACAGACAGATGGCTGACCCAGAAGCTCCCGTGTGAAGCCTGATCCATCTTAAGCTTGAGCTAAATTTATATTTTGCTCATGATGATTGCTCATTCAAAACGGGCAAGTTTCTTGGTCTTGACCAATGGAGACTGCACAGCCAGGTTTTAATATTTAAAAACTTTCAAGTCAAAAATGGAAATTTGATTCTCATTTACACTCAGTGTAGGTACAACTGTAGACCTGCTCATTAATGCAAATATCTAATTATCATGCATACATGGTCAAGAGGTTCAGTTGTTGTTCAGACCAAACATCAGATTGGGGAAAACTGTGATCTAAGAGACTTAAAAAAAGTTCAGAAGTATATTTATTATCAAAGTACATATATTCACTATATACAATCCTAAGATTCTTTTTCTCATGAGCCTACACTGTAAATCCAAGAAACACAATAGAATCAATGAAACACCGTACTCAACAGGACAGACAAACAACCAATGTGAAAGGCAATAAACTGTGCAACTATAATGGGGAAAATTAATAAATAAATAAACAATAAATATTGAGAACCTGAAATAAAGTGAGTCCATAGGTTGAGGAACTGATCAGTGATGGGAGTGAGTGAAGTTATTCCCTCTAGTGCTAGAGCCTGACGGTTGAAGGGTATTAACTGTTGCTGAACCCGGTGGAATGGCTGCTGATGCTCGTACCTTCTTCCTGATGACAGCAATGGGAAAAGAGCATGTCCTGAGTGATGGTAGGGTGGGGGGGGGGGGGGTGAAATCCTTGATGATGGATGACACTTTCCTGTGATATAGCCTCGTATGGATGGGCTTAGTGGTTGGGAGGGCTTTACCTGGGATGGACAGAGCCATATCCACTACTTTTTCGGGCTTTTCTGTTCAAGGGTATTGGTGTTTCCATTCCTGGCCGAGATGCAACCAATCAATATTATCTCCACCACATATCTATAGAAGTTTTCTTCTCAAACTTTTAAGAAAATAGAACTGCTGCTGTGCTTTCCCCATGCTGGCACTTACAGTGCGTACTGGGCCCAGGACAGATCTTCTGAAATGATAACACCGAGGAATTTAAAGTTGCTGACCCTCTCCAACTCTAATCCTCTAATGAGGAATGGCTCATTAACCTCTCGTTTCCTCAACCCGAAATTAATAATCAGATCCTTTAGGTTTGCTAACATTGAGTGAGAGGTTGTTATTGTGGCACTGGTCAACCACATTTTCACTCTCCCTCCTGTATGCTGATTTGCAACTGCCTTTAATTCAGCCAATGACAGTGGTGTCGTCAGCAAACTTAAGTAAAACATTGGGCTTGTGCTTTGCGTCACAGTCATAATTATAAGTAAGTATAGCAGGGTTCTAAGCACACAGCTTTGTAGTGCACCTGTGCTGATGTCTATTGTGGAGGAGATGTTGTTGCCAATTTGAACTGACTGGTGTCTGTAAATGAGGAAATCAAGGATATAATTGCACAAGGAGGTATTGGGGCCAAGATGTTGAAGCTTTTTAATTAGTTTTGAGGGGATGATAGTATTGAATGCCAAGCTGTAGCTGATAAGGGGCATCCTGATGTATGCATCTTTGCTGTCCAGTTGTTCCAGCATTGAACGAAGAGCCAGTGAAATGGTATCCACTGTGACTTTGACCAAGGAATTATTGTTAGTGTTTAGAGTATCACAGAAACTGCTGATCTCCTGGGTTTTTCATGCACATCAGTCTCTAGGGTTTACAAAGAATGGTGCAAGAGAAAAAAAAATTCAGTGAGTGGCAGAAAGGGGTCCGAGGAGAGTAGCCAGACCGGTTCATGCTGACAGGAAGGTGACAGTAACTCAAACAATCATGTGTTACAACAGCGGTGTGCAGAAGAGCATCTC
Organism: Mobula birostris; assembly: GCF_030028105.1. NCBI lineage: Eukaryota > Metazoa > Chordata > Chondrichthyes > Myliobatiformes > Myliobatidae > Mobula > Mobula birostris. The sequence goes on from NC_092375.1 coordinate 52,759,946, forward strand.
TGAATGCACAGCACATCAAATCTTGAACTGGATGGGCCACGGTAGCAGTAGGAGACCACAAACATGCACTCAGTAGCCATTTTATTACTACAGGCAGTACCCAATAAAGTGTATAAGCACCAAGCAATAAGTGGGTAAAATAAACATAATTGCATTAGCTTGCATCTATAAGCACAGGGTGCATGTAGGTGTAGACATCTCAAAATTGAGCCTAGCTCCACTGCAAGGTATTGATATAAGGAATTGATTTTGCAATCCATCAGTAAAATTCCATTGATCTTTTATTGTTTATATAAAAATAAGCCAACATTACCAAATAATCTAAAATGAGTCCTTTACATCAAAAGCTTCCCACATCCTCACGAAAACTCGGTCTGAGTGTTTGAAGGGATATTACCTACTTATAAAATATCTGGACTATACTTTCATGGTGCCTATTGATTACTAGCCCTCTATAAAACGATTCTCAGAAATTATTCCAATTAATTGTATAGGATAGCTAACTGAAGCATCTCTGAATCATACATTGATTAAGTCCAGAGGAATCCTTGATTGTATTAGACCATATTCTACTCTATTAGACAGTTTACTGCAACCCTATTGACCATAAGCCCATTAAAACAGAATTGGGCTGATCGGCTCAGCAAGTGTGTTCCGCTATTCAATCATAGCTGTTGTCACCTTTCGATTCAGCAATCGGGAAATGTGCCACAAAAATAGAAAAGTAAAGCATAAGTCAAAGTATATAGAGGTTACAGCTCAGAAGCAAATGGAATGGCTCAGCCATTCCACTGTTACTTACTCAGCACGCGTCTAATATTCCCGATCTTCAAGCCATTCCTTTCCCGATCTGCCCAATTCCTAAATTATTATAATAATTTCTACCCAAATTTCTTTGTGACCTCCTTTTCACAACTGCTGTAGTTTCATTGGTTAAATTCGACTAGATTAAGCTTGGCACTCACTGAGCATGATAGTATTTATGGCAAAAAGTGGAGGGTGAAGTCCTGTTAAGCTTGCGTATGATTATGACAAAGCTTCTGCCTAGACAACAAGCCCTCATCAGGATGTCAATCATTAGATGTCATCAAAACTTCAGATCATTTAGTTTAACTATCTGGTAATTATTACAATATCCGCTACTAATCCCTGTAGCTCATCCTCGATCTTTGCACTAATCTCTCCATTAGTGTGGCATAGTTCGTTTATAATCCCAAATGGCTGTCTGCTTCCCTTCTCAGATAATCCATTGTCACAGAGTGGTTTAAGTTTAATGGCCATTTAATAAATGCATGTGAAAATCTTTAGTCTGATGAAGTGTGCACAATGAAACTGCTGACTTTATCAACCACCCTAAATTCAGGGCTCAGAATATAAACTGCTTTTTACGTATGCTGCCAGTGTAATTTCACTTCACAATTCTTGTAATTATAACAATTGTTATAATAAAACATGGAAATAATGCTGGCCAACAACTCAGAACAAATTCCCACAGCAATAATTTCTCTGGGATGTTTAGCTGCGGCCAGTGATCCATACTAATAAATAACTGCAGGGCTATTGATGTGTTGAAGTACCTAAATGCTACACGGGTAACAGACTGTTGCCATGGTAACAATATCCATCATATTCAAGAGCACTTGTTGACACCATCCGTCAGTGTTGCATTTTAAATAAACAACTAGCTTTTGTGTTTCAAGAGCTCCTTAAACACTGCTATGTATTGCCCATATGCAACATTATGTTTCATATCATTAATCAGTGACTGAGGCACTATGCAAAATCACAATAATCAGTAAAGCCAAAGTCTGATACAACTATTGTGATTCTGTCATAGTATTTTATTCACGTTTACAGCACACAACTAATGAACTAGAGCAGGGTATACTATCCTCAACAAGCACCAAACCATAGTTTGTTTATGTTGCAATAAGACTGGTCCTGTTGACTCCAGTATTTATATATTATTGGGTATGACTGAGATACAGGTGCCGAAGGACATATGGGGGAAATTTTTTTCATTCTTTGCTTGCCCTTCTGTTGGGATTTGGCCATGATTCCCTATGGGAGTCGTGAGGCCTTGAGCTGGTGTGGATTTACACCAGTGTTGGTATCTTTTGCCTGGCTGTGCCGTGCTATGCTGGTGGACATCTCATAGAGTCCTGAAGGACTGTACAAATGTCCACAGACTTCCCTGTCAACACAGTAGAAAATCTGCTTGCTTAGCCTGTACCACGTGAAACTAGGTGCAGAAGCAACAGTTCCATTGATGTGAAAGAGAGAAATATCTGCTGGAAGAATAGGTAGCAGACACACTTATTTGATTTAAAGTAATTAGTTTAATATGTTTAATTGTTTTAAATGTATATGCTATGTTGTATCATCCAAAAATTAATTTCTAAATTTTATTTTTATGCTCTAAGGTTCACTGATGTTTTTGACATTCGTTTGGCTGGTTGGTCTGGAGACAGGGACATACTGGCTGACACTCAAAGGCTTTCGAGAGAAGCCCTGCACCGCAGCACACAGAACTTCCGTGACTAGTTGAGAGTTGACTTCATAGTCCATGACCATACCCCAGTAATGTAAGGGGTGGAAACATATGTATAATTCACAACCACTGGGATAATCCAGCAAAACGACAGTGTAACTGGTCACAGCGGCTTTTACGGGGTCAACAAAAGGTGCTACCGTTCTACTTAAAGGTACGTCTAATGATTGCAAGATCCTGTTTTACATTAAGAACTCAAAGGACTGCAGGACCACGCCGTCAGTGAGTTGCTTGCTGCCGGAGATAATGAAGGAGCTGTGCAATATGCTGCTGCTTGAGTCAATGGAGGCCTGAAGTCAAATAGCGAGCGGTCATCATGGTCACTTTTCTTATGATCGCAAGACACCTTTGGACATTGTTAATCTGGTATGCCTTAGGTTCGATTTGCTGATTTATTGGATGCAAGCAGGGGTGGATGGAAGGGGCCTAGTCCTCAGTCATAGTTTAGGACTAGGCCTGATGCCATGGTGTTGCCCGTGTGCAGCCACCTGGAGCTGAGCTTCACCGGGGCGATGTGCCATGGCATCCAGAACAGGGTCAGAGCTGCCCTCCCAGGGTTTCGCTCGACAGAAGACAAACTCTTTTGTGGCTAGCTGCACTCAGTGGACTCAGGCCTCAAGCTGTGGGGTTGCTTGCTTTTCGACCGCCGGGAGAGACGTCTGAGCCATTATGCTCTACCACGGGCGGTGTAGGGCAGTTGTGGCAACGGAAGATTGCAAATGGACTGAGGGGCTGGACTATATTCATATATATTTGTCTGTTTGTGCTTTTACTAATATTCTGTATGTGCTTGTAAATGCGAGGACTGAGCCACAAAACAACAGGTTCACTTTGCGGGAGTCAGGCTTCCAGGTGAGGAGGATTGGGCCTTAAAGCCACGGAATCACCTGGTGAGAGTTGGGGGCCAGTCGACAGATAATATTGGTGGGCTGGAGAGGTCTGGATTTCCGCATTGTATTTTACTGATGTTCTAGATGGGTTTGTTGACTTGTATGCATCTCTTTGCCTGGCCTGGGGGATGCCAGGCCTTCAGAGCTAATGGACTACATGCTGTCTCTCCTGAGAGATCATCATCCTTGTTTTATTTTTAAAGAATTCTTTATGTAGCAAATGCCTGAACAAGTATGCATAGCCCTTGCTAAGTCACCTGTGTAGGACTATAGGGATCTTACTAAAATGGCTTATAGTCTACACTCAGCCAGGTAGAGGTGCATAACACCTCCTCCTTTTTTCCGTGCCTCAATGAGCCCAGTTAGCAGGGTCTCCAACACATGCATGCCCGCCACTCCGAAACAGATAATGCCAGGTCTGTGCTCTTCCCACATCTCACTTTGGTATGAATGCTAGGAAGTGCTGACCGCCTATTGATCAGAAGGCAAAGAGTGACAAAACTTCACTGGAGGCCACCTACAGCAGCTGGATCCAGACTTATGGGACATAACAGAGGACGCTCTGCTTCAGTGGGCGACATTACACATGTGGCTTTGTCCTGGCTAACGTGCTAGAACTTTGCTCGGCGCAGATTTCCTGTTGTGTCCAAGGACTGTTGATTGATGTTAAATACTGTCGGCTTGTAGATGTCACGGATCGTGGTCATTACCTTGCTCATCCAGTAAGTTCCCCACAACGACTCTGTGAAGCGCATACACCGCCACATGTGAGTTCACTGGACTGCTTGGTGAATCTTCAAATATCACCAAGCTCACGTTCTCCACTACAGCCACAAAACATGGACTGGAGCACCACATTTCCCCAACTGGCCTGCTGGTCCATGCCCACTCATGTAGATTGGATCCAGAAAAGCTGGCACCACAAAGGCTGAGTTTGCTAACATGGAAAGACTTGGCATTGCATGCAGGTCGAATAGTCCCTGGACTTTACACTTCCACATGGTCGTTAAGCACAATGGTGCTTACCGTCCAAGTGGCAGTTACCCATGTCTTAACAAGGTCACCAGTCCCAATCATTACCCAGTCCCACACATCCAAGACATTTTAGCACATTTAACCAGTAACAATTTTTTCTCCGGCTGACTTGGTTAGGGGCTACCATCAGGTGCCTGTGTGCTTGGAGGACATTCCCAAAATTACTGTGATAACCCCATTTAACTTCTGAGATTCTGCGCATGCAGTGTGGGCTGAAAGATGCGGAACAGACTTTCTAATGGCTGATGGATTCTGGATTAAAAGACTTAGAGTTTCTTTTTGTTTACCTGGATGACATACTTATCACCAGTGCACCTAAATCTGAATGTGTATCATGTCTCTGCATACTTTTCGAGCTCTTAAGCCAACATGGGTTGACTATTAATCTTGCTAAATGCCAGCTTGGGTTGTCAACCTTTGACTTTCTCAGACACTGCATCTCCACAGAAGGTGCAAACCCCACCTCCATATTAGAAGTCACCACTATGATGGATTTCCCATCGTCTCGCACTATTGAAAAATGACAAGAGTTTTTAGGTTTGGTGAATTTCTATCTCCACTGAGCTTATGCTCCCCTTGTGTAGTGCCCTTAAAAGCAATGCCCCTAATCGCATGTTTGACTGGTCAGCAAATATGATCAGAGAATTTGATGACAATAAATGAGCTCTTTCCAACGCCACCCCACTGGTGCACCAGCTCCCTGGCAGACCTATAGCCATTACTACTGACACTTTAGACTGTGCTGTGGGTGCTGTGCACAAACAGTTAGCCAGAGGAGTGCGGAAGCTGCTCACCTTCCTCAGACATCAGCTTCATTCCCTCGAAAGGAAATACAGCACATTTGACCATGAGCTTCTCGGTCTCTATCTGACTGTCTGCCATTTTCATTTTCCCCCAGAGAGTTGCCATTTCACAGCATTCATTGACCACAAACCCCTTTGCATGTGATGGCCAAAATATCAGACCCTTGGTCTGTATGGCAGTAGTGCCTCTTGGCCTACATATCCGAGTTCACAACTAGTGCGCAACATTTCAAGGGGAAATATAATGCCGTGGCTGATTGCCTCTCGTTGCCAGCCGTTGAGGCCATACACATAGTGGTTGACTATACCGGTATGACAGCCAATCAAGCTACTGACCCAGAGGTCCAGGCTTATGGAACAGCAGTCATGTGCCTGTGGTTGGTGGACATTAAGTTCGGGGAAGCTGCGTTTTCTCTCTTGTGTGATGTCTCAACTGGTCACTCTCGCCCCATCGTGCTCTCAAACTGGAGACGTACTGTTTTTAACTCCATTCAAGGCTTCTTGCATCCGGATTGGAAGGCTGTCAGGTTGCAATAAAATTTGTGTGATGTGGCCTTAGAAAGGACATGCGTGATTGGAGTGCGGTCTGTGCTGAGTGCCAGCGGGCAAAAATTAACCATCATGTTCAAGTGCCACTGGCACTTTTTGAGATCCCACCATGTCACTGTGGACCGAGTTGTTCCTCTTCCCCTTCCCGCAGTTTCATGCACCTCCTTACCATGGTGGACTGTACCACCAGGTGGCCAGAGGTCGTCCCTCTAGCATCGGCAATGGCTGTTGACATGGCTTAGGCATTCATCAGCACCTGGGTTGCTCGGTTTGTCACCTCGTCTAATATTTCCTCTGACCGCGGTCCCCAATTCAAATCAGATCTCTGGGTTGTGATGGTCCAGAACTTCAGTGTTAGGCTACGTCACATCACAGCATATCACCCACAGTCCGTTGGCCTGTGCAAGTGGTTTCCCTGCTTCTTAAAGGCTGCTCTGAGGTCTTCCCTGACCTATGATCATCTCCGATGGGTCCTGCTGGGGCTCAGAATAGTTCCAAAGGAGAACCTGTATTTGTCTGCAGCTGAATTGGTATATGGGCAGCTGTTATAAGTGTCAGGTGATTTTATTCCTGGTACTCACCAGCATTCCACCCTCCTCAGTAAATTCAATTCCTTTGCCTATTCTACTTCTCATCATGGCATACAACACTTGGGTTCCTGTTGGCCTACATTCTGCCTTGTTCATTTTTGTCCACCATGATGCACATCAACATCCCCTTAGGTCCCCTTACGATAGCACGTTCTGCATTTTGGAACAGAGAGAAAAGACTTTTATCATAGATCGGAGGGGTAGACCTGAATATTTTTCGGTAGATTGCCTTAAACCGGCCACCAAAAGTTGAAGAGTTACGCTAACATGCCCCTGGCACTGCGACGTGACCATGAGTGTGACAACACACCTCTGGACAGGCCAGAGGCACCTGCTGTTCCTCCACCCTTGGAACACAAAACCTGAGCCAGGAAGCTTATCAGAGCTCCAGGCAGGCTCCCACTGCCGATTTTGTTGAATTCTGTGGGGTAATGTAAGGGGTGGAAACATAGGCATAATTCACAACCACCAACATTGAGCTGGGGTTCACTTTAAGAGGCTGGTCTGACGTGATGATTTAATGTTGTGAAGCTGTTACCGAGCTTTGTTCTGTGTTTGGTTGACAGTAAAGTGAGTCGTTACGGTTTCTGTTGAACGAAATTCACCTCTGCCATTTTACTTATGAAAACCTACACCACACAAAAAGGAACAATGTAGTCTGAGGACGATGGGCAAAGAAAGATCTGCTCAACAAATGTAAAACACATCATCCATATTTTATGTACATTATGTTACATTTTATGTAAATTATCTCTTTTTCCCTGCTGAATTTTGATTGTGTTTTTTATTGCTGGAAACCTAGTAGTTCCAAAATCAAATTCATGAATTAGTACCTAATGTGGTTATTAAAATTCATTGTGGCAAATAATTTGAGCTGTAGGTAGCTATAAAGCTGGGATCCTTTGTCATTTGTGGCTCTCTGCTGAATATAAAAGTTCTTGAGGTTTCCAATGCATTTGCTAAAGGAGAAAATTAACTTGTTATTCGAACTGAAAAAGACAGCCAACAATTCCCTAATTTAAAAATTTGAAAGCGTATTTGTGCATTCTCCCCACAAGAAGTTCCTTTTCGGAATGTATAGAACTGTATATTTGCCACTTATGAAGAGTGGAAAACTTTTCAAAACATACTGCAAATCGCAAAATATGCTCTGATATATTAAGATTTCCATACTAAGAATGGGAAATAATTCCCACTTAGATCTACAATACACTAACAAATTGTTCCCTATGGGATATATGTTAATTACCAGAGAAATATCAATGATAGCTTCCAAAAGTAAATTGAAAATTACAGATATTTGAGAATCTTATCATGAAAGATAGAAAAAGAAGGAAAAAATGTTCAGATCTATTGTTACTGATTTCCCTACTGTAGGTATTTCTAATTACAGCCCCCCCCCCCCAGGTTACAAATGACCTGACATGTAAGTCCAACTTTACACAAATTCACCCACATATGTTTAAACATTTTTCAACATTTTATCCTATTCATTAATGACTGCATACAGTATATTCCATTAAATGAATTATGTGTCATTATTTAATGCAATAAAAGAATTATAGCAAGTGCATGTAGAATTATAGTGATATGATATGGGTAGTTATAGAAATAGATACTTCTGACTTAGGAATCGAATTATGGACAGTTCCTGGGAATTGAACATTTAAGTAACCCAGGGATTGTCTGTATTCCAGAAAAATAATTTTTCCTCATTTCAAAACAAAATAGAAAAAGGTCTACAATTTATAAGGTAGCAAACCAAACTCCAGAACAAATAACAATGTTACATTGTGAGGTGAACTCAACTTGTCCACATCCTGGGCATTCAAAAATGCCCTCTCCTCTCAAATATCAATTTCTTTCTTAAATGTGGGGGAATGAGATTGATGGAATTGTTCTGAGAGCCTGCATGGATTCAATGGGCTGAATGGCCCTTCAGTGCTGACACTTTGAGATTAATCTGCAATAAACTTTTAAAAAATTACACAATATTCTTGAATAATTTTAGCCAGCCCCTGCATGTTGCAGGAAAATATTTTCATTCCTCATGTCAAATCCTCTCACAAGAGATGACAAAATATTTCTTGCCCTCTACCTGCACACTTTCGGTTCCTTATGTAGAAGGACAATGAGAAATTGTTGAACATCAACTTTGCCAAATATGTCACCATTAAAGATCACCCTGCTCTTCTATTTTGTGCACCCAAGTTACATAACATTATTTTTCATTTGCCATATTCTCACTCAGAGCATATGCTTGAATGCCTGTTCACAACCTCTTCATTGCCCACGATCCTGCAGGTCATCAGCAAACTTGGAAATGTAACATTAATATCTCTTTATCAAATCATCTACATAGATAGCAGCCCATTAGGGCCAAGCACTGATATTTCCTCTTTTCTGCAGCTTAAAACATGTTTGATTTCTAACTTCTCCTAGCCCCAGGGAAGGTTGTTATCCAAAAACATTATCTCTATGTCTCTCACAATAGCGATGGCCTGACCTTCTGGGTGTTTCCAGCACTTTCTGTTTTTATTTCAGATTCCTGGCAGTTTTTCTCTTTTCAAAGGACTATAAACTATGTGCTATTAACTATGCGCTTGGATGAGTGCAGCACGACATCAATCAAGGCAAAGTAACAGGTCTGATTGGAACCCAGCTATTGCACTAAACATTGACTCACTTCATCTTACAGTCATAGAATCACAGAACACTAGAGCTCAGAGACAGACCCTTCAGCCTATCTGGTCCCCATCGAACTATTAATCTGCCTAATCCTATCAACTTGCACCTGGACCATAGCCCTCTAAAGCCTTTCCATCCATGTACTATCCAAATTTCTCTTAAAAATTGAAATAAATCCCACATCCACTCTTAAGCCAGCAGTTTATTTCATACTCTCACCACCCTTTGAGTGAAGGAAGTTTCCCCTCATGTTTTTCTTAAACTTTCAAGCTATCACTCAAACCCATGACCTCTAGTTTTAGTCTCACCCAACAGCAGTGGAAAAAGCCCTCTCACATTTGCCCTATGTCCTATGTATACCCCTTATACTGTTGTATCAAACCTCTCCATGTTCTCCAACACTCGAGGGAATAAAGTCTGAATTTATTCAACCTTTCCCGATAACTCAGGTCCTCAAATCCTCAGAACATCCTTGTAAATTTTCTCTGCGCTTTCAATTTAATTTATCTACTTATCAATCCAGCATAGAATAGACCCCTCCGGCTCATTGAGCCACACCTCCCCAGCAACCCCCGACAGCCCAATTAACCTTAACCTATTCACTGAACAATTTACTATGACTGATTAATCAACACAGTGCGATTTTGGACTGTGTGAGGAAATCAGAGTATCTGGGGAAAACCAACACATTTCACAGGTGCGACATACAGAAACTCCTTACAGACAGCACCAGAACTGCACCCTGAACTCCGACGCCCTGAGCCGTAATAGTGTTGTGCTAACCACTATGTTACCGGGGCACCCTACATCTTTCCTGTGGGTAGGTGACCAAAACCGCACACAATACTCCAAACTAGGCCTTACCAATGTCTTCTACAACTGCAATGTAACAACCCATCCCCTGTACTCAATGCTTTGTTTTATGAAGGCTAACATGCCGAAAGCTTTCTTTACGACCCTATCTCTCTGTGCTGCCACTTTAAAGGAATATTGGATCTGTATTCCCAGACCCCTTTGTTCTACAACACTCGTCAGTGCCCTACTATCACTGTGTAAGACCTACCCTGGTTGGCCCTCCCAAATTGCAACATCTCACACTCACCTGCATTAAATTCCATACGCCATTTTTCAGACCATTTTTCCAGCTGGTCCATATCCCGCTGCAAGATTTAATACCCTTCCTTGCTGTTCACTACACCCATGATCTTGGCGTCATCTGCAAAGTTGCTGTTCCAGTTTACTACATTATCACACAAACTGTTTTAGGTGATAAACAACAACAGACTGAGTACTGATCTCTGTGACCCACCACTAGTCACAGGTCTCCAGTCAGAGAGGAAACCATCTACTACCATTCTTTCACTTCTTCACAAAGCCAATTTACTACCTCATCCTGAATGCCAGCCAACAAAACTTTTTTGACCAACTTCCAATGCGGGACCTTGTCAAACGTCCTTGTCAGCATCCATTGCCTTGCTTTCAACAACTTTCCTGCTAACATCCTCAAAAAATCTCTATAAGATTGGTTAGACACAACCTACCATGTTGACTATCCCTAATCAGTCTCTGTCTATCCAAATACTGATATACCTGGTTCTTTAGAAGAGCTTCGAATAACTTACCCACTACAGATGTCAAGTTCAACAGCCTATCAATTCCTGACTTATTATTAGAGCCTTTCTTAAACAACATTAGCTATCCTCCAAACCTCTGGCACCTGACCTATTGCGAAGAATATTTTAATCTACTATGCATCATGGCTGTAAAGTATACAATCAGTAACATTAATTGCAGCACTCTGCCTCTGTTACTGTTTCAGCACCATCCAAACCTATAACACTTAAACTAAGAAAGACATGCACAGCAGGTAGCACCACTTGAAAGTTTCCCTTCAAATCACACATCATTCCAAGTATGTGAGAAATCCATCATTGCACTGAATCTTGGAACTCTCCAGTATCAAATGTGGAAGCGCTCTCATGTGGACGACTGCAGCATTTCAAGGAGATGCATCACCGCTACCTTCTCAAGGGCAATTAGGCATGACGGTAAGTGTCCTGCCAGCACTATCAGCATCTTATTGATGAATAACTTTTTTGAAAAAAACAGATTCATTCTGCTGATGTAAGCAAACTTCTGAAAACAAGTGAAGAGTAAAAGAATAGAATGAGAATAGAACTTGTCAAGCATTAGATGCCATTTTAGACATGGACTTGCTGCTGGTGTCCTTACAACAGATGGCACAAAATAATCAAAATATATTGTCCACTATAACCTTGTTGACCAGTTGATGTGAACTTTGGTCCTAATATTGATTACAAGATTTACAATGATTGAGGGTTAATAACAGATCTTTTTTGATTCTTGGAAAACCTTTCATTTTCATAGTCATAGAACACAGAAATACTAACTTTATCAATCTAACACTAATCCTATTTGTTTATTCTCCCCACATCCTATTAAATTCCAGCCAGACTCAACCACTCAGCCACAGACTGGTGTAATTTACAGAGGCCAATGAGTCTACTCAGCCACATGTCTTCAGGATGCAGGTGAAAACTGGGGCAAATATTCCGTCACAGAAAGAGCATGCAAATTCCACACAGCCAGTATCCTTGATATTCCTGAGACTGTCAGTCAGTGGCACTGCTCACTATTGAAAATCTGTCTTCTGTTTCTAGTGGTCAATATTTGCAAGACCATGTTGTATGTCTGCTGATGTTAGATTTACTTGACAGACAAGGATGAACTTTCCCCTTGTATTTATCCTTTTAAATAATCTTTACCCTAAATGTTAATGTGCCTTGTTGACCTCATAGCCATAAAGGATTTTGAGTACCATATTCTTGTTGCCCACATACCAATTAAATCTGCCATTTGTGTTATGTCAATTTCTTATGAAATTGAACTTTAGTAAACAATATATTCCAAAGCTACTTTATTTCCTTTTGTGACTGCGATTTTATGCACCTACCAGCTGTGCTATATTTGCAGAAGCAGTACTATGATTCTCTAAGAAAGAATGTTAGGGATGGTGTTGCTGCCTTGGACATAATTAGCAATTCAGACACAAATTGTATTCAAAATTCAAGATAATGCTCAAACCTTTTTGAATAATTGCAAATGTAAAATCATGCATGAACCAACATAAATGGGCAGAGTTTTAGATGGCATTTTCTTTCATTTGCATTAATTGACTGATGGTGCAATTTAATAAACTCAAACTGAGTTAATCAGAGAAAGTAATCATTTTTAGAAGTTAAACATTTTTATGTCAAAAAGTGAAAGTAATTTGAAGAAAATCTACTTACATCTACTTAAAGGGTGAAGTGTTATCATTTATTTCTTGTAGATAATATTTTTTGATACTTGAAACCTTTTTATTAAATGTACCATTGCATAAATTTTTGGCCCTAGTCAAAGTGCCAGTGGGCACATTGGCAGTTTCAGAGAGTGGCCAAATGATGAGAAGAGATAGAGTTTTGCACAATACTTGCTAAGTGATCACAAAAGATTGTGGAAATGTTTTTTTTTGCTTTTTTGCAACTTAAGCTCAACATTCTCTGATCTTTTGTGCTGGTTTGACTGGTTTTGGATGAATTGTGCTGAAAATAAACTGATGTTTTGACATTTTGTGCACTACAGTCCCGAGGAGATACTGAATTGCGTAGGAGAGTTTAAAAGAAGCGAACTGGGGCAGTTGATATTATTTTTTGTGTCACATTTCTCAAGGAGACACTGGATTGCACATAATTAGGCACTTAGCACTTAGACCTCCAGTGTCCCTGGTGATTAAACCTGCAAGAAGTTCCTCCTGCTGCAACTTCTAACAGACCGTGTTAAGGAGTTGGAGCTGGAAATGGATGAGCTCCAAAACTTTCCAGGGGCTGAGGAGTTGATAGACAGGACATACAGGGTCACAGTTACACCCAAGGTGCAGGACACAAGTAACTGGGTGACCTTCAGGAGGGAGAAAGGGGATGGGCAGCTAGTGTAGAGCACCCTTGTGGCTGTTCCCCTCAACAAAAGGGATACTGCTTTGGATAGTGCTGGGGGGAATGACCTAGCAGAGGAAACCACAGTGATCAGGTCTCTGGCACTGAGTCTGGCTCTGTGGCTCAGAAGGGAAGGGGGAAGAAGAGGCGAGCTCTAGTGATAGAGGATTAGTTATTTACTAAGGAGATTTTGTGGACAGCAACAAGGTTCCTGGATACTTTTTTGCCTTCCAGGTGCCAGGGTGAGGGACATCTCGGATCAAGTCCACAGCATTCTTAAGTGGGAGAGTGAGCAGCCAGAGGTTGTGGTCCACATCGGCACCAATGACGTGGGTAGGATGGGTAACAATGTCCTGCAAGTAAAGGACAGGACCCCCAGGGTTGTGATTTCAGGATTGATACCCATGCCACGGGCTAGTGAACCCAGAAATGGGAAGATCATTCAGTTTAACACGTTGCTAAGGAGTTGATGCAAGAGGAAGGGCTTCAGATTTTAGGATCACTGGGCTCTCTTCCAGAGAAGTTTTGATCAGTATAGAAGTGACGGTTTGCATCTGAACTGAAGGAGGGCTAGTGTCCTAGTGGGAAGGTTTGCTTGTGCTGCACAAGTGAGGTTTAAGTTAGAGTTGCAGGGCAGGGGGATAGGAACAAGATCCTTCATATAAACCCAGGAATCAAAAGGTCGAGTGTGGTGGGACTAATCTTCTGAGTTGCGTATGTATCAATGCAAGGAGTATTGTGGGAAAGCTGGCTGCGCTTAGGGCATGGAACAGCAGGTGGAATTATGACATTGTAGCCATTAGCGAGACTTGGTTGCAGGAGGGACAGGACTGGCAGCTCAATGCTTCAGCGTTCTGTGATAGAATGGGAGAGATTAAAGGGGGAGGGGTGGCATTATTAGCCAGGGAAGATGTAATGGCAGTGCTCAGTCAGGACAGACTGGAGTTCGTTTAGTGATTATTTGTGGGTGGAACTGCACTGAGGAATAATAAAGGTTTGAGCACATTAATGGGATTGTATTATTGACCACTCAACAGTCAATGGGATTTAGAGGAACAAATCTGTAGAGAAATTGCACACTGTTGCAAGAAACATAAGGTTGTTAAAGTAAGTGATTTTAACTTTCCACATATTCACTAGGACTCCCATACTTTAAAAGGGCTGTATGGGAAAGACTTTGTCAACTGTGTTCAGGGAAGTTTCCTTAATCAGTACATAGAAGTCACAAATAAAGAGAGTGTGATACTAGATCTCCTATTAGGGAATGAGACAGGGCAGGTGGCAGAAATTTGCATAGGGGAACACTGCATCTAGTGATCATAATGCCATTAGTTTCCAAATATTCATAGAAAACGATAGTTCTGGTCCTTGGGTTGAGATTCTAAATCGGAGAAAGGCCAATTTTGATGTTATCAGAAAGGATATGGCAAGTGTGGACTGGGATAGGTTGTTTTCTGGCAAAGGTATACTTAGTAAGTGGAAGACTTCAAAAGTGAAATTTTGAGAGTATAGAGATCCTGTCAGAATAAAAGGCAAGGTTAACAAGTTTATGGTATCTTAGTTTTTGAGAGATATTGAAGGAGGTTCTTAGGAGGTATATGCGGACAGGAACAAATGAGGTACCTGAGGAGTATAAGAAATAAAACAGAACACTTAAAAAGGAAATCAGGAGGGCTAAAAGAAGAAATGAGATGGCTCTGAGAAGTTGAAGGAGATCCACAGATATATTAAGAGCAAAAAGATAGCAAGGGACAAAATTGGTCCTCTGGAAGATCAAGTTGGTAATCTATGAATAGAGCTGAAAGAGACAGGGGAGATTTAAAATTGATTTTTTTTGCATATCTATTTTCTTGGGAAAAAACACAAACTCTGTAGATAAGAGGAAATGCAGCAGTGAGGTCATGGACCTTAAAAGATTACAGAGTAGGAGAATTTTGCTACCTTGAGGCAAATTAGAGTGGATAAATGCTCAGGGCCTGACAATATGTTCCCTCGGACCCCTTGGGAGGTTAGTACAGAAATTGCAGGGGGCTTGGCAGAGATGTTTAAAACAGCCTTAACCATGGGTAAGGTGGAAAGATAGAAGGATGTGGAGGGTTGAAAGATAGCTGATGTTGTTCAGTTGTTTAAGAAAGACTCTAAGAATAAACCAGGAAATTATAGG
Source organism: Mobula birostris (assembly GCF_030028105.1). Taxonomy (NCBI): domain Eukaryota; kingdom Metazoa; phylum Chordata; class Chondrichthyes; order Myliobatiformes; family Myliobatidae; genus Mobula; species Mobula birostris. The sequence continues at coordinate 52,775,211 of NC_092375.1, forward strand.
CGGGTGAGCCTGACATCAGTAGTGGGAAAGTTATTGGAAGGTATTCTAAGGGACCAGATATACACTCAGACCCTGCATAGCGTTGATTCATTCCAACATGGTTATTCAATTCTTTACGGAAATGTTTACAAATTACAAAAATTCATTATAACCATTACATAAAACTTCTCAAGAACGGCCATTCAATCAACCAAGGACGCTCTGAGCCACTCGCAGACAATCACATATTAGTTCATGCTCTACCTCCCCCGCATGTGTAAATGCTCTTGCTCTTTGGCCAATTTATGCCATTTTTTTCAGCCATAATGTCTGGAAAACATCCTGAGATTTCCAGTGAGAGTAGTATACAAGGGGTGATTGATATGTTCGTGGCCTAAGGTAGAAGGAGTCAATTTTAGAAAACCTAGCACATTTATTTTTCAACATAGTACCCTCCTACATTTACACACTTAATCCAGCTGTTGCTTAGCATACAGATCTTGGACCTCCAGAAAGTGTCCGCAGATGGGTGATGGATAAGTTCATGGCCTAAAGTAGAAGTAGATGAGTTATACAGCTCTTGTTAAGTGCACATGCAGGTTCAACCCTTTGAGTGATAATGCAGAAAGTTTGAAGTTAATAACTCATTTGCTTCTACCTTAGGCCACGAACCTATCAATCACCCCTCGTATTTAAGATGTCTAGGAAAAGCATTAGCATAGGTGTGAGACTGCAAGTGATATGGCATTTGGAAGCGTCAGGTAGATGTTGGCTCCTCTTTGAAATTGGCTACTTTGACAATCAGAGCAAGTATGAATATTACAGACAAGATAGAAGCTTTTCCAGTAATGACCTCAAAGTTCTCATCAATGAAGGTGACTCGTTCAAGGAGCCATTTTCTTGAAACAATGGAAAATAGACTAAATATATGGGGGAATGACCAAACAGAGTGAAACATGCCCCTCAGCCAGTTGATAATAATGGAAAAGGCAAGAAGCATCGTCAATCATTTTCAAGAAGAAGAAGAAGATATGTTGGTGACATTCACAGCCAGCGGAGGTTGGTTTGATAGATTTAAACAGCACAGTAGCCTCTATAGCATCTCTGGTGAAGTGGCTAGAGCAGCAGCAAGGCAGCCCAGGATGTTTTTGCAACACTGAAGGACGATTATCTTCCCAAACTTGTCTTCAATGTGGATGAAACAGGCCTATTTTGGAAAAGAATTTTCATCTCCTAGGAAGAGAAACATGCATCTAGGTTCAAGGCTACAAAGGACCAATTAAAGCCTATGATTATTTATCATTCTGAAACACCACGAGCAATGAAAGGCATTTCAAAGTCAAGTCTACCAGTGATTTGGAAATCAATCAAAAAACCCTGGGTGACGATGTTTTCCAAAATTGTTTGTTTCCCACATTTTTGTCCAGCAGTGAAGCTGTATTGTGAGGAGCATGACCTGGAACCTAAAGTATTGTTGGTACTTGATAATGCCCCAGGTCACCCTGATAATCCTGACATGCTTTGGACCTGCATTCATGTAGAACTGGTTTACCTTCCACCCAACACCACTTCATTACTCCAACCAATGGACCAAGGAGTAATATCGAATCTTAAAGTCCACTACCTTTGTCATACATTCAAGCAACTTGTAGAGGAAGCAAAAGGTCAAGACAAACAAACCATCAAGCAATTTTGGAAAACCTGCAACGTCATGAAAGCTGTAGACAATATCAAAGCAGCCTGGGATTAAATAACCTCAAGCTTCATAAACAGTGTGGAAGAAGCTATGGCCAGAAGCATGGAATGACATCCTAGTATTTCAGGCAGAACCAGTCACCCAAAGCATCATTGAACTGGCTAATGAAGCAGGATTAGATGATGTTAATGATGACAATGTTGAAGCGTTACTGTATTCTCATGGTGAGAGCCTTAATAATGAAGAACCTTGAGAATTGGCAGGGCAACACATCCTGGGTGAATCTGAAGACATGGATGGAGAAGAGGAAACACCAACAAGAAACCTCACCACAAAATTCCTCAGTATTAACATCACCACAATCACACAAATCATGAAACATTTCATCGATAATGACCCTGACAGGGAGCAAAGCAATATGGCAAAGAGAGGTGTTCTTGACATGATTTCCTGCTACTGAGAAATGCTTCATGAGAGGAAACTTAAGAAAAGGCAATCTAATCTCGATGCCTACTTGAAGAAGCAGCCAAAGTTAGAGGAGGACTCAGCCTAGTTCCTCCTCTAAAATGTAACCACCACCCGCTTCCCTCCATTGCTGCTGCGATGTGTTACTGATCCACTGATGTACAGGTTAGCCCTATTTGTGTGTTAGTTACTCCACAAATTATTGTGTGTACATGAAATAACATATCATATATCTTAGGTTTGATTCTTTTTCATCAGCCACACATGTGCATTTACGCAATGTTATAATGACCCCACATAGTGCTGTTTTACATAGAGCTCCATCATCAGCATTAAGCGGGGTCTGACTGTTTAAGTATTTGGATAGACAGGGACTGATTAGGGATAGTCAACTTGACTTTGTGTATGGTCATTTGTGTCTAATCAATCTTACAGAGTTTTTCAAGGAAGTTTCTGAGGAAGTTGATGAAGGCAAGGCAGTGGATATTGTCTGCATGGACTTTAGCAGGGCATTTGACAAGCTCCCACATGGAAGGTTGGTTAAGAATGTTCAGCCACTTGGCATTCAAGATGAGTTAGTAAATTGAATTAAGTATTGGTTTTGTGGAAAGAGCTAGACAATGGTTGTAAATGATTGCCTTTCTGATTGGAGGCCTGTGATTAATAGTGTGTCGCACTGAGTCGGTGCAGGGTCTATTGTTGTTTGTCATCTATATCAACAACCTGAATGATAATGTGGTAAACCACATCAGCAAATTTGCAGGTGACACCAAAATTGGGATGTAGTAGATAGTGAGGAAGACTATCAAAGCTCAGCGAGATCTGGACCAGCCAGAAAAATAGGCTGAAAAGTGTCAGATGGAATTTAATGCAGACAAATGTGAGGTGTTCCAATTTGGGTGGACCAACCAGTGTAGGTCTTACACTGTGAGTGATAAGGCACTGAGGAGTGTGGTAGAACAGAGGCATCTGGGAATACTGATCCATAATTCCTTGAAGGTGATGTCGTAGGTACATATGGTCATCAAGAAAGCTTTTGGCACATTGACCTTCATAAATCAATGTTTTGAGTACAAGAGATGGGATGTTATGTTGAAATTGTATAAGATACTGGTGATGCCTAATTTGGAGTATTGTGTACAGTTTTGGTCACCTATCCACAGGAATGATGTAAACAAATAGAAAGAGTGAACAGAAAATTTACAAAGATATTTCTGGGGCATGAGGACATTGGTTATAGGAAAATGTTTGATATGTTAGGACTTTATTCCTGAGAACTTAAGATGAACACCTACAGGTAATGTAGTATTTAATAATTTTGGCAGGGAAAAGGGGGCAGAAAATGGGGATACGAGACCAAAAAAACAAAATGCTGGAAGACAGCATTACTGTCTTATTGGGACAGGCAGCGTCCTTGGAGAGGAGTAAGTGTCAGGAAATGTAGACGAGGCTTGACCCAAAAACGAAGCAGCAGAGATGATTCAGTGATGAACAATAACTTTAATAATAGACTGCATTAATAATAAGCCATTGGGGCCACAAGACAAGAAAGAACAGAAACTTAACACATCAAGCAACAAGATAACTGAAGGCAAAGAGTATCTGGTTCGATGGGTGAACAAGGACTTTGAATGAGAAATGGGTTTAAATGGGCTGCAGGTAATGAGTTAGAACGTTGGCCCCTATTAGCTGGATAGAGACTGGGAGGAATCTGCACATGTATGCCTGACAGTAAGTGATGTTTTAGGTCAAGACCCTGCCTGAATGAGAATGTTATGTTTTAAAAATGCTTCTTATATGTGAATAGAAATTCTAGTGATGCAGGGAAAGATAAATTACTCAGATGATGTTAAAATTAACTTCCTGTGTAAATTTCCAGTTAACAGGTTCTTTAAGCAGCAGGTTTAAAACTTACATGATGCATTGCCTGAAGTAACAAGAGAAATTCTGCCATGTAATCTGAATGTCAGTTATTCATTATTGTAAATCTTCAAACAGTTTAAAAACATTCAGAAGATAAATAAAAATAAGACCATAAGACCATAAGACAAAGGAGCAGAAGTCGGCCATTCAGCCCATCGAGTCTGCTCTGCCATTTTATCATGAGCTGATCCATTCTCCCATTTAGTCCCACTCCCCCGCCTTCTCACCATAACCTTTGATGCCCTGGCTACTCAGATACCTATCAATCTCTGCCTTAAATACACCCAATGACTTGGCCTCCACTGCTGCCCGTGGCAACAAATTCCATGGATTCACCACCCTCTGACTAAAAAAATTTCTTCACATTTCTGTTCTGAATGGGCACCCTTCAATCCTTAAGTCATTCCCTCTCGTACTAGACTCTGCCATCATGGGAAACAACTTTGCCACATCCACTCTGTCCATGCCTTTCAACATTTGAAATGTTTCTATGAGGTCTCCCCTCATTCTTCTAAACTCCAAGGAATACAGTCCAAGAGCAGACAAACGTTCCTCATATGTTAACCTTAATAAGACCTGCAGACACTGGAAATCTGAAATAAAAATAGACAATGCTGCAAACACTTGACACATAGGTGACGTGACATCTGTGGAATGATGCTCCCTGGCCTGCAGAGTGTTTCTGGCATTCTTATATTGATGGAAGTTCAATGTCAAACTCCGTTTCTTTTTAATGTCCTGAAAGCCTCAACGGGTCTTAAGTTGGGATCGGGTGCTTTAAAAACTGGATAAAAGGAACAATGTGCAGGTTCTCATAGAAACATAGAAACATTGAAAACCTACAGCACAATACAGGCCCTTCGGCCCACAAAGTTGTGCTGAACATGTCCTTACCTTAGAAATTACTAGGCTTACCTATAGCCCTCTATTTTACTAAGCTCCGTGAATATATCTGAAAGTCTCTTAAAAGACCCTATCGTATCCACCTCCACCACTGTTGACGACAGCCTATTCCACGCACTCACCACTCTCTGAGTAAAAAACTTACCCCTGACATCTCCTCTGTATCTACTCCCCAGCACCTTAAACCTGTGTCCTCTTGTGGCAACCATTTCAGCCTTTGGAAAAAGCCTCTGACTATCCACATGATCAATGCCTTTCATCATCTTATTGAGCTCTATCAGGTCACCTCTCATCATCTGTTGCTCCAAGGAGAAAAGGTTGAGTTCACTCAACCTATTATCATAAGGCATGCTCCCCAATCCAGGCAACATCTTTGTAAATCTCCTCTGCACCCTTTCTATGGTTTCCACATCCTTCTTGTAGTGTGGCGACCAGAACTGAGCACAGTTCTCCAAGTGGGGTCTGACCAGGGTCCTATATAGCTGCAACATTACCTCTCGGCTCCTAAATTCAATTCCACGATTGATGAAGGCCAATACACCGTATGCCTTCTTAACCACAGAGTCAACTTGAGCAGCTGCTTTGAGTGTCCTATGGACTCAGACCCCAAGATCCCTCTTATCCTCCACACTGCCAAGAGTCTTACCATTAATACTATATTCTGCCATCATATTTGACCTACCAAAATGAACCACTTCACACTTATCTGACTCCATCTGCCACTTCTCAGCCCAGGTTTGTATCCTATCAATGTCTCGCTGTAACCTCTGACAGCACTCCACACTATCCACAACACCTCCAACCTTTGTGTCATCAGCAAGCTTACTAACCCATCCCTTCACTTCCTCATCCAGGTCATTTATAAAAATCATGAAGAGCAAGGGTTCAGAACAGATCCTTGAGGCACACCACTGGTCACCGACCTCCATGCAGATTATGACCCATCTACAACCACTCTTTGCCTTCTGTGGACAAGCCAGTTTTGGATCCACAAAGCAATATCCCCTTGGATCCCATGCCTCCTTACTTTCTCAATAAGCCTTGCATGGGGTACCTTATCAAATGCCTTGCTGAAATCCATATACACTACATCTACTGCTCTTCCTTCATCGATTTGTTTAGTCACATCCTCAAAAATTTCAATCAGGCTCTTAAGGCATGACCTGCCCTTGACAAAGCCATGCTGACTACTCCTAATCATATTATACCTCTCCAAATGTTTATAAATCCTGCCTCTCAGGATCTTCTCCATCAACTTACCAACCACTGAGGTAAGACTCACTGGTCTATAATTTCCTGGGCTATCTCTCTCCCTTTTTTGAATAAAGGAACAACATTCACAACCTTCCAATCCTCCGGAACTTCTCCCGTCACCATTGATGATGCCAGAGACTCAGCAATCTCCTCCCTCGCCTCCTGCAGTAGCCTGGGGTACATCTCATCCGGTCCCGGCGACTTATCCAACTTGATGCTTTCCAAAAGCTCCAGCACATCCTCTTTCTTAATATCTACATGCTCAAGCTTTTCAGTCTGCTGTAAGTTATCACTACAATCACCAAGATCCTTTTCCATAGCAAATACTGAAGTATTCATTAAGTACCTTTGCTATTTCCTCCAGTTCCATACACACTTTCCCACTGTCACACTTGATAGGTTCTATTCTTTCACATCTTATCCTCTTGCTCTTCAAATACTTGTAGAATGCCTTGGGGCTTTCCTTAATCCTGCCCGTCAAGGCCTTCTCATGGACCCTTCTGCCTCTCCTAATTTCCTTCTTAAGCTCCTTTCTATTAGCCTTATAATCTTCTAGATCTCTAACGTTACTTAGCTCTCTGAACCTTTTGTAAGCTTTTTTTTTCTTCTTGACTAGATTTATTACAGCCTTTGTACACCACGGTTCCTGTACCCTACCATAACTTCCCTGTCTCATTGGAACATACCTATGCAGAACTCCACACAAATATCCCCTGAATATTTGCCACACTTCTTCCATACTTTTCCCTGAGAACATCTGTTTCCAATTTAAGCCTCCAATTTGCTGCCTGATAGCCTCATAATTCCCCTTACTCCAATTAAATGCTTTTTTTAACTTGTCTGTTCCTACCTCTCTCCAATGCTGTTGTAAAGGAGATAGAATTATGATCACTATCTCCAAAATGCTCTCCCACTGAGAGATCTGACACCTGATCAGGTTCATTTCCCAACACCAAATCAAGTACAGCCTCTCCTCTTGTAGCTTATCTACAAACGTACATATTGTGTAAAGAAACCTTCCCGAACACACCTAACAAAACCTACCCCATCTAAACCCCTTGCTCTAGGGAGATGCCAATTGATATTTAGGAAATTAAAAACTCCCATCATGACAACTCTGTTATTATTACACCTTTCCAGGATCTGTTTCCCTATCTGCTCCTCGATATCCCTATTACTATTGGGCGGCCTATAAAAAAACCCAGTTAAGTTATTGACCCCTTCCTGTTCCTAACTTCCACCCACAGAGGCTCTGTAGACAATCCCTCCATGGCAGCTACCTTTTCTGCAGCCGTGACACTGTTTGATGAGGAATACCAGGCCCCACCTCTTTTGCCTCCCTCCCTATCCTTTCTGAAACATCTAAAACCCGGCACTTGAAGTAACCATTCCTGTCCCTGAGCCATCCAAGTCTCTGTAATGGCCACCACATCATATCTCCAAGTACTGATCCATGCTCTAAACTCATCCATTTTGTTCACAACGCTCCTTGCGTTAAAATAGACACATCTCAAACCTTCAGTCTGAGCGTGTCCCTTCTCTATCACCTGCCTATTCTCCCTCTCGCACTGTCTACAAGCTTTCTCTATTTGTGAGCCAACCTCCTCTTCCCCAGTCTCTTCAGCGAGTTCTCCTTAGAAGCAAGTTAAACGTAGTGTGGCAATCAGAAAATACATTCTGAGATAATACTTTTTTAAGGGCATGGTGATGTGCTAGTTAAATTATTAGACTAAAGATTACATGGCTCCAATGTGCTCCATGTGAAAAGTATCCAGAGTAACATCATCAGATCCAATCATACTTGTTGGGACTTCAAAAATTTTAAATAACTGCAATAACACATTCATTTTATTGTAGTAACTGAGAAAATATATTTTGTAAAAAATCTCATCCACTGTTCTTACTTGGTTTGTCCTATATGTAACTCCAGACTCAATATGATATAGTTGATATGCTAGTTGTATGAAATTGCTGCACCAAAATACTACATCCAAACCTTTTTACCTAAGTAGATGGAATACCCATTATGGAATAGGGCACTAGATCCAGATGGTACAAAATTATTCTCTCTGAACATTTGGGCAATTGAACTTAAATTGGGAAGAGTGGCCTACAGATACATTGGAGAATCCTCGTGGTAGAAGAAACCTCGCAGCAGTCATACACCATGACGTGTAATCAGAAGAAATCTGTCCTGGGTCTTTTTAACACGACTGCATGTTGAATTAAATTTCATGTACAGGCAAGATCGCCTCCTTCTGATTATCATCCTTCACCCTCCCTCACTGTCAATTCATTCTTCTCCATGTTAAAAAATTCTTGAAAAAAACACGAAAGAAACTAACACTATAGGCTGGGAATTTTAATCAATGGATTAGACCTATACACTGCAGTCTCCCGCAACCAGGAGTGAATAGTGAGATATATATTAAACAGCCAGTGGATGCAGGAGACTCAGATAATGCTTCCATTCTCAAGGCAGGCAGAACCCAGAAGAAGATGGATTATCACATCTGCTATTGCCATTAGCCAAAACTGCAGTGAAAGACTCATTTCACCCTCCACTAGGACAACACAACTGCAAGGTATATCATGCACAAGATGCACCAGTGCAAGTCACAAAGTCTTCTTTGATAGAAACTTCCAAACTCACTGGCTCCCCTAATTAGATGAAGAAAGTTAACTGGTATATGTTAAGTTCCTTTCAAAACTGAAATTGAATCACCTTTGGTCCAATTTGCTGATTTAAATTTGGCAGTTCACTTCTATGGAGTAACTTCAACATTAAGCCTGCAGCAGTTCAACAAAGCAGGTTACTGTTATCTTCTCAAGGGCAATTAGGGATGGACAATAAATGCTGAGCTTGCGAATGGAGCTTCCAACAAACAGATGAAATAGAGTTGTGTGCCTTGAAACTTCTGTCCTTCAGACGACAGACAGAGGTATTAAATTGTATGCCTTTTCCTGGTTAATGACTAAGCAATTTAATTTGAGCAGTGCCCTGGCTGATAAAATGCGGTCTATGCCATGAAGTGCTACTTATTCATTATGTGGGACAGTAGTTTAATGTAATTACATCAAAATAGTGCAATTAATAATATTCTGTTATGCATCCAACGATAACAATAACTGAAGCATGTAAAATAAAAAAGAAAGATGCACACACGAGCTTTTGTCTTTTCCTTCCTTGCAGTTTTTTTAGCTGCTGGTCATCCTCAAGTTATTAATGTCTGATTTAAGGAACCTTGTACATTCAAATGAGCTTGTAGAACTTTTTTAGACTGGTATGTGTACATGATTTGCTCCTATGAGCAGCAGAACTAGCTTCCTTTAATCATCAGGCAATGAGAATACAATTCAAGCCTCACAGGAACACCAGTCATCTTTAGACTGGAGAGCAGTGTTTGTGATTCCATACAAATGCTGCGCTGTATAATTCCTTAAAGTATCTTTATCATTACCATGCCCCCCTAAATGCATTTGATGGTAGTACATCTATGGAATTGAAAATCATCACAATGGACGTTGAAATGGATATAATTAATTGATCAGACAAGGGAGAAGCAACATTAAAAATTGGCAAAATGTTAAGTTTCAGTTTTTAATAGTCATTACCAGCGAAAAGAATGCAGCGACCAGCCTTGAACACACAAAGGGTCCCAATGCAGGCCGCCAACATTACAAAGCAGTGGTTTGATAACTGAGATGTTATAAACTGCTGGTGATTTGGCAGATTAACAAGATACACCAAGCCTGTGTTGATGAATATTGTGTTGGTGTTCACAACTCCGTATTAATGAAAAAAGCACGTATGCAGGAGATGGCTTTAACCGGTGTATTCACATTGCAATGAGACAGAGAGGAAGATAATTGCGCATGCATAGACAACAATGCATGCGCAGACAACAGATCAATACGTAGTGGTGGTGGTGGGGGGGTGTCATTGCTCTAAAAGAAATAGATCTGTACATTACACTTCCTCCCCCCTTTAGATTAATGCAACATAAAACTGTATATGTATGAAACATTCAATTTCCCTTTCATAAACCCATATTCCAAATAAACATGCTTTCACAATAACAGTCCATAACAAACATTACAGTTCTAAAGATTCAGTCTTTCGAGTGGTGCTGTGTTTCTTTCAGGATAATGACTCTTGACCAGCAGAGTGGCATCAGGTTTGGCAGGTGTCTTGTCAAAGCCAACATTCTTAGTTGCTGGTGTTACGTTGCTGTCAGTGACATGATCATCACTGAGAAGTAAGTCCGGTGGCTGTAATGTGTCCATTTTGTTGGATATAGTTGACTCAGGTGTGTTCTTTGGTTGAGCATCCAGAATCTGGTCCATGATGTCTCCATGCCTGATCTCCAACATCCACTGTGTCCATCAGCTACATCAGTATTTGTAGCTATCTTACCAGGTGTCTTCTCGGTAATCATGTGCTAGGATTTCCTGTCCAATCTCAAAGCTCCTTGCTGCTTCACTTGGCAACTGGCTGAACTGGTTATTCTACACTTCCCTCCATATATCTGGTTTCAGGAGGTCTATGTGAGATCTTAGGTTCCTGTTCATGAAGAGCATTGCAAGTATTTGATTTGCTATGGCATGAACAAATTTCTGATATGCAAAAAGGAAGTTCCCCACCAGTCTGTCGAGAAATATCCTCCTTGTCCATCACTTCAGTGGCCTTCTTGAAGGTTTGGATAAACCTTTCAGCTAACCTATTCATTGCTGGATGGTAAGGAGCTGACTTGAAATGTCTGATGCCATTTTTATTCATGAACAGTTGGAATTCTTCTGACATGTATTGTGGTCCATTGTCACTCACAATTTGTTCTGGTAAGCCGTTTCTAATGAAGATAGTCCACAGAATAGCGACAGTCTTTGCTGACGTGGTTGACTTCATTGGTATAAACTCTGGCTACTTCGAATGAGCATCCACAGCATTCAGAAACATGGAGTCCATGGGTGGCCCTATAAAATCAATATGTACTCTTTGCCATGGTGAAGACAGCCACTCCCATATGTGTAATGGTTCCTGTGGGGATGTATTTTGAATTTTTTGGCATCCCAAACAGATCTTAGTCAAGTTTTCAACCTGTTTATCTACTCCTGGCCACCACGCATAGCTCCAGGCAAGACTCTTCACCTTTGCTGTACAAGGTGTCCTTCATGCAGATTTTCTAACACTCTGGTGTTGCAATTTAAAAAGATCCACAGATCAGTGTTTTTGACATACCAGCAGTTGGTCTCATCTCACTGAGAACTCTGAAACAAAGGGTTACCTTGAGCCAGCCATCCTTGCATTGTGATTTCATAGACTTTTGACAGTCAGGTTCTTCCTTGTTTCCTTTTGTACTTTGGAATTTGTTACCAGCAACTGGTCCACCAATGTGGTGTGGAACACTTCTGTTGGGTCACAGTATGAAGACTTTTTTTCTTCAGTTGCCAATAGTGGAAGATGTGACAAGCCATCGGAATTGCAGTGTTGTTTGGTATCTTCGAACTCTATGTCATAAAAGTGGGCTCCAAGTAATAGAGCCCAACATTGTAATCAGGTAGCTATCATCACTGGAGTTCCCTTCCTGGGGTTGGAAATGAACACCAGGGGCTGGTGAACTGTTACTTGCATAAAATTTTGACTGCAGAGGAAGTGGTGAAACTTCATTATTCCCCATACTAGTAGTTGTGTTCTGTGCTTGTCAGTGATCATGAAGCAAACACAATCAAGCATTCAGATCTATCTTTCATACTGTGTAACAAAATGTCTCCAATGCCATAAGGGGATGCATTGCACCCCAGTCCGATGGGCAGGGAAGGGTCGGGTCATAATAGGTGAGCAGTTCATTGGATGTTATTACTCTGTTTCCTTGAATGCTTTTTCAAATCTTTCCGACCATTCCCACTTTGCTCCTGTCTGCAACAGTGCGTTCAATGAATGCAGCGCTGCAACAATGTTTGGGAGAAGCCGGTGGTAGTAGTTTACAAGGCTCAAGTATCACCTGAGTTATGACACATTTTCCAGTTTAGGTGCCTATAGCACTGCTTCAGTCTTCTCTTGTGACTTGTGTAAGCCATGATCTTCACATGTCCACAATATGAGATTTCATTCTTGAAAAACTCACATTACTCTCTCTTTGTGTGCAGACCATGCTCACTCAGCTTGAGGAGCACTTTACCAAGGATCTGGAGGTGCTCTTCATCATTCTTGCCAGTCACAATGATGTCATCAGGGTAACATTGTGTTCCTGGGATACCTTGGAGCACTTGGTCCACTGTTCTTTGCCAAATTGCTGGAGCTGATGGAATGCCAAAGACAAGACAATTATACAGGAACAGACCCTTGTGAGTGTGGATTGTGAGGAGCTTCTTGCTTGATTCATCAATCTTCATTTGTAGATAGGCTTATGACAAGTCAATCTTTGAAAACCTCTCCCTGCTTGTCAAAGATGCAAAAATATTGTCTATTCATGGCAGGGCATACTGCACTGTACACAGTACTGGGTTGATGCTCACTTTGAAATGCCCACATATGCAAACTGCTCAGGCCTTTACTTTCTTGATCACCGGATCAATGAGTGTGGCCAAATAATTCCACTCAATCATGGAGAAAATTCCAGACGCCTCCAGTTCTGAAGTTCAGCATCCACTTTAGGACATAATGCGTAAGGCACTGGATGCACTTCACGGTATCTTGGTGTTGTTGCTTCATTCAATTCAATTCTGGCCTTCATGACTTTGAGCTTACCAGTACCTTTCTCAAGCACCTTCCCATTAGCATTGCTTAGCATTAAGCAGCTGTGCCAGTCTCTGGTTAGTGCTGCCATTTGGGCTGTTGTTGCCTGTTGATGTCACACTGAGAACTTTGATTGAGTGCTAGTCTAGTTGATTTTTCTCAGCCATTTATGTTCCAATAGTGCTGGCCCTCCACTTTTCAATACGTAAAGCTCTAACTGCTGTGTTTGGGCTCCATACATCACATTTACTTCCAGTTTGCCTTTGGGAGATGCTTTTTCACCTTTCACTGAGCATCACTGAGGTCTTTTCCTTATGGTATCTTAGAAAACAGTCTGTTGTAGCCAGCCTCGGGAATTATAGCCAAAGCTGACCCTGTATCCAGCTCCATTTTCAGCTTTACACCAGACACGTCTGTTGTGATCCAGTTATACTATGTAGTTTATGCATGGCAGTTCAGCTTTGTCAGACTCTATGTTGTTTGATTCTGTTTTATTTGGTAACTTTATGCATTTGCTTAGCGTTGTGTTTGATATTTTTTACAGTTGCTATTTTTGTTTGTCTTGCACATTCTCTCTATGTGATCTTGTCTGTGACACTTTCTGCAGACGTCTTCATTGAACCCATGGTCATTTGCTTCACGGGAGGATTTGCCACATCAATAACATCTTTGGCTTTTTGCATCATTCAGGGACATATTGTGTATTTCACGTTCTAACCTTTTTTGTAGTTCTGCTGTATCCTTTGCTGTGGTCTCTAACAATATTGCAATGGTCCATGCTCATTCTAAGGTTAGGTCTCTTTCGGATAGTAGCCTTCTTTGAGTGCTTTGACTATGCATGCCACTTAATGCATGCCTGTTGATTAATGCTTCAGAAAGACCATCCCTAAAGTATTCAGAAATGCTTTCACCTTTTGACTGGTTCCTTTCGTAAAATCTAAATCTCTCAGCTATTGCTAGTGGTTTAGGGTTCATGTGATTTCGTAAAATTATAACAATTTCATCAAATGTCTTGCTTGCTGGCTTTGCAGGGTTTACTAAGTTGCATAAGAGACTGTACATTCTTGGGCCCATTAAGCTAAGTGTAGGGGCTTTCTTTTGCTCCTCCACATTGCTTGTGTTACAATAAATGTCAACCCTTTTGATATATGACTCCCAACATTCATTAGCACTATCAAATTTGTCAGCTTTCCTGACCGAAGCCATCACCACGTTATTTTCACTTTAAATTCAGCGCGTCTTTCACTGTTACTCACGCATTCCTTTGTTAGCGTCTGTGATGGCCTTTTCATGCTGTTTAACTCTCGCTGTTTTGTCCCGTAACTGACGGTGCAGTTGGTGATATTCTCTGACATTCAGTTTCATACTTGCCACCAATTTATTGTGTTTGTGCACAACTACATATCGACTAAATAAAAGCACGCTCGCAGGAGATGGCTTTAACTGGTGTATGCACATTGCAATGAGAGAGAGAAAGAAAAATGCACATGTGTAGACAACAGATCAATATGTAGTGCTAAGGCGGGGGGGCATTGCTCTAAAAGAAATAGGTCCATACATTACAATGACAATGAGGTTTTTCAATGCCACAAAGACCTTTCAGAAGAAAAGGGAAAAACAACATTCAATCTTCCCTTGTTATATCTTTAAAAAAGTTTGAGAGTAAATCAGAACCAATTGCCTCCATCTCAGCAGTGTCCCTAGAACCATTTGGTTTTCCCTCAGTACTGTGCAAAGGAGATAAGATTACCATAACAGGTAATTTTCTGTATGTATGGGCATATTTTCAGACTTAGTTCAAAGTTCAAAGTTCAATTTTCAAGGTAAATTTATTATCAAAGTATGTATATGTCATCATGTACCACAATGAAGTTCATTTTCTTGCAGGTATTCACAGTAGAACAAAAATATACAATGTAATCAATGCAAAATTCCACACAAAGGCTGACAAACAACAAATATGCCCAAGAGAACAAACTGTGCAAATGCAAAAAAGTCTAATAATAATAAAAATCATAATAAATTAGTAAATAAATAATATTAAGAACATGAATTATGGCATCCTTGAAAGTGAGTGCATAGATTGTAGAATCAGTTCAGAGTTGAGGTTAGTTACAGAGGTTCAGGAGCTTGATGGTTGAAGGGTAATAACTGTTCCTAAACCTGGATGCGTGGGACCCAAGTCTCCAGTAGCACCTTGCCCATGGCAGCAGTGAGAAGAATCGCCTTATGGTGGAAGTCCTTGATGACAGGTACTGCTTTCTAGCGGCAGCGCTCCATGTAGATGTGCTCAAAGATAGGAAAGGCTTTGCCTGTGATCGACCAGACTCTATCCACCACTTTTTGTAGGCCATTCTGTTCTTGGGCATTGGTGTTTCCATGCCAGGCTGTGAAGTAACCAGTCAGGATACTCTCCACTGTGTATCTCTTGGAGCTTGTCGAAGTTTTAGATGGCATGTCGAGTCTGCACAAAGTTCTAAGAAAGTAGAGATACTGTCATGCCTTCCTTGTGATGGCACTTACGGGCTGGTCACAGGACAAATCTTCTGATATGGTAACACCTATGATTTATGAATGTGTGTGAAGGTATATGTGTGGAAGTATAATTTGTCCATCTGTGCTGATCACCCCATCCTTGACTAAACTGTTCCACCGTAAACACGATCTGTTATGAGTCAACATGATGCTTTCAGTTCAGGTCATGCATAGCACATACCTCTGCCGCACTTCTCAGGTGTGTTTCTGGGGCACAGGGGCGAGCGACCCTTGTGCCTGTTCTATGTACTGAGCAGCAGTGAACCATCAGATTGGCCTATTAGAGTTCTCTTTGGGAGCCAGTTGACTTGATCAGCATTTCTGATCTGACTATTGTTTATGATTGCACTTAATAAAAAAAAAATTCATAACCTGGAGTGACCTTTATTTGCACATTACTCAGTGATGTGAGAACCTCTAAACCAAAAACCTGTTGGATTGCACTGTGCATGTCTGGGTTGTTACCATCAGATCTCCTTTGTAATTGGATGATTCAATTTAGAACAGGGCTTATGCTGCTTGAGACAGGCAGCCTTACTACCTCTTTGTGAATCATTGTGAGGCCTTGCTGAAGTCCTGCTTACTGTTAAAGGTAACTGCAGACAACCAACAGTGTTGAAACTCATTAGAATGGAAAATAGGTCTATATATATAAGCAACAGACACCAGTTTAGAAAGATCCAAGGCTGAAAGGGATAATCTCATCAGGCTGTAGAGAATTCAGTTTATAAAGCTATAGATGATAATATGACAATGGTGCTTCTAATCTTCATTATTATTTTGTTATTCAGTTCACTCTCCTGTGGACATTTGTTAAAGACATGAGAAATTTTTACAACACTAAGTTCCAAGAACAATCTAAGGTCGTACATGGATAAAGACATCTTGCAGCATAAGTGACATTATAGTCAAACCAGGGGTTAATATTTTAAGAATAGATGAAAGATTTTTTTTTAGATGTAGCTTTCTTCTGGGAAGACATCTTATCTATTCTTTCTGTTTATTCAAATGAGCTGTGAATGAAGACATTGTCAGAAAATAAAAAGAAACAGAAAATGCTGGAAATACTCAGCAGCTTGGTTTTGATGAAAGATCTCAGATTTAAGTGGTTATCTGTGTCCTTCTCATTCTACAGCTGCAGTCTGATCAGTTTACTAATTCCAACACTACAGTTTTATTTCAGATTTCCCGCATCTGCAGTTTTTTTTCATATTTTTTATATTGTCCTGGGGACAGTAGTTAAGAGCAAGTAAGGACAAATATAGACTCCAAGGAAAATGTTCATTCTAATATCCAAATGTAACTACAGTGGATATTTTTATTTAACATATGAATCATGATCTCCTTTGGTCACAGATTCTCATTAAGTTATATTCACATATCATTGGCCTGCAATCCCATCAGTCTAACTCTTCGCTCTGAAATGCTTCTTTCTGCTATATTCATGAAGGTGCTGACATTTTTAAGATAATTGTGTTAATGCCTCTGCTCCGATTGTTGAGAAATGACTTTCAGACAAATGCAATCAGCCTTTTATATTAACATCCCACCCATTATTCGAGGCCTCAGCACTTTGAAGGAACTTTAAATATCTATCCCTATATCAGTTCTAATAAACGTCCCTTTCTTTTGCGATTAGATGCCTCTCCACTTAATTTTCAAAGGAGTTAATTGAACGTGACACCATTGGATTCAAGCTTGGCATTGAGAATTGCCTTCCCTCAACTATTAATCTAATTTGTTAAAAGCAATCTTTAATTGTTATTGTAGTATATATGTCTGTTGGTGCTGGAAAACTAACAGTAAAAGTCAAGTAATCATTTTTTTTAATGACTCAGTGTATTTGTGGTATGTTTAGTTTAAATTCATGGTCAGATTTATATATTTATTACCAGAAATAAATCCTACCTGGAACTTTGTAAATGCCATTGGCAAAATCCCTACTACAAGTCTCATTTGTGTTTTCATCAAATCTATTTATAATGGATCAAATGAAATATTCCCAGGGACCTCTGCCCTTGATTTTAACTCTGCTAGTGGAAGAGAGGTGAGTGACAATTAAATTGTAGCATGCAATCAAATTTGCTTGGAAAATGCCTCACATCAATTATTCTGACTCCTTGACTCCCAGATTGCTTTAACTAATCATTCACTCCAAACTGCAGCCTCACTGAATTCTTGACTCCGACTTTCTATTTCTCCTAATTCACCGATTTCCCACTTTCTCCAGTCCTACAACCTTCTGACCTTCCTGTCATCAGAGCAATATCCTGATTTCCACTTCCCATCCCCTGCAACAAGGTGCAAATCTCCCACAGGCTGGCACCACAGCCGACCAACAGACCCTGCTAAGGCCTTTGATGTCTAGCCCTCTCATAATTCTGTCTACCCCCTACCTGGCATCAGTCCGAAACTTCTTATCTTTCATCATAAACACAAGAGATTCTGCAGATGCTGGAAATCCATAGTAACACATACACAGTGGTGGAGGACCTCAACAGGTCAGGCAGCATCTGTGGAAAGGAATAAACAAACGATGTTTCAGGCTGTTTATTCAAACACAAACCACTCCATGGCGCAAGATCCAGGAATGTGCAGAACTTTCATTCGCATGACAGATTCTTTTAGAGAAAATATGTAATGAGTAATTATCTTTTCAGATCTCCGATTATAGATTCTTTACAATTACTGGCAGTGCTGGGGTGCATTGGTTTTGTAGCTAATTTTTTTAATTAATTTGTTAAATGGGACATCAATATATAAGTTTGCCAAAATTATCTGGCTTTGTACGGTACTACCTACCAACAGGATTGACTTCTTGTTTTGATGTATAGCAACATTCTAAGCAATTTTGTGCTCACTCTATCTACTTTAATGATGTTTTTCAGACTTCTGCCTGTTCCATATTTGGATGGAAAGGTTGTGATGGATTGCTTTAAGTATTGAGTTGTCTAATGTAACCAGAATGGACTGCCTTTTTTATTGTCTTTCGAAGCAATAATGTTTCAATATCCTCAATAACTTTGTTGCTTTAGATAATTGATATTCTTGACGATCCTTATTGCCCATATAAAATAGAGTGCACTGAAGTTTATTGCAATGTGTACAGTTTTATACGTTTGAAACATGAGGACCTCAAAGAGAATTTTAAGGTTTGTACTGTGCCTCTGGAATTTACAACACAAGTTGCCACCCAGGGAGCTGTTAGTCACATGTCATCATCTTTAAAGACTTGAAGTTCTTAAAGAAGTGGAGGACTTAAAAAGACAATTATGTTCACATCATTTTTAGATTTACTGCAAGGGCAAGAGGAGCAGGACAAACTACAGGAAGATGGAGAAGGAGAGCATCAGGTGAATGAGATCTGCCGCATTTGCAGGGTGTGGAGTCATGAGCTGCATTCTCACTGTATGCTGAACATCTCCTGTTGACTTCAGGGTCTTCCACAACTAGAAGTCACTCCACTTCCCCATTTTCCAGGTCAAGGCAGGTCATCATGTCCATATGAATGATGTCTTTGTTGTCCAGCAGTCTGCTGAGCTGTGGGGGAAAAAAAAGCTGCTGATGAGGTCTAGTCACTGATTACTGGGCTCTTGCATATGTTACATGCCCACAGTTTGATCATGGGACAATGGGATGATGTAATTGTCTCATGACTGTGAGGTGATGTTACGTCACGTGATAGCATGTTCCCTACGGTAATTAAGGAAGCCCGCCAAAGTGTGACGCAGTTTTTACTTTCTATTTTAAGGTGCAAACACGTTGTTGCCAGCAGTTTTGCCAATCGTTTCCAGTTTTTGTTTGTTGCACATTTGTTTTACTTTTACAGTCTAGTATTGGAGAGTGAAGACCTTACCAATGTATGGGAACCCAAAGGATTGGGTAAAGTTAACGACATTCGGTGTTTTGGTAGTGATCGACTGTTTGGAATTGGAATCATCCGGGAAATTGTGACATGCACATTTGAGTTAAACCCCTGCAAGTCCACCATCCAGCCAAAAGGTCAGTTCCTTTATTTCTTCGTGATTGTTTCAACAAATCATCTCTCGACTGTGATCGATAAATTCGTCATTTTCTTTGGAGGAATCGTTGCTGCAGTAAAGTCTCTCCTTAAAGACTGTAACAATCTCTTGGACTTTTGAATTTACCACATTAAGACTGTGTTCGAATTTACTACTTTAAGACCTATTTCGAAGTTCAACTATTTGTTCGATATAGCCGCATAACGGTTAACTTCCGGTTAAGCTAGTTTGTTTACTTTTCTATGTTTTTGAGTAGAGGTTAATAAATATCGTTGTTTGTTTATAAAACCTGACTCAATTTCATATCTATTGTTGCTGGACACGTGACACTGAGGAGACAGCTTTTGTGATACATTCATTGCCATGCTCTCTGAGTTGTTACTGCTGCTTGTCAACCAAGCTGCCCACTGAGCTGGCAGTCATCTTACTTTATGGCCCACTGATGGTGATTACCATAACTAGAGAATCCATTAAGTACCCAGTCTTGCTGATGCCATAAGCTCTGAAGGGATTCTCTAGTCATGGTAATCACCATTTCTTCCCTTGAGTTAAAGTGGAGCCATGCCTGCCTCCTCGTTAGTCTCAGCTTGCTCCAGCAATGTGATGGTGTGCAAAGCATATGACTTTTAGGTACAAGTCCTGGTTAATAAATATTGATGACAGGTGAGCAGTGGGGAAGTGTTTGTTCATTGAGCAGTGTCTGAGATAATGTGTGTCTTCAATACAACATTTAAAAGATGTTTGGATTAATACATGGACAGAAGAGGTTTAGAGGGATACTGTCCAAACATGGGCAAATGGGACCTGCCTGATGGGCCGAAGGGCCTGTTTCTATGCTGTATTACATTATGACTCTATGATTCTTAAACTAATAGTGGAGCTGGTGGGATATAGCATTTGAAAATTCACTTATTAACTTTGGCAGTGAGATGTCCATTTAATTATTTGCAACAGGACACTGAGGTCCTTGGATCTTGATGCTGAGCATTGACCCCCATTACTGTATCCTCTCTTTTCCTTCTCATTATGTATTGAAGCCAGTGAGTATCAAACATGATCATACCGAAGAGTGGGGCAGGCTTGAGAGGCCAGGTGACCTGATCCTGCTCCTATTTTCATGCATTCTTTGTGTCTAGAGATGTTCCTGGCTTGTTCCAGATTTAGAGAATCTCTCTTTCTTTCCACCTCCTCCACCAAAGCCTATTGTACCCCACTGGAAAATTTCTCACGCATGCTGGGCCCTGAGTTACTTGACAAATACTAATCATCGCCTCAATAATTTTGATTACCAGCTGCAGCCGTCCTGCACTTTCCCTTTAAGAAGAATGAGTTGTTTCAAATTATATTTCATGATATTGGGCTCTGTGAAAATATATCATTGGATGGATGTTGAGATCATTATAGTGAGGAAGTGGTAGGAATAGGAGGTCTAGGTCATTGTTCTGCATTGCCATTCCCAGCCTGTGTAAGAACTTTTCACTTGTTCCTTTTCCTCTTTGGCCTGTTCAATATTGGGCTAGATTTCACACAATAGCATCTGCTGGCAATGATAAATCAATGTTTATTTCCATAGTCATTTATAGAACCATAACTTTCCACACCCCAGTCTTGCAGGCAATGGTTTTCCTCTCATTCCTTCAATTAAAAAAATTCATCCTCCTCTCCTGCCAAATCATCATGTTGTTGCAGGATCTCAGTGGAAAGGAAGGTAATTTCAGGTTAGTCTTTGCTGCAAAGCACCTTCTGTCTGTTCCCTCTGCACACCCACTATTTTCATATAATGCTAGTTTTATGTAATAAAGATTTGTTTATACCACAACTTTGACATGGAAGTGCACGTTTTGCTAGAGGTGCTAAATGTGAACCCTCGCAAGGTGTCAGGTCCTGATGGTGTACCTAGGGCACTGGAAACATGTGCCAAGCAACTGGTGGGTGTGTTCAAGGCCATCTTCAATATCTCACTGCTGCAGTTGGAAGTTCCTACCTGCTTTAAAAGGGTGACAATCATACCAGAGCACATGAAGAGCAGGATGAGCTGCCTCAATGACTATCACCCAGTGGTACTCACATCTACTGTGATAAGTGCTTTTAGAGGTTAGTCAAGACGAGAATCAACTCCTACTTAAGGAAAGACCTGGTCTGCTGCAATTTGCCTATTGCCACAATAGGTCTACAATGGGTGAAATTGAACTGGCTGTCCACTTGATCTTAGATCAGCTGGACAACAACGATACCTATGTCAGCCTGCTACTTATTGATTGTAACTCGGTGTTCAACACTATCATACCATTAGTTTTAATCAACAAATTCCAAAACCTGTGCCTCTGTACCTCCCTCTGCAACTGGACCTTGGATTTCCTCATTGGGAGACTACAGTCAGTGCAGATCGAAAATAGGATCTCCTCACTGACCATCAACACTGCTCACCTCAGGGATGCATGCCTAGCCCACAGATCTACTCTCTCTACACTCATCACTGTGTGTCTAGGCACAGGTCAAGCACCATCTATAAATCTGCTGATAACACAACTATTGTTGGCAGAATTTCAAATGATGATGGGAAGGCGTACAAAAGTGAATGGTATCGCAACACCCGTCTTGCACTCAGTCTCAGTGAGGTCAAGGAACTGATTGTGGACTTCAGGGAGGGGAATTTGAGGGACAACACACCAATCCTCATTGAGGAATCAGCAGTGGAAACTGTGAGCAGTTTCAAGTTCCTGGGTGTCAGTGTCTCAAAGATCTATCCTGGGTCAAACATATTGATCCAATTACAAAGAAGACATGACCGTGTTTATATATCATTATGTGTTTGCGGAGACTCGGTATGTCACCAAAGACTCTCAGAAATTTCTACAGGTATACTGTGTAGAGCATAATACTGTCTAATATGGAGGAAAGATCTGAAAAAGCTACAGAAAGTTGTATACCCAGCCAGCTTCATCATGGGCACTGGCTTCCCCAACAGCGAGGATACCTTCAAAGGGCATTGCCTCAAAAGGGCGGCATCCAGGGAAGAAGGACCCACATCACCCAGTACACAACCTCTTCTCATTGCTACTGTAATGCCCTGGGAAAGGTTTCACTGCTAATGTAATGGTTTTCCTGCAGCAACAGTGTTTGGGTTATGACTAGAGATAACGGGGGCTTTGGAGTATGCACCGTCCAATGAGGAGAGTTTTTTGCTTTCTTGTGTGCCTAAGAGGAGGTACTAGCAGTCTTTTGTCGGCGAGAGAGGAAGAGAAAAGATGCGGGAAGAGAGAGCTTATAGACCGCAGGAAGAAGTGGACTTGAAATGAGGGTCCGGGAGTCATTGACGCTCGGAGGAAATCGATGGAGGACTAATGGATGAAAAACCGTGAGCTCCAATGTGCACATCAGACTCTTTCATTGAAATGGGCCCTTTTTCTTTTGGTTTTCTTTGCTAACCCTATTGTCAAATTAAGAATTATAAAGCTCAATCATTTAATTGTATATGGTGTACTGTCTGATATGTCGTGGTAATGATTTGTAACAGGGTAACGCATCACGCGACCTCCACACAAACAAAATTTCGCACGTTTGGCGGGGCCAGAGACTGTCTTCCCTAGACTAATGCTGTCAGCCGAACCTGAGGGTTACAATTGTGTGGGTATCATTCTGGGATTGATTTAGTTGGATGCTGTGTGATTGCCCTGAGCATTGACCAGTGGGTTGTGTGTCTAAGTCTGTGCTAGTGTGGAAGCTGCCAGGGTGGAGTGGGGGTGTGCATACACGGGGTTACCGGTAACTAACGCGTGCGTGTTGAGTGGGATAGATATTCGTACTCCGGATGAATTGTTAATGCGCCTGTTAAGTACTGTTAAAGTTGTCAGCAAAATTACGATTACGGGGAAGAGGTTTGAGAAAATGATGGGCACAGACATCGTTTTACCGCAGACGAGCGCTAGCGTAACGACAGTGGAACTGCCTGCTGCTGTCAGCGTCACAGGTGATGGGGGGCCGTGGGCTGTCCATACTTTCAGGGAGGAGGAGAGTATAGTGGAGCGGGCCTAATCACAAGTCAAGTTTCCTGTAGCTGGGGCCGGAGACTTCTAACACAGGGTTCTATCGATTCTGAGGAGCGAGGGGAAGGAGTGGTTCGATTTGGAATTCCTAATTAGTCCTCGATCACAGTGAAGAGTGAGAGTTCTGAGTTGGCATCAGCCCTTACCTCTCTGGCGAATAAATGGCCCAGTGCACAGGCAGAAGTTCCCCACCAGAAGCTAAGAATGTTGTCTGGAATAACGCCCACCCCCGAGGGGGGAAAGGAGTATGAGACTTGGGTGGAGAAAATCTCTCAGTTGTTAGATGAGTGGCAGTGCTCTGATGACGTAAGCGGCAGAGATTGGTTGAGAGTTTGAGGAGGTGGGCTGCTGAAGTTGTGAGAGCCGTGAAGTCCCGGTATCCCCTAGCAAATGAGGCCAATTCCATGGGAGCACTGGAAAATGCATTTGACACGACAGGATGCCCAATGGAGCTCATGATGGGGTTTCAGAACATGCGTCAGGAGAAGAGGGCGAAGCTTTCTGCCTACATCTTCCAGCTGGTGAGGCAGATAAATTGCTTGCGGCACGGAGCAGTCATTCAGGCGG
The DNA here is from genome assembly GCF_030028105.1 of Mobula birostris. Lineage (NCBI taxonomy): Eukaryota > Metazoa > Chordata > Chondrichthyes > Myliobatiformes > Myliobatidae > Mobula > Mobula birostris. Next base: position 52,799,337 of record NC_092375.1, read on the forward strand.
CTGAGGTGGATCAGTTAAGAATGGACCAAATAGCCAGGGGTGCCCAGTCCCAGGACCTGATCGCTTGGGGTCTCCGACTGTCTCGTAAGACATGGCCCCCTCCCTCGTTTGTTGAGCTGATCAGAGAAGTGCGGGAGGAGGAGAAGGCGTCAGAGGTGCGGGAGGCCTCCGTCAGCAGGGTACGGTCCTCGGTAGTGGGCCCTTGTGGTGAAGTGACCATGACTAGCCCAATTCGGGGAGTGGTAAAGGAGACTGTGGCAGGGTTGAGAATAGAGATGTCCCTGTTATTATCAGTGGGTGTGGCCCCGCCGTATGATGGGACTGATAGAGAGGCAGACCCCCGAAGGGGACAGACTATGCAGAGGGGAGGGCTGCCGGTGGATGGGGTTCCGCGAGAAGCGGGGGGCGGCCAGTATTGTCTATTATAACTGTGGTGAAGAGGGGCACTTCAGGCAGGAGTGTGAGAGATGGGAAGCCCCTCAGAGAGTGAGCTCCCAGGTACCTAAGCGGAGAGAGACATTGGGAAACTTAGAGGAGATCCAGTGAGGGAACGGCCTGGTGTCTTGGGGGGAACACGTTCCCAGAAATATACCAAGGAACCCTAGAAAGCCAAAGACCCTATTCCTGAAGGCTTAGTGGGGCTATGCTCCAGCGTATCGCTATGGATTGAGGGTATTTATGCTAAAGCCATACTCGACACAGGGTCGCAGGTCATGTTGCTGTACCGTTCATTTTTCAAACGGTATCTGAAGCATTTACCATTGATGCCACTCGGTGCACTGGAGATCTGGGGGCTTAGCGCCGGTGAATATCCATATGATGGTTATTTGTCAGTGAAGCTGGAGTTTACGGCAGCTGATGTGGGAGTGTCTGAGGTCCTTGATACATTGGTGCCGGTTTGTCCAGGCCCCGTTGAGAAGGGAGGCATTTCAATTCTGGTGGGAACCAACACCCCTCTTGTGAGGAAACTCGTGGGGGCCTGCAAGGAAAAGGCTGGCCAGAGCTTTCTGGGAACATTGTCCGTTCACCCGGTGTTTCAAGCTGCTTTTGAGGAAGTGTGTGGCTGCATTGGATCAGATACCAATTTCAGACAAGGGACTGTGTGGTTCACCCAGTCAAAGCCAATTGTGTTACAGCCCAGAGAAGTAGCCAGAGTGATGAGACCCCCAGATTTCTCAGATTGCCTGAGGGCGAGGCCCTCTTAGTGGACGCTCCGGAAGACCTCAAGGAGTCTGGATTTCCTGCTGGGGTACTGCTGAGGCCCGAGCTGCAGAAGCCCTCGGTTGTACAGGCGAGCAGGATGGCAGTAATTGTCAGGAACACTGCAAAGAGGCTGTCACCTTCAAGCGGGAGATGCTCCTGGCAAATCTGTTCCCGGTGACGATAATGTCCAGTGTCCCTGTGAGACAAACCAGGGAGAAACCCTCTGTAAAGGGGAACATTTGACCATTGAGTCGTTCAACTTTGGAGATTCCCTGGTACCTGCGAGTTGGAAGAGAAGGTTGGTAGAGAAGATGTTGATGCTGGAAGGTGTCTTTTCCACTGACAAGTTTGATGTGGGTTGTTCCAAGAGCATTCGTCACACTATCCGGGTGACTGAGGATAACCCGTTCAGAGAAAGGTCGCAGCAACTGGCCCCTGCAGAGGTGGAAGCCATTCGGCAGCATTGTGTACGTTGAAGGAAGCTGGGATCATCACCGAGTCCCCAAGCCCCTATGCGTCCCCAATAGTAGTGGCAAGGAAGAAGAATGGGAAGATACGGATGTGTGTGGACTATAGGACTCTGACAAGCGCATCGTCCCTGAGCAGCATACGGTCCAAAGAGTCGAAGACGTGCTGACCTGTCTGAGTGGTGTGACGTGGTTCAGTGTGCTGGACTTAAGGAGTGGATATTTCCAGATCGCGGGCTTTATACGTCCACTGGGATTCTTCCAGTTCGAAAGGATGCCCAGGACATATTGGGAGCCCCTGCAACCTTCCAGCAGGTCATGGAAAAGCAGTGGGAGATATGAACTTGCTTGAGGTATTGGTGTATCTGGATGACCTTATAGTGTTTGGGTCCACATTAGAAGAACATGACGCGAAGCTACTGAAAGTGCTGAGCCGCCTGAAAGCTGAAGGGTTAAAACTTTCCCTGGACAAGTGCCAGTTCTACAAGACGTCTGTTAGCTATGTTGGGCACATAATCTCACAGCATGGAGTAGCTACTGATCTGTCTAAGATACAGGTGGTGACCACCTGGTCAAGGCCCCAGACTGTGAGCGCTTTGCGCTCGTTCCTCAGGTTCTGTGATTATCATCAGAAGTTTGTGAAGGGCTACACGAAAGTGAGTCACCTGTGAATCAGCTTCTGTGTGGTTACCCTCCCTTGGGGAAGAAAGGGAGGGGGACAAAAGGAGAGGAGGATAAAGAGCATCTTAGCCCTTTGGAGCCTTTTGGACTGAAGTGGGAGGCGAAATGTGAGGAGGCCTTTCAGTCACTGAAGGAGTTGCTGACCTAGGCACCAGTGCTGGCTTTTGCGAACCCTTGATTGCCATATGTATTGCACATGGATGCCAGCAGAGAGGGCTTAGGGGGTGTCCTGTATCAGGATCAGGGCATCGGGTTGAGACCACTGCATTTGTCAGCCAGAGTCTGTCTTCCTCTGAGTAAAACTATCCCCTGCACAAGTTGGAGTTTCTGGCGTTGAAATGAACTGTGGTGGATAAGTTGAGTGACTACCTCTATGATGCCAAGTTTGAGGTGAGGACAGACAACAATCCCCTAACTTAGTTCCTGAACTCAGCAAAATTGGATGCCACAGGCCATCGGTACCAGGTTGGCGGCATTGTCTGCCTATGAATGCAGCCTGAAGTACTGATCAGGAAGCAGGAACATTGATGCTGATGCTTTGTCCTGACGTGCGCCTGAAGGACTGGACAGTGGACGAAGAGTGGGAGAGCGTTCCTCCCCGGGAGTGAATGCCATGTGAAGGTAGAGAGAAAGCAGGGGCAGGATCGAGCAGTAGATCAATTGGGAGCTTCTGATGACGTCATTCTACAAGTTTACTGTAACCTGACTGCTCTGAAGACAAATCAGTTGCCGGAATTGAGTTCTGTGGAAGTGGCAGCTGCTCAGTAATATGACCCGGGCATCGGTACCAGTTGGTCAGTGATCGAAAAGGGAGACATAGCTTAAGGGGAGAAGACGAAACGCGTGGCGATGCCTCCATTACTGAGGGAATGACCCAGGTTAGAGTTACGGAACCAGATCCTATACCGGGTCACATCACTTCCAGACAGACCTCGGTATTTCCAGCTGATTCTGCCTGAGAAGCATCAGAGGATTGTGTTGAAGTCACTTCATGATGATTCTGGACATTTTAGGGTTGAAAAGACCTATGGATTGATCAGAGACCGGTTCTACTGGCCCCAAATGAAGCTGGAGGTTGAGGAATGCTGTAAGTTGTGCACTCAATGCATACGGAGGAAGACACTGCCTACATGGGCAATTCCCTTGTCCCACTTGCAGACTGCAGTGCCCCTGGACCTGGTGTGTATGGATTTCCTGTCAATAAAACCAGATGCCAGAAACATGGCGAATGTCGTAATCATCACAGATCCCTACACCAGGTATGCGCAAGCTTTTCCTACCAAGGACCAGAGGGCGTCCATGGTGGCCAAAGTGTTCTGGGAGAAGTATTTGCTCTATTATAGCCTCCCCAGGAGCATACATAGTGATCAGGAATGGGATTTCAAGAGTAGGCTCATCCATGAGTTATTGAGCATGCCTGGAGTCAAGAAGTCGAGGACGACTCCCTATAATCCACAGGGTGATCCCCGGCCTGAGAGGTTTAATCGGACCTTGCTAGACATGCCCGGGACCTTGGAGATCGGCAAGAAGAGCAAGTGGAGTCAACATATTGGACATCTAGCCCACTGCTACCACTGTACACAAAATTGAGCTATCGGGTACTCATCATATTATCTGATGTTTGGGCACAATGCCAAGTTGCCCAATGACCTTTGTTTTGGGACTGACGAGGGTGATTTACCACCGGAGACGTATCTGAAGTATGTGTCTGACATGAGAAGGGAGCTGAAAAAGGTTTATGAATTAGCTGGAGTCACTGCTGCCAAGCAGAATCAAGGAACTAAGAACAGGTATGAAAAAAGGTGAGGTTCTCCTAACTTCTGCTGGGAGACCAAGTCCTCATAAGGAATTTAGGGCCAGCTGGAAAGCACAAGTTGGCTGACCGCTGGGCGGCTACGCGCTATGTGGCAGAGAGGCAGATGTCAAACCTACCAGTTTTCCAGGTGAAACCAGAGGATGGGAATGGGCTTGTCAAGATTCTCCATCGGAACCACCTTCTGCCTCTGGGGCAAGAGGTGCTGATGGACCCAGAGCCCGACCTGGAGCCTACGTCTAGTAAGAGGACTCTGCAGTGACGCGGAGTGACTGCAGGACCAACAGCAGGAGAGATTAGGTTGGCCCCCGCCCCTGAGTGGGATACTGATTCGGAGGATGAGGAAATTGGGCTGTGGTATATGTTGCCTTTTGCTAACTCCCCACTGACTGAGGAAGAGACTTCCAACCCTTCTCATGCTGAATCAGGTGAGATGGCAGCGGGGGTTATTTGTGGACACCCTGGGTTTCAGCGGGTCCCTGCAAGGGATGAAGCAGGGCATAGCAAAAGGGACAGAGGGGTCCGAGTTGCAGGTGGGCATGAGTGATAGACCGGGGAGGCCTTGCCACGTAGACCAAAAGTATCCCCAGTAGTGTCAGAACATGAAGAGGCAGATGAGGGGGTACACCTGCTCTACACAATCGGCAGTCGCCTCTGATCTGGGCCGACATTTACGTGCCGGGTGGCACCTAATTAATTAGCTTGTTTATTTTGGCTTTTTTCTTAAAGATGTGCTGGGTGCGTCCTGGCTACCACTGCACCCCAACATGCTTCGTGGCCCAGTATCGGTTCGCGGCCCGGAGGTTGGGGACCACTGGTGTAGAACATACATCACTGACTAATATGGAGGAAGGATCTGAAAAAGCTACAGAAAGTTGTAAACTCAGTCAGCTTCATCATGGGCACTGGATTTCTCAGTAGCGAGGATATCTTCAAAAGGCGATGCCTCAAAAAGGAAAGCTCCTAGACCGCAGGACGGAGTGGACTTGAAGTGAGGGTCCGGGAGTTGATGAAACTCAGAGGAAATCGACGGAGGACTAATGGGCGGAAAACTGTGAGCTCCGACGTGCACATTAGACTGTTTCATTAAAATGGGCCCTTTTTCTTTTTTGTTTCCTTTACTAAGCATATAGTCAAATTAAAAATTATAAAGCTCAGTCACTTAATCACATATGGTGTTCTGTCTGATATTTTGTGGTAATGATTTGTAATAGGGTAACCCATCACGCAGCATCTACACAAACCAGATTTCACATGTCTTCCCTAGACTAACGCTGCCAGTCGAACCTGAGGGTTACAGTACCATCAAGGAGGAGGTAAAGGAACTTAAAGACACACTCAACTTTTTACGAAAAGCTTCTTCCCCTCCACCATCAGATTTCTGAATGGACAATGAACCCATGTACACTACCTCACTATTTTCTTTTGTTCTCTTTTTGCACTACTTATTTAATTTAATTTATGTATATATACCTGTATTTCTTATTGTAATTTAGCTTTTTTTATTATAATGTATTGCACTATACTGCTGCTGCAAAACAATGAATTTCATGATTTACAGATTAGATTAGATCAGATTATGAGGACACGCAGTCCTCTTTTATTGTCATTTAGTAATGCATGCATTAAGAAATGATACAATGTTTCTCCAGAATGATATCACAGAACACATGACAAACCAACTAAAAAACTGACAAAAAACACATAGTTATAACAAATAGTTACAACAGTGCAAAGCAATACCGTGATTTGATAAAGAACAGACCATGGGCACAGTAAAAAGTCTCAAAGTCTCTCGAAAATCCCATCATCTCACACAGCCGGTGAACCTCCAGCACCACAAACTTGCCAATGCAGCATCCTGGAAGCATCCAACCACAGTCCAACTCCGAGTCCGTCCGAAAACTCCGAGTCTCCGACCAGCTCTCCGACACCGAGCACCATCTCTGCCGAGTGCTTTGACCCTGGCCCCGGCAACAGGCAATAAGCAAAGCCGAGGATCTGGGGCCTTCCCCTCCGGAGATTCTCGATCGCACAGTAGCAGCGGCAGCAAAGCGGGCATTTCAGAAGTTTCTCCACGTGTTCCTCTGTGCTTCTCACAGCTGTCTCCATCAAATCAGGATTGTGCATAGCCCCCTAGTTAACACATACGATGTCATTCGGAATGGCCGCGCACGCTGCGTCGCGCCGTCATCGTCTCCTCCCTCTCAGCATGCCAGTAATATTAAACCTACTTCTGATTCTGAGATATAATAACATAACAATAACAATTATTTAGCCATATAACAATTAGCAGCATCTCCTTTGACTCTTTCTCTTGTCCAGTCCAATCTCATTCCCTACCCTAGCACCAATCGCACAGCATCATTTCATTAGGTACCTGCTGTACATATTAAATTGGCCACTGTGTGTATGCTTGTGGTTTTCTGCTGCTGTAGCCAATCCACTTCAAGGTCTCATGTGTTGTGCATTCAGTGATGCTCTCCTTCACATCGCTGTTGCAACACGTGGATATTTGAGTTACTGTCATATTCTTGTCAGCATGAATCAGTCTGGCTATTTTCCTCTAACCGCTCTCATTATCAAGGTGTTTTTGCTCACAGAACTGCCACTCACTGGGTGGTTTTGCTTTATCGCACCATTCTCTGTAAACTCTAGAGGTTGTGGTGGGTGAAAATCCTAGGAGATCAGCAGTTTCTGAGATACTCAAACCACCCATCAGGCACCAATAATTATTCCACAGTCAAAGTCACTTAGTTCACATATCTTCCCCATTCTGATGTTTGTTCTGAGCAACAACTGAACCTCTTGACCATGTCTATATGCTTTTATATATTGAGTTGCTGCCACATGATTGGCTCATTAGATATTCGCACCAATAAGCAGGTGTACAGAGGTACCTAATAAAGTGGCCACTGAATGTAAATCTTGTACCTGATATTCTTAATTGACAAAAGGCTGTTCAAAAATATCTTGTTGATTTTGTCTGTTAACAAATTGTCAACATATTGTATTAGTGCCAGATTCAATGAAAGATTGCATGTATCAATTATTGTAAACTTTGTTATGAGACAAAGTGACTAAGGCATAAATAAATCTCTCATCTGTTCACTTAAAATAGAAGCCCTAGTGCATGAGCAAAAAAAGAACAAAAAAAAGTGCTCTGCTGAGCAAAAGGAGATTATGCATATATTATAGAGAGATAAGGCTATTCAGGTTAAACAATTGTTTATAATAAAATCCATGTAAGAATAGCTAGCAGGTACAACACAACACAGGACACGAAATAGATACTGCATGACACAGATCAATAAGTGTAATCTTTTCACATTTTCAGCTTCCCACTTGCATGCTAAAATGTCATTTCTTTGCCTCTCTCTCTCTCTCTCTCACCTCTCCCCACCCCCTCACATTCTGTGTTGGCACGCAGTCATACAAATGGATGAAAAATGCATCAAAGTGAAAAACACAATGGACCACAAAGACTGATGAACTGTTGGCTGTTGCTGCATAGATTCAGCAGTTCAAATAGAAGCAAGTGTTTTATGGAGCTGAGACGAATAAATCTGTTTGTAGTTTCTGCTATAGTGATGAAAGTCCGATAGCAATTTACCGTTAGGAGATAGATGGGGTTTTCGGTGCTCAGGGGAGCACTTCGCACACAAAGGCTAGGATGTTGTGTAGTCTGAAATTGTGACTTTAGCTGTGGACATGTGTACCAACAGATCCACATTCAGAAACCTGGCATCCACTGTTCATTGAAGTGGGCATAAACTTAGTAGGATGGAAGGATAAGTTTTAGGGAGGTGTGGAGCAAGTGAGATATTCTGCAGGGGAGATGTCCACTCTTGATTTAAGCTACTTAATGAGTAAGTGGGTGGCGGGGGGTGGGGGGAGATATGTTTCTACCAGAGGAGGTGAAAGGCATTCCTTCCCTCTGCTAGCCTGCGGGTCACCCTTGGGCAAGGTGTAGCACCTGCTTAGCCCCCCAATCATAGTCACACGAAGCCATGGGAACAGGTGATGGATGGTTGTATGAGTAGCTGGTGTACACTACAAGTCCTGGTTATCCGAACACTGTTGCCAGGCAGACTCTCTCTGAGGAGTATTGATGATTGCTAGCATCACCCCTCTTGTAAAGACACTGCCCAAAAGAAGGCAGTGGCAAACCACTTCTGCAGAAAAATTTGCTGCGGATTGCTGAAGTCATATGACACAGCACATGATAATGAATGAATAAAGTTACTGATATAATAAAACATAGTATATTTTGGGTCAAAATTTTACACCTAAATTATGAACTTGGCTTTTGTTTTTACTGATCTTGATGGACTCTTTTTTACCTTTTTGGAATGGTCAAATAAGCAATTAGAAGGAAATGATTGTGTTAAATGTTGATGATATTCTTCTCCCCAGAGCAATGATACAAAGAGACAGAGATGCTAAAAATCTATCATCAGTGTTGTGTCACCTGCTGGAATGCAACGATAACAATCGTGGCAGTGTACTCAGGATCAAAGGCCATACTTGATATTAGCTGGAATTAACAGATGGCCATCCCTCACGAGACTCGTCAAAGGTGAGGGCTTCCTCTCAAAGGCTGTATTGTGGGGGAAACTTTGGGCTGAGGTGAAGCTTTTCCTCAGGTTTTCCCCAACATCCGTTTCTGCTGAAAAATGTAAATTCCATTTTATTCAGTGCTCTAAGCCTTTTGTGAGGGCTCAGGTGGGAATTACATTGATTGTTTTGCTACATCCCCTCCCTGGCTAGGATATCCAGGCAATCAATTTAGCCCTGTGCACTCAAACTGAGCAAGTTGCCGAAAGGACCATGGATCATTTCCGGGGAGCGGTCTGATTTGGAATGTCTAATGAGCCCTCATCCGCCAGTGAAGAGTGAGAATTCTGAGTTAGTATCTGCCCTTACCTCTCTGGTGAATAAATGGAAAAATGCCTAGGTTTAAAGTCCCAGCTATCGTAGGCTCCACCTATTCTCAGGACCGAAGCCCACCCCTAAAGGTGGAGAGGAGTATGAGACTTGGGTGGAGCAGACCTCTCAGTCGTTAGATGAGTGGCAGTGCTCTGATGACATAAAACAACAGCGATTGCTTGAAAGTTTGAGTGGGCAGGCTGCTGACGTAGTGAGAGCCGTAAAGGGACAGAACCCCCTTGCCACTCTTGTGACCTACGTGCAAGCACTAGAAAAGGTGTTTGGTTCGACGGAAAGCCCAGTGGAACTCATGACGGGGTCTTGGAACAAGGGGGAGGGAGAAGGAGGAGAAGCTTTCTGCATACATCTTTTGGCTAGAGAAGCAGCTAAATTGCTTGCAGTGCGGAGGGACCATTCATACAGCTGAGATCAATCAGTTAAGGATGGACCAAAAAGCAAAAGGCAGCCGGTCCCAGAACCTGATCACTTGCAGTCTCTGACTGTCTCATAAGATGTGCCCCCCTCCCTCGTCTGTTGAACTGATCAGAGAGGTACAAGAGGAGGAGAATGCATCGGAGGCACAGGAGGCCTCCGTCAAGGTACAGTCCTCAGTAGTGGTCTCTTGCGGTGAAGTGACCACGTATAGCCTGCCGCGGGGAGTGGTAGAGGAGATTGTGGCAGAGTTGAGAACTCAGATGTCCTGGTTGTCATCAGCGGGTGTGGCCCCCTCCCCCTCCCCCTGTATGATGGAGCTGATCGGGAGGCGAATTCTCTAAGGGAACGGGCTATGCGGAGGGCTGCTAGCAGCTGGTGTCACGCGAGAAGGGGAGCGGCCGGTATTGTCTGTTATAACTGCGGTGAAGAAGGACATTTCAGGCGAATGTGTGAACAACGGGAAACCCCCTCGGAGAGTGAGCCCCCGGGTACCTAAGCAGACAGAGTCGCTGGGAAAATTTAAAAGAGACCCTGTGAGGGGATGGCCTGGCATACCGGGGGGGAACACATTCCCAGCAATGTATCAAGGAACACCCTAAAACAAAAAAACATATTCCTGAAGGCTTAGTTGGGCCAAGCTCCAGTGTATCGCTACAGATAGAGGGTATTTATGCTAAAGCCATACTGGGCACAGGTCACAGGTCACTTTGTCATACCATTCATTTTACAACAAGTATTTGACTCATTCACCATTGACGCCTTTCAGTGCACTAGAGGTCTAGAGATCTGTGGTCCTACTGCGGGTGATTATCCCTATAATGGTTACTTGTCAGTGAAGCTGGAGTTTTCGGAGGCCGGTGTGGGAGTGGCTGAGGTCCATGATACGTTGGTGCTAGATTGTCCAGACCTCATTGAGAAGGGTGGAGTTTCAATTCTTGTCGGGACCAACACTCCTGTTGTGAGGAGGCTTATGGGAGCCGGCAAGGAGAAAGCTAGGGAGAGCTTTCTGGGAACATTGTCCATTCACCTGGTGGTTTCGAGCTGCTTTTGTGTGGCTGCATTGGGTCGGATACCGAATTTAGACGAGGGACTGTGTGGTTCACCCAGTCTAAGCCAATCGTGTAACAGCCTGGGGAAGTAGTGAGAGTGATGGGAAACCCTAAATTTCCAGGAATGCCCGAGGGTGAGGACCTCTTAGCGGATGGTCTGAAAGACTACGAGGAGGAGTCGAGATTTCCTTCTGAGGTACTGGTGAGGCTGAAACTGCAGAAGCCCTCGGTTGTACAGGTAAGCAGGATGGCAGTGATTGTCACGAACGCTACAAAGAGGGAGGTCATCTTCAAGCGGGGATGCCCCGGCGCATCTGTTCCCGGTGACGGTAATGTCTAGTGTCCCTGTGAGACAAGTTGAGGAGAATCTATCTGAAAAAGGGGGAAAGTTGACAGCGGAGTCATTCAATTTTGGGGACTTTCCGGTACCTGTGGGTTGGAAGAGGAGGCTGGTAGAGAAGATGCTGAAACTGGAAGGTGTTTTTTCCACTGATGAGTTTGATGTGGGTTGTTCCAAGAGCACTCGTCACACTATCCGGGTGACTGAGGACACCCCGTTCAAAGAGACGTCGCGGCAACTGGCCCCTGCAGAGGTAGAAAACATTCGGCAGCATTCGTGTAATTTGAAGGAAGCTGGGATTATCACTGAATCCCGAAGCCCCTATGCATCCCCAAAAGTAGTGGCAAGGAAGAAGAATAGGAAGGTATGAATGTGCGTGGACTATAGGACTCTGAATAGGCATATCGTCTCTGATCAGTATACGGTCCCAAGGAGCGAAGACACGCTGGCTGGTCTGAGTGTTGTGAAGTGATTTTGTGTGCTGGACTTGAGGAGTGGATATTACCAGATCACGGGCTTTATATGTCCACTGGGATTCTTCCAGTTCGAAAGGATGCCCCAGGGCGTATTGGGAGCCCCTACAACCTTCCAGAGTGTCATGGAGAAAATGATGGGGGATATGAAGTTGTTTAAGTTTTAGTGTATCTGGATGACCTCATAGTGTTTGGGTCTACCTTGGAAGAACACGAAGCGAGGTTGCAGAAGGTGCTGGGCTGCCTGAAAACTCAAGGGTTAAACCTTTCCCTGGACAAGTGCCAGTTCTGCAAGACGCCTGTCAGCTATGTTGAGCACATAGTTTCACGGTATGGAGTAGCTATGGATCCGTCTAAAATAGAGGCAGTGACCACATGGCCAAGGCCCCAGACTGTGAGCACTTTGCGCTCATTCCTTGGGTTCTGTGGTAACTATCAGATGTTTGTGAATTGCTCCATGAAAGTGAGTCACTCTTTAAACCAATTCTGTGTGGTTACCCTCCCTTGGGGAAGAAAGGGAGGAGGGCCAAAGGCAAGGAGGGTAAAGAGTATCTTAGCAGTTCGGAGCCTTTTGGACCAAGGTGGGATGTGAAATGTGAAGAGGCCTTTCAGTCACTGAAGGAGATACTGACCCAGGTGCCTATGCTGGCTTTTGCAGACCTCCAACTGCTGTATGTACTGCATGTGGATGCCAGCAGAGAGGGCTTAGGGGGCGTCCTGTATCAGGATCAGGGCACTGGGTTGAGACCTGCTGTAGTCAGCCAGAGTCTGTCACGCTCTGACAAAAACTATCCCATGCACAAGTTAGAGTTTCTGGCATTGAAATAGGCTGTGATGGATAAGTTGAGTGACTACCTCTATAGTGCCACGTTTGAGGTGAGGATGGATAATAATCCCTTAACTTATATCCTGACCTCGGCGAAATTGGACGTCAGACATAGAAACATAGAAAACCTACAGCACAATACAGGCCCTTTGGCCCACAAAGTTGTGCCGAGCATGACGCTGCCTTAGAAATTACTAGGCTTATCTATAGCCCTCTATTTAACTAAGCTCCATGAGCATATCTAAAAGACTCTTAAAAGTCCCTTTTGTATCTGCCTCCACCACCTTTGCCGACAGCCTATTCCACGCACTCACCACTCTCTGAGTAAAAAACTTACCCCTGACATCTCCTCTGTACCTACTCCCCAACACCTTAATCCTGTGTCCTCTTGTGGCAACCATTTCAGCCCTGGAGAAAAAGTCTCTGACTATCCACACGATCAATGCCTCTCATCATCTCGAGGTACATGTCCACAGATCCCTGAAAGTTGCCTCACAGGTGGAGAGGGTAGTTAAGAAAGCTTATGGGGTGTTAGCTTTCATAAGTCGAGGGATAGAGTTTAAGAGTCACGATGTAATGATGCAGCTCTATAAAACTCTGGTTAGGCCACACTTGGAGTATTGTGTCCAGTTCTGGTCACCTCACTATAGGAAGGATGTGGTAGCATTGGAAAGGGTACAGAGGAGATTTACCAGGATGCTGCCTGGTTTAGAAAGTATGCATTATGATCAGAGACTAAGGGAGCTAGGGCTTTACTCTTTGGAGAGAAGGAGGATGAGAGGAGACATGATAGATGTGTACAAGATAATAAGAGGAATAGATAGAGTGGATAGCCAGCGCCTCTTCCCCAGGGCACCACTGCTCAATACAAGAGGACATGGCTTTAAGGTAAGGGGTGGGAAGTTCAAGGGGGATATTAGAGGAAGGTTTTTTACTCAGAGAGTGGTTGGTGCGTGGAATGCACTGCCTGAGTCAGTGGTGGAGGCAGATACACTAGTGAAGTTTTAGAGACTACTAGACAGGTATATGGAGGAATCTAAGGTGGGGGCTTATATGGGAGGCAGGGTTTGAGGATCGGCACAACATTGTGGGCCGAAGGGCCTGTACTGTGCTATACTATTCTATGTTCTGTGTTCATCTAATACAGCTCTATCAGGTCACCTCTCATCCTCCGTCGCTCCAAGGAGAAAAGGCCGAGTTCACTCAATCTATTCTCATAAGGCATGCTCCCCAGTCCAGGCAACATCCTTGTAAATCTCACCTGCACATCCTTCCTGTAGTGAGGTGACCAGAACTGAGTACAGTACTCCAAGTGGGGTCTGACCAGGGTCCTATATAGCTGTAACATTGCCCCTCGGCTCCTAAATTCGGTTCCACGATTGATGAAGGCCAATACACCGTTCGCCTTCTTAACCACAGAGTCAATCTGCGCAGATGCTTTGAACATCCTATGGACTAGACCCCAAGATCCCTCTGATCCTCCACACTACCAAGAGTCTTACCATTAATACTATATTCTGCCATACCAAAATGAACCACTTCACACTTATCTGGGTTGAACTCCATCTGCCACCTTTCAGCCCAGTTTTGTATCCTATCAATGTCCCGCTGTAACCTCTGACAGCCCTCCACACTATCCACAACACCTCCAACCTGTCACACTTGATAGGTCCTATTCTTTCACATCTTATCCTCTTGCTCTTCACATACTCGTAGAATGCCTTGGGGTTTTCCTTAATCCTGTCGCAGGCCATTGATGGTTGGCGGCATTCTCTGCCTATGATTTCAACCTGAAGTACCAGGTGGGGAGTAGGAGCAGTGAATCTGATGCTTTGTCCAGAAGTACGCATGAAGGGCCGGACAGGGACGAAGAGTGGTAGAGCGTTCCTGGCCCGGGAGTGAAAGTCATGTGCCAGTTTGCCATCACGGTGAAGGCAGACCGAAGACAAGGGCAGGTTCGAGTGGTAGATCAACTGGGAGCTTCTGACAAGTTTACTGTAACCTGACTGCACTGAAGACAAACCAGTTACCGGAACTGAGTCCTGGGAAGTGGCAGCTGCTCAGTGAGATGACCTGGGTATTGGTACCATTTGGTCAGCGGTCGTAAAGGGAGACATGGTCCATATTGGAGTTGAGGAACCAGATCCGAACTCAGCATTCCCAGCTGCTTCTGCCTGAGAGGTATCGGAGGATTGTGTTGAAGTCACTTCATGATGAATCTGGACATTTGGGGGCTGAAAAGACCTATGGATTGCTTAGAGATTGGTTCTCCTGGCCCTGAGTGAAACCAGAGGTTGAAGAATACCATAAGTTGTACATTCGATGCATATAGAGGAGGATGCTGCATACGAGGGCAGCTCCGTTGTCCCATTTGCAGAGTGCGGGGCCCCTTGACCTTGTGTGTATGGATTTCCTGTCAATAGAGCCAGATGTCAGCAACATGCCAAATGTCTTAGTCATCACGGATCACTACACCAGATATGCGCAAGTTTTCCCTTCCAAGGATCAGAGGGCGTCCACGGTGGCTAAAGTGTTGTGGAAGAAGTATTTCCTCTATTATAGCCTCCCCAGGTGGATACATAGTGATCAGGGATGGGATTTTGAGAGCAGGCTCATCCATGAGGTACTGAGCGTGCTTGGATTCGAGAAGTAGAGGGCTACTCCTTATCACCCGCAGGGTGATCCCCAGACAGAGAGGTTTAATCGGACCTTGCTAGACATGCTCAGAACCTTGGAAATCAGCAAGAACAAGTGCTGTCAACATATTGGACACCTGGTCCACTGCTACAACCATACATGAAATGAAGCTACCGGGTACTCATCATAAGTTAAGCATTTTTCCAACTACAGATGTTAAACTAACTGGCCTATAGAGTTACCTGTCTTTTGCCTACATCCTTTTTTGAACATAGAAACATAGAAACATAGAAAATAGGTGCAGGAGTAGGCCATTCGGCCCTTCGAGCCTGCACCACCATTTATTATGATCATGGCTGATCATCCAACTCAGAACCCTGCACCAGCCTTTCCTCCATACCCCCTGATCCCCGTAGCCACAAGGGCCAGATCTAACTCGCTCTTAAATATAGCCAATGAACTGGCCTCAACTGTTTCCTGTGGCAGAGAATTCCACAGATTCACCACTCTCTGTGTGAAGAAGTTTTTCCTCATCTCAGTCCTAAAAGACTTCCCCTCTATCCTCAAACTGTGACCCCTCGTTCTGGACTTCCTCAACATCAGGAACAATCTTCCTCCATCTAGCCTGTCCAATCCCTTTAGGATTTTATATGTTTCAATCAGATCCCCCCTCAATCTTCTAAATTCCAATGAATACAAGCCTAGTTCATCCAGTCTTTCTTCATATGAAAGTCCTGCCATCCCAGGAATCAATCTGGTGAACCTTCTTTGTACTCCCTCTATGGCAAGGATGTCTTTCCTCAGATTAGGGGACCAAAACTGCACACAATACTCCAGGTGTGGTCTCACCAAGGCCTTGTACAACTGCAGTAGTACCTTCCTGCTCCTGTACTCGAATCCTCTTGCTATAAATGCCAGCATACCATTCGCCTTTTTCATCGCCTGCTGTACCTGCATGCCCACTTTCAATGACTAGTGTATAATGACACCCAGGTCTCGTTGCACCTCCCCTTTTCCTAATTGGCCACCATTCAGATAATAATCTGTTTTCCTATTTTTGCCACCAAAGTGGATAACTTCACATTTATCCACATTAAATTGCATCTGCCATGAATTTGCCCACTCACCCAACCTATCCAAGTCACCCTGCATCCTCTTAGCATCTTCCTCAGAGCTAACAATGCCGCCCAGCTTCGTGTCATCTGCAAACTTGGAGATGCTGCATTTCATTCCCTCATCCAAGTCATTAATATATATTGTAAACAATTGGGGTCCCAGCACTGAGCCTTGCGGTACCCCACTAGTCACTGCCTGCCATTCTGAAAAGGTCCCGTTTATTCCCACTCTTTGCTTCCTGTCTGCTAACCAATTCTCTATCCACATCAATACCTTACCCCCAATACCGTGTGCTTTAAGTTTGCACACTAACCTCCTGTGTGGGACCTTGTCAAAAACCTTTTGAAAATCCAAATATACCACATCCACTGGTTCTCCCCTATCCACTCTACTAGTTACATCCTCAAAAAATTCTATGAGATTCGTCAGACATGATTTTCCTTTCACAAATCCATGCTGACTTTGTCCGATGATTTCACTGCTTTCCAAATGTGCTGTTATCACATCTTTGATAACTGACTCCAGCAGTTTCCCCACCACCGACGTTAGGCTAACCAGTCTATAATTCCCCGGTTTCTCTCTCCCTCCTTTTTTAAAAAGTGGGGTTACATTAGCTACCCTCCAATCCTCAGGAACTAGTCCAGAATCTAAAGAGTTTTGAAAAATTATCACTAATGCATCCACTATTTCTTGGGCTACTTCCTTAGTAGTGAGACATTCACCATCTTCCAATCTGCCGGGATCTGCCAGGAGAATTTTGGTAAATTATTATCACCAAAGCCTCTACTATAACTTCTGCCATTTCTTTCAGTACCCTGGGACACATTCCCTCAGGAGCAGGGGATTTGTCTATCTTCAGATCCACAAGTTTGCTCAGCACTACCTCTTCAGTGATAGCTATTGTATCAAGATCCTCACCTCCCACTGCATCCATACCATCTCTTTTTGGCATGTTAGATGCGTCCTCTACTGTGAAGACTGACACAAAATAGTTATTCAAAGCCTCGACCATTTCCTTATTACCCATTATCAATTCCCCCTTTTCATCCTCCAAAGGGACCTACATTCACTTTAACCACTCTTTTCTGCTTTATATAATTGTAAAAACTTACAATTGTTCTTATATCTTGAGCTAGTTTATTTTCATCATCTAGCCTCCCTTTCTTTTTTGCTTGCTTAGTGGTACTTTGTTGCTTTTTAAAGTTCTCCCAATCTTCCAGTTTCCCACTACTCTTGGTGACTCTGTATGCACAAGCTTTTAGTTTGATGCCTTTTTTTATTTCCTTAGTTATCCAAGGCTGGCTCTTTCCACCCTTACTGTTCTTGCTTTTAACTGGAATATATTTTTGTTAAGCACCATGAGAACTCTCTTTGAAAGTCTTCCACTGTTTCTCAACTGTCCCTGTTCCACCTCTCTGCCTTTGTCTCCCTTCAGGCTCCCAGTCTACACTAGCCAAATCCTCTTCATCCCATTGCAGTCTCCATTGTTTAGGGATAATACGCTGGTTTTAGATTGAACTATTACACCCTCCATTTGCATGAGAAATTCAGTCACACTGTGATCACTCTTTCCAAGATCTACAAGATCACAAATTTTATCTGTCTCATTGCACAGGACCAGATCAAAGATGACACGTTCCCTTGTAGGTTCAGTAACATGCTGTTCAAGAATGCTGTCACGGATGCATTCTATGAAGTCATCCTCATGACTGTCTCGACCAACTTGGTTCACCCAATCTATGTGTAAGTTAAAGTCCCCTATGATAACTGCTGTTCCATTCTTACATGCATCAGATATTTCTCTGCTTATTGCCTGTGCCACTGTATTTCTATTATTCGGTGGCCTATAGACAACTCCCACCTGTGATTTTTTCCCATTACTATTCCCAGTCTCTATGCAGATGGATTCAACATTCTGCTCCTTAGATCTTATATCATCTCTCACTATCGCCCAGATCTCATCGCTAATTAAGAGAGCCACTTCAGCTCCCTTACCTTTTCTGCCAATCCTTCTATATTACCTGATGTCCTTTGATATTTAGTTCCCAATCCTTTCCACCCTGCAGCCACGTTTCTGTAATGGCCTCTAATTCATACCCCTTCATACTGATTTGAGCCGCAAGTTCACTGAATACTACAGGCATTCAAATAAAGTGCCCCTACACTCATTGTGCTTTCAAAAGCTTGTAATCTTTTACTCTTTTGCTCTTGACTTTCTTTCACTCCACTCTGTTTTCTCCTTTTTATCTTTTGTTTTTGCCTTACCTTTATCCACGTTTTTTTACTTTATCCATACTTCTTGAATCTGTTGA
This sequence comes from Mobula birostris, assembly GCF_030028105.1. Lineage (NCBI taxonomy): Eukaryota > Metazoa > Chordata > Chondrichthyes > Myliobatiformes > Myliobatidae > Mobula > Mobula birostris. The sequence goes on from NC_092375.1 coordinate 52,817,618, forward strand.
ACCCATCTCCCTACTATTTAGTTTAAAGCCCTATCCACAGCCCTAGTTATGCGATACGCTAGGATCCAGGTTCCATCATGGTTCAGGTGGAGCCCGTCCCATTGGTACAGTCCCTCCTTCCCCAGTACTGGTACCAGTTTCCCATGAATTCAAATCCACTTCTCCCACACCAGTCCTTAAGCCGTGTATTTAAGTCTGTAATCTTTTTGACCCAATGCTAATATGCACATGGCTCAGATGGTAATCTAGAGATTACTGCTTTTTGGTTCTGCTCTTTAGTTTAGTCCCTAGCTGCTCGAATTCCCTCAGCAGAATTTCTTTCCTCATTCTACCTATGTCGTTGGTACTCACATGGACCACAACAACTGGATCTTTCCTCTCCCATTGCAAATTCCTCTGCAAGTCAGATAAGATGTCCCGGAACCGGGCACCAGGCAAGCAACACAGCCTTTGGGACACTCTATCCTCACGACAGAGAACTCTGTCTATTCCCTGACTCTACTATCCCCAATTATGACTGCATTTCTCTTCTTTTCTCCCTTTTAAATGGTTCCCTGAACTACAGTGCCACAGTTAGGTTGCTCATCCTTCCTACAGACCCCACTCTCATCCACACAGGGAGCAAAAATCTCAGACCTGTTGGACAAACTGAAAGGCCGAGGCTCTTCCAGCATTGTCTCTTGGATCCCACTGCCCGCCCCACTTGCAGTCACACCCTCCTGTCCCTGACAAGAGACCGAATTTGAGGCAGCTAATCTAATGGGTGTGACTACCTCCTGAAACAGACAAGCCAGGTAACTCTTCCCCTCCCTGATGTGCTGCAGTGTTTGAAGCTCAAATTCGAGGTCATCAACTTTGAGCCTGAGTTCCTCGAGCAGCCAACACTTGCTGCAGGTGTGGTCACCAGAAACCACAATGGGGTCCACCAACTTCCACATCAACTGATCATGCATCATCCCTTTATTTAATTAGCTGTAATTTAGTGATTTTTTATTCAACTACTACAAAAGCCTTACTTGATACTTACCTGTGCCTCCTCACCTAAACCTCAAGTTCCCACTCCTACACTGGTTCCTTCACACAATGGCCGCTCTTCTTTGACCCTGCTTTACTTTTATTGCTCCTGCTAATGAATCGCAAATCAATTAGTCCGCTGCTAACGCACCGATCCCTGCGAAACGCTCCTTTTTTTTAACTCTTGATGTGTGCGAAACTCTTGCCATATTCCTTGATCTGCCTAGTGTGCGAAAATCTAACAATTTTATTGTTGAAAAGTTACTGAATATCTACAGCCCTCTGTTCATCTCAGTTCCAAATGGCTGAGCTCTTACCCTGAAGCTGCTCTCCAGTTCTGGAAGCTTCACTGCAAAGAAATTGCTCCTTAGTCTCTATTCTGTCTAAGCCTTTCAAAATCTTGTATGTTTCAATGAGTTAGTCTTCTGCTTCTCAAAACTCCCGTGAATAAAAGCTTATCGTATTCAGTATCACCTCACACATCCTCCACTTCCCAGGAATCAATCATGCAACCCAAGGAATACCATTCCTCCTGTGCAGAGAGCAAAATTGAATGTAGTACCCCAATGTGGCCTCAGCAGTACCCTGTACAATTTCTTCAAGATGACATTACTTTTATTCTCCAACTCCTTCCAATTACAGTGTGTGACCAGGAAGATATTAATTCAGTTGGCACAGAAACGCAATCAAAAGCAAGACCTTCCTGTTCTGTTGAGAAAAACAAATTGCTGGAGGAACTCAGTGGATCAAGCAGCATCTGTGGAGACAATGGGATGTTTGACATTTCGGGTCAAGACCCCACATCAGAACTAAGAGAAAAGAGGAAGGTATATAGAAGTGAGAGGGATGGGTGAGTAGAGATAGATGGGGTGGGGTTGATGATAGGTACATGGAGCCAGGTAGGAGAAGGAGAGGGAGAAGAAGTAGTGTTGAGACAAAAGCTTGTAAGTGATAGGTGGAGAGGTAAGGAAAGATATAAGTAGATTGAGCTGGCTACAGGAAGGGTAGAAATAGAGTCTGGTGCATGATAGACAGAACCAGATATGGGAGAGATGATAATTATTTACCTGGATTTTTTTCTCTTGATTCAGCTTTTCTATCCCCTCCCCCACCAGGTTCCGTCTGCCCATCAACCTTCCCTCATCTGGTTCCAGCTATCACCTACATCTCATGGTTTTTCAATGGCCACGCTCTTTCTGTACTCTCAGTGCTGTTGCAAAGTTTCGACCACAAACAGCCCTTTTGCATCCACTGATGCTACTTGACCTGCTGACTTTTTAACCACCCTTTTTTTTTGCTCCTGATTGCAGTAACTGTAGTTTCTTGTGTTGCCTTTCCAATCTGCAGGTGTGAGTACCCCATAATTGACATCACAGAGTTTTCAGGGAGTACGTGGAATGAAAGGGGCAGAGAAACATTGTGTGTAGGAGGTAAAGTGTACAGTGCAATAGTTTGAAAAGAATTAATGAGATAAATAATATCTTAAGTGCTTTTATAGACTCAGAGGTGGAGTATTATATGTCATTAATCATAATATATTGCAATGCATTTTAAGAGTTTTTTCACCAACAGATATCAAATCTATTTTATGTTCCAGTTTAAGCTTAATCTTCTTAGTGCTTTTATTGTTGCACTGTTGTGAGTTACTCAAGTGCACTTGCTCAAAGGCCAACTTTCATGCAGTGATAATCATTTTAGACAATAACAGCTATTTAAGATTTGAAGCTCTGCCATATTAATTGATGCCGTAAACAGAAATGTTGACAAGAATAACAGTGATCAAAACAGATTTTAAGGGGAGCATATGTATCAGATTAACAGAATCTAGACTGATAACCATCATTTTTACCATCAGTTTTTAAATTTTTTTTTCATTCTTAAATGAAATGTAAAGGCAGGACTGGAGGTTTAATTGTAAATTTAGTTTTTTAAATGCTTGTGCTTATTATTTCCATACATTTTTAAAACTTAATCAGTTTTAACTATGGCAATGATTTTCTGGCAGTGAGGTGCAAAATCTCTTTGATGAATTCTTGATGTAAAATAAAGATGCACATTGCTGATAGGTTTCCTGTACAAGTCAATCCATTATCATCAATCAAGGTGATTAAGCCAACACTACAATAATCATTTATGATTATTTAGTGATATGAACAAAGCTGTGTGTCTCTTGATTAAAAAAACCCTCAAAATAAAATAACAAGGCTTTTATTCTTAAATTCTTTTAACTGAAAAGGGAGCAAATTTTGATTTTAAATATAAATCAATCAAAGAAAAAAATGCAGAAGCTGGATGGAAATCTTATAGAAAAAAAGGAAATACAGTACTAGAAATTCTCACAGGTCAGGCAGCATCTGAAAGGGAAACAGATCATCAGAACTGGGGAAAAGAGCAAACGGTGTAGTTATTAGTTGCAGAGAAGTTGGGGAGGAATGTGCACACCGAAGACTATTTCTCTGAAAGGGTTTGACCATATGAGCTAATACGGCAGTTGAAAGTTAGTGCTTCTTTGTCCAGGCGACGTGACGCTACCTGCAGGACTGTGGGACATACCAAGCAGGCCAGAATATACAAAAAAAAGGAAAAAAATGAAGCCCAAATCACAGTATAATGGTAGGTTCATATCTCAGTCTGTCTCTTTCTATTAGTTTTGACAATTTCTTTGTTCGACCCATCCTTACCCCACCTACAATGCAACTGAAATGAGATTGCTTTCTTTCCATCCCTGTATCGATGAAGCGTCTTGAACCTGAAATTTTAACCCTGTTTCTCTTTCCACAGTACCTGTCTTAGTCTGTCCAGTATTTTCTGTTTTTATTTTAACTCTGAATTTGCTGAGCACAATTAAATTAGTCCTTTAGGAAGAATTGGATGCAATGGGAATTCATGGAAATATCTTGATAATACATTAAATGTGTAACATTAAGAAGCATTAGTATAATTAGAAAAATGTGATATCTATTTATTTATGACTACAGGCCATCTCCAGGTTAAAAACCCCTGACTATTGGAGAACATCTACATATAAATGAGCTCTTATAATAATATTAAATTCAATAGTCTGATGTAGATACATACGTTAATTTCTATGTTCCCTCTCTCTTCATTCTTAGTGATTGTTGTTTCTTATCATCTTAAAGGCTTTTGATGCCATTCATTAAAATGTGTAGGTACGATTACCACATTACATGATTTTTGTGTATTTTCTGACATGGGTAAAATTGACTCTAGGATGTCAGTAAAAATGGAACCAGCTCATTATCGAGAGCTGTCCTATGTTTAGAGCTCAAAAATTTCTTTTTATTAATTTAAAATATTAAGAAGTTCAGCCAGTTTTAAGATTATAATTAAAAATCCCACACATTATCCACTTCGTCTCTTTTGACATAATTTCATTTTAATATTCTGTTTCATACTAACATTTACTGTGAAAAGTAACCTACTTCAAAGTCAAAGTCAAGTTTACTGTCATGTACAAATACACGTATGCACAGGTGTAATGAAAACCCTACTTACAGCAACATCACAGGCACATATCATCATCAAAATGAGCAGTATTGATAAGGAAAACATGAATTAAACGTAAATTAATACAATTTTTACAAGAAGAAAAACTTAATTGAAACAAAAAAGCACAAAGACTGTTTTAGTACAAAGTGATCAGAGTGTTCATGGTTTCCTAAACCGTTGTCATGATTAAGGTTTTGTTGTTTGGTTCAAGAACCAAATGGTTGAAGGGGAATAGCTGTTTTTGAACCTACTGGCTGGACTTCAGGCTTCTTATCTTCTGCCTGATGGTAGCTGCAGAAAGATGGCGTGATCCAGATGGTGAGGATCATTGATGATAGATGTTGCCCTCCTGAGGCAGCACTTCCTGAAAAGTATCACCGATAGTGAGGAGGGTTGTGCCTGTGATGTATTGGGTAGAGTCCACCGCTCTGCAGCTATTTAACATTTCTCTATATTTAAGTTGCTGTATCAGACCGTGAATCACCTAGTCACCATACTGTCAATAGTACATCTATAGAAGTTTGTTAGAGGGTTTGATGTCAAGCCAAGCCTCCTTCACCTCCTAAGAAAGTAAATATGCTGGCACATTTTCCTTATAATTGCATCTATGTGCACAGCCCAGGACAGGTAATCTGATATGTTAACATCCAGAAATTTGAAAATTGCTGTTTCTCTCCACTGACTAATTCTCCATCGTAGACGGGTGCATGTTTTCTCTCCTGCTTCTCCTGAAGACAGCAGTCAGCTCTTTAGTTTCAGTGACATTATTCAGTGAGAGGTTGTTGTTGTTGTGGCACTCAGGTAACCTGAGTTATTGCCACCTGTGATTTGCCCAACAACAGTAGTGTTGTTGGTGAATTTGAAGATGGTATTGGAGCTATTCTTAGCTATATGATCATGTGTGTACGGAGTAGAGTACGGGGGCTAAACACGCTGTTTTGATGTGTACCTGCGTTGATGATCACCAAGAAGGAGATGATATTATCAATCCTTACTGACTGAGGTCTGCCAATGAGGAAGTTGAGTATCCAGTGGCAGAGGGAGGTACAGAGGCCCAGGTTTTGAAGCTTGATGATGAGTTTGGATAGATTGATTGTGTTCAACGTCAAGTTGTAGTCAATGTAGGGCAGCAGCCTGACATATGACTTCTTGTTGTCCGGATGTTGCTGAGTAAAGTGAGGCCCAGAGAGATAACAAATGCTGTTGACCTGTTGTGGCAGGAGGCAAAATGAAACAGATCCAATTCACCTCTGAGGCTTTAAGAATTTAGTGTAATTCACTCTGAATTGATCAATAACAGGCGTGGAAGAGCAAAGCTAATGAAAATTCTCCTGATAATTACTATGAAATTGGTCATTGGTATGTGGTAGCCTATTACCGAGTGTGTGCTGTTTTTGATAAGTAGTACCGATCAAAGATTAGTGCTAGCACCAGCCCTGACTTTGTAGTTCCAATACCTTTTACTCACATGTCAGTTAAAGTAAAGACATTACATGATGTACATGGATAAAACAAAAAGAACTCCTCATCATTGAAGTGAATTTAACAGCTTAGATTTTGTAGAACAATGGTGCTGGCCACTGACCTAAATAAAATTGGCCAGGAAGATTTTGTGATCTCTAAGGGATTTCTGGCATTCAACAATAGTGGCGACATCGAGTAGGCTATCAAATTGAAGAATATTTACAGGCACAACACCAGAAAGTAATAGTATAATTTTTGACTGACATTTGAAAAAAAATTTACAGGTCAAAGACTGAAACATAGTTGTGTTGTTAAACATGCAGCTAAAATATCATGAAGATATTATTTAAGAATAAAAGTAAATATATTTTTAGTATATTAAAATGTCAAATGCTGAAATATTTATCTCAGGAAGGAACAACTAATGGATATAAATTACATTTGATAAAGCTAGTGATGTTCCTGAGCAGTAATTACAGCAATAACTACACAATAAAACACTTAATATATTCTGAGATTTTTACCTTGAGAATTGTTATATGCATGCAAATTTCTTCTTGAGTCTGTTTATTTTTCTTGATATTACCACGTATTGTTCCTGCTATTGAATAGACAGAGTTAACAACAGAATATCTTTATCAAAAACAGCTAATCTCAAGCTGTGTCCCAAGGTCAGGCCTCATGGTGTGCTCAGATATTAAAGATATTGTCATTGTCATTATACATAAAAAGATTGCTAGGTACCGGAATGATAGTGAGGAAGATGTGAGCTGGTTTACAGACAGAGACAATGAGACTCCTAGCAAGGAGAGGCTGATGATAGGGCAAAATGATCACTGAATCATGGCTGAAAGAAGATTATAGCTAGGAGCTTAATGTCCAATGACACAAATTGTATAGAAAGGAAGGCAGGAAGGCAGAGGGGTGGCATGGCTCTGTTGGTAAAAAATGAAATCAAATCATTAGAAAGAGGTGACATAGGTTGGGAAGGTGTTGAATTGTTGTGGATAGAGCTAAAGAACTGCAAGGGTAAAAAGATCCTGATGGGAGTTATAAACGACTCCTAAACAAT